>NC_080684.1:53343002-55843002 GCF_030445035.2 Dasypus novemcinctus | reverse complement strand
AGCATGCAAAGAATGTTAAGCCTCGTTTACTTATTTGTTATTAACACTCTCAAAGTGAACCCATAACATGTATTATACACATACCCAAAAAAGTTGAGAAAGAAGGGAGTCCTCCCCATTACTCTGCTTTTATCAGAATGACTTGCACAGATTACTACATGGATTTAGGAAATGAGGCTTTTTCCCAAAATCACAACACTGGTATTCACTGTAGACAAATCTCAGAAAGACCTTCAGCTTGAAAGCATGCCCTACAACATAAAAGTCTCCTAAAATGATCTCACTGCTTCTGTTCTTACACAGTGTCTAGTTTGTTCTCCATGCTACAGTTTCTAAAACTCAAATTTCATCCTGCCATTTTTTTGTCCTTAAGATATTTAACTTTAAAAATAAATCTTAAAAAAGCTCAAATTCCATACTTTTGCTTCCAAAGGCTTTCATAATCTGAAACTTTTAATAATTCTCACCTCATTTTTCAATAATCACCCTCCCTGCACTCATTTTCCCTGCCAGATTCAGCCTTCAGTTGTTCTGACACCCCAATGGCTTCTCACATCTGGGTCTCAGTATATTACACTTGAAACAATATTGCAATCACAGCTCTTCATGGGTATACCCTATTCATTTTCAAGATTTTCAGATTGACATTATTGCCTTCAGACATGCTTCCCTGAAACCACTTATCCAGAATAGTTCCTCCTTTTACTTGTTCTCAAAGCAACTTCCACTATCTACAGTGCATGTATCACACTTGCTTTGGGGAGGAAGGGCCCATAAAATAAATGTTTATTTAATTTAATTCATTTTTAGGGAACTTGACCTTTAAACATTGCTAGGATATTGCTATTTCTGATGATGGAGCCACCTTGGAGAGAATTATTTGAATGATAGCTTTTAGTTATGCATTTGTTAGGGATTCTGGACAGGACTGATAAGCCATCAAACCAGTAAGCAGGTTTGTACTAGATCCTATTCTGATGTTAGTGCCTGTAGCATGAGAAGTTCTTATAGATTTTAAATATCATGATGATGTTTTATCTTGTAAATATCTTATGAATATGAGTGAGAGCCTCCATTGTTCTGGAGGAAGGTTATAACGGGATGTTTCTGGCATGATAAAATCTGCCCTTTGCTCTCCCATTGCTTTAACATTACTAAATTGGGATAGTCCAAACTGCATGAGATTCAAGGAATCCTTCTAACTTAAAAACGCAGGACTTATTTTTTTAAGTGAAATGAGAACAATTAGAATGGTTCTTCAGACAGAGGAGACCTAAGCAATGGCTCCAGTATCAAGGACTACTTGGGCTTTCTTTAGGCGGCTGGTGTGAGTGACCCTAACAGTAGTGGCACCACTTGCGCTGCAGCCTCAAGGGAGCACTCTGAGCCCTGGAGCCAGCAGCCCAGTAGCAAGAACCAGCTGATCTGCATCAGCCCCTTAAATTCTTGGCTTTATCTCTGTGGAAGAGAAAAAAAGATGCTGTTGATGGGAATCGGACTTGGACCAGTGGATAGGGCGCCCGTCCTCCACGTGGGGGGTCCGCGATTCAAACCCCGGGCCTCCTTGACCCGTGTGGAGCTGGCCCACGTGCAGTGCTGATGCGCACAAGGAGTGCCCTGCCACGCAGGGGTGTCCCCCGCGTAGGGGTGTGCCCCGGGTAGGGGTGTCCCCCGGGTAGGGGTGTCCCCCGCGTAGGGGTGTTCCCCGCATAGGGGTGTCCTGCGCGTAGGGGTGTCCCCCACGTAGGGGTGTCCCCTGCATAGGGGTGTCCCCCGCAGAGTGCGCCCCGAAAGGAGAGCTGCCCAGCACGAAAGAAAGTGCAGCCTGCCCAAGAACAGTGCTGCACACACACAGAGCTGACGCAGCAAGGTGACGCAGCAAAAAGAAAAAGAAAAAGATTCTCATGCCGCTGACAACAACAGAAGCAGACAAAAACAAGAACATGCAGCAAATGGACACAGAGAACAGACAACTGGTGGGGGGGGTGAGAGAAATTAAAAAAAAATAAATCTTAAAAAAAAAAAGATGCTGTTGAAATAGGTGTTATCAGGGATCTCAGTTGTATTTACCTGAAAACTGAAATATACCACTATATTCCCAAATTTTGGAAAAATTGAAATCATAAAAGGTACTGTGGTAAATCACATTAACTGATTTTCAAGTGTTTAAACAATCTTGCATTACCAGGATATTTACTGCTTACCATGATGTTATGTCAGTTACATTAACATGATGTATGTTTGGATTTGCTCATATTTTAAGTGTTGACTTTTTTGTTGCTGTTGTTGTTGTTTTGGTATCCATATCCTGGAATGCTATTGGATTGTTTTTTGTCATAATGGCTTTTATTCTGGTTTTGGTTTTAGGATAATTCAAACCTTATGAGATAGGCTGGGTTTTCCCCTTATTTTCTATTTTCTGAAAAAGTTTTTATGATTGGTGTCATTTCATTGAGTTTTGCATTAGGGCATGAGCAGAGGTACTTGACTTTTTAAGGGAAGCATGATGGTTCTGGCATCCATGTGGTTCTGGTATCTTGTTCCCAACACTTGATGTATATGTCCAACCAGGTGTGCTTGGCTAGAATAGTACAAATATCTTGTTTTGGTATAATTCCTTCATAGCCTTTAAATTAGTCACTTATTACTATAATAATGCATTGCAACAGAGCAAAAATTTAGGTTATTGTTCTCGGGGTTTAGGTTGGTATGGAGGAGGGCAGGCAGGGTCTAATTTAAATTCTCCTCCATCATATGTTTCTCATTTAAAAATCTAGGGTGAAGGAACAACAGTTAATTAGGGAACTGTCTTCTATTAATAACTGGCAGGAATGTAAACCAACTGGTGAAAACTTGCCTATGTTATTGAGTATCTATGGCTATCACTTAATATCATTTAATAAAACATATTCTGTGATTTTTGTGGAGTTTTATTGTTGTTTTATTTTGTTTTGAACTAAGAGCCTGAATGATGAAAGGGTACCACATCATTTGACTGAAATGTTTCACTAACTGAATTTGGAACCAACTATCAATGCTTCTTACTGACGTCTCGACTTGAAAAGAGGTACCCCATGAAAGACACTGCTGAATCATATACTATTTGCAGACCGGCAACTCCAGTGTGGGAGCTTTCAAAGTATGATCTTAGACTCCCTGACTCAGAATATGATGGGGTGTTTGTGTTTTAAAAAGTAAACTACTTTGCCCTACTAGACATCTACTCAATAAGAAAATATAGTTATTTTCCCTGGGAATATGATGTTAAATTAATTTTCAGATTCAAATCTCACTTACCATCCAAGCCACCTTATTATTACTCAACTGACTTGCATTCAATTAAGTTATAACCACCACTTACTCTTATAAGAATTATTTATTTCTGATCTTCAAACAAGATTTCTGATAAATCCTACCTATGCATCCTTCTTCAGTCATAGTAAATAATTTTATTTTATATCATTTTAAAACCTTCAAAGTGTGTTCATATATTTGATCCCATTTCCTCTTCTCCTTACACAAATCTGTAGTGAATCTAAATCATCTCATTCTAAATCTTGAGACAACGTATTTTGTTACATTGTCCAGAGCAATTTAAAAAAGGTTGTGGGCTTCTAAAGCACACTTCAAAACATGATGGTGAATGTACAATTGTAAATTTATCTTACAACTGCATCTTTTACTTTAAAAATCATAGATGTTTATGTAACATTTCAATCTATTTTGGTTTGTAGCATGTGATAGTTAATGGCAATATGGTCCACTCTTCAAAATAATGGGACAGTGGAGCAGTTAGGAACAAAACTTATGGATTGAGACAGACCTGGGCTCAAATATCAGCTACTGTATAATGAGAGGCAATTTACTTGTTTTTTTCAATTTTCCTTCTTTTCAAAATAGCAACTATAAGATTATTATACGAATTACATGGGAGAAATCACATAAAACTGTTAGTAAATGTCTCAAACCATCTTCTATTATTATTCTTGTAGCTCTGGATTTTTTAAAGATTCTTTTTTCTGATAATGCTGAAGCATGGCCATGTAGGATGACATGAATTTCAAAATAAAAAAGAATAGTTAAAATCTGAGTTCAGGTCAACACTACTGTTTAGACTTTAATGGTGGTACAGCATATTGATTAATACTATGAATTCTGGAATCAGAATTTAACTTATTGTGCAATTTCTGAATTTTCCTGGGAGAAGTTACTTCATATCACCATACCTAAGTTTATACCTTTGTAAAATTGGGATGAAAGCAGAAATTAATTAATAGGGTGGTGAGACTTCATTTTTATAAAGAAGGAAAGTAATTTACTTTTTTTTTTTTAAGTTCTCTATCCATATTTTCTTCCTCCATCCTGTGGACCCTGGGATGGTGATGTCCACTCCACTTCTATATCAAGAGTAGGCTTAGATCCCACATGGTTGATGGATGTGATTCTTCTGCTTGCAGTTGTAGGCACTCTCAGTTCCCTAGTGTGGTGGTTGAACATCTTCACTTCCCTGTTAGCTGACCTGGCTAAGTCCAATGAACCGGAGAGTAGGAGTTGCCACTCTGCTGAGTCTCAGGACCCAGCTGACACATGGCCAGTCCAGAGATTCAAGCCTCCTGAATAAACACCAACCCCAGTGCCAACCATAGGTTCAGTAGAAGTGACAGAAGAGGCATATGTAGAAAGGTCACATCTGAGTCCAACTTCATCACACTCAGGAACACAAATTCCAAACAAGGGCCCATGGACAAGGCACTGAACTCCAGAGCCATCTGCTATGACCAGAGAACCTGTGTGTCTCCATAGCCATCAGGAGTACCAGTACCTGGGGTTGTGTCTACTTTGATTGTCTTTGAGATCCTGCTGAGGCATGTGTAAGCATGACCCCTTTGATGACCACCCAACTCTTTTTTAAAGACTCTTAGCCATATAAACTCACTTGTCTTTACCATTTTCCCCTTTAATTCAAGGTCTTTTTCTAATTGGATCACCAGTTAGTGATTGGTAGTAATCCCTTGGTGCCAAGTAGGCTCATCCCTGGGAGTCATGTCCCACACTGGGGGAAGGTAATGCATTTACATGCTGAGTTTGGCTTATAGAGTGACCACATTTGAGCAACACAGAGGCTCTCAGGAGGTAACTCTTAGGTACCCTGCAGCTCTAGGCATAGTTGAAATTTCAGGCACACAGGTTCATAAGCATAGTCATGGGTATCAATGGCTCATCACTGGACCATCCTTCTTCACTGGTCTTTGCCTTTGCACTTGCAAGATTGTTGCTGTTCCATTGGGGAATGTGATAGAGCTTCCCTGGCTAGGAACTCAGCACTCCCTCAACTGTCATTTGTAACTGTAACTACTATGAAAATACCCAATGAATATCTGAACATTTTTATATACCCTATAGACATGCCCTGGGGAACTCCCTTCCAACCATGTGTCCCCCATCAATAACACCCCACACCAATGTTCCTCCCCTGCCATAGTTGAACCCCTCTGTGGTCCAAAACTTCTTTAAAATGAAGCCTAATATATTGCCAAATTCATATAGTAGGAAAATGAAATAGTAATGATAGGTTTAAAGATTAGAAATAGAATACATACTAATTTAGAAAAACTAAAATAAAGTGAAAAATAAATTGGGTATAAAAAAATGAAAAATATTATAAAACTTTGTTTTTGATATTTTGTCTTTCATCACTAGTAATAGGTATTGCCCTGTATGTACAGTGGCAAGATAATTTCTTTCACTCCTTCCTCGGTGTCTACATCCTTTTTTTTTTTAATTTTTAATTTTGTCTTCAAAAAAGTTTTAGATCACAGTAACGTCACATATAAAATATAGGGGACTCCCATATATGCAACATCAAACCCTTTTCCCCCTTCCCTAGCAATGATCTTTTTACATGTTCATGTTATATTTACTGTAGCTGATGTACAGATTTTGAAACATAGTTACCAAACATGGTTCCATCTTGGTTTACATTATGGTTTATATTTAAGACTGCACAATTTTTAAATTTTTAGTTATGTTATGGTTTTTCATTATGATTTACATTTTAGCCTTTAGACTTTTATACATTTTGGTGAAATTTAATGTGTCCTATGTCTGTAATTTCACAATCTTATGGGACACTTCCATTGCCCCCCAGTTACCCTGCTTCCATCAATTCTATTCCTCTCTCCCCATCCCCTCAGGGCCCACAGTGACAACCAAATTTCACTGCTTGAAGGACCAGATTCACAAAAACTTGCAACAATGCTGACAGTTTGACACACTAGGCTGTACAACCCCACAGGGAGCCATCAATTCTCTTGAGAGACACAATTCCCCATGTTTGAGAACATCAGTCCTCCCCAGGATGGAGGTACACCTTCCCACACATTGTATGGGTCTCCACCCAATGATGTAACAACTATGACAAGATGAGCACTCACACACTCCCTTGAAGACTGCCCCTGTGCCAGATGCCCCCATTAAGCACCTTAAATAGGTAATCCTTCCTTATTATATTTTCTAAAGAGATTTCTCAACATTATAGTTTCAACCACATACCTGACACTCTGTCATGTTCATCTGTTCCTCCAAACTCTCCCCCCAATTCCTTGGGCCATCTGACCCATCCTCCAAACCCTAGCCCTCCTCAAGCCTGCAAAACCTCACCCAATAGTATTCCTATGCCCCCGTCTTATCCCTTCCCTGTACAACTACTTACCTTTGAGGTTCAAAATGCTTTAATTCTGAGGAGGTCCCATTTATCTCTTTGCTCTTTTGCTGCTCGTGCTTTGGGTGTGAAGTTCATGAAACCATTTCCTATTATAAGATCCTGTAGTTGTTTTCCAAGGTCTTTATGTTCTTTGCTCTTATATTTAGGTCTTTGATCCATCTCGAGTTGATTTTTGTATAAGGTGTGAGATGGTAATCCTCTTTCATTCTTTTGCCTATGGATATCCAACTCTCCAAGCACATTTTGTTGAAGAGGTCATTCTCTCCCAGTTGAGTGGGATTGGTGCCCTTGTCAAATATCAGGGGACTGTATATGTAAGGATCTGTATCAGAACTCTCAATTCAGTTCCATTGGTCAATATGTCTATCCTTATGCCAATACCATGCTGTTTTCACCACTATAGCTTTGTACTCAGGTAGTGTGACTCCTCCAATTTCATTTTTCTTTTTCAATAAGTCTTTGGCTATTCAGGGCCTCTTTCCTTTCCAAATAAATTTCATAGTTAGTTTTTCTAGTTCATTTAAAAATGCTGTGTTGATTTTTATTGAGATTGCATTGAATCTGAAGATCAGTTTGGGTAGGATAGATATCGTAATGATCTTCCTATCCATGAACAAGGAATATTTTTTCTTTTATTTGTCTTCTTTGATTTCCTTGGACAGTGTTGTGTAGTTTTCTCTGTAAAAGTCTTTTACATCTTCAGTTAAATTTATTCCTAGATACTTAATTTTTAAATTTACTATTGCGAATGGCATTTGTTTCTTGATTTCCTCCTCAGATTGCTCATAATTGGTATACAGAAATGCTGCTGATTTTTGTGCCTTGACCTTATAACCTGTGACTTTACTGAACTCATTTATAAGTTCTAGAAGCTTTCTTGTAGACTTCTCAGGGCTTTCTATGTACAGGATCATGTTATCTGCAAATAGTGAAATTTTGACTTCTTCCTTTCCTATTTAGATGCCTTATATATCTAGTTCTTGCCTCAGTGCTCAAGCAAGTACTTCTAACACAATGTTAAATAGGAGGGGTGATAGTGGGCATCTTTGTCTTGTTCCTGCTCTGAGAGGGAAAGATTTTAGGATTTCACCATTGTAAATGATGTTTGCTGTGGGTTTTTCATATATACCCTTTATCAAGTTCAGAAAGTTTCCTTTTATTCCTATCAGTTGAAGCGTTTTTATCAAGAAAGGGTGCTGCATTTTGTCAAATGCTTTTTCTGCATCTGTAGATATAATCATGTGGATTTTTTTCCTTTGATCCGTTTATGTGGTGTTTTACATTAATTGATTTTCTTATGTTGAACCATCCTTCCATACCAGGAATGAAACCCACTTAGTCATGGTGTGTAATTCTTTTAATGTGTTGTTAATATGATTAACAAGTATTTTGTTGAGGATTTTCACATCTAGGTTTATTAGAGAGATTGGTCTGTAATTTTCCTTTCTTATGGTGTCTTTGGCTTTGTTTTAGGGTAATGTTGGCATCATGAAATGAGTTAGGCAATGTTCCTTCTATTTTGATTTTTTGGAAGAGTTTAAGCAAGATTGGTGTTAATTCTTTCCTGAATGTTTGGTAGTAATCACCTGTGAAGCTGTCTGGCCCATGGCTCTTCTTAGTTGGGAAGTTTTTAATGACTAATTCTATCTCTTTACTTGTGACTGGTTTGTTGAGATCATCAATTTCTTCTTTCATCAAAGTAGGCTACCTATGTGTTTCTAGGAATTTGTCCATTTCCTCTAAATTGTCCTTCTTGTTAGCATATTGTTTTTTAAAGTACCTTTTATGACAGTCTTTACTTCTGTTGGGTAAATGGTGATATCCCCTTTCTCATTCCTTATTTTGTGTATTTGCATCTTCTGTCTTTTTTTTCTTTGTTAGTCTAGCTAAGGGTTTGTCAATTTTATTCATCTTCTCAAAGAATCAGCTCTTTGTTGTTTTTGTTGTTGTTGTTGTTCTAGTGCTTTCTATTTTCTATTTCATTTAGTTTTGCTCTGATCTCTGTTATTTATTTCTTTCTTCTTTGTGGTTAGCTTGTTGTTTTTTTAAGTCATTCCTCCAAGTGTGCAATTAGGTCTTCAATTTTAGCTCTTTCTTCTTTTTTGATGTTTGAATTTATGGCTATGAATTTCCCTCTCAGCACAGCTTTTGTTGCATCTGTTGTGTTGTCATTTTCATTAGTTTCAAGGTAATTACTGATTTCTTTTAAGATTTCCTCCTTGACCCACTGTTTGTCTAAGAATGTGTTGTTTAACCTCCATATCTTTGTACCTAATCTGGGTCTCTAGCCCTTGCAGATTTTCAGCTTCATTCCACTATGGTCAGGGAAATTATTTTGTATGATTTCAATCTTTCTGAATTCATTAAGGCTTTCTCTGTGGCCTAGCATGTGGTCTATCTTGGAGAATGATCCATGTGCACTTGAGAAGAATGTATATCCTGCTGTATTTGAGTGTAATGTTCTGTATATGTCTAGTTGGTCCAGCTCCTCTAATATATTATTCAAAATCTTTGTTTCTTTAGTGATTCTCTGTTGAGATATTCTGTCCAATGGTGATAGTGGTGTATTAAAGTCCCCACTATAATAGTAGAGGTATCTATTCCTTCACGTAGTTTTTCAAGTGTTTGTCTCATGTATTTGGAGGTTTCCTGGTTAGGAGCATAAATATTTATGATTGTTCTTTCTTCTTGAAAGATTACTCTTTTTACTAATATGTAGTATTCATCTTTGTCTCTCATAATAGTTTTGCATTTAAAGTTTATTTTGTCCAATATTAATATAGCTACTCCTGCCCTTTTTTGATTATTGTTTGCCTATAAGATTGTTTTTCAGACTTTTACTTTCAATCTCCTTGAATTCCTGGGTCTAAGATGTATTTCTTGTAGACAGCATATAGATGGGTCATATTTCCTTATCCATTCTTCCAATCTGTGTCTCTTAACAGGTGAGTTTAATCCATTGAATTCACTGTTATTATATTCTCAAGGAATTACTTACAGTAGTCATATTTTCTTTGGATTTATTTATGTCATTTTTTTTCTCTTTTTGTCTTATTATTTGTTCTTACATTCTCCTCCAATTCTGTCTCTCCTGTTTTTTTCTTTCCTCCTGCAGATTCCCTTTAGTATTTTATGAAGGGCATTTTTCTTGTTGGCATACTCTTTTAGTTTCTGTTTATCTGTGAATATTTTGAACTCTCCATCATTTTTGAATGCCAGCTTTGCTGGATAGAGTATTCTTGGTTGGAATTTTTTTTTTTTCCTTTAGTACCTTGACTAAGTCATACCACTGCCTTCTTGTCTCCATGGTTTCAGATGAGAAATCAGTGATTAATCTTATTGAGCTTCCCTTGTATGTGATGGCTTTCTTTTTCTCTGGCTGCTTTCAGTATTTTTTCTTTGTCTTAAGCATTGGGAAATTTGACAAGTATGTCTTGGGATAGGTCTGTTGGGATTTATGCTGTTTGGGGTGTGTTGTGCTTTCTGGACATGTACATCCATCTCCCTCAATAGGTTTGGGAAGTTTTCAGCCATTATTTCCTCCAACATCCCTTCTGCCACCTTTCTCTTCTCTTCTCCTTCTGGGATGCCTATAATGCATATGTTTGTGTGTTTTGCATTTTCATTCAGGTCCCTAAGTCCCTGCTTCATTTTTTCTATCTTTTTATTGATCAATTCTACTATCTGTTTGATTTCAAATGTACTGTCTTCCACATCACTAATTCTTTCCTCTGCCTCTTCAAATATGCTCTTATTTGCTGTGAGTATATTATTGATTTCTTGGATTGTGTTGTTCATTACCATCATATCTGTTATCTTTTGGTGTATGATTACAATTTCTTCTGTATGCTCTCCAAGTGTTTTCTTAATATCCTTAATCTTTTCCTTCACTTCATTAAATTGGTCCATGGTATTTGTTTTGATAGCTTTGATTAGTTGTTTAAAGTTCTACTCCTCTTCTTGGTTTTTAGCTTGTTCATTGGATTGGGTCATGTTTTCCTGATTATTGGAATGGTTTGCAATTTTTTGTTGCTGTCTGGTCATCATTTTATCTTAATGGGTTTATTCAGTTGATTAGCTTCTCCATCTACTCTTGGGGTTTATTTAGGTGCTTTTTGTGTGTGTGTGTTAAGTCTTCTCTTTGACACTTTGTTATTCTGATTCTGTTTCCTTGTTGTTGTCTAAGTTCCCTTGAAGAACAATATTAGAGCCAGGTAAAGCAGAAAAGGTAAGAAAAGATAAAATATAATAGTAGTGTTGATAGTAAATGTTAGCAGAAGAACCATGTGAGATCTAGGAGAATGGATATTAAACTCATGTAAGCTATGTAGAGTTATAACAGTAAAAAAGTGGAATAGTTACAATGAGATGATAAACTGAATATGAAGAAGAATATATTATGAATTAAAAGGTTAGTGTGGTCAGGAAAACGGGAAAGAGAAAAGAAAGGACAATAACATAAAGAGTGAAGAAAAGATAGAAAACAGAATAGAGGTGTTAGAAATAAAGTCAGAAAAATTAGGGGCGAAACAAAAAGAGGTGGAATGTAAGAGAAACAGATGATGGAAGATAGAAAGATGTAAAGAAAGGGGGATAGCATTGGTAGCCAAAATCAGTACACACAGAAAATAGGTAATCAAAGATGATGAAGCACAGCAAATAAAAACTGCCTGTAACACCTAATAGAAAAAAAAGAAAAAAGAAAGGAAAAAAGAGAAAAATAAAAGGGCCATCAGGGGATGGAGTGGAAGGAAAGACAAGAAAACAAACCAACAAAAAAAGACCAGACAAGGCCTCAAGCAAGGAATCCTCTTTGCAATTGAATAAACTGCTTAGGAGTCTATCTTTCCCCCTTTCTCCCTTCCCCACTTCCCTCTTTCCCAGGGCTGCAGGAAGGCCATGTGAGAGCTCCCCTCTGAAATTCAAATGAAACCTGGTAAATCAACTCACCACAGAAATAATGACTCTTTGTTTCTTTGAGAGAGCACCCACACCTTGCCAGGAACCCTAAATATGTTATTAGAAGCCTACAAAGCTGGTCCTACTGTCTCCCTCCATTAGGTGTGCTACTCAGACTAGTTAATTTTCTGACTACAACTTCTCCCAGACCAAGTTTCCCTATCCCAGGGCATTTAGGTGAATCAGGCTCTCAGCAGATTCACCTCTCCTCTCTTCCTAGCCTCTCCCCAAGCCAGCTGGCATGTTCTTCCAAGATCTAAAAAAAGGGGGACCAGACAATTGAACCTGCACTTCTTGGGCCCCTCTCCACCCCTTACCCAAACCTTCCCATTCTGGGAATTTATCCAAGACCAGAGGGCTAGGGGAATCCTGGAGTTCAGGAGGTGCTGGGTTCAGGGAACCCAGGCTTGGGAGAATGGAGACTCAGGGAACGCAGGTTTGGGAAAGTGTGTTACAGGGAATGTGGGGCTCGGGGAATGAGAGGTTCAGGGAACAAGGGTTCAGGGATCATTTGTTGGGGAACACTGGACGTAGGAACGCTGCTGTTCAACCAGTGGTGTTTAGGGAATGCTGAGGCTATCAGCCTAGGGGAAGGGTTTTGCCTCCCACGGCTTCCGGCTCTTGTGTCAGAAACCTGTGGCACTCCTTTTGTTGTAGTGTCTCCAGATTGATGTCCAGAAACCTCCTGCTTTGTGGGTTCCTAAAACTGCTCATTCAAGCAGGATTCTGTCCCTACTCAGTCAGTTTTTTGGAGGAGAGATGACAAGGGTGAACTCACTCAGATGCCATCTTGCCCCGTCTCTCAGAAGTAATTTGCTTTTGAGTGATCCCAAAATTTGCCACTAAGTATAAGGTTGTATTTCTGCATGTCAGCGATGGAGGATGTGAGAAAGTAAATTGGATAAGTGTCACAAAACAATTCCTATAGGAATTTTTGGGGGTATAACTGGACTTCTCCCACTAATGCTAAATATAACAAAATATCCTAGATATCCTATTATATTTATGACTCATGATCCATGTGAGGCCAATGATAATTTACTACTATACTTTTTCTTAACAACTGCATAGCTCTTTAAAATTTAGAGAGTTCTTTTATATACAGAATTGTGTGTAATCCTCAAAAAAGCTGTAAGATAGATAATATAAAAGTTTGTGTAGTTATAAATTAAAGCTTAGAATGATTAAATAATTTGAACAGGATTAAACCAATAGTAGGTGAAGAACTTTGATGTAAATTCATCTTTGACTCTCAGAATAGTCACCTTAAAGTTAATAGTAATTTTAAAGTTAAAGAAAATATTTTAATTGGGGATAGGTATATTCTTGGTTTCCATGAGAATAATAGTATCCAAAAGTGAAATCCAAAAATGCTGACTTTATGAACTATATTGAGATGTCCAAAAAAAAAAAAAAAAAAAAACCCACATAATGTCCAGAGGGAAAAATCTATTTTCCTTAGGACTTTTTGTTTACTCCCTAGGGTTTGAGAAACATTTATGCTTATAACCAGAAAATTTTACTTCCACAATGAAAACATTTAGACCATGTTGTCCATTTATCTGTGTCAGAAAATCTGGCATTTACCTAAGCCACTTATTTCCTGCAATTAAAAACCTTAATTTCTTTATCCAATGGATGAGAAATGAGCTCTGTCATTTTCAATGAAAATATAAGTGGATGTGTGCAGATGTCATTGAACACTCAATACTAAACCAGGTAACGTATTGCAGTATTTAAAATAACTCACCATTAAAGCCAGTAGACACATTTATAGTTGGCTTCACATTTAAAAATTAAGCTACTCCCAAAAGTAAGGTGTGTGTGTGTGTTTGTGTGTTTATCTCCTCTGGATATCTATCTATCTATCTATCATCTATCTATCTATCTATCTATCTATCTATCTATCTATCTATCTATCTATCTATCTATCTATCTATCTATCATCTATCTATATTGCCAGAGGAGATCAAACTGCAACCAACATATGGTACAATTAATCAGCCATCTCATTTATTGTGTCTGATTGAATTTAAATGGAGCTGATAATCTAGTTTGACAACTTACTGATTTATTGCCTGATATATTGAACAATGTCATCTCATTATCCATGACAATTAGTTAAGTGCTATAAAGAGGTACTGTAAGAGTTGGGTGTTTTATGAAAGCCCAGTAACAAGCACTTGGGGAGAAGGAGAATTCTATCTGAAGTGACCCCTGTAGAATAAATTCACGAAGAGCAGTTACAGGAAGGTCTATAGAATCTCTTTTATTCTAAACAAAGAAGAGCTACAAACTTAAACAAGAAACTACATATAAATATATTACTCAAAGTTACCTAACCTTGAAGACCCAATTTCTAGTAGTCTCAACTGTCCAAGTCAGAATTCTTATTTAAATAAATATTTTTTGATTAATGGGATATTAAATTGTGGTACTTAATAAATGCTAGTTATTAATATATTTTAATTTTTTTATTATTTAAAAGTAATGAACTGATTAAATCTTACCTTAAAATACTTTACATGTGTGGAAAGAGTTGCTAAGTGACTGCTTTATTACTTACACATTCCAAAGAGTTCAAAAGTGCAGGGGAAGTGATCCCAAAATGACTGGTCAGGGTCAGTGGATGGCAACTCTGCATTCCCCACTGTGCAAAGGAAATGAGAAAGCCAAATTTGTGATGCCAACGATGAGTTATTTATGTGACCCAGAGGGACAGGGCCCTGCCATTGATAGGTCCTCCCCTGACAAACACCTGGGCTTCTTGTTCCTGGTTTCCTCATTTAAGTTGTGGTGGGGCCTTTTCAATCATCCAGGTTGTAGAAGGGAAACAGACAGAAACATTGGTACACAATAGAAAAAGAGGTGGAGGAAGAGGGGCAGGTAAGAACTAGGAGATGGCCACTATGCATGTGTCTGTGATTTCTCCAGCAACATGCTTAATTCTTTTACTGTGAAGGTAACATTAGTATATTATTATATATGTGGTAAATATGTATACATAATTTATACACACATGTACAATTATTGTGATTTTAATATTTGACTCTAAACTAACAAATGCTTATTGAAGAACTTCAAAGAGGAAAATGATATGGCATTATCTCCAATACTATCACTACCAGGAAATATCTATTTTGGTGTTCTTCAATCCTTCCATAATAGATGCCTTAAATTGATACACACATGCTTTTAGACTTGTATTGGGATTTTTTCCACTTATCATTGTATTGCAGATATTTTCCTATGTCATAAAATAA
This sequence comes from Dasypus novemcinctus, assembly GCF_030445035.2. Lineage (NCBI taxonomy): Eukaryota > Metazoa > Chordata > Mammalia > Cingulata > Dasypodidae > Dasypus > Dasypus novemcinctus. The sequence goes on along the minus strand of NC_080684.1, from coordinate 55,828,056 downwards.
ATGATCATTAAAAATATTTTAAAAATTAATAATGTTGACTTCTAGCCTCCAATTCAACATGTAAGGAACTTGGAAGTTGTCTCATTCCCATCCTTACAATAAGAAAAAGCAGGCTAAACTGAAAATCAATGTATTTTTCTTTTTGAACCATCCACATACTGAAGTCGTAGTGCAAAACATCATATTATTATAAAATCTGGAAATATCAGCTCATCCAGGGAGACAGACAGATATGCTTCCCAGGAGAAAGATTCTCTGGAGTTATAAACTGATAGGAACAATTAAATATTCAATTTTATTGATTGTGGAAAGCTAAAGGTGGACTAGTATGTGAGTGAAAAATTTTTAATGTGCAGAGTCTTTGATGGGACCCTCATTTTTCTTTGCTTAACAGGTAACCCAGCCAGGTTGTCCTGGAGACAACCTATAAAGACCCTTCTTCATCCTGACAAAGAGCAGGGGAATATAAAATAGGACCAGAAACTTCTCTGTCACAAAATCCCATGTTCCAGGGGGAAAGACTTTGCCAGAGATGTATCCCAACTGTAAGAAGAATATTCCTCCAATTCTATTCCCTTCACTTCTTAACTAATTGGGGTAAAAGACTATAGTGAACTTAGGTCATGGCTTCAAGGAAATAGATTGAGAATGTTACAACAGGGAAAAATGTAGGGGGAGACATGGGGAGAAAAGCTATACAACCAAACAAACGTTTGTGAAGGTCAGAGCCCCAAGACACATGCCCACTAAAATGCTCAGATTTAATTGGGAGATTATAGATTACTTCCCCTTACCCACACCTTAACATCACACTAACAAAACCCCAGTGTAATAACAGTCGATTTCCAATGACATGTCTGCAAGACACTGATTCTCTTTGAGAATGATTATTTAAGTAAAACTAAATTCAAGAGGGGAAACAAAAAAGGATACAAGAAGAAATTGAAGACTTCAGCACCTGTAACTAAGGCAAATATTTAAATAGCACACTTTGTAGCCTTATTAACATAAATCTCCACAATAAAAGCACTTTACTTCAGTTCCTATTACTTAATACAATCTATCCACCTTTCGACAACAACAAAAAATTATAAGGCATGAAAAACAGCAAGAAAAAACACAGTCTGAAGAGACAACAAAGCATTAGACCCCAAGTCAGATGATAAATATGTTGGAATTATTAGACAGAATTTGAAATTACAGTGATCAATACATTAAAGGTGCTTATGAAAAAAGTAGTCAATTTGCAAGAACAGATGGATAATGCAAGCAGAAGGAAGGAAATTCTAAGAAAGTATCAAAAAGAAATGTTACAAATTAGACAGAGTTTAATAGAAATTAAAGATGCCTTTGAGGTCATAAGTAGATTTAACAAGGTTATGAAAAGAATCATGGAGCTTGAAGATAGACCAATAGAACCTAACTGTATTTTAATAAGACTAAAGGTACTATAAATTGGTACAGTATTCCCATTGAGAAAGTTGTTTCCCATGGATGGGCAAATTTCATACCACCATATATATGGTGGTATCAGCTTTCTCACCATTGGCATAAATATTTACAGATAAGCAAGGGGTGGAGCCTAGAATGATTTATGTGTTAATGGATTAAAATTGGAGATATCATTATTAAATAATGTTTAGCTTAATATAAATACAGATAATTGCATATAAAAATATTTATATGTGTGTATATACTGCATTAGTATACACAAATAAATTTCCTGACTCAGTCAGCTGAGAGGACCTAGAAGCATTGACACCCCAGTAGCAACAACAACTCCAAGCACCCAGAATTTGTTTTCAAATATTATTCGTTAATATAAAGAACCAGGGCTTCTTAGAAAACTTACTTATTCTAGGACTGAGACACTAAATATACAAGATAAGTTGGTAGTATCTTGTAGCAGATAGCAGGAGGTCTGCAAAAACCAAAAATACAAAATGATCAGAATCTATCAGAGGGATACAGGAGCCAGTCTAAGAGCTTCCAATGTCCAGAGCTGGAACAATTTTGACAAAAAAAAAAAAAAAGGAATAGTGAGTTATTACACAAAATTTAAAGAAATTGCCATGAATTTGCCCTGATATGTAAAATTGATTAACTAAATTAGTAAACAGAATAGACAAATATCCTATGCAAAAAAAATCCACATAATTTATATAGCTATTTCCTTATCAAGAAAGTAGAACATAACTCTCTTCTCCTTACATATGGATTGTACATAGTGATTCCTAAAAAGTACATACAAAAAGATGAATAAAAGCTTAATTTTACAGTGGGAAACTTGACAAAGTTTATCTAAGCCTGATGATCAAGATTAACATCAATAATGGTAACTTCAGGAAGCGGACTTGGCCCAATGGATAGGGCGTCTGCCTACCACATGGGAGGCCCGCGGTTCAAACCCTGGGCCTCCTTGACCCGTGTGGAGCTGGCCCGTGCGCAGTGCTGATGTGCACAAGGAGTGCCCTGCCATGCAGGGGTGTCCCCCGTGTAGGGAAGCCCCAAGCACAAGGAGTGCGACTCGTAAGGAGAGCCACCCAGTGTGAAAGAAATTGCAGTCTACCCAGGAGTGGTGCCGCACACACGGAGAGCTGACGCAACAAGATGACACAACAAAAAGAAACACAGATTCCCGGTGCTGCTGCTAAGGATAGAAGTGGTCACAAAAGAACACACAGCGAATGGACACAGAGAGCAGACAACTAGGAGAAAGGGGGAAGGGGAGAGAAATAAATAAAAAATAAATCTTTTAAAAAAATGGTAACTCATGTTGATAATATGTATTCTTGATTTGATGTGATAAAAATGGCACTTTACCTCTCTGACCTTCCTCACAACCTAAACATGAGGAAAACTTTAACCAAATCTCAATGAAGTACTGCCAACAAAATTACTGATAAGTATCCTCAACTGTCAAAGCCATCAAAACCTAGGAATAACTCAGAAATTGTCTCATGTAAAGATGTAGAATGGAGACATGAAGATAAAATGTAATGCACTCTTGGATGGGAAGGACATTACATAAAAAATACGGAAATCTGAATGAATTAAGGAATTGTATTCATAATAGTGTGTTGATATTATTTAATTTTGAAAAACATGCTATACTAGTGTAAGATATTAACAATAAGAAACTGGATATGAGGTTTATGGGAATATTTATACTATTTTCACAATTTGTTAATCTAAAACTATGCTAAAACTTAAAAGGGTTATTTTTAACTTATTAAATTACTTAATATTTAAAGGTTTATCTGTATGATAGACTAATAAGTATGTACTAATATAAAGAAGTTATCATGTAGAAAAACTTTAATGAATTAATCAGAATAATAATCTGGGATTTAAATTGTTATTTGAGTGCTGTCTCATGCTATTTTTATTTTTTTTAAAATACCATTTTAAAACATTTGATAAAATAGTTATTATTATATTTTTTGAAACACAATTATTTTTCACCAATCTAATTACATAAAGGGAAACAGGACTGGAATATAATGTTGACTTTTTTCATGTATAGGTTGTGATGTAAGAAAGAAAGTTGTTCAAAGCAACATTTGTCTCATGATTCTACAATATTCACAAGAAATGCTTTAGATAAATTTAATGTAAAATTGTCCATACATCCTGGGCAATGATATTGCAACTAAGATTATATATAAGTTTAAAATTAAAAAATTTACTTGGATATAATTTTCCCATTAGGTATATGTATTTTCCTGAAGCACATTTCTTTTCCTTCTCTTTCTTCTTCCTTTTCCCTTTTCTCTTCTTTTTCCACCAACTTGTTTTTTTAACTTATATAAATGGAATAGAGATTACAAATTTTACATACAAAGAGAAGGTGTATGGTTTATAAGTTGCTGAAGAGAAAGAAGTCTTCAGGCCCATTCCAGGATGAGGAAATGCTGGAAATGCCAAGAGTCAGAGGACATTGGGATACCATATAAAAATCCTATTTTGTCATTTCCCCTTGTGTGCCTTCATGAAGAGATTAAAACCTAAGGTTTAAAACACATGTAGCTGTAATTTATTTTTTACAGGCAGCCTTCTATAATTCTTGAAAATTTTATATCGTATTTGGTATTTTTGTGGGAGGAGGGAGATTTCATGAAAAATTGAAAAAAATATGTATCTACCAAAAACATATTGGGCCAAAAGAAAAATCCATATTTTAATCTAATGTAATTAATGAATATTATTTAAATGGTATAAGTGACTATTTTTCCATAATAGGACAGTGGCTTCAAATGTTTTTGCTTAGAATTATTCTCATTCCTTAATTCAACTGAAATAGACTTTTAAATCCATATTACTATGCTTTCTTTTTTTATATACGCTTTTATCTTCAAAATCTTTTATTGTTCCTTTGCCTAAAGTAATTCCTCTAGTAATAGTGTTATTTTGGGTGGGTTTGTGTTTTTTTTGTGGAAAATGTATGTGACTGACATGATTTTTTCAATCTCTGTCACAAAAATTCTTTCATTTTTAGCCTCATTCATCAAAGCATTTTGCCCAGGTTCAGAATTTTATGTCAGCAACCTTATCCTTTACAACCAGATAAGTATTTAAAGACCTAATAAATTCCAATAGTTAGAAAGCCAAAATAATTGTGGTTTCAACCGATAATATTAAAAAATACATTACTTTCTTATTACTTTTTACCAAATGCTAGAAAATTTTCTGTTAACTTGGAACTGAAAAAAAAGTTGAAAGATTTTAATATTTGACTGGTGTTTCATTGTTTGTGCTTTTTTTGCAAAACTGTTCATCCAAATGACATGTACACATACATGAAGTGTCTTTATTTTTGTCATAGTATGTCATTCCGTTAATTATCCCAAAATTCTTTTTTAAGTAAATGAATATGAATTAAGTGAATTCCATCTAATTAAATTTGACAAGACTGATAACATGGTTCTTCTTTAAATTTTGGCTGATAGATATAAGTATACTAATTACATGGTAATTAATTAGAAAGCACATAATATAAATACCAAGTTAACTAAAATTATTTAATCAATTTAAAGTACTGACTATATTAAAATGATGGAAATGTTTTTTTAATGGAAGTTGGTGATGGTAGCACAACATTGTGAATGCAGTTAATAGCCCTCAAATCTATATCTGAATGTGATTATAAATGGGAAATATTTGATTGTATATACAGTAACAATAACATTTTAAAAAATCCATGGAACTGCATTACACAGTGAACCCTAAGTTCAACTATGGACTACAATTAATAGCACAATTATAAAAATGTGCTATCATCAACTGTAACAAACTTCCCATACCAATATAGGGTGTTAAAATGGGTGGTACATGGGAATCCTATATTTTACATATGATTGTTCTATAAATCCACAACTTTTCTAATAAGAAAAAGAAATAAAAGAAAAATAGTAGTCACTTAAAGGAGGCCTTTTTATATTGACAGTTCTAAGCTAAAGAATACTTCTCCATAGACTTCAGAAATATAGATGTATTCATTTTCATGAGATTTTATATATGTCTCTTTATGAAAATATGTATTTCCTTTATTACAGAATTAATTATTTTTAATTTTCCAAAGCTGTGTATGGTATAGGAAAATGTAAGATTTTACTTTCGTTGGGATAAATTATGTAATGATTTGAATAAATAAATATAAGAATTCAACCACTCCTCCACTCTCATCCTTCACACCCATGCAGACACAAACACATTTACTATAAGGCCTTAAAAAACCTAAGTGACTATTTCATTAATACTTTAAGAGCTTTATGTGATGGTTAAGTTCATGTGTCAACTTGACCAGATTATGGTGGCCAGTTGTTTGGTTAAGTGAGCACTGGCCTAATTGTCACTGTGAGGATATTTTGTTGACTTAAATAATTACCATTACCAACAACATCTATAGCTTATTACCTCTACATTCAACTGAGGGGATTGCCTTCAACAATGAGAGACATCTCATCCAATCAGTTGAAGCCCTTAAAAGGAAAAGTGATGATTGCAACAGTCGGAGGGAATAATTTCCATCTCTACTTTAGCCAACCAGCTTCTCCTGTGGAATTCATTGAAAACCTCTGTAGGAGTTCCCTGCTTGTTGGCTACCTTACAGATTTTGGACTTACCATTCCCACAGTTGAATGGGTCAATTCCTATAAAATCTTCTGCCAGCTCTGTTTCCCTAGAAAAACTTAATACACCTTATTTAAATGGTTAGGGAAAATGTTCCTACAATGAGACAAAAATCAGTCTTACTAAGAGATATACATAAACTATCCACAGTGGTAGAGAATCACAGATGGCTTCTAGTCCAACTAAAAATTTTAATGAGTCATAATTAAGCCATCAAATGTGGCATTTGGGATTATTCTACCTAAATGCTAATCCAAAAAAATGATTTTCTTTATAAATATATTCCAAATCATGCAATTAGAGTTAGAAATAATGAATTGTGTTTTCTTTAAGAGAGTGCTTACACTCTGGAGTGAGAACAATAAATCCTATATACCTCATTTTATTTAACTGGACTATTACTATAACACCAATCAGATGCTCTCAGATTTAGATTATAAATTAAGTTTGTTCTTTGACCTTTCACAATAAGTATTTAAATGACAAAAAGGCAATTGTCAGAAAGTGTTAAAAATTCAATCAAGAAATTAACAGTGAGATTTTATATGCTCCAATATCAATTAAGTGTAGGAATGCTTCTAATTCCTGTGGGTAGTTAGAGTTTCATTTTCATTGAAAGAAAAAAAAAGGAGAGATTTTACAACAGATAATATAGGGGTAAAGAGACTCAAATTAATAGATTTTGTTTGAAATTCGTATTTTAATACAAGGGAAAAATTTATCTCAAAAGACATTCTTTTTCTTAGAAATTTCAAGTATAAATGGTTGTTCTAGTCTTTGATTTTGATGATTTTGGACTCTGGAAGAAAACCACACAGGGAATAACACCAAAAAAGCTTAAGGAAAGAGTGGATCCAAACATTGAGGAGGCCTAATGTATCCTACAAATTCAAAATTAATAACTTGTGGAAACCAATAACAACTTGAAATACCCCCTAATAATTGGCATTATGAAAATTGTATCAATTCAACGAAGTTTCCTAGTCAACTACTGTAACCTTATAGGAATTCTACATAGAGGAAATACTAAGCTAACTTAAAGTTTTCAAAATACATTGCCAGTTTCAAGGGTACAATGTAGTAACTAGATCCTCAAATGACTACATCTAGATAAATGTCTGATATTAGATCTTTCTGATAGCTCACTAATATTGTAGAGTATGATCAATATAATAGGTTATGTTAAACAAAATGCTCATATTTTAACCTATAATTAAAATACTTGTTGTATGTATATATTTGTCTAAGGATAAAAATGAAGCATGTTTATGGCATTTTGAATAAAACTATTTTTGGTTTAAAATATAATTCATTTCACTGTGAAATGAAAATAGTACATAAAAATGGAAGAAAATGATCTTTAAACCCACAGATCACTACAATTTGCTGTATGTATCCTTTTAAGTCCCCTCCCCACACAGACACCCCGACATATGTACATATATGCTTTTTTTTTTTTGAGCAATGGTGTTAAAGGCACAGGTGTTAAAAGGCACAGAATTGGGAACCAGACTGGTTGCAGTCAAATCCCATTTCTGTCAATATTTTACTATGTAAAAGCAGTTTCCTTATCTGTATGTAGGGAGATAATATTTTCATAGGTCTTTTGAAAAAAAAAACACTATTTCTTAGAATAGTGTGTACTGTTTTATCAAGACAGAAAGAATCACAACATTATTTTTTAACATGCTTTTTTAATACACCATAAATGAATTTCCACATCAATCAATATATATCTATATTATTTTACTGGTATTTTATCATGTAAGAGTATGACACTTTATCTTTGAAAAGTATTTTTGGTTTCTTTTGTTATTGATTAGTGAATAGTTATTGATTACAAGATGATTTCAAATAATCAGACATTATTATTGGCCACAGCTCGTTTTTTTTTCCCTGATGCATGGTCATATATAAGGCCATTTAAGAAAGCTAATTATAAATAAATAAAATATCTTCCAGACTGAAAAACATCAATTGTACAATTGCTACACATATAATCATATGACATCTAAACCAGCAATATAATATGTGAGTGCTTTCCAGATCAGAAATTGCAGCAAGATAGTAGAGGATGAAGAGGAAGGGGAACAGAACACTCCTTCCCAACCCTCCACTGCAGTTACCAACCTAATGCTGGAAGGGCAGAATAGTGAGGAATGATTTGGGTCTTTTATGCTGGGGAGGATGAAATCATAGCTAATAATTAAAGCTTTTCTCAAGGCCTTTCTATTTATAATAATGATACAAAAATGTATATTTTTGGAGAGTAAAACTACTTGTGAAAAGTCTGCTTCAGCCATTTTAAAATATTTTCAGAAAAGTATGCATGCTTCCCTCTATCTTTATGTAAAAGGAATAAATGAAAAAAGGCAAAACTCATAAAATTATATAAGATCTATATATATATAGATCTTATATAATTATATTATTTAAGTTATGCATGACCATATAGCTGCCAGAGAAACATGGCTGCACTTTTATGGAGAAGATATCCTGCCATAACCTACAGAATGGAGTGGGAGAGTGTGCAAACTATGATGTAGACTATAATCCATGCTGTGTAGAAATGCTCCAAAATGTATTTACCAATTGCAATGAATGTACCACACTAATGAAAGAAGTTGTTAAAATGGGAAAAGTTAGGGGTATGGCGAGTGGGGCATATGAGAATCCCCTATATTTTTTTATGTAACATTTTATGTAATCTATGTATCTTTTAAAAATTAATTATATATATAAAATGAAGGAAATGTTTTCCAATAGGTACTGCATTTGATTATACCCATAAGCATTTGAAAATGCAAAGGGATATATAATAACCTTTATACCCAGTTCCCAGTTTACCTAGGTAGGTCCTAAACAGAGGCAACCATTATTATCAGTTAAAATATTCCTATAAGCTTAATTACCAGACCCATATATTGAATGGGGAAAACTATAAAAAGGCCTTGCAAAAGCATTGTTAAATCTTTAGCTGTGATTTCATCATCACCAGCATAATAGAACCAAATCATTTTTTCCTGCTTCATACCCCTTTTTTTCATTTAAACTGTAAGTTTATGGAGAATAAATAAAGAATAATAAATAATGTAACTTCTCTATCCTATATTAGTAAACATATCCAAGTTAGTTTTCATAAGGACTATTTCAATGAATAAATTTTTCACCTTCTCTTCTTCCTCGTTTCCCTTCTCCTCCTCTCCTTGTCATCAACAGATGTTCTTGTAAATGACACCAAGTCAAAGTTTTGTTCAAACCATCTTAAATATCTGAATCTTAGTAGAATTCTAAGATGAGCTTCATATTAATATTGTATGATGAATATAATAAGAACTCAAAAATCCCTACATCTTTTTCTGAAACAATCAACTCTTCCATGAATTAGTTATTGGCTATTTTTATACTGAACATTACTCAGTCATGGAGTAAATGAATGAATGAACACTGCCAGATTTTTTTTTATTTAAAAAATCTTGGATACTGAAGTTGCCAAACTATCTACCTGTCCAGTCCTTTCCTGAACACCCAAAATCTAGTTAAATATCTTTTCTAACTGCCCCATTACTATCTAGGCAGGTCCCTAAGTATAGCATTTGTGACGGGATATACTAATAACGTAATTATCTGTCTTCGTCAGTCTTTATGACCATGGTTCTTCAATGCCATTGTTACTCATTCATTGCTGAAAATGTGGTAAGAAGTCAATGACAATGCACTGCATGAATGAATGTAAAATTGAATCAACAATGACCATGTTTAATAGCAAATGTATTCTAAGTTAGATTTTATTTTATTCCCTAAGGATTATGCCCTTTCCTTACCCACCTCTTTGGTAAAAGGTTTATCATTCTCACCTATTGCTTTATAATTTGGTAGGAGATATTGATGTTGAGTTTAGTCCCACTATGTTGGACTTAGTCATGTCATGTGCTATAACCAATGGAATGTGAATGGATAGAGTATATATAATGCCAAAACAAAAACTTTAAGAGGCATTGTAGTTTCTGTCAACTTGTTTCTTCTCTTTCCTCAGCCAATGCAATGGCATGTCTGAAACAGGAGCTGATCCTTCAGCCTGGGTTCTAAAATGAGAAGGCACTGGACCAGAATCCAAATTAAGTTGCAATCTGTAATATGAACAAAAAATACTGATATTTTGTTGTTGAAATTTGCAGATCTTTTGTACAACAAAGCTATCTAACACACATTTTAAATGACTATATTGAGACTGTTATATATTCTCATCCCAATTCCCCACTTGTAATTTTCACTGGAGAACATTTATGATCCAATGTGCCTATCTTTTTGAAGCAGTGATATCTATACAATATTGATACCTACTTATTTATAATTGGCTCATCACCCATTCCCATTCTACAGATCTTTACTCTTTCTTTTCAATGTTTTTTTTTTAAATAAATATTCCACAGTCCCCTCAATCGTTGCCCCCATCTCAATCTCCTCCACAAAATTGCAACTACTGTTGCTGCATTGGCTCTTACCATAACTAATTTCCACTGCTCTTAACCTTCTTCCCTTCTGTTACCCCAGTCTTATCCTGTTTGTTCTATATGTCTGCATTTTCTTCTTTGCATGAAAGATTGTTCTTTGTAGATATTGAAAATCAATCAGAAGGTGACAGGATGAAGTAGTAGTTAAGAGTTCGGTCTTTGGGAAAAGTCCAAGATAGATCCTTATACTTCTGTCATTGACATGATCAGCAATCATTACTTAACTTCTTCTGAGCAAAAATTATTTAGCCTCTCCTATTCTATAAATTGATGCAATATAACACCTAATTCATGAAGTTTTCAATAAGACTGTATCTGTAAATCACTAAACAACTAGCTTCTCTCAATAAACAATCAGTCCATTTTCTCAGCTATACCAAGAACTGAGTTGGATGCTTCTATCTTAACCTCCTTGTGCTGAATCTCTAAATGTGTAAGGAGTGCTCACCCTATGGCTTTATGGAGTAATTAATAAAAAATAGTAAATAAGACCGAAAATATAAGAGCTTTCTTCTTTCATTTCTCCAGTAAACAATTCTCAGCTAATTTCCCAAATGCTTCTCAGGTTGAGGTAGAATTGGCACCAATTATCTCCAGTAGCCATTTTTTTTCCCACTAACTTTCAATCCTTCCTTCTTGCTACCATCAAATCTCTCCCACAATCTTCCTTAAATTCCTTGTCCCACACTCTCCTCCCTGGGATCTTTTACCAATACATGCTAAATGCATGCAAGCCCCATATTCCACCTATTCCTTGCTTCCCCTCCCCTCAGAATCTCTGGTGACCACTGTCTTTATATCAATATTTTAAGTTCTTCCATTACTACAATTAAATATCTACTTTGATCCAGGGTTGTATTCTTCCTTTGTGTTTGTTCATTCCTCAATCTTGATGACTTGGGAATTGTGATGCCAATCCTGCTTCCAAGTGAGAGGGGGCTTAGATCCCATGGGGCAGTTAAAAGTAATTGTGTGTCTTGATTTCAGTTGTAGGCACTATCTGTTTTTTGGGATGGGCTTTGTCCATCATCATTCTTTTGTTAGTTGTCCTGGACAAGTTTGATGAACTGGAGAGTAGATGTTGGTTGCTACTCTGCTGAGATTCAGGGCTTAACTGGTATATGAACAGACTGAATATTTAAGTCTCCGGAACTTATGTTTAATAGGTACAGTGCTAATTATAGGTTCAAATAAGAGAGGGAAAAGAGAAATTATAAATGAGTCTAACTCTGTCACATTGGGGAAATAGGTTACCATATATTCCAAGGTAGGGCCCACCAACAGGCTGCCAGTTCAAATCATTCAAATCTGAGAAGAGATAGTGATACATTTTAATTCACAGGAAAACAATACATTGTTTGATAATTTGTAATTAGTTCTTGTGTATTCTTTGACCTCACTTATTAATTTGAAATAATAATACAAAACCAATAAATCATCTTCTCCTGACTAGCAGACAAAAATCTGAATATCAGGAGGCTCCTTAAAGGTTGAAGAGAACTTAAATAGTAGAACAGTACCTTAATTTTGTTAATTTAATATTGTATGATCTTCACTTTGAGAAAAAATCAAATATATCTGAAATTTAAATAGAGGTACATTTAATCTTCTGTCTTATTGAAGACCCATGGTGCTCAAAGGTTTAAATTTATGATGAATAGCAGTCATTCTAAACTTGTAAAATACCAGGTATACTGTATAAAGAGGTTCCCACCATTGAAGTATCCACTTGGCCATTAATTTACCTTTGAAGCCCATCTTGAGAAAGATGTACTCTTGAAATTGTCCAAATTAATCAGGCCTCTTGTACATGCAGATGAAAATGTCTTTATAGCACATTTGAATATATGATATTGAAGATGCTGTACAATCCTAGGTACTCAGCAAGCCTTGATAAGTATTATGGTGCCTATTGATTAGTATCATATGAAAGTAATAATGCTCTTTCTTAATTCCCTAGTACTCCACATCTTACTAAATATGGCAATATCCATCCAGTTCCTCAAGCCAAAATACATTTGACATTATTTTTTATTATTACATGTTCCTCAAGTTCTAATCCTATCTATGAACAAGTCTTAATATCTTCTGGCTACACGACATATCTAGAATATCCACTCTTCACCTTCACTCCTACAATTCTAGTCTAAGTCATTATCAGCCTCACCAGAACTACTCCAATATACTCTTGATCTCCCAGCATCCATTTGCAATTCCCAGTTACCTATTTAAATATTAAGCCATACCTTGATCACTTCCTAGTTTTGAATCCAATGTATTCTCATTGTAATTAGCATAGCTGCAAACTCCTATCTTTGTCTATAAGGTTTTACATAATTTGGTCTCTGATATTATCCCATTCCAGCCTACATCTTGCTCACAACCTTATAACAAACACTGTTCTTTTCATCTGTTCTTTAAAATTGACTAGGTTATCCTAGCTTGTGAATCCTTCCATCTAATTACAAATGGAAGTTTTATTTTAAATTCATGCTTGTCCTAGACCATAGTTACCAAGAAAATGTCTCTATTTGTTTTCCTTCTTTTAATACTTACCACTATCTGAAAGGAACTTGTCTGTTCTGTTTAAAACTATAAAGAATTCCTGGCACTTAATAGACTTTTAACAAAATTTTGAAAGAATGTAACTAGTATATAATGCAAGCTTTCATAAAAACCCTTGGATCATACACAACTGTAAAAGGAGAACTCCAGCAATGATGATAAAACCAAAAGTAAATATTTGTATAAATAACTAGTCACTTATACAAAGGCTATACAAAAATAGCCTTCTTGATAAGATTATTAGAATAAATTAATATAATTAATAAACAAAAGCAACCAGTATAATAAAACACACATGACATGCATACTATTTAAAAGTCACACTTCTAGACTCTGCAGATGCTATGTGTCTTTCTGAATACCAGGCAGGTCAGGGAAAAAATTAACATTCTTTTCCTTCTAAGCATCAACATTTCGGTTCTCCCAAAAGAAATCCCCATTTCTCTCTCACACACCTTCAAAAATTGTTTTTAAAATGATGATACCTGGTTGATAATATCTCAACTATGTTAGAAAGACTTTTATCTTGAAATAAATATCTAATCAATATATGAGTATACAGAGAATCAATTTTTAAACTTTATTTTTGTTTTCCTTTGTTTAAATGTTTCCCCTCATGTGTTATCATGAATCAGAAAGATGGTCCTAGTTTACTAAACACCATTAAAAATACTTTAAGGGTGATTGTAGGAAGATGGCATTGGGTGAGGCAGACAATGCTCTGATCTCTCACAAAAACAGTGGGGAAAGAGCCAAAGGCTGCCTGAGGGACCTGCTTTGGGAGTCAGCAGACCAGGACAGTGCTTTACAACTCCAAGGAGGGTGAGGGACAGAGAGACAAAGAAACCAAAAAAATAAATAAATAAACTGTAAGTTACTAAACATCCTACCTACTAGGAAGGGTTCCCATTCTACACGCCCCCCCCCAGAAGGTATTCAGTGGGAAAAAAAACCCTGCTCATTTCAGCTGACTGAAAGGGGAGCAGAGGTCTTCCTCTCTGTCCGTTGTTATGAGGGAAGTGGGAGATGGAGTCTGGCGGCTCTTCTTCAGTGAATTTGGCAAGGAGATTCTGCTTTTAATCTTGGCTCTGGACAGAAAAAACAAAGGAAAACCAAGAGAGATACACCACCATGGAAAGGTGCACCTACAAGAACCATCTTCTGGCCAGTCTGGAAATTAGCTGGACAAAAACTGCTTTTAGAGCTTTCTTTATCTCACCCCTGGGAGAAATTCTGTACCCCATTAGTGAGTCCCTGACATGATATTTATAACAAGCTGGGCAATTTTAAAGATTTATAATAAATTCAACCAAATATCAAAGAACAGCTGTGAAAAGATAATAACAATAGGTAAGAGAGAGGAATTGGCTATAAGAGTAAATTCAACAACATACCAGATGCCTAGACATCAGCAAAAAAGTACAAGCCATACTAGGAAACAACAAGAAATGGCCCAGCCAAAGGAACAAGACAGGTTTTAAGACAATTAATCAATGATAATCATACAATTCTCCTAAATCAATTTAAAGAATTGAAAGAAAATATGACTAAAGAGATAAAGGCTATTAAGAAGACCCTGGGTTAGAATAAAGAACAATTTGAAAGTCTGCAAAGAAAAGTAACAGACCTTATGGAATGAAAGATATGAGGGATAAAATTAAAAATACACTAGAGGCACATAAGAGCAGATTTAAATTGTTTGAAGAAAGAATTAGTGATTTTGAAGACAGATCATCTGAATTAGAAAAGACCAGAGAAGAGAAAGAAAACATAATGGAAAAAAATCTAACAGAGTCTCAGGGAATTGAATGAAAACACAAAATGCAAAAACATACACATTATTGGAGCACCAGGAGGAGAAGAAAATGGAAAAAGGGGCAGAAAGAATATTTGAGGAAATAATGATTGAAAACTTCCCTACCCTTATAAATGACATAAATATCAATATCCAAGAGGACAATACACCCCAAAAATAATAAACACAGATAGACCTACCCCAAGACACCTTCTATTCAAAATGACAAATATATAGGATAAAAAGTAGATTTTGAAAGCAGCAAGAGAAAAGCAAAGCATCACATAAAAGGGGAACTCAATAAGATTAAGTTTTGACCTTTCATCAGAAACCATGGAGGAAAAAAATAAAAGGAATAACGTATTTAAGTTGCTGAAAGCAAGAAACAACCTGCCAAGAATTCTCTATCTGGCAATGCTGTCCTTCAAAAATGAAGGGGAGTTCAAAGTCTTCACAGAATAACAAAAACTGATAGAATATGTTATCAAAAGACAAGAATTAGATGAGATACTAAAGGGAATGCTGCAGTCTGAAAGGAAGAAACAAGGGTGATAGACTTAGAGGAGAGTATAGAAATGAATATTATTAGAAAGGGTAAAAAAGATCAACTATAATACAATATGACAACAGAAAGCCAAAGGTCAAAAGAGATGAAGTAAGTAATGCCTTTATGGTTATAACATTGAAAGTTAGTGCCTTGAACTCCCTAATCAAAAGACATAGATTGATAGAATGGATAAGAATATATGAGTCATCTACAAGAAATTCACCTCAGATGAAAGAAGACAACCAGGTTAGAAGTGAAAGGTTGGAAAAAGATTCCACACAAACAGTAACCAAAAAAGAACCCAGAATAGCAATTAATATTAGACAAAATAGATGTTAAATGCAAAACTGTTATAAGGGATGAAGAAGGTCATTATATATTAATAAAAGGACCAACTCATCAAGAAGAAATAACCATCCTAAATATTTATGCACCTAACCTCAGTGCCTCAAGATACATGAGGCACAAACTGGCAAAACTGAAGGGAGAAACAGATGTCTCTACAATAATAGTTAGAGACTTCAATACACCACTCTCAGTATTGGGTAGAACATCTGGACAGAGGATAAATAAAAACACAAAGCGCTTGAATAATATGATAAATGAACTAGACCCAACAGGTATCTATAGAGCTTTGCACCCCAAAGTAGCAGGATATACATTCTTTTCAACAACCCATGGATCTTTCTACAAGATAGACCATATGTTGGTCATGAGACAAGTCTCAATAAATTTAAAAAGAATGAAATTATACAAAATACTTGATCTGATCATAACAGAATAAAGCTGGAAATCAATAATGAATGGGAAAAGGGAAAATTCATAAATAAATGGAGATTAAACAACACACTCTTAAACTATCAGTGGGTTAAAGAAGACATTGCAAGGGGAGTTCACAAATATCTTGAGATGAATGAAAATGAGAACACAACATATCAAAACCTATGGGACACTGCAAAGGCAGTTCTTAGTGGGAAATGTATAGCCTTCAAAGCTTACATTAAAAAAGAAGAAAGAGCTAAAATTGATAATCTAACTGAACACTTGGAAGAATTAGAAAAAGAACAGCAAACTAACCCCAAACCAAGTAGAAGGAAAGAAATAGTATAGGAATAAAAATAAATGAAATCAAGAGCTAAAAAACAATAGAGACTCAACAAAACCAAAAGTTGATTCTTTGAGAAGACCAGCAAAATTGTCAAATACTTAGCTAGGCAACCAAAGAAAAAGAGAAGACACAAATAAAGAAATGAGAGTGGGGACCTTACCACTGACCCTTTAGAAGTAAGAGAGATCAAAAAGGGATATTATGAACAACTGTATACAAAAAAAAACAAACAAACTAGAAAATATAGATGAAATGGACAAATTCCTAGAAACACATGAACCACATATACTGACTTTAGAAGTAGAAGACCTCAGCAAACCAATCACAAGTGAAGAGATTGAGACAGTCATCAAAAACCTCCCAATGATGAAAAGCTCAGAATAAGATGGCATCACAGGTGAATTCTACCAATCATTCACAGATGAACTACTATCAATCTTGCTCAAGCGCTTCCAAAAAATTGATCAGGAAAGAATCCTACCAAATTCATTCTATGAAGGCAAAATCACCTTAGTACCAAAACCCAATAAATACTATGAAAAAAGAAAATTATAGACCAATATCTCAAATGAACATAGATGCAAAAATCCTCAATGAAATACTTGCAAAAAGAATCCAAAAGCACATTAAGCGTATAATATACAACAATTGAGTGGGTTTTATCCAAGGTATGCAAGAGTGATTCAATCCAAGAAAATCAATTAGTGTAATAAACTACATTGATAAATTGATGAAGAAATTGCATCATCATCTCAATTGATGCAGAAAACGGCATTTGACAAATACAGCATCCTTTCTTGATAAAAACACTCCAAAAGATAGGAATAGAAGGAAGCTTTCCCAATATGGTAGTCTATTCAACAAATAATGCTGGGAGAACTGGATAGCCATATCCAAAAGAAAGACAGAAGGCCCCTATTTCACACATTATACAAAAATAAACTCAAAATGGATTAAGGATTTAAATATTACAGCAACAACCATAAAAGAAAATAATAGGAAAACATCTTCAAGATGTAGTCATAGGTGGTAGTTTCTTAAACCTTATGACCAAAGAACCAGCAACAAAATAAAAAAAATAGATAAATGGAACCTCCTCAAAATTCAAAACTTTTGCACCTCAAAGGACTTTGTCAAAAGGATGGAAAGACAGCCGAGTCATTGGAAGAAAATATTTAGCAATCACATATTTGATAAGGGTTTAATATCCATGATATATAAGGAGCTCATAAAGCTCAACAATAAAAAGTCAAACTATCTGATTAAAAAATGTACAAACGACTTGACAGGACAACTGTCCAAAGAAGAAATACAAATGGTGAAGGAACACATGTAAAAAAGTTCAACATCACTAGTGATTAGGGAAATGCAAATCAAACATACAATGGGATATCATTTCACACCTATAAGAGTGGCCACTATTAAAAATTTGGAAAACTATACATGTTGAAGAGGATGTGGAGAGATAGGAATATTTATTCATTGTTGGTGGGATTGTAGAATGGTACATTCACTGTGGAGGACTGTTTGACAGTTCCTAAGGCAGTCCATGGGACCTGGCAATACCATTCCTAGGTATACACCCAGGAGAGCTGAGTGAGGTGACACAAGTAGATATCTGCACACCAATGTTCATAACAGCATTATTCATGATAGCCAAAAGTTGGAAAAAACCTGGGTGTCCCTCAACTAATGAATGGATAAGCAAATTGTATAGTATATACACAATGGAATGTTATGCAGTGGTAAGTAGAAATGAAGTAACGAAACCAATGGCAACATGGATGAACCTGCAGGACATTATGTCGAGTGAAGCAAGCCAGACACAAAAGGACAAATACTATATGATGGCTGTATTATGAACTAAATGTTTTATATTAAATATAAATAAAAACTCATTATGCTAAGTGAAGGAGATCAGACACAGAGTACTTCATATTGTATGATTCCATTTATATGAAACGTAAATATATATCAATTTATAAAGATGAAGTGAGATTAGCAGTTATGTAAATCTGAGGAAGGAATGTGGAGTCTTTCTTTTGGAGTAATGAAATTGTTCTAAAATTTTTGAGATGATGAATGTACAACATTGTGACTGTACTTAAAGCCATTGATTTTACACTTTGGGCTGAATAGCCATGAACACCAGCTATATATAGTGGGGGAAGCATACAGAGATTGAAAGGTGTAAGGAAAGGGGTAAGTTTAGCTTTCGTATAAAGACGGTGCTAAGTTTGAAGGTGCTGCCACGTTTGAAGGCGGTGCCAAGTTTGAAAGTGATGCCAACTCCTTATATGGGTAGATATATGGGGGTGGGGGGGAAAGCGGGGAGGAGGTTTATGTGGGTCAGTTAGAGCTCTCAGATAAGGCTGCACCCTGTGGAGTACCCAGACAATGGAGAAACAGGGGAGGGATCTGCCTGCCAGGTTTAGGGAATAAATTCTGCTGCATCCTGCCATGCAGAATGCCAACCTCCATATTCTGGTTGCCGTTCTTGAAAGATGATTAATAAAATTATTTTCTTCTCCACAATCAGGTGAGCATTTATTCTCTTACAGGTACAGCTTTCTTTCTAACAAAAGGTGAGGAATTTTCTTGTCTGTGTTTTGTTTATTATTATTATTGAAATAACGAAAATGCTCTAATAATGATTGAAGTAATAAATGCACAATTATGTGATTATTCCAAATACCATTGATTGTATACTTTGAATGAAATGTATGCTTTATTAATACATATAAAATTTATTTGTTAAGAAAAAACAAAATAGAAAAGAAATACAAAAATACTTTAAGGAAAATATGTTAATAATAATAGTGAATAACTCAAGTAATTACTAAATAAATTGAATGTTAGAGTCACCCAGGAAATAAAAATTGAGATTCCACTTCATTTTAAGTAAACCTAGTAGTTCCAGCTTTCCTAAACCTACCTTCCTCCCTTCACAAATGCAGCCCATACCTGTATGAGAGTTTGAAGCCCTTTTATAAACCCCGGAATAGATTATGCTTTTGAAATACTCCACTCTTGGGATTGGGGGTGAGACCCTTTGATTGCTTTAGATTCAGTTAATGGATCTTTATTGGATCACTTAATTAGAGTACTTTCGATTGGACTTCATCAGGAGGTATGACTCAGGTTGGGTCTCCACCCTATTTCTGGGTCTTAGATAAACTGAGAACACACAGAGACCCACAGAGAAAGGAAGCTACCGTTTTGATCCTGCCATGTGAGAAAGGACTCAAGGATCATTAGCAGCCAAAGCTGAGGCACAAAGCTCCCAAGAGACTGGGGCCACAGAGCAACTCAAGACTGAAGAGAGGAGCCATATGCCTGATCTCCCACAGCTGAACTCTGGAAGAAAGAGGAACAGCTGAGGCTGAAAGAGGAGGCCCAGAAACAAGCCATATGCCTGATTGCTCACAGCTGAATTCCAGGAGAAGGTGAGCCTTGAGAGGAAGGCAGAGAGCTAGCCAAAGATTAGTTGCTATTGTGCTTTGCCACGTGACAGGATGCCAGGATCACCAGTTGCTGACTTTGGTAAGAGAGCATCTCCGCTGATGCCTTGATTTGGACATTTTCACAGCCTTGAAACTGTAAGCTATTTTCCCAGTAAAATTCCCAATATAAAAGCCCTCCCATTTCTGGTATTTTTGCATTGGCAGCCTTTGGCAAACTAAGAAAACTTGCTTAATTTGGGGGAAAATGTCAGCATAATTTAACTTAAAAGTTATATAAATTATCCATCACTGCATTGCAAAATATGAATCACTTCATTTATTAATTTATTAATAAATATTTTTGGAATACTTACTGCATTCCAGATATTAAGCTGTGTACAGAAAGCAACCACCAAGAGTAAAAAGCACCAGAGTACATGCAGAGTTAAGTAACAGAGTATGAGTTTTCAAATGGCCATTCTGTATGTTATTTTGCATTATTCAAATCTGCACTCATAAAGCCATTGGTTTCCGACAGAGCACTACTAACACTTTCCTTGTCTTTAGTAAACCCATGATTATAGCTCCTTATGTGACCAGCAAATTAACTGCACTACTTTACAAAACCATCTCCATGGAAAGAGTTCCATTTGAGGTATTTTTAGAATCCCTAATAAAATAAAAGCATTGCTCTCAAAGGATTAGATATATAAATTGGGCCAAGAAAGTATATGGAGTTTCTACCTTCACCCTATTTGGATAAATAATCATCTGAAATCATTGTTATTTGAATTCTTCAATTTAAGTATGATTTCTTTGATGCTATTTTTCTCATTTACCAAAACAATTATTAATATTATTAGTTACTTACAAACAGAGATGAGTGATTTTGTTGTTCCATAATAATACTTCCTGGTTGAGGACAGTGGGTGGACTTAAGTTGGTAATATCTCCACAGCTGCAAAGGGTTCTCTTTAGAGCTGTTTGATTCCTACACGAGAGCTGCAAATAAATTAATCAAATTATAGCTTTTTTATTTGCTTGAAAGACAACCATAATTTTAGTATATTCAATGCATTTTTAATGAGAAAAGAACCTTATTTGGACAAACAAGCACATTTTGAATTTGCCAACTGAATTTTACCATTAGCAACTTGTAAAAACATTGATTTCTTATGGTAATGATTATAAAAGATTGTATTTAAAAATCAGGAATACTTTTATAATTAAATGTACTTTTAATGTGGTATTATAATTATTGTTTTGCTCTGTTTTTTACTTCAAAAGCAAACTCTTATTAAGTATACATCTTACAATATATGATGTGGTATCTTATAGAATCTAGAAAAAGTGTAGGTATTTTTCTATGAGCTGCTTTTATTTCTTGATAATAATAAACCTTTGTAAAATTAAGTATAGATTCAAAAACAGATTTACGATACTTTGTTTATGAATAGGATATAGAAATTCACTAGAGACAGATGCTTCCATCCTTAACAATGTTAACAAGCTGGAAAAGCCAAAACATCAGAATTTTTTAACTTGTATTAGAGCTATAGATGAAAAGAATCCCAGATTAACTAAATATCAGAAAGTAACAAGTTATTCTTAGGATAGAAGATTCCCACAGCTGCATTATCCCTGACAGTGAAGGGAGTTAAAAGAATATGCCATATAAAGGTTTAAGAGGAAACCTGCCAAATTTGAATAAACTTTTAATCTTAGCATGTGGGCTGGAATGAGAGATTCAAATCCTGAGGAGAACCCAGACCTGAAATTTGACTTCAATGACCCACCAAGAGTTCTAAATAGTGCTTCACTAGTGCATGAGAACAATGCACAGAGGTTTGGTGGGGTGAGTGAGAGCCCAAGCAAGTATGAGGGAGTTCCACTGCTGTTAAGGCAGAAATCCTCTGAAGATTGAGGGTGTTTACAAACATCTCACAGCTAACACCATACATAGTGGTGAAATATTGTGTGCTTTACTATTAAAGTTAGAAACAACTCCAATATTTCCACTCTCACCACTTCTTTTCAATATTTTTTTTCTGGATATGCTAGTTAGTGCAATAAGACAGAGAAGAGAAATTTAAAACAAAAACAAAAGCATTGTGGTTAAAAAAGGAAGTAATGAAATTACTCTATTTGCAGATAATAGAACTTTTTATAAAGAACTCCCTCCAAAATCTACAAAAACAACAAAATCATAAATGAAAAGCATATTTAGCTAGTTTGCCAGACACAATGTTAATGCGCAAAACTCAATTGTATTTCCATATGATATTAACATACAATGGAAAAATAAATACACTGTTTACAATAACATCCAGGAACATAAGAACAAGAAAGAAATATTAGGAAGTATGTAAGACCTCTACATTAAAAATAAGTATTGAGAAAAAATTAAAGATATACATATATAGTGAGATATGATGTCCATAAATTGAAAGACTTAGGACACATACCCACATTTTCTCCAAATTTATCTATAGTCATATCCCAATTCAAATCCCTACAGGGTATTTTAAAACTTGTAGTTTTTTTTTTTCTCTAATTTTTATGACAAGTAAGGCATCTAGAATAGCCAAAATGAGTTTGAAAAAAGAAGACCAAGTTTCAGGACTACTTATTTTACAATTTGCCATCAAGTACACTGGGCAGTGTGGAATTTGAATAAGGGTGGTGTGATAGTTAGGCTAATGTGTCAACTCAGCCAGGTAATCGTGCCCAGTTGTTTGGTCAAGCAAGCACTGAGCTAACTGTAATACAAGGGCATTTATGGTCTTTAGTCACCATTGATTTTACTGTAGTGGTAAATCATAGATAGCTGATTATAATTACATTAATCAGGGAGATTGCCATCAGCAATGAGTGATGCTTTATCCAATCAGTTGAATGCCTTAAAAGGGGAAGTGATTCCAGCATTAAGTGAGAATTTCGCAGCTCGTCTTTGGACATCCAACATCTCCCCAAACTCATCAAAAATCTTCATTGGACTTTCATTGGAGTTCTTAATTGCAGCCTGCCTGTGGAACCTGGACTTGTGCATCCCCATGGTCACATGAAAGACTCTGGTAAAATCTCTTACTATTGACAGATATCTCTTGTTCATTCTGTTTCCCTAGAGAACCCTGGCTAATACAGATGGAAAACTCAATCATTTACTCATATAGTAAAAAACATAGATGCATATATATAGTCAGCTAAAGACTTGAAAAATACTTCTTTTTTTGCCATTCCATTTGGTGAGAAAGGGTGTCACACTGTTTTAATTTTCATTCTCCTGTTGACTATTGATGCTGAGCATTTTTTCATGTGCTTATTAGTCATATTTTTAAAACATCTCTCAGTTTTAAAGGTCTCTTCAAGTTATTTCCCCATTTTAAAAATCATATGTGTCTTTTAGTGGTTGATTTATTGAACTCCTTATTTCTTCTAGAGAAGTACTTGTTTTTGAGGGGGGGAAATTATTTTTTTTATTGGATGAATGTCAAAACGCATCTTTGAAAACTCAGAGCAATCAGAGAACACAGAATAGTCACCTTATAGTTGGGAAGCTATGTTACCTCCAGAATAAATGCTTTCATCTAAGACCAACTTTTAAATTAAATCTTAAAAACAAGTACAAAGAATCATGCTGTTCCATATTTAATTTTACCTGACAGACAAGATAAAATTTAACACTTTTAAAAAGTAAAATGCAGCATTAAGACTCTAGAAAGTATTAGTTTTTATTGTCTATCATCAAATCAGAGATTATCATATGACAACAGAAAATATAACCCATGACCAGAATAAAATTCTATAAAAACAGACCCAGAATTGAAACCTCTAATATAAACTACAGTAGTGTTTATTCTCCAGTTCATTGGACTTGCCCATGACAACTAACAAGAGGATAATGAAGGACAACCCCCATCCCAAAAAGCAAAGAGTACAACTGCAGCAAAACAGTTCCTTTCATCAGCCCTTTAGGATCTGAGCAGCCTTTCAATCTGAAGCAAAGCAGGCATCACCATCCCCATATCCTCAAGATTGAGAAGTGAACAAATATAAGCAGGAAATATAACCATGGACCAAAATATATTTATTATTGTTGTTGTAATGGAAGAACTTGTAACATTGGTATATAAATAGTGGTTACCAGAGGTTCTGAAGAGAGGGGGTAAAAGAATAAGTGGAACAAAGGGCATTTTTACAGCATTGAAATTGTTTTACATAATATTGCAATGATGGGTACAGACAATCAAACATTTTGTCAAATTCTATAAAACTTTACAGTGAGAAGTGTCAACTATAATGTAAGCATAGACCTGGGTTAGTAGCAAAACTACAATATTTTGTTCATCAAGTGTAACAAATGGATCACAATGATGTAAGATGTTATTAATGAGGGAAAATATGGGACAGTAAGGGGGGAGGTATATGTGAATACCCTGTACTTTCAATATAACTTTTATGCAATCTAAAACTTCTCTATAAATAAAGTTATTATATGGAAAAAATAATGAGTATCAGTGATTATGGATTATTATTAGTTTAACATAAGTGTAATCTGATTACCAGGAAAAAGAGAGGGAGGAGGTAGGAAAATAAATGCTGAAACAAGGGCCAAATATTTTCTGAATTTAATAAAAGTTGTAAACTCACAGATCTAGTTGCTCAACAAATCCTAAACAAGATAAATACAAATAAAATCACACCACAGCTAGTCATAATAAGACCTGTGAACTATAGTGATAAAATATTAGCATATAGACAAATTGCAATCAATTTAAAAATATTAAAATCAAGCAAAGTAACTTCTCAGACCAAAATAAAATAAAGCTAGAAATCAACAATAGAACTAAAACTGGAAAGGTCACAGAGATGTAGAAATAAACAAGGACATTATTTAATTTGGAAGAAATCACAAAGGGAATTAGAAAATACTTGGAAATGAATGAAAACAAAACACAACATACCAAATTTATGGAATACAGTAAAGGCAGTGCTCAGAGGGAAATTTATAGTTATGAATTCCTATATCAAAAAAGAAGACCGTAAATGAACAATGACATCACATCACATTTTCTTTTTCTTAAGAAAAAGAAAACCGATATAAACCAAAGGTTAGCAGAAATTAAGAAATAAGATTAGAATGGAAATAAATGAAGTAGATAATAGAAAAACAATTGAGAAAATCAAGAAAACCATAAGTTGTTCCTTAGAAAAATTCAATAAAATTAGTCAACCTGTAGCTATACTGACAAGGAAAAAAGTGAAGACACTGTCTCAATTTTGTCAGAGCTTCTGTGACAAATAACCACATTTGTCTTAAACAATGGGAAAGAATAGAACAAAAAAAAAAAACAAAGAAAAGCAAAACAATGGGAATTTGTTTTAGATTGAATACAATCCCTACTAAAATCACAGTAGCCTGTTTTGCACAAATGAAAAAGCTGATCCTCAGCTTCATATGGAGCAAAAAGGGGCCTAGAATAACTAAAATACTTTTGAAAAAGAAAAAAAAAAATTGAGAACTCACATTTCCCTTCACAGGCATAAGGATAAACAAGTAAACCAGTGTGATGGTTAGACTAGTGTGTCAACTGAGCCAGGTAATTGTGCCCACTTGTTTGGTCAAGCAAGCACTGGGATAACTGTAATACAAGGGCATTTATGGACTTTAGTCAACATTGACTTTACTGCACTGGTAAATTATAGATAGCTGGTTATAATTACATCAATCAGGGAGATTGCCATCAGGAATGAGTAACACTTAACCCAATCAGTTGAATGCCTTAAAAGGGGAAGTGATTCCAGCATTTAGAGTGAATTTCCCAGCTTATCTTTGGACAACCAACATGTCCCAGAACTTGTCAAGGACCTTCATTGGACTTTCATTGCAGCCCCTGGTTGCAACCTGCCTGTAGAACCTGGACTTGTGCATTCCCATGGTTGCATGCAAGACTCTTATAGAATCACATATCCCTTGTTGATTCTGTTTCCCCAGATAACCCTGACTAATACAACCAGTGGAATAGAATTAAAAGCCCAGACATAGACCCAAATATCTATGGCCAATATATTTTTCAACAAGGGTTTCATATCCACTAAATAAGGAAAGAAGAGTTTCTTAAACAAATAATGTTGGGAATACAGAATATCTACATGCAATAGAATGATGTTGAGCCTCATACCACATTAAAAACATCAATTCAAAATGTATCAAGAATGTATATATAAGAGCTAAAATAATAAACCTCCTAAAAGATAACATTGGAGCAAATTTCCATGACTTGATATTCAGCAATGGGTATTTAAAGATGCCAGCAAAAGCATGAGCAGCAAAAGGAAAAAATAGATTCCACTTTATCAAAATTAAGAACTTTTGTGCTTCATAGAACATTACCAGCAAAGTGAAAACTTAACCTACATAATGAGAGAAAATAATTGTGATCCATATGTCTGATAATGGCTTAATGTCCAAAATATATAAAAAACTTTTACAATGCAATAACAAACACAAAAATTGGCAAATTACACAAAAAGACATTTTTTCAAAAAGGATATACAAATGGCCAGCATCATTAGCCATAAGGGGAATAGAATTCAAAATCACAGTGAGATACCACTTCATACCACAAGGATGGCTATATTTAAAAAACAGAAGATAAGTATTGTAGAGGATGTAGATTAATTGGACCTCTAGTTCACTGTTTGTGGGAATGTAAAAAGCTACATCCACTGTGAAAAGCAATATGGTGGCTTCTCAAAAAGTTAAATACAGAATTACGATATGACTCAGCAATGCTACTCCTAGAGTCTCAAACAGACACTAGTGTGCCAACAGTTTTCATTTTCTAAAAACTGCTAGAAGCAATATAGAAGAAATGAGTTGGCAGGTATTTTGGGCTGATGGTCATAGAGTATTTGTGAATAAAAATTAATTAAAAATATAATCAAAAGGAAAAAATAAAACAAAGGAAAATACATTTACAGTAGTGATAGATTGAATTATATATCCCTGTGATTCATCTTAATCTACATCCTGTGGCTGTGAGCTGGTGTAAATAGCATGTTTTGAGATTTTATTTTAGTTAAGGTGTGGCCACCTGAATCAGGGTGGTTCTTAATTCATATTACTGAAGGTCTTATAGAGGAAACTGGAAGCCAGAAGTCATAGAAAGCCACAGGGAAGAGGAAGAAGATGGAAGTCAGCAAAAACTGGAAGAGCAGACAGAGATCACTGTGTATCATCAGATAGAAATGTAAGCCAAGCAACCCCAAGGATTGCAGCAAGATAACACATAATGCTGCAGACTTCTGGGAGAAAGCACAGTCCTGGCAACACTTTGATTTTGGAATTCTAGCCTTCAAATCTTTGAGACAATAAAGGCTTATTGTTCAAGCCAACCCATTGTGTAATATTTGTCATAGTAGCCATGTAAACCAAAACAGATATAAAGGAAAAAAAATAAGAAATTTCACAAACTTCTTATAAGATACAATTCAAGCAGATGACAATGGCATACCATCTTTAATGGACTGAAAACACACCCACAACCCACACAAAACAATTTAAAAACTTGTCAACTTAGAATTTTATGTACAGCGAAAACTACCTTCCAAAAAGTAAGAAAATGTAAGAACTTTTTCAGACAAACAAAAACAGAGATTTCATCACAATAGTCTTGCACTTAAAATGTTAAAATAAGTTTTCCAGACACAAGAAAATTATAACAAATAAAAATTTGGACACAAAGAAATAATGAAGTGCCAGGAATGTGAACCTTTAGGTAAATATGACAACAACAAATTGGCATGAGTTGTTATATGGTGTGTTGTGGAACCACAATCTCAGGTACAAGGAACATGAGTGCTTATTAGTTACGTAGTACAAAGGGTTCAAAGGTGCCGGGGAAGAAATCCTATCATGGCCAGTCTCCCTGGGAGACCAGCTGCCTAAGACAGTGTTGATAGATTGTGGCACCACATGCTGGCTTCATATCAGAGATAAGAGATAAATCTCTGCTGCCTAAGGGCAGGGTATTTATACAACCCAGGGGGAAGGCACCCTGCCACTGAGAGATACTGAACTGATAAGCTGATGGGGGTGCTTGTTCCTGATTTAAGGTATTATGATGGTTAGGCTATTGTGTCACCTGAGCCAGATAATTGTGCCCACTTGTTTGGTCAAGCAAGCACTGGGCTAACTGTAATACAAGGGCTTTTATGGACTTTAGTCAACATTGACTTTACTGCACTGGTAAATCATAGATAGCTGGTTATAATTACATCAGTCAGGGAGATTGCCATCAGCAAAGAGTGGTGCTTAAACCAATCAGTTGAATGCCTTAAAACGGGAAGTGATTCCAGCATTGAGAGAGAATTTCCCAGCTCTTCAACATCTCCCAGAACTTGTTAAGAATCTTTATTGGACTTTCATCGGTGCTGCTGGTTGCAGCCTACCTGTGGAACTTGGACTTGTGCATCCCCACAGCTGCATGAGAGACTGATAAATCTCTTACTATCAACAAATAACCCTTGTTGATTCTGTTTCCATAGAGAACACTGAGTAATACAGCTTGGCATCAGTAATGGTTCTTGAGGAACAGAGTCTTAAACATGGGGTGTCTGAGGTAGTTCTGGGAGTTTTGCAATTGTCTCTCTATCCTAATTGGGCTCAAGGCTACTGACAACTCCCTTTCCAATAACAAAGAGGCTGCTAACAGTTTGTGGAATGAGTTGGCACTCAAGAAACACAAAAGAGCATCACTGGATACCCCTATTTCCATGCTTATAAGAAGCAAGGATCTGGGTGAGAGTGTTTTCAACACTTAACAGAGTTTTGTGGAGTCAGACGATATAATGATGTTGGCTGGTTCCTCCTAGATACTCTGGATACAGTTACAAAAGAAAGAGATGAGTTAAAGTCTACACATATGAAACTTAAACACTGAATGGATGATGTGAAAGTTTTTATGTGTGTTCTGAAAGAAAATCTTGTCTCCTGTAGCCACAAGCTTGAAATATTTGAGAACCAAACCTAGACTTTAATTGTACAAGTAGCAGAGTTACAAAGGAAACTAAAATCTCAACCCCACATGGTTTCTGCAGTTAAAGTGAAGGCTTTGATTAGAAGAATGGAATCCAGAGAATTTGGATGGAAATGTATGGGATGATGATGGCATTAATGAAGACATTGGAACACTGAATTCTGCTGAGACTTTTTCTGATAAGCATGCCATGGCCTGCCCTGACCGCACCTTGTCAATCTTGTATCATTCAGCCTCCAGCCTGCCCCAGAGAGTCTGAAACAACTTTCAGACCTGACGTGGGTACCAGCCAAACTGAAGTCTGCCTTGCCCAGCCTCCAGCCTGCCCTAGGGTGTCTGCACCTCCTCCCAGTTCTTAAGCAAGTACCAACCAAACTTTAGCATACACTGCTGAGCCTCCAGTCTGCCCTGAGGAAACTGTCTTCCAACCCATGCCTGAAGAGATTAATCCTGTCTCACCAGAAGAAAATCCAAGGGAATGCCCTGAAGTCAGTAGCTTGCTAGGCAGTTCTAATCCTTCTCATTACTCACCCCCACCACATCTCTTGTCTTCGTGACCTATTACTACACTAAAATCACAACAAACCCCCAAAGGTGAAATACAAAGTGTGACCCATGAGGAAGTAAGGTATACTCAGAAAGAACTTCATGAGTTTTTCAACTTATTTAGTCAGATATCAGGGCAATATGTGTGGGAATGGATACTAAGGGCATGGGATAATGGTGGAAGAAATATAAAGTTGGATCAGGCTGAATTTATTGATATGGGCCTGCTAAGCAGAAATTCTGATTTCAACACTGTAGCTCAAAGGGTTAGAAAGGGCTCTAGCAGTTTGTTTGGGTGGCTGATTGAAACATGGGCCAAAAGTTGGCCTAGGTATCTGAGGTTGAGATGCCTGATTTGCCCTGGTGCACAGTAAAAGAGGGAATTCAAAGGCTTAGGGAGATTGGAATGCTAGAATGGATTTATCAGTTGAAAGCTGCCCAACCACCCCAGGAATGTCCAGAGGACACACCTTTAACCAGGACTATGAAGAATAAATTTGTAATACTAACTCTATCTTCCCTGAAGAGCTCTGTGGTTGCTCTTCTCTGTAGTCCAGATATTACTGTAGGGAAGGCTGTGATGGAGTTAGAATCCTTAAATATTATGGGGATGATTGGCTGTTGGTCTGGTAAAAGTCAAGTATAGGCAGTTAATCACCAAAGTCAAGGTGGGCATGGCTATTGCAATGAAAGGCAGAATCAAAAAAGCATTCAACATAGTCTGAGCCATGTAGAATTATGGTGTTGGCTAATACATCATGAGGAATCTAGCAGTGAAATAGATGGGCAGTCTACTAAATTTTTTCATGATCTATATAAACAGAAGAATTCTGGGTTGAGTGAATAAAATCCTAACTCAAGTAATTACAGACAGAGAGAATCATGACCCCTTAATCAATTTGCAGACTTAGACAATTTAAAGACCCAGAGCCCCTTAAATGAGGAGGAGGCCAGGTCTCCTTTGGAAAGGATCCTGTTAAACCACCCCAAATTTTTACTGTTAATCTTCCTCCCACCTTTTCCCAAGGAGATAAATGGCCTTTTACCAGAGTAACCATGCACTGGGAAAAGGAAATAATCACACATTTCAGGGATTATGAGATTCTGGCTTAGAAGTGACATTAATTCCAGGAGACCCAAAACGTAACTGTGGTCCACCAGGCAAAGTAAGGACTTATGGGGCCAGGTGATTAATGGAGTTTTAGCTCAGGTTCATCTCACAGTTGGTCCAGTGGGTCCCTTGCCCCATTCTGTGGTTATTTCCCCAGTTCCAGAATGCATAATTGGAATAGACATACTCAGTAACTGGCAGAATACCCACATTGGATCCCAAACTTGTAGAGTGAGGGCTATTATGGTTGGAAAGTCCAAGTGGAAGCCACTAGAACTGATCCTACTTAAGAAAATAGTAAAACAAAAGCAATACCGGATTCCTGGAGGGAGTGCAGAAATTAGTGCCACCATCAAGGATTTGAAGGATGTAGAGGTGGTAATTCCCACCACATCCCCATTCAACTCTACTATTTGGCCTGTACAGAAAACAGATGGATCTTGGAGGATGATAGGAGATAATCATAAACTTAATCAGATGGTGACTCCAGTTGCAGCTGCTGTCCAAGATGTGGTATCGTTGCTTTAGTAAATCAGCATGTTCCCTGGTAACTGATATGCAGTTGTTGATTTGGCAAGTGCTTTTTTTTTCTCAATTGCTATTACTAAGGGCTGCCAGCTTTCAGCTGGCAAGGCCAGCAGTATACCTTCACTGTCCTGCCTCAATGGTATAACAACTCTCCAGCCCTATGTCATAATATTGTCTGCAGGGATCAGGATCTAGTGAGCAAGAAGTAGCAAAGACTAGACTTACTAATAAGGCATTTGAATGAGAGAGGATAGGAGATAAATCCAACTAAAATACAAAGTCCTTCCACCTCATTGAAATTTCTAGGTGTCCAGTGATGTGGGGTATGTCGAGATATCCCTTCAAAAGTAAAGAAAAAGCTGTTGCATGTGGCTTCTCCTTTGACCAAAAAGAGGCACAATGCTTAGTTGGTCTCTTTTGATTTTGGAGACAACACATTCCTTATTTGGGTGTGCTACTCTGGCCCATTTACTGGGTGACTAGAAAAGCTGCTAGGCCTGATTGGAGACCAGAACAGGAAGAGGCTCTGCATCAGGTCAAGGCTGCTATGCAAGCTGCACTACCTCTTGGGCTATATGATCCAGCAAATCCAATGGTGCTGGAAGTTTCAGTGACAAATAGAGATGCTGTCTGGAGCCTTTGTCAGGCCCCTATATGAGAATCACAATGCAGACCCTCAGGATTTTGGGGCAAAGCCCTGCCATCCTTTGCAGATAACCACTCTCCTTTTTGAGAAACTGCTTTTGACCTATCCTGGGCCTTAGTAGAGACTGAATGCTTAACCATGGACCATCAAGTTACCATGTGACCTGAGTTGCCTATCATGAGCTGGGTATTGTCTGACCCATCAAACCATAAAGTTGGGCATGCACAGCAGCATTCCACAGTTAAGAGGAAGTGGTTATTATGAGATAGGGCTTGAGCAAGTCCTGAAGGCATGAGTAAGTTACATGAGGAAGTAGCCCAAATACCCATGGTCACCACCTCTGCCATGTTATCTTCTCTTTCCCAGTTGACATCTTTGACCTCTTGGGGAATCCCTTACAATCAATTGACTGGTTTACAGATGGTTCTGCATGATATGCAGGTATCACCCAAAAGTGGATAGTTGCAGCACTGCAGCCCCTTTCTGGGACATCCCTGAAGGACATTGGTGAGGGCAAATTCTCCCACTGGGCAGAACTTCAAGCAATGTACCTGGATGTCCAATTTGCTTGGAAGAATAAATAGCCAGAGGTGAATTTGTACACTGATTCATGGGCTGTTGACAATGCTTTGGCTGGATGGTCAGGAACTTGGAAGGAACATGATTGGAAAATTGGTGACAGAGAGGCCTAGGGAAGAGGTATGTGGATTAACCTTTCTGAGTGGACAAAAAACATGAAAATTTTTGTATTGTGTGTGAAGGCTCACCAGAGGGTAATTTCAGTAGAGGAAGATTTTAATAATCAAGTGGATAAGATGACCTGCTCTGTGGCTAATGCTCAGCCTCTTTCCCCAGACACTCCTGTCATTGCCCAATGGGCTCATGAACAAAGTGGCCTTGGAGGTAGGGATGGAGGTTATGCACAGGCTCAGCAACATGGACTTCCCCTTTCCAAGGCTGACTTGGCTACAGCCACTGCTGAGTACCCAATCTGCCAGCAGCAGAGACCCATACTCAGCCCCTGATATGGCACCATTCCTCGAGGTGACCAGCCTGCTACTTGGTGGCAGGTTGACTACATTGAACCACTTCCACCATGGAAGGGGCAGTGATTTGTTTTAACTTGCTGAGACCAGCTCAGCAATTGGTTGGCTCAAAGGGAAGGCAATGCAGAACTTAAGAAATAAAGAACAGAAAGAAAGACACAAGAGAGGAAATAAAGATGGGACCAGGGGACTCACAGCTTCTGGAACTGAGAAACTTGACCCTAGTTTTCACATTGTATTTATTGGAAAGTACCAAGCAGCTATTTATTATCAGAACTGCAAAATTTAAAAAATAGGGAACAGGTGCAACATCTACAATAATAGGGAACAGATCATACAAAATTCAAATGCCTCCTCACGCAACCAATTTTTGTGTTGACCAGACAGTTTTCCATCTAGTCAAGGCCTAGTGTTCCTAAGCCCTCACTTTTTACCTGTGTTATGGAAACGTTTCAACAAGCCATGTTCCCACATTCAAATTCAAGCTGTTTTCCCACATTAACTGGAATAGATGTGTACTCAGGATATGAGTCTGCATTTCCTTCATTCAATGTTTCTTTGAAAAGTACTATCTGTGGACTTAAAATGTCTTATCTACTGCCATGGCATTCCACACAGCATTGCTTCTGATCAAGGAACCCATTTCACAGCAAGTGATGTGCGGGAATGGGCAATGTCCACGGAATTCACTGGTCTTACCATATTCCCCATCATGCTGAAGCAGCTGGATTGATAGGACAGTGAAATGACCTTTTGAAGACTCAATTATGGTGCCAATTAGGTGGCAATACCTTACAGGACTGAGGCAATGTTCTCCAGGAGGCTGTGTATGCTCTAAATCAGCATCCACTCTATGATGCTGTTTCTTCCGTAACCAGGATCCATGGGTCCAGGAATCAAAGGGTGGAAATGGGAGTGGCACCACTCACTATTATGCCTAGTGACCCACTAGGAAAATTTTTGCTTCCTATCCCTACAAACTCTGCTGGTCTATGGGTTTTAGTTTCAAAAGGAGGAGTGCTGTCACCAGGGAACACAGCAAAGATTCCATTAAACTGGAAGTTGAAACTGCCACCTGGCCACTTTGGGCTCCTCTTAACCTCTGAATCAACAGTAAAAGAAGGGTATTACTGTACTGGCTGAGGTGATTGATCCTGACTATCAAGGGGAAATAGAGCTGCATCTACATAATGGGGATAAAGAAGACTTTGCCTGGAATACAGGAGATCCTCTAGGGCATCTCCTAGTCTGCCATGTCCTATGCCTAAAGTCAATGGAAAATTGCAACAACCCAATCCAAGCAGGACTAACAATGGCCCAGAATCTTCAGGAATGAGAGTTTGGATCACCCCACCAGGCAAAGAGAACTATGGTCAGCTGAAGTGCTTGCTGAGTGTAATGGAAACATGAATGGGTAGTGGAAGAAGGTAGTGATAAATATGAACTTTGACCATGTGAACAGTTACAGAAACAAGGACTATAATGGTCATGAATCTTTCTTCTTGTTTCATTATGACTATGATTATATATGTACACAAAACAAATTTCTTTGTCTTCTTCCCCAAAGTTTCCCCTTAACATATAACAAGTTGTATCCATTTCATGTCATAATATTTGAGGATGTCAACTTTGAGAGCAAATATTACCCAAGAACTTGCAATCTGTTCTGTATGGAATTAATGCATTTCCAGTTGTATGCAGGAGAGTTGAACACTGTTAGGCGGAAAAACATATATATGCATGTCTGTTATGTTTTTACTTAGAGACTAAGTATAGTTTAAGGTAATGTGTAGGGTTACCGAGTTGACAAGGAGTGGACTGTGATGGTTAGGCTATTGTGTCAACTGGGCCAGGTAATTGTGCCCAGTTGTTTGGTCAAGCAAGCACTGGGCTAACTGTAATACAAGGGCATTTATGAACTTTAGTCAACATTAACTTTACTGCAGTGGTAAATCATAGATAGCTGGTTATAATTACATCAATCAGAGAGATTTCCATCATCAAGAGTGATGCTTAACCCAATCAGTTGAATGCCTTAAAGGGGAAGTGATTCCAGCATTGAGAGAGAATTCCCCAGCTCATCTTTGGACAGCCAGTGTCTCACAGAACTCATCAAGAATCTTGATGCTCCTGGTTGCAGCCTGCCTGTGCAACCTGGACTTGTGCATCCCCACAGCTGCATGAAAGACTCTGATAAATCTCTTACTATTGACAGATATCCCTTGTTGATTCTGTTTCCCTAGAGAACCCTGACTAATTCAAGTGTGATCAGGTCCCTCCATTAAATCTAACATCTTCCAAGACTTGTGAGATGGTTACTAGGTATGCCCATGACTTTCCCAGCAAACAATACACCTTTCTTCTATTCCTTGGTTTTAAAGCAAAAATCCATTTATCTTCTATATACAGAAAACAAGCTTTATCTATGAAAAAAGAGGTATTTTTAAATTTAAATGAAAGAAAAAGATACCATAAAAGCAAAAAATATAGTTGAAGTGGCTATATTATTATATATCAACTAGAATATAGACTAATGAATATTATCAGAGATAAAGACTGATATTTAATGATGGTAAAATAGATAATTTATCAATAAGATATAATCCCAAATGCATGTGCATCTAATAATGGAACTTCAAAGTAAATAAAACAAACATTTTTAGAAACAAAACAAGAAATAAACAAATCCCTACTATAATTTGAGATTTCATCACCTCTCAGGAATGATGGAATATGCTGAGTGAAAATACATAATGCAACAATTACTACATACATCTGCACTAAGAATAGAGAAACCTATAATCATAGCTGGAGACTTCAATGCCCCAAACTCTCTAAGTATATAGAGGACCTGTACAGCAGTATCTATTAGATATAATCAGCATTTGAATAATACCTTCAATAATATCAGAATATATATTATTTTTTCCCTGTGCAAATGGGATTTTTACCAAGACACACCAAATACTATGACCAGCACAAACTCTCAATAAATTTTAAATAGTGAAGTATGGAATAATAATTAGTAAAATAAAATTAAATTAGAAATCAACTTAAAGGATGCCTGCAAATTTCACCAAGTGTTTGTAAATTAAACAAAGCCCTTCTAAGTAATCCATAAATTAAATAAGAAATCAAAAAGAAAATTGTATTAAAATAACATAGAATGTTTATATATACTAAAGAAAGCACAATCTATAAAATGTATGGACTGTAGCTTAAACAGTGTTTAGAAAGAAATATACTGTTTTAAAATGCCTATTACCAAATATGTAATGTCTGAACTGTACAAAGGAACATCAGTATAGGGCTTACAGGAATTAAAATGATAATTAACACTTTGTACACACATATACTGAAATAGAAACAATAAAGTTCACTAATTTTTGAGTGTTGATTTTGGTACCATTTTACATTCTGACCAGCAATGAATAAGGGTTCCTATTTCTCCATGTCCTCTCCAACACTTGTAATTTTCCACTTTTTAAATTAGCCCTTCTAGTGGGTGTGAAATAGTATGTCATTGTACTTTAAAAAAAATAATGTTCTTTCCCCCCTGAGATTGCTCCTTCATGTGTTTGCTCAGTTTATTTTGCTCGTTGCCTATTTGTTGTTGTTGTTGTTGTTGTTGTTTTCTTTAGGAGGCATAGGGAACTGAACTCAATACCTCCCATGTGGGAGCCAGACACTCAACTGCTTGAGACACAATCTGCTCTGTGCTCAATTTTTGGTTGTTGTTTTTGCTCATTGTCTGCTCATTTTGCTCATTGTCTTGCTCATTATTTTTTCCTTGCTCTTTGTCTGCTTGTTTTTTTCTCATCTGCTCATTGTTTTACTCATTTTCTACTTGTTTTTTCTCAATGTCTACTCATTGTCTGCTCATTGTTTATCTTCTTTAGAAGGTACATGGAACTGAATCCAGGATCTCTCATATGAGAGGCAGGTGCTCAACTGCTTGAGCCACATTCAGTCCCCCATTGAACTTTTAATTTCCATTTCCCTAATGGCTAATGAAGTTGAGCATCTTTTCATGTATATTTTAGCCATTCGTATATATTCTTTGGAGATATGTCTATTCAAGTATTTTGCTCATTTTTAATTGGATCGTCTTTTTGTTGTTTAGTTGTAGGACTTATTTATATATTCTGGATACTAAAGCCATAATGAATTTGTGGTTTCCAAATATTTTCTCTCATTGTAGAGGTTGAAATTTTACTTTCATCACAAAGTGCTTTGAGGCACACGTTTTTAATTTTGATTAGGTTCCATTTATCTGTTTTCTTTTTTGCTTTGCTTTGGCTATAATGACTAAGACACCACCAGCTAACACAAGGTACTCTTTTCTTTCAGGAGTTTTGTAGTTCTGGATATTAGATTTAGGTCTTTAATTCATCTTGAGTTGGTTCTTGTATATGATGTGCGATAAGGATCCACCATCATTCTTTAACATATGCACATCCAATTTTCCGAGCACCATTGGTTGAAAAGACTATTATTACCCAGTTAAGCAACTTGGTACCCATATCAAAAATCAGTTGGTCATAGATTTTTGAGAGTTGTTTTCAGAACTGTGGATTTGATCCCGTTGATTTATAAGTCTGTCCTCATTTTCTGCCAGTACCATCCTGTTTTGATTACAGTGAATTCATAATAAGTTTTAAGATTGATATGCGTTGAGTCTTCCAATTTCATTCTTCTTTCTCAACATGGCTTTGGTTATTCAGGGCCCCATCCACTTCCATATAAATTCAATGATTGGCTTTTCCATTTCTGCAAAAAAAACCACAAAAGACTGTTGGATATTGAATCTGTAAACCACTTTGAGTAGAACTGACATCTTAACAATGCATTATTTTTCAATTCATGAACACAGCATACCCTTCTTCCATTTATTTAGCTCTTCTTTGATTTATTTTAGCAATGTTTTATAGTTTTCTGTGTGCAATTTCTTTATATCTTTTGTTGGATTTATTTCTAGATATATCATTTTTAGTTGCTATTATAAATGAAAATTTTTATTAATTTCTTCTTCATATTCTTTAGAAAAACATGATTTTTTTTTTTTTTGGTATTGATCTTGTACCCCACTACTTTGTTGAATTTATTTATTACCTCTACTAGCTTTGTTGTGCTTTTTCAGGATTTTCTGTAAATAGGTTCATGCCATCTGCTACAATTCATATACCTTTTATTTTGTTCTCTTGCCTTGACTAGGACTTTCATTACAATGTTGAATAACAGTAATGACAGTAGCATCTTTGTCTTGTTCCTGATCTTAAAGGGAAGACCTTCAGTCTTTCCCCATACAGGAGTATGTTAGCTACATGTTTTCATGTAAGCCCTTTATCACTCTGAGAAAGTTTCACTGTATTCCAATTTCCTAATGTTATTTAACAAGAAGTCATGTCAAATGTCATTTTTAAATCATTTGATAATGAGCATAGTTGTTTTCCCCCTTTCATTCTTTTAATGTGATGTATTTCAGTGACTGCTTTTCTTATATTGAACCACCCTTATATATCTGGGATAAATCCCAAATGATCATGGTGCACAATTCTTTTTTTCTTTTTCTTTTTTTGTTTTTGTCTTTTTTTTGTCTTTTTTATTGTATAATTCTTCTTACTGTGATGATGAACTATATTTTATAGTACTTTATCAAGTGTATTTTCATCTATATTTATAAGACATATTGTTTAGTATTTGTCTTTTCTCATGGAATCTTTAACTGGATTTTGTTATAAGGGTGTTGGCTTCATAGACTGGACATCTTTGGTGGTTGTGGGCATTATTCTCTCTACCACAAGACCTAAGTAAATGAATATATTAGCATGTCATTGATTGGAAGTTTCAATAATGTAAAGATATCAGTTTATTCCAAATTGAGCTATATGTTCAATGCAATCCAAAACAAAATCCGTAAGTGCTTTTAATGGAAATTGACTATTTAATCTAAGTTTTAGATGAGAATTTCTAATTTCAAAATTGCCACAAAAGACACTTCAGAAAATAAAATAGAAGAGCAAGGAAGTAGTACCTGATACACAAGTGATCAAATTTACTATGAAGCTACAATAAGCAGATGGAAAAAAAAATTAGGAAAATCTTTCATGAATTAATATGCAGTAAAATTAAGAAATTTTATTGATAAAAATGGTGAACAGCCAAGTTAATATAAGTCAAACAATGGACAAGATTTTTATAACATATTTCTAAAAATCTGCTATGTCTATATAAAGAAATTTTAGAAAAGACAGACATGTCAATAGAAAACAGAGACAGAATTGAAGAGATCCTGAACAAAAGCATTATATTAATAGCCTAAAACCATATGAATATGTCCTCAAGATTGTTAGAAATCAGAGACATTCAAATATAAACCATGGCATACTACAACTACAAACCTATCAGTATGGTTAAAATTAACAAGCCTAACAATACCTCCTGTTTATTAGGATTTAGAGGTATTAGGGCTCTCATACTTTCTTGGTAGGAATGTACATTGGCACAATTATTCTATATATATCTAGGCATTTCTACTAAATTTGAAATATGCGTCTTGTGAGACTCAGCAATCTCATTTCAAAGTATATAGCTAATAAAAAACAAAAAAATAAAATGTTAATAGCAACAATTAATTTTGACTGCCCTACTGGATATTAGCCAAATGTCCACCAACATTATAATGAAGACTGTATTGTAGTATATGCAGACAAATAGAATACTATACAGCAATGAAATTGAACAATGTATAAAGATCATGTACATATATATATATATATAAATATTTTAATGTAGTGGGTTCAACGGAAGTAGTAAAAGAGAAGGTGAACATGACAAGTAAATGAAAAATGTATTTAAATTTAAGAAGAAGGAAGGAGTCTAGAAAAACTAAGGTACACTTTAGTGCTAAGAGTCATTGTTTCATGATATTTAAAAGTGAGTATAATACCGAAATTTAAAAAATTTCCTTTTTGGTTTTGTCTTTCTTGATTTCACTAGAAACTCAAGAGGTAATTCTTAAGAACAAACAGATTTATTATTATTCTAACGATGGAAGAACTTTTATTATTGATATAAAGGCAGCAGCCACCAGAGGTTTTGAGGGGAGGGAGAGAAAAGAATAGGTGTAACATGGGGATTTTTGGACATTGGAATTGTCCTGCATGACATTGCAATGATGGATACAGGTCATTATACATTTTGTCATAACCTGTGGGACAGAGTGTTGAACTGTAATTTAAACTAGAGTCCTTGGTTAGTAGCAATACTTTAATGTGTGTTCATATATTATAACAAACGTTTCGCACTAACGAAAGACATTATTAATGTGGGAAAGTATGGGGGAGATGGAGCAGGGCATAGAAAAATTCCCTATATTTTTGATGTAATGTTTATATAATCTAAACCTTCTTTAAAAAAAAAAATTTAAAAAGAACAAATCTAATTCACTATTTCAGTAAATTAGACTTAAGTTTACTAAAGTAAATTACAATAATCCTGTATTGTTTTTTCAGTCAATATTATTTGTTAGCAAATGCTAGTAGGGTTGACCAGTCAATTTTCTATTCTGTAGAAGTAACTAACTAATGGCAGCATGCCTTTACTTGCTAATTACACTTGACTAATTAGTTCATATAAGCTCCATGTGAGGTAGGAAAGTAAACATTACCCTTCCCATTTTACAAATGAAGAAACAGATACAGATGCATTAGACCATGTCCCGGAGGCCATTCAGCAAATCAATTGAGTTAAGAGTTTGGATTCTCTCACTAACCTTTTACTGACCTGTGTTTGAGTCTCCTTGCAATACTTAAAAAGTAAAAATCAATTAAGCATTCTTTTGTACAAAAAGGTGCTCTGTATTCATATGAACAATAGGTATATCCAAAATAATTAAGGCACAATTTTATATAACTGCATATTCTTATTTTTATACATATGAATGAATGCTTAAAATACATAAAATAAATACTTAGGGAGAATAATTTTCTTATCCAACTTCTGGATCAATAGGAGATGCAGATAAGATGTCATAACAGCTTTTGCTGGAATTTATACTTAAAGCACTGAATTTAGAATTCAGTGTGAGCAGTGTTGCTGTCCCTCCTTTGTCAGTTTCTAGGGCTTTCGAACTAGTCAATTACTTAATCATGCAGAGTTTTAAATTTATCATTTATAAAGACAGAAATGGTACAACTGATCTGCACTTTTTGGTTTATTACTGTGAAGAATAAACAAGACAATTTTTATGAAAGTGCTATAAATTATTGCTTTGCATTTCAATAATTTAGCAAAAAGGCACAAAGTAAGTATTTTATTTTGAAATGATTCACAGTAAAATGAAATCTTGTACTCATCTTACTTTGTGTGTTTATTTGAACCTTCTTAATTTCTACTAAATCTCCTTTTGGATATATTTATAGAAAGCCACTGTGGAAGTGAATATATATGAACCAGCTCATCTAAGAACATTTTTTCAGAACACTTTTTTTTTAATGGAAAGTATCTGAATAGTAATAATAGTTGACGTTTATTGAGAACTTATCATACACAAGGCATTATTTTGAGATCTTCCATGTTTGATCTCATTCACTCCTTTCTATATGATTTGGGTAGTACTATTTTCTCCATTTTAATTCCCTGATTGACTACTTAGTAGCTGAATGAAAGTGGGAAATTTACTTAAGTCTGTTTCCTAATCTGCATACTTTGTATAATGTGTTCCCATTACATTTTTTTTTTAACTCTTTAACATTTAAAAGATGCTTAAATAATTTTTGGAACCCAGTAAGTGTTCATTCAATATTATTAATAATTATGCTCTATTGCTTATAAATTAGTACCACTTAAAATGACATGCCTTGTAAATGCACTGCCTTCCCCCCAGCGTGGGACATGACATCCAGGGATGAGTCTCCCTGGCACCGAGGGATCACTACAAAGTACCAGCTGATGACGTAACTAGAAAATGACCTTGAATTAAAGGTTCAACGCGGACCAGCAGAATATCCATGTCTACATATAATAACAGGAGTTAAAAATGCTTTTTGACCTAAATTAAGGGGGAAATGGAAAGGACAAATGAGTTTATATGGCTATGAGTCTCTAAAAAAGAGTCTGGAGGTTGTCAGAAGGATTGCCCTTATGCACACCTGAGCAGAATCTCAGAGACAGATAAAGTAGATACAACCCCAGGTATTCGGTGTTTTGAGAGCTAAAGAGACCCACAGGTTTTATGGTCATGGCAGATAGAGTTCACTGCCAAGTCAGTTGGCCCTTCTTTGGAGTTGGTGTTTCTGCGTGATGGAGCTGGACTCAGATGTGATCTCTTTTCACAAGCCTTTCCTGTTACTTTACTGGAATTGTAGTTGGTGCTGGGGTTTAAGATATATCTAGGGGATCTGAATCTCTGGACTGACAATATGATAGCCAGGCCCTGAGCCTCAACAGAC
Organism: Dasypus novemcinctus; assembly: GCF_030445035.2. NCBI lineage: Eukaryota > Metazoa > Chordata > Mammalia > Cingulata > Dasypodidae > Dasypus > Dasypus novemcinctus. The sequence continues at coordinate 55,785,582 of NC_080684.1, read as the reverse complement.
TTCAGCTCCTACACTCTGGTTTATTGGACTTACCCCACTCAGCTAACATGGAGTTGAAGAATGTCAACCACCAAACCATGGAGTCAAGAGTGCCTACAACTGAAAGCAGGAGGATTGCATCCAGTATCCATGTGGAATCTAAGCCCCCTCTTGACATAGATGTGTAGTGGACACAACCAATCCAAAGTCCACAGGAAGGAGGAATACAGTAAGGATATGAGTGGACTTACTGATATTCTATTCATGAACTATTGTGGTTAGTAATCGAGAAAATGTGGCATTGGTGTGGAAAAAGTGGCCATGGTGGCTGCTGGGTGCAGGGAATGGGAGGAGGAGATGAGATGTGGAGGCTTTTTAGGACTTGGTGTTGTCCTGGGTAATGCTGCAGGGATAATTACCGGACATTGTAGATTCTTCCATGGCCCACTGGATAGAACGTGGGAGAGTATGGGCTATGATGTAGACCATTGACCATGAGGTGCAGTGATGCCCAGAGATGTACTCACCAAATGCAATGGATGTGTCATGATGATGGGGGAGAGTGTTATGGTGGGGGGAGTGGTGAGGTGGGGGTGGTGGGGGTGAATGGGGACCTCATATTTTTTGAATGTATTATTTTTAAAAAATGAATTAAAAAAATAAATAAAAAATAAAAATAAATGACATGCCTTTTCTATAATCCAAATTTTCCATAATTAGGAGCCAGAGAGAATGCTTATTTCCTTCATATTGTTGGGTTGCTTACCCAATATCAATTTTCTACTCTTCCTTACCTCAAAATTCTTCAACACAACCATATTCCAAGCCAAAATTACAGTCTTCCTCAGACTTTATTACAGCTAAGGCAGTTAGATGGCACAGTTTTAGCCAATGAATGATAAGCTGAAACTGTCTAGAAAGTTCCTTTTTTACCTCTAATGTGGATTTATTTTGTTATTTACCTCCCCATTTTAGCCTCTTTCTGTCAGTAACACCAATGTGGGATTTAGAGCAGCAAAAACCATCTGGATGCCATGAACCATTAAACATGAAAACTGAGACCAGTACATTACTGTTAGATGTATGTTAGATCATGGGCCCCCAATTGCATCATTGAGTCACACAGTTTGACTGCTGGGTTTTGAGTCTCTTAAATTCTTTTTGGTGCTTCAAAAAGCTTCCATTTTCTATTATTTTTGGCGGAAGGCATTTATAACTAATTCATCATTTATGCTGACCAATGACTTAAGAGTCACTGAGCTACATGATTAAATTTTTCTTTCCTTTAATAGATCCCCATAGGTAAATCTTCACTCATATTGAAGTTAAAAATAATGACTGGTGATACAATTTGGGAGTAGTTCAAGTAATTAATAGACAGACCGTGGCTACATGCTTAGTAATTAAACTATTCAGGGGCCGTTCTCCCAATCTGGAGAAGTTCCCATTTGAAATCAGCATTGTCATCTGCTGCAAATGGAAGCATATGAGCCGTTATAGTTATTTAATAAAGATTTTTCTTAATTCAGTGAGCATCATATGATATTTAAATTGCATGTGCACATACACACACACTTCACCTCTTTACCAATTTTATAGGACAGTATTACCCTTACGGCCGAAATCACCAATTTCAAAACTTTTAAAATTAATTAAGAAAAGATTAGGCTTTTTGAATCAGATCTGTTAGAAAGGAGTGATCATTTTATAGAAAGCATTTATTAATTAAAATCATAGTGTTGCAAGGAAACTGTGCATAAATCAGAATATTAAACACTGTAAGAATTCTTTCCCATGAAGTTGTAAGTACCAAGGAGTTCATCTTGCTCTCTTGAAAAGAAGACAACTTCCTTATATATTTTGAAGTGAAAATACAGCCTTCATATTTCCAATTTGGAAGAATGTGTGTAAAGTTCAAAACAGTTTTTGACCCTTTTTTTTTTTGTTTTCTGTCTCTCTACCAAAATATTGACCCCAAAGGTCTTTTATACTTGCTTATTTTACAGTTTGAGACAAATAGAGCAATCATCCCATACTCAAGTAGGTTTTAGATATGCTAAATTTAGCTATTTTATATTCAGACATTATTTTATTAAGAAACGAAATACTACAGATAAAGTTGAAACCACCATACACACCTGATATATTCCATTCCTGATAAATACATAATTCCACTCCTGATAATATATGATATATTCCACTCCTGATAAGTACATAATATCCATATATATTAATACTATCCTGAATTCAGACAGGAGGTTTCTGAAGTAGAGTCAATTACTGTTTACTTATAGGAAATAATGGTTCTGATTTAGCTTTGCCCCAGTTCTTACCCCTGGGATGATGGGATGGAAACCAGATGCCATCCTACATGTAAGGGTGTCTACTGTTGTCAATGAACTATCAAAAAATGATCCGGGTGTTTGAATAGGAGTGAGAGGCTGCTGTTCCCTTCCCCTTATAAGAGCATCTCCTTGAAAACATAATGAGAAGAACCCTAGGCCTTCACATTTTAGAATGAAAAATAAGACCAGTTCTAAAATGCAATGATACCGCTTTGGTCTTGGGAATCATCCTCCGTTGAAATATAACACATGCCTCTCTCTGGAGTTTTCACTACCTATTAAGTCATAAAATAACTTCTAAGACTTGTCTTAGTACAGGTTCGAAGTTACAGTAAGATTTTCTCAGAAATTCTTAGCTGTGCAGAAGCATAAAAAATATATTCTCTAAAGCCCTACAACTCCTACTTTCCTTTTTTCTGAGACATAATAATGACTCTGAAGTTATCATGTATCTTTTCATTGTTTATGTTTAGACTTAGTACTTCAGAAGTTTCCTTTTCATCTATTTTATTTATTCAACTATTTCTATTTAAATAGTTGATGAAGAATTAAAGGATTAAAACAAATTTTCTAAATAATGAAAAGCCTGAGCTTATTTATTAGTTTTCTTTAATAGTCAAAGGAATAGAAATTCAATATTCCAAGGAAAGTGAAAAGTTGAGTGGTGAAAGGTAAAATTTTTATGGTACTTCATGAATCAAATAACCTTAAGACTGTGTACATTACAGAAGTTCTCTCTCCTTTTGAAATTTCCTTTTGAAATATATGTTAGAAACTAAGGTTTGCTGATCAGTTTCACCTTGTCTGCTCTATTCCATCACTGGAAAAATAATAAAATTATAAACACATAGTGAACTTTTATTTCTATGAACACAGATGGCCTCCGTAGAATAACTATTATTAATCTCTCCATAATTCTGTAGTATACTGTGAAATTACTTGAAAGTACTTGGTATTTTTCCCAGTTTAGGTGAGAAGTGTTTATGGTTATATGGTAGGCTGCTCCTGAAATGTCTACCAATAAACCCTACCGTGGTATTAATACCATTGTGTAATCCTTGCTTCGACTTGCTTCTAATGAATAAAATACATCAAAGGAGATGGGATGTCACTTTTGATGTTAGATTACAAAAAAACTTTATTTCCATTTTCTTATGTGCTCTTCACTCAATATCTCTAGCTCCAAACTTGTTTGAGTTGTTGAAGCCAGATGCCTTATTGCAAACTGCCTGTGGAAATGCCCAGATGTAAGTAACTGAAGGTGCCCTCAGACAAACAGCTGGTGAAGAACTGATTCTGGCCATGACTATCTGAGTCAGCTTGAAATTGGATCCTCTCCCCGTTGAGCCTTGAGAAGACTGCAGCCCTGTCCAAAATCAATTGACACGGCTAAGCCACACCTGGATTCCTGACCTACAAATACCATTGGTAAGAGTTGTCATTGGTTTAAGCCACTAAATTTTGGGGTAATTTATTACACAGTAGTAGATAAATTGATATCAAGTTTGATATCAGAAGTATGGCAGTTTGTTAACTGCCATCACAAACACTGAAAGTATACTGTATTTACTACAGTGGGTAGAGGCTGGAAGGATTTTGGGGGACTCAAAATGAAGTGAAAACATGGGGATTGAACTTGGGACCTTGTGTGTGGAAACTGGCACTCAAGTACTGAGCTACATCAGCACCTCAGAGTTGGTTTTTTCACTTGTTTTGTTTTGTTTTTTAGGAGGTACCAGGGATTGAACCTAGGGTCTCTTACATGGGAAGCAGGTGCTCAACCACTTGAGCTATATCGGCTCCCAAAAAGTATGTTTTAAAAACTAATGGAAGAGGTTTTCTTGTTATGTGAGGGCAGAAAATATTGCAACACCATTATCTTCCAATACGTGGGAGACAGAATATGTATCTAATGGACTTGATGATGTAGTAAAGGAGATTTCAATAAAAATCAAAGGTGCTTCAGTTTTTCTGTTTGTTTGTGTTTTGTTTTTGTTTTGTTTTGTTTTGTTTTGTTTTAAGGACCAGAACCTTTGTTTTGAACCCAGAACCTTTTATGTGGGAAGCTGGTGCTCAACCACTGAGCCACATGGGTTTTCCTGAGTTGATTTTTTCATTTGTTTGCTTTTTGTTTGCTTTTGTTTTTAGGAGGCACTGGGGACAGAACCCAGGACCTTCCATGTGGGAAGCAGGTAAACTTTTCTTGCTGTAAATGGTAAAATATGACAGGAGAGATAAATTTAGGAAAGGGTTGCTAACTAAAACACCAGGATTTGAAAATTTGAAAATTGTCACCCTCTGAAGAAAGGAAAAGATGCTAAAATTAAGAATTGGTTTCTAAACTCTGTCATGAAAATATGGTTTAGAGATAAGCCAAATGTATAAACACAATTGTTTTCCAGGATCTCAGAAAGATAAAGGGATAAGAGTATCCTTCATTCACACAAAGGACTCTTTAGAGAGGTTAAAGATATGTCTCGCAGATGATCAATATCAAACAGTAGGGCCTGTAGGAAGCTTAATGGCATTTTTTTTCTCAGCCATATTAGCAGGACCTCAACATGGAGAAGAATTGATCCTGAAGGGATTTGTGGGTGTGGATTTTGGCTAATGAAGTAAACCCTAACAAGATTCACAGAAGCCCATAAAGTGTTTCAAAAAACTCTACAGGTTTAAACACAATCAACTTGTACTAAAAGAGACAAAGCAAGCACAAAATTAAAAGAGGCTCTTGGACCCCCAAATTCTATCAGCAGTAAGCTAACTGAGCAGCTACATAGCCATAGGCACATACCATGAAAAAGAAAGGATGACTCAGAGGACAATTAGACGATCACAGAGGGTGGACCATGGATAAGTATTGACAGGTCTTGACACCCAATCAAAGTTCCAACATTTTCTGGCTGAATTTAAGAATTGCTATAGATCAGTGAGTCTTTGTGCCTTCCATTTCCCAGATTTTAAACAGAAGTGTCTATAGACATTATACCTGGCTCTACATTGTATGCTGAGTTGTGTAGAAGAAAATAACTATTGTCTTTAGTTTCATAGATCTACAAATCTTGAGGAATTGTGCTCTAGAAGATATATTTAAGGAGCTATATCAGATAAGGCTCATTCACAGTGGAACCTGATTTAGATTTAGAGATTGTAGACTTTGACATGATGTTGTAATGGGATAAGTTTGAGAGGAGGTGAATATCTTTTGCATGTGAAGGGATATGAATACAAACTATGCAAATTGTGGTTGGCAGTTTTTGAAATGGCTCCCAATAATCACTTCTCAGTAATCATGCCATTGTGTAATTCCTGTGTATTGAATGTGGACTAGATTTAGGGACTTGCTTTTAATCAATGTAATATGTAAAAAAAAATGATGAAATGTCACTTCCTAGATTAGCATACAAAGACTGTGAATTGTGTTGCTTCAACTCACTATAGCTCTCTCTCTTCTTGCTATCTTGACTAGTTCTAACACATGGCAAGGAATTAAATCTTACAAGCCAACACATGAGCGAGTTTGAAAACAGATCTTTCTCTGGTTGAACCTTGGGATGTCTTCAGCTCCATTCCACTCCTTGAGAACAGCATATGAGAGATTCAAAAGCCGAGGATCCATCTGAATTGCCATGGACTCCTTACATAAAGAAACAGTGAGATAATAAATGTTTTGTAAGCCACTAAATTGTGGAATTGATGTGGGCTATGGGTGGAAGGCTCTTTGTCTCTTCAGAGATAACTAAGTTGTTTGACTTGTGGGTGTGAAACGGTAAGAGGCTGCAGTCCTGCTCTTAGGGACCAGCAGGCTCCAGTCCCAGGAAATGTTTAACAAAGCAAGGGCTATAAACTTTAAGTATTTAGGGGAAATGCAAAAACCAAGGCTTATCTAAAATGTCTGGAGTCCTTGCTAAAAGCTTACCTAAGATGTGAAAGAGATATATGCTAATTGAAGCCTATTGAGAACTGAAACAAAGGGACCTTTGGCCTTTCCTCTCTGTATAAAAGACGTTTGAAAATCTTGTTCGGGGCTCGGGATTCAAACAGAAAACTCCCGAGTCCGGCCGGCCGTCAATAAACCATTTTTCCTTCTCAAAATCATTCCTGAGTCCTGGCCTCTCTATTCTCAAATAATTGAACTTCTCTTAAATTCCACAACAGAATAACTTTTTATGCAGCATTAGATAAATGATAAAGGTGACTACATGATCTCTACATTGTGAGCATTTGTTGAAAATAGCATTATATATACATTTTACAAATGATTAGATGGCTTTTCAAATACTTAAATCTATAATACTTCAGATATGTTTTCTTCAACCAAAGGAAAGACATATATTAAGCTCTGAAATTTCATTTCTTTTTATTCCAAAACTGAACTAATTTTATTCATTTTCTATAAATTATATATAACACTGAAGTAATTGATAAACTGAATTTCACAATGGGAATTGAAATAGGATATTTAAACAATTTAACCAATTTGGAACATGAATTCCACTTATTTTAAGTATGTAAATAATTTTGACTGAAAAATATTTCTCTTTAGCAGATTTTATTGTTTCTTATTCAGGTGAATATGAACTTTCAAGCTTCCTAAAAGCAACTGTGCATGTATCCATATCCCCAGACTCAGGGTTCCACTGCTGCCCTATCAGGACCCTGATTTTAAAGTAGGATAATTGTCTAGGCTGAAGTTTTAGACTTCCTTGAAGTTTTTCTCTTCTTTCAGTGAAGAACTGTGTCTAATTTTTTATCTGTCTTCCCTCTGGCTACAGAAAATCAGAATCCTTTTAAATGCTGCTAAGCAGGCCCTCTGTCTCTCACATTGCTTTTAGAAAAGAATATTATCTATCATTTCTTCCCTTCAATAAATTGATGCCTATCCACAATAGCCAATTCTTTCATGGTTCTTATAGTTATGATTTCCTGCTTACTTGTAAAATAACTGAGAAACTGCACTAGTTAGTACACACCCATTTACCTGCATCTGTTCCCTATGGATGAAAGTCTAGCAAGTTCAATGTGAAACATGACAGCAACTATTAATATTTCACCTACTGCCATTGATGAAGTCATCATTATCATCCAGCATGCAAGTTATTCAACTCCAGAATTCCATTTCTTGCCTCCACTTTTCATGGCCACACATCATGGGTCCTAAATCAAGTTCCTCAGAAGCACAACATGAAACAGATATCTTGTTCAATTGATTTATTGAGGTGATTTATTGAGTTGCTTCCCACTTGTTAGCTATTGGGCAAGGTATGAGGTGGGGGTGGGGTGGGGGTGTATTGTTTCCTTGGAAAGTGGCTCCTATTAGGCAGGTTCAAATCTCTGGAGAAGGAAGTAGCTATGAACAATTATTAGAAAATACTCACTTCAGTTGGAGCACAGGGTTGTCTAACACAAAGGGGATCTTAGTGGCATGTACTATAGCAAGGTTCTCAAACTCAGCACTATTGAAACTTTGAGTCAGGTAATTCTTTTTTGTGTGGTACTGTCCTATGCACTACAGGGCTCGTAGCAGTATCCCTGGCTTCTTTCTACTAGATACCAGTAGACCCCTTCCCAGTGGTGACACACAAAAAAAATCTTAAGCTTTTATTAACTGTCCCCTCAGGGGATAAACCACTCATGACAGAGAACCACTAGAGGATCTAGTGGAAATGGATAATACCTTAAATGAACTGACCCCTTGTCTTAGACATATTTGCAGAGTAATAAATAATCCCTAAATCTCAGAGAGTATAAAGTTAGATTCATTTCCTACTCTCATTATATATTGATGAGTCTGAGTAAAATGCTATATCCCTGTTCCATGTGTATTCTCATTCAAAGATCCAGGTTGAGGGAAAAGCCCTTAATTTGGATCTCTAAACCTACAACAGAGCATAGAATATCAGAGATGTTTAAAATAGGTGACTAATGAATGCACTCATTACTTCATGCGTGAATAAATGAATGCTATTTATCTTATGTGGAAAACTCTCCCTCTTCTGTCTTCCTACTTCTACATTGCCCAGATAATTATAATTCACCTGTCATATCTTAGTTTAAACTGAGTGATACATGACCATTTTAGAAGAGTAAGCAGATCCCAAGCTTCTACCTGGTGAGCTCTTCCAACTGGGAAATAGGAGATTAGAAGCTTCTGGGATACTAGATTACGAAAGCCCTCAAAATTGATATGCAATAACAAAAAATCAGTGGAAGTAATAATAAGCCTCTTTCTCCTCTCAGAACCTCTGGTGGCCCCTGCTTTTATATCAGTGATAAATGTTCTTTCAATGCTAGAATAATAATATCTATAATAGAATAATAATAAGCCTACTTTAGTTCATTGTTCATTCCCCAATCTTGAGGATTTTGTGATGGTGATGCCCCCTCTGTTTCTAATTGAGAGGGGGCTTAGATCCCATGGGGCAAATGTATGGAACTATCTTGACTGTGGTTGCAGGCACTCTGTTCCTTGGGATGGGTGCTGTCCATCATCACCTCCTTGTTAGTTGTCCTGGGGTGAGTGCAGTAGACTGAAGAGTAGGTGTTGCAATACTGCTGAGATTTGAGGGAGAGGGGAAAATAAGTGTAATATGGGGCATTTTCAGGACATTGGAATTGTCCTGCATGACATTACTATGACAGATACAGGACATTATATATTTTGTCAAAACCTATAAAATCATGTTGGGCAGAGTGTAAACTATAATGTAAACTATATTCCATGATTAGTAACAATGCTTCAGTATGTGTTCATTGGTTGTAACAAATGTACCACACTAATGAAAGATGTTGTTAATGTGGGAAAGGGTGGGACATATGGAAATCCCCTATATTTTTTATGTGACATTTATGTAATCTAAAGATTCAATAAAATAAAAGCAAACAATTTAAAAATATGCCTAATGTACATTTTGTGATTTATTATTTAAAAAGTGATTTCATATACTATATACCATTTGATCTTCTCTCCTTGTGACTTAGTATGTCTGGTAGTATCACAAAGAAGGAATCTGAGACTTGGGTAGTTCAAAAATTTTTTATAAAATAAGGACCTGGAAGTTCTGCCTGGAAAGCCAGTCAGCAGTCATTTCACTCTATTTCACACAGTTACCTAGTGGCTGTCAACTGTCCATTGTGAGGCTCCATCCATTTCATTTGCATGGGTAGGCATAGCTGGAAATCATAAATGTTACATGTTTTGATTTACTTCTTAGGAACTTCCCCACTGAGAACTTTGTTTTCTCAGCAGAACTTGTTGTCAAAACTGACATCCTCAGAGAGTAGACATGGAGCCTCTGGAAAGGAGAGATTAATATTAATCTTGGGGAGCTCAAGGTTGAATAGGCAAAATGCCACCTTTTGCTGCTTTACATCAAGTGATACTGAAAGATAAGAAAACGATATAGTTCATGGGGGGGGGGGTTACCAAAATTATTATTCCATTTTTAAAGTCACTAAAGATATTTTCTAAGTTCCCTTCTTTGAAAAACTTCAGGAAGGGTTTTCAATATGTGATCCTCCATTTATTTTTCTGTTCATGGTTCTTTGCTGCAAGGGCATAGAATCTCATTCCCAGAGGAGAGAAGGGCATGCTGCAGAGATCCAAGAATTATTGGGACAGGCTGAAACTGACCAGGATGGCCGCCCTCCCCATATCCACTCCTAGCCCATCATATCCCTTCCCCTCACTTGGTCACTCTTTGTCCTCACGACATCTCCAACTGATGGTAACTAGTGCAAAGCATGCCCACCACGTATGTGGACCTATCCCCAAAAAGCATGATGGGGAAGGAATTTTCTCTCTTGTTACATAAGCACCTACATAATATGTTCTATTTTGCCTTTTGGGCCACAAGGCCTAAAATATTTACTATTTGGTCTTTTGCAGTTCTGTGTTGTGGGAGGAAGTCCAAACAGGAGGGCATATTTCAGTGCCTGGATGCCTGAATCTACAGTCAGATCCAGACAATGGATCTCCTCTGGGATAGCCCAGCTGTCTTAACTTGGGCAGCTGGTGGAAGTGAGACATCTCCCTTGGACCTATATTCTACTACAAGATGCTGGCTGTTGCTAGCAGCAGAGCCCCCAGTTACAGGGAGAGATCAGCACAGGTCCCGTGCAGCTTTGGGACACTTGAACCAGGGAAGGAGAAGCTGGAAGTAGAGTGGAGAATAGGGACTAGCCTGTCTGCCTGAGTAGGCTCATGGGCTATCCCTGGTCTAATTCCATTCGTCTGATTTAACAGGTGAGGAAACGGAGACAGAGGGAGTTAAAGGGATCTGATTTTTTTTAAAGTTGATAATTTTAAAATATCAAAAAATTATTTGACAGGAGCCATCTACTCATTCAACACACACAACAGTTATGAACTTGAGTGCACTTTGACAACTGTCATTTGTGCCCATATCATAAATGCTTTGATTTGATTAATCTGATTTCAGGTTACCAAACTAACATGGTGAATCAGGAAGAGGTGATAGGTCATTAATTCTTCCATCTCTAGAAGACTGATTATTTGCATGAAAAGGGGAGGAAGAAAGTAAAAAAAAAAATTAGTTATCATTATTATTTGCCAAGTTTTGAACCAGAAAACTGTTTTCTTATTGCATGCTTAAAACACTCCTGTAATATAGTTATTATCAGTCCTTTTTTACAAAGAAGGAAAAACAAAAACAAACAGAAATCTTGGCTAGAGAACAGCAAAAAATGGATTTTGAACTTAGATATGTCTGACAGCTAGTCACTCCTAGCCCAGTACTCATCTAATAAATTAGTAATTCTCAACATTTTTAGTTTTGTTACCAAATCAAAAGACTGTAGTTTTTGGTTGTTCACCGTTATTTTAATCTTCACTACTCTGTTGCTGCTCTGAGTAGAATTTACTGCCATGACTGATTTTTTCATGATATTGGGAGTCAGGATTCTCCCATCCAATTAAACATGAAATTTTTTATTAATGATATATATCTCCATGGCTTTTATTTCTTCCATTCTACTATATTCATGTCACAAGAGCTGAATAGTTGAATGTTAATTTTGATAAATATCACCATGATTGTACATATCTTTAGAGTAGGACATGTCAGATTGGACATAAACACAAAATTTGACTATTTAAAGGGACTATTTAAAAACCAAATCTCTAGTTACTGATAAAATACATGAATGCATATAATTAATTCCTACTTTGTAATTAGCAAATTATAAAAAGAGGAGAAAATAAAACATGAAATTTTAAAACATATTTTGAGAACAGGACTGATTACTTTCCAGGATGCTTGTATAGAAAGCTGGATCTGATCTTAATTACATGTGCAAGGTTAAGATGCATATTTAGCATAGCCTTCAGAATTTTATTTTTGATAAATATAAAATATTAGTAATGCTTATTTGACTACCAACAGCGATGTTCATCATGATGTGTGAACAAGGGGAAGAATGGGCTATCCAAGTTAAAGAATTTCTGCATTTTACTTGTTTGGATTTTAAAGCCTTGTAGATGACAAACTTAAAATGTGCTGGGCAGTTCATTCTGTATTAGAGACTTGCAATTGTATCAGTATAATCACTCACACAAATTATTTCTCTTCACATTAAAACAAAGAAATTTCTATATCAATCAATACTTTGAAGACCAGGAGATAAAATATGCATGCATCCTTTGGAAAATTACAAAGAAAGCCAGAATCTTATTATCTTAATGGCATAAATTTTTTTATATATTGTGTTGTGAATTCCATTCATGAATTTAATAAAAATTATTTCTTAGGAAGCACTAAAGACTTTAAAGTAAAAAAAAACATAAAATATGTAATTCATGTGGAAATATTTGGTAAGAATAATTTTTTTGTTAAAAATGTATTATTTAATTATTTAAAATGTCAAATTTTGATAAGATATGTTGTGTTATTTTTAGGGGTTATTTTAACTATGGCACCCCTAATCTTCTAAGAAGGTAATATTTAATGCATTTAATGACACTGAATAATAATAATAAATATTTGTTTTCTTTTCCTCAGCACAAGCCATTTGACTCATATGAAACATATATTTTATACTACAGTTTTGTGTCTACCCTAATAGATATTTTTAAGAATAAAAATTCAAATTCAAATGAATGAACATTTTTACTAGAAAGCAGACAAGTTATTAATAGGTATAATTTTAGTGTATGTTTATGATGCTTTTAATTCTGAAAGCAATCATTAATGAGGAAACACTTTAGGTTTAAATAGAATAAATCAAACCAGAGTCAACCTCATCTTTTTCCTTCCATTTTAATGACATTTCTGTTGCCCAGAGGTTATATTTTATAAGGTGGTCTTCAGATACTTTACCACGTACTTTGTAAATGGGTAATCAATATAAATACTGACAGTTATTGATCGTTAACTGCTTAGAGGTTTCTTAACCCTTAAATCACTCAAGTAACGTCCCCATAAACTATGGATTGTTTACCCTTACTCTTGTGTACTATAGCTATCAGGCTATTAAGTAGTATCATCTTTGCCACCTGTGAAAAAAGATCATCTTTGAACAGAGTAAATAATTCCCATCTCAACCCACATGGACATTCTGTATTACAATCAAGTCTTTCTCTTTTGAACGATTTACGATAATTGGAGAAGTGAACATCATGAGATACAATAGGTCATGGCAGACATCAAAAAATCTTTGTAGAAATGTGTAGAACATATAGAAGTTTTGAATTTTAAAAATTATTATTTTTTACTGATCAATATAATGTATTTTTATCACTCGATGAAGCTAAAATAACTTTCAAACACTTTTATATAATATGCATACATATATCAAAATTCAGATGAAATGTTACTGTTTATTTGATCTACTTAGTCATCAATCATCTCTAAAATTGTGGAAAATACACTCAAATTTCAGAAATGTGGAAAATTCCATGTGAATTGCATAATGACTGATTCTTTGGTAAAGGTGCAATAGATATCTGCAAAAACATGGTTTCTTAGGGTTTTGCACTTTTGGGATGAATTATACATACTGCAAAATAATATTTTCTTGATTTTTTCAAAACAAATGATTGTGGTTGGAATTTGAGGTATAAAAAAGCAATGCAAGAGGAAAATATTGAAAGCTGAAGTGAGGACAGGTAATAAGAGGAAAGAAAGAGAGCTTTTATTCTCAAACAACGCAAATTTTCTACTCAGGTTCTCTTTTTCCTCCTCTCCCCTTCCTCTTTTCTTTCTTCTAACTCCTTCTTTACCCTCATCTTTGTTTTCATTTTACTTCTTAACTAATGAATTGGACTTGATGCTGTCATTCCTGAAATAATTTATATTTATCATGTAGGACTAATGCAATGAATCATATGACACCATTCAAATGGAAGACATTTTTTTTTTAAGTTTAAATGGAAAAAAATTAAACAGTCCCAAGTTAGGAAGAAAAAAATTCCAAGATGTTTTCTTATGTTGTTTTCAGTAATTGTTCTGGAAACTAGGGTTTTCCAGTGAGCAGGACACTGGTTTTTCCTTTACGCAGCTTAAAAATTAGTAAGGGGTAGACAAAAAGCAGAAATTGCTATATACTATGTTACATGCTAAGTCAGGATAAGTAAGAACAAATTGCAAGTCAGCTATAGTGGAAGAGCACTTAAATTAAGTTTGGGACCAAAAAAGATATCCTAATCGGGAAGTGGATTTGGCTCAGCAGACAGAGCATCCGCCTATCACATGGGAGGTCCAAGGTTCAAACCCAGGACCTTGTGATCATACCTGGCCCGTGTGATGAGCTGGTCCACATGCAGTGCTGATGTGCACAAGGAGTGCCCTGCCATGCAGAGGTGTCCCCCGCATAGGGAACCCCATGCGCAAAGAATGCACCCCATAAGGACAGCTGCCCAGCATAAAAAAGTGCAACCTGCCCAGGGTGGCACTGCACACATGGAGAGCTGACGCAGCAAGATGACACAACAAAAAGAGACACAGATTGCTGGTGCTGCTGACGTGAATACAAGCAGCCACAAAAGAACACACAGTGAATGGACACAGAGAGCAGACAACTGGGGGGGGGGGGGGGAGGGGGAAGGGGAGAGAAATAAATTAAAAAATAAATCTTAAAAAAAGTAAGATATCCTAATGGACAATGTTTAATCTGAGATAGGAAAGATGAATTGTGATTATCTAGGCAAAATGGGAGTAGGAAGAGGGCAGAGTTAGAGTTTTTTATATAGGTTAAATAGCACTTTTTTATTCATGCTTTCAGGCATGAGTATATTCATTCAAAAACTATCTATTTAGATCCACCTGTGATGTCCCAGTCACTGTGCTAGACATTAGGGATCCAATATGAATAAAATGGAGGAAAAAATAAACAGTCTCTGCCATTAGAGAGTGCACAATCTGTGACAAAAAGAGGCATTTATAAAAGAATAATAGTTCATGTAATATATGTAACTGTGTAAAGTGTATTGTGCTGCAAACACATTAAAAATAAGAATAAGAATTTAAGGGGATGAATAGGAGTTAAACTAGGCAATAGTTATGGTTGCCGTGGTTGTAAAGGAAACTGAGTGAGTAGCTCATAGCATATCGAAAGGTCCTGTGGTAGAAGTTCAAGGGTCTTATTTGTATTTCCAAAGAGATTAATGAGATTGGGGTAAGGCAAATTCATCAGCCTGTGCTGATTCAGAGAGATGAGAGAAAGACCAATGCAATAATTTAAATAACTTTTCTATATTTGTCTAAAAATTGTAGGAGTAGAGGTGAAAAGAAAGGGAATATTTAAAAGATATTCAAATGTTAAAAATCAATAAAATATTATTTACTATCAAAGTTGAATATATACATATTGTATAAGAATTATATGCCTACCAAAAAGACTAACATAGTGTTTACAGTAACCTTACTCTACCCAAAAATTTGAAACAACTGAAATAATAATCAATAGATGAATGGGTAATTAAGCTTTTGTATATCTAAACACAGTGGAATACTTTATAGCAATGAAAAGTTAATGAACCACTGCTATAAACAAAATCGTGGATGATGTTGCAAGCATAATATTGGCTGACAAAAAACAGATTCAAACAAATACATATTCTATGATTCCATTTCATAAAGTCCAGAAACATTTGAAACTAATTCATTGTATCAGAAGTCAGGCTAGTATGTATATACACACATATATATACACACATGTATACACACACATACATACATACATATCTACATATATATATTTTTTGAGAGTATGGAGGGGGAGACATGGATGCATTTTCCAGTTCTGTTTATGGTATGACAAGTAACTAAGCTGTATGTAGATGATAAGCCTTTTTATGTATATGTATTGTAATTTGATTTAAAAATAAGTTTTAAAAAACAATGAAACTTAAAAATAGTTTGTATATGGAGAAACATATAAAGGCAAACATGGGATCCAAGGAAGATCTGTGTTTTTCTGGAACTATAGATATTTGTGGTAATAAGTGAGATGGGCTATTGAAGGAAGACTAAGGTAACATGGATGGTCAGGAAGTCTTTGAGAAAAGTAAATATCATCAATGTTTCTATTTTTTCCACATGGATTAAAATCTTATTAGACATTTAAGACAAACCTAATAGGTAGTTCAATAAATTGGCTGGAGCTCAGTGGGGGAGATTCAGGCTGAAGTTGCAGATTGGAAAGCCATCATGCAATTAATGCAACAAATATTTATTGAGCATTCTAGGAAATAGGGTTACGGCAGAGAACAAAGCAAAGTCTACCATTTAAACCTTATAGTCTAGAGAACCTTTAATAACAACAGCAACAATGGTAAGAGTTAATATTCACAGAGCACCTGTTATTTTCTAAGAATTATTTAAAGAATTTTATTATTCTCAATAACACTATGAAGTACATTTTTATTGTTACTACAAAATTTTAATGTTTTACCTCACCAAAATAAACACATAGTTGTATAAAATACAGTTTCAAATGCTGAAAAGTTCAGTGCACAAAAGTAAAGTAGCTTCAAGAGATAGAGTATGATGGAATTGGAACTGTGTGAAAATTTTAGAAAAGATAGTCAGAAAAATGACTTTTGGAAAGATACTGGGATGCAATCAGGTGATGAGTTATGCACATACTGGAGACAAGCTTTCAAAATAGAAGGCACACCAAAGGTTAAGACATTTGGATGGGAAGATTTGTTGTATGCTCAAGGTTCAAGTGGTTAGAGAGATCACTGTGTCTGAAGTAAAGGAGAAAGAATGGGAGTGGTAAGAGATGTGATCAGGCTTGTTATTGGTGGGTCTTCATTTAAAGCTATGGTGTTGACCAAAATGGAACAAGAATAGGAAAGAAAAAATGAAGAGAATTCATTTAATCTCCCCGAAAATCCAAGCAGGATTTTTATATCTGTTTTAGTTTCCTAGGCTTCTGAAAGCAAGTACCATAAAGGGTCAGGTTACACAATGAGAATTCATTAGCTCACAGTTTTGAGGCCAGGAAAATGTCCAAAGAAAGGCATTATCAAGGTAATGATTTCTTCCCAAAGACTGGCTGCTGGTAGTCCTTGGTTCCACTGTCACAGGGCAAGGCATGTGGTGGCATCTACTGATCTCTCCCTTCTCCTCTATATTTTGTTAATTTCACCTTCTTGATTCCATGGCTTTCTCTCTCTTTGTCTGAATTTCATTTTCTTTTATAAGAGACTCAGTAATAGAATTAACACCCATCCTGAATGAGGTGACCCACATCTTAACTGAAGTATCTCATCAAAAGACCCTACTTAAGGAATGGATTACATTTAAAGACATGTTTTTCTTGGGTACATACTGCTTCAGAATTGTATTACCACAATATAATACAGTTAGGAAAATATTTTGTAACGAAAACACAAAAATGACTAACATGAATAAAAGGATTGGTAAATTCAACCTCATTAAAATTTGACAATTATTTGCTATTAATAATAATAGAAATGATAACATGTAAGAATAGAAAATATGTTGCAAAATGTTTAATGGCAATAACCCAATATCTAGTATATTTAAAAATTCTTGCCAACTAATAAAAAAAGACTTATGACATAATAGTAAATTAGAAAAATGGCTCAAACTACCTCACGAGAGAAACTCCAAATGAAATTTGTTTACCATTATTAGTAATCAGGAAAATATAAATAAGTAGTATTAACACCCCAAAAGACAAACAAAATGTTAAATTTAGATAATTGCCAAGTTTTACGAAAATATGATAGCAGCTAGGGTTTCCTGGGACGCAGATTCTTAGACAGAATTTATGTTCAAGATATTTGTGAAGAAGTAACTTTGAAGGAAGAGGGAAGAATCAGGATTGAGAAAAGGGGGAAGTCAAGCTGAAAACCAGGCACGGAAGACAATCTGCAGGGCCAGGTTTTACATTGCCACATGGAGAACTCACCCATATGGGCCATCCCTCGGGAGGAGTGATCTGTGCTAGCCAGGCAGACCTTTGAAGTTGAGGCACTCCCCAAAGGGCTTAGGCAATCACTGAAGGGGTCAACAGTGAAAGGAGTCCACTCAAAGCCCTGTTACCAGCTCCTTCTTTGATGGAAGAACTAGGCAGTGAATCTCCAGGTCCATTCCCTAACATGCACATACACACTGTACATCTCAGTATTGTTTCTTAAAACTGGAAATAACCTACAAGAATGGCTATATAAATCACAGTATAGTCATATAGTGGAATTCTATACAGTAATAAAAAGGAAGCATATCACAACCAAATGCAACAGAGATAAATATTAAACTGTTTAGAAGAAAGCAAATCTGAATCATATTACTTGGGAATACATATGAGGGGAAATTATTCTTGAAAAGCAAATGTCACAATACTGGTTACTTCTGGAAGGAGGAAGGAATTTTTGTTAAGAGAGGGGCGCACAGGAGGCTTCTGAAGTGTTAACGTTCGATTAAAAAAAAAAATTGTTCCTTAAAGTGCGTATATCTCTTTTATGTGCTTTTCTCTATGGATGATATAACTCATAATAAAAAACAGACATAAAATAAATGGCAGCATAGCAAATTTCTGTAATGAGACTTCCATTAAAAGATTAACTCCAGTATAAAATCACTGTATCTCCTATTGCAACTATTTGGAATCTTATTAAGTTTACAACAATTACTTTCCAAGGAAATTATTGAAGATAGTGTTAACTCCACTCCGGTCTTTCATGGATCCACGGTATCCAAACTTGTCCTGCAGTCAGAAGAAGGGATTCAGAATCAGATAATAGACTTTCTCTATCCATTGCCCATTGAAATGCTTGAAGCACGTCATCTTGGTACTTCAGCATTGGATTAAGTAGATTGTTTTGTTTCTTGGATATATTCACATAATTTCAAGTAAGTGGCATTAAAATCACTACAAGAAATTCACTGCCCGTTTTGATTAAGTAAGGCTAAAAATAAAATTTATATAGAATTTCCAATGCTGGGGCTACCTGTCATTGCTATCAGTGATGCCTGCGAGTGAGTATGTTTTCAGCAATTTTCTGTGCATATTATTTTTTTAAACTTCACATTTCTATCAATTCAGAGCCATGGGTGTTACTATTATACTGCAAGATCAAATGTAAAGAAAACTGTAAAGAAGATAACAAACAGTGCTTTAGAAGAGACACCCAACAAATTAGTATAACCCATGGCAATGATAGGGGGTCATTTATCTAAAGTAAATGAATGTATATTCACTTAAAAGTATTTTGCAACTTAGTAGGAGCTAATGTTTTCTCCAGCATATCATGAATAAAATACCTATCTGATTTATTATAAGTGCAAACAAGCCCTAACACTTGGACTTGTTCTTTTAAAAGATTATCGACAACATGTAAATCATGTTCTGCAGTTCTTTGATGGGATAAAATTGTTAAAATGGGAAAGCTAGAGGTATTTATTTACTTATTTCTGACAAGATCACTTGCTTCACATTGTACTGTTTCCCATAGGAATTGCTGCTGGCTGCCACATTCATATGGATCTTTTTGCATGACAAAAAAAAGCTAGACTCCATTAAAGTATCATTTGCAATGAATTTACATCCTTCCTTGGGGATAAATTTAGCCATTAGACATTATGCAGAAAGACTGACTTTTATAAAAGACTACTGCTCTTGATGTTCCAAACAGCATTCAAAAAATGCCAAGGATAAAACAGAAATATTTGACAGAGAAAGTGAGATAAATTAACTTTCAGATGACCTTGAGAGGCCATTTCCAAATTCCAGTTAAAAATGCTAGAAAATAGCTATGCAATTTAGGGGATAATATAAAGACTATCATATTATATTTATAAATGTTTGTACTCTTCACACAGGAGACCTGATTTTAGAGTATCAACCTAAAATTAGGAATGGCTTTAAAAGTTTAAGAATCTATTGAAGGTCCTAAATATAAAAGCCAGGTTTATAGTTTTATGAAACTGTTTACACAGTCCCTTAATTAAAAGATCTTTGGTACTTGCTTCCAAGGCTTTTGATATGGAGGGCAATTATGTTGATAAGGAATGTAGATGACGGCACTTTCTGTCTCAGTTTTCTAGGTGTGCCATAACAAAATATCCCAATCTGGATGGCTTAAAACAATACAAATTTATTATCTCACGATTCTGGAAACTGGAAGTTTGTGTCAGCATATGACACCTGTAGGGGAGAATCTTTCCTTGCCTATTCTAGCTTTTGGTGTTTGCAGGGGATCCTTGGTGTTCCTTGACTTGTATATGCATCTTTCCAATCACTGCCTGATCAGTCATCAAATGCCCTGATCCTCTCTGACTTTTCTCCCCTTCTTAAAGGACACCAGTAATATTGGATTAACGGTTCAACCTACAGTAACATGACCTGATTTTACCATGCGCAGGGAGCTTATTTCCAAATAGGGTCATATCTGGGGTTAGGATTTCAACATATCTTTTGGGGGAAACACGATGGAGCCCACAACATTTTCTGAAGATATTTTTAATGAATAATATCACCTACAGGTATTGGAGTATTGTTGGGTGGGTGTATTTAGGTAAAAATAAACTGTTTCTTTCTAGCATTGAGGATGTTGTGAGTAATTTTGTGAAACCAATTTAACTTTTTGGAGAAAGGATTATGTAGACTCAGTTTTGGATAAGAAAACAAATTTAAGCATGTTCTTTAAGAGTTTAAAGTTAACTGTTGTCACTAAAGTTACAACAAATGAAGAGAAATATGTTTAACATACATAAAATGAACTAAAATATCAAATTTGCAAAAATCAGGAAAGAAAAGGGGAAAACATGGTAAATAGAGAATACATATTGTAAAAATAACACCAAATTTACACATGATCACAGTAAATGTATATAGGTTAAAAAGACTCAGATTGGGCAAGATTCAAAAGTTTAGTTCCTGTTTTTTGGAACAGCCAAACTTAAACAAGAGTGCACAAAATACTGAAAGGAAGTGAATGAGCCAAAAAATACATGCTGTATTAAGAAGATATATATGTATATGTCTTTATATACACACATACTTGCATACATACACATATATATATACACACATACATACATATGCACATATATACATACTTATGTGTACATATATGCATACAAAATTAATAAAAACTCTTTTCTTTATAAAGCAACTTAGATTTAGTGATCAGTTGAAGCAGATAGCATGGATAAAGGTAGATTAAAATAGATTGTCTTTAATTATTTAGCTTTTAATCAATTGGTATACCTCTGCTGAACGAAGTAATTGAGAAGACGAAATGACAGGTATTAAGGGAGTTTTGCTTTTTTTTTTTTTCCATACACCCCTATTATTAACACCACGTATTAGTACTGTACATTTGTTATAGTTCATGAGAGAATACTCTCATATTTTTAGTGTTAACCACAGTCCATCTTTCACCACATGGTTCATTGTGTAATACAGTCCCATGCCTTGTACATTCTATGCAAAGTGTGTACTCAGTGACTCACTTTAAACAGAGTCATCACCTCAGTAAATTTTTAAAATGTTTTTCTTATTCTAAAAGAAAAAGTCCCATAACCCCCTATTATTGACCCTTAGCATTGATCTAGTACCTCTTTGACATTGATGCAAGAATAGTACAGCATTGCTGTTAGCTATAATCCCTAAGGCACATGAATTATATTTTCTCCATGCATCACCATATTCTTACCACCTTGTAACAGTGAGGTTTATTTGTTTTAGTTCATAGGAGAACATTCTTGTATTTGTACTATTAACCACAACCCTTATCCACCTCCGGGTTCACTATGTTATTCAGTCCCTAGATTATTCTCTAGCTTTCTGTCAGTTGACATTTACATCCCTTAACTCCCCCTTTCAGCTACAATCTCTTTTATAAACCAGCCATGTTAGTTATACTCATTAGAATGTGACTTAATCAACTCTATTCATTTCCACACTTTTAAAGTCAAGCTAATTAAAACTTTACATACATTAAGCATCAGTGCCTCTTCTCAGCACTTCTCCTATCTCCTAGCAACCTACACTCTAGTTTTTAACTCCATGTGTTTGTTATTCATATTTAATTCATATTAAACTGTGAGACCATACAGTATTTGTCCTTTTGTGTCTTGCTTATTTCACTCAGCATAATTTTGTAAAGGTTCATTCATGTATCATATGTGTCTCAATTTCATTTCATCTTACAATAGCATAGTATTCTATCATATTTTTATAACAAATTTTGTTTAGCCACTCATTGGTTGATGGATCCTTGGATTGTTTCCATCTTTTGGCAATTGTGAATAATGCCGCTATTAACATAGGTGTGAAATGTCTGTTTGCATCACTGTTTTCAGTTCTTCTGGGTATATTCCTGGTAGTGGGATTGTCCTATCATATGGTAATTGGATTATTAGCTTCCATCGGAACCGACAAACTGTCTTCCACTGAGATTGCACCATTCTACGTTCTCAAATACAGTGATGGAGTGTTCCTATTTTCCTATTTCTCCACATTCTCTCCAGGATGTTGTTTCCTGGTGTTTTAAAAATTTATTTTATTTAGATAATGGCCATTCTATGATGTGTGAGATTGTATCTCATTGTAGCTTTGATTTGCATTTCCCTAAGAGTTAGTGATATTGAACATTTTTTCATGTGCTTTTTTGCCATTTGTATTTCTCTTTGGCCAACTGTCTATTTAAGACTTTTGCCTATTTTTAATTGGATTGCTGCTCTTTTATTGTTGAGTTGTATGATTGCTTTATATAGCAAGGAAATAAACCCTTATCAGATATGTGGTTTCCAAATATTTTCTTCCATTGAGTGGAAGAAAATAGACTGTTCTGCCCCAGTATCTTCTTAATATCCTTAATCTCTTTAACCATCTCATTGAATTTATTAAGGAGATTTGTTTGCACATCTATAATTAGTTGTCTCAACTCCATTATGTTGTCTGGAGGCTCAGTTTGTGCCTTTCACTGGATCATATATTCCTGTTTTTGGTATGGATTGTAATTTTTTATTTGCATCATGGCATCTGATTTACCAGTTGTATTTAATCTGGGCTCAGTTTCTCAATCTAGGGCTTTCTATTTGATTGGTTTTGTGATACAGTCCCTTTTGATACTTGGTTCAACTTAATTTGGAAGTTTATAGTGGCTCATGCTTAGCTAATTTGATTTTTCAAACTATCTTTTTCATCTGTTTCTTGCACTTTCTTCCTTGCTGGTTGTAGAGTAAGAGCCAAGGATGTTATTGAAACTATAAGCCATGAAGACTGAAGTGGTCTGCATTGCTCCAGGAACCAATGAAGCTTCTCTCACTTTTCTCCCTTACCAGGGGTAGGAATGGAGCTGTAGCCATAAACAGTAAGCCAAGACCATCTGTAGTGGCTCAGAAAGAATGATGAAGCTTGATGCCCCTGCCTGCCCTGCCTGGGGTGGGATGGAGCTGCAGGTGTGGGCAGCAAAGTAAACCATGTGGGTCAAAACTGACCATAGTTGCCCAGCAACTGACAAAGCACCAGCCCCCTCCTTCACTGACTAGGGCAGGGATGGTGCCACAGGTATGTGCAACAATGTCTTCTGTGCAGGGCATAAGTGAATGTGGTTGCTGGAAAAGGCTGGGGGAGCTCTGTCTCTCCTCTTCCTTGTCAGGGGCAGGGATGGAGCCACAAGTGTGCCCCACAGTCTAGTCTGTGAAGGCCAAAAGCACCTGCAGCTTATTAGAGAGGGTGAGGATGCCTTATTCCTCTTCCTCCTCACTGGGGATAGAGATGGAACCACAGATGTGTCCAACAGTCTATTCCTTGTGGACCTAATGCAACTGCAGCTGCCTGGAGAGACTGAGGGGGCACTGTTCATCTTGTCCAGTCAGCGATGGGCAAGGAGCCTCAGGAGTGCCCAACAATCTAGTTCATATGGTCCAAAAGTGGTTGCAGTTGCCCAGAAAGGCTGAGGAAACAGTGCTTCCACTCCTGTCCTATTGCTGGCAGGGCTGTAGCCCAATAATCTAGTCCATGTGGGCAAAAAGCAACTACAGGTGCCTGGACCAGCTGGTATGTGTCCCCCCAGCTTCCTCTGTGCAAGAGTTGAGGTTGGTGCCTAGGCTAAAGTAGCAATTCAATCTAGGTGGAAAGAAGCCGCTCTCTACCATCACTGTGATTTTCAATTGGCCCTACTTCCCCTCCTGCCAGGGGTAGTGTTTAAATGGAGGCTACCAGCCTCTTTCTGATTTGGACAGGTTCAAACTTTAGCTGTCTTTAGGCTTGGACTTTAGCCAGCTGAATCAGTAGTTAAAGTCAGTACCAACCATCTTTTCCTCCCCCATTTTTGGGAAATGAAGCTTCCAACTCCAGCCAGAGAATAGCTCCTGAGGTGCCTTCACCACAAGCAAGTATGGGCTCTAGCCTATGCAGTGTGGAGTGCTCTACTCAGGAATTTTGATTGTAGATGGGCAGTCTCCTCATTTCATTTTTCCAAAGATGTTACAGAATGGTCTTCGGATCTCCTAAACTTGTGATTTAGGTAGCTTTGGATGTACTATAGGATGAATTTTCTCTTTGAGCTCCTTACTCTGCCATTTTCTTGTCCCTCCTCCATATCTATATTAATTTTAAAGTATTAAAAGCACATTGATGATCTCTTAATAGAGAAATATAAAATAGCATTTCATTTTGTCAGAAAAATAATAATGCACTGAACCCCAGGAAGTTTGATAAATTATATTGCTATCAAGAGTAAAAGGCAGGTCTCCTGATTTCTAGTTATTCTTTATTCCATTTCAACTATACTATATAGAAAACACCTAACAGCTGCTTTCCCAAGCAGTTCAACCAATTTTTATAAAAGCCATTCCATTGGATCAAATATTTTCAATGATCCCTCAGAATTGCATGCACTAAATGTAAAGAATAGTACATAATTTGGAATAAAATATTTGAATTACTGGTTCAATATAATGTCTAGTTAATGGAAAGTGCCTTTTAAACTACCTTATGTATTTTAAAGAAGGTATGTTTTAGGGCTCTTAATCTTGTCAGTGTTGCTATCTGAACTCACAGAAAGGTTTGAATCTCTTGACATACTTGGCTAGTATAATGTATTTCTCTTTTTAAGTTTATTTTTCTCAATCAGCTTTGACTTGCCTAGAATGGAAAAACTACTATTTTTTTTTCTTTTTTAAGTAAACTTTATTTTACCTTCCGAAAATAAAATAGGCGGTGGACTTGGCCCAGTGGTTAGGGCGTCCGTCTACCACATGGGAGATCCACGGTTCAAACCCCAGGCCTCCTTGACCCGTATGGAGCTGGTCCATTTGCAGTGCTGATGCACACAAGGAGTGCCTTGCAACACAAGGGTGTCCCCTGCTAGGGGTGTCCCCCGCGGAGGGGAGCCCCATGTGCAAAGAGTGTGCCCCATAAGGAGAGTCGCCCAGCTTGAAAGTAAGGGCAGCCTGCTCAGGAATGGCACTGCACACAGAGAGCTGACACACAAGACGACGCACCAAAAAGAGACACAGATTCCTGTGCCGCTGACAACAACAGAAGTGGACAAAGAAGACGCAGCAAATAGACACAGAGAACAGAAACCAGGGTGGGGGGAAAGGGGAGAGAAATAAATAAATAAATCTTTAAAATAAATAAATAAAATAACAGGCAAAAGGCAGCTTAACAAATTAAGGACATATTACTTTAAAAAATTTAAGAACTATTATTGTGAAACTTTGATAAATATTGTGAAGAGTAATACAAGAAAATTGTATTTCTCTAATGTAGTGATAATTTCTCTAATACTTTATCAGTTTTATTCAGTGATAATTTCTCTAACACTTTATCAGTTTTATTCAGTATCTTCCAGTTTCTGTTTCCCTTTCTCCAGAAATCATCTGTAAAATGGAATAAATCTGGAGGAAAAGAACAAGAAATGTACATTGCAATAGTAAAATTCATCTGTCTAGTCAACATTTCAATGTTATTTGAAGCTGAAATCTTATATCTGGAATTCAGACATCTGATAGGTAATTACCTATCAGAAGGAGAGGCATTGCTCACTCAGCTCATAGCAGTTAATATTGCTACACATATCTAGATAACTGATTGCTTTAAAATGCTATTAAGAAAGTGAATTGATGCTGAAAATGTAGAAAAGTCAAGGCCTGACAGTTTCTGAAGATAAATTATGCATTCTTGAAATCAGCAGTCTCTCATTCAGGTTAGTGCTAAGAGATGTCTATTAGGTTTTAGAAAATTCAACAGAAGGCCTACTTTAAAAGTTTTAAATTCCTCTAAAATCCTTCCAAATTTTATCTAAATGTATGTTTTTTTCCATAATATTCTTTAATTTTCTGACTGGTTCTTAATGGCATGTAGAAATATAATTGATTCTTATATATTGACCCTGATCCAGCCACTCTTATAAATTTACTTATTAATTCTAAAATTTAACTATACATTCTAAAAGCTCCCTAATTATATTTATTAACTGGCTATGTTCAATAGCTTTACTGAAATTTAATTTTTCAAGTTATTTTTCTTGGCATATAGAATAGGATTGATTATTTTATAAGAACTTTTTACCCAGAAAATACTTTATTTATTTACTTGCTTTTTTTTTTTTTTTTTTTTGGTAATAGCTAAGAACTCTGTAAACTGATCAATATGTTCAATATCTAGGGTTGTCCTTGTTTTATTTTGAAACTCAGATGGAAAGCTTTAAATCTCCCATGATAAATTATGGTATATGCTGTATATTTTAGTAGATATCCTTTATCAATTTAAGGAAATATTTTCTTCATTTACTAAGTGTTTTAATTATCAATGAATATTGAATTTTATCATTATTTTTCTGCAACTGTTGAAATAATTCTGGACTTTTATATCAATGCTAATTTAAAGGAGATTAGCTTGTAAATTTTCTTTGTTCAATTTTTATGAAGTTTTGGCATCAAGATTATTATTATCTAAAGTATATGTTAAAACATGTTACCACTTTTTAAATTTCTGAAAGAGTTTGTGTAAGACTGGCAAAGTTTCTTTCAAAAATATTGCTGTTTTAAAAGTATTTTAAGCTTTTATTTTTTTATTTTTCCACTCATGAAACTATTGGCTAGAGTCTGTGTGCAGGGGTGTTTGTGTGTATGTGATACATTGTAATTACAAAGTCAATTCCATTAACAGAAGACAATCAAATCTCATATTTATTCTTTTGCAAGATTTGTTATTATTTCCTGGAGTTTATCCATTTAAATTAATTTTCAACACTTAGGCATAATGTTCTTCATAATATTTTATTATTTGACTATCTATAGAAATTGTAGGCATACCTTTTACTTTTCTTATTGTGACTGATTATTTTACCATTTCATTGATATCTAATCTTAATTTTTTAATTAATTTATTTTACTTTCTTTGGATTTAATTTATATTTCTGTTTTTAACTACTTGAGCCAGTAACATAGATCACTGATTTTCAGTCCTTCCTCTTTCTTATTCATATATACATGCAAACACATTTTTCTCTAACAACAAATTTAGTGGTTTTCTCACATTCTTTTATAGCACACACACATACATACATACATACAAATATATATATATATAAGATTTTTTTTTCTCTGCACACAACTTCATTTGAATTCCTTATTTCATTATCATTAAGTTCAAAGAATTGTTTACTATATATCGTAATTTGTCATCTGATGCAATGGTTATATAGGATTGTATTCTTTAATTTTATATTGGGTAACTTTCTAATTCTTTATTTACTGATATATATTTGAATTATAGAGAACAGACATTATATATTTGCAGTCCTTTGAAATTTGAAGAATTGCTTTATGGAACAGCCTATGGTTGATTTTAGGAAATGTGTCACATGCAGTTGAATGCAATATTTTGTCTGTGTTAATTAAAATTGGCCATTGTGATCATTGATAAAGACACTTTACATATTAGATGTTATGTTTTTTACTTTTAATACTTGAGGCTAAATTATTAACTACAATACATTTAGTTGCTATGTATTTATGTTTAAATATATTATTATATTTATATTTCATCTTTCTGATTGTGCATTTTGGGTTTTTTTTACATAGTGTATAATTGCTGCTATTACTATATTTCTACCAATTTTCTTTTAATTAGTATTTGCATTATGTATATTT
Source organism: Dasypus novemcinctus (assembly GCF_030445035.2). NCBI lineage: Eukaryota > Metazoa > Chordata > Mammalia > Cingulata > Dasypodidae > Dasypus > Dasypus novemcinctus. Next base: position 55,757,648 of record NC_080684.1, on the reverse strand, counting down.
ACCCTCATGTTGCATCTGGCATTTCTGTATCTTCATATTTAGGATGTCTCTTTTTATAAGCAGCATAGAGTTTAGTCTTTTCTTTCTTTTTTAAGAATAAATCTATTCTGGAAAACTTTAATTTTAGTTTATTGCTATTTATATTTAATATCACCAATATATATGGCTTAAAGCTACCATCATACAATTTGTTTTCCATTTATCCTATTATCTCTATGATTATTTTTATTTTACTACCCTCTTTTGAAGTCAATATTTTTTATTACTTTATTTATTCCTTCTTTGTCTTTTTCATTCTAATTTTTATTTTGTATATTTTTGTGGTTACCTAAAGTTTATGTGGTGCATCCTTCCTTTGCAATATTTAATCTAAACTAGAGCTTTTACCCAGGTTATAGAAAACACCTTATTTTCATGCTAATATTTTTTAGAGTTTTTAGAGGAAGTATAACTCAATTAGGCCTATCTGCTATTATGATGAACTAGTCATTTGAAAATCGGCTTTTCAAGCATGTCTTCTTCACCCTCTTGTAGGAGAAATTTTTCATCAAACTAACATTGAAGCTGGTCTCCATTATTATGTTTTTTAATCTGTAAGTAAGGTTACAGTTCAATTTCAAACTTTTGCAGTGCCAACTTCATTTCTTCAGTAAATATGATTCCAAGTTACAAAGTTTTCCATTTACAGGCCTTTATAAATCACCTCTTTAGTTTTGGGTTTATCATAATTTTCTGAGTTGTTTATCTTTAATACAAAGTATTATAAAATATTGCTTTTTTCATTTAACAAGTTCCTTCTATTTATTCAAAAACAAAAGAAAACACAACAAAACAAAAACACAAAACTCTTCCCTATAAGGATAATGCACAAATTTTGGATTTCTAAAATTTAAAGTCATCATCAGAAGTTATCTAATTAGCAAATTCAAAGGCGGCCAGAGAACAGACAGGTAGGAAGAATATTCTGGATTTGTGAATAAACTGTGAATTCAAGAGGGCTCTTGTTCCACAGCTCCTTTCCTAGACTCTGCATATATCAGCTTCTGAGACATCTGCTCTGTCATTACATATCTATGTGTGGCAGAAGAAGCTGAGGAATCATACCTCGGTTTATTTTCCAAAACTGAGAATCAAATATGCCAGTCTTTCTCCCTTAGGTAGAAATTAAAAAGGAGTAAAAGGGAGATCTTGATTTCTACAGGAATAGAAAGCTCTTTCTCTACATGAAAACAAAGAACAAGGACTGAGTCACTCCTCTAACAGAAAGTTAGCAAATTCTTAAACAGACTTTCCTGAGCAGTGTGTGTATGTGTGTGTGTGCATGTGTCCTTTTACTTGGTTCAACTTTTTTTCTCCTAATAAACTTTTTATTTTATAATAATTTTAATATTACAGAAAAGTTGCAACGATTGCACAGAAAAGTTCTCAGTTCCCATATGTCCCTGCCTAGATTCCCTTCATGCTAACATCTTATACTATCGTGGCACATTTGTCATTTTCATACATTCTATATCTTTTAATACTGTTATCTGATAGAGCTATTACCTCCCAGTGCAGTTGTTTTAAAACTTGTAACTAGAAATGTTGATTTTTAAATTTTTCTTTGAACTAGGTAATTTATTAGTATAGATTTGTTTCATCTTTTGCCTTTCTTTAACATTGTGGGCACTCATTAACATTTGTCATTTTCCTCATATATTAGTTTCCTAGGGCTGCCATAACAAAGTATCACATACTAGAGAGTTTAACCAACAGAATTTTATTCTCTGTTCTGGAGGAGAGGAGTCTAAGTCAAGGTGTCAACAGGGCCACACACCTGCCAAAGATTCTGGGGAAGTTTTCTTTTGGTGTTCCTAGGCTCCTACAGGTTCTGTCAGGAAATTTAACAATCTCTGCCTTCACTGAAAAAAGACAATCTTCTCCCTGTGTGTCTCCTCTCCTTTTCTTATAAGGTACTTAGATCTCTTTTCACTAGTTACTTGCCCCTGCACAATTTACCAGTCATTTATGGAATTAGATGGAGTTTGTACTTATTTTCTTTAAATCTAATTCTTTGTTTCTCTCAAAATATTATACTTAAAAACCAGAGACTCAGAGTTCTTATCCCTCCAGTCGCTATTTTCAAAAATGAACTCTCGTGGGGCTTCTGTGTACTTTTAGGTATTTTCCAGTGCTGTTAAACAGTGGATTTAAAAAAAAATGTATTCTCTTTTTATAATTATCTTTTTTGATCTGTGGGAGCATCCATATAACCAATTAACTCCAACTCCACTGCTGTCCAAAATTGATGTTGTCATTTTCTGAACATTTAATGTATTTGCTGTTACCATACTCACCAGTTTAGCTTTAATAGTTTATAATTATTTCATATTATATATATATATATATCAGTTTTGTCATATAGTGTAAACTCCCCAACACCAAAAATTATACATCTCTCTTTAAACTTATAGCACAGAGGAAATTGCTTGGCTTATATTAGTTTTCAATACACGTATTACCAAAAAGTAATTGAAAACATATAAAATTTTTGCATTTACTTTGGTTTTTACTTAAGACATTGCTCAAAATTTGACATTTATTTCTGATCTTGTATCTTACCATTTTTATTCTTCTCTATGTAATGTTAGACTATATACAAAAGACCATAATGTGAATCTCAGGGCTTAAATCACATTTCATCCCAAGAAACATCCATTATTCTATGAGGTGCTGGTTTTCATTTATAACAACTTAGGGAGTTAGAAAGCAATTAATGTCAAATTTAATTAGTTTCTAGAACTTTCCCTAAGCAATTATTCACAGATTACAATGAAAGGCTGATTTCAGTGATACTCCTGACTGAGGCAATAAGAAAAAGTCAAGATAACAAATAAGGAAAACATCACATAAATGGAGGAGTTGGAGGTAGTAAGGGCATTAAAAGAGCCAGAAATCAGAAACACACATAAAAATCCAGATAATATAGAAAACCACAAAGAGAGAAAGGAAGAAATCTTTAAAAATTGTCAGAAAACTGGGAGGGATGTTGATATACCCAGTAACATGTTTGGCATACATTCAGATAAAAAAGTGTATGTATGTTGAGGAAATAGAGGAAAAGATAGAAGTGAACTGATGTATGATAGTCACAGTAAGAAGATTATCATGATAATAAACCTGCTTGCTATTTGGTGTTTCAGATGTTATTATCCTGATGAGAATTCATCCTCAGAAAGTATACAGCTGGTTTGGTGATCCACAAGTGAGGTCCCTGACTGAAAATTGAATATCAGCTACTAGGAAATGTGTGTGAGAGATAGGGTCTCTCGATTTTCTAAGATAACCTGTCTTCTCTCCTCTCACCTGAATCTGCTAATGGTTTTCTTCTCTAGGTCCAGGCTTAGAATATTTTCAACATCAATCAGGAGAGGGATTAAGGAGTAAAGTGTAATCCAAAAACTAGGAAACATTAGCATTTAATTACATTGTGTGCTCCTAGTTAGTACAGGAAGAATTTAGTCAAAGCATTATCTAGCCCCTCTTTTTCTATGAGCCCAATGTATACAACTGCATTTTTTGTGTTGAATCAGAATCTGTAGTGTTTCTTAAACCAACTGCCTTATACTAGCCTTCTTTTTACATGGAGTCATATAATAGAGCCTAATTTTCCATTGTTTGTCTCCTTTGTTAAGAACCATACCTGAGACACCTGAAATACTGTGCCTTAGTTACCTACGTTATTTCCTCAATGTTTCCATTCTACTCAGTCACACTTAGGGCAGACACTTTCTTTACAGTGATTGCTAGTTACTGAAATGTTAGGTGTATATTTAACATTTTCTTAAAAGTTTTTTGCTGTGGGTTTAAATTTTGTGTTTCAGAGTAAGAAGAACCAGGTATTTCTTCAGTCATAAAACTAGACTTGGCTATCTTCACATTTTTTGTTGTGATTCTAAAGAGTTGGCAACACTTTATTACCACCTCAGAAGAAGGAGATGGGGTCATAATCAAAGGGAGAAGAAAGAGATGAAGAAATTCTAGGCACAATAGCCTTAAGAAAATTTTCATTTGTCTAATTTATCTATTGACTGATAGATTGAATTACTCAGGATAAAACCTTCAAAATATTGAAGAGGAAAATATGAGAAGCTAAATGATGCATAGGTAGTTGTCAAACAAAACTACTGGCATTAAGATTAATAATCTAGAGAAGTCTTTTAGTTGTTAGCTCATTATGTGAATGGTCTTACAGATAAGTAGAGGTTGATCCTAATGTTATCAGGATGAACCTAAGACAGTTTTCATTCAGTAAATATTTTATTCAATCTTACCATTCTCTATGACTACTTATTTTAAGGTATGTGACCATTCCTCAATAAGAAATCAAACCGGAAACTTATAGCTCTAATTATAAAAGACAGCCCAAATCAAAATTTTAGGGTTGGCTCAGTTAATGTTTTCATCCATGTTCCCTCAGGAATCAGAATTTAAATGCATCTGTCACACAGGCAAATGTTTAACTAGTTTTCATAAAAACATAAATTGCTTTTCTTAGATATTAAATTTTCATGTTTTTAAAAATATCTTCAAATAGTTTTCTTTATACTTTTGTGTTAAAATAAAACATATACTAGAAGAGTTCCTCATTTTCTGGTTTTCATAATAACACCAGTGATCTTAATATTCTTCTTCTGGTCCTGTCCAAAAATACATTTCTTAGCATTACTTTTTTTTTTTTTTTTTTTTAATTTTTTAATTTTTTATTGACTTTGTAATAATATTACATTAAAAATATATATGTGAGGTCCCATTCGACCCCACCCCCCCACCCCCCCTCTCCCCCCCCCCAACAACACTCGTTCCCATCATCATGACACATCCATTGGATTTGGTAAGTACATCTTTGGGCACCTCTGCACCTCATATACATTGGTTCACATCATGGCCCATACTCTCCTCTATTCCATCAAGTGGGCCCTGTGAGGATTTACAATGTCCGGTGATTACCTCTGAAGCACCATCCAGGGCAGCTCCATGTCCCGAAGACGCCTCCACCTCTCATCTCTTCCTTCTTAGCATTACTTTTAAGGGTTAACTCCCTTTCTCCAATTTCCTTTAGTAAGACTAATAAAAGATCATTTTTTTTTAAATTGTCACTGCAGCATGTTTTGTTTTGTTTTGTATTGGGGGTGGAGGCTTCCAGTGAGAAGTTTTGTTTGTTTGCTTCAATTTATTTCACCTAATGAGACATTTTGGAACTGCAGTCATGTTGACAGTAAAAGTAATAGCTTTACAAAGGCAGTAACCTGTAGCCACATATTGCTGTTCTGAAAAATGGAAGCATTAGTTTTAGGCACATCTTTTTATTGAGCGACCACCATATATGATGGAAGATATAGGTGAGAAAAGCACATTTCTAATCGAAGAACACTCAGATAAGGAGGGCCAATTAATCTTTGTCTTTTGAAACTGAGAGAAGGAATTAACTTTTGTAAACTAGGGTGATGGCAAATTTCATATAAAACTTACATTACTAAAGTTCTTTATGACTCCTCTCTTTCAGCCTGTGCAAATTACTTTGTACTGTGTCAGCTCATGTTTTAGGACAGTTGCTAGGGATTAGTTGGTTATTAATGCTATCAAACATTGAATACCATAAGTTATCTTGGCAGTGGCTATTATCTAAACATGAATGACTGGGTTGCATTTGGATGAGTTCATCTTAGCTTGTTATCTTTTGGGAGTTTCACCTTAATGCTACTGGGTAGGAGAGCTAAGTGTAAAGTAAAACTTAAGCAAATCCTGCCTTGCCTGTTTGTAGGCTTTGAAAGTATAAAGCGATTAAGATATAGCAGAGCACATTACCATCTCCACAGCTTGATCATATAATATATGACCTTTGGGGAACTGTGGATTCTTTGGAGATTGAACAATTCTATCTAGATACCTAGAATCCTAGTATGTTTCCCATACAGAGCCTGACTAGAATGTTATGTATCATGGTGATTACAGTTTAATCAACATCTATGTCTGGTTCATATAAATAGCTACCAAACTTGAATGAATGCTGAGCTGTAGGACTATAGGACAATGTCCGATTTTATCAGCACCATATTTAATAACAATATGAGGAGAAAAATATTTTGCCTGATCTCGAAAGTATATATTAAACTGATCACCTCAAATAAGAGGTTTAACCATGAAAAGAAACTCTTAACGGAGATTTTCAATGCTTTGGAACAAAAATGCAGTCTCCAATAAATGTTTGTGTAACAGACCTCTATAAATAGAGTGCTCTATGATTTTTTAATCATTACAAATGGTCTATTTCAATGTGATCTTTCTTATAATTACATAGTATTTTACTAGCATATTCTGGTGGAGTGTTTAAGCTAATGTCTAATAAATAAGTTTATTTGAAAATCAGTACTATTGGCCACTTAATGTTATTTTTCAATTGATATTATATTTACTTGAAAATCCTTCAACCAAAGCATGTTTCCCATTAATACTTTCTTTCATTTTCAACATAATTTTGCTTACTTATTAATTTAAAGAATGTTCAGGAAGGAAAAAGACTTGGAAATATGTGATAAGCCCTACACAATATTATGCCATTCACCAGTGGATCTCAATTTAGTTTTTGTTTTTGTTTTGGTTATCAGTTGTCAATTGCAGGAGTGCTTTCTGAATAACAATGGCTGCTGTTATTGATTTTAGCTGTTTCTTTTTGAATGTTTTAAGCATTAAACTCATTTTTACTCACTCAACCATCTTTCAGATATTCTTACTGAAACCGATTAATGAAAGGGTACACATACACTAAAAAAAAAACGTGCTTTAGCTGACTAAATATTTTAAATGGGCCGACCACTTAGTGTTCTTTACTGAAAATAATGTAAACCCTTCTATGATAAACAATTTCACAAAATACTGGCAGTAAAGTTAATCATTTAGTATAACATAAAGAGCAGAGCCCACATTCTTTCTGTTTTTATTCCTTTTTCACATGCCTAGCAGACATCTGTGTGGAGGGACAAACTCTGAAAGCTCATTCTGCACACATGTTTCTTGGGAACACTGGTCTCAAGCTGAACAAAGATGTATTTCAAAGAAAAATCTTGCAGTACTTATGTTCTCTATTTTGCAGGAAACCATTTCTAGTATATTTTCCCCTAAGTGTCAAAGGGATAATAGAATCCTATAAAATTATATATTGCTCTGTTCCTGCCTAACTCTAGCCTTGATTCTCAAATAAGCTTTGCTCTAAGAAGAAAATACCTCATTTCATATCATGACCATGAAAATTTCATGTTGTTCATAGTTAAAGAACACAATTAAAGGGATTTTGCTGAAATCAAGAAACTTCTGGAAATTTTGACACCCTTTATTTGTTGTTCTCTGTATTGAAAAATAATTGGTAGATGCCTAACTTTTTTTTCTTTTTAAAGATTTATTTTTTTGTTTATTTCTCCCCCTTCCTTCCATTGTCTGCTCTCTGTGTCCATTCACTCTGTGTTCGTCTGTGTCTGCTTGTATTCTCATTAGGCAGCTCCAGGAACCGATCCTGGGACCTTCTGGAGTAGGAGAGAAGTGATCATTCTCTTGTGCCACCTCAGCTCCCTGGTGTGCTGTGTTTCTTATTATCTCTCCTCTGTGTCTCTTTTTGTTGCACCATCTTGCTGCACCAGTTCTCCATATGGGCCAGCAGTCCTACACAGGGCAGCACATCTGCGTGAGGCAACACTCCTGCATGGGGCAGCACTCTGCATGGGCCAGCTCACTACACAGACCAGCTTGCCTTCACCAGGGTATCAAACCATGGACCTCCTATATGGTAGATGGGAATCCAATTGCTTGAGCCACACCTGCTTCTCCCTACTCCTTTTAATATGACTGAAATGTTAATGACTGACTTTTAGTAGTTATTTAAAAAGATTTTTATTGCATCTTTAAAATAGTGCAAGTATGTCTAAGGAATAAGCTGACATCTTGATTTCATAGCTGAACAATTCTTAAATCTTATTCATCAGCCTACAGAACCATTCCTTTTACAGAGAAATAGATATCATTCAAAATTTTTCTGATATCCTTGTTTTTAACTTTTGTCATGTGGTGAATCAAAGCAGCTGAACTTGATACAAGTTCAATGTCATTTTCCTTAATGGAAATGGAGACAGAAATAGAATAGCAGCTATGGACAGCAGAAGACACAGAGGGAGATGGGTAGGTAAAGAGGTTTTTTGTTTATTCATTTGTTTTATTTATTATAATAATAATAATAATAATGAAAATGCTCTAATAATGATTTAAGTGATGAATGCACAACTCTGTGATTATACCAAATATCACTGATTGCACACTTTGGATGGATTTATGCTTTATTAATAGGTATCAATAAAAATACAACAAAAATAATTTATTCATCTATCTGGCATTGAAATTCTGAACAAGGAATTTGTGGTCTCACTGGAACCCCGTGTCTATATTTTTCAAACAAGAAATTTCAGATTTCAGCAAGAGACTCACTCTCCTGAGTAACAGCATTGATGGGGGAAGTGAGCATACACAGTCCTCATCTTAAGATGGAAGCCAGTGTAACACCCTGAATCATGTTCTCTGCATGACTACAGAGTGCCAACTAGCCATTTCCTTATTTCCCCACCATTTGTGAGCCTGAAGCCTCTTCTTTTTCCTTACAAAGAGATGAGTTCTACATTTATGTGATTGAAATCCTTCCACAGAGTTCCTCTGGGACCCTTCAAAAATAACTCTTCAGTATGATGTCAACACTTTCAGGAATACCAACAGTGGAGTTGCAGAGAAAGGTTTTCCTTCTCTCAATAGATGTGGTAAAGAGAGTTTTTGGAACATCTTTCATTGACTTTGATCATGACTTCCAGTTTCCCTTCTAGCAAATGTGGTGGTTTTCCAGCATTTGGTATCTCCTTAGCTGAGAATATGGAAACTAACTGTGATGAAATGTCAGAATATTTGGGATAACTATGGGTATTGGGAGGAAATGACAAGAAATGATGGTTTTCCAAAGATTTTTACTCAAATATGATTGAAGAGGTATTATTTAATTTCCCTTCCTAATTCGAGAGAAACACATTTTTCTTGCTAGTACATTCCATATTACTCCCCCAAAAATGCTGCATAGTGGTTTATTCAGTCAAGCTACAGAATTTGTAAATAATAGCTTCTATCACTTCCCTGGAGAGAGTGTTCTGCACTCATCACCATTAAGAAGTCATCATCATTAAGAAGTTTTTTGTTGTTTTTTGTTTTTTGTTTTTTTGCTGACATTGGCCTAAATACTTGCTTTCGTTTTGTTACACAGGGTTTTTATACCTTAAATAATTTCATTTTATACTTGATATTTATACCTTTCAACACTGGTATTTCATTCACTTAATTCTGAATATATCTTGCTTACTTTCCTTTGTATAGACTTCATCTCCACCATCATAGAAATAAATACTAATGAAGATGTACTTTCTTTGAAAGAACATGAAAGCACACAGAGTATCCCTTGGGAAGTGGAAGGAAGTCTAATTTTTATTCCTTTTGCTAATTGACTGAATGAATGTTCCTGGGCTAAAATGAAAGTTAGGTCAGATAAGTAAATTACGAATGAAGTGAAGCTAATTGACTGAATGAATGTTCCTGGGCTAAAATGAAAGTTAGGTCAAATAAATAAATTAAAAATGAAGTGAAATTTGAGGTTAAATTGTCTATACAAAAAAATTGGGAGTAAGAGAGACTTTGAGAAGAGAAATAAACCAAATTGTTTTAATTACTGGCTTTTTCAAACTTCTCTTCCTTCTTTCTGCTTTTACTTCAAAATAAACATAAACATATGCCTTGGTTAGCCAAAGAGATGCTGATGCAAAGTACCAGAAATATGTTGGCTTTTATAAAGGGGGTTTATCTGAGGTAAAAGCTCACAATTTCAAGGTCATTAAATGTCCAAATCAAGTCACTGTCAGAGATGATTTCTCACCAAAGTCAGCAGCCACATAGTGAAGCAAGGTGGTGGTTGATCTTTGCTCAGGTCTCAGCCTTACCCTCTAGGCTCATGGTCTTTTGGACCCCAGCTCCCAGAGCTCAGCTGTGAGCAACCAAGCGTAAGGCTTGTCCCTTTCTGGCCTCCTCTCTCAGTCTGGGCTGCATCTTTCTCCCTTTGTTTAGCTGTGAGCTATCAGGCATTTGGCAGGGCTCATCTTCTGAGCCTTAAGGCACTCTGTGGGTCCAGCCCCTCAGGGGCCTCTTTCCATGCCTCTGTGCTTTGCTGATTCAGACTCCAGGATCTCTATTGGCCCATGAGACTTCTCTGTTTTTCCTGCAGTCCTCTCTCTCACGTGGCAGAGTCATTGTGACAGCTTCTTTTTCCTCTGTATGTGCCATTCTCTCTGTGTCTCCATTTATATCAGACCCAAAAAGAAGTTGGAGACTCAACCTGAGTTGCATGTCACTGATGTATTTCAATCAAAACGATCTCATTCCCATAGGAATGGATTAGTGCGAAACAAGTATTTTTCTTTTGGAATCATAAAAGAACTTCAATTGTCACAACATATATCTTTTTTATAATTAGTCGTCTTCTTCAAAAGTAAGGAGATAAAAGATTTAAAATATGTTAAAAATCATTGCACTTTTCTACTCCTTGAAATATAATTTTTCTAAAGCATCAAGTGTCAAAAATATCTTTATCAAATTGTAACATTTTGGCATAGATATAATTAAAGCAGAAGAAAGACTGAATTACAGACATCAAGTTGCTAAGACTAAGGTGAGCATGGGTCTTGGTTTGTTTAGGACAGTTCTGATTTATGCTTTGAATGGAAAAAAAAAATAGAGACATAGTAAGAGTTAAGCCAAGTTCACTACCAACCAAGGCAGGAAAGCTTGACCCAATACAGAGGTTAGGCTACATGAAATGGTACCTTTGGGTTAACTGTTAAAGAAGAACCCAGTGAAAAGTAATAGAAAACAAAATTTAATAAGGTATAGACAGGTGAAAGATGAAAAGAAAGACAGAGGGGGGGGAGAGAGAGAGAGAGAGAGAGAGAGAGAGAGAGAGAGAGAGAGAGAGAGAGAGAGAGAGAGAAAGGATGATGATGATGAGGAGGAGGAGGAGGAGGAAGAGAAGGAGAAGGAGAAGGAGAAGGAGAAGGAGAAGGAGAAGGAGAAGGAGAAGGAGAAGGAGAAGGAGAAGGAGAAGGAGAAGGAGAGATAGGATTAGCCCTTGTAACAATTGTTTCCGTGACCAAGGCAAGGGTGAGATATATGTGATGGACTGATATTTGTATCCCTTCAAAATGTGTGTTCTTAAATCTTAGTCCACATTCCTATGGGTCAAAATCCATTTGTAAATAGAACCCTTTGAGGATGGATTATTAGTTAAGGTGTGTTCCAAGTGAATCAGTGGTGGGAGGGCCTTAATCCATATTACTGAAGGTCTTTATAGGCAGAAGAAATTCAGATGCAGTGAGTCAGAGAGGTCACAGGAAGAAGCCTGAAGTCAGCTGAAACCAGAAAAGCAAACACAAGGAGAAAGATCACCATGTGATGGGAGGCAGAAATGAAAGTTAAGGAAACCCAAGCATTTATGGCAAGACACCCCAGAATGCTACAGACTTTGGAGAGAAAGCATAGCCATGCAGGCACTTTGATTTGGACTTTTAGCTTCTGAAACCAAGAGTCAATAAGTTCTTGTTGTTTAAGCCAACCACTGTGTGGTATTTGACATAGCAGCATGGCCAGCCATGACAGTATGTGCCAGCAAAAGGCACAGTCATGCAAGGAATCATGGTTGATGAACTTAAACATATCTTTGATTGTCAGTTCATAATATGTTGACTCTACTGGAGCTCAGGGCAGGCTGGTTGCCAAGTCTGAAGTCTATTTGTTGAGTTTAGGATAGTTGAATTACAAGTTTACCACCACCTTTCTTTTTTTGTGGATTCTGGCCAGTTTTCTGAGAAAGAGCTGTTCTTTTTCCTTCCAGAGTCCTGACTGCTTGCTCTCCTATATTCTTAAAACTCAGTTTCACTGAAAGCATGTCTTTGTAGCAAAATTTGTCATTTTCAACATGGAGTCCTAGGGATCCTGTCTTGTTTAAAATTTTCATGGATTTTTTTCATTTTTTAACAAAATTATATTCTTAACACTTGTATGAAAAGTCTTAGAGGGGTTTCTCTATGTCCACTTTGTACCTCCAACCTCTGCCATGGCCCTATCTGGGCACCATGAGGTGCATGTGGAGTGAAAAAAAGACCCTTCTGGTTAAATGTGAAGGACCACTAGACCAACAATTTACTCAACTCTCTTCACTCATCCCTTTCTAAGTATATACTAAGGAACACCTCTGTCCTAAATACAGTAGGCAAATCTCTTCAGCAAACTCAAATAATGGCTGGAGAAGTATCCACCTCCCCTTCCGATGCTGGCCACTAGCATAGCATCCACCTGTGCTATAGTCACTGCTCCAACCTACAAGATGCAACAAGGCATCATGGAATGGTACCAAGATAAGGAAGAAGTAATCATCCCTGGACAAGGTACAGGAATTCATTGTTTGCAGAGATTTTTAAAACAACAATAAAACTGAAAAGTAGTCTGCTATTCTGCTTTCTGTGATCACTGTACTCCCACAATTCTAAACCATGCCAGTGATTAAATACTCTCTGCGGTCGCCCCTCGGGCTGAAGTGTGGTTTGCTGGCCTGGCGGGGGCGGCAGCCACGGTAGGCCGATTCCAAACCGCTGCCCCTGTAATAGGGTGGTTGGTCGGGCCCACCGCCACCCCTGAAGGAAGCTCGGCATGGGCGCAGAGTGCCCTCGGGTCTCCCCTTCTCGGCAGCCATGCTTCCGTGGCCGCCCCTCCTCCCAGATAGCGCCACACGATGCCTTCTTTCTCCCTGCGCAGGCGCAGGGCGGAAAATTCCAGTCTGCCCTTTTCCCTCCCCCCGACAGCAGCAACAGCCAGGCGTGGGCGGGAAACTCAAGTCTGCCCTCTACCCCAGCAACAGCAGCCACCAATCCCTAAACCCTGCCACTTCCCCCAGCAACAGCAACAGCCAATCCCTAATCACCACCCCTCCCCCATCCAGTACCTCCCACTGACCTTTCTCTGGCAACCAATCAGAGCAGGGCGTGGCTTCGACCAATCAGCCTTCCCCAGCCCCTATAAAACTGTTGCCTCTCCCTCAATAAAGTGGACTTGTGTGTTTACCTTGTTTCCGCGGTAGTTCTTCTGCCATGCGCCCTCCAGTCCTGAGAGCCCCCGACAAGGGCCTGGCCTCCCTTGTCCCCAGTTCGTCGCCTGCTTCTCCGGGCGACCCCCTCGTCGCCGGCTTCGCCGGGTGACCCCGTCAGCTGAACCGTGCAACCCCTGTGAGACCGACCCCTCATCTGCTGCCAGACCGACCTCTCGTCCCGAGTGGGACCGACCCCTCGTCCTGAGCTGGACCGACCCCTCGTCCGCAGCCAGACCCCACCTCTACCGACCGAGCAAACCGTCGCAACTCTCTGCCAGGCCTGACTACTTCCACAGCCATCCCCACCTCTTTGGTACACCTGTGGATCAGGCATCTTGTCTGTGAGGAATGGTTGAGAACATGGGAATGATAAATTAGATATACAAGGAATTTGTGCAGGAAATAGTGGCTAAGAACTAGTATCAGGGACCAAATAAAGAGCAATCTGAAGGTTCTTACTACAGTGATTTTTGCACGTTATGGTACAAACATACAACAATTTTCTTTATTTTTCATAACTTCTTTCTGCATCAGCTTTCTAAATACAAAAGTGCATGTTTAATTTTAAAAATATATACTAAATATCCATTTTACAAAAAAGTTGATTTCATCTACAATAGAGGACTTGATGATATCACTGACTGTATAAAATTGTATGAAATCTGCTGAAGAAATATCAGCATTTAATTAAAAAGTTAATAGTTATTTTATGATTGGCTATCCACAAAGATGACATATGCAGCTATAGAAGATGCATGTACAGTGTCACTCCATGAAGCCAGACTTTAATTTAAATAAAGTAACCCTTCTAAATTGTTTTCACTAATTTTCATTACTGTTCCATTTCTTCTGCACATATGGAAAGTGAAACAATGAAAGGTGATATGCTGGCTCCATTTATAAAATACTAAATTTGCTAACTGGTAAATATCAGTTTTTGTTGCATCAGACTCTCCAGAAAGAAAATCACTTTTGTTAATTACAAGAATGGTTTGATGTCTTTTAAATTCAATTCATGAACTCAAGGTAAAGTTTTTGAAAGTTCTTTCTGTCAAATGTGAAAATGTGAGATTACTGTGAAAGTTATTATAACTTCAAGTAAAAAGTTCATTATTGAAAATGAAATTGTTTATCATAATAAAAATAACAGATTTGGTGGAGCAGAGCTTTGTGGTTTAAAAAAGCTTTTATTTAAGAAACTAAAGGGGCAGAAATAATGAAATAGGTTATAATACACATACAATTCATAATTGTATCAAAAAATGTTGTTATATTCTAAAATCAAAATATGAACAATTATTTTATTTATAAACTGGTAAAAAAATCTAAAATACTAATTATTATTATAAAGCAGATGTTGAACATAAAAAGTAACTTTAGCATAGTAGTTTATACTTTTCATCATTGATTTTCTTTATTAATTGAATTTTCAAAATATTCAAGCTTTTCAAGATATTTCTGTAAATCAGACAAAGTATCCTACAATGAATTGAACCTTTTTGAAAATAATTTCTCAAAATTATATTTCCAAAATGTTCAATATCAGTGTGAAATATTTAATCAAAATATTTCCCAAATGGAACACTAAAAATCTCAGCTTTTTAAGCTTTTAGCAAATTGTGATTATTGAAAGCAAAGTTTTCAACAGGAAGATATTAGAATTTATCAGTACATAAACCAACAAAGAACTGAACAAATTGTAAAGGGAGGTTGTAGATAGTATATCAGATTGAGTTTTGAAATTTTATATTTCTACTTTAGAATATCTCAGTTTGTGGCAAGATACTTCTAGTGGATCTTCTGATTCACTCAATAATTATTTAAAATATCTCTTGGAAAAAGGATATTTGATTTTTGAAAGGGAATAAAGATAGTGACATGTAATAGGATCTTGTTATATGTTGTTTTTATCTTTTATTTTTCATTGTATCTGTGCAGGTTAGAAATAATGCACATACATAGCATACTTGAATATTTACATAACATACATATGCATATGCCTACTTGCAAACTCATATATGTACCCACTATATATTGGTATATAGACATGCATCTACACACAAATACACATGTATTATACATGTATAGCAGGTGAAATGTCTTTAAAAATAGGAAAACTTTATTCCTCTATTTTAACTTGATATGATCTTACATATAATCAAAGTATCAGAACTCTTAAGGACCCAGAGAGATTCTTCAGATTTTGCACATGTTACAAGGTCTATTTTCTCAACTCTTTCACACCTGCCATTCTCACAAAGGATTTATTGAATATTCTGCTATTATTCAATCCAGACTCACATAGTGGCCATATTAAGAATATTCCTTCTTTCTTAACTCTAAACTCTATTTATAATGTTATTAGTATAAATATTATGAAAGTTCTTTTTTTTTTAAAGATTTATTTTATTTATTTCTCCCCTTACCCCCTGTTGTCTGCTCTCTCTGTTCATTTGCTGTGTGTTCTTCTGTGTCCACAGGCATTCTTGTCATGTGGCACTGGGAAACTGTGTCACTTTTTGTTGTTGTTGCGTCATCTTGCTGAGTCAGCTCTCCATGTGTGCAGCACCACTTCTGGGTGGGCTGAGCTTTTTTTGCACAGAATGGCTCTCCTTGTGGGATACACTCCTTGCGTGTGGGGCACCCCTAGCTGGGGGACACCTCAGGGTGGCACAGCATTCCTTGCTCACGGCAGCACTGCCTGTGGGCCAGCTCACCACATGGGTCAGGAGGCCCTGGGTATCAAACCCTCAACCCTCCATAAGATAGGCAGATGCTCTATTAATTGAGCTACAACTGCTTCCCTCATGAAAGTTCTTTAAATTTCATCATGTCCATCAAGACTGCCATGATCATTCAAAAAAAGTCACTTTGATCTCCACTCTATTAGAAATTTTCAACTTTGTATTTATCCTGTGCTTGAAAATTATCCTTCTTAAAAAAATTTTATGTATTTTTGTGGTATATACTGATGACATTCCATTACCTTGCCTCTTGGCAGATAGTGAAACTTAAATATTTCAGTCTCCTGTTGTAATTGTCAATTTTAGTTTTAATAGAGCTATTTATTAGTGCTGGCAAGATAAGGGAATCTCCAAGTGAGCTAAATCACTTTTCATACAAAATTACTTTCAATAAAAAAGCAAATATGCTTTTAATATCTTCGAGTCAATTACAAATTAGCAAACAAGATGTCTATTACCTCCCTGCACTTACTTGTTTAAAAAAAATTGTTTATTTTCAAAGATTTGAAGCTAGTTTTTGAAATAATGAATTACAAACTTAGAATATGTATCAATGACCAGATTAATCAAATATACTAATAAGGAGAAATGCCACCAAGGAAAAATGTTTGATTTATTCTTTCATTATATTGAAAAGTTATAAGAAAGTTCAGATATGTAATTGACAGAGTGGCAACTCTTCAATTACTGACTTATTTACCATCTCAACTACTTTCAAAGTTGTGAAATAAATACAAATGAATCTTGTGGCATGTCACTATTTTTATCCCTTTTCCCAAATCAAATATTCTTTTTCCAAGAGACATTTTAAATTGTTTTCAGAAAATTTTAAAATTTTCAGAAAAACATACAACTTTTGGAAAGTTCTCATAAATATTTAATAAACACATTCCATGCCTTCCTGTGCTAAGCACTGAGTACATAAGCATGCATATAAAACTTTCCTTAATGTGGTAGAGTAGTCTACTTGGGAAAATAGACACACAAAATAAATGAAACATAATATGCATATCACTAAAGGTTAATGCAGCAACCCTATTTTATATATAAAAAATATTATCAGGCAAAGGGTTTGCTGCCCAATGTGCACAGAATTCAGTGCTGTAACACCAGGAGTTTGAGGAAAGAAAGAGTTTTATGGCGAGGTCAACTAGCAAGGTTAAACAGGAGGCAAGGTCCAATCTGTTTCTCTGACCTGAGAACTAAGGGAGTTTTTTGGTATGGGAACAAAGGAAAGTGGGGACAGTGAGCAGGATTCAGGTATATTCAGGTATATTCAGGTATATTCAGGTATATTCTGATTGGTTAGTTATAGGACTGTCTCTATACAGTGGAAATATGTCAGGCACCGTAAATTATCTTCCTTTTGATGGACCTCTCATATTTTATTTGCTTCTAAGGACTCCTCATCTGCATAATCTTGGTTCCTAAGGAAGTGATTTTTGCTCCTGGTGTCTCAAAGGTCATCTAAAGGACAAAAGTCTGTTTTCTCCACATGCAGCGGTTATATGACCTGCAGTTAAACGAGCCTAGTTAAAAAAGTTTATAGGAGCATTCTTATACTATATGCATCCTGTGGTGGAAGATGAACTGTGGTTAACAGAACAAATATAAAAATATTTTTTCATGAACTACAACAAATTTATCACATGGATACAGGGTGTCTGCCATTAACTGGGTGGGTTGAGGGCAATTAAAACAAATATTGGGTATAGTTAGTAGTAATGTTTTGATAATGGTCTTTCCATTTGTTACAACTGTTTCACAACAAAGCACGGTGTTGGTGGAGGGTTGATGTATGGGAGCCCTATATGATACACATAGATGTTCTGTAAGTTCACAACTTACACTATACACTTATTTTTGTGGATGTTCATGTATGAATGATAAACTTCAATTTTTAAAAAGTTTCAAAAAGGTTACAGGAACAGAGGATATCCCACGAAGCAGATTTTCCTGCCTATGATTTCAAAAATCATACTTGTAGGAAATTCCTTCTTTCCAGTACGACCCAGGTACTCAGCTGAGATTACCTATTTGAAACATGATTTGAAGAAAGGCGGGAAATTAAACTGGAAAAAGGAATCCAAGTAGTCCTTTAACGTATATTTGACAGAGGAACCATTAAACCAGGTATTATACTAATTTTAAAAAAACGTTTACTCAGTTACCACACCTCTTCTGCTCTTGTGTTACATGGTTTTTCTATTTGTTGCTACTTTTGTTTTTTGCCATTATTTCCACTTGTATATCTACTTCATAGCTTCCATCCATATTCTTTTGTATTTTTAAGAGGCAAAAATCAAGTGCAATTTGGGACCAATTGAGAATTTTACAAAATTTAAGCATTCTTTAGTCATGAATGAAAACTCTTTCTTGGAATATAATGGATATTTCTATGTTGAAGCATCTATTAGGTGTGAAAAGCAAAGAAACACTTAGCGAAGTAATTTATTTGATCTTGCTTCATAAAAAGTTCATTTACATTGTGCTTCAGGAGACATTATAGTAAACTGAATTGTGTGTATTTTAAATGAAAGAATGCTTAATTAAACTTACCAGAATGAGTTTCTTGATGATTTAGCACATTACATTATTCATCTATTTAGAGACTATGCTGAGTTTTCAATATGCTTAATGGGTTCATCTGCTTAACTTTCCACATTAATATTATTAGCAATGGAATGACTAGAATTAGAATCCTGATGGTCACTGAGGAATGACTATTTTGATCCTCATTAGCATCAGTTATCTTTACAATACTTGAAGCAAGGCAAGAGCTATAATCAAGTTAATTATACTCCCCTTCTCTGTGTGAAGAAGAAAGCATTTAACTTATCAAAAGCAGGTAGAGGCACTGGATCTCAGCTTAGTCTATGTAATGCTGCAGTAACAAAAAACTGCAAAATTTTGGAGACATAAAACAAAAAAGATTTAATTGTTTAAATTTGAATATCAGTTGTGGTCCAACTGTGGCTCTGGTATCACTCTTCATTCTGAGCCCCCATCTGATTCATGTTATCTAGCAGACAGACAAACACAGCAGGGAAACACATGCTCCCCTACTCATATCTAATTGATGAAAGCAAGTCATTGGCAAATGTGATCTCAGTGGGTTAGAAGGTTTAATGACCCAGTAAGTAGGGGCCAGTGGAAAGGGTCAGCAAATATTTTTACAATGGTACCTTCTATTTCCACAGAATAAACCATTCTTGTAGGGCGCTTTTGGGAAAATCTTCTTTTTCTTCTGGGAGAAATTCTTATTTTTCAGTCAATTAACAAATTATTCTATGCATTTATTAAAAACTGTGGTTAAAACATTTCTGTTCCATTCTTATTCTTGCACTTATTTGCAGAAACATCATTCCAATGGATAGCCCATCAGCAAATAACAGGAATTATTATAATTATTTTTGCCAAAGATATTCACATACATTTCACTTCAAACCTAATTCCATGCTTTCACTCTGGATAAACAAATTCACTCAGCATACAAGCATCTATTCCCTGCCCCTTCCATAACCATTCATGACATCATTGAGAAATGTTAGCATTATTTTGAAAATATTCTAAAATATTTTGAATTGAAAAATATGATTTTTCAATTATCTCAAGATAATATTTTAAGTGACAGTGGGTGTCAGCACTCAAAATGAACCTATTTACTCTTTCT
This sequence comes from Dasypus novemcinctus, assembly GCF_030445035.2. NCBI lineage: Eukaryota > Metazoa > Chordata > Mammalia > Cingulata > Dasypodidae > Dasypus > Dasypus novemcinctus. The sequence goes on along the minus strand of NC_080684.1, from coordinate 55,737,985 downwards.
GCTCATGTCTTTATTTTAAATAAAAAAAAACAAACACTTAACCCCTTTTCCTCTGAAGCTAAAAGCCTCCTCATGCTTGTTGCTACCACCACTTCCTACATTCCAGCTTTATGCAAATATACCCCTATTCATCACGAGTTAACCTTCAGTCCCTCAAACTCATCCTTCTCTCTTAGTCTGTATACGCCATATGCCCACAATCCCTTCTTCAATAACCTAAACTCCTTTATCAATTATTTCACCAGCAATAACAAATATAAGGGGTAGGGGTGGGGGTGCATTGCTCTCTACTCCTGCTTCCTTATGGGGTTTTCTAGTTAAACAAGCATCCCTGCTCCTTTCCTTACTCTTTACCCCTGTTTTCTTAAGGAAGGAGAGTGAATCGTCTTTGAGTTTAAGTGAAGAAACTGAGCCTGCTTACTCCGTCTCTTCCCTTTTGGGAACCAGCCGAGATTTTCCATAATTACCTGCTCTCTTCCTGTTCCTGAAAAGGAAGACCAACAGCTAGTTAATGAGCTACACCAGTGACTGCTAAGGATCTCTAACTCAGGGGTGAGGATAATTTCATGACTTGCAGAAGAAAAACCATATTCTGCAATTAGTTTTCAAATAATGTGAAATGTTACTTTTATTATTCACACTCCTGCACCTGTCTTTCAACTTGTTTCTTCTTGATAAGAAATATTTTTTGGTTTTTTTTTTTTTTCTCTTTTTTTTTTCTTTAATCTCAAACCCTAACTCACAATAATCACCTCCTTTTATACTCCCATTGATTAGCCCTATTAACCCTAAAAGCTTCTTTCTTATATCTGGGCTGCTGAGCATTTCAGAGAGGAATAGCAAAATTTTTGTGAATGGATGTAATTATACCATTGTAGTCTTCATAAATTCCATCTAGCAAGACACTCAGCATTTGTTGTGTATAGTTTGGAGAGAAGAAGTTAAGACAGTCTTAGGGCTAAGACTGTCTTGTTTTAACTTCCATTAATGGGAACTTGAGCATGTTACATGGGGTCTCTGTGCCTCAGCTTCTTCATCTATAAAGCTCAGATATTTCAGTATATACCTTTGTGGTAATAAAGAAAATTGAGATAATATGTGCACAGTGCTTAAAATAGTGCCTGGCAATAATGTCCATTATTATTATTTTGACACTTGTTTTATGGGCCATATCCCTTACCCAGTATACCATGGTATATGTTAGATACATACCCAATTTTATTCTTGTCAATAAATTCCTTATCTTGCATCACATTTCTCCACCTCAACAGTGCACATTTTTCTATAAGCATTTTGAAAACTGAGTTATCCCTCATAGACTTACATGAGGCCCAGCAACACTCACTTATACGGCAATCAAACCTCAACTTTTTCTCCCAATCTGAAAGAGACTATGTCTCTTCTCCTATCCCATACTGTAGCAGTTTGATATTATTTATGAATTCCAAAAACAGATATTGGATTATGCTTGTGAACTGGTCTTTACCTCTGGGCATATTATATTGTATTGGATTCAGAGGTTTCACTTTTACTTGATTAAATTGTAATTGTAGCTTTGATTGGGCCAGGTCAGTAGGGCATTGTGTCCCCATGCCCTTGTTGGGTAGGGACTCACAGAGAAAACAATATGGCAGTGGAATAGAGTTTTAATGCTGGAGCCCCAGGAAGTAAATACACAGAGAAGCAGATATGTGAGGAATGTGAGGAAAGAGAGAAGGCTCCATTAGACAAGGCAAAGGCCACAAGAAGATAGACAAGCCATTTGCCTGACAGTTTACAGCTGGCCTTTTGGAATGAGCAGAGCCACAGAGTCCAAAGAGTAATGAGCCCTGCTAGAGAGACAAGACTTGTCCCACCTGGGGATGAGATTGGAAGAAGCTGGGACCATAGAGTCTTGGGAGGAGGAGGAAGACTGAACCCTTGCAAGCATCACCCACTATCTTGCATCAAAAAGTGGCCACAGATTCTGGGTGAGGAAAGTAATTTATGCCTAAAAAAGGCCTAGAGTGCTTTGAAGAGACTTTTTATGATGCCATAGAAGTAAATGAAAGAACTATTATGGGAAACTGGAGGAAAGGCAAACTGTTTTAAAGTTGCAGAGAACTTAACAAGTTTAACTCTGGATGTTTTATTGAAGGCAGCATTTGAAATTGGCAAGCCTGGACATTTTGCTGAAGAATATTCCAAAGTAAACTTAGAGAACATGGCTTGGCTTATCCTTGCAGCTTATAGCAAAATGCTAAATGAGTAAGATAAACTGAGGACAGAATTGCTGGACACAAAGAAACCAGAAACTGATTCTGGAAATTCTAAAACTCTGGAAATCAAGTCCCCAGATGATAGTGGCCCATTTGAGGACTTAATTAACTTGTAACTTGTAAATCAGGATTGAAGATGCAGGTATCTAGGAAAGACTTGTGGAAAATCTCACTGTCTGATGGCTCGGACTCCTGCTTCTTGCATATTAAACCAACAAGCTTTTTGAGAGTGCTGCATGAACAAAACCACTGTGAGCTTGAGATTAAAAGGGACATGAAAGGGAGAGATTGAAGGGGAAATGTCTTCAAGAGGAAAACCATGGAAACTTGGATCTGAAATTAAGACATCTCTTTGGGCCAAGTCAGGGACCCCACCAATGTGTACAAAGGGGGTGAGTTTGCCCATGCAGTTGAAGATGATGGATGTTTCCACACAATGTTCAGGGAGTGTTTTGCCACTTCAGGGTACAGAGAGGGTGGAGTGCATTCCCCAGGAATTAGGGAGATTGAGGTCGATGCCCCATAGGTCTGAGAGGAGCAGGCCTGTTCCCCATGGATTAGAGAAGGCCTGGTCACCAACTCATTGCTCTGAGAGGGTTGGGCCTGTATGCCAAAGTTTAGGGGGGATGTTGTCTTCACTTCACTGTCATAGGGGGGCTAAGACTCCAACCCAAAAATTAGGTAAAGTGTGCCAATTCCCCAATGCTCTTGGAGGGTGTGGTCCAGAACTAGGTCACTACCTGAATGCTAGGTGAGGATGGAACCAAGAAAATGACCATTAGGAAAGCCTGAGGAAAGGATGGGTTCCCATGTGGCCCCAGAGAGAAGAAACCATTATCTTAAGAATGACTCTCAGACTTTGACTTCTAATGAAGTATCCCTACAGATTTACAGAACTGTAGGGGACCCTTGACTCATGTTTCCCTCTCAATTTCTCCTTATGGTAATACAAATGTTTATCTTTTGTTTGTCCATTTGTGTATTGGGAACGGACAAATTGTTCTGTGGGTTTCAGAGGTCTACAGCCAGACAGGACTTTGCCCCAAGACAAACTGTATTTCTTTAAACTGATTGTGATATGATTTTGTACTTGCATTGTTATTGCTTTAAGGTTTTTTATATATTTTTGAAATTCAGAGGGTGGAGTGTATCAGTTTGATATTGTTTACAAAATCCAAAAATAAATATTTGATTACGTTTTTGAACTGGTCTTTTCCTCTGGGCATATTATATTGTATTGGATTCAGAGTTTTCACTTTCACCTGGGTGATGTCAGTAGAAATGATGTGGCAGTTGAGGAGTTTAGAATTTTAATGCTGGACCCCTAGGACGTAAATACACAGAGAAGCAGATATGTGAGCAAAGAGAGAAAGCTCCATTATATACAGCAGAAGCCCTGGGAAGAGAGAGAAGCAGAGAAGCTGTTCATCTGATAGTTGACAGCTGACTTTGTGGACAGATCAGAGCAGGTTAACCCAGAGAGAAATGAACCCTGGGAGAGAGACGAGACTTATCCCAGACTACAGCTGATATTGAAAGAAGCTTGGACCACAGAACCTTAAGAGGGAGAAGCAGCCTGAACCCTTGCAAATGTCAGCAGCCATCTTACTCTAACATATGGCAACAGATTTTATTGAGGGAAGTAACTTATGTCTTATGGCCTTGTAACCATAAGCTTCTACCCCAAATAAATAACCTTTATAAAAGCCAACAGATTTCTGTTACTTTGCATGAGCAACACTTTGGCTGACTTAATACACATACTAAATATTCTTTCTCCTTGTGCTTGTTATCTTTATGGGTTTGATCTACTGATCACTACATTCTTTCCTGTATCATGAGTCTGTCATGCTTTAATGGTTCCTTTATAGTAACATACTACCCTTCCATATTCAAGGGGGAAAAAAATCCACATTAATGATTATGTTCTCTGTCTAATGACAATCCTATCTCTACTCTTCTCTTCAAGGCAAATGTACTTCAAAGAATATTCTACATGTACTCTTCCCTGCTCTTCTTCACCTCAACTTCTATCCATTTCACTCTGGCAACTGCTCTCATCACTGAATTTGTCCTTGTGAATATCACCAAGGATTTCATGCTTCTAAATGAATAGATTCTTTCATTTTCTCTTTCTAGAGAAATAAGACATTATCAATATTTTTTTGTTAACCTTGAAAGATCTTTCTTAGATTGCATCTATTCACAGCTCCTTCTGGGTCTCCTTTTATCTCTCTGACTTTTCTTTCTCAAAATGATAAGGTTTGACTCCAAAATGACCTTAATTTTGAGTCATCCCAGCATCTGATCCTCTCCTATCTTCTCTATATATTTTACTTGGGAAACCCATATAAACCTAAGACTTCACTTTCCACACATGGCATCTCCCAAAATTTTGTTGCTCACTTGAGCCTCTTTGCTGGGTTTTCAGATGGATATACAACAGACATATCTAATGCAGCATGATGAAATATAAATTCTTTAACTTTCTTCCCCAAAGTAGTCTTCTTTCCACATACCTTGTTTAGAAAATGTAATAACTTTACCCTCTTTCATGTCCCATGTCTCTCAGGTGACAAAGTTTGATCAACTCCACTTTATCCTTACCTCCTGCTGTGCCTCTCCAGTTTGTTCCACTGTCACCACCATTCCTTTTGATTGAGGTCACCACATCATGCATTAATATAATGTCATGCTGAAGGAAAAAAAAATTAAAACTGCAAGGTATAGTCTAAAAGACCTTTTAAAGCCCTTCCCATTCTGATTACTCAGTTTGTCTCACAATGCCATCGACATCCCCATATACCACCCTTAAGAGTCTTCCAAATATTCCTGTGATTTCAAATTGCTCCCATTTCTCCTATTCCTCTTTCCATTGAATCAATCTTCTTCCAATATCCACCTGGAGAAGGGTTATCTTTGTGGACTCAAGTGAAAATTCTGGACTTTAGTGGAAGTTTCCCTGATAAAAGTCTTTCAATATGGAATGGGCTGCTCACTTCTTCAAACCCTTACTGTATTCCTATCAGTATATTCTCATAAAATCTATACTATATTACTGCTCAGATTTCATTATATTATGTTTTACTCTTTTTGAAAAATAATAAAAATATTTCTATCTCACAGAATGGGTATGAATAGTAACTAAAACAATAAGGAAATAAACAGAAAACCCTAATAACAACATGCAGGATGCTCTAAAGAACATATTATTGAAGGATACAGGAAGTAGCCAGAGGGGGAAATGAACTAATGGCTAAAAGAGTTTAATTCTGGAGGTTTTTTTCTTACTCAAAAAAAAAAAAAAAAAAAAAAAAAGAATTGGAACTTATGAGCAATTAGAGCCCATATATTTTAAGAATTTTATTATTATTTTATTTGGCTTTGTTTTGGGGGCAGGTTTTGGTTTGCAGAAGGTTTGCAACTATAGCAGGGGAGGATTACTGGTACAGAGTGTTGGTGGTGGAGGGACATATGGGGAGGTGTGCACCTGGGGCATGTCTCTATGGAATATGTTTGTGTCCATGAGGCCATGGGGTATTGTTTTGATCAGTGGAGACCCACACAATAACTAATGGAATATTGAATTGCCATCCTGTGGCACTCTACTACAATCTCTGATAGAGTGGGAAGAATCTCTAGCGTACAGTGCCTAGGAAAGGAGGACAGACCAATTAACCAGGCCCTTCATATTGACCAGGGGTTCTTAATTTTTTGTTCCAAGGACCCCTTTGCCAGTCAGATGAAAACAACAGACCCCTTACTAAGTCCACACTGTTACTGTGTACTATTTAATAAATATATCACACCCACACCAACACGTCCCCACAAGAATAATGTTGTTTTGAATTTCAATTCAAGCTCAAGGACCCCTTGTTAAGAATGTCTAGTATTGATGCTTGTGCATATGAACTTGTTTCTTGTAAAATTCAAACTTAGCCAAGTAATATATATTGCCTAAGAGTTACATCCTGAAAGCCTCCTTGTTGCTCAAATGTGTTCTTTCTGTAATCCAAACTAAGCATATAAACATACTAGCTTCCCCCCAGCATGGGCTTTGACTCCCAAGATGAGCATCCCTGGAGCCAAGGGATTATTGTCAAGCATAGGGCCCATATTTTGAAAAGCATGCATTGCTACTGTAATGACAAAATTCCCAGAGCTATATAATTACAATTGATAAAAACTGTAATTTAAAAATATAAGCATTTACCAAAAAGAGGTCTCTGAAATTAACAGAGGTAATATTTAAGTGATCTGACCCAATAAGTTGGATACTAATTCACATTTGTTACAAAGATTTGGTACCTAAGAAGGGTAATTCATTTTTTTTTCTTTTCTTTTTTTTTTTAAAGATCATTTCTTTCTCTCCCCTTCCCCCCTCACCCCGGTTGTTTGTTCTGTGTCCACCTGCTGCGCCTTCCTCCCTGACCGCCTCTGTTGTCAGCGCCACAAGAATCTGTGCTTCTTTCTGTAGCATCATCTTGCTGTGCCAGCTCTCTGTGTGTGCGGAACCATTCCTGGGCAGGCTGCACCCCCTTTTGCACTGCGCAGCTCTCCTTATGGGGTGCACTCCCTGCGTGTGGGGCTCCCCCACGCGGGGGACACCCCTGCGTGGCAGGGCACTTCCCGCATGCATCAGCACTGCTCATAGACCAGCTCCACATGGGTCAAGGAGGTCCGGACCCTGAACCGCTGGACCTCCCATGTGGTAGACGGACTTCCCAATCACTGGGCCAAGTCCGCCGCCAAGGGTAATTCATTTTTAATGATGTTTGTATAAAGCATCCCTTTAGCCAAAGGGAGGGGTTGACTCCCCGCTCCCACCCTGTACCTGTTTGAGTATATTCTAGGTGCTTATAAGTCTAATATTCTGTAAGTTGCTCCTAAATCAAATTTTATTGCTATTAATATCTTATATCCTGAGGCTTCACAAAGACCTTGAATGAGAGATAAAATGGAGCATTTTGTAAGGGCACCGAGTCCAGAATCAGAGTTAGCCATTGATTCTGAGCTTTGCAAATCACTAACTGTGGGGATCTTGAGCCAGTCACTCTTCTTCTCTGGACATATTTGTAAATTTTATTTAATAAGAGTACCTTCTTCAAAAGATGACTAAATAAATTAATCATGGTATGATCTTACTAGAGAAACTGACAAGTATTAAGTATGCCATAAACAACAACTCATTCATTCAACAATAGTAGTTTTATGTTTGTTTGGGTTTTGGTTTGCTTGATCATTTGCTCTTTGACTTTAAGGTACTATGTACCATGCTAGGTAATAAAGAGCTTATTTTATTTTTAAAGATTTAATTATTTTTTCAACCTCACCCCTCATTGTCTGCTCGTTGAGTCCATTCACTGTGCGTTATTCTATGTCTGCTTGTCTTCTCTTTAGGCGGCCCTGGGAACTGATCAGGGACCTTCCAGAGTGGGAAAGAGGTGCTCAATCTCTTGTACCACCTCAGGTCCCTGGTCTGCTGTGTCTCTTACTGTCTTTCCTCTGGGTCTCTTTTTGTTGCATAATCTTGCTGCACCAGCTCTCCACTCAGGCCAACTTGCCACACAGACCAGCACTCCTGCGCCAGCCAGCACTCCTGCATGGGCCAGCACTCTGCGTGAGCTATTTCTCTACTCGGGTCAGCTCACTGTGAGGGCCAGCTTGCCATCATCAGGAGGCCCTGGGAATAGCACCCTGGACCTCTTGTATGTAGACAGAAGCCCAATTGCTTGAGCCACATTCACTCCCAAGAACTTATTTTATGTTCTCAATTCTTTCTTAGTTTGAAACTTGTACATTTTCTATTAAGATAACAACTTAACTGAAATCTCAAAGTATACCTTCTATTTCAGAAGCACCCACACAAGTAAGCATATGATTTATACCTTTTGGATTCTGAAGCATGTTGAAATGTGTTACTATTTTTAATACTATTACTAAATCTTTTTGATGAAAATTTCTGAGCCAACCAAAGTGAATAAAGGAATACTGATGAATAACCGCCAAATATACTATAACAATATAGATAAGTTCAATAATATTTGAATCATAAAACATTAAATTAGGTTTTTACAGTTTCAACCAGGAAAAAAATTAAAAGATATTTTCTCACATATCTTAATGACTTTCAAAAAATCTTCAAAAAAAAGATTCTGTTATCCCTCCTATACTTTTTCTTTAATTCAATGTACCAATATGTATTTAATTTATGTTTAAATAGATGTTTATTGAAATAATATTCAACAGTTTATTTTGAATATTAAAAATTAAAATCCAATACTATGTCTAACTTGGATTACTGGTAGAATCTTTTTCTGATTTTATTTATACATTATGACTGTAATCAGCAGGAATAGATTTTCCCAGTAATTAAAATATTACATGTATCATCCTGAATAAGCTCTTTGTGTTGCTTAATTTTTAATTGGTAGCAAGAGAAAATAGTTTTTATTCAATATTTAAAAGGTTGGTCTAAACATTTTTATTATTCTTCATTTAAAAGCATCATCCTAAGAAATTATGGTTAAAATTTCAATACTGTTTTATAGATTTTTTTTCTCATATACAATACAGGGGCCCAATAACAAAGAAAATTTTATGTAAAAGTGATTTGAAAAGAAAAAAATTCTATGACTGAACTCTAATAAAACACAATAAAATGCAGAATTTTTAAAGAGGTATTACAAACATTTCAGCTCAATGACTATTCTAGTTCAATTTTCTAAGTCATTTAGAAGAAATTTTTCAATCACTGAAGTTAAAAGTTATAGCTTAATTGTTTAAATATATTTACTACCTGAATATTGTTGCCTGTCATATGGACAGTAGGATGATGTTGATTCTGTTTTCCTACCACTGATGATACTATCTTACCATTTTTTAATAGAAAAATATTATAAAAATAATTTATGGGAGATTGTCTCTCCTTTTTGCTTGACAAATAATAGGTTCTGAGGGAATGCAAAAATGTTTAAGGTGTAGATGTATACTTATTTGGGGAAAGAAGTAAATAAAAATTTATCTCAAATACGAATTAGAAGATTATAGAAGCTATGAAAGTTCAGAGGAAGGATTTATCATTCTGTCTAAAGAGCTCACAGAAGGTTATATGATGGAAGACGCATTTAGCTAGACCTTGAAGGGATGAGTCAACTGGACAGATAGAGAAATGTAAGGAGGCCATTTAAGTAGAGGGAATAATTTGTGCACCAGAAAGGAGTCAGGCAATTGTGGAACATGTTGAATGAGAGGGACTAATGTTTGATTATGAATGGAAGATATGCAGGGAAATAGAAGAAGTGAGATTGAAAGAGTAAATTTAGAACAGAAAAGGAACATTAGAACATGCTAATGAATTTGTGTGTAATTTGTAAGGTAGCGGGAGCCTAGCTTAGTTTACCAAAGCTGCAGCAACAAATATCACAAACTGGTTTTTACTTAAAAACAGTAATCTTTTGTCTCATTGTTTCGGAGTCTAGAAGGTTTGCTTCTGCCCAGGGTGGGTTGTAATTTGATGCTGGCTTGCTGCAATCTTTGGGGTTCCTTAGCTTGTATATCTGCTTCTGTCACATGGGTGATGTCCTCTCCTTATGATTTCCTGGTCATTTTTATAAGGCCTTCAGTAGTCTGGATTAAAACTAGCCCTCTTTCAGTTGGGTCATGGCTTAGCTAAAACAACATCTTCAAGAGTTCTTATTTCCAATGGTTCCACCACTGTAAGGAAGATTAGGATTAAGAATTTGTCTAAATTGGGATGATAATTCAATCTATGTCAACGTCTATGTGATATTTTGGGCAGGGAATTGAAATGACCAAAGGGAAACAAACAAGCAGAGAGGCAGCATGCAAACTTGGAATTGGGTATATCTGCATTTCAATTCTGTGTGAATTGCAGAAATCAAGCTTCAGTATCACAATCTGTAAATTCTACTTTTCCAAGAGGCTGTGAAAATTAAATGAAATATTTGTGTTTTAACTAAGCTCAGTACATCAGAATGTGATTTTATTTGGAAATAGGAATATACAGATGGAACGAGATAAGGAAAAATGACGTCATGCAGGAGTAGAGTGGCCTTTAATACAATATAACTGGTGTCCTTGCAACAAGGGTTGAACAGTCATAGAGGAGAATGTTATGTGATGACTGAGGTGGAGACTGAAGCCCAAGCATAACTGGCAAACCCCAGAAGCTAAAAAGAGGCAAGAAAATTGTTCTCCCTCACAGGTTTCAGATTTCTAGCCTTCAGAATTGTGAGTCAGTAAATTTTTGTTCCTGTAAACTGTTTGTGGAACTTTGTTATGGAAGCCCTAGGAAATTAAAGACAGCCTGCTAGTCAGCTAAAATGTTGTCTCAATTACCTCCATCTTCTAAGTGTTGTTTTTTTGCATCCTAGTGGTTTATTAATCATGAATCCAATATCTGCCAGAAATTTGTAGGATTCTTTAACTTTGTTTTTAAATAAGTTTTAGATTACAGAAAAGTTTACTTAGAAAATATAGGGGATTCCCATAGACCCCACCTCCTTCCCCTCCCACACTTTTCCATATTAACAACATCTTTCATTAGTGTGGTAAATTTGTTACAATTGATGAACTCATATTGAAGCATTGCTACTAACCATGGTCCATAGTTTACATTATATTATAGTTTATATTTTGTACTGCCCATTTTTATAATTTTTGACAAAATTTATAGTGGCCTGTATCTGTCAATGCAATGCCATTCAAAACTATTCCATTGTCTAAAAAATGCCCCATGTTACACCTATTCTTCCCTCTCCCTCCCCTCAGAACCTTTGGTGACCACTACCTTTATATCAGTGTTACGAGTTCTTCCATTGCTAGAAGAATAATAAATCTACTTTAGACCATAATTGCATTCCCCCTTATGCTTATTCCTTCCTCAGTCTTGAGGATTTTGGGATAGTGATGCCCAATCTGTTTCTTAGTGAGAAGGAGCTTAGATCCCATGGGGCAGATGGGTGGCATTATCTTGATCTGAGTTGTAGATACTCTATGTTATTTGAGGATGGGTATTGTCCATCATCATCCTTTTGTTAGTTATCCTGGGAGCATCTGATGAACTGCCGTGTCAGTTTTGTAACTCTGCTGAGATTTAGGGCTCGACTGACACATGGACAGACTGAAGATTTAAGTCTCTGGGACATATATTTAACAAATATAGCACAAGTTATAGGTTCAAATAAAAGGGACAGAAGAGCCATGTATAAGGAAATTATAAATAAGTATAACTCTGTTACATTAGGGAATATATATTCCAAGGTTAAGGTCCACTGACAGGGTGTTGAATTCCTGATATTATCTGCCCTGCCTGTAGTATGTGGATGTCTCTAGAGCCCTCAGGTGCACCCCTACTTGAGATACTGTTTAATGTCAGTGAGATCCTCCTGAGGCATGCATAGCATAACCTCTGGAATGACCTCCCAACTCACCATGAAATCCCTTAACCATAAAATCTCATTTGTATTTAATATTTCCCCATTTTGGTCAAAGTTTATTTTTTTCTAAATGCATCACTAGTTTGTGTTTGGTAATAATCCCTTGGTGCCAGGGAGGCTGATGCCCGGGAGTCATGTCCAATGCTGGGTGGAAGGTAATGAGTTTGTATGCTGAGTTTGACTTAGAGAGAGGCCACATTTGAAAAACAAGGAGGCTTTCGGGAACTAACTCTTAGGCATTATGTAATACTAAGCTAAGTTACAATTTCACAAGAATAAGATTCATAAGTACAACTATCAATGTCAAGGGCCTGGCATATTGTTCTGTCCTCCTTCACTAGGAACTGCCTATATACTCTAGGGAATCTTGTCATTTTATTAGAGAATGCAGCAGGCCTTCCAAGAATTGTAATTCAATATTCTTTCATTTATTGTATATTTTTTCACTAGATAATACCCATGACCACTCAAATACTCTTCCCCGCACATGCTCCCATCACTGACACCCTACACTAGTGATCCTCCCCTGCCACATGTGACCCTTCTGTTATCCAAAACCTCCCCAAAGACAAAGCCAAAAATAAATAAATGAAAACAATAAAAAATAAAATAATAATAATTAAAAAACAAAATAAAAAATAAATTTAAAAATTTAAAAAAGAAAAACATTTTCATTGTGTCTTTTATCACTATAAAATATGTTATCTTTTATGTACAGTGATCATTTCTTTTGCATGTTCCCCTAGTGTCTCATTTTTTTTCTTTAATTTTGAAGATGCTTTAGGTCACAGTAAAGTCACATAGAAAATATAGGGGATTCCCCTATACCTCATCCCCTCCACTGCTCACGTATTTCCCTAATGATAACATCTTACATGAGTATGGTACATTCATTACAATTGATGAACAAATATTGAAGCATTGATACTAACTATGGTCAATGGTTTACATTATGGATTACATTTTGCACTGTACAGTTTTATAGGTTTTGACAAATTTTATAACGGCCTGTACCCATCATTGCAAAATCATGCAGAATGATTTCAATGCCCTAAAAATGCCCTATGTTCCATCAATTCTATTCCTTCCCTCTTACCTTGGAACCTATAACCACTAAGATTCTGTTTTTGATGAATAAGTGTCATAGTTCCATGCATTAATATTGAGGGCTTGACGTATTTGTCTGTTTTCCTTTATTTGGTACTTCCTATGTAGTGAGTCTTAAAGGTTTTATTGGACAGGTTCAGACAACATACCTTTGGTCTACAGTATGTGTTAGGCATTCCCCCTGGTTTTCATGTTAGGGAAGTCCACCAAGTAGTGTTCCTGGCCTTCTTCTCTACTTCTTATTCATCTTTCCTCAGTGAAAGGAGAAATGATTTGCCTCATTTGGAATTCAAGAAAAGAAACTAAACACACACAGTTCAGCCTTTTCCTGCCTCTGTATTTCAGAGCTAAGTAGTGTACTTGACCTTATGACAACTGTACAGCCTATAGTTGTCCACCTGTATTAGTAAATCTGTGCATTGCAGAAGTTAACTATTAGAAAGCACATTGGGGCTGCTTTTTCTAGGCTATGATTTCCACTCTAGATATACAGCTGTTTTTTAGTCTCTGCCTAACTCCCATATCTATCTCCACTTTTTCCTAACTTAGGCATATAAGGTAGATATTACTTATTAGTACCTACCAAACTGCAACTGTCTTGTTTTTAATTGTCACTACATTTGCCCAGCATAGTTGGAGTCTAATTTTTTTGGCTACTTGTCTTAGCTCCCCCCAAGTACATGCCAGCCTTCTTCCCCAAGATGGGTGATGCCATTCACCTAATCTCTTATCTCTGATTTTGTGACCATAACTCTAGAAGCAACTGACCTAATGATGAGTAATTGATTCAGCAAATAAGAACAGATCTGAATTCCTAACTTCCCCCATGACAGAGGTTCAACATTTGTGGAGCACTATCTATACCTGATGATATCTAGGTCGAGGCCAGATTGATGTGAGGACTATTTCACTTAAGCACCTAGGGAGGAATGGATAAGAATCTAGATCTTGCAGACTCATAGTGGAAGAGATATGTTTGAAAATTGCATATGCTGAAGCAGGCCTGGCAATAGAGAACATAGTAAAATATTTGAGGTTCATAAAAGAGCAGGGTAGGAAGGTTGTGAAACAAGGGAGGAGTCTGGAGCAAATATTTATGTGTCATTGTCAATCCTAAATTTACTTTTTAAGTCACCTGGACTGGCACATAGGCTGAGAGTATAAATCTTAGCTCATTGCCCATTGCTTGTGTATTCTTTTAAAGCATTCTAGAATGCATTATAGCTAGCCATAATTAGGAAACATATGGAGACATTTGAAAAATAAGTATTATGAGATTTGTAGCGAAACTGGTAGAGAGTTGGATGTGAGAAAGCAAATGAAATTAGAGATTATTTCTCCCTAACTTTGGATATTAATAGTAAAAGAGAAAAAGGATTATAGAGATTTGAGAGGGATTTATATTTTAAGAAATATAATATACATACAGAAATATGATCTAATCACATAAGCCCTGTTCAGTGAATTATCAGAATAAATATCACCAGGTCAAGATATAGAACATCACCAGAATCCCAGAAGCCCTCTCATACCGGCTCTCAATCTCTACTTCCTTCTTCTAATTAAAGGTAAATTCTGACTTCTTATAACAATTGTATAGTTAAATCTGTTTTTGAAGATATATGTAAATTGAATTATACAGTATATATTTTTTTAAAATCTGGATACTCTAGCTTAAATTTAGGTTTATATGTACTGCTGTAGTTCGCAATTATCATCACGTTATAGCATTCCATTGTATGTATCTAAACCATAAGATATTTTCCAGCCATTGTCAAGCAAGGGGTATTTGTGTTATTTCCTTTGGTGTGATCACTTATAATAGTCTATCAAAATTATTGTACATATGTCTTGATTCATGTACGAATGCATTTCTGTAGGATGTATATCAAGAAATGGAATTTTTTTCAGTGCATATGAATAGGTCCAACAATAAAAGGGCCAGCAACTTGTTTTCCATAATAGTTATATACCATTTAAGACCACTAGTTATGTTCCAGTGATTTCCCACGAAATCAATCCCTACCATGTAGATTCCAAGTTATTAATATGCATATATCTCTATAAATTTTTATCTACCTTTGAAAGTTAATTGGAAACATCATAACACATCACTTTTAACACTTCAGCGTATATCTTTTTAAATTAAGACATCCTCCTATATAACTGATATACTTTCATCACACCCAATAAAATTATCAATAATTCCATAAATATCATTTAATATCAGCTCCCTTTTAAATCTTCCCAAATGTTCCTCAAATATGTTTTAGATTTTGTTCCTGAACCAGAATCCAATTGCTGTTCATGCATTTTCATGTGTCTTTAGTTTCTTTAAATCAAAAAAATTGCCAAGTTTTTTTTTTATCTTGACATTGATACATCGAATATTTCCAGCTAGTTACTGTGTAGAAACACCCTACATTCTGGAATTATCTATTTGTTTCCTCAGATGTCATTTAATTTATTTCTCAATATGTTTATTTCTTGTAAATTGGAGGAAAGAGATGATGAAATTCAATTTAAACATTTTTTGGAAAAATCAAAAAAGCAAATGCCATATGCAACGGTGAATACATCATGCAACATAACATTAAGCAATACTTATTTCATAATTATTCACTATTAATGATTCTAAATTTGATAACTTGGTTAAATTGGTGATCTCATCACTGTAGTGATATTTCCTTTTGCTATTCCTAAATAATCTGTGGGGTAGTATTTTAGAACCATGCAGATAAACTGTTTTAATTTTCCCCTTAACTGTTGTAGCCACCATTTATAACCTTTGCTTGAATTAATTATTACACTGCAGGGTGGGGAGCAAGTTGCTACATGGTGCATTGTGGGAACACAGGCTCAGGCATAATAGCACATTCAGTAAATGACCATTGTATTACTTATATAGCACAAAGCATCCAAAAGAGCAGTGGAAGAGATCCCATCACGGCTGGTCTCTTGGGGATGCCAAACTGCTTGAATCAGTGTTAGTGAATGGCAGCTCTGCACGACCCACTTCAGGTCAAGATAAGAGAGACTAATCTATGCTGCCACGGGTAAGGGGACCCTGCCAATAAGAGTCCCTGCCCTGATAAGCAGCAGGGGCTGCATATTCTTGGTTTCTAGGTTTAAGGTTTGGTTGGACATTTTCATTGGATCTAACATCTCTCATGGGTTGAAGAATGGAAACAGACTGAAACGTCTAGGCACAACTGAAAAGTGGAGAGATGGTTGGTTAGGGCTTGGAGCCGGCCACTGAGCAGTGTCTGAATGCTCCAACACAGGGTTGAAATCTTGATTGCTTAAATTCTTTCATTCTTTCTAGATATATTAACTGACATTCATCAGTAAATAAAAGTGATTTTCCCTCTCTCTGTTTTAAAGATATTAACAAAATAGTTTAGTATTTACAATGCTAGTGAACTGAGTTTCCATATTTAGCATTTACCTTCAGTGTAAAGAAATTTGTCATTTCTTGTAGTGCAACAGGTCTGTTGCTGATCAATTCTTTTAGCTTTCTTGTATCTGAACATGTTTTTATTTTACCTTCATATTAAAGGATACTTTCACTGAAAATACAATTCTGGGTTGAAAGCGCCATTTTTCCTTAAGTACTTTAAAGATATTTTTCCACAGTCTTCTGGCCTCCACAGTTTCTAGTGAGAAAGGAGCAATTGTTTTGCATGGTTGGTTCCTGCAGGTTATGTGTCATTGTTCTCTGATTTTGGGGTTTTCTTTTTAACTTTGTTTCTCAGTAATACAACTATAATGTATATAGATATGCTTTTTATATTTTATTTTATTTTTGGAGTTTACTGATCTTTATGAAACTCTAAAGTTATTTCCATCACAAAATTTGGGAAACTATTAGCTATTATTTAACTATTATTTCTTTACCCTTTGCTCTAACTTCTTCTGGGACCTCAAATTACACAAAGTTAGACCTTTTATATCGTTCCTCAGGTCTCTGCAGATTTGTCAATGTTTTTAAAATATTTTTGCTCCCTTCTTCATATCAGATAATTTTATTGATCTATCTTTAAGTTCACAGGCTCTTTTATTATATCCATTCTACTTTTAAGTTCATCACGTGAGTTTTATCAGTTATTATATTTTTTAATACTAAAATTTCCGTTTCCTCCTTTTTAATCCTTTAAAAGATATAGTATCTTTCCAATGAGCTTTCCATTTATTCTAAGGATATTTTCCTTCCATTATTGACCCAAGTATACTAGCTGCTTAAAGTATTAGTCTATTAATCCAATAGTTTTCTCAGGGTTGATTTACAATTTCTTGGAAAAAAATCGTCCAATTTTCCTAGTTTTTCATTATTTTAAGTAATTTTAGATTGTGCCCTGGAGAATTTTCAAAATAGGTTAAAAATTGGAATTATTGGGTTATAGAGTAGATACATTTGTAGTAGTGCCATTAGATGTTGTTGACTTCCTTTTCTTTCCAAAGGGGTTTTAGAATTCCTATCAGCAATGTATGAAAGTGTCTATTTCTCCTGTCATAGCTGTTCCAACGAAGTGTTTTTTCACACTTGGATTTTTGCTAATCTGACAGGCTTTTCAGTGATTTTTTAAATGCACATTTAATGTTCATTTCTCTATGTAAGTGTTCCATCAGTTTTCATATATGCTTGTTACCTTTATTTTTCTCTAAAATTTATCTTCATTGCTTTTACCTATTTTTGGCAGATTTTGTTCAGAAATTCCTCAATCTCTTTCATATTTCAGATATTAGGCTATTGTCTATAATATGGATAGTAATATTTCCTTTTAGTTTTGTTATTTGTTTCCATTATACAATGATTATTTTTTCCATGTGGAAATGTTTTATTCAAAAGTACATATTTAAATCAAGAACCTTATTAAAGTATTGTGTAGATTTTTATAAAAGAACTCAACTTTGATTAACAAATTTGGATTTGATTTCCAGAAAATTTACAGGGTATGAAAAGCATAACAAAACTGACTTGAACTTGAGAGATTTACTAATTTGCTTTTAACAGTTTGGAGTTTTCTCCTCAAACTAGGCTGCTAATTTGAATCATCTATCTCTTAAATATATATTTATTACTCAGGAAGGATTTCAAATTAATCTGGTTTCAACATTAATATAATACTAGCATCTTCAAAAGTAATTTGTGAAGTAAATTTTAAAAATTTTAAAGCAATTCTGAAGACATTGATGTATTTTATGCTTTGAAAGGAATTCAGATCTACTGTTTCAATACAGTCGTACCAGATCACAGAAATTATTTGATACTCTTTATTCTCCCCTTTGACCTTATTAACAAAATTATGATTTTATTTGAAGAGGAAATTAATTGAGCTAAAAATGCTAGTTTTTTAATGCTTTCTTGCAGCTAACTGTGTCATATAACTAAGTTCTTACTTGAAACATTGATGTGATAATTGGCTCTTGAACATCCAACTTTGATTATGAAGTATACTTTAGTATGAAAGCTATGGGATGGGTCAGAAAATTAGAAGGATGCTGTAGAAAGTAAAAGAACTGTGTAACCATCATACCAGCCCTCTCGTAATTATCCCTAGACTTCTAGATGGAAGAAAAATATATTTCTTTCTTTTTAATCAATTGTTATTTAGAGTTTCTTGTTTTATGGTGCACACATATATTAATAATTGATATATTAAATTCATGGCAATCTCTTCAAGTATTGTAATGAAGAGCTTAGGATTTTATAAAAATTCTCTAAAATGAATTAAAAATGAATTCAAAGAGATAGGGAATTTGTTTTTAAGAAAGATCTTCTTTTCTCAAGAAGTGGTTGTAGCTCAGTGATTGAGTACCTGCTTCCCATGTGTCCTGGGCTTAATCCCTGGTATTTCTAAAGAAAAAAAAAGATATTCTCCAAGCATAAAAATGAATCAGACTTCACCAACCATTGGATTCCATAAAGAAAAGAAAAGTGAGAGGATATTTAGTTCTATTTCTCTGTCTTGGGTTAATATTAGGGTGGACCTATCATGTGACTTCTTATTCAACATATCCCTTTTAATTTCTTTTAATTTTTGCAAGAATTCACTCTTTCCTTTCTTTCAATGGCTGTTTTTCTACAAGACCTTGGATATATTTACATAATCTTCTGAATTCACTGACTTATGCATTTCTAATTCTGTTAGTCCCAACTGATGCTGTTTTCTCCTTTCTCATAGTCTGATCAATAAAACAAGTATTTCATCTGTGTTTATATGGTTGTCTAAATTTCTTGTTTCAATTTTAGAAAAAAAAGATTTTTTCCTCTCCACATTATTTGCTCTCAATCTGTACCATATATTTTTTCTCAAGATCCATTTATAAAAATTTGCATGTATATATTTAAAGCACAATATATATAATTATAGCATCATGATTTTTATGCAGTATTTATGAATTTAATTTAGTCACCAGAAATAGGACACCACGTATAATTTCTTATTGAAAACTAGAAACTCATGCAAGTATTAAAATACTCTGTAAAAGTTAATGTTACCATTGCATCTTTATCATCAATTGAAAGCTGTTTATAAATTTTCAATATATTCTAATTGGCTGCAATTATTTATTTTCTTTTTGGAAAACAAATGACCACAATCTGCACAGCATTTTATTTATCTTTTTTTTTATTTGTTTGTTTTTCTTTTTCTTTTTGTTCTTAACTCCTGATAGCTCTAATTTCAATTTTTGTGAAGTTATTTTTGGTATTTTACAATTCCAAGATGGTTTAGTTTCAGATGAATTTTTCCAGTCTAAGACATGGAATAAAATGTGCTTACAGGAGTTTTGGTCTCCTTTTAGTCAAGAAGTTTGCCAATTATAAATACAGAGGGAGAACCAACTTGTTTTATTATAATATTTATCTACTACCTTTTTTTTTAAGAATTTTTTTTCTCTCCTCTTCTCCGTCCACGCCCCGCCCCCTCACCAAGTTGACTGCTCTCTGTGTCCATTCACTGTGTGTTCTTCTGTGTCTGCTTGTATTCTTCACGGTGGCACCAGGAATCTATGTCTCTTTTTGTTGCATCATCTTGCTGCGACAGCTCCCCATGTGTGTACATCACCCTGGGCAGGCTGCACTTTTTTCATGCTGGGCGGCTCTCCTTACAGGATGCACTCCTTGCTCATAGGGCTCCCTTACGTGGGGGACACCCCTATGTGGCAAGGCACTCCTTGCGCGCATCAGCACTGTGCATGGGCCAGCTCCACACGGGTCAGGAGGCCCTGGATTTGAATCCTGGACTTCCCATGTGGTAGGCGGATGCTCTATCAGTTCAGCCAAATCTGCTTCCCTCTGCTACCTTTTGATTTTTGGTTTAAAAGTATAAATTGAATAGTAAATTCTTCAAAAGTGAAAAATCTCATCTCAATTTATCATATGAAAAAATTAGCAATTATTAATAGAGAATACATGCTATCTGGATCATCTTTTTAGCTTATAACTTATGAGATTAAGCCAATATTTTAAAATGACACTGAGAAATCCTTTATTAACCAATATTAAACAATAGAGAATTCCTTTTTTATAGTATTTTTTGATTGCTTTCAATTTTATGAACTTTTCTTCATTTTATCTCTGTAAACAACATTCCAGCAAGAATTTCTAAGAATGAGTTTTAAATTGAAAACAAAAATTTATGATTTAAAACTACACAATAAAATACACTGCTGTTTAATTTTATTAGGAAAAAAACAATCAGTATATTTGACAAATATGAATTATCCAACAAACAATTAAACAGTGTATTTTAACATTTTGTAATTTCAGCCCAAACATTTCCTCTGGCCATAATTGAGAATGAAGCATCATCCAAACACTATATTCATTTAACTCTCCATATATTTGCAGAAAGCCCATAGTCTCAAATTAAAGTTTGTTTGCCTGTAAATACATTGAACACACAAATTTTAAGAGTTACTACCAATACCTTGCATTGTTTTTAAACATTTTTAATAATGATTAAAGAGCATTGTCAAAATATTACTACTAACCAAAGTATTTTCCCCTAACCTACCCTATTATTATATTATCTTTATATTATTTATGTATAAACATACCTAA
This sequence comes from Dasypus novemcinctus, assembly GCF_030445035.2. Lineage (NCBI taxonomy): Eukaryota > Metazoa > Chordata > Mammalia > Cingulata > Dasypodidae > Dasypus > Dasypus novemcinctus. The sequence continues at coordinate 55,717,091 of NC_080684.1, read as the reverse complement.
ACAATAAGGGTATAGCAAAAGTTGTGAACTTACGAAGTGAGTTATGAGTCGTGTATGATGTTATATATGTTTGTTTTGTAAGTTCACAACTATTACTATACACTTATTGTTTATGTATGTTTATATATGAGTGATGTACTTCAATAAATTTTTTTAAAAAGTAGAAAGAACCCAAAGAAACAGAGTTACTAATATCTATAATCCTAATTTGTAACCAGAACACTCAATACTGAAGTATACCACCTTTCAAAGTTGTTTTATTATATCTTGCCTCTTTTTAAATTTCTCCATTGATATGATCAGTCAGCACAATCTCCAAATTTTACCATATATCAAACCCTTCTAAAACCTTTGGTTACTACCAAATTATCTTTTTGAAAACAAATGTCTATCATTTTTGGAAATGCATACGTTCTACTTTTCCCTTGAGAACAGATCCTTTGTGGAAGTGCCAGGTCATTTTTGTAGTTGCCCTCTTAAGTCTCCCCTTCTATTCATCTTTCATGGTCAGTGGAATATTTGCCTTGAACCTCTGAAGCAGAGCCAAAAAGTCAGCTTTCTGACTTGATTAAAGATACAATCTTTCCAGACCTGATTTATCACCATGATATGCACAGAGACAATGGAAACTGTTTTCGTTGTCTTTCACAAAATACATTGTCAATATATATTCCTGAGATTTAGAAAGCAGAGTGGAATTTATTTTTTCATTCCTTCCCATGCTACCTGCATTATTGAAATGGTCCCTACCTCAACTAGAATAGCAATTTCTTAATTACAATTTCCAGAGTTATTTGGGAGGAATTTGCAGGGATGATTTCCTAGATCTCCAAAGTTGCTATTACCTAGTCTCTCAAAGTTTACCCGGCATTCAAATTAATGTCATAATCAAACTTCACAGAAGGCAATCTCTGTGATGAGCCCCCAGCTTCTGTGCTTTCAAATGGACACAACCAATCCAATGTCCACATAGAAGAGGTGGTATTGGATTGAGAAAAGTGGACATGGTGGACGATGGGTATGGGGAAAGGCAGGAAGAGATGAGAGGTGGAGGTGTCTTTGGGACATGGAGCTGCCCTGGATGGTGCTTCAGAGGCAATCACCGGACATTGTAAATCCTCACAGGGCCCACTGGATGGAATGGAGGAGAGTATGGGCCATGATGTGGACCATTGACTATGAGGTGCAGAGGTGCCCAAAGATGTACTTACCAAATCCAATGGATGTGTCATGATGATGGGAACGAGTGTTGTTGGGGGGGGAGAGGGGGGGTGGGGGAGCGGGGTTGAATGGGACCTCACATATATATTTTTGATGTAATATTATTACAAAGTCAATAAAAAAAAAAAAATTCATGATGTTTCCTTAATGGTACCACAGTATTCAAGATTCAGCATACCAGAACCTTGTCTTTTGATATTCTAGTCTTGGTTTTAAGGTAATAAATCTTGAAGAATCAGCTCTTTTTATGCATATCTGCTCTGTTATTTTCTCTAGTTAGTGCTCCCCCTTATTGAGGGTTAGTCAGCTGTCTTCTTAGGAACCCACTCAGTGCCTGTGCTTTGGGTTTGGATTGTGTTACCCAAAATGATATGTTGAATTCTTAATTCTGAGTACATCAGAATGTGATTTTATTTGGAAATAAGAATATACAGATGGAATGAGATAAGTAAAAATGATGTCATACAGGAGTAGAGTGGGACCTTTATACAATATGACTGGTGTCCTTCAACAAGAGCTGAGAAGTCATAGGGGAGAATGCTATTTGATGACTGAGGTGGAGATTAAAACCCAAGCATTCCTGGCAAACCCCAGAAGCTAAGAAGAGGCAAGAAAATTATTCTCTTCACAAGTTTCAGACTTCTAGCCTCCAGAAATGTGAATCAGTAAATTTTTGTTCTTGTAAACTGTGGAACTTTGTTATGGAAGTCCTAGGAAACTACGGACAACCAGCTAGTTAGCCAGAATTTTGTCGCAAATACCCTTGTCTTCTAAGTGTTACTTATTTTTATTATATCCAAGTGGTTTATTAATCATGAATCCAATATGTGCCAGAAATTTGTAGGATCCTCTTTTTTTAACTTTGTTTTTAAATAAGTTTTAGATTACAGAAAAATTTACATAGAAAATATAGGGGATTCCCATATACTCCACCCCCTATTAATAACATCTTACATTAGTATGATACATTTGTTATAATTGATGAACAAATTTTGAAGCATTGCTATGAATCATGGTCTAATGTTTATATTATGGTTTACACTTTGCACTATACAATTTTATAGGTTTTGGCAAAATGTGTAATGACCTGTACCCATCTTTGCACTATCATGCAGAACAATTCCAAAACCCTAAAATGCCCTATGTTCCACCTATTCTTCCCTCACCTTCTCCTCAGTACTTCTGGTAACCACTTCTTTATAATGTTGCATACGTCTATTTTAGTCCATGGTTGCAATCTCCCCTAATATTTCTTCATTCCTCAATCTTGAGGATTTTGGGATGGTGATGCCTGTTCTGCTTTAGATTGAGAGGGGGCTTAGATATTATAGGGAAGATGGAAGGAATTATTTTGTCTCAGTTGCAGATACTTTTTGATTTTGGGGATGTGGGTTTTCCATGATCATTTTATTAGTTGTCCGGGGCAAGCCTGATGAACTCAGAAGTAGGTGTTGGCTGTCACTCTGCTGAAATTCAGGGCTTAACTGGCATATGAACAGATTTAAGATTTAAGATTCTGGGACATATATTTAACTAGTATAATGTTAACTATAGGTTCAAATAAAAGAGGTAGAAGAATCATATGTAGGGATATTATAAATGACTCTAACTTTGTGGCACTGAGGAAATAGGTTATCATATATTCCAAGGTAAGGTCCACTGATGTGGTGTGATTTCATGGGGTTGTGTGCCTTGCCTATAGTGCCAGACATCTCTAGAGCCCTTAGGAACACCCCTGTTTGTGATTTTGTTTCCTGTGGCAGTTAGTGATACCAACTGAGACATGAATAAGTGTAACCTCTGGAATGACCAACAAACACACTTTGAAATATTTTAGCCTTAAAAACTCTTTTGTATTTAATTTTCCTTCTTTTGGTCAAGGTCTTTTTCCCAATGCATCACTGGTTGACACTTGGTAATAATACCTCTGTGCCAGGGAGGCTAATCCCTGGGAGTCATGTCCCACACTAGTTGGGAGGTAGTGGTTTATTTGTTGAGTTTGGCTTGGAAAGAGGCCACATTTGAGTAGCAAGGAGGTTTTCAGTAGGGAACTCTTTGGCAATATATATTATTAGGCTAAGTTTCAATTTTACAAGAATAAGGTTCCTAAGTACAAGCATTAATATTAAGGACTTGGTGTATTGGTTCATTTTCTTTTATTCTGAACTGCCTATCTACTCTAGAGATTCTTTCTACTCTATTAAAGAAGTTAGCAGGTCTCCCTAGGATAGAAATCTAATAGTTTGTTGGTTATTGTGTGGGGCTTCACTCAGTGAAATAACACTCTTGAACACATTCATATTCCATAGGGACATACCCCAAGTGCACCCTTCCCCACACATTCCCTCACTATTGACACCCTGCACCACCCTCCCCTGCTACAGTTCCCAAAAGAACACTCACAAAATTGTATTTTCAACCACAGTCCTTTACCTCCCCAGAGCTCATCTAGTCCTTCCTCCAGCCTTTCCCCAACTCTTTAGAAAGCCCAACCCGTTGTCCAACCCTACTCATACTCTTACCCCAGCAATGTTGACCCCATGCATATCACTGTACCACCATTAACCCTGTCTACTGACAAACCTTCCCCACCCACCTTATCATAGATTCTATGAAGATAGAGCATTGGCTCAACACTCTCCCTTTCTATCTCCTGTAACCTTTCATTCAGATTACACCTCTCTGAGTCTCCTCAGTATATTTGTTGAGATCAATGAGATAATGCAATATTTGTCCTTCAGTGACTGGCTTAGTTCACTCAACATAAGGCCTTCAAGACTCATCCATGTGTCACATATATCAATACTTGATTCCTTCTTACAGCTGAGTAATATCCTATTATATGTGTCTATCATATTTTGTTTACCCATTCATTCACTGATGGAAACTTGGCTTGCTTCCAACTTTTGGCAATTGTGAATAATGCCACAATGAACATTGGTGTGCATATTTCTGTTCATGTCTATGCTTTCAATTCTTCTGGGTATATTCCTAGTAGTGGAATTGCCAGATCACATGGGAATTCTATCCTTAGCTTCCTGAGGAACTGCCAAACCATCCTTCATAGTGAATTCTTCCACATCCTCTCCAACACTTGTAGTTTTCTGTTTGTTTGTTTGTTTTTAATATACCAGTCAGTCTAATAAGTATAAGATGATATCTCATTGTAGGTTTTATTTTCATTTCCCTAATATCTAGTAATGCTGAGCATATTTTCATGTGCTTTTTAGCCATGTATTGTTAAGTTACTGAGTTTTGGGGAGTTTTCTTACTTTCCAGTAGCTAAAAAATTGACCTTGCTTCCTCCATTTGGTCACATGAAGACATGTTTGGGTGTATATATTAGCAAATTCTAGAATTCTAGGTAATAAACTTAATCTTGGCTAGGAGAATGGCAAATAAAATGATTTTCCTGCCATCTATTTTAGAGAAGCAGAAAAATTGGAAGAATTTTGATAGTTTTCACTCATCCAGAAATGATGAAAAATATTACTCTTATTAAACATGTTAGCAAAAAATGACAAGCCTAATTGGTTATAATATGTTATTACTTTTATATACTCCTGGATTTCCATTTTCTAACATTTAAGATAAGATATTTTTTGTACCCACGTTCATGTTGAAAATTAAGTGTTTGTTGTTTGTTTCATTTTTATGGGTGCATATGATAAATATGTATTCATTTAAAGTTAATATTAGGATTATGTTAACTATATAGAAGAAATGAAGAAGCTATTAAAATCATAACATCATACATTTAGCAAAACATGGGAATACAGGTTTGTTTCTTAATTTGTAAGACTCACCTATAATCTAGAAATGAGCAGGATTTCTAGAATTTTTCTTCTATTATTATCTACTTATTTATAATTGCTGAATCAATTTTAGAAATATACATACATGCAAATATAAATATTTGTTCATTTCTAATAGCTTTCTAAATCTTTATGTGTAAAGATATCTATATCTATTTCATATGTATTATATGTCAGTAGTTTTATTTCCTTTCTCATATGTTGGTTTCTCTGTTTGTCTACCAATCTATTATTCACCCTTCTCTTCCCTGTACTTTGGTCCAGTGGTCAGACTTCTATCAGCTATATCATCTGAGCTACTCCTCCAATTAATTCACATTTGATTTGGTTATTGGAAGGCACTGGCAGTAGAGGCCAAGAAGAAATTATTGTCAGGATATTTCTTCCTGGCTCCAATAGTTCCCATCTTCCATAACCAAAGTCATCTCAGTGGTTTGGTCCCTCATAGAGTATGATTTGCATTATTTTCTGATACTGACCTTTGGGCCCCAAAAGGACTAATGAATTCTCACCATTGCTAGTCTCTAAGTATTTCATTATCTCCTGTCTGTTTCTTTCACCTATTCCACAATTTTATAATTAGTTCTTTCATTAAAATCTTTATCTGAACTATCTGTGGTGGATTCTTTTTTCCTGCTAGGACTCAGGAAAGTAAAAAAGTCATCTCTCTTTCATATAGAGCCATTCAAACAATTTATCTATTTAATTTTTCTTCAAAAGAAAGAACTTTTATTACTAATGAGAAATGCTTTTTCCCATTTGCTTTTATTTTTTATATGCAGTTCATTAGTATATTTTACTTTTTCAGATTGACTTTTCTTGTTCATTTTCTATCTTAAAGAAATTAATGCTTAATTCAGGGCTTCTTCACCTTCTCTTGTTCCATGAACACCTTTGCCAATCACGTGAAAATCATGGATCCCTTACTATTTCCACACTATATTGTGTATTATTTAATAAATATGTCACAGCTGCACCAACACGTCCCTACAAGAATAGTGTTTTTTTTTCTTATTTTTCCTTTTAAGCAAACTTTAGATTACATAAATGTTACATAAAAAATATAAGAGATACCCATATGCCCCACTTCCTCTCCCTCCCACTTTCCCACTTCAATAACATCTCTCATTAGTGTGGTAGAGTTGTTACAATTAATGAACACGTATTGAAGTATTGCTATTAACCATATATTACAGTTTACATTATAGTTTATACTCTGTTCCACACAATTTTGTAAGTTATGACAAAATATACAATGGCCTGTCCCTCTCACTGCAAAGTTATGCAGGAGAATTTCAATGTCCTGAAAATGCCCCCATATTACACCTATTCTTCCTTCTCCCATCCCTCAGAACCCCTGGTGGCCACTGCCTTTATATCAGTGATGAGTTCTTCTGTTGTTAGAGTAATAAGTCTCTAGTAGAATAATAAGTCTAATTTAGCCCATTGTTCATTTCCAAATCTTGAGGATTTGGGGATGGTAATGCCCACTCTTTTTCTAATTGAGAGGGAACTTAGGTCCCATGGGGCAAATGGATGGGATTATCTTTCTGGCAATTGCAGACACTCACTGTTCCTTGAGATGGGCGTTATCCATTATCATCTCTTTGTTAGTTGTCCTGAGTGAGTCCAATGAATTGGAGAGTAGGTGTTGCAACTCTGCTGAAGTTCAGGGCTCCACTGGCACATGGATGGTTCAAAGACTTAAGTCTCTACCTCAAAGGAGTTTGTCAAGAAAGTAAAAAGGGAGCCCACACAGTGGGAGAAAATATTTGGCAATCATATATCTGATAAGAAACTTATAACTTGCATATATAAAGAACTTCTATATCTTGAAAATAAAAAGATAAACAACCCATTTAAAAAATGGGAAAAAGACTTAAACAGACACTTCTCCGAAGAAGAAATACAAATGGCAAAAAAGCACATGAAAAAATGTTCCAAATCTCTAGCTATCAGGGAAATGCAAATCAAAACTACAATGAGATACCATCTTACACCCATAAGATTGGCAGCTATGAAAAAAACAGAAGAATACAAGTGCTGGAGAGGATGTGAAGGAAGGGGAACCCTCATCCACTGCTGGTGGGAATGCAGAAGGATCCAACCATTCTGGAGAACAGTATGGCGGTTTCTCAAAAAACTAGCCATAGATTTGCCATATGACCCAGCAATACCACTGCTGGGTATATACCCAGCAGAACTGAAAACAAGGACACAAACCGATATATGTACACCAATGTTCATAGCAGCATTGTTCACTATTGCCAAAAGTTGGAATCAACCCAAATGCCCATCAACAGATGAGTGGATCAATAAAATGTGGTATATACACACAATGGAATACTACTCGGCTGTAAGAACAAACACACTACAAACACATGTGATAACATGGATGAATCTTGAGAACCTTATGTTGAGTGAAGCAACCCAGACATTGAAGGACAAATACTACATGACCTCAATGATATGAAATAAACAAGCTGCCCTAGATAGCAAGAGACTGAACGATAGGCTTACAGGAAATCGGAGGGTGGAGGAAGGATATAAGCTGATGTCTGCAGGGGTGGAATTTAAGACGAGATGGTGGTAAGTATGAACACAAAGAAGAGATAAAAGGGGGGCAAGGGGTTGCCTTTGGTTGGGGCTTTGCGGGTTTGAGGGTGGCTGGGGAGGGACGGATGGGTAACATTGCCCAAAAGTGGGGGGAGGGAGGGGTAGCATACGAACACAGTAGAGGGTCAGGTGTTGGTAGAGAGTAAAATGCCGAGAAAATCATATCAAAATAGAATAAAGAGGGTTACCTGTTTAGAATGCTCGGAGGGGAGAGTCTGATGCAGGACGGGCTCCTGGGGAATGTCTAAATGCTCATTCTGCCAGAGTGGGTGACACCATGGGGTAGAAACCCAAGTAGTGAGAGTGGGGGTGGACCCACATCCTGGGGAGGACTAATGCCATCAAATAGAGGGAACTGTATCCCTCGAGAGAAAGGGTGGCTCCCAGGGCATTGGGGCAGTTGAGCAAATTAGGCCCTGAACACTATTCCATCTATCTCTGGAAGCGGCTCCTCAGGAAACGGAGGTTGGCTGTCACTGTGGGCACCAAGGTGGAAGGAAAAATGGACGTTAAATGTGTGGAACCAAGGTAAATGGGGGGTAAGAGAGGAGTTTCTTGAGAGTACACAAGGATGGATATAAAACATGTAATATTACACCATAACATATAGGAGATGACAGACTGATAATGTAAACCATAATGTAAAACATAGGATAACTAAGAATGTAAAGAACTGTGTATCCTAAAGTATGCACCATAATGTAAGCACAGATGTCACCTTGTTAGAAAGCTAATGTCTCAGACTCTGTACATCATGTTAAGTAAATATGATGTGAATAGGGTGTAAGAGTATCGCTGTGGAAGGAAAAAGGTTTTGTGGTGGATGTATGGGAGTGCTGTATACTATATATATGCATTGCTGTGGTCTAGGACTTCTGTGAAGAGAAGCTGAATAATTAGGGGGGGAAAAAAAAAAGATAGGATGTAGAATTTTTTCAAGTCAACATTCTTTATCTAAGTTCTTTATCTAACTTTATCCAAGTTCTTTATCTAACCTTTAAACCCATCGCTATATGCCATTCCCTAGTAAGGGACCATGACATTATATTGGGCTTCAAATTTCGGGGAGGTCTGGATCACAGAGTGTTTCAACAATGGCAATGGAGGGATACTGGTATGGGATACCAATGACAGGTGATATATGGCTGACAGGGAGCTGTACAGAACATATGTCCAGGGTGCATGGTAATGTTTGGATATACTCATAGTGGCAACAATTAAAAACCACAGCAGGGGGGGGTACTGGGTTCCTGACCAGTGGTGTTCTGTCGTGGTCCCTAGGGGAGCAGCGACAGTCTCCCAGGTGCAGCGGCGGGGACCGGGAGGGAGTGAGGGTTCAACAGTGAGCCCCTGATGCTAATGACTATGCTTGTGAGCTGATAAGCCTAAAATAAGAACAAGGCCTAGAGCAACATTGTGCCTGGGAATTTCCTCCTGTCAGCCTTCATGTTACTCAAATGTGGCCAGTCTCGAAGCCAAACTCAGCATGTAAATGCAATGCCTTCCCCCCAGCGTGGGACATGACACCTGGGGATGAGCCTCCCTGGCACCGAGGGACCACTATCAACTACCAACTGATGATGCAACTGGAAAATGACCTTATATGGAAGGTTCAATGCGGATCAGCAGAATATCCCTGTCTACATAAAATAACATGACTTTAAAATGCTGTTTGACCTAAAGTAAGAGGGAAATGGAAAGGAGAAATGAGTTTATATGGCTACGAGTTTCTAAAAAAGAGTCTGGAGGCTGGCAGAAGGATTGCCCTCATGCACAACTGAGCAGAGTCAGAGAGACAGATAAAGCAGATACAACCCCCAGATATTGGTTCCTTTGAGGGCTAAAGAGACCCATGGGAGTTATGGTCATGGCCGATGGGGTTAACTACCAGGTCAGATGGCCCCTCTTTGGAAATGGTGTTTATGTGTGATGAATCTGGACTCAGATGGGATCTTCCTTCATAAGACTTTCATGCTAATGTCCTGGAGGTGCAGTTAATGTTGGGGTTTAAGATATATTTAGGGGATTTGAATCTCTGGACTGACAATGTGATAGCCAGGTCCTGAGCCTCAACAGACTCAAGCACCTACAATCTGATTTATTGGACTTACTACACTCAGCTCAGATGGAGTTGAAGAAGGACAACCACCACACCATGGAGCCTAGAGTGATTACAACTGAAAGTGGGAGGATTGCATCCAGCATCCATGTGGAATCTGAGCCTCCTCTTGACATAGAGGTGCAATGGACACAACCAATCCAATGTCCACATAGAAGAGGTGGCATTGGATTGGGAAAAGTGGACATGGTGGCTGATGGGTATGGGGAAAGGCAGGAAGAGATGAGAGGTGGAGGCGTCTTTGGGACATGGAGCTGCCCTGGATGGTGCTTCAGAGGCAATCACCGGACATTGTAAATCCTCACAGGGCCCACTGGATGGAATGGAGGAGAGTATGGGCCATGATGTGGACCATTGACTATGAGGTGCAGAGGTGCCCAAAGATGTACTTACCAAATCCAACTGATGTGTCATGATGATGGGAACGAGTGTTGCTGGGGGGGGGGGGGGAGAGGTGGGGTGGGGGGGTGGGGTTGAATGGGACCTCACATATATATTTTTAATGTAATATTATTACAAAGTCTATTAAAAAAATAATAATAATAAAAAAACAAAAAACAAAAAACAAAAAAAAAAGACTTAAGTCTCTGGCACATATATTTATCAAGTATAGTGTTAATTATAGGCTCAAATAAAAGTGGCAGAAGAGTTATGTGTAGAGAACCTAGAAATGAGTCTAATTCTGTTATGCTGGGAAGCATAAATTCCAGAGTAACAGAATTCCTGAGCTGTCTGCCCTGCTTATAGTTTCTCGATGTCTCTAGAGCCACAGGAGCCCTGCTATTTGAGGCAGTGTTTACTGTGGAAGTCAATGAGATCCTACTGAGACTTGGATAAGGATAACTTCTGGAATGACCTTTTGACTCACTTTGAAATCTCTCAGTCATAAAAACTCATTTTTATTTATCATTTCCCCCTTTTGATCAAGGTTTTTTTTCCCAGCTGCATTGCTAGTTGGCACTTTGTAATAATTCCTTAGTGCTATGGAGGCTCATCCCTGGGAGTCATGTCCCACACCAATGGGAAGATAGTGCATTTAAATGCTAAGTTTGGCTTAGAGAGTGGCCACATTTGAGAAACAAGGAGGCTTTCAGGAGGTAACTATTAGGCAGTATATAATACTAGGCTAAGTTTCAATTTCAGAAGAAAAGGCTCATAAGTATAATCATCAATATCAAGGACCTGGTGTAATGCTCTATCTTCTTTCACTAGCCACTGTCTTTGCACTCATGGGATTCTTGCTGTACTATTAGAGAATGTACTAGAACTTCCCAGGATGGGAATTCAATATTCTTTTGGTTATTGTGTCAATCTCTACCCACTGAGACAATATCCCATGAACACTTAAACATATTCATATGCCTTAGATATATTCATATCCCCCATCTCTGATATCCTGCACCAGTGATCCTCCCCTGATACTGTCGTGACCTTCTGTGATCCAAAACCTCTCCAAAAATGAAGCCAACAAAATAACCAAATAAAATTATTAAGAAAATGAAATAATAGTTTTAAAAATAACCAAAAAATACAAAAAAAAATTAATTTGAAGTCTTTCAATTGTATCTAATTGTGTCTTTCATCACTATGTTCTCTTGTTTTGTACGTACAGTGACAATTTGTTCCATATATTCCCCCAGGGTCTTAGTTTTTTCATATTATCTTCAAGAAGCTTTAGAATACAGAAATGTCACGTAGATTATAGGGGATTTGCACATATCAAACATTTTCTTTTCATCCTCTCCCCTATTAAAGACATTTTACATGTGGATGATACATTTGTTACAATTGATGTACAAATATTGAAGCATTGCTGCTAACCATGGTCAATGGTTTACATTATGGTTTACATTTTGGATCATACACTTTTATAGGCTTTAATGAAATTTGAAGTGGCCTCTTTCCATTATTGCAAGATCATGCAGAACAATTCTAATGCCAGAAAAATGCTCTAAGTTCCATCTATTCTGTTCTTCCCCCACTGCCCTCAGAACCTAGTGTAACCACTAAGTTTCAATTTTTGAAGAATAAGATTCATATTTACTTCCAATAAAATCAAGGGTTTGACATTTTGGTTTGTTTTCTTTTATCAGGTACTGCCTATGTTCTTGAGGGATTCTTGTCCCTCTAACTGAGTACGTAGCCGAATTCCCTGGATGGAAGTTTGATATTTTCTTGTTTATTGTGTGGATTTCCACCCACTCATATAACACACTATGACAAGATGAGCACTCAAATACTCCATAGAAGCCTTACCCAGGTATGCTCTGTCCCACACACCCTCCCACATCCCACACCCTACACCAGTGACCCTTCCCTGCCATATTTGCCGAAAGAACATTCCCAACATTGTAGTTTTAATCACAGACTTGCAAATCTCCCGAGTTTATCTGCCCCTTCCCCTGACCTTCCACCCAGTTCCAGGGATAGTCCAACCCAACCCTATCATCTGACTACCCCTCACAGACCAGCACCACTGAAACCAATCACATCATTGCACCACTGTTACACTCATCCCCTGCACAACTACATCATTCCACTTTATCATAGATTTTGTCCAAATGGTCATCAAGTCACCACCCTCTACTCCCTTTATGTCTCCTGTAAACCTATCCTCCAGACTCTAGTTCTATGATTCTGCTCAATGTGCTTGATTCATATCAGTGAGGTCATATAATATTTGTTCTTCTGTGCTTGGCTTCCTTTACTCAATAAAAGGCCTTCAAGATTCATCCATTTTATCACATATATTTATACTGCATTCTTTCTTACAGCTGAGTAATATCCCGTTGTATGTATATCCCACAGTTTGCTTATCCACTCATCTGTTAATGGACATTTGGGTTTCTTCCAACTTTTTACAATAGTGAATAATGCCGCTGTGAATATTGGTATGCATATATCTGTTCCTTTCAATTCTGGATATATACCTAGCAATGGGATTGCTGGATCATATGGCAGTTCCATATTTAGCTTTCTGAGGAACTGACAAACTGTATTTCACAAAGGCTGCACCATTCTACATACTCAACAGCAGCGAATAAGTGTTCTTATTCCTCCATATCCTCTCCAACATTTGTAGCCCTCTGTTTCTTTTTAATAGCTGCCAGTCTAATAGGTGTAAAATGATATCTCATTATAGTTTTGATTTGCATTTCTCTAATAGCCAGTGATGTTGAACATGTTTTCATGTGTTTTTTAGCCATTTGTATTTCTTCTTTGAAGAGGTGTCTATTCAAATCACTTGCCCATTTTTAAAATGGATTATTTATCTTTTTTATTTTCAAGATGTAGGATTTCTTCATATATGCTGGGTATTAGGCCCCTACCAGATACATGATTCCCAAATATTTTCTCCCATAGTGTAGGCTGCTTTTTACTTTCTTGACAAACTCCTTTGAAGCACAAAAGTTTTTAATTTTGAGTGGGTCCATTTATGTATATTTTTCTTTTGTTGTTCATGCTTTGGATGCAGAGTTTATGAAACCATTTCCTACTACTTGATTTTATAGATGGTTACCTATGTTATTTTCCAGACACTTTATTGTCTTGCTCTTATATTTAGATATTTGATACATCTTGAGTTAATTTTTTATAGGGTGTGAGATGGTGATCCTCTCTCATTCTTTTTGATATGGATATCCAGTTCTCTAAGCACCATTTCTTAAAGAGACCATTCTCTCCCTGTTGAATGGGTGTAGTGGCCTTGTAGATATCAGTTGATCATATATGTGAGAATCTGTGTCAGAACTCTCAGTTCTATTCCATTGGTCAGCATGTCTATCCTTGTGCTAATACCATGCAGTTTTGACCATTGTAACTTTGTAGTATGTTTTAAAGTTAGGAATGTGATTCTTCCAATTCATTTTCATTTTCAATATGTCTTTGGCTATTTGGGGCCCCTTGCCCTTCCAAATAAACTTCATAGTTAGCTTTACTAATTCAGTAAAAAATGCTGTTGCAAATTTTATTGGGATTGCATTAAATCTGTAAATCAGTTTAGGTAGGATACGCATCTTAATGATGTTTAGTCTTCCTATTTATGAACAGAGAATATTCTTCCATTTATTTGGTCTTCTTTGATTTTCTTTAAAAATGCTATGTAATTTTCTGCATACAATTCATTTATAACTTAACTTTAGTTATGTTTATTCCTACATATTTGATTCCCTTAGTTGCTACAATAAATAGAATTTTTTCTTGATTTCCTCCTTAGGTTGCTAATTATTGGTATATAGAAATGCTGCTAATTTATGTGCATTAACCTTATAACCTGCCACTTTTCTGAACTCATTTATAAGCTCTAGAAGCTTTGTTCTAAATATCTCAGGACTTTATATGTATAGGAGCATGTCATCTGCAAACAGTGAAATTTTTACTTCTTCCTTTCTAATTTAGATGCCTTTTATATGTTTTTCTTGCCTAAGTGCTTGAGCAAGTACTTCTAATACAATTTTAAATAAGAGGGGTGACAGTGGAACTCCCTGTCTTCTTCCAGATCTTAGAGGGAACGCTTTTAGCATTTGACCATTGAATATGATGTTGGCTGGGAGTATATATATGTATACTGCAGTATTTGGGTGTAATGTTCTGTATATGTCTATTAGATATAGATCTTCTAATATATTATTCAAGGTCTCTGTTTCTTTATTGATCCTCTCACAATATTCTGTATAAAGCTGATAATGATGTATTAAAGTTCCCACTTAGGTTTTCCAATGTTTTTCTCATGTATTTTGAGGTACCCTGGTTAGGTTCATAAATGTTTATGATTGTTCTTTCTTTTTGATAGATTACCCCTTTTATTAATATATAATGTCCTTCTTTGTCTCTTACAATAGCTTTGCATTTAAAGTCTATTTTGATATTAGTATAGCTACTCCCTCCCATTTTTGGTTATTGTTTGCATATAAAATTGTTTTCCTACCATTCACTTGCAACATCCTTGTATCCCTGGGTCTAAGGTGAGCTTCTTGTAGACAGCATATAGATGGATCATATTTCCTTATCTATTCTACCAATCTGTGTCTCTTGTTTGGAGAATTTAATATATTAGCAATCAATGTTATTACTGTCAAAACATTAGTTACATTAGCCATATATTATTTATGTTTATATAAGTCATATGTTGTTTTTATTTCTCTCTTTATTTTTTTTAGTTATTGTACCAATAATCATCATTCCTATACTCTCCTCCAACACTCCTGTTTTTTCCTTTCAACTTGCAGAACTCACTTTAGTATTTCTTCAAGAGCAGGCTTCTTTTTGACAAACTCTTAATTTCTGTATATCTGTAAATATTTTGAACTCTCCCTCATTTTTGAATACCAGCTTTGCTGGATACAGAATTCTTGGCTGGAAGTTGTTGTTTTTGTTTTTTGTTTTTTGTTTTGTCTTTTAGCACCTAACTGTGTCATACCACCGTCTTCTTGCCTCCATGGTTTCAGATGAGAAATCAACACTTAATCTTATTGAGCTTCCTTTGTATGTGATGGATCTCTTTTCTCTTGCTGCCTTCAGTATTTTATCTTGTTTTGAGCATTGGGATATTTCATAAGTATATGTCTTTGGGTAGACCTGTTAGGATTTATACTGTTTGGGGTGTGCTGCTCTTCCTGGACATGTGCATCCATGTCTTTCAAAAGAGTTGGGAAATTTTCAGCCATTATTTCCTCCTACACTCCTTCTGCCCCTTTTTCCTTCTCTTCTCTCTCTGTGATGCCTATAATGTGTATGTTTATGCGTTTCATGTTGTCATTCAAATCCCTAAGTTCCTGCAGGGTTTTTTCTGTATTATCTGTCTGATTTCCAATATATGGTCTTCAACATCACTGATTCTTTCCTCTGCCTATTCAGATCTGCTGTTATGTACTTCTATTATATTTTTGGATTTCTTGCATTGTGTCATTCATCACCATCAAATCTGTTATCATTTAATGTGTGTTTATAATTTCTTCAGTATGTTCCCCCAGTGTCTTCTTAATATCCTTTATATCTTCTATTACTTCATTAAGTTGATTCATGATATTTGTTTGGACATAACTGATTAGTTAATCCATGTTCTGAATCACCTCCTGTTTTTTAGTGTGTTCATTAGACTGGGCCTTGCCTTCCTGTTTCTTCATATTGCTTGTAATTTTTGTTGATGTCTAGGCATCTATTTATCTTGATGGGCTTATTAAGTTGGTTAGCTTCTCTTTCTACTCTAAAGGGTTTTTTGTTGTTTATTTTGTGTGTGTGTGAGTGTGGTAAACTTCCTTTTTGACACTTGGTTCCTCTTATTCTATATCTTTGCAGTTGTGTGTGTTCCCTTGGGAAAAAAATAGTAAGACCAGAGATAAGGAAAGAGATAAGAAGAGAAAAATAATAATAGTAATAAAAATTAAATGTGTAGAAGAAGAACCATATAAGAGCTTGGAAAATAAAGTAATAGGAGGAAAAATTGTAAGAAATACAAAGGAATAAGAATAATAATGGTGGAATTGAAAAAATGAAACAAGGAATGAAATAGAGGAAAAAAATAGAATGTATTAAAACACTGGAAAGATGGGAAGAGAGGAAAAGAGAAAGAGAGAGAATGAATGAAATCCAAATAGGAAGAGGTAGAATGAAAGAAAAGCAAGAGAAGACAGAAGATAGAAAAATGAAGGACAGAAAAGAAATAAAGTAGGTAGAAAAAAATAAGTAAAAGAAAGGAAGCAAAGAAAGGGAAAGACAATAAACAATAAACAAAACAAAAACAACAACAGCAATAAACAACCCAGGAAAACCAGCCTTCCCTCTTAGCCTCCTGTGGAGGTTTTCAGGCAACCAGTACTAATCAATCAATCACTCTGCAGCCTTCCTGTGTAGGTGATTTACCCAGTTTTAGCAAATATAACAAGGGAAAAAAATAAGGTGTCAATAAAAAAATTAAAAATAACAGATCCATAAAGACCTAAAACATGAAAAAAATCTGTCTGCACATTCCCTGTCATAAGTTTCTGGCATAAGGTCTTGATAGCCCAGTGGGTTCCCTCTCTTGGGAGGTATAGGGAATCAAACTAGGGACCTCATGAATGCAAGGCAGAAATTCCTCCACTGAGGTACACCAGTTTAAGTAAACACAGGTTAAGTAGGCTTCTCAAAGCTCATGAGTCTTCCTGTCCCCATTCTCTCAGTTGAGTTGAGCTTCTAACAGTTTACTGGAGCTGGGCTGGTTAGGCATCCCTCTCTGCCCCCTCACTAACCTACTTACTCTCTCTCCCAGGGCTTCTGGGTAAGATGGCCTGCCTGATCAAATACCCCCTCTCCTCTCCCTGGGGATGCCTCAGTGCTGGTTGGGGTCTTTTTTGAGATTCAAAGGGCACTCAGCTGGCCAAACTCACTGAAAAGAAACCACTCTCCACCCTCTGGCAGACCCCTCTTCTTCCCAGGGAATGCTTCCTCCCACTCAGATGGCTGTAGTGAACCAGGAGTTTTACTGAGTCTATTTGCTTTGAGGGTGGTGTAGATGTCCAGCCACAGGGGTGAGTAAGTCGTGGTTTTCCTTTGGCTTCTTTTTCTGTCTTGTTCATGCCTGGATGATGTGCAGCACTTTCCTGTTCAAGAGAACCTTAAAGCAGCTCACTCTGATAGATTTTTGCCCTTTCTCCATTGTCATGTGTGAGAGAGTTAAGCTCTACCTATCCACTTCAACATCATCTTCCTGGAAGTCCTCAAGAGTAATGCTTTTTTGAATTTCAGTCAAGCTTGCAGACTCATTATTAACCCTTGGAACTGAATTTTACATTAATTCATGTGGTGTTTTCAAAAAAGTTTTTAAAGCTTTAAATAATATTTTGACTATATTCTACAGATATTGAAAGGTTATAATTTGCTGTTTATTTCAAACTTCCTATTTTTGCTGAATATTATTTTTAATATTTAATTGTATTACATTATATGGAGAAAATGTTGCCTGTATGATTTTTGTTTTGCAAAAACCTTGAGATTATTCTTGTGTTTCAAATGCATATTCACATTTTTATGTATCTTTCATGTGTATTATGTTGGAAGAAACTTTCAAATTACTGCATCATTGAGGATAATTCAGAATATACTCTGATAAAAATCATCACCAAAAACTCAGTGTCTTAAAGGTTTTTTCCTCTAATATTTACTTATATATCCGCTGTGCATCAAGTGAGGCTTTGGTCACCACTGAGCGACACAGGCTGATGGAGATGCTGCCAGCAAGAGAGAAAGGAAAACATGGGGAATCACACATTGGCCTTTAAAACTTCCATCAGAAAATGACATATCTCTTTCACTCTGGCAAGTCACAAGCCACTCATACTTTGAAAGGTAGGGGAATGCAATCCTATAAAGTGGTTAGAAAAAGAGAGCCAGGATTCATTTGAACAATTACTTTCACAATTGGCAAATATTAAATATGGGATTTAAGTTCTCTAAAGTTTTATTTTTGCCATAGTACTGACTTGTGGTTTTCTTAAAGAGGTGCATTAAATTTTCCTAGTATAACTGTGAAATTATCATTTATGTTGTGTATTTATAAAGGTTAAATGTCTATATATTTTCAATAATATAAAAATATATACATACACAGAAGATTTTACATTTAAAAAAGTCTTTTTTGTAGTAATGAAAGTGTTCTAAAATTTTTGAAATGATGAACGTGCAACATCATATTTATACTAAGAGCCATTGATTATACACTTTGGGTAGAATAGTCAGAAAGAACAGCTATGTACAGTGGGGGAAGCATAGAAAGATTGAGAGGTGAGGAATTTTTGTTTGTCTGTTTTATGATTATGATTATCGAAATTATGAAAATGCTCTAATAATGATTGAAGTGATGAAAACACAATTGTGTGAATATACCAAATACCATTGATCGTACACTTTGGATGAATTGTATGCTTTATTAATATGTATCAATAAAATCAATTTGTTTCAAAAAATAAAAATAAAAAATACAACACACACAAAAAATTTTTTCCTAGAGCTGTGAAAATTCACAAATTGTCTTTTATCTTTTTTTAGATTATAGCATTAATCAATGGAAGTACCTCTTTCTTTTAGTTAAATTATTAATTTTGAAACCAATTGTTTGATATTAATATTTCTACACCCTGTTTTTTTGACTCAAACTTTTGTTAATGTATTTTCAACGTTACTTTATATTTGAGCTTTTGGATTACTTTAGAATGGCCTCTTGTAAACAGCAAGTGATTATATACATTATATCATATATCATATGAGTAGGTATATTTTACTTCTATTTTACTGTGAGAATATTCCTCTTTTAACAGGAGAGCTTCAATTTATTGCAATTATGTATCATGTTGTATTTATTCCAGTTTTCTTACCATTTCTCCTTTCTTTAATTCTCTAACTTTTCTTGGATTAATTAATTTTATTTTTCCCAGTATTTTGGAAAATTTATATCATTAAGAAAATGTTTTCTCTGCTTGTCTGTATGTGTGCCTGAAGAGCTTGTTTCTGAATTGATTTTTATTATTATTCCAAAGGCTGGCTCCTTGGTGTGTCTTTTCAATATGCAGTGTATGTCCTTCTTTAGCTCTAAGAATATTTTATTATTGCTTTTCACTAGTTCACCCATCCCCTTTGTTTATTTCTCTAGCATCTTATTAGAAGGAAATTAGACCATCTGAATCTGCCCTATGTGTATTTTAACTCCCATTCTGTACTTTCTCTCTCTCTTTTTTTTTTTATTATATCATGACACACCCTAAAAAAATTATTTGTCTTGGAATCTCAACTCACTGATGATATCCAGCTCTATCGATTCAGCTATTGGATTTACTTAAGATATTTTATTTCATATATCTTTTATTTACATATTCTAAAGTTTTTAATTGTGTCTTTTTTGTAACAGCTTGCTCTTATTTCATGGATGGAATAGCTTCTTTTGCCCAGCTCACACTCTCCCCAGCTCCCTGATTTGTTCTCTATATTGTTACTTTGAGTCTGCAACATCCTTGGAATCATTCCCACCTTGTGCAGCAATCTTCCCTTGTTCTGTTTCTATAGTCTCAGTATTTTAGAAATTTATTAATGCTGTTGATCCTTTTTAGACATTTATTGCCATTCTCCAGTAATACTGTGAATTAGTTTAAAACATTTGTTTGGCTATTCTGATAATTTTATAAAACTCTGTTCTTAGATGTATGTGACCTCAGTCATTACCTTTATCCACTCCTGCTTACTTCTTGAATCAGTGTATGCCCTTAGAATTACAGGATATTTAATTCTACCGTTCTCATTCTACAACTTTGACAAACTCTTCTCTGACTCCTGGCAACTCTCTTTTTTTTCTCCTCAGAGTTCTGCACATGACCCTTTCCTATATACATTAAACCACATTTCTTAAGAGGAGATGAATGAAGTATTGCTATTGTCAAATAAGTACTAGAGGGACTGTCTTGAAGTAACTTGCCATTTGCTTTAGAACATATGAACTTTTTTCCTAGTCTCTTTTTTCCCCAGAAAGTGCCTCATTAAGTAGAATGTAAGCAGTCTCAAAATCCATGGAAACAGCTTAATCTGTGAATTATGGTTACTCCATAGAATACAGCATATTTGCTGGGTAATATAGATGGGGTTTTTGTGTGTGGCTAAAAGCTGACATCTTGAGCACGGGAAATAGATTTCAATTTAGGTCTTTCATAATAGCAGAATACAGTAAAAGAGAATTATGTATGTGTGTGTTGTTGCTATGTAAACTGTAAATATTATATCTGTTCTTTTTTTGGTCTTTATTTTTTTAATATTACATTAAAAAAATATGAAGTCCCCATATACCACTCACCCCCTCACCCCACTCCTCCCCATAACAACAATCTCCTCCATCATCATGAGACATTCATTGCATTTGGTGAATACATCTCTGAGCACCGTTGCATCTCATGGGAAAGGAGCCGTATGGCTTGCAGTGAATAAACCCATGACGAATCTTCTCCCATCTAAGGATATATTTCAACTCAGTAATGGCGAGCTTCTTGTCATATCTTCTCAGGTAGCAGGACTCAGAGGGAACAAACTAGTGTAGAAATTGCATTCTGCAAATCAGGCTTTATAAGACCTCTGATCCTCAACTAAATATTGCACATTACCTTGACCGTTTGTATTTCTTTGATACCAAGCTAAGCATGGCAAATGGTTTCCGTCTTGAATGACAATTCTTAATGTTTTACAGTCACTTCCCAAAATGCTGTGTTGAAAAGGATTCTAAGGTCAAATATGTACCCTTTAGGAAATAATAGTATAATAATTTTCAATATCAGTCATGGTTAGCAGGAGGAAAATGTGGAAAGACACCCAGAAATGTATTGTCGTGCAGTTATTTGACACCACTTCTCTTGATGCCTTCCAGGAAAATTCTTAATCTAAATACATACAAATATACTTACAGTATAACCTGCTAATGTTTGATTTATTTAGTTTCTAAAAAAATCAAAAACATATTTTCCTGAACACACAACTGATATGGTTTCTGTCTTTTTATACTCTCCATTTGATATTTCTAAATAGTGGTTAAGATTTATTTCCTATTTCTGAAACTTGAATAAAGTTTTCTATTTGCACATTGAAGTAATTTCCTGTGACTTATACCAGATAATTTAGATAAAAATGCTGCTATTAGAATGCTAAAATAGAGAACTGAAATAAGAATGTGTCTCATATAGTATTATATCTGAGTCTGAAATTGATTGATAAAAATTGCTTTTCATGAAAATTGATAATGTGTATCTAGCTTGAGGTACATGCTCATTGTAACATGGTATTAAAGATAATTTGCATGTGAGCAATATGTTTTAACAAGTATATTAGAAAGCTTTCAATACTGTAACCTTTCTAGAATAACTTGCTGCTGAAAAAAGAAAGCTTTTTTAAAAAACATTAGACCAAAAGGCAGGTTTTTAAAAATTTTTATATCAAATTTTATGGATAAATTATTCAATTCAATTTGGATGACGGGCTCCTAAAAAAGCGTTGATAGATTTCAGAAGAAGGATGTATGTGTGGAGGGGAAAAATTAAGCAATGATAAATGAAGACATGTTTCTATCTTGCAATAACCTATACTAATTCTCAATTATATTAGTAGGGAAGGCAGAAATACTACAGATGATATAAGCATGATCATTCTAAATACATATTGTTTGGTTTCCAAAGGCAATCAGAATGATAACACATGCTCTGACATATCCCCCTTGTTTTTGACCTTGGCCTTATTACACTATTTAGTCGCATGAAAGAAAATTTCTGAAGTTGTGAATAATAAGTGAAGTTTACAGTTTATTCTATAAATTGGGTATTTCTGTGATGTCATGTGATTTGACCATAAATACTAAGGCCCAATGTGGTTCTCTTTGCATAATCATCATACTTACCTGCTTCCAGAAGTGTTTTGACAAAAGGCTTTAATTTTTTAAAACTTCCTATGTTTCCAGAGCCGTCTAATTCAGATATTTTTCATCTGGGCATCTACTGTACTTACAACCTATGTCTATCAAAATACTGTACATGGGTTTGTCTCAACCTCTTTAGTTGTGTGATTTAGTTTTATTTCCTTGATTAGATATGAAATATCTGAAGAAAGGGTTAATTAGCTGAGTAGGACAGACTGTCCATTTTACCTGGGTCTCCTAGGACATTTTAGATAAGAGTGGGCATTGTGGGTCCTAGTTCAAATTCCATTAATCAATTGTTCAGTCGGTCACTGTTCACCACAGTGGAAAGATAGTGCATCATAAACTTTTAGAAAATATGGCTATTCTGAAGACCACAATGGTTATTTATACTGCCCAGGACATTTCTGTCCTGGATTAAAGAAATAAAATAAGAGGATGCTTGGTGCACTTGAATACTATGGAAAGATATTCTTAATAAGCTTTGTTCCCTGCTGGGTCACCTTTACTCTAAGGAAAAACAAGCCACACAGACTTGAAAATTACCTTATGCAGATTAATATATTCTCTTACCATCACTCGCTTTACAAATGATAATATCTTCTTAATGCAAACAATACAAGTCACACAAAACTGTTGTGTGTAATTTTTCCACATTCGCATCTCTATTGTGCATTTAACTATTGGTTCTTTTTTTTTCCAAAGATTTATTTATTTATTTATTTCTCTCCCCTTCCCCCCCGCCCCAGTTGTCTGTTCTCTGTGTCTATTTGCTGCGTCTTCTTCTTTGTCTGCTTCTGTTGTTGTCAGTGGCTCAGGAATCTGTTTCTTTTTGTTGTGTCATCTTGTTGTGTCAGCTCTCCATGTGGGCAGCTCCATTCTTGGGCAGGCTGCACTTTCTTTCATGCTGGGTGGCTCTCCTTATGGGGTGCATGCCTTGAGTGTGAGGCTCCCCTATGCAGGGGACACCCCTGCATAGCACGGCACCCCTTGTGTGCATCAGCACTGTGCATGGGCCAGCTCCACACAGGTCAACGAGGCCCATGTGGTAGACAGACCTCCCATGTGGTAGACAGACGCCCTAATCACTTGGCCAAGTCCGCTTCCCAACCATTGGTTCTTAAGATGCTGTTATTCTTCATTTGTATGTTATTTTTTTTATTGTAGAAAAGGGGTTAAAAACTGTACATAAATTCTGTCATCTTACCTCTATTCCACAATCACATATTTATAGAAATATGTGAATTATGTTTATTGCCTGTGTGATGGTTTGAAACTGCATGTATCAAAGAATAACACAGTTCTTAAATTTAGTATCCTCCTGTGGTTTATTCTAAGGTCCCATTTTAAGTAGGACATTTTGATGAGACTACTTCAGTTAAGGTGTAACCCATTTCAATCAAAGTGTGTCTTAATCCTGTCACTGGAGTGGATTATAAGTGGGCTGAAACTCAAGCACAAAGAAAGAAATCCGTAGGAAGCAGGAAGCTGAAATGGAACCCAGAGAAGACAGGAGATGCCACCACATGCCTTGCCATGACAGAAGAACTAAGGATCACTGGCAGCTAGCCCTAGAACACCACATTCTTTAGAGAGCAAGTATCTCCTGAATGATGGTTCGATTTGGATGTTTTCCCAGCCTCAAAACTAGGAGTAAATAAATTCCCATTGTTTAACCTGAAAGATTTCATGGTATTTGCTTAAGCAGCCTAGGAAATTAAAATAGATTTTGGCACCACAAGAGTGGGGTGCTGCTATTTTAAGTACTGAAAATATGGGAACAGTTTTGGATTTGGGTAATTGGTTGAGGCTGGAAGAATTGTGGGGCCTCAAAAATGAGTGAGAGCTATAGAGAAATTTGTTTCATCTTAGAGCACACATTATTCATCATGACCAGAATTTTTGTAGAAGTACAGATGTTAAAGATATTAAAGTTCCATTGAAGCATAAGAAGGAAATAATGAACTGTTATTAGAAATTGTAGAAAAGGTGATCCTGGATTTAAAATGGCAAAGAACTTGGCTAAATTGTATTCTGATGTCAGATGAAAGGTAGAACTTGAAAGTCATGAACTTGGGTATTTAGCTGAGGAGATTTCCAGGCTAAATGTGAAAGGTGCAACCTAGTTTCTCCTTGCATCTTAAAGTAAAATGAGAAGGGAAAGGGATAAGCTGAGATCTGAAATTGATGGTTTGAAAAATTCTGAACTTTTGGAAAGTGAGTCTCCAAAGAATAGCGCTCCACGTGAGTGTTTAACTGAACATGAACAAGTCAACCATTTCACTGAAAGTCAAGATTGGCAATACAGTTATGCAGGAAAGATCTATGGAAATTCCTACTGTCTGGTGTTTGGACCTCTGTGAACTACGTGCAAAACCAATACATTTTTTGTATAATTTGTATGAAAAGAATCAATCCAGCCTAGACTAGAAGACAGAAAAGGGGCAAATTGAAGGAAGAAGAATTTCAAGGGAAGAAACATGGAAGCTGAGGTCTGGGCTGAAGTGATCTCCTTGGGCCAAGAAAGCAGGCCCACTCATGTGTGGAAAGGGTGAGGCTTCACAGCACTTGGAGAGAGTAGGCCTTCTCCCATATTGTTCAGGAAGATTGCTACAATTCTAGCACTCTAAGAGGATGGAGCCTATCCCCTGGGGATTGCAAAGAGTCTAGATGCCTCCTAGGGCACTGAGAAGGTGGAGCCTGTGCCCTAGCATTCACAGAGAGCCTTGCCACCATCCCAATGCTTTGAGAGAGTAGAACAGTCAACCCAGTGCTCATTGAGAGCATGGCAGTTGGGCAAGTACTTGCAAGGGTGGGGCTGCCACTCCATTGAGCCCCGAGGACAAAACATCCTTCCATAGGTGACATTCAGATTTTGAAAACTAATGGATAGTCCACAGTTATGAGCAATTCTTCAATATGTGTTCAATATTAAAAAAGAAAGAAGGAAAGAAAGAAAGAAAAGAAGGAGAGAAAGAAATAAAGAAAAAAGAAAGAAAGAAAGAAAGAAAGAAAGAAAGAAAGAAAGAAAGAAAGGAAAGAAAGAAGAAAAAAATTTTATGTGTTCATCAGTTGTAAGAAATGTACTGCATTAATGTTGTTAATGTGGGAAAATGTGGTGGGGGGGAATGGGTGGGGCATATGGGAATCCCCTATATTTTTATGCAAGTTATATCTACCTAAAGCTTCTTTAAAAAGAATAAAAATAAAATAAAATAAAAGTTCAGAAAGAAAGAAAGAGGAAGGAAGGAAGGAAGGAAGGGAGGGAGGGAGGGAGGAAGGATACTAATGGAATATATCCTGCTGGGTTTTGAAATTGTTTGGGTTCCATGATCCCTGTTTCCCTTCCAATTTTTCCCTAACTAATAAGAATGTTTCTCCTATGCCTCTTCCTCCAATGTATATTGGAAACAGATAAGTTGTTTTCTAGGTTTCACATGTCCATTGACAGAAGGGAATTGTGCCCCAGATCAGACCCCACTCATAACTGATTTTTTAAAAGATTTATTTATTTATTTTTATTTCTCTCCCCTTCCCCCCACCCCAGATGTCTATTCTCTGTGCCCTTTTGCTGTGTGTTCTTTTTCTGTCCGCTTCTGTTGTTGTCAGCAGCATGGGAATCTGTGTCTCTTTTTGTTTCGTCATCTTGCTGCGTCAGCTCTCCGTGTGTGCAGCGCCATTCCTGGGCAGGCTGAACTTTCTTTTGCACTGGGCAGCTCTCCTTATGGGACACACTCCTTGTGCGTGGGGCTCCCCTACAGGGGGACACCCTGTGTGACACGGCATTCCTTGCGCGCATCAGCATTACATGTGGGCCAGCTCCATATGGGTCAAGGAGGCCCAGGGTTTGAACTGCAGACCTCCCATGTGGTAGATGGACGCCCTATCCATTGGGCCAAGTCTGCTTCCCCATAAGTGATTTTGATGAGACTTTTTATTAATCATAGTTTTTAAATGAATGAAAGCTTTGGGGATATTGTGATGGCATGAATGTATTTTGCACATAGAATTAACATGTCTTTTGGGGTCCAGAGGATGGGGTGTGGTGGTTTGAAATTGCACCCAGAAAAACATGTTCTTAAATTTCATCCATTCCTGTAGCTATGAATCCATTGTAAATAGGAACTTCTGATGTGGTTATTTAAGATATGGCCCACCTCAAACAGGATTGGTCCTAATCCTACTACTGGAGTCCTTTTTAAGTGAAATGAAGTTCAGACTGAGATAGAGAAAGCCATAGGAAGCAAGAAGCTGAAACAAAATCCAAAAGAGAAGGAAGAGACCAGCAGTTACTTGCTATGTGACAGAGGAACCAAGGATCACTGGTAGTCAGCTCCAGAGCCCACAGTCTTTGGGCAGAAAGCATCAATTTGATGATGGCTTGATTTAGACATTTTCCCAGCCTCAATACCATGAACAAATAAATCTCCAATGTTCAACCAACACATTTCATGGTATTTGCTTAAGCAGCATAGGAAACTAAACAATCTGTTTCAAATGAAATTAGAATAAGTGGGTTTGCATTTCACGTAAAGAATTTAGATCAAATGTTAATAAAGTTTCATAATTTATGAGATAGCATATTACAAAGAAAAGTTTTAAAATCTCTTTCTGAACTTTTTGCAAATAGATAAATTGGGCAAATTTAATTTATTGGTGGCGTGAACATACAAATGGTCATTGTTAAGATGTTAACAATGGTGTGACAAATATTACTAGATGGAGAGATTGCTGCTAAAAATAAAATATTGGTCCAGTTCACTTTCTACAACAATAAGTAAGATCTTTTATTCTTTTTTTTTAAAGATTTATTTATTTTATATATTTTTCTTCCCTCCCCCCCCCCAGTTGTCTGTTCTCTGTGTCTATTTGCTGCGTGTTCTCCTTTGTCCACTTCTGTTGTTGTCAGTGGCACGGGAATCTGTGTCTTGTTTTGTTGCATCATCTTGCTGCATCAGCTCTCCGTGTGTGCAGAGCTCTCCATGTGTGCAGCGCTATTCTTGGGCAGGCTGCACTTTCTTTCACACTGGGTGGCTCTCCTTCCAGGGTGCACTCCTTACGCGTGAGGATCCCCTACGCGGGGGACACCCCTGCGTGGCACGGCTCTCCTTGCAGGCATCTGCGCACTGCGCATGGGCCAGCTCCACACGGGTCAAGGAGGCCTGGGGTTTGAACTGCGGACCTCCCATGTGGTAGACGGATGCCCTAACCACTGGGCAAGTCCACTTCCCAATCTTTTATTCTTTTGAAAAACAGAAGCAGATTTCATCAATAAGTATGCTTTCAGATTATAACAGTAGTTAAAACTTCAAAAAATCAAGTCTAACAGCATTTTCCCAGGAATTGAGTAGGGCATGTTATCTTTTTTAAAAAGAAGAGAAATAGTAATTCATGCTTAAACACCATACCCCTTAGAATTGTGGGCAAAAAATTACAATATTATGTTTTCTCCACTCTTTGCCAGATTAGTATACATTTTATAAAAACATGAATGCCATTTTATTTTTAACGTGTTGGCAAGTAATTTTAACCTATTCTTTACTATTCTACTTTCATATTTCTGTTGTTTTAACAGAGATTTTATAGACTAACTTCCTTAATATACAAAATTGAAAATAAAAAATTTATAACTATTAAAACTCTTCTTAGTTTTTCTTTTCTTTTCTTTTTTCCCCAAAATACACTGTGGCGGCTTTTGAATGCTTTTCTGGGGCTTAAATTTTCTGTAGTTAGTAAAGGATCAACTAGGAAATTTGGAATTGGAATACAAGAAGAAATGACTTAAATGCCCTTACTACCATTCTAGATTTAGTAATTAATGACCAAGCAGCCTTGTTAAAGAGCTGAAGTGTTTATCTCTGTATGTGGACAGGACATGCATACATGTATCTCCTCCTTTTTCTCTTCCTTATTTACTATTCTCTGTCATCTTCCCTTGTCAATTATTTTTTTCCTTTTAGCAAACCTAGTAGTTCAAATTGACATAGCATACAGTCAGGAAAAAACTATTGCCAGTTAGTGGGGTAATGACATAATTCAATTTGAGAGTGAAAATTAATTTGTGAAAATATTTTCTTTCTACACATATGGGAGAGATATGACTCAGTCAAAGTGGCCTTAAATCAATTTAGTGTTGCTGTCTAGGAACACATTAAAGTTGGTAATGACCTTGCCACAATCTCTAACTCAGCTTAGAAGAGTAATATTTAAGAATTTAAAAAATTGGAAAACACTTTGAATTTCTTTGATAGTATACCAAGAATTAATCATTTTTAAAAATTACTTTTTGAAACATAATTTCTAGGCATACATATTACTTAAACAGAAAGTATTTAATTAGACCACAATAGTTACCATTACCTGTGTATGATAAACAAAGGCATACACTGATTGCAGAAAAAACTTTTCTGCATTTTATATTCTTGAATAGTGTATAATATTTGTAAATTTATTATTAAGAAATTTTTCAAATATACAAAAAATTAGAACATATATTCCTATGAACCTTTGAAAAACTGATATCTAGATTTTAGAATTCCAAATATTTTGTTAAGTTTATGTTACTTAATCCATTTTTATTACTTTCTTTTACTCCTTCCTTTTAAAATTATATATGCATTAAAAAAATAGGTTAATTTAAATTGTACTCATTGAAAAACTAAGTAAAATGTCATTCATTATCTCAGAGCAATTGTATCAGAGTTCTTCATTTGCTGAGATATATTCTGAATACATAATTAGTGATCAAATAAAAATAAATTAAAAATTCCTCAATAATTCAAATCAATATTTAAATCATTTGGACAAGTATTCCCTCAGTTTTGGTTACATGCATAAGTCATAATATAGGCTATGATGGTGAGAAATACCCTTTAAATTGATTCAATTTAAAGACAAAATAGCTGGCAGTATATTGCAGTTAAAATGCTCTTCCCGATGCGACAAAGATAGAAAGTTAGGAATACAAGGAAAAAATAATGGACCATTGTCTAAAAGATATTTGTTTTGTTTATGGTGGCTAATAACTTTTGTGTGTTTGTAGGAGTAAAGTGATTGAAGAAAAAGCCATTCATGCATTTGCCATATTAGAAAATATGAAAATGTAAAGAACGCCCATTCCATGCCCTTGCCACACCGCACAGATGAATCTCTTTTATGGAGTCAGATGTCTCTTTTTTGAAGTATGTCTACATTCTGCCAAGGTTTTTGCTCCATTTGAAAACATAGGGGAGCAAATGTGGCTCAGGTTGTTCAGCACACGTCTCTCATGTTGGAGGTCCAGAGTTCGGTTCCTAGTACCTCCTGGAGAAAGGCAAACAAACAATGAGTAGACAGACAAGTAAACCATGTTGGGGAGTGGCGAGGGAGAAATTAAAATAAATAATTAAAATAAAGAAATATTTTGGTGAGCAGAGCTGCCTTCCAAAATACACACCATCTTTTATTTCTGAGTGTCCTTTAGTCATTTTGAAATAAACATAATAACTTGAATTTATATATTGCCATTCAGGCACAGACCTCCTGACATGCCATAGAAAATAATTAATTGAGTTGCAAGAGCCATACGGTGATGATACACACTGCCTAATTCAGTAGCATAACTGCTATCTTTAAACACTAGATTTCCAGAAGATCTAGACCCTTAGTTATATTGTTTAGATTTTATTGTATTTCAACTGCCAGACCTAACATCAAAGAATAAAACAGAATTTATGGTCTTTGCTTCCTAAATTTACATTAATTTTAAGAGTTTTAACCTCCAAAAAAGTGTTCTATTTGTCTTTTTTCCCCACATTTTCAAAGCAATTTTCTTGAGATATATTCATGTATCATACAATCCACCCAAAGTATACAATGACTCTTTAGTATAATCACAGATTTGTGCATTCATCACCACATACAATTTTAAAGCATTTGCATTACACCAAAAAAAAAAAAATTCCTACCTCTTAGCAGTCACCTCTCAATCCCACTATCCTTACCATACCCCATACTTAAATGCTAATATAAATCCATCTTTATAAATTAATTTATATTCACATTTCATATTAATGGAGTCAAACAGTAATATTTTCTGCCTGGTTTATTTTTCTTAGCACAATGTGTTTTGTGTTACAATTGATAGAAAAATATTAATATATTTCTACCACTACAGTTCATAGTTTGCTTTAGGTATATTTTTTCCATTATAATACCCTATTATTAACACCTTGTAATGTTTTTTTTTCTTTCCTTTTTTTTTTCTTTTTTAAAAGATATTTAGATTGCATACATGTTACAGGGAATATATAGGGGATTACCATATGCTCTGCTCGCCACACCTCCCACATTTTCCCATATTAGCAACATCTTTCATTAGTGTGGTGTTCATTGCAATTGAACACATTTTTGAACATTGCCACTAAGCATGGATTATGGTTTACATTGTAATTTGCACTGTCTCTCACTCAATTCTGTAGGTTATGTCAAGATATATAATGGTCTGTGTCTGTCATTGTAATGTCATTCAGGATGACTCCCAAGTTCCAAAAATGCCCCCATATTGTACCTGTTTTTCCCACTCTCTATCCTCAGAACCTTCAATAGCCACTGCCTCCACATCAATGATATTTCTTCCATTACTGAAATCACAATAAGTCTATAATAAATACTAGTAAGTCTACTTTAGTCCATAGTTCATTCTCCAAGTTCTTTTTTAATGCTATTATTAAATTTGAATCATTCCCCTTATATATTAGATAGCTTTCTTGATATAAAGAAATGAATCATAATCACTTCAAAATTGACGTAATTTTCCTTATTTTTCCTTGCTATAATAAAATATAAAAAAATCACTCTTCCAAATATAAATTACTTTGTTTCAGTAATTTTATAATATCACAGATAAACCACAACTTCCTCTTGCCTTAATCATTCGTGTAATTGTCAGCATAGAATTTATTGGAAACCTTCATTGTTCCTGTCCCAGTAGTTTTGATTAAGAGATGATTTGCTTTAAATTAGATGTGAAGATGGGAAAACACTAATTCAACTCCATTTGTGAAATGAGAACTTCTTTGTTTGCTTATTTGTATGATATAAGTTGGGTATTTTCCTTGGACTGGAATACATTTTTATAAAATGTAGTGGTTTGAGTCTTTGTGGACCCCAGAAAATTATGTATTTAATTTGGTCCATTCCTGTGGGTGTGAACTGATTGTGAACATTTGATTAGATCAGATGCCATAAGGTCAGTTTGATTAGATTAGTCTAGTAAAGTATAGCCTAGTGTTGCTCTTAATTCTCTTACTGGAACAGAGAAAGAGGCCACAGGCTCAGAGAGAAACCCCCAGAGGCTAAGAAAGAGTATCTGCAAGGCCAGAGGCTGGAACTGATGGAACCCAGAGGCATGGAGAAAAAAACTCCAAGAAGCTGAGAGAGGAAGCCTGGAAGCCAGAAGCAGGACCTAGAAGAAAGAAAGCCACAGGAGCAGAGAACAAGATGGGGGCAGCCAGAAGAAGGCAACGGAGCCTGAAGGAGAAGGCAGAGACTGGCAGATGCCACACTGTGCCCTGCCACATGCATGATTGCCCATAGCTGCAGCTTGGGAAGAAAGCATCTCCTGGTAATGCTTTGATTTGGATATTTTTCTCAGCCTTGGAATTGTAAGCTTTTAAGTTAATAAATCCCTTTAGCAAACCAAAACAAAGAACTATTCAGAAGTCTTAAACAATCAGTCATCTCATATTTTAGAGTAGGTGGTTACATGGTGGGAACTCCTTATAATATTATCTTTTATAGTTTCTCTTTCAATAAATCCAGTTTTAAGTGATAAATAATAGCTAAAATTTAGTGAATGTTTACCTTTGCTATTTAGCATTTTGCTAAAATCTTTATAAAATTCCTTCATTTAATTTTCAGAGCAACTCTATGTGATAGAATAGCTTTGGAAATTAGGACTCAAGGAGTCAGGGAAGTGAGGCACTTTGCCTGTGGTTATTTAACTAGTAGAGATGAAAGAGAGAGAGGGAGAGGAAGAGGAAGAGGGACAGGGACAGGGGCAGGGACAGGGAGGGAGGGAAGGAAGGAAATAGATGGATATGGATATATAGACTTAGAGATATACACAGACTCAGTTGTTGCTTTTTTAACCTTCTTAGCTTTGCATGTCATCCAGCAACTCTGGTCCTGCCACTATATGTCAATAGGGCCCCTCCAGTTACTGTAAAACCCAGACCTCCTTGGCCTCACCAGACTACAAAAATTTCCCTCAGGAGCAGGCTAATCCTTCTAACAACCACTGCCTAGGAGAAAGAGATTCAATCATTGTGAAACCTTTCTTTATTTCATTGGTCTCTCCTCAACTTGCAGTTTTTACAGTTTGGTCAGAGTGTGGCAAGTGAAAACAAAATAGTTTCAAACTCAAACTAACTCAAGTAGTTCTTTCTTAACTCCTCCAGTCAGAGATCTTTGCTCATTCCTATGAAATACACTCAGTGAAATTCATATTACTCTTATGGCACTTTGCAAACAGTATATCTCTTGGCAGTTACGACTCCTCCAGTTGAAAAGGAGCAGAATCATTCACTTACAACTCTTAAAAATTTTTACCCTAAGAACTAAGAATAATTTTGAATGATTTCAACTTTTTTTTTCCCTTGGGACATTTTTTGGACATTGGGTTTGTTCTGGATGATATTGCAATGATGGATACAAGCCATCCTACATTATGTCAAAACCTGTAAAATTGTGCAGTGCAAAGTATAAACCATAATGTAAACTACATGCTTCAATATGTTTATCAGTTGTAACAAATGTACCACACTAATGAAAGATGTTGTTAATGGGGAAGAGTGTAGGAGGGGGAAGGAGTGGGGCATATGGGAATCCCCTATATTTTGATGTAACATTAATGTAATCTAAAGCTTCTTTAAAAATAAAGGAAAAAAACGGTATGATTGATAGATAATTAACTTAAAGTCTACAATTTGATGAGTTTGTCATATGTATACATCCAGAAAACCATCACCACAAGTAAGTCAATGAACCAATCCATTAGTTCCAAATTTTGTTCATGTTCCTTTGAAATCCTCCTCTTGCCACTACACACTCTACTCTTCCCTAGACAACCATTGGTCTGCTTTCTATCACTGTAGATAAGTTTGCATTTTCTAGAAATATATATAAAAGAGGACTATATATACATTTTTGTCTAGATTATTTCAATCACCATGATTATTTTGAAAGTCACCCTTATTGTTGTGTGTATCATAGCTCATTCTTTTTTTATTACTATTCCAGTATATGGATATATGTATTATTCTTATCCATTCATTATTTGATGAACATTTAAATTTTTCTCACATTTTGGCTGTTACAAGTAAAGCTGCTGTGGACATTCATGTATATAAGTCTATGTAAGGACATATGCTTCCAATACTTAGGAGTGGTTGAATGAGTCATATGGTAGATGCACATTCAACTTTTTAAGAAACTGCCATACTATTTTACAAAATTTTTATTTCCACAAGCAGGATATGAGTATTCCAGTTCCTTCGCATACTCAAAAATCTTTGGTAATTTAATTTTGGTGTTTTAATTTTGACCATCTTAAAATCCTCATTGTGATTTTAATTTGTTTGTCTAAACTTATGAAACATGCTCTTATTTGAGAAAGATATATATATATATATATATATAATTTGTGAAGCATCTGTTTATATTTTTGCTAATTTTTTAAAGTGGAGTAGTTTATTTACTCTTTTTTGTACTTTTTTCATTATTAGACAAACTGTGTGTTTACAGAAAAATCATGCATAAAATACAGATTTGACATATATTAACCTATTATTAACACCTGGTATTTGTGTGGGATATTTGTTACAACTGACGATAGCACATTTCTATCATTGTACTATTAACTATCATCCATGTTTTAACTTAGGGTTCACTGTATAAAGTAGTTCCATGAATTTTTAAAATTTGTTTTCTGCTGCCATATATACAATCTAACAATTAACCTTTTAAAGCATTCAGATAATTATCATAATCCTGTTAATTTCATTCACAATGTTGTGCTACCATTACCACCATCAATTACCAAAACATTTTCATCATTCCAAATAGGAGCACTGTACATTTTAAGCCTTAATTTTCCATTCCATATTCCATATCCCCACTCTATCTCCTAGTAATCTATATTTAGATTCTGACTCTATGAGTTTGTTCTAATTGTTTCAAATCAGTGAGATCACATAATATTTGTCCTTTTGTGTCTTGCTTATTTCAGATAACATGATGTCTTCAAAGTTCATCCATGTTGTCACACAAACCAGGACTTCATTCCTTTACATAGCTGAATAATATTCCACTGCATGCACATACCACATTTTGTTTATCCATTCATTGGTTAATGGACACTAGAGTTGCTTCCATCTTTTGGCAATTATGAAGAATGCTGCTATGAACATCAATGTAGAAGTATAAGTTTGAATCCCTTCTTTCAATTCTTTGGAATGTATACCTAGCAGTGGGATTGCCTGTCATATGGTAGTTCTAAACTTAGCTTTCTGAAGAAC
Organism: Dasypus novemcinctus; assembly: GCF_030445035.2. Classification (NCBI taxonomy): domain Eukaryota; kingdom Metazoa; phylum Chordata; class Mammalia; order Cingulata; family Dasypodidae; genus Dasypus; species Dasypus novemcinctus. The sequence goes on along the minus strand of NC_080684.1, from coordinate 55,682,348 downwards.
TGTCAAACTGTCTTCCACAGCAGCTGCATCATTTTACATTGCCACTAGCGATGAATAGTTGTTCTATTTCCCTGCACCCTCTCCACCACTTGTTATTTTCCTTTTTTTTTTTTTCCTTAATAGCTGCCATTCTAATGGGCTTGAAATGGTATCTCATTGTGGTTTTGATTTGCATTTCCCTAATTGTTAATTATGTGTAACATATTTTCAAGTGCTTTCTGGTCGTTTGTATATCTTCTTTAGAGAAATATCTGTTCAAACTTTTTGCCCATTTATTATATTGGGTTATTTATTTATTTATTTTTGCTATAAAGGATTTCTTTATCTATTCTGGATATTAAACATTTATGGATATATGGTTTCCAAATATTTTAACCCATTTGTGTAGGTTTTCATAATACCATTCTTTGAGGTACAAAATTTTTTAAATTTTGATGAGATTTCATTTATCTATTTTTTCTTTAGCTACTAGTGTTTTGGATGTAAACTCTAAGACTTTGCCTAACACAAAGTCCTGAAGATGCTTCCCTAAGTGTTCTTCTAGGAGTTTAATAGGTCTGGCTCTTATATTTAGATCTTATATTTAGATCCATTTTGAGTTGATGTTTCTGTTATGTGTAAGGTAAGTGTTCTCCTTTTTTTATTACAAATGTAGACCAGCTTTTCCAGCACCATTTGTTGAAGGAACTGTTCTTTTTCAATTGGCTGGTTTTTGCCCCCTTGTCAGAAATTATTTGCCCATATAATTGGAAGATAACTTATGGGATCTCAGTTCAATTCCATTTATCTATATGCCTGACTTGTGTCAGTACCATGCTGATTTGATTACTGTGGCTTTGTCATAAGTTTCAATGTCAGAAAGTGTTAGTCCTTCAACTTCTTTCTTTAGCTTTAGCCATTTGGGACCCCTTACCCATTCATACAAACTTACTAATAGCAGATATTATCATAGATAATGAGAAAGTGGGGATGGAATGAGTATACAAAAGTCAATGAAACACAGATACACTCTAAGTCCGATAATACTTTCTTTTCCTGGTTTAGAAGGACCAGATGCATTTCTACCAGTCAATGGACTTCTGAATCCCAGTTTCCCAAACATTTTGCAGTTGTTGGCAAGTTTGTTTCTGGCTAGAGTTATAAAGGGATGTTGGATTCAGTCACAAAGCTGTAATATAATAGTTCTTTTCATTTCCTATGTCAGTTCAATTTTAGATAATATTTATAAAATGCAATAAAATTAGATAACCATTACAGGGATGAAGGATAGTTTTATTTGAAAATTTAATGGCAGATTTAAGTGCATTTTTCTACTGAACACTGAGTTTAGTTACATTAAGTAATCTATAAATTAAAAGTTAAATTTAATAGTAACATGTACTATGGAAAACTGTCTGAAATTTACAGGTTTTATTAAAGATACACAGTTTTAAAAGAATTTATTGTTTGCTTTAAACCTTCTAAAAGAAAATCTTAGCTTCCAAAATTATTTCTTTATATTTTATAACTGTTTATAAGAATGATTCTTGTCTCTTTGTTTCTTTCTCTAGAAGTAAAAGATTTATTTATTCCTGTTCGTCATAGTTTAATATTTTATTTCAACTGAAATTTAATAGGTTGGGACCATATTGATTTCTTGTTCGGCCTTTTTTAAACGTTTTATGTTAAATATTCTTTTTTTGTATTCTTATAAAATGTCTTATGAATCTGCACTTATTATCCATCAGATGATAACTATTATCAAAAAAGTATTCTGTGGGGAAAGGTAACATCTGGTTAACTTATTCAATAACAGACAGAAATTTTCCTCTCTTTTGTCTTGTTGGCAAAAGTAATTTCATCTTCATAAATATGCAATATTTATATGAAGGAAAATTGTCAGCAAAAAATCTCAGAAAATAGTTTTATTTAAAGATCTTCCTAAAAAGCTACAAATATATTGTCTTAAATTTCTAGGTATTGTTACACTCAGACTTAAAACAGTCCTTGTGATTGATATTCCATCAATTGAGAAATATTTTGAGTTCCTAACCATGTATCAGGCCACTGTTTTATGTGTTAGGGAGACAAGGAGAGCAATAAACAAATAATAGAATATGTTTTCATACAAATGCATTTTTCTTAAAATATATGATAAGCTAAAATTTAATTAATTACACTATTATCATTATTTTCTTCAAAACAAGATTCAATGTTATTTTACAATAGTAACCTGCTTCTTGTTATCTCTGCTACACTATCGATTATATTTCTGCAAGGTCAGTAGGTCTTTCCAATGTGGAGTTTTTTGGAGAAGCACGTGATTCAGGTAAATGCTGAATTAGTTGACAAGTTGTAAAATAGAGACTTTCAGAGTCCACAGTAAAAGAAAATGTCACAAATAATGACTTTGACAGACACATTTAAATTATTTATTAAGATTAGAAAGCCTAGTATTTGTATCTTAAAACATGGGCCAAGTGATCAAACCGTTGCTACTTCAACAGGCTTCACTTTAATCCTCTAAAATGTTTCTGTCAATATTAAAGTCATGAAATGGTATTGATTAATCAGTGAGTATCCTTTAATATCACTTTGATCAAAGTGTTGTTGAACTTGAATTAATTACAATAATCATCTCTTTTCTACAGGTTTTAAACACAAACATTCAATGCGTAAGAAACAGACAGTAATCTGTAACTCAGCTAATTCACTATAAAATTTGCTAAGATAAGCTTTAGAGAAGTGAAAATTTACATAAGCAAAAATTTTATTAGCCACAAGGTAGATGTGGTAGCCTGAAGCTGTTTGTACCCCAGAGTAACGTCCATTCCTGTGGGTGTGAACCCAATGCAAGCAGGACATTTTAATGAGGTTATTCAGTTAAGGTGTGACCCACCTCAATCAGGTGATTTTAATTGTATTACTGGGGGCATTTATAAGCAGTATGAAAATCATACATAGAAGAGAAAGTCACAGATCTCCCAGAAGTTGAAATTCAACAGAATTCGGAAAAGAAAGGAAAGATCGGAGATGCCTCCACGTGCCTTGTCATGTAACGCGCTAAGGGCCAAGGACAACCAGCAGCCAGCCCCAGAATGCCCCATTCTTCAGGGAGAAAGCATCACCTTGATGACATCTTGATTTAAACTTTCTGTGAGCGAATAAATCCCCATTGTTTAACTCAACCCATTTCATGGTATTTGTTTGAGCTGCCTAGGAAACTCTAACCGTGGAATATATTAATTATTAATTAATTAATTTATTTTTAGGAAACAATATAACCTTAACCACATGTAAACTAAGATAATTGTCTTCTTAGGTTATAGTCCTGAATTTCAGTGGTTTGAAACACTGTCTAACTGATAAACACATTTCAAAAAATATATTTACCCACTTCTGAGATCTAATCTTAAAACAACTCCTATGGACGTTCACCACAATTCTGAAGAAACAAAACCATGAGGACATTAGATCAACAGGCACATCAAACATAAAAATTAACTTTCCCCAGGATAGACCCAGATGAAGTAATAACCATGGGTTTCAACCACAGTGGGGTTTGAATGGAGAGAAACACTTCTGGCATGCTGATCCTATCCCCAGCATTACCACCTCCACCTTGGTCTCAGTAAATTATTTCTAAACAACCATGAGGCATATAAGTAAGCTAGTTGACACCAAATCTAACTTGATGCCATGTGATGTATTTTAAGTGAGGTTTGTCAAAATACTTTAGTGTGTACAGACAAATGTTTGTTACTAGGTTTCTTTCTATTATTTTCATATTACATCCGTAATTAATTTGGAGCCTTTGGCATTGTTAAAGAGTACCTCCTAAGGAAAGAAGCCCAAACATTTAATAAAAGCAGGTACCACTTTGAACTATGTTAGGTAAGTGGGCCCTGTCTAGATTCCACTTCAAAACCACTCTTTTGTCTTACCCTATTAGGTGCTGGAGTATCTAGTACCTTACATTTTGATTCACAGATGCTTTGCTTCAGACGTTTTATACACTAAACCAGGAGATGTTTCTCTTTTGTGATGAATAAAGTTGATGGAAAATTTGATCCACTTACCCTGAATTTCCAACCCACTAAGGCTCCCTTTCCACATGGGGCATTTTCACCATCACCCTTTCCACCTCCCAATAATTACCTCTGCTTTTGCTATGGACTACACGGTCTTCTCGGCCATCCCCACCAACCCTAACTGCAGGATCAGAAGTTCCTTCCCCAATAGGATGGAGTGCTTTTTCCTCAAGGACAAAAATGTGTTTATATACTTACTCAAAATTTACCAGAATATAAATTTAACCAGACTTGATGATTAGTAAACCCCTACTCATTCCTCACATCCTGACTGACTCTGCATGACCTTAGCATGTAGGAAACTCAATTTAGTACATAAAGAGAGCATTTATTAGACCTGCCATAGTTGCATGAAAAATATATGGAATTATTTAGATGTCAGTGAAGCCCTCATAAACAACCTTTTCTGGATCCTATTAGATTAATAGCCTTATAGTGTAATAGAATGATGTTCTAAAATCTCCCATGGCCTTCAAAATTAAGTGAATATATCCATGACCTACAGCATACTACCTTCTATTAGAAGCAAAATACAGTCTCTTCTCTTAAGAAAGATAGTCAAATGGATGGGGGTACATAAAAATACAGAATGCAATGAAGAATTCAACAACATGCAAAACACGGTGCAACAGTTTCATTGGGAAAGGAGAGAGCAGGTACAGCTGAGGGTTGATCCTGGGTTTGAAGGAAAGATTAGAGTTTGACAGGTAGAGATGGGTACACAGAATTTTCCTTAAAAAGCAGGGATAAAAGTCATAAAAATATGGAATAAGAATAATAATGGACATAGCTAACATTTACTGCACCCTTCTAAAGTGGGGCTTTATGTTAACCCAGTGTCCATCTAATTTAATCCTTATAAAGATCTTATATGTGTGGCTGTTATTATCGCCATTTAAATATGGGGAAACCGAAGCTAAATAATTTGCTGAAGTTTATTTGAGCACATGTGTAGGATTAAGAAACAAGATTGGTTTGAGCAGATTGCGTATTGTCTAAGGAAAAAAAAAAGTAAAAAAATAAATAATGGAATGTAAATCTTGTTGTGAAGGCCATCATTTTACTCAATATGTAATTGAACATCACTGAATGCTTTTGACATTCAATGTACATGGCCATGGCAAGATTCAAGTTTTACTTAGAAACTTTGTAGAAAGGATAAATCAGTTATCTAGCAGTTTGAATTAAAGAAGTGAAAATTTAAGATTAAAAGACTAGTTAAGGTACTGGCTCTCTTTTTCCTTTCCCACCATCACTGCTTTAGGATAAGCCTTATCTTTATGTCCATGACTACAGAAACAACAAGAAAACTTGTCTCTCTGACTTTTTAAAATGCATACTCTCTGACTTACTTAAATGTAGTCTTTGTTGTCACCAAAGCGAACTCTGTCTAATGCAGATACCATAGTGTAACTACTCTTTTTAAAAACCTTCACTTGCTTACTACATATTCAGAAAAAGATTCCATGTGTCTTAGTATAGTTTGTGAGCCTCTTTATAATTGAAATAGCTTTCTACCTTTCTTAACCTCCCTCTAGTCTCCATCCCTCCCCGCCACAGTCTATAGTTAAGCATACAAAAATGACTAACTCTTACCAAATTTAGAAGCTTCTAAGTCACAACATATTCCACAAGCCTGCGGTGCATCCTTAATTCTTTACTTAATAAAAGTTATTCACATCTAGAGATTACCCCTATTTCCCTGCAATGCAACATAGGGAGACATTCCATTCTCTGAGCTTTCATTTAGCATGTCTATGCTTCCAATATTACGACATTTGTCCTATTTTTTTGAACAATGTGTTTGTATGTCTATTTTCTGCAGTTGATAAAATACCTAGAAACAGGGCACAAAATCTGTGCCAATAATGAGATTTTACAAAATTTCCCTTATCAATGAAAATGATTTTCTCAGCTGTATTATGTGTTAGCCAGGAACAAAGGAGAAAAAGCTCCCATTCTCCTATGCTTTTCTTTTATTTTTTTTCCCATTTTTTTCCTTTTTTTAAAAAAAGATACATAAATCACATAAAATTTTACGATAAAAAATATAAGAGTTTCCCATATACCCCCCTCCCCACAGTCACCACTCCTCCCACATCAACACATTAGTGTGGTACATTCATTGCATTTGATGAGTGCCTTTTGGAGCATTGCTACACAGCATGGATTATAGTTTATGTTGTAGTTTACACTCTCTTCCAGTCCAATCAGTAGGTTATGGCAGGATATATAATGTCCTGCATCTGTCCCTGCAATATCATTCAGGACAACTTCAAGTCCCAAAAATGCCCCCATATCACACCTCTTCTTCCCTCTCTCTGACTTCAGCAACTCCCATTACCACTGTCTCCACATCAATGATATAATTTCTTCCGTGGCTAGAGTCTCAATAATTTCATAGTAAAATACCAGTGAGTCCACTCTAACCCTATTTTATTCCTCCATCCGGAGGACCCTGGAATGGCGACATCCACTCCACCTCTAAATTGAGAGGGGCCTTAGATACCACATGGCTGATGGATGGAATTTTCCTGCTTGCAGCTGTAGCTTCTCTTGGTTCCATGGTGTGGTGGATGACCATCCTCACTTCCTTGATAGCTGATCTGGGTAAGTCCAATGAACCCAAAAGTAGGTGTTGCAACTCTGCTGGGGCTCAGGGCCCAGTTGACACATAGACAGTCCAGAAATTCAAGTCTCCTGAGCATATGCTAACCCCAGAGCCAACCACAGGTTTAGTAAAAGTGACAGAAGAGACATGCGAAGAGAGGTCACATATGAGTCCAATTTCATCACACTTAGGAGCACAAATTCCAAAGTAGGGCCCACTGGTGAGGCACCAAACTCCAGAGTCATCTGCCATGACCGTAGGACCTGGATGTCTCGGTAGCCCTCAGGAGCACCACTACCTGGGGTTGTAGCTATTTTGGCTGTCTCTGAGATTTTGCTAAGATGTGCATAAAGTGCGACCCCTCTGATGACCTCACAACTCATTTTCAAGTCTCTTTGCCATAAAAACTATTTATCTTTACCATTGTCCCCTTTTATTCAAAGTGATTTTCTAGTTGCATCACCAGCTGGTGCTTGGCAGTAATCCCTTGGTGCCAGGGAGGCTTATATCTGGGAGTCATGCCCCTTGCCGAGGGGAAGGTAATGCATTTACATGCTGTGTTTGGTTTAGAGAGTGACCACATTTGAGCAACACAGAGTTTCTCAGGAGGTAACTTTTGGGCACCCTGCAGCTCTAGGCCTAGTTGAAATTTCAAGCACACAGACTCATTTCTGAAAGAGGTGACAATTCAGGTCACAGATCCTGACAAGCTAAACTTGCCTCATTGATACTTCATTTAAGCAAAATCCACCTAATAGCAAAGTAGTGAGTCACCAACTTAAAGAGAATAAATAATACAATGATACTTTCATTATAAAATTTATTTAATGATGAAGGCTATAATCACTGTGATTTTTTAATATTAGTTAGGGCACACCTTGTAGGAACTCTGGACAATGGTCATTTTAGGGTAATGGTTTAGTAATTGGCCAGGTTAAGCTGATTTTGAGGATTTGAGGGAATATTTACTCAGAAAGGCAAATGAAAACCATACTTGAGGAGAAGAGTAAATGCTGCTGTGTTGCTATTAATTTGAGCTATATCAGGTATTGTCAAAGAAATGCAAGCATCAGGTTCAAGGAAGAATGAAGTGAAAGAGCAAAAGTAGCTTGCCAAGTAGAAACCAAGAGTAATAGTAGATTGTACTTAAGAGTGCTCTTGTAGCATGAAGGTGCACATCAGAGACATTAAACTGAATACTCCTTTGATGTTGGCATTTGAAAGATCCTGAGGTGCCACATTAAAATGCTTCTTATTATTAAAAAAAAAAAAGGATAAATCAGTGTCTCTCTCCTTTTCTCTCTCTCAATTTCTCTCACATATGCATGTATACCACAGTTATTTAAAAGCATGTAAACTGTATTAATGTAAAAATTTAATGAAATAAATAAGCAATAAATGCTATTTAAACCCAGCATTAGTTTATTTAAGAATGGATTTTGTAGTTGAGGCTATTACATTTATGTGTGCACAATTTGTCTAAGATAATTATTTTAAGGCTATGTATTATGGATGTACTTTGTATATTTAGTAAGTTACCCACTTCTATTCTAAAAAAAAAAAAACTACTCTAGGGGATTGAATAGTATTGATTCCACTTCAAAATCTGAACTACTTGCTCCTTTTCTCCTTTTGTATCTATAGATTCAGTCTGAAATTTCCTTTAAATAGGGTGACTCGTGTATTTTTTTGCTTAAAAGTGGTATTATGCCTCACTTCTAATCACCAAATACAAAATATTCTCAGAAAATCTCTATATTTATAATAACATAAAAACACACTCATACACATAATTTATCAAATTCTGAGCATCTTATTCATATCATGAAAAAGAATCACAGTGGGGGGAGTAAAAAATATCTCAGTCTTTTATTGAGCTCTCACTATCCTTACTACATAAACATTCTTATATTTTTTGTGGAAGTTTTGCATCCTTCAATACACCTCTCTAGCCTCATCATTAGCATACCCATCACTTTAAAAGTCTACACCTCAACCATAATGAACTTTAACTTACTGCACAATGTACTCTCCCTAGTGTGCAATGCACTTATATCTGTATTCCACCTGAATAACCTCAATTTGTCCTTTAGGAGTCAGCTAGAACTCACATCCTCTGGGAAACCTTCCCCTTGAACCCATGGCTCAGAGAATATCTGTCCTGTGTACTTTCACTTCTCTACTTATCCTTATGGTTACATTGCATGTATCTCAGTGTTACTTGCATGTCAACTTGTATGACTTTCTTGCTTGTCTCTTCTCAGTCTAAGTGTCAAAACAGTGTCCCTAGAAGAAGAAAAAATGGCTAGTATGGAATTGACTGGCAATAAATATGTTGAATAAATAAAAACTCTGGGATGAAAGCAAAATCACTACATAGGATAAGGATAGAAAATAAATAGCACCCTCCCTAAGTGACTTTCTTCAAATCCATTAACATGCTCTTCAAATTAGGTGAAAGACAATATTTTCAGAGATGGGTATTCATCCTGGGTCACAAACTAGCTTCTAATGAACATGAGCATTAATTTAGATTTTTTGTGCTTAGGCTTATAGGTCTATCTCATTTATGCCCCTTGCTTTCGTTTCTTAGGCTACTCAAAAAAAAATACCATGAAATGGGTTGGCTTAAAGAATGGGAATTTATTAACTCACAGTTTTGAGACTGAGAAAATGTTCAGATCAAGGCATCATTAAGGCAATGCTTTCTTCTCAAAGACCCACTACTGGTGATACACGGCAGTGTCTGCTAGTCTCTCTCTTTTCTTCCCGGTTTTTCTCTCTCTGTCTGAATTTCATTCTCTTACAAAAGACTCCAGTAGTAGGATTTGTACCCATCCCGAATGAAGTGTGTCAGATCTTACCTGAAGTAACCTCCTGAAAAGGTCCTCCAGTGGGTCCCAACACACACAGGAATGGATTAAATATTGGAACATATTTTTATGGGGTACATACAGCTCCAAATCACCACACCCCTTTTTCTCGGTCATCCTGCCTAGACTGAGAACCAACTTCTTATTGAGACCTAAGGGCATGTGCAATGAAGGACTGGATCAGGAAATTATACAGAAAGAATGGTTGGAAATTACCTTCCTCCAAATATTTTTCAAGAATTAATGTCTGCTTACCTATAAAGCATCTAAAAGGCACGCTTACCCAATGGTTTAACAAAAAGAAATATTTGAGGTAGGATTAAAATCATTCTTTATTTAGTAGTTTGTATGCTGAATTATGCTCTAGTTCTGTATCTCTGGTAACTTTTTCTAAAACCCTTATTCAATCTGAAAAATAGGAAGCTAGAGAAAGAAGAGTACTAATATTGATTTAATATGTTGTGCAAGGTATTTTTTCTTTATTTCTTTAATAATTATTAACCTAATTACAATTCCTGTCCTTTTATTTTAATTTTCCCTACTTCCTTGTTTAGACCCTTCTTTTTTAAATCAAGATAATTGCATAGACCTCTGATCTGTCTTCCTGCAGTCTTTCCCAGCTCTATTTGCCTCCTCATGTTTGAATTTTTTTTTTCCTATCTGTCTTTCTAACCTCATTTCCATGTCCCTTCCTAGCTCATCTTCTAAGAATCCTATTACTAGAGAATGATCTATGTTTTGGGGAGCCTGAAGCTTATAAGTTGGGGGTGGGGACTCTAAGAAAAGTATACAGGATTTTAAATAGGTATGGAAGTGAATATCTACTTAGAAGGCAAAAGGAAGTTACAGAATATTGATTTTAGTTTCAAAAATCACATGAATAACAGAAACATTACAAAACAGGGAATATACCTAACAGCTGTCTCATACCTATATATCACTACTCAGGTCAGTCTGTACAGTGAGCAGAATGGGACTTTGGAAGTCATTCTTACATATATTAATATATGGCTAGCAATAACCTAACCATATTCAAGTGTGACTATAAATCACATAAATAATGCTCCACTAAGCCAAATGATGTGTACTCCTATTCACATTATCATTCACCAAGCAACAAAAATGGCAATTACCCCTCCAATGTCATCAGCGTGAGGGAAAGTGTCACAGAGAAGTCACAGTAGAGAAAGATGCTGTTACTGAGTATATGTCAAGATATATCACTTTCGTAACTGTTTTCAAAAATGACACTAAGCTAACACATGTATCTAAAATTACATGTATCTAAAGTGAGATGACATGAGTACATTCTGGTCACTACTAGAGTCTTGGAAAGAATCTGTGCCAGTGAGGATCTCTGAATCATAAGCATTGTTTCATGATAAATTCACCTCTGCCTCTGATCTTGCCATTCCTAAACTGCTGCCTATCAATAAACCTGCCATCATGTCTTGCTTTTGCTGCTCTTTCGGCTTTCAATTTGAATCTTCTTTAAAAAGTCCTACACTGACTTCAAGATTAAGTTCAAATCTTTCATATCCTGTATTAAGGTTATGAATTGCACTTGTGTTTTAGGAATTGCTCTGATGGTATCATCACAAGTCTTTACTCCTCTACTCTGTTCTGTTTTAATATAGTTTTCATGATACCAGGGACATAACATGTACTCAGTGAATGTTTAATATATGTATTGTTGAATATTAGATATGAAACTAAGGAAAAGAGAACACACAATTGTAGCATAATTAAACTGATTTTACAAAGTTTCTTCTGAACAGCATTGTTACCAATGCTCTATATGAATTTTGATAGGGAAAATTCAGTGCTCTGTCAAATTTTAGGGAAAAAAGACTGCTTTCTACAAAATGGTAATACATATCTTCTATTGAGGCTTTCTAGAGGAAAATACTTCCAAGATCGGCAAGTTTATTTTTGTTGTTAAATCTAACTTACAAGAGAGCCTATAATCTAGTAATTGATTATTCTGTTATATTTTAATTTTTCTTTAATGTTTTTTCTAATCAAGTTGAGAGTCTCTGCAATTTAATAAATGTGATTAGGTAATTGGAGAAACAATTTCATCAAAGCTCTGTTTCCAAAATATGTAATTTCATTAAAGCTGTAAAAATTCTGTTCCCACATAAAGGCGTACAAAATGAAAAGACTGTACTTTTTACAAGTCTTTGTCACTTGTGTCTTCTCTTTAAAACTTATATTTCTTTTTACTAAATAGATTGAAAGAATGGAGCTACTCAAATATATCCAAATTATAAATGTCTATCTACTTACCTGTCATCTATCATACTAGAACTGTAGTTGGTGCTGGGGTTTAATGTATACCCAGGGTACCTGAATCTCTGGACTGACCATGTGATAGCCAGGCCCTGAGCCTCAAGAGACTTGCAACTCCTACACTCTGGTTTATTGGACCCACTTATCTAACATGGAGGTGAAGAAGGTCAACCACCATACCAGGGAGCCAAGACTGCTGGCAACTGAAAGCAGGAAAATTGCATCCAGCATCCATCTGGAATCTAAACCCCCTCTTGATATAGATGTGGAGGGGACACAACCATTCTAAGGTCCACAGGATGGAGGAATAGAGTATGGATTAGAGTGGATTTACTGATATTCTATTCATGAACTGTTGTGATTAGTAATCGAAGAAAATGTGGCATTGGTGTGGAGAAAGTGGCCATGGTGGCTGCTGGGGGTAGGGAGTGGGAGGAAGAGATGAGATGTGGGGCATTTTTGGGACTTGGAGTTGTTCTGGGTGGTGCTGCAGGGACAGTTACTGGACATTGCATATCCTCCCATGGCCTACTGGGTGGACTGTGGGAGAGTGTGGGCTATGATGTAGACCACTGACCATGAGGTGCAACAGTGCTCAGAGATGTATTCACCAAATGCAATGAATGTTTCATGATGATGGAGTAGATTGTTGTTACGGGGGGAGGAGTGGGGTGAAGGGGGTGAGGGGCATATGGGGACCTCATATTTTTTTAATGTAATAATAATTAAAAAATAAATAAAGACCAAAAAAAATAAAGACATGTATGTATAGAGATAATTTTAATAATAGCTCACATTTATAGATTATTAAATAAGAATAGTTACATGTAAACATGTATTATTTATATTTCTTGAAACAATCTTGCCATTGTCTCAATTTTAAAAATGTGAAACTAGAATTTAGAAAGGTTAGATTATCTTCCAAATCATACTGCTAATAAGTGGAATGGTAAGGGTATTTTAAAATGTAAATCATATGTCTATAGTCATTAAAATTCACTGCCGCCTTCAAATTGACTCACAAACACTCATTATGTGTATGTTTGTGTGTGCCTTGATCTGTGTGGACATAGAGAAAAAAATAAACACTTGTAAAATTAATATGTGAGAACTACAAAAAATTACTATGCAAGTACTGGAAAGAATAAGCATTTGCTGTTTCCTCAGGTTCAGAAGTCAGTAGTCCAGAACAAAAAAGAATCTAGAGCAAAATGTATTTCTATACGAGAAAATTCTTGTAATCATACCTGACTAGGGGAAATCATGACCTTTAGATACCCAGACAAACTTAGATTTGTATTTGCCAGTTACCACCAATTCACTGAGATTAAGGAACTATTCTGTACTCAATTTTTTAAATCTGTAAAATGGATGGCAATGACTGTATCACATCATTTCCAAACTAACATAATACTTAAAGCACCAAGACAATAGTTTGGAATAATTCAAATGGGGATGAGAGAGAAACTGACTCTTCATACATCATGAATAGAATGCTAATTCTTTTTTAATAAAATTGAAAACCTTTTTATCTTTAGACTATATCTTCCTCAACTAGGCAAAATCAATTACTGCTTTTATGAAACACTATAAAAATATGACAAGAAGATATTCTACAAAGATATTATTGACAGTACATTCATTTCTCATTGTTTCTATGCATTAAAATAAAAGAATATCCAAGAGCTAAGACCCTATCTGACTTCAAAGGAAATGCACACTTACATTAGCTCTGCAATATGCAGGACAAGATAAGCAGTGACCCCTTTGATTCTATAAATAGAGACCTACAGACAGCCATAGAAGCTTGAAATTCATCTATCGTTTTCGAAATATGTCACATATGAAGATACAACAGTGTTGATATATTATGCAAATATTAATCTTATAGGAAGATATAAATATTCTAAAATATTCTAAGGTAAGCAAAATTAAGAAGTTAAAAAACAAGAAGCTCAAATGATCTTTTTATTAGTTAATTACAAATGTCATGAAAGTGCTGGTGTAATGAAAAGAGTATTCCTGTTAATCTCAAGTAGGTGGACTGAATTTATAAATATTTCCTTTCAGAAGCCATATATGTCGAATTTTTGACTTTGTTTACTCTTTGCATATTTAATTTACAAAAGTGTGATGACGAATTACTATTCTGATCTGATAATTACTGTAGGACTAGGATGAGTACTTTTGAGAAAACTCCCACACTGTCTCCTAAGAATAATTGAAAGAATACTAACATTGAAATTAATTATGTATATTTCTCAATTACAATTCTGTGGCAAAATCAAAAATAGGTATAGATATATAGAGAGGTAGATGATAGATATAGGTGACAGAGATAGATATATAAATATAGACAGTAAGTTGATAATTTAAATAAATATGCTTTAATCTCTTATTTTATTCTGCACATTTTTCATGTTAAAATGCTTCACTTTTTTGAAATTATTTTTCAGTAGTACATGATGGTTGCATGTATGTACATCTGTATGTTATTTTAACATCATAACTTGATCCAATAAGAAGTAGACAAATTTGTGTCCCACATTAAAGAACAACAACAAAAAAAGATAATTGATATCACATGCTTATCAGCTTGGTAGTTTGGTCTTGGATACAAGACCAGGTATCCCAGGACAACACTAGTACGGGGCCAGGCACTCATTCCCTCAGCTTCCAGGGGTATTGCCTACTGACAGCTCAGAGCTGAGTTTCTGCAGAAATTGGTCTGACCTGAAGGAGCTGCCTCCCCCTAAGGCCATGTCCCCTCCCTGAGAGCAGCTAGATTCCAAAATTCAGTCCATACTGAAATACAAAGGCCTAGTCCTCTAGTCCTGACTGAGGATAGCTACCACTTCCAGAGCTCAACAAGGCTTTTGTTGAAACTCTATTTTGCAAGTGCATCACAGTTTACCTTTTCCTCTACTAGTCCAACTTCTCTCAAACCCTTACAATAATTGACCTACTTGGAAATAGCGTTCACAGAGTCTGTTCTGAGGTAGAATGACTTCAGACACAAGGAGGCTGCTCCAACCACAGCATTACTATCACTGAGTATTACTCCCAGACAATGTCAAAGCATGCAATTGTAAAGGTAAGAGTTAAACTCATTGCAAAAAATAATATCTAAAGATCATTTTTAATCTTAACTATTACTAAGGGGATAGGGAATGTGAACTTCTAAACAAGATCTTAGCTAATTTATGACTTCATACATAACAAGAGATAATATTTATCAAATATTTCCAATGTCACATAATTATACACTATCTTCACTCATTGCTTATTACAAACTTAAGTTGAAGAGAAAATCAGAGCTTAGAATTAAGCTACTTGCTTAAAAATTTTAGCAGGGCAGGGTTTCCATCCAAGGCTGTCTTATTCTTAAATATTCCTATGCTATGATTTTTCTGCCCTAAGAGGTACAAAACTAAAACCAGCTAAGTAGGGGCCTATTGGTAACACTTTGGGATGTGTAAGAATGAGTAATGGATAGGCAAAGTGGGTGCAGTTGTTACTGAAACAGTAGGAGCTATGAAGAAAGACTTTCTTAACAATCTCAAAAGAAATGTCTACATAATCAGAATGATCAACATCAGGAAGAGCAGTATAGTTTATGGTAGATAGTTCCCAATATAGAACTCTTGGGGATCCTAGGGCCTCAGTTAGGGATTAGGGGAATAAATGAAAAGTTTTCATAGCTCAAATCAATTAACGCTATTTATCTGTAGCTCCTAAAAATATATTTCTACTACTTATGGATAAAGTGTTTCCAACTGGAAAGGAGGCACTTTGTTTAATAAAAACGTTTCCCAGATATTGGGGGTGGCATCTGAGTGATGAGATTATGATATATTCTAAACCTGGACATACCAGAAATATTTTTAAAGGATCCTTAATGACTGTAATCATGATATGAGTTATGTTTGTCCCAATTTCTATGTCAATTTTCATGTCACTTTGATATCCTTAAAAAGTTCTGAGAATGTGCTAATCCATGACATTATTATATTTAAAATAGCAGTAAGAAAAACAGATAATTTTTCTACATAATTAATGAAAACTCAAATTCTCCATAAACTACATTTGGTAGGGTTTCTATATTAACAGAGTTTAGGAAAATGTTTAATGGCTGCACAAGTATCTGAGTGATTGATTGTTCTACATTTGTACTAACTAATCAAGCATGAACAAAATGTTCTGCTCTCTATTATGCTGTTTGTTATAAAAGTGCTTCAGATTTAATTTTGATGAAAAGTACTTAAAAGACATCCCTGTTACAAGCACTAACACTTAAAACACTTCAGATGAAAATAAAATATAATAGTCAGAAATGCATGAAAATATGAATCCCAGACACCAGGAAAATATTTTTCTCAATGACATTTATATGTTTTCGCCTATCTTTGAAATTATTCCAGAACTTACACTAGGGCATGTTCAAGTACAAACTTACATATGAATATTTGTACAGGGTGTGAATTATGTGATAAATTGACAAAACCAATTCTCTATATTAATAAGATAAATCCATGTTTGGAGGCTTTGTCAAAAAACATGTCTAAATTGAGTAATAATTCAACAAGAAAAATGGTTCAGAAGAAAAGTGGAAATTACTGACCAGAAGAGAATATATGCTTTGGAATAGAGCCTGGTCGTTTTTGACAAACCTGTGGTATGCTAAAGGAGAGGGCTCTCTATTCTGAAAGTGCTTCAGCTGGAGGTCACATTAAGAGAGAGTTTCAGATTGGTATAGAAAGTGTGAGATAGCTGGAGAAAGAGAAGTGTGAGAAGTAGTTTTCTAGAATGTACATATCCTGGATAACAGAGGAGACTTTTGGTGGTGGTGAAGGGAAGTTTATAGTTGGATTTGGATAATGGTCTGATGCTCCCAGCAGGGCCACAAGGGATCTTGAATACATATGGGAAATAGCTGGGATAACTAGAATCAGATATATTAATGAATGAGATCTTTTTACCAGCAGAGAGCAGGGAATGGAAGCGGGTAGGCATAGAATTGTTAGAGACTACTATGTGCGAATTAAGATGAGAGATGGAACACAACATTTACCATTTGTTCATTCACTCATTCACTGTATGAGTATTGATTGAATATCTACTCTTGTCAGGCACTATTATGTAGTGGGGCACAAACAAAATGCCTTACCCTCATGGATATTACATTCTGGTGGGAAAGAAAGCCCTCAGAGTGAACAAGTAAATATGGTTAGACCAAGATGACTGTTGATGAGGAAAATAAAACATGGAAGGTGAATAAGTGACATGGGAGCCAAATGGCATTTCCAATATGGTGCCCAGAGAAGCCCTCACAGAGAATGTAACTTTTGAGTAAATTCCTGAAAGAGTTGAGGAAGAGAGTCATGAAGATATCTCGGTTAAGGATACAGGCCATTGTATGTTTTGTCATAACTTACAAAATTGCGCAGGGCAAAGTGTAAACTATAACGTAAACTGTAGTTCATGGTTAGTGGCAATGCTTCAATATGTGTTCATCAATTGTAACAAATGTACCACACTAGTGAAGGATGTAGTGTACGGGTAAGGCCACATTGGAAAAATAGGAATAGAACTACATTAGGAAATAGGAATTGCAAGTGCCAGTAAATAACTTAGGACTGCTCCCAAGAAGAGTGCCAATAAATAACTTAGGGTCACTCCCAAGTAAAGGGCCAATAAATAACATGGGACTGCTAACAAGGAAGGGCTTTTAAAAAAGAGAAAAAATAGATATGCTATCTTCAGCTAACAGCAGTTTCCGCTTCTGTGTCTGCTTGCTTGCTCGCTTATTAGTAAACTAGCCCCCTCCTGAAAGGCTATAAAAACACCTCTTCCCTTAGACTCGGGGCTGCTCTCTCCTCTGCATAGGATGAGGCAGTTGCTGCGTGGCTAATAAAGCTCTCAATTGGAACTTTATTCGAAGTCTGAGTCTAGTCAATATCGCTGGTCTATATCAGTAGTTAATGTGGCAAAGTGTGTGAGGGCGAGGGAGTGGGGCTTATGGGAATCCCTTATATTTTTTTGTACCATTTATGTGATCTAAAGTTTCTTTAAAAAATTTTTTTAAAGGAGCATTCTAGTAAGATATGTTAAAAAAAAAAACTGAGTTACCAGTAATAATCAGTACAATGGCTTGATTGAAAGAGAAACTGCTCCAGTAGTGCACTCTCACACCAAAGTAAGTCTCAAATGGTAAGCAAGACACATTAGCTTATAAAGACATATAATGAATTTCCAAAGGGGAAGTTACAGTAGTTAGTTGACATTTAAGTTCCTCATTATTATGGTGAGTCTAACAAAGTGGGAATGATCACAGATTGGTTATTATAACATACCTGTTTAATTCTGATCAGTTATGTCAATTGGACCAAAACCAGCTTGTTTCCAACTGTTCCTTAAACTGCTACTTTTTCATGGTATGTTCTGTTTGTGTGTGTGTGTGTGTGTTTTCTTTTCAGAAATCTTCTGCTTTTAACCTTAGAAAGTCCCTGTCACTTCTCAGAAAAGAGGGTCACTCCCCTCAACACCAATGTATGCAGCCAGTTTATTTTACTTAACCCTTAAAATTTAGCAGCTGCACAAACTTCCTTAGGTAAGAGCAAACTTGGAATGTGTGACTGTAATAGAATGAGCAAAGGGTAGAAAAGTAGGAGATGCATGATGAAGATTTTGGACTTCAGTCCTAAAAAGTGAAGTAAAATGTCAATGAAATTTGTTATTTGGTATGGACGGTAGTGTAGATGTGTCCTTGTGTCTAAAGAACTTTAAGATTGTTTTCTATTAAGTGGTGCATGCTCTTTCCCTAGTGTAATCAGCACAGTTAATTACAAATATCCTATTGCTCAGTAAGTATCTGGGTAACAGGATGCAGCTGGTCCTTATGTGAACTTCATTCTCCAAAAATCATCACTAGCACATCAGTAGGTATGATATAATAGGTTGTCAGATTCAAACAAGAGCTCTGTCAATGTGCAACCTGTGTAACTGTGGGTACCTGATTCACTTCATCTATGAAATGAAAAACCTAATGATACATGTACAGCTTTGAGAATTAAAATGATGAAGTATGGGAATCACTTCATTCCTTTTTCGTACTATAAAAAGCCCATTGGTGTTATTATCATATTATCATTATTAAAGTATTAACAAATCAAGTTGTTAAAAAAGTACATGTGTATGAATAATATGCACCATCTTTTAATTAGCTTTCCTGCTGCTAGACCATTTCCTTTACATCTTGGATTGTTTCTAAAATATCGACAATTAAAACAAAGGCCCACAGTAAACCTTTGTTGATTCTAAATTCCATTGAACTGGAAAAGAGACTTGCCCATGCCTGCTAAAAATATTGTATTTCTTACAAGCTCCTCTTCCACACATTTATTAATTCAGACAGGTTTCCCCTGGTTTCTGGCCTGTGTGTGTATCTTCATGTAAACAGAACTACAGATGGTTATGACAAGTTCTTGTTTGTACGTAGTGAAGGGCATGCTGTGTAGCAAATTGCACTCTTGTTTTTCTCAAGTAGATCTCAGTGAAATTTCTTCCTGTTTCATTTTTCTCCATGATAGGACATCATATGGCCCATAGTGAACAAATTTAAGTCTCAAGTAGCAGAGACACAAATAAGGTGCCAATAAAATAACGTTTCTATTGTATGAAGCCTTAATAAGGCTTGTAATTGGTTTTGGTTGCCAAACATATGGGTCAGTGAGAATAACATTGAAAGTAGATTAGATGCAATTCAGGCAGCTATATTAAGAACTCAATGTGGTGAATTTTGCTGTTATCCCAGTCAGGGAACCATTGTGGGGATTCTGCCAGTTGCTGAATATGTCTATTCCAATTTTGCATTCTGGAACTGGGGAAATAGCCACAGAATGGGTCCAGGGACCCATTGGGCCGCTGTGAGATGGACCTGAACTAAAACTCCATCAATCACCTGACTTCCACAAGCTCCTACTTTGACTGGTGGACCACAGTGATGTTTTGGGTCTCCTGGAATCAGTGTCACTTCTGAGCTAGTGTCTAATAATCTTCAATATGGATGATCATTTCCTTTTCCCCAATGCACTGTTACCCTGGTAAAAGGCCAAAGATGTCTTTGGGGAAGGCTTGGAGGAAGATTAAGAGTATACATTTTTGGCAGTGTAACAGGGTCTTTCCCCAAGGCAACCCAGCTTTTCCCTCATTTAAGGGACTCTGGATCTGTAAACTATCTCAAATCTGGAAATTGACATATGGCCATGATTCTCGTTTCTGTAATTCAAGTTAGGCTTTTGTTCACTTGACCTAGAAATCTTCTGCATATACTGATCAAATAGGAATTTAGTAGACTGCCCATCTATTTTACTTCTCGGTACTATATGACCTATTAATCAGTTCCATAGGTCTATATGACTCAGAAGATTTTCCTGTCTACTTTTCATTGTGGTAGCCATAGCCATCTTATCTTACATCTTGTCACTTGGCTTCTACCAGCCAGGGATTCAATCATCCCCACAGTGTTTAAGAATTCTAGTTCTGTGACAGCAGTTCCCATGGCAATATCTGACCAACAGAGAATAGAAACCATAGATCTCTTCAGGGGAGATGGAGTTAGTCTAACAGATTTATTCCTCACATTGCTACTTAAAATTGTGTCCTCTGGAGATTCCTGGAGTGGGTAGGCAGGTCTTATACATTAAATCCATTCTAATATTCCAGTCTTTCTAATCCTTTGGAACCCCTCTTCTACAGTACAGCAGGACAATTCTGGCATCATGACCTCAGGCAATATTGGCCATCTTTTGAACCATGTTTTAGCCAGCCAGCCAAACAAACTGTTAGAGCCCTTTCTAACCCTTCAAGCTACAACATTGAATCAGAAACTTTGCTTAATGGGCCCATATCAATAAAATCAGCCTGGTGCAACTTTATATTAATTTCTTTAGGTGGGGTTGGATGGCAGACTCCATGGGATAGGCAGGAGGTTGTGTAGTCATCTCCTCAGGGCAGGGAGGAGGTTAAGTGGCTGCCTCTTCAGCACAGACCATTCAGGTTTATCTGGAAAACTCTCAGCAGAATTTAAGGTTTCAGTGTCCCCACTTCCATCATCATCAACCCATATGTCTTCATCCCAATCCTCAGGATTCCACTCCTTTCTAATCAATGCCCTCACTTTAACAGCAGATAAGTAAGGTTGAAATTTTAGTTTCCATTGTAACTCTGCTACTCACACAATGAGACTCTAGATCTGATTTTCAGAGATCTCAAGTCTTCGGCTACACAAAACAAGATATTCTTTCAGGGTACACATAGAAACTCACATCATTCATGGGGTGCTTATGTTGCAAATTTGATGACCAGCTCTTTCCTTTCTTTTGGTATTGTATCCAACGTATTTAGGAACATCCAGCCAACATCATTGTATCTTTTAACTCCATAAAACTCTATTAAGGTATCAAAAACACTCTCACCCAGAGCCTTGCCTCCTATAAGCATGGAGGTAGTTGCAACCAGTGGTGATATTTTGCTTATCTGTAATGCAAACTCATGTCATGGACCATCTATATCCTCTTGATTATTGGATACAAAGTCATTAATGCCCTTGAATCTAATCAGAGTAGAGAGCCAATTGCAAAAATCCCAGAACCAATCCAGAAATTCCATTTTTTAGGTTGTTTCTCAAGAACCACTCCTGTTACCAAGCTGTATTAGTCAGGGTTCTCTAGGGAAACAGGACTGACAGGAGATATCTGTATATAATAAGAGATTTTATAAAATTGTCTCACATGACCATGGGGATGCACAAGTCCAAATTCCATAGGTCAAACTACAGTCAAGAGACTCCAAGAAGGTCCTCAATGAGTTCCCCAGGAGATGCTGGCTGCCTGAGGCAGTGATGGGAATTCTGTACCTGAATGCTGAAATCACGTCTTTTTTTAAGGACTTCAACTGATTGGATGCAATGTCTCTCATTGCTAACTGCAGTCTCCTCAGTTGATTTTATTTGTAATCAACTAGAGATTCAATCAGTTCACTAATGATTAAAGTCCATGAGATGCCCTTGTATTGCAATTTGCCCAGTGCCTCCTTGACAAACTACTGAACACCATTACCTGGCC
Organism: Dasypus novemcinctus; assembly: GCF_030445035.2. Classification (NCBI taxonomy): domain Eukaryota; kingdom Metazoa; phylum Chordata; class Mammalia; order Cingulata; family Dasypodidae; genus Dasypus; species Dasypus novemcinctus. The sequence goes on along the minus strand of NC_080684.1, from coordinate 55,660,378 downwards.
AAATTGACACATTAGCCTAACAAGACCAGAAATAGAGATGGTCTGTCACTGATGTCATTGTGAAGTCATTTGATCTAAAACAGTCCATCGTAAAAGCTAAAGTGCAGGAACTACTTTCTATCTTGCAAAATTAAAATAATGATATTGAATATATGAGATGGCAGAGCATAATTTATTCATAATTCTATGATTAGTACACTATGATTACTATATTAGTCATACTAACGGTTAAGTTCCAAAACAAACAAACATGGAAGGCTCCATGAAGTCACATAGAAGCTACATTCTAGTGCTGGGGCATTAAGTAGGCAATTTTGGAAGGACTTGACTTTGGTTTTATCATCCAAGGGAAGATAAAATATTTTGAATGGCAAATGCAAACTCCTTCTCCATACTAGTCCTTCAAATCTAGTGACATTAGAGTAAATTTATGCCAAAGAGGTCTTAAAATAGATAAAACCAGAAAGCATTATCATCAACTTTATGCATGAAAAAGTGAAGATTTTATTCCCAAGGAACCAGATAGAGTCCATGAATAGGGTTTCTGAACTGCCCTTCTGAGAATCCAGTTGATTTTCTTAATGCATTATACTTAAATACCATATCCAATTTAAGCTCAGAAAAGTTCATGTACATATGAATCCTCAGCAAATTATCAATAAAATAAGTTACATTTCACAACCATGCAGAGTACCAAAATATTTCTATTATTATCTCCCCTGTTTTATGGAATAGAAATGGAGAAAGCAAAACTAAAAAGGAGTTGACAGCAAGGATGAAAATTGGAATAGGGAATTTCCCACTTTAAATCTGTATTCAGTCTAGTAATCTGCACTGCCATTCACATGAGAACTTGAACAGAAATCCATAATATGTTCCATATGGGAAACGGACTTTGGCCCAGTGGTTAGGGCATCCGTGTACCACATGGGAGGCCCACGGTTCAAACCCCGGGCCACCTTGACCCGTGTGGAGCTGGCCCATGCGCAGTGCTGATGCGCACAAGGAGTGCCGTGCCACACAGGGGTGTCCCCCGCGTAGGGGAGCCCCACGCGCAAGGAGTGCACCCATAAGGAGAGCCGCCCAGCGCGAAGGAGGGAGCAGCCTGCCCAGGAATGGCGCCGCCCACACTTCCCGTGCCGCTGACGACAAAAGAAGCGGACAAAGAAATAAGACGCAGCAAAAAGACACAGAAAACAGACAACCGGGGCAGGGGAGGGGAATTAAATAAATAAAAAATAAATCTTAAAAAAATAAAATAACATAATATGTTCCATAACTTATGTGTATAAACCATTTATAACTTTCTAAAAATTTGAAATATTTTATGCATGTTTGTCTTGATTTTTCTTGTACAATAAAGGCTTCTGTCCTGGTAAATTTCAAGTTTTTAACGTAAGCTGCTCTTGAGTAATATGAGTGCAAATAAATAGTGGAGAGATTTTTCTCAGAAAGGGAAAATTAACTTTTTCATTCTCATATAAATACATGAAAAAAAACTGCTTAAATTGATTTTGTCCAAACTTTCCAAAATATTCACCTTTAGGCTGAGAGAAAGGACTAAAATTTCAGCTCAAAAAGATTTTTTATAAAGTTATAAGCTAGTGAGAGATAGAAATTCTAGTTCTAAATTACTCTTAACCATATCTTAGAAAAATGCTTTTTATTGATTTTAGAAATGATAAAAATAGTTAATCTAGCAGTCATAGAAAATTTGAGCCAACATAAGTTTTCTATAAAATAGTATAATATAACTGGCTCTGAGAAAGATAATAAAATTAGAGAAAGTCAGAATTTTTAAAATAAAATATCTTTCTTCTATTAGAACATATGGTAAATAAATAGACCAATAATGATTCAATAATTTGAAAACCCCTTATATATCATTCAGCGAATATAAAAAAATAGAAAAGATACAAAAGATCTTTAAAATCTTAATCATTAATTCTGGTAGGACCTTTTCTGAGCAGAGGGTATTAAGGAATATATATTAAAAATGAAAACAATTGTAAAATCATGCATTCATCAATTATAATATATGTACCTGTATTAGTCAGCCGAAGGGGTGCTGGTGCAAAATACCAGAAATCTGCTGGGCATTATAAAAGGGTATTTATTTGGGATAGGAGTTCATAGATACCAGGCCATAAAGCATAAGTTACTTCCCTCACCAAAGACTATTTGGTGCAAGATGGCTGACGACATCTGCAAGGGTTTAGACTTTCTGTTTCCTATGTTCCTGGGGCTTGCTTTTCTCTGGGTTCAAGGTTCCTTCCTTCCTGGGGCTTGCTTCTCTTTCCTCTGTAAGCTTACGTCCTGGAGCTCCAGCTTAAGTCTGCAGCATCAAACTCCAACATCAAAACTTCAACATCAGAAACCCTCAACTCTGGTCTTTGCCATGCCTTTTGTCTGTGAGTCCCTACCCACCAAGGGGTGGGGACTGGGTGGGGACTCAATGTCCTAATCATAACTCAATCATGACCAGGTACAGATCAGATTACAGGCATAATCCAATAATTCTTTTTGGAATTCATCCATTACATCAAACTGGTACAGTACCATACCAATACAAGGTGCTATAATAGGATGGTATATGGGAACCCTGCTTTTAATGCATGGTTCTTCCATAAACCTGCCACTTCTCAAATATTTTTTTAATGAAACAACCGTAGTTTAAAAAATGAACAATAAAAAACTGTATTTACAGACCCATGAATAATTGAATTGGAAAGTACTTCAAAGACACTCAAGTTCATTGTTTCTTAACACAATGTTCTTGGCATTTGGGGCAGGACATTATTATGTACCTTGTTTTATATTGGAAAACCAAGGCACTATCAAGCTAAAAGAAGATGACAGCAAATATGAAAGCATTCATTGTGCAAGACTATACTGAGAATTACAAAATGTTTAGAAGACCTGACCTTTTAATTAAATGTCAGTAGTGTTCCACCAGTCACGTAGAGATAGCAAGAACAACATCAAGAAACAAACTAAAAGGCCCTCCCCAATGTCCTAGTGCCCTCCTGGAATAGACCTCGCCCACGTTGAGAACTATTTTAAGTAGTTCAAATTCCTCTTTCCACAGAAAAAGAAACTGAATCCCAGAAAAATCTGACTTTTCTAAGCTATCTTAATATCCCCACTTAAAAAACTGATTATGCCATTATGTTTAGATACTCAATAGGCTGATTATACTTCAGCTATTGTTCAAATCTAAGTTATCAGGGTCAGGGCTAAATAGCTCTTTTACTCTATTTTTTTCTCTCAAATTTACCAAAATATAGGAAATGAATAATAAGTTATAATTGTTGACAAATTAAGTGAATACAAAAAGATAATTCTTTAATTTTTAATAATCATTAATCTGTTATTATTATACTGAGGTTTCACAACATAAGTGAAGTATAACACAAGTTGAATGTATACTTGAATTTATTTTTTTAGGTTCAAGGCATCATACAATTATTAAATATCTTAACATTCAGAGAATGACCTAATTATTTAATAAAAATCAACCGGCATTGTGTTAGTCTGCCAAAGAGGTACTGATGCAAAGTTCCAGAAATCTGTTGGCTTTTATAAAAGGTATTTGGTGTATGTGGGAGGGGTAGGGTGGGTGGGGTGGGGGTATATGGGGACCTCATATTTTTTGAATATAACATTTAAAAGAAAAAAAAAAGAAGGAAAAAAGAAGGTATTTGGGGTAAAAGCTTACAGTCCCAAGGCTGTGGAAAGTCCAACCTAAGGTACCATAAAACGTACCTTCTCACCAAAGTCAACTGCCACCTGTTGAAGCAAAATGGGGAACAATCTCTGCCTGGTGTCTCACCACTTCCTCTTTCAGTCTTTGCCCTGGGCTGTTTTTTTCCTGGGGCTTCTTAGCTGCTCAGTGGTTCTGTTCCCTTCAGCTGCAAACTATCCTGCAAATGGCTCATCTCTGCCAGAGTGCCAGGATCAAACATGATAGGGTTCTCTTCCCATGTGCTTCTTGAGTGAGTGTCAATTTATATCAGCCCACCAAGGCGGGCTTGGGGACTCAACCTGAATTACGCCCTACTGGCATGGTCAAATTCAAAGCCCTAAACTGATTTTATCAAGTAAACTTAAAATCTTTGAATTTAATACAATGAAAGGGTATCACACATGGAGGAACAGATTGATTTACAAACATTGTCTTTCCCTTTTGGGGATTCATAAATAATCTCAAACTGTCACAGGCATGTTTTTAATCATCAAGGTGCTCAATCCTCTATAAAAATAAAGAACATGGCATTGCATTAAAAGCAACTTAGAACATTTAAGTATTGGTATATTTCTGCATTGAGGGCATTATTGTTATTTTTCTTTTTCAATATCTTATTCTCTGAATTCCAGACTCCAAATTTCCAAGCCTGAGGACATGTGTCCTTAACAAACAGACACAAATCCATTTGATTTCAAGGACTCAGGTGTTTTACTTTTTTTTTTTTTTAACCGTAGAAGCAGCATCTTTTTTTCATGTTCTTATGCAATTTTCTTGATATTAATCTCCACATACTGTTGTTCTTTTCATCCCCTTTCACACACAGTTGTAGAAATATATCCACAATTCCACTAAACTAAAGGACAGCCCCCACTTGTTAATAGAACTCCCTTCCCAGGTCTACCTCACAGATTTCTGAATATTGTATTCTTTGCTGTCTCCTTGGACCTAATCAGTTGTCAAGCTATACACCTTACTTCATGTTGAATCACAATCCTTTTCTTAGAAAGCCATCCATTGTTTGTTTCCATAATGTTCAGATATTTCACTCTGCTTTATTATACTAGTCTCAACAACTGAACCAATTTTCACTAATATCAGTCCCTAGAGTCAGTGCAATTTTTCCTAAGCCTACTTTAATTCTGTGACAAACTTCTCTTTCTCTTCAAACATTCCATAGTATCATCCTCTAGGGTGATAATGCATTGTATGGTACCCCACAAAGAAAAAAATCAGCTGCCCACCATAAATTGGTTTCTGTGTTAAGACCGATAAGGCCATAGGCATACCCAAGAAGGTATGAAAAGTTTTGTTAGGCACATAACAGAATTGCCAGGAAGAAAAGGCAGTTATCTAAGACAAAAAGGGGTTGAGCAAAGGGAGAGGGAAGTGGCTTTATTGTGTGTGTGTGTGTATGTGTGTATATGTGTGCACGTTATTTGAGAAGTTGTAGGTTTATAGAAAAACCATGCAGAAAATACAAAGTTACCACATATCTTCCCTCACATACCGGTTTCCCAATGAACATTGGTGAGATGCCTGTGCCAATTTGATGAAACAATATTATAGTTATACAATTAGCTATAGTTCATAGTTTCCCTGAAAATTTACTGTTTTTGATGCATAGTCTTAATTTTTTTTTTACAAATTTTTCTACTACTAACATATATACAACCTAAAATATTCCCTTTTTAACCAAATCAAATATGTAATCCAGTCATGCTAATTATATTCTCAATGTTGTACCATCACCATCATTGATTACCAAAACTTTTCCTTTACCCTTCACAGAAACTCTATACCAATTATCTCATGATTCTCTACTTCCCCACTGCCTCCAGCAATCTGTATTCTGGTTTCTGACACTGTGAATTTTCTTATTCTAATTATTTCATATTGGTGAGACCATACAATATTTGTCCTTTTGTGTTTTGCTTATTTCACTCAACATGATTTTTTTCAAAGTTCATCCATGTTGTCACATGTATCAGGACTTCATTGCTTTTTATGGCTGAATAATATTTCATTGCATATATAAGTCTGTCTTAGTTTCCTTGGATATTCAAGCAAATATGAAATGAGTTGGGTTAAACAATGGAATTCATTCACACACAATTTGGGGCTGGGGAAAAGTCCAAATTAAGGTGTCAACAGGACAATCTTATTTCCTAAAGACTGGTATTCTGGAACTGACTGTAAGCAGTCCTTGGTTGTTGATTCCTCTGTCACGTGGCAATGTACATGGTAGCCTTTCCTGGCTTCTCTTTTCTCTTCCAGATTCTGTTGAATATCAGCTTATGACTTTCTCTCTCTGTATCTGAATTTCATTCCACTTCTAAAGAATTCCAGTAATAGGATTAGGTCCCATCCTGATTGGACTTGTGCACACCTTACCTAAGTAACCTCATCTAAAGGTCCTACGTAAAATGGGTTCATATCCACAGAAATGGATTAAATTTAAGACCATGTTTTTCTGGTCTGGATACAAAAAAGCTTCAAATAACTATAATACCACATTTTTAAAATCTATTCACCTGTTAATGGATATTTGGTTTTCTTCCATCTTTGGCAAATATGAATAATGCCACTTTGAACATCTGTGTGCAAGTTTTTTTTGTTGTTTTTTTTTTAGTATCTGCTATCAATTCTTTCGGTATACACTTGCAAGTGGGATTGCCTGGTCACATGGTAATCCTATACTTAAATTTACAAGAAACATCCAAAATGTTTTCCACAGCGATTGTGTCATTTTATATCATACCAAACTATAAACAAGTCTTTCTACTTCTCCAAATTCTCTCCAACACTCATTATTTTTTAAATTTGATTGCAGTCTTTTTAGCGCATATGAAATAGCACTTTAATGTAATTTGGATTTGCATGTCCCTAATTAATGATATTGATTGTATTAATCAGTCAAAGAGGTTGTGATGGAAAGTACCAGAAATCTGTTGGTTTTTACAAATGGTATTTATTTGGGGTCAAAGTTTACAGTTACAAGACCTAAAGAGTCCAAATCAAGGTACCATAAGAGGTACTTTCTCACCCAAAGTTTGTTGCCACATGTTGCCACAAGACGGCAGGCATTTTCTTTGAGCATTCAGCCTTTCTTTTTCCTCTTAAGGCTCCACAGTGACGCCAGCTTCTTCTAATCTAAGTTGTAGGCTGGCATGGGGCTCATCTCTCTTCCTCTGGGGCTTGTTTCTTTCTGGGCTCAGCTACTCTGTTCTTTTCACAAGGTCAGCTATAAACTAACTATCAGGCTCATCTCTCTTCCTGGGGCTGCAGGATGCTCTTGTACCTATTTCCATGTGAGAGTCTGTTTTATCAACCAACCAAGGGTTCTGGGACTCAATACTGAGTCACACTCTAATGATGTGGTTGAATCAAAGCCCTAATCTTAACAATTTAATTAATCATCTCAGCTGAATCTAATACAAAGTGTTATCATGCCCAGAGGAACAGATGAGTTTACAAACATAATCTATACCTCTTTTTGGAATTCTGCAACATTGGTCATCTCTTCATGTGCTTTTTGTCATCTCTATATCTTCTCTGGAGAAATATCTATTCAAATTTTCACACATTTTTAAATTAAGTTGTTTTTCTTTTTATAATTAAGTAGTAGGATTTCTTAATACATTCTGCATATCCAAGCTTTATTGGATGTGTGGTTTCCAAATATTTTATCCTGTTCTGTATGTTTTCTTTTTAATTTCATATAAAACCTTTTGATGAAAAAAGTTTTAAATCTATTTTTTGTTTTGTTTTACTACTTTTGATATAAAATCTAAAAAACAACTGCCTAGCACAAGGTCCTGAAGATGCCCTATGTTATCTTCTAAGGATTTTATAATTTTGCTTCTTAAAGTTTGGTCTTAGATCAGTTGTGAGATATAGTTTTTATATTCTGAGGAGTTGAGGTGCATCTTAATGCTTTTGTATATGTATATCCAGTTTTTCCAGCACCAGTTGTTGAATACATTATTTTTCCCTTTTGAGAGGACTTGACTCTTGACATCCTTGTCAAAATTAATTGGCCAGTGATGTGAAGTTTTATTTCTGAACTCTCAATTTAATTCCATTGGTCTATATATCTGTCCTTGTGCCAGTATCATGCTGTTTTGTTTACTGCGGCTTTGTAATAAGTTTTAAGATCACGAAGTGTGAGTCCTCCAATTTCATTCTTCTTTTTTAAGATGCTTTTGGCTATTCAGGTCTTCATTCAACTCCATGTAACTCTGATAATGACTTTTCCATTTCTGAAAAGAAGGGTGTTGGGATTTTGATAGGGATGTATTGAATCTATAAATCACTTTGAGGAGAATTGACATCTTAACAATATTTAGTCTTCCAAACCATGAACACAGAATGACCTTCCATTTGTATAGGCCTTTGATTTCTGTTAGCAGTATATTGTAATTTTCCACTTCAAAGTTCTTCACATCCTAGGTTAAATTTGTTCTTAGATATTTGACTCTTAGTTGCAATTATATATGGAATATTTTTCTTGATTTCCTTTTCATATTATCATGGCTAGTGTGTAGAAACACTACTGATTTTTGCATGTCGCTCTTGTATGCTGTTCCTTTGCTGAAACTAATGGTTATTAGCCTTTATAACCTTGTTGTGGATTTTTTCAGGATTTTCTATATATAGGATCACATCATCTGCATACAGGGCAAGTTTTTTTCTAGCTTTTCTAATCTGGATGACTTTTCTTTCTTTTTCTCCCCCACCCCCCTTTTTTTTTCTTAATTGCTCTGTCAAGAATTTCCATTACAATATCAAATAACAGTAGTGGTAGAGGATATAGTTGTCTTATTCCTCATCTTAGAGGGAAAGTCTTCAGACTTTTATCATTGTGTATGATGTTAGCTGTGTGACTTTAATATATGCCCTTTCTCATATAGAGGAAGCTTCTTTCTATTTCTAGTTTTCTAAATGTTTTTATCAATAAGGGGGGCAATATTTTGTCAAATGCCTTTCCTTGAATCAATTGAGAGATCATATGTGGTTTTTTCTTCTCTCTCTGTTTCATTAATGCAATGTAGCATATTAATTGATTTTCTTATGTTGAACCACCCTTGCATAACTGAGACTAATCCTCCTTGGTCATGTTGCATAATTCTTCTAATGTGCTGTTGGATTTAGTTTGCTATTACTTTGTTGAGGATTTTTGTGTATAGACACAAATAAGGGATATTATCTTTTCTGTGGTATCATTATCCGACTTTGGTATTAGGATGATATTGGTCTCATAGAAAGAGTTAGGCAATCACGTGGAATTCTCTCTGGAAAGTTTGGGAAAATTCACTAGTAAAGCCATTTGGTCATGGGAATTTCTTTGCTGGGAGGCTCTTGATTATTGATCCAATGTGATAATTTGTTATTGGTTTGTTGTGATCTTCTATTTCTTCTTGAGTCTACATAGGTAATTTGTATGTTTCTAAGAATTTGTTCATTTCATCTAGGTTATTTAGTTTATTGGTATACACTTGTTCATAGTATCCCTTTATAGTTCTTTTTATTCTGTGGACTGATAGTTAATGTTCCACCTTTATCTTCTGATTTTAGTTATTTGTATCTCCTCTCTTTCTTCCTTTGTTGGTCTAGTGAAAGAGCTATCAATTTTCAAAGAATCAACTTTTGGTTTTATTGATTCTATTGTTGTTTTTTTAAATTCTCCATTTCATTTATCTCTGCTTTAATCTTTATTATTTCCTTCTTTCTGCTCCCTTTGTTTTTAGTTTGTTCTTGTTTTTTTAGAACCTGCAGTTGTGAGATTCAGTCTCTGATTTGAGATCTTTCTTCTTTATTAACTCTGCCAGGTTTTAGTTGTTGTTGTAGGTTTTTTTGTTGTTTCCCAAAGAGTCTATGGGGAAATGGCACCCTAGAGCATCCTATACTATCCTCATGGTTGACTGGAACTCCCGCTTTGTATTTATTATGGTTATGGGATGGGGCTGTGGTGATGGTCCCCATGAATGGCCTGGAGTTTGCATTTTTTGATGTGAACATCCCTGACAGCATTAAGGATGTGAGCACAGGTGCCTTATTTTCAGCCTGCCCAGATCTTAGGCAATAAGAAAGAAAGCAGGGTAGAGCTTGAAAGTTGTCAGCAGCCAAACAACAAAAATGGAGTCGGATGCTGTATTATGATTTACCCATGATATCTGAAGGAAGATGAGAAATGTGCCCTGACTCAGGTACTTGAATTTGAGTATGCTAACTAATCAATTCTGGTGTTCTCTGAAATCTGCAACCTGAAGCTAGTAACAGTGTTAAAAGTTCTATGGAATACCTTGTTCAAGAACCCAGTCTTGGGTTCTTATTTCTTGAGAAATAAGAAATGAGTGCTTTGTTTTCTATCAATAACATGTGGAACTCCAAAAGAGTGAAAAGCATCTCATATTGTGACTTGTATTATGGTGCTAGTATGTGCAAAGACATTTGTGTCCTTGTGTATTAGATTCCTATTACCTCAGTTAAAAATTACCACACATTTACTGAATTAAAACACAAAAGTTTATTTATTTTTTTATATTTCTGTAGGTTAGAAATTCAACACAGGTCTCAATGTGCTAGAATCAAGTTGTCAGCAGGACTGGTATCTCTTCTGGAGACTCAAGGGTAGAATCAGTTGCCTCACCTTTTACATTTTCTAGATTCTGCCTATATCATGAATCTTTCCTTTGACTTCAAATCCATCAACATACATCTTTCTCATTATTCTTCTGGGATCAAATTTTAAGTACAATACCAAAAGGATGATCCATGAAAGAAAAAGAATGATCCATTAAAATTAAAACTTCAGCTATGCATATATTTCTATTAAGAGAATTAAAAGACAAGTCATAGGCAGAGATAAGAAATTTGCAAAATACATGTGTGATATAGGAATTATATCCAAAATGCACAAAGAATTCTTAAAATTCAACAATAAGAAAACAAACAACCCAATTTAAAAATGAACAAAAGATCTGAACAGACACCTCTCCAAGAATATACACAGATTGCAAATAAATATATGATTAGAGGTTGAACATAATTTGTTCATTAGGGATTGCAGCTTAAAATAACAAGGCGTACCACTGTACACTTATTAGAATGTCTAAAATTTAAGAAAAAAAACAAAACAAAACAAAAAACCTGATGATACCTGTTTTCCTTTCCTAGTCTGCTCAAAACAAATACCATGAAATGATTTAGGTTAAACAATGGAAATTTATTTGCTCATTGTTAGAGTCCAAGAAATAATCCAAATCAAGGTATCATCAAGGCAGTGCTTTCTTCCCAAAGACCCACAGCCAATAATCTTTGGGTCTTTTGCCACAGGGCATGGCACATGGCATGAAACATGGCAGAATCTGCTGGCTTCTCCCTTCTTTTCTGGGTTTCATTGCTTTCTACTTCTTGCATTTATTGCACTTTCTCTTTCTATTTAGATTTCATTCTCTTAAAAAGGACTCCTGAAATAGTATTAAGACCCATCTTGATTGATAAGCAATAGACTAGACCTTACCTGAAGTAGCCTCATCAAAAGGTCTTTTACAATGGTTTATACCCAGAGGAATGGATTACATTTAAGAAGAATTTTTTTAAGGATATATACAAACCTTCAAACCACTACAATGTCCTACAGTTAGGAAAAGATTTCCTCAAGAAAACACAAAACTGAGTAACATAAATGAGGATACAGAGCCACAGGAACTGTTCTTCATTGCTGCTAGGAATGATAAATGGTTTAGATAGTAGGGAAAACAATTTGACATTTATTTACAAAGCTAAGTGTAATTTTACCGTTATACATCAATCATACTATAAGGTTTCTATACAATTAATTTGAAAACACAAATGCACACAAAAACCTGTACACAGATGTATATATATAACAGCTTTATTCCCAAGTATCAAAACCTGGACAGAACCAAGATGTCTTTCTTCAGGAGAATGAGTAAACAAACTGGTACATAGATACAATGGAATGTTTTCAAGTAGGAAACATGAACTATCAAGTCATGAAAAAACATGAAACAACCTTTAGAAGCCAATCTGAGGGAAGCAGATGTGGCTCATGCTATTGGGCTCCCATCTACCATACAGGGTTTGATACTCAGGGCCTCTTGGTGAAGGCAAGCTTGCCCATGTAGTTAGCTGGCCCATGCAGAGTGCTGCCCCATGCAAGGAGTGCTGCCCTGAGCAGGAATGCTGGCCCATACAGAGTGCTGCCCCATGCAAGAGTGCTGCTCCACGCAGGAGCGCTGCCCCATGTGGAGAGCTGATGCAGCAACATGATGCAACAAAAAGAGACACAGAGAGGAGACAAAAAGAGACACAACAGACTAGGTAGCTGAGGTGGTGCAAGAGAATGATCACCTCTTTCCCCACTCTGGAAGGTCCCAGGTTTGGTTCCCAGAGCCGCCAAATGAGAATACAAGCAGACACAGAAGAACATACAGCAAATGGATACAGAAAGCAGACAATGGAGGGAGGGGGGCAGAAATAAATAAATAAATCTTAAAAAGAAAAAAAGCCAATCTGAAAAGACTACAAGCTCTATGAATGCAACCATCTGACATGATGACAAAAGACAAGTCTATGGAGATAATTAAAAGATCAGTGTTTGCCAAAGATTACAGAGTGGCGTGGAGGGAAGGAACAGGTAGAACACAGGACATTTTAAGGGGAATGATACTATATGCTATATGATACTATAATGGTGAATACATGATATTAAGCATTTGATTTAGTACTGTATTCATAAAGAATGAATCTTAATGTAAATTTTAGTTACGAATTATGTATCAATCCTGGATCATCAATTCTAACAAATGTATCACAATAACATAAGCTGTTAATAGGGGAAACTATGTATATTGGTAGGGTCAGTATGTATATTGGTAGGGTCGTGTAATTTTTCCATAAACTTGAAACTGCTTAAAAATCGTTTATAAAAATGTTAAAATAATAAAATAATTAAAAAGTAGCAACTGACACATTGCCTTAAACATATTTAGTGCTCAGTAAATACTTGTTGCTTAAATAATAGACCAAGATGCGTTCTCTCTCTCAAACGTTTTCAGTGGGAGCTATGCCCTAACATGCACTTCAAGATATTAGTATATGCATTTCACAACACCACCCTCACAGAAGAACAGTGGTTGGCCAACTCATTCCTAGGTTTTAGAAAGCAAAGCAGTCCTTTGGTCATTTTACTTGGGCACTTGGGTGAAGGAACATAAAACTGGGTGAAGGAATATCATCTTCCTTAAATTGTATACAAAATATTGTATGTATATGTGTTCTGTATTTTCTATATTTGATGAATATATTCAGATTCTCAAAGAGGTCACTGAACCAGAAAAGATTTATACCTACTCATTTGTACCATGAAGAAAATTTGCTTATATCTGATATTTTGAGGAGGCCATTCTATTTCCACTGTACCCCAATCAATGGGTTGTGATTTATGGGGCAATATTAAAATTAGGTAGATTTGAAGCAGCTCCAGACAGGTAAAAGGAAAAGCAAATGATCTGGGGCTCTTACACAAGCAATTACCTTATGTCTGCAAGGCAAATTAAGGTCTATTATGTTTTGTTGAGTTCATATGCACTCTACAGGCTGTACAAGTTGTAGTATGTTCACCATCCACAGCTGCACTTAAAGATAATTTTAATCAAATGTCACTGTTTAAAGATTCTGGGAATGCAAACAGGGTGAATTTCTCTAGAAGTTACCACCTAAGCAAAGCTTAGACATCTTACACACCTAGGGGGAGTTCAATTGGCAAATTTTATGCTATGTGCATCAGGCATTAAAGATTTTAGAAACATCCACACACATACAAATTCACACCATAGTTGCAGGTGTTCCTATTTTTACTTAGTTGCAAAAGAAGCAATAAAATAAATGTCTTTCTTTTGAATTACCTGGAAGTAAAATGAATAATACGTAACATTTAGAGACAAAATAATTTAATCCAATATGAATATTTTATTAGCTTTATTTTAAAAAGTAGACACACAGGAATTAAGAAAAAAGGTGGAATTAAAATTAAATTCTAGCTAAGATTTGCTCAATATGATGTCTAAGAACCACCACATAACTATCGCTTGGAAGGCTTGTTAAACATGAAGATTCTGACACTTATCAAGAAGTAATCCAAATCTATGCAGATCGATTGCAAGTATATATGTTAAATTAATTCTTTTTATGATAATTATACACATTAAAAATTAATAAGCATTGGTTCAATGTTAACTTTTTATAAAGATTAATTTAATTCAATATGCATTATGAGGGGAAAATTTCATGTTGGGTGGGGCAGAATATAGAGAAAAGAACAGCTAAAGCAAATTGCAATGCACTTTTGCATACAATATATTTATGTATTCCTCTTTATTATATAGCCTGGGTATTAGGTAAGGCACATTTATCTTCATTTTGCATAAAATGTAATTTGATGGGTAGAATTTTGGTGAGACTGCTATTCCTCCTCTTTTCCCTACCTCTTAGTGATAAAAGTTTAGCTTGGTACATGAATGTCAAGCTAGATCACAATTCTCTCTTTATGGCTATTAACTCTGATCCTGGTAGTAAGTTCTCACCTATGAATATTAGGAAAAAAAGCAAATGTTAGGAAGAACATGCATTTCCTATGTTTTCTCTCCATACTTCTACTGATCGTTTCCAGATATGAAAGATACCAGTTTCAACCCTGAAGATGACACCCAAATTTGAAACTGTTGCTGAAAGAGAAATAAATATCAATAAGGTTTGAGCCACCATATTGTGAGTCTCTTTATTGAAGAGCTTTGCTCTAATGAATACAGGAATTTAATTTGTCAAAGACCATAAAGTTTTAACATGTCAAGTTGGTTACTATGGAAGGCACATGGCATTGACTTTAAGCTTTTGCCATGTTGACAAACTTGAATACAAATTACATTATCTGTCAAGGTAAATCTGACAATTTACAAAGGAATTGTCTAAGATAGTTTAGAAAAATAGAAGTGCTGTCTAATATTCAGATCTGCAACATTAAAAAGAGCTTAATATTAATATAGTATGTTTTATAAAATTCCCATTTCTTAATGTGGTTTGAGTTCATTTAAATGAAATTGCCAAGTGTTTCTACAACATTCCAAAATAAGAAATAATTTGGGCTTTTTTTCTTTCAGATATATTGTCTTGATGAATAATACCTGAAAAATATACTTGAGTTTCTGGGACCTAAAATGGTCACAAACATAGACAATATCCTAACAATATATTCCATTTAAATTTTTATTTTAGTTTATTTCTGAATGATAGTGACAGATTATAACTTAAAAATTTATTAACATATCACTGCAATTTAATTTCAAGGGATCAGCAGTGGACAATGAAGAACAGAAGAGTATAAATTTATTAAAGTCATGTTGATATCTTTATCATTAAATGAATTGCCCCCACCTTATTCCTTCTATATTCTACCTGCCATGGTTCTGATGCCGCATTAGTGGAACTCTGATTTTGGTTATTATCAAATTCTTTTAATGAAAGAAATCTTGAGAGTTTGTCTTTTTCTATTTACCTCTTATAAATTCTTCATTTGTTAGATTTTAGATTAATTTTTTGAGAAATCTTTATTTTGAAAAAACTTTAGAAAACAACGGAATTAAGATGCTGAAGTTGTCAAAAGGAAAATATAAACACAATATAAACATATAAGCAACTTAGTCACTAAAAACTGAATTTATTATTACAACTGAAGTAAATAAAATTGATGAAGTGGAAGAAAGGGTGAGGGAAAGTAGAACTATGTACTTACCTTCTAACATAAAGGAAACCAAGAGTTACTGTTTTCAGTAATATAATGTGACAACACTGAAAGTCATTCCCCTCTCACTCTGATCCAGCAGTTTTTGGTATTGCTGACTATGGTTGTTTTTCATTTTTATTTATTTTTGCTATTTGCTTGTCAACTAACCTCCCTGGACTATGTCCTTAAAGTTTGTATTTTTTGTCATGTGTGGTGTCTGAAGTCACTGTATAGTTAGCTTGGTGGTCAGTTAAAGATTGGATAAATATTTCCTCAAATGCCTTGTACCAACACTTTGGTACATGCTTTCAATAATCTGGGAGATAGTTTACAACTCTGCCTAAACCTTCATTTTACACTCGTGCAGAAGTTCGTGTTCAGTTACAAGTGGGAGACCAGTACCTTCTCAAGTCTTCCCCTGGCATATGTACAGCCCTGTAGGTATGTGTGGGCTTTTAGATTCCCAGGAATATTCCAGGGCTTTTCTAAGCTCCCTGTTGGCATCTCATTCCCCAGACATTTCCTTTAGTGTTCTTGGTCAATTTTTGTTTGTCCCAGCTGGTATGGCTGCAGATTTTTGGTGTTCTTATTGTGCCTTTCTGGAAATGCTTCTCCCAGATATTTTGCTATAGTAGGAAATATAAATGGTCTGGATTCTTCTTCAAGAAAAGCAAATTTTCATTTGTGATTTTTAAAATTTAATTTCTGTTGTCTTATTAAGAATCACATGTAAAGTAAAATACAAAGTTTAAAACAAAAAGAAAGAGAACAAAGGGGAACACTTTACTGTGATATAAGGTATAGCCATAATGATATCTTCTAAGTAACAGCATGGATATATGAAAACAAAGATACTTTTAGAAAGTTTGACAAAAATAAATCATCATACAAGAGATGAAAATACACCTACATGTAGGAAAAAAGATAAGTACATGGAGTTTGACATTTTGCTCCCAATCTCCATGCCGTCCTCAAAGAACTCTAGAACCAAGAGGATTAATGAGTAAATTATTTCAAAATTGTCACAATGAGTTATTTCTTTGTTATATAAATATTAAAAGTATATTATAAATGGAAAAGTATTCAAGTTCATTTCATGAATGTGGTAGCTCTTGGTCCAAAACCTTACAGAAATAAAAACATAAATGTAAACACCAAGAATTGAAATATAATATAAAATAATTACATATAGTAGTAAAATTAAAAGCGAGTTTCTATGTATGCTTTATTCTGGAATATATTAATGCATACATCCAAACAATAAACCATATATGAAATGAATACACAAACTCCTTAATATATGCTGAAAAGGCATTAGAAAGTACACTTATTTTCCATTAGTTCTTTACAAATTGTGATTACAATCCTATTTACTTAATACAAATATATATCCACTTTCTTTGATATTGTAATTTTAATTCAAAGAATTAATATTAATATATCAAGTTAAGGGATATTTAAATACATGGTATATAGCTAGAAAATCATGCTACATTGAAACATGTTTATATGCTCATTTACTTAAAATGGAAAATGTGAAATTATGGTTTAAAAAGCAGGATATAAAATTATATGACTGGTGTTATCTCAATTATGATAAAAAATAGGGCTAATAAAACCGAAAATATCTTCTAGGACTAAATAACCCATGGATGATTGAATCATAGTACTGTTCATAAATTTTCAGATATTTTCTGTAGTTTACAAAAGTTCTATTAGTTTTGTTATGATTCAAAAATAGGATAAAATTATTTTTAAAAGACTGAATAACAAAAACCATGCCCATTAGCTATACTAAGTTGTTCCTATGCTTGATTTCATCCAAGCAGTAATTTCTTTACCTTACTAAGAATATTAAATATAAAATTAGAAGAAAACATTTTCCATCACTGCTTTTTCTTTTATTTGACATTTTCTTGGTCTTTCTTCTTTACATATGTGCAAAACTTTTTTTAAAAATTAAAATGAGGAGGGAGCAAGATGGCGGCTGAGTGAACATCCCTGTTAGGGTCTTCTGCAGGGAATCGGCTGGGCGGCGTTGGAGACTCTTTGGGACCGGATTGTTTCAGGATTTTTGCTGGTCCGGAGGTGTCTGGACATCGATTTGGAGGGAAGGTAACAGAGAGGATTCGTCTGTGAAATATACACGGAGATCCCAGCTACCTGTAGAGGATTCCCTCCTTGGGTAGGCGGAGACGAGGCATCTAGCCCCGCTCGGTGGGGCTGAGCCAGGCCGGGCCGCAGCGGCGGACGCCGGAGCCGGGCCGGGCTGCGCCGGCGGCGAGCGGGGCCGGGCGGGGCCGAGCCAGGCCGAGCCAGGCCGCGGTAGCGTTTGGAGCCGGGCGGGGCCGGTTCAGACCCCGGCTGCGGGCCGCGGTAGCGTTTGGAGCCGGGCGGGGCCGGTTCAGGCCACGGCTGCGGGCCGCGGTAGCGTGTGGAGCCGGGCGGGGCCGGTTCAGGCCCCGGCTGCGGGCCGCGGTAGCGTTTGGAGCCGGGCGGGGCCGGTTCAGGCCCCGGCTGCGGGCCGCGGTAGGGTTTGGAGCCGGGCGGGGCCGGGTCAGGCCGCGGCGGGTACGGAGCCGGGCAGGGCCGGTCCAGGCCGCGGTGGCGGGAGGTGGAAGCCGGAGCCGGCTGGGCCGCTGTAGCGAGCGGAGCTGGGTGGAGCCAGGCCAGGCCAAGGCGGCGTGAGGAGCCGGGCAGAGCCGGTCCAAGCCTCCGCGGCGGGCGGAGCCTGCGGAGGGGTTTCTGTTCTTTTGTTTTGTTTTGTTTTGTTTTTTTTTTTTTGAGCATCTGCAGTACTGGGGAGTTCGTGGGCCCTGGGCGGCCTATTGGGGGTTTGTGGGAAGGGAGGTGCTTGCAGACCCATTTGGGCAGACAGACGGGGGGTTTTAGGGCAAAGCGGGGGGAAGTTGTTGTTTTAGATAGTGTTGCAATTGTGACACCTGTGTACCTGTATCTCTCTTCTCCCTATCCGTTCCCCACCGTTTGCCCATCCTCTTTTTCTTTCTT
Organism: Dasypus novemcinctus; assembly: GCF_030445035.2. NCBI lineage: Eukaryota > Metazoa > Chordata > Mammalia > Cingulata > Dasypodidae > Dasypus > Dasypus novemcinctus. The sequence continues at coordinate 55,641,815 of NC_080684.1, read as the reverse complement.
CCTTTCTTCTTGCCTTTCTTTTTTCTTTATTATAATTAGTTTTTTTTTTTTTTTCGGTTTTCTCTTTCCCTCTTGTCCCTCATCTTCCACTTATTTTTACTTTAATTCAAGTATACAATAGGTGCTACAGGGAACACCTCACATTTGCTGGGTTTTCCCATCCTCCACTGCCTCATTTCTGTGTGAACTGATTTAGGCTACCTACACTATCCCCCTTCCCCTGCATCTTGATATCCACTATCATCTACTGTCTCTCCTATATTCCACCCCCCACCTCCCGTTCTTTGATCCACAAAGTGTCTAACTCTTAATTTCTAATACCTTTATTCTGTTTTCTGTCTATTATCCACTCTTGAAACTATTACCTTTCTTTTCTTTTTCCCTCTCTCATGAAAACAATAGCTGTGTAGTTCATACCATATTCCTCCCAAATTCAGTCATCTACTTCATAAAAGGTACTCTACCTACAGCTATAACTCTATACAATCTACATGAATCTAACCTCCATCCTTCCAGATCTCATATTCTTGCTTTATTAACATACATCACCAATACAACTTTACACTTTTCCCTTGCTTACACAATTGCCTTTCCCCAACACTAATACTTTCCTCTAAAGTGAACTTAACCAACAACAAGTAACTAGAATAAGAAGAAAAAAGTGACAAAGAGAAGATATAACACCTGTGCAAAAATAACAACTAATTAACCTCCAAGAGCAGACAAAGAAGCTAAGGAACTGATTAAATTCGTCAAAATAAAGAGATGACCAGAAAGCAACAAAAATCTACGAACCAAACCAATAATCAGGAAAACATGGCTGAATCCAATCAACAAACCAATAATCACGAAGGGGAGCAAAACTTGGCACAAGCAATGAAAGATCTCAGAACATTTATCACCGACAAATTTGATGCAGTAATGAAAGAGGTTAACAACATGAAGACATCACTTGGAGGGGAAATTGCAGACATACGCAAAAACATAACAGATATGATGGGAATGAACACCACAGTTCAAGAAATCAAAAATACACTTGCAGCAAATATCAGCAGACTAGAAGAGACAGAGCAGAGAATTAGTGATGTGGAAGACAGTACATCAGAAATCAAACAGATAGTAGAAGGGGTCAATAAGAAGATAGAAAAAATCCAATTAGGATTTAGGGACCTGAATGACAATGCAAAACGCTCAAACATACGTATTATAGGCATTCCAGAAGGTGAAGAGAAGGGAAAGGGGTCAGAAAGAGTGTTGCAGGAAATAATGGCTGAAAACTTCCCAAATCTACTGAAAGAGACAGATGTACATATCCAAGAAGCACAGCGCACTCCACAAGTCATAAACCCCAACAGGCCCACCCCAAGACATATACTTGTCAAATTATCCAATGCTCAAGAGAAAGAGAAAATCCTAAAAGCAGCAAGAGAAAAGAAAACCATCACATACAAGGGAAGCTCAATTAGATTAAGTGCTGATTTCTCTTCTGAAACCATGGAGGCAAGAAAACAGTGGTATGATATAGTCAAGGTACTAAGGGAAAGAAATTTCCAACCAAGAATACTTTATCCAGCTAAACTAGCATTCAAATATGATGGAGATTTCAAAATATTTACAGACAAACAGAAACTGAAAGAGTATACCAACAAGAAACCTCCCCTTCAAGAAATTCTAAAGGGAGTGCTGCAGGAAGAAAGGAAAAAACAGGAAAGGCAAAGTTGGAGGAGAGTATAAGACCAACAACAACAAAAAAAAAGACAAAATAAATATACAAACAAAATATGACAAACACAAATCCAATCAAAGTATGGCTAACACAAATAATTCCTTGATAGTAATAACACTGAATGTCAATGGATTAAACTCACCTATCAAAAGATTCAGACTGGGACATTGGATAAGGAAATATGACCCATCCATATGCTGTCTACAAGAGACACATCTTAGACCCAGAGACGCATGGAGATTGAAAGTGAAAGGCTGGAAAACAATCATACAAGCTAACAATAACCAAAAAAAGGCAGGAGTAGCTATATTAATATCAGACAAAATAGACTTTAAATGTGAAACAATTGTGAGAGACAAAGAAGGATACTACATTTTAGTCCAAGGGAAAATCTGTCAAGAAGATCGAACAATCATAAATATCTATGCCCCTAACAAGGGTGCCTCTAAATACGTCAGGCAAACGCTGGAAAAACTAAGTGAAAGAATAGATACATCTACAATTATAGTGGGGGATTTTAATACACCACTATCAACTCTGGACAGAACATCTCAAAAGAGAATCACCAAAGAAACAAAACATCTGAATAGTATATTAGAGGAGCTCGATCTAATAGACATATATAGATCGCTACACCCAAACACAGCAGGATATACATTTTTCTCAAGCGCACATGGATCATTCTCCAAGATAGATCATATGCTAGGCCACAAAGAAAGGCTGAACGAATTCAGAAAGATTGAAATCATACAAAACATTATCTCTGACCACAGTGGAGTCAAGCTGGAGATTTGCAAGGGAAAGAAGCCCAGATTTCACACCACGATTTGGAAATTAAACAACACACTCTTAGAAAAACAGTGGGTCAAAGAGGAAATCTCAAAAGAAATCAATGACTACCTTGAAACAAATGATAATGATAACACAACATACCAAAATTTATGGGATGCAGCAAAAGCAGTACTGAGAGGGAAGTTTATAGCCATAAATTCATATATCAAAAAAGAAGAAAGAGCAAAAATTGAAGAACTAACTGCACATTTGAAGGAATTAGAAAAACAACAACAAAGTAACCCAACAGGAAGAAGAAGGAAGGAAATAACAAAGATAAGAGCAGAACTAAACAAAATAGAAAATAAGAAAGCACTTGAACAGATAAACAAGACCAAGAGCTGGTTTTTTGAGAAGATTAACAAAATTGACAAACCTTTAGCAACACTAACAAAGAAAAAAAGAGAGAAGATGCAAATACACAAAATAAGAAATGAGAAAGGCGATATCACCACTGACCCCACAGAAATAAAGACTATCATAAGAGGATATTTTGAAAAACTATATTCCAACAAAAAGGATAATCTAGAAGAAATGGACAAATTCCTAGAAACACATAAACAGCCCATATTGACAAAAGAAGAAATTGATGATCTTAACAAACCAATCACAAGCAGAGATATAGAATCAGTTATTAAAAATCTCCCAACTAAGAAGAGCCCAGGGCCAGATGGCTTCACAGGTGAATTCTACAAAACATTCCGGAAAGAACTGACACCAATCCTGCTGAAACTATTCCAAACCATCGAAACAGAAAGAACATTACCCAACTCCTTCTATGATGCCAACATTACCCTAGTACCAAAGCCAAACAAAGACATCACAAGAAAGGAAAATTACAGACCAATTTCTCTAATGAACCTAGACGCAAAAATACTTAACAAAATACTTGCTAATCGTATTCAACAACACATTAAACGAATTATACACCACGACCAAGTGGGATTCATCCCAGGTATGCAAGGATGGTTCAACATAAGAAAATCAATCAACGTAATACACCATATAAACAGATTGAAGGAAAAAAATCACATGATTATATCTATTGATGCAGAAAAAGCATTTGACAAAATACAGCACCCTTTCTTGATAAAAACACTCCAAATGATTGGAATACAAGGAAATTTTTTGAACATGATAAAGAGTATATATGAAAAACCTAAAGCCAATATTGTTTACAATGGAGAAATCCTAGACTCCTTCCCTCTAAACTCAGGAACAAGACAAGGATGCCCACTGTCGCCGCTCCTATTTAACATTGTCGTAGAAGTACTTGCTCGAGCACTGAGGCAAGAACCAGAAATAAAAGGCATTCAAATTGGAAAGGAAGAAGTCAAAATTTCATTATTTGCAGATGACATGATCCTATACATAGAAAACCCTGAGATCTCTACAACGAAGATTCTAGAACTCATAAATGAGTTTAGTAAAGTCGCAGGTTATAAGATCAATGCGCAAAAATCAGTAGCATTTCTGTACACCAATAATGAGCAAGATCAGGAGGAAATCAAGAAACAAATACCATTCACAATAGTAAATAAAAAAATCAAATACTTAGGAATAAATTTAACTAAAGAGGTAAAGAACTTATACACTGAGAACTATACAAGATTGTTCAAGGAAATCAAAGAAGACCTAAATAAATGGAAGACTATTCCTTGTTCATGGATAGGAAGACTGAACATTATTAAGATGTCTATCCTACCAAAATTGATCTACACATTCAATGCAATCCCAATAAAAATCAATGCAGCCTTCTTTAAGGAACTAGAAAAACTAACTATGAAATTTATTTGGAAAGGAAAGAGACCCCGAATAGCCAAAGACATACTGAAAAAGAAAAACGAAATTGGAGGAATCACACTACCTGACTTCAAAACATACTATAAAGCTACGGTGGTGAAAACAGCATGGTATTGGCATAAGGAGAGACATATAGACCAATGGAATCGAATTGAAAGCTCTGATATAGAACCTCACATATACAACCACATAATATTCGATAAAGCCACCAAACCCTCTCAACTGGGAGAGAGTGGCCTATTCAACAAATGGTGTCTGGAGAACTGGATAGCCATAAGTAGAAGAATGAAAGAGGATTACCATCTCACACCTTATACAAAGATCAACTCAAGATGGATCAAAGACCTAAATATAAGAGACAAGACCATAAAAACCTTAGAAAGCAGTGTAGGGAAACATCTACAGGACCTTGTAAAAGGTAATGGATTTATGAATATCTCACCAAAAGCACGAGCAGCAAAAGAACTAATAGATAAATGGGACTTCCTCAAAATTAAAGCCTTCTGCACCTCAAAGGAGTTTGTCAAGAAAGTAAAAAGGGAGCCCACACAGTGGGAGAAAATATTTGGCAATCATATATCTGATAAGAAACTTATAACTTGCATATATAAAGAACTCCTATATCTTGAAAATAAAAAGATAAACAACCCATTTAAAAAATGGGAAAAAGACTTAAACAGACACTTCTCCGAAGAAGAAATACAAATGGCAAGAAAGCACATGAAAAAATGTTCCAAATCTCTAGCTATCAGGGAAATGCAAATCAAAACCACAATGAGATACCATCTTACACCCATAAGATTGGCAGCTATGAAAAAAACAGAAGAATACAAGTGCTGGAGAGGATGTGAAGGAAGGGGAACACTCATCCACTGCTGGTGGGAATGCAGAAGGATCCAACCATTCTGGAGAACAGTATGGCGGTTTCTCAAAAAACTAGCCATAGATTTGCCATATGACCCAGCAATTCCACTGCTGGGAATATACCCAGCAGAACTGAAAACAAGAACACAAACCAATATATGTACACCAATGTTCATAGCAGCATTGTTCACTATTGCCAAAAGTTGGAATCAACCCAAATGCCCATCAACAGACGAGTGGATCAATAAAATGTGGTATATACACACAATGGAATACTACTCGGCTGTAAGAACAAACACACTACAAACACATGTGATAACATGGATGAATCTTGAGAACCTTATGTTGAGTGAAGCAACCCAGACATTGAAGGACAAATACTACATGACCTCAATGATATGAAATAAACAAGCTGCCCTAGATAGCAAGAGACTGAACGATAGGCTTGCAGGAAATCGGAGGGTGGAGGAAGGATATGAGCTGATGTCTGCAGGGGTGGAATTTAAGACGAGATGGTGGTAAGTATGAACACAAAGAAGAGATAAAAGGGGGGCAAGGGGTTGCCTTTGCTTGGGGTTTTGCGGGTTTGAGGGTGGCTGGGGAGGGACGGATGGGTAACGTTGCCCAAAAGTGGGGGGAGGGAGGGGTAGCATACGAACCAGGAGAGGGTCAGGTGTTGGTGGAGAGTAAAATGCCGAGAAAATCATATCAAAATATAATAAAGAGGGTTACCTGTTTAGAATGCTCGGAGGGGAGGGTCTGATGCAGGACGGGCTCCTGGGGAATGTCTAAATGCTCATTCTGCCAGAGTGGGTGACACCATGGGGTAGAAACCCAAGTAGTGAGAGTGGGGGTGGACCCACATCCTGGGGAGGACTAATGCCATCCAATAGAGGGAACTGTATCCCTCGAGAGAAAGGGTGGCTCCCAGGGCATTGGGGCAGTTGAGCAAGTTAGGCCCTGAACACTATTCCATCTATCTCTGGAAGTGGCTCCTCAGGAAATGGAGGTTGGCTATCACTGAGGGCACCAAGGTGGAAGGGAAAATGGACGTTAAATGTGTGGAACCAAAGTAAAGGGGGGGTAAGAGAGGAGTTTCTTGAGAGTACACAAAGATGGATATAAAACATGTAATATTACACCATAACATATAGGACATGACAGACTGATAATGTAAACCATAATGTAAAACATAGGATAACTAAAAATGTAAAGAACTGTGTATCCTAAAGTATGCACCATAATGTAAGCACAGATGTCACCTTGTTAGAAAGCTAATGTCTCAGACTCTGTACATCACTTTAAGTAAATATGATATGAATAGGGCGTAAGAGTATCACTGTGGAAGGGAAAAGGTTTTCTGGTGGATGTGTGGGAGTGCTGTATATTATATATATACATTGCTGTGGTCTAGGACTCCTGTGAAGAAAAGCTGAATAATTAGGGGGGGGGGAAAAAAAAAAAAAAGAAAAAAATAGGATGTGGAATTTTTTCAAGTCAACATTCTTTATCTAAGTTCTTAATCTAACTTTATCCAAGTTCTTTATCTATCCTTTAAACTCATCGCTATATGCCATTCCCTAGTAAGGGATCATGACATTATATTGGGCTTCAAATTTCGGGGAGTTCTGGATCACAGAGTGTTTCAACAATGGCAATGGAGGGATACTGGTATGGGATACCAATGACAGGTGATATATGACAGACAGGGAGCTGTACAGAACATATGTCCAGGGGGCATCGTAATGTTTGGATATACTCATAGTGGCAACAATTAAAAACCACAGTAGGGGGGGTACTGGGTTCCTGGCCAGTGGTGCTCTGTCGTGGTCCCTAGGGGAGCAGCGACAGTCTCCCAGGTACAGTGGTGGGGACCGGGAGGGAGTGAGGGTTCAACAGTGAGCCCCAGATGCTAATGACTATGCTTGTGAGCTGATAAACCCAAAATAAGAACAAGGCCTAGAGCAACTTTGTGCCTGGGAATTTCCTTCTGTCAGCCTTCATGTTACTCAAATGTGGCCAGTCTCGAAGCCAAACTCAGCATGTAAATGCAATGCCTTCCCCCCAGCGCGGGACATGACACCCGGGGATGAGCCTCCCTGGCAACGAGGGACCACTATCAACTACCAACTGATGATGCAACTGGAAAATGACCTTATACGGAAGGTTCAATGCGGATCAGCAGAATATCCATGTCTACATAAAATACCATGACTTTAAAATGCTGTTTGACCTAAAGTAAGGGGGAAATGGAAAGGAGAAATGAGTTTATATGGCTACGAGTTTCTAAAAAAGAGTCTGGAGGCTGGCAGAAGGTTTGCCCTCATGCACAACTGAGCAGAGTCAGAGAGACAGATAAAGCAGATACAACCCCCAGATATTGGTTCCTTTGAGGGCTAAAGAGACCCATGGGAGTTATGGTCATGGCCGATGGGGTTAACTACCAGGGCAGATGGCCCTCTTTGGAAATGGTGTTTATGTGTGATGAATCTGGACTCAGATGGGATCTCCCTTCATAAGACTTTCATGCTAATGTGCTGGAGGTGCAGTTAATGTTGGGGTTTAAGATATATTTAGGGGATTTGAATCTCTGGACTGACAATGTGATAGCCAGATCCTGAGCCTCAACAGACTCCAGCACCTACAATCTGATTTATTGGACTTACCACACTCAGCTAAGATGGAGTTGAAGAAGGACAACCACCACACCATGGAGCCTAGAGTGATTACAACTGAAAATGGGAGGATTGCATCCAGCATCCAGGTGGAATCTGAGCCTCCTCTTGACATAGAGGTGCAATGGACACAACCAATCCAATGTCCACATAGAAGAGGTGGCATTGGATTGGGAAAAGTGGACATAATGGACAAAGGGTATGGGGAAAGGCAGGAAGAGATGAGAGGTGGAGGCGTCTTCGGGACATGGAGCTGCCCTGGATGGTGCTTCAGAGGTAATCACCGGACATTGTAAATCCTCACAGGGCCCACTTGATGGAATAGAGGAGAGTATGGGCCATGATGTGAACCAATGTATATGAGGTGCAGAGGTGCCCAAAGATGTACTTACCAAATCCAATGGATGTGTCATGATGATGGGAACGAGTGTTGTTGGGGGGGGGGAGAGGGGGGATGGGGGGTGGGGTTGAATGGGACCTCACATATATATTTTTAATGTAATATTATTACAAAGTCAATAAAAAAAAATTTATAAAAAAAAAAAAAGACAAATACATAAAGATGCCTTCATTGTTTCATAAAATGTACCACACTGATGTGGGAAAGTGTGGGAGGGAGAAAGAATGGGGCATATAGGAATTCCCTATATTTTTTATGTAACATTATGTAACCTAAACTTTCTTGAAAATAAATAAATTAATTAAAGAAGAGAAAAAATAAAATTAAAATAAATCAAAAAAAATAATTTAAAATGAGTTATCTTTGGAACATGAGTACAGTCATGATGGTTTTCCTATATTATTAAAATAATCTGCTTTCTGAATATCTCTATTTACAGACTCCCTCTCACTCTACAAGCTGAAGTGTCCCTGGAAACAGCTGGGTACAGATGCCTTTTGCATCTGCTTCTGAAAAAGTAATCCTTAGAGCCCAGATTTCTAAAACAACTTGCATGTTTATCATAGTTTTCAATGTAGAAGAGTTCTCAAAGAAGAAACGTATTTAAAAATTCTAAATGAAGATCTTTAAGTTATTTAATCCTGTCTTTTCTCCAGGCAAGATCACTTTAGCCATCAGAATATCTTTTCTAATATTTAGTGACTCTTATTCTTGGGGAATCAATCTTCATATTGATCTTACATACTTAGTGCAATAGTTAGGATGGCTTCTTATTGTTTTATCCTACATGGCCAAAGTCCTCTCTTAGAGTACCTTTCAAATGCAGAACTTTGCCAAGTTATTCCACTAAAATATAGGGAGGGATGGGAAATAGTTTGCTTTTGCTTTAGTACAGGAGTACTGTAGGGATGTGGCAAAAATGTCCCCTACCCCAAGAAAAGCAATAAATACAAAGATGAATACCTAATTTGATGTGAAATCATGTATATTTGGAATTACTTTAAACATGTACATTACTGTAATGTCCAACAAATATAGGTTTTTTCTAGGTAGGATGCATGCCATTAAATTGAATATTTACACTTAATTATCAGCAATATAATTTCTTATGACACACCCAAGTGAAGGCAAACAAGACTCCTTTGGAGTTCTTTATCTATCCTTTAAACCCATCGCTATATGCCATTCCCTAGTAAGGGACCATGACATTATATTGGGCTTCAAATTTCGGGGAGCTCTGGACCACAGAGTGTCTCAACAATGGCAATGGAGGGATACTGGTATGGGATACCAATGACAGGTGATATATGGCTGACAGGGAGCTGTACAGAACATATATCCAGGGGGCATCGTAATGATTGGATATACTCATAGTGGCAACAATTAAAAACCACAGCAGGGGGGGTACTGGGTTCCTGGCCAGTGGTGCTCTGTCGCGGTCCCTAGGGGAGCAGTGACAGTCTCCCAGGTACAGCGGCGGGGACCTGGAGGGAGTGAGGGTTCAACAGTGAGCCCCTGATGCTAATGACTATGCTTGTGAGCTGATAAACCTAAAATAAGAACAAGGCCTAGAGCAACATTGTGCCTGGGAATTTCCTCCTGTCAGCCTTCATGTTACTCAAATGTGGCCAGTCTCGAAGCCAAACTCAGCATGTAAATGCAATGCCTTCCCTCCAGCGTGGGACATGACACCCGGGGACGAGCCTCCCTGGCAACGAGGGACCACTATCAAATACTAACTGATGATGCAACTGGAAAAGGACCTTATATGGAAGGTTCAATGCGGATCAGCAGAATATCCATGTCTACATAAAATAACATGACTTTAAAATGCTGTTTGACCTAAAGTAAGGGGGAAATGGAAAGGAGAAATGAGTTTATATGGCTACGAGTTTCTAAAAAAGAGTCTGGAGGCTGGCAGAAGGATTGCCCTCATGCACAACTGAGCAGAGTCAGAGAGACAGATAAAGCAGATACAACCCCCAGATATTGGTTCCTTTGAAGGCTAAAGAGACCCATGGGAGTTATGGCCATGGCCGATGGGGTTAACTACCAGGGCAGATGGCCCCTCATTGGAAATGGTGTTTATGTGTGATGAATCTGGACTCAGATGGGATCTCCCTTCATAAGACTTTCATGCTAATGTGCTGGAGGTGCAGTTAACATTGGGGTTTAAGATATATTTAGGGGATTTGAATCTCTGGACTGACAATGTGATAGCCAGGTCCTGAGCCTCAACAGACTCCAGCACGTACAATCTGATTTATTGGACTTACCACACTCAGCTAAGATGGAGTTGAAGAAGGACAATCACCACACCATGGAGCCTAGAGTGATTACAACTGAAAATGGGAGGATTGCATCCAGCATCCATGTGGAATTTGAGCCTCCTCTTGACATAGAGGTGCAATGGACACAACCAATCCAATGTCCACATAGAAGAGGTGGTATTGGATTGAGAAAAGTGGACATGGTGGACGATGGGTATGGGGAAAGGCAGGAAGAGATGAGAGGTGGAGGTGTCTTTGGGATATGGAGCTGCCCTGGATGGTGCTTCAGAGGCAATCACCGGACATTGTAAATCCTCACAGGGCCCACTGGATGGAATGGAGGAGAGTATGGGCCATGATGTGGACCATTGACTATGAGGTGCAGAGGTGCCCAAAGATGTACTTACCAAATCCAATGGATGTGTCATGATGATGGGAACGAGTGTTTTGGGGGGGAGAGGGGGGGTGGGGGAGTGGGGTTGAATGGGACCTCACATATATATTTTTGATGTAATATTATTACAAAGTCAATAAAAAAAAAAAAGAAAAAAAAAAAGACTCCTTTGGAAGGGAATTTGGTTCAGAAAAATAACAATTCTGGAATCAAAAGACATATGTTCTTTTGTTTTTTAATATATTCATATAGTCAATATTAGAGCCCGGTGCCGTGAGTCTCAGAAACAGACCAAAGTTCAGGCAGAGAAGTTTATTAGATGGCTGGCATGGCGAGGGTCTGAAGTGAAACTTCAGCCCTTATGACTGATTTGAATTGTCCCTTAAATAGGCTAGGGGCAGTACGAACTTTTACTCTGTGGGGTCGGGGTGGGGGGATGGGAGAGGTTTGCCGGAGGAGGAGGTAGAATGTCCGAACTTTCAACAGTTTTGTTTGACAATCTTGAGGACAGCTTTGAGGTCAGCTACATCCAGCTCCGTTTTTCAGAGTGTGGGAGTTGGTTTGGGCCATCTGTAATCGGCACAGGGGAGACTTATTGGCGCCAGCTGGGGTTTTCAGGTGGGCCATTTGCCGGGACGGGGCTAACAGTCGATATTTATAATTTTATATCTATCACTACTCACTCAATATTTCTCAATTCCTTTTCTATGGAGTAGGGAAAGGATAGTGAGAAAGTGGGTATATTTGACCTGGAATTGGGCACCAATGTAAGGAAAAGTAGCCTCTAACACAAAGCATCACAATCTTTTATCAAATTACCTAAGAAAAGCAGAGCCTTTCTTTAGAAATTCTTGCCTCAGGCCAGAAATAAATTTACTCAGCATATAAGAAGTTCCCTTCTTCTTTTGCTTTGTTTGGTTTGGTCTTTAGAGCTAGAAGTCAGATCACAAAGCTTTTTCACCAGTTTGAAGTAATAATCACAGAACCAGTAGGTGTGAGAAAAGTCTTTTGGATCCAATCCTTAAATACCACTCCTTTTCACTTTCACATTGTGGTTAGCACTTGACCTATATATTCGTGTTGGAAAAAGTGTAGGATGTGGTAAATGGAAAGAAAAAGAAGACTGAAATTTCCTAGTGATGCTTCTTAGAGGTACATTTTATCTAACCAAGTCTTTTGTTTTCATTCAATGCTGTGCTATGAGATCTCCTATTAAGAATACAAAGGTCCAGATCTTACTCTCTAAATAATTTGTTCTTATATTTTAAAACTAATAAAAGAAAGAGTGAAAATGAAAAAGTTATCCTGGACATATGCTAGAAATATAGTGGTGTGAGTGTTCAGAGAAAGAATTTTGGCATTAGTTCTAATCACATTAGAGCTGGAAGGGTTGTCCAGATTTATTCTTCTTCCATACTTTCCTATTGCCTTAATCCTACTAGTCCCCCATTGGACATTTCAATTGTTCAATGTTATTAATGGGTTGGAATTTTGAACACTTTAACCTAAAATAAAAATTGGTCCTGTAAATCATTGCTCCTCTTTAGAGATGGTCCCCAACTCTTCGGGGTAATTTTGGAAATTAATCGGAGGGCTTTAATCATAGTTAACAATAATAGTCCTGTTGGAATTTTGTGGGTCAGGCAGGGATATTAGACATTCTGTAATTTGTGGAACAGCTCCAGCCAGTGAAGATGTTTCCTTCATTCTGAGTTACTTTTAACCCTGTTAAATATCCAGACTTAGAACCTAACTCCACTTTATAAATGAACACATTTTATTTTTGTATATTCTTAATTTATACTGAAATCTCTAGGAATGCAATGAAAATGTAAATTGAGAAAGAAAAGTACTTCTTAGTATGACTATACCAAAATTAGTCCTCTATTTTCTCTGAAATAATACCTCTTGTGTTGTCTGAGTTGCCACAACAATAACCTGTGTACTTTGACTTTGTAACTTAATTCAGAGCAACTCTACGCACAGGTGCACATTTCTGATTATTTCAACATGTTTTCTAATGGAGTCATGCTCCAGTGCATATATATTTAAACATACAGACAGATTTGAATATACTATAAATTGTATTAAATTCACTGTAATAAATTTATAATGTAATTAAATCATTACTAGTATATAGATTTTTGTTGGAATTATGAGTGTAATAGGTTACATAATGAATGAATTTATTTTCAGAATACTAAAAACAAATAGAAATAATTTGCTGGAGAAAGAGGATTTGGGTCTATTTTGATTGAAAATCACTGTAGTAGACCAACTATATTTTGGTATGAGTATATTTAATATGTCCTCCAAGGTTCTTTGTGTTCTGATCATTGTCTATGTCTCTAATATAATTTACTGCAAAATTTCCCTCACTATGAATTCCAGATATATTGACCTTCTAGTTCTTCCACTGGCTAAAGTCCTTTCTGCCTTCGACCATTCCCTCTGTTAAGAAAATCCTCTGCATCCTTTCATTGATTAGCTCACTCCTAGTCATCTTTTACTCTACAAATAAAATGTTTCTTCCTTGAAAAAGCCTTCCATTCTCTTTCATTATAGACTATTTTTTTGTCCTAGCATTTATAATATTTAGCAGGTATGAATTTTTTTGATAATTTGCTTAATGCTGAAACTAAAAGGTCTGTGAAGGCATAAATACACTTTTCTGATCATTTCTATATATTGATCAAGTTGAGCAGTCTATGATAGTTAGTGCGGGGCTTGATGCACATTAATTAAATCAAGCACTTTCAAACGAAAGCTATGCAAATTTCCAGATATTCTGTGGTCAAATGACCACAGTTTTAGATAATTTATTCATCAAGTATTTATTTCACCCTTAACATGTGGTAAGAAATGTTCTAAGTACTAGGAATAGAGCAGTGAACAAAATAGATGCTTCTTGCTCTCATCCTCATTCAGTTTACATTCCAAAGGCCCAGGTAGACTATACATAAAATTTATAATTACATGTTGGAAATAGGTATATGATCCTAGATAATTTTGATTACCAAAAGTAACAGCAAAGTAGGGAAGGAGATTAGGAAGTGTTAAAATTGGAGGTGAAAATTTAAATTGAGTACCTGGGAAAGGTTTTACTAAAAGTGTGATGTTAACATTCATCAGAAGGAAATGAGAACTGATGGGAGTAAGTTAATACAGAATGGAGAATATGAGGCAAATTGCAAATTGGAATTGAATAGGCAAAAAAAAAAAAATGAAAGGACAAGAGAAATCAAAATCTGATAATAACATTTGGTGAGGTGTTCAATACAACTGAGTAAGTGGTTCCTGCAAGTCAGAAGATAACCTGTTGAGAAATTTCCTAAAGACAAACCCCAAGAGGTATTTTTCCAATTGTTTATTCAGATGGCTACTATGATATAAGTGTATAAAACGGTAAGAATTCTCTTATTGCTTTTAAGCTACATATGCCCTGCTATTCCAAGACCTGTTACCCTATTTCAGTTTCTTCTTTTTCCTGAGCTATTTCCTCCTCTAAACTTGGATCAACTCCAAGCTCCCACATATGATTGCCTAATGATGTGCTCCAATGAAGTCTTCTCTATTGGATATATGCTGCTTGTATTATTAAAGTCTTTTATTAGATACATGCTATCTGCATTCTACCTTTTCGTATAGGAACTCTTCTTTATGGTGTTAATGGGGATCATAGTTGTGGTGCTTCACACAGCCCTTCTCCCCTCAATACAACTCAAACTGCCACAGCCTCTCCAGTTAAATGATTGGCCCAGTGGTGCCATAAATTCAGTCAATAAAGATTCAGTCTTCAGGACTGTCAGCAGGCAGATTGCCTGGCATGTGGGATCCACAATACACCACTAAACCAATTCTATTCCTGCTCCCCATCCCCCACCCCCAATGATGTGAATCAATTTTCTTTGTTATTGAGGTATTTTGAGTTTATTTTCTGCTACTTGCATCCTAAAGAGGCTTCTTAATATACCACCCTTACCTAGAAAACTTCACTTATTCCCTATTGCCTTGAAAATTGATTTCCACTTTTTATAACTTTCAGGTTCTTTTGCAGAACTTTAAAAAAATATTGGAATGAGGCAGGGCAGATCTGGCTGAAGCAAGGGATATGTACTACAATCACATTTGCCTGATTTCTCTTTTGCTCCTGGAATTGGCCTCAAAGGTAGCTAGCTTTTAAGAATCTATGGTCTCCATAGAGTATGAATGTAGTGAATAAAGTTCTGCCTTTTAAGCCTGGAATTCAGACCTACCCATGATCTAAACCCAAATTATCTTTTTTGCCTTACCTGTCTAAACACTAGAAAATGTGTGTTTTCTAGTCAAAATGGGTTTATTATACCAGCAAAATGCATTGCTCATTCCCAGCTCCTTATGTTTATTTACATTGCTTCACAGTGCACTTACTGAGTTTCAGTCCTACTCAAGTCAAATTCCACTTCTCTGTGGCCTTCCCTAACAGTTTTAGCTTGAAACAATTTCACAAACTTCTGAACTGCTCTTGAAAATAATACCTGCACAGTTCACTTAGAAATCAATTGCATACTTAGCTTTTTAACATCTAATTTATAATTGTTGTGAATTAAAATAATGTATTTATTTGCTTTTTAGCTTTCCACATTATTATATTATTTCCCCCAATTTGAATGATAAAAACCCTGAAGAATTGTCTATGGATATTTTGAATTCCCTTGTTACGTAGTTATATAGTAAACTCTCTTACAATTCAGTAAGTATTCAATATATACAAATCTATATACTCTGCAAATATAAAACAATAACAATATTGCCACATATACAAAAAATATGAAGGTTATCCTATTTATAACCCTGACTTATTTTTTGCTATTTATTATTGTGGGCCAACTTATATGTCATGACAATGAAAAAAATAATGCCAAGCTAATGACTGTAGATTATCACTACCATCTTTATATACTAATCATGGTACTGTCAAATCACTCTATTTACTGGTTGGGATCAGCATTTTTTATTGGACAGCTGATGATGCTATTCTCTGTTGGGATACTAAATCAGAAAGGAGAAGGATCCTTTATATTTTTCTTCTTAAATATGTCAACCACTTCTTTAAAAATGAACTACTCGATTCTCCATTCCTCTAAAAGCATAAATATTCCTTCACAAACCCTCAAGGAGTTTAATAACATATGTGTCCTTGAAAATATATAATTTCTGAGTCTAGAGTCACCCTCTTTCATTTATGCTTGCAGTAGTTTAGTCTGTCCTAGAATAACTTTGCAATTTATCAGCACTAGGAATAAGCTGATTTACAAAGATTAAACCTAATAAAATGACCTCCAGCTGTTCTTATTTTAGCATTTTAGTTCCTTGAACTTTCTCACATTGTAAAACTTACTAAGATTTTCATTGTCTTTTTGATTCAATAATAACACCTCTCTAAATTTTCTACATTTTACTTTGAAAAGTGCAAATTGTGATCCAATATTCTGGGAAAGATCCCATCGTTACTGAGAGAATTTGATATATGTAAGAGTATTACTAGGAGCAATTGTAGAGGGGAAAAACTGATGTTTGTGTTCACGTTTTTGAAATAGTAAATTTATAAGAGATTGCTAATATGCACTTTGGATCACCTAAACTACAATGTCATTACAGTTACTTGAAGTTACACAAGTAAACAAGTGGCCTAAAGAGACATTTGAATTGCATTAATATGAAAAGTAAATTTATCTACTTGAAAAGGTACAAATAAATATTCAGATCTATAAAATCTTGACTCCACAAGAGTTATATAGGATATAAACCACCTGTCAAAATATCTTCTAAGAAACTAAAACATTTTGAATACTTTGATAGTTTAGATTTCCTAATTTTGTCATAAAATATATTTTATATATAATGAGAAAAGGCTATTGCACTCAAGCCTCTTAGAAAATAGATCGGAATTTACACATTAAATACATCATTATAGTAATAAAAAATAAGTTACCAAAATAAAATAACTACAACTATCTGTTAAATTCACACATATTTTCTATAAATATGCATACTCAGAAGACATACCTAATTATGGAAGTAAATATCTACTTGGAACACAGCATCTATTAACATCTATTTTATAACTTAATTCCAAAGTTTATACTCACATAAACTTTCTAATATCTTCTATATTTTTGCATATATAGAAATAATGAAAATTTAAACATTAAAATTTGGAACAATGCCAATACAAGCAAACCTGGGAAGCTGTATCCTCCAGATTCTCAATCATACAAAACAATGTTTCCCTAGCATTTTATAGTCTTCAAGTCAATAATCTGCGCACCAAAAGTCTTATGATTATATTGAAACACAGGACTCTTTTATGTTCCATAGTAGCAGACAAATCTGTCAACATCTGAAGCAGCAACTTCTTTTATCTTCATACTAAGAAATTGCAAGCACCCCTGACTCTCGAATATTCACCTAATTAGTGATTGGCTTGGTGAAGAGGCAGTGCATTAGTGCAGGATATCTGTTGCAATTTAGACAGGGCAGGCACACATACAATGACCCCCTATCCTTATTTAAGAGAAGAGACAAATGAGAGCACACAGTCTTTTTAGTTATTGCAACTTCATGCTTTTAAATCTTTAGAACACAAGTCACAGTAGAAAAAATAGTTTTGAATTCGGACAGCATTATAAACATCTCAACATAGTTCAAATATCTACTTTTTTTGTTTTGTTTTTGTTTTGCTTTTTCTCTCTCTGCTTACCATGAGATTCTAAGTGCTTGCTTTATTAATTAGATTTAGACTACAAATCCTGAACCTCATCTTAGAGAAGGAATATCATATTTTTCATTCCATTCTCTTATTTCTTTGCCTTATTTCTTCTAAAATATTTCAAATGGCCTAAACTCTCCTTAAAAATCTTTGCATTCAGTTTCCAAAAGGACCTGAGCCTTCATTGTTTCTATTATTATTGTTTATATAGTACCATTTTATTTACTTTTGAAATGACTGCCTACCATTCCCCACTTTCATCCTTATAGACTTTGAGTTCCCAGTATGTGACCATCATGTAGCATACTGAGAACACACTTATTGTCTGTTAAAAACAACAAAAACAAACAAACAAAAAAAACAGAACAGAAATGGTTTTGAAATGAACGCCTTGTTAAAAGTACTTCCTTTCAGAGCATTGACACAATAACAAAGTTAGTGAATCAGAAAGCTTAGTTCTTATTTTCAAAAAGATCAACTTGACATTCAGAAAGATAAAATCACTTTCTCAAAGTTATTTCAGAAGTTATTGGTCACAGATCAGTCTTGGTGGCCTCCCCATTCCCCATACAATTTCCTTTCCAGCACTATAGTAATAACTGGCTTTTTCTTGGTCTGTGCTCTTTATTCATTCTTCTAAGCTACAGTTCAGGTATTTGAATTGATTATTATATGATGTATAGTGTTTTAGTTTGCCAAAGGGCTTCCAAGGCAAAGTACCAGAACTGGGTTGGTTTTTAAAGGGGATTTATTTGTGGTAAAAGCTTACTGTTCCAAGGCCATAAAAAGTCTAACTCAAGGCACCATAAGAGGTGCTGTCTCACTGAAGCCAGCTGGCACATGGTGAAGTAAGATGGTAGCCAATTTCTGCTGAGGTCTCCGCCTTTCTGCTTCTGTAGACAAACCTCCCATAGGGCATGTTTCTTACCCAGTCTCCTCGCTAGGTCTCAGCAGCTCCACTTTCTTCCTGAGTTCAGCTGTAGGCTATCAGGCATAGGGCTCATCTCTCCCTGTGCTTCAGCTCTCTGAGCCTCTGGGGACTTCCTTCCTTGTGGTTCAGCTGTGGATGAAACCTTTCTCTTACAGGATCAAGTATAGTGGCTTCCTTTACCTGTGTCTTTGCCTGTGTCTCTCTGTCTCCATGTATATCAGGCACAGCAAGAAGACAGAGACTCAACCCCATTCACACTTCCCTGATATAGTTCAGTTGAAAGGATCTCATACTCACAGGAATGGATTAATCCACAAACATACTTTTTCTCTTTTTGTGATTCATAAAATAATGTCAAAACGCCACCAGTGTTATTGAAGGGGATAAGATGGGATGTAGGGGAGAAATTTGTGATTAAAAAAATAAAAGTTACTTGTCTACATATCACACTTGCAAGATGAAGTTGAGCTATCATTCTTTCAGGGTCTACTTAGTTGGAGTAATTATTTTGTATGTTCCCATGTTGGAGTTTGTAGATTACTTTTATATTCTAGCCTAGCTTAAGCTTATACCTTGTTTGTATTAGCCTTATAGCTACACCTTTTGTTTTATGTCTTTTGTGTTAAGAATCACTTTTAGTTTAGATTAGCAACATCAAATCTTAAGCAACAGCCATTGATTAAAAATCCACACGACTTACCTCATTTATAAGAATTGGAAAGAAAAAGAAAACAATCTATATAACTTTCTCAGTTTAATCAATGAAAATTCAATAAGTGACTCTCAGTGTCTTCTTTTAGAGCATACTTTAGATAAAATCTGGTTGGGTTCTGTGAACAATCTATGAACTGACAGTGCTAGAAACTATCACCAGAATTTTAAAAGAATAAAAAGAGATAAAGTTCAAATTCACTATGCAAGTTTCTTCTGTACTAGATATTCTAAAACTTTTCAGATTCCATTTTCTATGGGCTATTCTTGCCTCTTCTCATATTATACCACAGAAGTGAGTGTATAGAAGGTTTGGGATATTATTAACAATAATTTATTTATATAATTTATTTATATGAATGAAGAAAAGATATTTTCAGAGAAGTAACATGATTAGATAGATTGATGACAGATGATAGTTAGATGATAAATCAATAGAAAAATAACATAAACAGGAAAGTAATTGAAATTAACCAAGTTCTAGCATAATATTTTAAGAAAAATGAGTAAGGATCTTTTCATGTTAAGCAATATAAGAATTTTTTTTCTAAGCACATTAACAATAATAGTGAAAAAATAAACAAAATGTAATAATAATGAAGCAAAAACCCAAATAGAGGCTAGACACAAGACGAAAGTTCAAAAATACTTTTCAATGCTTGACTTTGGCTCACTCAGAGAAGACAAGCAAATGAACAAAATGATACAATTCAATAGCAAATATATGAGTATTAAGGATGCTATAATATTTCAAGCTAAAATGGATCAATCATATTTTGACTGAAAAAGCTAAGATCACTTAAGAAGTAAAATTGACTATCTTTAATTCTGATTACCAAACCAGAGATTTATTCTGATGATAAGGATAAAGGCTGAGGGGACTATTGATAAAATGGATGTGCTAAACAGAAAAGAATAACAGACTTCCTTTTTAGTGGCATTGAAACTAAATTATGTCAAGAGGTATGTTCTGAGGAAAGTCAATTAATACTTCTAAGTCGGTCTCTGTAAATATGAAATAAAAACATGATGAAATGTAAGGCGATCAATGGAGGTAGAATAAAAGCTTTGAATTTTCACAATGAATGACTAAATTTCATGAACATCATTTACACAGAAATAAGATAAATATATTAAAGTCTTACTTTCTGCTTCTTAAATCCTCTTTAGTCACCTACATATTACTAATTCATATTCTTAAGCAGAATTATAAATCCAAGAGGTGGATGGCTAATAGATTAGTCAGAAAAGCAAGTGGGATGGGCAATAGCTAAGCCAAGATATTCCAATTCTATATGGGCATTTTGTTAATTCATTACATAGGAGTTTTTGGAATTGGATGTTTGGATGATAAATCAGAACCAGTGGTAGAAACAATTCCCACTCCCCACAAGCTGATAATTCTTGGAGAGTCATCTTGAATGTATTTCAAACAATGTGATGTTGGACAGGTCAAATTAACTTACTGGTTCCTCAATTATAATTTTGGTAATCCTGAAAATACGAGCAATAGCTAACTTACTATGACTAGTTCACTAAATTTTAAGGATCTAAAGAGATTTAATTAAATTAAACAAATAAATGTTAAACAAAATAACTGTGTAAGGGATTGTGGGAATATGAGAAAGTAGGGAGGTCCAGAACTCAGACCTTCCACCTGAACAACTACTAAAGAGACTGGAACTGTCTGAAACTACTATTTTGGAACTCCAGAGATGAGAATAACACAATACAGCATCTCAGGCAGAGTGGGAAGAAAAGGCTGATATATTATAGCAAAGAATAGGAAGCTGCTCTCTCTGCACACAGCTACTGGCATCCATCCCCCAATTTTGTGGCAGGGCACCATGGGCTCCAGACCCTGGCTAGGTCATGATGACAGAAAGGGACATAAAAATCCTCTTCCCCAAGACCAGGGGTTGGTACAGCCGATCACTGATTATGGCTTCTGATTAGTGACTTATAACTGCGGGGCCTGTGTCTGAGGGAACTACTGTTTCAATATGCCCAGACAAAGGTTGAGACTTAGAGGCTCTATGCTTCTGCAGGATTGTGGTGGAACATTAGCTGAAGGGTGTGGCATTTGCTGTGCAAGCCAAGAAAGCTTAGCTTCAGAGAGCAAAGGAAGAAGCCCTTGGTATACTCCCACGACACATTGGAGCCTGTTGGTGCCCCTTTCATGTGTCCCTGGCCCTGTTTCAGGTAGAAAAGACTGACAGAATGTACCTCCTCCAAGAATTGACCTTCAGACAAGAGCAGTTTGAGACACTGAAAGGAGTGTAAGAAACTATATAAGCAGACAGTTTGGGGTAAAGATTAGCTGACTTAAAACACCTGGGAGAAGGAAGTCTGCCTCATGGGAAAAATAGAGGTCAAACAAAGTCCTGTAAACAAGAAAACTAAAAAACAACTAAGAAGCAATATCCCAGGACAAAATGCAGGCCCATAAAGCCAGGTAAAACCCTGCACACTGCATTGGTCTCGGGCAAAACTTCCTGACAAGAGGGATGCAGCCCAAGGAAATCTCTGTCTTATCACTAGCTGGTTGCAAAACCAAGAAACAGACATCTCAGAGAATAAGTCCCAGAGTTATCTTTCTAAAATATTAAAATATACAGTATACAACAAAAGAATACAAGAAAAACAAAGAAGAAATGACAGCCCTTTCAAAGGAAGGGGTAAAAATCCAGAAAACAACAATGAAAAAGACCAGAATGTGGAAATTCCAAGCAAAGCTTTAAAAAATAATCTTGAAAATGTTCAAAGAAGTGAACGAAGTGAAGTAAAATATAGGGAAAGACCCAAAGGATAAAAGGAAAGCAAGGGATGAGAAATATGAGAAATAAAGAGAAATTTTAAAAGGAACCAAACAGAATCATTGGAGTTGCAGACCACAATAACCAAAATGAAAAATTCCCAGGGAGGTTTCAAGAGTAGAATGAAGCTGCAGAACAAACAGTGAATTTGAAGACAAGACACTTGAAAAGAGTCAGGCTGAGAAACCAAAAGAAAAAGAATATAGAAAGCAAAACTAACCTCTGGGAGATGAAGCATAACAATAAAGACATTATTGGAGTCCCAGAAGGAGAGAAAAAAAAAAGGACATTAATAATATTTAAAGAAATAATGGCAGAGACCTTCCCAAACTTAGCAGATGTGAATATGCACATCCAAGAAGCCCTGAGAATAACAAACAGGATAAACCTGAAAAAAAATATGCCCTGTCATATACTGAACACACTATTAAAATGCAAATGAAAAGAAGAGAATTCTTAAAGCAGCAAGAGAAAAGCAATATATTATATACAGGATATACCAATTAGAGTGAATATCCTTTGATCATCAAAAACAAGGGAGTCAGCAAGGCAGTGGGTTGAAATACTAAAAGTGTGGCAAGCAAATCACTGCTAATCAGGAATTTTATATTTGGTGAAAGTGTCTTTCAAAAATGAGAGTGAGATTAAGACATTTTTAGATAAACAAAAGCTGAGGGAGTTTATCTTTACTAAACCTGTCATACAAGCAACACTAAAGGGAGTTCTTCATACCAAAAGGAAAGGACAAATAGAGAATGATTCAAAGTAGCATGAAGAAATAAAGAGCTAAGGTAAAGGTAACCATTAGGTAATTATAAATGCCAATATAACTGCAGTGTCTTCTTTGGTATGTAACTCCACTTCTTACATCCTACAAGTGCTAAAATGCAAATACATTAAAAACAATAAATCTTTGATTTTAGTCATTTAGTGTACAAAGATATAAGTGTAGTAAGTATAAAAGGTCAGGGGGCAGAGGAGTATAGGAAAAACCTATGCGTAGGCTGTTGAAATAAAGTTGGTATCAGACTGTTAAAGTTTCCCCCTTATAAGGTTTGCAATGTTTAACAGGTCATAAAACTGTGACTCCATTCCAATCCACTGAGCAAAGTTGCCTACATGCAGAAGACAGCATATTTGCCCCTAAGAATCAGCCATATCACAGTGGGAATGGAGCATATAGGACCCTCATCCCTTCCAGACTACCATACTCCTGCATTCCAAGACCCATCCCTTCCAGACCACCAGACCCCCACATTCCAAGAATACCCTACCTCCTAGCCCACTACTCCCAAGTCATGCATAACAAGAATTCACTTTTACAGCCCCGTATTAACCACAGGCTATACTTGAACTCTAATCCCCTCCCCTCAGACTAACATGGCACATGCCTATTGATGTACTGTATAAAGTCACATCCACCACTTTTCATGAGCGGGCTAAAGTCTAATATTCAGATTTCCTCCATTGGTAGAGCTTCCTGATAAGCCCCTGCATGCCTGCAATTGATCAGTCTCCATGTCCCAGTGAGTGTTATAAATTTAGGTATTAAACTGTAACTCCATGGTAACCAACAGAAAATAGATGGAAAATATATCAGATTGAATAGAGAAGGTGCTCAATATGGTGCAATACCAAAAAGTCAAATAAATATAAAAATAGGCATTAATGGAAGACTTAAGGTACTCAAAAGGTAAAAGACATACAAAATCTAAGGAGCAAAATGAAATGTAGAAAGTTCTGCATTATCAGCAGTGACTTTAAGTGTAAATGGATTAAATTCTTGAGTCAAAAGGCAAAGATTGGGGGTATGGAAAAAATAAACAAACAAACATGACCTTAGTATAGGCTGTCTACAGGGGACTCACTGTAAATTCAAAGGTACAAATAGGTTGAAAGTGAAGATGGAAAAAATATACCATGCAAATACTAACCAAAGAGAGCTGGGGTAGCTATACTAATGTCAGATAAAATAGACTTAAAAAACAGTTACAAGGAAAGAAATATGGTCATTATATACTAATAAAGAAGACAATTCAATAAGAAGTAACAGTTATAAATATATATAAACCTAACAGATATGCACCTAATAGCAGAGCCCCATATTATATGAGCAAATACTGACAGATTTGAAGGGAGAAATTGATCATTCAACATTAATAGTCAGAGACATAATAGACATATAAAACATATCACCCAATAAAAACAGAATATACATTCTTTTCAAGTGCATATGGATATCATTCTCCAGGATAGACCATATATAACATCGCAAAACAAGTCTCAATAAATTTTAAAATATTGAAATAATACTATGTATATTCTCTAACTACAACAGAATGAAGCTAGAAATTAATAAGAGAGGGGGAAAGAAAATTAACAAATACATGGAAATTAAACAACATACTCAAACAACTAATAATGGGTAAAAGAGGAAATCACAAGTTAATTATGCCATATGTACTGGGACAAATGAAAATGAAAGTACAACATAAAAAACCTTATGGTGTGCAGCAAAGCCAGTGCTGAGAGATAATTCTATAGCTCTATTTACATTAAATAAAGACTTCAAATCATAGACCTAACTTCTAAACTGGAAGGACTTCAAAGAGAAGAGCAAACAAAATCCAAAGTCAGCACAATGAAGGAAATAATAAAGATTAGACCAGAGATAAGTGAAACAGAAAACAAAAGCACAATAGAAAGAACAATAAAACAATAGTTGATTCTTTCAATAGATTAATAAAATTGGCAAACCTTTATCTAGGCTGAAAAAGAAAAAAAGAGAGAGCAGACAAATAAGAAAAATCAGAAATGAAAAGGGGGGCATTACTACCAACACTGTTGAAATAAAAACGGATTATAAGAGGATACTATAAACAATGGTATTCCAATAAATTAGATAACCTAGATGAGATGAACAAATTCTACACAATTACCTACATTGATTCAAGAAGAAATAGAAGATCTCACCAAGCCAATTACTAAGAAAGAGATTGAATCAGTAATCAATAACCTCCTAAATAAGAGTAGCCCAGAATCAGATGAATTCCAGGGAAATTCTACCAAACATTCCAAGATGACAACTCCAATTCTGTGCAGAGTATTCCAAAAACTGAAGAGGATGGTACACTCCCTAATTTATTTGACAAGGCCAACATCACTCTCACATCAAAGCAAGATAAAGATACTGCAAGAAAAGAAAACTACATACCAATATCTCTTATAAATATACATGAAAAAATCCTCAACAAAATACTAGGAAACTGAATCCAACAACATATTAAAAGAATTATAAAAATCCACAACCAAGTGGAATTTATCCCTGGTATGCAAGGTTGGTTCAACATCAGAACATCAATTAATATACCACATTAACACAATGAAGGAAAAAAAAAAACCATGACTATAAGAGTTTGAGATTTTTTTTTTTAATACAAAAAGAGAAAGATTATGTTTGTAAACTAATCTACTCTTCTAGGTGTGATACCTTTAATTATATTGGATTCAGTTGAGGGGCCCTTGATTAAATTACTTATTAAGATTAGGGGTTTGATTCAACCACATCAGTAAGATGTGACTCAGGTTGATTCTGCACCTCCCCCCCTTTGGTGCGCTGATATAAAAATGGACACTCACTTAAGAAGACATACTAGAAAAGAGAACTCTGTAATTTTTGATCCTGGGGCCCTGGAGGGAGATGAAGCACTCATGGTAGTTTGCATCTGACTTTGGGAAGAGAACAGAACAACTGAGACTGATATAGAAAGCCCAGAAAGAAACAAGCCCTATGCCAAGAGAGAGAGGAAGCCCTGAGAGGCAAACCCCATGCCAGTCTGCAGTTGAGAGAGAGGAAGTCCAGAGGGGAAGGCTGAACTCTCTCAGAGATCAGTGCCTCAGAATGTGGCAACTGACTTTGGAAAGAAAGAAGCCTTGAGATGAATTCTTCAGGACCCAGTAACTGAGATTTTATGCCAAATAAATGCCCATTATAAAAGCCAACAGATTTCTGGTATTTGCTTTGGGACCCTTTTAGCAGACTAATACAATGACCATCTCAATTGATACAGAAATGGCATATGACAAAATTCAGCTCCTCTTCTTGATAAACACACTTAGAAAACTAGGAATACAAGGAAATATCCTCAACATGATAAAGAGCATGAAAATTCCACAGGTAGTACAATACTTAATGGTGAAAGATGGAAAGCTTTCTTCCTAAAATCAGATACAAGACAAGGATATTCACTGTCACTACTGTTATTTCAACACTGTACTAGAAGTTCTTGCCAGAGCAATTAGGCAAGAAAAATAAATAAAAGACACAGACTGGAAAGGAAAAAGTAAAATTTTCACTATTTGCTAATAATGTGATCCTATATACAAAAAATTCTGAAACTCTTCATAACAAAACTCCTAGCATTAATAAATAAATCCAGCAAAGTGGCTAGGTACAAAATCAACACCCATACATCTGTAGTGTTATATGCACAAGCAATGAATTATTGGAAGAAGAAATCAAGAAAAAAATTCCATTGACAATAGCAACAAAAAGAACTAAATATCCAGAGATAAACCTAACCAAGGTTTAAAGGACTTGTACCCAGAAAACTAAAACCCATTGCTAGAAGAAAATTTTAAAATATCAAATGGAAGGACATTCCACATTCATGAATAGGAAGACTAAATATTAAGGTGTCCAACCTGACCAAAGAAATTTATACATTCAATGCAATCCCAATTAAAATTACAACCTTCTTTGCAGAAATGAAAAGACTGATCATCAAATTTATTTGGAAGGGTAAGGGGCTTTAACTAGCTATAGCCAAATTAATTATTGACAAGGAACAAAGACCACTCAATTGGAAATGAGACAGAAAACTGGATCGGTCTCCATTTGCAAAAACAAAACAAACAAAACAAAACAAAACAAAACAAAAAACAGAAGGCCCGTATTACACACCTCAACAAAAAAGTAGGGAGCAGATGTGGCTCAAGAGGTTGAAAGCCTGTTTCCAACATGGGAGGTCCTGTGTTCAGTCACTGGTGCCTTCTAAAAAACTAAAAAGTGAACAACAAGCAAATGCCTTAGGGGAGCCAATGTGGTTCAGTGGTTGAGCGCTGGCTTCCCACATATGATCCCTAGCCCCAGTACTTCAGAGCAAGCAAACAAACAAACAACAATAACAAAACTCAAAATGAATCAAATATAAGAGAGAGAACTATCTGAGTCCTAGAAGAAAATATACTGAAGCATCTTCAGGACCTTGTGTTAAGCAATGGTTTTGTAGACTTTATACCCAAACCACAATCAATAAATGTAAAAATATATAGGAAATTTTCAGAATTAAAAACTTTTGTACCTCAAAGCATTTTTATTATGAAGGTAATATGACATCCTACACAATGGAAAAAAATATTTAGAAAACACATATCTAATAAAGGTTTAATATCCAGAATATATAAGAAATCTTCAGCTTGACAATGAAAAGACAACTCAATTTTAAAAATGTGCAAAAGAATTGAATATACAACTCTCTAAAGAAGATATACAAATGGCCAGAAAGGACATGAAAAGATGTTTAACATCATTAGCCAACAGGAAAATGCAAATCAAAACCACAAAAGTGTACTATTTCACACCTGTTAGGATGGTTGCTATTAAAAAAAAAACAAAAATGGAAAATAACAAGTGTTGGAGAGGATGCAGAGAAAGAGGAACATTAATCCATTGCTGATGGCAATGTAAAATGGTGCTGCTGCTGTTGAAGACAGTTTGGCTCTTCCTCAGAAAGCTAAGTTTAGAATTACCATATGACCTGGAGAGCCAACTACTAGGTATGTACCCCAAAGTATTGAAAAGATTTTGTACCCTGATGTTCATAGCATCATTATTCACAATTGCCAAGAGATGGGAACAACTCAATTGTCTATCAACCAATGAATGAATAAACAAAATGTGGCATGTACATAAAATGGAATATTATTCAGCCATAAGAGGAATGAAGTTCTCATACTTGCAGTAACATGGACGAACTTTGAAGACATCGTATTGAGTGACATGATCCAAACACAAAAAGACAAATATTTTATGATCTTACTGATTTGAAATAATTCAAATAAGCAAACTCAGAGTAAATACCTAGAATATAGTTTAACTGGGGAAAGGTTGGGGAAAGGTAATGGAAGGTTAAGGCTTAAAATATACAGAGTTCCTATTTGGAATAATGAAAACGTTTTGGTAACATATAGTAGCTATGGTATCACAAAATAGAGAACATAATTAACAGCACCGAAATATATATCTGGACATGATTAAAAGGGGACATCTTATATTGTATATATAGTAACAATAACATTTTTTTAAAAATTCCATAGAGCTACACTATACAGTGAACCCTAAAGTTAAATCATGGTCTTATAGTTAATAGGCATGATTATAAAACTGTGCTATCATCAATTGTAACAAATGTTCCACAGCTGTGCAAGGTGTTAATAATAGGATAGTATATGGAAATCCTTTATTGGATGCATGATTGTTCTGTAAGCCTTCAAGTTCTCTAATAGTGGGGAGTGGGGGGGGGAACAATAAACTGTATAACAGTGTTAGACTCTGAGAATAAAATAGTGAACAAATGCAGCTATTGTCCCTACCTCAGTCTAATTGGAGAAATAAATATTATGTAAATAATTAAACAATATTGGTTATTTATTATCTGATAATTCTTCGTAGCAAAAAACCACAGCCATAGTGGCCTACAAAAGTGTGTGATTATTACCGCTCCTTTGAGGTGGTAAGCTAAGTGGCTTTGCTGATCTTGGTTGGGATCACTTACCTCTCCTAACCTTAGCTGGGACAACTGGGGCAACTTGACTCTGCTCCATGTCTCTCACTCTTCAGCAGGCTACCTGAGTATATTCTCTTGGTCATGTCTGAGACATGAGAAAAAGCAAAGACACAAGAGACTTAGACTTGAAACTGGTTCATCATATCACTTCCACCTCATTCTAATGGCCACATGAATTACATGGCTGAGCAGTGACTCGATGAATGGGGAAATAAACTCCACCTTTTTATTGACAGGAAAGACATAGTCAGATGGAAAGTGGTATTATATACAAGAAACATTGAAGAATTGGGTTAATTAACATCTCTCTCTCTCTCCAGCACAACACAACACACACACACACCATAAAGTGCTCCAAAAGATACAAATAGCATTATTAAAATGGGGATTAACTTAGACAGAAAAAAACTGACATATTTATCATTACTTTTAAATAGCAGGCTATATTAGTTTTCAATTGCTGTCATACCTAATTACCATAAATTTAGCAGCTTAAAATGACAAATATTTATTTTCTCAAAGTTCTGTAGGTCAGCAGTATATTCAAGGTGTTGGGCAGCTCTGGGCTCTTACAGGAGGCACTGAGAATCTTCTTCCCTGTTTGTTTAGGTTTTTGGCAAAATTCAGTTCTAGCCAGTGGTAGGACTGAGATTCCTTTCTTTGAGGACTATCAGTCAGAGTCTCTCTCAGCAATTTATGGCACCTACACTACTTGTCATGCAGTCCCCTCTGTCTTCAAAGCCTGCAATGGTGGGTTGAGTCCTTCTCAAGTTTTGTATCTCTTTGACACCTCCTTCTGTTTTATCTCATTCCAACTGAGAAAGATTTCTACTTTAAAGGGTTCATGAGATTAGATTGGATTTGCCACATAATCCAGGATAGTTTCCCTATTTTATGGTCTATAAAATTTATTAAATCTGCAAATTTCCTTTAGCCTTGTAATGTAGTATATTCACAGAATCAAAGAATTAAGGAGAGGACATCTTTGGTGGGGCATTCTGCCTACCACCATCTATCCACTGGTCCCAAAGATTCATTTCCTTTCCAAATGCAAAATATATTCACCCAATCCTAAATTCCCTCAAGATGTTCTCCCATTGCACAACTCAAATTCCAAAATATTAACTAAGTCTCATCAGCTCAGATATGTCAAATCACATCATCTAACTGTTCAAATGAAGCTAAACCATCTAAATCAGGAGGATGAATTTTCTTTGCATAATCTATTAAATATTACTCTCCACCTGAGAAACTATGAAACTAAATAAATAAGTTATCTGTTCTCAACGTGAGTCATACATACATACATGAAAGTTGTAGATACCCTGGGTCAAATATGGGCAAATGGAACGCAAAATGTAGTCAACATCTCCAGAGCAATTTTGTAATCCAGTCAGGCAGACTCCATTAGGTTTCAAGGCCTTGGAATAATCTTCTTTGACATTTGGCTCCATTCTCTGGGCTCTAAATTTCATCTTCTGAATCACCCTTCCGTTTTCTTGAAAGGTAGTACATATTTGGCACCGAGTACTTTTTTTTAATGTAAAGATTTATTTATCTACTTATTTTTATTTATCTTCCTCTCCCCCACATGGTTCTCTCATCTGTTTGTTGTTTGCTTGCCCTCTCCAGGAGGTACTGGGAATCAAACCTGGGACCTCCCACATGGGAGGGAAGTGCCCAACAGCCTGACCTACATCCACTCACCGTTGGCTGTGGCATCTGCTGGCTTGCAGCATTTGCTCATTTTAGGCATCTACTTGTTGAGGCCGGTGCAGCATCTAGCCCATTGCAGTGGAAGGGGCATCTGCTCATCTTATTTAGGAGGCACTGGGACCCAAACCTGGGACCTCCCATGTGGTATACGGGCATCCAACTTGTTGAACCACTTCTGTTTCCCTGAGAATTTTTTTTTTTCCTGAGTACTTTTATTAGCCTTTTTTTCTGCTGTTAAAATTTGAGGGGGGTCCAGCAGCCTTCTTTCTTTTCTTTCTTTCTTTGCCCTTTTCAGTTCAAGCTGGCAGTGTTTCTGCTAATATAAAGTCATCAATAACTGTGGTCTCCTGTGGATGTCAAGAGGATAAATTCTAATAAACAGAAGCCATATCCACAAATCTTTTGTAGACAATCCCATCTACAGTTTTGTTTTCTACTGAGATGACTGAGGGACAATGACCTTAAGCTTCCTAGAGTCCCCTGGTTTGAATGAGGGAATCAGTGAGTCGCACCTTTAATCCCTTCCAAGAGCCTTTTAGGAGACCGAACACTTGGATCTTTTGCTATCTGGATAGGTTGATAATTTTCTAAAACACTATGTCCTGTTTACTTCTAATTTAACATTTTCCCCTTTCATTTATCTCTCACCACTTATATTTTACTAAAGCTACAAGAATAAAGTAGGACATATCTCAAACACTTTCTTGGGAAATCTCCTTAGCTAAGTATTAAGTTCATGCTCATAAGTTCTGATTTCCACCTAACTGTAAGACATAATTATGTTAAGCTTTCTGCTAAACAGGGGTCTCCCTTCCTTGAGTTCACAGTAATACATTTCTCACTTCCTTCTGTGCCCTTACCAACAGTGTCCTCAAAGTACAGATTTCTAACTGTCAGATTTTTTACAGTAATATAGTTCTCACCTAAAGGGATTTAGGATTTCTCCATAATTTTCCTAACTTCTTTCTGAAGTCTCATTATCAATCTTTAATTTTCCACTTACAGTCTGTTCAAGGCATTCTAGGATTTTTCTATTAAGCTCTTCAGATTTTTCCCATCATCTTCGTACTGCCAAATTGCAAAACAACTTCCATATTTTTTGGTATTTGTTACAGCAGTATTCTGCTTCCATACAGCAAAATACGTTTTAGTTTTCTATTGCAGCTGCAACAAATACCAAAATTTTTGTGGCCTAAAACACCACTCCTTTATAATCTCACAGTTTTGTAGGTCAGAAGTCCAGGTACAGCTTAACTCAGCTGGGTCCTCCACTTACATTCTCACAAGACTGAAATCAAGATGTCTTTGGGGCTCCATTTCTTTCTGGAGGCTTCCAGCCTCATTGAGGTTATTTCCATTTGGATGTAAGACTAAGGACCTACTTTCTTTGCTTACTATCAGTCAGGAACTTTTATTATCTCCTCAAGGCTACTTGCATCCCTTGTTAATGTTGCTCCCTCCGTTTTCAATAACAGCTGGTTGGATTCTTTTCACACTTCAGATCTCTGATTTCTGGACTCATATGATTAGATTGGGCCCACTTGGATATTCCAGGACAGTCTTTCAGTTTTAAGGTTCATAAGCCTAATTATATCTACAAAGTCCCTTTTGCCAGGAGTTATAACCTATTCACAGGTTGCAGAGATTAGGATGTGGAAATCTTTGGGAAATGGCGGGGGCGGGGGAGGAAGTATTCTGTCTAACCACAGAAGGTTCCCTTTTCGTCTTCTAAGGAAGTGTTCTTTATGCTCAAATTGAGCAATCAGTAGAGGTCAAAGGAAAAATTTCAAACACTTGATAGAACCCAATATTCTTTTTTCAGAGTGAGAAACTAGAGATAAAGTGGGACCAATCTCCAAAATATTCAGTAAAAAAGGCAACAACTAAATTTGAATTGTGAAAATTTTGTTTTCTTTTTCAACCTGTGACTCAGAAAGCCAGTGGAATAAAGGAAGTCACTTCCTAATTGATCAAAATTAAGGATGCAATTCTAGGAGCAAAATGATCAGCTTTATTAGCTAATCTACTAGTCAATGTCAGATGAAAGTTAATAGACATGAGGCCCTGATCATGACTTTATCATTAACAATGCAAGTAGCAATTCAGCACTGTTGAAGCCCCAATACCTATGAATTCTAGGATGGGGTGGGAGGACAAGACATGAAATAAAAAGGATGTGTTATGACTTGAATGTCACAGGACAGTGGAGAAGGAGTTTCATTTCTAGTTCAGTATAGTAGTAATTACTTGAGCTACAAGACTTTAAAACTGACCTTACAAATGATGCCTTTTCTGGTGATGCTAATTGCATCATCTCATCCTGAATTAGAAGAGGAATGGTGTGGCATAATGAATTCAAGGGACTTCCTGAACTCATTTCATTTTCAGTGAGATGAACCATTTCTTCAGTACTGAGGAGTTGTCCTGTATAAGAAGAATTCAGTCTGCTAGATTTCTCCATAATGACTTGCTAAGGAAGACCTACTGAGAATTTAATTTCTGATTACATTTTTGGAAGTAAATCTACCCAGCACCCTAAATCATGGGAAAGATAGGAAATAGCCACACAACAAGTGTTGAAACAAAACTACAATTGCCAATCTGTTCCTTAAGTATTAGGGAAAAACATCTGGCTACTTCTTCAAAGAGTGTTTTCTCAGGAGTAATTTAAGTGAGAACCACTAAGCAAAGTGGAAAGGATCTGTCACCTACGCTGTGAACAAGATGACATATTCATCAGATAACAGGCATGTGTCTCTGTAAATGCAAAGTTGTGCACATCAGGAAATGTAAAATTGGTATTGGGCAGGGGGCAAAGAAAATGCAGATGGATTTTAATTTTTTTAACTCAAAATGAATAGCTAATGAAAAGAGAGATGAAAATGGAATTTAAAATTATCAAACAGCTGTTGCATCAAACACCTCTCTGTCACAGAAAGCATCACCATTTCAATAAAACTTTCAGGAAGATGGTTACAGAAATACAGTGTGTAATAAAATTAAGAACGTATTTGTCTTGTTAATGAACAATTTTAAAGGAAATGCTTTATGTTTATAAATAACCTCATGAAAAATTCTAGAATAATGTACAGGCCATCTAATGGAAAACTGCAAGACTAAAATATTTGGCACCAGCAAGCAATTTTATTTATTTATTTATTCATCCATTCATTTATTCAGATAATTTCTATGATTATGCTACTATTCCATTTAGAAATGCCATTGGTTCCCACTTGTGGATAACATAACTTCCAAGATTCTAACCCTTACCATGCAACTCAGCCTGGTGTATTTTTATTCTCTAAAATACCCTGCCAGCTAGCTGTGCAGAATAGCTAAGGATTCCCCATATATGCCATTTCTCTCCCTTTAAATGTGCTCTAATCAGCAGGGAATGCAGAACTCAGACCAATTTGTTTAAAACCAACACTAAAAATTAAAATCACCACTCCAAGACTTTTCCAATTTTCTAAAGCTGAATTAGCGATTCCCATTTTTCTGCACTTTTAACATATTTTATTTCCTCTCTTATGGATTTAATGCATTTTTAATATAAAGCACAAATAGAATAACTTGGTTCAAATCCTGGCCTTATACATTATTAGCTTTATAACTTAGAAAGTCTTACTTTTCTTCAATAAAAAATACTTTAAGTCTTATCTTATATGATTATTGAGTATATTCAGTAGATACATATATAAAAGCCACAGTATCTAGCTGTTAGTATACACTCAATATATGTAATTTTCTTCAAACTACACTGCATTGTAAGTATGTAACTTATATAAATCCAGTCCTACCTGTTTGTGACTACAAAATAAATTTACACTTTCTTTGAAACTCATGTTTATATGGTGTGAGCTTACAGTAGCCTACTTTCTAAAAATTAGTCCCATTCAAAGTCTTATTTTATTATATTAATTTGCTCACCAGAAGAAATACATAAATGAATCAAGCATTTATTTCACATGGGTAATAGGTGCTTTAGGCATATTATTTATATATATGAAAAAAGAAACATTCTGGAGACAAAAGGAGAATAGAGTTTGAGGGGCATAAAGATGGTCTGTTTTCTCATTTATCTTAAAATGGCAGACAACCTCATGTAGACCAATATTGGCCACTGCTAAGACATTTTTAAGTAATTGCTTGGGAAATCTCCAGAAATCACACTCTCCTTCCCTTCATGTGGGCTTCAAACATAGACCTCATGCAAAGGGAATAGCATTTTTTAAGTATACAAAAGATTTTGAGATGATCTGGCAACGTAATCGAAATATACTATTCTATAAAATATAGATCAAGAGACTCTTTTGTAATTCTGTGTTATAACTCTGTATTTCCTTCTTTTTACTACTGTCTTTATACGATCAAGTCAAACAAAATCCAGCAAGAAATCTCAGGAGAACTAAGAAGCAGTTTTAGAAATTGAGTAAGTTCTTACAAAAAAGAAAAAGAAAAAGAATAAAACAGCAATGGCCAGGATAGGAAAGAGAGCGAGAAAGTAAAATATAATAGAGAATATCTTACTTTTACACATGTCCACTTAAACATTCCAACCTCTACTTTTCATTTCTAAAGGACCATAGGCATAATCAAGACATATTTGAATCATTCATTAACCTGCCATTTTTACCACTTGTCTACCTCTTTTTCATTTTAAACATTTTGATTGTAACTCACTTGTATTTAGCTCATTGTTTAGCTAACCTTTTTTTTTTCCTAATATTTATAACTTTGGTCACTCTGGGGATACCTTTCAGCCTAATTATATCCTTCCATTCTCATACTTTATTTTCTTTGACTCAAAACTGACAGAGCAGTTAGCTGTCATTTCTTTTATCACAGAACTACTTTTGCATGATTTTTCTGTTGTCTTAAATTTTAATAAAACTGCCATTTCTAAAATAAAAGTAATTTTCCTGTTAGTGACCAATTAATTCTCTGACAATTGCAATCAGCCCCTTACCACTTCTAGTCAAACTTCAGTGTGTAGTTTTACTTGTTCTCCAGATTTTTTCACCTTGATGACTTGTCTTCTATTTGCAGTCTTTTCTTTTTTTCCTTACTCAATGACATTAAATACCAATGAAATTTGGAAGTAGTGCTTTCTTCCAGTTAGGAAAATATTGACAAACTTAAAACTGCTGGCTTTCAGGAGTTAGTAACATTAGTCACATCATTGTCTATTGACCACTAACCTAGGAGCTGAGGTAACTTGCAAAAAAAGTAGGAATCTCTACTATTATCCTAGAGGACTGAATGAAATAAAGAAAGAACTGAGTAAATGAAGATATGATTTGGAGAGAGAAAAGAAAATGATAGAGACCTACCTAAAATTTGGTTTGGAAGTCAAGACTAATATTGCTCCACATAGCTAAAGAATTTGAGAGTTTATTACTCAAAAATAGGGAGTAGGATAGGTGTAATTAGGCCTGGGCTTGCTTGAACAATGCATAGTGTGGGTTAGGCCATTATAATGGCAGGCATGGGACTGGGAAAATTTCCTATGTGAGGATTTGAGAATAGCAAAGTATGAATTTCCCAAGGGCACCAAAAGAAGAGGTGACACATGTTGTAGACTTTCATTTCAGCCTTTCCAGGTATGGAACCAAAGGTTTAGGGAACAATGCTGAGGGCAGGGAGAGGGTAGAAAAGATGTGATATGGCGTTTTGGGGATTTTGAGTTGCTTTCATGATATTGCAGGGTCAGATGCTGGACTTTATATATCCTGCCATAACCCACTGAATGTACTGGGGGAAGAGTGTGAATTACAGGGTAAACCATTATCTGTGTAGTGCAGCAGTGCCCACAAATGAGTTCACTGTGTGTGATGAGGCTGCCGCAATGATGAGGGAGGTTGTTGGTGTGGGAGGAGTGGGGTGGAGGGTGGAGGGTATACAGAAACCTCTTATATTTTTAAGTGTAACATTTTTTTTGGTGATGTATATATCTTCAAAAAAATACAATTTACAAAAGTGATGTGGTGGGGAGTGGGGAGTGGGTTATATGGGAACCTCTTATGTTTGTTTTTTTTTAATGTAACATTCCTTGTGATCTATTAATTTTTTAAAAATTAAAAATAAAAAAATATAAAATAAAATAAACCAAAGGTCAAAGATCGAAAAAATGGTGTCACTCTCATTATTACAGAAGGCTAAGGAAGGCCTTTCTAAGGATTTGGCATTAGAGAAAAAAAATTAGATGTGAGGAGACAAATTTGGAAAAAGCTAGACGAAGCCTAAGGAAGAACTTCCCAGCAAAGGGAGCAGCCTAGTAAAAGACCTTGAAGTGTGAGCATGCTTGGTGGGTTCCAGGAATAGCAACTAGGTCAGTGAGGCTGGTGAGGTCTGAGGAAGCTATAAGAACAGTGCCTGAGATCAAAGAGTTATCAGCCGATGAGAATGTGTGTGACCTCCTGAGCCATTGTAAGGGCTTTGCCATTTACTCTAAGTGACATTAGCTATTAGACTACTGAAGGAACATAACCTGACTTACATCATAACACTATTGCTGCCCATTTTTTGTTTTGTTATATTTCTCTTTTGGGTAGCTAGAAAGGCAGATATAGATAATAGTTAGGAGACTATTGCAATAATGAGAATAGAGGTAATAGTGACTTGGTCAAGTTTTAATCAGCATGGTAAGAAAAGTTTAAATTCCAGATACATTTTAAAGTTAATGAAAAAAAATGAAATATTTCCTGATAGATTGAATACAGAATGTAAGGAAAGGGTGGAATTGAGGACAGCACCAGGGTTTTTGGTTTGAACATCCAAAAGGACTAACTATCAACAAAGAGGGGAAAGATTGCAGGAGGAATAGGTTTGATAGAGAAGATCAGGTTAACCGTTTGGAACAAGTTAAATATAGGATATCAACATGGAAATGCAGATGACATGCAAATAGCTGAATATTTCAGTTTAGTATCAGGAAAGAGGTCTGATCTGGCATATATATTTGAGAGTTGACAGTATATAGATATTTAAACATCTGAACCTTATTGGGAACATTAACTGAATGACTGTAGATATAGAAGAGGTCAATAGACTTATCCTTCAGGCATTCCAAAAGTAAAGGTCAGGAGGATGAGGATGTTACCAAAGGAGAGAGAAAAGGAGTGATCAAAGTGGAAGGAAGAAAACTAGAAGAGTATGGTGCCCAGGAAGATAAATGAAACATTATTTTGAAGAAAAGGAAGTAAGCAACTTGTCAAATGCTGCTAATAAACTATATGAATATTATTGATGACCTCGATATGCAGAATTTCACAGTGGAGCTCTAAACACAGGACAATTTATAAATTGCAAATATTTGGAAAATAAACATAATTTAGATTACTGCCAAATATCATTAAACCTTTCACATGTATATGTTCATTAGCATCTACTTTTTCATACTATCACCTCAAAAGGGGAATATGAAAGGCTAATCTTGGCTAGAGAAAAATATGAAATGAACATACCATTTCAACTCTATTTCCCATTAATTCCTCACCAATCTCTGCTCGAGATACTCTAGTCATCTCTGTCTTCCTTGGTTGGCCATGTTTACTCATTTACTTCACACATTCTTCTCTTCCTCCATTACCCCACTTGCTCAAAACCCTCAGAGTCTTCAATATCCAGTTGAAGCTCTGATTCCCTCTATTCCATCCCATATAATTCTTGATCATATCATTCTTGTTAGACTTCTTAGAATCATGTAGTTTTGTTTTTCCCTGTAGATTATTTTCTCAAAGTGATTATAAATTCCTTAAAAGGAAGAATGATGCTATACACACGTGTGTGTGTGTATATATGTGTACATATATACTTATTTACTTATTTTCTTGATAATACTGATTATTTTTTTAGAATGCTAGACATATGCTAAATATTCTTTATTATTTCATTGTTAGAGATTCATGTTGGCCATAAAAGAAATGCCCCCACTAATCTTATTCTTAATCAAATTTAATTCCACAACCTACTATTCTCTACTCTCCTGCTTTGATATCAGAGATCAGTGAACACTAATAGCTTGGGAAAAAACAAAAAGCAAACAAACATCTAAGACTAAGCCTATTTCAATCATTTTTCTCATTTTCATTCACAATATTAGCTATCTGAAAAATTGCATTGGATTAAAAAATCCACAATTTCAGTGCTCAGAAAGAGAAAAAATTTAGGTTGCATGCAGGGTTTTCTTAATATTACAAAAATATGGTCTTCCTGAATCCTCACATCAACCTGAAAGTGAGATGAAGTGCAATGAGATGTTTCCTGCTAATACTCCCTATCATACAGTATAACCATCACAAGTAATTCTTCTTTCACCTTTTCACAATACTAGTAGTAATTATGCACACTGACTTCTCCCTCTAATGCTGTTTCCCTCGCAAAATCAACTAAGAAATTATGCTCACCTTGACAAAACTACTTCCAAAGATTATCTATTAGGTTTCTGCCCTGTCTCATTTCTTTACTTCTTGAAAAGATAGTTACTGGCAATCATAGTAATATATATAGTGTATTATCTTTATGGTTTTCAGTTACAATATTTGTAGCACTATCCAGAATTTTGACAGGCAGCATCCATTCACCCCCTGAAGGTAAAAATATTCTTATCTTCATTTAGGTAGCTGTAACTTCCCCCATTTTTAAGAATGTCATCTTCATTGAAATACCTGTTCTCTTAGATTCAGGGATTGTCTTAAATCAGGGTTCAACTAGAGAAAGAGAATGAAAGGCACAATGAGATTTGAAAAAAAAAGCTTGGCCAATCGTCTTATGCATATTGCAAAGGATTGGACAAGAGCTGAAGCTGCCTCATCTCTGCTCTTAAGGTCTTTAACTGATTCATTCAGGGACATCCAGATCATCTAGAATAATTTCCTATCTGTAAAGTCAGTGGATTATAGACTTTAATCACATCTACAAAATATCTTTATAGCAACATCTAGGTTAGTGTATGACTGAAAAACTGAGAACTTTAGCCAAACTGCCACCAAAACTGACCATTATACCATATAATGCAAATCTAAGCCAATTAGCACATTACATATATGACTAGAGTGAGAATACTTGGTTATTTAATGCTTTTGTTCTTCAGGAAGAAATAAGTAGGCTGATAGTTTATTGCTTTTGTGTATGTTGATTTGTATTTGTGCTGGGATGAAATTTTAAAAAGAGTTATCTGTTTTGAATGTCTCCCTAAAATATACTCCAAAAATAATTATGGTGATCTACTTGTCATTTAATTATTATTATTATATAATTTTATCATATTTAAGCTAAGA
Organism: Dasypus novemcinctus; assembly: GCF_030445035.2. Classification (NCBI taxonomy): domain Eukaryota; kingdom Metazoa; phylum Chordata; class Mammalia; order Cingulata; family Dasypodidae; genus Dasypus; species Dasypus novemcinctus. Next base: position 55,601,798 of record NC_080684.1, on the reverse strand, counting down.
CCTCTTATAGTCCAATCATGTTTATCATTTTTATACCTGTTCTAATTGCTTTACAGGTATAAAAATGATAAACATGTTTGTTCTTCACATTGCTATGAACTATAGACTACTAGTATTACTATCTTTGTTTTGGGAAATTAAAGCACAAGAATTAGAAAAAACCAAACTTGTGCAATTTTATGTAACTCCCGAATAGTTCATATCTAAGCTGTGACTCTATAATCCACACTGTTAGCCACTGTACAGCACTGTCTCTAGGTATTGGTTTAATATTAAATGAACCCATTTTCATTAAATATATGCCTAATGGTCTAGCTAATCTACAGTATTTATTACTGCTCTAACAATTTGTTTAACATAAATTTTCTCACCCTAGCATACCCCTTTAATTCTCAGAAATCTAATTGTTCATCTACCAAATAATGATGCATTCCTAACTTCCATATTACAAGGATATTTCAAGATATTAATAATCTGAATTTAAGAAACAGATTTTATTTATACTCAGTCATCAAAGATCATGGGTCAAAATGTAGTAACTTGCATCCATAGTTAGTCGACAAGCTGGTTTTGTCAGACAAAATATTGTTAAATCTCTAGTATTTTAAAAGTAGGAGGCACATTTTTGAGGCTAAAATTAGACAGCTGTTCAACAACAGAATGAAGAATCTGCCTTGCACCTTCTAAATAAGGCCCAGTTCAAACTGTGTTGTTACTTCTTCCTACAAAAAAGGGCCTGGAATCACCCAAGTCACCTTTCTCACCAGCGGGGCCCATGAAAACATTTGAATTCCAACCTCCTTATCTAGATAGACTCACAAAATGAACCTGCTTTACTTATTCATATGATTCAAATTCAGCAGCTTAATTAAATGACAGTGTCTTGCCCTGAAAATATGTATAAACCTAAGGGATTGTTCAAAAACTGAGCTGTTTTTTTCTAGGAAACATATTGTCAAATTAATTTGACTTCAAGATTATCAATTAGTAAAATAGTAGCATTTTACTATTTTTCAGTTTGCATTTTAATAAAACTATGACTATAAAAAGAAATGCATATTAAAAATAAGTTATTTTACTATAGACATGATTTTTTCACAATTATTTGGTGACATTGAATTTACTTTGCCTATATTTGGGGAAAATTATTGCTCCTAAAACTGCATATTTGTATTCTACTAATATAATTTAGAGCACACACAAAATATTTAGGTAAATTTTAATGAAAGATATGGATGATTTTGAGATTACAGCATAACACTCTAAGCCCCTTTTTTTAGTCTATGATCTTAACACTGTCAGGTATTTAATTAATTCCTTTGCAAAATACTGCAATTTATTCTGTAAAATACCTGGATATTTTCAAAACCAGTGGTAATAAATGGGCAAGCATTTGGCTCTTAATTTGGCATTACCATAGTGCTCTGATCAATACTGTCTCATCTTTGTTTTCTGATTGGGACTCAGAATAATCAGCTGTACTGGTAAGTACTCTGTATGGACAAATTCTCTACAACTGTACTACTCTCCTGCTCCCCCACACCCAAACAAATACACGGTCAATGAAGGGAGGAAGAATTCATTTTTCAGTCAAATAATTTAATGCTCACTTGAATATCTCAGTGAAATATGAAATATGTTCATTTATCATGTCGACTGTAATTGTTAAAAGAGCAAGAGCCAGCATAATATGATCTAAACCTTATTATTTCTTGATAATTGTACTCATGTCTATTCTCCTTCAGGAATCTTGTAGTGATTTTGGAGAGCATTCTGAAGTGGAGATTAAAAGAATAATAATAATTACAGTAGAAAATTTACATGATTTACCACATGACAAGTTTTCACATAAAATTCTCATTTCTGACTTTTAATCTGCTCTAATGTTGTGTTAATATTACTCTTTATTAACATAATTTTGACATTTGCCTTCACCTTTGCATACAAAGAACTGCCTTTCTCTCCTTAGAAGCCTCATAGCGAACAGCTCTATAGCTTCTTAGTATCTTTATTCTGGTGTCATTTGTTAAATTGAATAATGGCTTTGAACTTTTCTGGAAGAAAGCCTCCAGACAAAATGAGGGAGAAAAAATTAAGAGATAAATTCCAGTTTTATTTACTGTATGTGAAAAGAAAATAATTCAAAATAAAACAAATAATTAGGTAGTTTTCTTAGTAGTGAAGGTTTGTGAAGGAATACATGAAAATAGGAACCAGAAGACATGGGTCCATGCAGTCCCTTGTTGCTCAGATACAATATCCTCATTGCACAGGAATGTTAGAATAAATTAATTGCATTAGATAATATTTTAGATCTCTTTGTAAATTCTGAAACACTATATAAATACCTTGCTTAATCAAATCAAAATTAAGGAATTTCTTCTTTTAGTATAATAGTCTTTGATAATTCAACCAACATGTATTTTACTTTGTTTAAGGAAAGCAAGGTTCTTTGGGAATTCCAAGATTAAAAAAATGCCACACCCCTCCCCACAGTAATTCATAAACAAATGGAAATACATTATATGCTCAATTAACATTGATAGTAGAATTAATTAAATAAACTACTCATTGCAAAGTTCAAAAAAGAGAAATAATATAAATAATTAAGACCATAGCACCCATGAAGATTTCACGGTAAATGTCCTTTTTGGGATATGGTATTATAAATTCCTTTACTACAATGTGAAAAGTTCTAAGTTACCTATGTAGGAAGGGTTTTTTTAAAAGCAACATGTGGTTACTAAGGGGAAGATTAGTAGCCATTTGATAGCTTGCCACGGTTTCAAGGATGCAGGTGGGAGATAGGAGAATCCTGGTTCAGATACAAAATACTAATCATTGCACAACAGACGTAGTGAGCTTTTTGTTCTTACTGGACCCCTTTACCATCATGCGTAAGTTTTCTGGGGGTGATCAAGAGGCAGCCCAGGTGTGTACGGCACATGCAGAGAGTTTACATCACAGCTGAGTAATGCTGAGCTTAGGAAAACCACATCTAAAAAAATTTTTTTTTGAAAAAAGAAAACCCCAATCTGATAAGGGAGCCGCAAGCAAATCTAAACACTTTTGGCTCTAAGGAACACAATATAGGCCAGAACAAAAAACAAAAGGCAACACAAGTATGCAGAAATGTGAGTGACCCATAGAGGAGCCATGCAATAGCACACACACATACACACACAAACACACAAATGATACTCATAAAGAATAAAATCATTTCCTGTTAGAGATCTATTTTTAAAAATATATTTTTATAGCAGAAATTATGAACATACAAAATAATCATGGACATGTGTAGAATTTCCATACAACACCCCTTCACCAACATACCACACCACTGTGAAATATTTCTTACAGATTATGAGATAATATCATCAGACTATTATCACTAACTATGGTCTATAACATACATTTGGCATATTTTTTCCATAGCCCCCTATTATCAGCCCAGTATGTCTTTGGCATTGATGCAAGAATATTACATTACTCCTGTTAACTATAGTCCATAGGTTACATTAATTGAATTTTTTCCCCATGCTTCTCCACAGTGACTTGCATTTGTACTAGTTCACAGAAAGACATTCTTGCATTTGTATTATTAACCACAATTCTCATCTACCTCTGGGTTTACTGTATTATTCAGTCCACAGATTATTCTCTAGCTTTCTTTCAATTGACATTTACAATGCTAGACTACCCTTTTCAGCCACAATCCCATTTTTAACCCCAAACTAGGGAGACTGACTTTGATGAAAACTCTGCCTAATGGTTTTTTATTTGATTTTAGTGCCATTTTTTTTAGTTGATTCCCTATTATAACCAGTATTTTCCTTATGGGATTGGGTGCCACTAATATGTAAATATTGGTAACCTAGATTCTTTCAGTCAAATTCAACAAAATGTAAGTGTGATTTAGTGTATGTAGAGCCATATGTGTGTATGTGTGTGAGTTTGTGTGCACTCACATTTACAGAGAAGAGAGGTCAATAATGAAAAGAGAGTTGGCAGCAGGAAAATCAGAACGTAGCCTTCTTCTTATGGAAAACAGAACCTGACTTCCTAAAGGCAGCTTTCCTTCTGAGAAAAGAAATAGGTATCTGGAAGGCTAAGCTTTGTTCAAATTGTCTGATCACATGTTACCCTTCTTCTGCACTCATTTTCCAAATCCATCTAAGAAATCAAAGAGAAGTCCTCAGGAAAAGTGTATCCATGTCACACAGATCTCACGGAATTAACAATTTTGAATGCCCAAAGCTACAGTAGAAAATGTTTTAAGAAAGTGACTGCAAATAAAGAAAACCATCTTGCAGTGACAAAAGAATAAATATATTTAATCGCATGTAAAAGATGGCATGGAGTTAGGCATTCCACAGCTGGTATGATGATTCAGTAATACTATTAGAAACCCTGTCTCTTTCCATCCTTCTACTCCACTTTTCTTACCATGGAAGTGCTTATTAACTCACAACTGCAGGATGCTTGCTTCAGTGACATGCAGTGTATATTAATTCTAGAAAGGAAGAAAAAGTGCAAGAAGTACATATCAGAAAAGATAATATTTTCCAGAAACCCTCAGTCTCAATCTCATTGGTCAAAATGTGGAACAATATCATCACTCTCTGCAAAGGAATCGCAGCTGACACTGTTCTGCCAAATAAAACTCTGTGTTCCATAGTAAGGAAAAAGTTTAAATGGATATTATACAGTCAACTAGCAATGTCTGCCACAAACACACTTCCTAAACCTGGAATAGTGATTTCTATTAGAAGTAAAGGAATAAACAAGTGGTTACAGCTTGAGGAGGGAGATTTGAATATGTTTGAGACCAAGTGAACAAGTGGAAACTCTTTTGCTTTAGGCTAAAAGGCACCAAGTAGATCCCTTTACCTTCCTACTTAGTAGCACTTGCATCCATATACTCTATTTTCCTGCCCCATACCTTAGATAATCTATTTATGCTCCTGTCTTACGCAAATTCCTCCATATTTGCATGAGATCCCATCCCCTCTCACTTCTTCAACCATTTTGCTCTGGCAATTCTTCCCACATTCCTGTAGCATCTTCTTTTCTTTATCTTTCTCTGGATTATTTTCAACAACATACAAACATTATTTTATTGCTCTCATATTAATTTAGTAATTAATCAAATGTCTTTGCTTCAATCCAATTTTCTACCCTCTTTTTATGCCTTTGCAGAAAAACTGTTTAAAAATTGTCTATGCTCATTATTTCAAAGTTTTCCTCCAGTTTTCTCTTCAAAACACACTAATCAAATTTTCTATTTCAAAATACCAACATAACAGTTCCTATCAATATATCCATTGATATCCGCATGACTAAATCTAGTGGACAACTGCCAGTTGCATCTTGCCTTAACAGCAGAATCTGATACAATTGATTACTCCTCATATTTGATATACTTTCTTCACTTGGCATTTAAGACATCACAATTCTGGTTTCCTCTAACCTCATTGACCAGTCTGTCACATCACGTCCACTGGTTCTTATTCTTCTTCCGGAATCTCTGAATGGTGGAATACCTATGGCTCTATTCTTGGTCCTCATCTTCTCTACTATCCTAGCTACTCTGATATCATCTGGTCTTTTGGCTTTGAAGATTGTATACCTGCTTACTCTTTCAAAATTTACATCTCTAGTCTCAATAACTCTCCACATCCCAAACTCATGTATCCAATTGAGTTCTAGATATCACTGACTCAAGAAATCCAAATTTGAACTCCTGATCATCTTACCCAACTGTGCACTACCTGCAGTCTTAAATCATGGTTAATGTCAAACCCTCTTCTATTTTCTCAGGTCCCCCCAAATTTCAATTAACTACCTTCAGAATATATCCAGAATCTGACCACACTTCACAATCCAGTGAACCACCATATTCTTTCACCACAATTACTTCAATAGTCACCTAACTGGTTTCCCTATAGTCAAAACAATAACCAGAGTGTTCTGTTTACAAGGAAAGTCAGAACATGTCACCCTCAAAACTTAGCAATGAGTTCTCATTTCACTCAAGATAAAAAATACTTCTAATAGCCTTCTGTGCCCTGTACGGTTAGGACTTTGCCCCTCATCTTCTTTTATTTATCCTCTCATTCCTTCTGATTCAGCCATGTTGGCATTCTTACTGTTCCTTGAATTTGTCAAGCAGCCAATTGCTTCAGACATTTGCACTGGTCATTCATCTGCTTCAAATTCTTTTTTCTCTGTTAACCTCATAACTAACTCTCTCACTTCCTTCAAGAACTTGCTCAAATTCAATCTTCTCAATACAGCCCATCCTATCACACTGAAATCTTTAATGCACCCTTAACATTCACAACACCCAATCCTACTCTATCTTTTCACAGCATTCATCAAGATCTGACTTACTATGTAATTTATTATTTATAATGTTTATTATATTTAGCCACACACACATACACACTTAAATATATGCTCAAAATTATTGCATTGTTCACTGTTGTATTCCTAGGGACTAAGCTTGGCACTTTCTAGACACTTTATAAGTGGTTTCAGTGACATTGAATTTGGAACCTGAGGCCCCATGATGCTATGTAATGATCTGAGTTATAGTCTTATCTCTGGTACTAAATAACTGTAAGCATTTAAGAGATCATCTACCTTCACTGGAATTAGTTTCTTTACCTGTGTGGTGAAATTTAGTGGTTTCAGTTCCTGGAGTCAGATTATCTATCCTGAAAAGCCAGGTAGTCTAAACACTAACTCTAAACCTTAGTATCTACCCTCATGTGAAACCTTGGACTAATAATAATTATTGCCTTATGAGGTTCTCAAGAAGATAAACTTGTCAACATTTAGTACGACACATAGTAAAATGTCAGCAAATGTTTGACTGTTATTATGATTATTAGTGTTCTAAGTCTGTGTAGTCCAATACAGTAGCCACTAGCTCCAGGTTACTATTAAATTTAAATTTAAATTAATTAACATTAACTAAAATTTAAAATTCATTTCCTCAGTCACATTAGCCACATTTCAAGTGGTCAATATCCATATTTGCATAATGAATACTCTATTGAGTAGTGAAAATACAAAACGTTTCTAACATTGCAGAAATTTCTCTTGGGTGGAGCTGGTCTAGATGATGATATAAGTCCCTTTCAACTCTAAATTTCTCCAATTTTATGGCCTCAACCCAATGTTCTTACTCAATCCAGCTTGTTTTTATGTTATAATTAACTACTTTCCTTCATTCATGTAAAACTTTTAGGTTGTTTATGTATAAATAAATAAACAAATGTATAAATGTGCACTGTAGGATGTTTTACAACATTGAGCCTCTACCAGCTAGATGCCTGTAACATCCTCCAGTCACAATAATCAAAGACATTGCCAGATATCTCTGGGAGACAAAAATCTCCCCAGTACAATTTGGTCTAGTATGATTATCTCCAATTTCTTGTAGTTTTGAACTGTTCAGCTTTAAATGTCCTCCCTCGACTAGCGGTTCCTCAGGAAATTAACTATAGAGATACCATACAATCCAGGAATCCCACTCCTAGGTAGGATTTTCAGTTTTCAGAAAAACTGGATACAAAGAGACCTTTGTACACCAATGTTCATAGCAGCATTATTCACAATTGCCAAAAAAAAAAAAAAAAAAAAAGAACCCGGTGTCCATCAAAAGATGAATGGGTAAAGAAAAGGTGGTATATGTTCATGACAGATTATTCAGTTGTAAGAAGAAATGAAGCTGTGATGCATATGACAACATGGATGAACCTTGAGGACATTATGTCAGGTGAAACAAGCCAGACACAAAGGGACAAATATTATATGATCTCACTAATATGAACTAAATATAATGAGCTAAGTCATGGAATTAATAACTAGAAGATTGGTTACCAGAAGGTAAAATGAGGATAAAGAATGGGGAGCGGAGGCTTAATTTGTGCAGAGTTTGCAATAATGTTGATGGTAAATATTTGGAATCATATAAAGGTGATGATAGCACGTTAGAGTGAATGTAATTATCACCACCAATATGAGGTATGATTATGGTTGAAAGAGAAAGGTTAGGGTTATGTATGTCACTAGAAGAAAAGCTAAAGGAAAACACCATGGAACTATATAGCATAGTAAATCCTGTTGTGGACAATAAGTGTTGTTAACAGTACAAATATAAGAATATTATTCCCTTAATCAGAACAAAATCAGAACAAATGTACATCAAATGTACATAATATTATAAGATGTTAATAATAGGGTGGTATTTGAGCTAAAATGCATCTAAAACAATGAACTATAGTGAATAGCGATATATGGATATTTTTATCAATTGTGGAAAAAACAATTATCCTAAGGGACAGAAACCAGACACAAAGTAGTACATACTGTTTGATTTCATTTATATAAATTGTTATAGAGATGAATTAAATTTGGGAATGTGTATAGCAGGGGAAGGAGAGAGGGATTGAGAGGTAGCTGCTAAGGAGTAGGATATTTTTCTGTTTGTTGTAATGAAAACACTCTAATATTGACTGTGATGATAAATGCACAACTCTGTGATTATAGCAAAAGCCATGAATGTGCATTTTATTTTATTTTTTATTTTTTTGTTTTGAATGTATATTTTGGATGGATTGTATGGTAGGTGAATATATCTCAATAAGTTTCTTTAAAATTAAAAAAGTCCATCCTCTTTTTTAATTACATATGTGTTACTAGTACATTATTTTTCCTAAATGTATCTAAAAACATTCTTTCAAATAATTGTTATCGCTCCCCAGTAAAAACCCCACAGTGAGAATCTATGTCAATTTGAGATGCTTATTATCAAGAATGTAGTCAAAACCTGATCTATTTATGTCAAATCACTGAAATAAACCCCTTGACTAATTGACTATTCCAGCACTAAGTACTTAGACTTATTTTTTAAAGATCCTAGAATCTATACTAAGCTCTAAAGACATTGCCTTCCTCTACTAACAATGAATCAACAAAGTGTTTCTTTCTCATCCAGATATCTGTCTTCTTTTTTCCATCATTTTCCAGCCCCAATATGCATCTACTTTTCATCAAAATTCAGTGTTAAATATGAGCACAGCCTAGCCTAGCAGCATGTGAGCCAATATAGGTCTAAACTGTAATTGCTTTGGCGCCTCATGGGCTGGCTATAGAGTATATTGATGGCAAATAGAATCCTCGAGTTATTTACCATCACCAATCTACACAAACCTAATATGTATCTTGTGCTTGCTTGGCCATTAATTTTGAAAGGCTAAATTCAGGTCTTTAATGCATACTTCAGTGTCTTCTCCCACCCTCCACTCCAGAACTGATCAATGAGCCACAGCCTGTCCAGCTGGGTAATTTCTATACAAATGTTTGCTATCTGAAAGACTTTTTTTTTCAATCGTAAGAACACATTGTTTACATTTCTTGTGTTAACTACAGTGGGTCACCCTGAATTATTAGCCAGTGTTGTCAACTGTAAGCCCTCAGAACGGAACATAGATAATGATTCTGACCAGACTATGATTTGATTTTTATATGCTCCTTCAATGTAATTCTTTGGGAAACTATTCCTATTGAAGTAGGCTAGTAAGATAGGGAACCAATAGATGGGTCTGGAACCTGGCAGAGTCCACGTGGACATCAGTAACCCCCAAGATGGCTGCTGAAGGACCCCCACCCCCCGGATTCTGCTGTCCAGAACAAAGACTTCTACTGGAAGCAAAGAAAAGTCCCAGATATTCCTCAAGGACTTTATCATTGGGTCCTCACTGGGGATTAATAGGTGGGGTGATCAATCAAAACAGCAAACAGCTGGAACCCCTCCTCTGCCATTAGCAAAGGGGTGGAATAATTAAGAGTTTATAAAACAGACCGTGAAGCCTGAGCACACATGCACCCCACTCTTTTCCCTCCGGACCCGTTCCTGCCCTCTGTGTGCCGTTTGCGCCATTTTTCCTCTGCCACGTGGCCATGCAAGTAAACTTGGGCATTTATAATCTATAATAGGGAATTGTAGCTTCTAAGTCAGCCCTCTTTATCCCTCTTCAACCCCTTCCTCTATACCTGGGACCCCTGCTCTGTTATTTTCTCCCATTTTTCCTCCCTCTCTCCCTGAATAAATTACTGACCTAACACACCCAGTGTGCTCTTGAAATTCATTTCTGCAGCATAGCCAAGAACCTAGATAAAATCCAGTAACACTATGGACCCCCACTTTTCTTCCCTTAGATGTTCTTTGTTCCATGTGATTGTGAATAAATTCCTCCTACCTATCTTCAATTCACCCATGAGCAGGGCCACACGGAATTTATATTTGTTTTCCAACTTAAGGTAAATATAAAATCACTATGGCTTGTAAAAAACTGAGACATATATATGTTTTTTAGTACCCTTGAAAAAAAGACATAAAAAACAGACAAAATTATAAATATCAGTCATCCTGAGATCCCAGAAATTTTACCAAGACTCGTTTTTTCCTTTCTAGCTAGGTTCATTATCAGAACTTTCAAATTCTTATAAGATGAATTGCGAATAATTTCCATTGACTCCTGAGCATCCTTTCCTAATACACATTCTTGTTGGTAAGACTTCAGTTTGGGTATTCATGTGGTTCTATGGAGATTGACGCCCCTTTAGTTTCAGTGGTATGATATATGACCCCAGCTCAGCCAGATAGAGCTATTAGTTTGAGATGACACTTAGGACCTTTGTTTGGAATATAAGGAAGAATGCATTCCCACTATTCCACTGACAAGACTGAGGAACAATGTGGTTTGAGGTGCTGTTGGTACCAGCCCCATGTGGTAGAAGTTGCTACATGGCGCTTCATTAGAACAGAGGTTCAGGCAAAATAAAGTAATGACCAGTTTATTACTTACAGAGAGCAAAAGGTCCTAGAAAGCACATTGTGGCTAGTCCCCTGGGGAGGCCAGCTGTTCAGTGTATGGCAGCTTCCATGCCCCACTTTGTATGAAGATAAGAGACACCTACACTGTCTCAAAGTGGGAGTATTTATACATCTGAGGTAGAGCACCTGCCCCTGAGAGTTCCTGCCCGCATAAGCAGCTGGAACTGCTTGTTCTTAGTTTTCAGTTAAGGTATGAGTCAGGATGTTCCATTAGACCTAAGATTTCTCCCAGGCTGTTGAGTGGAAACAGACCAAAGGATCTTCAATCAGTAGAAAATGGGTGAAGAGTAGAAAAAGCCTGGGATGGCCACTAGGTGTGTTGCTGACTTCCCTAGCTCTCCATAAAGGCAGAATGTTGACAGAAGAAAAGATGCTAAGTCTACCTGTAGAATTTTAAGTTCTGTGACCCAATAAATTATCTAGAGTTGAGCCATATGAAATTCTTGATATCTGACCATTTCCATGTTGTTCAACCTAAAGTATTGTTTAAACCAGAATTTCTGTTACCACCTAATAATACTGCCCTAAATAAAGGGGTGGACACTTGAACTTTGTATATACCTTCAAGAATTTACAAGCTTTTAAATTGTTGTTAAAACATAAATTTAATTGAAAATTTAAGTGAAAGATACTGCAGCTTTCTGCCATTCATTCATGCATGCATTAAAGAAATATTTAGTGACCCTCTCATGTGATCAGACACGAGTATAGAGAATTCAACATAATGAACAAAGTCCCAGCCTGAAGGTTTGTATTGCCTAGAGGAGACATGAAATTGACAATAATATAAATAAGTAAATAAATAAAATTACTCATAATAATGGATTCTCTCCTACTTGAAGAAGCTCTCTTTTGCCTGACTCATTCACCAACTTCAGGGTGGCAAGTACTAAGGCTAGGTAATCAGAGAACTCATATCTTTATCCACAATGATGGTCCATAGATGGCATGTGATCCAAATTAAGGCAATGGCAGTCCTTCTCAAGATTTTGCTGGAGCAAGTCATGAGGAAGTGCTGTTTCCTTAGCATCTCTAGCTATAATGAGGATATAAAGTTAGAAGAGCTGGTAGTCATTGTGACATATAACATAGAGAGATTTTACCAGAGAATAAAGTCAGTGAAATGTAAGTAGCAAGAGGAAGGGAGACAAAAGAGTCCTGATGGTACTTTTGAACTCCTCCCCCATTTGTACTTGAGAAAAGTCCATCCTTGAAAAGTTGTTATATGACACATCTCTATTTTTTTTCACCTAGATATACTTAGGTTTATATTAAATGGAGCAAAACTATTGCTTCTTCACTTGGTGATCTGCAGAACATCCTTCAAAATGTTTCTCTCCTGGAAATCTTTATATTCCAATAGCATCCACCATTTAAGTCTATCAATGAATGTCTCGACTTGTATTGCAGTTATCTATTTAATGTTATGGGTTTTTTTTGTTTGTTTGTTTGTTTGCTTTTTTTGCAGCTTGAGCTGCTTGAAAGGTGCAAACTCTTTAGCTGATGGTGCCTAGTCAGAATATATGATAATGTTTATTAAAGGAATGAATAATTGCTCAGAACATAGAATATATGATTGTTGACAGACTTATTGGCTTAAAACACAATAAAGTGAAGCATGTAAAATGAAATCTAATAAGGAAATAGGGACAACTACCATTGTTTAATTGTAAAAGGCAAGATGATTTGATTCTAAAGTAACAAATCTAAATGTGTGCATGTATTTTATCATTTGAAAATCCCTTACATATATATATTTTTTCCCATTGGAGCCTTACAAAACCCTGTGAAGTAGCAAGGTTAATATCTTTATTTTATAGAATCAGAAACTGAGGCTTATAAAGATTAGGTGACTTATTTAAAGAAATAGCTGTGTTAAATTGCAGATACTGGACTAAAGATCAGTTATATTATGACTTTTTAAAATGTCTTTCATAGTTCAAAACTAAAATTGGTGATTTTGATTCCTAAAGCTTATACTCCCAGTGGTGGTCTATGGTGAATAGTAATTTCTTCAAATACATATGGGAAGCAGGATTTTCTCAACCAAGGAATTTCAGAGACTCATGTGTAATTGCTGACTTGCATATCTCCTGACTTGCAGGATTCACAAGATTTCCATAGAAAATACCTCTAAATTTGTCTACAAAGCTTAGATTTAGACATGTCATTAAGACATAGTTAAAAGTAACAGAAGAGGCATGTGTAGAAAGGTCACATCTGAGTCCAACTCCATCACACTCAGGAACACAAACTCCAAAGTAGGGCCAACTGACATGGCACTAAACTCCAGAGTCATCTGCCATGACCACAGAACCTGTGGGTCTCTGTAGCCCTCAGGAGAACCAGTACCTGGGCTTGTATCTACTTTGGTTGTCTCTGGGACCCTGCTGAGGCGTGAGTACGTGTGACTCTCTGATGACCTCTTGACTCTTTTTTGGAGACTCATAGCCATATAAACCAGTTTGTCCTTCCCATTTTCCCCTTTTATTCAAGGTCAAAAAGCAGTTTTTAACACCTGCTATTACATGTAGGCTGAGATATTCTGCTGGTCTGAGCTGACCCTTTTATTCAAGGTCATTTTCTAGTTACATCATCAGCTGGTGAGTGGTAGTCATCCCTTGGCACCAGGGAGGCACATCCCCGGGAGTCATGTCCCACTCTGGGGGGAAGGTAATGCATTTACATGCTGAATTTGGCTTAGAGAGTGGCCACATTTGAGCAACATGGAGGACCTCAAGAGGTAACTGTAAGGCACCCTGCTGCTCTAAGCCTATTTCATATTTCATATTCCTATTCACATTTCTGTTACTTTTACCAGACCTGTGGTTGGTGCTGGGGTTGTTGTATACTCAGGAGACCTGAATCTCTGGACTGTCCATGTGACAGCTAGGCCCTGAACCTCAGCAGACTTGCAAATCCTACCCTTTGGCTTATTGGACTTATCCCGGTCAGCTAAAGGGAGGTGAAGAAGGTCAACCACCGCACCAGGGAGCCAAGAGTGGCTACAACTGCAAGCAGGAGAATTGCATCCATCATCCATGTGGAATCTTGATATAGTGGTGGAGTGGACATAACCATCCCAGGGTCCACAGGATGGAGGGATAAAATATTGATTAGAGTGGACTTACTGATATTCTACTATGAAACCGTTGTGATTAGTAATGGAAGAAACTGTAGCATTGATGTGGAGAAAGTGGCCACTGTAGCTGCTGAGGGTAGGGAGAGGGAAGAAGAGATATGATGTGGGGGCATTTTCAGGACTTGTCCTGGGTGGTACTGCAGGGACAGATGCTGAACGTTATATTTCCTGCCATAACCCACTGGGTGGACTGGGAGAGAGTGTAAACTACAATGTAAACCGATATCCGTGTGGTGCACCAAATGCAATGAATGTCCAATGATGATGAAAGAGGTTGTTGATGTGGCAGGAGTGGGGTGAGGGGTGTAGGGGTTATATGGAGACCTCATATTTTTTAATGTAACATTTAAAAAAAAATTAGAAAAAAAGACACAGTTAAACAATATCCTGATGGAAACTATATTACAGAAAGGACCACAGGACCTGGCAGATGGAGAGAGAGAGGGAGAGGTAAAGGGAGAGGGAAAGGGACAGGGAGAGAAAGAAGGAAAGAGGGGAGGAAAGAAAGAATGATACTGTGTACTTGAACCAGAAGTAGGGCCTGTGGGTAAGTGAGACATTTTTCAAAGTATAAAAATAGATTTTGTACTTCCCTCACCCTGGTCCAGGTTAAGTTTTCTATTAACCTTTGGAGAGAAACTAGTATGTAGCAACATGAAAAAAATCTCAAACACTAAGGCCTCATGGGATTTTTCTGGAGTCCTTTCCCCTCTTCACCTCCTTCTAGCAGAAGGAAAGCAAGGTGAGCACTGGAGATCACAGCGAGCTCCTCATCACCATGTGGATGTCCTGAAGAGAGTGGGAGGATCAGTATGAATCACATTAGAACAACCAGGATTTGAGAGGCCAATGATGGAGAAACAGGCAGCAACAAAAGGAAAATCAATAACTTGAAGTATGTGCAAAATCAAAGTTAATCAGTACCTGTATTGGGACACTGGATCAGCCACTCTAATAGAGGGACAAAGTAATGATATCTTTTAAAAAGCAAAAGTTTATTTCCGATCCATATCTGGGCATAAACAGCTCAGGGCTTGTGACTCCAAAGCACAACAAAAAAAAATCCTGTGTGTTTTTCTGCTGCCCTTAAAAGGTGCCCCATATCTATGTGAAGCTGTTGACTTTTCAGTTCTTCCATATTCTAACTAGTGTTCTGGGGGAAAGAGGAAGAAGGACAGGAAAGGTATAAGGTATATATTGAAAATTTTATATATCATTAGACTAGCAATCATTGGCCAAAATTAGTGGCATGGCTATACACAGCTTAAAGGGAAGTTAGGTATGAAGACTTTATTCTGGACAGCCATATTGTTCTGCTAGAAATTGAAAATATTATTACATAGAAAGTCAAAGGAGAACATTTAGTTTAGGGATTACTAGCTGTCTCTGCCATGGTCCTTTTGTGTGGGCAACTTAAGCAGAAGGTTGATAGGGCAATAAATCAGTGCTGGTGACATCACTGTAGGCAGAAAGAACAAGAACAAAGGTTAAAAAGGAGGGCAGGAGTAGCAGCTGGAACAAATGTATGGCAAAGGTTAGACTTGATGCACGTTACATGTGAAACAACTTTGCTCTTAGGTAGATCCCAGAGAGACATTACAGGGGAATGTCTTGCTATCTGACAGGTGGGAATTAGTAGGCTTTAGGTCACAGACTGGTAAGTAGCACAAGGGGCTCTATAGTACCACAGGGCCAAGGTGTCATTTGAATATACTGGAATATTACTTATGTATATGGACAAAAAGTATTCATATGTAATCGTTATCATTTTATAACTGTAAATTCGTAATTTTATTGGCCCTACTGGTAATATGTGATGAGCAGGAAGAATAATAAATAAAATTACCTATCAAAGCCAGGATGCATGTAAGTTTAAGGAAGAAATGAAAGAAAGGATTAGAATAAGGCTCCTGAAAGTAATTGAATTTTAAAAGAAATAAAATTGATTCAAGGTAAAGATTGAGGAATAATTTAGTGATAGGACTTAAACTGCCCCCTTTCAAAAAGGGGGCATTAAGAAGACTCAGGGAGTGAAATTCATGGAAGATCAAGTGTTGATCATACAGAAAGTTGCTTTGACTTCACCTTTGGGTTATTTCAGGGTCTCAGCTAGAATTAAGTTCATTATTCTTCACATTGTCCAGAAGAAAGGAACTATATCATAAAGCTCAGGATCCAAAAGAATATTTTAAATTGAACAAACTATACTTTGTATCTATACTGCTTCATCAATAACTAAAAATTATTAAAGCAAGATGCCTCATGCTGTAATTAAAATGTTTACACTAAATTGTTGAGCATCTGTATTAAATAATTCACCACTCAGAGAGATTGAGAAAAGGAAGTGTGAGCCCTCAAATCAAAATCAAATGTGCGTTAGGAATACTTAACTATCAGGTTTGAAATCTGGCTCTACTACTTAACTGCTGTGTAATTTGAGACACGTTATTTAAAGTTTTTATATCTTAGTTTTTTCATCTCTAAGACAGAAATATGAAAAATAAATCTACCTCAGAGAGTTGTTGTGAAGATTTAATGAGGTAACACAATGAAATTACTTAACCATTCGCTAGTCATATTATAAGCAAGGAATACCTGTTTACATTATTATTTACATAAGAAACCAATGGAAGACGGAGTGGGTGTAGTTCAGTGGTTTAAGAGTCTGCCTCCTATGTACGAGGTCTAGGGTTTGATCCCTAGTACCTCCTTAAAACTAAATGAATAAATGAAACCACCGGAGCTCTTTGCAGTATGACAGGACACGTGAATTCTAGAGCAACCTGAATCTCAGGTGAAGAACTTCTACATTCTCACTGCCTTTAATTAGAAGAATGTATGTATTGTTTTTGTTTTTGTTTTTTTTTTAATTTATTTTTCTCTCTTTGATTTTTTACAAAAATGTTACATTAAAAAATCTAAGAGGTCCCTATATACCCCCCACCCCCCTCACCCCACTCCTGCCACATCAACAACCTCTTTCATCATCATTGGACATTCATTGCATCTGGTGAATACAGTTTGGAGCACTGCTGCACCACATGGATAATGGTTTACATTGTAGTTTACACTCTCCCCAGTCCACCCAGTGGACCATGGCAGGAAATACAATGTCCAGCATCTGTCCCTGCAGCACCACCCAGGACAAGTCCTCAAAATGCCCTCACATCATATCTCTTCTTCCCTCTCCCTACCCTCAGCAGCTACCGTGGTCTCTTTCTCCACATCAATGCTACGGCTTCTTCCATTGCTGGTATTGTTTTTATATGAGGATTTCCTAAACGGAAGTTGTACGCAGCTTTTACTCTGATTTAGAAATGAGCCCAAAATGTCTAGAGTTTTGCCCCAGTTCCCCACTAACACTCTCATCTCACCCTCACCTCTAAAAGCTTCTGAAGTGCTATATGATATCGGAGAGTTAGAACTATTATCTTAAAATTGGTATACTTCTGATTTATTAGATTGAGATTTAATTATTTGACTTAGTTTGAAAATTGTCCACATACTCATTTTTGAAGGGAGGGAAGATTTAATCCTGGGTTTGTGGCCGAGTTGCTCTAATCTCTGCCTCTGTCTTCCTGTTGCCTTCTCTTCTGAGTCTCTGTTATCTCCGTGTTGAAATATGAGGACAGAGGACACTTGTGGAGGTATTGAGGTCTACCTGGATAATTCAGGATAATCTTCTCATCTTAAAATCCTTAATTTAATTACATCTGCAAGGCCCTTTTTTCCAAATAAGATAATGCGTACAAATTCTGGGAGTTAGGACTCCATATCTTTGAGTTACCATTATCCAGCCTATTACTAACTGTTTAACTGATGTATTTGCCCTGGAGGCATTTCTTCAGAACTAGGTTTTCTTCTGCTCATTTTGCACTTGGTGTGAATGAGATTTTTGGTATGTTTGTTTTAGATTGGAGGATATGTGAAGCACACATACTGTTGGGAACAGGTGTTGTAAAACTGAAATTGCTTTGTAGCAACTTCATTCACCATCCATATACCTGAGCCAAGCCTTCACTGTTAAAGTGCCTGAAGAAATTGCTCAAAGTAGTGAACAAGACTTCACATTCTGTATATCAGGTAAATCAACAAAAATGCCTGAAGACTACAGCCCACATGTACTGACAAAGTTGCTGGTGGAAAAATTTGGAGGGTTAAACTACAGAAAAACCAGTTGTAATACAAAGGCTGACATACTGGTTTAAGAGGAGATTCATATTCACGGGTAAACAGAACCATTGATCTTGAAGCCATTTAGGAGAATATCTTCCTGAAGCTCCTCAATTTATGAATGAGAATACTGTAATTAATTGGTTCAAGGGAGGTCACACAGAAAATTAGGGACAGCACTGGGGCTTGAATCCAGGTTCTTTGTTTCCAAGATCAATGCTTCCTCCACCCCATGCTGGGAAAAGCTTGCTACTCTGTTAATTCAGCTTCTAGGTTTCTATATTTATCAGACACATAAGGAATAAAGAGATTATTTATTGCAAAGTAGGTCAAATATTGCTTTACTCCTTGCCATTTAAAGAACAAAAACATACTAAAAATAAAGATAAACACAGGAAATTCACCAGAAGTCTTTATTCAGAAGCTGTTTGCAGACACAAGAAAAGAGACCTCTAGCAAAGCAGAGGGAAACACATCTTCATATTTTCCATTGTCATGGTAACTATATATGGTTTTATCTATACTTATCAAAACTTATAATTGCAAGACTACTGAATGATCCTTACCAACACAGCTGCTTAGAAAAGGTTAATATAAAGAGCTGCACCAAATATGTTTTCACCTTTTATCTAGCTTGAATTTTTTTCCTCATTGTGTTAAACAATGACAAAAAATAGAGCATTTTCTGGGAGGCCACTGTTAAAATACACATTGATTGCAAGAGAGAGAAGGTCAGTTGCTCTCCCTCTTTGGTAAATACATTAGTCATCATTGATACACAATAATGTTGTTGCTTATTAGATTAACTGTAACCTCATAAATCTGAAGGCAGGACCCTGTGGAATTGGAACCAAGAATAGAAAAAAAAAAATCTGATTTAGATGAATGGAAACAAAGGCAGAAAAAACCTGGCAGTGCTTCTCAAAATAAAACCTGCCCAGAAATCACCTTAAAATGCAAATTCTGATTTACAGGGATTCTGTATTGCTAACAAGTTCCCAGATATGTTGATGTTGTTAGCCTATAAACCAAGTTTCAGCTATTGAAATGGGGACTCTATACAAAAGGTTGAGAAGCTATATATAAGTCTGGGGGAGAATAAAACAGAAATCTTTCTAGAGATAATATAGTCTGCATCACAATTCTTCGGAAGACCAGAGCTGTCTGACATATTTGCATTTGTGTAAGTCAAATGCCTCAAGTCTTGTCTAACCAAGGGGGACAGATGAGATCACACTTACATAGATATTTAAAATTTAAATTTCATGAGTATATTAGCAGTTAATTTCCATTAATTTCCAAGTTGTCTTTCATAGATTCAGGAAAAAAAAGCTCATTTTCCTTCTCTGATTTCAGGTTGAATTCTGCTACTTAATAGTGACTTGACTGAGGAGAAATACTTAAAGGAGGTATTCTGTGATTGACATGTTGCAGAGCTCCCCATGAAATGCTTGCACTTTCTATAGGATGCCAATTTTTGATGCCTCCGAACAAAAAAATCTCCAATGTAGGTATATTTTCCTTGCTTAGGTTAGCAATCAATCAGTCATATGGAATAAAAAATATATATATACAACATGGCAACGATAATTTTATTAAAAATTGTTATATGGCTCTCTCTTTTATGTTATGTTCATCAGTGACTGAACTACTTACTAACTTCTAAAAAAAGCTATGAGACCATTTTTATTGAAGTAAAGCATCTAATAATGCTTTTATTAAAATGATATTATCATAAGGGAATAAATATGCAAGCCACAGACAGGGAGAACATATTTGAAAAATATGTACATACCTAAAAATAAAAACCTAATAAAAAATACATACCTAATAAAGGGCTTGTATCCAAAAAAAGCAAAGAATCCTTCAAATTCAACAAAAGGAAAGCAAATAACACCTTTTTAAAAATTAACAAAATACTTGATCAGATGTCTTATCAAAGAAGATATACAAATGGCATTAAACATTTAAAAAGACACTCAATATCATATGTTTTTAGGGATTTGCTTATAAAAACAAGATACCACTACTCAATTCTTAGAATATATAAAATCTAGGTTTTAGCTGACAAGCATGGGAAGCAACAAGAATTCTCATTCATTGGTATTAGAAACCAAAATGATATAGACATTATGTAAGACAGTCTAGTATTTTCTTACAAAACTAAACATAGTCTTGTAACATGATTTAGCAATTGCACTCTTGGGTATTTACCGAGGTGAGCTGAAAACTTACATTCACTCAAATATTGGCCCTTAGGTATTTATAACAGCTCCATCCATTATTGTTCAAAACTGGAAGGAACTAAGATGTTTCTCAATAGAAGAAAGAAAAAGAAACTGTGGTACATGCATGCAATGGAATATTATTCAGCAATAAAAAGAAACTATCAAGACACAAAAAACATGGAGGAATTGTAAATGCATATGACTAAGTGAATGAAGCTAGTCAGAAAAGACTGATTCCATTTATATAACATTCTGGAAAAGGCAAAAATATACAGACACTAAAAAGATCAATGGTTGTTAAGGGTTTAGGGGGAGTAGGGAGGATGAATAGGTGCTGCATGGGAGATTTTTAGGGATAAACTCTTTGAAATAATACTGTAATAATGGATACATGATATAATGAATTTGTTAAAACCCATAGAACTATACAACACAAAGAGTGAATCTTAATGTAAACAGTGGATATTGATTAATAATAAAATATCAATATTGGTTCAGTAACTGTTACAAATGTAACATATCAATGCAAGATGTTAATAATAGGGAAAACTGTGTGTATATGTGTGTGTGTTTGTATGGTGACCGGATAGGCACATTATATGGGAACTCTGTTCTATCTGGTCAATTATTTTATAAATATATAAAACTACTCCAAAAATAATTTCTACTCATTATAAAATGATACATAAGGATTATTAACACTGTTGTTAAAATGTGTTTATTACAAGTATCTGTAATAATTTTGAGACCAAGTTATAAACTCATTGTCTGTGAACAAAGGTTAAACTTCCCAAAGGAAATCTATAGAGTAAACAGATTTAGAGTAAATCTACTACTTAAAATCTTCCCTGGCATACATTAAATTTACTTAAAGCCAGTATTAATGTCATCAGCAAATAAAAGAAATTGAAAAAGGTACATCAGAAATATTTTTCCTTTTGATTTTGAATGGATATTAAACCAGATATGCCTTTTAGAGGAATTAATAATTTTTTAAAAACAGATAAAGTATCATTAGAATAGAATTTAAAGCCACAATTTAGTAAAAAGAAAGCAGATATTTAAGTTAAGAGCAGACAGTGTGACAAATCTGACTTCCTGTGACCTAGTATCCCAATTTCTTCAAAAGTTTAATGCATGAAACGCTAGTAATTTTGACTAAGCCCATTTTGTATAACTATTGACACGATAAAATAAAATGTGTTTACAAAAGGGGTGTGAATACCTTAATATGCTACATAAATATAAAGTATTATTATAGTACTTATGCCACTATGAGAAGGGGTTGAAAGCAGATTAACTATAAAAGGAATTCATGGGATTAATAATCATAGTTAACATAACAGTGAATATTCATTTGAAGAGTAGGAGGTTTTTTAGCTTTTCATTTTTCCCTAGTGTTATAAGCAATATATTAGACTTAATTGTCATTTTAATTAAACAACACAGTAACTTACAATTGTGTTGTCAGGATTAGTGTTTGACAGGTAACTTTGAAAAAATATGCCTTAGCTCCTGGAAGTAATGCAATATACACTGATAAAAATGAAATTATGCATTTTAAACATTTAACTTTTCTGTTCTGTAACTCAATGATGGAAAGATAGGTTTAGCTCCAACCTCTAGGACAATAAAATTCTTTCTAACCTGAAACCAATCTGTTAATGCCTTGAGATGTATTTGAAATCAAGTCAGAATATTTATCCTGAAAGATACAGAGTAAGTTTAAGTTCCATACTTATATGGTTATTCTTTATTTTTTTTTAAGTAGGAAATTCATTTGGTAAGTAAGGTCTTCTTTTTTTAAAAGAAATATTGCCCTGAATTTTGTAAACAGAATGAACAGACTATATTCAAGTAGATGTCCCTCAAAATGCTTTGCCAACTTATTTTTTATGTGTGTTATATCTAAACTATAAGGTAAACCATGATTCCTATTCATAACGCTAATAATAAGCCCTTATGTCATTAAAGAAGGGTGGGAAGAAGTGAGAGGTGTCAAAAACTATCTGGTCTTGACTATTTCTACATAGGACAAAAGAAGAATTTTATTCATAAAATTTCCTGAGCAGATGGCGATTTTGGAAAGGCATATCAGATTATTTTCAGACTCTGAAAAGCACACTGATATATTTAGAAATAATCTTCTGGATATGCATAAAGAGTATTGTATATTCCAAAAGATCTCAATTAATAGGATTGAAACTGATGACTTGTTTACATTATGACTAAAGTCAAAATGGCAAAGATCCAGGTTGAGGTGGGGAGACAAAACAGTTAGTCAACCAATAAATACCTGTATTTATACCTCAGTTCCAAAGTGTAAAGGGTAATAGGCCTGTCACATTTATAACCTGCTTAAAGTTACCTCCATTTGGATGAGTTGACTGGAACATGTTTTTCTGATGTCAAGTGAAAGTAAAAGCAAACAAAAATGTAGCACTTATTTATGGTCCCTTGTGACTTATAATGGCAACTTTAAGTCTGCTAGTGATAAGTTTAACAATTGCATAGTTAATTAAACCTATAGCAAAGAAGAACGTTTTGCATGCTGCAAAATTTACTATTGAGTGCATTTTATAATTTCTTGGCAGTTTTGGTGACTGTTCTTTCCCATTGGGTTAATTTTTGACCTATAAACTCTAAGTACTGGATTATCAGATCTCTTTCATAATGCCTCATTCATTGAACAGAGAAGTCCTGACCTCATGATCAGCTTATATCTATATTCTGAACTAAAATTGTCTTAATTTCATTAAAGGCAAGATAATGATGGGGCATGCAAGGATTAGAGTAAATTTACAGTTCAACACTATCTTAACTGGGACATGTTTCCTTCACATCTTTTCTTGCTGTTGAAAAATTTTCCTCTGCTTTCAAAAATTTTCTTTTTATATAACTAAAAATAAATTTTCAGTTTGCAGTTCTGGGTAATTTCCAGTTTAAACTTTACCCAAATGTAACTCATTCTCACCAGCATGCATTAATGACTATTTAAAGGCAATGGATGCTCAGTGG
The DNA here is from genome assembly GCF_030445035.2 of Dasypus novemcinctus. Lineage (NCBI taxonomy): Eukaryota > Metazoa > Chordata > Mammalia > Cingulata > Dasypodidae > Dasypus > Dasypus novemcinctus. The sequence goes on along the minus strand of NC_080684.1, from coordinate 55,578,328 downwards.
AGGAAATGAATTCTTGTGTTCTAAGAAGAATCACTTTAGCTAAATTTGAAAAAAGAAATGAGAGGATTATGCTTTAAACACATGTTACTTTAATCCAGGTTGGGTAATTTCATGAATATATTTATTCTATCAGTAAGTTTTTTATTTAGCAACCAGTTGGACCACGGTCTCCCACAGCACTTGCCAACAATTTATGCAAGTCAAGCACCAAATATCAGCTTTCTTTGAGTGTGATAATGTATCCTTCCACAGGTCTAACATTAACACCAGACCTTACTGTTTTTCTGTTTTCCTCATTCAAATAGACCTAGCAATAAACATTCCTAAAATAGATGATCGGTAGAGTTGGTAGTAAATAATACAGAACCTTGTATAAATTATGACCAGAAAAAGTACTCTTAGAAATTAATAGATGTACTAAGCAGAACCATATAGTAGTCTTGTAAAATTTACTATTGAGTGGATGTTATAAATTTGTCACTGAACAGGGAGAAATATGGAATCAACCCTATGGAACTACAGGCTCCAAGATTCTTTGTGAAAATGAAACTTTTCAAAAACTTTTTACAACAGTTTAAACAAAGTAAGAGAAATTTTACCTATTTCTATGAGATATGTGTATTTCCCTACATAAAATTCTCAAAGAAATGTTTACACAGTAGGAAGTTTTTCACAGTATCAAAGGACTCATGAAGACTTTGGGTTTGTTAAAGCAAAATATCAATATAATCAGTAAAATGTATATGATATTTTTCCACAGATGAAGGCTCTCAATACTTTCTTAAAATCATTGTTACTTGTCATATTTCTTGTGTTGACTGAATATAGCTTAAGAAACGTGTTTGATATATCATTTATCTGTGTTAAATGTAAAACTATTATCTGAACAAATACACACAAAAAATTGGCACTTCTTACTTTACAAATAAAGTAAAGGAAACTCTAAGAAGGATATAAGTAAATTGTGGATCACTCCTAAAGTTAATAATGGTGTTAACATTCTTATTAAGCAAGATATTAATAATGATCACTGATGCAACAAGTTATCAAACACTTAATGGCTTAATATGACACAGATTTTTTATCTTACAGTTCTGTAGTTCATAAGTCAGATATTAGTGGAAATGGGCTACAGTCCAGATGTCAGCTCTAGGAGAAAATGAGTTATACCTTGTCTTTTCCAGGATCTAGAGGCAACTGACTTTCCTTAGCTCATGACCTCTTCCTCCATCTTTAAAGACAGCAATTGTGAGTCAAGACTTCTCACTCTGAATCACTATGCTCTAATCTCTGTCTAGTCTTCCACTTGTAAGAACCCTTGTGTTTATAGGGTCAACACGGATAACCAGGATAATCTCACTATGGAAGGTCAGGTGATTAGCATCCTAAATCCATCTGCAACCTAAAGTTCCCTTTGCCATTTAATATAACATGTACACAGGTCCTGGTGATTAGGATTTCTTTGGGGGCATTATTTTGCCTACCACAAATATACAGAAATTCATATTTACTGTCAGTTCATTGTATGGACACAAATTCTTCAAAAATATCTAAATTTACAAAGTCAGTTCTCACCCTAAAAAAGACTGAAATAACCAAAACAAGCTGTAGTTCAGTGTAATTTTCTATTCTTAATTTGGGCATCCACTTGACTTTCCCATTCCTTGGAGATTTAGTTAAAAAAAAAAAAAGAGTGTGTGCATGCTATAACTAAAAATGAAAGAAATACATGGCAATAAAAATTATGAAGAATACAGAAAAAAAATGACATTCTACAACCTTCTGGGACTATACATTGTTTTTAGAAATCTATAAGACTTTAGGATTTATTCTTGCTATCCTGCCATAGTTCTTTCCTGAAATGCACATAGTACTATCCCCTTATCATTTGCTATAGGGCTCTTTGCTATGCATGCTAAGTTGGGAGATCAAAGGTCTAGGTCTTGTATAAATACAGAATAAGTCAGCTGCTGTTCAGAGTGCCCTGAAATCAAATAAGTGTTAAAGAAGAACAATTATAAAATAGCATGCTGAATACATGTATTTCATATATATATTACACTTCTCTTTTCAGTAATATTATGTCAAAATATATCAATAAAATATCTGGTTATTCCTTTTCCTGTCTACATTCTCCAAAATCTCTTAGTATGGGCTGATACACCTATCTAGTTAAGAGGGTAAGTCTAAAAGAGTTTAAGCTGTGAATATTTACATATGTCATGTTGTTTAACACATTTTTGTTTGCACATCTCATATTTAAATTACCATAAAAGGTCATCTGCACTCTTTGATGATTAGGCAGAATTGAGTATAATAATTTAATTCAAATAGATAAAAATATATCTCACTTAAAACAAATCAAGAAGAATTTCAGTTTTAGACCTTGATGGTTAGTGATATTTGTGTATCTGAATCTGAAAAGTAGTAGTTCTGACTCAAGATCTGGGACTCAACTACATTATTACATCAAGACAAGGAAATAAAATCATTTGGTTCTTAAAAAATGATTTATTAGTGAAGCAGATGTGACTCAACTGACTGGACTCCCGCCTACCATATGAGAGGCTGTGGGTTCACTTCCCAGGGCCTTCTTGTGAAGGCAGGCTGGCCTGTGCCCACAGAAAGCTGACAGCCCATTCCCACAGAGAGCTGTTGCAGCAAGATTACGCAACAAAGGGAGACAAGCAGACACAGAAGAATGAGCAGTGAATGGACACAGAAAGCAGACAGCAAGCAGCAAGGGAGGGGATAAATAAAATAAATCTTAAAAAAAAAGATCTATCTATCCTATCTTTCTATCTATCTATCTATCTATCTATCTATCTATCTATCTATCTATCTATCTATCTATCTATCTGGAACTGAATCATGTCCCCCCAAAGGATATATTCAAGTCCTAAGTCCCCAGTCTTAGAGGTATGAACCCTTTTATAAATAGGACCTCTGAAGGTGTTATTATTAGATAAGGTATAGACTATTTGTGAGTAGAATCCTCAAAGATTCTATTTAGATGAGGTCAAATTGAATCAAGGTGGGCCTTAATCTATATGACTAGCATTCTTATAAGGCAGAGGAAATCCACACACTTTCAGTAGAAGCCAGGTGTCAGTAGAGGCCAGAAGTCACAGAAAGTCAGAGAATGAAGCAGATCGCTGTGACAGAGGATTGCTGGAATGCTACAGACTTCAGAAGAAAGCAAACCCTGCTGACACCACAGGATGTGGTGGGATAGGTTGAATTATGCACCACAACACAGATATATTCTTTTTTTAAATTTTTTTTCATCTTGTTAGAAATATTCTTAATCTTAAGCTTCTCTTGAAGTTGTTATTTTTAGTTAAGGTTTGGTTCAACTGAATGAGGGTGTGTCTTAATCCAGTTGACTGGAATCTTATTTAAAAAAAAACAGAATGTCACAGAATCTAGGAAAGAGATGACATCATCATGTGATGAGGAGTAGAGACACAAACCCAGGAATCTGGAAGTTTTCCAGCAGCCAGCACCAGAACACTGCCTTCATGAAGAAAGTAAGCCTTGCCAATATTTTGATTTTAGGCCTTTCCTAGCCTCAAAACAGTGAGCCAATAAATGCTTGTTTAAGCCAACCCATTGTATGAGGCATATTTCATAACGGCCCAATAAACTAATAAACTCTGAGGCAATAAAATCCCATCTATTGTGTGGACAAACTAAGGCACTATCTATCTACAGTTCCTTAATAGATCTTTTTATCTATATAACTATCTAATTATCTATTCATCTAATCCAGAGTTCCCTAAATTATGGTTACATGCCCCACAAAAAATTAACAAAATTAGTAAACATATGACCTCTAATTCAGACTTATAAACACATCCTGACCATTTTGCTATCACAGAGGTGAATTTAAGCATCCTTTGCTATATTCTTTATACAATTTCTGCTTGCCTACTTTTAGTTCCTGCTAAATATTACTGTTTTTTTTTTAAACTTAGAATTAGTGCCATGTGAGACAGATGTATAAGAGGAAATTGTCTCTGTTTAACAAGTTGCATTGATGATCCAAGAGTTATGATCCTTGGACAAGATAAAGTCCCAATGAAAGTTTGCAGCCAAATTTTAAGTACAAGTTGAGTGAGACAAATAACTATATATATATATATATATATATATATATATATATTTTCTATATAAATATATATAAATATATATATACACACACACACACATATATAGCAAGTTACCCATCATATCCCTTCCACCTGAATTCTTGGATCATATTTGCTTATGATACTAACAAAAACAAAAGTTTTACTAATAATTTTATGGAAGCATGAACTGCAGCCTGTTTTATCCATGAAATAACAACTGATCCAACAGCTTTTGCCTATTTAGGATAAATCCTTCTTAACCCAAGACAAAAGGGATAGTTTTACCAATATAACAAGAATATTCAACAGGGTGTCTGCTGGGTAGAACTACTACAAAAGTATTATTATTTTTTATATCTATATGTTAATCTCAAGACCTGGGAGTTGCAATTCTGAAAAAGAACCAGAATTGTGAATTCTCAAAATAGAGCTTTCTTGGCTTTCAACCATGCGAATTCTCATTCAACAAAATAATTTTATTTAGTGCATTTACTATGTACCAGGCACTGTTCAAGGCACTTGGGAAATATCAGTGAAGAAAACAGGAAAATAAGATATTTGTATAATTTATATTCTAGGTGTATAGAGGGATAATAAATATAACAAGTAAGTACATTCTATGGGATGCCAGAAGATAATAATATGAAAAAACAATCAAGTGTTTCAATTTAAATAGTTTGTACCTGGTAGGTCTTACTGTGATGACGACATTTGAAATAAGTCTTAAAGAATATAAAAGTACTAATCAGGTTCTTGGCCAGAAGGGATGAGAAACAACAAGGAGGCCAATGTTCCTGAAATATGCAGCAAAGGGTTAATAAAGTGAGGACACAAGCATATTGAGCGTTATGGATTCTGAAACCAGGACTGAGAGCACCCCTCCGTGTTTTATTAACCTTATCTAGGGAAAAATACTGATTCCCGTTTGCAAAGGGAAGAATTAAGATTACAGGGGGATGAAAGTAACCTTTATTTTTATATAAATATTATCTAAAAAGTAAATGTTCCAAAAGCTAAAAAGCAAACTAATAAGAAGGGAGAATGTAGACCATCTACATGATGTTATTACAAAGCCACTTATTTCACATTAGAAATGAGTATGAAGGAAAATTGGGAAGAATTTGATGCCATCCTAAAAATCTAATATTTTGGAGGTTTATTTAGTTACTACGGATATTTGTATTTAACCAATGTTCATTTTGGGTGTTGAGCCATAGTTTTAAACTATATTAATTATGAAATACTTAGTAAATAGAAAATCATGAATGTTGATATATGTATTTTTTAAACATCAAAAGTGCTCATTTATTTTCAGATATCAAACTAATTCAACTTATTCTAAATTCATAGTGGAGACTCAGGAAATAAAAAATTTTAGTGTTTATTAAATACCTAAGTATTAACCATTTTACATAATCAGCAAAATTGTGTCCAATATTAAATTTTTCATTTGATAATTTTCTCACTCCATCGAGTTTCTAATTAAAGTCCTTTTATTCAGGCCAACAAACCTCTTAATAAAATCAGGCCTCTATAATTTTGTAAAATATACTTAGTATCTTACTCCCCTTCAGAACACCCATTATATTATATGGATTCATAAATGATTTCATAATTATCATCAATGATAATTTAGAAATACTATTCTGGTTTTTAGAGATCATGTATAGATTTGCCTACAGTAGACATTCCCTGTTCTCTATCACAAATATTTTATTTAACTCGAGGAAATTATTACATGAACTGTGTCTCCAAGTCCTTCAGTTTCCCACCCTGAAATTCATTCCTTACTGAGTCTTTCAACTAATATTTCAAATGCCAGTTGCTTGCCACTTATTTTTAGTAATCTCGACTTTTAAACAATCCTCTTACGATATTGTGAGGAAAAGAGATATATAGATGTTATGATGAGAAAATGATACATTGTGATATGGAAGAGTCCTTATTCTGCCAAATCAATTTTAGTGAATAAACATTTAAAAGGTGGAAAAGGAGGAAATAGGTATTTGAGTGGAGGGAACTACTATGTCAAAAGGTGTGAAAATTCCTGGTCCATACTTTGCACCACAGATTTTATCTAAAGTATAGGTTGTGTGTGAGACAGGAAGAAGATGGTCTTGGAAATATTGATGGAGATTATGATATGAAGAGTTTTGTTTACAATGCTGAAACAACCTTATCTTATAGTTGCTTAAAAATATTGAATGATTTTAAGCAAGAATGTGATAGAAACATATTTGCATTTTAGGAAAAATATTTTAACAGTATATGGAGAAGGGATTAAGAGATTTAATACTGGAAGAAGGGTAAACTACATACAAGTTGTAGGTAAAGTTGTATTTGAGAAGATGGCCAAAATCAGAGATCAAGGAAATACTAGGGAAAAAGAAAAGAGATACCCTTAATAAAAGAAAAGATGATAATTTCAATAGGAGAGTCATCATTATGATCAAATAGCACAGTATGCACAGAAAATACACAGAAAGAAAGGATTATCTTGTAACTGGAACAACAGTTCCAAATGAATTGTTGGGGTACACGTCAAACTGGAGGGCTTTAAGATCTGAATGGGAGTAGGCAGGCATTGTAGACAGTGTTTACACTACTCATTTAAATATTAAACAATAAATGGATTGATAGAGATTCATTCTTATAGTTTCCACTCCTCTGACTAGTTTACTGATTTAACAAATATCCATAAAAAATCTGCTTTAGATATTGGAAATATAATATGAATACACAAAGCCCTGGTACTAATTCTTAAAGGAACTAATAGTGTAATGGTTAAAGAGATCTTCAGTGCATTTCTGTTGAAGTTTCATAAGCAAAAAAATTAGTTACTTGTGTTAATGAATCTTCCTAAGAAAAGAGAGTAACTTAGGTCCTAACATGATGCAGTCCATCATATCTTAGCAATGTGGCAATTACATTTTTATGCATCAAGAGTGGAAGAGGCATGTATCTGCAGTTAAAGTTTTATGCATCACAATTTACAGACAGGGAATAAATATCCATCAATGACATCATGTATACAAGATCATTCATCAAGGGATGGAAGAAGGAAAGGGATATCTGTGATTAATTGTTTATTCTTCAATTAATCAAACAGTAAAATAAATATGCTTCAGTTTAACTGCTGACACATTCAGAGTAAGGAGTAGGGTATTTGTTGGCTCAAATTATGTATGTTGCTAATTTCGAGAGCAAAATAAAAATCCATCAATGACATTCTAAGTAATTGGAAACGCTTTAAAGGATTTGTCCAGAGGTTTAATTTGCCCAATAGCCTTCTCAGAACTTGTATTCACTTCAAAATAAATCTGCCCTGATTTGCAGATACATCGACTTCTTAAGGGAACTAGTTATGGGTCACAGGTTTGCACAACATATATATATATATATGTATATGTATATGTATATGTATATGTATATATGTATATACATGTGTGTGTGATATGACAGCAAATCTCACACATGCCAAGTGTTATTGTGTTGTTTATAAGTAATTTTTCAGAAAATTCTGTCATCATCAAAATTTTGGACTATATATTTTAGATGTGTTTTGTAAATTAGACAAATTTACAATGTACAGTTAAAATATTTCTAGTGAGTTTTCCCACTTTTCTTGTTCACCACGATTGGGGAATATTTCACACAGTTTCTTTGCTCTTGAAATTACATCATTATGTGTGGAATGTGGTACTTTGAAAAGTTAGTTTCCAAAGTGTGTTTAATAGTTCAAAGCTTCATAATATTTGCAGTACATAACGCCTGTCACCATACCAACAGTATTATATCAAAACTTTATCTTGTTTTACATGACCAATAGTGCATAAAATGGAAGTGTTTGAAATTCAGTGTTATTGACTGAGGACAGAAGTTTGACCAGAACACAAATATTTTACCGATTGGCTTCTCTGGAATAACTGAACAATAATAAAAAAAATAGGATTTAAAAAATTATACCATACATGGATACTGGGCTAAGCATAATGTTATTTGATGTCCAACTCTATGTTATATTGATGTTACATCTTTTAAAAAGATTATGAATAACAAAAATCATAATATTTAAAATATTCAATTGTAACAATAACATGAACCATGAATCACTATATCTCTTTTTTTTTTTTTGTAGAATAATTTAAAAGCTAAAACCTTTGATGACTTTAAAAAATGTTGATGTGATGTTAAAATCCATTCTTTTTTGCTCTCCTTTTCTTTGGAAGTAAATTTCCATCTTTGAAGTTGTCTAATTAGAAGTCTAATATTCAGCTCCTATTCAAGAGACAAAAAAAAAAAATTCAAGAGAAATAAAAATACTATTATCAGTATTTCTCAACTTTTTCATTTCACAGCAGATAAAAAGAAAATATATAAATGAAAGAGTTGCTTACAGTCAGAAACAACCAGTCAAGATTAAAATTCCAACCCTCTGATTGTCCTATATTGGGTTTACATGCCAATACTTTGCCCTGATTTGATATGAAGTCTTACCAAGAATGTATACAATGCAAGAAGAGTTCCTTCCTAATGCAAAATCAGGGTACCCCTAAAAAAGAGGGGGAGGGAATGGATGTTACACAAGCAAAGATGTCATTAGAGATGTAGCACACATTATTTCAATTTTAGGGTTGATAAAGCATGGCATGTATACACACCCTTTGTGTGTGTGTGTATATGTACATGCCTTACCCATTACACAGTTATATCAAATGATTAGAATTAAAATCTCTTAGCTTGAATTTTTTTACACTATACTTGTCTTTTAATAGGCTATAAACTTTCAAAAATGTACAATTTTAATATATATAAATATAGAAATAGATATAGATATAGGCATACATATACAAATGTCTATGATTGTTGGAATGACTATTTTCCCTACTTCTGTGAAATCTATATGCTTAACATAAAGTTGAAGTTTCATAATTTTACAGATATTCTCCTTAAAGAAAGAGGGTGAATGAAATAATTTCCAAATTGTGTCCAATGAAAAGAACAGTAGCAGTCATGTGGCTAGTTAGTTTTTATTTATATGCTTAGAGATAAAAGTAATATAATAGCTGGAATGTACATTTTCTTTTTTCCTTGTATACTATTGATTTGATAAGAAATGACTAATTTATTCAGAAAATAACATTAGTTTCAATAATATTCATATTTCTACTACATGTCCAAAGTTTTTTTATTACCTTAGACAGTCTTTATTTTTTTTCTTTATTTGTTTTTTAATGTTACATTCAAAAAATATGAGGTCCCCATATACCCCCCACCCCTGTCACCCCACTCCTTCCATAATAACCTCCTCCATCATCATGGGCCATTCATTGCGCTTGGTGAATACATCTCTGAGCACTGCTGCATCACATGGTCAATGGTCCACATTATAGCATACACTCTCCCCCAGTCCACCTAGTGGGCCATGGGAGGACATACAATGTCCAGTAACAGTCCCTGCAGTACTACCCAGGACAGCGCCAAGTCCTGAAAATGCCCCCACATCATGTTTAGACAGGCTTAACAAGCAATTAAATAAAATGCAGTGATTTCCCTTTTATCACTATGTTTTTATTTCAGTATTCTATTAAAAAGAAAAAAAAAACAGCAAAGAGCAAACAGAATAGGTATTTTAGGTAAAAATATATTGCTTAAGGAGGGATACTCTTAAATTTCTTTTTTATATATCAAAATATTTAATATATAGCTGGAATTTCCTAAATTTTGGATCCATTCTATCAGCAAGTAGAAGAGGACATGAGTTTGCTTTCAAAAATAGCCACATTAAAATCTCAGCAAATTTTTTTTTTAATATATTCCCAAAGGTTGAAACCCTTCTTTGGTAAAAGGAATTTGATTAATGCTTATATCTTAACAAGAAGTAGCTAAAAATTTTGTCATTATGATATAGCCTTGATTGAACAAATAAGACCCAGATATCATTGCTCTGTGAAGCCATCTGAACTGACAGAGTCACTGTACAAAACTGTTCAGATATGAAGCATGAGGCTGCCAGTACAGGTGCACCCAACCCCTATGATTGCACATCAGAAAAAGAGAGTTCTCAAAATGATAATTGATGATTGTGAAAATGAAAATTACCTGTGTTGGTAAGTATTTTAGATAAACTATCTAAACTATATTTGACTTATAGACAAATTGAATGCTCAGTCTGCTTATAAATTATGTATACAGTGAAAACAGAGGTGGTCACATGTAATTGGCTTTATTTTTTTTTAACCATTGCTCAATGTCTTGAGATTCTCATCACCAAACAATGTTTCCCAAAGATTATCATAATGAACCTGAATGGAGACTGAATTTTTTTTCTACACAAATATATCTTCAGGGAAGAGGAGGACAGAAAAAGGGACTTACCACTTAATAAGTATATCCTTGTGTAAGATTAATAACAAATTGATTAGGATACTTTTAACAATTAGGGACAACAGCAGGTAGTAGATGTTAGACTACCCACATGACTCTTTAAGAATGTATTATATCTTTTTTTTTTTTTAAGAGAACTTTAAAATGTCACTGATTAGCCTCTTCTCCTGCACAGGTAATATTACAGATCAGACATGACACAGACGCTACTAATATTGGGTTATTTAAATAGATTTTATGACACAAAGTCCTCTTTAAGACAAGAACCATTTTCTAATCCTAATGCCAGTATTTCAGAAATTGTATTTTCAATACTTAAAAACATTCATTCCTTGTTCAAGTCTTTGAGTGCATCTGATTTTATTGCACTGTCAAAGAAAATGTTTTCATTATAGCAAAAGTCAACAGTCACAATATATAAAAGAGAAGCAGGGCATAAAGTCTAAGCCTGATTTTATTGATAGTTTGAAAAATGAAATGAACTCTGTGAAAAATAATACAAAGTCTCTCTGACTCCCACCCTTCCTTTATTAGCTAAAATTAAATTTCTTCTTGGAGAAAATATGCAATATAGACTTGTATATATGTGAGCTATAGTTGGGGCAAAAATACTCACTGAACAACTAATGTATATTTTTTTTCAATGAGTTTGGCTTGACAGTGTCTCACAGAAGAACTTTGAAATAATTGCAATTTAGAACCTACATTTAACATGACTATAACTAGAGCTAAAAACAGTGAAAGGATTGAAATACTTAAAAAGAGCTTACTCCTAGAAAGATCTTACATTTAGGAAAACTCATTTCCCCACAGCACATTTAATTTTTATTAACTTTTTTTACTGTCACCGACAGACATCCTGATCACCACACTCATCATGTAATCTTATGGGATGTCATTTCATTTAGTGCCTTTATGAACATTAAAAAAAAAATTGCATGAAAAAAAAACTTTCACACATTTTTACAACATTAAATCTGGGATTTTTATAGGGCATTTTTTAATGGAGTATATGTTGTTAGACCAATGTGCAGCATCCTTATTCCTCTCACCCTATCACACTAATTGACGATGTCCTGGATATTCTTCGTTATCTGTTTTCAGACCCCTCTAACAGACGTACGACCAGTCTTAAGAACTAGGTTTCCTGTATTTCTCAATAATTCCATTGACATTTACTAGTCTGGCCTTACAAATCCTTCCAAAACTTTGATGAATGCCTTGTGATGATACCACATGATATAGTCTCTCCCTTTTAAAAGTTATATATATTTTTAACAGTGAAAGAGACAGAACCAGTACATTAATCTCAAGCTGTAATTATGTTCTTTTGTAAAGTACTGGCCCTTTAGGTCTAGCCCAGATTAAATAATAGTTATTTTTCAGCAATCAAACGCTTATTGAACATTGCCAATTATCCAGGCAATGGATAATTGGACTAAATATTAAATGCAAAAGCATAGATAAGTGCCCAATTTAAGAAACAAATGCTTCAGTTTAGAGAGCAATATGTTAAGAAATATAAGGCAAATTGATATAAATACATTTCTTACTCCAACTTGGCCATATATTTTCTTTACCTAGGGTACACAGTTACATTCAGCTCTTCAAATATAACATTATATCTCAGACATTATTGCCTTTGCATATTTCTTCCTATGTTTAGAGTACCTAAATCCCCCTCTTTTCACCCTCTTGAATTATTATAAATTCTTAAAAGACTTCTTTCAAAATTAATCTTGAGTGTGAATCTTCTCTCACTTGTTTTTCCTCACTTGTTAATTTTTCCAACAATTTCCCCATTACACTAGTAAGATAAATACTTACAATTAAGTAGAGATATATGTTCATTGTTAATATTAATTAAATTAGAAATCCTAATTACCCACACAACATAAACTGACAGACTCCTCTCCAGAATCGTCTTACTTCTACCTAATGAATTCAAATCAGTCTAATTAATGAAATTAGACTCTCTCTTCTATATCACAAAGCACATGTGGATCTCTACTTTTCTTTTTTAATTTTTTTTGCTTTTTATATAGTTATTTTTTTAGTTAGAGTGGTTGTAGGTTATAAAAGAAATCATATAAAAATACAGCATTCCCATATACCTCCTACCCATTATTAACAATTTACATTAGTGTGATGTCTTTGTTATAATTGATAATAAAATATTATAATTGCATTATTTTTTTTTAAGATTTATTTTTATTTATTTAATTCCCCTCCCCTCCCCCGGTTGTCTGTTTTCTGTGTCTTTTTGCTGCGTCTTGTTTCTTGTTTCTTTGTCTGCTTCTGTTGTCGTCAGCGGCACGGGAAGTGTGGGCAGCGCCATTCCTGGGCAGGCTGCTCCCTCCTTCGCGCTGGGCGGCTCTCCTTATGGGTGCACTCCCTGCGCGGCAGGGCACTCCTTGCGCGCATCAGCACTGCTCGTGGGCCAGCTCCACAAGGGTCAAGGAGGCCCGGGGTTTGAACCGCGGGCCTCCCATGTGGTAGACGGACGCCCTAACCACTGGGCCAAAGTCCGTTTCCCTATAATTGCATTATTAACCAAAGTCCATAGTTTACATTAGGGTTCATTTTTCCATATGTATCACTCTATTATCAATACTTTGCATTAGTATGGTGTATTTGTCATAATTCATAAAAGAACATTTTCATAACTGTACCATTAACTATAGTCTATTGTTTAAAATAGGGTTCACTGTGTTGTACAGTCTTACATTTTATCTTTTAATTTTCCTTCTAGTAACATATATGAACTAAAATTTCCCCTTTTATTCACATTCACACTTATAATTCAATGTTATTAATTAAACTCACAATGCTGTGTGACTATGATACCAACCATTTCCAAAACTTTTAAATCAACCTAAATAGAAATTCTTTACAAATTAAGTATTAATTCCCCTTCTCTACCCCTAATCCAGTCCTTGGTAAACTATATTCTTGATTCTAACTGTATTTTAATTTGCCTATTATAACTATTTCATAACATGAATGTATACAGTATATGTCCTTTTGTGTCTAGCTTATTTCATTTGACATGATGCCTTCAAGGTTCATCCATGTTGCTGCATGTATCAGAATGTCATTCCTCTTTATAACTGAATAATATTCCATTATAAGTATATACCACATTTTGTTTATCCTTTTATTGCTTGATGGACACTTGAGTTGCTTCCATCTTTTGGCTATTGTGAATAATGCCACTATAAATATCAGTGTAAAAATATCTCTTCAATTCCCTGCTTTCAATTCTTTTGAGTTTTCTGGGTCACGTGGTAATTCTACATTAGTTTCTTCAAATTTTCTATTCAAATATCCAGAAAATGTTGTGGTTTCTTTTCCTCACTCTTAAAGAAAGCTCCAAAAAACTTTTCAAATTTCTTTTCCCTCACAGCTATCTCAAATTACCCCCTAAACTGGACTATAGTTACATACAACCATGATAACTTCCTACTACAATATTTTATAATGATGATCTGAATTTGATACTCCTGACTCATGCTTATTTTAGTCACTTCAAGAGCATGGATATATTTATTTATTTATTTTTGCTTAACACATTCTCAACTGTAAACTCTCAGTTTTAAAAAATTGAGTTCTCAATTGTAAACTCTCAATTTAAAAAAAATCAATAATTTAAAAATACTATACCAATGTAATGCTGTTGTTGTTTTTGACAAGTCACTTATCTTAAATCCCTTCTTTTTGTATCAAAAGTTTTAATTAAAATAGTAAGTCTATAAAGTAATATATCAGATACATATAGTTCTTCTCTTATAAAGATATAAATATGTAGCAAAAGATGCTTTTATTAGTAAGATGGATAAGAGGAAGACATGCCAAGACAAGAAAACTAAATGTTCTAAAATAGGTGGCTTTTTGAGGCTGACATTTTAATAATACTTTTTTGGATTTTCATTGTCCCCATTTTCTTTGCAATTCCCATAAAGAGAGATTATTATCCTAATTAGAGCTGCTAGATCTTAGGAGAGAAAAATGTGTGAGCAAGCTCTTTCTTTCTCTTCTCCCAAGGAAAATAAGTCCAAAGTTATGAAGATAAAGTCAATAAAATTGTTCATAGAAAATATATTTTTACTTCCCTTAGAAACAATTAGAGTCTCTAACAGGCAAACCAGAATTGATAAACATAAATAACACATCAAGCATGGAAAGTTTCTTTGACTGACGTGCTCAGGAAATTATCCCCTATTGAGCCAGCCCTTAAGAATGGGTTTATTTTTTTGTTTCATTACACTTAAATATTTGGCCCACTTTGAATAATAAACAAAATCACCAGTATTCAGTAAAGTAGTTACTTTCATTTTGCATTTTGTACTCAACCTCTACTTCAAAGCTACAATGTAATTTACTACAGACACTATCTAAATTTATGCATATCAAAAATGACTATTGCATCCTCAAAATCAGCTCCAGGATAGTACCAAAAGGGATCAAAACTATTCAGAAACAGCAGGTAATTTGTTGTCTTTTAAATTTACCTAAGTTTGTACTGTTTGCACATTTAGATTTATTGTACTCAATATTCTAAGAATAGTTCCTTTGTTCTAAAATAAATTATAGAAACTGTATACTTCTGTGTTATCAGATCCTTTAAATGACACTTTTCTTCAACTTTAGTTCAAGCACTAGCTTAATCTCCATTGTTTCTCTCCGAATATCCAAAATGGCTTAGAGAAACTTACACTGAGATTAATATTACAAACTCACAAACACTGCCCTACCAGGTTAATAAATATCAAGATAAGAAAAATGACCTCAAGAAAAAGGGCACTGCTTATTATAAAACATGAAAATAAAAATTAAAACAAGTACAAACAAAACAAAAAGGCAGCACTAATGCAAAAAAAAAGTAAATATCTTTATCTGGACATCAGGAATCTTTCTATTTCATTAATAATTTATGTGTTTTCATTTATTCATTCTTCCATTTATATCTTTATTCAACTGTTAGATAATTGGGGTTTAATAGGCATCAGATATTGTATTAGACATAGTGTGAACAGAGAACAAGTCAACATGATGTTTCCTAAGGGTCTGCCATTTAGTAGATTATATTTATCAAATCCTGATAATTATAAAATCTTAGAGATTACCCTTGCATATAATTAGCACTCAATTTTTTTGACAAAATCAGTTTTCAACATTCAAATGTGTATGTCTATCTTTTGTATGATTGTTAAATAACATATATTCCCACATTTGGAAAAATTCAAATGGCAAGTATATAAAACATGAATTTTATCCCTCATCTTGCAATTGTTAGTAAAGGAAGCTAATGGCTATTGACTTTGGCTTATGACACATACTAATTTTATGGCTATATTTAATATATTTCCAACACATATTTCTAGTTCCTAGTTTCTTGCAGGCACTTATTCAAGCCAGAGTTGAATATGTGTGTGGTTAGAATTTTAAAAAATGTCATTCACCTGAAAAGAGTCTAAAATTTAAGTCATAAAAAAGTGACATACTAAATGGGGGAAATGAATATGAAAAGACAAAGATAATTTAGTTTGAAATTTATCAAAATAAAGATTTGTACAAAATAGAGTAGGAGTTCAGAAATGTGCTCAAGTGAACCAAGATGGAGTCCAAGCAGGCTTCAGAGAGTGACCTATGGATGGTTGAGATGACTCAAAAGATAGCATAAACATAAACTAGTGGGTGAAGAGAACATGCATTCCAGAAGTCTTCTTCAGCACTCCCAGTGATTGTGTAAATGATTACTTCCCTATATTACATCTCTTTAAGATTGCTAGAATGGGTTCTCTTTCTTGAAACAGAAGCCCTAATCCTGGTCTAGCACAGAAATATGGCTTCATCAGGGAAAGGCAAAGTTAGTGAAAATTAGAAGTCAGGACCAGATACAAAGAAGCAGAGGTAGGTCTTTGAATATTATATAAAATCATGAAGGAAGATATACACACTATGAATGGAGACTTAGGCTTACCTTAGATGATAGTCATTGGTGCAGTTTAAGAATTTCTGTAATAAAAACAAAAATGTTTTTAATAAATATAACTCTGCCATGTCATTGTGGATTTTCCAAAGAGAAACAAACTTGGAAAGCTGATGTGAAGACTAGCTGTCATCAAAATCCACATGACCCAGAAAAAGGATGAGGAGGGCCTAAATGATGACACTGGTGACTGGACTGTGGGGAGGAGGAGGCATCTGAGACATGTTACAGAGCTAGAGTAAATAAGAAAAACTGATTATGAGTGATGTTGGAGAGGAGTTTGCCTCAAAAGAACAGTTTGACTTCTTTTCTGGCCTGCGTGAGAATGAAGGTAAATGCTCATTATTTAGAGAAGAAGAAGGCAGTGGTACAGATTTTCCAAGAAGGACAGAGGGAGCAGGGGGTGATAGATGTGAACTTGGGAAATGTGATGTTAAGTTCAGTTTTGATAATGGATGTAGAATTGATCTGTGTTTCCTCTTTTATCCGATTTTCTTTCTTCTTTTGCTTTTGTTTTTGCCTCTCAAGTGAGAAAAAATAATGCCTGTTCTTACAAAAAAATAAACTGTCCTGAAAACCTCAAATTTGCAAGGACTTTAATGTCTATGTCCTTCAAATGAAGAGTCACACTTCTCATCGTCTATGTTACCTTCTCACCTTCATGGAATATGCTGTTACCTATTTCTGCTCCATAGCTGAAAACACTATTTTCACAGGGGACTCTGGAACTGATATCAGGACTTACTGACATTTTTACATTATGGCTCACCATCCAAATAGAAGTAAAAATTTTGAGGGCTATTGAACAGTAAATGTTCCCCATGTATCACATTACAAAACACAGTTCTGAGTTAAAGAAGTTGATATCAACTTGCTGTGAAAATGCATTGTTCAATTGCCCACAAAACTTCAAATGCTATACCTATTGTAAGATTTTTCTAGTGCTTGAACAATGAACTACATAAAACAGGCAATGACACACTGATGAAACCCTTTTTAAAGATACATTTAACACTGCTTGTGAGGTATACACATATACCTATTTTCTATCTGTCTTGACTTCTTTGATTTCATATTACATTTGGACATATTTAAGGGAAGCTATGGGATATTTCATGGTAGGAAAATGTTACAGAAAATAACACAGGATCTTCCCTTACAAATATAACCAAGTGGCCACAAATCACGTGGTCATTCTGTACATAAAGAATAATGAGGAGTGCTGTAAAATTTTCACTTTAAAGCAAAAAAAAAAAAATTAAGAGAAAAGATTTGAGGTTCAATTTTTGCTGTAAACTGTTTTTTTCTTTTTGCCTAAATCTGCTAATTCACGACCTCACTTTGAAGAGCTTCACCTTGTATTTAGAGAATCTTGTTCTGCAGTGTGCCTCCACTAATGAAAAGTTCAACAACAACACAAATATGTCAGATGCTAAGAAAGATGTTTAGCACAGAGATTATCAGAAGAATTAGGTCATTCTAAAAAGTAAGATAAACTCAGTTAATGTTCAACCAAACATATGAAAACAATTATGGGCAGAAGGCATCACAGAAATAGAATGCTACAGCAAGAAATGTTAACAGGATCAGAAAGGAAAGAACCAGTTTAAAATATGAAGCCAAGGATAGACTTTAAGAAGTACGTAATTTGAGATAAAACCTTCTTTATTCCCTTTCATGATACACTGAAAACTCTCTCTGTGGGGAAAAATATGTACTATTTTACTAAATTAGACTTATAAACTATCAATTTATTCATAAGTAAATTGGAGTATTAAAATGTAAAAATGTTTGGTTGATCTGAATTATCATCATGACAAGACAGATAATATAAAATCAGCAGTCATAATTTAATGGGGTCTAAGTTAATATGTGTTGTGTTTGTAATAAGAATATTTGAAACTACAATTATTATTTGAGATAACTGTCTTAATTTATGTAATAACTAGATTGAAATGGAAATTGCCGAAGATATGTTAATGGCAACATGTACTTTGCCTTTATTTTCATTAACAGAAATAATTTAACAGAAAGACATAGTGCTTATTATATTTCTTTCACATTAAGAAATGAAGACAATAAATTTGAAGGAAAATCTTACTTTTCCAATTTTAAATGTCTTTTGTCATAAAAATGAAGGTATGAAAAACTGGTATTTTTCTCTAACACACTTTTATCCTGAAGTTTGACACAAGACTTTTCATTCTATTGCAAAGTAAAAGGAACCAGCAACTACATATTATTTCAGGGAACTTTCTCAATTTACACTTACAGAAGTGGTCTTTAAGGTATTTTGTGACTCAACCTGAAAGAAAATTCAAGCAGTATGAGGAAATCATTAAATATCTTTTTTTTTTAATTTTAAAGAAATCTTTTCCTTGAGAGAATGTACACACACAAGAGTACACAAATCAGAGGTGTTCAAATGGACACAACTGTACAACCTCCCCCAGAGTTAAAAAACTGAATATTACCAGGAACAACCTCACGTGACCCTTTCCAATATTCTACTCATGTGACACCATAAATTAGATTAACTATTTTGCCTTTTATAAAAATGGGACTACAGCACACATTCTTCTCTCTGTCTTGCTACTTTTGGGCTGACTTCTTTTTCTTGTGGAATTAATGCATACTGTGGTATGTAGCGGTAGTTTTTCATTTTCATTGATGTACATTAATCTTTTGAATGACTATGTAAATATTTTTTCTGTTGCTAGAAATACAGGTTGTTTCTTATTTGCAGTTGTTAAAACCAATTGTGTAATGGGCATTCTTATATATTCTTGTGCTTTGGAGCACATATGCATACATTTCTGTTAGTTACATACCAGAGGGTATGCATATGTTCAAATTCAATAGATAAAGCCAACTATTCCAAAAAGGTTGAAATTTCAAACTCCCACCATTATTGTATGAGTGTTCCAGTCCCAGTTGCTCTGTGTATTTATCAAAACTTATAATCACCATTCTTTTTAATTTTACCATTTGTGTGTGTGTGCAATAGTGATTCCAGGGACTAATAGTGAAGCACTCTTTTGATGATTATTGGCTACTTGGATATCATTTTACATGACTTATCTATTCAGAATCTTGACATTTGTTCCTGATGGACTGCCTGTCTTTTTCTGAAAGATTTGTAGTAATTTTCCTATTCTTTTAAGTTCTTAACAAATGATACCTTTCCTTAAAAACTAGATACATGTTTATAGTAATGACATCTTAAAGTAAGTGCTAGCAGATCCTGATACTTCTTTACATGTACAGTGATGGCAAAAAAATAGTTTATATATCCATTTGATAAATTTCAAAGGTCATTGGTGCTCTTAACTTGAGAAAAGTTTCTTTATTTAGCAAAATGGTTAACACAAGTAATACCGTTCCACTTCTATGACAAAGTGGAGACCCTGTGATGACTGGCAAAACATCTGAATTTTTGTAGAAAAGAGACTACTTTCCCCTGGTGTCATTCATTTCCACTTAAGTAGTCATCGTTGCCAAAGATTCATCCAGTAATGCCCAGTAGTCTCATTTATTGCCATGTCAATTATCAACCTTTTGAGGGATAACATCTTAAGTGGGTGCTCTATCACATATTTTGTAATGAAATTGGGTTAGGATTCGACAGTTTGCTTTAGTAAAGGTTATTCACTTTTCAGTGAAGAGTTAGTCTGGAACCACTTATTGAAACTTTTGGAAGCAGTTTGGCTTTATCTGAGGAAAAAAGGAAACTTCACAGTCCAGAAAAAGTAGACAGAAAGGAGTTTATTCAATGCCCACCCAAGTTGGATTTTAGCTATATGATTCAATCAAAGACTTGCCATAATCATTATGGATGTTCCTGAAAATATGACCTCTTTTTGCTGAGCTCTCACTAAGAAAGAAAAGATTATGGGAGGGAAATCATGCAAAATTTTCAAAATTATATGAATTGTTCCTGTAGGCTGGAGTTAAGAGTGACAATGATTTGCCTGTTTCATTGAAGGCTGAAATACAAAGAAAATTGTAAACTATGCAAAATTCTTTTTTTGTGTATTTTTATTAGAGAATTTGTAGGTTTACAGAAAAATCATGTAGAGAATACAGAGTTCCCATGTACGCCACCCCCTACACACACACACACATGCCGTTTTTCCTGTTTTGAATACTTTGCATTAATGTGGCAGCATGTTACAAATCATGAAACAATATTATTATAATTACACTCTAAATTAAACTATAGTCCAAAGTTTACATTAGGGTTCCCTCTGTGTGTTGAACATTTCTATATATTTTTAAATTTTTTATTTTAGTAACATGTATATTTTCCCTTTGAACCACATTCAAATATATAATCCAGTAGTGTTAATTACATTCACAATGTTGTGGTATCACCACACCGTCCATTACAAAAACTTTTCCATCCCCCCTAACAGAAATTTTGTACCAATTAACAAGTAACTCCCTATTACCTACCCAACATCAGCCCCTGGTAAACTGTATTCTAGTTTCTGACTCTATGAATTTTCTTATTCTCATTAATTCATATTAAGTGAGATCATACGATATTAGCCCATTTGTGTCTGACTTATTGCATCCAACATGATGTCTTTGAGGTTCATCCATGTATTGAACTGCATTCTATTTGACTGATGAATAATATTTCATTGCATATAAGTACTACATTTTATTTACCCAGTCATCTGTTGATGGACATTGGGTGGCTTCCATCTTTTGAGAACTAGGAATAATGCCCCTATGAACATTCATGTGCAAATACCTGTTTGAGTCCCTGCTTTCAATTCTTCGGGGTATATACCTAGGAGTGGGTTTGCCAGGTCATATGGTAATTCTATACCTAACTTGTTGAGCCAACCAATTGTGCGGCATTTGTCTTAGCAGCTTGGTAAACTAAGATATGTGCCTTCTTTACCATCTAAGCAGATCTCAGCTGGGTCTTTCTGGAAAGTACCAGTCTCCCCAGATATCTGAGTGTTGTTTTGACCTGCAAAATCAATTCTCTGATGGACACAAGGAAAGACATTGACTTGCAGTTTTTCCAGATTTTCTTGGTGAAAGTTTGGGAATGATGATTTTCACAGGTAAGCTTAACCCTCTATCTTTGACTTCTTATTGTAAAAGTGGGCACTTTTACCCTTGCAATCACCTTCTTGCCATCTATTTTGCTTTCTAATTTGTGTCAACAATAGCACTACTTTGTGTTTTGACTTCTGCTCTATAGTGTTGCTATTTTTTGACCTATCTATATGTTAATTCTAAAAATAATGGTGTTTTAAATATTATTATTTTATAATATTTAAATTAAAACATTAATAATGTTTTAAACATTATTCACTACAAAGTAGGCAGTAAAACTAATAAGGAATTTACATGTCTATAAGCCTAGGTGTTATTAAACCTGTTTTGTTTGAAAGAGAGTGTTCAAAGTGTGATGGTTGAAAGAATCCTTTTACTTAGGTTAAATCAATTTTTAAAGACCCTTCTATTATTTAATTTTTCTTTTATTTGGAAATTGTCTTTCATGTACAATATATTTTTACTTGAGTTTTTAATTCCCTTCCTCTTTATTCTTGCTTTCTTTGTAAAGTTACTATGATTATTGTCTGAATTACATTATTTATTGAATGATAAATTTACAGATTATTTAAAGCTACTCCTCATCTCCCTTACTGAAGTTAATCCCATGATTTCTTATATACATGACATAAACTTTCTGAAGTATAATTACCAGATATCTCTTATCCAGTCTCACTCTCTGCTCTTCAATACCGAGTGACCAACACATGTGAATTGTATCCAAAGGCTCCCATTTCCTCTGGCTTTGTTTTAGATTCAGTTCTTGAGATGATACAGAAGAGATCAGAAGTAGAGAGGAAAGTTCAGGGTACTTTTGCCTGGTTCCCTCTCTGCCAGGGCTCTTCACTGTGACCTGGCAATCTACTTCAATTAAAAATAAGTCATGGGAAGCAGACTTGGCCCAGTGGTTAGGGCATCCGTCTACCACATGGGAGGTCCATGGTTCAAACCCGGGCCTCCCTGACCCATGTGGAGCTGGCCCATGCACTCTGCTGATGCGTGCAAGGAGTGCCGTGCCATGCAGAGGTGTCCCTGCATAGGGGAGCCCCACATGCAAGGAGGGCGCCCCATAAGGAGAGCCATCCAGCATAAAAGAAAGTGAAGCCTGCCCATGAATGGTGCTGAACATACGGAGAGCTGACACAAGATGACGCAACAAAAAGAAACAGATTCTCGTGCGGTTCACAACAACAGAAGCGGACAAAGAAGAACACACAGCAAATAGACACAGAGAACAGACAATGGTGGGGGGGGGAGGGGAAAGAACAAAAAAATCAGTCACAATTTACCCAAAGTATACAAGCAATGATCTTTGGTATAATCACATAGTTGTGCGTTCATCACTTCAATCATTATTAAAGCATTTTCATTGTTCCAATAATAATAATAATAAACAAACAAAAAAATTCCTCATCTCTTAATCTCTTCTGTTTTCCCTGCTGTACTTAGCTGCTATTTCTGGCTATTCTTGTACAATTATTTATTTGTTTATTAAGCAGTTGTATTGAGGTATATTCATCAATTATTTTTAGCTATTAAAAAGTCCTTTGTGTAAAATAAATAGAAAATTAGATTGAAAGAAATTACAAATTTTAAATGAGAGTACAAGGCCAGGTAGGATTTAGTGTAATCAATTATAAAAAATAGCATAACAACAAACATGTATAAATATAAATAATAATTCAAATATAATAGAAATAAATTATAACATAATTCTAATTTTACATTACAGCTCTAACTACAATTGTATGCTTTATTAATATGTAGCAATAAAATTGATTTGTTTAAAAATTTTTAAAGAAGAATATGGGGCTACAGGCTAAAATTAGAACTAATGTAACTTATGGACAATAGTTTATAATATTGTTATATTTTTACAGCAATGACAAAGAGGATATTCTATTAATTCTAAGGGACAATAATAGGAGAATAAGGAGGTATGGGATTTTTCCTTTTGAAGTAATGAAAACATTCTAAAATTCATTGTTGTGATGAAAATGAGAACCACTGAGTATCAACTTTTAATTGATTGTTCAAAGCATGGGACTATGTAACACAGTGAATCCTGTGGTGCAAGATGGACTGTGAAAAGAAATATGAGAATGTATTCTTATGAACTATAACAAATATCTAATATTAATACAGGTGTTAATAATAGGATAGGTTGGAGGAAAATATACCAACTGTAGCATATGGGCTATAGTTAGAAATATTTTAATGATACCCTTTCAAGTTTGTAACAAATGTTCCACAACAATGCAAGGTGGTGGTGGTGGTTGTGGTGGTGGGGTAGAGGATGGGAACCCTGTATGATGATGTGTACATTTGTTTTGTAAGTTCACAACTTTACTATACATTGATTGTTTATGTATGTTCATGTAGGAATGATATACTTCAAGAAAATTTTATATAAAATGAAAAAAAAATCAGTCTGTTTCTTGAATGTTTTCTCTACATGATTCTCTTTCCTTCCATTTTTTTACTAACAATTATCTTCATTTGTAATTTAGCTCTTCTCTAATTATCTAAATTTGAGTTTGCTTTTTTGTTCCACTAAAGCCCTTCACATGCATACAAAATGCATGAAAGTGTTACTTTGGGGACAGAATTGTAGATTCAAAATCATTTTCTATCAGAATACCAAAAATTTTTCATAGTGTCTTTAAACATCCACTCTTCCTAATAAGAAGCCTAGAATGAACCTGCTTCTCATTAATTTATAATAGGCCATAATTCTGAAAAATTTTAGGTACTCTATTATTCTTTATTTTTAATGATTGGGCCTTACATGAAGTAAAATTAAAACCGTAGCCTCTTTACCATTTAATTCTTTTCAATGCTTAAAATGATCTTTCAAGCTGACAAATAATATGTTTCTCACAACTATGAGATGTTGTTCTACTATTCCTTGGATTATACTCCCCCCCACACACACATGCACATAGTCTCTATTTTTTTCCCTCCTGCACTGATGTCTCAAAAGTTTTAGCATTCCTTGATTGTCAGTATGAGTTGCTTAACACTTTAGTATTTTCCATTTTTTATAATTTTTATTCTACCTCTTTGAAGAATTCCTTGTCTTTCATAGAGATTTTATATTAAATTTTAATTTTCACAGTAGTATTTTTATTTCCATGAATTTTTATTGTTCTCTGGCTTCACCATTTAAACTGAGCTTGCTGTTCTTGCATATCCCTGAATATTTGAAAATCTGAAGATAATAATAAATTTCAAAATTATATTTTTGCTTTTATAGTCCTGTAGTATCTATTTCTTCTATGTTAGTTTTGCCAT
Organism: Dasypus novemcinctus; assembly: GCF_030445035.2. Taxonomy (NCBI): domain Eukaryota; kingdom Metazoa; phylum Chordata; class Mammalia; order Cingulata; family Dasypodidae; genus Dasypus; species Dasypus novemcinctus. The sequence continues at coordinate 55,553,446 of NC_080684.1, read as the reverse complement.
TTTTTTTTTTTTTTGTCATGGTCCTTCTTTTCTATACTACTGATTTTCCTCAGTTGTTTGTTTGAATAGTCTTTGTAAATATATATCATACTGGTCATCCTAACCCAAATTGGAATGGAAAAAGTAAGATAAGCAGTTTGCTATATTAGATGGAAACACCAAGGCGACTACGGACTTCCCTTACCTTCCAGAAGGGTTTCTCAATTCTTTCACTGCATTTCTATTGGTGCAGTTGGGAGATGAATGCCTTTATATACACATAGGTGTGGAAAGCCTGGTACATATTGCTATTTTACAGTCTTCCTTCAGTCAGTTATCTCAATGTATACTCATCTGCTTATCCATTTCTCAGACCTTTTGTCTTTGTGCATCCCAGGCATGGAAAAGGGCAGCTTTCCCTTTTCATATTTGGGTAGCTACAATTTAATTACACCTTTGTAGTATGAATTCTTCTAGTTCAACTTGCTCATGTAGGGCAGCAGGTTTTCCTAACTACATTATTGATTGTCTTTTATGAATAACAACAATAGATCCCAGCATTCACTAATGCCAGGGGTTTCCTTATCTCCTGCTCCCTCCTTATGAATAGATAGAAATTTTGAAAACTATAACTGTGTGATGCCTGACCCTTCAAAGCATCCATCATTTCCTGCCCAATTGTTTTCTAAGAGTCACTATCACTGATAGAGTCAGAAAGATGGCCGAAGAGAGGGCTTGGGTAGGAAATGTTGTTTTGAAATTTTGGCCCTCTTGATAAAGCAGCATCATTATACAATGAACCGCAAACCATATTCATTAAAAAAATAGGTTTAGAAGTTGGAAGAAGCTACTGTTAAGACTATTCTAGCTCCATCTTAAATAAGATTTGCACTTTGCTTTTTTTAATCAGGGTTTTTAAAAGACATAACTTATTAAGAGAGCAAAAATAAGTTCAGGGTAGGAAATAAAGGGAGTAATTTACTTATTTACTTAGGGTCAGCTTTCTAAATTCAATATTTATATGTAAAGTTTTGGACTATCAATTCAAAGAAAAGAAACTTAGATGAAGAGATCCAATGATAAATATACATATAAATTTAATTTCTCATATCATCTTGGGTGACTTAATGGCAAACTATAGGGACTCAGGGAAAATAGAAGATACTATCATATCATTAAAACAAACTGCTCAGAATGGTGGGGTCACTGACTCTGGTCTGTAAATAAGGCACTCTTGAAAAGAATCAAGAGCAAGTCTCCACCTTGCAAGGGACCATTGGAAGAGGAGATACTCATTCAGGAAGTTTCAAGATATATTGTATTTGAAAAAAAGAAAAAGAAAGAAAAGTAGAAAAATAAATTTCAAACAAATTGTGTCCCAGAGATAAATTTTTCACCAGTAATGAAAAAGTTTAGTTTCAGCTGTGGCAACATTTTCCTCTTTTTTAAAAAGTTAATTGCCTTCTTTTTTAAGTGAGTGAAAGTTTCAGGTATTTTCCAACATTGATTTCTCAGTGAAAGTACTTAGTTCTAGATCTACCAGAGACTTTGTTACTGATATGACCCAATAAGCAGTCTGGGATGAAATCAATCATCTAAACTTCAGACAAGTATTTTTCTACCAAATTGTATAGGACAAGGAATCTTTAAACTTCTTTAGGAAATTGCATTTTATCATATTCAGTAATATTTATTGGCTCTAGAATCTGTCAATTAAGCTGTTTTCTATTTCCTTTTAACATCTACCATTTAAATGAAGACTTCAACAGATGAAAACAGTTTGTATGTTTTCATTTGAGAAAATAAATAGACATGTGGTCTTTCCTCCACTACAAGGTGCTTTACTCACAGTAGGAAAGTATAATAAGAACGTGGATTCCATGTTCTGAGCATTTTTAAAAAGAAATAATTGACAATATATTAATTAAACTCTATGTTCACAAATACTATTGGGGAGGAAGATACTGTCTTTACAAGAATAATAGCAGCAAACATTTATTTACTGTTTGTTGTGCTGTAGCCATGGTAATATCTTTATGTGCCTAAATTCAAAGCATCTGCAAAAGTAAAAAAAAACCTGCAGAAATAAATATGAAGGATTCCTACAATTATCTCCATTTACAGATGAGAAATTTGAGTTCAGAGAACATAAGAAATGCACTAATTGTGACAAAGCCCACTAGTGGCAGAATTAATTTTTAACAGAACCTCTGTCTCTCTCCCTCTCTGGCTGCCATACCCCCACCCCACCCCGCTGTATTTACAAAAAGAGGAGAGAGAAAGTACTTTAAAAAGTATGGTTCAGTTCTGCCTAAGATCAGAAGTGGTTCTGAGTGTGATGGAGCTGGACTCAGATGTGACCTTCCTGCACATGCCTCTTGCCACTTTTACTGAACCTATAGTTGGTGCTAGGGATGGTGCATACTCAGGGAACTTGAATCTCTGGACTGCCCACGTGCCACTGGGCCCTGAGCCTCAGCAGAGTTGTGACTCCTACCCTCTGGTTCACTGAACTTACCCAGGTCAGTTAACAGGGAAGTGAAGATGGTCAAACACCACACCAGGGAATCAAGAGTGCCAACAACTGCAAGCAGAAAGAATTGCATCCATCATCCACGTGGAATCTAAGCCCCCTCTTGATCTAGAGGTGGAGAGTACATCACCATTCCAGGATCCACAGAATGGAGGAATAAAATATGGATTAGAGTGGACTTACTGATACTCTACTATAAAACTATTGTTACTAGTAATAGAAGAAATTGTAGCACTGAGGTGGAGAAAGTGACCACAGTGGTTGCTGAGGGCAGGGAGAGAGAAGAAGAGATGTGATGTGGTGACATTTTTGGGACTTTTGAGTTGTCCTAGATGATATTGCAGCGTTAGATGTTGGACTTTATATATCTTGCCTTAACCCACTGAATGTACTGGGGAAGAGTGCAAACTACAGGGTAAACTATTACCTGTGTGATGCAGCACTACTCCAAAATGTGTTCACCCAGTGTGATAAGTGTGCCACAATGATGGAGGAGATTGTTGGTGTCGGAGGAGTGGGGTGGGGTGGGGGGTGTGGAGGTATATGGGAACCTCTTATATGATATTTTTCAATACAACATTTTTTGTACGAGGTATACATCTTCAAAAAATTCAATTTACAAAAATGATGGGGTGGGGGATTGGGAGAGGCATATATGGGAATCTTTTATGTTTTAATATTTTTTAATGTAACATTCTTTGTGATCTATTAACTTTAATTTAAAAAGTGTAAAAAGTAAAATTAAAAAAATAACAAACAAAACACACACACACACAAAAGAAGTGAACAGTGAGCAAGCACCCGCATTTCAAAGTAAGGTGCTAAATAGTTAGCTGACTACCCACCTTAAAATGACAAGAGAAGGATAGATAAGACAGGTGTAAGAAATTATAGAGGGAACCTCATTGGTGAAATGGTAGGGCACATTTCCTCCTTCACCAAAAGTAGAGAAAGGTGATTTCCCATCAAGTTAAGAAGGCTGTAAGCAGGCACTCTGAAAAGTCCTAAGAATTCACAGAGAGATCCCCCCAATTCGTGTTCATATTCAAAGATCTTTTTAATCTCTTGACCCCTATAGCAAAGAAATGAGATTTTTAACAATGAGAATTAAAAATAAAATTACCATTTTTTAGTGTTAAGATTGTGTACTCGCCTTTACATTTTTTTTGTTATTTTCTACCTTCCATCTACTACTTAGTAGTATAAAATATTAAGTTATATCCAGATTGATAGTCTTGCAAAGAGGAAGACAGTGAAAATGAGGATACTATTTTTCCTCTTTTTTAATAACCATTTTCTTAAAAATGATGGGCTAGAATTTATTGAAGTTTTGAAAGCAGAAAGGGAATTCTTTTATTTGCTAACTTAGAAAATTCATCAAATGAGAAGGAGTTATTTGAAGAGTAAAAGGAAAAATGGTGGTTGTCTGGGGAGATGTTTATGAAGAAGATCTTCAGAGTTCAGGGATGTATGTATCAAATACATTGATAGTTTGGGAGTTTCTAAAAATAGACTATTGCTACTGTGTGGCCTAAGATAATACTGTAGATATATTAATTATCAGTAGGAAAGAACAAAATCCATTGTCCCCTGAAGAGATCATAAGCCTACGAATTTTTGTTTAATCTATATAATCAGGCTTTTAAACTCTCACCATTTATTTAAAGCAAATCTGCATAAATTTAGGGCTTGTTAAATCATTGAGAATCTGATCAAGATGCCAATAGCTTAGAGAAAAATAAAATAAACTTACAGGAAAAAAGATTCTTAGCACACTGTTAGAAATAAGTCAGCAAACTCAAATTCTCAAGATACATAAAACATCAATCCACCAGTAATGATACCACACCATTTCATGGGTGTAATTCATGTCTCATAATAATAAATATCCTAGTGAACATATATAATGGTACATGGCCAAGTTGGTTAGAAAGCTATTTTTAAATATGTCAACTTAAAATAATACGGTATCTCAGATTTTCATTTATTGTTGCAGAACTAGTAATTGGACCCTGTTGACTCTGAGAGTACACCTCTCTTGATAAGCTTCCTGTTGCTTAGTGAAACAAGGATCCCTAGAGAGTCACATAATATGTGACAAAATTTATTGACTTAATATTATTACATATTTTTAAAAGTGTACCTCATAGAAAAGCATACCTTTTAAATTTTACATATTACATTACATTACATATTACAATTTACACACTATAAAACCAACTTACATATCACAAAATTAACATGTAATGCATGTTCATACATATTAAATATTCAAAGAATTCCATTCTAATCTCAGTGCACAAAATGATATTTTCAGTAAGTTTTTATAACATTAAACTCTATATTTTATTATTAATCAATAAATAGTCAGATGGATACAAATAACTGTTGCAATGCATAACATAGAGAAAATCAGCCTGTAAAGACAGAATTCTGTAAGGAAGTTTTCCTATTTTTGCCCAATTAGAATAACATAATTTTGAATACAAGTTGCAAAAGATTCTTCCTACTGACTTTTCAATATGGTAAAATGATATATCAAATATCTGAATTAGAAATATTTAAAGATAATTATTCATTGAAATTTTTGTATCTACTTCTAGTTCCTCTTCATTTGAGATTTAGTGGTAACCATATCAAATATGACTAAGTAAGGTTTTAATGACAAATCTTCTTGCCTTTTCCAATTCTTAATCCTTTTTAGAGGATGGTATCTTTTTCTAAGTCCATTGTACTGGGATATCACATTCCCATTTATAAAGCCCTTAGTAGGGCTTAATATGTGTATCTGCAAATATGCAAAGTTCATTTTATAGAATTAATTTTACTGAAACAATTTATATATAGGCATTTATTTCATACCAACTAATTATATAAAATGTTTCCTGCCTATTTTATTTATTTAGCTAAAGTAGTTGCCTAATCCTGGAGTTCTTTGAATTTCTCCCCTGAATGCATTAAATCTGAGTTTTCTCTGCTTTTATTCTCAGACATTTTTGGTAGTAAAATTTTCTTTATCCTTAAAGCCAGAACCAAAAATATTTTGAATATCTTAGTGCTTCCTCTGCATGTCAGAGATTGCTGACTATCCACCAATATCCATTCTTCTCTTAATAATAGACTTCCTGGAGGATTAGTTCAGCTATCCTCAGTTATCTTTCTGGAGCCTATAGTGTTCTAGAAAATGGGAAGTAGACAGATGTAATTAAAGCAAACTTTCAAAGTGTAATATTCACTCTTCAGTCCTTTTCCCCTTATGAGTTCTAAATAGTTACTTCCATTAGAGCTTAATTTTTTTATGATATCATTTGCCTTGCTTCCAAAGTTTCCATCTGTTTTCATCTTCTAGCAGATCATGCAGATTAAACTTTGGAGACTATTTCTACTCTAATTCTGATCTTTGCATCACATTTACCTATTATGGAATTTGTCTGATCTGAATTTTCCACCAGCCTAAGCACATAGCCAAACACATCTTCTGACTTAGGCTGAGTTATACCAAGATATCAGATAAAAACATCAAAATATTTTTATGTTCTGCTACACAAATTCCCATCAAATAAATTAGGGTCAATGTAACAAGAGAAACCATCTTGGGCAAACTTTAACAAATGTGAAGTTAAGAAATAACAGTGCAATCAAGTTATTGATAGGAAAAACAAGAGCACCAGACTTTAAAATAGTACCAGATTCACTCTGAAGAGTTAGAATACAGAAACAATTCTTTAGGCGATAGACTCTAGTCAAGTACCAACACTGGAATCAATGGACATAAACATGTTTTCAGTCATACATCAACTGTAAAATGAAAGTATGTTTATTTATGTAAATTTAGGTGAAAAATCTTATCACCTGCCAATGATTGGTGTTATGATAAAAAATCAGGTATTAAAATAGCCTTCAGTTACCCATTCAAGTTTCTCGTCATTGCCATTTCTACTCTGGAAATTAGGTTTTGCCTGTAGAGCTTTTTCCACAGTTTTTCCAAAATGTCCATTTCTTGGTCCCTTGTTCTTAGTCTTGTCAGTTAATAAGTTAAAATGCAAGGGTAGTGTGACTGATTGGCTGAATCTGTTTCTGGGTAAAGTGAGTTTCTGGCATGTTTACCTTATGAAGAGGGAAGTATGGTGAATAGGTGCTACTTCTCCCAAAACACGAAGAGTAGAGGAATTTCTCAAGCATACGGTGGGAAATTATATGAGCAACAGTAAAAAATAATAATAACCACCATATTATTGGAACAATATTATATCCAGTAGAGGATAGATTATTCCACCAAAAGAAATTGGGATTTTATTAGGATAGATAAGTAGATATTGGCAGCTTAGAATTCCATTGGGATATTCAACAATTATGTCAATTGATTGCAATAGCGTAAGTTAAATAGAAAATGGCTAATGAAAGTTTAAGAAATAATGTTCGATGTTTTCCAGAGAAGAGATAGATAAGAAAGAAAAATAAGAAATAAAAAACAGTTTAGACCTTTATGCATATGTAATTAATGGAATCTCAGTACATTTCTAAAGAAAGCAAGACCTTCTCTCACATCCAAACTGCTGGTAGACATCTACATTTAGTATTGGGAGACTATATAATTCAGACCAACCTACTCATTGAAAACAATTATACAGTCTGGGCAAAATATTTTAAAAATCAGCCTAAAGGTATCAGAGAATAACACTGAAAAGACATTCAAAAAGCACAAAGTAAATATCCAGAAGAAAGAATTTTACAGATGTGAGCCTGACATTCATAGCCATGTTTACCCTAGTTACATCTGTCATTCTAAAAGAGGTAGCTGACAAGTTCAGCAGAGTTATTAACCTGTCTGTGGGCTAAAGGGACAAAAATATGAGATAGTGCCCCACCAGGAAATGGGTATGGGTACTGGTGATTGCAAAGAGTCACAGACCTGTGTGAAAGCAAAATGAGACATCTCTGTGCAAAGATAATATTATCCTAAGTCTCAAATATTTTCACAAATGTTCTTACACAAAATCTGACACAATAAAGAATAAACAGGCACATAATGAGGAATGAAAAATCAAGAGAAACAATATAGACAGAAATCGACCCCAAACCATACATATAACTAAGTTATTAGCACCACCTTTAAAATAACTATGCTCATTTTATGCTTTTTTTCCAAGGAAATAAACATAAGGTTGGGATTCAGGCAAAGAACTAGAATATTTTTAAATATCAAATTATGATTTAATAGTTATAAGTAAAATGACTGAAATTAAGAAGCCATTGGATGTGTATAATAACAGATTACAGCTTAAAAGAGAATGACTAAACTATATAAAGGTAGGGAGGAAATAAGGAAAAGTCAGCGAGACAATATAAAGGGGAGAGGAGATGACAGATACACAAAAGAGTAAAAAATACAGGGTATATAGAAAGAATATGTAACTTATGTGTAATAGGTACCCAAAGAAAAAGGGGCAAGTAAATGGTGCAGTTGCATTATTTAAAGGGAAAGTGACTGAAAATCTTCAAAACGTGATGTTGTTGAGCCACAGATTTAAGAAGTTCCAAAAATCAAGGAAGATGTATAGAAAGAAGGAAAGGAAAACAAAGGTACACAAAGATACATTAACATTATTTAGTACCAATAACAAAGGAAATCTGAAATGTATGCTGAAAAAATAACAGACTACTTTCAAAGAAGCTATAATTTGATGGACAACTAACTTCTTAACAGACATAGTGAAAGCCAAAAGACAATAGATCAATATTTTAAAATTGTATACTCAGTGAAAGGGCTTTCAAAAAATGAAGATAAAATAAAGAAACAAAGAAAAGAATTTAGAGCATTCACAAAACTGTACTAAAGGAAATACTAAAGGGTATTTTTAAAGCAGGAAAAAAGTGATCTTAGTTAAAACCTTCTGGACGCCAGAAAGGATAATAAACGTTGAATGAATATGCATATGTGTAAATCGTCTGTATAAAATATTGATATTATTTCTTGGAGTTTAAATTATAGAGAGAATTAAAATTCACAGCAATAATAACATATATGCCAAAAGGTGGTAAGTGGAAATAACTGTTCTAAGTTCCAGAGAAATAACAGAAATAATTCATATTGAACTTACACAAGTCAAGGATAAGTATGAATATTAAAATCTATAACTACTAAAATTTAATCAAATGTCCCAAACTTATTATATTAAGCTAAGAGATGCAACCTATTTTAAAGAAGGCAAAAAAGACAGATAACAACAAAACATAGGATATTTCTTTATCAGAAGAAGATAAAAAGTCCTCATAAATTTTTATGGGTATAGCACAAACTTTTAGGAGAACAAGGCAAATTACAAAATTGACTCTGACCATGAAATTCCCTGATCTACTGATTTAGCAATTAGTGTAAATGTTTACCTACTTTTATTTAGGGGATGAACTAATAATCTTGGAGTATTAAAAATTATTTATTAAAACTCAAAGAAAATAATTAAATATAATTTGTAACAAATTTACAGGTGTATTAAAGTTAGCCACTATGCACTTAATATTTGTTTAAATGAGAACAATTAGAGATGTAGAACTAAGTCATATCTATATCAACTTTTAAAAGGTAATCCATGATTTTATAATCCCAGTATCAACTATATGCTGGTTAAAATAGAGTCAAGTGTGCAAAGCAAAACAACTAAGCACAGTAATTTAACTTAACTGCCAGAGTTAGTGGCACCCTAAAAGACAAAAATACCAAAAGTAACAATTATTTTGCCCTTAAACTCTGCTATTTGGGAAGTGGATGACTTTTTCAGTGAGTATTTGACAGATTGCTGGATTTTTTGGTGCCTAGAGAAGTAAGTTGTTTCCCTCAGGCTTACTGCTAGTAAATTGGTACCAATCAATCTAAACTTTTCTATGTTACCATCACTTTTTATGACACTGAAATTTAACTTTTTCTAGTGTATTCTATTACTTTTTAGAAACCTTTCTTCTCTGTTAAAACTTAAAGATCTCTTATTTCTTCTCTTATTTACTTCTCTTCCACATCATACCATTTTCTCTCAGCAGTTCAAATTAAAAACCTAAAACTGCTCTTTTATATAACAAATATGAAATTTGGGAACACACAAATCTAAGAATATTTTAAAAATACTCACAGTACAGTGAAGGTTAAATTTATGTCAACTTGGCTACTATGGTGCCCAGTTTTTTGAGCAATGTCTAATCTAGATGTTGCTGTGAAGGTATTTTGTAGGTGTGATATATACATATCTACAATCAGTCGATATTAACTTAAGCAGGTTGTCTTCTATAATATAAATGGCTGCATCCAATCAGTTAAAGACCTCAAAAAGTAAAGAGAACAAAAATTAAGATTTTGAAGGGAAAAAGAAATCCTGCCTCAAGACTGCAACATAAGTGCCACGCCTGAGTTTCCCGCCTTCTGGCCTGCCCTATAGATTTCAAACTGGACCGTGAGTGAACCAATTCTCTAAAGTATGTACATATAGTTTACTAATTAGAATAACCCTCAAATCTTCATTCCCACCCCCACTCTGAAATCCTAAGGGTAGTAAAGAAAACTGTGTTTGAATAAAGAAACATTTTGTAGACCAGAAACATCTCAGGTTCTACTGTGTTGGAAGAAGGGGAAAGGTCAATATTTCTAGGAGGAACAGCATTTGGACATTTGATTTATGGTAGCTTCCCAAAGAAGGCAGCAAAATCTCAGTGAGAAAAGACCCATATAGTGCACCTAAGAGAGAAGAGACATGTCCTTAAGCCAGAGGTTACTAAACTCATTAAATTTCCTGTGTCCTGTGATTGAACGAAAACTGCCGAATCAGTAGATCTGAGGGAACCAGGGTAAGGGATATTGTCTATCTCAGTGGTAACCACACTGAGCAGGTAACTAGACAACTCTCCCAAATGCTTTTGCAATGGGTAAAATCTCAAAAACTTGGTATGGAGGTAGTCCAAGTATCAAGTTTCAAATTTCAAAGTCCTTTAGGATGGGAAAGTGCAATCCAAGTTAGTCTGATTTACTGAAAACAAAAGCACGTGAAATTTCTTCAACATTAGTTAGTTGACTTAGATTTATGACTAAGACAGGCAAAATACTTTTATTTCTGATGAAGTTAAATAATACTTTTACTCAATTATCACCACCAATATTTAGGTTGGGTGCTATAACTCCTAATATGCCAGACTTTTTTGAAATATCGCTTGAGGTCAGCTGTGGTATACTGTTGCTCTAATGGCACTGATTTATTCACACCTCCCTTTATCCACCTCCATGAGCAGTTCTTCCCACATATTTATTTTGTGTGACTTGCTTTAGTCAATGAGACCTGAAAAATCTGACACAAGCAGATGTGAAAAGCACTTGTGCATCAGGGTTTGTCATCTCTTGTTCCTCTTTGGAAACCTGGAACTACCTGTGAAAACAACTGGGCTAGACTATAGGAGAACATGAAATCATACCGAGCAGAGCTGAGCTAACCAGGGGAGGCCTGAAATGTCTAGTGACTGCTAAAACTAGAAAAATTATCCTGCCAACCACAGTAGATGAGTAAATAAGTTATTGTTGTTTAAGCTGCTACATTTTGAAGCAGTTTTAATGAAGCCAAGTCTCTTCTATAGTTACTGGGAAGAATGGTTAATTATTAATAATACTATTTTTCATCTCAAACATCCTGGTTTAAATGGTAAATTATATGGACACCCTAATTAAAAAATAAGAACTGATATCCCAAGGTGCAATCAAAACCAATTTGTTATATGTGGAGTTTGAGAGGTCTCTGTATAAAATCCCACTTCTGTTCATGAGTTAAGAACTAATTAAGTGATACAGAAATTAGACAGATGGAAATAAAAAATAACAACGTTGCCATTGGAAAGTGCTATTTTAGAATATGTGGCTTTAAAAATTTAGAAACAATGGGTCAGATATAGAGACGAAAAAACACAGTATCATAGAAGCTATAAGAACACCATTATGCTCTAAAATAAATACAAATAAAACAAAAGACCGCCCAGGTAGGTTCATGTTAGTACTTTGTCATTTACCAGTAAGTGAATCCAATTCTGGGCATCTATGGTACATTTAAAGAAAATAAGGATAAGAAAAAGCCCTTAATATATACTACCTGATAAATAGCAAAACTTGATAGGTGTTAGCTATAGCTCTTTGTAAGGATAGAAACAATGATAAACTCTGTAAGGTTTCTAATGAAAACCTTGGCAGCCTTGGCAGGACACCCAGAGAGGTGTCTTTCATGCTGAAATAAGTGGATTACTTACTTTGCACTTATAACCCTTATTCTTTCTCACAAAAACTCAGCTAGGTTCTCTGCCTAGTCCGTGTTACTTTCTTTATCTCTGATGACCCTGAACTTTTTGGCTTGCCATAATCCAAAATATTTTCTTAAAAATGTTTGTGAGCATCAAGCTCTGAGACTCCAGGTTATCAATTTCTAAATCTCATGAAAAGATTCTCCCTTTACGTGAAACTTCTCCAACTTCTGTCTGACTTATTACCTTATTGTGCAAGCCAATCTATCTTCAGCTTTATCATTATTGCAAAATAGCTCTGGATAAATTATCAGAGGCTTATGGCCAGGAAAACCTATGAACCCTAATCACCCTTCATTTACCTTAATATCTAAGCAGCATTTAGTATTGTTGACTCTTCCTTCTTGAAGCTTTCCAGTACTGTGACTCAGTTTGACACCCCCCACCATTATAGCCAAATTTAAATTACCAAAATATGTTGTATGGGCTATTTTAACAGTCAAATAAAAGGTCTTCACATGCCCACTCTAATCTCTCTCCAATATTTTCTCTGAGATGTTATCAGGAGAACTCTTCAAAATTTAAACCAGATTAAAAATTTCTAATGCCTTTCTATTGCCTTTAGGATGAAGACTCAACTCCTGACATTTACATATTTTATACCTTCCCATGTTCATGTTTACTCTTTATGTTCCAGTAACATCCTGGTCCATTTTCAAACCATTGTATACAATATGCTGCCTCTAAAATTGCATGAAATGATTGTATAGTTGTCCAAAACTTAATTTAACCCTTATTTCACTTAATCAAAGTCTATGACCTCTTCATAGTTAAACATATTTCAATTCCTCAGTGAAAACCCTTCCACTGAAGGAGCAAATTTTCTTCTTATAATTCTACTAGGTACTGTGTATCTCCACTTCATTGTGTTTATTATTTATAATTTAACATTTGTTTGAGTGATTGTGGTAAGAAGAATTCTTAAGATTCCCCTCATGTTCCCTGTCACCTCGTGTTCACACTCCATTCAATGCCTGCCTTTTAGTGTGGGTGAGACTTGTGCCTTACTACTAGTCAATAGGCTAGGGAAAAGGAGAGAAGATTTTGCATATGTAATTAAGGTTCCCAAACCATTATTTTGAATTAATCAAAAGAGAGTATCCTGCTTAAGCATGGCCTGCTAAATCAGGTGAAACCCATTAAAAGAACTCAGAAACTTTCCTTGCAGATGTAATGAACTAGGTACCATGTTGGAGAAGCCCAGAGACAAGGAACTGTGAGCAGTCTCTAAAGAGGGAAGCTTCCAGATAACAGTCACCAAAAAGGCAGCACCCTCAGTCATGCAGCTGCAAGGAAACACATTCTGTCAACCCAAAGGAGCTTGGAAGTGGATTCTTCCTCAGGCAAACCTCCAGATAAGAGTGCAGCCTGGTCAGATTCTCAGTTCAGTAAGTTGTGTCCAGATTCTTCACCCACAGAAACTGTGAGATAATGACTGTGTGCTGTTTCAAACTACTAAGTGTGTGGTAATTTCTAATACAGTAATAGTAAACCAGCCTAATGATTATTTTATTAATATTTTTCCAATTAGTAGTCAGGATAGTTAAGGTTATGCTGCAGAAACAAATAACCCTCAATCTTCTAGAGCTGAAGTCATTTCAAGTTTATTTCTTGCTCAAATTCAGTACATTATGGGTTCTGATACATATGTGGCAATTTTGGCCTTAGATAGCAGTAGAGTCATAAAGAAACAGACATTATGGCAAATCTGGTTATTTAGAATAATTTTTGCACACCAATTACATGTCATAGGCAAGCTAGAAACAAGTGAAATAAGAATAAAGTGATGAGCAGGTATTGAATAGCCATATAAGAGATAGAAGCAGGGTTAAAAGACTGTTTCAGGAGAGGTACAATAAGAAGTGATCTGGAATTATGAGAAGCAGTGCCCATAGAATGAAATGCTTGAAACTGAGACTTACCGAAATGGTACATTTATTGATAATGACAACATGGGCCTGGTGGTAGAGTGAAAGACAAAATTGGGTGAAGCAAAGAAGTTGACAGTATCAGAATATAGCAATAGAACGGAATCATCAGGTGATAACAGGAGTAGTGGCTGAGAGAGGGTCACTCAGGTATAGGTGCTAAAACCTTAAGGCAATAAGCAGAGTGACTGGGTGGCAGTTAACTGCAATAAAGAAGGTTTTTATATAACATAATATGAGGTCATGCTTCAGAGACCCTAAGGTTGTTTCTTTTTTTTTTTTTTGTTATTGGCTGACCTGGAGATAACAATAAAGTTCTATAGCAGACTTAATGACTCTGTCTCATGGTCCAGTGTCATGGGAGGTATGGGAGAAATACAAGCTGCCACTTGAGACAGCTGCAGCAGAATCCTGGGGTTCAGAGATCTCACCAGACATATTTAGGGTTCAGCTACTTCCTGTAATTTCTACTTGCAGCCAGAGAAGGTATACTCTTAACAGGAATTGTCCTGGTACTTCAAAAGATTTCTAATGACCACCTGCCTCCACTCTTCTTTTTTTTTTTAGCAAATCAATTTTATTGGTACATATTATTATGATAAAACTATAAATCCATCCAAAGTGTACAATCAATGGTATTTGGTGTCATCACATATTTGTGAATCATCCCTTCAATTATTCTTTGAGCACTTTCATTATTCCAGTGATAGTAATAATAAAAAACAAAAACAAACAAAACTCATCACCTATCAATCTCTCTATGCTTCCTCTGCCAACCATATGTAGCTGCTATTCTTTTTTCTTCTCTCTAGTATATTTGTATTTATATTTTGTATAAATAGTCTTATATATGCAATATCACCCATATTTATGTTTTATATGAGGTTTTATTGTCATATACAGTACCATTTTACAGTTTTTAATTTTCCTTCTAATAATATACATGACAAGACTTTCTTTCAACCACTGTCTTACCCATAAATAGCATTGCTAGTTACAAACACCATGATAGGTTTTCACCATTTTTATTCATTTCCAAAGACTTACAAACAACATTTTTTACCAGTTCTGCACAGATTAAACCTCAGCTCTCCATTCTCTAACCTCATCCTATTTTATGGTTACCTATATTCTAATTATTTACTCAGTGAGTTTACACAATATATTTATTTCGTAATAGCGCTATCATACAGTATCGGTCCTTTTGTGTCTGGCTCACTTCATGTAAAATAATGTCCTTCAGGTTCATCCATGTTGTCTTATGCTTCATGACTTCATTTCTTCTTACCACCATATAATATTCCATCATGTATATATACCACAATTTGCTTATCCATTCATCAGTTCAAATCCTGGGATGTTTCCAACTTTTCTTCTAGGGTCTTCTAGAAGTGAGAAACCTAAGCAGCTGGAAAACAAATGACTTCCTCGATCTTCAGAAGGAAAGTAGTACTGTATACTTGTATATGTTAATGAAAGAGGGCCCCAGGAAACAGCTTTTAAAAGACTATGAGACTGACACATACCATTCCAAGGTCCACAGGATGGAGGAATAGAGTATGGATTAGAGTGGATTTTCTGATATTCTATTCATGAACTAGTGTGATTAGTAATTGAAGAAAATGTGTTATTGGTGTGAAGAAAGTGGCCATGGTGGCTGCTGGGGGTAGGAATGGGAGGCAGAGATGAGATGTGGGGGCGTTTTCGGGACTTGGAGTTGTCCTGGGTGGTGCTGCAGGGACAGTTACTGGACATTGTATGTCCTCCCATGGCCACTGGGTGGACTGTGGGAGAGTGTGGGCTATGATGTGGACCACTGACCATGAGGTGCAGTGGTACTCAGAGATGTATTCACCAAATGCAATGAATGTCTCATGATGATGGAGGAGATTGTTGTTATGGGGGGAGGAATGGGGTGAGGGGGGTGGAGGGTATATGGGGACCTCATATCTTTTTTAATGTAATATTAAAAAAATAAAGACAAAAAAAAAAAAAAGACTATGAGGAAGCCACTGCTGAGTCTGTTGCAAAGACAACAGCCCAGAGAGGAGGAGCACAGGGCTCCAGGCACCCTTCTGAAGCTCCCAATTACACCAGGGCAAATCCTGCCTCTGGCTCCTGAGATTTCTCTTGCCTTGCTAGTAGGGAGGTGCGGACACCCTAAACGAGACTCTGGGCCAAGTTAGTATGATCATATTTTCTATGAAAAAGGTATCTGCAACTGTGTTGAAAATCCCGAAGGCAGCTCATGCCAGAACCCCTAACTCTTACCCTTAAACTTTGAATGGGTTTCCAAGAGGCACTGCTAGTACTAACAGCATCAAAAAGCAACCGCGCAGGAACCGTATTTCAGAGTCCCTGGCAACTCAGATTAGTCGTTGTGTTCCTACAACCAACACACTTCCCAGAAGCATCCCCATGAATACATTAAGGAAGCCTGAAGAAGGGGTGGGAGTGAGAGTGGGGAGGAAAGCCTTGCTCTTCCCCAAGTGAGCCAGCAGGCTCCTACCAGAGGAAAAGCAGGCAAAGGTCGGGTTCAGGATTTGGGAACTGTAAGCTCAAATCTGCTGCTGCCTATAGTTACCTGAATTCCTGACCTCACAATTATGACCATAATGAAATAGTTAGTAAGTCACTAATTTTTGTTACGGTTTGTTATGCAACAGTAGATAATTGAAATAACATATTTATTTGACTATGAGTTTATTATTTTCTACCTTCTTATAATCTAAATTTCATGAGTGGCAGGACTTGCCTGTTTTCTTCACTGAGTATAGATTATTCCTAGAAAGGTAACTGGCACATAGTAGCAATTAATAAATAGTTCTTGAAAGAACAGATAAAAACTGGATTAAAAGTATATGAGCTCCTCTGCTGGTAGAATATATGGTAATTAAACTATTTCAATACAGCTGCTGAGTATAACAGAGAATACACGGTTGGTCTCTGGGTTTTGGTCCAGACAACTGGATTGGTAGTGCTACAACTAAAGAAAGAGAGAAATCAGGAGAAAAGTGCTGGTCAGGGATTATAAAGTGATCAATTTAGTCTATATTGAGCTTCAGATATTCAGGATATCTAGGAGAAAATTGCAAGTAGTGAGTTGAATATGTAAACCTGGATAATCAGCAAATTGTATCCTTGATAGCAAAAGAGAAGAATTTCAATAAAGAAAAACAAAACTTGGTATTAGTTTTGGGTATTGTTAGAGGATAAGTAAGAAAAAGAATGTTGAAATGAAATGAAGATATTGACTGTAAAACAATAACAGATTCAATGAAATAAGGCAAAACTAATCTAATGGCTGTAATCTGAAGAATGAATGACAAATTAAGAAGTAGAGACAGTGTAAAGCTACTCTTTCAAGAAAAGAAAGGAAAGAAAGTAGAAAATAAAATAAAGACAAATCAGAATTCCTAATGGTAATTACAATTCCCACCCTTTGGTATAGAAAGTAAGAGTATAAAAGAAAAGGAAAGAACAAAATTAAGTTTCAATTACTTCTTGATTCAGCAGAAAATTGAGAAGAAGGTGGTATCTCTCAATAATGGAAAACTAAAAAATCATGAGGACAGGTGGAATTGATGTCACAGCACCTTTTGTTGCCTACTTAAAAATAAAATTTTAAATGTCACCACCACTGATTGAAAAATATTGTATGTTTGTTTAAATCAATGTGGAATAAGCTTACAACTGTTTGATATCTGGACTTAAAAAAATCTGATATGAATAACGAGTAAGGTAATAGTTACAATACTAAAAGTAATTTAACTTATTTAACTCCAGATTTCAAAGGAATTGATAACAAAAATCAAGGTCTAATAAAAATTCCATTCTTAAAAGCACTGAAGAGCAAGTATTAAAATGACCAAGCAGACCAGGAACCACTAAGTAAAGTTGATGATTACAACTGCTTTCTTTTAAAGTATCTAATGATATTATATCATTGCAACATTCTGTCTTATTATAAGACATGCTTATATTATCCTGCTTTTACTAATAAGAAAATGTATTGATACTGAAGTCCATATGTATGAAATCACACAATATGAGTGTGTGAAGGAGAATCAGGATCACTCTATAAACTTTAGAATTCTATGAAGATAATAAACATTTTAAATGATCTGGAAGTATTTGTCACTTTCAATTACTTCATTTTGATTTCAACCATCAAATGCTCTTTGAGCTCAAAGAGCAATTGATGATTACAGTTATCACATTTATAACATTGTAATTGGAGAAGAATTGGAAACTATGAGATAAAAATAAAGTAAGCTAGTTTTTCATAATAAGAGGGAGAGAGAGAAAGTGTAAGAAAGAGAGGGAGAAGGAGAGAGTCCATGGCTGGTTGGGTGTTAGGGTGGAAAAGAGGGCTTGATAGGTATGAACCTGATGTAATTCAAGATTTGATAATTTTACCAGACAGTAGCCCAGAGAATTAACTCCCAGTCTGTAGTATTATAGGAGGAGAGGAGGTGTATAACAATAGAATGAGATCAAAGATATTCCTCATACTCAAACCTTTCCTCAAGAGAAAATTGCCTGGCATTGCAGTTTCCTGGGCTGGATTATCTTTTACCTACAACGTGGAAGTATTCTTTACTGACTCATGACCTTCTATACCTTTGTTTTATTTTAGATAATAGAATTCACACATTCTATCCTGACTGATGGTTATATTTGCCACAGATTCTTACATGGGAAGCAATGACATATACCATACATTCAGTCCATTTGGAGACTGAGATTTTGAAATAAATTTATAAGTGTTCTCTCTATGTCTTGATTTTATGTAAACCACAAGGGTGTTGCAAGGATTTAATAAAACAAATATTGCAAAAAATGAACAAAACTTTATAAAATGCAAATTTAAATATGGTATGTTGTAACATGTTTCTGGAAAAAAATCCTAATTTTTATAATTAATATTAATAGGGGCAATAGATATAGGAGGGTAACAAGGAAGGGAGCACATTTTGCTATTAGATTTTAAGAGCTGCCTTTTGTAAGAATCTCACCTTTATAACATTGTCATATGCACTATACGACTACTCAAAAGTCATATGAGAAAACTAAGACAGTTCAGGCTGGTCTCACTCTGATTTGCCATCATCCACCCTGCAATTAGCCTCATCTCTCTTAACCCTGCTGCACCCAGGATCTTCTTGACCAGATAGGCTGTGTTAGGTATTCAGTAAGAGAAAGGATGTTTGAACTTTAGCTAGGTTAAGAGAAATCTTTTCGCTGAAATCAAGGTGCATCACATTCCAATGGCCTGTAATTGGTTATGATAGGTAAGGAGAAAGAAATGACACAACTTTTCAGTAAAATGTAAAAGGTGTTTAAACCATACAATGCACAGATGGTGGTGAAATGAGACTTTCAGTGTGCTAAAATACAAAGTAATTGTGGCAGGACTGAGAAGACTAAGCTGTTTATCATTCATTTTGAGGTGACACTCAACACGCACCTATCTAGCACTGGCATGATACGGGTTATATATTCATCTCCTATTAGTTAAAATGACATTATATTACAAATTTGTAAATAGAACTGTGAAATAAAACTTATCTAAGAGAAACTGCCTTAAACAATTTAATAAGAAATCACAAAACCATCCAATTATATTTTTAATTAGCATTATAAATTTACATTAAATGGTGCTCAGTTTACAAAGTTTTAACAAGTGTCTTAGTTTGCCATATTGCCGTGACAAATACCACACAATGGATTGGTTTAATCAACAAGAATTTATCAGCTCACAGTTATGGAGGCTTGAAGTCCAAAATTAAGGCACCAGCTCACAGGCTTTCTCCCCGAAATCTACAGCTTTCTGGTGCTGGCTTCCCACAATCTTTGCAGTTCCTTGGCTTGTATCTCTGCCTCCTATCACAGGCCAATCTCTCCTTCCTTGTGTCTTCACTTGCAATTTCTGTTGATTTCTGGCTCTTTTTGTGTGGCCTTTTATGGCTTTCTCTGACTTCTGGTTTCTTATCTTTATAAGGCCTCCAGTAATATGGATTAAAGCAGACCCTCATTCAGTCAGGCCAACAACTAAAATAACATCTTCAAAAGGTCCTAAATAAGTCTGTTATCACCCATAGACATGTGGATTAAAGGCATTTCTTTTGTTGGGGTACATAGTGCAATCTACCACACCACGCCAGATAAGGTTTTCTTTTTTCCTATGACCATGGAGACTGTTTCTCTATACCTTATATAGAAAAACATGAACTAACAAAGAGGAAAGAAAATGGGTCAAATCCTTGTAAATTAAGTGTATATCAGAAAAGCTTTGACTATTATTTAATGACATGCAAATTAAGTACAGTTTCAGCATTTGGAGGCCCCTAATTTACTACCATTATTTTACTTGCTATAGAATAAAAGGAGAAATGCATTATTTTCTCTCATAGTCCATTAATAGACTGTAACTTTTCTTTGTTTATACTGAAAAAAAATTGCAGAACTCAGAGAACTTCAGAAATTTCTTCACATGAAAAAAAACAAAATTTTCCCCCTATAGATATTGGCTAAAATGTCAGACACACTTCTGAGAATGAAACATACACAATTATTTGGTAACATTAGACAAAAAGAAAAAAAAGACCAGATTTCTTTTTTCCTGGCATTGAACCTTAGAGTTATACAAAATAGCTTCCAGAAATTAAAGAAGGTATTTCAAAATCAAAAGCTCTTTTTGTTGGTGTGACATAGTTCATTGCTTGCAGGTGTAAATATTGTAAAAACAAACAAATAAACAAAACAGAATTAGGGTATTTTACCAACATGATGTGTTCTTTTAAATAAATAAACTTTCTCCATTATAATATGTTAAATTATAGATGATATCCAAAACATCCTAAGCTAACAATTTGAAGAAAAGGCAAAGCATTAAAGTAGACAGCAAACAACTCAACCTACCTGAAATTAATGGTTAACTCACTAGATTTATTCTTGAAGTATTCATTGACTTGTACTTAAATGGTTCATAGAAAACACAATTATAATATTAATATAAAAATGAAAAAAATGCATCATAAGTTATTTCTATTTTGATCACGTTTTATACATTGTTTATTCCCAACAGCTCTTGAATTAACTCTTTCCTTTTCACCATCAGCCTATACCTGCCTTACCTCCTATTTTTCACCCATGATTTTTCTTAAACTTATTTTTCTCCCCATCAATCCCACATTCAGTTATTTAATAGAATCTTTGGAATAAAACTCCCAGTCTGGCTTCATTTACTTCATCAATTGGGCTATCAGCTCTAGCCATTGAGGTTTCCATAAACAGAATCCTTTACTACTTAATAATGTTTGCCTTCTGTTATTAAATTGTTTCAAATATGCATGCATGTTGTCTCTTCAAAAACAATTTCCAATTCTTGAATTCAAAACACATAAGATGATTCGTTTTTAGATGCTCAACATGTTATAGTTAGTATAATTTATAATCTATGATTATATCATATATATAATTATCTGACTTGTGTACTCATTCCCCAGCTGTTGTGTGTTGACCCCATACTGCTCACAGCTACCAACTTTTCTGGAGAATTTCCCTTATCCAGACGGGAGCCGTTCAGTTGTTTGTGGTCCTTAGTAGACCGCAAAAATTACTGTCTCCCATGGGCTGGTTTCATGCCCCAAAGTGGAACCAACTCTATAGTACAATTCATGTTGCAGATTTCCTTGTGGGATCAGGCTAAAGCAAGTCTTCAGGTAAAACCACACCCTCACTTGGCTTTATCTCTTCTTACTTTCTTCCTGAAGGCACTACTAAATAAATAAATTTTCTAGTATCTCCTTTTCTATTTCTGGTTCAGAGTAACATATTTAAGTTACTTATTAAAACATTTTTTTCCAAAAGCTCAGGATCAAGTGAAAGAATATAGCAGAACTCTATAATTTAACAGCTCTCATTTTCAGCATAATTATGATTTTAAAATTCAAGTTTGTAAGGTTAATAAATTTGATGATATGCCCAATGCTTTGGAGGTGTTTGTAGCAAGTTTATGTAGAATAATTCTTAACTTTGGTAGAATTGTCCCAAATATTTCAGGCCTGGAAAACAGATTGAAATCATTCATAAAATCTTGGTTATTACAGAAGACTAGTCCAGATGGTTGGCAGAGAAGATAGCCACAGACCCAGTGTTAAAAACGTATTAGTTTTATTATGAGTAGTTTGGCTGAAAAAGTAAAAGTAACTAAAAAAAGGCTTATGGGCATGGGGGAACATCAGGACCTTTCTCACAATAGTGAATTGTGTAGTGCTGAAAGATGACTGCATAGCTATTTCTAATATCCTTTGCCAGTAAGTATTAAAGAGAATATATCATGGCTATCTGAGCTCATGAAATGTTGCAAAAGAAAAGCATGGGCTACAGAATTTTGGCATATATTCACCAAAGAAATTGATTGATAACTAGGTTCTCGTCTGGAATGCCAGTCCTTAGAGCATGGAAATATCAAAGAGATACTAATGAGGAGACCAGCAGCTGTCAGAATGTAAGACCAAATTGGCACGTGAGAAAACAGTTATTACTATTATTAGAGACTTGTAATTGTTATCTCATGGTCTGGAACCACAGACATGAAAAGAAGTGAGAATGAAATGTAACATATTCAGTATTCATATGGAGGTAACATTGACAAATATCAAAAAGTAGAATTTGATTTTTAATAAAATATGCTGTTTAGGAGCATACAAACAATTTTGAAATGTAAATAATTCCTAAGTTAAGTTATGCAGAAAATTTAAGTCATTAACTTACTCAGAGGATTCATGGTGGGGGAGGGGCGATGTTTGCTAGCTTTAAGGTCTTCAAATCATATGTCTATTTGTATTAACAAGTATGTTAAAAAGAGCTGGCATGGACAAGTTGGATTCTGGTAAAATATGGAGGATCATTTAAAAGCGTTCTAAAAGAACTGAAAAATGGTAGTTTTTAAAAGTTTACAATGTTAAAAGTCTTCCTCAAACCAAGCAGAATACATCAAATAATGGACCCTCTAAAATATCTATGATAATTGTAGACTGTGATTACTTTGACAAAATGTCTGGAAAAGAGATTTGCTCATTTTGCTTACCTTGTGAAAAAATAAATAACCATGTGGTGTGAGAGGTCTACATCTTTCTTCTTGAATAAGTATTTCATATATGATCTTTTACACACTTAGCTGTGAACAACCTGATTCATCTCTACGTGAACTATAACAAACACTGTAAATATCATATTTTGATGTTTCAATCAATATGTAAGGGATTAATTTGCTTATCAACAAAAGGTTAATGTTTACTTTTTACAGATGTTTTCACCAATGATCATGGCATTACTGCCTAGCACAATTCAAACCACACTTGATCATAGAATTTTGGACAATGTTTGTTGACTCTTCTAACATAGTGATTCTCTGTGCTTACTATGTATTTTGAGAGTATAGATACCATCATTAAACATATAAAATATTGCCCATGTATGCCTGAGTTTAAAAACCAATGAAATGACAAAATAAAAATCAAGTGCAATATAAACTTTAAGTAACAAAATACTATGCAATTCAGTCATGATCTCTTTTGTTATGCAAAAATACCAATAGAGATATTATTTAAGTTTCAAATTCTCTTCAAAATCTGTAGTGGCAAGGAAAGTTAGATTGCAGGTATTATAAACTAGAATCCATTAAAAGAGTATTTAGGCAGCGGACTTGGCCCAGTGGTTAGGGCATCCGTCTACCACATGGGAGGTCCGCTGTTCAAACCCCGGGCCTCCTTGACCTGTGTGGAGCTGGCCCATGCACAGTGCTGATGCGAGCAAGGAGTGCCGTGCCACGCAGGGGTGTCCCTGGCGTAGGGGAGCCCCACGCACAAGGCGTGTGCCCCAAAAGGAGAGCTGCCCAGTGCGAAAAAAGTGCAGCCTGCCCAGGAATGGTGCCACACATACGGAGAGCTGACACAACAAGATGACGCAACAAAAAGAAATACAGATTCCCATGCTGCTGACAACAACGGAAGCGGACAAAGAAGACGCAGCAAATAGACACAGAAAACAGACAACTGGGGTGGGAGGGAAAGGTGAGAGAAAAAATAAATAAATAAATCTTTTTAAAAAAAAGAAAAAAGAGTATTTAAATTGATTTGATATTGAGTCCTGGATCTTATATTTTTTTGATTCTGATAAAAATCACATGATCTTTGTTTCTTCAGTGATAAAACATGAAATTATTTCCTACTGTTTTTTACAATGCTGTTATAAGCATAAATGGTTAAGCTATCACATATATGAAAGGTTTTATTAGCTTTATTAATAGTCCATCATTTTAGGGATCACTCTTAGATAAACATATAATAATTGACAAAGTTAGACTAATCATATCATATCCTTTGGAGAAAATAAAAAAAACAGATGCCGTTGACTCAATTTCTTCAAGGCCTCTTCATTTGGATATAACTGCAGAACTGAAAAACAGAAAAGAATGACAAAGGGGCAATGATGATGAACAAACTTAGCCTTTATGTTTCTTCCCAACTTCTATTATTTCCCTCCAGGAAAATAGCTACTATTTGGAACATGAAACAAAATAGCTTATTTCTAGTCATCTTCCCAAGTTTTACTATGTTCTCATTAGAAAGCCATGTGACACTAAAAATCCTGGTGGAAAAAAAAAAGAAAGAAAAAATGAAAAGAAAAGAATAAAGACATTGTGAGGATTAACCCATCACTTAAACGGAACGATTAAAATGTAAACGTCATGAAGACAGAGATATTTACATGTTTTGTTCACTTCCATAATCCCAAGAATGTAAAAAAACATTGGCATATAGTAAACAATAAAAAATGTTCGTGACATAAATGAATCCCTTGTTTGTATTTGGAGTGCATTTAAGAATATTAATGATTGTTTACGCCCTCCAAAACTTCTAAAAACATCCCATTTCTGACATTGCTTGCAGTGTTGTTTATTGGTAACGTTGTTCTTCTGTGTGTAATGGGTTACCTTCCTTTAGAGTCCTTCAAGATTCTTTTGCATCTTTTAAATTGTATTCTGAATTTCTGAGACTTGGAATTTGTTGTTTCATCACATTTGGTAAAATCTGTTCCCATTCTCCCACTCTTCTTTTGCTTGGACTCAAATTCACATATTTTAGAATATTTATAAGCACTAGAGTTCCTGTTCATTTCTAAAACCATCTTTCTGACATTGAATAATTTCTACCAACCCATCTCCATGTTGATGCCTTCTCTGATATGTGCAGGTTTCTCTATCATGTCAAATATTCTACTTTTCTATTCTAGAATTTCCATTCGTTTTGCTACTGTTGGTGCTTTCATTTATATTCAATTACTATGACTATGTTTTCATTTAAGTTCTTGAATATATGTGTAATACCTGCTTTAATGACTTTGTCTTTACTTCCACATCTAGGTTATCACTTGGTCTATTTCTAGTGACCTTTTAAAAAAAATCTGAACAGTAGGTCACATTGTCTTGCATATCTAATATATTTTTTTAATTTTATATTATACAGGGCATTGTGGGTAACACTTTGTAAAGTTCCTGGATTCCGTTATATTATGATGGCAGTTAACTTTTGTTCAAGCAAATAGTTAATTTGCTGCTCATTCACTCTGAACTGGTGGAGGGTTGGTTTGACGCTTTGTTAGGTCACACTCTGGAAAATCTCAGTATTTTAGCAAGCAAATCTAATGTGGCAGAACTCAAACTCCAAACTCTGTCTCCCTTATTTAGACAGAAGTTGAACTCTCTTCTTAGACTCTCAGTCATCCAGTTCAGTTTTTATATTTTTCTTTCCATGTGACTCTTGTCAATTTCCCACATGTATGTGTTCAGTGTCAGCCATGACTCTAGCATTTATGCATGTGTTTTTGGGCAGCCTCTCCTATGACTTCCTTCTTTCTGAGATTGATAACTTTAATTTCTAACCATGCTGGTTGCCTAAAATTCTGTCTTTTAAAACCTTAAGCTGAGAGGACTGTCTGACTTCTAGCCTCCACACTCACTTGGATGGAGAAAGTCTGCAGGGGAGAGCAATATATACTTGGTTTCACCCAGTTGACTTATCTTCTGAGAGATTGAACCCCCCTGAAATTTCTTCATGATTTTGATATTAGCTAGTACCTTCTTAAAACTGTTATTTTTGAAATTTACTGGAATTTATTATTGTTAATTTTGGGTTTGTTATTCCAATATAAGCTACTCTGACATTTCTGGAACTAAAACTCTCTAATTTATTCTAGATGTACAGTGTATCAACAGTCTTTATCACTTTCTTATCATGTTTCTTATTTGAATTTCCACCAGACAGATATTTTGACTTTGTGTAGCAGTTTAATATAGTTATTGTTAGAGGCTTACAATGATTAACAAGCTGTAGCTCAGTTCCCCCTGATATCCACTGGGGAAAGGCTAACCCCATCCCCCATAAGCCTATGTGTCTAAGGGCATGGTGCTTCCCCACAGGTTAAATAAAGAAACCACAAAGAGACAGGAGTGAAGGGAAATGGAAACCTTCCCTATCTACATATCAGAGGGAGATAAAATTCCTACAGAACAAAGAAACCTCTGCTCCTGCAGTATTCCAAGAAACCAAAACTCCCTAACCCACTATCTTCTAGTCACTACCAGGGAAAATTTTCACCTCTCTAGGGCTTCCTATTGGCCCTTGCACCTCACTCAGACCCTTAAACCTTTCCACCAGCTATCATGTCCCTGCCTAGGAAAGTTTTATATAAATTCAAATTCCCCCCATTCAGGAGTGGGCTGAAGTCTCTCTTCAGACTCCCACCATGCTGGTGAGGGGGCTGAAGTTTGTTCTTCAGACCCCCTCTTTTGGGAGAGCTTCCCAATAAATTCTTTCTCTGCCTGTGGTCATATCAGTCTCTGTGTCCCAGTAAGTGCCGTGTTTTTCTCCAACAGTTATGAATTCCAAAAATAGATAATGAATTATGTTTGTAATCTGGTCTGTACTGGGAGTGATTAAATTATGATTAGGGCTTTGATTGGGACATGTCATTAGGGCTTTGCACCAAGGGGGGTGGGGATTCACAGATAAAAGACAAGGCAAAGGACAGAGTTGAGGGTTTTTGATGTTGGAGTTTGATGCTGGTCTTAAACTGGAGCCACAGGAAGTAAGCCTACAGAGGAAAAAGAAGCAAGCCCTAGGAAGAGAGGAACCCTGAGCCCAGGAAGACACAAGCCCTGGGAAGAAAGGAATCTTGAACCCAGAGAGAAACAAGATCCTGGAAGGGAGGAACACAGGAAGCCTGAATCCTCGCAGCCATCGGCAGCAATCTTGTTCCAACACGTGAAAATAGACTTTGGTGAGGAAAGTAACTTATGCTTTACAGCCTGGTATCTGTAAACTCCTACCCCAAATAAATACCTTTTATAAAAACCAACCAATTTCAGTATTTTGCATCAGTACCCTTTGGCTGACCAATACACTTTGATAAGCCACAGGGAGCATATATTAAGGAATATATTTAAGAAAATATTTAAAAGGGATTTATTACTAATGCATTCAATTATTATATGCCATATATATAGTTGAATTGTGTCAATTCCTCTAAAAAACTAGCTTAAAAATAATTAATTTGTGTTTTAATGCTGCTCATTCTCTTAAATTTAGTAACTTGAGATCTAAAACTTAAAAGTTCACAAAAATAGGACAGCTGATTTTTCAACTTATTATTTGCCCTGTACTAGATATCCAGTTGCTGTGATCACAACACATCCAGAAATATTCTTAGGACAGTGTTTTAATATTAACACACATAATGCATGCATACATATACACACATACATCAACAGTTGTAATTAAAGAAAAATAAAACACCGGAAATTGGGAAACGGACTTTGGCCCAGTGGTTAGGGCGTCCGTCTACCACATGGGAGGTCCGTGGTTCAAGCCCCGGGCCTCCTTGACCCGTGTGGAGCTGGCCCATGCGCAGTGCTGATGCGTGCAAGGAGTGCCCTGCTACCCAGGGGTGTCCCCCGCGTAGGGGAGCCCCACGTGCAAGGAGTGCACCCATAAGGAGAGCCGCCCAGCGCGAAGGAGGGAGCAGCCTGCCGAGGAATGGCGCCGCCCACGCTTCCCGAGCCGCTGACGACAACAGAAGCGGACAAAGAAACAAGACGCAACAAAAAGACACAGAAAACTGACAACCGGGGGAGGGGAGGGGAATTAAATAAATAAATAAATAAATAAATAAATAAATAAATAAATAAATAAATAAATAAATAGAAACAAAAAACACCGGAAATGGGTTTGCTAAACACAATAGGTTTGTCAAATTTGGGAATAACAATAATTAGATTTATAATACAGTTTTCCCTTTCAATAACAAAGAAAAAACAGGGTTCTCATACTGTAAATGCCTTAATATATAGGCAAGTACATTGTTGCTTCTAATCTTAGAGAAGTGGATAGTTGAAGTTGATTATATTTTCTCATGCAGTAAGTATTTTTCAAACAGCAACATTCCTCCTCTGCAAGCTCTCAAAAGAGGTAAGAAGGGTAGCAGACTTAGTTAAGAGGACTCCATTCTCAGGTTCTTTTCTCATTGTTGCAAAATGGCTACAGAAGCTTCAGCCTGCAAATCTTCTCACATCTTTTCCAGCAGTTAGCGGAAAAATTCATTTCCTTGAATTTCATGCAAAAGCCCTTGTTTCTAATTAACTCTGATCAGTCATATGAGAAGTTTCTTTTCATCGTATTTGTCAGGAGCGTATAATGTTTTGATTCAAGGAGACATTGGTTGTATAATTAAATATTTGTCCAAAGGGAAATGGAATCCCATCCAAAACATGCAACTTAGAATGAGTGCAAGCATGATTTTCTTAAAGGAAAATAGTGATACAGATCCTGGAGGCCACAATACAACTAATATCTATGAAATATTCAATTTAGTTTATTGTTTCCACTTTTTAATTGCAATTGATTCCCACAAAATAGACTCTATGTGCAACCCTCTACCCAAGTTTGGTATAATCAAATCTAGGTTTATGTTCAAAAGGAAAAAAAAGGAAAGGGAAAGAAAAAAGCATTAACCTCCTTTATACAGCCCATGATGTAATATAGAGACATTCTATCAGTAATAAGGCTCACATTTCATTACTCTCAAGCTATTTTCCTTCTTTCATGCATATTAAGCTTCTCAAACTGTGCACAACAAAAGATCCTACAAAAAATGCAGGTAATAATCAATATGCAATTCTGTTCCTTATTCTTTCTCTTTGATGTGTGTGCAGGTTGAGCTGGGGGACGGAGTAGCTCATGGTAGGGTTATTTTGAGGTACTTCTGAGCTGCTTATTAGCAGGTCTTTATTAGCAGCATCTTATTACCAGCTTTCCCAGGCAGTTATGACATGTTTTGAAGATAAGTCTTTTGTTCCATCGAAACTATAATGCCTACTTTAATCTTTAAAGAATTCTAAAAAGAGCGAAGAAAAGGCCAATTATATTATAAAATACCTCAAAAGTCATGGCTATACATCACTAGTGCTTTTACACCTTAGACAATATTAAATTACAGAGCTTATAGTGAAAAATTAGATTTTGCTTTGAAACCAGACTGGCAGCAGTAATATGTGCTTCCATGAAATGATAGGCACCAGAAGGGTAAGCAATTCCAATAATCCCTTTAGAGTTGACAGACACTCTTAAATGAAAGAACTTTAGGGAGGCCAGTATTTATTCGGAGTGCCTTAATTAAAAAGAAGAACCAAATATTGCTGTATCTGCCCATTTAATGACAAATTATTGTGTGCAATGGGTCCAGACGTTATGGAACTCCCTTCTCTTCCCAGTAGTTTAATTCTATCTGTGCATTGGTCACTGCTTTAAGAGCTTTTTATGCATGACTTCTTTAATCTGCAAAACAGGAAAGTATTATTTTTACTCCCATTTTACTGTGAAGAGACTAAGACATTGAGAGTTAACTAACTTGTCCATTGTTACATAGGTTTTTAAAAATACAACCTGTATAGAAAAGCAGACTGTCTGGCTCTGGTATCTAGGCTATTAACCCCTAAACTATGCTGACTCATATAAAGGGCAACAATGTACGTAGGAATCTTCCTTGTAATGTCGCTTAATCTCCATCCTCAAAATTTTGGAGATGGTATTTCTCTGACATTGCCTTCCATCTAGAATCCCATAAATTTATCACCCTTAATTTGAGTTGCAAGAAGAAAGTCGCAATTTGTTTCCTATTTGGGAAAGAATGGCGACTCTTATAGGGGTGGACTGAATCATGCACGCCAATTTAGGCACAGTGCTTAATCTTAATCTGCATTCCTGTAGGTGTGAGGCTACATGCTCACAGGTAAATAGGATCTGTTGAAGATGTTATTTTGAGTTAAAAGTGATGGAAATTGGAGACCTTTGTAAGCAGAAGATATTCACACAGAGTCAAAAAAGCCATGAGGAGGGACTGGGAATAGGAAGTCATCAGGAATCTGGAAAAGAAAAGAAGAGACATAGCCCTGGGAAAGCCAAGGAGCCCTGAGAGTTGCCAGCAAACCAGCAATGCCATGAGAAAGCATCGCCTTGCTAATGTCTGGATTTTAAATTTTTAGCCTCAAAACCATGAACCAATTAATTCCTGTTGTTTAAGCCAATCTATTGTGTATTATTTGCCATTGCAGACTAGCAAACTAAGACCCTTATTTTTCTCTGCGTTATGTTTGGTTTTTTTTTAATGTCTAGTTCTAAACTACTTAAACTTTGAAGTCAATAACATGATATTAATTAATGTTAATAAATATTATCTTTCTTAAGAAAATTACATGATTATGTGTAGTCATTAAAAGGATGGGCTCTATAGCAAAGATGTGACTCCTTACTTGCTATGTGACCTTGGCTAGATTACATACCCTCTCTATTTTTTAGTTTCTTCATCTAGAAAACGGTAATAGTATTATTCCTTGTATCACAGGGTATGATAATAAATATATTAACATATAAATCACTTAGATAAATGTTTAGAATAGCGTGAACATTAATTATTAGGAATTTGATACTTTTAATTTTATGACTTTAAGTAATTTATTCTCACAAAAACATAGCTTCCTCATCTACAAAATGGGAGTTCATAATAGTTTCTACCTTACATAGATGTTTTATCCATCTGTACTGAATGTCCAGTAGTTAACACATAAGTGAACAATAAATTAAATCTATCTTTATTTTTGGTTTTATCATTTTTACTATTATCATGCCATTTAGTCTAGGAATACTTATTCAAATTTTCCATCACTTCTGCAAGCCAATACTGAGATTTACATAACACAGAATCCCAAGAAATGGTTTTTAAATGAATGATTGCATGAATAATCAGGGAGAAAAATTTCCCTGGTTTGAGACTGTGATAGGCGAGGTCAGGGTTTATAGAAGAGAGACTCTATAACAAGCTGTATGTTACCCTTCCCTTTTTTTGAATGCTCCTGATGGAGTAGTACATGGGTTAAGTGGTTAAACAAACAATCATAAATGGGGGATATTCTCCATGCCCCATAAAACCACTATAGGTTTTCTTAAGTCACCATATGTTTGCTTTGTAATAGAGAATCTGGCATGTGTCTGCACACATTTCCATGAGAGAGAAGCCACACTTAAATTACAGCAGCTAACTAAAAACTTCTGTGAGTAATAGATTAAAATATTATTGACTTGTGTGTTAATAAAATGATTGGTCTATATCATTGGTCACTATCAGGGTTAAAATACTTCTGTCTACTGAGGCGTTGTATGTTAATACCCCTTGCGTGATTCCCAGGTAGTATGCATTAAAGCCTCAGAGCTGTGCCCTATTAGGCCACTCCATTGATCTGCTCCACAATCTTGCTTTTCAAACTGTTGGTTTCTGCCATCATGGAATATCTCAGCAGCAGACCCAGAAATATAAAATGTTTTGCTTAAAATTTAGGGGCTGGGCTAATCTAACCTCATGCTTCTTTCATTCATGTTGTTTAAAAATTACCACAGGGGGAAGTGGATGTAGCTCAAGCCACATGTGGCTCAAATGATTGAGAGCCTGCTTCCTATATGGGAGGCTCTGGGTCTGGTCCCTTGACCCGACCCGCGGATCAGTCGAACCAAGACCTGAGGGAGGGAGTGGGAATGAAAGGGACAAGAGACACAAAGAATGGAGACAAGACAGGATTCTGATCAAGTCTCATTTATTGAGGGTCAATCAGGGGTATTTATAGCCAGGGATGAATGAGGTTTAGCGCCACAGATCTGATTGGTCCACGTCACGAAGTCTATTCCCGGCCGTTTCAAAACAACCGTCTGCGGATGCGCAACGCGGGAAAGACTTTCCCGCTCTTTAGGGAGTGCCCAATCGGAACCCCGGGGGAGTGGCATGAGGATAGAAACTTAATTACTACAGCGAGGGTGGGGAAACGGGAAACTTAACTGGGTTAGTATCTAAAAATAGCGCTTAGCAACAAGATGGCCAATACAACACCAGTGCCAGAGGCAGCTTCCCACAGTCCCTGGAGCCTCCTAAAATCAAAAACAAAGCAAGCAAACAAAGGAAAATACCAACTCAGGGGAGTCCATGTGGCTCAGTAGTTGAATGCCATTTCCCACAATCCCCGGCCAGTACCTAAAAAGAAAAGAAAATTGCCACGGTAATAAAAATTCCTTCTTGCTGCTGTGTTTCCTATAACGCCATTCCTAAACTTCACTGCTCCTTGAATAACTCACCAATGGATAATTGTACTGTGCTCTATGAGATTCCCTGTTCGATTGTGAACATCCTCTCCTTCTGGTCACCCCACCCAATCTCATGGCTTCCTTCGTGACCCCAGTATGGGTAATCTCCAAGTTGTTATACCCACATATCTTTAGGCTTGCAAGAGCATTTCAAATTGCCTACAGATTCATGGCCTTTCCCAAGAGCCCTAGCAATGTGCTCATATGCGTTTGTAAAATATTATATATTTGTCTGCTGTCACTTAAGACCACTTTAGTTAGGATTCACTTTTGTATTTGATTTGTATCATATTATGTTTTTTGATTTGTGAATTTATATTCTTTTGCTTAAAAAGGACCTCAAAAATTGCATAGGTTTCTGGTGTCTCAAAACCTGGGTTTATCCCTGTTATTACATACACTGAAAATTTTTCTGTTTTAATGATTAAACTGGAGTAATTGGTCCCAGAATGGTTTCCATTTAGCACATTTTGAGCCACCTTAGAATGTATGCCAAAATGCTGTCAATTGTTTCATTATTTTGCTTTTAGAGTAGGGTCCTACTTGCAGAATACATATATTTAGTTTCATCTCACAGTTTTTTTAAACAGGAATCATGTACATTAAGTATATTTTTATTTATTAGAAATAATATTACTTTTTTTGATTGGTTGATTGATTGTTAAACCTCAAACACATGGAGGAAAAAGCTATTATAAATTGATAAGGTTCCAAAAGGAGTCACAGCATTATTTAAAACACCAGTTCTATAATAATATTTAATGTGTAAATGGCATATTTGGAATAATTCATTTACAATGTCCTTTTTTCCAGCTTTCCTGTGAGATGTGTTAAGTATATAATCTGTTTTGGTACTACTTGCTTGATTTTTTAACCTAACAAAATGATTAATCCTTTATTGCGGCGGTTTGCTCGGTCAGTAGAGGTGGGGTCTGGCTGCGGACGAGGGGTTGGTCCAGCTCAGGACGAGGGGTCGGTCCCACTTGGGACAAGGGATTGGTCCCGCTTGGGACGAGGGGTCGGTCTGGCAGCAGACAAGGGGTCGGTCTCGCAGGGGTTGCGCGGTTCGGCTGACAGGGTCGCCCGGCGAAGCCGGGGCGACGAGGGGGTCGCCCGGAGAAGCAGGCGACGAACTGGGGACAAGGGAGGCCAGGCCCTTGTCGGGGGCTCTCAGGACTGGAGGGCGCACGGCAGAAGAACTACCGTGGAGACAAGGTAAACACGCAAGTCCACTTTATTGAGGGAGAGGCAACAGTTTTATAGGGGCTAGGGAAGGCTGATTGGCCAAAGCCACGCCCTGTTCTGATTGGTTGCTGGAGAAAGGTCAGTGGGCGGTACTGGACGGGGGAGGGGTGGTGGTCAGGGATTGGCTGTTGCTATTGCTGGGGGAAGGGGCAGGGTTTAGGGATTGGTGGCTGCTGTTGCTGGGGTGGAGGGCAGACTTGAGTTTCCCGCCCACGCCTGGCTGTTGCTGCTGTCAGGGGGAGGGAAAAGGGCAGACTGGATTTTTCCGCCCACGCCTGGCTGTTGCTGCTGTCAGGGGAGGGGAAAAGGGCAGAGTGGAATTTTCCGCCCTGCGCCTGCGCAGGGAGAAAGAAGGCATCGTGCGGCGCTATCTGGGAGGAGAGGCAGCCGCGGAAGCATGGCTGCCGAGAAGGGGAGACCCAAGGGCACTCTGCGCCCATGCCGAGCTCCCTTCAGGGGTGGCGGTGAGTCCAACCAGCCACCCTATTATGGGGGCAGCGGCTTGGCCTGCCGCGGCTGCTCCCCCGCCAGGCCAGCAAACCACACTTCAGCCCGAGGGGTGACCGCATTTCACCCTTCTTTTCAAATAAGGGCCAGGATGGCAGCAGCAACAAGTAGCCGAGGCCCAAGAGGCAGTAAGCAATGAGGGAAGCGGGGCTGAAGAGGGAGGTGAGTATGACGGGGATATAAATGTACAATTTAGGGGGCGGTATCTTGCCGTTGCAAGCAAGGGTGGCCAATGTCCAATTCTTGTTGATCTCGGCGGCTATAAGATCCATCTGCTGTTAAAAGTCCAGGGTGACAGCGCGTTACAGGTAGTTGATCTCTTCTTGGCGGCGAAGAGCGGTAGAGGCAGACTGTGTGATGGTCTGGAGGATCGCAGCTGTGAGGACAAGTCGCGTCAGGGCACCAGTGATGGTGGTGGCGGCAGTGTCGGGAGTGGTGGAGACGTAGGCGAGGACAAGAAGGCCAAGGTCTCCACGGGCCGAGAGAGGCCGATGTTAATGGGGCGGGCCGACATGGGGCGGCCCAATCTGCAACGCAGTGGGGGTTCAGGCAAAAAAAAAAGGGAGGGGGGCGGGGGACGAGAAAGGACGCTTTGGATGGCTGAGAAGAGGAGTGAGGTCGAGACAGGAGGAAGCTCCGCAGAAGTATGGGGAGGCAAAAGCAAAAAACGTTATTAGATGCTAGAAAGCAGGCCGCGGGCCAGGGAAAGCAGGTTGCGGGCCGTTTAGCGGGGCTGGAGCTGCTTGAGGGTGATGGCGGCATGGGGGGCCGCGGTTACAGAAGACTTGGGGCTGTTTCAAAGAGATCTTACACCGGTGAGTGTCTAGGAGACCGGCGAGGGCCCGAACTTGCGGGGCTTGCTTAGCAGATAGGATGTTACCCATTGCTAATGGCCTTTTGGAGCCGATAAGAAAAGGGGCCCTTACCTTGAGAGCACGGCGATGGGAGCCGAGGTGCGCAGTGAGACGAGGGGTCGGAGCCGGTGGGGCTCCGACGGTGGTCACAGGCCAAGAGAAGGCCCCGACGAGGGGAAGGCGGAACGACGAGCAGTGGAGCAAGGCAAAGGGGAGCAAGCGCGGAGGGGAGGAGGCAGAGGTGAAGGCAGGGGTGGAGGTGCTCAGGCACGCGCTCCTGAGAGTTTTATTGGCGCCTCTTAATCATAGTGGGTCGGTATAAGCCCCCGACATGGAAGGAGAAAGCCATCCAGCGATTCTCCCAGACCGCCGTGGATTGTATGAGGTCACCAAGGTTCAGGAGCAGCAATGCAGAGCGAAAAGATAGGGGTGAGAAGAGAGGAGGGCGTAGGGCTGTGGGAGGGTTACTTCAGACGTGCAAGCGCGTGCTCCCGAGAAATCCAAGGCTCCTCTTAATCATAGCAGGTCGGTATAAGCTCCCGACATGGAAGGAGAAAGCCATCCAGCGATTCTCCCAGACCGCCGTGGATCATATGAGGTAGCCAAGGCTCAGGTAGCAGCAATGTTGCACGAGAGAAGTCCCACGGTGAGAAGAGAGGGGGGGGGCCGCCAGGTTATGGAGTGAGGCTGTGGTGGAGTTGCCTTGCCCCACGTTGGGCGCCAACTGCGGCGGCTTGCTCGGTCGGTAGAGGTGGGGTCTGGCTGCGGACGAGGGGTCGGTCCAGCTCAGGACGAGGGGTCGGTCCCGCTTGGGATGAGGGATCGGTCCCACTTGGGACGAGGGGTCGGCAGCAGACTAGGGGTCGGTCTCACAGGGGTTGCGCGGTTCGGCTGACGGGGTCGCCCGGCGATGCTGGCGACGAGGGGGTCGCCCGGAGAAGCAGGCGACGAACTGGGGACAAGGGAGGCCAGGCCCTTGTAGGGGGCTCTCAGGACTGGAGGGCGCATGGCAGAAGAAGTACCGCGGAGACAAGGTAAACACGCAAGTCCAACTTTATTGAGGGAGAGGCAACAGTTTTATAGGGGCTGGGGAAGGCTGATTGGTCGAAGCCACGCCCTGTTCTGATTGGTTGCTGGAGAAAGGTCAGTGGGCGGTACTGGATGGGGGAGGGGTGGTGATTAGGGATTGGCTGTCGCTATTGCTGGGGGAAGGGGCAGGGTTTAGGGATTGGTGGCTGCTGTTGCTGGGGTAGAGGGCAGACTGGAGTTTCCCGCCCACGCCTGGCTGTTGCTGCTGTCGGGGGGAGGGAAAAGGGCAGACTGGATTTTTCCGCCCACACCTGGCTGTTGCTGCTGTCGGGGGAGGGGAAAAGGGCAGAGTGGAATTTTCCGCCCTGCGCCTGCGCAGGGAGAAAGAAGAAGAAGGGTGCCGCCCCACAGGCATCGTGTGGGCCATCCGGGAGGAGGGGCGGCCGCGGAAGCAGGGGAGACCCGAGGGCACTCTGCGCCCATGCCGAGCTCCCTTCAGGGGTGGTGGTGAGTCCGACCAGCCACCCTATTATGGGGGCAGCGGCTTGGCCTGCCACGGCCGCTCCCCCGCCAGGCCAGCAAACCACACTTCAGCCCGAGGGGTGACCGCACTTTATAAAACCTAGTCTTATCTTTTCAGTTTAAAAAATATTAATGCTGAATATTTTTATGTTGTCATTTATGACTTCAATAATTTTGCCTAAGCATTAACAATGAATTGTAGGAAAACATGATTCCGATAGTACATAAATGGCAGGATTTACTTAATATAAGTAGATGTTGATTATTAGCAAAAGCATGAAAATTAAAGCCTAGAAGAAAGTGCAGGTAAATTTAGTAAGGCGTTTTATGTTTTTATAAAATCTAAGGTTTTAATTATTGCTGTATTCTTATTATTTGTCATCAGGGTAATACATTTTGAAATTATTTTCCATTTTTACCTGTCTCTTAATTTCTGGAAATGTACCAAGAACTACATAGCTAAAATCCCCAAAATTTCATGAGCATCTCAACTCCAGGTTATTTAATTTCAGTCCATCCAATCTAGTCCTACTCAGAGAAATATTATATATTCTAAAAGATTTGCTATAACCTAGATAAATACTTTAAATATTCTTTTAGCTTTCTGTAAGCTGCAGGTTGTTTGAAAGTTAAAGAATACAGCTTATAAGTTTACACTGTGTTCAAAAGCTGAAAATAATGCAAATATTCAAACTTATTTGTAAATTGTGAGCTTGTGCTGCTATGAGGTAAGTTCTTTGACTTAGAATATATATCCTTTGTACATCGTATCCATTCATCCTGTTCAGCAATGATGATTTTGATCAATAAAATGATTGTTTATAAAAAAGATAAATCATTTCTTTAAACCAACACTTCTAAAATATTGAACCCATTTGCCATTTGCTGATCACCTGGAAAATATGTGAACTGAACTTAAGCTCAGCATGATTTTCAAAATGAAACATTCCGAAACTACATGACAGAGTGGAACACTTTTTTTTTTAAGCGAAGTACATAATTTGGCCCAAGCAGTAATTCTATTAGGCAATCTCTTACATACTTATTTCACATTCTCCAATGCTCTAACTATCTTTATTCATTCCTGGCATAACATAAGCACAAATAAGCATCACTTTTTAAATTAACTGAATTCATTTTAATTGTTTACTGGTAGCCCAATGTTGAAAGTAATATTTTAAAAATATTCTGTTGTAAATTTTGAAAAAATATACATGAAAAGCTGCCCTATGTTTCACTTGTGTGGTTTTTTAAGAAAATCTGTTATGTCCTTGATTTCCTTAAAAAGAAAAAACATACACCTACTAATAATTTTGCCTGATTTAATTCTATTTAATTGGTTTTCTCTTTTTATATGATGCTGCTCTTCAATTGTTAAGGTCTCCTATATTATGAGTTCTTAGAGAAAATTGTATATGATCTAAAAATGTGATTTACAAGTGTTTGGTTGGGAGATTTAGAAAGATATTTAAAACCCAAGGAGGGTTATAAACAAGATCAGGATAATCCCATTTTTTGACAGTGTACCTTTACTATAAAAATTATATTACCTTTTATTTCCATATAAAAGAAGACTGCTAATGTATACTTCTTAATAAGATAGTTTTCAGAAGAAAATCAGTCTATTACTTCACTGCAGAGGTGTTCCTATTATTTTTTGATGCTTTGAAAGCAGTATGATGTGTTATGTTTAGAGTCTTCTTACATTTACTCATCCTGCTTCTTCCTCTAGAAATGTCTTCCCAGATTAGCTCTGTGTTTTTAAATCCTATAAATTTTTCAAGGACCAACTAAAATGTATTCTCCTTTCAGAAATATTCTTTAGACCCCTCAGTTAAAATCAATTAGTTCTTTATTTTAATAGAAATTTATATCTCAAATTTATATCATTTTCCTCATAGTTATTCATGTCTCTACCTCAATCATAGCGCAAGTTCAGGGCAGGAGTTACTTTTGCACCAATGGAACCTAGAACATCAAAACACCTGAAATTGTACACAAATCCCTTAATATGATACACTAATCGGAATTCCAAATAATTTCTTTCTTTTTTTATTTTTTAAATAGAGAATTTCTAAAAATTTTGTTGAGGTATAATTTGCACTCTATAAAATTCATGTAATTTAAGTGTACACTTAAATTATTTTAGTAAATTTGAACAGCTATGTAGCCATCACTACAATGCAGTTTTAGAACACTGTCAAAACTTGAAAACATTTCCTGATGTTCTTCACAACTCCCTCTCCCAGTTATATAAAATCCAAATATCTGGATTTTATCTCTAAATTTTGCATTTTGGAGAAATTTCAAATGAATGGTCTCATTAAATATGTTGTCATTTGTGTCTGGCTTCTTTTACTTAGCCTGATATATATTTTAAGATACATCCATACGATTACATGCATCAGTAGTTCCTGCCATCATGTTGATAGACCAC
Source organism: Dasypus novemcinctus (assembly GCF_030445035.2). Lineage (NCBI taxonomy): Eukaryota > Metazoa > Chordata > Mammalia > Cingulata > Dasypodidae > Dasypus > Dasypus novemcinctus. Next base: position 55,514,339 of record NC_080684.1, on the reverse strand, counting down.
ATATTGCTTATCCATTTCCTAGCTAGTGCATGTTGGTGTCATTTCAGGTTTGGGGTTACTATAAATAAATAATGCTGCTACTAATTTTGTGCACAAGAATTTGATAGATAGATACATATTTTCATTTCTCTAATATAGACCTCTAGACATGGAATAACTGGGTTGTGTAGTAAGTGTATGCTTAATTTTGAAGAAGTTAGTAAATGGTTTTCTTAAATGGCTATGCCATTTTACATTTCCACCTACAAAGGATGAGTATCCATTTTCTCCACATTCTTACCAATACTTAATATGGTCAGTCTGTTTTAGCAATTCTAATGTATATAATGTGGTATTTTGTTATGGTTGTAATCTGTGTTTTCTTGATGAATAATTATGTTGAACATGTTTTCATGTGTCTCTTGCCACTCAATTATTTTCTCCTGGGAATTCTTAATATATTCTGGATACATGTCCTTTATAAGAAAAGCTTTTGCAAATATTTTCTTTCAGTCTGTTGCTTAGCTTTTCTTTTTAAGGGTATCTTTTGAAGAGAAAAGACTTCAATTTTCATGAAGTCTTTTAAATCATTTTCATTTTAGTTGTGCTTTATGTGTTGTATCTAAGAAATCTTTGTCCATACCAAAGTCACAAAGATTTTTCTCCTATATTTTTTTTATTTTTCCTCTAGAAGTTTCATAATTTTAGTTCTTACATTTATATCTAGGATCTATTTTAATGTGATATTTTTGTGTGGTAGGGAAGTAGGAAAAGATGTTCTTTATTCTTTTCCTTTTTTTTTTTAAATATGGATATCTAAATATCCCTATACCATTTGTTGAAAAGAATAGTCTTTCCTCATTGAATTACCTTGGCAATTTTGTCATTGTGAAATGACCAATTAGTGGACTCTACATTCTGTGCCATTGTATCTATTCTTACACCAATTACACACTCTCATGATTAATGTAGCTTCCTTGAGATTTGGGAAATCAGGCAGTATATGCCCTCTAACAATTTTTTTCCCTGAATTGTTTGGCTATTCTTCACATTTCTGCACAATTTTAGGGCAAACTTGTAAATTTCTACCCCTAAAAAAAACCTACTGGAATTTTATTAGGGTCTGTGTTAAATCTGTAGCTCAATATTGGAAGAAATGGCTTTTTAACATATTGAGTTTTCCAATCCAATGGTATTTCTGTACAGTGATTTTTCTCTCTAATTTCTAACAGCAATATTTCAAACTTTACAATATATGACAGGTTGTACAAAACTTTGTTAAAAATGTTCCTAAATATTTGATTCATTTTGATGCTGTTTTAAATGGATTATTTATTTATTTATTTATCTCCCCTTCCCACCCCCCCACCCCCAGTTGTCTGCTCTGTCCATTCGCTGTGTGTTCTTTCTGTGACCGCCTCTATCCTTATCAACGGCAGGGAATCTGTGTTTCTTTTTGTTGTGTCATCCTGTTGTGTCAGCTCTGTGTGTGTGTGGCACCATTCTTGGGCAGGCTGCACTTTCTTTTGCCCTGGACCACTCCCTTACGGGGTGCACTCCTAGTGAGTGGGGCTCCCCTACGCCAGGGACACCCCTGCGTGGCATGGCACTCCTTGCCCACATCAGAACTGTGCATGGGCCAGCTCCACACAGGTCAAGGAGGCCCGGGGTTTGAACCGTGGACCTCCCATATTGGAGGTGGACACCCTATCTATTGGGCCAAGTCCATTTCCCAAATGGAACTATTTTTTTAAGTTCATTTTGAGATTTACATTGCTAGTATGCAGAATTACAATTGATTTAGTGGTATCAACCTTGTAGCCTTGCTAAACTTAATTATTAGTTCTTGTAGCTTTTTCATAGATTCATTATGTTTTTTTTATATTCAAGATTATTTTATCTGCCAAGCAAGATAGTTTTTACTTCTTCTTTTACAATCTGCATTTCTTTAATTTTTTTCTTCCTCATTGCACTTAATATGAACTCAAGAATATGTTGAATAGAGAAGTATTGAAACAGAAATCCTTACTTTGTTCCTTGCCTTACAAGAAAGTATTCACTCTGTCACCACTTAGTATTAATTTTGCCGTAGGTTTTTCATAGATGCCCTTTTATCAGTTTGAGGAAATTCCATTCCACTCCTATTTTGCTAAGAGTTTCTGTAATAAAGTTTTATTTATATTTTTTGAGATTATGATTTTTTTTCTTTAAAATTACATTCCAGAATAACTACATACTCAATTATGGAGTATAATCCTTTTTGAATGTGTCTGTGTCCAATTTGCTAATTTTGTCAAAGATTTTTCCTATGTTTATGAGAAGTATTGGTCTGTATCTAATGATGCCCTTCTCTAGGTTTTACTGTCAGGTTAATATTGTGATTATTAACTTTATGTCTCAAATTACCTACGTTATGTTGTCCAGTTATTTGAGCACACATTGGCTTAGAAGTTTCTGTGGAGGTATTATGTGAGCCAATCATTTGATGACTTTAAGGGCAAAGAATTGAGAGTTCCAGAAAGAAAAAGAAATTCTACCTTAAAATTACAACCATGGCTGCCCTTGGAATTTCAAGCCTGGCAGGCTACACTATGGGTATCAGACTAATTACTTTAACACTGAAATTTCTAGCTTGCTGTGTTCCACTGTGTATATCAGACTCGAGACTACAATAGCCCTCTAGCCTGCCAACCTGCCTATGGATCTTGGATTCATGTGAACCAATTCCTTAAAATAAAAGAACTAATTCCTTAAAAATGACACTCTTCATATGTATGTGTGTATGTGTGTGAATAATATATGCATGTACATATATATCTATACAAATCTACATAGTTCCTATTGGTTCTGTTTCTCTGACAAGCCTGACTGATAGAAATACTGACTTCATAAAATGATGAGTGGGAAAAGTGTCTCCTCCTCCTCTATATTCTTAAAAAACTTGCCACAAATTTGTGTTTATTTCTTCCTAACATGATTGCTAACATTCAGCAGTGAAGATTTCTCATCCTGTATTTTCTCTATGGAAAAACTTTAAATTACAAATTCTATATATTTAGTTGATATAGGTATATTTAAGTTTTCTATTCCCTCTTCAGTCAGTTTTGGTAATTTTATATTAAAATGATGTTGTCCCTTTCATTTCAAGGATCATTTTTTTGGCTTAAAATTGTTTGCAAAATTCCCCCCTAAAAAACTACTTTCATTTTCTTTAGGGTTTCTAGTAATGCTTCCTCTTTGATTCCAGATTTGGTAATTTATGTCATTTTTTTCTGCTTTTCCATGGTCAATCTAACTTGTGGTTTTTCAATATTGTTGATCCAACTTGTTAGATCCCAACTTTTGATTTCATTGATATTCTCTCTTTCCTGTTTACTATTTCATAAATTTCCACCCTGATCTATTTTCTTTCCTTCTATCTACTTTGTGTTTAATTGTCTCTTACTTTTTGTATGAGGGTTTTCTAAGGAAGCAGAAACTCTGATGATGCCTCGATTTGGACATTTCCACAGCCAGGAACTTTAAAATTCTCCCCTAATAAATTTCTATCATAAAAGTCAGCCCATTTCTAGTATTTTGCTCCTAGCAGCTTTAGCAAACTAAAGCACTTTTCTAGGTTCTTAAGGTGAAAGTTTAGGTTTTAGAAATTTAATTTGTATAAAATAAGCATTTAAGTCTGTATATGCTTTCCTCTAAGCATTTATGTAAAAGCATTCCTTAAACTTTTATATTTTGTGTTTTCATTTCATTTTTTATTTCTCCTTTAACCCATAAATTATTTGAAAGTTCATTGTTTAATTTCCAAATATTTGCAAATTTCTTTCTGTTGTTTATTTCTAATTTAATCCTGTCACAGTTGGAGAACAAACTTCATATGATTTCAGTTCTTTTAAAAATTTTTAGACGAATGGCTTATATATGTTCCATGCTGGTGTATTAGTTATCTATTGCTGCTGTAACAAATTATAACAAGCCTGGTGGATTAAACAATGGTAGTTTATTATCTTACAGTTCTAGGTCAGAATTCTGACATGGGGCTTATCAGGCTAAATCAAGGTGTTTATAAGACAACATTCTTTCTGAAAGTTTTAAGGTAGAATTTGTTTTCTTGCATTTTCTTGTTTTTTGAGGCTGCTCACTATCCAGGATTCATGTGCTGTTCTTCCATCCCAAAGCTAGCAACATCAAGCCCTGTCTCTTTTTTTCTTTTTAAGACTTATTTATTTATTTATTTATTTCTCTCCCCTCCCCACCCCCTTTTGTCTGTTCTCTGTGTCTATTTGCTGTGTATTCTTTGTCCTCTTCTTTGTTGTCAGCAGCATGGGAATCTGTGTTTCTTTTTGTTGCGTCATCTTTCTTTCACGCTGGGCAGCTCTCCTTATGAGTGCACTCCTTGCACATGGGGCTCCCATATACGGGGACACCCCTGCGTGGCAGGGTACTCCTTGCGCACATCAGCACTGCACATGGGCCAGCTGCACTCGGGTCAAAGAGGCCCGGGGTTTGAACCGCGGACTTCCCATGTGGTAGATGGATGCCCTAACCACTGGGCCAAGTCCACCGCCAAGCCCTGTCTTTTTCATGGTGCCATTTCTCTGGTTATCTGCAGCTAGAAACAACTTTTAGAGACATGTGATTAGATAGGTTCCTCCTAGAGAATCCAGTATAATCTCCCCATTTCAAGATTCTTAATGTAATCACATTTACAAAGTCCCTTTTGTCATTTAAGGCAGTATATTTACCTGTTCTGTGGATTAGAGCATAGATATATTTGGGAGTCCTTTATTCTGCCTATGATACTTGGAAATGTTTTATATGCCACACCAGGGAATGTTTTATGTGCTCTTGGAAATAATTGTTTTTTCTACTGCTGTTCATTGGAGTGTTCAATATTTAAAATTAGGTCAAATTGCTTGATAGTGTTGCTCAAGTCTTCTATACACTTACAGATTTTCTGTACAGATACCTTGTCAATTGCTGAAATAGGAGTATTGATATTTCTAACTGTAACTGTTGAATTGTCTATTTTTCCTTTCAATCCTGTCAGTCTTTGCTTCAGATATTTTTGAGTCTCTGTTTCTGATGAATATGCATTTATAATTGTATAATTTCATTATATATTAATACTTTAAAATTATGCAGAGTTCTTCTTTGTCTCTGTTAATATTCATTGCTTTATTGTCTATCTTGTCTGGTATTAATATACTCCAGTTGTCTTACAGTTACTGTTTGTGTGGCATATGTTTTTCCTGTCCCTTTAATTTCAAACTATTTTTGTCTTTGAATTTACAGTGTATCTCTTATAGACTGAAAACTTTGGATCTTGCATTTTTTAATCCAGTCTGACAAACATGGCTATGGATTCAAGCCATTCCAATTTGATGTAATTGTTAATATTTTTAATTTATATATGCTGTTTTATTTGTTTTCTATATATTTCATCTTTCTTTGTTTTTGTGTTCTTCCTTTCTGCCTTAATTCAAGTTTAATATTTTTCATATATCATTTTAATTCTTCTGTTCTTTTCTAAGTTCTATTTTTTAAAATCAATTTTATTTATACATATTAATAAAACATGCAATTCATCCGAAGTGTGCAATCAATGGTATTTGGTATAATCACATTGTTGTGTGTTCATCACTTCAATTATTATTAGGACATTTTCATTATTTCAGTAGTAATAATAAACAAAAAACAGACAAATAAACAAAGAAAATGTCTCACTTCTCAATCTTTCTCTGTTTCCTCTTCTGTACATAGCTGCTATTTCTGGCTATTCTTGCACAATTATGTATTTGTTTATTGAGCAGTTTTATTGAGATATATTCACATAACATATGATCTATCCAAAGTGTATAATCAATGGGTTTAAGGAAAGTCACAATATTGTATATTCAACATCTCAAACTTTTAGAACAACTTCATTATTCCAAAAAGAATGAAAGAATGGCTTCTTACCCCTTTAGCGTTCCTTCCCCAGTCCTACATAACTACTAGTCTAATTTCATCTTTATAAATTAATTTATATTTACATTACACATAAACAGAATCATACTCTATATAGTGCTCTGTGTCTGATCTCCCTTACTTATTTATTAATTATTTTTATTTGATGTACTGGGACTACAGTATGTACCTTTAATTTTTCACAATCTATTTCTAATTAATAATACCATAATTCTGCTAAAATATAGTAAATTTGCACCAGTAAATCTTCTTTCCTCTCCCCACGATTTCTTTCTGTTTTTGTTGTTATAAATTGATATCTAAATATCTATCTTTATGTATCAATATGTAAAAAATCTATAGTATTATACTGATTGCTTTAAATGATCATATATTTTTAGAGAAATTAAAAGAAGAATGAATTTATATGTTTTGTATATTTAAATTATTTTTATTTACTTTATGTTTTTGCATATGCAAACATACACAGTATTTTAAATTTACCCATGTATTTACTATTTCAGGTGCTCTTCATTCCTTCCTGTGGATCTGATTTACCATTTATTGCCATTTCCTTTCACCACTAAAAACTTCCTTTTTTTTTTTAATTTTAACTGGAGAAGTATTTTTTTGCCTTTATTTTGAAAGATACTCTTGGTATAGAAAGAATTCTTAAATGACAGATTTTTTTTTTCTCCCAGAACTTTGATTATTAGCCTATTAGCCTCTGTTATATCTGATGAGAACTTACATACTGCTGTCATAGTTTTTCCCTGAACAGCACTAATAATTTTCTCTTATTATTTTGAGGACTTTGTTGTAACCTTTTTTTTCCCCTGGCAGTTTGACTATAATGTGTCTCCGTTAATCTATAATTTAAGGTTTTTCCATCAAGTGTGGGAATTTTTTGGCCATTATTTCTTAATTTATTCTGCCCCATTTTCACTTCTCCCCTTTTCTGAGAATTCAGTTATATGTATATTAAAATGCATGAAATTGTCCCGAAGGTCTCTGAGGCTCTATTAATTTTCTTTCAATCTTTTTTCTCTGTTCTTTGGAATGGATAATTTCCATTGATTTATCTTCAAGTTCAGATCTTTTCATCTCCTATTTCAAATCTGTGTGTGATTTCTTTTATAGAATTTGTCTTTTCACTTATTATAATTTTCATCTCTAAAATTTCCATTTGGTCCTTTTTTATGCTTTCTATTTCTCTCTTGAAAGTTCCTATTAATATTCTCATTGTTATAATATTTTCCTAATTATTCAAACATATTTAAAATAATTATAATAGTTGCTTTGAATTCTTCATTTGCCAAATCCAATATATTAACATACGGGACTATTTGGAAATAGGTTCTAGGGATTTGGTTTTTATACTGAGGAAATGACACACATTCCATTTTCTTTGTGAATCTATCAATTTCTGTTACAAATAAGACATTTCAGATTATGTATTGGGGCAACATTGAATTCTCTCTCTCTCTCTCTCTCTTTGTCTCTTTTTTTTTTTTGTTTTTTTCCTTTTTCTTTTAGGGGGTACCAGAGAATGAACCTGGGACTTTGTACATGTGAAGCAGGGAGTCAACCATTGAGCTCTACCTGCTCCCCTAGATTCTCTTTTATTTTTCTGAGTTTTTACACTTTTGTTTTAGTAACTTGCCAGGGATTAAATTATGTAATCAGACTTCCTCAAGTTGTGCAGTTGCAGTTAACTTTGCTCATATTTTTCCTTTTGTTCTTTCATGAGGGGGAGTTATATCCATGTTTAGCTAGTCAGCTAATGATTTGGGTAGACGCGCTCACACACCTTAAGTCTGTAATGCTTCTATCTTTTGCCACCCAAACTATTGGTAGGATGAACAACATTTTCAAAGTCACTATGCCTTTTCTCAAATCTCCCTTGGCATCAATTTTTTTGCTGGACCCTCCCATATTTCTCCACACTTGCAATTTAGGAATTGGTCAGGGATATGTGAAGAGCTTATATCAGTCTTCCCATTGATCTCTCACTTCTAGGAACTCTCTGTTCAGACATGTAACATCTGACTTAATGGTGAAAGGCTGAAAATTTTCCCTCTAGTATCAGAAATAAGATAAGGATCCCACTGTCACTATTGTTGTTCAACATTGTACTGGATTTCTTGCCAGAGCAATTAGGGAAGAAAAAGAAATAAAAGACATAAAAATTGGAAAGGAATTCAGGAGAGTGGTGGGGTGCAAGATCAACACCATCAGTAGTGTTTATATACACAATCATGATGAACAATCAGAAGAAGAAATCAAGAAAAGAATTCTGTTCACAATAGTTATTAAAAGAATCAAATATCCGAGAATATCTATAACCAAATAAGTAAAATACTTGTACACAGAAAACTACAAAATATTGCTGAAAGAAATTAAAGAAGACCTAAATTAATGGAAAGATATTCCATGTTCATAAAATGGAAAATTAAATATTGACATGATGTCGATACTATCCAAAGCAACTTATAGATTCAATGCAATCCCAATCATAATACCACAACCTTCTTTGTAGAAATAAAAAGACCAATAATCAAAGTCATATGGAAGGATAAGGGGACTCAAGTAGTAAAAATCATCTTGATAAAGAAGAATAAAGTTGAAGGACTCACATTTCCCTACTTAAAACTTATTAAAAAGCCACAGTAATCAAAACAACCCAGTATTGACACAAGTACCAATACATAGACAAATGGAAGAGAATTGAGAGCTCAGAAATCATCCCTCATATGTATGTTCAACTGTTTTATGAAAAGGTGACAAAAGGCCACTCAAATGGCAAATAGTCTCTTCAATAAATTATTCTGGAAAAACTGGACCTCTATTTGCAAACAAAAATAGGAAGAACACTACCTCACACCATGTACTAAAATCAACTCAAAATAGATCAAAGGCCTATGTATAAGAGATAGAATAATCAAACTCCAAGAAGAAAATGTAAGAAGTAACTTCAGAACCTTGAGTTAGTCAATGGTTTCCTAGAATTTAAATCCAAAGCACATACAACAAAAGAAAAAATAAATAAACAGGATCTCATCAAAATGAAAATCTTTTGTTTCTTAGAGGACTTCATCATTACAGTAAAAAGACAACCTACAAAATCAGAGAAAATATTTGGAAACCACTTATCCAATAAAGGATTATTATCCTGTAGATATAAAGAAATCCTTTAACTTGACAACAAAAACCATGTAACCCAATTGAAAAATGGGCAGACAATTTGAACAGACATCTCTCCAAAGAAAAGAGATACATGGTTAGAAGAGGTTCAGGAAAATGATGTTCAGCATCATGCCCAAAGGGAAATGCAAATCAAATGCACAATGAGATACCATTTCACATTTATTAGAATGACAAATATTAAAAACAAAACAAACAAATTAAAAAATCCAGAAAATAACAAGTGTTGGAGAGGATGTGGAGAAATAGAAACACTCATTCTTTGCTGGTGGTGTTAGAAAGAAAGCTGCAGCTATAACAAAATAAAAACTCAATTGTGGAGGAGAAAAGAATTTTATTAATGATCTTGCAAGAAGGGGCCCAGGACCTGGATAAAATGGCCTGCACACCAAACAGCAAGAAACCCTGACATTTATACTCTAAACCCAACACGCAGGTCCCTCCCCTGTTCCCCATTGATTGGGTACTTCAGGGGTTACCGCCTATCCAAATCCTCTAACTAAATTCCATAGTTCCCTCTCTCAGTCACTGTTCCTGCATTCTCTACACTCCCGGTGGGCTGGGCAGGGTTGGTACCGCTTTCACTCCTGGCAGCTTTTCAAATTTGGCTCTGTTTTCACTATTGGCCCTGCTCTCACGTCTCACCATTGGCCCCCCTCGTTTTGGCACCACTTTTCAAATTCCTGGCCCGCCAAAGCTGCTAGGATTCCTTTCCCTCCCTCAAACAGTGGCAGACCCGGCTCTGGCTTCTGCTCTGTGAAAATTAAATGTTAACCTTTTCCCACAGTGGCAATGTAAAATGGTACAATCACTGTGGAAGACCGTTTGGCAGTTCCTCAGAAAGCTAATATAAAACTATAATTTGACCCAGTAATCAAACTACTGGCATACATCCAAGTGACTTGAAAGCAGGGTCTGGAACAGATATTTGCACACTGATGTTGATAGCAGTATTATTTACAATTGCCAAAATATGAAAGCAACCCAAATGTCTACCAAACAATGAAAGGGTAAATAAAATGTGGTATATACAATGAAATATTACTCAGATGTAAAAAGGAATGAAATCATGATATATGTGACTACATGGATGTAACTTAACAACATCATGTTGAATGAAAGGACAAATATTTTATGATCTCATTGATTTGAAACAGAATAAGCAAAACTCATAGTCAGAATCTAGAATATAGGTTACCAGAGTACTGGATGGGGATAGAGAATGGGAAGTGAAGGCTTAAAATGTAAAGGTTTCCTAGCTGGAAAGATGGAAAGGTTTAGTAGTGGATGGTGGTGATGGTAGGACAACATTGTGAATACAATTCACAGCACTGAAATATATATCTGAATATGATTAAAAGAGGAAAAGTTAGATTGTATATATGGTAACAATAAATTTTTAAGAGAGTCCGTAGAACTGTACTACACAAACAGTAAGCCCTAAGATAAACCATGAACTTTAATAGTCCAATTCTAAAAATATACTATCATTAATTTTAATAAATGTTCCACACCAAAGCAAGGTGTTGATGGTGGGGTGTTATATGGGAATCCTGTGTTTTATGCATGATTATTTTGTAAACCCATAACTTCTCTAATACAGAAAAAAACAGCCCTGCTAAATGCTTTCTTTTTCAGCTTGGAACATTGATAAGTTATTTAAACACCTTCCTCTCAATTTCAAGAAATGTGGGATTATTATATTTACCTAAGAGTTTTTTTTTTAAATAGAAGTGTAACAAATTTTGTTTTTAAGAATGATGGCCTATACATAGGAGACTATTAAATTCATACTTGTTCCTCAACTGATGAAAAGGAAGCTAAAGCCACACAGATACATCTAGAGAACAAATAAAATCAACCATTTAATATAATATGACATTTTTAACTGACTGAGATAGAAGAGGAGGATTAAGAAAACTTCCTCTCATTTTGAACAATGTATTTCAGAACCTGTAACCCAAGTCTACCAGGAGAGATCTGAATATATGATTTTTTTTTAATCTGGAAAGGAAATAAATTGTCAGTTGAGAGCCTGCTTGTTTTTAAGTACCCACAAAAAACACCAAGAAGGATAAAGAAGTTTCAAAATCCCTTCCAGACATATGATTATATAAATCTCTAATATCTGATTATCAGAGAGAGGGAGAGTGAGATAAAGCTCAAAATACTTAAAAAGACTATTTTTTTCCCCATTGGAAACTACTTGATATAATAAAGCCCCTCAGAGAAAAGGTCTGACACTGAAAAAGACAGCCTTGGTAGTAGACTAGATTATTTGTTAAAAAAAAAAAAGGAGTTCCCTGGAATGTTTTGTATTCAAGTATCATTGCTGAAACCTGTGCAGTGTGAATGACCAGTGACAAAGGCTTTGACTCTCATGAGTTAGAATTTATGTGTAGAAATCAACTTTGATATAAAGCTAACACCTCCTAGAATATCACTTACAAATTTATACACATGACAGAAATGACTTTGAAAGTATAGTTGGGGAGGGGCAATATGATAACCCGAATAGGATTAAACATAATGTTTGCTTTAATTCCTGAGTAAGGAATTTGGAAAGATGTGCATATGACAATTCAAAAGAAAATTTGAAGAGATCTCTTCCTGGGAGATCTAAAGAAAATGAAAACAGCTTGAGGAAAACTAGCAGCTTTGATGATATGTGAGTCGATTTTAAGAAAGAAAATCTGGAAAGTTTAAGATTTTGAGTGGTTCTTTGCATCTTAACATGCTGGAGGGGCAAATAATTCATCAAAGTCCTAGATTTAATTATTTCCTAGTATATCCATCACATAGATCAAAATTCTGTAAAGAGAATTCACAAAAGAGATATATGGGAAGGAGAGTGGGCTTATGGTCTTGTCAAGGGTGTGGGGATAAAAAAAATGTGTAACTAAAAAGAGGGAAGCACACTGTGAAAATAAATGCAATTTCTTTGTTACTTTTCTCCATAATTAGAATTTATGGAAAAGTCTTTAAAAATTTTCTCTTCAGTAACAACAAATATATTTCTAATTATTTTAAAGTGAATTTTGCCAGTCTTTACCAACAATAATTATTGGAAAAATCAGCTTTTAAAAAATGTGAGTTTTTGTAACATCTCTGTCATGAATAGTGAATCAGAATGAAGATGATAGGTAAATGAAGTTGACATTATCTAACCTCAAAATGTGGTGGTGAAGGATAGCAGGGGAATATCCTTGCTGTATTTCTGTGATACTTTGTATCTACTTAGTGACAGCAGGTATTGACAGCCGGCTGGGGTAATGTAACATCTGTTAATAAGCTACAGAGCCTGGGAAGACTCTGGAATAGTTATCAAAGAATTACATAAATTGGTTTTTGATTTAGTCAATTCTGGAAGTTCTGTAAATCTGCGCTTGGCACACTAACATTTTAGTTGGTGAATCTTTGTTTTACCCCAGTAAAGTTTTATACATGGGAAAGAAATTCACACTGAGATTTGGTGCTTGGTCTTACAAAAAACATCTCATTACCTTAAATTACAGTTAAAACACATTTCCGGTGAAAGCAAAGTTTGCCAAGCGGGGGTGTCCCTAATTTAACTTATTGGTCTGTGATATTTGGAGGTTTTGATTCTTTGTTTGCAGCCCAAGATTATCACTGCGGAAAGAGAAAAGTAGTGGCAAGGAAAAAGAATTTGTTGACACTTTTCCAAGATAAAACCTGTCTGGATAAGATAAAGTAAAAATATTCTACGTAACAAAATCACTTGTCCGATTATATTAGGTACTTGTTATAATGTTCTCTTTTCCCACATGCTTCTTCATGTCTGAGATGAACCATAATTAACTTAATAGAAGAAAATCATAGTTTGAGCTGCTACCTTTTTTTATTTGTATTTGCGTTCCAGATATTTGGGAACCTGACTTATTCCTCCAAACTGATTTATAAATTGTACATTGAACAGAGTAGATACATTTTAATATCTGAAAATTGAATTTTTCTGTGTTGTTTTTTCAGAGAATCATTTTGACCAAATTTTAAGTACTATTAAGGTAAATAAATTCAACAGTTTTTGAACACTGTTATTTTTTTTAAAGTATTCTGAGAGAGGATAATTGAAAAAAAGATTAATTAAAAACCATACCTGACTTCAAGAGGCTAATTTCACATGGAGTAAAGAGACACATTTGCAGCTAATCATAATCTAATATAGAACTCATGATTAACCTAACAGTAATCCAAACATATTGCTATAAAATAACTTAAAGGAAACAATAAAAAATTGGGCTTACTTGAATCAAAATTTATAAAGAATTGTAGCATCAGCATATCTTCATTAACTTTAAAGTAATTTGATGTTGAGATAGAAATTACCAAAATAGGTTAATGACAAGTGATTACAACTGCAGTGTTTGACACTATAGTTTGTACCTGGAAATATAGTATTTTGGTATGAAAATTGGACTTATTGAAATTCTCAATGCTTTGGGACACTAAATAGAGATATTTTAAGATTATAGTTTTATTGGTTGTTAAAAAATCCATAGCATTATAAAATATGAGTTTTTTTTAAAAAGAGGGATATTTCCTATGATCCTACAGTAACAAGAAGCACAATCATTTTCACATTTCTTGTTTTTTCCTCCAGCAAAGAATATGACAGTTTTACGTAGTTATTTTTAGGTGTAAAAGGCCCACCAAACTTTTCTGACTGATGTAAGCTCTTTCCAACTTTCCTTCTTGGTGGTCATTTTAAATACCTTGGTACCATGAATGTTTGACAACCTGATAAAAATTAAAGACTGTTTTTCCTTGGGGGAGAAAGTGAGCTCAATTATATAATTTGCGTTCAATTTCAGAGGACTCAGGAATCCCAGAATTCCATCTGTACATCTCCAATTCAGAGTGCCCAATCTAAATCTTCCTTATCTTTAAATAGATTATATTATAAACAGTTCTATTAGTACCACATATATTAAATGATGTTTAATAATGTTTCTTGATATTAAAATCATAGAAAAAAGAAAGTTTGGCACTTGACCGGAAAATCATCTATGTAAGTCAGTATCAGAACTCTGCTGGGATTATCACATAGTTTAAAATTAATTTCAAGTGCATTCTATAAATCAGCAGTGAATTTTTTTCTTATTAAAAAAGCTAAAGACATTTTGGTTAATAGTCTTTAATTTTTGAGAAATCGTGTGATTCTGTTTTCTAGAACTATAGGGGGAAAGCATTTATATTGTTACATCCTATTGTGGTTTTTATTTTATTTTTCTGAGCTGGAAGCAATAAAGCCTTGCACTAATGCAATGAATCAGGATTTTCAATATTTAACTTTTCATTGTAAAACATGTGGGAGGAAGAATATTTTAAAAGAAAATGTCTGTGCCACTTTCCCTGCATTTATTTTACACATTAGTACTAACTACATTTTTTGAGAAAAATACTTAACCTTGCACAATTATAAATTTGACTAATTTATACAATTCATCTATATACTTACAGTTACTCTTTAATTTACCTAAACTGATTGATGCTAGATAAGAATCAGGATACTGATGGTACTTGGAACTCAAACTCTCATAAAAAAACAGTGGTCAATCCACCTAGCCATGATTCCAAGTGATGCAAAACTACCCTCTCAATCCTCTGGAGATAAATAGCGTTGGCTAGTCATAAATAGCAGAAGCACAAGCTCAGTAGCTGCTGTCCCTTCTAAATAGTTTACTACTTTCAGGCTTTAAGGTTTCGTGGATGAATTTGTTCCAACTAAGTCTCTATCTAGGTCAGGGCTTCTCAGCCTTGAAACTATTGGCATTTTGGGCCAGTAATTATTTATTTGAAAAGTTATCCCATGAAATGTAGGATGTTTGCACCATCTAGCTGACATCAGCATCACCCTTTGCCACCAGCCTAGCTGTGACAACCAAAAATATCTCCAGACACTGTCAAATGACCATCAGAGGCAAAATCAACCCCCACTGAGAACCACTGCCTTAGGTAGTTTCTTGCCTAGGAATGTTGGCCCTCTTTGATCTTTAGGGTACATCTTCTGATTTACATAGTCTGAGACCCAAAATCAGTCTTGCCTAATAAATGGGACATGAAGGAAGATTTATTATTGTGATGTTTTCAAGGTTAGTAGTTTTTCTGTGATGTGCATGAAGCTCTCACCATTATGTCTCCCTGAAGTCCTCAGCCTTAGATTCATAGCTATTGCTCCCCTTATAAGATGATCAAGTCTTCCCCAATGCTTAATCAGAAATTATGTCATTGCCATAAATTATTTTCTTCTGAAGTCAAACAAAGTTCTCTTTTCAAGGATATTGATCTATTGGTGATAAATGTCAAGGTGGTGATGTTTGCATGGCTTCTCCCAATTTTTCATGCCAGCCTTCTATCACCCTTCCACCCCCTCACACCCCAAATTAAATAGTTAGCAGCTGAGTTGAATTGACAAAGGCATGGTACTACAGATAGGTGCCAATAAGTCTTATTTCTCTATTTAGAAATTTGAACATATCCTATCACAGTCTTCTCTATCCCTTTCTACTGAACCAATTATTCAGGTGACTGCTGTAATTATATAAACAGTGACACCTCCAGGCTCTCAAAAGTCTTTGATAATTTTATTTATCAACTCAATGACTTCCACACAAAGGAAGCCCTTGGCACCTAGTGATGTCAGCTCAATGTCCTCTAAGGTGGTTAGTGAAGTCAATTCTACATAACCCTTAACTATACTTTTGTGGCATGTGAGTCCTGAAGTCTCTATAACTTATTTCAGAGTATCTCCTAGTATTCTCTTCTTTCTAAATTATATACAAAATTTCACTAAGATTCTGACCTCTGGAGTCTGACCTAAATTTGAGTCCTGGCTCCATACTTATTACCTAGGTGACCTTGGACAACTTAAGTTTTTTAATCTTAAAATATGGATTATGATAATAGTGTCAATCCCTAGGGATGTTGTTATGATTTAATGAGAAAGTGTATGTAAAATGCTTAGCACAACACGTATTAAATAATAATGACAGTAACTGTTTGCCATTATTATTTTTTGTTTACTAAATCCTTTCTTACTAAATCAAAATTTCAAAATGACTAGCAGACACTGGAAAATATTTGAAAGGAGAGTTTTCTAGCAATTTTCTGTTTTATAGGCCATCCCAGCTGAGAAACTCCCACCAATTTTAAAGCTATAAAGTTTTTGCCTCAGCATTTAGTGGAGGGTGTGTGCCTCTATCAACCTCCAGATCTTCAGATTTCAAATACTATAGTCTATATTGACCTGTATTGCCTTACAGGACACGGGAGGAGAAGAGCTATAAAGAGACAAACACTGCTTCCCCAGGAATGGAGAAACTTTTCTCATCTTCTCTTTTTTTCTCTGCCTTTCTCTACCTCTCTCTTTCAATCTCTCTTTCTCTCTTCAGATAGATAGATAGATAGATAGATAGATAGATAGATAGATAGATGCATATTAACGAACATGGAACTTCTCTAGATGTTTTAATATATTAGGTGTAAGTGTAAATGAGTACTCTTGGGTGTATCAGAATGAGATATTATTCAGAAGAAAGCTAAAGTTCTTTAGCACAACATATTTCTATGGCAGTTATGAAATTGGTATAACCATAGCTTATATATTTTAAAATATAAACCATACCACAAAGATCATAAAGCTCAAGAATAAGAATAACCAAATAAATAAAATTATTGAAAAAGTATTATCTAAATTATAATTAATTTCAAAATATTTTTATTATGTGCATGAAAATGTAAGCACCAATGGCAAGAAGCATCAGGTTGAAAGAAGAGTCTCTTACTCCTCCATGTAAACTAGAGCTCCATTACCCAATGCTTCCATGGAAAGCATATTGCTAGATTACTCTCAAATTGGCAGAAATTCTTCTTGTTCATTTAAAATCTGATTGACAACCTGCTTTTCCCTTAACTCTGGGGATCCAACCCTTTGGATTTCATTAAATCCCTGCAAAGTGACTTAACATGGCAGTGCATATTTACCTATATAATTGCATTACCTCACTTTTGATACTTTAATGCACTTACCCTCTAAACCTGCCAAGACATGTGAGTGGCATTTCATTTACTTTACTCAAATAAAGTAATGCGGTGGGACAACAGACTGAATGAAAAATAACTTGTAAGTACAGGTGACTGTAAATTTTGATTAAAAGGGTTACAATGGTGTAGCAGTTTGATATTATTGATGAATTCCAAAAAGAAATATTGGATTATGTTTGTAAAATGGTCTTTTCCTCTGGGCATCTGTGATTATATTGGATTCAGAGGTAATCTTGATAGGTAATCAAATAAACCTCTTGTGTCAGTAGAGTTTTGAGTACTCTCCCCTTGATGGATAGGGACTCACAGATAAAAGGCATAGTAAAGGATAGAGTTGGGGGTTTTGATGTTGGAGTTTTGATGCTGGAGTTTGATCCTGAAACCTTAAGCTGGAGCCCCAGGAAGAGAGGAATCCTAAACCTGGAAAGAAGCAAGTCCTGGGAAGAAAGGAACCCAGGATGCCTGAACCCTTGCAGATGCCAGCAGCCATCTTGCTCTAACATGTGAAAATAGACTTTGGTAAGGGAAGTAACTTATGCTTTATGACCTGGTATCCATAAGCTCCTACCCCAAATAAATACCCTTTATAAAAACCAACCAATTTCAGGTATTTTGCATCAGCACCCCTTTGGCTGACTAATACAAATTGTCTTACCTGTTAAACAGAATCATGTAAATGAACTAGACTAGAATGTAGTAAACAGAAAATAAAAACCCAAACTAGAAGTTCATAAATAATGGCTGTAGTAGCTTGGAGCTATGCACTCCAAGAAAAGATATCTTTAAACTTATTCCTTTTTTTTTTGCTACATTACCTTTATTTTTTTTAATTTAGTTTTTATTGCCTTTTTTTTTAAGATACATAGATCACACAAAATGTTACATTAAAAAACATGAGGTTCCCATACACCCCACTCCCCACCTCCCCTTCTCCTCCCACATCAACAACCCTTTCATCAGTTTGGCACATTCATTGCATTTGATGAATACATTTGGAGCACTGCTACACTGCATGGATTATAGTTTATATTGTACTGTTGTGGTGTGAACTGTTGTGAATAGGACCTTTGATAAGGATGTTTTGGTTATGATGTGGTCCAGCTAAAATAGGATGGGTGTTGATCCTATTACTGAAGTCCTTATAGGGAAGTTCACAGAGAAAGAAAGCCATAGAGAGGCAGCCAGAATCTGAACATCAATAGAACCTGGAAGAGAAAGGAGAAGCCAGGAGAGGCTGCCATGTGTATTGCCATGTGACAGAAAAGCTAAGGACCATAGATTGCCAGTAGCTAGCTGCCAGGCCCAGAATGCCACAATCTTCTGGGAGGAAGCATTGCCTTGATATTACCTTGGTTTTTGACTTCCCCTAGCCTCAATACTGTAAGCCAATACATTCCTATTGTTTAAGCCAACCTTTGTGTGGTATTTGTTTTGGCAGCTAGCCAGGAAACTGAAACAATGGCATTCTTGATTCTGAGGACATTCTTCTCTCCTTCACTCAAGAAATAGTTGCAGTTACCATGTGTTCATCCCTGGGAAATGCAGAGGAGTTTCATTGGTGATTAAGGTGGCCTACAAAAATAAATAACCAGTTAAAATGTAATGAGATAAATAATGAAAAACAAAGAGTAATATGTGAACATATAGAAAGAACAAGTAGAATCAGAATGACACAATGAAAGCCATATGTAACAGATGCAGTTGGTATCCTGCTTATATTGCTTTGGCATTACCAGCTTATTGTCTATTGTTCAACTTCCAACTCACAGTATCCAAATCTCTTTGACAGAATGCCTTCTCATAAAGTGAGGAAAACCCTTCTGGCAAAAACTTGGCAGACTAGAAAAATGAGGGAATTAGTATCACTCTACCCCATATTTACTACTCCCTCTCAGTCAATGATTAACAGTAGTTAGAGGTTATGTATCCAAGCTCCCTTGAGTCTTCAGTGGATAACTCTGAGATTTATGTACTATACAATTTCCCAAAGGTCTCTGCAGATTTAAGCTGCAGTCATCCACAATGGTTGCTCTCTTTGATAATGACAACTTTGTTCACTGCCTTCCCTTTTTTGTTTCACTTCCCACATCCTACCAGTGTTTCTTGCCCTCCCAAATAAGCAACTCTCCCTCATATCTTCATTTCAGGATCTGCTTCTGGGGAACACAAACCAAAGCACCTTCTAACACTTTTCAAAAGTGGAAAAATTCTTACTATAACATCAACTGCAGATGAAAAATATTAAACACTTAGACAATAAAAAGTTGACTGCCTCTTTTTCTCTTTCTGGTTAACTTACTGAGATTTCAACTACTGTGTGATGATGAAACTCTGAGCCAGCAAGATATCATCCCTTTGGAAGGTATAAATAACAAGACCAAAAAAAAAGTGTATCTGGGTCATTTTTATGAATAATTTAAGAACTAGCTAGAATCTAGCTCCAAGTCTCAGAACCTAAAAAATTGTTTAATTTTTCAAAGAAGGTCCACAATTTCTTTCCCTTCTGTTAAATCACTGCTACTCAATGGTTTTTAACAATGGTAAAGTAACCCAGATTATCTTTGGTTATCTCAAAGTACATCACAAAATCCTTTGTTGAAATGTGGCCTCTTACTAAGCCAAACTCAGCATATAAACACACTACCTTCCCCTGGCCCTGGGACCTGATTCCTAGGGATGAGTACCCTGGCACCAAGGGATTATTACCAAGTGCCAACTAGCAATGCATCTAGAAAAAGAACTTGGCCAAAAAGGGGGATAATACATACAAATGAATTTTTTTATGACCGAGAGATTTCAAAGTGAGTCCAGAGGGCATTCCAGAGGTTATGCTTATGCAAGTCTCAGCAGACGCTTATTGACTGACACAGTAAAAAGTGCCTCAAACAGTGGAGCTTCTGAGGGCTCTAGAGATATCCAGAAACTATAAGCAGGGAAGGCAATTCAGGAATTCAGCGGTGGGCCTTACTTTGGAATTTATGCTCCCCATTGTAACAGAGTTAGACTGATTTATAGATTCTTTACACATGGCTCTTCTGCCCCTTTTACTTGAACCTGTATTAGTACTATACTTGATAAATGTATGTCCCAGAGACTTAAATCTTTGGTCCATCCATGTGCCAGTTGAGCCCTGAATATCATCAGAGTTGCAACACCTACTCTCCAGTTCATTGGACTAACCGAGGACAACTAGCAAGGAGATGATCATGGACAAAGCCCATTTAAGGAAGAGAGAGTGTCTGTAATTGCAAGTAAGATAGCTCCATCTGTGTGCCCCATGGGATCTAAGGCCCCTCTCAATTATCAGAGTGGGTATCACCATCTCAAAATCCTCAAGATGGGGGAATGAGCAATGGTCAAAAGTAGACTTATCATTATTGTACTATAGACTTATTATTTCTAGCAATGAAAGAATTCTTATTGATGTAAAGGCAGTGGCTACCAGAGGTTCTGAGGATTAGGAGAGGGAAGAATAGGTGTAATGTGGGGGCATTTTTGGAACATTGGATTTGTCCTGCATGATATTGCAGTGACAGATACAGGCCACTGTATATTTTGTCATAATCTAAAATATTGTGCAGGAAAGAGTATAAACAATAATGTAAACTGTAGTCCACAATTAGTAGCAATGCTTCAATATGGGTTCACCAATTCTAACAAATGTACCACACTAATGAAAGTTGTTGTTAATGTGGAAATGTATGAGAAGGGGCATATGGGAATCCATTATTTTTTTATGTAACATTTACTCACTCTAAAGCTTCTGTAAATAATAAAAAAAATTAATAAAATATCCTTTGGAAAAACAGAGAATAAAATATATTCTAGTGGCTTTCTAAGTATTTGAGTGCAAGTGATACTTTTGCATATGAAAAGGAAGAGGAAAGTTGTAGGCTCATATATTCTTTAGTTTCTCCATATACCACTAGCAAATGTTCATAAATCTCAGAAATTTGGATTATATTACCTATACATGTCCAACAATTCATCTTAATTTTCCCTTTTTAGATCATATTGAACGGTGTAGCTCTTTTTCCAACCTTACAATCCATCCAAACTCTAAAGAAAGTTATTTAAATCCACCTGAGGTTTTTTTTTTTAATGGGGATTATAAACATTATAAGGATATGAAGTTAGAAAAATACTGACAATTATAGACATTAGTACAAAACACATATTTCTTTCTCCCTATTTATCAAGGAGAAATACTATTCTTTATCACTAGATGAAAATTTTTCTTCTGCAAACTCTATATCCTGCTGGAGTGAAGGATTGCAAAATTTGCCAAAATGTAATTTTGAAAATTTTTCTAAGTATAGTAGGAATTGCTGAAACGTGTGTAGTAAAATCTAATACCACAAGTAGTTCCAATACTCCCTGTGCCCATCTAAGTGTCATAAAGAAAGTGTAAAGAAAAGATCATTAAATTATCCCTGCAGAATTCATAAGTAGAATCGAAGAAGAATTTGTCTGTCAAGATCTGCACCATTTATACAGTGGGATGGTGAATCATTTTCTAGAATGCTCAAATGGTTTTGCTCACAGTTTGAAGGATTTCTATTCATTAAACCATGGCACCTGGGTGCTGAGTGCCCAAATAGCAACAAGAGCTGAAGCAGCAACAAAAACAATTAGGGCCAACAGTTACTGAACTCTATATGTTTGCCAGAAAATCTTCTAAACCCTAATCTCTATATATGCATTAACACATTTCATCTTCACAACCTCTTCAGAGACAGATGCTTTTATTATCTGCATTATGCATGTGGAAACAAATGCAGAAAGAGTCATTAACTTGCCCAAGGTCATACAACTAGACATGACAAAGCTAGGATTCGAACCCAGGTGGTATGATTTATGACCATTTTATTTCTCTAAATGTGATGATAGTACAAAAGCATTTCAATAGTATGAAAATTATAACCAAAAGTTATTGCAATAAGGAATAAAGTTGAGCAGTGTCCTCAATCCCTCACCCCTTTTTCTCTGGACTAACTTGAGAAAATGTGAAAAGAATAATGCAAACCTTTGGGGTTACTTTGAAAGAAAGGAAATTAGGTTTGCTTGGCAGAATGCTACCTTGTCAGCATACTATAAACAAAAAATAGACTTCAGGAGGACTAGGATGTGCAAAAATATTCCACGCTTGGCTTTAAAAGATGAGATTTTCAAATAGGTGTTTGAACACATAGTAAATGCATGTTTTTTTCAAATTTCATGTTATTCATTAATGATGAAATGATACTGGTAGCAAAAGATGTTCTTCTATGAATTATCAGAGGTAAGGAACCTAAGCTCACAATTTTGACTGGATTTAAATTATGACAGAAATAGGAAACATATCTTGAAGCGAATAAAAGGATTTTTATGAAAACTAATGATTCATCTCAATGTTGACAGAAGTGAAGCTGTATCTCTTGAAGCCATGGCTGACTTGATTTATTTTTTCCCAACTCTTGAAATAATATCAAGTACCATGGCTAAATCCATGATACAGTTGGAAACATGAAAATGCATCCCTGACATAATCTTCCCTACATTTGTGGATCAGCAATGCCACAGCCAATTCATTTACTGGATTCTGATGCAGTCTAAATATATATACTAAACCTATAATAAAAGGGAAATATATAAATATATAGAGAGACAATATTGCTGGTGTTTGCACCCTAATCTTTTTCCTTAAGAAGAAAAATATTTATTGTACATCAAAAACAAAAACAAAATAAAAACCTTTTACTTTTTTTAATCAAAAAAGGACAGGCATATGGCAATAGAACTGTAAATGAGAACTGTGGTCAGTAGTCAACTGTCACTCAACATGAACCTATTAGTTTAATGGATTCTCAAGTGTCATTACTAAGAAAAATAAGTATCTGCTTATTCAGAATGTAAAATGAATTAATACCCTACAAAATCCTCTGACAATTCTCACTTTTACTCTATCATTATTATGTACACTGATGTCAGAATAAGGGAAATGTTCACTTAAGGCAATGTTCAGATGCAAATATCGACAGTAAGTACCTCTCTTTAGCTGGCATGGTAAAGTTCATATTTAGTAGAAATTTTTCATCTCTCTGATCCATGCATTACATACCCCTTAGTGAGCAAATGCACTTAATATGACTAAAAATAGAGTCAGATGAAATTAGTCACTACAGAGAAGGAAAGGCAGACTCACAATGTAATGAGAAGGCTATGGGCTTTCCTGTCAGAGTAGCCAGGATTTCTCCATGATTTGGGGCTGTTACTTAGCCATGGGTTTAAGTTTGCTAAGCAGAAAATGGAGATAATGTTATATATTCCCTGGATAGATATTGTGAAAATTAGATGACATTTGTACACCACAGCTAACATGCTCTACATCGCTTTTTGTCATATTATTGTCTCCATTAAATATTATAATCTGTCATTCTAACATCTTTTGAGTCTTTCAGTACCACCTATTCCACAGCCTAACAGGACAGTATACAAAGCAGGGTTCCCCTATTCTACAAAGGCTTGTACAATAGCAGTAATTCAAACAAATCACTATTGATTCAAATGGATGAATGAATGCATTAGAAAATGCAAAGGGTCTTAGGAGTTCTTAGGAACACCTCACTATAATAGAAATGAAAAGAATTCTTTGTAAAGAATCATACCAGTTTAAGAATCCCAGTTTCAATAGCCAAGATTGGGTAACTGAGCAGATTGAAAAGAAACATGTTTTAACCTGCCTACAGTATAAACAAAGCCATACCATAACATTCTCTACAAGTTGGGACTATAATTTTAGAAATGAAAAGAGAAGACTCAGTTGGAGAAAAAAAAAAACCCTAATCTAATTAAATCTTACTCCACATAAATCTCAAAACATGAAAAGAACAATTTTGTTTGTACACCAGTTTCAAGTGGAAGGTAGGATATAGGTAGGTATAATGTGTTAAGTAGGAATAATGTGTTAATCTTTGAAGAAAGATATATACACTTTTCCTTTCATGAAGGTGCTAGAAATCATTTTAAATTGGTGGTTGCCTAATTTAAAAATTAAGATAGCATTATGCACTTTATGAAGAAAATTCTTCAAAGAAGAAAAACAGCTTTGAATATCATGGCTCAGCTTTACATGTCACCACCAGCCTGAGCAGCAGCTGTCTTGCAATTGGTGAATGCCCAGAATTCCTCAAGTGATTTTTCTATCAGTTCTCCTTCCCTGCCTCCAATTTTCGGCATATTATTCCTAAGCACTCAGTGAAGTCATGAGTGTAAGAGATGGCAGTTAATGCTCTCTTTCTCTGTGGCTAGCAGTCCTTGGGTTTACAATACCTTGAGCCAGGCCACAGTTAACCACTAAATATTTAAATTTTGGCTGGTTTCTCCTTACACCATTCCATGACACATTTTCCATTTCCTGCTACCTCACCAAGGATGAAAGTAGTCATGATTCCTCATCCGTAGAAACTGTTTCCACATTCTATATTTTAGTTCCCTTAGATTTCTTTTTGTCCTCAGCTTTATGATATATTGAAGAAAACTGTGATAGAGATTTTCTAGCTTATCCTCTGTGTTATGGTGGGAGTAATGGTTTCTTTTTACATCCTAACCAGAAACAGCATCTTTATAATTCATGAAGATTATTCTCACTGAAAACAGAATTCACATGAAGCAAGTATTTTCTTCTAACTTTAACAATGTATTTCTTCTACTTCTAGCTTTCATCATTTCTTTTGACCTATCATCTGTCAGTCTTATTTTTGTTCTCATGAAAGTAATGTTTCTTTTACCCACTTGTTGTTTACAAGGTTTTGTCTTTTTCCTTGTTTCATGATAGCTTTATTATGATGTGCCTAGGAAAGATTTTCCTTACTTTTTTCGTGGTGTACACTGTTTATAGGTCTTCTTGAATCTGTGGGTTAATTGTCTTTAACAGCATTTAACTTTTTGAATCATTTAACCTCTTTAACATTTAACTTCTTGAATCTGTGGGTTAATGTCTTTCAACAGTATTGGACAATTTTCAGACATTTAACTCAAATACTGCTTCTGCCTCATTTCCTCTCTCCCTTTCTTCCATGGCTCTTAGCACTATGAGACTTTTAAATATATATTTCTTTTCACTGAATCCCACAAATGTACAATTATTTTATGTATTTTTATTTTCTCCTGATTATCAGATTTAACATTGGTATTGACATATTTTTCATTGCACCAATACAGTCTTCTCCTGTACCTAGTTTGCTGTGAAACCTTCCTATTCATTTCTTAATTTTAGGTATTATATTGTTAAATTTGATTTATATTTATTGATTCAAGTTCTCTAATGATATTCTCCATTTTTCATCCTCATTCATTTATTTCTCTAGCTACTTCAAATACATTAATCATAGTTATTCTAAAACACTTGTTTGCTAATTTCATTCTCAAAATTAACTCTGGGCATGTTTCTATTTTCATTTAGTCATATACTCCTGTCTCTGTACAATGTAAGTCACCTATATTAAGAAAAAAAATGTAAAGTCTCCTTAAAATGTTATATTCATCCAACAAGTGTTCTTCTATCCTCCACCAAGCAGAGTAGAGCTCACATTTTAAATTCAATCAAGGATTAAAATAAAACCAAACCTTGGTTGTTGTTTTGAAAAATCTTAATCTGCTTTGGTTTTGCCCAGTACTTTGCTCTAAGTATTCCATTGTTATTTTTAATTCTTCCATTTTAAATTTGTAAAACTCTTCTTGGATTAGTTTGGGTTCTTTCATTACATGTCACAAAACCAACTCTGATTAACTTAATAAAAATACAGAATTTCTTGGAGACCTAAAGGACAGGTGAAGGACCAGGCTTTCAAAAAGGGCATGCTACATCCCATGAAATAGGTTAGTGTTGGGTAGGTGAATATTAGCAACTCTTAACCATCTGTAATTAGGTGCTTAGACACAAATCAATTGAAACACAATTTCAAATCTTTCTCATCTTGTTTCACTTCCTACAAGCAACCAAGTCTGGTTTTAAAAAGTATTAGTTCTTTTTAAAAAAAGACAATTTAAAAATAAATTTTAAAAAAGTATTAGTTGGAATCAGTTATCATTAAGTTTTGTGGGAAGATGGGGAACCTCTGAGAACATATATGGACGGCATGTGAATTTACTTAAACTAATGGAAGGGACGTTTAGATGATCTACAATCCATGACCTGCTCTTTTCAGTCAATTGTTTTTATATATATTCAAATAATCTTATTTCTCCTAAAAGCTTCTGACTAAGAAAACGTTCCTTATAAGTAAATAGAAGGGAAAAGCAAAAATATAGTATTTCTTGTTATCTCACTACGCAAATGTCATTGTGCACAAAGAACAATTTTGTACCCCGACCTTAAAATGAAATACCAACTTTCTGAAACCAATATAGGTGCCCACCTTTATTTCCAGGATGGCTTGTTACATTTAGTATTTCTAGAAGGCTTACTAGGATTCAGAATTTTATGGTTTAGATATATTTGAAAAGATTTATGTGAAAAATAAGAGATATTGGATCTAAAAGACTATGGTTCTTTATTTGATATGTTTAAATTAATGTACTAGAAAAATGATGTGTCTATGTAGCAGTAATATGTAGAAATGTAAAGACACTTTAGAATTTTAAAATATGAGTTATGAAATGTTATTGCTGTAGGGGATATTAGAGATCAAATAACCTTAATATATCATTTTATATTAATTATTCTATTCTGCATAAAAGGTTGAGTTAGTATGAATTATGCATGAAATTGTTTCATTTTTAGTTTTACAAATTCTGAGATTTGGGTCCTTGGGTTATAGTGCGTGATCTATTTGTTTAATCAAATGGTTTTCTCATTTAGTGAAAGAAATAGTAAATTTATTGTCTAATAGACTTAATATTTGAATTTCTTTTTTATGTGGCCCTACAAGTCCATAGAGAATGCAATTGAGCATTATCATTAGAAATTAGTGTACAGATAATAATATTCATTTTGATCCTCATGTGCTGATATTGCCTACTATTATAGCAAACAAAATTTGAGTTAAATATTTAATAATATGAATTTTTACATAGTAACAGACTATTATTAAGCATTCTGAGTGACAGTGCTGAATTACCAGGATGCCATTATCTTAAAGAACTCTTCTTCTGATACAGCCATTAGAGTTCATTAGAATAGCAGCAGTTAAAACAGAGGACTTGTCCAAAATCACACAGATAGTTAAATGGTATATTAAAGAAGAATATTCTCATTTCCATACACAGTGTTTTGTTTTGTTTTTTCCTGCAAATTTATTGTTTCTCTCATAGAAGGGATACTTTTTCAGCAAGGAATATTCATACATTTTCTTTATATCATGAGTGTGTTCAAGAGAATCACTCTACTTGTCCTAGAAGAGTTTACAGTTTAGTTTGCATATAAATTTGAAATGTATTGAAATGATTAAAGGTAAAATGTTTTTAAATGCAAATTAGCATAGTAAAAAGTGATGAGGTAAAAATGAGAAATCATGCAGGGTTAATCAATTACTTTGTGGAGAAGGAGAATTTTAACCTTTGAAAAGATGGTGATGAAAATGAATGAATGGATGTATTAGAAAAAATGACTCAGCTAAAAACACAAAGGGAGAAATGAGTGAATGCTACTTATAGGATAATAAAATCACTTCAGAAATAAGGATAATTATAATTACAATGGAGAATTAGAAAGCTGTTCAAAATTCTTTTTTATTTGGTGAATGGAAAATGCTAAATCACTAACTAAACCACTAGTTTTTTTGAGAGAAATAACTAACAATAAAAGCAGGTATGAAAAAGAGAATCTCAGCCTTAACAGATAGTGTCATTTAAAATATATATCTATCATTTGTATAGCAAATATGGAACTTGTCAAGATACATTTCTTAGCCTCTTTTACATGTAGATGTGTCCATGTGCTCACTTTGGGTCAGTGGTTTCCCTCTTCACCTTCTCATGGCCTGGAACGTGGATATAAAAACAAGTTCAGATGGAAGATATGAACAAGGACAGAACATCTGGGGGCAATAAAGCAAAGGAAAAGTTCTTGGATCCCTAAGTGCTTTTCTGCTGTTTATCCTCTCTACTAGTCCTGTGCAATTCACCTTTCTACTGTTTTGTGAGAGTAAACTCCCATGTCATTCAAGCCATTGAATTTGAGGTCTCTTATTCCAAAGCTATAGCTTACTAACACAGAAACTGGTACCTGGAAATGGGGTTTTACAGCAATAAAATTTAAACATGTGACATTGTATTGGTGTTTGGAGAACAGGCAGAAGAAAGGATATACCATAAGCAGGTAAACTTCTGACTCTTGTCTTGTGGAAAATATTTGTTGGACTATAATTGGTGGTCATTGGGAGGCACAATGAATATAAACCTTTGAACTTATACCCATAGGGGAAGAGCCTGGAAAAACACAGAATTCTGACTGTTCCTGGTTACTTTTAGTTCAGTTAAAAATATGCCAGTTTGCAAGCAGAGGTGGAACTGAGATTCTGCCTATGGTCTGTAATCTAAATTACTGAGAATCAGAAGACAGAGAGATGAAAAAGTCTATGTTTTCATCTTAAATAGTAAGTTTAGGTTATTACCACTCAGGGCCTTTAGCTGTCAGATAGGTCCTCCCAAATTAAAAAATGTTTAGGTTGCTACTCTCCCAACAAACCTATTGTTTCTTTTGGTGCCTACTCCTGCATTGAGGGAGACAGCAATGGGAAACTTACAGGTGCTGATAATGGTTGCCACTGGGTGCTGATGCAAAATATCAAAACTCTGATGGCTTTATAGAGGATCTTTATTTGGGTAGAAGCTTATAGTCACAAAGCCCCAAAGAGTCCAATTCATGGTTACTTAAGAGGTACTTTCTCACCCAAATTCTGCTGCCACGTGTTGATGCAAGATGGAGGGCAATGTCTGCAGCCTTCCTCTTTCCTCTTAAGGGTCGGTGGATCCAGTTTCTTCTGATCTCAGCTGTAGGTTGGCAAAAGATCCATCTCTCTTCCTCTGGGGCTTGTTTCTTCCTAGGCTCAGCTGCTCTGGTCTCTCCACAAGGTTAGCTGTAGACTACCATGCTCATCTTGCTTCCTGGGGCGGTGTCTATGGAGCACTCTCTCTTCCTGCATATTTGCTTCTGTGTTTTCCTTCTATGTGTCTTTTTCTGTGTAAGTGTTGTCCCCCAAGGGAGCAGGGATGCAAAGCCCTCCTGACAAAGCCAAATCAAAGCCCTGATATTAATTTGATCAAATAAAAGTGAAACCTCTGAACTTAATGCAATCAAATCATATCACAAGCCCAGAGGAACAGACCAGTTTACAATAAAAAATCAGTATTTCTTTTTGGAATTCATCAACATTACCAGACTGCCACACCCACTTTAATGGTATTAATCTATTCACTGAAAACAACGCAAAACAGACAGGCAAAAGCAAATGCAAAAAGGAGATGTAATAGGGGGAAAATTCATATGAGCGTTGAACATTTATTATCTGCAAAGAGAAGGTGTAACTCTGGCTGAGTTTTGTCTAAAAGCTTTTGATCAGACACAAATATTAAAGAACATAAATAAAATTTTGGTTTGCTCTGACAATCTAAAACCCATGTCCTGTATTTGAAACTTACATTTTTAAGCTGTGTTCTAGGACTATCTTCATCAGAATCATGTGAGGTACTTGTTAAAATGCAGATTATTGAGTCCCACCCAATAACTAATAAACAGATCTCTGTTGGTGGACTGCTAAAATGTTTTTAAAACCAAAATGCTAGTTGATATTTATGCACACAAAACTTGAGAACAATTTTTCTCATATTAAATATGAATTAATATTGAATATAGAAATATTTGTTTTATTTTTTGCAGGTCAATGACAAGCAGAAACTAAATGAATATATTTGATGGAATTGAAATAAAAAAGTTATTTTTAGATGCCTCCCTTTATCATTTTCTAGAAGTTTTATGGTCTTGGCTTTTATATTTAGGTCTTTGATCCATCTTGAGTTAATTTTTGTAAAAGGCATAAGATCATAATCCTCTCTCATTCTTTTGAATATGGATATCCAGTTCTTCCAGAACCATTAGTTAAAGTATTAAATTGTTTCATAAACTTTACACACAAATGTGAGCAATGAAAAAAAAAATAGACAAGTGGGACCTCCTCAAAAGTAAAAACTTTTGTGCTTCAAAGGATTTTGTCAAGAAAGTGAAAAGGCAGCCTACTCAATGGCAGAAAATATTTAGGAACCTTATCCAATAAGGGTCTAATATACTGTGTATACAAGGAAATCTTAAATCTTGAAAATAAAAAATATAACCGATTTTAAAAATGGGCAAGAGATTTGAATAGACACTTTCCAAAGAGGAAATACAAATGACTGAAAAGCACATGAAAAGATGTTCAACATCACTAGTTATTAAGGAAATGCAAGTCAAAAGTACAATGAGGTATCATCTTACAACTATTAGACTGGCAGCTATTAAATAAACAGAAAACTTCAAGTGTCAGAGAGGGATATAGATGAATTTGAACACTCATTCACTGCTGGTGGGATGGTGCAGTCACTGTGAAGGATAGTTTAGCAGTTCCTCAGGAAGCTAACGATAGAATTGCCATATGATCTAGCAATGCCACTACTAGGTACATACCCAGAAGAATTGAAAATGGAACATGAACAGATATATGCACACCAATGTTCACAGCAGCACCATTCACTACTGGCAAAAGTTGTAAGCAACCCAAGTGTTCATTAATGGGTAAATGGATAAACAAAATGTGGCATATGCATACAAAGGAATATTACTCAGCTGTTAGAAAAAATGAAGTGTTGACACATGTTACAACATGGATGAACTTCAAAGACCTTATGTTGAGTGAAGTAAGCAAGGCACTAAAAGGCAAATATTGCATGATCTCACTGATATGCAGTAGAGATATTGAGCAGACTCAGAGATAGAGTCTGGAAGATAGTTTACCAGAAGATAGAAAGGGTGTAAAGAGTTCAATCTGGGCAGAATCTATGGTAATGTGGATGAGGGTGGTTTGGTAGTGGATAGGGGTGATGGTGGTGCAGAGATTTGAGTGGGGTAGATGTTGCTGGAGTGTGAGGTTGAGTGAGGTTAGTGGTTGGTGGGTTGGGTTATCTACAGAACTGGGGTAGGACTGGAGGAAGGAAAAGGCAGACTTTGGGGAGGTTGAAGTCTGTGGTTGAGAATTCAATTGTGGGAATGTTCTTTCGGCACATATGGTGTGTGGGTCACTGGACAGGGTGTTGGTGGAGGGGGGATATGTGGGAAGGGTGTATATGAGGAATGCATCTATGGAATATGAATGTGTTCATTTTGTCACAGCATGTTATCTTAGTGGTGGAAAACCAAAAAATAAACAACAAAATATTAAATTCCCAACCAGGGTAGGCTTCTACATTCTCAAATAGAGAGTCAAGAATCCCTCAATTACATAGACAGTGCCTAATAAAAGACAATAGACCAATATGCCAAGCCCTCAATATTAATTTATGTATGTATGAACCCTATTCTTGTAAAATTGAATCTTCCCCAAATAATAACTATTACCTAATAGTTATCTCCTGAAAACCCCCTAGTTACTCAGTGTGGCCTCTCTCTAAGCCAAACTCAGCAAATAAATACTCTATCTTCTCCCTGGCATGGGATATGACTCCTGAGGATGAGCCTCCCTGGCACCAGGGAATTAATACCAAGCACCAACCAGTGATGCATTTGGAAAAAGATCTTAATCAAAAGGGGGAAACATTAAATATAAAAGAGATTTTATGGCTAAGAGAATTCAAAGTGAGTTGGGAGGTCATTCCAGAGGTTAAACTTATACATGTCTTAGGTAGCTCTTACTATCTGCCCCAGTAAACAAAGTCTTAAATAGGGGTGCTCCTGAGGACTCTAAAGCCATCTGGATACTATAGGCAATGCACACAATCCCTAGAAATCTGCACCCTGTCTGTGAGTCTTATCTTGGAATATATGACAATCTATTTCCCAATTGTAACAGAGCTAGACTCGTTTATAATTTCCCTACACATGGTCCTTCTACCCACCTTTTTTCAGCCTATAATTGGCAGTACACTCATTACATATATGTCTCAGAGACTTAAATTGTCCACATGTGCATATGCCAGTTGAGCCCTGAATCTCAGCAGAGTTGCAGCCAACATGTACACTTCAGTTTATCAGACTCACCCAGGACAATGAACAAAATGATGATGATGGACAACCCCCTCCCAAAAAACAGAGAGTATCTACATCTGCAAGCAAGACAGTCCCTTCCATCTGTCCCATATGATCTGAGTGCCCTCTCAATCTGAAACAGAATGGGCATCACCATTCCAAACTTCTCAAGGTTGAGGAATGAGCAAACATTATGGGGGAAAGCAACCTTGAATAAAGTAAACTTAATATTGCAGTAATGAAAGAACATGTATAATTATTACAAAGATAGTGGTTACAAGAGGTTCTGAGGGAAGGGGAAAGGAATAATAGGAGGAACATAGAACATTTTTAGGGCATTGAAATTACGGGTAAACCACAATGTAAACTATAGGCCTTGGTTAGTAGCAATGCTTCAATATTTATTTATCAATTGTAACAAATGTACCATACTATTGTAAGATGCTATTAATAGGGGAAGAGGTGGAAGGGGGAGTGAGTGAGTGGGGTATATGAGATTCCCCTAGACTTTTGATGTAACTTTTCCGTAATCTAAAACCTATTTAAAAATAAAGCTTATTATGTGAAAAAATGCTTATTTTCAAAATAACTGCACTTATACAGACTTATGGCTATGAACCTAAAGATTGTCTATCAACTGTTTGGCTATACAGTCATACCTTTGTACTAGACTACTTTGAAACATATCAAATTTGGTACTCGACATATTTTGACATGAAAATTTTGTCTCAATAGTCATTGTTTTGTACTTGACACATAAGCTAGAACTTGCCAGTGTTGGTTGCCTTGTGACTCACTACACTTTCCAGCCAAAACAAAGGGTCCATTAGTCACATGATAAC
Organism: Dasypus novemcinctus; assembly: GCF_030445035.2. Lineage (NCBI taxonomy): Eukaryota > Metazoa > Chordata > Mammalia > Cingulata > Dasypodidae > Dasypus > Dasypus novemcinctus. The sequence continues at coordinate 55,481,108 of NC_080684.1, read as the reverse complement.
TCCTGCCCTGTACACATCCCATTGTGGTCTTATCCTTAGTGTCTGTGGTCATTTTGTATATTTTTGTGGGTTTTTTTTCTTATCACGATCCTAAGAAAATGAACAGTGATAGAGCTAAGCAGAAAAGAAAATTTCTTCCCACCACCATTGAGCAAAAAAAAAAAAAAAGAAATAATAGGTAAATATGAGAGTGGTATTTGCATTACTGATCTTGGTAGGGAATATGGTATGCCTAAAACAACAGTCTCCACGATCATTAAGAATGAAGAAATGATATAAAAGGCTGGCGTTGCAAAATGAGTTAAAGCAGTAACAAAACAGCATTCCCAAATACTCAAGGAAGTTGGAAAGCTCTTATTAATTTTGGTAAAAGAAAAGCAGTTAGTGGGTGACTGTGTATTGGAAGTCATGGTATGTGAAGAAGGGAAAGTGTTGTATGCCGATCTTTCGAAAAACAAACTAGAACGGAGTGATGAGAGCATTGCAGTTCAAGGCCAGTCATGGCTGGTTAGATAATTTTAAAAAGAAGACTGGCATCGATAGTGTTGTGAGGCATGGTGAGGCAATGAGTGCTAATAAAAAGGCTACTAATGAATTCAGCCATGAATTTCAAGACTATGTAGCAGCTGAGGGTTTTATTCCCCCACCAAGTTTTTAACTGTAATGAGACTGGAGTTTTTTTCGGAAAAAATGCCAAGTAAGTCCTATCTCACAAAGAGGGGAAGGCATTACAAGGCCATAAACCAATGAAGGGTAGTCTCACTCTATTGTTGTGTATTGTTGTGTGGCAATACAAGTGGGGACTTAAAACTCAAGCCTCTACTAGTCTATCATAGTGAAAACCCCCAAGTTTTCAAGAAGCATAATGCCATAAAAAGCAAACTGCATGTGATGTGGAGGGCAAACAACAATGCTTGGGTCACAAGGCAATTTTTCACTGGTGGAAAATGAAGTGAAAAAATATTTGCTGAAAAAGATTTGTCTCTGAAAGCTTTCCTATTTTTGGACAATGGACCTGCCCACCTTCCAGGATTGGAGGATGACTTACTGGAGGAGTTAAGCTTCATCATTATCAGATTCCTGCCCCTCAACCCTACTCTTCTCATCCAGGCCATGGACCAGCAAATCATTTCAAACTTCAAAAAGTTGTATACCAAGGTGCTTTGGGATCACCTTTGACACCCAGTTGACCCTCAAAGAATTCTGGAAGAAGCATTTCAATATCCTATACTGCCTGGAACAAATTCTCTTATAGGACAATGAATTTAGCAGGGAAGCATTTGTGGCCAGAAGTTGTGACTCAGAGCGACTTCAAAGGATTTGAGGCTGACTCCAAGCCTGAAGGTACAGAGGGTACAGCTGTGCCGAATATTGTATCTTTGGGCTAATCCATGGGTCTGGAGGTCAATGCTGCTGATGTTGAAGAGTTAGTGGAGGAACATTGTGAAGAGCTCAGCACTGAGGAGCTGCAGGAACTACAGAAGAAGCAACAATAAGGTGGCTGAAGAGCTTTTTTCAGGTGAGTAAGAGGTAAGGGAAGATGTCCCCAGTTTCTAGATAAAAGAAATATGAGCAAAATGAGCAGAAGTTCAAAACTTTGTGGAGAAGTACCATCTGGACAAAGATCTGAGAAGCAGAAATGTGAATTTATTGAATGACCAATTTTACACTTTCAAGGAACTCTGAAAAGAAGACAGAAGTAGTCCTCTTTGGTTAAGTTTTCAGTGAAGGTGACAAAGAGTGTGTCAGAGCCTGTGGTGCAAGTTGGAAAAAAGGCAGAAAAGAGAAGAACACTTGAAGTGCAAGTGCCGATGTTTTATTGGAGGGGAACTCTCTTTCCAAGCAACACTCCATGTAACCTCTCCTACTCATCATTCTCCTCCCACCATTCCATTAGGCCATGGACTCTTCTCAGTACAGGTAAAGTGAAGTTTTTATTGTATTTAATCTAAGTATTTATTAATTTTTAGATTTATTTTTAATGTAAAGTAATGTTATACAACCCTATCTTCCTACATATTGTCTTAAAAATGTGCATTGTCTTTAGTTTGGGAACATATTAAATTTATTTACATTATTCCTTATGGGAAAAATTTGTTTTGAACTCATTTTTGGTACTCATCCTGCCTCCCAGAACCAATTAACTTCAAGTATGAAGGTACCACTGTATCTGCTTTTTCGGCAGTTAACTAAACAAATTAAATTCTGTCTTATTATTGCTCTTAGAAGAAAAATGTTGTGCCTTTTTACTTAAGTATAATATTTTGGCAAAACAGCTAAAAGTTCCAAAAATTTTGATGAGGGTGTATCAAAAGTATGTATAATTTGTACAGTCCTTCCTTATTAAAAAAAAACAATCTAGTCATAAAATCAATCAATTGGAAGAGATGCAAAAGGGTTATAAACGTGTCTTTCAAAAGCACAAGCAGCAAAAGAACTAATAGATAAATGGGACTTCCTCAAAATTAAAGACTTCTGCACCTCAAAGGAGTTTGTTAAGAAAGTAAAAAGGGAGCCTACACAGTGGGAGAAAATATTTGGCAACCATATATCTGATAAGAAACTTATAACTTGCATATATAAAGAACTCATATATCTTGAAAATAAAAAGATAAACAACCCATTTAAAAAATGGGAGAAAGATTTAAACAGACACTTCTCCAAAGAAGAAATACAAATGGCTAAAAAGCACATGAAAAAATGCTCCAAATCTCTAGCTATCAGGGAAATGCAAATCAAAACAACAATGAGATACCATCTTACTCCCATAAGATTGGCAGCTATAAAAAAAACAGAAGAATACAAATGCTGGAGAGGATGTGAAGAAAGGGGAACACTCATCCACTGCTGGTGGGAATGCAAAAGGATCCAACCATTCTGGAGGACAGTTTGGCGGTTTCTTAAAACGCTAACCATAGATTTGCCATATGATCCAGCAATACCACTGCTGGGTATATACCCAGCAGAACTGAAAACAAGGACACAAACCGATATATGTACACCAATGTTCATAGCAGCATTGTTCACTATCGCCAAAAGTTGGAATCAACCCAAATGCCCATCAACAGACGAGTGGATCAATAAAATGTGGTATATACACACAATGGAATACTACGCGGCTGTAAGAACAAATACACTACAAACACACGTGATAACATGGATGAATCTTGAGAATCTTATGTTGAGTGAAACAACCCAGGCATTGAAGGACAAATACTACATGACCTCAATGATATGAAATAAACAAGCTGCCTCAGAGAGCTAGAGACTGAATGATAGGCTTACAGGAAATCAGGGGGTGGAGGAAGGATGTGAGCCGACGTCTGCAGGGGTGGAATTTATGATGAGCTGGTGGTAAGTATGAACACAAAGAAGAGATAAAATGGGGGCAAGGGGCTGCCTTTGGGGGGGCTTTGTGGGTTTGAGGGGGGCTGGGGATGGGCAGATGAGTAATATTGCCCAATAAGTGGGGGGAGGGAGGGGTAGCATACGAACACAGGAGAGTGTCAGGTGTTGGTTGAGAGTAAAATGCTGAAAAAATCGTATCAAAATATAATTAAGAGGGTTACCTGTTTAGGATGCTCGGAAGGGATGGCCCGATGCGGGACGGGCTCCTGGGGAATGTCTGAATGCTCATTTTGCCAGAGTGGGTGATACCATTGGGTAGAGACCCAAGTAGTGAGAGTGGGGGTGGACCCACATCCTGGGGAGGACTAATGCCATCAAATAGAGGGAACTGTATCTCTCTGGAGAAAGGGTGGCTCCCAGGGCATTGGGGCAGCTGAGCAATTTAGGACCTGAACACTGTTGCAAGTATCTCTGGACGTGGCACCTCGGGAAACGGAGGTTGGCTGTCACTGTGGGCACCAAGGGGATGGGAAAATGGATGTTAAATGTGTGAAACCAACGTAAATGAGGGGTAAGAGAGGAGTTTCGTGAGAATACACAAGGAAGGATATAAAATATGTAATATTACATCATAAACATATAGGGGACGACAGAATGACAATGTAAACCATAATGTAAAACATAGGATAACTAAAAATGTTAGAAAACTGCGTGTCCTAAAGTATGCACCACAATGTAATCACAGATGTCACCTGGTTTGAAAGCTATTGTCTCAGACTATGTACATCACTTTAAGTAAATATGTTGTGAATAGGTTGTAAGAGTATCGCTGTGGAAGGGAAAAGGTTTTGTAATGGATGTGTGGGAATGCTGTATATTGCATACATGAATTGCTGTCGTCTAGGGCTCTTGTGAAGAGAAGGTCAATAATTAGGGGGAAAAGAAAAGGAAAAGAAAAAGATAGGATGTAGAATTTTCCCAAGTCAACACGTATTCTATATCTAACCTTTAAACCCATCGCTATATTCCATTTTGCTAGTAAGAGATCCTGACATGATATTGGGGCTTCAATATTCAGAAAGTTCTGGATCCCAGAGTGGTCCAACAATGGCAGTGGAGAAATACTGGCATGGGATACTATTGACAGGGGATAAATGGCTGACGGGAGCTATACAGGGCATATGTCCAGGGTGCATGGTAATGTTTGGATATACTCATAGTGGCAAAAATTAAAAACTAAAGCGGGGGGGGTACTGGGTCCCTGGCCGGGGGTGCTGTGCCGTGGTCCCTAGGGGAGCAGCGGCAGCCCCCCAAGTGCAGCGGCAAGGACCGAGAAGGAATGAAGGTCCAACAGTAAGCCCCTGATACTAATGACTATGCTTGTGAGCCTACAGGCCTGAAATAAGAACAAGGCCTAGAGCAGCACTGTGCCTGGGAATCTCCTCCTGACAGCCTTCATGTTACTCAAATGTGGCCAGTCTCGAAGCCTAACTCAGCATCTAAATGCAATGCCTTCCCCCCAGCGTGGGACATGACACCCGGGGATGAGCCTCCCTGGCACCGAGGGATCACTATCAACTAACAACTGATAATGCAACTGGAAAATGACCTTGAATTGAAGGTTCGATGCGGATCAGTAGAATATCCCTGTCTACATAGAATAATATGACTTTAAAATGCTGTTTGACCTACTGTAAGGGGGAAATAGAAAGGAGAAATGAGTTTATATGGCTATGAGTCTCTAAAAAAAAAAAAGAGTCTGGAGGCTGTCAGAAGGATTTCCCTTATGCACAACTGAGCAGAGTCTAAGAGACAGATAAAGTAGATACAATCCCCAGGTATTGGTTCCTTTGAGGGCTAAAGGGACCCACGGGTTCTACGGTCATGGCAGATAGGGTTCACTGCCATGTCAGATGGCCCTTCTATGGAGCTGGTGTTTCTGAGTGATGAAACTGGACCCAGAGGGGATCTCTTTTCATAAGACTATCATGCTACTTTACTGGAATTGTAGTTGGTATTGGGGTTTAAGATATATTTAGGGGATTGAATCTTTTTACTGACAATATGATAGCCAGGCCCTGAGCCTCAACAGACTCCAGCTCCTACAATCTGAATTATTGGACTCACCTCACTCAGCTAAGATGGAGTTGAAGAAGGGCAACCACCACACCATGGAGCCTAGAGGGCCTACAACTGAAAGCAGGAGGATTGCATCCAGTAACCATGTGGAATCTGAGCCTCCTCTTGACATAGAGTTGCAACGGACACAAACAATCCAAGGACCTCAGAGAAAAGGTGGCAATGGAGTGGGAAAAGTGGACATGGTGGCTGTTGGGTATGGGGAATGGCAGGAAGAGATGAGATGTGGAGGTGCCTTTGGGACTTGGAGTTGCCCTGGATGGTGCTTCAGGGGCAATCACCGGACATTGTAAATCCTCCCAGGGCCCACTGGATGGAATGGGGGAGAGTGTGGGCCATGATGTGGACCAATGACCATGAGGTGCAGAGATACCCAGAGATGTACTTACCAAATGCAATGGATGTGTCATGATGATGGGAGTGAGTGTTGCTGGGGGGGGGGGGGGGAGGGGTGCGGTGGGGGTGGTGGGGTCGAATGGGACCTCATATTTTTTAATGTAATATTTTTACAAAATCAATAAAAAAAAATCAAAAAAAAAAAAAGAAAGGCTTAACTTCTTTTTCCTTAAGCTTCAAATAATGATGTGAAAGTTAACCACTATGGCCTTAATAAATGTTGACTCAGGACCATTTTTGTTAAATGCAGAGTTTCTTTGAGGTCAAATAGTACATTATACCAAGAAAGAGGTAAATTACAAAATAACATAGAAACAAAACATGTGTTTGAAGAATTGATATTAGAAATGGTAAACACAGAAATAATCTTTGCTATTAGCACTCTATACATCTTCCCTTATAATTTCCACCTGAGCTTGTTTTTAATTGCATTAGCATACCTTGTGCAATATGTTTATTAACCTACATAATTAGCTCACTTACTAAATCAAATATTACTTGAGATCAAAATATAATGTTTTATACCAAAGACTGTATCATTACAATTAAATATTAAAAGGATATTCAGGTCATTTCCTTTGTGAAAATAACATATGGCAGCTATAGCATACACTAATAATATCAAGATAATGGCTATATATTTAGATCAAGTCTGCATCTCCAAGTTTGGTTTAATTGCCACTCTCATCCCAGAGATCATTTTAAAAAATCATTGTTATTTTAAGATATTTCTGATTTTAACCAAATTAAATTTAAAATTTTAATGCATTTTAGTGTTAAAAATAATAGCTGAAAAGTTATCTGAATCACCATATTTTTAATATGTATTTATATTTACCTCATGTACATATATTAATGGAAAATTTTACTGTACAGCCAAAATTTATTTTTATTTAAAGTTGTCATCATTCCTACATTTTTAAAATACAAAATTACTATATTTAATAAGGGAATTAAATTTTATCTGTGACAATGGCAGCACCCTACTGTTTTGAAGACTTTTTTGAGCAATTTCACATAATTTCAAGATCTGAACATTCAAAGTACTCAAAAAGGTTCCTGTGAAAAAAGCAAGTAACTTACATTAACTTTATAAACACATAGAAAATAAGCATATATATGCTCATAAGCAAATATATGACAGCTATCACCAGTGGACAGTATATGTTTCTATGGAAATGAGTGCAGTAATGATTTCCCTTTCTTTCAGAAAATACAGCAGAAGAAATAGCAGTGCCTCATCAATTAACAAAGGGGGAGGGAGGTAGTGGGGATATCAAAGGAAAAAGTGCACCGCACAATATGAAATAGGCAAGGATGACATTATTCAGGTGCTGCTATAGCATGGAAGGAGAAATAGAACTCAATTCCATGAAAGCTTTTTTAAGGACTGGGAGGTTGCAGGATAAGCACTGGCAGATGGGAAGGGGTTCTGATCCCTCAGAAGAATAAGTGGCTTACTGAGATTGCAATTAGGACCACTTGGTCCAGAGTGTTTTTCTTTGTGATACTTAGGTCACCTGGAATCTGTAAGGACTAGAGGGAAGGTGAAGGGATAAGCAACTACCTACTTAGGAGGCTTTCAGGCACCTAGATTGTTTAAAGGCCAGGATAGCAGGGAAGTCAGGGACCTGGAGTCAGGGAAAACCTTCTACAGTTTAGTCAAGCTAAAATTTAAGGTAGTCTTGATAAGGGAGAAAATTTTCACTTTATGGCCAAAAGCTATTTTTACTTAAATTGATTGTTTCAGTTTTCTAGGCTGCTCAAAGAAGATACTATGAAATGGGTTGGTTTCAACAATGAGAAGTTCCTAGCTTAGTTTGAGTCATTGAAAATGTCCAAATCAAGTCATCATCAAGGTGATGCATTCTTTCAGAAGATCAACTGCCGGCAATCCTTGAGATCTTCTGCAATATGGTAAGAAGATACACGGTGATATCTTCAGATCTCACTTCTCTTCCATGTTTTGTTGCTTTCAGTTTCTTGCTATCATGGCTTTATCTCTCCCTCTCTTTATCCATTCCATTCATAAAGGACTTCAGTAATAGCATTAAGACCCATCCTGAATGAGGTGGGTCACCCCTTACCTGTCTGTAGTAGCCTCCTCAAATGTTCTACTTACAAGGGGTTTGCATCCACAGGAATAGATTAGATTTAAGCAAATGTTTTTCTAGGATACATACAGTTTCAAACCACTACACTCATTCTCTTGGCCCCCAAAAAAGACACATTCTTTCCATATGAAAAATGCATTCTTTCCATCACAATATCCCAAAAGCATTAAATCATTTCAGTAACAATGATTAGTACAAAGTCTAATCAAAATTGGTTATAGGTGTGGCCTATCCTGGGGCACAATTCCCCTCCATCAATGGACTTGTGAAACCTAGAGAAGTTATCTGCTCCCAGTATATAATGGAGGGCAGTCATAGGATAAACATTCCCATTCCCTTCACATAGGGAGAAACTGGTAAGAAAACAGAGGTCACAGATCCCAAACAACTCTGAAACGCTGTAGAGCATACACCATTATATTTCAAGTCTGAGAATCATGTATGGAATTATGTTTTGTCTTCTTCCAGGCCTGATGGAGTGGCAACCCCATCCATTCCAGGTGCTTGTGCTATGGTCATATTTTCCCTGAGGTCTCTGCCTTCTTGAAGCTTTGGAGTGATAGCCAGACTCTCTGCAGTTGCCTGGGCATAGGCTCAACCCTCTCAGAACACTGGGGTGGCAGCCAGATTCTCTACAATTCTCAGGGAAAAACCTCCAACCTCTGAGAGAATTCTGGGATGTAGCAGTCATCCTGAACAACAGGGTGGAAGGACCATCCTCTCCAAGTACCAGGACATACTCACCCTTTTCACATACTCTCTTGACCCAGAAGACATTTTCAGTCTAGACCTCAGCTTCCATGGTCTTTCACTTGAAGTGATTTTTCCTTCAGTCTCTCCCTTTTCCATCCCTTTTATTCCATGCTGGCAGTTTCCATTCATATAGATCTTGCAAAAAATAAAAACTTGTTAGTTTTGCATGTAGATGTAGAACACAGGGGTCCAAACCATCAGACAAAAGAACTTCCCACAGATCCTTCCAGGCTAACTGTATTTCCGATCTTAACTTGGACTGAAATGGCTGAATGCACTCATGTTCAGTTAAACTCTCACATGGAGCTCTATTCTCTGGGGATTCACTTTCCAAAGCTCAGAATTTTCCCAGTCATCAGTTTCTGGTTTCTTTGTGCCCAAAACTTTAGTTGTCAGCTTATTCCTTTCCTCTCACATTCTACTATTAGCTGAAAAGAGAAATCAGATTGTATTTTCCACATTAACTTGGTTATCTCCTTAGGTAAATATCCAAATTCATTGCTTTCAAATTCTGCCTTTGATGACATCAGAACTCAATTTTGCTAGGTTCTCTGTCTCTTTAAAACAAGCGTTACCTTTCCCCACTTTCCAATAACATTTACCATTTCTGTCTAAGATCTCACTAGAAGTACCAACAGTCTCTTAAAAGAAATATAGGATTTTTCTATCAAGCACCTCACTATTCTTCTATCCTCTACCCATTATCCAATTCCAAAGCTGTTTCCATATTTTGGCATTGCAATAGTAGCACACCAATATCCTGGTACCAAAATCTGTCTTAGTTTCCAAGCCTGCTCAAAGCAAATACCATGAAATGGGGCAGCAGGTTAAACAATGGGAATTTATTCTCTCTTGGTTTTGAGGTCAGAAAAATGCTCTAATCAAGGCTTCACCAAGGGGATGCTTTCTTCCCCAAAATCAACTGCTGGTGATACTTTGCTACCCTGCCCAAAGGCAAGGTACATGGTGGCATCTGCTTGAATTTCCCTTCTCTTCTGGATTTTGTTGTTTTCAGCATCTTGCTTCCATAGCTTTCTCTCTCCCTCTCTGTATTCATTCCACTTATAAAGGAATATAATAATAACAATAAGAACTAGCCTGAATGAGGTGGGTCACACCTTAATTGAAGTATCTTCATCAAAAGGTCCTTCTTATGATGGTTCCACACTCACAGGTATGAGTTGGATTTAAGAGTATGTTTTGCTGGGGTACATACAGTTTCAAACCACTGCATCATCAATTTCTATAGTTTTAAAAAAATAATATTATTAAATGTGGGAATTAAATGTAAAAGAATTAATAATAACCTCTTTTAAAAATTTGAAATGGACTTAAAGTGCTTTTCAATGGCACATATCCCTGGCAGAGTGCATAAAAGTTCCTAACACCCTTTTTTCCTACTCTCCAAACTAAGTTTTTAGATTAAAAATTATTTTTAAATAATTTCTTGGAAAAGCAATTCATTTTTATCTATCAGATTTACAAAAATAAGCATTTTCATCATTTAATTATTTATATGTATCAAAATGTGATATCCTTCTATAGTCCTTACATTGTTGTAAAGTTAAAATCTTAATAGATGCTTCAGAATTACCTCATATGATTTATAAAGTATGGCTTTTAAATTTGAAATATTATGAACTCAGAACTATTCACCTTTACAAATTAATCTATTGAAGCTATTTTCTGTGGGTTTCAATATCTAAAATAATATAACGTAGTTATATTAAATACATTTTGCTTTTGGATTTAATTCACTGTTTCTAAAATATCTGTTACTCAATTGTTTTAATTAGTCAGCCACAGGGATGCTGATGCAAAGTATTAGAAATCTGCTGACTTTTCTAAAAGGTATTTGTTTGGAGTAAATCTTACAGTTACAAGGCCCTGAAGAATCTAAATCAAGGTTACTCCCTTACCAAACTCTGTTGCCATGTGTTGAAGCAAGATGGCAGGAGGCATCTGCAAGGATTGTTTCCTCTTCCCTCTTAAGGCACCATGGGTTCAGCTTCTTTCAGATGTAGGTTGGCATAGGATTCATCTCTCTTCCCAGGGGGCCTCATTTCTTTCTGGGCTCTTGCTGTATTCTCTTCGCAAGGTCAGCTGTAAACTATCAAGCAAATGGCTCATCTCTCATCCTGGGGCCTCGGCCATCTCTCTGGAGCTGTCTCTCTTCCTCTGTGTATCTTCTCTGTGTATCTACTTTTGTGAGTGTCTGTATATATCATAGTCCACAAAGGGGGCATGGACTCAAATTGAATTGCCCTAATGATATGATTGAATCCAAGTCCTAATCTTAACATAATTTAATCAAACTCATCTCAACTGAATCTAATACAATCAAAAGGTATACTGCCCAGAGGAACAGACCAGTTTACAAAATAATCAAATATCTCTTTTTGGAATTCATAATCAATCTGCGATACCAAGTTCATAAGGACTTCTTTTATTCTTATACTAGGATAAAAATACACAAAAAAAATTTAGGAAGACCTAGTATAATTTGAAGCCCTTGGCTAATTTGATTGCTCTAACATCTTCAGAAAAAGTATAGAATTGACAAATGGAAGAGCTTTCCATTATTTCAAGCATTTCAAAGCAATGATACACGTGTAAAACATTAAAATGTTGTTATCCTAAATATCTTTTTCAAAGTAAAATGTTTCCACCACATGGATTTTCATTATCTAAATGTTTCAATTGCATGTGAAAATGTTGACACATTTCAAATATAGGTGTTGCTCTATTTAAGAAAGCAAGATGGTAACATGGAATATTTGACATGTCTGGCTGGCTCATCCCTGCAGTCTTGGTATAATAGGAACTTCTCTGATCATTTACAGTTGTTCTTTCATAAATGAGTTTGGTTGGCCATTGGCATGCAGTTACTAACCATAGTCCTATTCCTTGCCTGGACTAGGGGCAAAGTAACTCCTATATTCGTTGCAAGTCCTATATCCTGGACATGTAAGTGCATTTGTCCAATGTGTTCAATCAGCCTCTTCATAGATCTGAAGACTGGCCCACTTCAAGTTTTCTAAGGAGATAGAAAAAGCAGTGAGATCAACATTAACAACAGGTCCATTACCCAGTTCCTTATTAAAATGTGCATTGTTGTTCCTGAATTCTGCTTCACTTGTTCATTAAAATCCATGCTATTCTCAGCCCTTAGCAATGATCTTAATTTACAGTTATTGGTTTCCTAGTGTTGTTAATCTTTACTATAACTGAGTGACATAGTAATACAGATTCTCATTCTACTTTGTGTAATTTTCTCCAAAGAGTATAATTTATAAAGAGCATTTGAAATAGCAGTATACATTTCAAAAGACATAAGTAACTTTAAGATTATTTATTTAAAATGAGGATCAATTCCAACCCCAAATTATTTTTTAAAAATTTTATTTCACTTTATTGAGGGATTTTCTTTCCCGAAAACATTGGGCTTCTACACCAACTTCTGCCAAACACAATAATTGAGAAAATAAAACCCTAGTGAAAGATAGTACTGTTGGAAGTAAAATATTTGGGTCCAAAGCATGCAATCATGTGAGAAAGCATTACTGAAAGTGGATGCAAAGTGTAAAGTAAGATAATCATAATGAGAAAAATGGGTGGAAATGTTTGGAATCTCAGGCCAAAAAAACAAAAACAAAAAAATAATTAAAATATCTCAAAATACTGTTCTTTTTGTCCCAGGAAGAAATTTGACCTATTAAAAAATCTAGACATTTAATCCTGGTTTTTGACAGCAAATGCACATATTTTAAATTTTATTTTCTGAGAGATAATTTGACAGAATTGGCTGTGTATGCATTCTGGGTAACCTACCATTAAAAAATGTAGTATAGCATCCACTAACATTTTTAATTGACTTTAATGGATGACTTGCTAGTATTATTTTTCCACAAATTAAAGCATATATATAATAGACGGTCTGTCTCAATTTTCAGTTGCTATTTGTGTAATTTCAGAAATGCAGTGGTAATCTTAGATAAGAGAAGTTAAACACATTTACAAGCCTGAGGCAGTTAGAGCATTTGCACTCTCCAAGTTTCCACCACTTGTACTGCCAAACAGATTCTAAAGATATGGACTGGCACAGATGAGATGGTCTTGATACAGAAATATTTTGAGAGGAGAAATAGAATTGAATTTAGCAACTTAAAGAAAAAATAGGTTCAACATTATAATATTCACCTCATTTCTTCCCATAAGGCCCATATTTTAGGAAAACTTGAAGAGATTGAAAGACAAATTTCCAATTTTCATGGAAGACGTCTCTCTAACATTTCTGTGGTTCAGAACAAAAGTACAAATGGAGGCCAACAAAACATGTTTAAATATTTTAAAAGTTTAAATCAGGCTGAAAAAAGTTAAACAAATATTCTCTCTGCCCTCATTGACACATATACCCTCAGAATATTTTGAAAGACCAGCTTTGGATTTAGAATTATCAGTATCCTTGGAGTTCTGTGCCAGAGTCTGGTCATTCAGGAAGTGGCATCCTGGGTCTCAACTACAACATATTTATCCTCCACCTACTTTCTCAACTCATTATCACCAACCTCTCTTAGTCACCAACCATGAAATGTATCACGATATCATGCAACTTTAGGTCTCAAGTTCAAACTCTATCTTCACTTTCTGCAAATAGCCATGAGACAACTCTTGGATTTAGGTGTGTGCACACCACTAAATGGTCCCTTTGGAAGTTTGGTTGCAGTGGGGAGACCTACATAGGTCCTAGAGTCAGGTTCAGTACCATTTCGGCATGGAATTGTGGGGTCATATGTACACAGAGTGAGGTCTAGTAGGCAGGTGAGAGGGTCCAAGTGAGCACAAGTTCACTGGAAACTTCCCTCTGGTAGAGACACAGTTGGAAGGGGCCAGGAGAAGATCCTTTAAAGTGAGAATACAGGTGGGAATCGACCTCATTCAAGATATTTGCATCTTGTTTATATTTGGACATTGTTGAAGAGATCACTTTTTATCTTTCTTTTTAAGTGCAGGAAATAATTGTGCCGCATACTTAAAATGCAGACTTTTAGCTTTTGCTTATCAAAAATGTACCTTATTTTAATTCAGCATTTTTCTGCATTACTCTGCATCTGAAATTCCAATGAGAATTCCATCCATGCAGTTCCATCTGCTCTACAAGACTGGCTTTACCAGTGCTATATATTTGAAGGTGGTGGTGATAATTGATTGAAATTTGAAATTCCACACTTACTAGATGTGTGACCTTGTACAAGTTTCTCAAACTTGCAATGTCTCATTTAATCATTTCTGGAATGATAGTAATAATTGTTATTATTATTATATTTTTATTATAATACATACATATTATATAGGATTGTTGTGATAAATAATAAGATAATGTGTGTGAGACCCATGACAATGTTTGCCTCATACTATGAGCACTAGGCAAATTATAGTTTTTGTTTCTTTTCTTTAATATTGTCGTCATTTTTTTGGCTATTATCACCTAAGGACAGTTTTATTTGAAGTGGGAGGTTTGTGGTAGCTCTAAGTTTGTGTCAGTTCCCTAGTTTTACATTATGAGAGCTACTATTCCTTTTCTGGTAGGAAGTATTATATCGGAGTTTGTCTTTATACTTTGATAAAGAAGCTTCTGATTTTTTCAAAAAAGATTTACTTATTCATTTATTTCTCTCCCCTTTTCCCCCCGCCCCAGTTGTCTGTTCTCTGTTGTCTATTTGTTGGGTGTTCTTCGTCTGCTTCTGTTGTCAGCGGCACGGGAATCTGCATTTCTTTTTGTTTTGTCATCTTGTGTGTCAGCTCTCCATGTGTGCCGCACCATTCCTGGGCAGGCTGCACTTTTTTTCGCGCTGGGCGGCTCTCCCTACGGGGCGCACACCTTGCGCGTGGGGCTCCCCTATGCGGTGGACACCCCTGCGTGGCAGGACACTTCTTGCACGCATCAGCACTGTGCATGGGCCAGCTCCACATGGGTCAAGGAGGCCCGGGATTTGAACCGCGGACCTCCCATGTGGTAGACGGACGCCCTAACCACTGGACCAAGTCCGCTTCCCAGAAGCTTCTGATTTTGGCACTTAGTTATTAATATGCTTTCTCCCAGCAAAAGAATAAACCAGTCACTTAAATTTGGCTATGAGGAAGCATTACAACAAAGGCATGTAATTCCTAAATAATCTCTGGTGAAATAGAGTATAGTTCTTGCTAGACTTCTAACTTTGCATAATGTACTTAAGCAAATATCTTCCCCCATTGACAGTGGTTCATATATGCATAAATAAGACTTGGTCATCATTAATAACGCATCAAAATAAATAAAATTTGTGAAAGTATTTTCAGAGTGCTATAAATATCCATTTGACCCAAAGAATCATAGGTATTTACTGTCAGAAGAGACCTTATATATAATTGATTTCAGGTTTTCTTATTTTACTAATGAGTTTTGAAACTGCAGTCCAGAAAGACAATATCTGGACCATGTAAAACTAGTTTATCTAAGATTTTATGGTCTTATTCAAATGTACCATAAAAAATATTTTAACATTGTTGATTATGCATTGTTTATTTTGTTTGTGCATAATAAAAAGGAGAGAAATCTGAAGATCCTCAGACTGAAAGATCCATGAAACAGGGACCCCATTTCACCACTGAGTATCTAGGTGCTCTCCTAGAACCTTTAAAACTTATTCTTCATTGATATAAGGGGTAAAATTGTAATAGAAATGAGTATTTTAAATTAAAAAGCACATGTGCAAATCCTATCTCTACTATTTATGAATTCTGGGCTAGCCACTGTTATGCAAACAAAATATTATGGCTCCCATTTTATAACTGAAAATAATAAAACTAGAGCAATTCTAGAATTGTGTTAATGGCAGGGTATGTAGAGAGAATATATTCTAATTAGGTGGTGTGTTAGTTAATATTTAGCAAGTGGCTAAAATATCTAAAATTGTAAGGAAAAGAATGAATAAAGTGGTTAGTCTATAGTAAAGAAGTTGTCATTTGTTTAATAATGTGTTATAATTTTTGTGGGAATTTTATTTAAAATAAAATTTGAAAAAGTGGTCTTTTTTAGAACATGGGGTAAAAAGTGATTACAAATACACTCTTAATAATATTATTGCAAGTGAACTAAAGTATTTCTGCTCATAGATAGACACATAGAATCTTGTGTTTCCTAAGATAGAATTTAGACTGGCATCTTGTTTTCCAAAACTAATCTGATATGTGATTTTTAGATTGAAAGCAAAAGTGATTTAACTTCTCGGTTAGGATTAGCAAATATGGTATTGCAATTCCATTAGGATTAGCTGTCAACATCGGCTGTAATACTAGAGAATTCACAGCTGTATTCTGAGCAAGTACAGAAGATGAATTCAGGAAGATGTTCAGGTTCAATCAAGGTATGTTTAGTTCCCAAAATCTATATTGTGTGCTTTGCATAAAATGATTTGCATTATACTTCCTGTGAACTCATTTTTTATCAAACTTATTTAATGTAGCACTCTAAAGTTTTCTCCCCCTTATCCTAAACTGGCTCCTTCTGGGAAGGAAACATCTAAGATGACATTGGTTGTCTGCAAATTCAAAAAGAATCTCCAAAAAAAATTTCATTTCTGATTAGGCTTCTGAGATTTGAAACTCAGTAGCTGCTTAAAATATTTAGCATGTAACTGAGAAGAAAATATCATTCTAAGAAGATATAAAATTATATATCAATATGTATTTTAAAATATTATAATATGAACTTAAATGTTTATATGTATAGAAGCAAATATATCAGTGTACATAAATATATTAGCATATATTTTCCGTGGCTAATTTTTATTTGGAAAACATTTGTTGAATATTGTGAATTTTCAAAAGAGTCTGCCAGGAACTGAAGGGAAAATAAAGACGAATAAAACACTTGCAACAAAAGGTTTTGGTTTTCTAGTAGAGAAGACTAGTATACAGTTGGAAAAGGAATAGAAATTTAAGGAAGTGGGTAGAGAAGGAATGTTGAGTTTGACTTGCCAAACTGGAATCCAAGTCGTAAGAAACTTATTTAAAATCCTAGCATATTGGTTATAGGTAGACAATTGTACTAGTTCTGGTGAAGGTAAATTGGAAAGTTTATACTTAAATCCTTTCCTGGAATAACCTTTCCCAGACATGTAGGATGTAATATTATCAGTCATGGAGTAAAACAATGGATAGATGTCTTTGAAGGGAAATTTGCTTATATTTATCAATTCTTAAATATGCAGAATCTTAAAAATTTTTTTTTAATTTTTAAAGAAGCTTTAGATCACATAAATGTTACATCAAAAATATAGGGGATTCCCATATACCCTTCCCTCTCGCCTTCCCACACTTTCCTACATTAACAACATCTTTCATTTAATGTGATACATTTATTACTATAGATAAACACATATTGAAGCACTGCATTAGCCAACAACTATAGTTTATATTATAGTTTACACTTTGCACTGCACAATTTTAAAGGTTTTGACAAAATGTATAATGGTCTATATTTGTCATTGCAATGTCATGGGGGCAATTACAATGTGCCAAAAATGCCCCTATGTTGCACCTATTCTTCCCTCTTTCTCCCCTCAGAACCTCTGGTGGCCACTGTCTTTATATCAGTGATACAAAGTCTTCCATTGCTGGAATAACAATAAATCTATTTTAGACCATAGATGCTTTATACAAAATCTTTGATTTAAAAAAATCACTTTTAGAAACAATTCCTACCCTACCAACCAAGAAAAAAAAAATGACATTTTACCCCTCCAGAGAATCCTCAAAAGAGCATTGTTACAAAAGCAATAAAATTAGAAACCACCTACCTAACTATCCAAGGGAAGAAACTTGTTTAATGATATATGGAATAGTGTGAAGCAATAACAATGGATTTTATTTAGAAATATACTTAATAACATAAAAATTGTTCACAATAGATTATCAGCTTAGGACAGTGCCTGACACAGTCAGTGACCTAAGAGTGCTTTAGAGATAGATGTACTTGAAAGTTTTGGTTAAATTTGAGCCAAAGTACTACCTAGTGATATTTTTTTCATTGCTAATGGATATCAGCTACAATATACATGCAGCTGTGGTTAATACCTCATACATAATATTTCATAATGTGCATCTATTTTTGTAGTTAACTGGATCCCACAGAGGTGGGATATATGTGATTTCAAATCATAACTATGCATAGCAAATACTTGCTAAATCATGGTTATCCTGTACCTCTAACACAAGTGACTGTGTATGAGGGAAAAGAGAACAGTCTCTAAATTCAGACCAGAATTCCACTATGGTGAGTTGATTATTTAGAGCTAAGCACTGAGGGAAGAAAGTAGCCTTAGGTAAGCAATATGTCACATCTCTTGTTAAGAATTGTGAGAATTTTTCAGTTACTGAATTAACTATAATTTAAGTTGTGTCTAACCTCTTCTATTCACATAAAACAAACAAACTCTCTTGAAATTTTTTCCTTTAATTTTCGACATTTTTATGCTCTCCAAGGCTTTTCTTTCTCTTGTTTGTTTCAATAAGCACCTCAAGTTTTCTAAGAGTTGCTTCATTGAAAGGGGAATACAAAACAGCAACACTTATCCACCTAATGGAGTACATTATTAATTATTGCTCTAGTTGATATCTGCAAAATACGCAACATGTTCTTTTTGTTTGTATGTTGATTCATATTTCTATAGCCTTAAAGCCTCTCTTTAAGTGAGCTATTCTACACAAATAGCCCACTAGTTTCCCATACTATATAGATCTGAATTTCCTTAAATATCGTAAGTTCCTTATTACATGCTAAACAAATACATTTATCTGACACAAACATAAAACAATGCCACAAAAAAAGTATCTGGTGGTGCTATAAAATTAATTTGCCTTACTATGGTTATTTACAGACTTTCCAAATTCTATCCAAACACAAGTGTAATTTAGGCCATAGTTTAGACACCAGTTGCCCCAAGTTTTTTAGCAAAAAATGTCCTAAAATGCCGATCCAACATACACTACTGAATGCAATTTACCTGGATTTGTATTTATTGTCCTTTAATATATTGAGTTTTATCCAGGCACTATTGCTTTGGTCAGTAAAGATAGCCATCTCTGATCTAACATCAAAGAAAGGCATTGGCTATCACTCCTGAAAATATTCTTCTAATGCTTTCTAAAATGTTATATTCAGCAAAAAATTTCAGCAAGTCCTATAAATGGCTATCAGATTTTCTTTCCTTATATATATTTTACTGAATTAACTATACTCTTTGCATATGAGACACAAAAGGTAAGAATCAAGGGTAAGCTCCTTTGCGTCTGCTCTAAGGGTGCTGTGGGTTGGGGCCAGAGACAGACAAGAGTTAATAGGCTCCTTTCAGACCCAAAGTACCTGAACTAGTTGCTTACATTTAATCTAATTCCTTTTACCCCAGTTCTCCTCTATGTTAGGTATGGAGGTTTGGAACTATATGTACCCCAGAAAAACATGTTCTCAAACATGATCCTTCCTGTGGGTGTCAAGCCATTGTAAGCAGAACATTTTGATGAGGTTACTTCAGTTACGGTATGGTCCAATTCAGTAAGGATGGGTTTTATTCCTGTTACTGGAGTCCTTTATATATATATATATATATATTTTAACGTTACATTCAAAAATTATGAGGTCCCCATATACAGAGTGAAATTCAGACATAGGGAGAAAGTCACCAGACACAAGAAGCTGAAGATCATCAATAGAACCTGGAAGAGAAGAGAGAGGCCAGGAGAGGGCACCCATGTTCATTCCACATGACAGAGGGACTCAGAAGCAAGGATCACTGCAGGCAGCCCCAGAATTCCAGTTTTCAGGAGGAAAGTATTGCCTTGATGAAAGCTTTGGACTTTTTTCCTAGCCTTAAAGATTGTGAGCTAATAAATTCCCATTGTTTAAGACAACCCATTGCATGGTGTTTGCTTGAGCAGCCAAGGAAACTAAAACAGAAGGTACCTCTAACAATGCATTTTTTAAAAGACAATAACTTTATCAAATAATTGCCACTAATTAGGTCTTTATATGGGTAATTTTTCCAATTCTTCCCTTCAATAATTTCTGCATTTCTGGTTGGTCTTTTACATGACCCCATTAGCATCATAGCTGAGAACTCAGTTAGGAGTCTGGTTCAGCCAAATTAATTAAGTGCTGTTTTCCTTCTGGGAAGAAATTATCTATTTACATAAATAGATTAATTGAGTGTTTGTTTCTGTTTATTGTAATCGTATGTAGAATCCCTTGTTAAAATTACACCTTGTTCCAAGACCCTCTTTTAAATATTTCTTCCAGATATTTTAGTCAGCTTTTGAAGACACCTATAATTTTCTCATCTGTGAAAAATAATTCATGATACACTTTTTCTCCCAGGGTACTTTAGGCTTTCTAGCTTTGTATTACTTGTTAGCTTTGAAATAATTTCAGAAGATTTGATCTCAGGCTGATTGTGGATGCAGTCATTCATACAGAGCAAGATGTTGCTGCGGGTCTAGTTCCTTGAGACGTTCCTGAGATGAGTCCTTTATGATACCCTCAGTGGAGATCATGGCACAGGCACTGCACTAAAAGACGTAGGGTATACAAAGATGGGTATGACATGATCCTTGCCCTCAGTAGAAATAAACCAGAAATAACATGAAGTAGATGTGAAAAGTGTATTAAGTGGGAGGGGGGAGAAAAATATTTCACAGGAGCACCACTAAACATTAATTATTTGGACAGGTATGTGAGAGGGAGAGTATGGTAACTAAGCTTAAAGTATAGTAAAAGGTAAGAAATATAAGGACATGATAAAGAAATGGCAAAAATCTACTTTGGCTAAAATTCCTGACCTAAGCATCTAAGAGCAGACAATAACCAATTACACTGAAGAGTATATTTGAATCCAGACTACAGAATACTTACAGTTTTTAGCTGAGAAAATTTAGTTTAAGGATGCAATAGGAGACTTTGAAGATGTTTGAGCTTAAAAGATACGGTCAGAACTGTGACTTGGGAGACAATCTTGCTTTGGCTAATATTTAATTTGATTTTGGCAACATCAGGGATAGTTTCTTGAAGATGCATAGTTTCCAGGTCTGCTTTACCTACCCATTCTTTATTCATTGTTTTCAAACATTGTATTAAAACATTTAAAAAAAATGTTTATTGGGGCCTGTTGCTTTATTAGTATACAGTATTAGTTCCTTAATCTGACAAATATGCTATAACTTATTATCATGAATATATAAAGATGATTCAGATATGATGCCATCATTCATAGACTGATTGGCAGGATTGAAAGTACGTAAATAAAGTACAAAAGTACATAAATATAAGGAATTTTTAAAGAGAGTTTGTAGATTACAAAAGGGAATTAGGGAAAATTCATGAAAAGGTGTCTCAGCATTGGTTTTAATTTATTTATATGATTTTCTTCATAGGTCATCTTAAAGATAAATAGACATATATAGAAAGAGTAGTTTGCTTTGAAGGATTAGCAGTTAATCTGCTGCCCCAAAGTAATTGCTGGAAGGCTTAAAAAATTCTCAAATTTTGTCATTAGAGAAGGATTCCACTAGATTATCTCAGTATACTTCAAATGCATTTGAGCTATGTTGTTGTGGAATTTAAGAGAAGTTCAATTATTTGAGTATAGAGAGGCCAGGACTCAGGAATGATTTTGAGAAGGAAAAATGGTTTATTGACGGCCGGCCAGATTCGGGAACTTCTGTTTGAATCCCGAGCCCCTAACAAGATTTTCAAACGTCTTTTATACACAGAGAGGAAAGGCCAAATGGTCCCTTTGTTTCAGTTCTCAATAGGCTTCAATTAGCATATATCTCTTCCACATCTTAGGTAAGTTTTTAGCATGGACTCCAGATATTCTAGATAAGCTTTTAGCATATTTACTTTTTGCATTTCCCCTAAATACTTAAAGTTTATAGCCCTTGCATTGTTAAACATTTCCTGGGACTGGAGCCGCTGCCACTGTCCCTAAGGGTAGGACTGCAGCCTCTTACCGTTCCACACCCACAAGTCAAACAACTTAGTTATCTCTGAAGAGACAAAGAGCCTTCCACCCATAGCCCACATCATTCCCCCCCTTTTGCCAAAGTTTAACTTGCTAAGCTTTGGCATAATTATTGTTGGAGCTATGAGGTGGATAGCTGGTTGTTGTCTTGATTGATTATTTATCAGTCTTTAGTACAGCATCCAGGACTGTTTTTAGAAGTTTAGAACTTTTCATTCTGGACAGCAGAATCTTGGGCAGGGGCCTCCTGCAGTTATTCTGCTGCCACTGGCACTCATGTGGATTTCCAGTCAGGTTCCAGATCCATCTATTACTTTTATTTTACTCTTAAAGAGTTTACACCTTTAATTTAAAAGGGGTGTTGAAGGGAGACGATCTCTTTTCTGTAACTGCTTCCTGCTGGCCATGGGCTGTAGTCATTGCCTAATAAGGTGTAAAACTCTTTAATTTATTCTAACTGGAGGAAGATGGATCTGGCATTCTGTACGAAGTTAGATGAAGTTTTCATATGGTTAATAAGATGTTCACTCTGAAAGAAACAAACTTAATTAAAAATTTGGAATACCTGTTTTTAAAAGAGGACACATTGGATTACAGAGGTAGACAAGGTTAGCTGCCTATAAAGATGGCATTCCTTAAAAGCTGGTGGGAACAGCATATATATTCTTTAAGTTATCCATCTTTAGAGAGAAATTGCAACAGACACTTAGCTTTGCCTGAAGACACATTCCAAGCTGTTCAATGATTGACACTCATTCGCTCTGTCAGATGCTCCTGGTGAATTGGCACTCCTAGGGCAACTGGCTTCACTCAGGATTAGAACACTAATTTGGAAATACTCTTAGTTTTCACCTGTGGGAGTGATCAGAACTACAGAATAAAGATTTTTACACCTTGGTTTTCATTGTACAATTTCTAGCAATTTTGACTTGTTCAATAGGTGACTCACCATCAGCAAGCAAGCCTCACTTTTGCTACACAGCAGAGTACAACAGAATATAGAAGTTGACTGAGACTGGCTGAGACTGCCACCTTATTCTATAGACATGTTATTAACTGTTTAGAAAATGATTTTACCAGGAATTTAACATGTCTAATATACTTCTGCACTTGATCCAAAATAGAAAAGATAACATTACAATTATTAGGCATATATTTAGTACAGGATAAAAGTGCAGCACTTAATATTAACTAATGTATTACTTAATGCATAAGGATTCAGAGTTGCAATTATTAGTTTTGAGTTTCAGGTTTGTAATACTTTACATGTTATCTCTCCATGAGAGCAGGCCATAATGCCAATTGTGTTTAAGTTTTACTTACAGTATCCTGGTATCATGGCTCCACTTAGCATGTTCTTCAATGCACTGAGCAAGTTGCAGCATCCTTCATCTTAGAAAGATTTTCCAGTATTCCACTAGCCTGGTGCATAGTGCTCTCTGGCACCATGGAACAGTGCCAGTCTGGGGGTGATATCCATTGTACACTTGGCTGTACCAAGTCATCATTGGCTGCTGCAGGAGCTTGAAACAACAACGTAGTTTCCATCGACTTCAGGAGCAGAACCAGAGGCTGATATAGCAAATATTTTTAATTGAGGGGTCAGTGACCAGCCTAGCCAATAACTCACATGGAGAGGCCACCTGTAATGTATACAAGGCCTGGTTCAAATGCACAAGAGTTTGATAATGTTAACGTTTATTCCTTGTTTATATATATATATATATAATTTATATATTATATAAACAATTTAATGCAACACATCATATATTAAATGACTGTTTACTTACACAATTTTATTATGAAGATAACAGTAGGTACTTTACTTCAGTAATAGAGGAAAAATATTATTTTTCATTGTTAGAATGAAAACAGAATATTTCCAATAGAATCAAGACAACTTTTTATTACTATTTACTTAAAAATGTGTACTTTGCAGTGGCCTTCAGGCAGGTTTATTATCATGAAGTTATTTCTGCTACCAATACCAATCTAAGTTTTTTTAGTTAACAATGACTTCTACAACTAGAACTATTTAAACATTTTCAGTTTGGAAGATGTTTTACAAACTCTTTATAATTGACTATAACCACATTGACTAGCCACCTCATGTTTAAATAAACTTACTAAATTACAATTACCAATGAAAGAAATTTACTCTTTATTTAAGAGAGCATATCTACAATCTTTTTCCTTTAGCCTAATTTCACCAATGTGAACTTACAATTTTCATTACTGTAAAGATTTTGTACATATAATGTTAATTTAGTTTATAAATTAACTATTGGAGATTACACTCAAGTTAAATAAAATTGAAACCATAATAGTTTATGCAAGGAATGTTCTCTTTTTCCCTTATAGGAAGCTAAAAACT
The DNA here is from genome assembly GCF_030445035.2 of Dasypus novemcinctus. NCBI lineage: Eukaryota > Metazoa > Chordata > Mammalia > Cingulata > Dasypodidae > Dasypus > Dasypus novemcinctus. The sequence goes on along the minus strand of NC_080684.1, from coordinate 55,456,929 downwards.
TCTTTTCTTTAAGTTATGAAAATTATTAATTTAAAAGCATACTGACTACCAGGTTTTAAAACACATGCATACTGACTACCAGGTTTTAAAACACATTACACAATTACTTAATTTTTTTAAAATCATAACCCAGGAAAGATCTCTCCATAGTTTTTATGGACTTTCCTTTACTTACTGAAATTTGTTAATAGAGCCACTAATTACCTTTATTTCGTTGGAAAGAAATCTTCTGGAAGAAATTAAGGCTCACCAGATTGTGGAGAAGAAAATAATTTATTCTCAATCTTGCAAGAAGGGGCGCAAAGCCAGATATGGCTGGTGCCCCGAACAAAGAAAAATGACACAATTTATACCCCTAAACCTAGCATGCAAGCTCTTCCTCTGTTTTTCCATAGATTGGATACTTCAGAAGTTACAGCTTATCTGAGATTTAACTTTCCCACACAAAAGTTTGATTTAACTGCTTCTTCTATCACATTCCAACCATTTTAGTTTTTACCTGCTCACCCCTTTGTCAAATAATGAATAGAATTTAGTGCTGAAATGGCACCAACTTAGCTCCTTCTTGGGCATCCTTCCACTGCCCATAGGACTGGCCTAAACTGGTCTCCTCCACTGCTGTCCAACCCGGGAGTGGGAGACTGAGGCAGCAGGCCGCCGGGTTACATCAACATTTTTCTTATGTGAAAATTAACCTAATCTTTGGTTTTTTTTTTTGCATTTTATGGCTGACAAAGGTTTAAACTGGGAAATTACCAGGCAAACTGAGTCTTAATTCCCTAGCCTAGTAGATAGGTTTAATCTGCCACACCTAGTCTTGCCTTAAAAGCTCTTGCAAAGAGGAGGCCCTTTCCCAATTGTTTCCATAATCAGATTTCTATGACTTTTTCATCCTGCTTAGTTTAATTTGGGCTTTAAGAATATTTATTTACATATATAACTGCATATTTAATTTTTAACAATTTGAATAGACCTCTTTTAAGAAATTTTATTTGTTAATTTGATATTATCCTGATGTATGAAGACATACATTGAGCATTTTTTAAAAATGGGCAGACACAAAGAGTTAGACACAAACACAACTCATTGATATTACTTATAATTTGCATTATTTTATATACTGTTTAGCTTAATTAATTAGGGGTCCAGAAATACATATTACTTATATAACTGCATATTTAACCTCAACAATTTGAGCAAATAGGCAGACATGAATAGTTTGACACAACAACATGACTTTAGTTACTTTAAACTTCTAATCTTTACAAAATAAGTGTGACTGCAAACATTTCAAAGACTCTTGAAACTCTTCTTAATTTGCACTATGACCATGCCGTTTACCACAAGAATTTTCTTTCTTACTTAATGGATTGTAATAACCAAAATGTTCTCAATGCCTTAGCACCATTTTGTTTTAGAACTTTATATTTTACTTTGAAATTAGCAGAATTTTGGATAAGCAACAAGATTAATTTTATATATATTTACTGAGGCTATTTGAAGCCTCAGGGAGACAGACTGCTTTCTCTCTTGAATTGCCACTCTTAGGAACACTGACCCTTAAGGCAGGAGACTTCTCCCCCTCCACCCCCCCTTTTTGATTTTGGAGATAATAAAACTCCAGTGGTCATTTAACCTTATTCCATCAGGCAGCCATTTATTTAGTTTACACTTGAATTCATGAGAGAAAGGGTTACTAATACCAGGAGAGGAGACAGTGATGTCCCAGCTCTTCTCTGGCCTATAGGGGCAGAAGCTATTATGAAATAACCATAGGCAAAGGCAAGGGGTGAGGTTAGACTTGAAGTAACCATAAACTAAGGAAAGGTAAAGTTTAGAGTTTACACTTAATAATTTCAAGCTAAATTCACCCAGCTATAATTTCAGTTATTACCTTTCCACTGTTTTATAACATAAATGCATTTATAAATGATTTTAACTTAGTTACAGTTTTTATTAATTTTTTTAAAAAAACCTATTAATTTTATAACACCTTTAAATACCTTTCTTTCGACTTATAACATATTAAATGAACTTAACCATTACTTTAATTTTTCCTTTAAAGTAAAAGAATAAATCTCTTGCAGTTAGTTTGAAATAAAAAGCTACTTTTCAGGATTTGATTTCTAGAACATAAATGTTCTTTTAAAAGAGGTAAGACTCTTCTTCAAACACTGAGGAAATGATGAGGTTAAAGCACAAGAAGCTATTGATAAAAGATTTTCTTTGTATATTGATCTTACTCAATTTTAATCATAAAAATTTTCCTTCCACAAACCTTCTACACTTTCAGTATTCATTCAGGTTCTGTCCCACACACTACTCTTTCCAATAATCAATCATTTTATCTTAGGACAAAATCATCTTCTGTTTCCTTAACAATAAAAACACACTCCATATATCCCACATACTAAGTTACCAGGCAAACTTCTTACAACATATAATTGCCATTAATACTAAACAAGCTTGTTAAAATAATGAACTTTTCTTCACTTTAACTACTTAGTAGCATGTAATACCAGAAACAGTTTTTTTGGAAGCAAGTTGGCAGGGGAGATTGACTGCCGAATAAGTTTGTTATAAAATTGCCTTTTATTATTATTATTATCAATTCAGTTTTGTTAAATAATGATTTTCTGCAATTAGCCACTTAAATACCTTAATTTAAACAATGCTTTGTAAAACTTTTATAATTATTTATACCCTTAAGACAAATTTTACCTTCACAGAACACATTCTCTTACTTAGGTTACTACAATACTTTCTAAGAACCTGGGCAGAATGCAAAGATATTTTGGCTTTGACACCCTAAGGTGGGAACTTTACCGCATTTATTCTGATTCTGCTTTTCACCCTCTTCACTTCCCCCCCCTTCCAGGCAGTCAGGTGCACAACAAACAGGAATGCGGCTTATGAATAGAAGGGTGGACTCACGGGAAAGGGGCAAGCCGCTCCCCCCTTTCCAGCTTTCAGCCAAAATGGGCAGACAGAACCTACTCAAATTTGGCAACTCTCCCAGGGACCCAGCCACCCTGACTGGGACATCCCCAACAAACTTGGGTGCGTGGCGCGGACACAGATGGCCTCCAAGCCCCGGCAAAGGGCCAGACCAGAGACAAGACAGCAGAGCATGCACAAACATCTAGACTCCACAAACATCCAGACTCCTCAGCTTTTGCCCAAGAATCATTTCACCCCCTTGCCAATGGCAAGGGAGGGCTCCAGCTCAGCTGTAATTCCACTTTACATAAGGACACAACTCCAACACTAGCATTGAGCTGACACAGACAGAATCACAAAGGTCACTAATCTGACCCACAAGTTATATATTTATTTTCACCATGGCTGCCCCCACAGCCATCACAAACCTCAGAACACTTAACATTTGGTATAAAGTGAATTCATTCACAAGTTAGCGCCATAACAAAAGATTTCAGCTAGACTTTTCCAGTGTTTAAACTTTACACCCAGACCAAGCTCCACCAGAAAAGCCGATCCATTTTCCTGTAACCAAGTTTTGTTTCCCTTAATCTAGACCAATTTCCAGGACATTAGGACTTGAACCTATAAATAGCCCTTCCTATTAAAATCGAGACTCCACTCCTTTAGTGGATATAAGACCAGTACCAGATTCTAACATGCAGTTAGACAAACCCAAAACACCAGGGCTTTTCCCCGGTTTTCCTCCTTTTCCCAAGCCTAGAGAGAACGGCTTCCCCCCAGCCTTCTGGGGCTACTAGGGTTCTCTCGGGAGGTGATCAGCCTCCCCTTCCTAGCAATTAAAGCTAGGGCCTTCCAGACTGTGCTCACCCGGGGAGTCTTACCTTCTTCCAAGTTCGGAGTTCTTTTTCGTTCCCAGAATCTTTCTCTTCAGACCTTCCATTGCCCTCGATTTTTGTCGGGAAGATTCTGGTGGAGCCCACATCTTTTCTGGATTAAATTTAATCCAGGGGCGCCCAGATTTGGGGTTCACCTGAGTCCTCCCGGCTTCCTCGGGGATTTGGAAGGGGCAGCAAAATGCTACCATCTCTGGCCTTCATTTGTAGTCCCACTAGAGTCGCCAAAAATGTTGTGGAATTTAAGAGAAGTTCAATTATTTGAGTACAGAGAGGCCAGGACTCAGGAATGATTTTGAGAAGGAAAAATGGTTTATTGACGGCCGGCCGGACTCGGGAACTTCTGTTTGAATCCCGAGCCCCTAACAAGATTTTCAAACATCTTTTATACACAGAGAGGAAAGGCCAAATGGTCCCTTTGTTTCAGTTCTCAATAGGCTTCAATTAGCATATATCTCTTCCACATCTTAGGTAAGCTTTTAGCATGGACTCCAGATATTCTAGATAAGCTTTTAGCATATTTACTTTTTGCATTTCCCCTAAATACTTAAAGTTTATAGCCCTTGCATTGTTAAACATTTCCTGGGACTGGAGCCGCTGCCACTGTCCCTAAGGGCAGGACTGCAGCCTCTTACCATTCCACACCCACAAGTCAAACAACTTAATTATCTCTGAAGAGACAAAGTGCCTTCCACCCATAGCCCACATCAATGTGAATGCAGTTTGTGATGGGTCAGAAGAACAGTGGCTCACCAACTTTAACCTAATTTTTGTAACACCTTAGTGTAAAATTAGTTGATTGAATCACATTTTTCCATAAAAGTAATTTGAGTCAAGAAGAAATTGGAATTTTGATAAGACAAACCTGCCGAAAGCTAATGATGGGGTGGGGGGTGGGGTATGTGGGAACCCTTACATTTCGTAATGTAACATTTTCTTTTATTTCATTTTTTAAAAAATTTTACATTAAAAAAATATGAGGCCCCCATTCACCCCCACTGCCCCCACCCCACCACTTCCCCCACAGCAACACTCTCCCCCATCATCAAAAAATATGGAACGCTTCACAAATTTGCATGTCATCCTTGCGCAGGGGCCATGCTAATCTTCTCTGTATCGTTCCAATTTTCAGTATATGTGCTGCTGAAGCGAGCACTGTAATGTAACATTTTTTGTGATCTATGTATCTTTAAAAAGAAAAGACAATTTAGTAAATAATAAATAAATAAATAAATATAAACAAATAAATAAAAGCTAGTAGCAGTCATGGAGTCAAGATCAGGAAAATGATACAATGACTGAACCTGAAATGCCAGTGATAAGCATGAAGGTGGTTGAAAACCAGTCAGGAGCAGAGGTACGAAACAAAGGAGAAACTAAGCAGGAAATTAGTCAGTCACTCTTGCAATTTTCCTGTTATTGCTCTTACCAGGACTAAAATCCATTGCTCATCTATCAGTGTAGTGGTTGATTGCCAGCATCTGTTCTGACTGGCCAGTGTCCATGTGGTACCTAGTGCTAAGTGTTCTGCCTCTATTACCTGTGTGCCCTGCGGTAACGGTTGCTAAATATTCTGGCTCCACTTCAAATGTAAACTAAATACTTCAAGAAAAACTGAAACTTTTTAAAGTTCTGCTGTCTAAGTCACAGAATTTTTTGTTGTTGTTTATCTTTTTCGTTGAAATTCTCATTTGGCTTGAGGAAATTATAGAGTAAAGCTCACTACGGTACCTGGCTTGAGCCTTTCTTAGTCCATCCAATCTTTTCTTTCTGGAGACTGGCTCATTTCCCTGTTTCACAGTTCATTGAAGCCCTTTGTGGTCACTGAGTCCCATCCATCTTATTTTGGGTTGACTTCTGAATCTCACACATTTAGAGTAGACGACAGGGATAAGTGAAATCTGGAAACAAAGGTCCCACTCTGGAAAGGCGTGTGACACCTAAAAGCAGATTTAACAGAAATGAAATTAGACAGCTTTGAAAGTGATAGGTGTGAATAATATAGGACATCCTGTGACCTTGCAAAGAAAATAGTCATAGTTTCTTTTGCAGGACAAAAAAAGGTTGACGTTTATTTTCAGACTGTCATATTGTTAATGAATTACAACATAGTATTGCTTATAACATTTAAAAAATGTCATATATGTGATTTTGGAGTTTAATATTTCCTAGTTCATCTCCTTATCTTTGCATATTTTTCTAGATTTTAACTTCACCTCTTTTACAGGCATATTTTTCCCCTTTCATCTTTCTGAGTTGCATATTTTCTAATTGTGCCTCTTTGGTTTTCTATTTTATACTTAGCACTTATTTGAGGCTTTTCATCTTCAAAGCTCCTAGAGAACATTACCTAATTAATCTTCTCCACAGTCTTGTAAGGAAAGTCATTATTCGAATTCTTACTTTTTACATGTGGGAAAAATAAGGCAGAGGTTAAATGGCTTACCAAATATCATTAAGAGAGTGAGTTGCAGCCTAGACTGAGCCTCCTAAACTCAATCTATGAGATCATGTAGTTTCTATTTCTTCCCTTCAATATGTACTTTCTGGTGTTTCCTAATGTCATTTATTCACTTTGATGTTACAAATTTTATTTTTTCATATTTCAATCTGTCCTAGGAAACAGTGAATTTTCTTCTTTTAATAATTATTTCAAGTATAATTCTGTTACGTAGTTTTCTCATTAAATGTATTTTTCTATTCACAATACTAGTTTTTTCCTATATTTGTGTGTTTATGTTTAATTTTGTAAGCATTTGCAATATCTTCCATATTCTTTTTAAACTGTTTGCAATTTCAACTTTAATATAAGACTTGATTAGCTAATCCATAATTATAATAGGAGAAAGAACAGCTTTAAAATCATAAGTTTAATATTAGAATACTGACTACTATTCGGTTTACTCTAAATAGATTGGCCAAATAAATCAATGTCTTTAAACTATGCTATCTTCATCTAGATAGGAAAAAAAAAATGGAATTTATATTTTACTGGATTGCTGCAAAGATGAAATAGATACAGAGACATGGAAAATACTTAGCACAGCATCTATAAACAGAGTTTATTCAATTCTTTTTTCTTCTTTTAAAAAGCTCTATTATGGTTTGTTAAGTAATAAGGTGTATTTTACATAATTTAAAAGGCTAAGACATTAAACGTACATTGTTATGAGTTTTGACAAATGTATACAGCTGTCTATCTGTTATCTGGCTCAAGATGTAGAATAATCTGTCATCCCTGTAGGTTTCCTAATGACTGTTTCTAGTTAATAACTCTGCTGAAGCAATTAGCATTCTGATTATCTCCATATATTAGTTTGAGTTATTCTACAACTTGATATGAATGGAACATTTAAACTGTATGTATTTCTACCTTCTTTCATTCAGCATGTCTTTTGAAATCCATCTATATTGTTGGATGTTCTATCAGTAATTTTGTCCTTTTCCTTTTTTTTTTTTTATGTAAGGATCTTTCCTTCTTAAAATTCTTAAGTTTTCATAATAAATAAGAATTTTATTGAAACAGAAATATTTTCTTCAAACAAATCATAGTGGATATTTTCCCTTTAAGTTCTGAGGTTGCTATGAATTAAAAATTTTCATTTTCTAATTTTAAGCAATACTTATTTGAGATAAATACAGCTTGATTATGATATTTTGTATACTTCATTGTGATAATTTTGTACAAGTTTTAAATACACATCAATTTATTTTGGAAAACCTGATGCAGCAGTGCTCCAACATGTATTCACCAAATGCAATGAATGTGCCACAAAGATGAAAGAGGTTGTTGATATGGGAAGAGTGGCGTGAGGCGGGGTGGGAAGTATATGGGAACTTTTTATATTTTTTGAATGTACCATTAAAAAAACATAAGACACAGCTAACAGCAATAACAACAACAAAAAAGAAACTATGTGATTAAAATTTTATAATACTCATGGAAGGAATTACTGTGAGAATGATAGAAGACATATCATGCAACAGTCTAATTAGAAAAAGAGGATAGGCAGCTGTGGGTGGAAGATTCTTTAAGAAATGAAACTTGATAAAAATGATATGTCCTTTTCTTTTTGTGTCTTAGTCTCCTACTGATGGACATCTGGGTTGTTTCCAGTTTGTGGACATTCTTATAAAAGTCTTTTTGTAAGCAAATATTTTTATTTATTTTGTGTAAATACCTAGAAATGAAATTGCTGAGTCATAGGGTAGATTATTTTCCATAGTGGTTGCACCATTTTATACAGCCTTCAACAATATATAAAAGCCTTTTTGCTCCACATGTTTGCTAACACTTGGTATTGACAGCATTTTAAATTTCAGACATTCCATTAGGTGTGTAGTTAATGGATTTACTTTGAATTTCCCTCCTCACTAATGAAACTGAAAAATAATTGGTATAATTCTTTTTCTGGAAAGTACTATTGTTTCTTCCCTTAACATTCTGCTACTCCTCAGAACATTTTTCTTAACTTTTAAAGAAAGTAATAAATAGATTTGTAATTTTATAATTTTAACTTTATAGAAGTTATACAATGGAGATGATTCTTCCATTGAAAGCAAGATAAAATATATAGCCAATGTCCTATTTTAATTCTCAATATTCTCTCCATAAAACTGACAATATTCAAATATGGTCCCTTAGTGATGAAACAAGCCTGTATTATCTTCTGAAAATAGAAAAACCTTGCATTTTTTTAAGAGTTTGATGTAAAGTTTTTGGTGAATACAGAAAGAAGTCTGGAAAAATTATAACAGACCCATGAGTTTCCCTTAAAGTCAGAGGCTAGAGGGCAAGTCATGTCAAAAATGGGATGAATGAGATTTCTGTTCTTACTAAATGTAGACATAGATTGAATTACTTGAGAAACAATGTCTTAGAGAATGACCATCAAAATTTAGGTCTTCTCATTTAAGTGACACCTGCAGAGATTGTTAGAGAGGAAAAGGAAAAGGAAGATTGTGAATCACTCAACTGGATTTCAAGTTCCTCCTGAGAAAAAATCATTGGCATTTCTATTACATCTTCTCCCACTTTCCATTGCTTAGCACAGTTTCTTCTGTACACAGAAGATACTAAAATTAAATATTATTTTACTAGCTGTATTTACAAAATAAAGTGCACTTCAGATATTTTCAACACAGCTACTTCAACCTTTTTTCTCCATTTGTCATTTATCAACCACTTACTTTAGAAAGTACTGAATCCAGTTCGTTGGACTTACCCAGGTCAGCTGACACAGAGGTGACAATGGTCAACCAGCACACCAGGGAACTGAGAGTGCCTACAACTGCAAGCAAGAAAATCACAGCCATCAACTATGTGGGATCTAAGCCCCCTTTTGATATAGAGGTGGAGCGAACATCACCATGCCAGGTTCCACTGGATGGAGGAATAAAATATGGATTGGAGTGACTTACTGGTATTCTATTATAGAACTCCTGCAACTAGTAATGGAAGAAATTGTATCATTGATGTGGAGAAAGTAGTCATGGTAGTTGCTGAATACTGGGAAAGAGAAGAACAGATTGATGTACGGGCACTTTCAGGACTTGGAGTTGTCCTAAATGATATTGCAGGGACAGATGCTGGACATTATATATACTGCCACAATTCACTGAATGTACTGGGGGAGAATGCAAACTACAATGTAAAGTATTATCCATGCAGTGCAGGAATGTTCCAAAATGTATTCACCAAATGCAACGAATGTGCCACAATGATGAACGAGGTTGTTGATGCAGGAGGAGTGGGGTGGGCTGTGGGGTATATGGGAACCTTTTATATTTTTTAATGTAACATTTTTGTGGTCTATGTATCTTCAAAAAATACAATTAAAAATAAATAAATTATTTTTAAAAGTACTGAAAATATGAGTATTCAAAAACAGGATAAAAGTGTATGTGTCATGGAGAGTAATTTTGCACACAGTATACAGTTGATTGCATTTAGACTTTTCAGCAGATAACAGCATAGTTGATCAAGCTGCTGATTTCAGCTGTCTAGCTACTGAACTGAATCAGCTATTGGTGATATTATTGATTTGTCAATTAACAACCTTAAAGTATGAGAAAAAATAAATTATCTACAGACCAAAAGAATTTCTATTCCATGACTTGACAAGGATACGTCATACAACCTATCTGCCTGTCTGCAAAAAATAGATAGATGAAAAGAAAAGAGAATCCAAAAATAGATACAATTAGAAATGTGAATTTAATTTATGATGAGAGGGCAGTTCAAGTGGATAAAAGAGGAAATATTTAACAACTGGCACAGAAAAACTGGGAAAATACCCAAAATTAAATTTGAAGAAGAATTTAAATCTTTATCCTTAACTTTTCCTTACATCAATAAAAATTCAAAATACACCAAATATTTAAAACTAGACAGATAAATTCAGTGAAAAGGAAGAAAGTCATGCCAGCAAAAATCTTAATGTCAGGCAGAATAGTAGCTGTACTCAGTCATGTTAGTGTAAGGTTATGAGAGTGAAGGAAGTAGGAGGTGAGACACTAAGAGTGATGAAGAAAAATGTGAGTCACTCATGGCTTAGAGTTAGGGGATGTTACAAAAGACAAATTGATCAATTGTTAAACATGCTTACTTACAAGAGTCTTGCCTATTATTTTTTGTCTTATCCTTTCTTAAATTGATATATTCTTTCACCTATGAGATAGGAAGATAAACTTTTTTCACTGAAATATCATACTATGTTTTTGTTCATTCACTACTCACAGCTCCAAAATTTGAAAATCACTATTCCATTGTTATTGGACCTGTTAACATTAAAATACAGTAATCCTATTGCTAAAATGTTGGGCATTTATTACATCAACATAAGTCAACTGCATATAGAGAATAACACAATGTCAGATATTCCTCAAATTTTTATACTTATATTATAAGTACCAGGGAGGAATCCTCTCATCCCAATTATTTGCCACTGATCTGTATGTAGGACTTTGAGATTTTCTTCTCTCTGCCCAGTTCTTTCTTGAAAAATAGTGAAAACTTAAAATAGTTCATGAAAATGAAATTTATACAGAAGGCTTAATCACTCTTCCCCCAAAAGCTTGGACAACTAATAGGGACAAAAATGAAGATGACAGTATCTTTAGCATCTCCACATCTATGTTTATGTTTCTACCTGATACCTAACATGCCTTCTACTAATTTTTCCTCACTCCTCTTTTTTTGGTTTAATTTTTTTATTTTAATTTTATTTTTAATGAAGCTTTAGATTGCATATATGTTACATAAAAAATATAGGGGATTCCTATACACCCCACCTCAGTCCCTTCCATATTTTCCCACATTAATAACATCTCTTATTAGTGTGGTACATTTGCTACAATTGATGAACACATATTGAAGCACTGATAATAACCATAGACTATAGTTTATGTTATAGTTACACATTGCCCTGCACAATTTAATAGGTTTTGACAAAATGTATAATGGCTTGTATCCATCATTGGCCACTGTTCTCTCTTCTACATTATGGAACTATAAAGGTTAAATCTACCTCTCTGAACATAGCCAGCACTTGGAGGTCGCTGTTTTGGGTCTTTTTAAAAATTAATTCCAATGTCCCCAAAATATCCCTATATTACACTTATTCTTCCCTCTCCCTCCCCTCAGAATCTCTGGTGACCAATGCCTTTATATCAGTAATACCAGTTCTTCCTTTGCCAGAATAATAATAAGTCTATGATAGAATAATAATAAGTCTATATTAGTCCATTGTTCATTCTCCAGTCTGAAGGATTTTGAGATGGTGATGCCTGTTCTGTTTCTGATTGAAGGGGGCTTAGATCCTATGAGGCAAATGGATGAAACTGTCTTGCTTGCATTTGTAGATACTCTGTTTTTTGACATGGGTGTTGTCCTTCATTCTTTTGTTTGTTGTCCTGAATGAGTCCAATGAACTGGGGAATAGTTGTTGGACACAACTCTGCTGAGATTCGGAGTTCAACCGGCATATGGACAGACCAAAGATTTAAATCTCTGGCACATATATATAACAAGGATAGTGCTCAAATAAAAGGGGCAGAAGAGCAATGTGTAGGCAAATTATAAACGAGTCTGTTATGTTGAGAGGGGCATAAATTAAAAAGTAAGGCTCACAGATAGGATGCTGAATTCTTGAGACTGTCCTGCTTATCGTGTCTAGATGATTCTAGAGCCCTCAGAGCTCTGCTGTTTGAGGCATTGTTTTCTGTAGCAGCCAAAGAGATCCTGCTGAGATGTGCATAAATGTAACCTCTGGAATGACCTCCCAACTCACTTTGAAATCTCTTAGCCATAAAAACTTATTTGTATTTAATATTTCCTCCTTTTGGTCAAAGTCTTTTCCCAGATGCATTTTTAGTTGGTAATAATCCCTTGGTGCCATGAAGGCTTATCCCCAGGAGTCATGTCCATGCTGGGGGGAAAGTAGTGAATCTACATGGTGAATTTGGTTTAGAGAGAGACCACATTTGAGCAACAAGGAGGTTTTCAGGAGTTAACTTACACAAATATATATGATAGTAGGCTAAGTTTCAATTTCACAAGAAATGTTCCATAAGTGCAATCATCAAATCAAGGGTCTGGTATAATGGCCATCCTTCTTCACTAGGCACTGCTCATGTACTCAGGGGATTCTTACAGCTCTATTAGTAGCAGGAATGTAGCAGGACTCCCCAGGATGGGAATTCAGTTTGGTTTTTTTTTATTGTTTTGTGGTTCTCCACCCCCTAGACAATGCCCCATGAATCCTTGAACATATTAATATGCCATAGAGGCATGCCTCATATGTACTCCTCCCCACCCACCTCCCCCATCACCAACCCCCCACACCAGTGATCCTCCCCTGCCACAGTTGTAACCCTTCTATGAACCAAAACCTCCTGAAAAACAAAGCCCCAAAATAAGCAAATAAAATTAATAAGAAAATAAAATAATAAAAATTAACAAATAAAATACAAAAATTAAAAATACAAAAATAAAAATAAAATAAATTTTACTCATGTCTTTCATCACTGTAAGATCTGTTATGTTTTATTTACAGTGACAATTTCTTCCATATGTTCCCACAGTCCTTTTTTTTTGCTTTATCTTCAAAGAAGCTTTTAGGTCACAGCAAAGTCACATAGAAAATATAGGGGATTTCCATACTTAGCTCTCAATTTTTAAAAAAAGTTGTTTTAAAAACACAAGGTTAAATATGTTCCTCTCTTCTTTAATACTCTTCAAAGACCTTTTACTACTCCTAGCATATAATCTAAAATCCCTAATGTGGCCCACAAGCCTAATCTGGCTACTTGCCTTCCTACCCATCTTGATATACTGATTTTTTAATTTGCAAGATATGCCATATTTCTTCTTGCATGTATGAAAACATATTTGTAGAGACAATTCCAAAGGTCCTGGTAATATAAAGCTAGAGACTGATTAATTCTGTCTCTCCACCATTATCTGAGAAATATATTGAATTGTTGGTTGCAGCATTGAGTAATGAAGAAAAGAAAGTGAAAAATTTGTGTTGCTGGGTTGCAAGCATGAAGAAATAAAATAAAACCCTGGAGCCACCTCTATCTGCTTGTTTTAACCCGATTTCTTACCATGACCCTCGTCTCAGATAATCTATATTCTTGTTTCTAACTCTATGAGTTTACTTATTCTAATTATTTCATATCAGTGAGATCATACAATCTTTGTCTCTTTGTATCTGGCTTACTTCACTCAACATGAGTCTTCAAGGTTCACCCATGCTATTGCATATATCAGAATTTCCTTCCTTTTTATAGCTGAATAATATTCCATTGTATGTATATACATACCATATTTGTTTAATCACTCATCATTTTATGGACAATGGGGTTGCTTCCAACTTTTGGAAATTATGAATAATGCAGCTCTGAACATCAGTGTGAAAATACTTGTTCAAATTCCTGATTTAAAGTCTTTTGGAAGAGAGATTGCCAGGTTATATGGTAATTCTATACTTAGCTCTCAGAGGAACTGCCAAACTCTCTTCCACAGCAGCTGCACCATTTTGCATGTCCAACAGCAATGAATGAATGGTTCTAATTCTACACATCCTTTCCAAGACTTTTCTGTTTTTTAACAGTAGCCTTCTAATGGGTGTTAAAGAGTATGGGGTTTTGATTTGCATTTCCCTGATAGCTAATGATGTTGAGAATCTTTTCATGTGCTTTTAACAACTTGTACATCCTCTATGGAGAAATGACTATTCTAGTCCTTTGTTCATTTTTAATTGAGTTATTTGCCTTTTAATTGAGTTGTAGAATTTCATTAAATTCTCTGAGTATTAAACCCTTACCAGACATGTGGTTTCCAATTTTTTTTTCATTGACCAGCCTATGTTTTTATTTTCATGATAAAGTCCTTTGATGCTCAAACATTTTTAATTTTGAAAAGGTCCCCAATATTTTTTTTTCTTTTGTTGTTTGTGCTTTGGATGTAAAGCCTAGCACAAGATCCTAAAGACACTCCCTATATTTTCTTCTAGGAATTTTATAGCTCTGGTTTTTATATTTAGGTCTTTGATCCATTGGTGAGTTAATTTTTGTATATAGTGTGAGATAGAGGTCCTCCTTCATTCTTTTGCAAAAGGATATCCAGTTTCCCCAGCATTATTTGCTGATGAGAACATTCTTTCCCAATTGAGTGGAGTTAGAAGCCTTATCAAAATCCATTGGCTATAGATATGAGAGTCTATTTTTGAACTCTCAGTTTAATTCTATTGGTCTATACATATATCCTTTTGCCAGTACCATGCTGTTTTGACCACTTAGCTTTTTAATAAGCTTGAAAATCAGGAAATATGAGTCCTCCAACTTCATTCTTCTTTTCAATAGGTTTTTGGCTATTAGGGCCCCTTATCCTTCCAAATAAATATAATTACCTCTCCATTTCTGAAAATATGCTGTTGGAATTTTGATTGGTGTTACATTGAATCTGCAAATCGTTTTGAGTTGAATTGACATCTTAACAACATTTGTCTTCCAATCTGTGAGGCACGGAATGTCCTTTCATTCATGTAGTTCATCTTTGATTTCTGTTGGCAAAACTGTATAGTTTTTCATGTAAAAGTCCTTTAAATCCTTGGTTAAATTTATTCCTATATATTTGTTTCTTTGAGTTGCTATTGTAAATGGAAATTTTTTTTTGGATTTCTTCCTCAGACTTCATTACTAGTGAAAACTAGTGATTTTTGGGTGTTGATCTTGTATCCCTTCACTTCGTAATTTCATTTCTTAGCACTAATAAATTTGGAGTATATTTTTTTTCAGGATTTCTATATATAGTATCATTCCATCAGCAAGTAGGGAAAGTTTGAATTCTTTGTGTCCAATTTTGATGCCTTTTTTTTTTTTTTTCTTGCCTAACTGCTCTAACTAGAACTTCCAGTACCATGTTAAACAACAGTGGTGACAGAGGGCATCCCTATCTTGTTCCAGATCTTAGAGGGAAAGCTTCTGGTATTTAATCATTGAGTATGAGGTTACCTGTGGGTTTTTCATACATGCCCTTTATCAGGTTGAAGAGGTTTCCTTCTATTCCTAGTTTTCTAAAGATTTTTTAAATCAAGAAAGGATATGAGATTTTGTCAAAAGCCTTTTCTGCATTAATTAAAGTGATAATATATTTTTCCCTTTGTTTTGTTAATGTGATGTATCACATTAAATTATTTTTTTATGTTGCTCCACCCTCACATACATGGGATAAAACACACTTGATCATGGTGTGTAATTCTTTTAATGTGCTGTTAGAGTTGTGTTGCAAGTATTTTGTTGAGGATTTTTGTATCTGCATTCATTAGAGATATTGGCCTATAATTTTCTTTTCTTGTCATATCTTTATTTTGCTTTGGTATTAGGGAGGCTTTGGCCTCAAATAATTAGTTAGGTAGTTTTCTCTCTTCTTCAATTTTTGGAAGACTTTGAGCAGAACTGGTATTAATTCTTCTTGGAATGATTTGTAGAATTCATCTATGAAGTCGTCTGGTACTGGGCTTTTCCTTGTTAGGAGGCTTTTGATGATTATTCAATCTCTTTACTATTAATTGTTATGTTGCAATCTTCTCATTCTTGTAGAGTCAGTGTAGGTTGTGATTGTAGGAATTTGTCTATTTCATCCAGGTTGTTTAATTTGTTGTCATTCAGTTGTATATAGATCTTTTTCATTTCTACATGGTTGGTTATAATGCTCCCCTCCCCCCCATTTCAGATTTTATGTATTTGCATATTATCTTTTTTTCTTTATCCATATAGGTAAGGTTTTGTTAATTTTATTTATCTTTCCAAAGAACCAAATTTCGATTTTGGTAATGTTCTCTATTGTTTTACTTTTATTCTCAATTTCATTTTTTTTCTGCTCTAGTATGTGTTATTTCTTCTGTTTGCTTTGGGTTTAATTTGCTGATATTTTTCTAGTTCCTTCAGGTATTTAGTTATGTCTTTGATTTCAACTCTTCTATTTTAGTGTAAGTGTTTAAGGATATAAATTTCCCCCTCAGCATTGCCTTTGTGGCATGTCATGAGTTTTGATATGTTGTGTTCTCATTTTCACTTGTCTTAAGAGATTTCCTTTGTAATTTCTTATTTGACTCACTGATTCTTTGAGTGTGTTATTTAACTTCCACATATTTGTGGATTTTTCATTTCTCTGTCTTTTATTGATTTCCAGTGTCATTCCATTATGGTCAGAAAAGAAGCTTTGTAAAATTTCAATTTTTTAAAATTTATTGAGACTTGTTTGGTGACCCAATATGTGGTCTATTCTGGAGAATAATCCATGTGCATTTGAGAAGAATGTAAATTCTGCTGTTTTGGGTTGCAATGTTCTGTATATGTCTACTAAATCTCATTCATTTTTATATAATTCAGTTCTCTGTCTCTTTATTGGTCTTCCATCTAGATATTCTACCTATTGGTGAGAGTTGTGTATTGAAGTCTCCAACTATTATTATAGAGGTCCCTAACTCTCCCTTCAGTTTTGTCAGTGGTTGCCTCTTGTATTTTGGGACATTGTGGTTAGGTAGATAAATATATATGCTTGTTATTTATTCCTGTTGCAGTGCCCCTTTTAGTAATATATTGTGTCCTTCTGAGTTTCTTACAACAACTTTGACTTAAAGTCTATTTTGTCTAATATTACTATAGCTACCCAAGTTCCTTTTTGGTTGCCATTTGCATGGAATATATTTTTCTGTTCTTTCACTTTCATCCTATTTGTGTCTGTTGGTCTTTGGTGAGTCTATTTTAAACAACATATAATTGGATCATGATTTTTATCCATTCTGCCACTGTGTGTCTTTTGAGTGGGGAGTTTATTAACATTCATTGTTATTACTGTAAAGACAGTACATACTTCAGCCATTTTGTCCTTTGATTTTTATATGCCATATATTATTTTGTCTCTTTTTTCCTTTATTGCAACCTCTTTTTTCATATAGCTGATCTTTGGTGATGTATCTCACTGACTCCTTTCTTATTTCTGTTTCTGTTCATTTTTAATTTTTTTTAAGATTTATTTCTTCCCCACTCCCTTGTTGTTTACACTCATTGTCTATTCTCTGTGTCCATTCATTGTGTGCTCACCTTCTTTTTTAGGAAGCACCAGGAGCCAAACCTGGGACCTCCTATGTGGAAGTCCATTGGGTTTAGCCACCCCCATATCCCACTTGTTGCATCTTTGTCTTTCCTTATTGTGTCTCTTCATTGTGTCATCTTGTTACATCATCTTCTTGTATCAGCTTGCTGCTCTAGCCCATCATGTCAGCTCATTGTCTTGCTTGTCTTCTTTAGGAGCACTGGGAACCAAAGCTGGGATCTCCCATATGGTAGGCAGGTGCCCCACTGCTTGAGAAATATCTGCTTTTCTGTATATTTTTAAAATACTTTATTTATGTTACCCTGGGGTTTATATCACACAACTTACATCTATAAGCTACTAATTTGAAAATATACCAAATTAGCTTTAATAGTATGCACATTCTCTGCTCCCATATGTCTCAGCTTCCCCTCTTTATGTTGTTTTTCTACCACTTTACCTCTTTACATTTTGCATGTTCATTATCAGGAAATTGCCTTTTTCTTGATCAATTGTATTCTGACTCTTATAGGAATTAAAGAGTTGAGTTATGTATAGAGGACACAGTATGACCTCACTTTACCTTTACCTTTACCTTTTAAGTTATCCTTACAAAAGATCTTCATTTCTTAACTATTCCGCATCACACTTTTCTTTCTTTTCATTTCAATCTGTAGAAATCCTTTTGATAATTCTTAGAGGGAAGGTCTTTTATTGACAGTTTTGCCAAGTAAAGAATTCTTGGCTGGTAGTTTTTCTCTTTCAGTGCCTTAAATATACCACTGACTTCTCATCTTCATGGTTTCTGGTGAGATATCAGCCCTCAGTCCTACTGAGGATCTCATGTATGTGACAAATCACTTTTATCTTGCTGCTCTCAGAATTCTCTGTCTTTAGCACTTGACATTTTAATTGGTAGGTAGCGCAGAGTAAGTCTATTATGATTTATTCTGTATGGAGTATGTTGTGCTTTTTGGATAGGTATAGTTATGTCTTCTATGAGAGTTGAAAAATTTTCAGCCATTATTTCATCAAATATTCTTTCTTCCTTTTTACTTTCTCTTCTCCTTCTGAGATATCCATGATGTGTATGTTTGTGCTCTTCATGCTGTCACTCAAATCTTTGGACACTGCCCTATTTTTTCTATTCTTTTCTGTATCTGTTCTTCTGACTACATGATTTCAGCTGATCTGTCTTCTAGTTCACTGGTTCTTTCTTCTGTCCAAATCTACTGTTGTTTGTTTCCCATGTGTTTTTAATCTCCATTATTGAGTTTTTCAACTTCATAATTTCTATGTTTCTTTTTAAACTTTCAAATTCTTCTTTATGCTCACACATTACTGTCTTATTACCCTTTAGTTCTATATTCATCTCTTTGGATGATTAATTTGTTCAAACTTCTTTCATTTCTTTTTCCAAATTCTGTGTCCTCTGAAGTACTAATTTTTTCTTTTGACAGAGCCATATCTTCCTATTTCATGGTATGTCCTATAATTTTTGCTGAATGTCTGGGCATCTGATTGTCTTTATGGGTTAACACTGAAGGTTAGTTTCTCCCTCTTACCTAGGGTTTTAATCTTGATTTGCTTTGTGTTAAAGCTCTTCTTTGATGGTTGGTCTAACCTACTTTGGACCATTTTAGTAGTCCATGTTTAACAGCTCAGCTCTTCTCACCTCTTCTACATCTGATTCTTGCCTTGGATATGCAGTATAATTTTTAAATAAAAAATTTTTAAAAACATTTTTGAGGCAAGGGAGTAAAGAATTTATTAAAGAACAAAAAAGCAAAATTATACACAACCCCAGACATGGGTGCAGGCCTGCTACAGGGAGAAATGCATGCATATGGCCCAGAATAAAACTTTTTAAGACCTTTCCACCTTCTCTTTCCTATTGTTGGGGAGATGTCCCAGCTGTTTGCTGTTCTGGCTGATTGTCTTTAAGTTCCCACCTGTTAGCTCTCAGTGGATCAGTAATGGGACCTTTTGTTTGGAGTTATCTAGAACCAATGAGGAGGCCTGTTTGGTGTTATCCAGGGCTTTCCCTTGACCCCAGAAAGAGTTCCAAATGGAACCTCAGAGTCAGGGCTGTAAAAAATTTAATATTATATATTTTGTATAATGATTTTACCTCCTGGAGTAAGCTTCTTTTCCTCTCTTCCTTCTCTGGGAATCTTGATTTGTTTTGTTTGTTTCTGTGTAGAATTTTCTCCCCAGTTCCTATGGTTTGTTTAAATTTTCTCCCTTACTTCATGCCCTCTTTTCCTCATAATTTTCATTTCTGAAGCTTGTCCTGTCTTGCCACAGATAAAATAATATCATCTGATTGTTACCATATTCATAGTGTACATTTGGCTCACATTTTCCATTCTGCCTCAGTATCAACACAGTACATCTTTTGCATAGGGGCAAGAATATTATATTATTACTACTAACCACAGGCCATAGGTCACGCCAGCTGTATTTTCCCCATGCTTCTCCACATTCCCAACACCTTGCAGTAGTGATATACATTTGTTCTAGCTAACAAAGGACATTCTTGCATCTGTACCATCAACCACAATTCCCACCCACCTCTTGGTTTACTGTGCTTTTCAGTTCCTAGATTATTCTCAAGCATTCTATCAATTGGCATTTACATAACTAGATTACCATTTTCAGTCACATCCCCATTTATAAACTAGCTGTTACTCGCTGTGTGTTACCATCCACTCTATACATTTCCACAATTTTACAGTAAAGCCAATTAAAACTTGTACATACATTAAATATCAGTAGTCCACTCAGTCCTTATCTCCTTTAAGAATCTACCACCTACCACCAGGTCTTGAAGCTATTTTCAAATAATTTCTTCTAGAAGTTTTATGGTTTGTGCTTTTATTTTTAGTTTTTTTATTCATTTTGAGTTAATTTTTGGAAAAGGTGTGAGATAGGGGTCCTCTTTCCTTCTTTCAGCTCTGGGTGTCCAATTTTTTCAGCACCATTTTTTGAATGGTTTGTTCTGCCTGAGCTGTGTGAGTTTGACAAGCTAGTCAAAAATCACTTGACCATACCTGTGAAGGTCTGTTTCTGAACCATAAATTTGGTTCCATTGGTCTATTGTGTCTGTCATTAGGCCAGTACCATGTTATTTTTACCACTATAGGTAGGTATTATGATTTATAGTCTGGAGATGAGGGTTCACTTTTCCTTTTTATGATGTTTCTGGCTATTCAGGACCCTTACTCTTCCAAATAAATTTAATGATTGTGTTTTTAATTTTTTTCTTTAATGCTGGTGTCATTTTTTATCAGGGTTGCATTAAATCTGTATATCAATTAGAGTAGAACTGACATCTTAATGATATTTAGTCTTCCAATCCATGAGCATGGATGTTCTTCCAATTATTTAGGCCTTTTTTTTATTTGTATTAAAATTGAGTTGCAGTTTTCTGAACACAAGTGCTTTACATCATTGGTTAAGTTTATTCCTGACTATTTGAGTTTTATCTGCTATATTTTATTTTCACCACTCTTTTGACACTTTCAGTTACTTTTATTGGTATAATCTTCATTTCTAGACTCTCTTCTATGCCTGTGTCTTCTGTCTTTTCTTTTCAGGCTCTAGCACACCCTTTAGTATTTCCTGAATTTTTGGTCTCTTGCTTAGAAATCTCTCAGTTTCTGTTTATCTGTGAATATTCTAATTTTGCCCTCATTTATGAAAGACAGTCCTGCTGGATATAAGATTCTTTGCTGGAAGTTTTTCTCTTGTAGTATCTTAAATATATCAGACCACTATCTTCTTTCCTCCATGGTTTCTGGTGAGAAATGAGCATTTAATCTTATTGGCTATCCCTTATATGTTATGTATTGCTTTTCTCTTGCTGCTCTCAGAATTCTCTTTGTCTTTGGCCTTTGACATTCTGATGAATATGTGTCTTGTAGTTGGTCTATTTGAATTTTTTCAGATGGGAGTACATTGTGCGTCTTGGACAGGGATATTTATGTCCTTCAATAGATTTGGGAAATTTTCTACCATTATTTCTTTAAATATTCCTTCTGCCTCTTTTCCCTTCTCTTCTCTTTCTGAGACACCCATGACACATGTGTTTGCACGTCTTTTGCTGTCATTTAGTTCCCTAATGGAGCTTCCAATTCCCATCACAGAATAGCTCCTGGGGTGGCTCATGCTGCCAGAGTAGGATAGTCACTTGCCTCAGCAGCTTGGTTGGTAATTTCCCGGAGAGCCTGGCACAGGTCCCCGCAGCTTCCTCCCTTCTGGAGGTGGCACTGGGGCCTAGGCTAGATCTGCAATACGATCTGGATGGGAAGAAGCTGGTCTCCACCAGCACTGGGATTCTCAGTCCACCTCACTTCCTCTCATGCCAGGCATGGAGTTAAGATGGCAGCTCCTGGTCTCTTTCTGACTTGGACAGGCTCAAGCTTTAGCTGTTTTCAGGATTATACTGTAGCCCACTGAGTTTCCTCAACAATAGCTGAAATTGGTGCCCAACCATTGCAATCACCCCTCGGGCTGAAGTGTGGTTTGCTGGCCTGGCGGGGGAGCGGCCGTGGTAGGCCTAATTCCGCTGCCCCCATAATAAGGTGGTTGGTTGGGCCCACCACCACCCCTGAAGGAAGCTCGGCATGGGTGCAGAGTGCCCTCGGGTCTCCCCTTCTCGGCAGCCATGCTTCCGCGGCCGCCCCTCCTCCCGGATGGCGCCACACGATGCCTTGTGGGGCGGCACCCTTCTTCTTCTTTCTCCCTGCGCAGGCGCAGGGCGGAAAATTCCAGTCTGCCCTTTTCCCCTCCCCCGACAGCAGCAACAGCCAGGCGTGGGCGGAAAACTCAAGTCTGCCCTCTACCCCAGCAACAGCAGCCACCAATCACTAAACCCTGCCACTTCCCCCAAGAACAGCAACAGCCAATCCCTAATCACCACCCCTCCCCCGCCCAGTACCGCCCACTGACCTTTCTCCGGCAACCAATCAGAACAGGGCGTGGCTTCGACCAATCAGCCTTCCCCAGCCCCTATAAAACTGTTGCCTCTCCCTCAATAAAGTGGACCTGCGTGTTTATCTCGTCTCCGCGGTAGTTCTTCTGCCGTGCGCCCTCCAGTCCTGAGAGCCCCCGACAAGGGCCTGGCCTCCCTTGTCCCCAGTTCGTCGCCTGCTTCTCCGGGCGACCCCCTCATCGCCGGCTTCGCCGGGCGACCCCATCAGCCGAACCGCGCAACCCCTGTGAGACCGACCCCTCGTCTGCTGCCGGACCGACCCCTTGTCCCAAGCGGGACCGATCCCTCATCCCAAGCGGGACCGACCCCTCATCCTGAGCTGGACCGACCCCTCGTCCACAGCCAGACCCCACCTCTACCGACTGAGCAAACTGTCGCAAACCATCTCTTTCCTATTTGGGGAAGTGGAGCTTTTGATTCCAGCAGCAGAACACCTCCCGAGGCAGCTTGTGTCTCCAGTGGAGGATGGGCACCGGCTTCCGCGGTGTGGAGAGCTCTATTTATGAGTCTTCTCTGTAGATGGCAGTCTCCTGCTTCCACTCCTTCAAAGACATTGCAGGATGTTCTTCTGGTCTCCTGGAGCCCCCAAACAGGTGCTTCAGCTAGCTCCAGAGAGCCCTGGGTGTTTGCTAACTGCCTTGTAGCAGGAGCTGACTCTAGCAGCTCCTTACTCTGCCGCAATCTTGCTGGTTGTCTCCCTCTTCTAATTTCTTTTTCTGTTTATTTTACAATTTTACAATAAAGAACTTTTTAGCAGCTAAAAAAAAAACCATTGATTTTACACTTTGGATAGTTCATATGGTATGTGAATATATCTCAATAAAACTACTTAATAAAAATAATAATAATTGTGCAAGAATAGCCAGAAATAGCAGCTATGTATAGCAGAGGAAACAGTTTGAGAAGGAGGAAGAATTTCCTTGTTTGTCTGTTTTTTTGTTTATTATTATTATTGAAATAATGAAAATGTTTTAATAATGATTGAAGCAATGAATGCACAGCTATGTGATTATGCCAAACGCCATAGATTGCATACTTTGGATAAAATGTATGCTTATCTATATGTATCGATAAAATTGATTTTTTAAAAAATAGGATGGGTTGGAAGAAAAATACACCAAATGTAAGGTATGGGCTATAGTTAGTAGTAATATTTTGAGATGCTCTTGCATAATTTGTAACAAATGTATGACAACTATGCAAGGTGTTGGTAGAGGGATGATATACGGGACCCCTCTATGATATTATTCACGTGTATCTTACAAGTTTACAATTTTTACTATATACTTTTTGTTTATGTATGTTCATATATGAATGATATAATTGAATATTATATTCAAGTATATATAAAAATATTAAAAATAAAAGATGGGAATGGAGCTTACTAAAAATAAGTTGCAGATGAATTCAGACTGTTGGTCAACTAACTTTGAGATGGGAGATTATCCTGAATTTTATGGATAGGCCTAATATAATCACAAGGGTCCTTAAAAATGGAAAATGAAGACAAGAGAGTCAGTTTCAGAACGATGCAAATGAAAAAGACTCAGTTGGCCACTGCTGACTTTGAAGATGGAAGGAGACCACAATGTAGGTGATGTGCCCTCTAGAAAGTGGAAAAGGGAAAGAAATAGAATCTCCCCTAGAGTTTCTTGAAAGAGCACTGGAGGCATTTTGATTTTATTCCAGTGAGAATAACTTCAGATTTCTGACTCTTTAGAACAGTAAAATAATAAATTTTAGCTGTTTTAAGCCAGTAAAACTGGCAAATTGTTACAGCAGCAATAGAAAACTCATATAATTTCTTAACAAAATCTTTGTATTTTCAGTAAGAGTAATGCTGTTAATTAGTAGGCATTTGTTATTTGAGCTTCATAAAACCAAGACTTTGTCACAATATCAAGTTTCCAGAAAAATATCTCAATGTAACAAGACCTAGTGAACAGGATTTGATTCTTCTTTTAAGCATTTTAGTAAAAAACTGTCTATTTTGATCTTGGGCTACCTAACTTCATTATTATGATTGAAAGGGAGGAAACAGTCAAATCTTCCTGAGAGGGTCCTTGATTGGGTGACTCATAGGCTGGTTAATCTGTCAGACCACCTTTCCAGAGAATCAAGAGTCTTATTACTAAGAATCTGTTTAGCAAGAGTCATTGTCAGTAATCAAATACCAAGACATTTTCTGATGGTGGTAATTAATAAAACAGATTTGTTTACTGGCCTGTAAAATTGTCAGAGTATGTGTTTTTCATTGCAACTTTCAAATGAACAAACAAAAAACCATCACAGAACATCACCAAATATCATGTAATATGTAATAAGTTGTAAGGGGGAAGAATTTCCACTATTCTTAATAAAATTAATATGATTCCTACAGTTTACAAAAAAAAAAAGCAAACATAAACAAATAAAACAAAATAAAAAACAGTGGTGTTAGTCTAAGAGAGGAAAAAATTATCATTCTTCTTCCAAAATGTTTCATGCCATTTGTAGCAGTTTGATATGGTTTATGATTAGGGCTTTGATTGGGCCATGTCAGTAGGATGTTGAGTCCCTGCCCATGCAGATGAAACTACACAGCTCAGCAGAGGAATTGGATGGAGTTTTGATGTTAAAGTTTTGATGTTGGAATCTTGAGCTGGAGATCCGGGAAGTAAGCACCCAGAAGGACTTGGTCATGAGAAAATAGAGAAGACCCAGGGAAGAGAAACAAGCAGACGGTCTAGTAGTCTATAGCTGGCCTTGTGGAGATAACAGAGCAGCTGAGCCTGCAGAAAGGCAAACCCTGGGAAGAGAGGAACCCAGGAAGCCTGAACCCTGGCAGATGTCAGCAGCAGGCTTGTTCCAATGCATGGAAAAAGACTTGGGTGAATGAAGTAATTGATACTTTATGACCTGGTAACTATAATCTTCTACCCCAAATAAATACCCATTATAAAAACCAACAGATTTTTGGTATTTTGCATCAGCACTCCTTTGGCTGACTAATACACCATGTCTTGTCTAAGGTGCTGGTAATATGCTAAGCAATAGAAATAGTTAATTTAATACAAGCTACTAATCCTCTCACTAGACGTTAACATCTACTCCATCTCTTATTATCACTTCTGTCACCACAATGATAAATTCTATCTTTGATTTTCAAAGATGATGCTGGGGCCAGCCATCATTGGTCCATATACCCTAAAATGTTCAGTGACCAATTTCAGCAATAAATGGCAATATAGAACCCAAAATGTGGGCAAGGGTTGGGGGCTGGGAGAGCTAGTCCAGATGAAGAATTTGCAGCTGTGTGTGCTTCCTGGCAACTGTTTCCATAGTTATTCCAAATAGCACTGCTTGCCTACCTTTCTCCCCTGCCCTGCTTCCCCTCTCATTAAGCATAATTTTATTCAATGGTAAAGACTAATAAAGCAGAACCTTTTGATGAACTCTGGATTTCTGTGAATGCCTTTGGCATTTTCTCAGTAGCTAGTTACTTTAAATATTATACAGTCATAGTGAGCAATTTTAGAGCAGCTAAAGAACAGTAATTATTTCCTTTTTATTATTATTATAGTGGGTCAATTAAAGGAAATATAGAGCTATAACTTTCACAGATTTACTGTAGAATCTTTTGGAAGCTTTCTTTGCTTTATCTTATCTAGAAATTTATTGGTTATATCACAATATATTATAGCGACAGGTAATAAGAGTTGTCTAGATGGAAACTGTTTCATTAACAGGCTTTTAAAATGTTAGAAAAGGCAAGCAATTATGTGTTGAAATAATCTGCATAATCCAGCAAAACATAGGCACAAATTAATCATGTAATCTATGAAATCTATATCATATTCTACTTTGAAAATGTATATACATATATTATCAATTAGATGCATGTTTGAATATTTTTAAAACTAGCGTTATTTTGAATTAGGGTTATTGCCTTTAAGAGGTACATTTAAACTCTAATTTTCAATTTTATTTAGGAGAAATACGATTCAACATAGTCCCTGGCACATGATTATCACTGAATAAACACGCTTAAATGACCAAAGTTTGCTTTCTGCATAATTTCAGGCTTATTCTCTAAATTCTTCACTCTGTATTGAAGGCAATAGCATTCTTCCTTTGATGCATTCTCTCAAAAACAGCCTAAAATGGTCCTAAAATAATGAAATGATTAATTCCCATTTTTCACCCAAACTTGCCTTCCTGGAGCAAAAGTCCATTCAAGTACTGATTTTTTCTCACAATCCCTTACTACTACCACTACACTTTTTCAAAACTGACAGGTCCTGAATTTCATTTCCTCAAAATATTTTTCATGTTAAGTAAAAGCTATCTAGTTCCATATCCTATTCCAGTTTTTATTGCTGGGTAATAACAGCTTAACGTACTACCTTCTCCTGGGTAACACTTTGTTACTAAGTCTCTGTTGGACACATGATGATAACAGTAGAAGTAATAATAGTAATAATGGTAGCTAAAATTTATTGAGACTTCACTGCCAAACACCATCCTAAGAACTTCATCTGGATACTTCCACATATTTCTTACATACCCCTATGCAAAATTCAAATTCACTGTTCCATCAATATTAAAGAGGAGGTATTGAATGCTCAGATAATTTAAACAATTTGTCAAATCACCCAATTTGCTCATATAGGACCCAGAATGAAAACCCACAGTTTCCAATTCTAGAGCTTAAGAATTTCACCATTCTGCCTCCCAGGAAAGATTAAGATCTTAATTTTAGGCATTTCCATCACCTTATGTATTAGTCAGAGTGTACTGATGCCAAGTATCAGAAATCCATTGACTTTTATAAAGGGTATTTATTTGGGGTAGAACCTTATAGTCACAAGCCATAAAGCATAAGTTACTTCCCTCATCAAAGTCTGTTGTCACGTATTGGAGAAAGATGGCTGGAGGTCTCTGCGAGGGTTCAGGCTTGCTCTGCCTCCTAAGGCTCCACAGTCCCAGCTCCTTCCAATCTCCAGCTGTAGGCTAGCATACAGCTTGTCTCTGTCCCCAGGGTTCATTTCTTTCCAGGCTTCTCAGCTGTTCAAGGGCCCTGGTCTCTTCAGCCACAAACTGTCAGACAAATGACCTGGCTTTTTCCCAGGCTCCAGCGTCCAAAATTAAACTCTCTTTGTTCTCTTTCTCTGTGTATTTACTTCCCTGTCTTTGATTGATCATCTGTTGATATAGCCCACAGCTATAGGCTAGCTGTAGGCAGGTGACTCACACCAGTCATCCTGATGACATAGTCAAATAAAAGCCCTAATCTTTATTTAATACAGTAAAGGTGAAACTTCTGAGTCTAATGCAGTCTAAAGTCCAGAGGAACAGACCAGTTTACAAACACAATCCAATATCTATTTTTGGAATTCATAAACAAGACCAAACTGCCACACCTTGATAATTTGGTAGAGGCAATTGCAAGACAGGCAGGTCTTTAACACAAAATTATGTCATATATACCACTGGGAACTTATCCAATAGGTTGGGCTGGTAATCAATTTCCAATTACTTTCAACTTTTGTTTTTAATTGTAAATGAACCAAGGTATTTGTTCAGGTCAGTTATACTAGAAAACAGTCTCTGTTACTTTAAAAATCACTTCAACCAAAACACAGATAACCCACAGTGAATAATCAATAGCATTATCCAATTGCTTGCAGATCCTGATTTTCAAATATTTGTCCAACTTTCTACTTTTAAAACAAACTTTGTTTTTCTAAACAGTGGAGCAATATGTGGAAGAACATTTTGTAACTCATTTTCTCAGCTCTTTTTCTTTCTTCTCCTGGATGTGTAGCTTTTAAGGGTGAATGTGAAATATTGGACTTGATCCTCATTATCATCTGCTAATTACCTACTGTGAAGAATGTGTTACCTGGTAATGACACATTGTAAAACCTTGATCGAAGTTTCTCCCTGACACTCCAAGGTAACAGTGTGAATAGCTTTGTTTTCAGTAACCAGACTGGCATAAAAAGGGGAAAATTCTGGAACAGCTAATTCCATAAACCACCATTTGTTTCTATATAAGAAAAAATAGAAGAATTTTTTCACGTCTACAAGACTAGAAAAAAAAATTACCTTGAAATGGAATCACCAACAACATGAAGTAATTAAACAGTCATAGACCAAGACAATGCTTTGTTCCTTAACTCCATTTCCCAAAATCTTCAGGCCCTCCCTGCATGATATTAATACTTGTGGCTTGTTGCATATATTTATTCCTGAGTGTTTGTTTTTGTATATATATATATAGTAAAAGGTCACAAACGTGTCCCGAAATCTGTTTTCCAAAGCACATACTCCCAACCTGTGGATATTTTACTCTGAAGATGGTAACAACTATGGAAAATCCTACTCTGATTTTAGGATTAAAAACAATATTCAGTGTATTAGTCAGCTGTGATGGTTAGGCTAATGTGTCAACTCAGTCAGATAATTATGCCCAGTTGTCTGGTCAAGCAAGCACTGAGCTAATTGTAATATAAGGACAATTATGGGCTTTAGTCTTCTGCCTAATAAATTAATAGAAAGGATAAAAGTTTTTCCCAACCAGTAGGTGAAACAACAAGGGTTAGCATTCTTAGTTGCTCCTGAACCAGAATTAATGTCCTTTCTTTTGAATCTTCAAAGAGTAAGAATCCATATAAGTTTGGCATCAGAAGAAAAAGCCAGGTGTGCTGGATATGAGCTGTGTACCAGATCCACCTTCCAAGTTCTTGTTGCCTCAGCTGTGAGACATCACTCATGGATTGCCTCAAATGCAAAGAGCTCCATTCCCCAAAGTCACATCTCTTCCTTGAGCAGATCTCTTCCAAAGAGTGAGAAAGTCAGAAGAACAGAGGTCTGGCCATTTGGGGCCAATGCAGGAAAATTTTGAAAGGTCATTTTTGCTCTGGAACTTCTCGTGGGATGGCTAAGGATGTCATTGGACCTTATATGCAGTTCTTCTGCCTAGTTTGCTTCCTTCACCTTAATGCATAATGATGCCAAAGACACTCATCACATTCATTCTGCTCACTAAATTCCCAAGTCTGTCCACCTCTAGACTTATGTTTTCTCTAACTCCATCTTTTAAAAAATGGCATTTACTTCTTGGTTGATTGATGAGCAAGTATGTTAACCCCTTTCTTTTGCACATGATCTGCCCTATACCATACATCATTGTCATATTAGGCAATGACAGTCTTCATAATCTTGTCTCTGAACTCACCATTATTTATTCAGCATCTTCCAGGAATTGTACTAGGTATTGGAGTTATGGCATAAGGAGAATAAGAAATACAGATTCCTGCCTTCATGGAGTTTGCATTTGGGTGGGGGAACAGGAAAAAACTTAATAAAAATATACATAAGTAAGCAAAATCATTTTGTATGGGAATTGGCAAATGCTATA
This sequence comes from Dasypus novemcinctus, assembly GCF_030445035.2. Lineage (NCBI taxonomy): Eukaryota > Metazoa > Chordata > Mammalia > Cingulata > Dasypodidae > Dasypus > Dasypus novemcinctus. Next base: position 55,427,086 of record NC_080684.1, on the reverse strand, counting down.
ATGAAAATATATCAGGTGACTCTCATGGAGAGTGATGTATACAAAATGATATTTCGAGAGACAGAAGGGCAAAATGGCATAAGAACAAGTGTATCCACATCACCTCTCCTGCAAAAAATGGCTGAGTGGAGAAAAAATCCTGCTTGAGTGAGCTGTTTTGGGAACCCACAAAGCAGGAGCTTCAGGACATCAACCTGGAGAGAGTGCAACAGAAAGAGTGATAGCTCAAGGTAAAACTGTTATCTGGCACTTGAGGCTGGATCTGTGGGATGGTTAAGCCCCTCCCCCAGGTCAAGAAGCCAACGAGTTTCCTGAACCTTGCTGGTCACGCAGCCTGAGAAGACAAACTCTGAGAGTGGGAGTGTTCTGGTGAAGGGTGGAGAGGGGTCCCACGAGTGCGAGTTCAATTGTCTGTACCTCCTTTTTGAGCTTTGAGGAGCATATCAGCTGACTTGACGGGAAATCAGGAAGCAAGGAGGTCAATCTGCTGAGGCAGTCTGATTTACCAAACCTCCCTGGGATAGGGAAAATTGGTCTGGGAGAAGGTAGAATCAGGCAATTACCTAGTCCCATGCAACACACCTAAGGGAGTAATTAATAAGCTTCCAAGAGCATACTTAGGGCTCCTGGCAAGGTGTGGGTGCTCTCTCTCAAACAGACTGAGAATTATTATTTTCTGTGGTGAGTTAATTCATCAGGGTCCCATTTGAATTTCAAAAGGGAACTCACACACAGGCTTCCTGCTGCCCTGGGAAAGAAAGCAGTTAGAAAAAAAAGGGGGGGGGAGGACAGATTCCTAATCAGCAGTTTATTCAATTGCAAAGAGTTGATCATTCACCGAGAAAGGGGCACTTTTGAAGAGCAAATCAACATAGAAAGAAAGTTTAGCTCAGTGGAGGAGTTTCAGCCTTGAATGTGCAAGCTCTCTAGTTCAATTTCTGGCTTCTCTAAGAGTAGTGACCCACTGGGATATTAAACATCTAATATTAAATACATTAGGACAGGGAAAACATAGACATTACCTTGTATTAGCTTCCCTTGGGTCTTTTATTTCTCCTAAAAAAAAAAATTACTTTTGTTATATAATTTAACTTAGTTTACTCACTGACACCCACTTCAAAATCTGCAGTGAGAAGGCTGCAGGGTAATTGATGCATAAACGCCAGCAGCTTGACAAGCTTCATAGGGACTTAAGAAGGAAGTCTGATTTTTCTTAATGTTTAGTTGACTCCATGCCTGTGGATTCATCTGTGTTTTTTTGTTTGTTTTTTTGTTTGTTTGTTTTCTTGTCTTTCCTTCCACTTTATCCTCCCTGGCTTTTTTTTTTTTTTTTTAATTAGGTGCTGCCGGCTTGTTTCCTGTTTGCTGTGTTTCATCTTCCTTAAATTCCTCTTTTCTGTGTGCATTGATTTTGGCTACCAACACTATCTCTTTCCCTTCCTACATCTTTCTATCTTTCACCTTCTCTTGTTCTTCTTACATTCCACCTTGCTGTGTTTAGCCACCAATTTTCCTGGCTTTTTATGTCTAACACTTCTGTTTTCTTTTATTAACTCTTTCTGAAATTGTCCTTTCTTTTCTCTTTCCCTCCCTCCTCATTATGTCTTTTAATTCATACTATATTCTTCTCCATTTTCAGTTTCCCATTTCATTATAGAGATTTCACTTTTTTATTCCTCTAAATCTACACTGTTTGCATGATTTTAATATTCATTCTCCTAGGTTTTGCATGCTTCTTCTGCTAACATTTACTATTAATGCTATTATACTTTTTCTTTTCTTTCCTCTTTTGCTTTCCCTGGTCTGAATCATTTTCCTTCATGCAAACTTAGAGAACAGCAAGGAAATAGAATAAGAAGAAAAAGTGTCTAATAAAACGCTTAATACACAGAAAAAAATAGCAACTAAATAAAACCTGAGAGGTTTTTACTTAGAGGGAGAAGTGAGTCAATTGAACAAACCCATCAAGATAAAATGATGATCAGACAGCAACAAAAAATGACAAATAATACCAATAATCAGGAAGACATGACCCAGTAGAATGAATAAACTAAAAACCAGGAAGAACAGAATATTGAGCACCTAGTCAAAGCTCCCCAAACAAATATCATAGACCAACTTAATGAAGTGAAGGAAGAGATTAAGGATATTAAGAAAACACTTGGAGAGCATACTGAAGAAATTGTAAATACACACAAAAAGATAATGGATATGATGGTGATGAATGGCACAATCCAAAAACTCAAAAATACACTCACAACTATTAACAGCGGATTTGAACAGGCAGAGGAAAGAATTAGTGATGTGGCAGACAGTACCCCTGAAATCACACAGATAGTAAAATTGATTGATAAAAAGACAGGGCTTGCTTCTTCCTGGGCTCAGGGTTCCTTTCTTCCTGGGACTGGCTTCTCTTTCCTCTATGAGCTTACTTCCCAGGGCTCCAGCTTAAGGGTTCATCATCAAACTCCAACATCAAAAATCCCCAACATCAAAAAGCTCCAACTCAGTCTTGCCATGCCTTTTATCTGTGAGCCTCCACATGCCAAGGGGTGGGGACTTGACACCCTAATGATGTGGTCCAATCACAGCCCTAATCATAAATCAATCATGTCCAGTAATATACCAGATTACAAACATAATCCAATATCTATTTTTGGAATTCATGATCATATCAAACTGCTATACCCCACTCTCTGAATTCCAAAAAGACATTACAATATTCAAAAAAGCCTTAAATCAGTAACAATGTAAGTACTAAGTCATATCAGAATCAATTTAAAGAATTAGTTGCCTTAGGGCAAAGTCCTTTCTGTTATAGACCTCTGAAATTAAAAAAAACAACAACAATATATCTGTTTCCAATACACAAATGGACAAAGGATAACCATTTTCATTACAATAAGGAGAAACTGGGAGGGAAACATGAGTCACAGGTCCTCTAAAGTTCATAAACCTGCAGAGCATCCTCCATTTAATTTCAGCCATGTTTCAATATCTGTACATCAGCTGCAGCAAATATAACATGAACATGTAAAAAGATCATTGCTGGGGAAGGGGGAAAGGGCTGATGTTGGATATATGGGAGTCCCCTATATTTTATATGTGACTTTCCTGTGATCTAAAACTTTTCTGAAGACAAAATTAAAAATTAGAAAAAAAAATGTAGACACTGAGGAAGAAATGAAAGAAATTGCCTTACTACTGTACATACAGGGCAACACCTACTACAGTGATGAAGGAAAAACATCAAAAACAAGGTTTTATGATATTTTTCATTTTTTAATACCCCAATTTACTTTTACTTTATTTTAGTTTTTCTAAATTAATATATATTCTATTTCTAATCTTTAAATCTATCTTTCATTTTCCTATTAAGTGAACTTGGTAATATATTAGGCTTCATTTTTGAAGAAGTTTTGAACCACAGAGGGGTTCAACTATGGCAGGGGAGGAATGCTGGTGTGGGGTATTATTGATGGGGGATTTCTCCAGAGCAAGTATATAGGGTACATAAAAATGTTCAGATATTTGTTGGGTATTTTCACAGTAGTTACAATTACACACTACAAGTGAGGGAGTTCTGAGTTCCTAGCCAGGGGAGCTCTCTCACATTCCTCAATGGACCAGCAACCATCCCCCAAGTGCAAGGGCAAAGACCAGTGAAGAAGGATGGTCCAATGATGAACCCTTGATATGGATGACTATGCTTATTAACCTGTGAGAGTCATTCTTAAAATGATGATTTCTTCTCCTTGGTGCATTAGGAGAACCCACCCTTTCCACAGGCTTGCCCAATAACCGTTTTCTTGTTTCCACCCTCATCAGGCATCTGGATGTCACCAAGCTCCACATTTCTCCCTCCAAGAGATTGGGTGATTGCCACACCTTACCCAATCTTTGAATTAGAGTCTTAACCCCTCTAGTACAGTGATGTGAAGACAACATTCCCATTAAACTTTGGTAAACAGGCTCAACCCTCTAAGGGCAACAAGTTGACCACCTGGCCTTCCCTAACCTTTGTCATACAGGCTCAACCCTCTCAGAGCAATGAGTTGACCACCTCGCCTTCTCTAACCTTTGAGGGACAGGTTCACCCCTCGCAGACCTGTGGGGTGCTGACCTTAACTGCCCTAATCCTTGGGGAATGTGCTCCACCCTCTTTGCATCTTGGGATGGCAAAACTCTCCCAGAGGGAGAGAGGTGGAAACATCTTCAACTGCTGGAGTAAGCTCAACCTCTCTGTACACATGGGTGGGGTTCCTCTCTTGGCCCAAAGTGATGTCCTAATTCCAGATTTCAGCTTCCATGGTTTTCCTCTTAAAGCATTATCTCCTTCCGTCTCTCCTTTCCATGTCCCTTTTAGTCCAAGCTTACATTGGTTTTGTTCATACAGCTCTCTCAAACACCTTGTTAGTTTAGCATGCAGGAAGCAGGGTTCCAAGCCAACAGACAGTAAGATTTTCCACAAGTCTTTCCAAGATAACTGCATCTTCAATCCTGACTTACAAGTGCCATGCTTAGTTAAATCCTCCAATGGGCCATTTTCCTCTGGAACCTTGATTTCCAGACACTTGGAATTTCCAGAATTAGTTTCTGTTTTCTTTGTGCCTGACAGTTCAGTCCTCAACATATTTTTCTTGTATAGCTGTTTCCTATAAGCTGCAAGCAGAAGCCAAGCCACATTCTCAGATTTCCTTTGGAAATTTCTTCAGCTAAATACCCAGGTTTACTATGTTCAAATTCTGCCTTCCAGAAAACACCAGGAGTTAACCTTGCTAAGTTCTCTGCAACTTTACAACATGGACCACTTTTCCTCAAGTTTCCAATAATAGTTTTATCATTTATTTCTAAGGCATCATAAAAAGTTTCTTTAGCATCCATATTGCTATCAACTTTGATGTTATCTAGGTCTTTTCCATCAAGTATCTCACAATTTCCCCCCAAAATACCCCTTACCCATTTACAAAACCATTCCAGCATTTTGGTAATTGCAAAAGCACTACTCCATTCCTGGTACAAAGCTGTATTAGTCAGGGTTCTCTAGGGAAACAGAATTAACAAGAGATATCTGTCAATAGTACGAAGTTCTATAAGTCTCTCACACAGCCATGGGGATGCACAAGTCCAGGTTCCACAGACAGCTACAACCAGGAGCTGCAATGAAAGTCCAATGAAGGTTCTTGACAAGTTCTTGGAGATGTTGGCTGTCCAAAGACAAAATGGGAAATTCCCTCTCTATGCTGGAATCACTTCCCCTTTTAAGGCATTCAACTGATTGGGTTAAGCGGCACACATTGCTGATGACAATCTCCCTGATTGATGTAATTATAACTAGCTACCTATGATTTACCACTGCAGTAAAGTCAGTGGTGACTAAAGTCCATAAATGCCCTTGTATTACAGTTAGCCCAATGCTTGTTTGATCAAAAAGTGGGCACAATTATCTGGCGGAGTTGACACAATAGCCTAAACATCACACAAATCCAAAGAAAATTTGGCTAATGTAATTAATTCCTTGAGAGTAATAAAACTGAATATTAATGTGTTAAACTCACCAGTCAAGAAACACAGATTGGCAGAATGGATGAGGAAATATGACCCATCCATAATGCTGTCTACAAGAAATTCACCTTAGACCCATGGATTCAAGGAGTTTGAAAGTGAATAGCCAGAAAACAACCTTACAAGCAAACAATAACCAAAAGAGGGCAGGAATAGCTATAGTAATATTGGACAAATAGACTTTAAATGCAAAACTATTGTGAGAGACAAAGATGGACACTACATATTAGTAAAAGGGGTAACCTTTCAAGAAGAAAGAACAATCATAAACACCTGTGCACCTAACCAGGGCACCTCCAAATAAATGAGGCAAATACTGGAAAAACCGAGTGGAGAAGTAGATGCCTCTACAGTAATAGTCCAGAACTTTAATACTCCGTTATCATCATTAGACAGAACATCTCAACAGAGAATCAATAAAGAAACAAAGACTTTGCATAATATATTAGATGATCTGGCCTAATAAACATATATACAAAACAGTACACCCAAATACAGCAGGATATACATTCTTCTCAAGGGCACATGATAATTCTCCAAGATAGACCACATGCTAGGGCACAGAGAAAGCCTCAGTGTATTCAGAAAGACTGAAATCATACAAAATAATTTCTCTGACCTCTGTGGAATGAGGTTGGAAATCTACAAGGGCCAGAGAACCAGATTAGGCACAAAGATATGGAAGTTAAGCAACACAATCTTAGACAAACAGTGGGTCAAGGAGTAAATCTCAAAAGAAATCTGTAACTACCTTTTTTTTAAAGATTTATTTAATTATTTCTCTCCCCTTCCACCCCCCCCACCCCAGTTGTCTGTTCTCTGTGCCTATTTGCTGTGTCTTCCTTTTTTTTTTTTTGTCTGCTTCTGTTGTTGTCAGTGGCATGGGAATCTGTGTTTCTTTTTGTTGTGTTATCTTGTTGTGTCTGCTTTACATGTGTGTGGCGCCATTCCTGGGCAGGCTGAAATTTCTTTCACACTGGGCGGCTCTCCTTACGGGACACACTCCTTGCACGTGGGGCTCCCCTATGTGGGAGACACCCGTGCGTGGCGGGGCACTATTTGCGCACATCAGCACTGCGCATGGGCCAGCTCCACACGGGTCAAGGAGACCCAGGGTTTGAACCATGGACCTCCCATGTGGTAGACGGATGCCCTAACCACTGAGCCAAGTCTGCCGCCCCAGTAACTACCTTGAGACTAATGAAAATGACAACACAACATATCAAAACTTATGGGAGGCAACAAATGCTGTACTGAGAGGAAAATTCATAACGACAAATTCATATATCAAAAAAGAAGAAAGAGCTAAAATTGAAAACCTAACTGCACATTTGGAGGAATTAGTAAAAAAAAAGAACAAACTAACTCCAAAGGAAGAAGAAAGAAAGAAATAACAAAGATCAGAGCAGAACCAAAGAAATAGAAAATAAGAAATCACTAGAAAAAAATAAACAAAACGAAGAGCTGGTTCTATGAAAAAATCAATAAAATTGACAAACACTTACCTAGACTAACAAAGAAAAAAGAGAGAAGATGCAAATACACAAAATAAAAAATGAGGAAGGGGATATCACCACCAACCCCACAGAAATAAAGTGTATCATAAAAGAATAATTTGAAAAACTATATACCAACAAGAAGGACAATTTAGAGGAAATGGACAAATTCCTACAAACATGGAAGCAGCCTACATTAACAAAAGAAGAAAGTGATCTAAACATACCAATCACAAGTAAAGAGATAGAATCAGTCTTTAAAAAACTCCCAACTAAGAAGAGCTCCAGGCCAGACTATTTCACAGGTGAATTCTACCAAATATTCCAGAAAGAACTAACACCAATCTTGCTTAAACTCTTCCAAAAAAATTAAAATAGAAGGAACATTGCCTAACTCATTCTATGATGCCAACATCACCCTAATACCAAAGCCAAAAAAAGACACCACAAGAAAGGAAATATACAGACCAATATCTCTAATGAACCTAGATGCTAAAATCCTTAACAAAATACTTGCTGATCATATTCAACAGCACAACAAATGAATTATACACCATGATCAAGTGAATTTCATCCTTGATATGTAAGAATGGTTCAACATAAGAAAATCAATGTAATACACCACATAAACAGATTGAAATAAAAAAATCACATGATCATATCTATAGATGCACAAAAAGCATTTGAAAAAATACAGCACCCTTTCCTGACAAAAACACTACAAAAGACAGGAATAGAAGGAAACTTTCTGAACATGATAACATCACAGCTAATATCATTTACAATGATGAAATCCTAAAATCTTTCCCTCTAAGAACAAGGACAAGACAAGGATGCCCACTATCTCCCCTCCTATTTAACATGTGTTAATGTCAAGGACTGAGACAAGAAACAGATATAAAAGGCATCCAAATTGGAAAAGAAGAAGTAAAAATTTCCCTGTTTGCAGATGACATGATCCTATGCATAGAAAGCATTGAGAAAACTACAACAAAGCTTCTAGAACTTATAAATGAGTTCAGTAATGTCACAGGTTATAAGATTAATGCACAATAATCAGTAGCATTTCTGTACACCAATAGTGAACAATCTGAAAAGGAAATCAAGGAAAAAATACCATTTACTATTGTAAATAAAAGAATCAAATACCTAGGAATAAATTTAACTAAAGATGTAAAAGAATTATACACAGAAAACTACACAACACTGTTAAAGGAACTCAAAGAAGACTTAAATAAGTGGAAGAATATTCCCTGCTCATGAATAGGAAGAATAAATATCATTAAGTTGTCTATCCTACCCAAGCCAATCTACTGATTTAATACAATACCAATAAAAATTAACATAGCATTTTTAATGAACTGGGAAAACTAACTATGGGATTTATTTGGAAGGGAAAGATGCCCCAGATAGCCAAAGACATATTTAAAAAGAAAAATGAGATCAGAAGAATCACACTACCTGACTTTAAAACATACGACAAAGCTATAGTGGTCAAAACAGCATGGTATTGGCACAAATGTAGACACATTGACCAATGGAATTGAATCGGGAGTTCTGATATAGATCCTTGCATATACAGTCATATGTTATTTGACAAGGCCATCAAGCCCACTTAGCTGGGAGAGAATGGCCTCTTCAACAAATGATGCTTGGAGAGCTGGATATCCATATGCAAAAGAATGAGAGAGGAATACCATCTCACACTTTATACAAAAATCAACTCAAGATGGATCAAAGATCTAAATATAAGAGTCAAAACCATAAAGACCTTGGTAGGGAAGCATCTGCAGGACCTTATAATAGGAAATGGCTTCATGAACTTCACACCCAAGGCACAAGCTATGAAAGAAAACATAGATAAATGGGACTTCCTTGAAATTAAAGCCTTTTCCACCTTAAAGAAGTTTATCAAGAAAGTGATAGTGTATCCAACTTTAGAAAATATTTGGTAACCATATATCTGATAAAAGCCTAATGTCCAGCATATAAAAAGAAATACTATATCTCAAAAATAAAAAGACAAACAACCCATTTAAAATATGGACAAGATATTTGAACAGATGCTTCTCAAAAGAAGAAATAAAAAATGGCTAAAACGCACATGAATATGTGCTCAACATCACTATTAGGGAAATGGAAATCAAAACTACAATGAGATACCATGTTACACACATTAGACTGGTGGCTATTGAAAAACAGAGGACTACAAGTATTGGTTGAGGAGGAATGGGATCCCTCATCCACTGCTGGTGGGAATGCAAAAGGATCCAGCCATTGTGGAGGACAGTTTGGCAGTTCCTCATAGAGCAAGGTACAGATTTGCCATATGACCCAGCAATTCCACTGCTGGGTATTTGCCCAGAAGAACTGAAAACAAGGACACGAACTGATATATGCACACCAATGTTGATAGCAGGATTATTCACTATTGCCAAAAGTTGGATTCAACCCAAATTCTCATCAACAGATGAATGGATTAACAAAATGTGGTATATACATACAATGGAATACTACTCAGCTGTAAGAACGGAATACAGTACTAATATATGGAATAAAATGGATGAATCTTGAGGACATTATGTTGAGTGAAGCAAGACAGGCATGGAAGGACAAATACTACATGACCTCTCCGATATGAATTAAGCAAATCAAGCTGTCTCAGAGAGCAGGAGACTGGAAGGTAGAGGGAGGTTGTGAGCCAATGCCTTTATGGGCAAAATCTATGATGAAGTGGAAGTAAGTAGTTGAGCAGCGAAGGGAAAAGACAGAAGCATAGGGATACTATTGGATGTGGTTTTGCAGGCTTGAGGAGAGCTATGGTTGGGATGATGTGTCAGATGGCCCATGGAATTGGGGGGAGGGTTGGAGGGAGCAGATAAACATGGGAAATTGTCAGGTATGTGGATGAAACCTAATGTTGAGAAAAGTCTTTAGAAAATATAAAGAAAGGTTACTGGTTTAATGTGTTTGATGGATATCTAGCACAGGGTGCACCTGGAGCAGACTTCTAGGGAGTATGTGAATGCTCATCTTGTCATAGTATGTTATATCAGTGAATGGAGACCCATACTGGGGAGGCCTGATGATCTCAAAAAGAGGGGAAAGTGTCCCTCAGGAGCATGTGTGACTCCCAAGGGGGAAGGACAGACTAGGGTGTCAAGCCCTCAGCATTGTTGCAAGTATCTATGAATCTTGCTCTTCAAGCAGTGAGGCTTAGTTGTCACTGTGGGCCCTGAGGGGAAGGGGAGAGAGAAATAGAATAGATGGAAGTGTGGGTAACTGGGAGAAAATGAAAGTGTTCTGCAAGATCGTGCAATGATGGATACAGACCAGGAGAGCCTCCATGTTGCTCAAATGTGGCCATTCTCTAAGCCAAACTCAGCATGTAAATGCCCTACCTTCCCCCCAGCATGGGGCATGACTCCCAGGGATGAGCCTCCTTGGTGCCGAGGGATTACTACCAAGCAACAGCTGGTGATGCAACTAGAAAAAGACCTTGAATAAAAGGGGGAAATGGTAAAGACAAATGAGTTTATATGGCTAAGAGACTTCAAAATGAGTTGGGAGGCCATCAGAGGTGTTGCATGTCTCAGCAGAATTCCAGAGACAGCCAAAGTAGATACTACCCCAGGTAGAAGTGCTCCTGAGGGCTATGGACACACTCAGGTCCTACACTCATGGCAGATGGTTCTGGAGTGCAGTGCCTCACCAGTGGGCCCTACTTTGGAATTTGTGCTCCTGAGTGTGATGGAGTTAGACTCAGATGTGAGTTCTCTACATATGCCTCTTCTGTCACTTCTGTCACTTTTACTGACTTGGAGCTGGGGTTGATATATGCTCAGAAGACTTGAATCTCTGGACTGTCCATTTGCCAGCTAGGCCTTGAGCCTCAGCAGAGTTTCAACACCTACTCTCCAGTTTGTTGGACCTACCCAGGTCAGCTAACAGGGAGGTGAGGATGGCCAACCACCACACCAGGGAACTAAGAAAGCCTACAACTGCAGGCAGGAGAATCCCATCCATCAGCCATGTGGGATCAAAGCCCCCTCCAAATTTAGAGGTGGAGCGGATTCTAGCAGTGCAAGAAATTGTATCACTGATGTGGTGATAGTGGCTATGGGAGTTGCTGAGGGCAGGGAGAGGGAAGAAGAAGTATGGTATGGGGGCATTTTTGGAATTTGGAGTTGTCCTGAATGTTATTGCAGGGACAGAAGCAGAATATTATATATCCTGCCATAGCCCACTGAATGGACTGGGAGGAGTATAAATTATATTATAAACTATAATCCATGCAGTGTAGGTGTGTTCCAAAATGTATTCATCAATGTGCCACACTGATAAAAGAGATTGTTGATATGGGAGGAGTGGGGGAGTGGGGAATATATAAGAACCTCATATTTTTTAATGAAAACATTTTGTGTGATCTATGTATCTTTTAAAAAAAGACAAAAATAATTTTAAAAATAAATGATATCCCAGATCAGTTCCATGGAGTGCTTTTTTTTCCCAGAGGTATCAAGGATTGATTCCAGGAACTTTTATGTGGGAAAAAGACACTCAACTACTTGAGCTACATCTGTTTCCCATCTCATGGTCTACATTTTTTTAAAATCTTTATTCTGTAATCAAACCTGACTTCCTTCAGTCTCTTGTATTGAACATAGTCTTCCTGCCCCAGGAGAAAAGGATCAAGCTTTTTACCTTGTTTGAGATATCCTCTTTCCTCTCTTATCCTCCAGGTTGCATTTCAATTAATTCTGCCACAGTAAAGTTTTGCTGACCTATATGATCACTTTAGATCCCTCTAGTACAGGAAAACTTTACTCTCATAGCACTATTCATGAATTTAGCTTACATTTGTCTATGTGAGTATTTTAGTTGCATATTTCTTTGACTAGACTTCAAGCTCCAAAAGTGAAGTACTAGTAACCTTGTCTTTTTGCTTACCTCGCTGTTCATAGTGTCTTAGACTGCCTGACACATAGTGAAAACTCAATTCATTATATATGCCATATATTGTGTCTAATGTTTGGGATTTAACACACACACACAAACAACAAATGATTAAAACTGAGTCCCAGACTTCAAGGAGCTCACAGTCCAGAATAATCATTTCTAACAAGTTCAGTATAACTTAGGTGCTCTGTTAGAGTTAAGTGTTAATACTGAGTGTATGTTTGTATACATTCTGTATAAATAGGAATTTAGCAGTATCTTTATATACCACAGACTTGAAAATGCATATGCTCTGCAGTATGCATTATTACATGGCATTTATTCCAACCATTAATTTTTTCAATAATTGTATGACTATAACGCCAGTCAAATAATATAATAGCACTAGAAAGTTTATGATTATCTTATTAGCTCATTAAATATTTATTCCTCTGGGGAAGGTATATTAAGTAGCAGTAATTTACACAATTAAACTTTGAATAAGAAATTACTCTTCAAATTTTCTTTTAGTCATTAAATGTTGTTCTTATTGACAGAAAGAATACAAATAAGGTATCCTTTTTTCTCTTTGGGTGGACCTGAAAAAGCATCAGGTCTTCAGACTGCAAAACAAAAAAACCATTAAAAAATTCTGAAATAGGTCTTATGTAGAAAGCAAAAGATAAAGAGGTTATTTTATGTATATATAAGCATAAGGGACTGATCCTGTAATCCTTGCTTCCTTTCAATTGTATAGCAATAATATCTTTCAAAGATCATATCTTCCCCCTCTTGATCTAGAGATGGAGAGGACATCACCATCCCAGGGTCCACAGAATGGAGGAATAAAATATGGATTAGAGTGGACTTACTGATATTCTACTATAAAACTATTGTGACTAGTAATGAAAGAAATTGTAGCACTGAGGTAGAGAAAGCGGCCACAGTAGTTTCTGAGGGAAGAAGAGATGTGATGTGGGGACACTTTTGGGACTTTGAGTTGTCCTAAATGATATTGCATAGTCAGATGCTGGACTTTATATATCCTGCCATAACCCACTGAATGTACTGGGGGAGAGTGTGAACTACAGGGTAAACTATTATCCATGTGGTGCAGCAGTGCTCCAAAATGTGTTCACTGAGTGCAATGAGTGTGCCACAATGATGGGGGAGGTTGTTGGTGTGGGAGGAGTGGGGTATGGGGGGTGGGAGGTATACAGAACCTCATATTTTTTAATGTAACTTTTTTGTGTGATGTATATATCTTCAAAAAATACAATTTACAAAAATGATGGGGTGGGGGGTTGGGGAATGGGGTATATGGGAACCTCTTATGTTTTTTAATGCAACAGTCTTTGTGATCTATTAACTTTAATTTTAAAAAGTGTAAAAAATAAAAAAAACACAAAAAACAAAGATATCTTGAGGATGATATATTCAAATTAGTCTAGAGCCTTCTTTTCTAGTTAAGATGAAAACTTTATTCTGTAACATATGCACATGCACACAAATATATAGATTATAGAATACAGACATAATCTGAAGATATTTATATTGTCTCAAATTTTTTATTTTTTAATACATCCATTCAAGTTTATGTCTAAATCACTGTGAAACTAAATTTTCTTTCTGAAAATGTCCAAACAAAAAAAAATCAGAGTCTTAGAAAAGATAATATTTACTGTCATTTACTTAAAACTAATCTAGAAAACTTATTTTAAAATTGTAATATCTCATTAAGTTATATACTATTAGAGGGGCTGCCCTCAGAGAAATCTAGTGAGAGTATTGATTAACTGACTTAACCAAGTGGACCTTCTATTCAATGGCAGAGCTATACCTAAAAGTCATGTCTCCAAACTTCTAACCCTCTGCAATTTTACTAACATGATACTTCCATGACTGTTTATTTTGTTCAACTGCCAAAATTCTTCAGCTATTTGGAAAGAAATTATTTTCTATACTTTAATATAAAGTAAAATGAGAAATTTTATAGACAGTAAAAACATTATTTTAAACTTTTTTTCTAAAGGGCAGTTTATATTCTGTTTTATCTTCTCTAAGCTAGCAGCAAATGTGCTGAAAATTTATGTGATATCACCTAAGAATAAATTCTTAAAATTATGTGATATTCTGATTTTTAAAATAGGACAACAGGACAATTTGTAATTTTCAGGAACTTCATGCAGAAAATCTGAATTCACAAAAACAAAGGAATTGATACATGTGTCCATATTGATCTTTTCCTTATTGTTTACCCCATAGTCCCATTATAACTACATTAATGTGAAATATCTTATGCTTTTACAAATTAGTTTACATCATTGGAGCAAATACTTTAAGACTCTTTTGATTAGAATTTTTTGTATCTTATAAAGAGTGATATCTTCAGGTAAACAAGGTAGCATGGTATCTTAAACATTTATCCATTGAGAAGTGATCATTCAAAAACCTGTTATCCTTTCCACTGACCTCAGAAAACTGGATACATAGACTATTAGTTTTGGGGAGCAGGACCGGAGCTTAACTTCTATCTTCCAGATATTGGATCAGTTCAAGATCGTTGGTGACTTTAGAATTTTCACTTGACTTGATATAATCACCTAAAAATTCATCTTGACTTTGGGGAAAAGTGTATCATTTAATAGTTGCATAACATCATTATGGTATATGAGATTGAGCCAGTTTTAATAATTCTATAGGTTTTCTGGTTGTTGATGGCTGGAGGGTTCAGGCTTCTTGGGTTCCTCCATTCCATTGTCCCTCCATTGCAGGGTCTTGCTTCTCTCTAGGTTCAAGGTTCCTTCCCTCCCAGAGCTTGCTACTTCCTGGACTCAGGGTCATCTCTTCCTGGGGCTGGCTTCTCTTTCTTCTGTGAGCTTACTTCCCAGGGCTCCAGCTTAAGGCTTCAGTATCAAACTCCAACATCAAAACTCCAACAGCAAAAACCACCAACTCTGTCCTTTGCCATACCTTTTATCTGTGAGTCCCTACCCATCAAGGGGTGGGGACTCAACACCTTAATGACATGGCCCAGTCAAAGCCCTAATCATAATTCAATCATGCCCAAATACAAACCACATTACAAACATAATCCAATACTATTTTTGGAATTCATAACCATATCAAACTGCACCACTCCACCCTCTGAATTCCAAAAAGACATTACAGTATTTGAAAAACCCTTGAATCAGAAACAACGCAAGTACTAAGTCATATCATAATCGTATTAAAGAAATATAGTTTTTGCTGGGACAAAGTCCTGTCTGCTACAGACCTCTGAAACTTACAAAACAATTTATCTGTTTCCAATACACAAATGGACAAAGGATAAACATTTTTCATTACAATAAGGAGAAATTGGGAGGGAAACATGAGTAACATGTTCTCTATAGTTAGCTAAATCTTCAGGGCATTCTCCATTTGATTTCAGTCTAAGAGTCATTATTAAAATGATGGTTTCTTTTCCTTGGGGCCATATGGGGATCCATCCTTTCCACTGGCTTGCCCAATGGCCATTTTCTTTGTTCCACCCTCATCATGCATCTGGGTATTGACCAAGCTCCAGACCTCTCCCTCCAAGAGTGTTGGGGTGATTGCCACACCTTATCCAATCTTTGGATTAGAGTCTTAATGCCCCTAGTACAGTGATGTGAAGACAACATTCCCCCTAACCTTTGGCAAACAGACTCAACCATCTCAGAGCAATGAGTTGTCCACCTGGTCTTCCCTAATCTTTGGGGGACAGGTCCACCCCTCTCAGACCTGTGGGATGTTGAGCTTAACCGCCCTAATCTTGAGGAATGTGCTTCATCCTCTCTGTACCCTGGGGCAGCAAAACTCTCCAAGAACATTGGGTGGGGACATCCACCTCTTTAACTGCTGGGGTAAACTCACCCTCTCTATATACATGGGTGTTGTTACTCTCTTGGCCCAAGGTGATGTCTTAATTCCAGATCTCAGCTTCCATGGTTTTCCTCTTGAAGTTGTTTCCCTTTCTATCTCTCCTTTCCATGTCCCTTTTATTCCAGGTTGATAGTGGTTTTGTTCATACAGCTCTCTCAAAAAGTCTGTTGGTTTAGCCTGCAGGAAGCAGGTGTCCAAGCCATCAGACAGTAAGACTTTCCACAAGTCTTTCTGACATAATTGCATCTTCAATCCTGATTTACAAGTCCCAAGTTTAATTAAGTCCTCAAATGGGGCATTTTCATCTGGGAGCTTGATTTCCAGAGGCTTGGAATTTTCACATTCAGTTTCACATTCAGTTCAGTCCTCAGCATCTCTCATCTAGCAGTTTGCTATAAGCTATAAGCAGAAGCCAAGCCGTGTTCTCTGGGTTTACTTTGAAAATTTCTTCAGCTAAATGCCCAGGTTCACCATTTACAAATTCTTCCTTCCATAAATCAGCAGGAGCTAATATTGCTAAGTTCTCTGCAACTTTAAAACACGGATTTCCTTTCCTCCAGTTTCCAATAATAGTTTCATCATTTCTTCTAAGGCATCATGAAAAGTCTAGCATCCGCATTGCTATCAGCAGTCTCTTCAAAGTGATCTAACTCTTTTACATCAAGTACTTCACAATTCCTCCAAAAATACTACTTACCCATTTATAAAATCTTTCTATCATTTTGGTAATTGTAAAAGCACTTCCCTACTCCTTGGTACCAAATTCTGTATTAGTTAGACAAAGGATTGCTGATGCAAATACCAGAAATTGGCTGGTTTTTATAAAGGGCATTTATTTGGGGTAGGAGCTTACAGATAACAGGCCATAAAGCATAAGTTACTTCCCTCACCAAAGTGTATTTTCATGTGTTGGAGCAAGATAGCTGTCAATGGCTGTGAGGCTTCCTGGGTTCCTCCTTTCCAGGGTCTTGCTTCTCTCTGGGTTCAAGGTTCCTTTCTTCCTAGGGCTTGTTTCTTCCTGGACTCAGGGTCTTCTCTTCCTGGGGCTGGCTTCTCTTTCCTCTGTGAGCTTACTTTCTGGGGTTCCAGCTTAAAGCTTCAGCATCAAACCCCAACAGCAGGTAGGAAGAGAAATTTGGACTCGACCATGTTAAATTCTAGTGCTTGTTAGATGTTTAATGGAAATATCTTTAAATATATAGGTCAGAATGTTAGTTGGGGAGAGGTAGTCTAGATCAAGAATATAGAGTTGATGATATTATTATATCAGTGTTAATTAAAACCAGAAGTCTGGATATAAACACAGAAAAGGGAGACAGGAGGAATAAGAATAAAGTCTCAGGAGGCTCTCAACATTTAGAGGTTGGAGAGATATTGAAGGTGACTGAGAAATTTCCAAGTGAAGGAGCATAGCCAGGAGAGTGTGGCATTCTGGAATGCTAGTAAAGATGGTGTTTTATACAGAAGGGAGTGATCAGCAGGGTCTGGTGCTGTCAAAGTTCAAGTAGGGTGAAAATTGAAGCTTGACTACTGGAGTTAGTATCACAGTGACATTGATAAGCAGATTAATTATAGCAATGAAGCAAAAGCCTGACTAAAATCCATCCAGGAGAGAAGGGTAGAAGAGAGAATGAAGAATAGTGAGTATATTTTTCCTGAGAAAATCCTCAAGGAGATTTTCAATAGATGGGATTAGAAGGAAAGAGTGGTACCTAGGCCAAGGGATGTGAAATATAAGTGATGGTACTTTTCAAATGGGAAAGAGTTCATGATATTTGTGTAGTAGTGGGCATAAACAGGTAAGAGAGAAAAAATTGATGATATAGGAGTTAGAGCAGAGAATTAATAGAGCAATTTAGGAGGAAGAGAGATACATTGGGATCTAGTTTACAAATGGAGGGGCTGACCTTAAATAACAAAACCATTTTCCCATGAAAACAAGAAAGAATGTAGAACATAAAAGCAAAATGTCAGGAAAGTTGGTTGATGCGGTGGTGGGAGTTCACAGAAAATTTTTCCTCATGACTTTCACATTAATTTAAAGTGAAACCAGTCAGCATGTGTTCACATGCACATGTATTGTCAGACTTGTTCAGCTAGCTGTGTATGTTCAGGAAAGGAATAGGGAAAATATTTAAGTGAATGTGAATTAACATTAGTATTTTTTTCAGACAAGTTCAGTGAAAGGCATGTGGAGTTAAATGTTTTGAGTGTGTGAGAAGGGTGTGACAAAATGCCAGACCAAAGAAAAAACCCAAAAACAAAAAACCTGGATGAAGAGGGGAGTGGGAAAATGAGAAAGATAAACATTGCAAACCTAATAAGATCAATGTATGTCAGCTGCCAATAAAGTAGAACAAAAAGGAGTGAGCTGAAAGTAGAGATTTTAAAACTGAGAATTTGGAAGGGCTGACTTGACTTGGTTCTTTCATAACCATGAGGGGAAATGGTTAAGTTGAAGTAGTTACATGATCACTGGAAAAAAGATCAAAGTTCAAGTAACTGAATGAGTATTAGAAGGATCACCTATATAGATATGAAAATATTTGATAATTATAGCAGCAATGTTGTTGAAGACAGTTGAAATATTATCCAGGAATAAGAACCTTCAAGAGATAAACGAAAGTGACTTGTATGGAGTGCATTGCTACAGCATGAGCCGTGGAAACACAAGCTCAGCAGGTGACCACTTTATTACTAAAACAACACAAAGCATCCAAAAGACCAGGGGAAGAGATCCTATAGGGCTGGTTTCCCAGAAAGGGCAAGTGCTCTGGGGTCAGAATCGGTGGACCCCACTTTCCCTCAGAGAAAAAAGACAAATCTTAGGAGAGAGGGATAGAAATGAGTCATGATGTGAAAAGACAGCAGGGGATACAATATTTCAGAGCTAAGGCAGGTTTTAGTCAAAGCAAGAACTTGGAAATGTACATTGGAGAGGAGTTTGAAGGTAGCATTTGCTAATTAGTTACTGAGAGTGGGGGAGAAAGTTTTATGACTTGGGGAGGAGTTACAATGGAATTAGAAAAGGAATTGTACAAAACCTATGTATAAGGATAAGAATCTTGGGGCTAGAGGATTCCTGGGGAATTCTAGAGTTTTGTGGGGACTGGCAAGTTCAATTCAATTTAACAAGTACTTTTTAGGGCCTACTAGGTGTCAGACACTCCTCTTATCAATGAGAAAAGTGAAAAAAATGCCTGCTTTATAAAGCTTATATCCCCAGGACAAAAGGTATAATGACTTAGGACTTAATGGTCTCAGGGCTGAAAGGGTCATGAGGTTCTAAGTGCTGGGGAAGGAAAGAGATAAGGTTGACCACAAGTGTATCAGTTTGATATAGTTATGAATTCCAAAAATAGATATTGGATTATGTTTGTAATCTGGTCTATTACTGGTCATGATTGAGTTATGATTAGGGCTTTGATTGGGCCATGTCATTAGGGCATTGAGTCCTCACACTTGGTGGGTGGGGACTCACAGATAAAAGGCATAGCAAAGGACAGAGTTGGAGCTTTTGTTTCGAGGGTTTTTGATGTTGGAGTTTTGATGGTGGAGTTTGATGCTGAAGCTTTAAGCTGGAGCCCTGGGAAGTTAGCTCACAGAGGAAAGAAAAGCCAGTCCCAGGAAGAGGGGAATGCTGAGCCCAGGAAGAAGCAAGCCCTGGGAAGGAAGGAACCTTGAACCCAAAGAGAAGCAAGACCTTAGAAGGTAGGAACCCAGGAAGCCTGAACCCTGGCAGCCATCAGCAGACATCTTGCTTCAACACATGAAAATAGTTTGATGAGCGAAGTAAGTTATGCTTTATGCCCTGGTATCTGTAATCTACTACCCCAAATAAATACCCTTTATAAAAACCAACCAGTTTCTGGTATTTTGCATGAGCATCCCTTTGACTGACTAAAACAACAAGTGAACACAGATCTTTGGACCACTCTGGGAACAGACCCTAAGGTAGCCCATGGCAAAATGTAAGTTTCTTTGAAGTCCTATTAAAAAAAGGCAAGTTTTTCATCACAGTCCATAATATTAAATATCATCAATATAAAAATTATGTTAAATGTATTAACTGATAATGTTTCAGGAAGATTTGACATATTTATCCTTTGATAAATACATTAGTTTCTGGTTTTTCACCTAGTATAATGTTTTATTTTGATTTAAAAATGATTGAAGTAGATCATTCATATATAAATATACATAAAAAATAAGTGGATAGTAAAAGTTGTGAAATTACAAAAAAATCCCATTCATAACATCATACAGGGCTCTCATACCTCACCCCACCACCAATAACTTACATTGTTGTAAAACATCTGTAATAAATGGTGAAAGAGCATCCTCAAAATATTACTACTAACCGAAGTATCTTACATTTGGTGTATTTTTCCCCAAACCCACCCTGTTATTATTATTATTATTATTAATTCATATCATTTATACATGAACATATGTAAACAATAAGTATATAGTAAAAGTTGTGAACTTACAAAGCAAACATGCATAGCATCATACAGTGGTCCCACAAATCAACCCACCACCAACACCTTGCATTGTTGTGAGACATTTAAAACAAATTATGAAAGAGTATTATCAAAATCTTACTAGTAACTATAGTCCATATTTTACATTTGGTGTATTTTTACCCCACCCCACCATATTTTTAAAAATATATTTTTATTACAGAAGTTATGAACTTACAAAACAATCATGTACATTTGTAGAGTTCCCATATCATCAGACTATTTACCATTAGCCATGGTTCATAGTGTACATCTGGCACACTTTTTTTAATACTCCTCCATTATCAACATAGTATATCTTTGATCTAGATGCATAAATATTACAGTATTGCTGTTAGCCACAGTCCATAAGTCACTCTAGTTGTTTTTCCCCCTTGCTTCTCTACATTTCCACCACTCTGAAATACTGATGTACATCTGCTCTAGCTCAAAGAAGGACAGTCTTTCATCTATACCATCAACCACAATTCTCATCCACCTCTCGGTTCACTGTGTTATTCAGTCCCTAGATTATTCTCTAGCTTTCTTTCAACTGACATTTGCAACCCTTAATTACCCTTTCCAGTCACATTCCCATTTATAAACCAACTGTTACTCACTATAATGTGTTACCATCAACATTATACATTCCCACACTTTCACAGAAAAATTAATTAAAACTTCTACATACATTTTTATGTATGTAGTCATTCTCAACCTTCCTCTTATCTCCTTTAAGACCCCATCACTTACCACCAGGTCTTGAAGATGTTTTCCTACATTTTCTTCCAGAAGTCGATGGTTCTTGCTTTTATATTTAGGTCTTTGATCTGTTTTGAGTAAATATTTTTATAAGATGTGAGATAGGGGTCTTCTTTCTTTCTTTTAGCTATTGACTTCCAGTTGTCCCAGCACCATTTGTTTAAGGGACTGTTCTGCCTGAGCTGGGTGGGTTTGAGAGGCTTGGCAAAATCACTTGATCATAGATGTGAGGTACTGTTTCTGAAGGATCAGTTTGGTTCCATTGGTCTATATGTCTATCTGTATGCCAGTACCATGCTGTTTTTACCACTATAGTTTAGTAAAGTGATTTAAAGTCCAGAAATGAGAGTCCTCCATATTTGCTTTTCCTTTTTAAAATGTTTCTGGCTATTTTGGACCCCTTACTCTTCCAAATAAATTTGATAGTTGTGTTTTCCGTTTGTTTAAAAAATGCTGGTGGACTGTCACATGTTGTGTGGAGTAGACTAGTGGGTGTCTAAGACCCGAAAATTATCGTGCTCCTGTGGCTGTGCCTGGCAGCTCTGCAGTGTTCATGATGTCACAAAGTGAATATATTGAGTTATGACAAGCACTATGAGATATCATGTGGATTACCTTGTGTAGCAGTTTGATATGGTTATGCATTCCAAAAATAGATACTGGATTATGTTTGTAATCTGATCTGTACCTGGTCCTGATTGAGTTATGATTAGGGCCTTAATTGAGCCATGTCATTAGGGCATTGAGTCCCCACCCTTTTGTGGGTGGAGATTCACATAAAAGGCATGACAAAGGACAGAGTTGCAGGTTTCTGATGTTGGGGTTTTGATGTTGGAGTTTTGATGTTGGATTCTGAAGTCTTAAACTGGGGAAAGAGACACACCATTTGCCTAATAGTCTACAGCTGACCTTGTGGGGAGAGGCAAAGCCTAGAGAGCCTTATAGTCTACATCTGTCCTTGTGGATAAAATAGGAGCTGAGCCCAGAGGAACCCAGAAAGCCTAAACTCTCACAGATGTCAGCAGCCATCTTGCTCCAACATGTGGAAATAGACTTTGGTGAAGAAAGTAACTTATGCTTTATGGCCTGGTAACTGTAAGCTCCTACCCCAAATAAATACCCTTTATAATGCCCAGCATATTTCTGGTGTTTTGCATCAGCACCCCTTTGGCTGACTAATACACCATGAGAGAAAGAAAAAAGATGTTGAGAGGCTCATGAACTTTCTAAGAAGGCAAAAAAGATGATTGGCTTGAAGGCTAACTTTTACCATAAACAGCACCATGCTGTGAAAATACAAATGAAAAAGAATATCAAAATGCATGAGAAGAGAAACAACAAAGAAAAGAAGGATGAGAAGATCCCACACAGTGCAGTGCCTGCCCATCTGCTGGACAGAGGGGACAGAACTGAGGTAATGTACTTTCCAATATGATTAAACAAAAATGAAAAGAGAAATCAGGAAAATGTGAAGTCCCTCTCCCCAAAGTTCATGCCCAGGGAGAAACAGAAGTATTAAAAGTGATTCAACCAGGAAAGAGAAGGAAAAAAGCGTGGAAGAGGATGACTACTAAAGTTTGTTTTGTTGGCGATGACTTTACACGAAAACCACCTAAATATGAAAGATTCATTAGGCCAATGGGCTTATGTTTCAGGAAGGTTCATGTAATGTGCTGAACTTTAGGCCACTTTTTGCCTGCAAATACTTGGTGTAAAGAAGAAGATGTCATCTCCATTACGTACAACCTTGGGTATTACCAAAGGTACCATCATTGAAGTGAATGTGAGACAGCTGGGCCTTGTGACACAAGGAAGCAAGGTTATTTGGGGAAAATATGCCCAGGTTATCAACAATCCTGAAAATGATAGATGCATAAATGCAGTCTTACTGGTTTGACAGATGTTTCATACAAATAATTCCTCATAATTGTTGAAGACTGCATACCAATCAGGAAAACCACCATTACTGTAATGTTTCTGAGTGCTACCAACAGCCTTACATAGCTGCAGTCATCAAGAAAATTATTATGTTGTTTAAGAAAAAAACAAACAAAAAATCAAAACATTAAAATGGCTCAGTTATACAAATTGTTTATTTTTTTATCCATTTACAGTTACGATACTCAAAATATTGAATGATTAAAAATTTTAAAAATATCATACTACTTCAGCATCTGAACTGATGAGTACAGGCACTCAGCAATGCAAATCTATCATCAGGACTGGAAAAATCACCAGTGCTAGTCTAAAACACCTTTTTTTCATACTTAAAATTCAGCACATATTTAAATATGTGGCCTAAACTAAGAAAACTTTGTCTGAGACCTTTCCTGAGAGTTTGGAAGAGCTCTTACTTAGATAAATATTTTCACCTTTGTTCTTAATCCTTAGTGACTTTCTTATACATTAGGTCACTTAATTTTTTCTCTTCTCATTAATTTATAGCAATATCTGCTTGGAATTATATATATTTAATTATGTAAGAAAAATATACCCAAATGTACTTTAAAAAAAATGCTGGGGGAATTTTTGTCAGAATCGCATTGAATCTGTTTATCAGTTTGGGTAGAATTGACATCTTAATGATGTTTAGTCTTCTAATCCATGAGCATGGAATATTCTTACAATTGTTTGGTCTTTTTTATTTCTCTTAACAATATATTGTAGTTTTCTGAATACAAGTGCTTTACATCCTTGGTTAAGTTTATTCCTAAATATGTGAGTCTTTTAGTCACTATTGTAATAGAATTTTTTTCCTCACTTCCTCCTCAGATTGTGCATTGTGTCTTTAAAAGTCTATTTCATGATGTAAGTATAGCTACCCTGGACTTTTTAAAAAAATTTTGATTACTACATGCATGGAATATCTTTTTCCAGCCTTTCACTTTCAATCTATTGGTATCCTTGGGTCTAAGATGAGTCTCTTGCAGACCATAAATAGATGCCACATATTTTCTTATCCATTCTATCAGTCTGTGTCTTTTGATTGGGGAGGTTAATCCATTAACATTCAATATTGTTACTATGAAGGCAGTTCTTATTTCACCCATTTTGACCTTTGGGATTTATTTGTCCTATTTTATTTTCACCAGTCTTTTGACACTTTTAGTTAATTTTACTGATATAATATCCATTTCTAGATTCTCTTCCGAGCCACTCTCTCCTGTCTTTTCTTTTCAAACTATAGCACACCCTTTGGTATTTCCTGCAAGGTCAGTCCAGTCTCTTGGTTACAAACTCCCTCAGTTTCTGTTTATCTGTAAATATTCTAATTTTGTCCTTATTTTGGAAAGACAGTCTTGCCAGATATAAAATTCTTGGCTGGAAGTTTTTCTCTTGAAGTATCTTAAATATGTCATGGCAATGCCTTCTTGTCTCCATGGTTTCTGAAAAGAAATCAGCATTTAATCTTATTGGGTATGCTGTATATGTTATGTATTGCTTTTCTCTTGCTGTTCTGAGAATTCTCTTTCTTTGGCATTTGATATTCTGATTAATATGTGTCTCAAGTTGGTCTATTCAGATTTATTCAGATGGGAATACATTGTGCTTATTGGATATGGCAATATGTCCTTCCATAGAGTTGGGAAATTTTCTACCATTATTTCTTCAAATATTCTTTCTGCCCTTTTTCCCTACTCTTCTCCTCCTGAGACATGCTTGACACATATATTTGCATGTTTCTTTTTGCCATTTAGTTCCCTAAGACCTTGTTCAATTTTTTCTATTCTCCTCTTCATCTTTCTTTTGTATGTTCACTTTTGACAGCCAAGTCTTCAAGCTCACCAGTACTTCCTTTGCCTTCTAAAATCTGCTGTTATATGACTCCATGAATTTTTAATTTCATTTATTTTGCCTTTCATTCCTGTAAGATCTGCTATTTTTCTATGTATGCTTTCAGATTCTTTGTGCTAATCCAATGTCTTCTTAATATCCTTAATCTCTTTAGTCATCTCATTGAATTTATAAGGAGATTTATTTGAATGTCTATGACTAGTTGTCTCAACTCCTTTATACCATCTGGAGGCTTATCATGTTCCTTTAACTGGACCATATCTTCCTGGCTCTTGGTATGGATTTTAGTTTATTGTTCATGTCTTGGCATCTGGCTTACTAGATGTATTTATGCTGGTGCAGGTAGGTCCCACAAGCTTCCCCTGCCAGAGGTAGGGCTGGAGCCTAGGCTAGGCCTGCAGTCCAATCTGGGTGAAAAATAAGATGGTCCCTATTGTTACTGTGATTTTCAGTCAGCCTGGCTTTGTCTGATGCTGGGGGTGGAGTCAAAATGGCAGTTACTGGCCTCTTTCCAACTTGCACAGATTCAAACCTTCATGTTTCTTAGGGTTATACTTTAGCCAGTCACATTTACTAATCAGTAACTGAAGTCAGACGCCAACTGTCTCTTCCTCTCCTGTGCTCCAGAAATGGAGCTCCCAACTCCAGCCACAGAATAGCTTCTGAGGCAGCTTGTGCCACCAGAGTAGGATGAGCGTCAGACTCCATGGCATGGCCTGTAGTTCCTCAGAGAGGTTGGTGCAAGTCCCCCCAGATTCCTCCCTGCCAGAGGTGGAACTGGGTCTTAGGCTAGACTGCAATCTGATGTGCATGGAAGGAAGCTGGTTCCTACCAGCATCATGATTTTCAGACCATTCTGCTTCCATTTTTGCTGGGACAGAGTTACAATGGCAGCTACCAGCCTCTTCCTAATTTGGACAGGTTCAAACTTTCACTGTTCTTAGGATTATATTTTAGACAGCCAAATTTTTAATCAGCAGCCAAAGTTGGTGACCACCCATCTCTTCCTCCCCTTTTTTGGGGAAATGGAGCTTCCAATTCAAGCAATGGAATAGCTCCCGAGCTGTGGAGGATGGGCACTGGCCTTCAAGGCATGCAGTGCTCTCTTTATGATTCCCCTCTGCAAATAGGCAGTCTCCTCCTTCTGTTCTTTCAAGGATATTGCAGGATGCTCTTCTGGTCTCCTGGAACCCCAAAACAGGTGCTTTAGAAAGCTCTGGGTGATTACTAACTGCCCTGTAGTATGGGCTGATTATTGGAGCTCCTTACTCTGACACCATCTTGCTGGTTGTCATTTAGCATAATGCTTTTTAAATATTATTATTTTTTTAATTAGAAAAGTTGTAGGTTTACAGAAGAGTAATGCAAAAGCTACAATATTCCTATATACACCCCTATTGTTGACACTTAGCATTAGTGTTGTTCCTGTGTTACAACTGAAGAGAGAATATTAAAATATTACTGTTAGTTACAGTCCAGAGTTTATATTAGGTATATTTTCCCATATGCCACCCTTTTATTAACACCTTGTAATAATGTTGTTTACTCCTTGTAATTCATGAAATAATATTCTTATACTTGTACTGCTAACCCTAGTCTATAGTCTACAACAGATTTCACTGTTTCATGCAGTCCCATATTTTATCTTCTAATTTTCATTCTATTAATAGTAACATACACTCCCCAAAACTTCCCCTTTCAACCACATTCACAAACATAATTCAGTCCTATTAATTACATGTACAGTATTGTGCTACCATCACTACTATCCATTTCCAAACCTTTACAATCAATCAAAATAGAAATTCTGCACTATTTAAGCACTGCTCCCCATTTTCTAATTCCATCTATCCTCTGGTAACCTGTATTCCAGATTCTAACTCTATGAGTTTGCTTATTGTAATCAGTTCATATCAGTGAGATCATATAATATTTGTGCTTTTGTGTCAGGCTTATTTCACTCAGCATAATATCTTTGAGGTTCATCCGTGTTGTCACATGCATCAGGACTTCATTCCTTTTTTTTCAGCTGGGTAATGTTCCATCATATGTATATACCACATTTTGTTAATCCGTTTATCTATGATGGACCCTTGGGTGACCTTCATCTTTGGGCAATTGTGAATAATACCACTATGGACTTTGGTGTGAAAAGACGTTTTTGAGACCCTGCTTTCAATTCTTCTCTTGGTATATACCTAGCAGAAGAATTGCTGGGTCATATGACAATTATATATTTAGCTTCTTGAGGAACTGCCAACTGTCTTCCACAGAGGCTGCTCCATTTTACAATCACCATCAATGAAATTTTCTATTTCTTCACATCCTCTCCAACACTTGCAATTTTCCTTTTTTTGAAAAAATAATAGCCATTCTAGTGGGTATAAAATGATATCTCGTTGTGGTTTTGATTTGCATTTCCTAATAGCTAGTGATGTTGAGCACCTTTTCATGTGTTTTTTAGCCATTTTTATCATCTTGGAGAAATGTCTATGCAAGTCTTTTGCCCATTTTAAATTGGGTTGTTTCCTTTTTATTGTTGAGTTGTAGGATTTCTTTATATATTCTGGATATTAAACCTATATCAGATACATAGTTTCCAAAATGTTTTCTCCCATCGAGTAGGTTGTCCTTTCATTTTCTTGATAAAGTCCTTTGATGCACAAAAGCATCTTATTTATCTATTTATTCTTTTGTTGTTTGTGCTTTGGGTTTAAGTTTATGAAACCATTGCCTAACACAAGATCCTAAGATGTTTCCCCACATTTTCTTTCTAGAAGTTTTATAGTCTTTGCTCATTTACTTCAGTTTTTTATCCATTTTGAGTAAATTTATGTGTACAGTGTGAGATAGGGGTCCTCTTTCATTCTTTTACATATGAATACCCAATTCTCTCAGCAACACTTGAGTTGACTTAGCAGCCTTCTAAAAAAAATCAATTGGTTATAGATGTAAGAGTCTATTTCTCAACTCTCAATTTGATTTCATTGGTCTCTCTATATACCCTTATAATGGTACCATGCTGTTTTGACCACTGTATCTTTGTAATATGCATTAAAGTCATGAAATATGAGACCTCCAACTTTGGTTTATTCTCTTAAGACTTTTTTTGTGTGTAGCTATTTTGGGCCCCTTAGTCTTCCCTTTAAATTTGATCACTGGCTTTTCCATTTCTGCAAAGTAGGCTGTTGGAATTTTGAATGGAATTGCATTAAATTTGTAAATCATCTTGGGTAGAATTGATATTTTAATACTCAGTCTTCCAATCCATGCACATGGAATGACCTCCCATTTACATAGGACTTTGTTTCTTTTAGCAATATTTTATAGTTTTCTGTGTGCAATTCCTTTGCATCCTTGGTTAAATTTATTCCTAGATATTTGATTCTTTTAGTTGCTCTTGTAAATGGAAATTTTCCTGAATTAATTCTGCTTACTCATTACATACAGAAACACCACTGATTTTGAGGTGTTGATCTTGTACCCTGCCACTTTGCTGAATTTGTTTATTAGCTTTGGTGTTGATCATTCCAGATTTTCTATATATAGGATCATGCCAACTGCAAATATTGAAAGTTTTACTTCTTCCTTTCCAATTTGGATGCATTTTATTTCTTTTTTCTTGCCTAATTGCTCTGGATAGATCTTCCAGTTCTATAATGAACAATAGTGGTGACAGTGGGCATCCCTGCCTTTTGCCAGGTCTTAGAGGGAATTGTTTCAATCTTTCAACATTGAGAATGATGTTAGCTGGGAATTTTTTTATATATGCCCTTTATCAAACTGAGAAAGTGTCCTTCTATTCTTAGTTTTCTAAGTGTTTTTATCAAGATAGAATGTTGACTTTTGTCAAATTCCTTTTATGCATCAATCTAGATGATCATCTTGTTTAGGCCCTTTCTTTTGTTGATGTGATGTATTAGAAGAGTTGATTTTCTTATGTTAAACCATACTTGCATACCTGGGAGAAAACCCAATTGATTATGGTATATAATTCTTTCAATGTGCTGTTGGATTGAATTTGCATGTATTTTGCATCTATAGTCATAAGAGAAATTAGCCTGTAATTTTCTTTTTTCTTCTCTGTAGTATCTTTATCTGGCCTTGTTATTAAGGTGATGTTGGCCTCATGGAATGAGTTAGGAAGTAGCCTCTCATGTCCCATTGAGTTTGAGCAGGATTGCTATTAATTCTTCTTGGAATGATTTGTAGAATTCAACAGTGAAGCCATCTCTTTCAGGGTTTTTCCTTTTTGGTAGGTTTTTGATGACTAATTCAATTTCCTTACTTGTAATTCGTCTGTTGAAATCTTCTATTTCTTCTTGAGTCAGTGTAAGTTGTTTCACATTTCTTAAAAAAAAGTATAGGATTATGATTTGGAATGAAGGAAATATTTTTGTTGTGGATAGTGGTGATAGTAGCACAACGATGTAATTAACAGCACTGAAATATATATCTGAATATGATTAAAAGGGAAAATTATTGGTAATGTTTTTTTTTGATGTCAGACATTGAGATTTATGCATTGATGGATGACAGAGATATGATATATTTATATTGTAATAAATATTCTTAAAATTTCTTCTAGGATGCAGCTAAGTTACTTGGAAGTAGTTGATCCATTTGGGTTTTGCTTTTATGATTTGTTAGGTGTGTTCAAAGCAGTGCTCAGTCTAGGGCTAACTGTTCCTTATTACTGAAGTAAGACCTTCCTAAATACTCTAATGTCCCATGATTTATATCTGACTGGTGGGAACAGGCACTATTCCTGGCCCTGTGAGGGTCCTGGACATTGTTACTTTTATTCTTTTTGGATGGTTCTTCTCCAGCCTCATGTTGTTTCCTTATATATATGTTCTTATCAGTACTCTGCTGAATATTCAAGGTAGTCCCTCTGCAGATTTCTGAAGCTCTCTTTGTGTGCAGCTCTGTCCTCTCCAGTACTATGTCCAGTACAGCAACCATTAGCTACCTTATTCTCCCCAAACGTATACCTCTGTCTCCTCAACTCACAACATCTGCTTGAACCTTCTCTTTCTGTGTCCTGTGCCACAATTCAGGACATCTACCTGGGTGCTCCCTACCTGGACTACTACCAGTCTCTTAAGGTACTAAATTTGGGGCAATCACAAAGCTCATCTCATTTTTCTCCTGCCTCTCAGAGATCATCATCTTTTATCGTTTGATACTCAGAATTTTGCAAACCTTTTTTATTATATTTTTTCAGGATTTGGGGGATCGGGGGGAATGTTATTTCAGTTTAGAGGGTAAGTACAATCCCTTTTATTTCATCTTGATCAGAAATGAAAGTGTTCCAGTATAATATATGCAAGTTCAACAGATACTGCTAAGTAGTGTCCAAAATGTGCTAGTTTACACTCCCACCAGCATTGTAAAAAGATGTTTAAAGAAATACCTAACTGCCAATTCTAAGTATTGGGGATGGGGGTGGGAGATAAGCTCAGTTTGCCATTAATTTTTTAAAAATTATCCTTGTATTTCTGTTTTAAGCTACAAGAATCAGTGATACAGGTTTGTATCACTAGTTCAGAGACAAGCAGTCTGGGTGTATGGAGGACAGGTTGAGATATAGAGCTGAAGGCATAATCAGTGTCAGTAGAAACACTAAATCTCTGTGATTATTTTTTATTTGCTAAAATTGCTGTCTGATGCTGTCTTTTGATTAACTGGAGGTTTTTGTTTGTTTGCTTGGTTGGTTTTATTTGAGTAGTATGGCCGTTATTGAGTTTTCTTCATGGTGTTACAATTCAGTAAGTAGAGAAATGCGCCAGAGTTTTAGGGAAATTTTGACAGTTCAGGAGAGCAAAACCATGTTGGCTTGATACCATCACAATAGTGAAAACTAGGATGGAAAATTTCCACCAACCTTGGACTTTAGTCTGGGGTATCTTTGGGAGCCCCTGAGCTGTCAAGCAGTTATATGCAAATGTTATGCATCCAGGCGAACAGAATCCTATTCTTTTGCAACTCCAGTCTCACTTGTCACAAATCCTCCAAATTAGGAACTACAAGTGGGTTGTTCTGGATTAAAAACAAAAACGAAAAAATAGCAAATTGTTATTCATCTAATGCAATAACTTAGAAGTAGAAAAATATTATTTAGCCTGAAGAAAAATATCAATATCTTGCCTAATACAGGAATACTTGAGACAATTTCACCAATGTCAGTATAAATTAAAAATTCACTTTAAGACTAATAATTAAGCTTTTTATGGGTGAAAGCTCAATTCAATATATTGATTCTCTCAAAAATTAACCTATTAATATAATGTAAATATGATCAAGTTAGACATGAAAGTATTTTGAAAACTGTATGAGTGAATTTCCAAAACTGTTGTATAAAAATGCATATATGTATATATTTAGCTTATATTTGGCTACTTTGTAAAATTGTTTTATTCCTCTTAATTCTTTCTATATTTCAGGATATATAATAATGTTAATAATGATACTACTTTTTCTCTTCCTTTTAATGGTTAACACTTGTTTTTGTTTCATGCTTAAGACTCTGAAATGAGAATTCAAATCTTACCCACTTTTCTTTTATCTATGGTTTTAGTCATCTGTCATTAAATATGGTGTTGATAATTGCCTTAACATGGCTAATTTTATCAAATTATAATACAATGATGATGATGATTATGATGATAAAGCTAATATTTATGTGTCATATACCATGTAATATTTTACATGCATTATTTGACCTCACCTTCCAACAACCCTATGAGATAATCCAGAAACTGAGAGTTTTAATGATTAAGGGCACTTGGCTAGTCAATGGTGGAGATAGAAATCAAACTTAACCTGTATAAATACAAATATTTCATGATCTTAGTAACAATGCTATTTATGAAATCATTTGATTAAAAGTCTAAAAGCCCAGTAGTCAGAAAATCAATTCCCAAAGCAGGTATATTTAAATTCATTAAGATATTACTGATTCAAAACTCATGTATTAAAATACCGTATAATTTTAAAACAATATCAAGATAGTAGTTGAACTTTCCTTCCTTCCTTCACTCCTCCTTTGTCTGTGCTTCTCAGTTTCATTTCTGTCTCACTTAAATTGCACTTCCACAAAACAGAGTTGTAAACCTTTGGGGCACATGAAGTCTATAACCTCTGAGCTGAGTTTATTGCCTTATCTGTGGGCCATTGTACATTTGACCACCACCGTATTTTTGTTACACTATGTGGTCACTTAAGGTTCTGGGTTTATTTTATTTTGTGCAAAAGTTATTCTGGAGTTCTATGTTTGCAAGTAATCGGGTCTTATTCTTTTCAGTTACCCTGCTGATTTACTATTTTTTCCGTGTGACCAAAATACCTTTATTTTCTGGTTAGAAACAAGTTAAGAGTAAAATCCAACCACCTTTCCCAGGACACTAGTGGGCACTTGAAAGAAATCAGCTAGGCTTTGTGCATTTTGCCTGATACATATTCCCTTTGTTGCCTGTTGATTACTTTTAAACTAGTTCCCGAACATTTGCACATGGGAGGCAACATAGCATCATCTATAATAGAGCAGTAGACCAGGATCAGGGATGGCCTAAAGCCAAAGCAAACACAGGCATTTGTCTTGGGTTGTAGTATAAAAAAGAACAGGAAAGGCAGTTTGCTTTCAAAAACAAAAATAAACCATGGAATATAGCCAGTGGGGAAGAGGTGAGATGATGGCCTGTGAATTTAGAAGTCTGTGACAGTTTGAAGCTTTTTGTGGACCCAGAAAAGATCATGTCCTTGGTCCTAATTCATTCCTGTGGGTATGAGACCCTTTGATGGGATTGGATTTAATTGGGGGGACTTTGATTGTGTTGCTTCAATGAGGCATGACCCAGGATGGGTCTTGGTCCTCTTGCTGGAGTCCTTTATAAACAGATGACTGAAAGCACAGAGATACACAGAGAAAAAGCTGCAAAGACAGAGAGAAGGAACCCAGGAGCTCACCAAGCAGCCAGAAGCTGAAGCCATGAGACCTGAAAGAGAAGCAGATGGTTCCAAGTGCCTTGCCACGAGGAAGGAGGCCAACAGCCAGCCTTTGGTGAGACATCTCTGAGGATGCCTTGATTTGAACATTTTTCATGGTCTCAAAAGTATAAACTTTTAACCTAATGAATTCCCATTATAGAAGTCAACCCATTTCTGGTATATTGCTCCCAGCAAATTTTAGCAAACTACAACAGAGTATGAAGGAATTGAGCTGTAAGCACAATTACACTATACCAGTTATACTATTTTTCTGAAAGTAATTTAAATCCTGATAAAATATGATTAAGTGGCATATTTTATAATTAATAAATGTGCTTACTTAAAGTAAATCTGCAAGGATAGAGAGTATAATGGAGTCACCAGATTTGTGCAGTGAATATAGAAAGGTTAAGGTTCCAGTAGCAGCAGGGCCAGAAGCAATGACAAGGATCCAGTTTCCTAGTAGCCCCATGTTATGTACACTACCCTGTGGTACCATATGGCCTGCTCCTTGTCTACCTTGGCAGTTGACCAAGCTGTTACTTAGCTTTCCTATTAATTCTAGCTATGGTCTACCTGAAAGCCTTCTCATAAAGTCCTTTTCTGCTTTTAATCTTTTTTTCTTTTCTGTTATTTGTAACTGTAAACTATGACTGACACAGAAATTTGAGTGGTTTCTAAGAGCAGGCCCTGAGGGACATAAAGGATTTTGGGATTGGTTCTTTAGCATATTTCAGTTGAAGATAGTGAACATCTAAATTAGTATTAAAAAAAGAAATGTGTCATTCCATGCATGCAGTGGTGAAATTTTATGGTCACCTGAAATAAAGTGCCCTTGAAAAAATGTTTTAGAGACGGTCTAAGTGGCAGTTACCATGAACCAGGATGAGGGGCATGAGGAAACTATCTGCCCATTTCTATCACACTACAGAAAAAGAATAACAAGTTCACTTTTCTAAATTCTCAGCTCAAGAAAAACATTGAAACTCAAGGTCTTCCTGGGCTCCTTTTATAGCAGGGATTCTTAACCTTTTTTGTTCCATGGATCCCTTTGCCAATCAGGTGAAATGAATACTACTGTAATTTATTTAATGCATACATTCATAAATGAAGGAAACAGTAGATTTCAGTTAGAGGTCAGAGAAAATAAAGATAATAAGCTTATTTTTTCAATCCAGCTCATGGACCCCTTGTAATTTTTCCACGGACCCCTGGTTAAGAACCCCTGTTTTACAGAGATCCAAAGGATCTCAGTAAATGAAGCATAAAATTTCCTCCAAGTGGCTGTCAAATTACAAAAGGACATAATTTCCCAGCCTCATTAGTCATCTTTTATAGAAAGTTAGGGAATTAGTGGAGAAAGAGTTGGACCTAATTATTGGAAACAGGATATATGGGAAATTAAAAAGTATACTGAAACTCAAAGCAGCTTATCACCTTGTCTGAAGAATTGTTCTCCTGGCTTGAAGACTCTGACAACCCGAGCTGATGGGTTTATCTTGAAAAAAGAGGCCATCTCTCTTAATGCCTCCTACTCTCTACTCCTACTTGTCTTCAGCTGATGAACCCAGATTCCAGCACTCAAGGAGTAACGTTAAATATAAGCAAACAAACAAAAAACCAAGGAGAAAATTTGTAACTCCTAAACATCGATAATAGTTTAGTAATTTGGCAAAATTCCATGGCATGTAATTCAGCACAGATTGTGAGCATGCTAGATTAATAGACAAAAATTTTTAAAGTAATCTCAGATAAGCCAAATTTATAAAGGATTTTTTAATAGTAATTGGCATAGAACCAAAACTCCAGTCATAAGGAAATAAAAGGTTACAGTTAGCATGGCCAGTTAGGCAGTGACTCAGCTGTAGCAACAAGCAGTGGTATTCTGAGTATTATACTCCTGGAGTATCCTTTCCTCTCTACCTTTCTGTTTGGTCTTTCCTGAGATCAGTTTGCCACCTCCCATTAATTCTGTGACTTACTTAATACTTTTTATTTTTTAATATATTTTTATTGAAGTATATCATTCATACATGAACATGCATAAACAATAAGTATATAGTAAAGATTGTGAACTTACAAAATAAACGTACTTAACATCATACAGGGGTCTCATACATCACCCCTCCACCAATACTTTGAATTGTTGTGAAACATTTGTTACAAACAATGCAAGAGCATCATCAAAATATTACTACCAACTATATAGTTCTTACCTTACATTTGGTATATTTTTCCCCCAACCCACACTATTTTTTAAGAAATATATTTTTATTAGTTTGTTAACTTGCAAAACAAGCATACACATGTGTAGATTTCCCATACAACACCCCTTCACCAACACATCACACCATGATGGAACATTTGTTACAGATGATGAGATAATATCATCAGACTGTTACCACCAACTATGGTCCGTAACGTATATTTGACTCTTTTTCCATACGCCTCCATCATTAATACACTACAGCTTTGGCATTGATGTAAGAGTATTATAATAATGTTGTTAAACAAAGTCTATAGTTCACACCACGCTTCTCCATATTCCCACCACCTTGCAAAAATGATGTGTATTTGCTCTAGCTCTCAGAAGGGCTCTCTTGCATTTGTACCCTCAACCACAATTCTCATCTACCTCTGGGTTCTCTGTATTATTCAGTCCCTAGACTATTCTTTAGCTTTCTTTCTATTGACATTTACTTCCCCAGTCTACCCTTTTCAGCCACAACCACATTTATAAAAGAGTTGCTACTCAATATAATGTTTTACTATCAATTCTATCCATTTCCACACTTTTACAGTCGTTAATAAAAACTTCTGCATACAGTAAGCATCAGTAGTTCTTTTCAACCCTCCTCTATCTCCTAATAACCTATACTCTAGGTTTTAATTCCATGTGTTTATTCTTCCTATTTATTTCATGTTAATGAGACCATGCAATATTTGTTCTTTTGTGTCTGGCTTATTTCGCTTAGTATAATGTCTTCAAGATTCATCCATGTTATCACATGTGTCCCATTTCATTTCTTCTTACTGTAGCATGGTATTCCATCATATGTATATATCACATTTTTTATCCATTCATTGATGGATGGACACTT
Source organism: Dasypus novemcinctus (assembly GCF_030445035.2). Classification (NCBI taxonomy): domain Eukaryota; kingdom Metazoa; phylum Chordata; class Mammalia; order Cingulata; family Dasypodidae; genus Dasypus; species Dasypus novemcinctus. Next base: position 55,391,032 of record NC_080684.1, on the reverse strand, counting down.
GGTTGTTTCCATCTTTTGGCAATTGTGAATAACACCGCTATGAACATCGATGTGAAGATGTCTGTTCATGTCATAGTTTTTAGTTCTTCTGGATATATTCCTAGCAGAGGAATTCCTGGATCATATGGCAGTTCTATATTTAGCTTCTTGAGGAACTGCCAAACTGTCTTTCACAGAGGCTGCACCATTTTACACTCCCACCAACAGTGAAGGAGTGTTCCTATTTCTCCACATCCTCTCCAACACTTACTATTGTCAGTTTTTTTTTTTTTAATAATGGCCATTCTGTGTGGTGCTAGATGATATCTCATTGTTGCAATTTGCATTTCCCTAACAGCTAGTGATATGGAATATTTTTTATGTGCTTTTTGGCCATTTGTATTTCCTCTTTGGATAAATGTCTATTTAAATCTTTTGCCCATTTTTAAAATTAGATTGCTTGCTCTTTTATTGTTGAGTTTCATGGTCCCTTTATATAGACTGGAAATCAAACCCTTACCCTTATCAGATAAGTGATTCCCCAAAATTTTCTGCCATTGAGTGGGCTCTTTTCACCTTCCTGATGAAGTTTTTTGAATCACAGAAGTGTTTAAGTTTGAGGAAGTCCCCTTTATCCATGTTTCCTTTCATTGCTCATGCTTTGGGTATAAGATTTAAGAATCCACCACCTTCCACCAGGTCTTAAAGATGTTTCCCTATATTTTCTTCTAGGAGTTTTATTGTACTTGCTTTTATATTTAGGTCTTTGATCCATTTTGAGTTAATTTTTGTATACAGAGTGAGATAGGGATCTTCTTTCTTTCTTCTGGCTATGGATATCCAGTTCTCCCAACACCATTTGTTGAATAAACTGTTCTGTCCCAGCTGGGTAGGTTTGACAAGTTTCTCAAAAATCACTTGACCATAGATGTGAGGGTCTATTTATGAATCATCAGTTCAGTTCCATTGGTCTATATGTCTATTTTTATGCCAATACCATGCTGTTTTTTACCACTGTAACTGGGTAATATGATTTAAAGTCTGGAAATGAAAGTCTTCCAACTTCACTTTTCCTTTTACAGATGTTTCTGGCTATTCAGGGCCTCTTACCCTTCCAGATCAATTTGATAATTGTGTTTTCTATTTGTTTTAAAAAAAGATGGTGGAATTTCTACTGGGATTGCATTGAATCTGTATGCTAATTTGGGTAGAATTGATGTCTTAATGAAATTTAGTCTTCCAATCCATAAGCATGGAATGTTCTTTCAATTATTTAGGTCTTTTTTTAAATTTCTTTTAGCAATACATTATAGTTTTCTGAGTACAAGTGCTTTATATCCTTGATTAAGTTTATTCCTAAATATTTGATTATTTTAGTTGTTGTTGTAAATGGATTTTTTTTCCTGACTTCCTCCTCAGATTGTGCATTACTAGTACATAGAAACACCACTGATTTTTGTGCATTGATCTTGTATCTTGGAACTCTACTGAAATCATTTATTAGCTCTAGCAGCTTTCTTGTAGATTTTTTAGGACTTTCTAAATATACAATCATATCATCTGCAAATAGTGAAAGTTTTAATTCTTCCTTTCCAATTTGGATACATTTTATTTCTTTTTCTTACCTGATTGCTCTAGCTAGAATCTCTAGCACTATATTGAACAATAGTGGTGACAATGGGCATCCTTGTTTTCTCCCTGATCTCAATGGGAATGCTTCCAATCTTTCACCATTGAGTACAATGTTAGCTGTGGGTTTTTCATACATGGCCTTTATCATGTTGAGAAAGGTTCCTTAAATTCCTATTTTTTGTAATATTTTTATCAAGAAAGGATGCTGTATTTTTTAAAATGTTTTTTCTGCATCAATTGATAAAATCATGTGATTTTTCTTCTTTGATTTATTAATGTGGTGTATTATACTGATTGATTTTCTTAAGTGAACCAGCTTTGCATGCCTGGTATAAAACCCACTTGATCACAATAAATAGTTCTTTTAATATGTTGTTTGGCTCGATTAACAAGTATTGAGAATTTTTGCATCTGTATTCATTACAGAAATGAGTCTGTAATTTTCATTTTTGTAATATCTTTATCTGGCTTTGGTATTAGGGTGATATTGGCATTATAGAATGAGTTTGGTAGAGTTCCTTGTTCAATTTTTTGGAAAAGTTTGAGTGAGGCAGTGGACTTGGCCCAGTGGTTAGGGTGTCCGTCTACCACATGGGAGGTCCACGGTTCAAACCCTGGGCCTCCTTAACCCGTGTGGAGCTGGCCCATGCGTAGTGCTGATGCACGCAAGGAGTGCCGTGCCACGCAGGGGTGTCCCCCACGTAGGGGAACCCCACACACAAGGAGTACGCCCCATAAGGAGAGCCGCCCAGTGCTAAAGAAAGTGCAGCCTGCCCAAGAATGGTGCCACACACACAGAGAACTGACACAACAAGATGACGCGACAAAAAGAAACACAGATTCCAGTGCTTCTGACAACAACAGAAGCGGACAAAGAAGATGCAGCAAATAGACACAGAGAACAGACAACCGGGGTGGATGGGGAGGGGAGATAAATAAAGAAATAAATAAATCTTTTTTAAAAAAAGAGCTTGAGTGAGATTGATATTAAATCTTCTTTGAATGCTTGGTAGAACTCACCTGTGAAACCATCTGGTCCTGAGCTTTTCATTTTGGGGAGCTATTTGAGGACTGTTTCAATCTCTTTACTTGTGATTGGTTAGTTGAGGTCTTCTCTTTCTTCTAGGGTCAGTGTACATTGCTTGCACGTTCCTAGGAATTTTTCCATTTCATCTACATTGTCTAGTTTTTTGGCATAAAGTTGTTCATAGTATCCTCTTATAATCACTCTCCTTTCTGTGGGATCACTAGTAATGTTCCCCTTTCCACTTTTTATTTTATTTATTTGCATCTTCTCTCTTTTTTCTTAGTCAGTCTAGCTAGTTAATCTTTTGAAGGACCAACTTTTGGTATTGTTAATTCTCTCTATTGCTTTGTTTGTTTTCAATTTTGTTTATTTCTGATCTGATCTTTGTTATTTCATTGCTGGTACTTGTTTTGGGATTAGTTAGCTGTTATTTTTCTAGTTCCTCCAACTGTGTAGTTAGGTCATTGATTTTAACTCTTTCTTCTTTTTTTAATGTAAGCATTGAGAACAATAAATTTTCCTCTCATCACTGCCTTTGTGGCATCCCATAGGTTCTGATATGTTGTGTTCTCATTGCTATTCATCTCAGGATATCTATTAATTCCTCTTGAAATTTCTTCTTTGACCCACTGATTATTTAAGAGTGGATTGTTTAATCTCCATATATATGTGAATTTTCCCTTTTTTTGCCACTTGTTGATTTCTGACTTTATTCCATTATGACCAGAGAAAGTGCTTTGTATAATTTCGATTTTGTTGAATTTATTGAGATCTACTTTGTGACCCAACATATGATCTATCTTGGAGAATGATCTGTGAGCACCTGAAAAGAATGCATATCCTGCTGTTTTGGGTACAATGTTCTTTATATATCTATTAGGTTTAGTCCAGTTATCATGTTATTCAAGCTCTCTGTTTCTTTATTGATACTTTGCCCAGATGTTCTATACAATGCTAAGAGTGGTGTATTGAAGTCTCCAACTATTATTGTAGAGATGTTTACTTCTCCCTCCAGTTTTGCCAGTATTTGCCTCATGTATCTTGGGGCATCCTGATTAGATGCATATATATTTATGATCCTTATTTCTTCCTGGTGATTCATCCCTTTTATTAATATGTAATGTCCTTCCCTGTCTCTAATAATAGTTTTACTTTTTAAATATATATCATCTGATATAAGTATAGTTATCCCAGCCTCTTTTTGGTTACTACATGCATGGAATATCTTTTGCCAAACTTTCACTTTCCAACTATTAGTATCCTTGGTTCTAAGGTGAGTCTCTTGCAGACAACATATAGATGGCTAATATTTCCTTATCCATTCTGTCAGTCTGTGTCTTTTGATTGGGGAATTTAATCCAGTAACATTTAATGTTATTATTGTAAGGACTGTTCTTATTTCATCCATTTTGAACTTTGCATGTTATCTGTCATTTTATTTTTGACATTTTTAGTTACTGTTACTGATACAGTCTTCATTTCTAGACTTTTTTCCAGGTCTTCCTCTCCTGTCTTTTTTTTTTTTTTTTCAGGTTGTAACACTCCCTTTAGTATTTCTTGTAAAGCTAGTCTTTTTATTATAAACTATCTCAGTTTCTGTTTATCAGTAAATACTCTAAACTCACCATCATTTTAAAAAGATAATCTTGCTGGGTATAAAATTCTTGACTGGCAGTTTTCCCCCTGAAGTATCTTGAATATATCATACCACTATCTTCTTGCCTCCATGGTTTCTGATGAGAAATCAGTACTTAATCTTATTGGGTATCCCTTATATGTTATGCATTGTTTTCTCTTGATGCTCTCAGAATTCTCTCTTTGTCTTTGGCATTTGACATTCTGATTAGTATGTGTCTTGGAGTTGGTCTATTGGATTTATTCAGATGGGAGTTTGTTGTGCTTCTTGGACATGTATATCTATGTCCTTTGATAGGGTTGGGAAATTTTCCACTATTATTTCTTCAAATATTCCTTCTGCCCCTTTTCCCTTATCTTCTCCTTCTGGAACACCCATGACACATATGTTTACACATTTCTTGCTGTCATTTAGTTCCCTGAGATACTATTCAATTTTTTCCATTGTTTTCTTCATCTGTTCTTTTGTATGTTCACTTTCAGAGGCCATGTCTTTGAGCTCACTGATCCTTTCTTCTGCTTCCTCAAATCTGCTGTTATATGTCTCCAGTGTATTTTTAATTTCATTTATTGCACCTTTCATTCCCATAAGGTCTGCTATTTTCTATGTAGGCTTTTAGATTCTTCTTTGTGCTCATTCAGTGTCTTTTTTTTTTAGGATTTATTTATCTATTTATTATCCCCAGCCCCCACCCCATTGTGTGTTCTCTGTGTCTATTTGCTGCATCTTCTTCTTTGTCCACTTCTGTTGCTGTCAATGGCATGGGAATTTGTGTTTCTTTGTTGCATCATCTTGTTGTGTCAGCTTTTTGTGTGTGTTGTGCCATTCCTGGGCAGGCTGTACTTTCTTTCACACTGGGCAGCTCCCCTTATGGGGTGCACTCCTTGTGCATGGGCTCCCCTATGCAGGGACACCCCTGCATGGCAGTACACTCGTTGCATGCATCAGCACTGCACATGGGCCAGCCCCACACGGGTCAAGGAGGCCCAGGGTTTGAACTGCGGACTTCCCATGTGGTAGATGGATGCCCTAACCACTGGGCCAAGTCTGCTTCCCCCAGTATCTTCTTAATATCCTTAATCTCTTTCACCATCTCATTGAATTTATTAAGGAGATTTGTTTGACTAAGATTAGCTGTCTCAACTCTTTTATGTCATCTGCAGGATTATCTTGTTCCTTTAACTGGGCCATATCTTCCTGTTTCTTGGTATGGATTTTAATTTTCTGTTGGTGTTTTTGCATCTGGCTTGCTAGATGTATTTACTCTGGGTGCAGTTTCTCCTTTTAGTTTATGATTTTTTGTCTTTTCTCCTTTGCTGGTTGTTGTGTAAGAACCAAGGATTTAATTTGTGCTGTAGGCTATGGAAGCTGAAGCTGTCCACATTGCCCTGGGAATTGATGAAGCTTCTTCCAACTTTCTCCTCTGTCAGGGGTAGGGACAAAGCTGCAGCTGTGTATATTAATCCAATTTGGGAACAGAAAGACTGTCTGTACTCTCCCAGAGAGATTAATGAAGCTTCACACCCCTTTCTCCCCTACCTTGAGCAGGGATGTAGCTATAGTTATGGGCAGCAATCTATGCTGTGTGGGTTCAAAATGACCTCAGTTGTTATGATAAACTGATGTAGCACCAGACCCTTCCCCTGCTAGGGGTGGGAGTGGATCCTCTGGAGTGCCCAACAATCTAATCTCTGTCAGCCAAATATATTTGCAATTGCTCTGAGAGGCTGAGTGAGTACTGTCCCTTCTGCCTTTTAGGGACTGGGGATGGAACCACCAATGCTCAACAGTTCAGTTCCTATAGGCCAAGAATAGCTGCTGTTTCCAGGAGAGACCGAGGAAACAGCAGCCCCCTCTTATCCTATTAAGGCATGGGGTTGGGTCCACTGGCACCCAATATATCAGTCTCTGTTGCCCAAAAGTACCCACCATTGTCCAGAGAGCCTGTAGAGACACCAGATCCCACTTATCCTATTGGGGGTGAGGGTGGATTCATAGGCATCCAATAGTCCAGTCCATGTAGGCTGAAAGTCTGTCATTGCCCAGAAAGGCTGTGGAAACACCATTTCCCTTATTTCCTATTGTAGGGTAAGGGTGGATCAACAAGTACCCACTAGTCCAGACTTTGTGGGCCAAAAGCACCTGCAGTTACCCAGAGAGTCTGGACAGTCACCATCCATCTCTTGTCCTATTGGGGATTGAGGTGGAGCCACAGGTGCCCCACAGTCAGGCTTGTGCAGACCAAAACTACATGAAGTTGTCCTGAGAGGCTGAGGGAACACCAGCCCCCTCCTATCCTATGAGGTGACAGAGGTGGAGATGGGCCAGAAGGCAGTCAACAAATCTCCTTGTGGGGGCTGAAAACTCCTGCCATTGCCCAGAGAGGCCAAGAATACTCAGCACCTCTCCTATTCTATTGGGATGCAAGCATGCAGCCCCAGGTGATCAAGTATTCAGTCTGTGCCAGCAGAAAGCACTTGCAGAGAGCCTGGTGCAGGTCCCACCAGCTTCCTCTCTGCTGTAAGTTGGGCTTCCTAGGCTAGGGCTGCAGTCATATCTTGGTGGGAAGAAGCCAGTCCTTAACTTCCCTGGATTTTCAGTCGGCCAGGCTTCCCCTCATGCCAGGCATGGAGTCATAATGGTGACTACCAGACTCTTTCCTCCTTGGACAGATGCAGACCCCAGCTGTCTCTAGGATTATACTTTTGCCTGTGAAGTCCACTAATCAGTAGCTGAGGTCAGTGGACAACTGTCTTTTCCTCAACTGTTTATGGGAAATGGAGCTTCTAACTTCACCACAGAAAAGGTCCTGAGGCAGCTTGTGCTAGATTAGGATGGACACTGGCCTCTGCACTGTGGCTGGCAGCTTCTCAGAGGGGTGGTGCAGGTCCCCCCAGCTTCTTCCCAGCCAGAGATGGAACTGAAGTTTAGGTTAGACCTGCAATCCAACCTGGGTACAAAGAAGCTGGTCCTTACAAGCACTGTGATTTTCAGTCAGCCATACTTCCCCTCATGCCAGATGTGGAGTCAAAATCGTGGCCACCAGTTTCCCTCTGACCTGGACAGGCTCAAAATTTAGTTGTTCCTAGGATTATACCTCAGCCCACTGAATTCACTAATCAGTAGCTGAAGTTAGTGTCTTCCTCCCCCATTTTTTGGAAGCTCCATTTCCGTGGAATAGCTCCTGAGACAGCTTATGCTCCACGGGCACTGACCTCCATGGAGTGGAGTGCTCTACTCATGAAACTTCTGTGCAGATGGGCAGTCTCCTCCTTTCACACTCTCAAGGATGTTGCAGGATACTCCTCTGGTCTCCTGGGGCCCCTAAACAGGTGCTTTAGGTAGGTCTGGGTGACCACCAACTGCCTTGTATCATGAGCTGTCTCCAGGAGTGACTTACTCTGCCGCCATCTTGGCTCACCCCCCCCCCCAATAATCTCTTGGTAAATTCTTTCTTGACATAAGTAAACCAGTGTTTCTGACTAGTACAATATATACAATTGATAGTTTCCAACACTGTTAATGACTTTCAGAATATGGCGTCACATAAATATATTGCTTTATTATGAATAATTTATAACATTTCTAATATGGCAATTGAGATGGATTTCATATATGCTAGTGGGTAAATTAATTCTAACTATTCTAATAATTATTATAATTCTAATTACAGGGTATATTTTGCATAAGCTTTAAGTAAAATAATCTTTCTATAGCCATTTTTAATCTTCTGTCCAGTATTATAAAATTAGGCCCAGAATTTACTCACAGTTACAATTTTGACTTTTTTCTTAACAGTACTCAATAGTTTTCAAAATCAGTGCCTACAGCAATTCTAAGATACGGAACAGAAAACAATGCCTGACACTAGAGAAGATATGTTAATTTATATGTGGTACCTTAGAAAAAATGTGGTTACTAATTTGTGTAGTCCTTAATTTACAAGTTATCCATTACAGCAACCTGCAGTCACCTAAAGCTGCCATGATTGTAATGTCAATCATAAATATGAATATAAAATGCCAGGATAAGAAAATACACCTTGTAGTTTTGGCACAAATTAAAATAAGGTTAACTTGACTATACTGCACTACCAAGTTTGAGGATTTAGTTTTTAAAACTTCTTTATTGATAGGCTAACAAATATTAACAATTATCTTTAAGTAATGATATTTAGTTACTCTTATTAATAGCCCTTAATACAAAGATTGTAGCACTTATCAATGCCATTTTCATTAATCTTAACATTTTGTTTCAATTTCTAGAAATCTGTCTTATGCAATATTGCCCACGCTACCCAGACTTATCAGATTACCTGTTTATTTTCCATTTTTATTATATTTCTTTAACTTGTTTAATTTCTAACTGTAGCCTAGGAAACAATCTCCATTAAAACTAGGGCTTTGTCAGTCATTCTCACCTATAAATTCATCACCTAGGGAAATACCCAGAACAGAATAGGCATTTAACAAACTCTAGTTTAGTATTTAGTGCCTTTGTTGCAAAAGAAACATGTACTCCAGGTCTGAACTTATTAGCTCTATGACTTTAGATAATTGCTTTCCTTTGTGAGTATCTATTTCCACATAGGTAAAGATAATAACATTTCCTCTGGAGGGTTATTAAAACTATAAAAAAAAGACTGGCATATATAAGTTGCTCAGCAAATGCTAATTGTTATCTTTTTCTTTTAAGCTGTTATATATTGATTCCATTATATTAGTTACACCTATTAACACTAGCAATGAATAACATAGAGAACAGAATTAACACTTAAAATGCATTAGATTAATGAGCTAAGTTTCTGTATTACTATTGTTTTATATATATTCCAATTACTTGACCTCCAGTTAACTGATTCAATAGATTTACTGACATAAATTCCCCCTATAAAACATACTAATCAATAGCCTTGGTAAACTGCATGCTCATGATCAACACTCTATTATGCCTTTGTACTTTTCTTCTGACAATCATACTTACCAGGAGTCAATTGTATTGGTTTCTATATCATTTGTACTAGTTGCCTTGTTCTTAGAATTATGAAAATAGTTAAATATTGGATAAACAAATGAAATAAAACCACTTTACAATAAATGCAAAAAAAAAAGGTTGCTTAAATGAAATCTAAATCAATAACTTAGAAGCTCTGCTGTTAGATTTGGCATGTTACCCATGACAACCAAAAATATTGAGAAAAATCATAACATTTTAAAAGTATTGTGCATTTAAATTGCATCTCAAGTGTTCTTCAGTTCTCATTCCATTATTTTACTTCGGAGAAACAAAAGTTTGAATCTTACATGATGTATTACGCATGTGGTTTATGCAAAAAATAAGATCCTAAAACTCAATCACCAGACATGTACATAAAGAAAAGGGCTCATTCCTAAATATTATAGTTGCCATTAATGTATTTTTATTTTAAAATAAATGTATACATTATTTGTTTTTGTATTTTATGATTTCCTACATATCCAAGTTTTTCCAATATACAAAAAGATTCCAGTCTTGATTGTGTCTGCAAAGAAAACTTCTCCCAAATTCTCCTCAATGCAGTAGTTAGAAAATACATAAGACCTCCCAGTCCCAGTTGGAATTTATGTTGATCCATATTATTTGATAGATAAAGAGTTTCATACACTTTGATAGAATGTAGTGAAATGAAAGAAAATGGACTTGGAACTTATGCAGAGTTGACTTTAGCCCTTAATGTTTTTAGTAGACAAAATTCTGGGCTCACATGTCTTCAGCTGTAAGATGTTGATAGCAACATTTTCAAAACTTTATTGTGAAACTTGAAAGAGATTATATTATGAAGTTGATTATCAGTGCCAGTCAGGTCCTCAGTAAATTTATGTTTCATACAACTTGACCTATATGTTTTAATCTTAGCAGTAATTTAACTGAATGGCTTAATTGATTATGACTTTTACAGCTTTCTCAACTGTCATATTCTTAAGTAATAACTAACAACTAAGTGTTTCCTCTTACTATAAACTATAAAAATTCCATCCAGAAATGGTATACTATATAAGTCCCAAAAGGTAACTTTCCTCACTATTCTTATAGGGGATATATATATTTATATATACCATGTTAAATGTCACATGGCAATGTTTCATATTTTTCTAGAAAATATTTTAAGCTACCTCACTGAACAAATCTAATAAAAATTGCTTAAATATTTTGAAGTAAAACAAAATACTCCTTTGATCTTACTTATGGCATCTTGACAATTTGTTAGTTCTAAATTCTAACAAACATACTTTTTTTCATTCTATGATTGAGATGTTCTTCTAGCAACACTGCAGAAAAGAGAGAATCGGTGATTTTCTCTATTTTGTTGGTAATTATAAACAGGAGGTAGTCACAGCTCAACTACTTATTTAGATGTGTGCTTGGTTTGGGGAGGAGGATTACTTGGAAGAGGAAAAACTGAGCTATTTTCTATGGAGTAAAAAAATGCCACCTAGTACAGATATAAATGACTTACAGTTAAGCCAAGTAATTAGATTTTGGAATTGATCCAGTGAACTTCCACTAAACAATCTAAACCATGAAACTCAATAGCACTTCCAAAAAGGTTACATAAAACAAAATAAAATAAAACCAAATAGAATAGAAAATGTTCATGTAATGTACCTATGGCAGGTACCAAAGACAGAGAAACATGTTTCCCAAATTTTTCATAGCATAACATCTCCTAAAGAAGTGTACAATGGAATTAAACTTATGAAAGAAATAAAATAATCATGTTTTCATAAATGTAGCCATGCATCTCTAAAATGGAATAATCTTGACCCACTACTGTATTTCATACAATCCTAGGGTAGAACACAGGTTCTCATGAGATTATGCTCTTGTCTCTTTCGTAGTATTTTTGCCATCAGAAAAACAAAATCTTTCTTTCATTCTTGATATTAGATTAGGTGACAAGAAAATATTGGAATATTTATGAGTGAGGAACAGTGATTTTGTTGTGGGGTTAAAAGAAAATCTCTTTAGAATTTCCAGAATATTTCATTTCACTCTTATAACAACTCTAAGAAGTAAAATAGTGAACATCTCATTTAATTCATGAATTAAAAACAAGGTTGTTTTTAAAAATATTCTTCTTTTAAATTTAATTCAACATTGTAAACACTTCACACTAAATTTATCCTTATATTATTATCTTCTCTAAAACTTCTCTAAAACTTTCCATGTTTACTTTTTGTCTTGTTTTTGAAGTGACTATAATAGAGGCAGGGATCTGTGTAGATATTTAATTGACCACTTTGTTCCAAACATCTCATATTGTGCAGTTCTATGCTACCAAGGAGAATCAATATTGTCAATGATGACAACTATTCAACAAAATAAACCGTATTTGTTGTTACAGCCAAGTAATCACTGTCATGATGGAATGTAAGTGTCACCTATGTATGTAAGTGGGTAGATAAGACTAGTCAAATAAAACCACCTCTTAATTAAGAAAGATTGGTCTTCAAACACCCCATGTTTATGAACAATGCTCTAATAGAGAAAATTGACTATCTCTGGATATTTGGTCCTCAAACTTGTAATAGTGCCTGAGGATGTCCTGTTATTTTTCTGTGTATCTCAGAAACGGGAAAGATGTGTTAGAGCTGGCAATACATGAAGTTCCAATGTAAATTGGTACCTTATACTTTTGCAATTTTTGCAGAGTAATGGGGAGTAAGAGAAATGGGGATAGTATTTATCATCTGTACAGTGTTTTAGAACATGCTTTGTCTGAATTGTCAAAAGGAAAAAAAAAACATAGGTGGAAAGAGAATGAAAAGCAAGTATAAAAGCACGGAGTATGGCTAATGCAAATATTACTTAGCAAAATGCTTTATTTTCCTTGACAAGAAGACAATGAGAACTGTGTGAGACCATACTGTGGCAGCGGCGGTCTGAGCCTGGCCGAGGGACGGGCGGCCGTGGGCCAGGCGACTCTTCCCGGAAGCGAGGGCGAGGCGGGAGACTTGGCCGAGTCTCCGGCGGAGGCGTGCAAGTGGAGGGCGGCAGGGACGAAGGAGACGAGACACCCTTGTGGTGCTGTAACAGAGCCGTTTATTGGGGGAAGTACAGAGATTATATAGGGCAGTCGCGGGGGCGGGGGGAATCTCTAGCTGGAATGACTTATAAGGCGTGCTGGGGAGATTCGCGGTGAGGATTGGTAAAGAGCAACATGTGTGGGATAGCCTCCTCCTCAGTAGGGGCCAGCCCTGGCGGAAGGTAGACGGGTAACCTGGAGCCAGTGGTCAAGGGAAGGGCTGGTACGGGCGCAAGCCCTCAGCCTGCCCAGGCCCACTATGAGGCGGCCAGTACGGATGCCACGTCCTCGGACCGTTGGTATGCGGCGCTCCAAAGCCCGCCCAGTCAACTAGGCTACACCCACTGTTCCCGCCTAAAAGCAACACCCAGATGGCTCCCCCACTCCCCCTTCCCCCTCCTCCTCCCGCCCCCCCCCCCGCTGTGACACCATTCCCGCCCCTCTCCGCCCCACCCCCTCCGAGCAGTTCCGTGTTGCTCCTTACCAATCCTCACCGCGAATCTCCCCAGCACGCCTTATAAGGCATTCCAGCTAGAGATTCCCCCCGCCCCCGCGACTGCCCTATATAATCTCTGTACTTCCCCCAATAAACGGCTCTGTTACAGCTCCACAAGGGTGTCTCGTCTCCTTCGTCCCCACTGCCCTCCACACCTTGCATGCCTCCTCCGGAGACTCGGCCAAGTCTCCCGCCTCGCCCTCGCCTCCGGGAAGAGTCGGTCTCCCGCCTCGCCCTCGCCTCCGGGAAGAGTCGCCTGGTCCAGGGCCGCCCGTCCCTCGGCCAGGCTCAGACCGCCGCTGCCACAGTATGGTCTCACACAGTTCTCATGATGGCTCAAAGCTCTGTGCATTGAGCACCATACCACAAAGCCCCAAAAGCAAAAATGACTTTGAACCATGTAGATAGTAAGAGGACTGCTAAGAATTCTCTATGAACTAAATGGATAGAGAAAAATGGCCATGACCTCCTGTTTCAGTTTGCCAAAATCTGCTGGGAGCAATATATGAGAAATGGGTTGGCTTTTAAAATAAGGATGTATTAAGTTAAAAAGTATCCAAGTCAAGGTATCATCAGATGTTCTTCCCAAGATGCAGCTGTGGGCAACCAAGCACATGGCAACATCCACTTGCCTCTTCTCTCTCCTCTGGGGCTCATTGCTTTCAGCTTCAGTCTCCTGCATATGCTGTTTTTCTTTCTCCTGTGTTCATTGATTTCAACTTCTGAGGAATTCTGTTTGGGTGGCTTTTTCTGTGTTGTGGCTTTTTATTCCTCGGTTTATAAACGACTCCACTCAGAGAATTAAGACCCATGCAATCTAATCAAAACCCTTAGCTGAAGTAATTTAATCAAAATGTCCCATATACAATAGGTTTACAAGCATAGGAATGGATTAGCTTTAAGAACATGATTTTCTGGAGTCCACAAAAGCTTCAAACAGCCACATTTCCTGACTATTCACTTTGCCTACCTTTTCTCTCTGATCTCCAATTGGAAGGAGATGGTTATGAGATTATGGAACACCTCTTTAGACAACACTCTCAACTGGACGCCCTCTGCCCTCTAAGTAGCTTCCAGTGGACACTATGTTCCTCCACAAGGCCACTGAATTATCATTACTGGAAAGCAAAGTATCATCATTAAGAAACAGTATGTCTTCTCTCACAATAATGCTGTAAATCCCTGGCCTTTGCTTTTCGTGACCTAAGAAATTCAAGAGCAATTTTCTGGTCAGAGCCATTGACTGCATCTTACAACCATTTCTCCAGGACTGCCACTCTTTTTCAGCAAATTGTTGGCAGCATGTCGAGGAAATCTTACTCAACTGCCAAATTTGTTCTGATACTGTTACCATCTATTTTCTCTACAAAAACACACCTTTTGGATTCAAAATACTTATGCTTGCCTGCTAACTGCTTTATGTAATCTTGGAATCTCAGTGGCAAGTACTGCTTCTATCAGGAGAAGGCTGGTTTTCTAAATTGGGCCCTGGATTCTAAATTGGACCCTGGACTCAGTGGGCACTGAAGGTCAAGAAAATATGAGAAAAATTTATCCTATTGGTTGAAATCTCATTTTTTCTCAGGATTATGTTCTTTCCAAAACTTCTCATGCTAAAGGTGGGTTGGTCTTTCTGTGTCCCTGGAGTATTTCTGCCACTATTCTGCATTTACCTGTAAAATATTTACAGAGTATATGCTGGGCAAATTTCTCTGTTATAAAAAGCTTCAGCAATCTGAAGAAACTGTATGAGTGGACAGCAGGAGTTTTACTAATGAAAGCTAACTATAGCCTCGTCTCAGTGGGGCCCTCACTAACACTGTCCTTTTACTTGTGTGGCTATTCCTCCACTCTAACATGTGGGTTTGAAAGATGATCCAAACGTACTAAAATCCATTTACTCATAGGTTGTCAAGCACTTGCCCAATCTCAAAGCAGCAGAGAGCAACGGTTATGAAGGAATCACTTCAACAGGAAATGTGCCCTGATCATGAGAAAACAACACAAGTGGTCACTGGGACCCTTTGCAGGGGAACTCTGGAAGGGGCAACAGAAGGTTTGCCTCCTGAGGCTCTTGATGGTGACTGTGGAATGCAAGGCTACTGCTTGCTTGCAACCTTGGGTTACCTCCCACATCCTCCAGGGCTCATGTTTATTTCTTTCTGGTCAGAGCAAAGCAGGCCATGGCTGGGGGACATATTCAAGGGGAAAACACCTGTTATGAACTCACAGGGCAGAGGTGAAACAGGACCTGCTGGAGACAAGATTGGTTCCCCCAATCTCCCATCCAACTCTACCTCCTCGTCCCACATTTATTGCAGGCCAGTTGATTTATGGTTGGTGTACTATACTGGGAGCCTGAGGTCTAAAGGCTATATATGTGATTATGTTTATGCTTATATGTCTAATAACTTTAGGAAAGCATATTTTACATATAAAAATTTGCCCTTTTGGAGTGTTCAATTGAATGATTTTTTTAGTACATTTACCAAGTTGTGCAACCAACACCATAAATCAATTTTAGAACTTCTCCATCACTGGGATAACATCCTTCATGCACATTTACTGTTCATCCCTGTCAGCAAACTTCCCCAGGCAAGCACTAATCTACTATCTATCTCTCTAGATTTTAATGGATAGAATTTGAGCAGGCTTTGATGCTATCCTTAAATATTTTGAACAATGGAGAATCATTAAAGAGGGTAAAGCAGGAGAATCACATGCTTTGGATGTTTGTTTAAGAATCGCCTTGTAGCAGTGGCATAAATGATTAGAGGCAAGAGAGTGGGGATCAGGAGACTGATTATGAAAGGAGGTAATAATCCAGCAGTAGGTGACAAGAGAGAAAAGTCAAGGTCAGGGCTTGGTTCATGCTAATGCAGAGCAGGGGTGTCTATGTGATGTGAAATCACTGAAAGAGCGAGCCTATGCAAGGAGAAAGGTTCCCAGAGAAAGGAAAAACTGGCAAGAGACTTTATTGCATATATTGGTGGGCTGAAGAATGAATGGGTGGTACGTGAAAAAAAATCACACATACTTACACATGCATTTTTTTAATTTTCTAGGAGCTCTATGGAAAAGAACATAAAAGAAAAGAATGAAAGAGCGGTTAGTAGCGATTTTAAATGATTCCATAAAGCAGACAAAAATCTAGCACTAGTAATACATTCCGTGAACTATGGGCTACCTGGAAGAGAGGAGAGTTGAGATAAGGCCACATATTTTGATCATCTCAGGGAGCAGAACAAGCTGAACTGGTGTGAATATTTTCTATTCTTATGAGTACAATATCACTAAAAATCACCCACTACATTCACCCATAACTATTCCTATTATGGACCTGTCCAGGGGACTGGGATTTAATCAATTCTTTGTACTGAAGCAAATTTTCTCAACTACCTCTGTTAAAGTAATGTTGATATATCACCTGGATGGATTATGATATTTACCTATTGTCACCTAATGGCAATAGTAAATTAATTCAATATCACCAGGTAAAGAGATACCTGTGATAAAATGGGAAAAAGGCCAAATATGTTTGAGGGAATTGTCCTGAGCAAGAAAACTGATCTGAGCACAGCTGGGAAACCAGAAAACACCTTTCTTAGTTATGGCATGGACACATGTATTAGGTACGTAGTATTTCTGTTGTGTGGGCCAGTTCTGCCAAGGACAAGCTTATGTTTCTATATACCTAATGAACTCTAGAAGTGATACTGCTCTTCTACAAGTCTTCTTTTATTTTTCCTGGTGATTGCTTATTCTTCTTCAAAGTTTTTCCTCTCCAAATCAGTCAGTTGATTTACATAGGTTTTTTTTTTTTTCCAAATTTATTGATTTATTGTGTGAAAAGGCCCTGTGAGAGACACAGAGTGTTGAGTAATGAATATCAGGACAAATGTAAGGAAGCCAATAGTTATTCTTTACTTCCTTACTAATAAAACCCAAATTATTCATGGAACAAAGGGATCCAAGTAAAAAATGTATTATTTCCTAGCTAGCTAGAAGTGTTCATGTAACATAATAATGTCCAGTTAGATATAGATGGTGGTAACTGCTTGGTTCTTGAAGAAATAATCTCTAAAGAGAATTAATGCAGCCAACGTATACTCTTTTACC
This sequence comes from Dasypus novemcinctus, assembly GCF_030445035.2. Lineage (NCBI taxonomy): Eukaryota > Metazoa > Chordata > Mammalia > Cingulata > Dasypodidae > Dasypus > Dasypus novemcinctus. The sequence goes on along the minus strand of NC_080684.1, from coordinate 55,374,078 downwards.
CTCTGTGCCGTGTTCTTGCCTAGACTATGACTGTGATGCGGGTGGACTGAGCATCTCTTGTAACACTGAGGTGATACGAATGAACTAACAAAGGCCATTTGAAAAGTTAGGAGTAAAGATCTCTGATGGTATTGTGGCCCACCTTTATAATTGCATTACATGAGACAAAGAAGACCCCACAGCAGAAAGTAATTACACATTGATAAAGGAAAGGTTGCCAATGTCTAGGTGAAAAGTAATGAAAATGAGATTTTTGACGGTGATACCAATAGACATTTACATCATTCAGAACTGTATAATTTCAGAGATAAAGAAATAAAAATAAATTTTGTAAATTAAGTTTTCAACCTAAACAATGACTTGAAGAATGAGAAGAAGTTGTCTGAGCAGTCTTAGAGAGCTATGGAAGGGATAACTGGAAGAGGGAATCCAGGCAGAGAGGTCAATCTATGAAAGGCACAAGGTCTGACAAAAAAGAGGGGAATAGGGGTGACTACAAGTAATTCAGTGCTGCTGAAATATCTTATGTACAATCACAAAATGGTGGGAAGATGAGTTGAGCCAGAGGGCAAGGGCCAGATGTTGAATGACAGCATATGGTATACTAAGGCGTTGGCATCGTTTCATGGACAGGGTTTGCAAACTGGCAGCCAGCAGTAAAATCCCTGTTTTGTTTGGCAATTAGAAAGTTGTTTAAGTTTTAAATTTGAATGGGTTGAGAGTGCACCATATCTCCTTGTTACAGGTTTCACCTTTATCCTTTTAACGATAACTACCACTTCACAGATTTATATTAGGCTACCTGACTCCTGAAAGTATTTGTTATTTGTGACTCCTGGGAGGAAAATTAGGCCAAGTGTTAAAGTCCCCGAAAAAGATAAGAAAGTTAAAGATGATAAGCAGATAGCAGTGAAGAGCACAGGTGTGCCATGCAAGAATAAGTAGAAGGCAGAGAATTAAAATGAGGAAAAGTCTGATTTTATACAAGTAGAGAAAAACAAACAAACCACATAGGTGCCAGAAGAGAGAAGTTAAACATCTCTAATAAAACTCCAGCAAAAGTGAGCGAGTATGAAAAATGGCCCCATGCGAGAAAGTGGAGAGGAAAGCACAGCAGCAGGGGAAAGATTTCTGTTCAATGAGTATTTGAGAAATTGAATTTTACAGATAAGACTCGTGCATTTAAGAAATAAGTCTCTCCAATTTCTTAAATTCTTAATATATTGGCCAGCCTTAAGGTACTTGAGTAGTAATTCCATCAACAATAAGCATTTAGTAAGTATTAATATTTGTCAAATATACACATAACTTCATAAACATTTGAGAGATCTAATATTTTCTTTTTCCCTAATAGACTTTATGGCATCTCAAAACCAAGGTGTGGAAACACTGTATAGATATTCATTATTACTTAAAGAAATAAGGTAGATAAGAAAAAGTAAATTTGAGTATGAAAAAATAAATGGAAAAATGATCACATTATGTGCTAATATTAATAAATTATCAAGTTTTGCCAAAATGTATTATTTAATCCAAGTAGTTTTAGCATTGTCGATAATGAATATAATACAATGCACAAATAGAAAGCCATAATGTATCCTGTGAGCATTTTTTCCCATGTGTTAATGACTTGCTTGAGTTAGTACCTTGAGCTTTGCCTCTAGCCCATAAAATATAGTCAATTACTACCTTCTCAAATCCATACCAGCATGGTTTAACTAGACTAAATATACTCGAAGGAGAGGTAAATATTATACTATTTCATTTTCATTCTCTGCGTCTAAAATCACAGCTATTATTCATAATTCAATTGCAGTTTTGAACATGCTATAATATACCTGTATGTGAAAATCATGTACTTGTGACAGTGTTTAAGTTTCTTGACTTACACACATTAGAAATCTCAGAGAGTGAAGTAGATTTAAAATATCTTCTTATATGAACATAAATAGCATATTATCACATTTCTCCCTTTCTCCAGAAATAGTTATAGCCTTAGATCATAACCTATTGAGAGGATATTAAAACATCAGTTGCAAAGTAAAATAAATGTGACAGATTTTTATAGCAACTGACAAACTGTAATGGAGACTTATAGCACTTTTATTCGTTTTTAAAATTATTGTCAATTTGTTCATTATTTGGTCTAACTTAACCTCCTACCTCTTGGTCAATAGCCAAAAAACAATTTATGCCTTGTTAATTACTCACAGGGTTAGTAGGAGTGATAGAGGGGAAGTATTTGAAGATTTAAATAGTCAGTACTGCCTCTGCATTCCTTGTTCATTTAAACTAAAAGAAGAAACCATTTCTATAAACAGTATCTTGTTGGCTTGACAGCTGAGAAAATTCCAGATTTAAGATTTAATATTGCTTGAAGTTGTGGTAAGCTTAGGTTCAATATCATTGAGTACATTGTCAGAAATTTGAATGGTATGATTCACATTAATGATAATAATAATGACAGTCATCACATATATGAATGTTAATTAAGCATATAAAATATTCCAATTACTGTATTAAATGCTTATTCATGGATTATCTAATTTAATCTTCAAAATAACCTTATACATCATACTATTATCTTTTTTCAGATATAAAATAGTATTTACTAAGTTCTTATTAGATGTTCAATTTCCAACACCCCAATGACAGAATTACAATTGCTAAATGAGACCATCCAAATTTAGCATGAGAAAGTGAGTGGTGTGCCTAAATTCTCACAAGTTATGATGTTAGAGTTATAACTCATTCATAATTTAAGAACTCATTTTCTTAACCACAATGCTGTGGTTATCATTTGTACTAGTAAAGTAAGTAATTCTAGATTCTTTAACAGATAAGCCTACACTGTCATCAGATTAACAAAATAAGCTTACATTGTTTATTCATGTTGTGGTCTAATAGCCAATGCAGTTGAGATGTTCTCTAGCAATAGTGCAATATGAAAATTACAGTGTAGGAGAAAAATCCAACAGAGTTGGTGTAAATATGTCATTTTCTCTATTACGCCTTATTAAAAAATACTTTTTTTTTTCTATTTGAAATTAGGCAACCATTGAAAGCTTCTAAGTAAGGAATGATATTAGTAAATTTCTATTTTAGAATTATGACCACAGTGATATTATGGAGAATAGACTTCACAGGGTAAGATGAGAGAAAGGGAATCTATTTGCAGAGACACAATTCAGTGAAAAATGATGAGAGCAGGGGTTTATGCAGTGGCTATAGGGATTGAGAGAAGAGTTAAGGAGATACTTGGAATAGACTTACAGGGAGTTAATGAGTGCTGGGTATGAACAATTAAGGAGTAATGGGTTTTAAACATCGGCCACTGCCTAATGGCAGTAAGGATTATAATGGGGAAATTTCTTTCCTAAATGTACGGAGAAGTTTCACGTAGGAATTCTTTGTCAAGTAGGCAGACATATTGATTGTGCTGTATATACTCTTTCACATTAATAGAAAAACCCTCGTAGTAAAATCAAGAAAAATTAAATGAATTGGAAGCTAATCTGGTTGTAGTAATTCATCCAACAAATAATTTTGGACTGTGGAATTTGTGCTAATCAACATGCTAGCAATTGTAGAAAACAAAATAAATTCCACAATCTGAGCCCTCAAGATTAGGTCAAGTGGAAGACAATCTTGATTTAACTTAATAAGTGCTAAATAGAAGCAAACCTGGAATGCTATGCCAATTCATGAAAAGTGCAAGAAAGTCCAGAAGGCAGGAGAAGGTAAAAAACATCCTCATAAAGTTTGAAGGAAGGATGAAACCTAGGTAAGAAGAGAAAGAAGGCAGCTGTGTATATGCAGGAAGAAGAAATGTACATAGTCCCAGAAGGAAACTAAGCAATGGCATGATTAAGGATAATAATAAAGTAAGTTTGAACTATATAGGGAATTGATGAAGGGATGGCAAGGAATAGATCTTGAGAAGTGAAAGTTGTTATGTTACAGAAGATTCTTACAAGTCAGAAAGCCTTTTGAAGACTTTAATTGGAAAGTTAAGGGAGCCACCAAAAGACCCTTGGCAGAAAATAGCACTGTCAGATTTACACTTTATAAGGTCATTCTTAGAATAGTGTGAATATTGGATTGGATAAGAACAAGATCAGAGGCATGGGAACCAGTCAAGGGGTTTTTGTAGAAGTCTAGCAGAGAGGTGATGGTACCTGAAGTAAAGCAGTTGTAGCAAGATGGAGCAGAGGGGGAGGAAGTCACAGAATGTTAAGTACACAAAATGTGTAGACTTTCATCCCCAATGGTATTAAAGGCTAAATGAGAGGCAGAAATTGAGGCTTGTTCCCAGGTTTCTAATTTAGGTAACTAGCTATCTGATAGCACCATTCACCAAGATAGAGAAAAGTGAAAGATATGTTTGGGAAGGGAAGAAGAAAATTAATTTTATGGATATAGATATCTCTGAAGCATTCAATTACGGATGTCAAGCAGGAAGTTGGATATAATTTTGTAAGTATAATATATGACTCTAAGCTTCATATATTGTCCATGCCTATCCCTACTTAGCTTAGGGCTTTAATGAAGCCATTAATGTATAAGTCTATTTATTTGTCTTTAACAACTGGTAGACTGCCGCTGATAACAAGTGATAATAGAAAGAGAGAACAAAAGATTAACTGCAAATACAACACCATTACTAATTGTTGGTCAGTTGTATAATCTTTTTTGCAGATAATTATAAACTGGAGAAAGTCAGCACTTACTTTTTACAACGTCTGCCTATCTTAAGAGGAAATTAAAAAGAAAATCTAAGTTACAAATAAATTTATACATAACAAAACCCCATAAGGTACTAATTAATAGTTTATGCTAATGCTCAGATATTTACAATTACAAATTATTTGTGACATGAGTTCAAATTTTATCTTTTGCCCTAAAAGAAGAAAATCAAATAGTGAGTATAAAAAGTGAATGGATATCAAGTCACAAGGAATGTTGCATAATACAAATTACAAAAACATAACGTAGTTACATAGAATTATGAGCCTCATGAAACAAGATGAGTATGTATTCTACCAAAGTATCTACATAATTGCAAAGCAGAGTCTGAAGCAGCTGGATTAAATAATGGAAGTTCTTTAAAAAGAAATCTTTTTAGAACATGTTTTGTCAAAGTACTGCCAGTGCAAAGTACCAGAAATGGGATGGTTTTTATAAAAGGGATTTATTTGGGGTAAAAGCTCAGTTCCATGGCCATGAAGAGTCCAGACCAAGGAACCATAAGAGAGGCTTTCTTACCAACATCAGTTTGCCACTTGTTGAAGCAAAATGGCCAGTGGGAAGTTTGAGCCCAGCCGAGGCAACCAGGCATAGAGCTTGTCTCTTTCCTGGCCTTCTTTATCAGTCTTGGCTGTTCTGCTTTCTTCCTGAGTCCAGTTGTAAGCTACTAGGCAATAGCACCTCTTGAGCTGCTCCAGAAGCCCAGCCTCTTGGGGCTTTGTGCCTAAGCAATTCTCTAGTCCTCTCTCTTACATGGCATGCTTCCTTTTCCCATGTCTGTCTGTCTGTGTCTCTCTGTGCCCCTGTTTATATCCCAGACCCAGTAAGAGGGCAGAGACTCAACATGAATCATGCTCCACCAACATGGTCCAATCAAAAGCCCAAAATTAAGCTTATCAAATAATCTAATCAAAAAGTCCTCAATCAATTTAATGCACTCAAACCCAATCCTGTGGGTATCACACCCACAGGAATAACTACTTCAAAAGCATAATCTTTCTCTTTTGGGGAATGTTAGAGACTTGCAATAATTAACAAACTGTAGCTCAGTTTCCCCTGATATGCACTGGGGAAAGGCTAACTCCATCCCCCATAAGCCTACATGCCCTTTGGGCATAGTACTTCCCTACAGGTTAAACAAAGAAACTACTATACCTGCATATCAGAGGGAGATAAAGAAACCCTGTAATTCCTACAGATCAAAGAAACATCTGCCCCTGTAGCATCCAAGAAACTATAACTGCCTAACCCACTATCCTCTAGTCATTATCAGGGAAAATTTTCACTAGGGCTTCCTATTGGCCCCTGCACCTCACTCAGACCCCCTCCCAACAACTATCATTTCCCTGCTTAGGAATATACTGTATAGATTCAAATTCCCTCCTTTCAGGAGGGGGCTAAATTCTCTCTTCAGACTCCCACCCTGCTGGTGGGGGGACTGAAGTCTGTTCTTCAGACCCCCTCCATTGCGAGAACTTCTCAATAAATTCTTTCTCTGCCTGTGGTCATATCAGTCTCTGTGTCCCAGTGAGCACCATTTTTCTCCAACAGGGATTCATGAAATAATTTCAAACTGCCACACTCCACCCTCTGAATCCCAAAAAGATGCATCTTTCCACTTGCAAAATATATCCATTAAATCGCAATATTCCAAAAACCTTAAATCATTTCAGTAGCAATGCTAGGTACAAAATCTCATATAATTCCATTATAGGAATGCAGTTTGTGGAGGGGCAAAAAATCCCCTTGGCCATAGGCTGTGAAACTTAGAAACATGTTATCTGTTTTCAATATACAAAGGGGTGACATACATAGGATAAACATTTTCATTGCCATAAGGAGAATTTGGGAAGGAAACAGGCAACAACCATGCCCAAAATTTCCGAAAACCTGCAGGGCATCCTCTGTTAGATTTCAAAGTCCTCAGAGCTTATGGGGGCCCACCCTTTTCACAGGCTTGCCCAAAGGCCATACTTTCAGTTCTACCCTCTTCAAGCATGTGGGTGGTGACTGTGGTCCAGACCTCACCCTCCAAGAACACTGGAGTGACAGCCACATGTTCCACAATCTCTGGGGTACAGTCTCAACCTTAGTACAGCAAGATGGTGGCAACGTTCTCCCAAATTTCTGGCATCTGGGTCTGACCCCCTCAGAACACTGGTGACATTTCCAGATGTTATCAATATAGGCTACATGATGCATATACATTTATTTAAAATCTAAATTAAGCAATGTTACAAGGATAATAGATATGGAGTTCTCTGAGATAAGACTTAGGAGAGAATTCTGTTGGTAGGTTCCAAAATAGGAGTATCCCAGGTCCATGAGGCAGTTTAAAAATTCCTGCTATCTGATTTAACTATTACTGGCCAGGATCCCTATCCCAGTTCTTGCCCCAACTTCTCTGGGGAAAGTTCTAGCAAGAGCCCTCCTGGCAAGAACAGTTGAAGCCTTGTGGCTTCTGGCCACCACAAAGAGCTCCATAATATCATTAGTGGAGATTTTTCTTCAAAACAAAAATAAAAACAAAAACAGAACTTTTCAATAATATGCCTTAAAACATTGTCTTGCTTGCTGTATTGTGTGTGTTGGCATGATATCAATAATTCAATCTTTTTTTATTTCCTCTTTAATGAAAGTAGCTTGTCTGAGAAACCTTTTCTTTAGAAATTATGATTCAGTTCATAATTTTAGATGATATAATCTCTAAACTAGCTATTACCTTAAGTTCTTTAATCAGAAAATGTCCCTACTGAACAAAGTTTTGTTATTAATATGCAAATGAACTCTGTAAGGCAGAAACACTTTTCCCCAAACCACATTCAATTAACATACCAATAACTTTAGGTTCTCTCAGTAATAAAAATTAGTGTTTTACATGACAGATTTTTAACACTTCTCTGATTGTGAGGGAAAAAAATCAGAAGCTATCATTTATTACCATGATATAAATACAAAACATATAAGCTACAAAAAATGGAAGAAAATAGTCAAAGTGATATAAATATAAAAATATTATAAATGCTCTTACACAGGCTCCTGAAATGATTGCTGATCTAGGGATCCACACAATTACCCTAAACAGGGCTTTTAATATTAACATTAATAACAGTGCCTACGCATTACACACAATTATGTGATCAAGTTCTCTTCTACCATGCAAGTGAAGATGAAAACCAAGCACCCAAAATTCATTAAAGAAGGGCACAAGATATCATGGGGTAAACTGCTCAAACTCTTAAGTATCACCTAAAGCAAACTCATATAATTGAAGCACTCCAGAGATTAAAGTTCAAAATTAAGAATTAGCCTCAAAATATTGTCTGCAGACTCTCTTAGTAAGCGGAAAAGGAGTTGTTCAGCCTCTAAGAATATTACCAATCAGTGTTTCTGCCTAAAGTAATATTTACCTGCCATCAAGCAGATCAAAATCAATATGGGATGAAAGCACTGAAGTCATTTGTTTGGCTTTCTATGTGCTGGGGAATGATTTTACGAAATTTGTTTGTTCAACCACCACTTATTTGCCACCTATTAGATTCTAGCCACTGCTACAGGCTCCAGGGATATCGTGTGAAAAAATGTTCTTTTGGTACTCAAATGTAGTTATTTTATATGTTGGACATCATTTTAAAGAAGGTGATTTATATTTTATAATACATAATGCTATTATCATGGAATTAAAAATAAATTTTTGTTGCTAATTTCTCTGGATTACTCCATAGATGCTTTTACACAAATCATTTTGAGCATTCAAGCATATCTGTCACTTGGAAAGAGTAGAGTACATTCTTTTCAAAGTGACCATAATAGTTTCAGGAATAAGCTTGAGTGGAATTACCAAAGGCATCAAGACTTCTCTCAGAGAAAGAAAACAACCAGATTAGTAATTTAATGTGAAATGTGTTTACAGTTTCTTTTTACTGAAACACAAAAAGGCCATTTTTGTCATGGAGTGAGTTCTGTGTAATATTCAATATTCAAATGAATGCAAGTTGTTCTATCACGTGCTCTCACTAAATAAAGTTCTGGGGCATACATATTAAAATTATAACTTTCATTGGTGTAGGACAGAAAAAGAATTCTATCCCTGGCTCCCACATATTCATACCTTCCTCCCAAAGAGGCTTTACCAATAAAAATTTCTGAATAGTATGTGTACATGTGGATAATCTAATAGAATCCCTGTATCCACATGTGATTGTTTTCAATAACTTCCTTTCAATAGTATTGAGCTTGACTTTGGTAAAGGGGAAGGATGGGGTAGGAGAACATCAGTAGAGATGGAGAAGAAGAGAGATATGAAGGGCACTTAAAGGACTTGATTTCTAGAAGAGCTGTAAAGATTTGTGTATGTCAGCATGGTTGCCAGCGTACTAACTATTTACTGAGTACTGCTGACTCACTCTGGTAGTCACAGTTTTTCTGGGAAAAATGTCTGTCACCCCTTCTCCCTACTCTTACATTCAATGTGAATCTAAATTGTACAAAAAAGTTAAAATTGCTCCATTGAACGTTTCTGTAATTCACTGGCTGCACTAATGACATTAGTATTAAACGAGTTAGGGTAGCTTCTCTGTAGTCACAAAAAAGATTTCACATTCACTTGAATTTCAACATATTTCTTTCTTCAAACATTAATCTGGAGGGGTGGAGAGCAATCTGTTCCAGGCCTAATATAAAGCAGTGGCATTTAAACAGAAAGATGATTAGCTAATTAATCATAGCATTCCCTACACCTGATACACTAAGAATTAAATTGGACTATTTTAAACCTATCACACTTCAGCCTAATATTTCACGTATGTCTGCAGTGTTTTATTAGAGATTTATTTTTGCCAGTCATATGACTGGCATCCAACATGCTGCTGTCTATCAACAGATCAGCAACATAATTTTCAACAGCTTCTCTTACCCTGGTACATTTCTAGATGCTGCTACTGACTCTTCTCCAGACTCATCCTCTTCTACCTGGGCTTTTAATGAAGACCTAGCCCATCAGTATTCCTCAACATACAGTCTCTTCCTAGTAATTTTATCAACTCAATTTTATTATCCCACTAAAAATGTCCCTCCAGGATTCGGATTCCCAAATCGAATTCTCCACTTAATATCTTTTTCGTTGTGTCAAAGGCACCTTCAATTTAATATTTCCAAAGCAGAAGTTTTTATCATGATCCAACCTTTAAACCCTAGTCCTTTTCTGATGCTTTCTTCCCAGTGAATGGCATCTTCCCATGTTCAGTTTGTCAAGCTAGAAAACTTAGGATCATCGTCATTAACATTCTCTCAGTCTACCCCATAATCAAGACATCTCCCAGCTTTGTGAATTTTCTCTTAAATCTCTCAAATACATCCTCTTGTCTTTTTTACCACCTCTATCATCACAGTTCAAAGAACCCACAATTTCTTAAAAGAAATATTATGATGGCCTCAAAATTTATTTACTTATATTTTTATTATTCTGTCCAAGCTGTTCTCCACATTGGATAAAAATATTTTTAAAAAGCAATGTTACCATGTCACCACTTCTTTGTCTTCCTCTCTTTCTCCTACTCTCCCTTCTCCATCTTTCTGTCTCTCTTTCTGTCTTTGTCTCTTCACCCCACCCCCCACACACATAACCCTTTCTTTAGTGTGGTAAGTTACATTTATGTCAGAAGTAGTCACTGCTTCTCCTTGCCTAATAGAAAAGTGGAGTATATTTACCCACACCTTGATTTTAAGTCCAGCCATTGTGACTTGCTTTAGTCAAGCTGGAAATAAATATTATCTGATTCCAAGCCCAAAATTTCAAGGGCTTCTTGAGTTTTCCACCTGCCATCTCAAGCCTCTGCCATCATTATGAGAAGAGCTTACCCAGGTTCGTCTATGGCTGAAAGGAGGATAAGACACACGTGGAGCAGAGATGAGCTGACCCTTTCAGGTCCAACCTAGATCAGGGAATTCCCAAACAAGCTATCATTTTTTAATTCATTTTAAAAACAATTTATTGAATATCATTCAAGCATAAGCATGAACATAAACAATAAGTATATAGTAAAAGTTGTGACCTTACAAAACAAACATGTATAACATCATACAGGGTTTCCGTACAACACCCCGCCAGAAATACTTTGCATTGTTGTGAAACATTTGTAACAAATTATGAAAGAGCATTATGAAAGAAGCACTATTAACTGTGGGCCACACCTTACACTTGGTGTATTTTCCCCCAACCCATTCTATTATTTTTTAATCATAAATTATATAATTTATCTAAAGTATACAATCAATGGCATTTGATATAATCACCGAATTGCACATTCATCACTTCAATCAATATCAGAACATTTTCATTACTCAAAAAGAAGAAAAATAACAAAAAGCAAACCATTATCATACCCATATGTTAGCACTACTAATTGCAAATGCAGTGATGTGCTTTCACTATTTCTATTCATTTCCAAACATTTACAAATAACTTTTTACTAATTCTGCACAGATTATACCTCAGCTTTCCATTCTCTAGTCATCCTTTTCTCTGGTGACTTACAGTGTGTCTATTAACTCCATGAGTTTGCTCATTATATTTAGTTCATAAGAGCAAAATTATACAATATATTTCCTCTTGTGCGTTGCTTGCTTCACTCAACATAATACCCTCCAGGTTCATCCATGTTGTCATATGTTTCATAACTTCATTTCTTCTTACAGCTGAAAAATATTCCATTCTTTGTATGTACCAGTTTGTTTATCCATTTGTCAGTTGATGGATGCCTGGATTATTCCATCTTTCGGCAATTGTGAATAATGTCATTATGAACATTGGTGTGAAGATGTCTGTTCATGTCACTGCTCTCAGTTCTTCTTGGTATATACCTAGTAGTGGTATTGCCAGGTCACATGGTAGATCTATATTTAACTTCCTTAGAAACTGCCAAACAAATATCCAGAGTGGTTGTACCATTTTACATTCCTGCCAACAGTGAATAAGCGTTTCTATCTCTCCACATCATCTCCAACACTTTTGTTTTCTGTTTTGTTAACAGTGGCCATTCTAGTAAGTGTAAACTGATATCTCATTTTATCTTTGATTTGTATTCCCTAATAGCAGTGATGTTGAGCATTTTTATGTGTTTTTTGTTTTGTTGTGTTTTGTTTTGCCATTTGTATTTCTTCTTCAGAAAAATGTCCATTTATGGGAAGCGAACTTGGCCCAGTGGTTAGGGCATCCACCTACCACATGGGAGGTCCGCGGTTCAAACCCCGGGCCTCCTTGGCCTGTGTGGAGCTGGCCCATGTGCAGTGCTGATGCGCACAAGGAGTGCCGTGCCACGCAGGGATGTCTCCCTTATAGGGCAGCCCCATGCGCAAGGAGTGCACCCTGTAAGGAGAGCTGCCCAGAGCGAAAGAAAGTGCAGCCTGCCCAAGAATGGTGTCACAAAAATGGAGAGCTGACACAACAAGATGACACACCAAAAAGAAACTCAGATTCCCGGTGCCACTGATAAGGATAGAAGCAGTCACAGAAGAACATACAGTGAGTGGACACAGAGAGCAGACAACGGGGGGGGGGGGGGGGGGGAGAAAAATAAATAAAAAATAAATCTTTGGAAAAAAAGAAAAATGTCCATTTTGGGCCTTTTGCCATTTTTTATTTGGGTCATTTGTCTTTTTATTGTTGAGTTATAGGATCTCTTTATGTATAATGGATATTAGACTCTTGTCAGGTGTGTGATTTCCAAATATTTTCTCCCATTGAATAGACTGCCTTTTTACTCTCTTCACAAATCCCTTTAAGGTGTAGAAGTGTTTAATTTTGAGGAGGTCCCATTTATCTATTTGTTGTTGTTGCTTGTACTTTGGGTATAAGGTTTAACAGACACCCACCTACTACAAGGTCTTTTATTATACATATTTCCCTACATTATCTTTTAGGAGTTTCATGGTCCTGGCTTTTACATTAAGGTCTTTGATTCATTTTGAGTCGATTCTTGTATAGAGAGCGTGATAGGGGTGCTATCACATTCTTTTGGTTATGGATTCCAGTTCTTCCAGCACCATTTGCTGAAGGGAATGTTCAGTCCCAGAAAAGCCTACCAAATCTTTTCAAAAATCAGTTGAGGGAAGGGGTCATAACTCAAGTCGCTGGGAACCTGCTTACTACATGGAAGGTCCCAGGTTTGTTCCTGGTGCCTCATAAGGAAGATGAACAAGACAGCAAGCTGATGTGATGGGCTGGCATGGCAAACTGATGCAATGAACTGATGCAAAGGGGAGACACAATGAGGAAACACAGTAAGAGTCCCAGCAAGCATGGAACAGAGGTGACTCAAGTGATTGGGCACCTCCCTCCCATATGGGAGGTCCCAGGTTCAGTTCCCAGTGTCTCCTAAAAAAAAGAAGATGAGAAGACACAGAGAGCACACAAGAAACAGACACAGAGAACAGACAGCAAGTGCAAACAATGGGGGGGGGGGGGAGAAATAAGTAAAGAAAATAACCCTTAAAAACATCAGTTGGACATAGAGGTGAAGGGTCTGTATCTGAAATCTCAATTTAATTCCACTGATCAATGTGTCCTTATGCCAACACCACACTTTATAAAACAATTCACATTCAGGAAGTATGAATCCTCTAACTTCATTCTATTGTTTAGGATGTTTTAGGTTAATTGGAACCCCTTTCCCTTCCAAGTAAATTTGGTAATTGACTTTTCTAGTTTTGTAAAGTAGGCTATTGGAACTTTGATTGGTATTCATTGAATCTATAAATCAATTTGTGTAGAATTGACATTTTTTCAATGTTTAGTCTTCCAATCTATGAACATAGACTGTCCTTCCATTTATTTAGATCTTTGATTTCTTTACACAATATTTTGCAGTTTTCTGAATACAGATACTTTACATTTCTGGTTAAATTAATTCCTAGATATTTGGGTCTTTTTGTTGCTATTGTAAATGGAACTTTTTCCTTGATTTCCTCCTTGGCTTGTTCATTGCTAGTGTATGGAAACACTACTGATGTCTCCATGTTGTTCTTTATCTTGTCATTTTGCTGAACTCATTTCTTAGTTCTAAGAGCTTTGTTGTAATATCCTATATCCTAAATATAGGATCATGTCATCCTTGAACAGTGAGGGTTTACTTCCTCTATTTCGATTTGGATGCCTTTTGTTTTTTTTTTTCTTGCCTAATTGTTCTAGTTAGTACTTCTGGCACAATGATGAATAACAGTGATGACAGTGGGCACTGTTGTCTTCTTCCTAATCTGAAATGGAAAGTTTACAGCCTCTCCCCATTGAGTATGATGTTGGTTGTGGGATTTTCGTATATACCCTTTATTATGTTGAATAACTTTCTTTCTGTACCTATCTTTTGAAGTATTTTCATCAAGAAAATCTGCTGGATTTTGTTAAATGCCTTTCCTGCATCAATCAAGATTATCATGTGTTTTTATTCCCTTTGATTTATTAATGTGGTATATTTTGTTAATTGATTTTCTTATGTTGAACCACCCTTGCATACCAAGAATAAAACCCATTTGATTCTGATGTATAATTGCTTTTTTATGCTGTTGGGTGATTTCTAAGTATTTCGTTGAGAATTTTTCCACCTATGCTCATTAGAGAAATGGATATGTAATTTTCTTTTCTTGTAGTATCTTTGTCTGGCTTTGGAATTTGGATGATATTGGATTTATAAAATAAGTTTTCCCTTCTCTTCAGTTTTTTTGGAAGAGTATATATAATGGTCTTCTGCATCTCTTATCACTTTTTTTTTTTGCATTTAAAGTCTGTTTTTGACCAGTATAGCTACCCTTGTTCTTTTGGACAGTATTTACATGAAATATCTTTTTTTTTTTTTTTTTTTTTTTTGCATTTAAAGTCTGTTTTGACCAGTATAGCTACCCTTGTTCTCTTTTGGATAGTATTTACATGAAATATCTTTTTCTAACATTTCTCTTTTAATCTAAACATATACTAAAAGCTTAATCTATATTTGTTAACATGTTGAAATTTAATGAGTATAAAGCATTCCCTTTTCCACACTCTTATATTCAGGTATTGAAATATGATTGGAAATAATCTTCATTCTCATTGGCCATTTCAAAAATCTTTCTACTATATCCAACAGTTTCTCCTCATTTGAAATCCATATCATCAGGTTTGATACCTCCCTTTTTCCACTTTTATCACAATCATCCTTCAACCTACAAAACACTCCCCCACTTTTCCCAAGGTCTTTAAATCCTTTGTTCACTGTTTTCCTCTTTACCAATCTCTTGCTAATAGCCTGATAAACTTCAACAATGATGTGAATAATTCAACATTTTTACCTCAGAGATGTTTTATCTATTCAAGGTCAATGATCTTTATTTCATGCAGCACGAGACCACCAATTCAGGATTATTTTGGGCAAGTCTGGAAAATTATACATCAAAATTAAAAATCAGAATCTGTCTTCATTTTTTAAAATTATTTATTTATTTATTTATTTATTTCCCCTCCCCGCTCTCAGTTGTCTGTTCTCTGTCTATTCGCTGCGTGTTCTTTTTTGTCCGCTTCCGTTGCTGTCAGCGGCATGGGAATCTGTGTCTCTTTTTATTGCATCATCATGTTGGGTCAGCTTTCTGTGTGTGTGGTGCCATTCCTGGGCAGACTGAACTTTCTTTCACGCTGGGCAGCTTTTTTTACAGGGCGCACTCCTTGCGCATGGGGCTCCTCTATGCAGGGGACACCCCTGCGTGGCATGGCACTCCTTGCGCGCAGCAGCACTGCTCATGGGCCAGCTCCACACAGGTCAAGGAGGCCTAGAGTTTGAACCACTGACCTCCCCTGGGATAGATGGATGCCCTAACCACTGGGCCAAGTCTGCTTCCCTGTCTTTATTTTTATTCTTCTATATTTTCAATTAATTCTCTCCTCATTTTATTCTTCCATATTTTCAATTCATTCTTTCCTCAGTTCATTGTATTTCCTCTATTTATAGCAATCATTTTAGTCTGTCTTACTCATCTTAGTTTTATAATCTTATTAATCCTTAATACTGTTATCCAACATTCCAAATATTTACACCCTAGCATACTAGATACCCTTAACTACTTAATTTTTTTTAGTTTTTTTATTTTTATTTTTTGTGCTTCCAACTTGTGGATTTAAATCCCTGGATAACTTCAAATATCTCTTTTTCAACTCCTACTCCTGAGGTGCTATCACTGACAAAAGTAGTAAAACTGACATTTTTACTATCACACTAGTTAAGTACTTGGCATGGTCATGAAATGAGTAGGATCTGATATGACAAATATTTAAACAGAGTCTGGAGAGAGATTGTCAAATAACCCATGTTTAATCAAAGGAGACTGGATTCCAGTCTTTGGGTAATAGATAGTATTTGAAGTTCTTAGAGAAAAGAAATGATATTGTTTGATCTGTCCTAAAAATTAGAAATTTAAATAAAAATAATATAAAAAGTAATTATAGTGAGAATATATATGAACATAAAATCAGTGATGTAGAAGAAATGAAGATAGCAAAATTTAGACTTCATGTTCAGTGAAAGCTAGATTTCTTTAGGGTACTGCCATAGAAGTATTCCTTACCTGTGGTTCCTAAACCTGATAATTACCTGTGGCATTTTCAAAAGTTGCTGATACCAAGGCTCCACATTTGGTGTTATGATTCTCTAGATTTGAAGTAGGGATGAGAAATCTCTAATTTTCAGAAGCACCACAAATCATTCTGATGTGTGTACAGGTTTGAGAATGACTACCTTATAGGAAGCAAAATTCAGGTCACTTTTATCCCTCAATATATGGAGTTTTAGTTCTTTTTTCCACTTTTTCTCATAATCAGTCATTTTAGAGGAACTCTCTAAGTTAAGAGCATTGGCCTATCTACTCTAAAAGAAACCATTTCTTATGGTCTGTCAGAGATGTTTTGCATTGTTTTGCTGCCAATCATTCTTTTGGTAGTAATCGCCTATCAATTTCACCTCTCCTGTCAAGTGATTTTTATGGCCTCTACAATTTATGCCACAGGAACTGAATTCCAGAGCAAGGCATCAGTTCTGTACACTGCTTACAGAACTAGGATCCATTTCTATGCCATGCTAGCAATGATTACCTTGAATGTTGAGAAGTAGTTTGAACAGCTTGAGATTCAATGGCAATTCTCCCCATGCAATCATCAGACAAACTCAGCTTGTTGGATTTCTTTTGCCAAAGAGGGGAAGCAAATAAACATCTCTAAGTTCAAATGAATTTTGTTTATAATTCAAATGCTATTAAAGATTATTCTATCAGTCATGAAGTGAGAATAGGAGATTTCAATGGCTAAGTCCAATAATGGTTTCAAGTGATTTTTTTCAATGATTAAAAGTTGATATCATCACTTGAATAAAAAATATGCAATCATCCTTGCAATGACATTTCAAACCTGAAGTCTTAAATAAACTAAATTTGACTCAAACGTTTTTGTCATTAATAATTTAGAGAAACTGTTTACTTAGTACATAGGTAAGAGAGTTTCTAGGAAGAAAGGAGCATTCTGGTAATCCCAGCAACAAAATTAGGATGCTTTTTTGATGGTCCTTACCATACCAGTACCAGCATTCTCCTTGCTCTGTTTCTTTTCTGTCCAAATATTAATAAATAATAAAGCAAAATTTCATGTTCTTTTCTGATTTAACATTCCTGAAGAAAACCAAGATTCTTACTAGAACTGTATAATGCACAAGGTGAAAGGACTTAAGAATTGGTTAGTACATAAACAGAACTACTTTCAACCCATCTCCACATCTGTAATTTTGCTATATGAGAAATGCCTCCTGAGACTGTCTGAGGAGTGTTCCAATCCCCTCTGGGACATATTCCCCCAATTTTGTCTTGATAAAAATCATAGTAAAGGCAGCTAATGTGAAAATGTAAAGCATAACAATAAATAAAATTTCTATATTTACACAAAAATTCTTTTCCTTTAGCAAATAGCTGTTGTAATGTAGTTTTTAATATATATTTCAATTTATATTGCCATGCTTCACAAGGCCTGTTTATCAGTCATAGGAAGGACTGGGATAACTGGTAATCTACGCTACTTGAATTAAAAGATGTCACTTAATCAAAACCATGACTATATGATGCAGGCTCAGAGCTGAAGAAATGCCAATCATCGCATCCATATCTCAAAAACAGACGGCATGCAAGTATATTGTCCAAAATGATTCTTATGAAAAGCATGTCTCCACTTTATTCTCCATATTACATAAATTGCTGAGCGACTCTACTCTGCTGCTTCAGTTGAACCCACATCTCTTCCTAAATCCTCCTTGACATTGCCATGCCCTCCTCTATGCTGGGCATCAGACCTCTCTCACCTGGTCTCTGCCCAGCTCCTGCTGTAAGCAGTTCTTTCTTCATTCAGACCATTTTCTTACAATAATCCAGCTGAGCCGCTTTTGCTCTTTCTACCCATTCCCTTGTCATGATCCTTATCAGGCAAGTCAAGAGAACTGGTCTCAAAATTCAGAGTCAGTGAAAGAGGGTTGAAAAAAAAAGAAAGGAACGAATCAAGTCAGAACCCTAGTGAGCAGAGAAAGCAGAAAGACTGAGAAACATGTTAAAAATGTCTGACCCTTTCCATGTAAATGTGCGATGATAGAAATAGTGGATTCAACTTAAAATGATGGACATCTTGAAAAAAATGGAAGAATTACTTTAAAATATTGAATACTCTTGACAAAATAGAAAATACATAAGTAAAAATATATGTAAAGATCATGGTCTTCTATAGAATGCAATGTATTTTATATTGTGAGATTTATGTGTGTTTCTAAACAAATTTATTATATATAATACATATAATGAATATAATAGTATATATATTATATATATATATATATATATGATTTTCTTTGTTTATTTCCCATACAGAAAACTCTAAAGTATATTTTGGGTTTACAAATAAGGCATCTGGTTGGTGACTCTATATCTTATAATATGTTGTTTCATGAACAATATGCTTTGAAATTCTTACTTGGACCTAGGCAATAAGAGAAAAAAAGGCAGTAAAGCAGGAAGGAAAAAAGGAAGGGAGGAAAGGAGGGAAAAAGAGAAAGAAAGTACATCCTTTCAAGACTGTTGACTATCAAATTTATACTCATAGTTGAGTATTCAAAAGATGACCGGTACATAAAGAAACAGCATTCTTGAGTTCACTGAAAAAAAATGAACCTTATATGCTAGAGGTAGAACTAGAAACATTAAGATTGTTAACACTTTCTTGATATTCCACATTACCTTTAAATTTTGTCCAATAAGTGAACAAGTCAATCAAGATGAAGCACAGAAATCTAATTCCCTTCCCTTTTTAGCAAGCCCACCTTACTAGAGATTTGTAGATTTGAGAATTAAAGAGAAGCCACTTGATGGGGGAAAGGAAAATAAAGGGAAAACTGTAAGATAATTTAGACAACAATGACAGTACAGGGTATGAAAATGATTCAAATTTTTATTTTTATTCCTTTAGAAATAATCTACACCATACATGTAAATAGCTTGGAACCAAAGCTAAAAAGATCATTTATGTAAAGAAAACATCCTGCGTAGAATTTAAAATCACGCAATGATATTCTTATCCCCTGATTTAGCCCTGGGGTACCCAATCTGTGACTTCATCAGCTGACTACCGTAGTGCTAATTAGCAATTCTCCCTGGAAGTGATCCTTAGAGACTCAAAGAATCAGCAATTCAGCCTAAGTCTTTTTATTAACCTATTCTATAGGTGTCACTTATTTTATAGAAAGCTTTCCATAGCCACATGGTTTGGGATGGATTAATTAAAATCACTGAGGGAAACATGATCAGCCAGATGAGGCAGAAAACAAATCTAAGAAAAAATAATTTAATAGTTGCTATATTTTTGTAATCAAAAGGATTTCATAGATGCTGAAAGAATATGTTTCACTAGAAATAATTGAGCAGAGGTAGTGTGAATTTTCTCATTTTATTTTCAAGCACATTATAATAGCATGTTTATAAGTTCAATAAATATTATAAATAAAATAATAAAAATGTAACAAGGCTTGATTCTAGACAGTAGAATGCATATAAAGAAATAAGATGTGTATTTGATAGACTGAGTAACTTCCCTTGAACAACCTCAGAGTAATTATCAAAATTAGTTTTAGACTATGAAAGTTCCACAGGAGGGAGAATGTGGCTAGACCGGGCCTTGATATCTATTTAAAGACTAACATGGGAAATAATATGCCATATATAAAGACAGCTTGAATCCTTCCTCCAAATAGTGATTTATAACACAGCAAGCTTCCTTAAAGGGTATCTCTTTGTGGAAAGTAAAATCCAAAACATGAAAGTTTGAAAATCAAAATTTAGGATTCTCTCTTACAGTATTGTCCAAATTAAATTTTATAGTCTATGCCTTTGTCTCTTATAGTTTCTACATGGAATTATGGAATATCGAATTCTTTGTTTTTTTCTTTTCTTTTTTGGTGGGTGGGAGGATGATAATCAATGATTTTTTCTTTAAGCACTAACCATTATTTAACTAAACTATAGTAGTATAATATATTCACAAACAGACACACACACAGAACTTTACATATCAGAATCCAGCAGCATTTGTGCCAGTTTTTACTAGCGAAGAACCACAAAATTGTCATTATGATCAAATTATTGATCAGCTTAAATAACTTTAATTAAATAACTTTAATTTAAATAACTTTAATTTTGAAATGTGTACTTTTTGTTGGTTTTTTCCCCAAAAAACATTTATTTTCTCTTTTTTATCTTTGAATGTTTTAAACATTTGTTTTCAAGGTTTTTGCTAATTGCTCTGTGGTCACCAGTGTCTCAGGTGTGAATTCTCCAATGTGATTCTCTTTGTCAGTAGAGCCATCTCTTGGTTTGTAATTTTTGTGAGGTTATCCTCAGACTTTCTTCTTGAGCATTTCTGTGTGGGTTGGCTCTGGATGGTTGAAAAGACTCTGTGATGATGTTTAGTGATTGCCCCTAACCATAACACCATGGAATTCAATGATTCAGGATCAGCTTTCAGTTAATCTTATGGCTAGGGGTTCCCATGTCACATATGTAGTACAAATTCAACCCTTTACCTATGCAAAATGCATGCTGTTGCATCTAAATTCTCACTGGGGTCTCTCTTGCTTTCCATGGTTCTAAATAGACCTCTGCTATGCTATTTGAAAGTCAGGTATCTAGCAGAACAGAATTGTCTCTTTCTAGTTCTCCAGGCTTTATGCAGGTTGCTTTGGTTTAGTTCTCAAACATTAGGTAATTACATGGTCAAATATGTCCAGAGCAGTCCTGATTTTCTTGACATAATTTTTAAAAGCTCCTCTTTCTAAACACAAAGGTATATCCATTTGGACAATAATTTACATGGTCCCTGTAGCAGTTTGGTATTATTTATGAATTCCAAAAATAGGTATTGGATTATGTTTGAAAACTGAGCTCTTCTTCTGGGTTTATTAGGTTGTATTAAATTCAGATATTTTGCTTTCACTTGATTAAATAATAATTAAGGCTTTGATTGGGCCATGTCAGTAGGATGAGAAAACCACACAGCAGAGGAGAGAGAAAGTTTTGATGCTAAAATCCTGGAAAGTGAATACACAGGAGAAGAACACAGAAGAAAGAAAGAAGGTGCCATTAAACATAGCAGAAGACCCGGGAAGAGAGAAGAGCCATTTGTCTGAGAGTCTACAGATGGCCTTGCAGAAAGAGCTGAGCAGTTGAGCCCAGAGAGAAATGAGCCTGGGGAGAGAGACGAGACTTATCCTAGCTAAAGACTAAAATTGGAAAAAGCTGGGACCACAGGGCCTTAAGAGGAAGAGGAAGGCTGAACCCTCACAGGTATTGCCTATCATCTTGTTCAACACAAGGCAAATGACTTTGGGTGAGAAAGTACCTTGTGTTGAACTCTTTATGGCCTGATAACTGTAAGCTTCTACCCCAAATAAATAACCTTTATAAAAGCCAACAAATTTCTGGTATTTTGCATGAGCAACCCTTTAGCTGACAAATACAGTCCCCTACATATACAATACCTATGCCCTCAATTTCCTTTAAGGGAGGTGTTAAAATTTCATCCTCAAAAACAAGCATTCTCAAATTTTAGCATGTATCATGTTACTAATTTTAGCATGTATCATGTTACAGATTGCTAAGCTCTTCTTCCAGAGTTTCTGATTCAGGAGGTCCCAGGTAAGATTCATGAACTTGCCATTCTAACAAATTCCCAGGTAATGCTGATGTTTTCAGGCAAAGACTACATTTTAAGAACTACTAGCCTAAGGTAAATGTATCCAGTTCAGATAAATCTGTGGACTCTTGCCACTTTGTGGCCTGGAAATTTTTCTTTCCTTGAGGACCAGAGAACCAAGTTTTCTCCCTTTCTTTTCTTCCTTCCTTTCTACCTTCCTGCCTACCTACCTTCCTGCCTTATTGCCTTTGACACCTCCACTATTAATTAATTATTTTCCTTCCAAATTTTTTCTATTTCTTTGGGAACCCAGGAGCAGAGAAATAAGTTAAACATAGGTGATTTTTCACAGAGTGCTTTCATGACTGATTATTTAAGGCCTTTCTTCAAATTATCCTCCCTCCCATTCCTACATCCATTTCCTCCACCATATAGCTTCCTATTGCTGCTGTTACAAATTGCCACAAACCTAATGACTTCATTAAAAACACAGATTTATTGAGATGACTTGGATATGTGTGTGCGCATGTGTGTGACCATTGTGATTTTAAAAGCTACGTGTTTTCTCATGTATTAGCTGTTTCATCTCTAGAACTTCTAAGATGGGTGTATTAAAACCTTGACCTCCTGTGGAGTGGGCAAAAAACTAAAGATTTTAGAAATACATGAATGGAAGAACTACTTAGTTTCTTTTCTTAATATTTAAATATGCTATAAATAAAAATACACAAAAACAATCCTTGACATCTACACATTGATTTATCTGTATCCATAATTTTGCCAGTTTTTGCTTTTTGCTCTAAATTGCTCAATGTTTAAATGTTCTTAATTGTTCAAACAATTTATTCCTACAGCTTTCTTTATAGAGAACTTACTTTGTTCCTGTCACTCTTTTGGCACTGGGCACTCAGTGTTGAGCAAATTGTATGAAAATATCTACTTTGGGGACCAAGATAGAAAATAAACGATTGTACAATAACTTGCAGGAAATGAGCCAGCTATAAGTACTGTGAAGAATGACATAGTAGGGTATAAGAAAGGAAGTCATAGGGGAATGGACAAGACCTCTTTAAATAGATTTAATTTGATTTGATCAACATCTGAGAGAAGTTAGAGGGGAAGCCATATAGATATTTGGGGAAAGAGCATATTAAACTGGGGGTCAATCCACAAGAGTCCTGAAGTGGTATCATCTCTCTTAATCTACATGAATATAGTCTTAATTATTTCTTTTGCCAGTTTATAACACCTTTTTATTCTTCATGATGTCATTTACTTTGAATTCTAGTACTTACATTAAAATTCCTGCCCAAATTTGATAGTCTCTAGGTAAGTACCCTACCCAATATTCATTTTCCTACTTTTTCTTAACAGAATCCTAGCTTTATTCAACTCAGACATGTATTTAGCTCTAAATACTTCAGTTTTTTGAGATCTTTGCATTTAAGGAGTATCAAGTGACACAGTCACAGACTCTGAAGCCTAAACAGGAAGCTGCTGGAGATTTCTGGAGAAAATGTTGCTTCCCTGATATAGTTGCCACCTTGTCCTCTTCTCTGTTCTCTCTTCTTTTTGCCTGTAACATGTATGTAGCTGAGCATGAGACAGCATATCACCTGCCCAATTGTTCCTCTTTATAGAATGCTTTATTCCTCTTGACTGATTTTGATTAATTCTCAGAATGTAAATGGAAGAGAGAACAAGAGGTAATTGGGGTCCATTCATCAGCTTATACTTAGGTTTATCTTCTATTGACCTTAATACATCCTGGCATGGCCTTGGTATATTATCCCATTGCTGTCATGCTGGACTGTGGCTGTTCTTTGTCTGTCCTCAGTGGCACCAGACAGGCAGTGATATGTTTAGGCAATAAGTGGAGATAAAAGAGTAGAATTCAAACACTCTCCCCAGACTGCTTACCCAAAACCCAATCAAGGGAACTTCCTCATTTTACTTTGAGCTTGTTTGCATTCTACACTAAGCCTGTTATCCTCAGGGGTTTCTCATACTTGCTTGTTAAAATTATTTAATTTAATTTCATACGTTTCTTTTGTTCCCTACCTGACTTATCCAGACTCAAACTGGGAGATACAGAGATGGGGAAAGAAGTCTCAAATATTTAATTCTTTTCAATTGTTAGTATATTTTTCTGTAGATTTAAAATCAGAAATAAGTCTTATCACAACTGCTTGGGGTTTATGTTGATTCTATGTCACATTTTGAAACTTCATGTGTGTCAATTTAGTTCTCATAAAATCCATTGATTTCAATATTATTTTCCTATTTTATACATGAAACTCAAAGAGATATTTTATAAGGGTGACATAAGTAGTTGTTTGAGTGGGCTAATTTGAATCTGTATCTGTCATATCCAAATTCCTGCAAGGGCTAGTTCAATAGAATATATTTACATTTTCTTTTACTCAGAGCATCCCACAGAGTTGGTTTTAGGAAGTGGGCAAGCATTTAACATGGAAAAATGGAAAAAAAAAAAAAAAAAAAAAGATGACTAGGTAAGTATTAAGCAGTAATAGGAAAGGAAATTTAAGTATAGAGGGTAAACTTAGATTTTCCTAGATGCAGTTCACTTAAAAGTCTTAATTGGTTTTAATAAAATGTTATATTCTTAGGCAAACATAAAATTGAATTTATCATTTGGTTTCTCTTATTCAGTGCTATCTGAAATTTCAGTTTCTCAGCAATTGTACCTGGCCTGAAATGTGTACTTTGCAGTGAGTGAGGACATTGAAGTGAATGTGTGTATATGTGAGTGAATAAATGTGTTTGGTAGTGAGTACTTTTAGGTTTTCAGTAGCTATGTGAGAGAGAAGTAATTCTTAAATTTTACTAAAGAGTGCTCAGAGATTAAGTGTATATTTTTAGATACATGAAAGAGACAAGATTTCCCATTTGAATACAGGAAATTCAGAGGCTAAGGATGCAAAGACTGATCTTGAAATTGATGTGCCTAGTCCAAAGCATTTTCTGAAGTGAGATTGTGATTAATTCTTATATTATTTGGGAACAGTCCCTTGAATGTGTGGGGTTCAAGTAGGAGTTCACAGTAAGACTAACTTAAATGATCTGAATGATTTGATGGAAGTATCATTCAAGACAGTACATCTTTTCATCTTCCACATTACTAAGCACTGAAATTGTGAAAGTACATTCCATAAAAATGCAATTTCAGATTCCCTCAATATACCAAAAGAATAACAGGGGAATCTTCTTCCTCAAACCACATTAATTAAAATGGAGGGAATTTTGAATTAAGATCATCCTGATTATCGCAGTGCCTAAAATAATGGGCTTTGGAGTTCAGAGACTTGGTTTTGAATATTGTTTGTCACTTTATAAGCTGTGTAACCTTTGACAAGTTAGTAAATTTATTAAATATCAGTACAGTCATATCTAAAATGCAAACCATCATTTCAACCATATTAAGCTATTGCATTATTCCTTATGATCAGAAAGTGCTCAATACAATGAGAGCTGTTATTTTCAAACATGAGCAAATACTTAAGAAAGAGTGAACTTAGAGTTCTTTAAGAAAAGGAGATATAAATTATGTCAAGAACTTGAGATGACTCAGAAAAGGGATTCTTATTTGTCTTCTTACTTCTGACGTTAATGACTAGAAAGACAAGATACATATCTTCCTGGAGGAGCACAGATTAATAGATAGAAGGTGTACTGGGTCTAAAAGTAACTATTGATAAACTAAAAAAAAAATAGAGAAATTCTCAGAGAAGAAACTACCTGTAGATTTAGAGAATATTCTAGTTGTTCCTTAGCATAAGAGTTCACAGATTTATAGATTCACTTCAGAGGATAATTCAATTTTGAAAGTCTTCAAGAGCATATCCTGAAGGCTATTGATTGAAAAGCCCATGAAAAGGTGTGAATTTCCCCTGCAGAAAAGAAGCACCAAAGGGAAAGGAATGGGAGCAACAGAAGTGTATAGAAGGACTGAACTTGTAAAATAATTTTACCATTATGTTTCTAAATGATTAGAGATTTCCAACAATAATTTGACCTTCTCTCCCACCAAAATAAAAATCAAACTCCATCTGATCAAATGTCATCTCATCATATTTTGTTTATAACTATATCATTTCTCCCTAACTTTTGTGTTAGAATTTAGGCAACACTACCTACCAAATCCCAAGCCTCAAGAATTTAGAACCATGGTTTATCTTCCTTTGTTACTTGGAAGTTCCTGTAGTACTTCAATCAATTCTATGGCTACACCTCAGCTTTTCATTATTTTTAGATACATACTAAATTTAAGTCCTCATTACCAATGTAAATTTGCATAATTTACTGCTTTTCCCACATTAAGTCTAACCCAACTTCTAATACAGTTGTCACTATGTCCAGTTAACTTCAAAGCTTAGTTCTGTTTATGTCTCCTTTCTCCTATAAACCCCTCCATTACTTTCCATTATCAAGCAATGTCCCAAATCTTAATCTGAGATTCAATTTCTGTGAAAGATTAAGGAAGTGGCTGCAAGTCTTCAACTTTCTGTGCCCACATCTCTTACAATATGACTTTGCACCTTTTCCCATCAAGATAGTACTATTATTTCTCAACTTTGAGATTTACTTTACAAATTGGAATGCTCTAGAAATTATAGTTTGTCAATTCCAAGTCCAGGCCTCAAAAGACTTGACATGCTTCTGCTTTTTCTGTATCTTGACATCACCATATGAATAAGCATACGTACTTATGAGACACCTGGCCCAGTCTTCTCCATTGCCCCAGATGACAGCCAACCTAGCACAAAACATGTGCTTGATTCCATCCTACACTGGCCAGCCCTAACAAATTTATCAATTGGTCACAGATGTATCTGCCCAGGTAAGGTCAGCCACATCCAGCATAGATACACCTAAGTGAAAAACAAAGACTCATACACAATAATAAGGACTTGTTTAAACAACTGAATAATGGAGTGATTTATTATGCATCAATAACAAAAAGATACAGTCTTTCAAGACTTGGACTCAGTATCACATCTCAATAGTCCATCCACTTGGAATGACTTAACCATCTCAGTCACACCTGTTGAAAGTCTATTCCTCTGAGGCAGGCTGCCATAGTTGATGTTGGGTTCCAGAACTGTTGTCTAACCACTAAAATTCCTATGGATCTTCTAACTGATAATGAATGTTGGTTTCCATGAAGTCTTGTAAGATTTTTTTTCTGATCTTCTTTATAATAAAATATATCTTTACTTTGAATCATTTCACCTGAATGACTAAGTGTATCTATTTCACAAAAACCTAATATCATAGTTTTGTAGGTATAGTAACTTAATAGCACAGACCCTACAAGGCTGAGGATATCCATGTTGAATATTTAGGGAATAGACAAAGATAATAGAAAGGACCCTTCTTTTCTCTAACTAAAAACAAAACAAAACAAGTTTTGGTACAACTCTTAAGAGGATAAAGATTGACCCGGTGTCATAGATCAAATCCAGGGGTGGTGGATCTTTTAACAAAACAAGAAGTCATTCTTTTAATATAGCATTTTCACAAATATTAAAAGACAGAAATGGATCCAGCACATCACAATTCATCTTTTATTCTTTTATTTGTCAATGTGTATCTATGTTTCTGAAATAATTTTTCCCATTATAAAATATCGATTTAAGATTGTATTAAGTCTAAAATAATTCAGTTCTAAACATTTTATGTAGAAAAAGTAGTGCATTCTGTAATACAATTTAAAGATTTGAAAAAACCAACAAAAAGAAATTGAATATGAAGCAATAAATGAAAATGAATTTGATAGCAAGAATTAGAAATATTTAACATATGATGAATAACTTTAAGTGGAAAAGTTATTGTCTCAGTTTGCCAGGGTGCTATGACAAAAAATGTACAATGGGTTGGCTTATACAACAGGAATTTATTGGCTCGCAGTTTTGAGGCAAGAAGAAATCCGAAAACAAGTTGTTGGCAATGATTACTTTCTCCCCCAAAACTGTAGCAGTTTAGTGCTGGCTGCCAGGAATCCTTGGAGTTCCTTGGCTTGTATCTTCCTCCCATTACATGCTGTCCTCTTCTTTCTGGCTTCTGTGACTTCCAGATTCTCTTTATAAACCCTCCAGGAATAAGGATTAAGGCCTACCATTTTCTCACATTTTAAGTGCAAATGTCATTTTCAAATGTTATCTTTATAAAAGGATTCATAATCACAGGAATGCAGATTAAGATTAAGAACATGTTTATGCCTGGGTACATAAGTCAATTTACCATGGTTATATTGCATCTTGGAGAAGTCTTTTGCACTAACACTGAATTAATATTTTTAGAGTACTTTTTTTTATGAACTGGAAATAATCCCCACATTCAGGAAATTTGATACTCTCTTCATTATAAATTCCTAAGAAAAATACTAGACTTCAATCTATTTCTGAGAATCTGGAAGGATGGATGTTGTATAGACTTTTTGGAGCTCATACAAAGTGAATAATCAGATAAGAATGCTTTGAATGACTTCTTGTGTTTATGACATACTCTATTAACATTTTATTACTTAATCTACATTAAAATAAAAAATACTACAATTACTATTATTTTTAGAGTTAATACTTTAAGAATTTTTGCACTGATGTTTGACTTGTACTGTACATTATTGTGTCATATGAGATGTACTTATTCATTTATTCAACAATTATTAGGAATAAAACATTTCAGACACTGTACTAAGCACTAGGATTTCAGCTCTTACAGAGCTTATATTCTAGCAAATAGAGACAAATAATAAACCAAAAAATTAGGTGCTATGCAAAATGGTGAAAACTATGGAAAAAATAAAGCAAGAATAAAGGGAATATGGAGAATCACTGGCCAAAGAAGGCACATTAAGACCTGATGAAACTGATAATGAGCCTGCAGATATGTTAGAGAAGGGTGCTCCAGGGTGAGCAGATTCAGCACATATAAGGAATAACAACACAAAGGCTGATGTAGGAAGGAAATTGGTCGGAGATAACATCAGGCAGGGAAGCTAGTGTTGAATCCATAGGACTCTGTGGATCGTTGTAAGGAAATTTTCTTTTATAATAAGTCATATAAGAAACGATTTAATAGTTTTGAACAGAGAAATCATATGAATGAAAGAATGAAGACTATTTAGGGGGCTATTGCAATTAAGCAGGAACAAGCTAATTATAGTTCAGACCTATGACTTAGTAACGGTGGATGTCATTGGAAATAGTTGATTTTGGAGATATTTTGAAGATAGAAGCAAAAGCATTTGCTCATGAATTGGATGTTAGGTCCTGAGCTCAAGAATGACTTCATGGTATTTGTCATCCAGAAATGGAAGGACAGAAGTGCCATTTACTCATATAGGGAAGACTATGGTTGGGACAGGTTTGGGGAGGATGATTAAAATGATTTTTTTTTTTTGATACATTAACTTTGAGATTCCTATTAGATGGAATACCCAAAGGGCAATGCTTAAGATAAAGTTAGGTGTATTAGGCTGGTATTTAGGCTGGTAGTCCAGCCTCCCACCCCGCCCCACCACACACTCTTACACATTGAATGTATAGTTTTGAAAGCTACAAGCCTAGTTTGGGATCTCCCAGAGATAGAAGATCCTAACACTGAGCAGTGAGTCACAGCAAAATTTAAAGGATAAATGGCTGAAGGGGATGCCAGTAGAAGAGACTGAGTTGGTTAAGCCAGTGTAATAAAAAGAGAACCAAAAGATAAGTACCACAGGAGAAAAGTGAAGAGAGCTGTTCTGGAAGGAGAAAGTAACAACTTTGTCAAGCGCTATTTTTAAGCTGAGTAATATGAACACTGAGAGTTGAACATTGGATGTGACAAAGTAGAGGTCATTGGTTATAGTGCCAAGAAAACTTTCATGCATCGGTAGGAACAAAGTGTTAGAGAATTTCAGAAGAAAATGGAAGGAGAGGAATTGGAGTCATGAGTATAAACTGCACTTTTAAGGAATTGTGTTAATAAAATATCATAGAAATGTAGCAGTTGGCAGAAAAAAATTAAGCATTAAGAAGATTTTGCTCTTATGATTATTTCTAATAGGGGAGAGATGATAGCATGTTTGTACCTTGATAGGGATCATCCAGCAGAAAAGTAAAAATTGATAATGCAGGAGAAAGGAAAGATTTGCTTGAGAAACATCTTCAAGTAGTAAACGCAGAAGTATTGACTTCAGATGAAACATGGAAAATTTGTATTATTTACAGAAGGGGAAGCAGAGTAAATGGGTACTATTTCAAATAGTTCGGTAGTTTTGGTGAGGGAAGCTTGTAAAATATCACTTCTTATTCTTTATTCTTAGTCATTATCTAGGAATTGGATGGCAGGAATGTCAGAAATTTGAAGACATAAGAAAATTTATGAAATAATTATCTAGAATAACGGAAGATTAAATGTACCTGCGAGGCAACATCCACGGCTAACAAATGTATTCTTATCTTTAACTTGAGTCCATGAGTGTGATCCTGTGTTTTCCTCTAACCACAGAAAGTTCAATATATGCAGGGTCAAGATTTTCCATATAAAGAGGGTCAAGATTGTTGATGGAGTACTCAAAGTAGTGATTATCATAATGACTTACTGAATCTAGGCTGGCAAAAGAGAAAAGGAAGGATATGAGGGAAATAAGGGAAGTGATGAAAACTTAGCTGAATCAATGGAATGTAGGTGTGAGTGAATTTTTTTTTTAAAGTTTGTGTAAAGCCATGGAAGATTAGGAGATTGTATTTGGATACTAGAATATTAGTTGAGAAATTAAAAGTTCAGGACTGAGGATTATATATAAAATATTAATGAATCGGTCCCATCACTACTTAATTATCCTTTGTTGATTCTGATCATAGAATTGAATGCATAATAGTATGAACTTTGGAGTCAGAAAACATGGAAAATTTCTTTGAGCTTTGATTCCGTATTTGATTAACAAGGATAATAACTATTACATGTTTCTCATGAGGATTAAAATAAATAATGCCCAATAGTGCCCAATACATGTAATCACTCACAAAGGCTAACTCTTCTTAACATTTCTACTTTTCCCAACATTAATCTGAAATGCTATTGCTAATATATGGCTATTGATTTGGTAGTATATTGCTAATATTTCGACTAACAGCTTACTGCAGCAGTTTTAATAAAATTATAAAGAGATTATATGTAACACAGAAGAAAGAAAACATGTGGTGCACAAATTTCTAGGTGGAACAATTTATGCCCCAAGGGATTCATTAGAATGATAATTATATACTGTTTCTCCTCAAGATGGAATTATCATTTGGGACATAAAGTTACTAAGTTGAAGTGAATTTAGATACTGAGATGGAAAAAAATTAGAAAGTTCAGTTATTTTATTTTGTATCAAAACCCAAGGTACAGAAAAATTAACTTCATGTATTTATTCACATAACAAATATTAATTAGGTACCATTAGTACTGTTCTAGTCATTGGTGATACAGTAGTGAATAAGTGAGATAAATTTCTTGCCCTTGCTAACCTTCAATTCTTTTGAGGTGAGACTAAATAATTATGTATACAAATACATTTAAAATGCAATTACAAATAGTTATAAGTGCTATGGACTACAAAATCCTCCCTGAACAACCAGATTGAAAACTAAAAAGCCAGTCATGGAAATTTCTGGTGGCAGTGATTTTCAGGCAAAAAGAACAACAAGTGCAAAGGCCCTGGGGAAAGGAGAGAGCTTGCTGAGGGAGATCTTGGTGTGTCCCAAGAATACAAAGAAGTTCAATGCAGCCTGAGCATACTCAGCAAGGGAGAGACAGGTATCAGATGTCAAAGAAACAGGTAAGAGACTGATTATGTAGGTCTTGGTAGGCTGTGGATTAGACTTTGGATTTTCTATTTTCTAAGTGCCATTGGAAGACATTGGTGATTTTAAAGCAAAGCATAACATAAATGGATTACCATCTTTAAAATATCCCCCGCCTGTATGTGATGAATTGGCTATGTGGGAACAGGACTGGAAGCAAGGAGTTCATTGCAGTAATCCATTCAAAAATGATGAAAACAATGCCTGAGAACAGAAATGGATGAATTTAGGATGCATTTTGAAAACCTGGGAAGGTTTATTAATTCACTGGGTACACAGAGTAAGGGACAGACTTTATTGGAGAGTGCTTTAAGGAAATTACAGAGTTTTAAATAAAGACCTTGGATCTAGATGGCCAAGGTAAGAAATGTTAGAATGAAAAGACGTGATAAGTGGGGAT
Source organism: Dasypus novemcinctus (assembly GCF_030445035.2). Taxonomy (NCBI): domain Eukaryota; kingdom Metazoa; phylum Chordata; class Mammalia; order Cingulata; family Dasypodidae; genus Dasypus; species Dasypus novemcinctus. The sequence continues at coordinate 55,341,848 of NC_080684.1, read as the reverse complement.
TGGAGAGATGAAAAATCCGGTTTATTTAGGTGCAAAATCCCACAAATTTTTATAAAATCTGTAACATCCAGATTACTCACTCATGTGTGCTTCATATGCATTTAAATTGTGGTGATACTGCGAGTTGCAGAGTTCTAACTGGTATTTATAGCCTGGGAACTAAATAAACATAAGAAATGTTCACCTATGAGTTTTAGGAGAACAGGAATACTACATTGTGAACCTTTTCTCTTTTTTCCTATGTTTGACTAAAGAAATGGCAGTAAATAATTTAAATTATATTAAGCAATTTCTCTGCCCAACTCCTTGTTTTTATTCAACATTTTCCAGTTACAAAATAAATTCACACTAACTGTGGAAAACTTGGGGATGAGGTTTGAAGGAAGGTACAGGGGTAAAAAAAGTTGAAGAAGGATAAGGAGTAAAATAAGGCAATGGAAAGAAGAGCATCCACTATTTAGCTGTATTAGTCAGCCAAAGGGGTGCTGATATAAAATACCAGAAATTGGTTGGTTTTTGTAAAGAATATTTATTTGGGGTAGGAGCTTACAGACACCAGGCCATAAAGCATAAGGTACTTCCCTCACCAAAGTCTATTTTCACATGTAGGAGCAAGATGGCTGCCGAGATCTGTGAGGGTTCAGGTTTCCTGGGTTCCTCCCTTCCAGGGTCTTGCTTCTTTCTGGGTCCAGGATTCTTCTCTTCCTAGGGCTCCAGCCTAAGGCCTACTGGCACAAGAAGTTTACATGATTACTTAATCAAGTAAACCTATGAATCCAATACAATCTAATATGCTCAGAGAAAAAGACCAGTTTACAAACATAATCCAATATTTCTTTTTGGAATTCATCAATAAAATCAAACTGTTACACTATGTAAGTCAATTACAATGCATAGTCAAAACAATTTTTTCATATAAATGTGATAATACAAGATACTCAAATTGTTATTGAATTTTTTATTACATTTATACTATAAGCATTTTTTCAGAACATCTTTTACTGATACAAATATTTCCATAATATAATGCTTCTAATATTTTTTTGGAGATTTCACTGTTTCTCGACCATTATTTAATATTTGACTTATTTACTTTAACAGAGATGTACATTTTTGTGCTTTATCTGTACTTTTGACTACATGTATAGGTTATTTTTTGATAGATTTATATGTTTCAATACTTGAAATGGAAGTATTGAGTTAAATAATATGAACATATCTAATGCACCAAATAGGTATTATACTATTTTACAAAAATCTTCACCCATTTATGTTCTCATCAGTTGGGTAGGAGAATACAAATCACATTGCCAGAACTTAGCTATGTTATATATATATATACACACACACACACACACACACATATGTGTGTATATATATATACTTAACATATATATAATATATGTTAAAGACATTGCTAGCATAAATGTTGCCATTTCATGCATTAAGAAGTCTTTGGTTTTGAGTGAGGTTGATTTTTTTTTTCTGAATAATTACTAGGCATTTTACTTCCTTTTGTTCATCTATGCTTGCTCATTGTGCATCATTTCTATCAGGGTTTTACATTTTCAAAATATCACTTTTAGAGCATTAACAAATAAATAAAAGGACAAATATCACTTCCTTAAAGCTGAGGAGGAAGATAGATGCCAGAGAAGGATTACACAAATACTGAATCAAAGAAAAAGAAAAGTATTCGCCAACATCAGGTAAGAGAATTACCTTCCAGAAATGTTATTCTGGAACTCTAGACCTCACTCTGTCCCTGTCCAACTTGGGGTTGCACAGAGGAAGCATGGACAGCATCCCTCCTGACATGGATATAGACTATGGTGGCACTCACAGTACCAACTTAGAACCCCATGTATATCTAAGCACAGGGGTCTAAGTCCACACAGACCCAGGGTAAAACACAATCCAGGGAGTTCTTCATCCAAAAGGACCCCAAGTGGGAAAGAAAAGGAAGAGAGACTGAGACAAAACTATTGGCAAGAGGTGCACACACGCAAACCATTTTCTGCTCACTGGATCACCTAAATTCAAAATGAACCTTTCTAGATTGAATCCCATTTCTGAATTGACCCTATCTGTCTCTCTGGGATGGGATAATATAACAGGGAAGAAACTAGAGGCAGAAAAATCTCACAGAGGAGGGAAAAAAGTGGGAGGACTGAGTTGCTATAAGACAGGATGGCTCCCAGAACTGAAAAGGATAAGGAAAAAGGGGCACTGAGTAAGGGAAATAATTTAAATAAATCATAGGACTGGGGAGAAAATTCTGCAGAAAAATAAAAAGAATAGATCAAGATTTCCAGAGAAGGAATAGGGGAAAGGAAGCTTACTCCAAGAGATGAAACAATTTCACAAAAATTGCAATTTTAAAAATTGTACTGCCTATCCAGTGCAAGAACCAGAGGAAGAAGATCTGAGAAAATCTGAACAGCTAAACATGGGCTATTTTGTAGGTCCAGAATAAATTGGACCAAGTATCAAAGAAGAGCCTTTACATAGAGCCAATCAACAATAAAACCCTAGACAAGGGAGAGAAACTGACTTTTAGAGTTAACTCATCAAAATAATCAGATGCCCAGACATGAGCAAAAAAGTTACATGTCATATTGAGAAACAGGAAGATTTGGCTTTGAGTTCTTCTTTAAATGAAAACATCAGAAGAGCCACAGATTTGGAATAATTACACAAAATAGTTCAAAGAAATCTCCTAAATTAATTCAAGGAGATGAAAGTAAATATGGATATAGAGCTAAAGGATATTAAGAAGACAGTGTGTAATCATAATGAATTTGAAAGTTTAAAAGGAAAAATAAAAGAAATGGTTAAGATTGAAGGCACAATAATGGAGATTAAATGTACACTAGAAGAGCCACTGTGGAAGTTTGTTTGGAAGTTACTAAGCAAGTTAGATATAGATCTACCATGTGACCTGTCAATACCACTCCTAGGTATTTATCCAGGAGAACTGAGAAGAGTGACACAAACAGACGTCTGTACACCAATGTTTGTAATGACATTATTTACAATTGCCAAAAGGTAGAAACAACCCAAGTGTCCATCAACTGATGAATGGATACACAAACTGTGGTATAAACACCTAATAGAGTATTATTCAGTTGTAAGAAGAAAAGAAATCATGAAGCATATGGCAATGTGGATGAACCTGGAAGGCATTATGTTTACTGAAGCAAGCCAGGCACAAAAAGACAAATATTCTGTGACTTTGCTTTTATGAACTAAATATAATGAGAAAATTCATGGAGCTAATAGCTAGAAGATAAGTCACCAGAGAAAAGAATGTAATTAGAGAACGTAAAGCTGAGGTTTAATCTGTTGAGAATTAGTAAACATTATTTGTAAGTGTTTGGAAATGAATAGAAATGGTGAAAGCACATCATAGGATTTGTAATTAGTAGTGCTAACATATGGGTATGATAGTGGTTTGTTTTTGTTTTTGTTGTTGTTTTTGAGTAATAGTGATTAAAGTGAAGAATGCACAACTCAATGATTATACCAAATTCCATGGACTGTACACTTTAGATAAGTTACATGGGTTATGAACAAAAATGTAATAGGGCAGGTTGGGGAAAAATACACCAACTGTAAGAAACAAACTATAGTTAGTGGTAATACTGTGAAAATGCTCTTTCGTAATTTGTGATAAATGTTTTACAACAATGCAAGGTGTTTCTGGTGAGGTGATGTATGGGAGCCTTGTATGATGTTGTGCATGTTTATTTCTCAAGTTGACAACTTTTACTCTACATTTATTACTTACGTATGGTCATATATGAGTAATATAGTTAAATTGCTTTAAAAATGAAAAAATACACTAGAGGTACATAGCAGCACATTTGAAAAGGTAAAAAAAAAAACCCAGTGAATTAGACAACAGGAAAATCACAATGATACAATTAAAAGAACGCATAGAGTAAAGAACAGTAGTCATTAAGCAATATCTCAGGGATTTGAATGACAGCATGAAGTGTCCACATATAGGTATCATGGGTGACCCAGAAGTAGAAAAGAAGGGAATAGGGGTAGAAGAATAGCTGAGGAACTGATGACTGAAAACATCCAACTCTTATGAAAAACACAAATATACATGTCTAAGAAGTCCAGCATGCTCCTTTCTAGACCTACTGCAAAACAATCAGAATGTCAAATGTCAAAAATAAAGAGAGAACTTTCTGAAAGCAGCAAGAGAAGAGCAATGTGTTATATACAAGGGATTCTTAATAAGACTAAGTGCTGAATGCTTATCAGAAACTATGGAAGTAGGAAGACAGAGTTATGATATATTTAATGTACAAAAATAGAAAAATGCTAGTCCAAAATTCTTTATCCAGCAAAACTGTCCTTCAAAAATGACAGAGAGTTTAAAATACTCACAAATAAACAGAAACTGAGACAGTTTGTTAACAAAAGACCTCCCCCTAAGGGGAGGAGTATTGCAAATTGAAAGGAAAAACAGGAGAGAGTGGCTTGAAATAGTGTGAAGAAATGAAAATGTTCAGTAAAGGTTACTAAAAGAATAATTGCAAAACCCTGTAGTACTGTGTCCAACTCTAACCTTTAATTCCTATAAGTGATCAAGAAAAAGGCATATTTCCTGATAATGGACACACAACGTATAAAGAGGTAATGTGGGACAAAATCAATTTAAAGAGGGGAAGCAGAAGGTTATGGTAGCAGAGAACATGTATGCTATTGAAGCTAAGTTACTCTTCAAAATAGTAGGTTATAGATGTAAGTTGTGTAAAACCCTGAATCCCAGGGTAACCACAAGGTAAGTATTTAAAAATATACAGAAACAGAGAAAAGAAGTTGATCAGATATATCAGAAAATGTCAATTATATGCAAAAGGAAGTTGCAATAAAGGAAAGATAAACCAAAAAATGACATATAAAAACCAAAGGATAAAATGGCTGAAGTAAATACTGCCTTTACAGTAATGGTTAAACTCTCCAGTCAGAATACACAGATTGACAGAATAGATGGAAAAGCACAATCCAATTATATGTTGTTTGCAAGAGACTCACCCTAGACCCAAAGACACAAACAGGTTGAAAGTGAAAGAAGGGGAAAAAATATTCAATGCAAAAAGCAACCAAAAAAGAGCAGTGGTAGCTATATACTAATATCAAACAAAATAGGCTTTAAGTCAAAAGCTGATATAAAAGACAAAGAAAAACACTGTGTATTAATAAAAGGTACAAACCCCCATGAAGAAATAACAATAATGAATATTTATGGAACTAATGATGCTATCATGTTGCTTCAAAATACATGAGGCAAACACTGGCAAACCTGAAAGGAGAATCAGACACCTCTACAATAATATTAATAGTTGGAGACTTCAAAACACTACTCTCATCAATAAGTAGAACATCTAGCAGGAAGATCCTTAAAGAAACAGAAAATTTGTATATTATTATAAATGAACTATATCTAACAGACATATATAGAATAAAGTATGCCAAAAAAGAACAAGACAGGCATTCTTCCCAAGTGCACACATATTGTTCTCCAGGATGGAATACATGTTGGGTCACAAAACAAGTCTCAATACATTTATAGAGATTGAAATTATATAAAGCATCTTTTCAGACCATAATGTAAAGAAGCCAGAAATCAATAATAGGCAGAGAACTGTAAAATCCACAAATCCACAAATATATGGAAATTAAATCACACATGTTTATGTTAGTTTGGTGCACAGTAATGGCAGTTTGGCATTGTTGAAATTTGCTGTTTGATATTGGCATACGTTCTTAAATAAATGTGGTTATGTTATACATCATTTTAATGTGCATTGATCACTTTATGTTGTTTTTTTCCTAATGACATTACTTGCTGCTTATTTTATATTTATTTTAAACTATGGAAATGATATTAGACAAAAAGCAAATTCAACCGATTTTCTTATTTGAGTTCAAAAAGGGCTTTAAAGCGCAGAGGCAACTCGCAACATCAACAATGCATTTCACCAGGAAATGCTAATGAATATATAGTGCAGTGGTGGTTCAAGAAGTTTTACAAAGGAGACAAGATACATGAAAATGAGGAGCATAGTGGCCAGCCATCAGAAGTTGACAATGATCAACTGAGGGCAATCATCGAAGCTGATCCTCTTTAAATGAGAAGTTGCCAAAGAATTCAATGTCAACCATTCTACAGTCTTTCAGCATCTGAAGCAAATTAGAAAGGTGAAAAAGCTCAAAAAGTGGGCGCATCATGAGCTGACTGGAAAAAAAAAAATCGTCGTTTTAAAGTGTCATCTTTTCTTATTCTACAAAACAACAATAAACAATTTCCCAATCGGATTGTGATGTGTAATGAAAAGTGGATTTTATATGACAACTGGCAATGACCAGCTCAGTGGTTGAATTGAGAAGAAGCTCCAAAGCACTTCCCAAAGCCAAACGTGCACTAAAAATTGATCATGGTCACTGTTTGGTGAACTGCTGCCTGTCTGATCCACTACAGTATTCTGAATCCTGGTGAAAACATTATATCTGAGAAGTATGGTCAGCAAATTGATGAGATGCACCAAAAACTGCAATGCTTGCAGCTGGCATTGATCAATAGAAAGGGCCCAATTCTTCTCCATGACAATGACCGATAGCACTTCACACAACCAATGCTTCAAAAGTTGAACAAATTGGGCTACCAAGTTTCATTTCATCCACCATATTTAAATGACCTCTCACCAACTGACTACCACTTCTTCAAGCATCTTGACAACTTTTTGCCAGGAAAATGCTTCCACAACCCACAGGATGCAGAAAATGCTTTCCAAGAGTTCATCAAGTACCGAAGCATGGATTTTTACACTACAGGAATAAACAAAATTATTTCTCATTGGCAAAAATATAATGGTTCTTATTTTGAATAATAAAGATGTATTTATAATGATTTAAAATTCATGGCCTAAAACTGCAGTTCCTCTTGCGCCAACAACCAAAGGGTCAAAGAAAAAATTACAGGGGTTATCAGTAAATATCTTGAGATGAATTAAAATAAGAACACAATATATAAAAACTTAGGGGATGGAGCTAAGGCTGTGCTGAGAGGAAATTTAGAGACTTGAATGCTTTCATTACAAAGAAAAGCTGAAATCAAAGACTTACCTAAATACCTGGAAGAAAAAAGAACAGCAAACTAATATCAAAGCAAGCAGAAGGAAAAAAATAACCAACACTGGAGCAGGAATAAATAAAACAGAAAATAAAAAAACATAAAGCAGTAGCAAAACCAAAAGTTGGTTTTTGAAAGGATCAATAAAATTGACAAACTATTAGCTAGACTGACAAAGACAAAAAGAAAGAAGATACAAGTAAATAAAATCAGAAAAGAGAGAAGGATATTGCTACTGACATCACAGAAATAAAAACATCATGAGAAGATACTATGGGCAACTGTATGCCAACAAATTAGACAATCTAGATAAATGGACAAATTTCTAGAAAAAAGAACCATGAAAAAACCTTCCCTGACTCTAGAATAAATAAAAGACCTCAATAGACCAATTGCAAAAAAAAAAGATATTACATCAGTCATCAAAATCCTCCCCAAAAAGAAAAGCCCAGGACCAGAAGTTTTCAAAGGTGAATTCTATCAAGTATGCAAAGAAGCATTAATACCAATCCTGCTCATACTTTTCCAAAAAATTGATCAGGAAAAAACAACACTATCTAACTCATTCTATGATGCCAATATCACCCTAGTACCAAAACCAGATAAAGATACTACAAGAAAAAATTTATAGACCAGTTTCTCTCATGAATATAGAAGAAAAACTCTTTAACAAAATACTAGCAAACTAAATCCAGCAGCACATTAAAAAGTATACACCATGATAAAGTGGGTTTTATCCCAGGTATGCAAGGGTGGTTCAACATTACAATATCAATTAATGTAATACACACATTAACATAATGAAGGGGAGAAACAAATCATCATCTCAATTGATACAGAAAAGGCATTTAAAATACCCAACATGCTTTCTTGATAAAAACCCATAGAAAACTAGGAATGGAAGGAAACTTCTTCACCATGATTAAGGAAAACCCCACAATTAACATACTCAATGGTGAAAGACTGAAAACTTTCCCTTCAAGAGATGGGTGAATTTGGATTACTCATGTTTCCTAACTTTAAAGGTTATGAGAAAACTAAGTAGTCAAAAAAACATAGTACAGGTACAATGGTAGATATAAAAAACAATGGAATAGATTTGAGAGTTCTGAAATAAACCCTCACATCTATGGCCGAATGATTTTTGAAAAGGCTGCCAAGTTCACTTAATTGGGAAAAGATGGTCTCATCAGTAAATGATGCTAGAAGAACTGGAAATCCACTTGCAAAAGAATGAAGAAGACCCTTATCTCACACCATATACAAAAATTAACTCAAAATGGATCAAAGACTTAAATATAAGAGCAAGTCCTCTAAAACTTCTATAAGAAATTGAAGGGAAGCATCTTTGGGATCTTTTGTTAGGCAAAAGTTTTTTGAACTTCACATCCAAAGCACAAGCAACAAAAGGAAAAATAGACAAATAGGACCTCATAAAAATTTAACTTCTGTGCATCAAAGGACTTCATCACAAAAGTAAAAAGACAACTTAGTCAATGGGAGAAAATATTTGGTATAAGGGTTTAAATATCTAAGATATATAAAGAAATCCTACTACTGAACAATAAAAAGACAACCTAATGTAAAAATGGGCAAAATTCTTGAGTAGATGTTTCCCCAAAGAGAATAAATGAATAGCTAAAAAGCATATGAAGAGATCTTCGACATCACTAGTTACTGGGGAAATGCAAGCCAAAACCACAGTGAGATAGCATTTCACATCCACTAGAATGACTACTATTTAAAAAATGAAAAGACAATTACATGTGTTTGAGAGGATGTGGAGAAATAAGAACACTCATTCATTGCTGGTGGAAAGGTAAAATGGTGCAGCTGCTATGGAAGACTGCCTGATGGTTCTGCAGAAAGCTTAGTATAGAATTATCATATGGCATGACAATCCTTTTGATATATACCTTTTGATATATAATAAAAGGAATTGAAAGCAGAGGCGCAAACAGATATTTGCACACCGATGTTCATAGTAGCATTATTCACCATTGCAAAAAATGTACTCAATCCAACTGTCCATCAACTGATGAATGGTAAACAAAGCATAGTACAGACATACAATGGAATATTATTCAGCATTAAAAAGGAATGAAGTTCTAATTCATGCGATCACATGGATGAACCATGAGGACATTATGTTGGTTAAATAAGCTAAGCACAAAAAGAAAAATATTGTAAGATCTTACTGATATTAAATAATTAGAATAAACAAGCTCGTACAATTAGAATTTACAATATATGTCACCAAGGGCTGAGGTTGGGTGTGGGGAACAGGGAGTTTAGGCTTAAACTGTACAGAATTTCTATTTGGGTTGATTGTAAAGTTTGGAAATGGATGGTGGTGATGGAAACATAAAATTGTGAGTGTAATTAACAGTACTGAATTATATATGTGAATGTGTTTGAAGGGGGAAATTTTATGTTGTATATATGACACTAGAATATAAATGAAAGTTAAAACATAGGACTATAAAACACAGTGAACCCTATCTTAAGTGACCAACTATACTTAATAGTACAATTATAAAAATGTCCTCTCATGAATTATAACGAATATACCACAACACAAGGTCTTAATAATAGGGTATTATATTAATATATCCTAATGTAGAGTATGAACTATAGTTAATAGACAATTTTAAGACAATTCTTTCATCAATTTTAAGAAAGATTCCACAATAATGCATATTCTTAATATTAGGGGGATGGAATATATTCAAACACTATTTTTACATGATTTTTGGGTAAACCTACCTTAAATTTAAATTTAGCAAAAGCATATGGAAATACAAATCATATTTTATATTATATTTATATTCAACTCCTTTTTATGCTTTACCATAAAGGAGTGTCATTTTATTCATTTATTTCCTCCCATTTCCTTCTTTTGACTACTTGGTAGCAGTTTATTTTAGGATACCTGCTGTAATTTGGCTTTTTTGTACATGATATAAGTCTAGGTCCCTTTTACATGGAATGACTTCATTTTTAAATTTTATTTTATTTTATTTTACTAAGAAGCATATGTTATGACATTAAGCCCAACAAGCTGAGGCAAAATGCTGTAAATATAAGCACTTCCTTCCTTTGGTGCTTTAAAGGTAGAAGATAGCTTTGGCCTTCAGGGTGTGCTTCCCCTTTTTTTCAGGACCATATTAGCATGCCTTTTTATTTATGCAAATGCAAAGGAAGTCCTGAATCTGGGATGGTATCCAAATACCTATGCTTTTGATTGAGATTTTAATCATTCTGTCTAATGATAACTTCATTCAGAGCCCAGGGGCATCTCTGATGAGATTATTAGGTTATACGTTTTTTTTTTTTTTAATTCTCCTTATTCCTTTTCTTCTTTTGTGTGTTATGTGGAAAGGCTGGGATTCTATGCTGGAAGTTGGGGTCTTAGAATTTAGGGATTTAAGGAAGGGAGTTGAAAAAAGGAGAATACCACTCAAACTAAGTCCAAGGAGAAAACGTGCTCTGGGGACAGATTATAGCCCCTGAATCTGTGTCAGTAGGAGCACTGACACATGATTATCTGGTAAGGTTTCATTTTCTCATTGCAATTCCTTCATGTTGTCTCAACTGTGTGATACTTTGTGAAACACTGAAGCAATGTTTAGTTGTAATTTAGGAATTAAGAGAATAATTTGAAGCATAATGAAGTAGGAATAATTGTAGCAGCTTAAAGAACTGTTTATGAAAAGGTCAGAGTTGTTGAGTGGAGTCCCCCAAAAAGGTAAATCTATGGAATATGTAAACTCATTCTGAGCGATTCTCAGGAAAACTGGAATAGCAGAGTTAGAGTCTTTCAACATGAATGATAGTTTCCCATACTATGTTATTTGTATGTTAAAGCAAAGGCTTATCCACAGACATCACACTTTCATCTCCCACAGATACCCACCTGCAACTCAGAATATTAGAGCATTTGGAAAGATATATTTATTTTATGTTTTAGATTCTTAGGCTGCTGAAAGCAAATACCATGGACTGGACAGCTTTGACAATAGGAATTTATTCACTTACACTTAGAGTCAGGGAAAATGTCCAAATCAAGTCATCATCAAGACAATTCTTTCTTCCAAAAGACCAGCTGTTGAAAATCTTTGGCTCCTCTACCAAATGACAAGGCACATGGCACCATCTGCTTGTCTCTCCCTTCTCTTCTGGGTTTCGTTGCTTTCAGCTTCCTGCATCTGTGGCTTTATCACTCTCTGTCTCTCCTCATTCAATTTATAAAAGACTCCAGTAATAAAATTAAAACTGATCCTGAATGACTTGGGTCACACCTTAGCCAAAGGAGCCTCCTCGAAAGTCCTACTTACAATTCGTTTGCATCCACAGGAATAGATTAGATTTAAGAATATGTTTTTCTGCAGTTTAAATAGCTTCAAACCACCAACTCTATCCTTTGGACCTCAGTAAGACATGTTCTTTCTATATCCAAAATGCATTCATTCCATCACAATATCCCCAAAGTCATAAGTCATTTCAGTAACAACACTCAGTACAAAGTCTCATTAGAATCAGTTATGGGTGTCAGTCTTTCCAGGAGCACAATTCCTCTCAGTTTGTGGACCTGTGAAACCTAAAGTTATCTGCTTCCAGTACATAAAGGAGGGGCAGACATAAGATAAACATTCCCATTCCCATAGGGAGAAATTGGAAGGAAAACAGGGGTCTTGGGTCCCAAGCAATTTCAAAACCCTTTAGGACATAACATTATTAGATTTCAAGGTCTGAGAGTCATCTATGAAATAATGTTTTGTCCTCCAAGCTTCATGGAGTTGTAGCCCCACCTTTTCCAAGTGCTTACGCAGCAACAGCCATGCTTCCCTTGAACACTATGGTGTAGGCTCTACCCTCTGAGAACACTGGGTTGCAGCACTCTTTCTGTACAATGGGACAGAAGGACCAGGCTCTCCAAGCTCTGGGGCAGACTCACCCTTTCCACACACATGGGTGGGCCCATGGTCTTGTCCTGAGAAGATTTCTTTGGTCCAGACATCAGCTTCCATGGTGTGTCCTTGAACTGATTTTTCCTTCAGTCTTTTCCATTTCTGTCCCTTTTATTCCAGGCTGACAGTGATTTCATTCTTAGAGATTGCATGAAAAATATTTAGTTTCACGTGTAGTACACAGCAGTCCAAACCATCAGATGAAAGAACTTTCCACAGATCTTTCCTGGATAACTACATTGCCTCCCTCCCACACCGCCCCCCCCCCCCCCACACCCCCTGACTTGCACTGAAATGACACTAGATTTATGTTCAGTGAAACCCTCACATGGAGCACTATTCTCTAGGGACTTGCTTCCCAGAAGCTCAGAATTTTTGAAACCATCAATTTCTGGTTTCTTTGTGCCCAGGAGTTCAGTTCTCAGCTTATCCCTTTCTTCTCACATTTTACTATAACCTGCAAGGAGAAACAAGGTTGCATTTTCCACACCTAGATTAGAAATCTCTTCAGCTAAATATCCAAACTCATTGCTCTCAAATTCTGCCTTCCATCCGACATCCAGTTCCCCAAAACATGTTCATTAATTCTACCTAAGTTCTACCAGAATTAACTTTAGCATCCTATTTTTACCAACAGTCTCTTCAAAGCAATCTAGGCCTTTTCTATCAAGCACCTCACAATTCTTCCAGCCTCCACCCATTACCCAATTCCAAAGCCATTTCACAGTTTTGGTGTTTGCAACAGCAGCAGTCTACTTTCCTGGTCCCAAAATCTGTTTGTTTCCTAGTTTGTGAACCACCACACTATATACCTAGCTCTTACTAAATTTTCTTCTTAAATCTAGTAGTTTAGATTCTCTGGAATTTCTACATATATAACGTGTCTTTCGAAAATAATTTTATACCTCCTTTTTAAAACTTTATCTCTTCCATCTGTTTCATTTATTAATGCATTGGCTGGAAAATTACAATCATATAAAATAATATTGGAAATTACAGACATACTTACCTTACTCTTGTTTTTTTTTTGAGATTTGTATATTTATTTCTCCCCCTCCCTCCATTATCAGCTCCCTGTGTCCATTCGCTGTGTGTTCTTCTGTGTCTGCTTGTATTCTCACTAGGCTGCTCTGGGAACCCATCCCGGGACTTCCTGAGTAGGAGACAGGCAATCATTCTCTCGTACCGTCTCAGCTCCCTGGTCTGCTAAGTCTCTTATTGTCTCTCCTCTATATCTCTTTTTGTTGCATCATCTTGCTGCATCAGCTCTCTGTGTTGGCCAGCACTCCTGTGCAGGGTGGCACTCCTGCTTGGGACAGTACTGCGTGGGGCAGCACTCTGCACAGGCCGGCACTCCACGTGGGCCAGCTTGCCATGTGGGTCAGCTTGCCTTCACCAGGAGGCCTTGGGTATCGAATCCTGGACCTCCTATATGGTAGACAGGAGCCCAATTGCTTGAGCCACATCCACGTCCCACTCTTGATTTTAATGAGCATGCTTTTAGTGCTTTGCCATTAAGTTTCATGTTAGGTCTTGATTTGAAGAACATATTTTACACCATTTTAAAGATATTCTTCTTCATTCCTGCTTCCTCAAGTTCATCAGTATGGAATATGGTGAAGATTATTAAATGACATTCAGGATCTGTTAAGATTTTATTTTATTTGGCTTAATGATATGTCAATAGATTTCTAGTTAATAAATTATTGACTTTCCGGAATAAGTCTTACTTAGTTGTGCTGATTAGCATTCTTTTATATATTTTATTAGGATAATTTTTGATTTCCAGTGACAGAGAGCCAACTCTAAACGATTATCAAAAAAAGGAATTTATTGACACACACTACTATTAATTCTAAGAATAGAGATGGTTTTGCCTCATATCTGAATTTAAGAACTCAAATGTCATCAAAGCATGATCTTGATCTCTGTTATTGGATTCTAGTACTATCTATGTGTTGACTTAACTACTTTACAGGTTTTCGCCTAGCTTCAGAAGATGGTTGCTGACAGCTCTAAGTCTACAATTTTCTTTTTTAAATCTTGCAACCCCCAAATAATGGGCTTATCTCTCTCTCTTCCAGCACATCAAATTTCAGGATGGAATATGTGAAGCTTTTTGTGGATCCCAGAAAAGATATGTTCTTGAAGATAATCCATGCCTATGGACGTAGGCCCTTTGATTGGATTTTATGAATGTGAGGGCCTTTGATTGGGATGTGTGTCTTTCAGTCCTCTTACTTGAGTCCTTTATAAATGGAGGACTAAAGTACAAACACACACAGAAAAAAAGCCTCAGATATGGAAGGAGAGATCCTGGAAGCTGAAGGCTGGAGGATGGAATCAGTGGAGCACAGAGGCAAGGAAAGAGGCTTGGGAAAGGCTAGGCCCATGAAGCAGCTCGAGGCTGAAGAGAGGAGGCCCAGAGATGAGCAAGATTGGCATTTCGCCTTTCCATATGCTTGACTATCTACAGCTTCAAAATGGTGAGACAGCATTTCTTGATGATGCCTTGATTCGGACACTTCCACAGCCTCAAAACTGTAAGCTTTTAACCCAGTAAGTTTCTAATATAACACCCAAGACATTTCTAGTATATTGCCTTAGCAGCCCCTAACAAATTAGAACAATATGTTTAGTACTATTTGGGTGAAATATATATCCTTGGTATAATTAATACGCTTCCAGGAGGAATGGAATACTCTGATAAATCAAATTTGGTCATTTGTCCACTCAGGTGCTGACAGTTTCAAAAAAGACCGCAAGACATTTAAGGGGATTGTTTAAAAAAGAAAAGCAGTGCACTGTTAACAGTAGCAGTGACAAAAGAAACAGGGCAGGCAAAAATGAAAGTTTAAAATAAAAGGTGAAATTAAATATATGTAAAATTTAATGCTGATTTGGTTTGCTGGTGCTTTATTTAGAATGTTCATGTTTACATTAATAAGTGGCATTATTTACTGATATTTTAGTTCCAACTCTGTCAACCTATGAAATCAAGATTAATATAACTAGATAGAATGAGCTCTGTGTATTTTTTACATTTTTTCATTTTCTGACATGCTTAAGCATAATAATCATGCTGAGTAGAGAATATTTTGGATCCATGGTCTTTTGTAGAAGTATTTCCTCCAAAAGTATTGATTCCCTTAAGTTGGATACTTTAAGAGCCTATTTTAGTTATATCTATTTTCGAGAAACGAATTAATTGTTTTCAAATTTTCAAACCAATATACAAGGAGTATAATGAGAAGTTTAAAACAATAATTTAAACTTACTCAGAGTTTGTACAACTTAGAAAGGGGATAAAGGCACAGTTATAAAAATATTAACATAAAATTTACTCAATATTTTCTCTTTCTGTCTTTTAAAGCACATTTCCAGAACCTGTATTTAGGTTCAGTTAATTTTTGCAGTTACGTTTATTATTTACTTTTTGAGTTTAATGATTATATTGTGTTTTCTTATTTTATGCTTGATAAAATAATGTGATTTTAAGATATTAATTTGTTTGTGAACTCATTTTAGCTAATCTGTTATTACATATTTAATTTACTCAACCTATTTTTTAAAATCTCCTGCTGTCAGGTTTTTACATTTAAATTTTTTAATTCATTTCTTGTTCTATTGTAACATTATATCAATAAAATGGTATCTGCCTCTAAAATAGAACCTAGAACAATTTGGCATTATAAAAATATTATTATCATTTTTCCTTATGACCAAATATATGATTCTTTTTTTCAAATGTTCACTTTATCTTTAAAAGACAATAGATTTATTTCATTTTTAGGGAAGTAGTTTGATTACATAGTTATTAGTTAGCTATATTTTATATTATTTAAATGTGTTTTCCCTATATATTTTTGTTTGCATGATTTGACATAGACTTAAAAGTCTTCCAATGAATATATGGTTTAAAAATGTTTTCATTGCATGCCAACATCTTTTGCTTTAATCATTTGAACTATAGTATTTGACACATAAAATTTAGCATTCATAATTCACTCTGGATTATTATGATGAATATAATGTTATTTTCTCATTTATTTAATGTACATTTAACTAAATTCTACTTTGTAGGAAAATAATTTTGCCATTTTTGCTTTTCTGTTTTGTTGTTTTTTCCACTTCTCTGATATGTTGTATTTTAATCTCTTATTTTTAAACGTACTATATGATGTAAATTTATGTGGATCTTTTATAAGTAGCTGTATTAGTCCGAGTTCTCTAGGGAAACAGAACCAACAGGAGATATCTGTAAATAGCATGAGATTTTATAAAATTATCTCATGCAACCATGGGGATGCACAAATCCAAAATCTGTAGGGCAGGCTGCAAGCCAGGGACTTCAATGAAGGTCCTCAATGAGTTCCCCAGGAGATGTTGACTGTTTGAAGTACAGATGGGAATTCTCTCTGGCTGCTGAAATCCCTTCTCCTTTTAAGATCTTAATTGATTGGATAAGACTTCACACATTGCTGAAAGCAATCTCCTCAGATAATTGTAGATGTAACCAGCCATCTATGCAAACAACTCCCTGAAGATTAAAGTCCATGAAATGGCCTAGTATTACAATTAGCCCAATGTTTGCTTGACCCAACAACTAGACACCATTACCTGGCCAGGATGACACATTAGCCTAACCATCACAGGAACATATGATTAAAATATCCTTCATATAAAAATTCAACCATATGTTCTTATTATTTTTAAATTATATGCTTGTATATATTCCTTGTGTCTTTATGATTTGATGCTTTTATTTTTGGTCTAGTTATCTACTCTCAATGTAGAGTTTGCATGCATATTCTAAACTGATTTGATAACTACACAAAATGTTTCTTTGAAGCTCAAAAGTAGGTACTTAAACACAATATCTCTAGTTATTAAAAATAAAAGTCATACAATAAGTTTTGATACTCCATGTTTATCAGAGAAAATACAATATAACCGATCATTGCCTTGTGGATATTGATGAGTTGTACATCTACTTTAAAATTAATTTCAGCATTCTTTATTGTCCAAATATGCATTCTTTGAATTCTCCTCTGATTTGGTTTTTACATCTTATTTGTTTCCTTATTAATTAATGAGTTAACATTTTTGACAGGTGTTTATTTTATATTTTCATGTGAGTTATGATAGATTATTTTTTTAAATTATCCTTTAGTAATAGTGTGCCAAAACATTTTATATTTCCTTTGAATTAGTTAAAAATAATGTTATTTTACACAATGATACAGAAAAGACCAGTGGTTCTCAGGCATTCACAATCATTATATTTTCCTTGCCCACAGTCTTAAGGTCAGCGTACAAATGACATTAGGTAAAGAGGAATGTTGGTAGAAATGGAAGGGTCAAAGCTAGAACTAAAGCTATCTAAAACCAAACAAAATGTATTTTTTGACAGCATCATTTCATGTAAGTCCATTTTAACAACAAAGTATAAGAAGCATATAAATTCAGAATAAATAATAATTTTAATGAAATATGTTTATATTTTATTGGTAGTTTTATACCATGTTGTAATTATCATTACTTTCCTTTACAGTGAGTTTCATAAAGCAAGTTGTTAGAATCTTCTGTTTTTCCTTGGCAATAGCCAGAGACTCAGCTACCTACTAACCTTACACTTCAAATTTCCCTTACAATTTAGGATTGCTATGTTTGTTAAGTTTTCTCAGGTGGAATATGAGAAGAAATAAAGTGAATATCTCACAGTAGACACCTTAAGAAACTGGGTATGCCTCCTCTGTGCTTTTACTGGGTATGCCTCCTCTGTGCTTTCTTTTTCCTTTCCACCAGCTATAGCCTCAGTGTAACATCTATCCAACTGTGACCATGAAATTGGGAATGGTGAGAAAAGATGAAAAGAATCTGAGTTTCTAAATAACTATGTGGAGCAAAGCTGTCTGCTAACTTTTAACTGTTATGGCAGGGAGGAATAAGCTTCCATCTTCTTTTAGCTTCTTTAAGTTGACTCTGTATTATGATATCCTAGGCTTACTCTAAGTAATAAAGAAAGGAACTTTATTGTCATTCACCTTAGTATCTCCAGTAGGCTAGTATAGTCATTGGCATATAAAAGATATGCAATAAATGCTTTTTAATTTAATAAACAAATTAATAAATTGAGACATAAGTGCAAACAAACATAGAACACTTCACCCAATAGCAGCTGAATACACATTCTTCTCTAGTAAACGTAGGTCAGATCATATATTACGTCACAAAACAAGTCTCAATAAATTAAAAAGTATTGAAATCATACAAAATAACTTCTCTGACTAGGATGGAATGAAACTAGAAAGCAATATCAGACATAATACTGGAATATCCACAAATATGTAGAAATTAAACAGTACAGTCCTTTTTTAAAATGAGGTACCAGGGACTGAACCCTTGTATGTGTGAAACATACATTCAACCACTGAGTTACATCCACAGTGCTTTCTTAAACAACCAATGAGTCAGAAGAAATCACAAGAAAAATTAGTATACATCTTGAGGCAAATGAGAACAAAAACATAGCATACAAAAACTTATGGGACACAGCAAAGTAAATCCTGAGAGGGAAATTTATAGCACTAAATGCTTAAATTAATATAGAAGAAATAACTCAAATCTGAGACTTAATCTCACAACTGGAGGGTCTGGAAAAAGAAGAACAAACTTCAACCCAAAACAAGCATAAGGAAGGAAATAACAAAAGATAGAGTGGAAATAAATGAGATAGAAAATAACAAACAATAAAGAATATCAAAAAAATGAGCAACAAAATTGTTCCTTTGAAAAAATCAATAAACTCAACAAACTAAACTGAAAAAAGAGACGTGGAGAGAAGAAACAATTAAGTAAAATCAGAATTGAAAGGGGAAACATTACTATGGACCCCACAGAAATTAAATGGATTATAGGAAGATATCATGAACAAATGCACACCAGAAAATTATATAACCTAGATAAAATGAACAAATTCCTACAAGCACACAAATTACCTAAACTTATTTAAGAAGAATGAGAGATTTCAATAGATCAATAACAGTTAAATATATTGTATTGGTAATCAAGAACATCCCAATAAAGAAAATTTCAAGACCAGATGAGTTCATTGATGAAATTTACCAACTATTCAAAGAATTAACACCAATACTTAGTAATACCTAACTCATTCTATGAGACCAACATCAACCTAATTCTGAAGCCAGATAAAGATACCTTATTGAAGGAAAATTGCAGATCAATATTTTTTATAAATGTAGATACAAAATCCTCAACATAATATTACTGAGCTGAATCCAACAGCACATAAAAGAATTATACACCAGAATCAAGTGAGATTTATTCCAGGTATGCAAGAGAATTTTAACATAAGAAAATGAATGTATATATCACATTAACAGAACGAAGGAAAAACCCACATGATCATCTCAATTGATGCAGAAGTTTTAGCCAGACTAGCAAGGCAAGAAAATAAAAGTTATTTAAATTGGAAAGGAAGAATTAAAACTTTCTCTATTTGAAGTTTATGTGATGCTATATGTGGCATCCCTTTGATTGTATTAAATTTAGTTCAGGAAGCTTTGGTTAAATTACTTGTTAATAATGCTGTAGGGCTTTTTATTGCACTGACTCAGGTTGAGTGCCCACACCCATTTTGGCTCTAATATAAATGGACTCACATGGACAGACAGAAAGAGAAAAAGGGCATTGCCATGTTTGATTCTGCAGTGTAAGAGAAGGAATGCCTAAGCCTGATATCTTACAGCTGCACTTGGGAAGAGAGCAGAACAGCAGAGAATGATATACAAGACCCAGAAAACAAGACCTGTGCCAGCTTGCCGCCAAAATCTGAAAGAAAGCAGAGCAGCTGAGTTTGAGAGAGGAAGCCCAGAGGGGAAGGCAGAGTCCAGGCAGAGATCCCCTGCCATCTTGCTTCAGCACATGGCAGCTGACTTTGGTGAAAAAGCACATCTTATGGTGTCTTGAGTTGGACTTCTCATGGCCATGGAACTCTAAGCTTTTACCCCCAAATAAATCCTCATTATAAAATCCAACAGAATTCAGGTACTTTGCATGAGCAGCCCTTTGGCAAAGTAAAACAGAAATGGGCACCAGAAGAGTGGGGTCATGCTGCTTGTAATTACTAAAAATGCTGGAATGGTTTTATCAGTGCGTAAGGGGTAGTTTTTGGAGGAATTGTGACGTGTGATGGAACAGGCCTAGATGGCTTTGAAGTGATTATTTCTACTGAAGGCTTAAAAGGAAACTATGAAACTATTATTGAAAACTGAAGGAAAAGAAATCCTTGTTTTGATGTCACTAGGAACTTGGCAAGATTAACTCCTGATGTTAGAAGAAATGCAGAGTTTGAAAATGATGAGCATGGACATTTATCTGAGGAGATTTCCAAAGTATATGTGGAAAATGAGACCTGGCTTCTCCTTGCAGTTTATAGCAAAATGCAAGAGGAAAAAGATAAGCTGAGAACTGAACTGTTGGGCAGAAAGAAACCAGAGACTGATTTTGGAAATTCCAAGTTTCTGGAAAACAAGCCCTCAGAAGAGAGTGGCCCATGTGAATAATTAACTAAACTTGGAACTTGTAAATCAAGTTTGAAAATGTAGTTATCCAGGAAGGGCTTATGGAAAGTGTTACTGTCTGTTGGCTTGGACACCTGCTTCCTGTCTGCTAAACCAACAAGTTTTTATGAGCTTTGTATGTATGAAATCACTGTAAGCCTGGAATAAAAATGACAGAGATGAGGAAGATTGAAGGGCCAAGGGCTTTAAGAGGAAAATTATGGAAGCTGACATCTGGAATTAAGACATCTCTTCAGGGCAAGAGAAGGACCCCACCGTGTGTACAAAGGGGATTAGATTAGGGAGGACCATGTCACCACCTTACTCTTGTAAGGGGTTTGGACCTGTATGCCAGAGATTAGGAAGAATGTTCCTACCACCTTACTATACTAAGGGCATTGACATTGTACCCCAGAGATTGTGGAAAGTGTGGTCATTACCTCACTATTCTTTGAGGGTAAGGTCTAGAGCTCAATTGCCACCCAGATGATTGAGGGGAAGGAACTAAGAAAATAGCCCTTGGGCAAGCCTGTGGAGAGCATGGGCCTCATGAGGCCCAGAGAAGAAGAAGAAGAAACCATTGTTTTAATGATGACTCTCAGACTCTAAAATCTAAGGGCGTATTCCTTGCAGGTTTTTTGGAACTGATGGGGACCCATGATGCACGTTTCCCTCCCAAATTCTCCTTATGGTAATGCAAATGTTTATACTATATATGTCCTTTAAATATTGGAAGCAGATAATATGCTTTCTAAGTTTCACAGGTCTACAGACAAGAGAGAACTTTTGCCCCAAGATGAACTGTATCCCTTTGACTGATTTTGATGTGATTTACCACTTAGCATTCCTACTGAAATGATTTTAGGTTTGTGGAATATTGTTATATAATGAATGTATTTTGCACATGGAAAGCCATGTCTTTTTTGGGATTCAGAGGTTGGAGTGTGGCAGTTTGAGATTATTTTATGAATCTCTAAAGGAGAAAGATTGTGTTTGTGGACTTGTCTATTTCTCTGGGTATGATACCCTTTGATTGTATTAAATTCAGTTGAGGAGGCTTTGATTAGATTATCTGTTAAGATTGCTCTAGGGCTTTTTTTTTTAAAGCTTTTTTTTTTTTTAAAGATTTATTTATTTATTTAATTTCCCCCCTCTCCTCCTTGTCTGTTCTCGGTGTCTATTTTTTTTTTTTAATTTTTTTTTATTGACTTTGTAATAATATTACATTAAAAATATATATGTGAGGTCCCATTCAACCTCACCCCCCCAACCCACCTCCCCCCCCCCCCCCAGCAACACTCGTTCCCATCATCATGACACATCCATTGGATTTGGTAGGTACATCTTTGGGCACCACTGCACCTCATAGTCAATCGTCCACATCATGGCCCATACTCTCCTCCATTCCATCCAGTGGGCCCTGTGAGGATTTAAAATGTCTGGTGATTGCCTCTGAAGCACCATCCAGGGCAGCTCCATGTCCCAAAGACGCCTCCAACTCTCATCTCTTCCTGCCTTTCCCCATACCCATCAGCCACCATGTCCACTTTTCCCAATCCAATGCCACCTCTTCTATGTGGACATTGGATTGGTTGTGTCCATTGCACCTCTATGTCAAGAGGAGGCTCAGATTCCACATGGATGCTGGATGCAATCCTCCCACTTTCAGTTGTAATCACTCTAGGCTCCATGGTGTGGTGGTTGTCCTTCTTCAACTCCATCTTAGCTGAGTGTGGTAAGTCCAATAAATCAGATTGTAGGTGCTGGAGTCTGTTGAGGCTCAGGACCTGGCTATCACCTTGCCAGTCCAGAGATTCAAATCCCCTAAATGTATCTTAAACCCCAACATTAACTGCACCTCCACCACATTAGCATGAAAGTCTTATGAAGGATCTCGGTGTCTATTTGCTGCGTCTTGTTTCTTTGTCCGCTTCTATTGTCGTCAGCAGCACGGGAAGTGTGGGCGGCGCCATTCCTGGGCAGGCTGCACTTTCTTTTCACGCTGGGCGGCTTTCCTCACAGGCGCACTCCTTGCGCGTGGGGCTCCCCCACGCGGGGGACACCCTAGGGCTTTTTATCAGACTATGTCAGTGAGGCATGACTGGGGTTGAGCCCCCGCCCCCTTTCTGGGTCTGACATAAATGGACTCACACAGACAGACAGAGGAAAAAGGAAACTACCATGTTTGATGCTGCCATGTAAGAGAGAGGAGTGCCTAAGCCTGATAGCTTACAGCTGAACTTGGGAAGAGAACAGAACAGAAGAGAATGATGTATGAGGCCCTGAAAGAGACAAGCCCTATGCCAGCTTGCAGCTGAAATCTGGAAGAAATCAGAGCAATTGAGCTTGAGAGAGGAAGCTCAGAGGGAAAGGCAGAGATGCCCTGCTACCTTGCTTCAACACATGGCAGCTGACTTTGGTGAGAAAGCACCTCTTATGCTGCCTTGAGTTGAACTTTTCATGGCCTTGGAACTGTAAACTTTTACCCCCAAATAAATCCCCAGTATAAAAGCCAACAGATTCCTGGTATTTTACATTGGCAGCCCTTTGGCAAACTGAAACACTATATATAGAAAATCCTGAAAAAATCTACACCAAATTTATTACAGCTAAGAAATGAATTCAGCAAAGTGGCAGGGTACAAAGTTAATACCCCAAAACAGTAATGTTTCTATACACTACTAATGAAAGATCTGGTGAAGAAATCAGGAAAATAAAGCATTTACATCGCTAAATAAAAGAATCAAGTATATTGGAATAAATTTAACCAAGAATGTAAAGTACCTGTGCATGATAAACTATAAAACATTGCTAAAAGAGATCAAAGAAGCCCTAAATAAATGGAATGACATTCTCCATTCATGTATTAGAAGACTAGATAATGTTGAGATGTTAATTCTACCCAAAGCAATTTACCGGTTCAATGCAATCACGATAAAAATTACAACAGTCTTCTTCCAAGAAACAGAAAAGCCAATCACCAAAAATATATGGAAAAATATGGGGCCCTGAATAGCCAAAAACTATCTTGAGAAAGAAGAAAAAAGTTGGACGATACATACTTTCTGATTTAGAAATTGATTACCAAGCTACAGTAACCAAGAGAGCATATTATTGGCAAGGGCACATATATAGACCAGTGGAATAAACTTGAGCATTCATAAAGAAACCTCAAATCTATGGCCTAATTGATTTTTGATAAAGGTGTCAAGTCCACTCAATGGAGAAAGAATATTCAGCAAATAGTGCGGGGAAAACCAAATATCCATAGGCAAAGAGTGAAAGTAGATTCATCCCTCATAACATATACAAAAATTAACTCAAAGTAGATCAAAGACCTAAATATAAGATATCTCCTTCTATAAAACTCCAAGAAGAAAATATCGCTGAACATCTTCAGGACCTTGCATTAGGCAATAGTTTCTTAGACTTTACACAAAAAGTATGAGCAACAAAATAAAAAATAAATAAATGGGACTTTATCAAAGTTTAAAACTGTTGTGCATCCATGAACTTCATCATGAAAGTAACAGATAACCTATAGAATGTGAGGAAATATTTGGGAACCATATACCTGATATGGACAAAGACACAACCCAATTTAAAATGGGCAAAAGTGTTGAATATACATTTCTCCAAAGAAAACATACAAATGGCCAAAAAGCACATACAAAAATGCTCAACATAGTTAGCCATTAGGGAAATGCAAATCTAAACCACAATGAGATACCATTTCAATCCTACTAGAATGTCTACTACTTAAAAAATGGAAAATAACAAGGGTTGGAGAGGATGTGAAGAAATAGGAACATTCATTCATTGCTTGTGGGGATGTAAAATCATGCAGCCACTGTAGAAGACAGTTAGGCAGTTCCTCAGAAAGCTAAGTACAGAATTACCATATGACCTGACAATTCCTCTGCTAGGTGTGTACCCAAAAGAATTGAAAGTGGGGACTCGAAAAGATATTTGCACACCAATGTTCATCATTACATGATTCACATTTGCCAAATGACGGAACAAACCCAAGTGAATGGAGAAACAAAATGTGATGTGTATATGTAAGTGTATGTGTACATGTATATATATGTATATGTATATGTATATAATGGGATGTTATTCAGACATAAAATTGAATGAAGTTCTGATGCATGTGAAAATATGAATGAATCTTGAAGACAACATGTTGAGTGAAATAAGCCAGATAAAGAAGGAAAACATTGAATGATCTCACTGATAGAAAATAATTAGAATAAGCAAATTAATAGAGTTGGAAACTAGGTTACTAGGGTCTGGGGTCAGGGTATGGAATGAGGAGTCAATACTTAATTGGTACAGTATTTGTACTTGGAAAGATGGAAATATTTTAGTAATATATGGTGGAGATGGTAGCAGAACATTGGGAATGTAATTAACTCCACTGAATTTATGTTTGAATGTGGTTTAATGAGGAAATTTTAGGTTTTATATAGGTATACATATACAATCTAAAAAAAACCATAAACTGTACAACACATAAGCATGAATCTTAATATAAAGTATCAACTACAGATAACAGTATAATTATAAAAATATTTTTTATCAACTGTAACAAAGGTACCACACTAATGTAAAGTGTTAATAGGGAATACTGCATGTGTGAGGGACTATATATGAGAACTCTGCGTTTACTGCATGAATTTTTTATAAAGTTGCAACTTTGCTTTTTAAAAAACACTATACTGCCTGCACATGTAGTTTTTAACATCTCTATGGTTTTGATTCTCTTAATGCTATAATTTAAGCATTCCAAACTATGACATTGACTATTTTCTCCCACAATTTATCCTTTGAAAAATGTTTTTCTTTCCTCTGAATCTTATTTGGAATACCACATCTGGTCTGTTTTGTAATATATCAAAGTAAGGCTTTTTCACTAATTTATAAGGAAAATAAGTAGTAAATACCCAGAACAGTTAGAGAGTATCTATTTAGCAATGGTTTACATTACCATACCATCACAATATTTGGATTGTACTAGGCATTTTCCTTTTGGAGTTTACCTTGTTTCATCTATTGCCTAAAAATATCTTTTTATTTTTCTCACATATACACAAAATAGTACATCATAATTCAAAAAAAAAAAAAACCCTCTCATTATTTTCCTACATACTCTATTAGCTTTATACATTGCTTTCATTGTTTCAGCATCTATTTTAATATTTATCTCCCCACATGAAAATTTAGGAAAATGATTTCAGCATTTCCCATTTGAATTGCAGTTTCAGCCTGATTCAGGAGCCAAGGCAAACGTCCCCAATCAGACAAGTATACAATGGTAAAGTATTTCTCTCAACACTGCAGAGCCAGAGAGACATGTAGGTTATTATTGGCTTTAATTATCACTCCCACAAGCTGCAATATACTTTACTTTTGGAGAAGCAGCACTCTACCAAGTGTGAAATCCTTCCCTGATTTTGAAAATACCCAAGAAATGAACTGAATCACTTCCAATCTGCTGTAACAACTGAACACCCACTGATAAGTATAAGCAAGGGGCAAATTTATCATCACCAATAGAAAATAGGCTTTTTGAAAGTGAGATTTGAGACATCTAGCTGACTGCTTACTAGCAGCAGTGCAGCAGTGATCAGAAAAACCAAATCCACTTTCATTTTAAAATCCCATGACATTTTATATTCCCTGATGGTTACTCGGCTTAATAAAAAAGCAAACCTTTTTAAACATGTTTGTATTTTATTTATTGCTATAAAATTTAAACACTAAATATCAACATTAATAGTTCTTATAGTTAAAACCATTAATTTCCCATCCTACTCACATCTATAACGTCTGCTTTATTCTTCTATCATATATTTCAAGTACAAATCAGACTTGAGAATTTCAAACAGGCTCCATTTAGTCTTCCTTCCGGAGGCCCAGTTCTCACAATCCAAATTATTCTGCCTCTTAAAATAAGGCTTCTGTAAACATACACATAAAGATGTATGCTATTCAGCCTGAAATCAGCTCACAGTGATCCACTTCTCAATATTACTTTAGGGTTTCGACAGGTTCTTTGTTTTCCACACTAAGACCATAGTGAATTCCTACTAACTCTATACTCTGAATTTCACACCTAGAGACAAATGACTATTAAAGAGACACTGGGCAATGATCTTTTTACATGTGGATGTTACATTTGTTGCAACTGATGTACAGATACAGAAATATAGCTACCAACCATCATTCCATTATGGTTTACATTATGGTTTACATTTTAGACTATAAATCTTTAAAATTTTTGGTGATATTTAACATGGTGTTGAGTATATGGGAGTTCCCCATATTCCATATGTGACTTTACTGTGACCTAGGACTTTTTTGAAGACATAATAAAAAAAAAAGTATGTAGACAATGAGGAAGGAACGAAAGAGATTGCCTTGCCACTGTACATACTGGGCAACACCTATTACAGTGATGAAAAGAAAAACATCAAAAAAAAGTTTATGATATTTTTCATTTTTAATACTCCAATTTGTTTTTTACTTTATTTTAGTTTCTCTAAATTATTATATTCTATTTATAATCTTTAAACCTATCATTGCCAATTCATTTTCCTATTAATTGAATTTGGCAATATATTAGACTTCATTTTTGAAGAAGTTTTGGATCACAGAGGGGTTCATCTATGATAGGGGAGGAACATTGATGTGAGATGTCATTGATGGGGGATGCATAGGTGGGAGGGAGTTCTCCAGGGCATACATATAGGGTATATAGATATATTAGGATATTCGTTGGATATTGACATAGGAGGTAGAATTTCACACAACACCTGAGGGAGTGCTGAGTTCCCATTCTGGGAAACTCTGTCACATTCCCCAATGGAGCAGCAACAATCCCCCAAGTACAAGGGCAAAGACCAGTGAAGAAGGAAGGTCCAATGATGGGCCCTTGATACTTATGACTATGCTTATGAGCCTGTGTGCCTGAAATTTCAACTAGGCCTACTGTTGCAGGGTACCTAAGAATTACCTCCTTAGAGGCTCCATGTTGCTCAAATGTGGCCATTCTCTAGGCCAAACTCAGCATGTAAATACATTACCTTCCCCCCAGTGTGGGACATGACTCCTGGGGATTAGCCTCCCTGGTGCTGAGGGATTACTACCAAGCACCACCTTGTGATGCAGCTAGAAAAAGACCTTGAATAAAATAGGGAAATGGTAAAGACAAATGAATTTATATGGCTAAGAGACTTCAAAATGAATTGGGAGTTCATCAGAGGGGTCACACTTATGCACATCTCAGCAGGGTCTCAGAGACAGTCAAAGTAGATACAACCCCCAGTAGTGAGTGGTGCTCCTGAGGGCTATGGAGACATCCAAGCCCTATGGTCATGACAGATGGCTCTGGAGTTCAGTGCCTAGCCAGTGGGCCCTACTTTGGAGTTTGTGCTCCTGAGTGTGATGGAGTGGGACTCAGATGTGACCTCATTATGCATACCTCTTTTGTCACTTTTACTGAACCTGTGGTTGGCCCTGGGGTTTGTGTATGCTCAGAAGACTTGAATCTTTGGACTGTCTATGTGCCAGCTGGGCCCTGGACCTCAAGGAATTACAACATCTACTCTCCTGTTCAGTGGACTTACCCAAGTCAACTAACAGGGAGGTGAGGATGGTCAACCACCACACCAGGGAACCAAGAGTCTATATCTATAAGCAGGAAAATTCTATCCATCAGCCATGCGGGATCAAAGCCCCCTCTTGATTTAGAGGTGGAGTAGACATTATCATCCCAGTGTCTTCAGGATGGCAGAATAAAATATGGATTGGAGTGGACTTACTGGTATTCTACTATAAAATTATTATGACTCTAGCAATGGAAGAAATTATATCATTTATGTGGAGACAGTGGCCATGGGAGTTGCTGAGGGCAGGAAGAGGGAAAAAGAGGTGTGGTATTGGGGCATTTTTGGGACTTGGAGTTGTCCTCAATAATATTGCAGGGACAGATGCAGGACTCTATATATCCTGCCATAACCCACTGAATGGACTGGGAGAGAGTGTAAACTACAACATAAATTATAATCCATGCTGTGTAGCAATGCTCCAAAATGTGCTCATCGAATGCAATGAATGTACCACACTAATGAAAGAAGTTGTCGATGTGGGAGGAGTGGGGGGTGTGGAGTATATGGGAACCTCTTATATATTTTTTTTTTCCTCTTATATTTTTTAATGTAACTTTTTGTGTGATCCATGCACCTTTGGAAAAAAAGATAATAATAAAAAAAGAAGAAAAAAGAGACACTGGGGATATTAGATAGACCCTCTCATTATTTTAGTTATCTAAATAGCAAGGCAGATTTTCCCATTATGAACTAAAAGGAAGAAAGCATCAAAAATGTTTTTGTTAACTTTAATAATTCATATTCAAAATATATTTTATATAACTATTTAAAATAAAAATAATCAGTTACATAAGATTCAGCAGTTTGATATTGTTTATGAATTCCAAAAATAGATATTGGATTGTATTTGTCAACTGGTCTGTTTCCTCTGGGCATATTAGATTGGGTTGGAGTCAGAGATTTTACTTTCACTTGATTAAATAAGGATTAAGGCTTTGATTGGGCCATGTAGGTCTTTGGTGGGTGGGGACTCAAGAGAAAATGACATGGCAGAGGAGAAAGTGAGAGTTTTGATCCTGGAACCCTGGGAAGTAAACACACAGGAAGCAGATACGTGAGGCCCTGAGGAGAGAGCAAGCCATTTCTCTGATAGTTTACAACTAGCCTTGTGGAGAGAGCAGAGCAGCTGAGCCAAAAGAAAGGAGGCCTGGGAGAGAGATGAGATTTATCCCAGCCTACAGCTGATATTGGAAGAAGCTGGGACCACACAGTCTTAAGAGGAAGAGGGAGCCTGTACCCTTGCAGACCTCGGCAACCATCTTCCTCCAACATGTGGCAACTTTATGGCCTGGTTACTATAAGCTTCTACCCCCAAAAAATACCCTTTATAAAAGCCAACAGATTCTGGTATTTTGCATCAGCACCCTTTTGGCTGACTAATACATAAGACATCTGATTTTCTCATTTACATGAATTTTTATAGAAAGTGTTAGGACACTTTCCCTGACATGGTCTTTTCATTCATAAGTCCAAAAGCTATAATTGGCTTATTACTATGTTAAAAATTCAGCCATTGTCTGCAACATAGCAGATAGCCAGTGATATGGCCAAAAAAAAAAAAGTATGAACACAAGACTGTAATTTACTGATGTTCAATGTTACATTTCTTGTGTGTGCCTACAATTTTTATATCTTACAGATTTTGGAATTACAGGTATGAAAACCACAAATAAATCAAATCAGTGAAAAAACAATAACTTTGAAATCAGTTTCTTTGGGTTTGACTGTCTTGTTTCTACTGATTTTGGAAATGGAAAAACTTGTAGTGGTTTTATAAATGATAGAAAAGCCTTGATCTTAGGAAACAGGAGATATTATAGCTTTTTTCCTTAAATGAAATATTTTACTTTCATCGCCTGAAGTTAGTAGATTTTACTATAGGGGATACCAGCAATAAGAATACCTAAAATAAAAACTACACATTTTAATTACAGGTATTCATGAAGTTCATCATTTTAATAATAATATATATTCCATGCAATTTCCTATTTCCTGCTCCCTTCTTTATATTTTCAGAAACTACTCTTCTAGTATAGTATTATGAGTTGGCACATTCTTGCATATTAATACTGATAGTTTATGGATTTGGGGGGAGATAGTTGGAGGAAAAGAGAAATAAAACCACAGCTAAAATCACACCAAGGGGAACAATTTTGCTTTAAATAAGTACACCAAGTGATATGTAGAATATTTCCATAATTTAGATTGAACCTCCCTATTTCTCAAAACAATAAATCAATCATATCTTTTATTTGAAAATAAATTTATTGTTAGATTAAGGTTTACAATTCAATATCACTAACAGTTCAGAATAGGCAATCCTTTTGCCAGCATTCTGAGCTGTGTTTTAAAACTGCAGGTACCTCTGCTGCCTACCATATAACACTAAACATGCAAATATTCTGTTATAGAACTTTAGGGCACCTGGAGACTTGCCATTTCTGTTATTATGATCAGAGTCAGAAGCCAATTTCCTTCAAACCATATTTTTTAAGCTGGAGAGCATTAGCCAGGAGCAGTCAAAATGACAAGGCGCTAAGAATGTGAACAGAATGAACATCCGGTAAAGAAGTTTAAAGGAATACGACTGCAATAAAAAACTGGTAAAAACTGCCCAGTGATTTAGAAGGTGAACTATCTTTAGGTTTTAAACACTTTGAGAGAGGGTGTGTGAATTGCTGTTCCAATTCTATGGTATTTTTGAAAGAAATAGGAATATGACTTGACTGCATTTGCTCTTGAAATACTTTCAAATTTGGTCTGGGTGAAATAAAAAGTGGCATGAAAATGTCAACTGAGTCTTTGAAGATTTAGGGTATGGTGAACTGAGATTTAGGTGATGGCAGGTATCAGTAACCTAAGCAGTTCATTCCATGCTCTGATTTCAACTTCAAGAGAAACTTTTTTTAGACAAGACTTATAGAAAGAAGAATTAAGAACCCTTCTCCTCCCAATAACCATGATTTCAAAGATCCATTTAAGTGGAAATGTTTAAGTAGGATTTCTAAGGGAAGGAACTTCTAGGTTTTAGGAAATCAGTCCAAAAATGCAACTCAAGTACAAATTCCAAAAAGCATGACTTCCTTCAATTCATTCATTCTATAAATATTGTTATTATGGTTTATGCTTCCATATAACTGGCATTTTCAAATAAAGAGGCATTTTTATTTGATACATAGCAAGATGATGTCTCTACTTGAGATTATAGCTTTATAGCAAAGAGAACCGAAAGAAGTCATTAGTAGAAATGAATGGAATGTTTGAAAAATAAATGCTTTATTATTACTTCAGGGACTTATCATCCTTGGGTCCTTCAAATGCAAACACAATCTTAAGATTTAGAAAATAATGAGAATTTAAAAAGATGAGTAATTTGTGAAAATAAAGGCTATACACATATCTTGTCACTTAGGCTTGCTTGGACAAGGAGAGTAGATGGAACAAAATACCATGTTTCAAAACAGTGTCTCTGAAGCAAAAGTGGAAGAGATCAAGATGCTAAAAGTATTGAGTATAGTTGACAGAGAAAAATGGGGAGCTGGAGTTTGAGATATAAAAACTCAGAAACTGGAAAAACTTTGAGTCCTAGACACTTTTTCCAATACTCTTCTCTGTCTGTGAAGTCCAAAACATCAAATTTCTATCTGAATGTCATATTTCATGGAAGACTTTGTAGATTCCCATAGTACAGAAGTGTACTTTGATAAGTTCTCACAGACCATTATTTATCCCTATTCCATAAAACTCTCACTCAATGCTGGAGCCATTTACATCTGTCCGTGACTTCATAGAGAGCAGAGACTGTATCTCACCATTATTTTCTTCCCTAACATGCCCAGAACAAAGTTTGTACACATATCAAATTCTCAATAATTGTTCAATGAATTTAAATGTATTAAAAAATGTTCTACTCTTGTTCTTCCAAATGAAAGTGAATACATTTGGAAAGAGAAGAGATTCCATCTCTAAATTTAAAAAAATTACAAGAATTTTTAAAAAGCAGAATTAATCTCAAGACTTAAACTAAATAGGTAAATGCTTCAGCTCTGAAAATTATCAAAATATTAAGGTTTATAATCAAAAGTACTCTTTTCTATGTGGAAAGTTGCTAAACATATTTCAATGTACTCTTTTAATCTTTTCTGATATACTTATTTTTAAAGAGCAGATAATATATTTTGACCTATGCATAGTAACATAACACAAGTTTCCTGTGTCAATAAAATCCTTCGTAACTATTCTTAATACCATCAGAATAATCTATTCTGTCTGTATATCATAATTGACTTAACTGGAATCTTTCTTGTTGACTTTCAGGGTTTTTTCCTATAGTAACTATTGTGAAGCTACTATATTTGAAAATGTAAAACTTATCATCTCTTAAATTATTAGAAATAATATCTTTATTATTTGCACAGCAGTTATTGGATTAACATGAAGGACCTAATGAGATAGAGAACCTTGGTCAAGATAGCAGGATGTCTGGGTATATAAACATTTTTCAGACATATTTACATTGTTGGATTTTTATCTGGAATTCAAAAGGTTATGTAATAATGTTGAGAAAAGAAATACCCCCCTCAGCTAACATAGGAAAGGAGATATATAAAATAAGTCTGATCAGAAAAAAAACTACCTGCACATACATTTCACATTCAATATTTCAAGTGGGGTAGCAAGCGATAAACAGAATTTGCAAAGACTAAGAACAATTGCTAATTAAAGTATATTCTAAAAAATTGCTTGCTGTTCGAAAGTTGCTTGACAAGTTTTTACTAGAGAGCTGTAGTGTTTTAAATTTTGGACTAGAGCCAAATTTCCTGGATCTTCCACTTATTATTCACAAAAATAATTTGGGAATCAAAGCTATTTAACTGCTCTGAACTTGTTTTTTTTAACACAAAAAGAGGAATAATTAGTGTAACTGTCTCGTAAGATTTTTGTGACTATATAACAAGCTAGTAATAAAAATATGACATTTTTATAACTCTGTTATAAGTATTTTGTGTATAGTAATTGTTATTTATGTGTGTAGTATATACATCAATTTCTCTATCCATATATTTCATATATAATATGAAATTTGTAGAAAAAGTATAGTGTAGTGCCCAGAACAGTGTCTGTCATATAAAAAGCTCAATAAGTTTGCTAAATTATTAATTACTGTTTGCTAGTGCTATTTAAATAACACCAGGATATTATCAATAAATAATATACAGAAATTGTGAATCTCTGATATCAACAGCTTTTCCCTTTATTCCTAAGAATCCCAAATAATTTATACATTAAAAAATAAAAAAATATGTACCACATGAGTTTGGTCTTCCCTTTCTTTTTCAGCTCTTTCAATATTGCCTTCACTAAAGGTTACATATTTCAAACATGTAAGCAATTTGGTCAACATTTCCAAACAGAAGCCATAATGTAAATTCTGCAAGTAAAATATCATTACTCAATTGGAATTTGGCTATGATTTTTGGGAAAGCAAGGTATCATTGTTGTTGTAAGAAGTAGAATAGGAAAACTCTTAATTCAGGGGTAGAAATGGGACAAACAAAATGACAAACAGGACAGCTGGGAAACACAAGAAATATGCCAAGGAAGGTATAAGGGAAGAAAAATTATATAAAATGAATTCCAGAACTTAAATACAAATTAGTTTGTCTTGGAATATGTGGAAAAATATTAAACAAGGAATTTCAGTTGTACCTTTTTTAATCAACAAAGGCACTTCTGAAAATTAACTATCCCATAAATCTGGAAGAAGCTGTATCATATACCTCATGCAAATTCTTTCTACTAATTTAGTTCAGTGATTGCCAGCCTTAGTACTACTGACGTTTTGGGTCAGATAATTCTTTTTTTATGGGGTGCTATCCTGTACTCTGTAGGAGGTTTATTTATTTATTTATTCCCCACCCATTCACCCTGCTATTTTTGCTGTCTGTGTCCATTCACTGTGTGATCTTCTGTGTCTATTCCTCTTTTTGTCTTCTCTTCTTGTTTTTCTCCTCTAGGATTCACCAGGATTCAATCCTGGGGATCTCTGATGTGGAGAGAGGTTCCCTGTCATTTGTGCCACCTCAGTTCCTGGTTTCTGTTGGGTCTTGCCTTGACTCTACCCTTCGTCTCTCTTTTTGTTGCCCCATCATCTTGCTGCGTGGTTCGCCATGCGGCATTGGCACACCGTGCAGGCATACCTTTTACCAGGAGGTCCCTGGGATTGAATCTTAGTTGCAGGTTTCGTAGTATCTCTGGTCTGTAACTAGATGCCAGTAGAATTTCCCCAGTTTGAAAACCAAAAATGTCTCCAGACATTTGCTAAATGTCTGCTAGATGGCAAAACACTCCTCATTTGAGAACCACTGATTTAGTCAATCAGATAATGAAATAATCTATTTGAATGACAACTGGGCAATCATATTCACTTCTCAACAATAGACATCAATTTTTTCCTTAATACTTAATGATTACTATTTATCTAATGTCCCCTTTCAATTGCATCTGTGATTAAGAGCTCACATTCTAATATTGAAATTTCATCATATGCATTGTGAATTACTCATTGGCTAATAGTTCTTTCTTATGACTATTTGTCTGGGGAAAATTTTATTTCTTTTCTTTACGTTTTATTATTCTCAAAGGGGAATGTTCCCCTTTCTCCACCTATTATTCATATATCATAGCTGTTAGCCCCTCCAACATTCTGAAGGTACAAGACAATTGTAAACAAACACTACTGATGAAATGTGAGCTGGTCATAATATGCCCAGAATTATTATTGAACTTTTATCTTGCTTGTTCCAGACTCTGAATGAAACCTGAAATCACATGACTTTTCTTAGCAGACGTATGAAACTGTTTGGTCATTTTGAATTTGAAGACAAGAAAATACTCAAGTCTTTATTTCCATTTCCATTTGCTTTGCTACTATATTTATTGCATGTGGCTGATGCTGTTATAGCTCTTGAAAAAGAGAGACTTTCAAGAATAGTAACTAATAATGCACACTTATACTTCCACACAAAGGAGATAGTCAAAATATTTAACAGCTGATAATACAGAAGTACTGATCAATCAAAAGAGATGTCTGGCCATTGAGATTGGAAGCCTGCTATAAACCAACAGAACACCTTGTTCTCACAGGTGATTTTTAAAACTAATTTCAGGATTCTACATCAACCTTTGCTGATTTTTAGCTACTATTCCATTATGTTCAGATTATTTTGGATTCTGACCATGTAAACAATGTAAAATAAACTTTTTTGATAGCACTGGGGGCGGGGGGGAAATCTTATTTTTCTTTGTTCAGAATGAGGATACTACAGAAACACAAACGAAGTGATTTTTTTGTAATTATGATTACATCATCATCACCAATCACTTGGAAAAATAGCATCCTTATTTTAACTCCAGAAAAGACTAAAACTTACCGTGTTTTTCCTAATAATTTTCACAAAGCCTACTTTAATGCAGGACTTTTCAGCAACCTTGGTAGTATTCCTACTTCTACTATACCTAATATAATATTGTTCATATTTATCACATTTTCCCCAACTAATATTTACTTATCCTAAGTCATTTTATAGTGTCATAAAATTTGATCACATCGTATGCCAGATTTTTTTCTCAAACTTGGTCAACATTTTTTATAGACAAATTACCATACCGTCTACTTGAACAGCTCAAATAATGAATTTACAATTAAATACAGAAATTTATATCTAAGTATTTAAAAGTTATAATCTTTTAAAAACATTTTATTATACTTTATCTCCTTCCAAAACAAAGTTTGGGGGCTCAATATGGTACCATAAGACATACTGAAAAAATTAGTAACATACAAAAGGAAAACCACATCTTGGAGAAAAAAATTAAAAAGATGAATACAAATTTGCTTTCTTGAAGGCTCCGAAGCCCACAAAATGTAAATTATTTTCTTCATATTACCAGTGCCTAGTGTAGTACCTAGTATCTACAAATGATAAATAAATATTTCTGTATAAACAAGTGAACTGAACAGTTTTTCATTAAAGTAATTTTCATAGCATATCTAGCTTTTATTCTGAAGTTTATTATGTTAAATTTTCTTATTTTATGAAATAAATTCTTAGGAATTCATGTTAAAAAGGTACATTCTTATGAAGTATGGATGCTTTAAAAATATTAATTGATGACTTTAATTTCTTTTAGTGATATTTACTATCATTATTTCCATACCTCTAAAACCTTATAATTAAGAGGATTTTTTTTCACAGAAATCCTTGCAGATTTTTCTTCACTGATTAAACAATTGCCCTGATCTAATAGAGTGTATTTTACCTTAGTTTGTAGAAATTAGAGGTCATTTCATTGTCTATTAGAGCATTTTTAAGTTTCCAGTGTTTAAG
The DNA here is from genome assembly GCF_030445035.2 of Dasypus novemcinctus. Classification (NCBI taxonomy): domain Eukaryota; kingdom Metazoa; phylum Chordata; class Mammalia; order Cingulata; family Dasypodidae; genus Dasypus; species Dasypus novemcinctus. The sequence goes on along the minus strand of NC_080684.1, from coordinate 55,305,077 downwards.
CCTGATATATCAATATATAATTGTCTCTCTAGTTTTTTTCCTCTGGAGAAACACAGAGTAAGCTCTTACCTATGTTTTCCAAATCTAGTTTATATTCAGAACCCTGGGGGTAGGGATGCATTAAAGGTATATATTCCTAAATTATTCCCCCTGTAAATTCCTGATACAACAGAACTAAGTTTAGAGCTCCAGAATGTATATTTTTAAATGTCTCTTTGGTTATACTGATCAATCCACACTGGCAGCCACTAGCCATGTCATCAACTGCGTGACATCCAAATTGTGAAAGAAGTTCGTCACCAAGAGAGGTAGGTTTGGCATTGAAATTAGAAAACAGAAAACAGAACTGTGTTCATCTAAGAATATATAGACCATTTTGAAGAGTAGCTAAGGCAGATGACTCAAATGTGGAGATACTCTTAGAAATTTATCAATAAATATTCTTTTTGTGGTTTCTGATGAGATCTTACTTTCTACAGAATGAGAAGAAACCAACTTATAATTTCCAATAAAGCCGACTCAACTCCACACATACTGTGGAGATAAAATACTCTTCAACAGATGGGTTTTGATGACCTTATTAGAAACACTGCAGGAAAGATCCTTTTGTGACTAAATCTATAGCAATTTCTGACAAAAATGTATTCTATAAATAAACGATTATGAAGTTGAAATATAAAACTCCAGGACCCTGCTGGAATTCCCCTTCTTGTGGCCTTGACTGAGACATTTCACACTAAATATACTGCAAATATATTATGAGAAGAATTCAGATGTGCATCACAGGGAACATCGAAGAGTATTTCTTACAACTAAGATGGAGATTTATTGAATATGAATTTTTCTTTCCAAGATACTATCTGACTTTACAAAAGGCAAATCATGTCATTGAGATTTCTTTTATGTCTAAAAAATAAAGGAATTAAAATAAATACATTTATTTTTTAAGCATATTTTTAAAGTTTTTTGGTTATATATATATATATATATATATATATATATATATATATATATGACATTCTGATAGCTACAAAAGAAGTTACAAAGAGAAACAAGGCTCCTAGACCCAGGAGAACAGTAGAAATCAAGTTATGTTCTCTGATATTTACATTTTAGTACGAAGTAGAGTATGTGAAGTAGCAGCAAAAAAAAATTATTTTATTTATTTATTTATCTTCCCTTCCCCCTCACCCCAGTTGTCTGTTCTGTGTCTATTTGCTGTGCCTTCTTTGCCCACTTCTGTTGTCAGCGGCACAGGAATTTGTGTTTCTTTTTGTTGTGACATCTTGTGTCAGCTCTCTGTGTGTATGGCGCCATTCCTGGGCAGACTGCACTTTGTTTTGCGCTGGGTGGCTCTCCTTATGGGGCGCACTCCTTGCACATGGGTCTCCCCTATGCAGGGGACAACCCTGCATGGCAGGGCACTCCTTACACACGTAAGCACTGTGCATGGGCCAGCTCCACACGGGTCAAGGAGGCCCAGGGTTTGAACCGTGGACCTCCCATGTGGTAGACGGATGCCCTAACCATTGGGCCAAGTCCGCTGCCAAAAATTCTTAAAGCTATACAAGTTTTTAGGAGAAAAGATGTTATTGATTGCCAGGGACCTGAAAAGTTGTTTTACCACTCGAGGAATGAATAAATAGGATTACTACATACAAACTATGTGATAGAGATACTTTCCAGAAAGGGAACTTAAGTGGAGTGGGAGAGAAGAGGAAGTTTGTTTAGGGGTAAGCAACTTGGATCAGATAAGGCTAGAGAGGTTTCTTCAGAGGCCTAGACATTCAGAGAATCCATTAATGCATTGCCACTTTTTTAGCATTGGAAGACAGCCCCAATTATCAGGAGAAATAAGTACAGCTTTAAAGGAAATAATATGATGTGCAGACAGAAATGAGATTAGAAAGTTAGAGAAGTGGTTTGACTTGGAAGTTAATGAATTTGCTGCCCACACTGAGGTGGCAAATTAACATTCAGATAAATTTGTCTAAAAGGAGGCAGTTAAGGGTGGGGAATGAGAGCTGAGGAGAGCAGCTGAGGAGAGGGATATAATTTGAAATGATTATTCACATTGCAATAAGAGATAATATTGCCAGAAAGAGTGCAGAAAGAGAAATAAAATGAGTGAGGATCAAGTCTTGGGGAATGCAGAAATTCAAGATATGGGAAAGGAAGGAAAGCCTAAGAGGATCAGGAAGCAAATAAAGGGTGAAGCAAGTGACTTTGAGGACAAAGATGCTCGAAATATACTGGAGATGGCTGTAGAAAATATGAAATGAGATGTCATTTTTTGGCTGGATTTGTTCATTTGTTTGTAATTTTTTGATAGAAGTATTTTCAGAAATTAAATTGTTCTTTAATATATGATTTGTGTCTATGGATATAAAACAAACTGCTTAAAAAAAAGAAATACATGTTCTTAGGAACAGTCTTATTTACAAAATTAATTTACAAATTAATGGAAATATTCCTGCTTGTTCAAATTTGATTCAAGGGAGACAGACTAAAGACCAGTGAAAGCAAAAAGCTAAAATATGAAAAAAGGTAAAAACAAAGGATATTATTGTCTAGGTCTGTATAAGATCTAATGTAGTTAGAAATTTTCTTTATATGGCATTATTATCTGGAAAAATATATCAAATATTTAACAAAAATTATGCAGTATAATTTCCAAAGGAAGCCATGACTGAGTACTGTAAATAGATATAGATATAGATACAGATACAGATATACATATAGATATACATATAGATATAGATACAGCTATAGATATAAGATGAAGACAGAAAAGGATATTGGACTTCAAATCAGTGTTGACCACTGGAATTGAATGATCCCTAAAAGCCTCTGAATGTTCTATGATTGCATCTAATTCTTCTTCAATATATCTAAATATACTACTATATGTATAAATGTACATGTGCATTTGCCCCAACAAAATCTCTCTCTCTTTCACATACACATACATATATACTCACAAATGCTTAATTCTCTATTTAAACAGCATGTGTACTTTAATTCTCATTGAATTATATTTCTTTTCTGGCAAAATTTTATGGATTCTTAAGGGCTTCCCTGATGATGCACTGAGCTCGAGAAAGCAAACTGCAGATTGGAAAGAATACTGGGCAATTTATCTGCATTAGCTAAGTATTTTAAACTGTATTGCTATTAACTCTTTGTATACCTGATTATAAAACATAATACCATGATACTTACAGGGGTGGGATGAGCTGAATGTCTCATATGGCCTTCCAAAAATATAAGTTTGTAATTTTGAAAATGCACTTAAATATTTCTCATTTTAAGAGTGGCAGTTCCTCTGTTAGATTGTTCCTCCCATAAAGGAAATCATGCCATAAGATTCTTGCACAATGTGTTTTCCATGGCTCCACTAATAGATGCTATGTTTATAGAGTAAGGTTTAACATTCTACATTACCCCATGTTGTTCTCAGCAAATATTTAAATCACTTTTTCATATCTTACTCTTTTCATATTAAAAATATCAAAACTATATGCTTTGCATAGAACACTGTGTCCAAAACTAATTCATAATAGAAGGAAATGCACAATAGCTTCAAAGAAGAAAATGGAATGGCATCAAAAGAAATACATTGAATGAGTTGTGTGGAAAATAGAGATAAATATTCCATGTCATGAAAATTATGCAAATAATCTACCCACATGAATGTAAACACAAAAGAATGAAAGGCAACAAAGTGCTGACCTAAATTAATCCTATATTATACTGACCAGCTAGAGTTTTAAAAGTATATTTTAAAACAAAAGTGCTTTTAATTGGAACCAATTTCACTTTACTCCATAGCTACAATAAGCTCTCCCTGAGATATCAGATCTCCTCCATTTTGCCTCAGTTCCACCACCTACACAAAGCTTTTCAGTTTGCTAGGCTGCTCAACACAAGTAACATAAAATGAGTCAAGTTAAGCAATGGGAATTTATTTGCTCACTGTTTTGAGGCCTGAAAAATGTCCAAATCAAGGCATCCTCAAGGCAATGCTTTCTTCCCAAAAACAGGCTTCTAGAGAATTCTTGGTCCTTAGCTTTTCACGTGGGAGGCATCTCCTGGTCTCTGCTTTCTCTTCTGGGTTCCATTATAGCTTCTTGCTTCCAGTGACTTTCTCTCTCTGTGTCTGAATTTCACTCCCTTTATAAAGGACTCCAGTAATAGGATTAAGACACATACTTGAGGTGGACCATACTTTAACCGAAGTAGCCTCATCATAAAGTCCTACTTACTATGGATTCACACTCACAAGAATGGATTAGATTTAAAAACATGTTCTTTTTCTGGAGTGTATGCAACTTCAAATCACCGTATCTATACTCTGGGCCCCAAAAGACTTGTTCCTTCTATATGCAAAATATTTTCATTCCATCAGAATATGCCAAAAACCTTAAGTCACTTCAGATAAAAAGCCTAGTACAAAGTCTGGTCAAAATTAGTTATGGGTATGTCTATCCTGAGGCACAATTCCCCTCTGTGGCTCTGTGAAACCTAGAGAACAAGTTATCTGCTTCCAATATACAAAAAAGGGGCAGACATAAGATAAACATTCCCATTCCCATAGCAAGCAATTGGAAAGAAAACAGGGGTGATGGGTCTTCAACAATTCTGAAACCATTTAGGGTATGCTCCATTAGATGTCAAGATCTGATTGTTATCTGTGGAAGGATGTTTCAGTCTCTGGGTCTGATGGAGTGGCAGCCTAACCCTTCCAAGTGCTTGTGCAGCATCCGTGTTCTCCCCTAACACTGGGGTGGCAGCTCCATTCTTTTCAAGCATCTCTCTGCAATCCCCAGGACATAAGTTTCACCCCTTAAGAACACTGGGGTAGTAGCACCCACTGAACACCCTGAACCATTGAATATAAGGTCCACCTTCTCCAAGCACTGGGGCAGACTCAACCTTTTCATACACATGGGTGGTTCCACACTCTTGGCCCAAGAAAATATCTTTGGTTTAGAATTCAGCTTCCAAGGATCTGCCCTTGAAGTGATATTTCTTTCAATCTGTCCCTTTAACTCCTGGCAGTGGTTCTATTCATAAAGATCATGCAAAACACTTGTCAGCCTTGCACGTAGTACACAGGGCTCCAAACCATCAGACAAAAGAACTTTCCACAAATCTTTACTGTATAACTATGGCTCCAATCCTGACTTCCATGGAAATTGTTGGATAATTCCATGTTCAGTTAAATCCTTACATGTTGCTCTATTTTCTGGCAACTTAAAGAAGCTCAGAATTTTTGAAACCATCAATTTCTCATTTATTTTTGCCCAGAAATTCAGTTTTCAGCTAATCCCTATTCTCTCACATTTTACTATAAACTGCAAGGAGAAAGTAAGCTTAGAAAATCTTCTCAGCTAGGTATCCAAGTTCATCACTTTCATGTTCTGCCTTCAATATGACATCAGAACTAAATTTCTTCAAGTTCTCTGCCACTTTAAAACAAGGATCGTCTTTCCTCCAGTTTCCAATAACATATTCATCACTTCTATCTAAGACCTCATCAAAAATAACTTTAGCACACATATTTCTTTCAACAGTCTCTTCAAAGGAATTAGGTCTTTTCCATCAAGCAATTCACAACTCTTCCAGCCTCTACCCATTATCCAATTCCAAAGTCATTTCCACATTTTTGGATTTGCAATAGCAGGACCCAACTTTTCTAGTACCAAAATCTGCTTTGGTTTCTGAGGCTGCTCAAAGAACATACCAAGGAACAGGTCAGATTAAACAATGGGAATTTATTTACTCACTGTTTTGAGGTTGGGAAAATGTGCAAATCAAGGCATCATCAAGGCAATGCTTTCTTTTTGAATACTGGCTTCTGGGGATGACTGATGGTGGTCCTTGGCCCTTAGCTTGTCATGTGGTAAGGCACATGGTGGTGTATATTAGCCTCCTCCTTCTCTTCTGGATTCCATTGACTTTCAGCTTCTGGCTGCTTCCTCTGTGACTTTCTCTATCAGTCTGAATATCCTTCTCTTCATAAAGGACTCCAGTAACAGGATTAAGACCCAACCTGATTGAGTTGAGCCACACCTTAACTGAAGTAAACAGCATCAATTACAAAGGGTTCACACACACAGAAATGGATTCAATTTAAGAACATGTTCTTCTGGGCGTAGGTATAGCTTCAAACCACCACTCAAAGCATGCAAATGCACTTGCAACCTGCCAGCCTCACTCAGCTCCTTTGTCTGAATGACTCCCATAGGTGGTTGTGTTTGTGATCTCTGAATTTAATGGGCTGGGAACTCACTACTGAATTGTAGTTAATTAGTATAATATAAGCAAACATACTCACAAAGCAAGTAAATAAAATCAAAAGACCAATATGACTTAGTATATATGACAAAATAAAACATCAGCTACAACTCTAAGTAAAAAGAGGTAAAATGTAATGTACACCATTAAAAATAAAAACGAGTTGTGTTAAATGACATGTTCCAATCATAAGATAATTGATCAAATGATAATCTCTAGTCTCAATACAAAGATGGCAGAGATGGCATTATATTAATAGTTACATATTTTCCTCATTCTCTTTATTCATATATGTCTAAGATTAATAGGGGTAACATTTGAAAATGACAACCAGGTAATCATGTAAAAGTAAAAACAGTTTTTAACAGTTTTAACAATATATGGCTTTCCACAGGCAGAGTTATTTCATACTCCCAGATATTTGCATGTACTTCATGACTCAACCTGGATGTTTTTCTCCCATTCTATTGCCTGCCTGGAAAACTCCTTCTCAGTCTTCAGCACTCAGTTCGAATATTACATCAAAAACAATTCTGACTTTGCTCAACTAAATTCTACTGAAGTTGCTTTGACCCACAATCTCACTCTAAAACATTTTATCATAATTATCCATTTATCTGCTGTTCTAAACACTGAGTCCTTTAGGAATAGAATTAATGTCTTTATATGTTCAATAGCTACTAAGTTTTTGGAATATAGTAGAAACTCCTTAAATGATCACTGAATGACTAAAATTAATTATCTATTCACTTTGTCTCCATTTCTCATCTGAACATGATGTGTCTGTCTTTTTTGATATCTAAGGTATATCCTAACTTGAAAATACCAACCAACAAGATCCATTCCTGACTTCTGTACTTCCTTTAACACTGCTGACCACCTTCCTTAGAAATGTGATCATTTTCCTCTGATATCACATGTAGCAGTTTGATATTATTGATGAATTCCCAAAAGAATTATTGGATTATGTTCATAAACTGATCTTTTCCTTTGGGCATATTAGATTATACCAGATTTAGAGGTTTGCTTGAATAAGTAATTATGTAAACCTCTTGTGCCAGTAAGGCATTGAGTCACCACCCTTTGGTGGGTGGGGACCCACAGATAAAAGAAAAGCAAGCCCCAGGAAGGGAGCAACCCAGGAAGCCTGAACCCTTGCAGACATTGGCAGCCATCTTGCTCTAACACATGAAAAGTAGATTTTGATGAGGGAGGTAACTTATGCTTTATGGCCTAGTATCTGTAAGCTCCTACCCCAAATAAATACCCTTTATAAAAACCAACCAATTTCTGGCATTTTGCATCAGCACCCCTTTGGCTGACTAATACACCACTCTTCCTTCTCCTTTTCCTATTGTGACAGTTTAAATTTGGTGAATCCCAAAAAGAGATTATGTTTTTTAATTAATCCATTCCTGTGGGTTTGAGCCCCTTTGATTGCATTAAATTCAACTACTGCAATCATTTGATTAGGTAGCTTTAGGGCTTTTGATTGGACTTCATCAGTAAGGCATGACACAGGTTGAGTCTCCATCCTCTGGCAGGGCCTTATATAAATGGAGATACAGAGAGTAAGAGGACACAGAGAAAGGAAGCTGCCATTTTGATCCAGTTATGTAAGAGAGTGAACTGGAGAATCACTAGCAGCCAAAGATGAAGCACTGAGTCCCTAAGAGGCTGGGCCCAAGGAGCAGCTCAAGGCTGAAGAGACAAGACATATGCCTGTTAGCCCACAGCTGAACTGGGAAAGAAAGTGAAGCAGCCAAGACTGAGAGATGAGACCTGGAAAGAGACAAGTCCTTTGCCTGGTCACCTGCAGCTGGGCTCTGTGAGATTGTGAGCCCTGGGGGGAAGGAAGGGACCTCAGCAGAGATTGGCTACCATCTTGCTTTGCCACACGGCAGGACCCCAGGATCACCAGTAGCTGACTGGTGAAAAAGTATCTCTGCTGATGCCTTCATTTGGACATTTATTTACAGCCTTGGGACTGTAAGCTTTTACCCCAAATAAAATTCCCTAAATTTATAAAAGTCAATCTATTTCTGGTATTTTGTATTGGCAGCTCTGTGCAATCTAAAACACCTGTAAATCAGCTATTCCTTTTTTTGTCTCCCAAAAGGATTCTTTCTTTCTCTCCTTTCATATTGAATTTCATGGTTCCCAAAAATTAGTTTTCAGGTGTTTCCTACTGTATCCCATCTACAATCTCCTCATTGCCATGTACACATGATTATCTGATTTCAACTACCAAGTATTTATGCATTATTTTAAAAAGTTTCATCTCGGTCTCACCACAAACTCTGTCAGTAAGCTCTTATGCTTCTCTAGAGGTAATCTTTGAATTCTAGTGTATTTTCTATTCTGCATAATGAGGCTAGTAAAATCGTCCATGACTGGGTTGTTGTGAAAATTAAATGATATCATAGGCATAAAGTGCTTAGCATGGGGCCTGGTGCAAAGTACAATTTCAATAAATGAATATGAATGTCTGTATATGCAATACATGACTGTATCTTATTTGGGCCAATAACCATAATAGCTTTAAAGAGAATCCATAATTGTGAATGAAATTTAGTGTTATTATTAGTTATGTGAAATATGTTTGGATATAATCTTAGGCAATATCAATCTTTCTTGATGTTTCCTAAAAGGAAATCTGGTTAAAGATAAAACAAGAATTTGCTGATTTGGTTTATTTAGACTTACCTAAAGGCCATTTTAAAAAAGAAGCAGTGTTTTTTATATATTCTCAAGGGAAACGATCTATTTGTATATACATTCTTAAGCTGATAATAATTTAAGCAGCTTGATTTTTCATTCTAATATCCTGATTAAAGAGAGATAGACATTGCTTTCGTTTAGTCTTGAAGATTAATAGTTGGTTAGCATGATAGAATGCCCAAATCTAGGACAGTTTATTTCACTTAAGTTTCATTTTCCATTTTAAAATGGCAGTTTATTAACTGCATTTGATCCTTGTAAATCAGAAGAGTAAATAAAAATACCACCCTAGGAAAAAACTTCCAAATTCTTTAAAGTGAAATCTTCTCTTTTCATTAAAAATTTGAACTCTTTAAAGAAGGAATTGTAGAAAATACATTTCAAAATATTTCAGAAATGGCAAGAGAACTTGTGACTTAATCCGTTATGCCAGAACAGACTAATCTTCCCCAAAATTTGAACATGAAAAACTATGTTTTGTCAAACACAAAATGAAATAAAAACATCCCACAGAGTTGAGCACTAGGGAATAAAGCTTATTCAGTTCAGGTTTTCTCTTTCATTTCTAAAAACATTCCCCTTCCCTCCCTATAACCATAGTACTTTTTTATTTTCGATGCTGTCAAACATAGAGGCAGATATAGTATACCCTTAATGTTTTGGTACATTTATAATAAAATATTTTATATTAGACATTTTCCCACAACATCATTAAATTTGCTGCAGAATTGCTATGGGCTTAATACGAATTTGGAAAGCAAAAGGCAAACATATTACTCCATGCTCTGTTCCATCAACTGTCAACCACAGGCAAGGAAGCTAATGGCAAAAATGCCTTTTCCTTTTTTTCACTCAGAGAACCTATTTTGACCCTCTCAAGTCCCTAAAGTTTTATTTTCAAATATTTATTAGAGTCTCTATTTAAATTATATTCTGATTTATAAAAGTATCAATAGAGTAGCAAAGCCTATGTTTATCACAAAGTATTTCAAAGAACAATAGTTAAGAGAGGTGTTAGTAAGTACTATTTGAAAATAAATAACAAATGTTTTCTTGTTCAAAAAACTTGGAAAATCCTAGATTGAACAAAATATGCAGAACCTTAATATGCAAATTTATATTGAGAATCTCCAAGTTACAAAAGGAGCATTTTGAAAAAAGTTTATGGAATATTTTTTTTCCTTAGTTTCCATTCATCAAAGTTCATTACTAAAATAATTACTTATTGAGCACTTACTATGCTTTTCTTTTCTCCAGCTTACATTCTTATACAGCAGAGAGACAAAAAATATCTAGATTGTGTTAAATATTAAGAAATAAAGGAAAGAATGATATATGTAAAATAGTGAATGGAGAGGGCAACTCTATATAGTCAACAGATGATCTCTTGGGGATGTGACATTTGAGTTAAGACTTGAATGGTGAAAATAACCCAGAGGGAACAAAAAGGGTTACCCATGTGCTTGGTTTTGAACGAATAGCATGGAGGCTGCTAAGGCTGGAGCAGAACATTCAGAGATGGTATGGGTAAGAGATGAGGTTGGAGAAGGAAGGAGATAGAATAAAGTCATTATAAGGCATGGTAAAATGTTTGAATTTTACTATAAACACAACACGAAGCAAACTGCTAGCGGAAAGGAAGAACAAATTATATTAGTCTAGTTCTCTAGGGAAACAGAACTGACAGAAGGTATCTGTAAATAGTATGATATTTGATAAAATTCTCTCATGTGACCGTGGGGATGCACAAGTCCAAATTCTGCAAGGCAGGCTATAAACCAGGGGCTCCAGTGAAAGTCCTTCATGAGTTCCCAGGAGGTCCTGGCTGTCTGAGGTAGAGTTGGGAATTCTCTCTGAATGCTAAAATATCCTGAGTTATTTGTGGATGTAATCAGCCATCTATGCAATCAACTCACCGATGATTAAAATCCATGAAATGCCCTTGTTTTACAGTTAGCCTGGTGTGTGTTTGATGAGATAACTAGACACCATACCTGACCAAGTTGACACAGTTTAACCATCCCACAAACAAAGAGAAGCTTTGTAAGGGCAGGTAAGCACAGCTAACCCCAGTGTCTAGAAGAGTGCCTGGCACTGTAAATTCAATAGTGTTTGTGGAATTAAGACCCAGAAAGTGGTGGATTTCAGCCAGAAAATGTTTTTGATGGTTAAATTCACGTGTCAACTTGGCCAGCTTTTAGGTCCAGTTGTTTGGTCAAGTAAGCATTTGCCTAATAAAGTCACATCAGTAAGTTGATTGCCATCTGTGGTTGATTACATCTACAACTGAGGCCATTGACTTCAGCAAGGAGAGATGTCTTACCCAGTTAAAGATATCTTATCAGTTACAGGCTTTAAAAGGAGAAGTGATGATTTCAGCAGTCAGAAGAGAGAATTTCCATCTCTACTTCAGCCAGCCAGCTTCTCCTGGGGAATTTATCGAAATCCATCAGAATTCCAGCTTGCAGCCCTCCCTATGAAATTTGGACTTGTGCATCACCACAGTCATGTAAGATAATTCTTATAAAAATCTCATAATATTTACAAATATCTCTTGTTGATTCTGTTTCCCTAGAGAACTTGACTAATACCCTGTACAATATAAAAAACTAAAACATGAATATTTATTTGTCAATGGTTTGTCTCTGATGTGAATAATTCATATGCATTCTTAAAACTAAAGAGAAATAGCTAATGGTTTTAGTGAGAGCTTTATTCAGAATATATTTGTATAGTTTATAAATAACTTTAGTCCTGTACTTATAACACCATTAAGGCGGCGGACTTGGCCCAGTGGTTAGGGCGTCCATCTACCACATGGGAGGTCCGCGGTTCAAACCCCGGGCCTCCTTGACCTGTGTGGAGCTGGCCCATGAGCAGTGCTGTTGCATGCAAGGGGTGCCCTGCCACGCAGGGGTGCCCCCTGCGTAGGGGAGCCCCACGCGCAAGGAGCGTGCCCCATGAAGAGAGCCACCCAGTGCGAAAGAAAGTGCAGCCTGCCCAGGAATGGCGCCGCACACACGGAGAGCTGACACAACAAGATGACGCAATAAAAAGAAAACACCGATACCTGTGCTGCTGACAACAACAGAAGCGGCCAAAGAAGATGCAGCAAATAGACACAGAGAACAGACAACCGGGAAGGGGAGAGAAGTAAATAAATAAATAAATCTTTAAAAAAAAAAACATTAAGAGTCAATAGGAATTGCTAACATTTTTCAGATATATTTCACCACATTTTATTGGTGAATAAAATGTTATATGGCTTATTATTTATCTGAGGAATCACAAAAACTTTATATATTTATGTTATAGATGACAAGGATCTACTCAATTTTCAAATGGATAATCTTTAAGCAATTGGGAGGATCTTAGAAACAGTGTTTTTGTTTTAACTGCAATTCCCCTATGTTACCTTAATATTAATAATAACATTCTTTGTGTCAACTGCATAGTTTACCCTAAAATATTTTTGTAAATATACATATTTAAATGATAATTTCATGTAGACAATTTAACTATGTAAATATGTAATGTACATGTTGAGAAAATATCTAAAGTGCACAGTAAAACCCTTCCATATTTGATGTAAACATCTTTAGCTAAAATTACAATATAATCACATGTACATAACTGTTTAGTTAACTAGCAATTAGAGTATAATTATTACCATTTGCATGATGAAAGTGATATATAGAAAGATATTTTCAAAAGTTTCATTTTCATGAATCTGCTTTTCTTATTAATTAGAGCTAATTCCAAAGTTGATTTACAAATACAGTTTAACCCTTAATTTTATATGTTGATTCAAATAGTACTACTATTTTTTAACCAATAGGAAAAAAATGTGTTTGAAGAGGTAAAAGTAATATTTATTTCCCATGCATAGAAAAATTGAATAAAAATTCTTTTGATAAAGATGATTTCAGCTGTGTTAATTTTTAGCCAAAAACATTTGCCTTTGTTTTTAATGTTTAGATTTAAAAATACATGGTCCAGGATCATGGCAGCTCAGAGAGCTTTAAGGCGGGTTGTTTCGGAAGGCCGGGGCAGTGACTGCCCGAATCTGGGTGGAATGTCGGATGTTTAGCTTCCTGTGGCATTTTGAGGAGCAGAACTCTTCCATTACATACCTCAGTTGTGCCTAAGGAGATGTATGCAAGAACTTTCTTCAAATTTGCTGCACCATTAATAAGCAAAAGAAAAGAATATTCAGAGAGAAGAAGTATAGGGTATTCTATGATGGAATTGTATGATGTGGTATCAGGAGTGTAAGCATTTTGTTCCTTGGTGTAAAAAATAAGATGTAATATCAAAGAGATCTGGATACTGTAAAACACAATTAGAAATTGGGTTCCCACCTGTGCTGGAGTGATGTACCTCAGTAATAACCTTTGGTAAAGGCATCCTGCACGGATGTAGACATTTCAATCATTTGGAGACAGTTTGGGGTTTTAGCCCGGGTCTTCCTAGCTAACCCAAGAAATTGTACTTTGGATTTTTCAATTTCTTTTGAATTTCACTCACTTCTACACTCTCAGCTTGCTACATTGTTTTTTGATGGAGTTGTAAAGCTGGTGATAGCTGGCTTTGAAAGAAAAGCATGTAAGCTGTATGGTTCAGAAACAAATATACCTCGGGAATTAATGCTATATGAAGTTCATCACATGTAATGCTATATGAAATTCATCAGATGTAGAGGGGGATATACTGGTGTCACCTACTTATTACTATGTCCGTTCACATTAATGAAGTGCTTTCATCATTAACTTTTAGAAGTTAGAAAGTATTTGTTAAACCCAGCTGTAATTAAAAACTTGCACCATTAAAAGCTTGCACATAGAATATAGAACCACAAGTACATAGAATTTTCTTCAGTCAACTCTAATTCAAAGTAATGTGTACATCAATATTCTGCATTTATAATAGGATGTCATTACTGTTGCTATAATATTGATATCACTCTTAAGAACAGAAATTGAAACTATGTTTAAAACTTATAATTATCACTTTACTTGAAAGAGCTTAGTTTAGATACCCACGCAGTATGTATTATATTAACCATATCACATTTAAGATAACTCAGATTCTGTGTAACTTATTTTTACAGGTCCTGCCTTGTGGCTTAGTGTATGTGAGTAATCATCAGATATTTTAAAACCTAAAAATGCTTGCTATTGAATTGTTCTTATGAATGGTAATAGAGAATTCAGTGCTACTTAGCTTTCAGATACAGTGAATATATTTTTGCAAGTTGTCGAAAGCTTTAAGCTACTTTTCTAGTAGTTTGCAACCCTCTCCCAAGTACTTTGGCTGATTTTCAACAATGCTAATTGTGCATCAAATTGTCTTTAACAGATGAAGATGGCTGATATATCTCCAGCACTATGCATCCCTATTTTCTATTTATTGTGTCTACTCACTTTGGGATTAAAAAAAAAAAAAAAGTTTTAAACAAATCAATGTAAGGACTGAAATAGGAACTTAATAAAGGCAATTTGTTAAAAAAATTGGTCCATTTTTTAAACAGTATTAGGTTTAAATATATTAATGTTTGAATTAATGCTGAACCAAAATGACATTAAGAATATAAATTGTGATTATCAGTTTTAATTTCCTGAATGTTTCTTTTAAAGGTCTGAGATAAATCATAAGGTTTTTTGTTGTTTTTTTTTTAAAGATTTATTTATTTATTTAATTCCCCCCCTCCCCCGGTTGTCTGTTCTCTGTGTCTATTTGCTGCGTCTTGTTTCTTTGTCCGCTTCTGTTGTCATCAGCAGCATGGGAAGTGTGGGCGGCGCCATTCCTGGGCATGGCTGCACTTTTTTTCGCACTGGGCGGCTTCTCCTTACGAGGCGCACTCCTTGCGCGTTGGGCTCCCCTACGCGGGGGACACCCCTGCGTGGCACGGCACTCCTTGCGCACATCAGCACTGCGCATGGGCCAGCTCCACACGGGTCAAGGAGGCCCGGGGTTTGAACCGCGGACCTCCCATGTGGTAAACGGACTCCCTAACCACTGGGCCAAGTCTGTTTCCCAACCATAAGGTTTTGAGGTTCATGAAATTCTGAAGGAAGATTATAGACCCAAGATCTTAGATCATTATAGAAATAAGCATGAGATAAATGACATAAAACCTTAATTTCAAAATATTTGAGTTCTACTTAAATTTTCTTAGGGTTTCGCTTGGTAGGAAATACCAGGAGGGTCTTCTATATAACAAAACTGTTCATAATTTTTATATTTGGTCATTTCATTTGAATGCAGGAGATTCTTAACAATGACCCTGAACATGAATCATGTAAAGTCGTGGTAATAAGAATAATAACCCATTTACCCAACAGTTGTCATGAAGATTCAATCAAAATAAAATTTACACTGCCTATTAATGTATTTTGTATATTGTATATGCTCAATTCATGTTGTTATCATTAATGTTATTAATTGAAACAACTGAGCAATAGGACATTCTACTTTTAAAATAATTGCTTGGTATTAGAGAAACATGCTTACTTCAAGGTCCTTCACTGATGCCTCTTATGGAGTCATTACTAGGAATGACTTGGAATTCTCTGAAAGTTGATAGTTCTACTTTCCAAGTCTTCAGAAATGTAAATCAATTTATTAAGTCATAAATCAGGAAAAATGAATAAAATAAAATTTTAGTGAGGGTGCCAAAATGGTCTTAAATACATTAAAAACAAAAATATCTTGCACTTAATATTATGATTATTTTACAAAATAAAGAAAACGTATAAAAATAAACAAAGCAGATAATAAGAATATGAACAGTTTTTTAAAGGAATATGTTTAGCATATGTATACACACAAACATAACGTGTCCACAATATCTATGTATGTATATACATGTTTGTACTTGTATACTTATTTAGATGTATACATATATGTATATATCCACATGTATATGGATTATGTACAAATATATGAATATGTATGTATGTGGTCATATAAATTTCCAGGGATGCTTGAAAATATCAATCAATGGCTCTACCCTCTTCTGGGGACCAGAGTCTGATAGATAACTAGTACCATTCTGTTGATTGTTTAGTTACCTTCTTAAAATACTCTCATTTCTCCCTCCCATGGATTCCCTCCATCTTACACCCCCTCACATTCCTGCACCATAGAACAATACTGCTGCACCACTATCACCACCATTTACTGCTCAACCACACCCTTCTACCTTATCATGAATTCTGCCCACATTGAGTATCAATTCATCACCCTCTATTCCCCTTCTTTCTCCTGTTAACCTATCTTCCAGATTCTACCTCTGTGAGTCTGCACTGTTTCTTAAGAGACAATTTTTTCACTATAGGATGGACTTGGCCCCTTGTCAAAAATCACATAGAAGAGTGGGTTTCTTTTTTACACTCAATTCATTTTAGTTCAGAAAGCTGAATCCCACAATTTTGGTATGTTTTGTTTTCATTTTCATTTGTCTCACTGTGTTTCCTAATTTTCCTGTTATTTTGTTTCAGGGGAAAACATTCTTACAGATGCATTGTTTTAACCATGTTCATTTTTTCTTAAGATTTATTTATTTATTTATTTTATTTCCCCCCTTCTCCTCCTCCCGCCCTGCTGTTTTTGCTGTCTGTGTTCTCTTCTCTTCTCTTTTTCTCTCCTCTAGGATTCACCTGGAGACCTTTGATGTGGAGAAAGATTTCCTGTCAATTGTGTGACCTCAGTTCCTGGTTTCTGCTGCGCTTCATCTTGACTCTACCTTTGTCTCTCTTTTGATGCATCATCACATATTCATTTTTTGCAAGTAGGTTCACTATCAGATACACTCCCTTATTTCAACTTTTAGCTTTCCTTCTACTGATATACATGATCTTATACTTTCCCTTTCAACCACTATCACACCTATGTATTAGCACTGCTAATTACAAACACATTGATATGCTTTCACCATTTCTATTCATTTCCAAAGATTTACAAACAACTTTTACCAATTCCACACAGATTAAATCTCAGTTTGCCATTCTCTAACTTAATTCTATTTTCTGGTGATTTATATTTTAGTTATTAACTCCATGAGTTTGTTCATTATATTCAGTTCATTATAGTGAGATCATACAATATTGCTTAAGACATTCTCCTCATAAATGTCTTTTGATCATAAATGTAATTAGCCATTGATAAAATCAACTCACTGATGATATAAGTCTACAAAATGACCTCACAATAGCAATCAGACCAGATCTTGCTTGGCAAAGCAACTGGGCACAATTACCTGGCCAAATTGACACATGACCATAACCATCACACAAACATACTACACTAATGCATAGTTAATAGTAGGGAAAACTGGGGGTGTTTGGGTTGTATATGGGAACTCTGTACTTTTCTTTAAGCCTACAACTTCTCTAATAAAAAATGAAAAAGTCAATCACCAGAAAAATAATGAAGTATATTTACTACATGAACTTATCAATTAGAAATTTAAGAACTATTTTTCTATTTTAACTACTAAAAAAATTTAGAATGAATGAGTTTTGGGAGAAATAAAATGAAAGAATCAGTGTTAGGTTTATATTTTTTTAAAAATAAAGTATTCCTTTAGGAATTTATTGTTTATGTACTTAGAGATGAAGTGGAAGACAAGTAGGTGCCTTGAGGTTTTTTCTAGCTCCAATGATTCTATCTCTGGAACTTTTTCTGAATAAAATAAACATTATCAATAAGCTGAATAAAATTTTTCTCCATATGGTAAGAAAATTAGGTTCTGAAATATAGCATATTCCAAACAAGAAAATACTAAATAATAATGACTCCATATGCTGAATATGATTTCTTTGAGAAGGATGACTTCTGGAAAAGATGAGTTTGTGTGATAAAGGTGAGTCCAATGAATACATTTAGGAACTAAAGTTCCTTTTTAAACGTTAGTAGGAAATGGAAAGAAGACAATTACTTTGGTAAAATTATTCCAACTTGGTCACATATAAAAAATAAATAAATAAGACTCACCCTGTTTTCAGGGTATATAAACAAAATGCACTGCCACAATTTGTTAAAGATGTACACACAAAAAAGTCAGTAAATGAACAAAAAATATACTAATCACCTTGATCAATGTTTTATCCAAGTTTAGAAATGGGAAAGTAAATATTTTGAGATTCAGTAAACTGATAGATGAGGAATTATCTGTTTCTTAACAACTTTTTAGAAAAAAAATAATATGTTGAAAAAATAAATGGCTATTTGTTCTATAGTGGAGAAAAATTATAGTTAAAATATTAAGCACAATAATTTCAAAGGTCTGGGAGAGTTTGCCTTTCATTTTGGTATGAGCTGAAGGTAGTTTGGATGTCAGGCCTCCATTTCCATAGAAGTCTTATGTTCATCTCTGTTCATGAAGGCAAAACCAAAACAGGATATAATTGGGAATAGTTTAGGATCCCATTCTATCTCCATTTGCATCTTGATATTTCCCCAGAAAAATCGAATCATAATCTTCAATTAAAGGAAGATATTAAAAATAATTAATTGTGG
Organism: Dasypus novemcinctus; assembly: GCF_030445035.2. Classification (NCBI taxonomy): domain Eukaryota; kingdom Metazoa; phylum Chordata; class Mammalia; order Cingulata; family Dasypodidae; genus Dasypus; species Dasypus novemcinctus. The sequence goes on along the minus strand of NC_080684.1, from coordinate 55,286,534 downwards.
GTACCATACAAGCTCACCTGTTCAGAGCAAAGGTTATTGGTAATTAAACTAAATGGTCAACCAGGTACTGACTGCATATCTTCTTTTCTTTAACTAAAATCTAGAAGCAAATCAGTGCCAAGGCTTATGTAAATTTCAGAGTTCATGGCTATGTTCCAGTACATACATTTAACTTCCTCCTGAACATCACAATTAAATTTTCAGGGTGCCAACTCATACTCAACATGTAAATTTTGTCATATCAAATTCACATGAACTTGTGTTTCTATTCATTCCTGTAATCCTCATTTAGAGAGTAACACAAGCATTCTCTCTGATTAGGAAAATTAACCTAATGCACAGGCCAGAGACAAAGGAGTTGTTCTTGATATTCCAGGACAGAGGAGGAAGTTGAGAAGAGAAATTGTAGAAATTGACATAATGCAGATTACTGATGCTTTGCAAACTATCTTAGAGATTCTTGAACTTTATTCTAAATATAATGCATAGCTCTGTGATTTTAATGCCATAATATAAAATATACTCAGATTTAACTTTTTACTCTGAATTTTTTTACCATTTTCCAGTGCTGCTGATTTCTAAGTTATCAGTATGCAAACATGTTATTTTCAAACTATTTTTCTTCAGATATAATTTGAGTTTTTGTATGGTGAATACCATTATGTCAGTTTGAGATTATTTATGAATCCCCAAAAGAGAAAGATTATGTTTGCAAACTAATCTCATCTTCTGGCTCTGATAACTTTCAAATTAAATTCAGAGAGGAACCTCTGATTAAGTTTGCTTAATAAAATCAATTTAGGGCTTCTGATTGGACTCAGGTTGAGTCCCTGCCCCTTGGTCACCTCATATTAATAGACACTCACTCAAGAAGACACACAGGGAAAAGAGAGAGCTCTGTCACTTTTTATCCTGGGATCCCAGGGGGAGATGAACCGTTTGCCTGATAGTTTGCAGCTGACTTGGGAATGGAAGATACAGAAGACCCAGAAATAAAGGAGCACTATGCCAGGCAAGAGAGGAAATCCTGAGAGACAAGCTCTATGCCCTATGCCAGCCTGCAGCTGATAGAGATGAAGCCCAGAAAACAACATTGAGATGGACTCTTTATGGCCTTGTAACTATAAGATTTTACCTCAAATAAATATACTTTATAAAAGAAAAGACATTTCTGGTACTTTACCTTGGCATCCCTTTGGCAGACAAATGCAGAATTTAGTACCAGGAGTGGGGTTCAGTCTATTGAACTTACAAAAATGCTGGAATGGTTTTATAAATTGGTAAGGGGTATTTTTTGGAGGAATTGTGAGAAGCTTGGTGGAAAAGGCCTTGAATGCTTTGAAGAAACTGTTGGTAGGAATATGGAGCCTGAAATTATTTCTGATAAAGTCTTAGAAAGAAATGATGAAACTATTATTGAAACTGGAGGAAAGATGATCCATGTTTTAAAGTTACAGTGAACTCAGCAAGATGGACTCCTGATGTTAGATGGAGTGAAGAATTTGTAAGTGAGGAGCTTGGACATTTAGCTGAGGAAATTTTCAAACTAAATATGAAGAATGGAGGTTGACAGTTTCTTGCAGCTTATAGCAAAATGTGAGAGGAAAGAGACTAACTGAGACCTGAATTTTTAGGCACAAAAAATCCAAGACTGATTCTGGACATTCCCAGCCTCTGAAAATCAAGACCCCATACTATAGTGCCCCACTTGAGGAATTAACTAAACTTGAAATATGTAAGTCAGTATTGAAAATGCAGTTATCCAGGAAAGATTTGTGGAAAGTTTTACTGTCTGATGGCTAGGACCCCTGCTTCCTGCATGCTAAACCAATAAGCTTTTTGCAAGATCTATATGAGCAAAACCATTGTCATCCTGGACCAAAGGAGACATGGAGAATAGAGATGGAAGGGAAAATGGCTTTAAAAGCTAAACCAAAGAAGCTGAGGCCTGGAATTAAGACATCTCCTTGGGTCAAGAGTGGGACCCCACCCATGTGTATGGAGAAAGTGAGTTTGCCTCAGCATTTGAAGAGGGTGGATATTCCAGCCAGTTGATCAGGGAGAGTTCGACCATCCCAGGCTACAGAGAGGGTGAAGCACATTATCCAGTGGTTGGGGGAGTTAGGTCATGATCCTACCTCTTTGGGGGGAGGGGTGAGCCTGTTCAAAAAGTGAGGTCAACACCCCACTTTTATGAAAGGGTTGGGCTTAATCCACATAGATTCAGGAAGACCAGGTCACCAGCTCACTGTTCTGAGGAGGTTGAGCCTGTATGCCAGAGATTAAGGGAGAATGTCACTACCACCTAACTATACTAAGAGGGTAGAAATTGTACCCCAGAGATTGGAGAAAGGTGGCTATCACCCCAATGTTCTTAGAAGAGGGTGAGGTCTGGACCTTGGTTGCCACCAGATGTTTGATGAAGGTGGGACCAAGAAAATGACCATTGGGCAAGGCTTTGGAAAGGGTGGAAAAGGAAACATCATTCTAAGGATGACTCTCAGGCTTTGAAATCTAATGAAATATGCCCCAAAGGTTTTCAGAAATGTTGGGGACATGTGACACATGTTTCCCTCCCAAATTCTCCTTATGGTAATACAAATGTTTATCCTATGGCTGTCCCTTTGCATATTGGAAGCAGATAACTTATTTTGTAAGTTTCACAGGTCTACAGTCAGGGAGGACTTTGCCCTAAGACAAACTGTATTTTTATAACTGATTGTGATGCGATTTGTGTTTAGCATTGAATACATTGTATTTAGCATTGAATACATTGTATTTAGCATTGTATTTAGCACTGAAAGGATTTAAGGTTTTGGGGCTACTGTAATGCCTTTTTGGGATTCACAGGGTGGAATGTGGCAGTTTGAGATTATTTATGAACCCCAGAAAGAAAAAAATTATGTTTACAAATGAAACGATTCCTCTGGCTGTGATACCCTTTGATTGTATCAAATGCAGTGAGAGGCCTCTGATTAAATTTACTTGATAAAATGAATTTAGGGCTTCTGATTGGGCTATGTCAGTAAGGCGTAACTCAGGCTGAGTCCCACTCCCTTAGTGGGCTGATATAAATGGACACTCACTCAAGTAAACACACTGAAAGAGAGAAAGGTCTGCCATATATGACCATGGGGCCCTAGGGAGAGATGAACCATTTGTATGAAAGTTTGCAACTGAACTTGGGAGGGGAAGACATCAAAGACCAAGAAAGAAAGAAGCCCTATGACAGGAAAGAAAGGAAATCCTCAAAGACAGGCCCCATGCCAGCCTTCAGCTGAGAGAGGGGAAGCCCAGAAAACGACCTTCAGTTGGATTCTTTAGGGCCTTGCAGCTGTAAGCTTTTACACCAACTGATTTCTGGTACTTTTCATTGGCATCCCTTTGGCAGACTAATAAAACCATTTTATCCTATTTTTCATAGATTTATAACTTTCTCATGAACAATTTGATTGTTTGCGCTCTATGGACTTTGAGATACTTTCATTTTAGGAATGTTTAAAAATTTTGTTAACACTCCATCTACTTTTTCTCCTAGTTTTGTGGTAATTCCCTTCCTTGTATCAGTTCCCATACAAAAAAAAAAAAAAAAAATTTTTAAGCATGACTTTCAATGCATTAAAGTCACAGAAAATCATATTGTATGTGCAAATTTTATCAGATACATAAGAAGTGCTTAAAGCAATTTTTTTGTTTATATACATACATCATAATATATTTATATAATATATCAAAATGTCTCATGTGTGGTTAATATTTCCTTCTAGGATAATGCTTTCAATGATTTTCAGAATCTTAACTTACTTTTGAAGTGTAAGACCAAGCAACATTAGTTTCTATTTTTAAAAAATAGTTATCAAAATGATAAAGCAAGCAAAAATAATACACTTTCATTTTCAATCAAGACTTTAGTCAGTTCAGATTACCAGTTCAATTTCTCTTTATATAACGATATCTATAATATCAAGCATCAGCTGAACAAGCACCAGACATTTATTCATTCTTATATTTATTCATACAACTACTGTTTTGTTTTTGATTATGCTACTGTTATGGAGCATACAAAATTGATCCAAATTAGAACTCTGTCCTCCAAAATCTAACGTTCTTTTTTTTAACATAAAAGATGTCAGACAATCAAAGTGATTGTTTTTTAAATTTTTGTTTGATTAATGAATATGAAAAAATCTATATTGTCAAGAAAAGTAACTACCAAATGAAAAGCTTGAGAAAATTAGTGAAGATTGGTGGGCTATAGAACATTTTGATGGCTTAAATACAAAGTAGATTGAAGATTTTTGGAGAGCAAAATGACAATAAATTTCAAAAGTCATTAAAACTTTTATGCCTAGGAACTAATTTTTAGGAAAATACAAAAATGCACAAAATTTATGCATAATTATGATATTTGATTTTACATAAAAATTTAAAATCTGTGTAATCTTTAGAGAATGATTAAATAAGATACATACTTAATATGGTTATTCATACAGCTGTTAAAAATCACATTCCAAGTAAATATTTAAAGATAAAGGAATATATTCATATAAATATGTTATACAAAAAAAGAAACCAAAAATATTATACATTCCATATGATCTACATTTTATTATGTAGGTATTTCTGTGTATGTCTACATAATAAAAAGAAAATCAGAAAAATTTAGAAAGGTAACTCTGGGGAGTGGGAATATAGGTAAGTTTTCAAATTTTGTACAATAAAGTCTATTAATAGAAAGCATATGATTACTTTCATAAGCGGGAAATTTACCAGTAGCATATGGTCCACAATATAAACACTAAGTACATTTACAAACTATATGATATACACATAAACAACTAAGGATCCTCAAAGACAACATTAAATAAGTGTTAGTAAAAAATCTGAGCAGTTTGGGAATTTTGAGGTAGGAACAATTTTTTTTTTTCTCAAAGAATTCAGCAGCAAAAGTTTTATTTACATGTGCAGACTTTATTTGAATCTTTACAAACAGTATTTTGATAAGGAGAAAATGGGAAGATAGGTAACCCTGGCAGGGGCAACATAACTTAAAGCAACAAGACATGAAAGTGTGTCTTTCAGAGAAGATGTAATAATTACATTTTTGAGGTCAGAGCAGAAGTTATAAGAAGGAAGCCATTCAAAGGAATCAGGAATTTCCCAGGGAGCTATAGTGTTTCTTTGCCCTGTTTGAAGTAAAAGGGGAGCCTACAACTTCTTACCCAGGAGTATATCTCAGGCTATTGTTCCTAAATTTCTGAGGTTAATTACTCACTCAGTAGCTACTTAAATGAGCCATTGCCCACTTTTCAAGAAAGGGAAATTATGTTCCTTGATTATAAATGAAAATAAATAAATGTGTAAATTGCAATAATCTTTTCAGATTTTTTTGCTTTTGCTCTTGGAAAATGCTAAGACTGAGAACATGTGACTACCTTTTCCTGAAAGCCAAGTGTTTTTGTTGTGGTGGTGGTAGTCATTGGTTGTTTACTTCCTTTAGGTATCTCAGGTGTTCTATTTGAAGGATATAAGTCTTGATTGTTTCCTTCATATCTCTTCAAAGTTACATCTAGAGCTAACTCTCTAAAAAAGTGTTTTAAAATATTTTTCTATAAGATGAAAGAAACTTCTATCCTACCACTTCTGTGCCAGAGGTTAGAGCATCTGATTTGGGGAACGTTTTGTAATAAACATTTTAAAATTGCATTACTAACATCTTAAACTGCTTTGGACTAGCTACTTGACACAACTAAAAAGAAAATGTCTTCTAAAATCCAATAGCATTCTGGAAAATTTTTAGGGCAAAACATAAAAATTGTTTCTCTAATATTATAAATGTTATCACTTATCTAAGTTACATCACTTCATATCACATATCTAAGTTGCATTGTCTGAGCTTAAATAGTGAAGTAAACTGTTGATGTATTGCAAACATTCATTATTTTATAACCCTACATACATTTGTAAAATTCAATTAATACTAGATGGTTTAATCCTTTGTCTAAATTTTCCTAAATTTGGAAATTTATGGAAGAGCTAACTCCAGAAGTCTCCATCAACATTTTGGAATGACTATGGCTCACCTGTCACAGATGGAAAAAAACAATGCAGAGGACTTCATGATGCTTATACAGAAGTCAACCATGGAACTGGGATGATAACAGCATGAAAGTCAGGAACCTGTGCTATAGAACCAGATGGGTGGCATCTAAACCCCATAACTACTTAAGTGACTTGAGGCAAATTATTAAATTTTTGTGCTCCTCTCTTATTTCCTCATCAGTAAAATGAGGGTAGCAATGAGATTTGTTTGTTTGTTTGTTTAACTCAAAGATTTTAGGAATTTAGTAATATAACTTTTAAGTACCAAGGTATTTATCTGGCACATAATAAGAGCTCAATATGCTATTATTTTCTTTTAACTAAGGATACAGAAGTACAGAAAAAAAAAGCATCTAAATCCCATTGCTTCAAAGGAGCACATATCTAAATGCTGAGTAATTTCCTAAGGATACACTCATTGTTTTGTCCTATTGTTTCCTCTAGAGTTATTCAGAAATGCATTTCCTTTAAGCAAGTCCTAATGGCTGTCACTATGATTTAAAGCTTTCTACTGAATCTTTCACATAGGCTATGGCTGCCTAAATTACTTTGGACCTAATTTTAGATAAACTGCCATAGCAAGTGTTGAATAAATGCATGAGTAAGCAAAGTAAAGCAAAACAGATATTTAACATTTGTGACTGGTGTTATCTTTCTGAAGTGTTTGAATAGAAGTAGTTGAAGTTGGTTAATTAGGTTCCACCCCCCACCCCACAGCAAATTTATGTTCAGAAACATTATGTGACATTCATCATTTCTCTAAAAGGGTTGTCACTGAATTACCTCTAGCTTTAAAAAGAGAGACAGTTCAGATCAATTCCAGATGTATTTCTCTCCAAGGTACCACCTCATCTTTCAACACAATAATAATGAAGAATGAGAAGATGAATACATTTAGACTAGCAGGATTTTTCAGCAGAAAATCTCTGCTATGGAAATGATGCTGTTTTCATAAAATTAAATTATATGGCCATAATTTACATTCTTATTATACGCATTAGTTATTAAACTGGATGAACATCTTTAAAAACTTAAGGCATGGTGCAAAATGGAAGAAATGGCAAAATTCTACAATGTGCAGTTGAATTTTTAAATACAGGTGAATGTATAACAGGAATGAAAATATGAGCTACACAAACTACAGGAGAGGGATACCGTCCTCTTCCTTTACATTATCTCCACCACCATACCAAATAAGCACACAATCTCCTCACTTGCAGAGCTGTAGCTATATATGTCCTTAAAATCATTTTGTTTTAGCAGTATTATTTTCAAAATCATTGAGTATTTAAATAACCTTAAATTAATGTATTATGAATAATTTCCTCTTTATCCACTATGATCTTACTTAGGCAGCCTTCACAGGTAACTCAGATATTTCAACTAAGATTCTGAAACTCCATGTTAATATCCAATATTGCAAGGGCTTCTACTGAACTGAATACAAACTTTGAGTACAAATTGACCACAGGGTGAAATCAATAAAGTGCACCCAAATGCTAAATGAGATCAAAGAAAAGAGCCATAAGAAAATAGACAAATCAATAAAGAGATGACAGATGACTAAATGTAAAAGTTATTGTTATCAATCATAAGCTTCAAATTCACTTTTAAAATGTCAAGAGGAAAGTTGAGCATTTAAAATGAAGAAAAAAATTGTGCTTTATTAATTAAAAAATAGATAGTCCTCTTGTCTGGAAAATTGAATGCTTACAACTTTATGCTATTCTCATAATTACAAAAAGGCTTTTATTGATAGTTGAATAATTTACAATTTTTCTAGGTCTATGTGGTTCATATTCAACCACTAAATATTTAGTAGACTTCAAACACAGTAGACATTTTTCACAGTTTTTGGGAAACTGAGCCCTTGGAAACTCAATGTCTATAAAAAAAAAAGGTTTTACCAATAAGGCAACCAGCTTGGGTATTAGGTCACACCTACGCCAACAAAGTTAAAAATAAAAAAAGATATTTCAGTACCCCTTCTCAGCCCTCATTCTTTACAACTATTGCAGATGTGTTGAAAGTCATAGCTGCAGGTAGAAGAAAACATTCTTCTTGAAGCTCAAAGAGTGTGTTAGAAATGCAGGCTTTCAGCCCCACCCAGGCTCACTGAATCAAAATCCTCCTTTACAGAGGTCTTTAATTCACAGTGCCTGTTATATCACCCACATTCTGAGTATTTTACTGTAACACAAGTGTATTTTGAATAAATAAAATACTATTTCCTCAAAACTAGGTGGTAAGTGAGCATTTCCAAAGACAAGCTTCATTTTGTGAAAGCTTTCTACTAAGCAATATTTTACCATGTACTGAATAGAAAACTTACCAACTATTAAGTAAGCAACTGTACCCAGAATACTGTGAATAGAGTGGCCTATTTATAGGGGGAAATGATCAAAGATGTATTTTAGGAACTGGAAAACTTGATATAGGCATATTTTTATTCCCTTTTTTTAAGGAACAGATCTTCTATTGTGTATGTGAGTGTGTGTGATGTTTTTAGGGCTGTCTCATTTTCAATGCTGTGTGCTTTCAAAATATATACAATATTTAGGAAGAAGATTATTTCAAAATATAGGTCAGACTCAGGCTGAAATTTAAAATTCTGTCCCCATCTGTACCACTGATTCCATCTACAAAGCAATATCAACTGCACATAAAATGCTTGTAGGGCAAGTCTACCACAATGAAATAAGAAAGCTGTGTTTCAAAACATGTCACTCCATTTTAGAACAAGTATTCAGTGCCATTAGTAAAATAAGTACTTGGTGCTCCATATGCACATTTCATAAGGCATGTATCTACACCCCAGTATTGATAGAGCAATATTATTTTTCATTGTAGGTTTACAATGTGCACTTTCATGTGACTTTCATAATTATATTAAAATTGTATTAAATGTAAACTATTTTTTCAGTAAAAAACAATGAAGGAAGTTTAAGTTATAAGTTAAAAAAATGAACAACTTTATTTCTTCATAGGCACATGCTTGCAATATTTAAAAGTTTAAACTTTATTACTAACAGTTCTATTCATTTCAGTTTCTTTGGAAACTTCTTAAGAATAATTATTGTTAAAAATTAAAGATTTTTTTCAACTCTCTAATGATATGAAAAACAAATATTTGGTAGTGTTTCCAAATCCTTGAAATTAAATAATTTCACTTCTCTAATATTTCTCAGAGAATAGTTGACTAAATATTTGAAATTAAACTAATCCCTCCCTCTCCTCCCATTCCCACACAGAGTAAAAATATTGTAGGTCAGTACTGATCCTTATGAAATGCAAGAGGCATTACACATTGCTTTTGTCAAAGAAAAAGTCCTCATTCTTAGCTCAAGCAATATCCTCATATATCCACAGAACCTCTCTAAATTTTCAGATGTTTGGACAATATATGTGGGTTCATAGATTTATATATGAATAGTTCATGCTTAAAGAATAAACAGATTACAAATGTTAGTTAAAATGACATTTTCTGAATGGTTACTCAGCTGACTGGTTCCTCTTTCTTAATCTATATTGCAAGAAACTGGTAAAAGACTACAAATTCATGAGATATATGGGGTTGTTAATCCTAAAGTTGTGTCTATTGGTATCAGAGGGCCTGATCCTGGGGTTTTGCTGATAACTGACACTTCCCTGTACCATTTGGCTCCTCAGCAATGGAACCTTTGATTATTATACTAACCACCACTATGAGCACATCATTTCCTGCTCCTTTGGAGAAGGAAAATACTGTTGGACATGGCCCAAAATCAAACTTATTCACTTCTAACAACCATGACACTTGACAAAATGATGAATGAAGTATTTTTTCTGTGACCTTATAAGATCTACATAAGTTGGAAAGTTAGAGCAACCATCAGGACAAGAACTGGAGTATAACCTTCTAAGAGCATTTAAAAATGGGGTACAACAGTACCTCTTACTATAACTTCCATAGATGGAACAAGAGTCAGACAGCAGTCAAGCAGAAAGAGGAAATGCCTAGCTCAGTTTCTTAATATCCTCTGCTAATAAGAGAATGCCTTGACTTACTTTTTGCCCTGAGGTTCCTAGGTACCTATGATGATTGCAGGTGCCAAGGGATACCATACCCAAAAAAATAAAATTTGAGACTATATGATATTGTATAGATCTCTGGTAATCGCATTCACAATATTGCAAGCAGATCTTAGATATTGACTGTTGGCCTCCGCTGCGGCACTGCAGGTGGGTCACTGCAGGCGAGTCGCTGCCGGGGATCGGGCCTACGCCACGGCCTGACCGGGGCGGCAGCGGGCAGCTCAAGGCTTGGGGGACGCGCGGTTCGATGGAGGAAAAACCACGGAGACGAGGTCTATGCGCAGGTCTGATTTTATTTGGGAAGTACATGGGGTTTTATAGTGTCATGGAGGCGGGGAGGTTGTGGGAGGGGCATGTCCGCGGGGCAGCTGAGGATTGGCTGCAGAGGCAAGGGTGGACCTGCGGTTTATGACGTAAGCCATTGATGGCAGAGGGGGTTGTTTCCGAGGTTGTGCCGGGGCGGATACGGGATGAGGGCGGTTGAAATGAGGCGGGGAGAACAGCGATCGGCTGGGAGGGGGAAGATAACAGTGGCTGGGAGGAGGGGCAGAGGGAGGCAGCAGCACAAACTGCTGCTGAGAAGGGCCATAATACAGGGAGGTTACGAGGAACAGGCGGGCAAAGTGTAAGGAAGCGAAAGGCAGGGTGGGAGCAGGGGACAATTGACTTTTAAACACATTTTCAGGCATGTATTATAGACAGTCTTGAAATTGTACAAGGATCTAATTTCCAGATTTGGGGAAACACACCAAATTAATTCACATAATTTATTCATTTATATGTGTTATTTCTACTCAGCAGTAATAGATAAATTTCCCAAATCATTATATAATTGTGCTCTTACAATCTTTCTGAAGAGCAATTGAACTGCATATCTACAATTTATTAATTTTCCTATTATATTGGCAAAATGCAAAAGTATGAACACTGTTTTAGTCCAATTCTTTTCTCCACTATAAAATATAACATATGGCAGTGTTATGCAATTACTGCTGCAAAGTTGCACTGCTGGGAAAGTACACTGGATGGGAAATGTTCATGTCTTTCTATAATGATCAAAACTGCCACAAGCAAAACCCACATACCAGTTTCAGCACCTGACATTTTGACATGTTGATGGATCCAAGGAGTAGCTGTTGGAAACCAGTGACAAATCAAGGTTTTAAGAAGCTTGGGGTGTTTCGTGTCAAGTGCAGTCAAATGCGAAGAGAGATGAGGGTAGAGTTAGGGCAGGTAAAAACGGAAATAGGAAATGAAGATTTGTATTAAGTACATAAGCCTAACTGCAGACAATAGAGATGTAATGATAAAAAGAATGCCAAGTATGACACAGGGATAGTACAATGTTTGAAGTAATTTGAAATAAAAACCCATGACACCCTTTCCATTTATATGGGCAATTTGTCCTCCACACTTTTTCTTTCCCTGTGCATCAGTAATACTTTTTACTTTTCATCCTCCTTGTTCTGTTTCTTTGCCTTCTTTTAGTCCTTAAAATATTTCCCTCCTCTCTCATGCCTAATCTTTCAGTCAGACAGCAATTTCTATGGGCCTTGTTCATCCCCAAGAGTAATACTTAGGGATAAAGGGATTGTTCTTCAAGATCCTTAGGAGTAGGATGGGAGCTGGAAAATCATCCCTTACAAATACGAGCTTTCCACAAATTGCTTCATAAACTATTTTGATAACAAGGACAGTATCCAGGAATCACTCTGAAAAAAGAAAAAAAAACACAAGAAACTAAATGTTCTTATGCAAATTATAAGAAAGAGCTAAAATGCAATATGGAATGCATCAAAAACCATTAAGAAATAGGAAGTTAAAAACATAATATTTTAAGAAAAATAAACTCAACTTATGAAGGAAATCATGAATGAATTAAAAGAAAAAGAAAACATATTAAAGCTGGGAAACATCAGACAAATCTAAAGGCTGAAAGCACCAGTAGAAACTAATAATATTGCACTGTCATATAAGAATGAGTATTTCTTAATAGTCCTTCTCAGAAAGCTCATTCTAGCCATATGAATTTACTTCAAGAAGTGGATTGTAATTTCTTAGTTCTAAAGCCTGTAGGTACATTAAATTTGTCCCAGAAGACACAGAAATAAAGGTAAAGATAACATAGCCACTACCCAATCCTGAACAGTATTAACAGTTGCTCAGGAAGATCCCAATGTACTGTCAGAAAGTGAAGTATTGACTGAGAATGGGAAAGGGGTCCGAAAGGACTGGCACGAAATAGGAAGAATTTGATAAGCGGGAAAAAGAAGTCAGCTTCTCTTTCCAGTGATATGGATGTAGGTATAGCTATTTGCTATTAATCCTCAATTGTTCTACTCTTTGACAGTGTGATATGTGTAGGGATTTCCTAAGAAGGGAATGAAAGTGTGTCCCTCATGGCTGAAGGCTTGTTGTTTTCATATGGCTGAGTTTTATGTGATTTGATTGCTCAAAAGCCTGGTTTAGAATTAACGTTGTCAGGTTCAATAGCTGACCTTTGAAGGTCTTGTTAGTGGCCTAAAAGCACAAAACTCACTGTATTACATTCTCTCCTTACCCATACTGTCATCTTTCACCTTGGCACTTGGTCTGGTAAAGAAAGAAATAAACATACAGGGGTAACATATAGAAAGCATCACTTTTCCTACAAAAGTATTTACCATACATTATGTACTATCCAATTGGCGCTTTAGGTGGCATGTAGATTAATGAACAATTTTCCATTTTTTAATTTAATATCCTATTTGTTTCTTTTGTACACTAGATTTAGAAATTCCCTATGCCAAATTGCTTAGTTTCTAAAGCCTTAGTTTTGTCATCTGGTATATGAGCTTATTAGCTATCTCTAAGTATTCAAAGTTTCAGCACATCATAGAAGCACTTAAATAAAGAGCAGAATTTGCTATTATTGCTATTATTAGTACTGCTGTTGTTGATAATATTCTTAGATTTTATCCCAAACAAGCACACATTCACAGAAATGTGTACATATATTAATGTATATATTCAAGGTTTAAGGGAAGCATATCAAAATATACTAAGCTAACCAAGGCATATTTTGATTTAGGGAACAAGATTTACTATCAGTCCAGTAAACTGTGCTTGAATTTGATCAATTTAAAATTATTAGTCTCTTCCTCACTGCAAAAATTTATAAGGGAGCAATAAAATCAATAACAATAATAACAATAAAACAATAATATCATTGCCATTCTTATTTATATCTCATGAGGCAAAAATAAATAAACATATCAAATAACTGATTTGTAAAAAAGACATCTTTATCACACACAGAAAGATTTCTTGTCTCAATCAAATGCTCATTGTGCGATCTAGAGGAAGCCCTTTAACATTTGAATATCAATGTTTTGACCTATAAAGTGTGGGCAAAAGAACTATTTTTGAAGCTCAAATTAGATAATTTAAATGAAAGTGCTTTATAATTTAATAAAGTGCTATGTAAATGCTTGCTTTTGCCCATAACTGAAGAGGAAACAAAATGTTTAAGTGTTCATATAAAATATCATTAGATGATCCCTGGTATCTCTAACTCTTGGAACCATGACCCTAGAAAACATGTCAGTTTCAAAACCTAGTGTATTTTGTGTCTAAATTTGTATTTCTCAAAAGTTCCCTGGAGACAGATCCATCTTGTTCCGGTATCTCTTTATCTCATCGTATATCCCAATATTTCTTTTTCTGAATAATGCCCTTCAGGCATGTCTTCTGTATAAGGAAGTCGTATTTATCTAACATTCATGAATATCTGTTTAAAAAGTTCATTAAAGTGATACAACTTAAATTCAGGTTTCCATTTAAAGTTTTGTCATTCACAGCATATAGTAATAAGACATTCAAGATCATCACAGGGGGAGAGAGACCATAAGAGATGCAAAGATGTGTTCTAGGATATAGATTTCTGCCCTCCCCACTTTGCCCTCTCTCAGGGTTCTCTCTTCTGTTTCCTGGATCTTTACTTGGGGCTTCTCCAGTTATTTTCCAGAAATTCAGAAACTGATGTGCCACCCTCATTTTCTTCTTAGCTGTGTCTACAAATTAAGATAGCATTGTCCTAGATGGAATATTTATTTCTATATTGGACCCTTGAAACAAAGATCTCTTGTTCCTACATATTTTGCAGAAAGTTATTGCGCTGCTGGTAGTTTTATATTAAGTTGTAACTCATGCATTGAAGAGGAGTGACCTATAAGTCTGGACCAGCCAAAATGGTTTTATATCCACTCAACTCATTAGAATGCTTTAGAGCAGTTCAGAATGTTTTTCCATTCTCTGTGTAGAAGCTGTCTCAGTATGGGTTATTTTTTCTCAAAAATTAAAAATAGAATTATATTTCTTCATTCTTACCTGCACAGGATTGTGACATGATTTGCATGCAGGTCAAAAAAAAACATCTCTTTTACACTTGACAATATTGGGCACATATAAATACTTTTTCCTATTTGGGTACTTTGAGTAATTCATAAAGAATGCAAAGAGAAACTTTTGCAAAAGTTCCTTGAATAATTTTGTCCAGTATACCCTCTATACCCAAGAAATAGATGCAAACCTTCAAGGAATAATAATTCTCATGAATCAAATAATTTCACCTAAGAATTGGATTGGCAGATGTTGACACTGGAATACCTAGCAAGAATGTAGCTTTACATGGCAATCATTATTATTATAAATTACTGCAATCTAACGAGTTGCCTAGCTGAAAAAGGAAAGATCCGGAAAAATTACAAATAAGTAACACATAAGCCTGAATTACCAGCTTTAAAGCAGAGGATAATTCTGTTTAATAAAAATCAATTTTGAAAGATGCAGCAGGATATAGGACAACTAATTATTCCCAGACCCTATCCTGATAAGAATGAGTACTTAAAAAACACCCCAAGGCATATACAGTCATCAGCCAAAAATTGATTATTCAGAGGTAGAGTGCCCATATTGCAGTCTCCAGTCACAGCATATTCCCTTGCTCAGCTGCTTCACACCACCTCAGGCAAATTGCTCTCCAGCACAGCATTTCTGCCTGCTCAGTGAGGCTGCCCTACCTCTTCCAAATTATACAAGGTCCTGGAAAGCCCAACCCTCTTGCCCCAGCTTTGCAAAGTCTAATCAACCTGTCCTGGCCTCCGACTGCCTTTGCATTCTCAGGTGGCTCTCCCAGGTCTAAGGTGAGTGCATGCCTCCAAAACATTTCAACTTTCCTTTCTATTAAGAGTCCCAACTGTTCCCTAAAGAGCTCTGTGCACAAACATAAATCTCTTTTTAATCCCTTATCATCCCTCCTTCCTAGTTCAGTATCCACTACAGAGGATTGGGAAAGTCTAAACTGACCCAGAAACATTTCTGGTTATAATAAGCAATCCTTACAGGTTGCACAGAAAAGGACTGGAAGCTCAAGAATAGCAAAATAGAATCAGAAAGCCTTCATATCACCCCAATAAGGACCAGGCAAACATGTACGTTTGAAGAGTCCTAATATTTTACAAGATACAGACACAAAGAGTACAATTATAATCAAGCATGCATATTTCTTTTTTAAAAAAAACTGTTTTTTTTGTTTTTTTTTAAAGATTTACTTATTTATTTTTATTTATTCCCCACCCCCCTGCTAATGTCTGGTCTCTGTGTCCATTTGCTGCGTGTTCTTTTGTGACCACTTCCATCCTTATCAGCGGCACCAGGAATCTGTGTTCTTTCTGTTGTGTCATCTTGTTGTGTCAGCTCCCCGTGTGTGCGGCACCATTCTTGGGCAGACTGCACTTTCTTTTGGCTGGGTGGCTCTCCTTATGGGGTGCACTCCTTGCACATGGGGATCCCCTATGCGGGGGACATCCCTGCGTGGCACAGCACTACTTGCACGCAACAGCACTGCACATGGGCCAGCTGCACACAGGTCAAGGAGGCCCGGGGTTTGAAGGTGTGAACCACAGACCTCCCATGTGGTAGGCGGATGCCCAATCCATTGGGCCAAGTTTGCTTCCCGCATATAATTTTCAAACTGCTACTATATTTAGGGACCCTTAAACTAAGGACTATGCATATCTACTGTACTCCTTTATTTCCAATAGTTAACAAGGTATTTAGAGCAGAATACAATTCAACAAATAACTACTAATTGAATAAAGAATAGATATAGAGAAATGACTTAGAGTACATGCTGCTGATCGCTTAAAAGGAATCTTAATTTGACCTGGGGGAAAGAAAACTCAAAAGTATGTTAATAGTTAATAAAATACTTTAAATGAAAGCAAACAAACAAAAATAACACCCTCAAAGTAATATTCAATAAAATTGTTCAGTTGATGGAAATGCACTTTGATTCCTCAATAAAAAAATTAAAAAAGATATCTTACAAACACTACAGTGAAGTTCTTTTTCTGATATGGTCAGTTTCTCTTTCATGTCATCACTAATGGGAGTTCTTTTTTCTTTACTTTTAAAGAAGTTTTAACAACATTTTTCATAAGTATGGTACATTTGTTACAATTGATGAACACATATTGAAGGATAGTTACTAACCATGGTCTATAGTTTGTATTATGGTTTACACTTTGAAATGCACAATTCTATAGGATTTGGAAAAATGTATAATGGCTTGTATTCATCACCGCAATATCATGCAGAACAATTTCATTGCCTTCAATATGTTCCACCCATTCTTCCCTCTCCCTCCCCTCAGAACCTATGGCAACCACTGTTTCCATTTTCAAAGAATAGGGTTCATAATGACATGCATTAATATTGAGGGCTTAACTTATTGGTCTGTTTTCTTTTATTAGACCCTGCCTATGTACTCAAGAGTTTCTTGGCAGTGGATGGGGTGATGGTGGAGCAGGGATGCTAGTGGGGTCAATGGTGCTGGAATGTGAGGGTTAGCAGGGTGGAGGGATTTGGTTGAACTCCCCATGGAACTGGAGGGGAAGGCTGCAGGAAGGAGTATACATATTTCTTTAAATTTAAAATAAACATATAACAAAATTACAATAAAATGTACAAAACAGACTAAATGGAAAATATGAAAATATTTCTAATATATATAATACAACAGTAAAAATATAGAGATAAATACAAATGATAGTTTTATTTAATTTTTTTAATTAGAGAATTTGTAAGTTTACAAAGAAATCATGTAAAAATAGCGTGTTCCAATATGCTCCAGCCCCCTAACAGTTAGAACATACATTATTGTGGAATTTTTCTTACAATTGATGAAAGAATGCTTAATTATCTATTAACTATAGTCCATACTTTACATTAGTATATATTAATATACTACCCTATTATTAACACCTTGTGTTGTGGTATATTTGTTATAATTTTTGAGAGAACATTTTATAATTGTACTGTTAACTAGAGTTGGTCATTTAAGATACAGTTCACTGTGTTTTACAGTCCTATGTTTTATCTTTCATTTACATTCTAGTATCATATATGCAATCTAAAATTTCCCCCTTCAAACACATTCACATATATAATTCAGTGTTATTAGTTCCACTCACATTTTTGTTCTACCATCACCACCATCTATTTCCAAACTTTACAATCAACCCAAATAGAAAGTTTGCACAAATTAAGCATTAATTCCCCATTCCCTACCCCCAACCCAGTCCCTGGTGACCTATATTATGGATTTGTTTATTCTAATTATCTAATATCAGTGAGATCATACAATATTTGTCTTTTGTGCTTAGCTTATTTACCCAACAACATAAGAACATACTTATTCTTCCCTCTTCCTCCCCTCAGAAACTCTGGTGACCAATGTCTTTATATAAATGTCATAAATTCTTCTATTGCTAGAATAATAATGTCTAATTTAGTCCATAGTTACATTCTCCTCTTATGTTTGTTCATCCCTCAATCTTGAGGCCTTTGGATGGTGATGCCCACTGTAGCAGTTTGATATAGTTATGAATTCCAAAAATAGATAATGTGTTATGTTTGTAAATTGGTACTTGGGCATGATTAAATATGATTAGGGCTTGGACTGGGCCATGTCAGTAGGATGTTGAGTCCCCACCCTTTGGTGGGTGGGGACTCACAGATAGACATGGCAAAGGACAGACTTGGGGATTTTGATGCTGGAGTCTTGAGATGGAGCCCCAGGAAGTAAGCACACAGAGGAACTTGAGCATGAGGAAAGAGAGAAGGCCCTAGGAAGAGAAATGAGCCATTTGCCTAATAGTCTACAGCTGGCCTTGTGGAGAAAACACAGCAGCTGAGCCCAGAGAGAAATGAACCCTGGGAAGAGAGGAATTCAGGAAGTCTGAACCCTGGCAGATGTTGGCAGCCATCTTCCTCCAACACGTGGCAAAAGACTTTGGTGAGGGTAGTAATTTATGGTTTATGGCCTGGTAAATACAAACTCCTACCCAAATAATACCCTTTATAACACCCAACAGATTTCTGGTATTTTGCATCAGCAACACTTTGTCTGACTAATACACCCACTTTGCTTCCAGTTGAAGGGGGCTCAGATCTCATGAGGCAGATGAATGGAACTGTCTTGCTTGCAGTTGTAGATACTCTGCTTTTTTTGGGATGGGTATTGTCCATTATCATTCTTTTATTAGTTGTTCTGGGTGAGTCTGATGAACTGGAGAGTAGGTGTCAGCTGGAACTCTTCTGAGATTCAGGACTCAACTTGTATATGAACAGCCAGAAGATTTAAGTCTCTGGAATATATATTTAATGAGTATAGTGCTAATTATAGGTTAAATAAAAGGGGCAGAGGAACCATGTGTAGGAAAATTACAAATGAGTTTAACTCTGTTACGCTGGAGAGATAGATTATCATATATTCCAAGGTAAGGCCACAAATAGAGTGCTGATATCCTGGGGTTTGTCTGCCATGCCTATGGAGTCTAGATATCTCTAGAATCCTCAGGACCACCCCTGCTTGAGGCATTGTTTTTTGTGGCAGTCAGTGAGATCCTTCTGAGATGTGCATAAGTGTAACCTCTGGAATGACCTCCCAACTCACTTTGAAACCTCTTAGCCATAAAACTCATTGTATTTAATCTCTCTTCTTTTTGGTCTAGTTCTTTTTCAAATGCATTGCTAATTGTCACTGGGTAATAATCCCTCAGTGCCAGGGAGGCTCATCCTTGGGAGTCATTTCCCATGCAGGGGGAAGGTAATGAGTTTATATGCTGTTTGGCTTAAAGAGAGACCACATTTGAGTAATAAGGAGGCTTTCAAGAGGTAGCTCTTAGGCAATATGTATTACCAGGCTATGTTTCAATTTCCCATGAACAAAGTTCATAACTACAAGCATCAATATCAAGGACCTAGTGTATTGGTCCATCTTCCTTTGCTAGGCACTGCCCATGTACTCTAGATATTCTTGCCACTCTATGAGATAATATAGCAGAACTCCTAAGAATGGCAATTCAATATTCTTTCAGTTATTGTGTGTGTCTCCACTGACCGAGACAATATCCCATGACATATGAACACATTCATATTCCATAGAGGCATGCTAAAGGGAGTTTTTTCCTTTTCTTTTTCCTCTTTCCTTCTTTGCTCCATTTATTCATTCAGTATTTACCAAGAGTTTACTACATGCCAGGCACTAAGCAAAGATGAGCCATGCTTTATAGTCAAATTCTCAGTGTCATTAAAACAAATTATAGTGGAACATGAAGTCTTCCAGGATCTTAGAAAAGGTTGTTCTGAGAAGGTTACCTTTGAGCTGAGATCTAAGAGATACTACTTGAAATCAGGTTCATCCAAGAGAGAATGATTATTTTTGTTCAAATTATTTATTAAGGAAATACTCCCAAGAGTGAGGAAAACAGCACAGGGGAAGAGGTAGAGACAAATAAGTTCTAATTTTGTGCAAAGCAGCAAGTAGTAGGAGCCTGAGGGGAGTCCTCCAATGAGAATTTCAAATATGGGTTCTTACATTCAAAGGCACACAGAAGTGAGTTGGGGAAGGAGACAGAAATGGTAAGAGAGATCCCAAGGGATCTGGGCAGATCATGACAACATCCTACTGATGCCTCAAGGTAAGCATCATAAAGGCATTAGGCAGCCAGCATTCCAGGGAGAAGGCATATCATGTACCTAGGTTCTATGATAGAATAAAGCATTTAAGGAACTAAGTGAAGGCAAGAGATCAGAGTGAGTCAAGGGAGAAGGATGTGTATGGGCTTGACCTCTGTAGGTCATGCTGGCTGTATAAGCTAGAAGAATATCTAGAGTACATGTAACCAACTGTTACAAAAAAGGAAATCTAAAACTGCCAGTGGGTTAACAAAATGAAGATTATTTCTCATTTATCTGAACATTTAAAGTATCCATTCCTAGTCTTTTGCCAGGGGATAATTCAGGACACAAAATGCTTCCATCTTGTGAATCTCATATCCCTACAGTCTGCATCCAGGCAGAAAGAAAGAGAAAGAATTGTTGAAATACAAGGTTTCTTAATTTTTTGCCTAAAAGAATATTCATTACTTTCACTCATATTCTTTTAGTAAGAACTAGTAAAAGGGAGGAAAATTAGTAAATGTAATTCCTAGCTAGGCAGGTACTTTCACAAGTCCACATTACAGAAGAGAAGGCATGAATTTTAGTGGACAGATAGACATCTCTGCCACCTAATCTGTGTTATGCATTTGGATGTTCATTATAAAACAATAGAAAAATTTTAAGGAAATACATGAGACGGGACAGTTAGTGGTAACAATTACTTCAGCTACCATAAATTAGACATAAATTGAATGAGTAGAATAATTCATTTAAAAAATAAATTGATCAGAAGATGAATTTGTCTCTAGTGGTTACATTAGAAATCAAAGAGGTCATTCAATTTAAGGTTTTAGAATATAAGATAAATTGGCTTTAGTAGGACAGGTGGAACATGAAGAACAAGATGTCAAAAATAAGTTCTAAGACTTTCCCTGTACTACTCTGTCAATAATATTCATTTCCCAGGAAACACGGAAAGAAAATCATACTTTTTGAGGTGCATTTGGATATCATAAGTTTGAGATTGTGGGTATTTGACACATCCATATTGGAAATTCACTTGTACATCTTTGCTTGTCTGACTGTCTTTGGATATGAAGATATTAACTAAAATAGCTGTTAAGATTTTAAGATATCAATAAATACCAATCATATCTTCTATGCTCAAATTCTGAATCAACTGATAGACTTAACAGTCAGACAGATGGAAATTAAAAAATTACTTTCATTACTATTAAAGCTACTTGAGAAATGTGATTTAAGCTTGAAGACATGATGGTTTACTAATTTTGCATTCCAGAGTTGAACTAACCCATTCAGACCCAGGCAGATTGGACAATCATGGAATTCTGCATGATCTTGCCCAGTAAAATCATAAGTCAGGAAGAGGACAAAATGCATTCTTAATGTGAACTGCACAGTACAACTCCTTCTCCCAAATGGAGATAAGACAACCCTATTTTCCTGGATAGGTGCGGGTCAGAGGGATGTGTGAACTAGATGTCAGAAAGAGGCCACGGTGGCACTCTGTTGGAACTCTAATTCACACAGAAATAAGAAGAGCCAAGTCTAAATGGTCCACCTTAAGAGTCTCCTCAGCAGGGAGTCCTCCCTCAATAGTAACTTATTACTAAACCATATTTTATTTTCCTCTGGGCACTTACTGCTCTTGGAAATTTTTTTTTTCACTTATTTATATCTTGTCAATACCCTCTGATTGTAAGCTCAAAGAAATAAGGAATCTTTTTGTCTTGGTCACTTCTAGTCCCCAGAGTCTAAAATAGTACCTGGAAAAAAGTTAAGTGCTCAAAAAATATTTTTCAAATAAATAATATAGGTCTTGAGCTCAGTGAGAGAGAGTATAGAAAGAAAAGACGAGGTCTGATGTAGATGACATTGATGACCCCAATGAATCATGACTTTTAGAGTCCAAGTTCTCTGGCATTCTGATATTATCCCATCAAGAGTTAGAGATGATATCTATACCTTTCTATTCTAACTGGTCTTGTAATTTGCCTTGACCAATACAATATGATTGAAATGACATTGAGTGAGTTCCAGAGCCGAAGCCTCTAGATTTCTTGAAGCTTCTGCTTTTGCCCTCTTGAGACACGAATATTATTTATTTATTTTTTTTTTTTATTGACTTTGTAATAATATTACATTAAAAATATATATGTGAGGTCCCATTCAACCCCACCCCCCCACCCCCCCTCTCCCCCTCCCAACAACACTCGTTCCCATCATCATGACACATCCATTGGATTTGGTAAGTACATCTTTGGGCACCTCTGCACCTCATATACATTGGTTCACATCATGGCCCATACTCTCCTCTATTCCATCATGTAGGCCCTGTGAGGATTTACAATGTCCGGTGATTACCTCTGAAGCACCATCCAGGGCAGCTCCATGTCCCGAAGACGCCTCCACCTCTCATCTCTTCCTGCCTTTCCCCATACCCTTTGTCCATTATGTCCACTTTTCCCAATCCAATGCCACCTCTTCTATGTGGACACTGGATTGGTTGTGTCCATTGCACCTTTATGTCAAGAGGAGGCTCAGATTCCACCTGGATGCTGGATGCAATCCTCCCATTTTCAGTTGTAATCACTCTAGGCTCCATGGTGTGGTGGTTGTCCTTCTTCACCTCCATCTTAGCTGAGTGTGGTAAGTCCAATAAATCAGATTGTAGGTGCTGGAGTCTGTTGAGGCTCAGGATCTGGCTATCACATTGTCAGTCCAGAGATTCAAATCCCCTAAATATATCTTAAACCCCAACATTAACTGCACCTCCAGCACATTAGCATGAAAGTCTTATGAAGGGAGATCCCATCTGAGTCCAGATTCATGACACATAAACACCATTTCCAAAGAGGGGCCATCTGCCCTGGTAGTTAACCCCATCGGCCATGACCATAACTCCCATGGGTCTCTTTAGCCCTCAAAGGAACCAATATCTGGGGGTTGTATCTGCTTTATCTGTCTCTCTGACTCTGCTCAGTTGTGCATGAGGGCAAACCTTCTGCCAGCCTCCAGACTCTTTTTTAGAAACTCGTAGCCATATAAACTCATTTCTCCTTTCCATTTCCCCCTTACTTTAGGTCACACAGCATTTTAAAGTCATGGTATTTTATGTAGACATGGATATTCTGCTGATCCGCATTGAACCTTCCGTATAAGGTCATTTTCCAGTTGCATCATCAGTTGGTAGTTGATAGTGGTCCCTCGTTGCCAGGGAGGCTCATCCCCGGGTGTCATGTCCCACGCTGGGGGGAAGGCATTGCATTTACATGCTGAGTTTGGCTTCGAGACTGGCCACATTTGAGTAACATGAAGGCTGACAGAAGGAAATTCCCAGGCACAAAGTTGCTCTAGGCCTTGTTATTATTTTGGGTTTATCAGCTCACAAGCATAGTCATTAGTATCAGGGGCTCACTGTTGAACCCTCACTCCCTCCCGGTCCCCACCACTGTACCTGGGAGACTGTCGCTGCTCCCCTAGGGACCACGACAGAGCACCACTGGCCAGGAACCCAGTACCCCCCCTACTGTGGTTTTTAATTGTTGCCACTATGAGTATATCCAAACATTACCATGCACCCTGGACATATGTTCTGTACAGCTCCCTGTCAGTCATATATCATCTGTCATTGGTATCCCATAAGCATGAGCAAAAGTATTCACTGCTCAAATGCATATGTAGAAAAAGTAGATATTTGAGGTCAAATCGGATTGAGGTTTTGCTGAATAGGTAGATGAAAAGACAAAAAGAGAAGTGAGTTTCAGGTTGAAATGATGAAATGTGCATGGACTATAAAAAGAGGAAAGGATAAAACAATAAGGACTTGTAGCAGTTTGATATTATTTATGAAGGATTATGTTTGTAAACTGGTCTGTTTCTCTGGGTGAGATCCCCTTTGATTGTATCAGATTCAACTAAGATGTCTTTGATTAAATTATGTTAAGATTAGGGGTTTGACTTGACCATGTTAGTGAGTGTAACTCAGGGTTGAGTCCCCATCCCATTAGTGGACTATATAAATGGACACTCACTCAAGAAGACACACAGTAGAAGGCACTGGAAGAAAGAGAGCTCCATAGACATAGCAGAGGAGAGAACTTTGATCCTGCAGAGCCAGGAAGACAGATGAGCCATTTGCCTGATAGCTTGCAAGTGAAGAGAACAGAGCAGTTGAGCTGAGGAAGTCCAGAAAGAAACAAACTCTCTGCCATTCTGTAACTGAGAGAGGAAGGCTGACCCTGGCAGAGATCAGCAACTGTTTTGTTTCAATACATGGCGACTGACTATGGTGAGAAAAGCAACCTTGAGTTCAACTCTTCAGGGTCTTGTTGCTATAAGCTTTTACCTCAAATAGATACCCTTTATAAAAGCCAACAGATTTCTGGTACTTTGCATTAGTATTCCTTTGGCTGATTAATACAGGGCTGATAAAAATGAAGAAATCAGAGGCTTGAATGGACAGAAGTTCCCATAAAAGGGCAAAAGATTAACTGGATAATCTGAGCAAGACATAGAAATGGACGTTGTGGCTAAAGAGTGCAATGGTTGAATAACTACCTACTAAAAAAAAAGTGAAAAATTATGTGGACAGTGAAGTCATCTAAGATGTGCTAGGTGCCAAGATATTCATAACAGCAGGTAAAAGTGTAAAAAAATTATGAATTGTGTAAGTTTATCAACTCTTTTACCAGGTTTTCTGAAAGGTGCTGGTCATATAGGAGTGAATAAAAATAAAACTCATATTAATACAGAAATGGGAATTAGAGCTGTAAATTACTTGGGTCATCAAGTAGCTCTATCGTCATGTAGGTCCTGTTGCCTACAAGACCAAGTCCATTTCTGCGTGTGCATAGACTATCAGGAGGCCCACTTTATTGCAAAGACCCTAATTATAAGAAATCATTTCTTTTGTTATGAAATGCTCAGTGAAAGAAAAATCATGTACTCCAAAATCAAATAATTTTTGGACAAAATACATAATTCACTTTCCTCTTGGAGATCATCAAGTGATATAAAATTCTGAGTAGTCCTGAGTAATTAAAAAAAAAAAAGTCCCCAACCTCATTTAAGCATGAAATCCATCTTTTCAAATTACATCTGTCAAATTCACATTGTAAAACACTGTTACAGGATTTTAAAAAATGGAAAAAAAAGGCTATAACTTATTAGTATTCTTTGAAGGGAGGAACACTATTTTATACCTAACATTTCATCTAATCCATGCAGTGAATGATGAAGTAGTTGAAATAACCCCTATATTACAGATGAAGAAACCAAAGTTTAAAAGTCATTCAACTAGAATTCGATGGAACCAGGATTCAAACTCAACGTAGTATGATTCCAAAGCCATCTTACGTAGTGATACACTATGCAGGACCATCTACATAGTTTGTGGAGCCTAGTGCAAACTGAAAGTGAAAGTGTCTCTTGTTCAAAAATTGTTAAGAATTTCAAAATGGTGATAAAACATTAAAACTAGTGTGGGGTTTTCTTAAGCATGGAACTTTGTTCAACTGCACAAATCTCATACTCCAGAAGCCAGGCTTGTCATGGTGACTGTTGTCTCTAGATATGCTATAGTCAGGATAAAAAGAAGTAGAGTGTCATTACAGTGGGCATGATTATCATGTAAAACTTTGTGCAGTCTACCTGACTAGTTTAACTCAGACACTTCTAGTTTAAAGATTTTATAGTCACTGCTGTGAAGGTTAAAAATCCATGATGTATTGAGTACATGTTAAATAAAATGAATAAATGAAACAGCCATTTGTCCTCTTCTTCATTACCATCACTATTTTGTGGTTCCAAAGTCATCATGAACCTGAATGACTTCTCTCTAAATTTATGAGTGTAACTGATTATTCAGATGCTGGGACTTTTTTTCCTAATACAATTGAAAGATTCTGATACTAAATCGTGCAAATGATTAATGGTTAAATCCATTTAAAAGACTATGGGTATAAAAAGCTTTTTTAAAAATATGTGAAATTGGTCAGATATTTTGACATAGCATTCATTTATTCAATAAACATTTGAACATCTACATTTCTACAGAAAATGTTTGGATAGCTATTATATTCAGGAGCAAGGGTGATCTGACTGAAAAATTTCATAGGATAAGAATAATCAGGGTCAGTTAAGCTTTATTATGTTAAGTGCCACGGAAAGTTCTGGATTAGAGAATAAAGACTAATGATCATTATAATCTAGTATAACCTTGGAAACTAAAATCACATTTGCCATAAAGTTTCCGCATTTATTCAATTCATTGTTATGTAATTCTGTTGTGGGGAGGAATATTCTTTTTTTCTTCCAATAAAATATAAACCTTTCCCTATATATGTACTGTTTGATTGTCACTACTCTCCTGAGTTATTTACTACTGTTCTAATTGTTTCCTTGATTGACTTAAATTGGGTGTATATGGCCATGATAAATGAGCAACCCACAGTAAATTCTAAGCAGACACAAGGTTGAATGTTGCAATCAAACAAAATTTACAGTCAATTTAACCTGACATTTACTTATTTGCATAATCATTATTGCACTGTTGGGTAATTAGGCATAAATGGTAGGGAGTTTACCAAAAAGATTGCAATTAGTATTACCTTTACAAAATAAAGTATTTTCACAATCAGCTCTGGGTCAGGAGGTATTGTGGTCTTTAGGGCTGTATTAAAGCTTTTCTATTATCTCCAGATTTCTAAAATCAAATTGGTGGAGGTTAAGTGGGTAAAAGAGCAGGTTGAAAGAGTGAAATATAAATCGTGATAAGAAACATCATTTGGGGTTCTCTTTGAAGATATGCTGCTAATGTAGAATGCAAATATACTCAGGTAGAAGGTATCCTTTTCTCCAGATGTTGATGGACATGGTTTTAGATTTTCTGCTTGTTCTATCTTATAAATGTAACCATATAGTGGTACTGGTAGTCATAACAGGTGTGGACACCAGGACCCTACAAATGACAAATTTGCTGAGTTTGAACAATTACCCAGTGACATGAATTGAGCAGTTAGTTACCCACCAAGTACATTGATTTTGGACTCATAGCCAGTAAAGCAAAGTATAATTTCCAGGTCCAAAAGCCTAGGGTGAGATAATAAAGAAAAATCTGCCAAAAGATTAGCAATGTATGACTACTTAGTTAAAACTGGAACAGGTTAGAAACAAGTGAAGAAGGTGATGTATGAGTTCCCATCACTGATTGATACCTAGCTGGTATGAAGTACACAAGTGCTAGAATGGTTAAAGGTGTAACATGGAAAGCAATATGATAGTAAAAATACACAAAATGGAGTGTTATGAGAGATTATTATACTTAGAACAAATGAAAATCTTGGAAATGATTAAATGTGAAAGGAAAGAGAGTGAAAAACAACTCATTCAAGTTTCCAAGATGCCAAACATATAACAAAAAGGATAGAGGTTTTTAAAATAGAATGAGGAAAACACAAGAAGAGGAAAGCATTAGAGGGAAGAAGATAGGCAATTAGTTTGTCTGTGTTGTATCATAGCATCAAGAGCCAATTTCAATAAATAAATAAAAATAAATAGAGGTTGGAGTTGTAGAAAAAGCTCACAAATTGAAAACATATCTGAGAGCCGTTGTGATAGAGTAATAGTGGGAAGTCTGGCATGAATGAAGTGATAATCGAAAGAGAAGAGGCAAAATTACAAAAATTGAGAAAAAACTGCCTGAAAGGAAAAAAAAGAGTAATAGTGAAGAGGCAGTTGGAGAATCTGAAGAGCCATAAAAATATATTGCCACAGACTCCAAAGAGGAAGAATATTCGAGTATTAACCTCCTAAAATTCCAACTTCAAGTTGTAGACTTAGACTTTTCTTGCTAAATACCAGGACCACAGTAAACTGTTATACTTCATTGGTCAATACAATTTCTTATGCAGGCCAAGTGTCTTATTTGTTTTCTCTGCAATAATTACGTTAAATAAGAGTTGGAAACAAAGTGCTGACTTGCTTTTCCTTTGGTCAATATTAAAATTCTTGTTTTTCTTTGTATTTTCTCTCACACAGTTTTATCAGTAGTAATCTATAAAATGTGGCTCTATTACTAGATCCTCGTTCCTTTATGATTCTCTGGGAGTCTTGGAAAAATACCTAGCAACTCTGTTCATATCTCTGATATAATGCTTGTCTTGTGTTTTCCTTTGGTATCTCTGAAATCATAGTTCAAATGTTAATTAAAAAAAAACTCTGTATTTTAATAGAATACTCTTTTCTACAAACTCAGTATCAATTCATTTATAAATTCTAAAAAGCCATGTACAGTTTTAAGCAATATAAATCAAGAAATTTAATTTAAAACCTGCAAATTACCCAACAGTAATAAGAATTTTGTAAATAGAAGAAGACTTTTTATCTAATAGGTATGAATTACCCATCATTTTTAATTTATGTTAATTTTAATACCAGTATTATACCATGAAAATGAATTTAGAACTGATGAGCATTATCATTGGAAGCATCAAGAAAATTGGTTGTTAACTTCTTACACAGTTGAAGTGCCTTTTATTATTACCATATTCTGTTCCAAGCATAAAAAATCATCTATATTCCAGCAATGAGCTATTTTAATGATTTTGTATAAAAATTCAACCAATGAACAAGAAAGAAAGAGTATTCTTAAATTTGATCAGGCTCCATTCTAGAAATATTCATGATAGTAGAAAATGAAACTGAAGATATCATAGAGGTACTTTCATTTTCATTAAGAATCTTGTTTCTAATTAGCAAAGAAATATACATATTATAGATATCTGAAAAGGAGTATATTTCTAATGTTGAAGTTTTCTAGTAAATGTGAGAATGAAAGAATTACATTATTTTATTGAAAGCTTTGCATTTGTTTAAGTTGATTATTTTCTCTTCCAGTTCAGTTCGTTGCTTTGCCTGACCCATTCCCTCTTCCCATGAATCACAAGTATACAAATGGGAAAGATTTGCTTGCTGATCCAGTGTTAGACAGGCTGGGCATAGAAATGTGCAAACCTTTTTAAGGGATCAAGATCTTTCTACTCAAGTATTTTTGGTTTGAATTTGAAATTGAGTATATCTGGGTTGTTAAAATTACTATTGCAGTACTGTTCTTTTTATTGGATTACTTGGCTTATAAGAAAATATCTTGCAGGGAATAATGAAAAGAGAAAATAACTCAAATATGTAGGTGTATAACCAGATTCAGCCAAAGTATAAAGTTTGAGGCCACAGTCCCCCATATTGCCAAGTCTGCCCAATACTTCTGACACCAACTGCAAGGAATTAGGATCCAGCTACAAAGTTAGGGGGCACAGTCCTCAAAATTGCCCTCACTTCTGACTACCATCTTATGGCTTAATAATGTGGTAGAATTACTCACAAAACTCACTGAAAGCTATTATATTCAGTTGTGTTTATTACAGGGAAAGGATACATAACAAAATTAGCCAAAAGAAGAGGTGCATAGGGGAGAGGTCCAAACACAAAGATTCCATTGTTCTCAGAACACATTACCCATCAGAAATCAAACTGGGACAATACACACAGAATTCTGCCATCCAGGGAATCTTACACTAAGTAAGATTTGATATCTAAAGTTTTAATTGAGGCTTCATTACATGGTCATGATTGCTGATAATGTTTAACCCAAATCCTCCACTCTAAACTAAATTACATGGTTGATATTTTAATGGAATGGCTACCCCCATCCTAATATTTCAGGTGACCAGCCCCACCCTAAGAACCACTGCCACCAGTCCCCACCCTAAACAAAGACAATCTTATCAGGTAAGGCATAGATTACCTCCCAGAAGCTGAAGGCAAAGGCTGATCTTCTCTTTCATCAAGGCCAAAGTCTTTACCACACAAGCCATTCTCTTGTTTTGGCTGAGGCTTTCTTACAACTGAAAGATCATATCTGTACGTGAGTAGCCAGTATAAATGAAGGAATAGATTTAAAGAAACAACTCATCCATCCTATAAAGCTATTACAAACATTTTTTTGTCCCTTGGCTACCATTATTTGTACCTTATGATAAACTTGTGCAGAAGTATTTAGCATAGAAATTAGCAGTGTTAG
Organism: Dasypus novemcinctus; assembly: GCF_030445035.2. NCBI lineage: Eukaryota > Metazoa > Chordata > Mammalia > Cingulata > Dasypodidae > Dasypus > Dasypus novemcinctus. The sequence goes on along the minus strand of NC_080684.1, from coordinate 55,256,269 downwards.
CTAAATCCTCTACTTAACTCAGACCAGTCATTTTCCATGGATATTAAATATTGAAGAGACTTCAACTTAATTTTCCAATATATTTGACTGCCAATGCTAGCGTTTTCACCATATTGCACCAATGAGGCCAGTCCATCATCATATTGTGTGACCAAAATGTCTCCCCAAGTGATGACACTCAGGTTTGTAGACTTCTATTTTGTCTTGTCATGTTCCAAAAGCAGTCGTGGTCTTGGCTTCAACTTTTCAGTCATCTAATATAAATGGGCTAAGAGAAAATATCAGACCTCTCCCAAGGCTTTAATGTAATATTGGAGTTCCCCCATTGCACAGCCCATTTATTCTTTCCTTTACCCTCTACCACCATTCCTTTTCTCTCTATTTATACCCAAATTTTCCACTGTTGGAGGGACATTAGGTTCAGCCACTGAGCAAGGCACAACACTAGTACAGCAAGTGCCTCTCCCTCAGTTTATTCCCATTCATATAGGATAGGGTTCATGGTTACAGAACTATCTGGTTATCTCAACCACCAAGAAATATAGGTATATTCCCCAATACTCCCACTTTTGCCGGATGAAGTGAAGTCACAACCCACCTAATCAGGCCCTTAGGAATTCTGACATAAAGATTAAAGTTATAGTTGCTTGTTTAGGAATCATCACTGTTTCTGACTCCCACAGTCACAGTCTTGGTCCTGGAACCACTGCCTCAAGTAGGAAAAATGGAACTGATGTGATGCAGAGAAAAGAGGAAAAAGTATGCTTATGCCATATCCTCCCTTTATGGGGAGAATTAATAGTCATACCAGCATCTTTCCCCACTGCATCTCTCCAACCACCAGAAAGTGGAGGGCTCTATCTAGTAATGTGAGACACATTCATGAAGGCAGGGAAGCTAGAACTTCTTGCCTTTATCTCCCCCATTTTAGACACCAAATGTTTCTATTGCTTTTTCCAATTCTCTGTCAAACCATTCTTCTGTAATGACGTATATCTCTCCTCTCATTTCGTTCCATGCTCTGAATAAATGTGACTTGACGATCCAAATTGGTGCAATATCTTCTGTTCTGGTCCTTTTATTGTACTCTGAGCATTTGCGTCTACCACTGGCTGGGCAAAGCTCAGTCCAGGGTAGTACCTATTCCTGTTAGGACCATTTGTAGCTTCTCAGAACTATTGGCATCAATACAACTTGCCATCTATGTGTGGCCTTCTTCCCCAGGAATCTTCCCCACAATCTTCTGCTGTCTCCATCTCTATTAATGACAGACAGAACAATGCTTATTGGCATTTGGGTCTCAGGAGGTACAAGAGGAAACAATCCAGTTTCAGCCCATCTCTGCATTGCTATAGCCCTGCAATAGCCACTCACTTCAACAACCCAGGTGTCCACCTCAAGCAAGCACATCAAGATATCCATTTTCTGGTTCCAATCACCTTCTGATCCTGGAAAGGGGTTCTTCTAAAGGACAGCAGCATGTCTTACTTTAATGCACTCTCAAATTCCCATAGTGCTTTCCATAGGCATTCTTTTAATAAGCCAATTTGCAATTTCTCTCCTGCCTGACTATACGACCAGGCCATTAACCACTGTCCATGAGTAAAAACCCAAACATAGGGTAAATAGCATGAAATTAAACCCACCAAGCACATCATTTTTGTACCTTTTGCAGAGTGGTATAAACAGATTTCTCTGTACACTTTGGAACTGCCATCCACAAACCAAGAAGCAGTTGGATGGTTTACATACAATTGCTCATAAGGCACCATTCAAGCAGCAACTCCAGTGATTTCAAAGTCAGCTGTAGGGGAAAAGAGGCTGCCTGCTCCTGAGTACAATGTATACCTCTTTGCATTCCCTTGGTAGCATGTTCCTGCAAAATGCATTTCCCAATTTATTATGGTACATTTTCGAGTACTGTCTTCCACATTAAAGCATTTCTGTGACTTCTCCCAAGACATTTTGGGTATTTAAGGTCCCAAGATTATTTCATGTCCAACTAACATATATTATTTTATGTTCATTTAAAGTCCAATGTCAAGCTAGTATTTGTGTCTCAAATGGAATTTTCTGGTCCAAAATCCCAGTGGTCTTCACTGGGTGGCACTGCCAGGCTTTTGCCATTAGCCCAGTCTGTACTCCATACAGGGTATTGTACCACAAATTAACAAGCTGTGTGGGCCTGGGCAAATTTACTGACTCTCATTTAACATGTTCAATCAATATTGGTGGAAGGAAAGATCACATACCTTCTGTTTTACAACACTAGATTGGGGAAGTGTTCCTCAGTAAGACATAAAATCTATCCCTCTAATGCATTCAGGTAAAGGAGACACATTCCAATTTCCATTGAAACATTCACCTTATCCCATTCTTATATCCTCCCAATCTAACTTTAACCCCTGTTAGGACTTCACCAAAAGGTTTCAGTTTTATAATACTAGATAAGAAAGTGTTCTCCATTAAGATATAATATCCATTGCCATAATGCAGTTATAAAGGATATGCAACCACTTTACATAAAGCCTGTTCAGACATACCAATTTTCATTCAAACCTTCACCTTAAGTTCATCAATTCTTGCATTTCTACCACCTCCCAATCTAAATGTAGTACTCATTATGACTTCACCAACAGTTTTGAAACTACAGTGCATGGGGCTCCCATGACAAGGACTCACAGAAATGTCTCCTAAGCATGCTCTGATCATTCAACATACTTACATATGGCCTTGGGTCCTGCATAAAAAACCAGGGGACAGTGGTGCTAGCTACAGGAGACTTCCAAAGATCACCAGGATGAATGTATGTTATTAGGTCCCTTTGGAATAAGAAATCTCTACAAGTATTCCTAAGAGGATGTTACAGGAAACTGTAGAATGCACCCTGAGCCAAGAGGATTTCTCCTGCAACACAGGGTTAATTATAAACTGAATAGGTTTTCTGTTCAGACTCTGACCCTTGGCAGAAAAAGCTATAAGCCAGAAAAATCAAGAAAGCCTATGAAGTTCTCAGATCTGTTATGGACACAATTTTATAGATAATCTTTACTGTGTGATTGGTCATTGAATACATATTAACAAACTTTTTATCAAATTCTCAATGTTCGCAAATGCACTCACCATTTATAAGTTACTCCCAAAGAAATCTCTTAACTGAAAGGCAGTATATAATGCTAAAATGGCTTCCAGGAATCTAAATAAATCACATCTTTTTCAGTGTTACTCTAAAAGGTTACCAGTATCATAAAATCTTCGATTAACAAAAGATCTTAGAGATGAAATTTTTCACTTCGTAGAAAAGGAAATGATGTCTAATAAAAAGAAGATATTCATTTACTATTATAAGTCTGGGAGCTTTAAACTAAGCCAAAGTTTCATTCTCCTGTTAAACTTTTCATTTAGGATTAAAACAGTAAATGTGACGGAAGCCTAAAATGTTAACGAAGCACATACATATTAATGAATACATAGCCGCTCAAATCAAACAATGTCATTTCAGAAAGTTGTTTACCAAAATCATCTTTTTATCAAATACCTAGGGAAGATGGGGGCTTTACTGTTGCTGAAATCACATGTCTTTTTTTTAGGTTATAGTCACTATAGTTTTGCTACCCACCATACAACTGCATATTAATGCCTGAAAATAACAGATGGTCTCTTAAGCAAACATATTTTCACTGTATCATCAGCATAAAGTTAGATACAGATTGCTTATTTTCGCTCTGACGCAGCTTCAGTGAACTCATCATTAACACATCTTTGTTAAACTTAGGTTTAATAATAACTCAGCTGTATCTCCAGAGTATAATGTCAGAGGCAAAAGTGTTGTGGCTAAAAAAAAAGATTAATAAGCCAATTATTTTTCTTCACTTTGTCAAATTTAAAATATAAAATTCTGTTTTGACTAATGCAGCAATTAAATTTGTTCAAATCATAATCCAGATACAAGGATGCATTATCATAAATGTGCTTCTGTTTGCATACCTTGACAGAAAAACTACTAACCAAATGAAGAGAGTGAAATGGAACTCAGAATTCTTTAGAGACTGCTGACCTGTTCTGCCTCCTGGGAAGTCTCTAGCTTAATCATAACCCACAGCAGTTACAAACTGTAAATTCCAGTGTCTTATATCATGTTTTCCCTCTGATAAATATCACTAAACTACAGATCTTTTTACTAAAGAGGCATTTTAAAATTAAAAACAACAACGAAAAAGGACTCAGCATTTCTAATCTATCAATGTAATATTAGGAAATGTGACATAGATAATGTTTTCTGAGACGCACATCAGCAATAGGTATTTTCAAGGGGTTAATTTAAAACTCAAGTATTAAATGAGTAGAGTTAAGTAAACAAAATCATTTGCCATGGCACTTGCCTTGCCAGTACATGGAGAATGAATGTTGTGGTGGCATGGTTTACCTATGAAAAAACTAATGCTTAAATGTGCTAAAGATTAGTATAAATCATTTTACATTGTTGAACATAAAACTAAGAGCATGAAGCATATTAACATATTTATAGGCATATCCATAAACACAAGTATAGATTTTTTTTTACTTCCCAAAGAATGTTTAATGAATGTATAGATTATAACATTGATTTTTCACAATTTCGTTCAATTGATTTAAACATGATTGTATGGAGAACTTATTATATGCCAGTGCTGTGCTTTGACAAAGTGTATAGCAATGCACAAAAGAGACAAGATTCCTGCTTTTCTGTAACTTACACATTTTAATAACATCAAGCTGTTGCAAGAAATTTAATACCTAAAATATGCCCAAGTTAACATAAGGTAATTAGAATTATTTTATACACTGCATTAAACTCATTAGAAAGTAATGAGTCCTTTTGTAGCATGGGGGGAAATCACATTACCAAAGAGTTTATGTTTATCTTCTTGTTAAGGTAAATTGCTGCATCTGTGAGTTTGACACCTAGTCCTGAGTTATAAGGTCAGATATTCAACTGTCAATTGAGTTACTTCATCTTATCAAGCCATTTTGTACACATCCAGAGAGAATATATCATGCTCAGATTGTTCCAATATACCCTTTATGTATTTTACTCCTACTTCAGACAATATTATATTACTGAGAGCCAAGACTTTGTCTTAGAGCCTTAGACCAGGTTCACTCACATAATAGGTGTAATAGTCCATTTACAGTCTGTCTATATACTGAAAGTAGGTATGAAACTATTTAGGGGATTGATAACTAAGAGGAAAATTAGTATTACAAGGGCAGGTGCTACAAGAATTAAAGAAAGAGCATAGTAGTGATATGGAAGAGGAATGACATATATTGAGTACTCATACCAACTTTATGATTTGATAATATTTTCTTCAGTTTTCAGATCAGATAACTGAGATATAGAGCAGTAGTCTTCAAATAGGGTGTTTGTACTCCAAGATTATCCATGTAGGTGAGGAAGAACACATTCAAATGTTTATTTATTTTTACTTTATCATGCCCTTTATAAATACTTCTGTGGATGTTTAAAACTATTAATACAGTGTGCTTGTATATGATTCATGAATAACATATATATATATAATACCCACTATACTGTGTATATGTATATATAAACACACACATATACACATATACATATATCTATATATATATAGTGGGTATTTCAAATGTATTAAAGTTAAATGTTAATACATTTAACACATTAATACATTTAATACATTAAAGTTAAATGACTAATCCAAATAGAAGAAGCAAGGAAGTAAAACTGAGATTTGAGTTGTGAGGTTTTAACCTTGTTCTTCCATTCTGGAACTGGAAAATCTAGAAATTCCATTATTATGCCAAAGTTGTATTTTATTCTATATGATTTTGTTCACACTGTTCTTTTTCTCTAGTGTACTGTTCCTTACCTTTTTTTAGTCAGCCAATAAATATTTATCAAGTGCTTTTTATGGGTCCAGTATTGGACTAAGTCCTTAGAATATGGCAATATATCAGCCAACTGATATTCATTCTTAGAGACCAAGAATCACTTCCACTGTATCTTTTAGTTTTTCCCAATCCTTCTGATATGCATCTTTTAGAAAATTTATGATATCATACTGAATTCCTTTATATATCTGACTCTTCATGTAGAAAAAACATGGCAAATATGTCTTACTTTTTCAGTTTCTGGCACTCAGTACAGGCCCTGAAACATAAGATTTCAATAAAATAATAATTAACCAGAGGAGGGTGAGAGTTAAAGTTGGGATGTGAAATGTTTGCTTAGTAAAGAAGTATGTTCCAAAACTTGGAATTACAAGTAAGAGAGCAGTGATGCCAGTCTGGCTGGAATAAACAATTTAGGAAAACAACATATGGCTTCATATAATATTTAATTCAACTAGCAGAATAAAGTAGCAGAGAAAGCTCTAGTGAATGTCAGAAAAAGTATAAATTTAGGATTTCAACCAGTCTAAACCACTATATTTAAAGTACTGCCAGAAGGAAGAACAGTATCATGGGTAGATCAAGAAATCAGACTCTATGGGCAAAATTATATGTTAAATGATAGCTTGGGATATCAGGATTCCAGGTCACAGAATTGCTAACTCCCTTCTCAATGTTATGTGGTCTATGGACAATAGATGGCAAAAGCTCCTCACGGTGGAGCTGAGGTATTTACATAAACCTGGTTGAAATAGTTTACCAATAATTCTGCCTTCATGGCGAAAGGAAGACTCATAACAACTCAGGTTCTAGACTCAGGTGTCATACTTTTCTATGGATTTATAAAAGGTTTTTAAATTATGCTCTTTACTAAATAGGAATTGAGCCAATTACTCAAAATCCTTGTGGTGTAGCATTCTGTGTTTTCAACAAAAATCTACTCTGAAGAAAATAAATATCTCCAGGCTTTCAGTGAAGGAGTCAGCAAACTACAGCCAGGTGGCCAAATCTGGCTTATCTCCTTTTTTTCCTTTAAATGAAGTTTCGTTTTGTTTTTTTTAATTAGCACCACCCTACCCTTGTGGCTTGCTTTCTGTCTGCTCTCTGTGTCCATTCACTGTGCATTCTTCTGTGTCTGCTTGTTGTGTCATCTTGCTGCACCAGCTCTCTGCGGGTGCGGGCCATTAGCTCTCTGTGGGCAGAGGTCATCAGCTTTCTGTGGGCGTGGGTCCAGGCCATCAGCTCTCAACAGGCATAGGCAAGCTTGCCTTCACAAGGAGGCCCTGGGACATGAACCCAGGGCCTCCCATATGGTAGACAGAAGACCAACTGATTGAGCCACAACCACTTCCTTAAATAAAATTTTATTGGGACATAACCATACCTATTCATCTGCATTTTATCTATTGCTTTCATACTTCAACAGCAGAGTTTAGTAGTTGCAACAGAGTCCATGTAGCTTACAAAGTCCAAAATATTTACTCTCTGACACTTTATAGAAAATGTTTACTGACTCCTTTTTTAAACTCTTATTAACACATACAAGTCAGCGTTCCATGCCTTATAGGCCACATGAGATTGGAAATGTAAAATGTTACAATCTCTATGGAGGGGAATTTGGCAAAAATAGACAAGTTACACATGTAAATACCCTTTTGTTTAGCAATCCTGCATGTCAGTATCTAACACAAAGATATACTAACCAAAGAACTAGATAAGCTGGTGCAAAGTATAGCTATACACAAGACTGCTCACTACACCACCATTTAGATTAGAACAAAGCTGAAACAATCAACTTTCCTTCAAGAGGGGACTGGTTGAATAATCATGAACATCCACGCAATGGAGTACAATAGAGTGGTAAAAGTGGATGAGAAATAACTCTGTATACTACAAAGGAGTGATACTAGTATTTAAAGTTGAGTGGACTAAAGAAGATTAAAGTATGTATAGCATGCTACTGTTTAACAAATGAAGGAAGATTATAAATATAATATCTTACATATTTTATTAATAATAAACCAGTGGAAATGTGAAAGATAGATACACTATAAAATTGGTAAAAATGTTTATCTATAGGTGAAAAGGGAATAGGGCAGACAGGACAGACTTGTGTGAATGCCCCTTGATTTTAGATTTGATTTGGAGACACTATAAATATTTTATATAAATATTAAGAGATTATATGGAAAGCAAATCCCTACGAATGTAACAAATTAAATGGGGCATGAAAATGATAGCATATCCTCAGAAAGAGGAGTTGTGGTAGGTCCTCAAAGATAGCCAAGCCCTAAAAGTCAAAACAGAATTTGCAGATGTGATTAAGGATACTGACTTTGAGAAATTATTCTGGATTACCTGGGTGGGGCCAATCAAATTTCATTATCATATCTAAGTCCTCTTTCCTGCTTGTAGTCATAAAGAAATGTGAGCACCAAAGAAGGTTAGAGAGATGTGTCATTGCTGGATTGAAATAGAGGAACCGGGCCTTGGAGAAAGCAACGTGGGTAGCTTCTAGAAGCTGGAAAAGGCAAAGAAACAGATCTTCTCCTAAAGCTACCAGAAAGAATGCAGCTCTGACAACAACTTGATTTTAGCTGAGGAACAGGCTTCTGCCCCTTGGAACTGTAAAACAATAAATTTGTATTGTAATAAACCACTAAATTTGTAATTTGCTATAGTAGAGGTACAAAGCTAATGTGGAAAATGTTCCAACTGACATTAAAATACAGTAATTTTTCTACATATCTTATTTGGGTTAAACCCTAAGGGAATATAGTACTGCAAAAGTTCTTGAACTATTTTCAGTAATTGCATTATTGGTTAGTGCTTCTATTTTACGCTGACTTAAAAAGAAAGTGAGTAATTATATTGGTGTTGAAAACCAAGGAAATTTAGCATGTGAGAAAAGAAGTATAGATCTAAGATTAATGAGGTAGAGAAAATATTTTATGGCCTTAAATTAGAAAGGAAGTGTCCTTAAAACTCCAGGAATTACTTTATCTTAAAAAAAAAAAAAAAGCAGCTAAGAACAATGACCAATCTGGTGAGCTCCTCTTTTCCCCAAATACTATTTTCCCTTCAACTAAACAAGACTTGAAGAAATGGCTAATTTGAGATCTGGAGCAGGAAATGCACGATGAGCTCTTTCACACTAACAGGCAAGGATGCCATCAAAGACTACCAGAGTTCTCAGGAGTCAATTGAATAAGTTTCACTGACCAAAATGAGGATAATTTGAGTATCATTAAGGATGATAACTGCAATGGATTCACAAACATAAAATTTGACCTAATCTTATGAGCTCCCCTTTTGTTATTCCTCAAAAAACTTAACTGGTCACTTTTGAGTTATGATAGATAATTAATTAACCATTTTGAAACCAAATAAATAAAGGAAAATAATCTAGCATTGCATCTGCCTTTTTTTTCTCAAAGTGTACCTCTGTATAACCAAATAGTAGATGAGGGGGTGTTTTGTTTTATAGAAGTGTTCCAGGGAATAAATGAGGGAATTTATTGGAATATCACAATTTTGCAATATTTACTGAATTATTGCATGTAGGCACTGAGAATGATAGTGAACATCATCAGGAAGAAAAAAAAAGACAAACAAATCTTAAAAAAATGAGCATAAAAACAAAAATTATTGAACATTGACCTTGAATCTGTTTAAGCTTCTAGATCTATCTAATATATAGGTAATGTGGGAGTGAGAGGTACCTTTTATATGATACCATCTGCATAGAGTGTGCAAGATCTATATAGTAAGAAACTACAGAAATGACTGATTTTCTCCAGCAAGTAACTTGAAAGGAAAAAGAAACATAAAAGAGGTTAAAAGGACTTAAAAAGGTTTATTGCAGTGCATACTACTTATTTGAACTCTAATGCAAAGAACAAGCAAAGAAAGAAAAAATGAAAGTAAAAAGGAGAAAGAGCAAAAGGGTGGGAAAAAAAGACAGAAAAAGTAGTAATAATAGAATGTCAAATATTCACTAGATATTTGATGGTATTAAAAATTATTAATTTACTTTACATGTCCACTTAGTTTACATGTTCATTTATTTTACGTGCTGTGGACATTTTTGAAAACCTTATCTTTGGAGAAGCATATTAAAAGATTAATGAAAAAAGTGAAATGTCTGTTATGTGTTTCAAAATAAAATTGTGAGTGTGGTTTGGTGTGATATTGGGTGGGGGTGGCGTGCTATTTTGGGGTGGATAGAAGTGGGCTGACTATAGATAAACAAGATTGCCATGATGATTGTTTTTTAAAATGGGTGATGGATACATGGAGGTTCATTATACGTTTCTTTCTATTTTTCTCTATGTTTGAAAATTTCCATAGAAAAAAGTTAAAGAAGGAGAAGAAGAAAAATTTCTGTAGGGAGTTTTTCAACCTGCAATTAAGAAATACTTTGTGTGTGTGTGTGGTACATTCATTGCATTTGATGAGTGCATTGTGGAGCATTGCTACACAACATGGATTATAGTTTATGTTGTGGTATACACTCTTTCCCTGTCCATTCAGTGGGTTATGGCAGGATATATAACATCCTGTATCCATCCCTGCATTATCATGAGGACAACTCCAAGTCCCCAAAATACCCCAATATCACACCTCTTTTTCCCCTCTCCCTGTCTTGAGCAACTCCTGAGGCCACAGTCTCCACATCAATAATATAATTTCTTCCATTGCTGGAGTCACAATAATTCTACAGTAGAATACCAGTAAGTCCACTCTAATCCATATTTTATTCCTCCATCCTGAGGACCCTGGAATGGCAATATCCACTCCATGTTTAAATTGAGAGGGGGCTTAGATCCCACATGGCTGATGAATGGAATTTTCCTGCTTGCAGCTGTTGATTCTCTTGGTTCCCTGGTGTGGTGGTTAACCATCCTCACCTCCCTGTTAGTTGACCTGGGTAAGTTCAACAAACCAGAGAGTAGGTATTGAAATTCTTCTGATGCTCAGGGCCCAGCTGGTACACAGACAGTCCAGAGATTCATACACCAACCCCAGCACCAACCACAGGTTCAGTAAAATGGACAAAAAGGCATGTATAAAAAGGACACATCTGAGTCCAACTCCACCACACTCAGGAGCACAAATTCCAAAGTAGGGCCCAGTGGCAAGGCACTGAATTCCAGATCCATCTGTCACAACCATAGGACCTAGGTGTCTCCATATCCCTCAGAAGCACCACTACCTGGGGTTCCATCTACTTTGGCTATCTCTGAGATCTTGCTGAGATGTGTGTAAGTGCAACTTCTCTGATAACCTCCTGACTCATTTTGAAGTCTCTTAGCCATATCAATTCATTTGTCTTTACCATTTCCCCCTTTTATTCAAGGTCTTTTTCTAGTTGCATCACAAGGTGGTGCTTGGTAGTAATCCCTCAGCACCAGGGAGGCTAATCCCCAGGAGTCATGTCCCACACTGGGGGGAAGGTAATGTATTTACATGCTGAGTTTGGCCTAGAGAATGGCCACATTTGAGCAACATGGAGATTCTCAGGAGGTAACTCCTAGGCACCTTGGAACTTTAGGCCTAGTTGAAATTTCAAGCAAACAGGTTCATAAGCATAGTCATCAGTATGAAGAGGCTATCAATGGACCATTCTTCTTTACTGTTTTTTGCCCTTGTACTTGGGGGATTATTGCTGCTCCACAGGGAGTACAACAGAGTTTCCCAGAATGGGAAGCCAGCACTCCCTTAGTTGTGTGAAACTCTACCCACTATGTCAATACCCAATGAACATCTGAACATAGGTATATACCCTATATGCATGCCCTAGAGAACTCCCTCCCACCCATGCACCCCCCATCAATGACACCCCACATCAGTGCTCCTCCCCTGCCATAGTTGAACCCCTCTGTGATCCAAAACTTCTTAAAAAATGAAGTCTAATATATTACCAAATTCAATTAATAGGAAAAAGAAATAGTAATTACAGGTTTAAAGATAAGGAATAGAATACATAATTTAGAAAAACTAAAATAAAGTAAAAAATAAATTGAGGTATTAAAAAATGAAAAATATCATTAAAAAATTTTTTTAATGTTTTGCCCTTCATCACTATAATAGGTGTCGCCCTGGATATACAGTGGCAAGGTCATCTTTCCATTTCCTCCTCAGTGTCTACATCTTATTGTTATTATTATTATTATGTTTTTAAAAAAATTTTAAGTCACAGTAAAGTCACATATAGAATACAGGAAACTCCCATATACCCAACATCAAACCCTTTTCCCACTTCTCCAGCAATGATCTTTTTACATGTGGATGTTACATTTGCTGCAACTGATGTACAGATATTGAAACATAGATGCTAACCATGGTTCCATTATGGTTTACATTATGGTTTAGACTGTACAATCTAAAATGTAAAAGATATACTTTTGAAAACTTCCCCTAACAGATGCTCTCCTGAGAGGTAAATCTGAAAAACGTGTTTCTGAAAATGACTATTTACCCTAAAATAAGTTTATAAAAAGCTTTTCCATTTTTAGTTCTAGTGGACATAGCCCTCAATTTTATCCCAATTCTAAATTTATTATGTACTTAACAGTAAAGTGATTTTGTACTATAATTGTATCACTCTTCAACTTTCTACTGCTCATTTGTGGCAAGTTCTCTTTGCCCTGTAGAATTTCAAGTTTCCTGTTTTAGTTATGAGCTATTCAGAGCAAGAATTAGATATAGATAGCTTAACAATTCTTCAACTGAACTTTATCAGCACATCCTTTAAAAGACCAAATTCTAATTCCTCAGAATTAGATCCTAGAAGGCTTGCCTGGGAAACTCCAGGATGGACTCTTTTTACAACTGCCCCAGGGTTTGCAATTTGCAATTGAAAAATAAGAGGCTGAAAATCTTTCCTTCCATTTTCAAGCTGTCACTAATGTTGTTTTCTTTCCTTGATTAGAAGATCTATGAGGATTTTACATGATAATATAAAGTTTTTCTCAGATACCAAGGAAAAGAGGCCATACTGCCTCTGATAATAGTTTCGAGAAACACACAAAATAATCTCGCAGTTCATGAAAGGATAAAAGAAGAACATCCCTGTAGTCTAGCAACTGCCAGAAAAAGCTCAAAAGGAATAGTATAGGTTGTGAAGTCCACTTATATTCTAACAAAATCAATTAGACACTTTCTTTCCTCTAAAAGGATGGAGATTTATTCCTTAAGGGACTTTAATAAGCAAACAATGGAATAGAAATGAGTTGTTTCATTAAAAAATATTCATTAATTCTTAACAAAATAGTGAACTTAAGTAACTGAGTATAACTTCCTCTCTATGAGGATATAAAGGTCTTTATCAGATCTTGAATCCCCATTTGCAAAATCCAAGTAAAAAGACAGGAACAAAAATGCATCCTACAGTAGAGAAATTTAAAAATTATTTATTCATAATTTATTCCAGTAGTATGAAAATTAGGAATCCATTCATAAATTTCCATTTCATTTGAAGCTAAACACCTAGAAACAGTATAAACTATATAAATTAAAAGACCAAAGTTTGCTACATATTCAATCCAATGCAAACTCTTCCTTCTGTCCTTCCTTCTTTCATCAGGCAGATTAACTCCCACTTATAATTGAACTTAGTTTAAACATTTTCAGCCTTCCATCATCAGTCCTCTAGCCTCATCCAGAACAGAGGTGATAACTCCTTCTCTCTACGGTATAACTAATCTTTTTAGAAATGCAAAAAACTCTCTCAAACCATTGAATTCCCTAAGCCTTATATTACCACTGGAGAATAACAGGTACAATATACATGTTTAATAATAAATTAATTAATTCATTTTATAATAGGCTTCAGTCTCAAAATCAAGACATTATTTTTTAATTAGATATAAAAATGAAATCTTATCTCACATTTATAAGAAAAAACATTTTTATCAAAAATTAAATTGAACATTGAATTTTTTCCCTTTCCTGTTTTACTATTGAAAACAAAAATTACCATTAATCATCACACAATTTAATTGAAATAATTTACATGAAAGTGCTTTGTAAACTGTTATACTATATACAAATAAGGTATTATTACTAGCCATCTGTTCTTCCATATGATGTTATAGTTTTGATTATGCAAATAAAATTCTACTGTGCAAAAAATATTAAATGGTAAAATCTTGTCAAAATAGTGGCCAAAAATGTAAAACAGTTATGTTTAGTTGGGTAAGTAATTACATATATATTCATTTTAGTGTTTTAAAATTAAAAACTCATGCAGACCAAGAAGATATAATTCCATGAAAGAGAAAATAAGACATTCTAATTTCCATTTCTTACATTAGAAATTTCTAGACTCTCTCATACATTAAGTTCCAGCCGTAGGAAGTAAATCAATATATACAGATCAGTCCATTATTTCATAAAAAAGATGAAATAAAAATGACTAAAATCTATGCATTTACTACTACTTGTATACAAGGTTTTAGAGATTGCACTAAAATCTCTTCTCTTCCATTCTTTAAAGCTAAGCTCAAATAACTCTCTCCTGATTAACCTACACCCTCATCCAGAGTATTACTAAAGAATATAAATGAGATTTACCTTCAATTTACATAATAATCGTGGTGATTTACATAAAATTTACATAATAACAATCATAATTAAGTAGCATTATCGTAATGGTTATAAAAACAACCATGATAAATAACATACACTGATACAAGTTTGACAGAGAGAGGAACTTTAAGCAACATCCATATTTATTTTATTGTCTCATTTTATTGGAAATGTATTCCTGTTATTAATCTCTTGTAATATTTGTGTTTAACTTTAAAACAGAGCTGTAGGGTTTATTACTTCTTTATTGTGAGAATAAATATCATGTGTTCTGATCATCTGAATACCAGGAATGCATTCACAAATTTTACAATTCATCTGATGCCAAATATCTAGAAACAGTTTGGGTGGAGGAATTAATTGATCAACTTTTAATTATTGTACAATTGTAATATGTTTTCTTTTTCCTTTTCCTTGTTTCTCCCAGTTCTTCTGTCTTTTTTATCAGTTTTGCCTCATATCTTTTCACTCAACTATTTCTTCCTAAAGTGTTCTTATACGTTAACATTTTTATTCTGTTGTGTTTTTTTTCTCTCTTGGATGATTAAATCTCTCATTTGATTTGCTATTTTTGGCACAATGAATGAATGGCCCAACATGTTGCAAAAGGTGAGTCTTTCTATACAGAGGATTATATTAATTAGGACTAGATTTGCCTACAAATATAAGAAAGTCCAAATTAACAGTGGATTACATTTAAAATTTATTATAGAAATTTTTAGAAATATTTTGTTTAGTTCTTATACAAAAGTTTTGAGATTCACAGCTCAGAATGAATGGCAGTTCTATCCCATAAGGTCCTCAAAATCCAGGTTTCATTCTACTCACCATTCTTCCATTCTTAATGAGTGACCATTTTCCTCATAGTTCAACTATATACCCATTCACATTCAAGGGACCAGATGGAAAAGGAAACAGTAATAAAGGCAAGCCCATATGCTAGTTGTCTCATTAGATAAGTTCCTAGAAGCTGCCAAAGGACATATCCTTTTATGGTCAGACACTTTCTGTTATAATCCATTATTTTGGGCACCTAAATAACTGTGCACACTTTTCTTCCCACACATAGAATGCAAGCACTCTCTCCCCAGAGAAAGCAATCCCAATGTCTCTTCCAGTTATTACACACAGTTCAAAGTTTAGGAACTCTGGATGACTTGTCATTTTCTCACACAGGGTATTATAGCTCCTCATGGAACAATAACTTGTAAGTTAAAAGAGAAGTTGTCTGTCCCCATCCTAATATAGAATGACAGCATTGGAACAGAAGTACAGTCAAAGACTCACATCTGGGAAAGAAAATAAAAGGAAATAGTAGTCATATTTCCACTGAAATTACGGCACTCTCTTGGGAAGGAATTATGAAGTCTTCATTCTCTGATAGTTGAGTAATTTCCTTGATTTTCCCAATCTGATTAACCTTGATTTTGATTTCTGAGAAGAACTACATTTTCCTTTACCCTCTTTGACCACATTAATGCTTGCCATGGGGCCCTTGCAGAGGCTCACAGCTTTTATAGCCTACTTCTTGCTCATGCAGGTTTCATGCAGCACCCCTAAGGTGTTTAGTTGATCAATCACAGATGCCATTGATTTCTTGGGATACGATATTCTCAGCACCTTAGTAGGCTTCTGTTCAAATTATGTGTACATATCCACAGGCAAGAAACTAATCCAGGCATAGTCTTTAAGTTTAAAGACTTGATATTTATGCTATTCTTTCTGTTTTGCCCACTCAACTCTCCACATAATGATCAAGTGGAAGCCATCTGGAACAATGAACCTCAGGATGAAAGTTATGCCTTTAATCCTGTCACAATCAGCATGCTACTGACCTTATGACAGGGCTCTTGACTCCTCTCTTTGACTTGGAAGTATTTTCAAATCTGAAAGTCTCCAAATTTCTAGAATATTGGGCAATTTGAATTGTGGCCCCAGACAGAATGTGTCATCTATTAAATATGTCATTAAAATTATCTGCCTTGAAATTTTGTTATAAATTTAATTTTATTAACTGAGACAACACATGCAAATAATTTACAAAAATATTTGGCATATTCCAAATGTTCAATAAATAGTAACTATTACTGTTATTAAATTGTAGTATTTTATTAGTGTACTAGTAAATGAATCAATAAATTAAACCAGATAGTTAAAACAAAACTTGTGTAAATGACAATTAAGTAAGCAATATGCACAGCATTTCAAGTTAGTTGAAAAAGTGAACTGTTCAATAATTATTAAGTTTAGTGACTATTCAGAGAAATTTTTTTAAAAGTTAAATCATACCTTTATACCCTTCACAATAATAAATCTCAGATGACATAATTCCTAAATATTGGAAAATTAGAAGGGAAAATGTAGGTAAGTTTATTGTTTTGGGGTGAAAAGAAGTTCTGAAATAAATCACAAAAAAAATCCATATGATTTAGAAACTAAGAAAATTATTAATGTATTAAAAGAAAATGAATATAAGAGAATGTATTTATCAATTTAGATTATGGAAGACCACCTTAAAAAAGTAACAAGTATTAAACACAAGGGGAAAATATTAACAAAGTTGGCAATGTTAAAATTTAAAATTTCACGAGGACAAAAGCTATCACACAGAGTTCAAAGACATCATAATCATAAAAAATATATTTAAAACATAAAATGAAAGATTAATGTCTGGCTAACATAAAGAAATATGCAAATACTAAGATAATGAACTCAAAAGTATATGAGCAAAACATGAACAGCTTCAAAAGAGAAATTATAACTTACTACCATATATTGATAGGTGTTCTTATTCACCAGTTATGAATAAAAGAGTAATCAACCATTACTATGATGGTAGTCTTCAAAGAAAGAAACTTCTTTTTTCTTATTTAATTAAATGTATTGAGGTATAATTTACATGCAATAACATGTACCCATTATAAATTAACAGACCAATAGATTTTGGAAAATGTATATACCCTTGTAATCACCACCAAAATAAAAATATAGATTATTTCCATTTTCCCAAAAGGTTTACTTGTCCCCAATATAATATCCTGGTGCTGACTTATGCCAATTCCAGAGAAATTTAAAAATTTGTGAGCCAGTTGTTAAAATGTTGGTAGCTTGGCCATGTGAAAGTATTTACCTCACTTTCCAAAGAAGGTGTAACTGTCATGAAATTTAGGAACCCAATAACTGTCTTGAAATGTATAAAAAATAAGCAGAATCATATAGTGAATTTGATAAATCTATAATCTTAGTGAATAACTTTGACAATTTCTGTTAAAAACATATCAAACTGAAAAATAAAGTCATATGGTAGACAGAATTCTGAGATGGCCCTGAAGATTGCTATTCCTTTGCCTAGGCACATCTTTTCTCAAGTATTCAATCAAATACTACTCTAGGTACTGCTATGAAGGGATTTTTGCGGATGTAATTAAGATCTCAAAATTGCTGATTTTAAAAAAGGAGATTATCGTCTGTAGGTTGGTCTGACTTAGACAGGTGA
Source organism: Dasypus novemcinctus (assembly GCF_030445035.2). Taxonomy (NCBI): domain Eukaryota; kingdom Metazoa; phylum Chordata; class Mammalia; order Cingulata; family Dasypodidae; genus Dasypus; species Dasypus novemcinctus. The sequence goes on along the minus strand of NC_080684.1, from coordinate 55,238,268 downwards.
ATCCTTTCAAAAGACAAGGGCTTTTATGATGAATGAACAAGTAGGGGATTATACCAAATACCTTTGTTTGTACACTTTGAATGAATTATATGCAATAAAAATGGATTTTTTTGTTTGTTTGTTTAAAGGCAAGGGGGCTGGCAACGGACCTAGCTAGGTCCGTGGAGCTCTGCTCCGAGGGAGTGTGGCCTCCAGGCTTGGAAACTCCTGCAGGGCAGAGACCCAGACCTCAAGCACCTGGAAGCATTCACTGCACAGGGGAGCTGCTGCTCTTTGGTGTAAATTGCTACTGATCAGGGATAGTTTCTCAGAATTGAGTTAGAAGGGAGAGTTTAGGTAAATGAGGCCACCATGACTGCTTGAACACTTTAGAAGGGAAGAATGGAGTTTTGAGAGTGAAAGAGCTTGCTAAGAGTTAAAGAAAGTAATGAAAAGTCTAGCACTAGGGCTCTTCCTCCTCCCACCAAAGGTAAAACCCACTCTGATGATGCTGGCAGAATGCTCTGGGTTCTGGGATTCTAGGTTCTTGGCTTATGTTCCATAAAATAATTTAGGGACATGCCGTAGGGTAGGAAAGGGAGTAAAGAGTATATCAAGAATCAAGGAAAGAGGACACAGTTCTAGACAGGGATGCAGATGGGCTACAGTATAAGTCTCCTTCATGGGGCCCCAGGCTAAGCCTTTTTAAGACCTTTTCTTCCTCCCCCTTCACAATGTCGGGGAGGGGCCCTAGCTGTTTGCTGTTCTGATTAGTTGTCTCACCTGTTAGCTTTCAGGGGGCCAATGGTGAGGCCTTTGGTTTGAAGGTATCCAGGGCTTTGCCTTGGCCCCGGGAAGAGTTCCAAATGGGATCTCATGGCCAGGGGCTCGCAGATCTTTCTGGCAGCATTCCCCTCAAGCAGTTTCTGGGCACAGTCTCACAGCCATGTTGTCTAGCAGGCATGTTCTCTGCTGGGTCTCAGCTGCCTTCCCTGTTTCCTATACTAACCTGGCTCAATGAAAAGTCCAAGGATTGCTCTAAAGATAAAGCCACCAAGAAGTCGAGTGAGAAGGATCATGGCAGGAATGAAACTCAAAAGAGGCACAGCACTTTCTGTGGTAGCAGCAGCACCAGGTCTCACTCCAGCTCTACCTCCAGCTCTGGCTCCAGCACTAGCAGGGGTTCAAGCTGTAGTTCCAGCTCCTCTTCAGCCTCTAACCACTGGCACAGTTCCAGCACATCTCACGGCTCCAGCTCCATTAGCTCCTCAAGCTCTTCAAGTCTTTCTTGGCCAAGACAGGAAAACAGATGGCATTCTTGTTCCAAATCCAAACCACACAGAGATGAAAAGAAAAGGAAAAGGCAGTGTCCTTCCCCTAACCCACCAAAGTGCACACTGGGAGGCTCACCCATAATGTGACCAATGATCACATCATGGAGATATTTTCCACCTATGGGAAAATTTGATTGACATGCCCGTGGAAAGGATGCATCCCATCTATCCAAAGGCTACACCTATGATGAGTTTGAGAAGTCGTATGAAGCAGAGAAGGCACTGAACACATGGAGAGAAGGCAAATAGATGGCCAGGATATATTGCTGCTGCTGTGCTGTCCCCCTGGCCTTGGCTGCCCTCCCCTCCCCCACCCCCCTAGCATTTCAGCCCTCCCAGGAGAAAGCTGCCATCATCTCCCAGATGGTGCAGGCCACCTCCATGGATGAGGAGAAGGTTCCATTTTCCCTGGTGCAGGTCTCCTGTGCACTGGCCATCCCTGTCTCTAGGCTGTAGTCCCCACAAAAGTACTCACGCTCCAACTCTTCAGGATGAAGCAGGGCCACAGAAGGTCCTTGACCCCTGAAACTTACATGCCATCTAACCAAATTTTGTTACTTTTCTAGCCAAAGGAGAATACATTGGAAAGGAAATCCCTAAATCAGCGGCATCAATGGAGACATTTCCTCTGAAGGCTACAAACCAACTACAGAAGTGTTGGTTTGGGGTTGTGCCCATAAAGATACCCTCCAGTGGCTCTGGCTAGAAAGCTCACTATTTCCTAATTCTGCAGAGAATTAGTTCAGAGGCAGAGCCAGCAGAAACAGCAAGCAAAGCTGCAGGGTGTTCCTGCCGCCCTGCTTTGGCACATTCCTCTTTTCTCCAAATGGCCCAGGGCCATTTGGGAGCCTGGCCATGCCCCACGTGGATCTTTTGAGAACACAGGTGAGCACTTCATGTTTGCGCTCTCCACAGTCCCTGTGCTTCAAGTCCTCTTCTGACACCTAGGGAGAAGAGCCCCTCTCTCATCCTGCATTAGTTGGTGTGAAGGATTCCTTACCTGTGCTCTCTAGTGTGCCCCATACCTCCCTTTCTCTGCAGTTGATGAGCTGTTTGAGAGCCAGCTCAGCAGGGTTACAGGAGCCACCTGTCTGGAAGCCAGTCTTGGTGGTCTTGCAGGTTAACTTTACAAAGTGTACACTGTTGTTTTGTTGTTTTGTTTGGTTGGGGGTTTTTTGGGCTTTTATTGTACATTCAGTGCTATAAAGTCTCTGCTTTGAGTTTTGTAACTTTGTAGTATTTTAAATAATGTCGTGTTTTTGTACTTTGTTGGGTAGAATGAAAGAGTTGTGTTGAATAAACCTAGGATTAAAAGAAAGAAAAAAAGACAAGGGTTATTACTGAAGAAATAAATAAATTCAAGTGTGCAAGGGATTTGACTGAAGGGAGATAGCCATTGCCAGCTTTGAAGATGGATGAGGTCACATGATAAAGAATCTAGACAACCTCTAGGAGCTGAGGGCAGCCCCTGGCTCACCACCAGTAAGGAGATGGGGTTCCGCATGCACACTGAATTGAATTCTGCCACAAGCACATGATATTAGAAGAGTACACCGAGTTTCAGATGAGAACACAGCCAGCAGATCTCTTCATTCTGGTCCCAAGAGACTCTGAGCTGAAATCAAGCTACCCCATTCCTGGACTTCTGACCTAAAGAACTGTGACTTAATAAATGGATGTTGTTTAAAACACTGAATTTGTGGTTATTTGTTATGCAACAATGAAAAACAAACACAAGTAATAGGTGACAAATATGAAAATTGACAATCTCCATATAAATACATATTTATAGAAATAAATCTAAAGAAATCCATGTAACCCCAAAGATAAAAGAAACATATTCTTTCCAAGATAATGTGGAATATTTATAAAAAGTAAGTCACAAAGGCAGTCTCAATAAATTTCAAAGAATTCATATAAAACCATGACAACAGAATACAGTGTATTTAAAAGAAAAATCAACAATAAAAAGATAGTTTATAAAAGAAACTGGCAAACTTAAAATGAACTAAAAATTGTCAACTTAAAGAGAAATCAAAGGAAGTATACAAATTATTTACAATTGAATATCAATGGAATTAAAACATAAAAAATTGGAATTCATCTAAAGCAGTCATTTAAAAGGGAGTTTCCTAGTCTGAAAATAAATAATATGAACATTCAATTCCAAGAGGCAGTAAGAGAAAAACAGGTAAACCCAAAATTAAAGGGGAAAGGAGTAACAGATCAGAGTTGTAATCAAAGAAGTAGAACAAAAGAACAAAATAATATAAATAATCAACAAAATCAAAATCTGCTTCTTTGGGAAAAACTATTAAAGCATATAAACTCTGAAAAAAATAAATAAATGACACAAAAATCTAGGTTTTTAAAAAAGTTACAGTAATGGCTTTTTTTTTCCTTTTTAAATCCCAGAGGCTTACAAAAACAACTTTATTTAAATAAATTTGTAAACATTAAACTATCATAAGTTTATAGAAAAATATATGTCACTACAATTGATGCTTGAAGAAATAAATTTAAAACAATTGAATGAAATTGGTTATCAAAAGGCTTCCCAGAATGACAAAGCCCATAATTTTTGTAAGTGAATGTTGTCAATTCTGCCAATTACAGACCATTCCAATCTTATACCAACTATTTTAGATAAAAACAAAAACAAGTGAAAACATTTCAACCTACTTTTAGGGCAGGTATAACATTGACCCTAAACTGGAGGAATATGTTCTATAGACTGGGTTTTATTTTAGAATATGAATCTAAAAATTTCAAGTAAAATACTATACATTCAATTCAGTTCAGCTGTATGAAACTTAAAATTCTGTGGCCATGAAGAGTATACCCTGGAATGCAAGTAAAATCTAACTGGGGATTAAGCAAAACTATGCCCTATATTAAGAGATTAAAAGAAAAAATAAACGATATGCTCATGTGATACAGTAAAAGCTTTTTGATGGAATTCAACATCACGATTTTTAAAAAATTCTTAACAAACTAAGGAAAAGTGAATCTCCTAATTCAATAGTTTGTGTCAAACAAAAATCAAATTTTAGTGCTCAATTTGAAAGCATTCTCAAAATCAATTTGGGGGAATACATGGGCTAGAGTTTCCACAGTTTTGAGTGACCACAGTTGTGAGACATGCAGAAAGACACTGTTCACCCCCAAGAATATGGTAAGGAGAGACAAAAGCAAAACTGATCCTTTTCTCTTCTTTTTTTCTATGACCATGCCTCTTTCCTCTGGACCTAGGCCAAAGTTATCTCCCTCTACCAGTTCCATCTATCTCTCTGTTTCCTTAATGATAACACTAAAATTTCTTGCTGTTTCCCGTCTCTTGCTCCTCTGATTATAGCTCTTGGACAAAAAGTGGGACAATAGTTGTGCTAATTTTGTACTTAGAAAGGAACAAAATCACTGTTTGAATATAAAGAGGATGGACCTTTTACATTTAATCCTGGAAATACTTGGTTATCCATTAGGAAAAAGAAAAAAAAAAAAGTCAAAACTGAAATAAATATAATGTGGATCACCAAAGCATAAAACATCTCAAAGAAATTTAAAAATGAATATATGAATTAACTCATATGAATATATAAATTTATATCTCTGAAATAAGAATGTCTTAGACCAGAATATAATGATAGTGCATAATGTAAAATATAAATAAATTTGACTTCATTAAAGTATAAAGTTTTATGCATCAAAATAAATTTAATGAAGTGAAAGATAAGTCAGGGATGGAAAAAACAAAATCAATATACTTATAAAAAGATTAGTATTTGCATATATAAAGAACTCTTAAAAATCAATAAGAAAAATAACATACAACCCAAAAGAAAAATGGGCAGACAACATGAGCAAAACATTCAGACAAATTAAAACCTAAATGGCCAATAATTATGTGAAAAGATGTTCAAAATTACTGGTGATATCAGGAATATGACAATTAAAACTACAACGAAACAGCATCCTACACTTATAAGATAGAACAACTTAAGGCAATCAGTACAATAGTACAAAGTCCTGATTGAGATGTGAGAAAATTTGTACTCTCCAATTTGGCATTATTTAGTAAAGGTGAGGATGTGCATGCCCTGTTATGTATCAATCCCACTCTTATAGTCTGAAAACCTATCAGTAGAATAAATATAAAATAAAATTCAGAAATACTATCAAGTATTCCTTTTACTTTCCTTCTTTGTGTGAATTACAAAAAAAAAAAAGAGGAACAGGAAGAAATGACACTATAAAAATTTTAACATCTCGAACAATATTAAATATTGTTTTATTCATACACATATGTGCTAATAGTAAATCTACGTTGATGGAAATGATAAACTGGAAGTTCATTATAGTGGGAAATTCTTAATAAAGAAGAGAAATGGACTTAAGAGCTCTTGGGAAGCTGTAAGTTAATTTAAAAAAAAATATGTGACCTGTAAGAAACTAAAATTTTATAAAGCTTACTGATTGGGATGTTTTTTGGGTGCTATATTAATTTCTAAATTTCTGTATTATTGAAATGTGTGCTAATAGTAAAGAAAAATAATTAACTTGTCACCTGAAATAAAAATAAACTTACAAATTTCACAGAGGCAGCCTGGTGTAGCAAAAAAGGCTGAAGTTTGGGATTCAAGGAGTTGGGTTTTGTTTTTGGAATTTTGCAGATGCTAATCACTCACCACCAACCATCATGTTAAAGGCAAACGCTAGGAACCAAAGAAGGATAAAAATTATTAATAGGGGAGAGAGGAAAAGGGGGAGGGCATTAGGTATAGTTGAATTCCCTATATTCTCTACATGACTTCTGTAAACTAAAGTTTCTTTGAAGATAAAATGAAAAAATATATATAACGTATTTTATTACAGATAGACACAGAGTTCAGTAGAGGTACTTATTTCCATCCCTGCTCCTAGGTTTCCAGACTCACTGGAGACTGTGTGATTGCCACATAAGCATAGGACAAAAGATAGAACCAATTAAAAAGACTGGCTTGAGGCTTACTATGTGGAGATTCAAGAAACCAACATTATGTTTGAATTCTGATTCTGCCACTTGCTGGCTTTGTGACCTCACACAGGTTATTTAAGTCTGAGTCTGAGTTTTCACTTTGAGAAAGTGAAACAATTTACATCTGTCTTGTAGAGTTTTATGAAGATTAGAGATAAAAGTGCTTCTTATTTAGGAGAGTACCTGGCACATACACAAACACCCAATAACAATCAGTAGATTTTAACACTGAAGATAATCCCTCTTGGAACAATTCCTAAGATACTTGAAATTTTGTCAAATCAGAAGGAAACTTACTCATCTTACAGATAATTATTTTAAACTGATCCTACAAGCATATATGAATTCAAAATAATGAGAAATGTGATTATACAGACTAACAGACATTATGATTAATTTTAAAATAATATAGTTTCAATAAGCTCCAGAAATATTATTAGTGATTTTAAAACAAGGCAGATTGTCCACTGTGATCTGGTTGACTTAGAATTATGCACTGCTCAATCAGTTGAAATAGACTCTCCTAATGCTTGTCTAGAACAAACATGGAGATAGTTATTCATAGCTTAAGGATTTAAAAAGTTGTTAAAATAAAAGTGAGGTAAAAGTAGGAGAGGCTGGCCCCATCTAAAACATGTTCGGCCAGTCCTAGGATTAGTGGCCCTACCGATCATCATACCTGCCAAATGATGAGGGCATATGGGAACTGTTTACCAATAAAGTATATCTGACTTTTCTTTATCCTTCTCTGAGGCAAGCTGTAGGAAATTTTCTGCTACTTCATTGGTGACAGAGAGGAAGCAAGTTTTAATGAAAAGATCATGAGCTTTATAGTCAGATAGGCATGGATTTTCAAGACTGACCCCATCACTTAGTTCTGAATATTAGTTTTCTCACAAATAATAATGCTTCCCTCACAGTATTGTTCTGGGAAGTAAATGAAATAATATATGTAAACACTCATGATACAAATTAGGTGCTCAATAAATACTAGTTCGTTTTTACGTTTACTCTCAGTTTCAGGGAATGTCCTACTGTTGCCTCAGTTCAAACTAAAAATAAGATAAAGTGTTACATCATGCATAGGTACAGGTATTCCAGATGTGGATCAATGCCAAGAAGACTGGACTATATGTAAGGATGATAAAGCCAAGGTCATAACCCTTCTGATCTGAAAAGTTTATATTCCAAAATTTACATTTTGAAAAAATGGCTATATACTCTCACAAATTAGGAGGAACATTTCTAGGTGCCTCCTGGGAATCTGGATGGACATTTATGGAGAGCAAGGAGACTACTACAGATTGGGAAACAGGGAGCTCTAAGAATCAGCAACACAACAGAAGACTGCTTCGAGACAAGCATAGTAGCATGTGCAGACCACATGGGCATGCTCAGGTAGGAAATAAGAAAGCCTGGAAGGTACATAAATAAATTGCAAGGTAAAATTGTTGCAATCTCTCATTTCAAATGGATGGGTTGTGGAGGTCATCTCTGAGATTACAGGAGAAGTGGTGATAGGATTATACAAAGAATTTACTGTGAAAATTATAAGGAAATAATCACCCTCTAAAAAAGTATATGGATATGCAACAAATAAGGCATAGAGAATCTAAGACATAAAAAATTATAAAGAGTAGTAAAAATGACTATGCTTATTCTATTTTGGAGAGGTAAACTAGAGTATTACAGAACAAAGGAAAAGACTGAAATTATTTTAAAAAGACAACAATAAAATTTCAGACTAAAAAGAAGGCAAACAGAAATGTAAACCTATAGGACCCAGTTTACTGATCAGCTGAATTAAATCAGCTCTAATAATATGACACCTTTTCTAGTACAATATGTTCATTTTACACATAGCTCGGCTCTCTGTGTCCTTTTGTTGTTTGTGACAACAGCAATCATCCTATTTCCATTTGTTCTTTAAAATGTAAACAGAAGTAAGGCTGAAACCAACATTATCAAAAAGACTGTCCAAATGTGTTGATAACAACTTGGGATGTTTCATAGCTGTCACATTTAGACTCCCTTTATACAAATGATCCAAAACAAACCAATAAGCAACAACAGATCCTGCCCACACTGTGGAATTCTAATCTGATATTATGATAAGGGAATGCATGAAATATAAACTATTTTGAAGATGTTCTAACGTTTCTGTTCTAAATACTCCATAATTCATCACTTATTCCTTCATACTACACTTGTTTTAGAAGACCAGTATCTTTCTTTCCTGTTAAAAAATGCTCGAAATTAGCCTCTTGAAGTCAGTAGAAAGATGGGAATAAATCTGAGGGTTCAAAAGGTAGGGAAGTGATGGACAACTTTGCCATTTTATTTCTAATTTTAATCAGAAGTAAACTGGCCTGTAAACCTTCAATAGTGTAGATAGCATTTTGTTCAAAAAGTGCTGTACTTAGGTTGTGTGTACCATTAAGAACTGCCTCTAAGGGAAAACAGTTGCAGTACTCAAATTTTAGTTCTAAATTTAATTTTAGATTCCAAATGCATTCTACAATCTTACCAAATTTGTCATGAATTGATTACCCATTGCCTTGAAAAACCTGCTATTATTTCAGGAACTGGAATGACATTCTTAACTAAAATGTAACTTTCTAGAAGACAAGAACAATATTCTAAATTCTTTTCTGTTACCCTCATAGTGATTTTGCATTATTCTGCTTGAGTGCTAGAGCCTCAAAAATAGTGATTACCTGTCATAAATAATTCTTGTGAATTTAAGTATTACCTCTGGAGAACCTAAGTGGCCCAAAGTTAATTGTTGCTGGTATTCCAAAATATTCATTTTTCCCTTCCACTCTTTCTCTTTTATCAACCTCTTCTCACTTCACATCTTTGCTTCTTTTTTTTTCTTTTAACTGTATTTTCTATGACATAAACAGTGATGCCAATGACCATTTTGTAGTCCCACTGATGACACTCACAGCTAAAGGTGTTACTGACCAATGCCATATTTCCTAGGAAATGAGGAAGTGGAGGTGAGTTGGGCTAGCACTTTAACCCCTGACCAGAGTGCAGTTCAAGCAAAGGCTACACTAAAAATAGCCCCTTTTCCACTTTCAGTATCATTCATCATTTTTCATAAACCATAGAAAACATATTCTTTTTTTTGTGTGAAAATGTATTCTTTGATATCAGGATTTCTAGTTTATGACCTCTTTTATTAATTTTACTTTAATATATAACTGAAGAAATTTAAATTTTTTTGTTTTTATATTTTTTCTTTGAAGAAATTTATTTTTACATAGAAAACATAGTTTTCAAAAACAGATTACTGTTTTTCTTGGCTCTCTTGCTAAAAGCCTTTGTCATTTGAAACAATACATTCTTTCTTCCCTCTCATTTCCAGTAGCCTGTATGAACTATATTAAACTAGGTCTGTTTTAAAGTCTTTCATACTCTGCCTGCCAACATTTGTCCTAAGTGGGAAAAAACATAACAATAAGTTAGAAAGTGTAAGTTTTTCTGAGTTCAGAAATCTTGACAAAATGAGAATATGTAAGTATTCATTAATACAAATCACAGACCAAGGATTTAATTAGAGCCATCAAGAGTACACTTTGTAGAGCTCTCCTTTGGCATCCCTTGGTTTTTAGGCATTGATTAAATGAGGAGAAACTTTGAAAGGGGTGGATTCTCTGACACATATGAAAAAACTTGAGTTTCAAGGAAAATATTTTAGATAAAATGAGAACCCTTGCTGATCCTGGCCCACTTTCAGAGACACTCATACTCTAAGCTTTCGTTATGTCTGAAATAGGCTGTTAAGTGATTTTCCTTTATTTTTTTCTTTCTTTGCCTGAATGGGCCAGATCTAAACACCCACAGAGGTTTGCAAGGGTATTTCTTGAAAAATGGAAGTCAGTTATATATTTCCCCACTATTACTTACAATAGATCTTTACGTGTTTCTTTCATTTTAAGCTTATATATGTCAAAATTCCAATTGTCCAAATAAGCACAATATAATAACACAGGTAAAATTAAAGTTTTGAATGTTAATCAACTACAGCACTGGAAATTCTGAGCTCCACATTTTCTCAGACATCAGTTGAGATTTCTGAATATTATGTGCCTGTTTGGATTTAATAATGAGAAACAAGAACCTGCTGATCATGGGGAAATGGTCGTCACTCTCTTAAACTAAACTCTCCTTCTGTTCCATTTCTCTGCATAAGTAACAACAGGTTGTTTAGTCCAACTGTGATAACATCTTCTGCTATGAACATAAACTTCCCTGTTGAAAGTAACAACAGGAAAATAATACTGGGATCCCGCAGAAGAAGATAAACATCCACTTGAATGGAACCCACACATAAACAAAGGAGAAAACCTGTTATGATTATTAGGGTTTTCATCACTTTTTAAATTCAACATAATGACACAAATATCTATCAACATTGTTTTTGCCTTTTCTTTTTGACAATATCACTGTAGTACAACTAATAGAAAGAGATAAAGAAAGGAGGCCAGGAATTAAAAGTTCAAACTTTTCAAGCAGAAAATACTTAGAATAACATTGTTAAGATAGGTAACATAAATAAATGTATTTCATAGCCATTCACATTCATAAGCAAAAATATTCATTTCACACTGGGAAAATTCCAAAGCCTTAAAATGCATTAAAAGTGTTTTTATTTGTTATAATTATTATCAAGGTTAATTAAACCAACTTTCATGTCCTTTTCTCAAAGAAGTTAAATTGGAAAGCATCCCTCTTAATTGTCTGCATATGTTGTTTATATTAAAATTGTTTTATTTGCTGAAATAAAGTTTTATCCAGTTTGTGTAACTAAGAAGAAATTTCTAGCTCATTAGTAAACCAACTTATATGACCTGGAATAAAGTATTATTGCACTTAGTTTTCTTTGTTTAAGTTTTAGATTCTTTAGGTATCCAGATATAACATCTTAACTCATACTTGGAAATAGAAAGTTGTGAACAAAATAATCTACACTAACAATAGACAAAAGGATTTTAACGGGTACAGACACAAGCCATACACTTGCTGAGAGGGATGAAGAAATAGTCCCTTGGCTGGACTTCCCCAAATGGCTTTTAATACCTCAATGCACAGACCCCCAGGGAGGATCGCTGCCATGGTTCATGCCACACAAAGTATGCCCCCAAACCCCATCCTTTCTTTCCTCATGATTCAAATCCAAACCAGATTATTTTATGTGTATACCTTACTTGCCAAACCTAAATCACATCTGATATTCTAGCTACGCTGCAAAGAAGACTAAGAGCAGTGTCTTTTAAATCTTTATCCTCTGCATTCCTGAAAAAAAATTATTTATTGGAGAGGATTTTGAGAAAACTAATCCAGCTCCTTGATTTATTGTGTTCATAAACTAATGTGTTTATGAATAGAGGATAAATAGTTCAAGATTTGATCCCACAGATGCTAACTTTGAACACAACTAATATATTTTTTTAAATCTCATTTTTGTATTTTTCCTACTTAAAATGATCAGAAATTATCAGAAATCCATGAAACCCTTCTTGGAAGAAAACCAAAATGGATGATGAGCCTGTTGATTAATGTGTAGCCACAGTGATAATATGCATTTATTAAGATACAAGAATTATGCTCATGAGAGGGAGCATGAAATTAGCTATACACCAGGGGTTCCTAACAAAGGGTCCATGAGCTTTAATTGAAATTCAAAAAAACATTATTCTTGTGGGGATGTGTTGGTGTGGGTGTGATATATTTAGCAAATAATACACAGCAGAGTGTGGACTTAGTAAGGGGTCTGTGGTTTTCACCTGACTGGCAAAGCAGTCTGTGGAACTAAAAAGGTTAAGAACCCCTGCTATAAGTTTATTTTATATACAAGTCCAAATCTTGAGCTCAAGTATATTGTGGAGTTTTCAAAAAAGATCATTAATAAAATAATACTTATCATGCTCCCCCCCCTTTATTAGAGAAATTGTACATTTATAGAATAATGATGCATTTTAAAAAATCAGCATTCCCATAAACTATCTTAAGACTAACAACTTGCACTAGTGGGGAACATTTGATACAATTGATGAAAGAACATTTTAATGATTGCACTCTTGTTTTGGTTTGCTAAAGGCTCCCAAGGCAATATACCAGAAATGGGTTGGCTTTTAAAATAGGGATTTATTAACTTATAAACTTACAATTCTGAGACTGAGAAAAATGTCTAAATCAAGGAGTCAGGCAAAGCTCTCTCCTTGAAGATGCTGCTGCCAGCAGTCCTGGACTCTGCTCTCACAGCAGGCATCTGCCAGTCTCGGCCTTCTCCTCCAGACTTCACTGCTTTCAGCTTCTGCCTGTTCCTTCTGTAGCTTTTATCTCCTGGTTTCTGTTGATTCAGCTTTTTGCTCTAGTGGCTTTCTCTCTCAGCTTCTGTGGGTTTCTCTGAGCTTTTAGGTCTTTTCTCTCTGTCTTTCCATATCCATACAGCTTCAAACCATCACACTCCACCCTCTGGACTCCCAAAAGACATTTTCTTTCCATATGCAAAATACATTCATTCCATCAACATGCTAAGTACCTTACCAAGTCAGGATAGGCATGCATTCTGACCTAGGGTAAAATTCCCCTCTGGCTGCAGATTTGTGAAACTTAGAAAACTTATCTGCTTCCAATAGTAAAAGAGGGGCAATCACAGGATAAATATTTCCATTGCTATTGGGAGAAACTAGAAGGAAGACAGTGGGCATGGGTCCCAAACAGTTCTGAAAACCTGCAGGGCATACTCTGCTATATTTCAAAGTCTGAGAATCATCTATAGAAGGAAGATTTCTACTCCTTGGGGCCTCATGGAGCAGGGAACCCAACCAGTCCAAGGGCTTGCCCAGCAGCCATCTTCTCTGTTCCACCCTCATGAAGAATCTGAGTGGCAATTCTCTAAGAACACTGGAATGAGGGCCAGACTCTCCACAATCTCCAGGACATAGGCCCAACACCCTCAAAACAGTGGGGTGACCTAACTCTACTCAAACCCCCAGGGAATGTACACTCACTAAAGCCTGGACTGTCAGCATTCTCCCTGAACAATAGACAGAAGCACTCTTTACACATGCATGGATAGGTTCCTCTCTAGGCTTGATCATATGTCTTAAGTCCAGGCCTCAGCTTCCATGATTTTGCTCTTAAGGTAGTTTTTCCTTCAATCTCTTCCTTTTCTATCCTTTTTAGCTCAGGCTGACAGTGGTTTCATTCATACAGGTCTCGCAAAAAGCTTGTTGGTTTTCATATGCAATTCACAGGTCCCAACCATCAGACAGTAGATAACTGCATTTCCAATCCTGAGTTACACAGAAATGACTGGCTATTTCCATGTTCATTTAAGTCCTCACATGAGGCCTATATTAGTCAGTCAAAAGGGGTGCTGAGGCAAAGTATCCGAACTCTGTTGACTTTTATAAAGGATATCTGTTTGGTGTAGAAGCTTACAGTCACAAGGCCCTAAAGAGTACAGCTTAAGATACCATGAAAGGTACTTTCTTACACAGAGTCATTTGCCACATGTTGAAGCAAGATGGCAGGTGATGTCAGCAAGGGTTCAGACTTTCTCCTTTCTCTTAAGGCTCTGTGGTGCCAGCTTCTTCCAATCTCAGTTGTAGGCTGGCATAAGGCTCATCACTCTCTGTGGGGCTCATATCTTTCTGGGCTCAGCTGCTCTGCTATATCCACAAGGTCCTCCAGACTTATAGACTGATTTCTCTTCCTGGGGCCACGGCTATGGAGCACTCTTTCTTCCTGTGTATCTGCTTCTGTATTTTCCTTCTCTGCGTATTTACTTCCCTGTCTTTGTTTGAGCATCTGATTATATAGCCCACAAAGTTGGGGGTGGGGTAGGGACTCAAACCAATTCACTCTAATGACATGGTCAAATAAAAGCCCTAGTCTTGATTTAACAAAGTAAAAGTGAAACTTCTGAATCTAATACAATCTAATATGCCCAGAGGAACAGACCAGTTTACAAATACAATCCAATATCTATTTTTGGAATTTGTAAGCGATACCAAACTGCCACAGGGCCCAATTCTTTGGGGACTAATTTTCCAAAAGTTTGGAATTTCCAAGTCATCAATTTCTGGTTTCTTTATGCCCAGGAATTCAGTTCTCAGCTTATTCCTTTCCTCTTGCACATAAGCTGCAAAGAGAAAACAAGTCATGATTTCCACATGTAGTTTGGAAATCTCCTTGGTTAAATACTCAACCTTGTCATTTTCAAATTCTGCCTTCCACCTAACATCAGGAGTCAATTTTGTCAAGTTCTCTGCCACTTTAAAACAAACATCACCTTCCAGTTTGCAATGACACAGTCATCATTTCTGTGTAAAGCTTCATCAGAAGTATCTTTAGCACCCATATTTTTACCAACAGTCTCTTCAAAGCAATCTATGCTTTTAATTAAGCATCTCACTATCTTTCCAAACTCTAACCCCTATCCATTTATAAAACCATTTCAACACTTTTGATGTTTGCATAGCAGCAATTAATACCAATTTCTGTTTTAGTTTCTAAAGACTGTCAGTCAATATACCAGAAATGGGTTGGTTTTTATTTTTATTTATTTATTTATTTTTGGGTTGGTTTTTATAATGAGAATTTATTAGGTTAAAAGCTTACAGTTCTGAAGCCATGAAAGTGTCCAATTCAAGGTATCATTAGAGTTGCTATCTCATGGAAGTTCAGCTGCTGGTGATCTTGGACTACTGCCATGTGGCAAAGCAAAATAGCTGCCAGTCTCTGCTTTCTCCTCCAGGCTATCTTTCTCCCTGAGTTCAGCTGTGGGTGATCAGACACATGACTTATCTCTTGCTTCTTCTCTGAGCCTTGTCTCTTTCAGTTTCCAGTTAAAGTGGTTTCCTCTCAGTCTCTTTGTTGGTTGATTCCAGCTTCTGGGTTCTTCTCTGTCTCTGCTGCTCCTTTCTGTGTGTCTGCTGCTTTCTTAGTCTTCCATTTAAAAAGGACTGCAGTTAGAGGATTAAGACCCACCCTGAATGAAGTGGGTCACATCTTAAGTTAAGATCCTACTTGCCAAATGATCCTACAATAGGTCCACACCCATAGGAATGGATTAACTTTAAGAACATACTTCTCTGGAGTCCATAATTCTTCAAATCATCACAGTATCCAACCCATTTATAAAGGACTCCAATAAGAAGATTAAGACCCACCCTGGTTCAAACCTTACTGAAGTAATCTAATCAAAGGCCCTTAACCAGAGTACTGGTTTTTTGTGTGTTTTTTTTTTGTTTCATTTTCAATCAAGCTCTTAATGAAAAGATCATAAAATAACAGTTTCTCATCACTATACATTAAGACTGCAGGCTTCCGAGTGGAAAGATCAGTTGTTGGTGAATTGCTTTTTCTACGACACTTGGAGAGCAGCTCTGACTGAATTTATTCAGACTCTCAAGGGATGAACTTAAGCTGAGGACTGACAGTGGCAGTGGCCAATACAGAAATGTGATCCTGGGTTGTCCCTTCCCCTTTCTGGGAAGAACATAAAAGTGGGGCATGATCCCTCTCCAGTTCTGATCAAATAAAATAGCTATACCCCCCTCCCTTCTACTACCCCTCAAGGTATTTGCAAATGGGTCAGTGTCCAACCTGGAGCCCCCCAGGGGGAGGGCAAGTGATGGGTAGGGGCACCAAGAGGCTCCCTTCAGCACCTGGACTTGCAGGACCCTGCCAAGTGGAGTGGAGAGCCCGACGAAGCCTCCCTGTCCCAAATGGGATTTGTTATGAAGCATTTTTTGAGGTTAGTAAATCACAGCATAAAATAGCAAGGAGAGGTAGGGGGAGGGGTACCTGTTAGAAAATCATGTGAAGTGACTGAAGCTGGGGGACATCCTCAGAAAGAGGGGGACCTGGGCAGATTGGATCATCATTGCTTATGCTCACACAACCTCCAATTTGGAATGTCAGACCAAGGCTTTTGTTGGTCCATCCCCCAGCCCCTTACTCCTGCTATCAGATTCACAGGTTCCATTTCAGTTGAGTCACATCTGCTCCAACCCATGATTCTGAAAAAATGATAAGGACCCTGGTCCCTTTTGGATCAGTGGTGGCAGGGACTGAGATTCCCTTGTCTTCTCCTCCTTTCATCCTCTAGAAACTAGACAGATGCATCCTCTCCTCCCTGAGCCAACCCCCATCCCTGGCTGCCCAGACCTCACACCTAACATAGGATGGAACCAGGGGAGGACTAAACCTGAGTAATTTAATCAAAAGTTCCCACCTACAATAGTTCACACCCACAGGAATGGATTAGCTCTAAGGACATGATCTTCTTGGGTCCACCCAAGTTTCAAAGTGTCCCAACTATTAACTATAGTTCTAGGTATAAGTTAGGCTCTCAAGGTTTGTGCACTTGAGTTCCATGGAATTTTATTTTTAATTTTTATTCTGCTACCATAAACACAATGTAACATTTCCCCTTTTAACCACATTCGGGTATACGTAACAGTGCTTTTAATTATATTTGCAATCCTGTGTATCGTCACCACCTTCCAGCACCAACACATTTTGATTGTTCCAAATAAGAACTTTGTACATTTTAAGGTTAATATCTTAATCCCTATCCCCACACTGTCCTCTTGTAATTTATATTTTAGATTCTGAGTATGATTTTGCTTATTCTAATTATTTTTCATCAGTGAGATCATACAATATTTGTCCCTTAGCATCTGGTATATTTCACTCAACATAATGTCTTCAGGGTTCATCATGATGCTGCATGGATCAGAACGTTTTTATGGTTTAATAATTTGTTTATTCATTCATCAGTTAATGGACACTTGGGTTGCTTCCATCTTTTGGTAATTGTGAATAATGCCACTATGAACTCAGTGTGAAAATATGCCTTTTTATTTCTTGTTTTCAATTCTTTTAGGTATATACCTAGTAGAGATATTGCCAGGCCATATGGCAATTTTATACTTAATTTTCTGAGGAACAGCCAAACTGTTTTTCACTGACATTGCCACCAACAATGACTGAGTATTCCCATTTCTCCACATCCTTTTCAACACATGTAATTGGTTGCATATTTTTAAATAGCAACCATTCTAGTGGGTGTGAAATGGTATTCATTGTAATTTTGATTTGCATTTCCTTGATGGCTAATGATGCTTTATAATTAGGTCTATTGCGACGGCTTGCTCGGTCGGTAGAGGTGGGGTCTGGCTGCGGATGAGGGGTTGGTCCCACTTGAGACGAGGGGTCGGTCCCTCTTGGGATGAGGGTTCGGTCCCACTTGGGACAAGGGGTCGGTCCGGCAGCAGACGAGGGATCGGTCTCACAGGGGTTGCGCGGTTCGGCTGAAGGGGTCGCCCGGGGAAGCAGGTGACGAACTGGGGACAAGGGAGGCCAGGCCCTTGTCGGGGGCTCTCAGGACTGGAGGGCGCACGGCAGAAGAACTACCGCGGAGACAAGGTAAACACACAAGTCCAACTTTATTGAGGGAGAGGCAACAGTTTTATAGGGGCTGGGGAAGGCTGATTGGTCGAAGCCACGCCCTGTTCTGATTGGTTGCCGGAGAAAGGTCAGTGGGCGGTGCTGGACAGGGGAGGGGTGGTGGTTAGGGATTGGCTGTCGCTGTTGCTGGGGGAAGGGGCAGGGTTTAGGGATTGGTGGCTGCTGTTGCTGGGGTGGAGGGCAGACTTGAGTTTCCCGCCCACGCCTGGCTGTTGCTGCTGTCGGGGGGAGGGAAAAGGGCAGACTGGATTTTTCCCTCCACGCCTGGCTGTTGCTGCTGTCGGGGGAGGGGAAAAGGGCAGACTGGAATTTTCCGCCCTGCGCCTGCGCAGGGAGAAAGAAGAAGGGTGCCGCCCCACAGGCATCGTGTGGCGCCATCCGGGAGGAGGGGCGGCCGCGGAAGCATGGCTGCCGAGAAGGGGAGACCCGAGGGCACTCTGTGCCCATGCCGAGCTCCCTTCAGGGGTGGCGGTGAGTCCGACCAGCCACCCTATTATGGGGGCAGCGGCTTGGCCTGCCGCGGCTGCTCCCCCGCCAGGCCAGCAAACCACACTTCAGCCCGAGGGGTGACCGCAGTCTATGATTTGAAGTATTTATTACTTTTTTAATGTAAACATTCAGAGCTATACATTTCCCTCTCAGAGCTGTCTTTGCTGCATCCCATAAGTTTTGATATGTTGCCTTTTCATTTTCATTCACCTTGAGATATTTCCTAATTTCCTTATCATTTCCTCTTTAATCCACTCGTTGTGGGTTATTTTACAAATTTGAGAATTTTCCATTTCTCCATCTGCTATTGATTTCTAACATCATTCCACTGTGGTTGAAGAAGATACAGTATATGTTTTTTAATTTATTGAGACTTGTTTTTGTGACTTTAGTTATGATCTATCCTGGAAAATGGTCCATGTACACCCAAGAAGAATGTGTATTCTGTTGTTGCTGGGTAAAGTGATCTATCTATGTCTGTTAGGACTAGTTAGTTTAGAATCTCATTCAAGTCTTGTATTTCTTTACTGCTCTGACCAGATTTCTATCAATTATTGAAAGTTCTGTATTATTTCCTACCATTAATGTAGAACCATCATTTTCTCCTTTCAAATCTGTCATTATATACTTCACATATCTTAGGACTCTGCTTTTAGGTGCACATATATTTATAATTATTATATCTTCTAGTTGACTTGTCCCCTTTATCAGTATATAATTACCACCTTTGTCCACCTAGCACCTGCTTTGGACTTAAATGTATTTTTTCTGATATTAGTATAGCTACTCCAGCTCTCTTTTTGTTACTACTTGCATGTCATATTTTTCCATCCTTTCACTTCCAACCTATTTGTATTTGAATTTAAGGTGTGTTTCTTGAAGACAACATATACTTGTCATGCTTTTTTATCCATCCTGCTAATCTCTGCCTTTTGATTGGAGAGGTTAATCTGCTTACTTTTTTTTTCAATTGTTTATTTATTCTTAGAGAAGTTTTAGATTGCATAAAGTTAAATAAAAAATATAGAGGATTCCCATATACTCCACCTCCTCTCCCTCTGACACTTTCCCCCATTAACAACATCTTTCATTAGTAAGATACATTTACTACAATTGATGATCACATGTTGAAGCATTGCTATTAGCTGTGATCTATAGTTTAAGTAATGGTTTACATTTTGCACTGCATGATTTTATAGGATTTGACAAAATGTATAATAGCTTGTATCTGCCATTACCATATCATGCAGAAAAATTCCAGTGCCCCCAAAATATCCCATGCTGCACCTATCCTTCCCTCTCCCTCCCCTCAGAACCTCTGGTGACCACTGTCTTTATAACAATGTTATAAGGCCTTCCATTACTAGAGCAATAAGTCTACTTTGGTCAATAGTTGCAGCTCCCCCTTATGTGTGTTCATTCCTCAATATTGAGAATTTGGGGATGGTAATGCTCACATTGTTTTCAATTGAAAGGGGCTTAGATCCCATGGAGCAGATGGATGGAATTGTTTTGCTTGCAGTTGTAGATAATCCCTGTTCTTTGAATTGGTGTTGTCCATCACTATCCTTTTGTTAGCTGTCTTGGGCGAGTCTGAAGAATTGAAGAGTAGTGTTGGCTGCAACACTGCTATTCAGGGCTCCACCATCTTAGGAACATACCAAAGACTTACGCCTCTGGGACATATATTTAATGAGGATAATGCTATTTATAGGTTAAATAAAGGGGGCAGAGGAACCTTGTGTAGGAAAATTATAAATAGCTCTTTTGCTGTATTAATCTTCATTTCCTTGAGCATTTTTAAGATAATTTTTTAAAGGCTTTGTTTGGTATGTCAATATTTTGGTCAGCTTTGTTGATGTTTTCTGATTTTTACCCTCATCCTTTGGATGGGCCATCATTTCTTCTTTCATTGTCTTGTACTCTTTTGTTGTACATTTTTCATTTACTATTTAGAATATTAACTGGGTTTTGTTCATGGAGTTGTCTGTTTCTTGATTTTGTAAGCATCTGGTGGTATGACAGAGATTTGCTTAAGTGTCAGTCCTCCTATCAGAAAGGTTTGCACAAGGCTAATGCATTTTTCAGGGTTCTCCCTGTCTTTTCTGGGTTTATTACTAGCGTATAGAAACACTACTGATTTTCTCATGTTCATTTTGTACTCCACCACTTTGGAGAATTTGTTTATTAGCTCTAGCAGCTTTGTTGTAGATGTTTTGGGATTTCCTATATATAGGATCAGGTCATCTGCAAATAATGAAACTTTTACTTCTTTCTTTTCAATTTGGATACCATTCATCTCTTTTTCTTGCCAAATTGCTCTGGTGACAACCTTCAATACAATGTTGAATAACAGTGGTGACAGTGGTCATCTTTGTCTTGTTCCAGATCTTAGAGGAAAAGATATCAGTCATTCACCATTGAGTATGATGTTAGTTGTGGGTTTTTCTTATATTCCTTTTATCATGTTGAGGAAATTTCCCTCTATTCCTATCTTTGTAAAAAAAATTTTTTATCAAGAAAGAGTATGGATTTTGTTTCATACCTTGTCTGTCTCAATTCAGATTATCATGTGGTTTTTCCCTTTGTTGTGTCAATATAGCGTGTTACATTAATTGATTTTCTTACATCGTATTACCCTTGCATAAGTTTTGATATATTGTGATCTCATTTCAATCTTTTAAAATTTATTGAGAATTGTTTTGTAACCCAATATGTGGTCTATCCTGCAAAATGATCCATGTGCATTTCAGAAGAATGTATATCCTGCTGTTTGGGTTGCAATGTTCCATATATGTCTTTTAGAGTTACCTCATTTATCCTATTATTCACGTTCTCTTATGATATTCTGTCTAGACATTCTATTTATGAGAGTGCTATATTGGAGTCTCCAACTATTATTGTAGAGGTATTTATTTTTCCATTCAGTTTGCCAGTGTTTGTCTCATGTATTTTGGAGCATCATGGGTAGATACATAAATATTTATGATTGTTATTCCTTCTTGGTGGATTGCTCCTTTTACTAATTCATAGTGTCTTTCTTTGTCTTTCATATCAGCTTTTGACATAAAGTTGATTTTTCCCCTTATTTGGATAGCTACCCTCAGCTTTTATTTAATTAAAATTTGCATGGAATATCTTAATCTAACTTTTCACTTTCATCTTATTTGTGTCTTTAGGTCTAAGGTGTGTCTCTTACAAACAACAAATAGATTGGCCATGCTTTTTTTTCATTCCATTCTGCCACTCTGTGTCTTTTGATTGGGGAGTTTAATCCATTAACATTCAATGTTGTTACTGTAAAGGCAGTACTTATTTCAACTATTTTGTCTTTTGGTTTTTATATGTCTTATCTTGTTTTGTCTCTCTTTTCCTCTATTGCAACCTACTTTTTTGTATAGTTGATCTTCTATGATATGTCTGACTGATCCTTTATTTCTGTCTCTGTATATTTTAAAAATAGCTTATTTGTTGTTAGTTTATACTGCATGACCTACTACTATAACTTAATAATTTGATAAGATACAGATCTAGTTTCAATAGCATACATGTTCTCTGCTCCTCTATCCCTCTGTTCATGCTGTTTTTTCCCATCTTATTGCATTATATTTTGGGTACCCATTGTCAACAAATATACCTTTTTCTTGTCCAATTGTCTTCTGAAAGAAAGCAGAGTAATGTATTGAGGATACAGCACTATTTGGTTTTGCATTTACCCTTTCAGTTACACATATTGAAGATCTTAATTTCGTCACACTACTCCAGTCCATTCTTTCATGCTTTTCCTTTCAAACTGCAGACCTTCCCTTTAATAATTCTTACATGGAAGATATTTGTTGATAGACTCTTTCATTTCAGTTATTGTGTCAAAATTTTAAACTCACCCTCATTTTTCAAGTACAGTTTGGCCATGTAAAAACATTTTGGCTGGCAGTATTTCTCTTTCAGTACCTTAAATACATCATACCCCTACCTTCTTGCCTCCTTGGCTTCTGTTAAGCAATCAGCACTTACTTTTATTGAGGATCTGTAGTGTGTTAGTCAGGGTTCTCTAGGGAAACAGAACCAAGAGGAGATATCTGTAAATAATAAATAATATGAGATTTCATGTGACTGTAGGGATACACAAGTCCAAATTCTGCAGGGCAATCTGCAAACCTCTGATGAAGGCCCTTGATGAGTTCCAGGAGACACTAGCTGTCTGATGTAGAGATAAAAGAATTCTCTCTCTCAACCTGAAATCACTTCTCCTTTTAAGGATTTTATCTGATTGATTGAGACATCACTCTTTGCTGATGGCAATTTCCTCATTGATTTTAGATGTAACCAGACTATGCAATGAACTCAGCAATGATTAAAGTCTATGAAATGCCCTTGTATTACAATTAGCCCAGTGCTTGGATGACCAAACAACTGGACACCATTACTGGGTCAATTGGGCATATTAGTCTAACCATCACATTTAGCATGTGGTGAATTGCTTTTTTCCTGATGTTTTCAGAATTTTCTCTTTGTCTTTAGCATTTTGACATTCTGATTTGTATGTGTCTTAGAGCAGATCTGTCAGGATTTATGCTGTTTCTAGAATACATTACACTTCTTAGAGGTGCATACTTACGGTTTTCATGAGTTGGGAAGTTGGGCCATTATTTTTTAAATATTCTTTCTGTTCCCTTTCCCTTCTCTTTGAAAATTTTCAGCCATTATTTCCTAAAATACTACTTCAGCCTCTTTTCCTTTCTCTTCTCCTTCTGGGACACCCGTGACAAATATGTTTGTGTGCTTCATGCTGTTACTCAAATCCCTAAGAAACTGCTCAAATTTTTTCTCTTTTCTCTCTCTGTTCTTCTGACTGTATTCATTTGGCCTCTCTTCTAATTCACTGATTCATTCCTGGGCCTGTTCAAATCTTCTGTAGTATGCTCTAATATATTTTTTAAAAAATATATTTTTATTACAAAAGTTGTGAACTTACAAAACAATCATGCACATGTGCAGAATTTCTGTACAACGAACTTTCACCAACACACCACATCATGGAGAGGTCTTTTAGTAGGGTGACTGGTGTCACTCTTGGGTTCCATTGCATCTTGTTATTTAGACATTTATTTCAAAGTGTGGGTCATGTACCACTGGTTAATGTTGACAGTTTTACATGATGCCTGGATCCTGCATCAAATAATATTGAATCCCAGAGTAAGGAAATTACTTTCCTATTCTTTTTTCCCCCCAGTTTAATTTTATAAAAATTTACTGAAGTATAACACTGATATATAAACATACTTATAAATAAGGGTAGATTAATAGTTGGAAACTTCTAAAACAAACATACAGAACATCATACAGTGCTCTCATACCTACCTCACCCTATCACCAATACCTTGCATTGTTGTGAAACATTTTTAACTAATGATTAAAGAGCATCCTCAAAATATTACTATTAATCAAATTGTCTTACATTAGGTGTATTTTTCTCCAACCCACTCTATTATTTTTTAATATATTTTTATATTATTTTTAATATATTTTTATATTATTTTTATGACAGAAGTTATAAACTGCAAAACAATCACACACATGTACAGAATTCCCATACGATACCCCTCTATCAACACACCACACCATGGTAGAACATTTGATACAGATTATGGATAATATCATAAACTATTACCAGGTCCATACATACATTTGGCACTCTTTTTCCATACTCCCCCATAATCAACACAGTATATTTTTGGAATAGATGCATGAATATTACATTGTTACTGCTAACCACACTCCATAGGTGACTCCAGTTGTATTTTTCCCATGCTTCTCCACATTCCCACCACGCTGACAGAGTGATATACATCTGCTCCAGCTCACGAATGACACTCTTGCATCTGTACCATCATCCACAATTCTCATCCAACTCTGGGTTTACTGTGGTATTCAGTCCCTAGATTATTTTCTAGTTTTCTATCAAATGGCATTTACATCCCTAAATTACCCTTTTTAATTGAATTCCCATCTATAAACAAGTAGTTACTCACTATGAAGTATTACCATCAACTGTATACATTTCCACACTTTAAGAGTAAAGTTAATTAAAATTTCTACATATTTTAAATATCAGTAGTCCTTCTCAGTCCTCCTCTTAATCTCCTTTTAGAATCAACCACCTACCACCAGGTCTTGAAGATATTTTCCTACATTTCTTCTTCTTATGGTTCTTCCTTTTATATTTAAGTTTTTTATCCATTTTGAGTTAATTTTTGTGTAAGGTTTAAGATAGGGGTCCTTTCTCCTTCTTTTGGCTATTGATATTCCAGTCTGTCGGCACCATTTATGGAATGGGTAGGCGTGACAGGCTTGTCAAAAATCACTTGACCATAGAAGAGAGGGTCTGTTTCTGAACCATCAATTCAGTTCAATTGAGCTGTATGTTTTATGCCAGCATCATGCTGTTTATACCACTGTAGCTAGGTTATATAATTTAACGTACAGAAATGAGAGTCCTACAATTTTGCATTTTATTTTTAAGATGTTTCTGGCTATTCAGGACACCTTACCCTTCCAAATAATTTTAATATTCATATTTTCCACTTATTTAAAAAATGCTGGTGGAATTTTTATTAGGATTGCATTGAATGTATATATCAATTTGAGTAGAATTGACTTCTTAATGATATTTAGTCTTCCAGTCTGTGAGCGAGGAATGTTCTTCCAATTATTTAGCTCATTTTGTAAATGTTCTTTTAACAATTAGTTGTATTTTAATAAATACAAGTGCTTTATGTCATTGGTTAAGTTTATTTCTGACTATTTGAGTTTTATCTGTCATATTTTATTTTCACCCCTCTTTTGACACTTTTACTTACTTTTATTGATATAATCTTAATCTCTAGACTCTCTTCCAAACTTCTCCCCTGTCTTCCCTTTTCAGATTGTAGCACACCCTTTAATATTTCCTGCAGAGCTGGTGCCTGTTACAAACTCTCCCAGTTCCTGTTTATCTGTGAATATTCTAAACTTGCCCTCATTTTTGAATGACAATCTTGCTGGATATTAAAATTCTTAGCTGGAATTTTTCTCTTGCAGTATCTTAAATATATCACTCCACTGTCTTCTTGCCTCCATGGTTTCCAATGAGAAATCAACATTATAATCTTATTGGGTGTCCCTTATATGTTATGCATTGCTTCTCTCTTGCTGCTCTCAGAATTCTCTCTTTGTCTTTGGCATTTGACATTCTGATTAGTATGTGTCTTGAAGTTGTTCTATTTGGATTTTTTCAGATGGGAGTACATTATGCTTCTTGGACATAGATATCTATGCCCTTCAATAGGGTTGGGAAATTTTCTACCATTATTTCTTTAAATATTCATTCTGCCCCTTTTCCCTTCTCTTCTCTTTCTGGGATACCCATGATATGTATATTTGCATGTCTCTTGCTATCTTTTAGTTCCCTGAGAACTTGTTCATTTTTTTCCATTCTTTCTTCATCTGTTCTTTTGTACACTTTCAGAGGCCATTTCTTCAAGCTCACCAATCCTTTTACTGACTCCTCAAATCTATTATATGATTTCAGTGTATTTTTAATTTCATTTATTGCACCTTTCATTCCCATAAGATCTGCTGTTTTTCTATGTATGCTTTCAAATTCTTCTTTGTGATTATCCAATGTATTCTTAATATCCTTAATCTCTTTAGCCATCTCATTGAATTTATTAAGAAGATTTGTTTGAACATCTATGATTAGTTGTCTCAACTCCTTTATGTCATCTGGAAGTTTTTCTTGTTCCTTTAACTGAGCCATATCTTCCTATTTCTTGGTGTGGATTGTAATTTTTTGTTGGTGTCTTGGCATCTGGCTTACTAGATGTAT
This sequence comes from Dasypus novemcinctus, assembly GCF_030445035.2. Classification (NCBI taxonomy): domain Eukaryota; kingdom Metazoa; phylum Chordata; class Mammalia; order Cingulata; family Dasypodidae; genus Dasypus; species Dasypus novemcinctus. Next base: position 55,212,089 of record NC_080684.1, on the reverse strand, counting down.
TTATTCTGGATGCAATTTCTCTCTTTAATTTAGAGTTTTCTTACTCTTTCTCTCTTGCTGGTTTTGTAGTAGGAGTCAAAGATGTAGTTGGTGCTGTAAGCTCTGGAGACTCAAGCTAACCACATTTCCCCAGGAACCAATGAAGCTTCTCTCAACTTTCTCCTTTGCCAGGGGTAGGGACAGAGGTACTGTTGTGTGTAATAATCCAAGTTGTGCAGTCCTAGATTGTATTTGCCCAGATAGGCTAAGGAAACTTCACACCCCTTTCTTCCCTACCTGGGGCAGGAATGGAGCTGCAGGTGTGGGCAGCTATCCAAGCCATGCATGTACAAAATGATTGCCTGGGTAGGTTTCTGACTTTTCACTCTGTGCCAGGCAAATGTCCATGCAGTTACTTGGAGAGGCTGGTAGAGAGCTCACCAACTTCTTCCTTATCAGAAGTGAGACTGGGGCTTATGCTAGACCTGCAATCTGATCTGAATGGAAAAAAGCCAGTTCCTACCAGCACTGTGGTTTTCAGTCTGTCCACCTCTCCTTGTATCACGGATGGAGTAAAATGGTGGCTATAGACTTCTTTCTGACTTGGACAGGTTCATATTTTTGCTGGTTTTTAGATTGTATTTTAGCCCGCCGAATTTACTAATTAGTAGTTAAAGTTGATGCCCAACTGTCTGTTACTTTCCCATTTGTGGAAAGTGGCGCTTCCAATTCCAGCTGCAGAATAGCTCACAAGGCAGCTTGTGCCACTAGTGAAGGATGGGCACTGCCCTCCTGGGCATGGAATGCTCTACTTACAAATATTTTCTGGAGATGGGCAGCCTTCCCCTTGCATTCCTTCAAGGATTTTTCAGGATACTCTCCTGGTAGCCTGGATTCCCTAACAGTTGCTTTAGATAGCTCTGGGTGATTACAAACTACCCTGTAGCATGAGCTGACTCTAGTAGCTCATTATTCTGCCACCATCTTGCAGGTTGTCTCTACGTACTTTTCATCTCTATTAAGGTGCTTTCATCCCTATAATTTCTATTATGCTTCTTCATATACTTTCAAATTCTTCTTTTTGCTCACACCTTGTCTTCTTAATATTTTTTTTAATCTATTAATGCATATTTTACTTCATCTTCTGGAATTGATTTAGGTGATTGTTTGAACTTCTTTGATTAACTTTTTCCAAATTCTGTGTCTCCTCTGAAATTTTAATTTGTTCCCTTGACTAAGTCATATCTTCCTGTTTCTTGGTATGATTTGTAATGTTTTGCTGATGTCTAGGCATCTGATTATGATGAGTTAACTTGATGAGTTAACTCTGAAGGTCAGTTTCTCCCTCTTATCTAGAGTTTTATTGTTGATTGGATTTACATTAAGGCTCTTCTTTGATGCTTGGTTCTATTTATTGTACACCTTTAGAATATCCTATATTTTTCTGATCCTATTTTCTCAGTTTTTCTTCATCTGATTCTTGCTCTGGATATGTTTTAGAATTTTTAAGATTGAAAATTTTGTTTCCTTGTTTTACCCCCAGGAAAAAGAAAACTTCCTTTCCTTTCTTCTTTCCAGGAATCTTGATATATTTTGTTTGCTCTTGTGCATAATTTTCTCTCCAGCTCCTATGATTTGTTTAATTTCTCTACCTAACTCAGTGCACCATTCTCCTAACTCTTTTCAGTTATGGGACCCTCCTGTCATATCAGTTCAGTTTTTTTTTTTTTTTTAATTTTTTTATTTTTTATTGACTTTGTAATAATATTACATTAAAAATATATATGTGAGGTCCCATTCAACCCCACCCCCCCACCCCCCCTCTCCCCCCCCCCAACAACACTCGTTCCCATCATCATGACACATCCATTGGATTTGGTAAGTACATCTTTGGGCACCTCTGCACCTCATATACATTGGTTCACATCATGGCCCATACTCTCCTCTATTCCATCATGTAGGCCCTGTGAGGATTTACAATGTCCGGTGATTACCTCTGAAGCACCATCCAGGGCAGCTCCATGTCCCGAAGACGCCTCCACCTCTCATCTCTTCCTGCCTTTCCCCATACCCTTTGTCCATTATGTCCACTTTTCCCAATCCAATGCCACCTCTTCTATGTGGACACTGGATTGGTTGTGTCCATTGCACCTTTATGTCAAGAGGAGGCTCAGATTCCACCTGGATGCTGGATGCAATCCTCCCATTTTCAGTTGTAATCACTCTAGGCTCCATGGTGTGGTGGTTGTCCTTCTTCACCTCCATCTTAGCTGAGTGTGGTAAGTCCAATAAATCAGATATATCAGTTCAGTTTAACTCCTCCTTCTCTGTGGCTTTTCTGCCTTCAATTTCTTACCCATTGGGCATCCCACCCTAGGGGAGCCACATAGGTCAATCCAGAAAGGTGAGTTGTTTTTTTTTCTAGCAAAGTTCATTTTGCATTTAAGTAGTTCAGTCAACCAAAATTGGTTTGAGAGAATGTAGCACTTTCCAGTGGCAGTTTTACATGATGCCCCCCCCCCCCCCCCCGCTTTCTTTTTCTCTCCTTCCCCCTTGAGGCTCTTTTGAATACAGCACTTCTTTGTGGCTTGAGTTTCACCATGGGTCTCTGTGGATTTGGGTCCCTGTGCCTGGATATGCCTAGGATTCTATCATTTTGCCCCTTGTGTGTGGTGAGAGAGATCTGGGCTGTTGCATCTGAGCAACACTCCAAGATGCATAGCACCAAGTGAAAAAACGGTAGTGGACTGGTAGGTCCAGGAAGGAAGTTTCCTACCTAATATTTTCCTTTTTCTTTGATTCAATATTTGTGGAGCTGTTTTCCAATTTCTATCATCCTCCTGAGTTCTAAGCAAGTGGGATTTGTCCTTTTCTTTGCTGAAGTCTCTGGGGAGATTTTTTTCAGGGGATTCCTTATATTGCCATGTTGATGACAGCTCATTTATGTTTTGATGCCAACCTAAAGGAAAATTGATGTGGGACAAAAGGTATTAAACTTGAGTCTGATATACTGAGTATTTCAATTACAGTAAGATTTGTCGTTTATTGAGTGTTGTTGAGGATAAAACCACGTCCCTCACAAAAAGACATGTTCAAACTTAATCCTCATTCCCATGGATATGAACACATTTGTAAATAAGGTCATTTGAAGATATTATTAGTTACAACGTGGCCAAATTGTATCAGAGTGGTCTTAATCCATATTACTGGAGGGCTTATAAAAAGGAGAGATTTGGATGCAATTAGTCAGAGAAAGTGACAGGAAGAAACCAGGAGGAGACCAAGGACATCATCATGGAATGAAAGCAGAAATGCATGCCCAGTAACATCAAGAATTGCAGCAAGCAAATACCAGAATATTATATATTTTGGGGAGAAAGCATGGCCTTGCTGACATTTAGATTGTGTGTTTCTAGTCTTCAAAGTCATGAGATGATAAAATTCTTGATGTTAAACCAGTTCACTGTGTGGTATTTGTCATAGCAGGTCTGGCAAATCAATATAAGAGTTGAATATGTAATACATTAGTATCTCATCCAATATTCAGAATACACAATAAAATAAATAAAATTAGTATCTCCTTTTTACAGATAAAGGTACTGAAGCAAAAAAAGTATAAATAACTTGCCAAAATTCCCATGCTTAATAGTTAATGGGATCAGAATTTGAACTGAAGCAATCTGATCAGTCCTCCACTATTTTACCACCAGAAAGTCAATGCACAGCTGACTCAAGTTATATGGAAGACTATTAGCTGAATCAGGATACATATAGGGAAGTAAATGTGGCTCAAGTGGCTGTGCTTCTGCCTACCAAATGGAAAGTCTTGGGTTCAGGTCCTGGTGCCTCCTAAAGAAGATGACAGTGAGCTGCCACGATAGGCTGACATGATGAGGCGATGCAACAAGAGACACAAGGAGGAAAACATAATGAGAGACACAAAAAGCAGGGAGCAAAGGTGGCTCAAGTGATTAGGTGCCTCCCTCCTACATGGAAGGTACCAGGTTCAGTTCCTGGTGCCTCCTAAAAGAAAGATGAGCACACAACAAACAGACACAGCAAGTCAAACAACAAGGGTGTGGGGAAAAATAAATAAATAAAATAAATCTGGTTTTAAAAAATAAAGCATATAGCTGTCACATGAATCAAAACCAAATTTTTGAAAAATAACATTTATGTATAAAACTCCTTTACTTAATTTCTCAACTACAAGCACTGACTCACAATGTTCTCTTAATGATTTTTTGAATAATCCATAAGATCTACACAGTGCAGTGTTCACAAAATAGCCAGGCTATGTTTCAGGTCAAATTTCTGATATAATAGATTTGTATCTTACAGTGCTATAGGATTTTATAGTGTAATTGGGGTTTCTCACATAATCAATATGACTGTTGCATTTTTATTTTATAGGGTCTAGAGCACCGCTTTTATTAACACTGGAGTTCTTAAACTTTTTTGTTCCATGGACCCCTTTGCCAGTCAAGTGAAAACCATGGATCCTTTACTAAGTCCACATTACACTGTGTATTATTTAATAAATATATCAATTCAAGCTTATGGACCCCCTGAAATTTTTCCATGGATCCCTTCCATGGTCTCCTGGTTAAAAACCCCTAACTTACAGGATGACAGACTTGTAGGGTTTTCATATCTTTACCTTTATGACATTTTAATTCAGGGCTCAGATTTACAGTGCTGAGTCCTTTGCCAGGAACATCAGACCCAGTTATAAGACTACTATTTTATGACTAAATTTCTAGGAAGATATTGTGGTAAGAAGGGTGAAATGGGTTTTTCTAAAACATACACTTCATTATGAAAAGTCTAGGAAGTATTCAAACATAGTATTATAGTACTCTTATAGCTTAGAAACTAAGTGAAGGTGTTCCATTGAACTATGTTAATTTTATCTTCATTTTGATCCACCTGTAAACTAAATGCATCCTGATCGTTTCATTATCAGATCCAACTAATACTTGTAAGAAATAAATGTTAATCTTTCTCTTCCTACACATTTCAAAGGAACTTGCTGTAGTGATTTCCACAGTTTGATTTTCCTACTGAAGAATTTTTCAGAGAATCATAAAATAGACGAATTTCATTTAAAAAAAAGTGATTTGACTTATTTTGCAAAGAAACAGCCTGAGGTGGGGAGTGTGGGTTGTTTGTGCCTTCATTCTCCAACTTATACAGCTTAAGCAAATTCTGCTGAAAATGTTTCCTTATGGGAATACACATACTGACTCACAGACACCATTGAGGCTTTCCTGCTGAACTACAGCCACTAGATAAGCCCCCACAAACCAACCAGTCTCAGTTCAGAGATTTTGGAGTTTAACATTGTGTACTCAAATGCTTCCAAATTCATTCTGGATGTTCCAACCGGCATTTTTATTCAATGATTCAACCCACACATAAATTAAAAACTGAAATCATCTCAATATTTGTTGAGTTCTTTAAACCTAACCAAAGCAAATGTAAAGCTGTTTATTGGGCCATTTACTGAATTAGGTTTTGCTGGTTTGTTTGTTTGTTTATATGCTTGTTTGCTTTTAATTCAGCCAGCTAGGTCAAGCAGGAACTAAACCTACATATTTCTGTGCTAAACAGGTACAAACACAATATGAAATATTTTTCTAAACCAAATATAAACTAAACCAGCATTTCATTGAGCCCAAAGATATGAGTAGAAGAGGTGGGGAAGAGATACCACTTTAGCTTCCCAAACTATATTTCACTAACTAGAAGGTACTCTCATGATACTAAATAGCAATAATGAATTTCAACAACTCATCCCTCAGTTACTGTTATGTCTGACTTCCTTTGATATTTTGACAAAATTCTTCTCATTTGACTTTTTCATTCACTTTTAGAGAACGAATAGGAATTCACTCAGAAACACACACATCCAGGTTCATTACTCAAAAACACATTAATTGCCAGCTGTATTAAGGGTACTTTCCTTACTGTAGCATTCAAGATATTCTATAATATGACCTTAAAGTATTTTTTTCCAGCATTACTGCCTAGATTTCACTACTAGAAATCTTATGTAACCATGACATTGAAATAATTCCCTGTGGCTAAAAGCAACCAATAATTTTCCATCTCAGTGACTTTATTAATGCTGTTTCTTTTTTTTTTTTTTAATCAACATTGTCTTCCTACATTTGTGGGAAATTTTACCATTGAGGCTTTGTTAAGCTAAGTGTGGTCCATGAACAAGCAGCTTTGGTATCACCTGAGACCTGGTTAGAGGGCAGTGTCTCATGCCCTCTCCAAAACTGCTGAATCAGAATTTTCTTTTTAAGATCCAGGTGATGTGTATGCAGGTTAAAGTTTTACCTGTATCAAGTGATAATTTTTCTACAATACCTGCCTAATATTTCAATTAATGTAATAGTTTTTTTAATCTCTGTATCCATATTTTAATTCATCATTTCTTAAGTCTCTGAGTATTTATTAAGTGACTACTATGTTTCAGGCAAAATTATGAAGGGCTATTCCAGATAGCAGAAATTTCTCATTTATAGACATGGAGCTGTGGAAATGTGAGTTCAATTTGTCTAAATGGTGGGTTGTGTGTGAGAAAACAATAAAAAAGAGGAAAACAGAGGAAGAGTAAGCAGGGATCAAATCATAACGGAAATTATATGCATGACTTGGTAAGGAAAAGGAGTTATGGAGCAGAACTTGCAATATATATATTTTGAAGAGTTTGAGGAAGGGCACTAATAGGCACTTTCTTTTTTCTTTTTTTCCAAATTCTACTCAATTTATTCATTTTTTAAAAGATATTACATTAAAAAATATGAGGTCCCCATTCACCCCCACCGCCCCCACCCCACCACTCCCCCCACAGTAACACTCTCCCCCATCATCATGACACATCCATTGCATCTGGTGAGTACATCTCTGAGCATCGCTGCACCCCATGGCCTGTGGTCCACACCACAGCCCACCCTCTCCCACGTTCCATCCAGTGGGCCATGGAAGGACATCTAATAGGCACTTTCAATAGATTATTTTCCCACTGTGTGAAAGGGAATAGGATAGTGGAAATAAGATTAATAAAGAAGAGACTAGTTAAGGGATTAAGACAATAATGCATATAAAAAGATTAGGAATTTGAACTAAAGAGTAACAGTGGAAATTCATGCACTCATTCAACAGATATATATTGAGATTCTTTTTAAATGTAGTCAATTATTACCAAAGCATTCTAGTAAATATCACTTGTTTCCCAACCTTTTCATCTAAAGCCTTTAGTTCCTCAGTTAAATTACTTGCCTTTTACCTAAGAGCCAGTTTTATCAAATGCTTGCTACTGCCTAACACAGGTCACCATTTTTCAAGATTCTTGTAAGTTTCTTTGCCTTCCACCAGCAGGACTCAAAACCAATGCCATATATACCTGCAGTTAGGGCAACACCCAGTCCTGATACCAATTCTGCACACAGGAAGGACATGCAGCTGAAGCAATGTCCCCAGCCCTGATCCTGTCCAGAGTGCTCAGCATCTCTCAATTTCAGAAGGACAGCTCCTGAGAGTCTTAGCCTGTCATGTGCCTGAGTTCCCCCAAGCAATGACCAGAGAACAGTTTCTGAACAGTCTTCCCTTTTCCCCCTGAAGATCCAGCCTTGTATACAGACAGTGCTCGATATATTCTTGTTCAGCAAAACCCATCTACTTATTGCATATTTCTTCATTATACGCTTAGCTCCAAAAAAGAACGTATTAACAGTATTTTAAAAACTTTTGGCACGTCTTTATACCTCTGTTCAAAGTTGAAATACTTGAATTTTATTGTCTTCAAAAGTGAACTCAACATATTTCTGAATATTTGAGATAACTGGACAGTTCTGTATTATCATTGTAACTTCTGATGTTCACTTTTGAACCTCCATCAAGACGTAAGTTCAAGTATGACACAACTATCCGTTATATAGTTACTTACACTATTCATCAACTTTTATTATTCTCTTAGAGAATAATTATTTAATATTACTTACTGAGTGCTTATTATGTGTCAGGAACTTTTTGTACATTTGACTTAAATATTTTTATCATAATAATATCTCTATATGATAGTCATTACAATGTTCCACATGTTGCAGATTAAGAAATTAAGGGACAAAGAGAATGCATAATTCATCCAAGGTCATATACCTCATAACAACCAGGATTTGGAAGTAGGAAGCTTGATTTCTTAGCTTAAACTCTACATTATATCATCTCTCTAGAACTCGAAAGCTTACCAAGTGATAGAACAAAGGTTTTGTGTTGTACAAGAATTTCCGCTGTAAGTCAGGGTTGTGGTACTGTTGACACTTTGTACATTTTGTAGTGGAGAAGTGCAGTGCATTGTGGGGTATTTAGCAGCATCCCTGGGCTTTACCCACTAGATTCCAGTGGCACAATCTAAAATGTCTTCAGGCATTGCCAAATATGCTCTGAGGAGAGAAATCTCCCTCTCCTGAAGACCATGGCTCTAAATTTTAAAAATAAAAAAAAGTATTTAAATTCTCATTAGTCACTGATGCACCCTCAAAATACAGTGTGGTTGGATGATCTTGCTTGATCAAGATGCAGCCTAAGTTCAGCACATTTTATTCTGGTCATTAACTCTCTTGTTTTTACGTCAAGATGTCTTTTCAGGACAAAAGGTATTTAGAAGTTCTTTGTCACTTACTTCCCTCAATTTTCACAATATCTATCAAATGAGAAAAAAAAGACTACAATGGACTAAATTAACTGATGAGAGAAGACATCTCAAGAAACCCCCTTTGCCCCCCAACTATTGCAAATGAGCCATTATGTACAAGCTCTCAAGGAATAGCTTTCAGGTAATGACTTTTAAAAAAATGAATTCCTGGTACTGACACAGGAGAGTATAACTAAATGCAATTGCTCTTCATCAGCTCTTCAGATAGTCAGTTTTATGCAGGAGATAAATTATGCTAAGAAAGTTCCAAGGCAATGTAAGATATTGTTATAATATTTTTTTCCCTTCAAATCATCAGGGTTTGAGAACCATCAGTGCCATGGTGTCATTAGTGTCATACTGCCAACCAAATTTTCCATCCTTCCTGTGTAAGAATGTATCTCATCATTATTATAATCAACTGTCACTAACATAGTCAAAAAACTACACCATCATCTGTGCGTGCATGGTCACATAAGGATGAGTGACACAAGGACACAAGTAAGTGTGGGTTCTGTGAAGAATTAAATAATCTTCTCTAATAATTATTCTAATTCACAGGCCTTTTTATAAACTCCCAGACTTGTGAACAGAAGCTTTGTATTCAGAACACTGTGGGGAGAAGCAGTTATGGAGCAGAACATTTGTAGTTTTCTATTGGTCATCTCAGTCACCTAGACTACATGAATTTTTGACCGTGGAAGCCAGCTCCACATTGCATTTACCATGCAAATGTCATAGGTAAGATGCAGCATTTCACATTCTAATCTGAACCAGAAGACACAAGCTTCCAAGTGGATCTTTCACGTTGCAGGTAGAAAGTTCCTGCTAACAGTGTCCTTACTTCTTACCAGTTTATTATGCAAAGAACAGCAATTTTTGCAAAATGATCTTTTTCCTCTTATGTTTTAATGATCATTTCATGAAATGAAAGAGATCAGTTCAATCGCAGTTTGATATTGACGTATTTCAAAATGAATATATACATTACCATTCTTATCAGTTTCCATATCTGAAACTGTCAATTTTTTAAGTATTTTCTCGACTTTTATCTCTTCCTTGTAGAAAATGACATTTCAGTCATTGTGTCAGGACCATGAGCAGTGTTTTCCTTTTTTTCCCTAATGTACCAGTCCTTCTACATGAGTTTCCATTTGCTACATAACGGAACACTCAAAAACTCGGTGGCTTATAACAACAAATATTCATGTGGCTCACGAGTTCATGGACTGGATTGGCACCCTCCTGTATCTGCTGCCTTATCCTAGCTGGACTGGGAATCGTCTAGGCTGAGACAACTAAGCTCTCCCCCACACGGCCTCTCATTCTCCAGCATGCCAACTCAGCCTATTCACGGCAGTTGGGTAGTGTTCCAAGATAGTGAACAGATGTGCTCAAGTTCTCTTGAGCCCAGGCTTAGAAATGACTTGCAACTCTGGCTGCATTCTAGGGGCCAAAGCAAATCACAAGGCCAATCCACATTTAAGAAAAGGGGAAAAAGAATCCATCTCCTAATAGAACAAAAGAGCATATATATAGAAAGAAGTGAATGTACCCATTTTGCAATTACCGCCCATCCAATACTGACAACTTTGACACTTTGAACATAAGCAAAATGAGTCTCCTGTATGAACTAATATGTTGTCAGCTTGTGATCAGAATAGGTTGATCCTACTCAGCAGCTGGCAACTCACTGTTGATTAAACTGACCAATTCACAAGTAAAATACGGGAGATGACTCTTTTATAAAATGAGTTAAGAATTTCATGATTTATGGTAAAATCCTTTCTTTACTAATAAACGTTACAGGACAAGCATGGTAACAAAGACTTATTTGAAAGGTGTTTTCAAAATTTAGACCTATCTTGGTGAAGGTCATCTACTGCAACATCCTATGGATTATTATTATTTTTAAGTCAGCAGAATCTCTGTGCATAGGTGGGATTTAAAGGAGATGAAAATGAGGCAGATTGTTCTGTTCTTTAATGGGGAAAAATTGTAATGTGCACACATTCCATTTCAACAGAAAAAAAAACCATGCAAATGTAATATTCCAAGCAGAACTAAGACTTACTATAATACTGCCTAGTAATATTACTTCTAAAAAGCTATCATAATGCATAGCTGGATTTCAGTAGTCTTGTTGCTCATGAATGTTCAAACTGCAGAGAAAACATATTTAGAATAATTATCTGTTTTTAGCCACAACGAAGATAGTTTCTTTTGTTTCTACTTTCTGTGGAAATGTGTACAGAGATTTAAGTGAAAATACCAAATTTTGGAAAGTAGAAGAAAAATATCACCTATGGTATGAAAGTAAAATATACATGAATTACATTCAAAGGTACACAATTTTCCTGGCCTAATCAAATGTGGTAGACTCCTCCAATCTTTTGGAAAACCATCTGTTTGCATAGGTACATGAATTCTAACCACATATGAGGAATGCTATGAGCTAAGTGCAGTATTTTAAAAACCATAAGTATATAGCACTTCGCAAAGTATATTCACATAATCGGTGATCATGTTATTTGTATCAAGCCCATGAGAAATACAGGGCATTACAATGGTCCCATTTTTTCATGAAAACACTGAAACACTGAGATGGATGACTTGCTCAGTGTCACACTGCTATCACATAGAAGACCATGGAAGAAATGTAGATTCTCTGATTCCGTGTCTATGGCTCTTTTCTGTTCACCATGATTCCTTTTGTCACATAGGAATTGAATAATGATGCTGTTATATAACTCCAAACAGAAAAGAGGAATGGAGATACACCTGTCTAACTAGATCTCATGCCTGGCAAACTTGCAACATGGTTTTAGAAGTCTATTTGTGAAAAAAGAAAAAAGGATCCCCCAAGGACAACTCACCCTGAGAAGAAGAGGAAGGGATGATGGATTTTATCCAGTAAGAAAATTTTACTCATTAGAGGGAAATAATATTTCTGAGTGATATTATTTCTGAGGCAGTCACTTAAATCTTTCGCAAGCTCAGTCTTAGGGATGCATGGATTTGTGCCTAAGTCCTCGGTAGACAATGAGAGGGCTGTGACTAAGAAAATTTAAGTTTCAATAAATTCCAAAAATGTTGGGCACAAATAATCTTGTCTGAATGTAACCTAAAAGAGAGATAAGCATTTCCCCATTCCCCACACTACCAAAGATCCCCCTAAAAGCTTATTGTTGTGATGATTCTTGCTTAGTCTGTGACTTTAGTTCCCGTGGGCTTCACCAGGTGACTGGAGGGAGACTGTGATGTCAAGTTGGTTGGCAGTGATGCTCAGTAGGAGACCATGGTGTTATCAAAGCAATGACATCCTAGGATAAGGAGGTCTACTAATGAATACATGTGGGAGGAGGGGCACCTGGCTTGCCTCAGTGGCAAACAGTGCAGCAAGAGGTGACACCGCCTCTGCCCACTGGGCCTAGACAAGGTGACCACGCCTGACTAGGCCTTTGCTGCTAACGGCTGGCCGGCACCGCCCTCCCCCTTCCTATCTCCCGCCTAGCCCAGCTCTCACTTCCCCTCCCCCCTCCCTTAAACCTAATCTCTTAGTACGCTGTTTGCCCAGCAACAGCTTACAACCACCTATCAGCTTAGTAACAGTGTCAGCCTATCAAGAGTTAGCACATACTCTACTGGCCAATCACTAGCCCAATGCCAGAACATTGCCTTATATGGAAACAGCATTTGCCCTAGCCAATCAGAACCTGCCACACCACTCCCCAATCCTATCAATCTGCATCCCCCTCCGCAATAAACCAGAATTGTGCCATCAGCCTGTCTCCGCGACTTCTTCCTGGGTCGTGCGCCCTCCACGCCTTCGGAACCCCCGAGGGAAGCCTCAGCGGCCGTACGAGGCTTTCTTCCCCACGCCAGGGACCCCTCTCGTCCCACAATGGGACCCCACTCGTCCCGCAACAGGGACCCTGCTCGTCCCATAACAGGGACCCTGTTTCGTCCCTCAAATACAGAGGAAACAAAATTTATTTTTCTAAAAATATAACTTTCTATACTTCCTAAAATGGATTTTTCTAAAAATATAACTTTCTATACTTCCTAAAATAGAGTACAACTTTGCTTTTTGGCCTTCAGACAGAAACAATTTACCATGTGGTAGTCCAAGACATTCAATACAGTCACAGGATTTGTTGGAAAACGTCAAGTTACAATCCATTTCAAAGCTCAGGAACTTAGACTAAAGCATTCAGTCCTCCCAGAACTTTCTATTCACCTATTCTCATATCCTGCTTCTATCCTTTACCTCAAGGAAGGGATGTGGATTCTCTGATGACCTCCAGGGGAAACACTTCATCCCAGTTTGCCCCTGAGGACTCCATTGTCTGTGTTCCATCTTCCTGCGTGTAGCTTGGCTCACCTGTGATTCCATACATACACTTGCACTTGTTTTCAAAACCATGGACTTTACCACTGGCTCCAGTTGGAGGGATTCACACCCTACCGCCTCCTGGCCCTAAGTCAAAATTTCCTGTTGAATGACCAGCTCTATACTTCCAAAACACCAGGAGGATGTCAACACTCTGGACATTCTTCACTGCACCATACGGAAGAGTTCTAGACACTGAACTTTGCTAGAAGCACCTTCCTAGACTCACCCACAGCAAATGTTCTTTTGTTGTTTCCACACCATGGAGGACATGGAGTAATGATAAAAGCAAGATTTCTCTAAAAGGTTTGCAATGTCCCAAGGATGCGGTCAAGGAAATGGATCACTGGACCTAACTTAATAAAGGGTTTCCACACTTTTGTCTACAATTTTATTCTCTTTCTCCTTTCTTTCTCATTGTTCCTACCAGGAATTTCCCCTATATTAAAGCCTATTCATTCCAGTCCATGGATCATTATAATAACTCTATGGTACAAATATTTAGAATTAACTATTGACACTAAAAATTAACTGAGATTTCTGAGAAAAACCTCTTCTCTCTCAACACAGTCTAACATTTCTTCCATGGAACTTAAAAACCTGGGTTTGCTAGAGCAATCACATGTTTGTTCAAGATATTATGTTCTCTTTCCCCTGAAACCAAAAATGCCCCTGCTTAAACAGGTGCAGAGTGCAAGGCAGCTAGAAAACATAAAGGTGTGTTAATTGGAATGAAGCTATTGTGTTTTTTTTTTATTTTAAAAAATGTAATAACCATACCATTATCAAATGGATGGAGATTCATCAATATTCATTTAAAGGTGTAGCACTTTCTAGAGTACCAAGATCCTTCATTTAAAAAATTGGATGACTGAAACAATAAAATTTAAGCCAATACTGATAATGTGGTGTCATCTATGCTTACAAACAGGTGAGGGTTGAGAAATTAAGATTGCAAAAACTTTACTGTATTTGGTTGGATGCCAAACCCATGATCTTTGCTGCTTACCAGCTACATGAATTTGGGGACATCACTTAACATCTGTGCCTCAATTTTTTTCACCCATAAATGTGTAAAACATATTATAAGTTGTTGTAAAGCTTAAATAAGTCAATTTGTTTGAATATGTGAAGCACTGAGGAAGTTTTATTTAGTACAGAATATTAATATTTATTGAATTGCCAATAGCAAACCTAAAGGATGTGCTGAAATATAACATCTAGTATTCCCCCTTCAATTTGATCTTCATGTTAATTGTCAGATGATTAACAATTGTCAGGTAACTAAGTTTTTGTCATGATTACTTAGAAACCAAAAGTTTAACTTGGTTCTCCCTTGATGAAAAATATTTCCAAAATTACCAACAGTACCTGGGGAGAAAGGTAATGGGAAGTGTAGAGATCATCTAAATCAGTGCTTCTCAAACTGTAACTTATAGAGAAATCAGCGGAATATCTTCTTTTTAAAATACAAATTATGATTCAATAGATCTGGTCTGGGGTGGGGCCTGAGATTTTGTAGTTCTAATAAGCTCCCAAGTGATGTCTGTGCTGCAGGTCCACAAACTACATTCTGAGTAGCAAATTTTAAATTATCATCAAAAAAACATGGTAAGAGTGTAAAAGCAGAAAATATTCTCTATCATTTCTGGTAATCCATTCTTCAGGACAGAGAAATGTCAGATATCAATGACCTTATGAATAGAATACAACCAAACAGCATTTTCAATTAATTTCCTAATTATTTATATAACTTCTTATCTTTAAATTGAATTACTACAAAACAAAATCACTCAGTATACTGAAAGTCAAAAAGTGGTAACATTAGTTATTACTAATTGGTTAAAAAATTTATTTATGGATATGAAGAGATTAGTTCCCAGGTTAACAACATGCTTCTTTGTGAAAATTTCATGACCAGATTCATAATAATTTAATGGTATCTAATGGCCTAGGAAAATGCAATTTTGTTTTCTTCCTGTTCCAACAAACAGAGGCACATCCTGAGTAATTTTTCACATAGTGTGATACACTGATACTTAGACCCACACTTTCCTATTTTCTTGTGATCAGAAGATTATAATTTCATAGACAGTAGCTTAAAATCAACACTCTATGTACATGAAAGAGAGAAAAGAAAACTGAATTACCAAAGACTGAATCCAAAATCTCCAGACTGGTTCATGAACACTTTGCTTAGGCCCCGTGATTATCAAATTGTGTCCCACTCTTTCATGCAGTGTTGTGGACTTGTTTCTGAGAAAACCTTGTCAATCATAATATTTACACTATTTTATATACCAACTTTCCAATTAAAATTTATTCTAAAGGAAATTTCCATTACCAAAGAATATATAAAAATAGATATAGATAATATTAAAACATCTATTTTAACCTTTAAATTAAATATTTTCTTTAACTCTTCTTTCTAATACTGTCATTATCAAATCTACCTTGGCTTATGGTGATGCTTAGGACTAGGTAGGAAAGGAAGCCAGAAATAATTTTCTTTGATAGAATACTTGCTATTCTAACCACAGTGCATGTTACTTTGATTATTTAATTCATCCTCATAGGAATCATTTTAGATGGTATTATGGTCCCAATTTTATGAATAGAAATAGGCTCAGCAAGGTTAAGAAATCAAGACTCAGAGAAATTCAAAGACAAAAGTGGTTTGCAAATTAAATCAGGTCTGACTGACTCAAAAGTTCATACTTTTTGTTTACACCCTGTTGTCAGTATCACAGTAATAAGAGTACATAGCAGAGACATTGTCTCTACTATGACTAAGGAGACCTTGTCACCTTAGATATAATGTGCAAAAAGATGTATTGATTCCATTTACTGCATAAATCCACATGTCCAAGCAAAGGAAATTTTACATTAAATTCACCAAATCTTTTGTGTCATAAAATTCTAATAAGTATAACACCACTCCGAAACTCTTTGTCTATTTTTTTAGCTTTGACATAGTGTCCTATTAATCACAGCTTTTTTTAAAATCAAAGATAAAATTTCTTACCTTCTGTGCAAAGTATCCCACTTTCAAGATGCATTATTTTATTCCCCAGTTATGCATATTTCAGGACAATTCTTTGCCAAACATCCCACTAAATTTTGTATTCTTAAAGATTTGTTTCACTTTCTTACGTGCCCATATTATACACCAGTACATTATTCAAGAAGTTGATTAGTCTTCCAAATGCAAGTAATGCTTCAATAATATAAATCAACTACATTACATACATTATCAATTCTATTTATTAAGATATTATGACTTTAAAGTGAGCCAAAATTTATTAGGAACAAAGAAAAATTAATGAAACAGAAACCATTGAAAAGCTGACTATGTGCTGTACCAATGATACCATGTAGAGACATCCTAGTTATAAAACAGTAAATAAAAAATTAGTTTTGAGAAGGATTTCTAAAAGATTGAGAACAGAAGATCTAAGTGCAAGTCCAAGGTGTGCCACTAACCAAGTTTAGCAAGTAACTTAATGCCGTGGTTTGAATCAGGTCACCCACAAAGACATGTTGAAGTCTTAGCCTCTGGTCTTGTAGGTATGAATTCATTTGTACATATAATCTTTCAAGATCTTATTAGTTAATATGAGGATAAACTGAATCAGGGTGACCCATAATTCAATGTCTAGAGTTCTTTTAAGCAGAGGAAATTTGTACACAGTGAGTAGGAATGAGGAAGAGACAGAGGGTCAGACAGATGGCTACATAACAGAGGCAGAGATTGAGTTATTAATTGTCAGCAAACCACCAGAAAAGCTTCAGACTTCAGAGAAAGCATAATTCTGCTGACACCTTAATTTTGGACATCTAGCCTCCAAAACTAGGAAAATAAATTCCTGTTATTTAAGCCAACCAATCGGTGTTACTTGTTATAGCAACTCCAGGAAACTAAGACACTTAATTTGTGTAATTCTTCATTTTCCCACTATAAAATAAGGATAATACTTTATATCTCTTAGGAGAATTAAATAAAATTATAAGTAAAGTTTCTAAGCTATGGAGTGCTATATAAATAAAAAATGTTGTTATTAGCAGCCATGTTTCTATTTTAGATTAAACTGATTTACCCTGAATATTCATAAAAGGTGCAGATGATCTTTACTTTTCATTTTAAAAATGTCTTGAGAAAGAAAAATAAATAGAAAAATGGGTGAATCTTTAAATATCCTTCTAAAAAATCTCCTATTTGTTCTACAGATAATTGTCACACATGGCAATATTTCTATTTGTTGGGTATTGTGCTTCTTTTTAAACATTTTGCCCAAATAATTGATTCTTGGATGTCTGGCCAGTTGATCTGATACTTTATATTGCAATATGTTTCCAGCACCTGTGGACCAAAGGTAGGCAAATGCCAATGGCAGTGTTTTCTAGCACCTCTTCTTTTCTCCAAGTTAATGCCTGCCTCCTGGGGTACTGCTTAGAGCCCAAGAGCTCACAGTCACTGAAAGGAGAAGCAGATGGCTTGGCTAGACAAAATTTGTGCCAAAAGGAAACTGAGAGGTAAGAGGGTGCCAGCTTAGCTGAGCACTTCAGTTTCACTCCTTTCCTTAGCAAGCAACCTAGCACTTTCCCAAGAGTCCTTTCCTTGTTTTCCAATCAATATACCTGAAACTCTTTCCAGTTTCACAATAGTCCTCAGCTTTAAGTTTTGGGTTGGGATGTCCTCCTGTTAATGGAATCCAATGATCTATTCAACCATAATTTTATGAGCAATTTCCTTATACCAGGCTTTATTTCATGTGATAAGGAAGGGTAGTGAGCATGACTAATAAATTACATTCCAGAAACAATAAGCAGCAAACAATAAATACAGATATATCTGATCATCTAAATGTTAAAAAAACAACAACAGGGTGACCTGGTAATGATTATAGGTGGCAGTTAAACAACGGTTAGGATCTAAGTGCTCAGGAATCTGCCTCATAACAAACACACTTTCATTGCTGGCTTGCCTTATGCCTTTTTTGGATTGTTTTAACCACCTGACCTTCAGTTTCTCAACCTAAAACATAGAAATTAGCATGACAATAACTATTTCAAAGGGCTATTGACAAGATTAAATGAAATGTTACACATAAAGTCATTAGAACAAGGCCTGACACATACTTTAGAATAGGTAATCTGGGCAGATTTCTTTGACAAAGTAATAATTAAAGGGATGCCTTTCATTAGTCAGCGTTCACCAGAGAAGCAATGCCAACAGGATATATTTATGTATGTATATAGATGATTATATTTACAAAGATATTTATTATAAAGAATTGGCTACCAAGACCACGGGGGCTGGCAAGTCTGAACTCTGTAGGGCAGGGTGAACACTCTGATGCAGGTGATGTTAAAGTCCTTGATACAAATTCCTAGTTGGCTGTAAATTTCAAGAAGGAGCAATGTTAAAGTTGAGGAAGAACTCTTTCGTCTGACCTCTGGCATCCTCAGTTTTGTCTTTTAAGACATCCAACTGGTTGGATGAGAAGTTTACCCAACATTGCTCAGAGCAGTCTCCTCTGATGATGGTATATGTAATCAACTGATTGTAGATACAAATCCCATCTAAGATATATTTTCACAATAACATGTAGGCCATTGTTTTAGCAAACAACTGAACACCATAACCTAGAGAAGTTGACACATAAAAATAATGATCACCTTACTCTGATGACAGAATGGACATGGTTTGGAGAGATCAGACCAGATCATTTAGAACAGAAGGAATAGCTTGTTCAAAGTCTGTAATTTATTTATTTATTTTTACCACCACCCCCTCCCAGAGATGGCTGCCTCATCTATCTGCTTATTGTCTGATTGCTGAATCTGCTCATTGTTTCTGCTCATTGTCTCTACTCATTTTCTCTGCTCATTTTCTCTGCTCATTGAGTCAGTTCATTGCGTCAGCTTATTGCATCTGCTCATCTTCTTTCGGTGGCACTGGAAACTGAACCTGGGACCTCCCATGTGAGAGGTGGACATCCAACTGCTTGAACCATATCTACTACCAAAGGCTGTAATTTAGAAACTAGCTTTAGTTGTGTGAAGAAAAAGAAAACCAGGGTGTCTGAAACATGGTGAACAAGTTGGGAAGGGAGAGGATATCAGATCTTTTAAGACCCTTGATAAAGTTTGGATTTATATTAAGCTTGATAAGTATGCTTCAGAGGGTTTTAATTGGGAGAGTTATGTGATTGGCATAGAGGCCATGATAGAATCTAATCATCAGATGATGGTGTCTCAGACTTTAGAGTGATAGCTGTAGAGGTGGAGGAAAGTGTACAGATTTCAGAGCAAGAAAGAAAGCACCAAAAAAACAGAGACTGAGAAGGAATTGTGAGTCAAGAAGGAAGAAATTTGTAAAGTTTGTGTCACAACCATCAAGAAAAGAATGCAATTCAAAGGATGGTGTATCTAATACTGCCAAATATTGTTGAAAGGTTTAGTGAAAAGAGAACAAAGAAGTGACCATTGAATTTGGCCTGAAGATGGTCACTGAAAGCTGAGTAAAACAGTTTTAGAGAAATGCTATAGATAAGAGCATGAATAGGAAGAGGAAAGAATGGGAAATAAAGATATGAAGACAGCCAGTATATAGCCAGTATATATAACTACTCTGAGTCATTTTGTTGTGAATGATATCAGGAGCAGCTGGAAAGGGTTGTAGGTTCAAAAGCTTTTGTTTTGTTCTTGCTTGTGTTGATAATATGGATATTTAATATAGGAAATATTAGAGCATCTGGCTTCCAGTTTTCAAAATTATATATAATTCATGATCAGCAAATACACATAACTGCATCACACACACACTCCCAGTTTTTTTTGTTCTCTAGGTTTTTTATGAGTTGGAGCTTTTAAAAATGTAAATATTTTCTATGATTTCTAGAACTTGGGTATAGAAAGGGGAGGCAAAGATTTTTAACTGTCTTGGCATACTCTTATACCTGTAATTATCAAAACTCTGGAATTAAGATGTCAATGCTGGCCTGAATCCAGCCCATCTCAATGGGTTCAATTAGAAAAGCTAAAGAGAACTCAGAGGACTCTACAGTTTTCATTGTACCTTGTCACTTTGGTTTGTGTCGATTCCCACTATTTAGCAATTTCAATGTTGGTTTAAATGCTGTTCCTCCATCAATTTACTCTTCACATACTCATATGTTCAAAGAGCTCACTAATGTGCATCATACTGTGTCCTTGAATTAAACATGACCCCTCCACCTACCTAGTCTCCAGCTTTCCAGTGCTCAAGGCTTTACTTCCAAAGAGCACTTCACACCTGGCATTGCATTTAAGTAGTGCATCATCCTCCTAATGTGTCACATAACATCACCAAAGAAATATTCCTTTTCAAAATATTTAACCTGAAACTAATCATGGGAAACAATCAGACAAATCTAAATTGAGAGACATTCAGCAAAATGACTAGCCTGAACATTACAAAATTGCCAATGCCATAAAGACAAAAAGAAGGCTAATGTACAGTTCTGGACTGAAGGAGATTAAAGAGAGCTAACAATGGAATGCAATATGTAATCACTGATTAGATCTTGGATTAAAAAATAGTTAAAAAGGGCAGCATTTGGACAATTAGGGAAATCTGAATGTAGACTGAACATTAGATAACAATATTACATCAGTGTTAAGTTTCCTGAGTGTGCGAATTATATTGTAGTGATAAGAAATCATGTCTTTAGAAGCTAAATGCTGAATTATGTATGTGAATTATTTTGTCTTTCTGCAACCTTTTCTTAAATGTGCCAGAAGTGGTTGGGTGAACCGAAAGAGAAGAAATAAGCCAGTCAAATGGGGCAAAATTTTACATTTGTTGCATCAAGGTAAGATATACAGGGGTAGTAATACAATATTTGCAACTTCCCAGAGGTTTAGAAAATTTTCTGAATAGTGATTATCAATAAAATATAAACAATAATTACATAAATAATACTTATGTTATAGTGTTTATTTAGAACTTTGATCTGCACACAAATGTTGATAATATTCCCTGTTCTAATGAAATTTGATTCACTCTTGGCCACAAAATTCCTGTGGGCAGGAAACAAGTTAAATTCATCTTTATAAAACTGCTAAGCTCTCGAAAAACGGTCACTCAAAATGGAGATTCAAAAAATGTTTGACACAAAAACTATAAAAATGCTAAAAATATTGATGAAGCTATTTTAAAAAAACGTTTGGAATCAATGTTGGAGGGAGGATTGCCCCTGATACATTTTTTTCAAGTTCCAGCACTTATACTTTTGGACTAGAAAGCTCAGTAAAGGACCCAGCCTAGAGACAAAAGCAAACATTACAGCCTGAGAAATAAAAAACATGATGAGCAATTACATTAGCCATTACCAGGCTGCTGTTGAAATCATTATTCAACAAACTATGAGGAAATCCTAGATTTAGAAATTACTATCATAGGAAATAAGTCAATAGAAATAGTCAACATTCAAACACTTTTTTAAATATTGAATTCATCATTTCAGCTTCATTTAAATGAATGGTTTCTTCTTATAGTGGATACAAAAATCCACACAAAAAAATGTAATGCTAAGAATTTCTGTTGTCAGTAAATAAACTCCTAAGGATTTTTAAAGTTTTGAGAGATTAGGCATTAGCAATTTGTAATTGTCCCCTTTTGTCACATCGAAAGGGTTATTTATACAAGTCCATTTTGTAGGCTTTGTAAAGAATCCTTTCTAGTCTCCCTCTTAAAGAACACTGCCTTGTGTGAGAAGGTTGGGAGAAGATTAGAAACAATCAGCAGCATTGGTTTCAATACCTATTACCCCCAACTTCATCTACAAATAACGTTCTAAAAAATAAGCAAGATAAAAATTATATTCTTGTGCCTTCAATAGATAATTTTTCTATGATTATTCCCTTGATGTTACAACATGCAAAAAATGTGAAATTAATCAGAGTGTTCCGTTCATGCATGTTAGAAAAACAAAGGTATATAATATACAGTGACCATCTGTATGGAATCACAAATTTTTATTTTGCCAATTTCTCAGGATTTCTTGTTAATCTCTTTAGAGTATCTCATGTCCCCTAAATACAACTCCTGAAATGCCACCACCATTTATCATTCCACCAGTAAATAAATACTGAATGAAAAAGAAGTGTTTTCCCATCATCGAAGGAAAATTGTAAAATATTTTCCCATGTAAGATGGAGAAATAATATTGAGTCTTTCAAAATAGATTCTTTTGGCATTTAGTTTTGTTTTACACAAGCTATTGTTACTTTTATGTCTAAGAAAAGTTGTGGGTTTATAGAACAATCATGCATAAAATACAGAATTCTCATACATTAGCTTGTTATTAAAACCTTACTTTGGTATGGTATATTTTTTACAATTGATGATAGTCCATTTTTATAATTGTACTGTTAACTGTGGTTCATGGTTTAACTAGGGGCCATTGTTTGTGTTGTGGTGTTCCAGGGATTATTCTTTAAAGATTTTTTCTAGTAACATATGCATAGCCTAAAATTTCCCCCTTTTAACCACATTGAAATACATAATTCAGTGCTATTAATTGTATTCACAATGTTGTGCTACAAACATCACATCTGTTATCAAAAATTTTCCATCATCCCAAATAGAGACTTTGTATCTTTTAAAGTAAAACTCCTTATTCCCTACCTTGATACCATCCCCTTGTAACCTATATTCTAGATTCTGACTCTATGAATTCATTTATCCTAATTATTTCATATTGGCGAGATCATACAATATTTGCCCTTTTGTGTCTGGGTTATTTCACTAAACATGCTGTATTTAAGGTTCATCATTATTGTCACATGTATCAGAACATCATTCCTTTTTCTACTGAGTACTATAACTTTGTGTGTATTTACTATATTTTGTTAATCCATTCATTGCTTGATAGACCCTCGGGTTGCTTCCATCTTCCAGCAATTGTGAATAATGCCACTATGAATTTTGGTGTGAAAATATCTGCTTGAGTCCTTGCGGTCAGTTCTTTGGAGAATATACCTGGTAGAGGTATTGCAAGGTCAAATGGTGATTCTACACTTAAATTTCTGAGGAACAACCAAACTGTCTTTTACAGTGCCCTCACCATTTTGTATTCTCACCAGCAATGAATGAGTGTTCCTATTTCTCCACAGCCTCTCCAACACTTGTAATTTTCTGTTTTTTTTTTTAAATAATAGCCATTACAGTGGGTGTGAAATGCTATCTCATTTTCCTAGTGGCTAATGTTATTAAGCATCTTTTCAGGTGCTTTTTGGCCATTTGTATACTTTTAACAAATGTCTATTCAAGTCTTTTGCCCATTTTTAAAATGAATTGATTTTCTTTTCATTATTGAGTTGAAAGTTTTCTTTATATATTCTGAATATTAGTCTCTTACTGGATATGTGGTTTCCAAATATTTTTTCCACTTATCATTTTACTTTCATTAAAAAGTCCTTTGTGGCACAAAAGTCTTTATTTTTGATGAGGTCCCACTTATCTATTTTTTTCTTTTGTTGTTTGTGCTTTGGGTGTACAGTCTAAGAAACTATTGCTTAACACAGGGTCATAAAGAAGCTTCCCTAAACTTATTCTAGGACTTTGATAGTTCTGGCTGTTATATTTAGGTCTTTGATCCATTTTCAGCTGAATTTTGTATACAGTGTGAGGTTGGAATCTGCCTTCTTCTATTGCAAACGCAGATCAAGTTTTCCCTACACCATTTGATGAAGAGAACATTTCCCAATTGAATTGTCTTCATCCATTGTCAAAAAATCAGTTGGCCATAAATGTAAAACTTGATTTCTGAGATCTCAATTTGATTCCATATGTCTATATGTCTGTCTTTGTGTCCATATCATGCTATTTTGATTACTGTGGTTTTGTGAAAGCAATTTTGTGTTTTAAAGGTCATATATTAGATATGCTGCATTAAAGCATATTATATTTTACCATCCTGCTAAGATCAGACTCAAACAAATTTGCAAAAATGAAAGTGAAAAGAATTAATACTTGAGGCCATGCTTAATATGTTATTTTTTAATGGGCTAAAATATGGCAAGTAGGCAAATCTTTTTAAAAATATGTTCTTTCAATAAAAATATGTTAATGTGATCTAGCATTAACAACCATAGTCAGGAAGGGAAAGCCAATCCTCTGATCAAAATTTTAGCTCTTCTGCCAACTTAAGTCCTCTTATTTGAAATTCTCAAGAACATAAATTGAATGGTCAAAATACTTTCCTCTTTTCTAGATTTCTTTCATGAATTTAGACTGTTAAAAAATAATTATTGGAGCAGATATAACTCAGTGGTTGTGCATGTACTTCACATGTATGAGGTCCCAGGTACAATCACTGGTACTTTCTTTAAAAAAAAGTAAAATTACTGTTAAAGTTATCTTTGCGTCCTATTTTTATCCCATATATCCTTTAGCTATCAGTACTTCTTTTTCGAAAACTATCACATCCAGACTTCATGCTGAGATTAATTTGACTATTTTTAGATGCATCTAATCTTTTAATTATGCATTCTATAGAACCTAACCCATTTCTTGTCAATTTAAAATAATGTTTCTTTTGATTTTGACCAATTATCCTATGTCAATTGAGCTAACTCCAAGAGATAAACTTGATGAGTCTTTCCCATAATACAGCAAGTTTTGCTACTTCCACAAAAATTTACACATTCAAACTAGTAAAATCCATGTACTTCTGCCTCATATTTCTTTCCACCCTTGGAATATCAGAAATTGTTGGGGAAGCAGGCATTGCATGACCTGCTATCCCTCCCTGGGCTTGCCTGGTCAAAGCCATGGGTCTGGAGCATTCCTTTATTCAGAAGCTGGGCAATGGCCCAGATTAGCATGATCTACTCTATTCCAAGTATGGAATGAAGCTCTTGTCTTGTTTAAGTTTATGTATCATATGAAACCTAGTCAGCTCCACTTAATATATCTGCAGCATTAGAGGGGTGTGAGCAATCCATTTTCCCCTGGTGGAAATTTTGCATAAGTAACTTGTCTCTGATCGTGGTAGAAATAGCATATGCTAACACCCTAGCAATTCAAGACCAACAAGATTCATTAAATTCTCTGGCCAAGGTGGTGATGGCTAACATGATAACCTTGATTTTCTGCTGGCAGAACAAGGACATGTCAATTGTAACCAATACATCATGCTGTGTGTATGTAAACACTTCAGGAAAGGTTGAAACCATACTGGAAAAGGTATGGCCACAAGTGGGATGACTGCCATCTGTACAGCCACAAATCCCCTTGAACTCTTTCTTTGGTTTCTTTAGCTGATTTAACCCTGCACTTGTGACTTTTCATTGAGAACACTCCTCTGGAGATGTCTAATTATTCTCCAGGAGAAGGTTCTCTTAAAGGCCATGGTTAAATGTTGCGTTAACCTGGTGGGAAGACACTGTGAATGAGTCACTGATATCTGAACCACATTAGACCCACCTCCACCTTCAAATTTGAGAAGACTGTTTGTCTTTCATAGTGTGACAAGCTAATACGTCTTCTTTTCTGGCAGTCTATAGAGGGTCAGTGGGTGGACTGTTGGAGAAACATTCATCATGTGACCTGCTGCCCCACACTGGGCTTGCCCAATCAGAGACCTGGAACATTACTTTATTCAAAGGCTGGACAGTGAGCAGATGCTTGGCCCAGATTGTTCTTCTGTTAAAGTGATTCTCCCTTATTCTGGGTACACAGTGAACTTTGCCTTGCTTACACACATGCATGATATGACAGCTGGCCAACCCCAATAGTATATCTGCAGTATGAAATGGGTGCATGCAGTCCTTCTCCCTATGTTGGCTACTGGGAAGGTCCTGCTGACCATGGGGGACCTATGCCCACTATTGAAGCTGACTTTATTGTGTCTCTTCTCAATGTGAGTCAATTGTTTTTCCAATCAGTGCTGTGTGCTGTATATTCTTGGCGAGTATGATACTATGGTACCACAGAGTAGAAATGTTTGGACTCCTACCCTTAGTGGCCAGCATGTAGTAGGCCTTCTCCCTTGGTGGTAACCCTGAACCTTTGCTTGACATACACTAGGCATATTTAAGCTCATTTTGGTACTAGAAACCAGCAGGATAAGAATGAAAATTTCAATTACCCAAATGTTTTTAAATAGCTCATATACAAAAATAATCAACATAATTGATTTGTTTTTATACTATATACCTGGGTGTTTAATATATTTTAATTTCTCCTTTGAATATGCTTTCATAGAGTGCTACAGGTTTTGTTTCATTTTATCAAAAAACTAAGCCAAAAATCAATGTAAACATATTCTTAGATTTGATCCTCACCAACATTCATATTCAGCATATAAATAAATTTGTATCTTCAACGTAGATCCTTAAATTAAATATAAATTGATTTAGAAACTCCTTGATTATCTTCCTTTTTGTATCTTGATTTATTCAGTTTCCACATTTAAGTTGCTTTCTTGAAGAAGTTTTTACCACATACACACAGAGAGAAAAGCACCCACACACCCATTACCACTGCAAGAGATTTGAATGAAGGCAAAGTATCACTTGAATGCTGCCCTGGAGAGACTGGCATAGCATTTTAACTGCATATTCAAATTTTGAATATCTTTATGACACTGCTATGGAAATCCCCAAACTGCTTTTGCTTCCATGCAAATGATGGGCGCTATCATTATACAATGGGCTATAGAGAAAGAGCAAGCCTTTTATTCTTAGGGGCCCCTTTATAGTATCTAATGTTATTGGAGCAGGGACTGCTTAGGGCAAGGGAAAATTAGGTCAAGTTTGGAACCAACCAGTTTATTCATTTTGCTTTATGTTCACTGATAAACCACTTTCAGTAATAAAATCTTTATTGTTTATTCTGGAGCTCAAAGTCAAGAAATTAAAATGACTAAGGAAAGCATATCACAGCTTTTTAAAAAAAAATCATTGTAAGGTAGGTGATATAGAAATGTAAGTTATATATTTAAACCAAAAAAAATTAACAAAACCATACAGTTCATGATTATTGTTAGCTTCATTCTGGGTATATGACACAATGAATTTTTTGTATAACAAGGCATTTAGGATCATTATAAGTTCAATATATACGCAGAACTGTTTAAAGGAAAAGGGGCCAGTATAGTAGCTAGGTATCTCTATTAAAGTAATAGAAGGAGCTTTGCTCCAGACCCCATAATTTCTTTGTCATGTAAACCACTATTCCTACTCCTTTCTCTCTCTCTTTAATTTAGACTATCTGTTTAGAACTTTACTCCACAGGAGAGAAAACTGCAAAGAGCAGACCCTATTATTCCATCTTAAAAACACTTGCACTACTGACCTTTCATTTCAGCTCAGGCATATGTGGTAAAGAATTAACCTTACATAAAGAAAAGTGGTCAACCACCACACCAGGGAATCAAGAGTGCCTACAACTGTAAGCAGAGGAATTGCATCCATCATCCATGTGGAATCTCAGCCTCCTCTTGATCTAGAGGTGGAGGGGACATCGCCATCCCAGGGTCCACAGAATGTAGGAATAAAATATGGATTAGAGTGGACTTACTGATATTCTACTATAAAACTATTGTGACAAGTAATAGAAGAAATTTTAGCATCGAGGTGGAGAAAGTGGCCACAGTAGTTGCTGAGGGCAGGGAGAAGATAGAAGAGACGTGATGTGGGGACATCTTTGGGATTTTGAGTTGCCTTAATGATATTGCAGGGTCAGATGCTGGACTTTATATAGCCTTTCATAACCCAATGAATGTACTGGGGGAGAGTGTGAACTACAGAGTAAACTATTATCTTTGTAGTGCAGCAGTGCCCCAAAATGTGTTCACTGAGTGCCATGAGGTTGCTGCAATGATGAGGGAGGTTGCTGGAGTGGGAGAAGTGGGGTGGGGGTGGGGGGTATACAGGAACCTCATATTTTTTGTGTAACATTTTTTTTGTGATGTATACATCTTCAAAAACATACAATTTACAAAAATGATGCGGTGGGGAGTGGAGAGTGGGTTACATGGGAACCTCTTATGTTTTTTTGTTTTTTTATGTTTTTAATGTAACATTCCTTGTGATCTATTAATTTAAAAAATTTTTTAAAAAGGAAAAAATAAATAAATACATACAAAAATTTAAGAATGAAGAAAAAGAAAAGTGTAGCCTTTACCCTAAGCTACTGCAAGGTGATTTCTAGGCTCCAGAAATACCCTTCCTAACAGTAGTCTTTGTTTGCCTGAAGGCTTTGTTTTGCTGGGACTAACTTGAGAGTGACATCTCCTGGGGAACTCAGTATTAGGGGGATTCACACAGGTTTCTGTATTTTACCTCCAGGAACCTCATCATGTTTTCATTATGAAACTCAAGAGAGATCCCTACATGGCTCTGGCAGGGAGAGGAAAAGAGTAATCATTGTGAAATATGGCCATAACATTCTCTATAAAAAGGCCAACTATCCAAAGGAAAAGACTTTGTCTGAGCCTCATCTCAGTGGAGGGAAGGGCATTGACAGCCTTTCTGTCTCACTTAAGGTTAGAAAAAAGAAGCTAAGAAATATTTGTGATGATCACAGCCCAGGGACATGTGCCCACTAAAAGACTGAAATTTGACTGGATGATTATAGGATGTTCACCCTCCTCCATGCTTTATCACCACCCCACAGGCTCCAGTATAGTAGTAGTGGATTACAGCTGAAAGAGCTACAGGACACTCTAAGGAGAAATCCTTAGTGAAGCCCAAAGACAACAGTGGAGAAATAAATGTAAACACCAGTAGAACTTAAAGTTTTTGACACCCACAGCTACAGCAAATATTAAAAACTATCCTAGTCCTTTGACCATGTCCTGGTCAGATTAACATAAAATCTCACATTTAAACTCTATTAACTGACTTCCCATTATCCAATAAATCATGTACTGTGTTCAGCAAAACATTACAAGGAATGCTAAAAGACTAGAGCCAAAACCATATCAGAACCAGACTCAGTTATGACACAGATTTTGGAATCATCAGACAACAATTTATAAATAACTATGATTAATATATTATAGGCTTTCATGCAAAAAGTACACAGTATACAAGAATAGATGAAAAAGCACAGATACAGAAATCTAAGATAAAATCAAAAGAAAATTCTAGAATTCAAAAACTTTGTAACACAAATGAAGAATGCCTTTGCTGGGCTCATCAGAAAATTGGACATGACCCAAGAAAGCATCAGTGAGTACAAAGATAGGTCAATAAAAACTTCCCACACTGAAATTCAAAGAGAAAAGAGGATGAAGTAAAAAACATAGAACAGAAATATGGGACAATTACAAAAGGTATAACACATACATAATTGTAATACCAGTGAGAGAAGAAATAGAGAATGGAGCAGTAAAAATATTTGAGGTAATATCAAGCCAAGAATTTTCCAAAATTAATGACAGACATTAAACCACAATTCCAGTAACCTCAGAAAATAACAAACAGGATTAATACTA
The DNA here is from genome assembly GCF_030445035.2 of Dasypus novemcinctus. NCBI lineage: Eukaryota > Metazoa > Chordata > Mammalia > Cingulata > Dasypodidae > Dasypus > Dasypus novemcinctus. Next base: position 55,182,517 of record NC_080684.1, on the reverse strand, counting down.
AAATATCTACATCTAGGCGCATCATATTCAAACTGCATAAAACTAAAGACAAAGAGAAGGTCTTGAAAGAAGCAGGATAAAACAAATCAAAATACCCTTAAAGAGGAACAAGGCTAAAAATTACAGTAGCATTGTCATTAAAACCATGCAAGCAAAGAAAGAGTAGAGGGAAATATTTAAAATGTTGAAAGAAGTAAAAAACATCTATCTGGAATTCTATAGTTAGGAAAGTTACCCTTCAAAGTGAAGAAGAAATAAATACTTCTTTAGAAAACAAAACTGAAGGAATTCATCACCAGCAGATCTGCTCTATAATAATGTTAAAGGTTCTTGAAAACTAAGAAAAATCCTATAGTTCAGAAATGGAGATGACACAACAACACAAAAAAAGAACAACATCAGAAAAGGAATAATGAAGATAAAATCTTTTATTTTTCTTATTCTTAATTGATTTAAGTGAAAATTATCTATTTAAAGAGATAACAACAATAAATTGGGTGATTACACATAAATAAGTGAACCAAAAATAAATTACACATGAAATTAGAGGAGGAATTAAGAATACTTTGCTACAAGGTGCCTACACTATGTATGAAGCAATATAGAGTTAGTTGAAAGTGGACTTAGATTATTTTAAAATGTCTATGAAAAACTGTAGGGTAAACCAGTAAAAAATTTAAGGAGTTTAATTAATATGCTGTTACAGGAGAGAAAAAGCAAAGTTTAATTAAAACCAAAGAAGTCAGGCAAAAAGAAAGGTAAAAAAGAAATAAAGAACAAATGCAGTATATAGCAAACAGTGTCAAGATAGATATCTTAGTTTTCCAGAACTGCTATTACAAATACTACAAACTGATTTTGGCTTAATAACAGGTATTTATTGACTTATGGTTACACAGCCAGAAGATGTAAAATGTAAATCTCCTTTACTGGATTTCAAGACTTACTATAAAGCTACAGTAATCAAGAGACTGTGGTATTGGCAAAAGATAGATGATCATAGACAAAGGATCAAAGGCAATTCAGTAGAGAAATAAAAATTTTCAACGAATGGTGCTGAAACAATTAAATAGCCATATGCAAAAATATGAACCTAAACACAGTCCTTGAACCTTTTGAAAAAAATTAACTCAACATGTATCATAGATCTAAATGCCAAAATGAAAACTCATACAACCTCTATAAGAAAATATAACAGAATAGCTAGATGTTCTTGGTTTGGATAATGAGTTTTTAGGTATAACACAAAAAGCATGAACAATGAAAAAAAAATGGTAAGTTGGACTTTGATAAAATTTAAAATTTCTGCTCTGAGAAATTTATCTAAGAGAATAAAAAGGTAAACTAGGAGAATATATTTTCAAAACAATTATAAAATATGTATCTTAAACATGCATCCAAAACATACAAAGAACTCTTAAAGCTCAAAAATAGGACAACAACCCAATTAGAAACTGGACCAAAGACCTGAACATACACCTCGTAAAAAATGATACATAGTAGGTACATATATATATGAAGAGATGCTTAACATCATTTGTCATTAGGGAATTGCAAATTAAAACAACAATGAGATATCTCTGCACATTTATTAGATGAGAAAAACATTAAAAAATTGACAATAACAAATGCTAACAGGGATGCAGTACAACAGGAATCTCATTCATCATTGGTTAATTCAGCTCCTTTGGAAGGTAGTTTGATAGTTTCCTACAAAGATAAGTATAGTCTTACCATATACAATAGAGTAATTACACACCTAGGCATATAGCTAACTGATTTAAAAACGTATGTCTCTACAAAATCTTACCAAGAATGATTATACCAGCTTTACTCATAATTGCCAAAAAACTGGAAGCAACCAAGGTGCCTTTCAATAGCTGAATGGATTAAAAAAACTATGGTATATCCATATAATGGAACATTATTTAGGTATAAAAAAATGAGCTACCTAGCAGTAAAAAGGCATAGATAAATCTTAAATACATATTGCTAAGAAAAAGCAGCTAGTCTCAAAAAGCTGCAAGCTGTATGATTCTAATTATATGATATTCTGAAAAAAGCAAAACTGTAGAGGCAGTAAAATGATCAATGGCATTTGGGGATAGAAGAATGATTGAATAGGTATACCACAAGTGAGTTTTTAGAGCAGGAAAACTATTCTGTTTTATAGAGTAATTGTGTAATTGTATCTTTGACATTATGCATTTGTCAAAATCCACAGAAATTTATAGCACAATGATTGAACTTTAATGTATGAAAATTAAGAACAGAAAACAAAACTTATTTAGGAAATCAGGAGGAGCCCAGGGTGGAATGCAAAATATGGGAAAACAATCCAACCATATTACAAATATATGAAACAATTTCCCTGAAAGGTGTGGGGAGGAAAAGATACTGACCTAAGTATGGAGATGAGTGGAGTCTGTAAAACTAAAGGCAAAACAAACTGTATATGACTATACACTAGCTGGAAAAGTCGTTTTCCATGGGGATATGTATTAACAATTATGATCCAGTTATACCTGTGTATTGAAATTGAAGACATACATATAAGGACCGTGGTTGGTGAGAGCCAGCTTTCACACTTTCAGAGAGAGAATTTACATTGAAGCAATGGTAGATTAGAAAGATTCAGGTGGTAGGAGATTATTTGGAGACATTAATATCAACTTATTTTTATCTTAATAAAGATATGATGTCTATATATAAATAAATGTGTATATACACATACGTAGTATACATACTTATATGTGTTTTCTGTGTCAGCTGAGAGAGTCAAAAGAAAGGTATTTCAGTATCAATGAGGACATATAGAACCCAGGTCTTGGCTTCTAATCCTATCTTCCAATAAAATGAGGCACAGTCCCTTTGAAGACTGTCTGATTCTATGACTGGGACAGGATATACATAAGATGAGTCTGGAGCAACTTATAGGGCCAGTAAGTATGGAAGTGGAAAAAACAACACATGCATAATGATGGGATATATCTAAGTCATAAAGAAGCCCATTGAAAGAGTTCCTAATGGCCAAAGTTTTAACAATTTGAGCAATAAAATAAGATTGCATTAAAAACATAAAATAAATATCCAGGAATCTATGCTGATATAAACAAATGAATGAATAAGTAAAAGAAAAGAAAAAGGGAGAGAAGAGACCAATTTCTAGTGAAGAAGAATTCTAAATAATTTATGTAGATAGTTCTCAAAGAGTGGTGGCATATCTCTGTAGTCTTAAGTGTGAGCTGCACATTGTGACTTCCTTCCAAATAGTACAGTATGGAAAAAAGAGGACGAAAGGGAAGAAGAGTACATTTGTAGTGGAGAAATCTGACAAAAACTACCCAAACCAGTTGATCAAGGTCAACATCAACAGTGATTAGTCATGCTGAAAGTATGTAACCTTGTTATGATAAGATGAGAGAGCCATTCTTTCTCTGTAGTCTCCTTCACCAAAACCCATAATCCCAGTCTCATTATGAGAAAAACATTGCATAAATTTCCATGGAAGGTCATTCCACAACATACCTGACCAGGACTCCTCAAAGCAGTCAAGATGGTCAAAAACAAAGAAAATTAAGGTGCTCGCTTCGGCAGCACATATACTAAAATTGGAAAGATACAGAGAAGATTAGCATGGCCCCTGGACAAGGATGACACGCAAATTCGTGAAGCGTTCCATATTTTTAAGATCGAACGATCATAAATATTTATGCTCCTAACAAGGGTGCCTCTAAATACGTGAGACAAACGCTGGAAAAACTAAGTGAAAAAATAGATGCATCTACAATTATAGTGGGAGATTTTAATACACCACTATCAACTCTGGACAGAACATCTCAAAAGAGAATCACTAAAGAAACAAAACATTTGAACAGTATACTAGAAGAGCTGGATCTAATAGACATATATAGATCATTACACCCAAACACAACAGGATACACATTTTTCTCAAGCGCACATGGAACATTCTCCAAGATAGACCATATGCTAGGCCACAAAGAAAGGCTTAATGAATTCAGAAAGATCAAAATCATACAAAACAATATCTCTGACCACAGTGGAGTGAAGCTGGAAATTTGCAAGGGATGGAGGCCCAGACTTCACACCACAATTTGGAAATTAAACAGCACACTCTTAGAAAAACAGTGGGTCAAAGAGGAAATCTCAAAAGATATCAATGACTACCTTGAAACAAATGATAATGATAACACAACATACCAAAATTTATGGGATGCAGCAAAAGCAGTACTGAGAGGGAAATTTATAGCCATAAATTCACATATCAAAAAAGAAGAAAGAGCAAAAATTGAAGAACTAACTGCACTTTTGACGGAATTAGAAAAACAACAACAAAGTAACCCAACAGGAAGAAGGAAGGAAATAACAAAGATAAGAGCAGAACTAAATGAAATAGAAAATAAGAAAGCATTTGAAAAAATAAACAAGACCAAGAGCTGGTTTTTTGAGAAGATCAACAAAATTGACAAACCTTTAGCGAGACTAATAAAGAAAAAAAGAGAAAAGATGCAAATACACAAAATAAGAAATGAGAAAGGTGATTTCACCACTGACCCCACAGAAATAAAGACTATCATAAGAGGATACTTTGAAAAACTATATTCCAAAAAAATGACAATTTAGAGGAAATGGACAAATTCCTAGAAACACATAAGCAGCCCATATTGACGAAAGAAGAAATTGATGATCTTAACAAACCAATCACAAGCAAAGAGATAGAATCAGTCATTAAAAATCTCCCAACTAAGAAGAGCCCAGGGCCAGACGGCTTCACAGGTGAATTCTACAAAACATTCCGGAAAGAACTAACACCAATCCTGTTGAAACTATTCCAAAAAATCGAAACAGAAGGAACATTGCTGAACTCCTTCTATGATGCCAACATTATTCTAGTACCAAAGCCAAACAAAGACACCACAAGAAAGGAAAATTACAGACCAATTTCTCTAATGAGCATAGATGCAAAAATACTTAACAAAATACTTGCTAATCATATTCAACAACACATTAAACGAATTATACAGCATGACCAAGTGGGATTTATTCCAGGTATGCAAGGATGGTTCAACATAAGAAAATCAATCAATGTGATACACCATATAAACAGATTGAAGGAAAAAAATCACATGATTATATCTATAGATGCAGAAAAGGCATTTGACAAAATACAGCACCCCTTCTTGATAAAAACACTCCAAAAGATCAGAATACAAGGAAACTTTTTGAACATGATAAAGAGTATATATGAAAAACCTACAGCCAACATTGTTTACAATGGCGAAATCCTGAAATCCTTCCCTCTAAACTCAGGAACAAGACAAGGATGCCCATTGTCTCTGCTCCTATTTAACATCGTCTTGGAAGTACTTGCTCAAGCACTGAGGCAAGAACCAGATATAAAAGGCATTCAAATTGGAAGGAAGAAGTCAAAATTTCATTATTTGCAGATGACACGATCCTATACATAGAAAACCCTGAGAGATCTACAACAAAGCTTCTAGAACTCATAAATGAGTTCAGCAAAGTCACAGGTTATAAGATCAATGCGCAAAAATCAGTAGCATTTCTGTACACCAATAATGAGCAAGATCAGGAGGAAATCAAGAAACAAATACCATTCACAATAGTCAATAAAAAAATCAAATACTTAGGAATAAATTTAACTAAATAGGTAAAAAACTTATACACTGAGAACTATACAAGACTGTTCAAGGAAATCAAAGAAGACCTAAATAAATGGAAGAATATTCCTTGTTCATGGATAGGAAGACTGAATATTATTAAGATGTCTATCCTACCAAAACTAATCTACACATTCAATGCAATCCCAATAAAAATCAGCACAGCCTTCTTTAAGGAACTAGAAAAACTAACTATGAAATTTATTTGGAAAGGAAAGAGGCCCCGAATAGCCAAAGACATATTGAAAAAGAAAAACGAAATAGGAGGAATCACACTTCCTGACTTCAAAACATACTACAAAGCTACAGTAGTGAAAACAGCATGGTATTGGCATAAGGAGAGACACACAGACCAATGGAATCGAATTGAAAGTCCTGATATAGAACCTCATGTATATAGCCATATAGTATTCAATAAAGCCACCAAACCCTCTCAACTGGGAGAGAATGGCCTATTCAACAAATGGTGCCTGGAGAATTGGATAGCCATATGTAGAAGAATGAAAGAGGATTACCATCTCACACCTTATACAAAGATCAATTCAAGATGGATCAAAGACCTAAATATAAGAGCCAAGACCATAAAGATCTTGGAAAGCAGTGTAGGGAAACATCTACAGGACCTTGTAATAGAAAATGGCTTCATGAATATCACACTAAAAGCACGAGCAGCAAAAGAACAAATAGATAAATGGGACTTCATCAAAATTAAAGCCTTCTGCACCTCAAAGGAGTTTGTCAAGAAAGTAAAAAGGGAACCCACACAATGGGAGAAAATATTTGGCAACCATATATCTGATAAGAGACTTATAACTTGCATATATAAAGAACTCATATATCTGGAAAACAAAAAGATAAACAACCCATTTTAAAAATGGGAAAAAGATTTAAACAGACACTTCTCCAAAGAAGAAATACAAATGGCTAAAAAGCACATGAAAAAATGCTCCAAATCTCTAGCTATCAGGGAAATGCAAATTAAAACTACAATGAGATACCATCTTACTCCCATAAGATTGGCAGCTATGAAAAAAACAGAAGAATACAAATGCTGGAGAGGATGTGAAGAAAGGGGAACACTCATCCACTGCTGGTGGGAATGCAGAAGGATCCAACCATTCTGGAGGACAGTTTGGTGGTTTCTCAAAAAACTAACCATAGATTTGCCATATGACCCAGCAATACCACTGCTGGGTATATACACATCAGAACTTAAAACAAGGACACAAACCGATATATGTACACCAATGTTCGTGCAGCATTGTTCACTATCGCCAAAAGTTGGAATCAATTCAAATGTCCATCAACAGATGAGTGGATCAATAAAATGTGGTATATACACACAATGGAATACTACTCGGCTGTAAGAACAAATACACTACAATCACACGTGATAACATGGATGAACCTTGAGAATCTTATGTTGAGTGAAGCAACCCAGGCATTGAAGGACAAATAATACGTGACCTCAATGATATGAAATAAGCAAGCTGCCTCAGAGAGCTAGAGTCTGGAAAAGAGGCTTACAGGAAATCGGTGGGTGGAGGAAGGATGTGAGTTAACATCTGCAGGGGTGGAATCTGTGATGAGCTGGCGGTAAGTATGAGCACAAAGAAGGGACAAAATGGGGGCAAGGGGTTGCCTTCAGGTGGGGCTTTGTGGGTTTGAGGGGGGCTGGGGATGGGCAGAGGGGTAATATTGTCCAAAAATTGGGGGAAGGGAGGGGCAACATACGAACATGGGAGAGTGTCAGGTTTCATTGAGAACAAAATGTTGAGAAAATCGTATCAAAGTATAAGTAGGAGGGTTACCTGTTTAGGATGCTCAGGGGGTATGGTCTGATGCGGGATGGACTCCAGGGGAATAGCTGAAGGCTCATTTTGCCAAGGTGGGTTGTATCATTGGGAAGAGACCCAAGAAGTGAGAGTTGGGGTGGACCCACATCCTGGGGAGGACTAATGCCGTCAAATAGAGAGAACTGTATCTCTCGTGAGAAAGGATGGCTCCCAGGGCATTAGGGCAGTTGAGAAAGTCAGGCCCTGAATACTGCTGCAAGTATCTCTGGACATGGCTTCTCAGGAAATGGAGATTGGCTGGCGTTGTGGGCCCCAAGGGGAGGGGAAAATGGATGTGGAATGGATGGAACCAAGGTAAATATGGGGGCAAGAGAGGAGTTTTGTGAGAGTACACGAGGATGAATATAAAACATGTAATATTACACCAAAAACATATAGGGGACGACAGACTAATAATGTAAACCATAACGCAAAACATAGGATAACTAAAAAATTTAGAAAACTGTACAACCTAAAGTATGGACCACACAGTAAGCACAGATGTCACCTTGTTTGAAAGCTATTGTCTCGGAATCTGTACATCAGTTTCAGGAAATATGATATGAATAAGTTAAAAGATTATCGCTGTGGAAGGGAAAAGGTTTTATGGTGGATCTGGGGAAGTACTGTATATTGTATATATGAATTTCAGTGATCTAAGACTCTTGTGAAGCTGACATTATGTTGGGATTCACTTTACAGGAAGTTTTGGATCACAGAGTGGTTCAACAATGCCAGCAGAGAAATACTGATATAGGATGTTATTGACAGGATATATATGGTTGACAGGGAGTTATACAGGGCATATGCCCAGGGTATATAGTAATGTCTAGATATACTCATAGTGGAAACAATTAAAAACAACAGCTGGGGGGGTACTGGGCCCCTGGCTGGGGGGTCACTGTCGTGGACCCTGGGGGAGCAGCGGCAGTCCCCCAGGTGCAACGGCAAGAACCAGGAAGGAAGGAGGGCCCAACAGTGGGCTCCTGATACTAATGGCTATGCTTTTGAGCCTGTACACCTGCAATAAGAATAAGGCCTAGAGTAGCACTGTGCCTGGGAGTTTCCTCCTGACAGCCTTCATGTTACTCAAATGTGGCCACTCTCACAGCCAAACTCAGCATGTAGATGCACTGCATTCCCTCCAGTGTGGGACATGACACCCAGGGATGAGCCTCCCTGGCACCGAGGGATCACTACCACATACCAGCTGAAGATGCAACTAGAAAATGACCTTGAATTAAAGGTTCAATACGGATCAGCAGAATATCCCTGTCTACATATAATAACATGACTTCAAAATGCTGTTTGACCTAATGTAAGGGGGAAATGGAAAGGAGAAATGAGATTATAAGGCTATGAGTCTCTAAAAAAGAGTCTGGAGGTTGTCAGAAGGAATGCCCTTATGCACAACTGAGCAGAGTCTAAGAGATAGATAAAGTAGATACAACCCCAGGTATTGGTTCTTTTGAGGAATAAAGAGACCCACGGGTTCTATGGTCATGGCAGATGGGGTTCACTGCCATGGCAGATGGCCCTTTTTTGGAGCTGGTGTCTCTGCGTGATGGAATTGGACTCAGAGGGGATCTCTTTTCACAAGACTTGCATGCTACTTTATTGGAATTGTAGTTGGTGCTGGGGTTTAAGATATATTTAGGGGATTTGAATCTCTGGACTGATAATATGACACCCAGGCCCAGAGCCTCAACAGACTTCAGCTCCTACACTTTGACTTATTGGACTTACCCCACTCAGCTAACATGGAGTTGAAGAAGGTCAACCACCACACCATGGAGCCTAGAGTGTCTACAACTGAAAGCAGGAGGAGTGCATCCAGTATCCATGTGGAATCTAAGCCCCCACTTGACATAGATGTGCAATGGACACAACCAATCCAATGTCCACAGAGAAAATGTGGAATGGGTGTGGGAAGGGTAGCCATGGTGGCTGCTGGGTTTGGGGAATGGGAGGAAGAGATGAGATGTGGAGGCTTTTCGGGACGTGGAGTTGTCCTGGGTGGTGCTTCACGGACAATTACGGGACATTGTAGATCCCCCCAGGGCCCACTGGATGGAATGTGGGAGAGTGTGGGCTATGATGTGGACAATTGACTATGGGGTGCAGTGATGCTCAGAGATGTACTTACCAGGTGCAATGGATGTGTCACGATGATGGGAGAGAGTGTTGCTATTTAGGAGCTTGATCTGTTTTGAGTTTATTTGTGTATATGGCATGAGAGTCTAACTTCATACTTCTGTATGTGGATATCCAATTTTCCCAGCACCATTTGTTGAAGATACTTTTTTTTACCCAAGTTACTTAGCACCCTTTACCCAAGGTGTACTTAGCACCCATGTCAAAAAATCAATTGGTCAGAGATGCAGGGTCTATTTCTGGACTTTCAATTCTGTTCCATTGATCTGTTTGTCTATCTCTGCACCAGTACCACACTGTTATGAATACTGCTGTTTTGTAATGCAACTTGAAATTGGGAAATGCAAGTCCTTTAAGCAAGCTCTTCTTTTCCAGGATTGTTTTGGCTTTTTGTGGTCCCTTGAGGTTCCATATATATTTAAGGATTGGTTTCTCCCATTTCTGCAAAAAGGCTGCTGGAACTTTAATTGGGTTTGGATTGAATTTGTATATGACTTCAGGTAAAATTGAGATATCAATGATGTTAACTCTTCCAATCCATGCCATTTTTGGCAGTGCTTTGTATTTTCAGTATACAAGTCTTTTGTATCCTGTGAAATTTTTCCTACATACTTTATTCTTTTGGATGCTACTGTAAATAGAATTGTTTTATTTTAGCTTTCTCTTTGGATGTTCATTGATAGTTGTATTAGTCAGAGTTCTCTAGGGAAACAGAATCAACAAGAGATATCTGTCAACAGTATGTGATTTTATAAGAGTCTCTCACGTGACCATGGGGATGCACAAGTCCAGGTTCCACAGGCAGACTGCAGTCAGGGGCTTCAATGAAAGTCTGATGAAGTTCTTGACCAGTTCTGGGAGATGTTGACTGTCCAAAGATGAGCTGGGAAATTCTCACTCAATGCTGCAATCACTTCCCCTTTTAAGGCATTCAACTGATTGGATAAAGTGTCACTCATTGCTGATGGCAATCTCCCTGATTGATGTAATTGTAATCAGCTATCTATGATTTACCACTGCAGTAAAGTCAATGATGACTAAAGTTTATAAATGCCCTTGTATTGCAGTTAGCCCAGTGCTTCTTGACCAAACGACTGGGTGCACTTACCTGGCCAAGTTGACACATTAGCCTAACCATCACAATAATATACACAAACACAATTGTTTTTTGCTTGTTGATCTTCTGCCTTGCCACTTTTCTGAGTTCATTTATTATCTTTAATAGTTTTCCTGTGGATTCCTTTGGATTTTCTATATTTCCAATAATGTCATCTGCAAATAAAATAGTTATACTTCTTCCTTTCCTATCTGGATACCCTTCCATAGCAGTTTGGTGTTATCTATGAATTCCAAAATTAGATAATGGATTATGTTTGTAAACTGGTCTGTTCCTCTGGACATACTACACTGTTTTAGATTCAGAAGTTTCACTTTTACTTGATTAAATTATGATCAAGGCTTTGATTTGGCCACATCAGTAGGATAGAGTCCCCACCCCCTTGGCAGGCAGGGACTCACAGAGAAAATGATACAGCAGAGGAGAGAGTTGGGGTTTTAATTCTGGAGGTCTGGGAAGTAAACACACAGGAGAAGGACACAGAGGAATAGAGATGGCTCCTTAGACACGGGAGAGGCCCTGGGAAGAGAGAGAGCCTGAGAGTCTACAGCTGACCTTGTGGAGAGAACAGGGAAGCTGAACCCAGAAAGAAATGAGCCCCAGGGAGAAAGACACTTAGGAGGAAGAAAAAGACTAAACTCTTGCAGAGACCACCAGCCATCTTGCTCTAGCACATAGCAACAGACTTTGGTGAATGAAGTAACTTACACCTTATGGCCTTGTGACTGTAATCATCCACTCCAAATAAATACCCTTTATATATGCCAACAGAGATTTCTGGTACTTTGCATCAGCACCACTTCGACTAACTAAACTTCCGTCCTTCCTTCCTTCCTCCCTCCCTCCCTCCCTCCCTCCCTCCTTCCTTCCTTCCTTCCTTCCTTCCTTCCTTCCTTCCTTCCTTCCTTCCTCCCTCCCTCCCTCCCTCCCTCCCTTTCTCTCTGCCTAATTGCTCTGGCAAGGACTTCTAGTAAAATATTGAATATTAAATAGCAAAGGTGAAAGTGGGCAACTTTGTCTCATTCCTGATATTAGGGGGAAAGATTTAAGTGTTTCATCATTGAGTATGATGTTAACTGGGAGAGGGGTCATTTCAAAAATGTCCTTGAAGCTAGTAGACAAATATAAACATATCAATATTGACATTAAGTGCACGTGGACTAAACTCTAATTATTGGCAGAGATTATCAAACTGGATGAAAAGAAAGATCCAACTATATGTTTCATACAGGAACTATTTCAGAATTTGGGTTTTGGTTCCAACAAGGAAAGATCTTAGAAATCTCCACTCCTGTTCTGAAAACAATAAAAAACCAGACAATCTGAATATCAATGATTTTTATTGGACCCATGAAAGAGCTAAGATTACAGAGCAAGTCAGCATTCCTAAATCTGGAGAGTGAGGTACTAACCTGTAACAGAGACATTGTACCCCAAAACCTGGTAAGAAAACTTACATTGTAATTTTGATAAATTGCTAAAGCTGATTGTAGGCTAGCTAAAGAGTGAGAAACTCCCAGGGAGCGCAGTTTTGTGGATGGCCCATCCTTTCTTGGGCTTTTCCTCTAGGAAATCCACTAGATTCTCATAGGAGAATGTATTTGTCAGTCAAAGGGGTGCTGATGCAAAATACCAGAAATCAGCTGGCTTTTATAAAGGGTATTTATTTGAGGTATAAGTTATAGTCACAAGGCCCTAAAGAGTCCGACTCAAGGTACCATAAGAGGGACTTTCTCAGCCAGAGTCTGATGCCACTTGTTTATGCAAGTTGTTGGGTGATGTCTGTGAGGGTTCAGTTTTCTTCCTCTTCCCAAGGCTCCATGATCCCAGCTTCTTCCAGTCTCAGTCACAGGCTCAGACAAGTCTTGTGTCTTTCCTGGGGCTCATCTCTCTCTGGGCTCAGCTGCTCTGCTCTCTCCACAAGGCCAGCTATAAACAATCAGGTGAATGGCTTGTCTCTCTTCCTGGAGCCTCTGCCATGTCTAATGGAGTCTTTTCTCTTTCCTCACTTATCTGCTTCTTTGTTTGATTACTTCCAGGATCAAAAACTCCAGCATCAAGACTCGAACCAACTCCTGTTCTGTTCTCCTGTATGTTTTCTGAGTCCCCACCCACCAAAGAAGTAGGGACTCAATGTCCTACAGGTGTGGACCAATCAAAGCTTTAATCATTATTTAATCATGTAAAAGTGAAACCTCTGAGTCCATACACTCTAATATGTCCAGAGGAAAAGACCAGTTTACAAACCGAATCCAATATCTATTTTTGGAATTCATAAACAATAAACTGCTATGAGGGTCCAAGAGAGATCCCAGGTTGCTCTTGTGAAATACACCCAAAAGTGAAATACACCCAGAGGTGACTCCATAACAAAAACCTACTCTCCAAGGAAAAAGCCATCACCAAAATGCAATTCTGAAATCGTATCCTAGTCAGGGGAAGAGAATGCCTCCCTCCTCATGTAAGAGGGAAAACAACACTGTGAGCCTGAGGAAGTAAGTTAATTTATTTCTACCTCAATCTTCTAGTCTATAAAATGGGGGTAAGAATTTCACAGCATTGGTGAGAGGATTAAATGAGATAATACATGCAAAGAAATAAGAACCATGCCTACCATACATAAGGCTATATGAACATTGTTTTTATTATATTTGAATAAACTGAGGGGCAATTTGATTAAAAGAATGGCCATTTCATTATTAGCCTCATTTATGTAAACATGTCTGAATTTCATTGTTGTATTATTTGTGTAGGACTAGCTACAAATGCTACATGCAACATCAATTTCTCTAAGGAATTATGCTTAAGATTTTCAAAAATTCATTGACATATCACCAGGTTTCTCTATTAAGTTCTACTTCTTTATATGATTCTGTCCTTCCTCTGCCTCAACCTTATTCCTAGGGAATGAAGTATTCCTTGTTTTATTCATAGCATTTACCAATATACATATTTAGAGACCACAATTTTTCATCTTGTCTTTGCAATTTACTACACACATGATCTTGAACAAATTGATCCTACTTCATGGTGTCACAATTTCATTATCTGTAAAATGGGGATCATGCTTCTGATTAAGAGAAGTTGTTTTTGAACACTGCCTATTTAATGAAGTAAAAGTGCTTAAAAAAGCAGAGTGCCTCAAGAATTGCTCAGATTTCACAAGAAGGCAATTTTACAGTCAGTAAAAAGCAATATTTTGTCGCTGTCTCCAGAGCCTCAGCAGCCTTTCCTGGAAATGTATGAGTGTGCGCATTCTATTTCACTCTCATTCTTCCTTCAAATTAATTGTTGTATCAAAGAAACTTCAAACACTTGTTTTTCTTCTTTCAGGAGAAGCTTCTTTTTAAAGAAGTTAGAACATAAAAATAAACTATACCTAGATAATGAGAGATACTATTTTGTGATTTTGTATTTTATAGGCACAGGCAAAAAAGAGTTAAAGGAAAGGGGAATGCAAAGTATATTTCTCATATGTCTAATAATTAATCATCTATTTCTGGAAAGTTTTTAAGAATAGGAATTCTGTTTTGTTTCATTTTGCTTTGTTTTAAGGGGGACATATCTATTCTACCTTACTAATAGCCGTGGATTTGTGCAGGGTTATCTATCACATTCTTTAGTTTGATGCTCCACAGTTGGCATGGATTTTATCAGGCATTTGGGGAGAGACATGCCTATGGACCAGGGCAATGTATCCCAAATTACTTCCCTAACAACCCTCAAAAAAGATTAAAAAAAAAAGAAAGGATGCTTATGCTCAAGGTCAAAGTTGATCTATCCCCTTTTGTACTGTAAGAATGTACTTTAATGTATTCAAAATTCATTCACTCATTCATGGAATTTTTGTTGACTTACCAGGAATCTTCCAAATTCTGGTGGTGCAGAAATAAATGAAACAGGAACAAATTTCTGCTTTGGGGGAGCTTGTTTTCTAATGAATTCTGAGAACTCATTGCACAAAAGAAACCTAATTTGAGTTAATCCAGTATATTCCAAAATTCTATAAACTCTCTTAAAGAAGATAAACTAAGATATCATGGGAGCGGATATGGCTCAAATAGTTGTATTCCCACATCCCAAATGGGAGTACCCAGTTTCAGTTTCCAGTGCCTCCTAAAGAAAAAAAACAAAACAAAACAGACGAAGAGCAAAGAAAAGCAACAAGCAAACAATGAGCAAAATATACTAAGAAAATAATGAATTGTATACTTAAAAATGTGTGAATTATAGTTTGTGAACTATATGCCAATAAAATTATTAAAAATACATATACCATGTGAAATACAGTGTTATTCAACAGAATTTTGAAAATGGTGATTGTAGTAAAATCAGCTCTTTGAATCCATACCTTTTACCTCTTTCACATCTACCTGAAAGGAATAATACATCCCCGACGTATACTCAACCTACATATATTGCCTAATAGACACTCCATTTGGACATTACAGATTATGTTTGTGAATTTTGAGTTATCACATGACCTCCCAAAGGAACTCAGGTTGTTAGATTTAAGATTAATGAGGCGTTGGACAGCCATTAAGAAGCTATTCAAGAATATGCATTTAATTAAAATGAATTATGCATATAAGTTAATACCATTCAACCTTTTTAATTTGGAGAGATAAATCATGGCTCTTTCACTCCTGAGAAGGGCCTTAACATTGGCAAATTGGATATTGATGTTACAATGCCCAAAAAATTAACGCTGGCCAGATTCATCCATATTAGGTATATCTTGAGACTTTCCCTACCTGAGAAAATGATATATTTCTTTTTTTAGTCCACTGTGTGTATGCACTTACACATGTAATGAGTTACAGAGAGTAATTCAATGATACTTAAACATAATCCCTGAATGCAAAGCAAATAGTGACATCAATTCTCAAGAAAATACTAACCAGCCACATCCTAATTTATTCTGTAGCATTAGTGTCTCAGTATGAATGCTTCTGTTAAACAATAACACTATTAATATGCAACACAGTTACCATCTATTGACTTAGTAACACTTCCAGTGCCAATTTTTTTTCTGCCCAAGGGCAAGGATGGCAATATTTTTAATTCTACTAAATTTGTATTCAGAACAGTGACATAGCTGAATACCCTTATGGATAGAAATTCTGTCTTCTCTGCCTCATAGTGCCTTATAGCTGGTAGGTGTTCAGTTTATGTATGATGAGTATAGTTGAAAGAAGAGGAGAAATATGGATGAACAAAATAGATCTAAAAGCTAACATTAGAAATGATTAAAATGCTCTAAATATTTTACTTGATTTAATTCCCCAAATCCTCACAGCAATCATTCTGGCAAGTACTATTATTATCCTCCTTTTATAGATAAGGAAACCAAAACATAGGAGTTTAAATAATTTGTCCAAGGTCACAGAGGTGGTAAGTGGTAAACCTGAGATTCAAATCTGCCTCCAGAACCTGCTTAAGGTTTTGATATACTGACTCAGTAAGTGTACAATAGCTCAAAGTGTTCTAAAGTCTAAGAAACCTACAACCAATCTCTTTTGTTGATTTATTCACATTTAATCTAGTTGGTAATTTTATATTATCAACAACAAATCCAAACTGAATCAGATTTTTTAGCTCTTTATGTGTTTTCTAAGGATATCTAGGTACTTATAAGCACATATTTTTTGTGTCTCTCAGCAAATAAATACACCGAAATCTCCTGGAAAAAAAGCCATGTAGGTAGAGATGTAGATATATACACATTGAGTGTCACACATAGTAGGAACTCAAATATGAATAAAGAGTTAAATTTTATAGGAATTCTGAGAAATCAGAATCCTTTCCTTAAAAAAGTAGAAGGAAAATAATATTTAATTAGAAGTTTCCTTTTAGAAATGGAGGGAATCTATTAGTTACCCAGGAGGTAGTGAAATGTCAAGACTAATGTGATTACACTTTCCTAAAAACATTTCATTTGTTTTTCAATCACAGCCATCACAACTGCAGCCATCTGACTACAAGCATAACAATAACCTTAAAAGGCTTATATCACATGGTTTATGCTGTACTTTCACAAAGAGTTTCACAGCAGTTTAATCAATAAAGCAACACAAGCTGTGAACAATTATAATAAAACACCTTAAGAATGATTCACAATTAAAAGGTAGAGAAAAAATACCCTTCAATTTAGATAAACCAATCTGCCACTCAGTTTGATAAAGTTCACATGAAGTACTCTGACGCTCTGATGGCACCTATCAGCAGAAAAATCTGTAGCCTTGACTCTAAATTAACTCTTCTGGTTATACAAGACTAAAGGATTCTAAATATCTAGTTATGAACACTGGAGTATTACTTGCAACCTAACAATCATATTCCTACTGAAATTTCATATTGCCGATTTAAACCATGAAGTGGTATCTATTGATTTTAAAAACAAGTGTCAAGTTTATTTTTGAAATATATAACAGCTGTTCATTTGAACATATGAAAATTGATAAACATATCTTTATAGTACATTTAACAATATATACTGAGCATCTATAATTTGTCAGGCATTAGAGATTAATCTCTTGAGACTTGCATCTTTATGTTCTGTTCTGTAGTAAGCTTGAAGAATAAGTTAGTGAACAAAAGAGAGGGTCGTAGCTGTTATACATACAGGTCAATCCACACAAAGGCAGTAATGTTTGCAAAACATGCATGCCTAGAACAATATTACTGTTTAGGGAATTGCAGTTAGTTTGGAGGCTAAGAAGTTTTTGAGGAGGTAGTAGAATTATGAATTTGTATATTAAAAGATTTTAAGCCGGAGAGTGTCATGATTTGAATTTACAAGTTGCAACTTAGAAATCATTCTTTCTAGTGAAAAGTGTAGATTAAAAAAAGCAACATTTTACAAGAATATTACACTATTTCAAATTAGAAGCATTGAGATGTTGAACTTTTTTCAGTCACTGACAGGAAGACCTGGGTTTGTTTGAAGGGCTTGCTTGGTAAAGATGTTAGGGCTGAGAGTGTGAGGAAATTTATAGGTATGCCTCAAAGTTGCACTTCTTCAATTTTTGGCCTTGATATCTGTTAATCAGAAGGAAGGTTAAGTTACATATCCTCCTTGGGTATGCTTCCACAGTGCTTAACAGCTGTTAGAATATCTTCATACCATTCCTTGAGCATCTACATATTGTCTCTCTCATCTTCATATTCCTTTAGTGCACTAGAGGATTACATTTTATGTAAATTCCGTGAAAACTTGGTGAATAGGAGACGTGCTTATCTGTAGGAAATGGAGCTACAGTAGCATCAGTTGATTTATAAAATTGTCCTCAGTGTTGCAATTAAGATAGTCATGAAACATGTACTGACTTTCTAGAGGAAAGTCAATAAAGAAATTCAGAAATTTGACTGTAGAAAAATATAGAAAAATTTCAAGTAATTTAATAATTCACACAATTTAATAGTTATACCTTTTTCAATTACCACTAAGATAAAAGTAGAACTGTTTTTAATTTATATTAATTAGTTTATTTTGCTGACTAATTTGTGCCTTCTACGAAACAATTATAATATCTACTATATTATATATACAGCTGATAAAAATTCCAAAAGGCTAATGGTATAAAAAGACCTCTAAAATCTTTGAGGCATAATGAAAATGATAGCTAAGGATCATATTGTAACATTTTATTTGCCATATTGAATGATAATATTAAACATTTTATTGTTTGGTATATTATACTCACTGGAGGTGAATACATATTTGATTTTGAAAATAATATAACCACATTCCTCTTTATAGATACACACTTTTTTAAATTTAAATTTTTAATTTACATACAGTACAATTCATTCTTTGTGATATACAGATGTGTGGATTTTGATAAATAGAGAATAATTAGTTCCCTACCACAGTTAAGTTACTGAATGGCTCTATGCCCTCCAGAATTCCCTCAGGTTTGAACTCCTACCCCTCCTATCAACCACTGGTGACTCTTAGCCTCTGTACCCACCCTGCAATAAAACTGTTCATGTTACTCAGAACATCCATATTGCAAAAACTCTTTATAACATTTTAAACTCTTTATAACATTTAATGATTCTGGCAACTTCTACTTTTAACTCCTTTTCTAATGTCTGTGACATTGTTCTCGGTGGTTTGTATTCTACCTCATGATCCTTCACTGTGCAAACTTCCACAATTCTCCTGATTATGAATGCTTCACATAGATCTGTCTTGAGATCTTATCTATTTTCATGCTTTATAATATCCATGGATAACTTCATTCATACTTCAAGTCTCATACAGCTATACATAATGGCTCCCAAATCTGTGTTTTTAATGTTTAAAAAAAAATACTTTCTATATTTTAGTCACTGCTGGGCATCTGCACTGTAATGTATTGCAAACATAAAATTCAGTCATTTCAAAACTGCACTAATTTGATTTCTTTTCAAACCTTTATTTACTTCTTTATTCTCTAAGTTCAGTTGAAAATATTGACATTTATCCAGTTACACAGGGCAGAATTTTAGAGGGTGGTAGATTAAACAAGACACCAAATTCAGTAGATTCTCCACAGTATCTTTGCAATCTGTCTTCTTCTCCCTTTCCCTAATTCAAGACTTCATAATAAGCTATCCCAACCACAGTAACACCTCAATTGACCTGCCTAGCTCAGACTCGTCTCCAAAGCAATTTTCATAATATTGTCTCAGTATCCAAACTCAAAACATGATCTTGTTTTGATGCAGAGGCTGCAGAATGAAATCCAAACCAAACTTTCAGTTGAATATCAAGGACCCTTAAAACTTGCCTTTCACCAACCTTTGAAATCCTAACTTTGATAGTTTATTTGATCTGATTCCTTAATCACATTATGTCATTTTGCCTCCTTGACTTCACATTCTTTTATGCTTTTCCTAGAACATCACTTCTGCTTTCTTTGTTTCCATCAAATTTTGTTTCTCTCCTCCCTGATCGCTCCCAGTTTGGTTTTCTCCTGCTATCTTTGCTTTCTCTTGCTTTCTCTCAGTCTCTCTTGCATATCTCTACCTTAGCACTTTCACACTCTGCAGTACCTATAGACTGCTTTCTCTGTTTGTTCCACCAGGTTCTGAGCTCCTAAGGTCAATCAGAGACCTTTGCATTTGACTTTCTATCCCAAACACCTTTCACAAAGTTTGGCACAGAGTAAATAATCTATAAATATTTGCTTAATGAATGGATGTACAAATGAATAATGAATATTTACGTATTTAAAAGATGAGTTAAACTGTTAAATTTCTTGTAAGTCCCATGTCATCTTTAACTAAGATTTTTTTCCCTTTTCTTTGCCTTTTTTTTTTTTAAGTGTCAATCATTTGTACGCTGCGGCTACCCCTGCAAACTAACTAGATGAGTGGGTGGTAAAATGTAAAAGGATTGTAGTTACTACGAAGGTATCATACACTGAAGCTTCTCACTGCTGTACGAAAGAAACTGAATGAATAACAATGGTACATTTCCTCAAATATATGTTCCTCCCCAAATTATGACTAACATCATTTTATGGTGAAGCACAGCCTTACTTTGTCACATGACTGTTTTTCTTCTAATGTTGTGAACCCATTGTGTACTAATTTGTCAGCTGCCCGGTATCTTCACATTACATAGCTCTTACTAAACCCAGGAAGATCTTTTATAGCCCACATACTGACAATTTACTAAATTGATTCTTAATTTCAAAAAATGTTCCTTTAAAACACAAGGACATGCCATTCTTCTTGTCCCTCTTTCCATCCTTCTGACCTCTGCCATCTCTCTCTATGCACTCAAAAGTCACTGTCAACTGAAACTGTCAATTGTTTAAAATGTAATGTCTGAGTACTTTTTTGTTTTTTCTTTTATATTTTTTATGTTTTGTTTGTCTAAGTACTTTTAAATATCCTAAATCTCTTCCTAAGACGTTATCTCTCAATTGCCACTTTCCTGCCTCATACTCTCTTTTCCTATATCACATGTGTTCTACTTTATGCCACTTTATTTGCTCTCTTTAAAGTCTTATGAAAACCCCTTTACATCAGTCTCTTCACCTCTTCTTTTACCCTTGCCCCTTTGCTATGTCTTTTTTGGTCCACTTATGGGAACATTGATATAACTTTATTTATTAATCAGATATAAGATTAGTAAAATCATCACTCCACTGATACTACATAAATTCAGTGAGAACATTAATTGGTAGTGCTCTCCTAGGACTGTAACATTTTATTCAATATCATGCAGATTTATAATTACTTTTTTAAATTTAATTTAAACAATCCCATGTACTGGAATGAAGATGTGGTGATCTATAATAAATGACCTGACTTAGTTTTACAAGCTATTTAGAAGTTGGTCTGCTCCATAGGGAATCTAGAGACATAGAGAAGTCCAGGCATAGCCAATCTCCATCAACTTCAGGACTCGTATGGGGACTTCAACTAAATTATTCATTTGTATATTTAACAAATATCCATTTATTCAATTCACAAGTTCATAACCTCCAAAACTATAGCCTACTTTTTTCCTTTGTTCACTTCTATATTCCCACTGTTTAGAATACGCCTATCACAAAATAGGCCCTTACCTGAGTCTACTCAAGGTCTATTTTATTCTTAAAAATCTTCATTGACTCTGTGGAAATTGGCCTAATTAGACATACTAAAATAAAATCAAACAAAAAAAAAAACCCATGCTGAATCCTAGATTAAAATTTTAGGACAAGGTGAAAATTTCTATAACCAATTTGAGGCCCTCCTAATAACATTTGACAAAGATTTTTATCCTCCTGGCAATTTACAAACTGACACAAAACTCTTACCAGATAATTAGAGCAACCACGTCCAAACCACAAGTGTCAAAACAATAGTAATGAAAGAGTGGCTGGCTTCTGGTTCTGTGCTTAGGCTCATCACTTATCTCTCTTAATCTACTTTAATGAAAAATGGTAGCCAACATTTCCCTGCCCAGCCCCCTGCCTGAGCCGCATCCCGGGAAATATTAGGGCCATGAGAAGACTCAAATGATTGTCTTTGGGAGGTCCATTATCTGTCTCAAGAGACCAAAGGGGCATTTAGTAAATCACCACTCCCCGGCATTAAAAACATTGTAGTTTATCTGGACAGTCAATACAGCTTTTAAAAAGCCAGCAATTTCTTCTCCTCCAGCTGCTAACATCAGGCCCTTTATGTGCCTCAGATTTTCCTCCTTCACAGCAAATTGAACCTTTATGTTTTTCTGGCTGAGAAACTAACTAGTAATTAGACTTCAATATTTAAGGGAATAATAAAGGACTTCCATCAAGGAAAGCACATAGACTAGAGGAAAAAGTCATAATTTCACTATGAGTCACATATAAAACAGGGAATTTAATAGCAAACAGATAGGGGAAGAAAGAGATGAACTAATTGGGGCATGACTTTGGAAAAGGTGCTAGGTTGAGATTCTGAGACTTTGAGTCAGAAGAGTGTAGATCAAGCCATATAGAAATAGATCCATTACTGAGACAAAGAAGGAATTTCATGGTCATAGAAAATTTTAAGCAGACACAACACAGGAAAATGTAGTCCTCAGGAAAGGATGTGCATTTATGTTAGTTCACTCCTGTTTTTATAGCTAGAACTCAGTGTTCATTAAAGAAGCTATAACCATCTTTTGCCAGGTTTAGTCTCTACATTGCAGTCTCTATAACTGATATCAAAAGAGAAGGCAATAATTTTTGGCGTATATGATGACCATTTTTCAAACACATATGGATCTATTGGACATTCTGATGGGTTTTAATAAAATTTGTTCTAGATTTAGAGCATTTGTCTTTCTGAAATCATGTTTTCAAACCTTTTCTCTCTGCACACCACCTGGCTCAAGAGTGCCAATTAATAGCACAAAAATGTCTTTCTTTCTTTTGGTTCTTTGGCAAGCTGGATGTGATATGATTTACCGCTTATGCCCACTGTTTGCATAGACAAATGTTTTATTTTCCATACTCCATAGTGGTGTTAATCATTTCTGGGAAACTGAGACTAGGAATGACATTAGGTCCAATGGGACCCTGTCCAGAGTCCCTTTTGACTTGGTGGTGCCCTTCCTCATTGTCAATTATTTTGGAAACATTTCTCTTTATCTTAATATTTCCCTATCAAATTGAATTGTGCATAGGACCTGGAGGTGTTGAATTGGATAGTACTTGAGAATGATCTGGGGAAAAATTTACCCATATCTCTATTCTAGTAGTCAGCATAAACTATCATAGATTCTCTTTTCTATTAACATAGATTCCTTTTTCAATTTACCAGCATTCTTAAGAAAAAAATTATGAGCTTTGTAGAAAAATTTAAAACAAATTTTTGTTATGTTAAAAAATTATAACATTTAAAATTTTGCATAGCTGTGACTATACATTTGTAGTTTCATTTGGAAGGTTACAGGATTGAAATGTGTATTTTGAATAAAAGGATTAAAAAATCTTTTGATTATGTTTTCTTACTCAAGGACCTTTTTAAAACAGTATAAATTCTCATTAGAGTCAAGTTTAAGGCAAACATGCTTGTTTCCCCATAGATTTCTGTAAGTAGAAGCTAATTCAAATATTTAAAAAATAAAATAAGAAACACAAATATGAGAAAGACTGCAGATGATATGACCCTACCTAGAAGACCCAATGAAACCAAGTGAAATACTAATGATTTGTTTGGAATAAGTTTGGAAGATAATCAGTTATAAAAAGAACAGAAATGCAAACAAGTAAATTAGTGCCTTTCCTATATAATGACAAAAAAATTATAATAAGAATAAACTTTACCCAATATAAGAAAAGCTTATACGAAGATAGGTATATCTTTAATGAAGAAAAGAGTTCGATACATATAAAGAATTTTCTAATTCATAATTTGGAAATCCTCATATTATACAGGTATTTAAAATATCCCCAAATGATATATTTATACTTAAATACTAATAAATATCCCAAAAACATAGAATATTTTAGAAGGAGAAACAGTGAATGTAGGGGATTGAATTGGTCTTAAGGGAATGGAAATCTTGGTATCAATGGATTGCATGAACATTCAGAAAACTAAGCAGTAAGGAATCCTCTCCACCACCAAAATGATGATATATCCCAATTGCCTATTTTCAGTGAAAGAGAATGAAACTTAAGACATCGTAGTGTACATGCACCTCTTCAAAAACTAGCTGAACACACTTATTCTGAACTATAATCATGAAAGCACAATCTAGAATTACTGAATACTTGAAAAAAGCCTATATCATGAAAGACAGTGTATTCTACAACAGAAAGAATTCAGATTTGAGAAAAGTTAAGAATGCAACCAAACCAGAGCTTTGAAATAAGTAAAATCATCATCAGTGGGAGGTGAGCTATTGCATCTATTAGGAATATATTCAAATGCAAGTATATAAATATATTTTTCTCATATAACGATAAGTCTGGCATACAACTGTATATTAGGTAAGCAGGTTGATAGTATCAGAGTCAACATCCTTGCCATTTTCTTAACCTTGCATCTACTAAAGTTCATGATCACAAGGTAGCTCCCTCAGCATCAAGCCTCACATCCAAGGTCAAAAAAGAGAAAGACAGAAGATGAGGAGTAGAGATGGTGCTGGTTGAGGAAACCCATTCAGTTATCTAGAATAGGAATTGCCAAAGTACTGCCCAGCACTGTTTTTGTAAATAAAGTCTTACTGGGACATAGTTATTTTCATTCATTTACATATTGCCTATGGCTGCTTCCATGCTACAACAGAGTTGGCTCTGATAGTTAGGTTAACTTGCCAACTCAGCCAAGTAAGCACTGGGCTAATTGTAATGCAAGGACTTTTCCCAGGCTTTTTTCATCAGTGATTTGATTATTGTCTTTGGCTGATTGCATCTACAATCAACTGAGGAGATTGTCTTCAGCAATGAATGCCTTCTCATCCAATCAATTGAAGGCTTTAAAAGGAGAAGTGATGTCACCATTCAGAGAGAGAATTTCCACCTCTACTGCAGAAGCCAGCATCTCTTGGGAAACTCATTGAGGATCTTCATCAGTGACCCTGGCTTGCAGCTGCTCTACAGAATTTGGACATGTACATCCCTACTGTCACATGAGACAATTTTATAAAATCTCATATTATTTACAGATATCTCCTATCGGTTCTGTTTCCCTACTGAACCCTGGCTTATACAGTGACTATATGGCCTATAAGACCGAAAATATTTACTATTGGAAAAAGTTTTCAGATTCCTATTCTAGAAGCCTCCAGGTTTTTATTGGCCAGGATCATAAGTTTCATGGACTTCTTATTTGCAAGAAACACATAAAAATCAGTATCTCACTCCTAGGCATAGACTACAGACATAAAAACTAGGAGAAATATTTAATGGGTTACACAAAAATCAATGTTTGCCACAGAAATAATCACATACATAAAAAACAAGAATCATTTCCAAATTAAAGAAATTTTAAAACTGTCATAAATAGATGCTTTAGTTTACTAAAGGGCTGCTGATGTAAAGTACCAGAAATGGTTGACTTTTATAAAAGGGATTTATTTGGGGTAAAAGTTTACAGTTCCAAGTCCATGAAAAGTCCAAAATGAGGCACCATCAGAAGTTCTTTTTCATTGAATTTAGCTACTGTTGATCCTGGTGTGCTGTTATCTGACAAAGCAAGATGGCCACTGATCTCTGCGAGGTTTCAGCCTTTCCTTCTGGGTCCACTCTTTCCTCCTGAGCTACTCCACAGGTCCAGCCTCCTGGGATTTCTTGCCTAAGTGATCCTCTCTGTGATGGTTAGGCTATTGTGTCAACTCAGGCATGTAATTGTGCCCAGCTGTTTGGTCAAGCAAGCACTGGGCTAACTCTAATACAAGGACATTTATGGACTTGAGTCACCATTGACTTTACTGCAGTGGTAAATCATAGATAGCTGATTACAATTACATCATTCAGGGAGATTGCCATTAGCAATGAGTGATGTTTTATCCAATCAGTTGAATGCCTTAAAAGGGAAGAGATTCTAGCATTGAGTGAGAATTTCCCAGCTTGTCTTTTGACAGGCAATGTACCCCAGAACTCATTGAGAACCTTTATTGGACTTGCACTGGAGCCCCTGGTTGCATCCTGCCTGTGGAACCTGGCCTTGTGCATTCCCATGGTCACATGAAAGACTTATAAAATTGAATGCTGTTGACAGATATCCCTTGTTGATTCTTTCCCTAGAGAACCCTGACTAATACACTCTCTCACATGGCAAGCTCAAACATGGTGGCTTACTTTTCCTGTGTCTGTCTGAATGAGTCTCTCTCTGACCCAAACAAGAGGCAGAGACTCAACTTGAGTCATGACTCACTGACACAGTCCAATAAAAAGCCTAAATCAATCTTACCAAGTAACCTAATCAAAGTCTCTCAACTGAATTTAATGCAATCAAAGGGAATCATACCCAGAGGAATACATTAGTTTACAAATGTATTATTTCTTTTTTTGGGATTCACAAAATAATTCCAAGCTGTTACAATAGATAAAAGTTATTAAATAATATAAAGATAAGATTCTTGGAAGATTTTGCCAAAGTAGCCCTTCAAAATACAGGTAAAAGGGATGAAAAATTAGATATAGAAAAACAGTAGATATGGAAGAGATCACTAGAATTACAAATTGACCTAGAATCCATATTAGAAGAGAAAACAGAGAGAAAGAAAAACTAAGAAAAAAGGTCCTCAAAACTGATGTAAAACAAGAATTTTCTTTATTGGAAGTTCCTACCAAATTCCACATAAGGTAGCAATGATTATCTTAGTAATGATAATAAAAGCTAACATTTTTATGTGCTAGCCACTCTTTCACATGTTTTACAGGCAAGTCATTTAATCCTCATAATGGCCCTATGAGATATTATTATACCCAGTTTATAGATGAGGAAATGGAGGTAATTTAGAGCTTAAATAACTTTCCCAAAATTTCTGAGCTTCTTCCAGAGTCAACTATTTAGACATTAAAGTATACTGTATACATTTTTTAAAAACTAGATAAATAAAAGATAGATGATGGATAGATAGATAGATAGATAGATAGATAGATAGATAGATAGATAGATAATAGAAGTTGACAAAGCTCCAGGATAAAATAAAAGAGATAAGTATTAAATGTTCAACAACAATGAATAACATTGGCCCTAAATTTTAAGATAGTCTTAGGCTGAACTGGTCAGGGAATTACGCAGAGCAAAGGATTAAAATCTACTGTGTTGAAAATTTTGTAGTTTAAAAGTGAGCTGATGAGGAAAAATGGTGACGATCTAAAAGGTAGAGCTGAATGCCCTCACAAAAACAATGGAGAAAGAGCCAAAAGCTGTATGAGGGTCCTGATTTGGGGATCAGCAGACTAGGACAGTGTTGTGCAACTCCCAGGAGGGTGAAGGACCAAGAAAACTGAGTTACCAAACTCAGATGGTGGTCAGGAAGGGCTCCCTGTCCCCACCCCCTATATATTAAGCTGGGGTAAAAACAACTGGCGCACTGTAGCTGACTGAGAGGAGAAGAGACATCTTCCTCCCTGTCAGCTCTTACAAGGGAAAAGGAAGGGGAGATTAGAGTGCTTTTCTTCAGTGAATTCAACCAGCAGAGCCTGCTTTGAATCTCTGATCTGGAGATTCAACACAGGAATACAGGAAAGCTGAGACTGAAACATCTCCTTGGAAAGACATACTGATTAACACAATCTGCTGGCCAGTCTGGAAATTGAATGGACAAGAACAATTCTTGCTTTCTGTATCCAACCCCTAGGAGAAAATTTGTGCCCCACTAGTGAGTTCCTGGTCCAGTTTTGAAAACTTAATCTGGGCAATTTTAAAGACTAAGAAAAAGTTGAACAAAATATCAAAAAAGAGCTGTGAAAAAAAATTTGCAAGAGAGAGAAATTAGCAATCAGAGTAAATTCACCAATACTCAGATACCTAGACATCAGCAAAACACTACAAGCCATAATAAAAAACAGGAAGAGATGGCCCAGCCAAAAATACAAATCAAATATCCTGAAGATACACAGAGTTTAATATAATTAATCATTATAATCACACAACTCTCCAAAATCACTTCAAAGAATTTAAAGAAAATATAACTAAAGAAATAAAGGATATTAAGAAGACATTGGAAGAGCATAAACAGCAATTTGGAAGGCTGCAAAGAAAAGTAACAGGGAATGAAAGACATGAATAAGATTAAAAATACATTAGATGGAGACAACCAGCAAGATGGCAGTGGAGTAAGGAGTTCCTAGAGCCAGTTCCTGCTACAGGGCAGTTAGTAAACACCTAGAGCTATACGGAGCTGGCTGAAGCACCTGTTTGGGGCCTCCAGCAGGCCAGAAGAGCATCCTACAGCATACTTGAAGGAATAGAAGGAATAGACTGCCCACCTGCTGAGAAGGCTTGTAAGTAGAGCACTCCACACCATGGAGGCTGATGCCCATCCTCCACTGGAGGCACAAGCTGCCTTGGGAGCTGTTCCACAGCTGGAATTGAAAGGTCCACTTCCCAAAAATGGAGGAGGAAGAGACAGTTGGGCACCAACTTCAGCTACTGATGAGTAAATTCAGTGGGCTAAAGCATGATCCTGACAACAGCTAAAGTTTGAGCCTGTCCAAGTCAGAAAGAGGCCAGGAGCCACCATCTTAACCCCACACCTGGCATGAGGGGTAGTGGGGTGGACTGAAAATCCCAGTGCTGGCAGGGACCAGCTTCTTTTCATCAAGATCAGATTGCAGCTCTAGCCTAGGCCCCAGTGCCACCTCCAGCAGGGAGGAATCTGTGGGAACCTGAACCAGTCTCTCTGGGAAATTACCGGCCAAGCCATGGAGGCTAATGATTATCCTACTCCGGTGGCATGAGCCACCCCAAGAGCTATTCTGTGGCTGGAATTGGAAGCTCCATTTCCAAAAAACAAAGGAGGAGGAGACAGTTGGCTGCCGATTTCAGCTATGGATTGGTAGTCTCAGCTGGTTAAGATATTACCCTTGGAACAGCTGGGGTTTGAGTCTGCCCAAGTCATAAAGGGGCTGGTGGCTGCCATTTTGACTCCATCCCCAGCATGAGGGGAAGCCAGGCTGACCAAAAATCACAGTGACAGTAAGAACCAGTTTCTTTCACCCAGATCAGTCTGCAGTCCTAGACTAGGCTTCAGCCCCACCTCTGGCAGGAAGGAGGCTGGCAGGCCCTGCACCAGCTTATCCAGATAACTGCAGGTAACTTTGGTTGGCACATACTGAAAATTGAAAGTCTACCAGGGCAACTACAGTAATCTTGGACCCACACTGCATAGATTGTTGCCCTCACTTGCAGCTTCATTCCTACCCCAGGCAGGGGAGAAAGGACTGTGAAGTTTCATCAGTCTTTCTGGGCAACTACACTTTAGGCCTGTTTGACTTGGATTATTCCACACAGCTGTGACTCTGTCCCTAAGCCTGGCAAAGGAGAAAGTAGAGATAAGCTTCATTGGTCCCTGGTGCATTGGTCCCTGCTTGAGCCTCCACAGCTTAGAGAACCAATTACAACCTTAGCTCCAAATACACAACAAGCAAGTGAGAAAGGGCAGGAAATCCTACAATAAAGAGGAAAACTGCGCCCAGAATAAACACTCTAGTAATCAGGATGCCAAATCACCAACAAAAATTTACAATCCGCACCAAGAAAGAGGAAGCTATGGCCCAGTTAAAGGAACAAGACAAGTCTCCAGATGACATAAAGGAGTTGAGACAACTAAATATAGATGTTCAAGTAAATCTCCTTAATAAATTCAATGAGATGGCTAAAGAGATTAAGGATATTAAGAAGATACCAGATGAGCACAAAAAAGGATTTGAAAACATACATAGAAAAATAGCAGATCTTATGGGTATTAAAGCTGTAATAAATGAAATTTTAAAAACACTGGAATCATATAATAGCAGATTTAAGGAAGCAGAAGAAAGTTCTGGTGAGTTTAAAGAAATGGCCTCTGAAAGTGAACATACGAAAAAACAGATGAAGAAAAGAATGGAAAATATTGAACAAGGTCTCAGGGAACTAAATGACAGCAAAAAACATACAAACATACTTGTAATGGGTGTCCCAGAAAGAGAAGAGAAAGGCAAAGGCAAAGGTATATTTGAAGAAATAATGGTAGAAAATCCCCAAACCCTACTGAAGGACATAGATATCCATGTCCAAGAAGCACAATGTACTCCCACGTGAAAAAATCTCAATAGACCAACATCAAAACACATACTTATCAGAATGTCAAATGCCAACGACAAAGAGAGAATTCTGAGAACAGCAAGAGAAATGTAATGTATAATGCATAAGGAATACCCAATAAGATTAAGTGCCGATTTCTCACCAGAACCCATGGAGGCAAGAAGACAGTGGTCTGATATATTTAAGATACTACAAGAGAAAACTTCCAGCCAAGAATCTTATATCCAGCAAGACTGTCTTTCAAAAATGAGGGCAATATTAGAATATTCACAGATAAACAGAAACTGAGAGAATTTCTAAGCAAGAGACCAGATTTTTAGGAAGTACAAAAGGGTATGCTAGAACCTGTAAAGAAAAAGACAGGAAAGAGAGGTCTGGAAGAGAGTCTAGAAATGAATATTATATCAATAAAAGTAACTAAAAGTGTCAAAAGAGTGGTGAAAATAAAATATGATGGATAAAACTCAAATAGTCAGGAATAAATTAACCAATGATGTAAAGCACTTTTATTCAGAAAAGTGCAACTCAATGTTAAAAGAAATTAAAAAAAAAAAAAAACCTAAATAACTGGGAGAACATTCCATGCTCATGTATTGGAAGACTAAGTAACATTAAGATGTCAGTTCTACTCAAATGATATACAGATTCAATGCAATCCCAATAAAAATTCCACCATCATTAAAAAGAAAAATGGATAGCAGATTTCTTTCAACTGATTGAGCATCTGCCTGCCATATGGGAGGTCCAGGGTTCAAACCCAGGGCCTCCTGGCCCATGTGGTAAGCTGGCCCACAAGCAGTGCTGATGCATGCAAGGAGTGCTGTGCCATGCAGAGGTGTCCCCCACATAGGGGAACCCCATGTGCAAGGAGTGTGCCCCTCAAGGAGAGCCACCCCAAGTAGAAAAAAGAACAGCCTGCTCAGGAGTGGCACTACACACAAAGAGAGTTGACACAGCAAGATGATGCAACAAAAAAGAAATACAGAATCCCAGTGCCACTGACAAGAATACAAGCAGACAAAGAAGACACACAGCAAATGAACACAGAGAGTAGACAATGAGGGGCGGGATAAGGGGAGAGAATTTTTTTTTTTAATTGAAAACATGATTATCAAATGTATTTGGAAGTGTAAGGGGTCCTGAATAGCCAGAAACATCATAAAAAGGAAAAGTAAACCCTCATCTCCAGACTTTAAATCATATCACCTAGCTATAGTGGTAAAAACAGCATGGTACTGGCATACAGACATATAGACCAATGCAAACAAATTTATGGTTCAGAAACAGACCCTCATAGGTATGGTCAAGTGATTATTTACTAGCCTGTAAAACCAACACGGCTTGGGCAGAAGAGTCCATTCAATAAATGGTGCTGAAAGAATTGGATATCCATGGCTGAAAGAAGGAAAGAAGACCCCTATCTCACACCTTATCCAAAAATTAACTCAAAATGGACCAGAAACCTAAAAATTAGAGCAAGAACCTTAAAACTTCTAGAAGAAAGTTTAGGAAAATATCTTCAAGACCTGGTAGTAGGTGGTGGATTCTTAAAGGAGATAAGAGAAGGACTGAGTGGATTACTGATGTTAAATGTACATAGAAGTTTTAATTACCTTTACTGTAAAAGTGTGGGTGGTAACATAGTGACTAACAGCTAGTTTATACATGGGGATGTGCCCGAAAATGGTAGTCTAGGTATGTAAATGCCAATTGACAAAATGCTAGAGAATAATCTAGGAACTAAACAGGACAGTAAACCAAGAGGTGGATGAGAATTGTGGTTGATGATATGGATACAAGAGTGTCCTTTGTGAGCTAGAGCAAGTATACATCACTACTACAGGGTGTTGGGAATGTGGAGAAGTATGGGAAAAATACAGCTGGAGTGACCTATGGACTGTGGTTAGCAGTAATAATAGAATATTCTCACATCTATGAGAAAGACGTACTGTGTTGATACTGAGGCAGTATAGAAAATGTGAGCCAAATGTACACTACATACATGGTAACAATCAGATGATTTTATCTTATCCATAGCAAATGTTCCACCACAGTGTGGTGTGTTGACGGAAGGATGTTGTTTGGGAATTCTGCACATGTACATGATTGTTTTATAAGTTTACAACTTCTGTCATAAAAAATATCAGATGTGAACTTTCTACACATGCCTCTTCTGTCACTTTTATTGAAACTGTGGGTGGCACTGGGGTTGGTGTATACCCAGGAGACTTCAATTTCTGGACTGACCATGTGCCAGCTGGGCTCTGAGCCTCAGCAGAGCTGCCACTCCTACTCTCTGGTTTGTTGGACTTGCACAGGTTGGCTAACAGGGAGGTGAAGATGGTCAACCACCACACCAGGGAACTGAAAGGGCCTACAACTCCAAGCAGGAGAATCACATCCATCAACCATGTGCAATCTAAGCCCCCTCTTAATATAGAGGTGGAATGGATATCACCAACCCAGGGTCCACAGGATGGAGGAATAAAATATGGATTAGAGTGAACTTACTGGTATTCTATTATAGAATTATTGTGACTAGTAATGGAAGAAACTGTAGCACTGATGTGGAGAATGTGGTCACAGTAGTTGCTGAGGGGCAGGGAGATGCAAGAAGAGATGGGATGTGGGGGCATTTTTGGGATTTGGAGTTGTCCTAAATGATATTGCAGGGACAGGTGCTGGACATTTTACATCCTGCCATAACCCACTGAATGTACTGGGGGAGAGTGTAAACTGCAACATAAACTATAATCCATGTGGTACAGCAGTGCTCCAAAATGTATTCACCAAATGCAATGAATGTGCTACAATGATGAAAGAGGTTGTTGATGTGGGAGAAGTGCAGGGGTAGGGTGTGGAGTATGTGGGGACCTCATTTTTTTAATGTAGCATTTTTTTGTGATCTATGTATCTTTAAAAAAAGATAATTTAATAAAAAAGAAAAGAAAAATATATTTAAAAATAATAATAGGGTGGGTTAGGGAAAAGCGCACAATTGTAAGATAAGGACTATGATTAGTAATAAGATTTTGACAATATTCTTTCATAATTGTAACAAACATCTCACGACAATGCAAGGTGTTGGTGGAGGGTAGATGTATGGGACCCCTGTAAGATGTTAAGCATGTTTGCTTTGTAAGTTCACAACTTTTACTATGCACTTAATTGTTTACGTATGTTCATATATAAATGATACAAAGGTAATAATAATAGGGTTGGTTGGGGGAAAATACTTGGTATAGTAGTAAAATTTTGACAATGCTCTTTAATCATAATTTAAAAAGGTTTAACAACAATGCAAGTTATTGGTATTAGGGTGAGTTATGAGAGCCCTGTATGATGTTATATGTGTTTGTTTTGTAAGTTCACAACTATTATTATACACTTAACTGTTTATATATGTTTATGTATGAGTGATATACTTCAATAAATTAATTTAAAAAATACTTAGAGGCATATAAGAGTAGGTCTGAATTGCTTGAAAGCAGAATTAGGGATTTTGAAAACAGAAAGTCTGAACTGGAAAAGACAGGAGAACAGAAAGAGAAGAGAATGGCAAAAACGGGACAGAGTCTCAGAATTGAATAATGATGCAAATGCACAGACATTCACATTATTGGTGTCCCAGAGGAAGAAGAGAAGGAAAAGAGGCAGAAAGAATATTTGAGGAAATAATGATTAAAAACTTCCTAACCCTTAGGAGAGCCATAAATAAAAATATCTAAGAAAGACAATGAACCCCAAACAGAATAAATACAAATAGACTTACACTGAGACACTTACTATTCAGAATAACTAATATCAGAAATAGAGGATTCTGAAGACAGTGAGAGAAAAGCAAAGCATCACATACAAGGGAAACTCAAAAAGATTAAGTGCTTACCTCTCAATAGAAATCATGAAGGAGTGGAGAAAGTGGTATAATGTATTTATACTGAAAGAGAAAAACTTCCATCCAAGAATTCTGTATCCAGAAAAGCTGCCCTTCAAAAATGAGGGTGAATTCAAGTCTTCACAGACAAAGAAAAACTGATAGAATATATTACCAAAGACCAGTTTGCAAGAGATACTAAAAGACAGGCTGCAGCCTGAAAGGAAAATCAAGGACAAGAGATTTGGAGAAGAGTTTAGAAATGAAGATTATTAGGAAGCGTAAACTAAAGGACAAGAAGACAGACAATAGAACAATATGACAACAGAGAGCCAAAGGACAAAATGGATGAAGTATGCAATGCCTTTACAATAATAACACTGATTGTTAATGGATTGAACTCCAATCAAAAGACATAGACTGATAGAATGGATAAAAAAAAATGAGCCATCTATATGTTGTTTATATATATATATTTTTAAAGATTTATTTTTATTTATTTCTCTCCCCTCTCCGCCCAGTTGTCTGTTCTCTGTGTTCATTTTGCTGCATATTCTTTGTCCACTTCTGTTGTCAGCGGCATGGGAATTTGTGTCTCTCTTTGTTGCGTCATCTTGTTGTGTCAGCTCTCCATGTGTGTGGCACCATTCCTGGGCAGGCTGCACTTTCCTTTGCTCTGGGCGGCTCTCCTCACGGGGTGCACTCCCCTCGCTCAGGGCTCCCCCACGCGGGGACACCCCTGCGTGGCAGGGTACTCCTTTTCGCATCAGCACTGCGCATGGGCCAGCTGCACACTGGTCAAGGAGGCCCGGGATCTGAATGGCGGACTTCCCATGTGGTAGACGGATGCCCCAACCAGTGGGCCAAGTTTGCCTCCCTATATGTAGTCTATAAGAGACCCATCTCAAATGTAAGGACACAATCAGGTGAAAAGTGAAAGGGTGGAAAAAGGTATTCCATGCAAATAGTGAACAAAAAAGAGCTGGAGTAGAACAAACAAATGCAAAATAACCACATTATAGTATATGATCAATAATTACTCAGTGCAACTGCAAATTGGCAAACTGATCAGTATTCCATAATTTTTTTCATGCAAAATAAACTCTTGCTTTTAATTGAGGAGGACTAGAGGAGAGGTATATCTTTGTACACTTAATTTTTCTTTAACCTTTTCTCATTCATACTCTTTGATTAAAATCATCTGTCTGGATCAATAATGGTTTAGCATGAGTACAGTTGAACAAGATTTTGGGTTTTTCTGCCTCATAAAATTATGAGTTGGCAAATTATTATCTGCTGTAAGATGTGAAGAATTCCCAAATAGGACTTTGATTCTCTAGCAAGAATTATGACCTAATTGTAAATTAAATAACTAAACCAATAATTAATTTCATTCTTAGAGATCATTAAGTCCAATAGTTAGAGCTGTAATATAAAAATTAGAATTATGCTATAATTAATTTTTATTATATTTGAATATTATTTACATTTATAAATGTTTGTTGTTA
Organism: Dasypus novemcinctus; assembly: GCF_030445035.2. Classification (NCBI taxonomy): domain Eukaryota; kingdom Metazoa; phylum Chordata; class Mammalia; order Cingulata; family Dasypodidae; genus Dasypus; species Dasypus novemcinctus. The sequence continues at coordinate 55,147,106 of NC_080684.1, read as the reverse complement.
TGCTATTTCTTATAATTGATTATATTAAATCTAACCTCATCTTATACTCTCTTTTAAAATTTGCAGTTTCTTTCAACCTATTTTTCTATTTACTTTACAATTTTACAATAAAGGACTTTTTAATAGCTAAAAAAAAAAGTCATTGACCACACATTTTGGATAGAACACATGAACGATAGATTCTTATTTGTGTAAGAATAGCCAGAAATAGCAACTACGTATAGCAGGGGAAACAGAGAGATTGAGAGGAGAGCAATTTTCTTATTTGTTTACCTATTTATTATTATTATTATTATTGAAATAATGAAAATGTTTTAATAATGATTGAAGTGATGAACGCATACCTATGTGATCATGCCAAACACCATTTATTTTATACTTTGGATAAATTGTATACTTTATTAATACATATCAATACATTTGATATTTTTTTAAAAGTTAGGTGATAGCTCATAAATGTTTATTATGATGCTTCCTGACTTATGTATAATGCTACACATATTTGTTTTGTATAACATTATTTAATTAGCATTATAAAATAATTAAGTATACAAAAATACACATCAAGAAAATAACTATAGCACTATTAATGTAATTATTCATTGTGAAATTCCTGAGAAGATATAAAGGTGACTAATTTTAATGATCAATGAAAAAGGTATATTAGTCATGAACCTCTATGCTAATAACTGAACTTCAAAATTCATATCACAAACACTAATGGAACCAAGGAGAAACAAAGAACCTAAAATTGTAAGAGAAATGAAATAACTTGCTCAGGAAAGTATACATGAAGTCTGAGAAATTGTGCAAGTAAAAAAGGAATTTAAACATCATAGTCAAAATGTTTGATTAAATACACACACATATACACACCTCAGATTCTTTATACAATAAATAAAAAATGTATATTCTTTTTACGCAGAGATAATTCATCAACTTTTACCATGGATTAGTCATGTTAAAAAAAATTCTCTATAAAAGTTTTATAAAAATTTATACCATGCACACTGTATTAGTCAGCCAAAGGGGTGCTGATGCAAAATACCAGAAATCTGCTGACTTTTACGAAGAGTATTTATTTGGGGTAGAAGCTTACAGTTACCAGGCCATAAAGTATAAATTATGTCCCTCACCAAAGTCTATTGCCATGTTTTAGGGCAAGATGGCTGCTGATGTCTGCCAAGCTCAGCCTTCCTGGGGCTGCTTCCCTCTGGCTCAGCTCCTCTGTTGTCTTCACAAGGTCAGCTGTAGACTAACAGGCAAACGGCTCTGTCTCTCTCCCTGGGGTTTCTACCATGTTTAAAGAGTCCTCTCTATTCCTCTGTGTTCTTCCCTTGTGTGTTCACTTCCTGGTTTCCAGCTCAAAAACTCCAGGATCAAAACTCCAACATCAAAACTCCAACATCATAGAGGGGGACTGGACTTAAACATTCCAGGGTCCACAGGATGGAGGAATAGAGTATAGGTTAGAGTGGACTTACTGTTGTTCTGCTGAGGAACTACTGTGATTAGTAAGGGAAGAAATTGTAGTACTGATGTGGAGAAAGTGGCCATGGTAGCTGCTGAGGGTAGGGAAAGGGAAGAAGAGATATGATGTGGGTGCATTTTCAGGACTTGAAATTGTCCTGGGTGGTGCTGCAGGGACAGATGCTGGACATTGTGTGTCCTGCCATGGCCCACTGGCTGGAATGGGGGAGAGTGTAGACTACAATGTAGACCACTGTCCATGTGGTGCAGCAGTGCTCCAAAATGTATTCGCCAGGTGCAGTGAATGTGCCATGATGATGGAAGAGGTTATTGATGTGGGAGGAATGGGATGGGGGGAATGGGGGGTAATAGGGGACCTCATATTTTTTGAATGTAACATTTAAAAGAAAATAAAGAAGAAACAAAAACAAAAAACTCCAACATCAAAACTCTAACTCTCTTCTTTTGCCATGTCTTTTATCTGTGAGTTCCCACCCACCAAGGGGTGGGTACTCAGTGCCCTGCTGACATGGCAAAATCAAAGCCCTAATCATAATTTAATCATGCCCAGGTACAGATCAGTTTACAAACATAATCCAATATCTTTTTCTTGGAATTTATATGAAACTGCTATACACACAAAGTTCCATATGATGTAGTAAATTAGAAATCAGAAATAAAACAAGCTTTCAAAATTATTATGCCTGAAAATTAAGTATAAACACACACAGATTTTTGCAATTCTGGAGCAAAGAAAGACATTAAAATAAAATAAAATATTTTTAAATGGAGCAATAACAAAAACTGGCATAACGAATTTGAATCTTTGCCCTCTGCATGATTATTCCTTTGTCATACTTTTCCTCAGAAGTGAAGTCCTTAGATTCAAACCTGCTGTCCTTCTTGGAAGCCTCATTTTTCACATGAAGATAATTCTATCACAAAGTTCTGTGGGTTATTAAGTATATAGCACTGTTCTTACCCATTTTATTCGATGAGTGCTCCACAGATATTTCTCAGGGAGACTGATTTCAAACTCAGTGCTGCTCATATTCCTTGAAAATGTGTCATCCATCCACCTTTAGATAAGAGAGTGTAGCATTAACCCAGATTATTATGAAATGGTATAACTAGTTGCATAATATTGGCTCTTCCCTATCTCCATCCTCCCCTACACACGCAGGAATGTGAATTACTAATGGCATTTTCTACAATGTACACTGACAGATGTATTGCATTGTGATACAAAATGTAGCTCAAAACACTACATAATTATCCTATTTTAGCTCTCAGTAGAAGATTCTTTTTGATCACAGAATCCTGAACCAAAGGTAATTTTCGCTGTAAGGATCCCCTGAATTTAAAATTGAACATGACTACATTGGTGCTTGAAAAGCTAGAATCAATTTAGAAATTTGTACAGAATTTCAAGGCTTTCACACCATGACTTCACGTCTGGTTTAACCTGAATATCCTTATATCTTATATACTACTTTAATCCTGCTTGATTTTATATTATTTTATTGAAGATCAGATGAGCCATCTGAAATCCTTTCTAGAGCAAAGGTATTAAAAAAACCGATTAATAGTTAGTGTGAACAAGAGTATATCCAGGGGCTTGCGTGAGCTTGCAAGAGCTGGTTGTGCTCATCTCTTCCCAATTGTGCTTTCAGTGACCTCCCATTGGATGCTTGAATTTGACTATGGTAGGAATGTTTATTTCATAGAAATCAGTAAACACTATATATCAGATTTTAATTTTTTAATCTGGAGAATCAGTTAACCAGCAAACTCCCATCCATAAATATATTACAAAACTGAAAACCAATTTTTGGAAATAAACAAGTTTCAATATAATTCTAATAGTTGATTATCATTTGGATAGATCAAATCCTTAATGGAAAATAGAAAAATAACATAGCCCTCAGTTAGTAAATCTATGGTTATTGTATTGAAGTCTTAATAAAAAATATTAAGTATTAAAATCATTCATATGATTTCTCTTAGAAATTTTTCCTAAATCTAGTACATTACTAATCTGTTCTATGGTAAAAAAAAAAATTAATTAATTAATACATGTCTGTATACTGATAACAAATCTGGAAAGTTACAAGATGTTTCCTGGAATGATTTTAAATCCATGCCTCAATTATAGCACATTTTACATCATAACAATCAGGTATCTTTAATGAAAAATCTCTCTCTTGAAAATGATCTGTTATATTGCATTATTATATTTTAGGACTACAATAATTGACTTTGTTAAAAGCCTTAACCGTATTACAATTTAATAGACCACCTACAAATTGCCTAAATATTACTTATTATGGGAGGCCAAGATCTCAATCTTTAATCAAAAAACTTGGTCCTTTAAATAGTATTTAATACATTTCTCCCCACCCCCACCACCTACCACGTCATCATTATGATAAAGGATTATCAAAATAACTCTTGTAGATATTAATTCCTGGTTTTTTGGATATTGAAACATGGTGTTGTGGGCGTGTATGGATTCTCTCCTATTGCCAATGCAGCTATTGAAGAAAGACAATTAAATATTTGGCTGAGCTTAGGATATATAAATGTAAATCCAGGATGCTAAAATTTTAAAAAGTAGCTTAAATGATAAAATCTTCCATGAGCTTAGAAAAATAATCACCCTACATTTCTACATCTTGAAATATAAATAGCAAAATAAAGATATGGTAAGACAAAAAAAATACTGAGAGAAGTTATCATTCCCAGTTTTGAACTGAAAATACCCTTACAGGATTCTCTGCAGTAAGGATACAGGATGTAGAAGGAAGAAGGGTGTTTCAATTACAATTTCATTTAACAGCATGTAAAAGAAAACCCAATAACAATGGCTTAATGTTAACCTATAAAAGTTTATTTTCCACACATAAGAATAAGTCTAGAGGCAGGCAGTTCAGATATTTTATTGCAGCTACAAAATATCATCTACATACCAGAGTCCTTCTATTTATTCTCATTTTTCATCCTTTCTAGCAAGTGGCTCTCTTTCTTATGCTTTCCTGTTAACTTTTGGACCTTTAGGTATTGCATGCACATTCCAATTTGGAAGATAGGAGAATGCATGAAGGAGTAGAAGCATGCACCAGTAGACTTGTCTCTTTTTATCAGGAAATCAATTTATTTCCTAGAAGCTTTACCAAGTATTCCTCTGGTTGTATCTCACTAGCCAGAATTATGTCATATAGTTAACTCTGCTGTCCATTGTTCTAGGTATAAATAAAGAGGACAGCATGGATATTTCATAAGTCACAAGCAGTGAATGCCACAGATTGGGAGGCAAATAGTAAAGTTATATAGAGCAATTGATAAGCATGGGTAAATTTGAATAAGCAGAGACTTTTAAAATAAGGTATTTGGAGAGAGTTTAAAATAAAGTGGAGCTTTAAAAATACCTGAAAGAGAGAGAGATCAGAAAAAAAACTTTATTGTTTGAGGGGATTTATTGTTATTTATGCATGACTGAATGTTGAATGGACTTTTCCTGTTGTCCTAAAATTGGCACTACAGCACATAGTTTAAAATATCAATCGTCAATATGACTTCTACTCATTTTGTTGAGAACTAACACAAAGATGCCTCTAAATTCAAAGAGAACAGGGCAATGTAGTTCCTGAATGGGGAGCTACTTCCCAGAAATACATCTGTATTATGAAAAGGGATTACAAGACAGAGGGCTCTAAGTGGATCATTGAGGGACGAAACGGGGTCCCTGTTGCGGGACGAGTGGGGTCCCGTTGTGGGACGAGCGGGGTCTCTGTTAAGGGACGAGTGGGGTCCCATTGTGGGACGAGAGGGGTCCCTGGCGTGGGGAAGAAAGCCTCGTACGGCCGCTGAGGCTTCCCTCAGGGGCTCCGAAGGCGTGGAGGGCGCACGACCCAGGAAGAAATTGCGGAGACAGGCTGATGGCACAAGTCTGGTTTATTGCGGAGGGGGATGCAGATTTATAGGATTGGGGAGTGGTGTGGTGGGTTCTGATTGGCTAGGGCAAATGCTGTTTCCATATAAGGCAATGTTCTGGCATTAGGCTGTGATTGGCCAGTAGAGTATGTGCTAACTCTTGATAGGCTGACACTGTTACTAAGCTGATAGGTGGTTGTAAACTGTTGCCGGGCAAACAGCGGACTAAGAGATTAGGTTTAAGGGAGGGGGGAGGGTAAGTGAGAGCTGGGCTAGGCGGGAGATAGGAAGGGGGAGGGCGGTGCCGGCTAGCCGTTAGCAGCAAAGGCCTAGTCAGGCGTGGTCACCTTGTCTAGGCCCAGTGGGCAGAGGCAGTGTCACCTCTTGTCGCACTGTTTGCCACTGAGGCAAGTCGGGTGCCCCTCCTCCCACAGATCATGTGTAGAGGAGATTTTGGAAATGTCTGTAAGAAAGAAAAACTGGTATCTTGCTCACCAGTTAGACCAGTCATCATAGCAACACAAAGCCAACTCAAATGTGGCATATCTGGAGAGAACATGGGGAAACCCTCACCTCATTCCAGTTCCCCATGGCATCTCATATTATGTGGATTAAAAAGTATCCTAAGCTGTTCTCATGGCCCCAAGGAATTTAGCAATAAAAACCGAAGACAGGACTATAGGATTGCCCATATAGTTTCCATGCTGTGCTATTGGCAGCATTGTCCAGTGATGGAGCCAAGGGGGTTCATGCCAGCCTACAATGAGAGGTCCTCAGTAACAGAGTATGGTTTGAACAATGCTAAACACTGTCCCAAATAAGTCATGAGTGCCATTCATGTTTAAATCACAACAGTAATAGAGGTCATCATTACTAGACAGAAACATGCTGAACCAGAGCAGGAAAAAGTGACATGCAACCAGTTGCAGAATCAAACAGTACCTCTTCTAGAGTAGCAATACTCAGCATGTATGGAACGAAAGCATTATTGTAACCCAGGAGATTGCTATAAATGCACATTCTCAGACATCTCCCACCCTCAGGATGTATTGAATAAGATAGACTAGATCAGGCCCACTTTTGCCCTTCGAAATTCCTGAGCTACAGACGAAATCTGCGCAAGAGGTAAAAACAAAATCTAAGTTTAATTTGAGGTTGAAATTATAAATTGTACTGTATTTTTAATAATCAGAAAAGAAAAAAGTTATGGAATCCTTTTGACAGACAAGGAAGGGAAATTCATTGGATCACAGATAAAGGAAGTACTTAGAAAATATAAGATCATTACATATTTATGTCTTAATTGACTTGAGACTACTCAGCAATAAATTGGTTCCCTTTGCAATTTTAAGTTACACAGTAAAAAGAAAAAAATCCCTTGGAAAATAACAATGCAAACTTTATGTACCCAATAACATATCCTCCAAATATAATAAATAAAACTGAACAGAGCAGAATTGCGGGATAAATTGAAAATTTCACAATTATAATGTGTTTTAACACAAAGTTAGAATAAGCAAATCAAAAAGTAGCAACTCAATCAAAAATTTGTTATTCATACACATGCACATATATATAATATATATAACCCATACCAAAAAATTACAAGTTATATATTTTATCAAGATCATTTAGAACATTTACAAATATTAACCACTTACTAAGACAGAAAACATGTTTCCACAAAGACCAAAGAATTCATATCATCTAGAACATAGTTGCGTTATTAAAGTAAAATAAAAATGAAGCAATAACACAGAAATAAGTCCAAAAAGCCATACATAGAAAATATTAAAAACATGGTTTCTGAAATCTAAATGTAGAAAGAAATCATAATAAAGTTATAGAAATCTGAAAAAACAAACAAAACAGGCAAAAAGTGTGAAATAGAAGTACTTCAAAAATATATTGAAGTAAAAGAAAAAAGTAAGTTGAAGGGAAAAACTGAACATATAAAAAATCACAGTCAATATAAATGAACCAAATATACCAGTTAAAAGAAATACATTTTTTATTATTTTAAAACTATATATTCTTTAAAAGAGACATACCTAAAAGTCAAGGATCTCATGATATAGAAAGTAAAAGACCTAAAAGCCAAGGATCTCATGATATTGAAAATAGAAGAATTAACAACATATATTTTAGATAAATACTAACTAAAATAAAGGTGGGCATATAGATACTAATATTATGTTAAAAATGACTTTAAGATAAAGAGTGTATTAGCAAGAGAAGTGACTCCTTTATTTAAACTTAAAGTCTTCAATATGACAAGAGATGCAATAAAAATGAAACTTATAAAGAATGATAACTAGTAGAAATTTAACAAATAAGTAAGAAGTAAGCATTCTAAAGGAGAAAAGAGCGAATAGATTGCAAGCCATTTACCCAAGAGAAAACAAAAATGTCCAACTAAAATATGGAAAGATACTTAACATAATGATTAGTTAATATATGTAAATATAAAATAACAGTGAATGAAAGAAAACTTTCTCCATCTGATACTCACACAAAGCAAACAAAAAACTTAATTGTGAATTATTGAAAAATCCTTTCTCACCCCTATAAGAATAGACAAGGATAACTGACATCACAAACACTATTTAGCATTATGCTAGAGGTCCAAAAAGGAAAAAAAAAAAAAAAAAGGAGAATAAGAAAAAAAACGAATAAAGGTATAAATATTGGAAAGAAAGAAATAATACTTCCTTTATACACAGATGACATAAAATCCAAAATTATCTAAAGAATTAGAAATAGCAACTTTAATAAAGTTGCTGTATACAAGGTCTTTAGACAAAAACCAGCATTCTTATATACTACCAAAGTTATTTAAAAATATTTATATAAGGTAGCATTTACAAAAAATCATCAAAAATTAAGGATTATTTTTATTAAAAAACATACAAGATCTCCACAGAAATCTGTAACACATTATTGAGAGAAAATTTTAAAGACCTAATAACTGAGAGATATATCACATTCAAATTGGAAGACTCAATATTGTTGTTAGTAATCCTTCCTCCACATTAATTTATATATAGACCAACATTACATTCTACATGAATTTTTTTTATTAGATGAACCTACTGGTATTTATTTTCTTGTTACAGTTGTAATCTGTAATAACCTTGGTAACTGCCAGAAAACAAAAAATCTGATCATATTAAGTGGTGATAAAGTTTTGGGGAACAGAAACTCTTACTGGTTAAATTAGTTCAAAAGTTAAATAGCCATTTGGAAGAACTAATAAAGACAAAATGATAAAACCTCTAAAATTCAATTCCATTTTGAGATATCAATTTTAAATACACTCTTGCATATGTAAACAAATGTAGTTTACAGTATTATAACAGTAATAATTTGGAAATAAACTAAATGTCCATCTTTGAGAGAATGGACATAGTATTTGAATACCACTGTAGAAATAAATACAGACGACCCAAATTAGTAGGAAAAAAGACTATTCAGAACTTGCTCTAACAAGGGAGTCAACACCATCACTTGTGTTTGGCAGTGACGCAAAGGCTGAGGAGTGGTAAAGTTTTATAGTGGATAAAAAGGAAGGCTTCAGGTATTCTGTGACTGGAGGGCAGCTAACTGGAAGTGGAGCATCCTATGTGATTTTTTAAGGGAGCATATTCAGCTTTCTCTGGCTGGTCATAAATTGGAAGAAGGGGCAAGAATTAGGTAAGTTGGTAGTTATTGACCAAGGCCTGATGGTTTGGGGGCAATTGGTGCAGAGGTTATGGTTTGACTTCCTGGGCAAGTTGTTGTAAAGGTTGTGAATCAGAGTTTTGTTTTTATACATGGTCTGGCCATTGTCTGTATATTTGTTCCTCATTACATGACAGTAAAAATAAGTGAATTAAATCTTTAAACATAACATAATGACTTCCCAAAACATAATATCTAAAAAAGAAGGAAATTTTTAAGGTAGTACAAGATGATACGAATTTAGGAAACAATATTATATATTACTATAGGTACAAACATAGATAACAAAAGTATTAAAATACTACAGGAAAAGCATAGATGCTACCTTTAGGATTGTTGCATCCTCTGGGAAGGAAGGCAAATAGGATGGAGGAGTAACTTCAGTACTTTGTATACATTTTATTTCTTAAAAATAAATCTGATGCAAGTATGACAGAGATGGATTCATAGGTGCCTACTTTCTATATTCTTAGAATATCTGAATATTCATACTAAAATTTTTTAAATTTATTTTTTATGCTCAAATTTTAACCTTTTTTCCTAAAGAGGAGATATTTTACACCTGAGTGTAAACACTGGGTGTTGCAACTGCTCTCTGCAGACATACTGAATCTAGACTGAAGTCAAGATTTTCTTGTAGTCCACAGCCAGGCAGATAACATAAATGTGTTATCCACACATGTAAAACAATGAGGAATGTTGGGGCCTGTGCTAAACCTGAAGGTGAATGTTCCAATTAGAGACTTTTAAACTGAGAATATTTTAAAGCAGTGTATAAACCAAATTGCCCAATTTGGCCTATGGGCTGCTACCATTTGAATAGCACTCTTTAAAGATCTTCCTGTGCAGCTGTACTAATTGCAGTGAACAAGGGCACAAAATACTTCAGAAGGGCTAAAAAGAATGCTAATAGCAAGAATGGGGCCAGGATCAGCAGAGCAAGACTTAACCCTCCCCTCAATCCACAAGCACTAATTGAACATATTCCAGGCTAGGTATCTTGCCAAGTGCTAAGGTTTCAAAGATGAGTATGAAGTGGTCCCTACTAAGAGATTACAGTCTAAAGAATAAGTGTCTTGCATTAAAACAGCAGCAGGAGGCTCAAGGAGAGGGATTGCTTTGAAATATTTTTAGAAGGTAGACACAAAAATATAGTTTGGCAGGTATAAATAAATAAGTGCTATTTATTTCCAAGCAAGGTTGTACATACCAGGAGATTTTAAAAGAGCAGGAAGTATGAGAATGAGATTGGGAAGCAATGCTCATCCCCATATATTAAAAAGGAAAAAGAGAGTCTGCAGGATTAAGAAATTTGAATGGACCCATATAATACTGTCAGATGGGTAATGCTCTCAGCTTTTAGCCCCTAAAGCAGTATGGAAAAACAGAATGAAACAAAAGTAGGCACAGGCAGAACACAGATGAAAAAGGGTCACAATACAGGTCAGTAACTATGTGGGTACATAAATGGGCCTGTTAAGGGAATTAGACTTATTTATAAGGATTTCATCTCTGTATTTTGGTATAGAATAGATGCCATTGTTGTTTAATTCTTCTGAGACTCATGTAAATATACCAGATTACAATGTCCCTAATTCAGCTGTTCTCAATCATAAATTTTTATGTGTTGACCAGTTGTCATGTGTTTTGCATGCAATTTGTTTCGATTAAAAAAAGCACTAAAGTTTACTTTCTCAAGTGGATATGAAAGTGGAGTTTCAATTGCATTTCATAGGAATATGTCATGCATGTTAATATCATTCATTACATGGTAAAATTGGAAAAAAGGAGAAATGAAGCCTGATTGATCATGAGAAGGAAAGGAATAGGCTAACGTATGAGGGTGAGCTCTTAGAACAACTGAGATCGAAAAGACCTTAATTATATCATGTTGTATCTGTCCTGCATATATGAAATATGGGGATAAAATTAATGTAATATGGACATTCATTCAAGAAAGATTCCTTAACCATAAAATCAGATTATAAAGTAGTATCAGTGATATTTTAGCAAATAAACCTGAAAAAAAAAAAACACAATTTAATGTTCCAAATTGTTAAATCAGAAGGGAAATTCTTGCAACAATGATGCCTTTGCTCAAAATGTTTTTTGGCAGTTCCTTCAGAATTGAGAGTATAATATTTTGCAAATCCTTAGACCAATAGCTTCTTCTTTTAAGGTGGATTGTTTTGTTTTGAAAACAACCAAACATTACTTAATGGCAAATTAAGTAAATGCACCAGGAAACTGACAGTCTTATTATTCAAAAATCTACCTCCATTGGCAATTTCAAAGGAGTTCTATAATTTGGATCATTGGAAATAGCTCTGAAAAGTATGTGTTAACTACTATAATAGCTACTTCAAAGGGCCCACATTCAAATGTATTTTCTAATATATCTGTTTAAAAGAGAAAGAAATACTTAAAACTTCCGACTCTGTACACACTAAGAGTCTAATACAGTCGTGGACAAAATCTCAGCTTCCTTTTTTTGTATTAACTGCAGCACACATAAAAGTCAAAGTTTGCTTAATACATTATACATAAACCAATATGGAGATATGCTGTACCCTGATTCCATTGGTGAAATAAATTCTGAAATATTATATATTCTCATATTCAGATACTCTTCTTGGTATAAAACTTTATAACACTTTTCTGTAACATCAAAGGTTTAATTTCTGAGGTACCTGATACATTAAAAATAATGTATTCCTTCCTTCTTTTAACCCAACTTCCTGGAAAGAACAAATTGGAATGTCTTAATATATTAACTTTCTATTAAAATGCATACAGATTTCTCAGATGTGGGGAACCAATTTGACAGCCTTATGAACTTTATATCTTCTAAAATGTCTTCTAGTTGATGTAACACATTTAGGAGCCTTGGGAACTAGGTTTGGAAGGAATCTATCAATACAAATTTTTCTATATAAGTTATTTCTCTGTGGAAAGCTTCTTGGATCAAAGAGAAAGCTTCTTATTTGAATGAATTTACCATCAAAATATTTTTAATGGTAAATAGCAATCCATGAAATGTGTTTAACATTGATTCTTTGCCAAAATATTGACAACATTTCAATTATCATTAAGTAAATAATTAAAAACTAGTTTGTCTGACCCATGACCTATCTCACAGTCTGATAATAATAAGATGAATAAGACAAAATTTATAATCAAGAAGTTCCCAGACCCTTACATAAATAGACACAATCCAAATTACAACTTATGTATTATGATCTTTTGATTGTAATTAAGAGGCTCCATATTAATGACCAAGTCTTGTATTTACAACTCTGAAATGAATGTAAAAGATGCTGAAGCAGACTATGGTAACATGGTAACATGATAACATGAAAACATGATAACATGGTAACAAGATAAATTGGTACCAAACTAATGCAATCAATAATGTTAAGAAAACATGATAAGGTGGTCATAAGGTAGAAAACCCCTAGTTTTTATGGATACCTAATCAAATTCAGTAAATCCATATGCTTCTGAATTAAGCGACAATTACCATAGGCATTTTCTCTCTTTATAATGTTTAAGAACAAACATAGTGATATCTGATGAAACCTATACAAGTGCTTTCATAATTTTTATAAAGGCACAAAGGGAGAGCAACAAATTCTGCCAGTGTTGAATAGAGAAGAATTTCAGAAAATATGTAAATTGGTGACAATTTAAAACTAGCAGTATTTGTCAAATCCAACAAGCCCTAGGTGGAATTTCCAATAGCAAAAACATGATATGGACTGAGGTAAAACAGCAGGACAATAAGAAACTTGGGAAGCTATTGCACTAACCCTCACTGCCTTAAAAGCCAAGTACTTCACTTGGAAGTTCCTTCTAATTCTACAACACAGTATCTATGCATCTATGTTCAGAGATGGCTATATGGGTCATCAGTTTATTGATAACTTTTCTTCTGCATTTCTTAAGACACATTTCCCAATAGGGCAATATGGCCAAAGGCAGATATCAAGTGATAGTGGATTATATCCTGAGCTGTGAGTTCAGGTGTTAGGAAGTGGTAGAAATACTAGAAGACAAGGCAGAAATAAGAATTATAGTTGTCTACGCCCTGTCTGGTATTATAAGCACTTCAAACTGCTCCAAATTGCATAAGGGTAAGTTTTTGTTATATTGCTAGACAAACACTTTCTGAGAACAAGTTTTCTCCTTTGCACAGCAAAGCAAAATCAGATCAATGATATAGACATGAGAAATGTGCTTTATGTCTGTGAACATCAGCAGTCTCTCTTGCTTAAAATCTGAGAGGATTTCAACAGCATCCACAGAGATAAAAAGGAGGGTCACTGAGAATCTGTTGATCATTTTCATGCCTACCAACAGATCTAGGTAAATATCTCTTGCTCAAGGAGAAAAAAAAGACAACACTAGAAAAAAATAGAAGGAAGGAAGGGAGGAAGGGAGGAAGGGAGGAAGGGAGGAAGGGAGGAAGGGAGGAAGGGAGGAAGGGAGGAAGGGAGGAAGGGAGGAAGGGAGGAAGGGAGGAGAAATAAAATGACTTGAGTTCTGTGAAATGAATTTGCCCTTAATATTGTAGGAAAATTGTCCACCAAAAAGTAGCCAGTGCAGAATATTCCCGGTATGATCTCTGGAGAGGTCAGTGAAGGACAGAAGCAGACAGAGGAGAAAGGGTGTTTCTGCCCAAGGGGAGGGCAGGGAAAGGAAAGGTGCTTTTAGGAGATAGGTTGAGTTATTTTGCATATCGTTACATTGCCAAAGTTCCTTAGATCATGGGATCTCAAATTTCTGTGGGAAGTAGTGGCTGGTATGCATGGCTTATGCCTGAGTCACTACCCCAGAACAAGAAGCAAGAAAACAAAAAGTTATCTCCATAAGGATATAGAAAGAGCTGCCCACCCCCTTTCTATCTCCTGCCTCATGGTTGAGAAGTTATCCTACATGCTGTCTGAGGAAAGCAGAGTGACTACCCTTGGCAATAGCTTTGGAGTTGGAGTTGAAGATTTGAGACAGAGATGAGGTCATCTCAGGAAGAGGGAGAAGAAACTTCTGTATGCCCTTAAAATGTTATGTCTGTTTATAGAAATTTCCTCAAGCTTACAAAGGATAATACACTTTTGTTTTTAATATTCTTATTCCAAAATGTGGCTATACTATCCAGTTGCACTGTAAAGGAAGACAAGAGATAATTATGAAAGTTATGGGATAAGTGGGCATGGCTTATAACAAGTCCATTTAAATAAAGGTTTTAAAAGATTTGGGGAGACTGTATTATACATATAAGATTTTTGAATCAACCCCTACTTCTTAAATTGTCAATAGTTTAGATTTATACTTGCCCACATGTGTGGAAATGTCTTTTGGTAGAAATGAAAAGAAAAAAAAAAAATAGGAAGGCCTAGTAACCGCAATTAAACATTGTAAACTGGACAGTCCACAGCTCCTACTCAACAAGAGGAAAAATTGATGTGGTTGGATTTTCAGTACTACAGGGACTCAAGAAGGTGTGTGCAAGCTCTCCTCAGTTGACTGAGACACCCTTCCTTTCCCCCTGGCTTCACCAAAGTTTAGCAGAGAAGTACTGAAAGCTGTTGATGGCATCTGCTATCTGAACATGTGGAACAAGTGATTGCCACGATACTTGATGAAAGTGTAAAAACAGCTAAAAACCATCCAGAAGTTGGCTGGCATGATTACCAATATCCTCGAACTGAGTATTAGACTGCCAGCGGGGCTACTGATGCAAAGTACCAGAAATCTGTTGGCTTTTATAAGGGATATTTATATTTTGGGGGTAAAAAGCTAACAGAGGGTTGTAAAAAGTCCAACACAAGGTTGCTTTCTCACCAAAGTCAGTTGCACTGTGTTGGAGCAAGATGGTCTCTGATCTCTGGCTTGTCTCTGCCTCCATTTGGGCTTCCTTTTCCCCTTGAGCTCTGTCGACCCAGCCTCTTGAGGCTTTGTGCTTAAGAGAAGTCTTCTCTCTCCTGGCATAGGACTCATTTCTTTCTGGACCTCATGTATCAGTCTCTGTTCTCTTCCCAAGGTCAACCGTAAGCTATCAGGGAAAATGACTCCTCTCTCCCCAGGACTTCAGCTGTTTAAGACTTCTTTCTGTCACATAGCTGAATCAAAAATGACAGAACTCTCTCTTCCTCTGTGTCTATCAGTCTGTGTAAGTATCCATTTATATCAGACTCAGCAAGGGGGCAGAGACTCAACCTGAGTCACGCCCACTGACTTAGTCAAATCGAAAGCCCCAGTCTTAAGAGGTAATTTAATCAAAGATACCTCGGCTGTAATGCAATCAAAGGGTATCATATCCAGAAGAATAGATTAGTTTACAAACATAATATTTCTCTTTTTGGGATTTATAAAATAATCTCAAATGCCACAGTGATCATCCACAAAAAGCAGGTAATTTGAAAATATCCCAAAATATTTTGGAGCTTTGATTAAAAGAGAGTGGATGTGTTTATACTTAGAATAACTGACACTGCTGATACATAAATGTGATTGTGGCTGAAAGGGCTAGTCTGTGGATGTAAATTGAATGGAAGTTAGATGATAATCTAGGACCATAACATAGTGATTTCAATGGTGGATGAAGATTATGGTTAATAGTATAAACATAAGAATGTTCTTCTTTCACAAAATGTTAAGAAAATGGTGATACTTGGGAAAATTACAACTAATGTAACTTATGGATGATAGTTAACATTTATATTGTAATAGTTTTGCAACAATGGCAAAGAAGTTATATCAATTCTAAGGGACAACAATAAGGGGTTATTAGGAGATAGGGGATTTTTTCCTTTTGGAGTAATGAAAATGTTCTAAAATTGACTGAAGTGTTGACAGCACAACTCTGTGATGAAAATGAAAGTGACTGAGTGTACACTTAGAATGAATTGTGCAAGCATTGGACTGTATCACAGTGAATTCTGTGAAGGAAGGTGGACTGGCTAATAGAACAAATATGAGAACATTCTCTCATGAACTATAACAAATATATAATATAGGCTGTTAAAAATCAGATGTGTTGGGGGAAGGATACACCAAATGTAAGCTATAGGCTATAGTTTATAATAATATTTTGATGACACTCTTTCATAGTTTGCAACTAGTCTCACATCAAGGTGTTGGTGGTGGGGGTTGTATGGGAGCCCTGTATGATGATATGTATAATTGTTTTATAAGTTTACAACTTTTACTATACTCTTACTATTATATACCACGTATACATGATATCCTTCAATAAAATTTTTGTAAATGAAAAGAGAATAGATAAAAATTAGGAAAAAAGGATATGAACTTCTTGTACATCATGACTCCACAATGAACTTTTGTGTAAAGAGAGCATGCCTTGTAAATAATTAGACATGACCTGACCTGAATAGGCAAATTTCTACATGTATCACCTGTAAGCAATAGATTTAAATAATTTTTCGGTATGAATGTAGAGAAAGAGGGGGATTATCACTGAAAAAATTGAAATAGAAGATGGTTTTCTAGTTATCTAGGGTTTCCAACAAAATTATGTAAACATTTAGATTGCAAAACTAGAGAGAAAGAGTTTGCAGCTTGTTGTTCAAAAACAGAAAATGTAAAGGTAAGAAATGTAATGAGTCTTTTCACCAATGGATTACTGTTTATCAACAAGACTTTGCAGGTAATGCTCAGAAAAAGTCAGATACAATAACCTTAAATCTGCTCATTCTGATGATAAAAGAGAAGAAAGTCTTGGAAAAACTAATTCTTAATTTAAGAATTTAATGACAATGGGTTGCTGTGCAGAAAATTACAGAAATGAGAAACACCCCACTAATCAGAGTCTTATAGTTTAAAACATTTATCCTCACTGAATATTTAACTGAGAAAGAAAATCATCAAAACAAGTCCCAGAATTTAAGATGACATTGTTCAAGAAAACACTGAATTTCTCAATGTCCTCTGGAAAATGGAATTAGTTCTAAGGATAATGTTTCAAAACTGAAACAAGCATTAATAACTGATGTTTTCTTCAGCTTCAAATATCTTTCACATCCAAATACTAGGATCGCGAAATAGTTTGCAGAGAGTTGGAAAACAGAACTTGTGGTTGGTGCTGGGGTTGGTGAATGCCCAGAAGACTTGAATCTCTGGACTGTCCATGTGCCAGCTGGACCTTCAGCCTCAGCAGAGAGTTGCACTGTCTACTCTCCAGTTCTTTGGACTTACCCAGGTCATCTAACAGGGAGGTGAGGATGGTCAACCACCACACCAAATAACTCAGAGAGTCTACAACTGCAAGCAGGAGAATCCCATCCATCAACCATGTGGGATCTAAACCCCTTCTCAATTTAAAGGCAGAGTGGGCATCGCCATCCCAGGATCCTCAGGATGGAGGAATAAAATATGGATTAGAGTGGGTTTACTGTTATTCTACTATAGAATCATTGTGACTCTAGCAATGGGAAAAATTATATAATTGATGTGGAGACCATGGCCACTGGAGTTGCTGAAGGCAGCGAGAGGGAAAAAGAGGTATGATATGGGGGCATTTTGGGGGCTTGGAGTCATCCTGAATGATATGCCATAACCCACTGAATGGACTGGGAGAGAGTATAAACTACAACATAAACTATAATCCATGCTGTGTAGCAGTGCTCCAAAATGTATTCATCAAATGCAATAAATGTACCACAAAAATGAAAGAAATTGTTGATGTGGAAGAAGTGGTGTGGGGAATGGGGAATATGGGAACCTCTTATATTTTTTAATATAACATTTTGTGTGATCTCTGTATTTAAAAAAAAGATAAAAAGGCAATAGAGAGATTTTTACCATCTAGAACAGTAGTACTGATATCGTCATATTCTCGTATGTAACAATAAGCGGCAAGGTTTAAAATCCATGTAATAAGCACTCAACATTAATTATTAATTGTTTAAAATATATTTTATAACTTATAAAAGCAATATTTACATAATTAGGGCATTTTTTGGTTTGGAAGATGTGGGATAGAGTTTATTAATACCTAAAATTTTATAATCTATTTTAAATACATATAGCATATATATGCCTTTTATATGTCAGGGCTTAACAATATTTAGGATCATAAAAATAAATCTTTTTACTTAGTTGTCAGAAAATGTGCAATGAGTTTAAGAAAACAGAAACAAATTATTTACTATTTTAACCAAGGAAAGTTGTATGGATGTTACACTTGATGAAGTTGAACGTGTTTGACAGGAGATATATGTAATATCACTTCCACAGGTTTTAAAGGTATTCATTAACTTACTCACAAAGTATTTAGAGAACATTAACAAGAAAACCAGTAGTATGAAAATGTGTGTTACTTGATTGATCCCCAAGCATTGTGTAACAGCCAATTAGGAGAAAGTATGCATGGTATATGTCTACATGCAAACCCCAGAGGAAAGAAGCAGGTAGGAAAAGGAAAGGAAGGATGAGAGGAGGAAGGAAGGAAGAAAGGAAGGAAAGGAAGGAGGAGGGAGGGAAGGTGGGAGGGAAGGAGGAAGGAAGGGACACGCAAGATGAATGATGAATAAAATCCCTGATACAAATACTGACAATTTGGAATACTTCGTGTATATCATGACACAGAAATTTAATACTAAACATGGTGAATATGATGAACATAAGGCTTGTGTGTATACGCTGGCACAACTCTCCATTGTTTGTAACTAGAAATATTCCACATACAGAGTTAACAAGAGAGATTCAATAGCGCACTGGGGAATTCATTGCTGCACAAGCCAATGGCAATACTAATCACAACTCGTGCATATTTCCTGTTTATTTACTTGACACCTGGATGCAATTAAATTTTACAGTTTCATTTATTTTTACCTTTCAGTTTTATGAATGCCATTCTCTTCTAAAATTCATGTTAATCTGAAGGCATTTTTAATTTTCATTCCACGTTTTAATTAATGTGGCTTTCTGTATGCATGTATGGAAGTCATGCTTAAATGTTAATAAAATATATTTGCCTATTAGTTCATGAACACCAGTTTCATTTTGGAATCTCTAATAGTTAAAATCAAATGTGACTTTTGCCACGATCGTTTTTCTACAGACTTAAGCAAAGATAGTGCACTGTGTCTAGACCAATACTGTCCAGAAAAGCATGTTGCTCTGGAATATGTGGAATTGTATTTGTTGTCACCAGCTTTTTTCAACTTAGGACTTTAAAACAACTGTGTTTAAATGCAGTCACAATTATCATGAAACAATTTTATTCAGTCAAACACTTCACAGATGCATACTCTAGCCTCTGTTCACTATAAACATCTTTTTTTTTTCACTTTTGCTTTGTGAAAGAGCCATATATCAAAGATGGCAATAAACTTTAGTCCCTAAATGTTTTATTGTGGTCCTTTGCCATTAAATACGTGTTTTATGAACTTGGAAATTGTTAGGCCACTGGTTATATCTGTATTAGTAGATATAAGATTGTATAGTATGTGAATATAGCTCAATAAAACTGCTAAAAAAGAAACAAAAAAGATTTAAGGAAATTTTTACTTTTTAATTAAAATATAGAATATTACTTCATTTAACAAAAATTAAAAATTTTAGAAAATATGTTTTTGTTGTCTATAGAATTAAAAGATAAAGAACACCACAAATGAAGATGTGGAAGGTGATATGATAATACAATCAAAGAAAATTAAAAGATAGTTTGTTGAAATACAGTTTTTTTAAGCTGTAATTGAAATTAGGAAAGAAATCATCAAATGCAAAATTTAACCAAGAGATACATGCAATATAAGTTGTAAATATCAGAATCAATGATATAGAAAATGGAAACAGTAAAGTGGATGACAAAATACTTTCCTAAAGGAGATAAAGAAAAAAGACATGAAAACAATCCTCAATAATAAAGACAGAAACTGCTAATTCAATTAAGAGATGATTATTTCTAAAGATCAAAATCAATAATCAAATCTTTGGTGGAGAAATGCTTTCCTGCACTTAAATGAATTATGATTTCAGTTCAATAGGTCCTTAGATATGAGTATTGGGTTATATTTTTTCTATGAAATGAACACCTAGACATAGTTTATGACTTATAATGCTAACAAAAGGAATTTTTAAATAAATTACTCACAGAGAGACAAACATTATTCCATACTCTGCAACTAAAAACACTCATTTAAAAATAAGCAAGGTCTACAGTTTTGAGGGGCAGTTGTCATCCCAATCTCTTCATATGAGTTAGCAGGGAGAGGAAGTTCTCAGACATGTAAAGACAGTGAAAATATATGACTGACATAATCTCCTTGAAAAAGAAAAACTAAGAATATATGTTAGCCAACTGAAAAAGAAGTAAAAAAAATCAGTTTGCAGAGAATATGCTAAAAAGTACTATATCTAAATAACTAGTAAATATGAAACAAAAGTTAATATACATTTTATAGATATTTCTCAAAAGAGAAATATGCATTATATAAAGAAATAGTTTTAAAAGTATAATGATGTAGTATCTCATATTATTTTTTAAAAATTGCACAAAACAGGATCTCAAAACTAAGGAAAGGAGTTTCCCAATTGAATATGTCCACTGAATGCCCAGCACAATGAATGGTATCAGATACACACCAAGGTTTAGCATGATGAATTTTCAGAATACTGGAAAGAAAAAAGAAGGTCCCAGAAACTTCTAGAGAGAACAAAGACATCATATATAAACATTGGGAATTATAATTTACATCCAAAGAGCAATCCTGCAGGCCTGAAGAAAGTGAAGCAAGATCCTAATATTTCTGAGGGAAAACTATTTAATGAAATTTAATCTAGAGTTCCATAATCATCCAAACTATCATTTAAGTGTAAGAGTAATAAAGCTATTTTCAAACATTAAAACCTCAAATATTTGTCTTTCTCTAAACATTTCCCCAGAAACTATTGAGTAAAATTAGTTTTTAGTGATTAATCCAAGAAAGAGAAAGACAGAGGATACACAAAATATAATCAAATGCAGCAGAGCATAATGTTAATTCTCAAGATAATGACAGAGTAAGATACTTGGTTAACAGCCAAGCACCAAGCAGAGTGGGCAACTAGTAAAGATTAAAGCAGGCCAGAAACTCCAGGAAATATATTTTCAATAAGATAAGAACTGATACTTTGCCTTTTAATATGAGGGATTTGTAAATCTGATGAACAGCGTTGGGTTTCAATTAGTGATCGGTCCATTAAAAAGTAAACTAAATAAACAAATACGTGTACCGACAATTTTTAACTCTTCAAAAAACAAAACACAGTGCTGGAAAAAAAAGTATTAGGAATATATTATATGAACGATTATAAACAGTTATAATAATGTAAGCACTGAATTTCGATTCAGTGCTTACTTCATCAAATAATTGATTCAATTATTTTTATTCAAAATAATAATATGACTACATAGGAAAGAATAGTGGGATGGAAAAATGGCTTGTGCAGGGGATGGGATGGCGGTGGTAAGTAAAGATAAAATGCTCTTCTTCTGCATGGGGAAGTCAAACGGTAATGGATAAAACAGGAAAAAAAAAGTTGCAGTATACACGTTATTTAGTGATATCGAGGTAAATATTTTCCTCACCCCCTGCCAAAAGCAGCTAGAAGAATTTAAGGTATTTTTCTTTGGTGAGGGCCAAAGGAATGCCTTGTGGTGCGGTGTTATTATTTTTCATAATAAACTTGATATTGCTGTTTGGCCGTGTTGAATATTTCCATTCATTGCTGAATATTTTTTACTTGTCCTTCAGCAGAGTTTTGTATTTAAAAATATATATTAATTATGTAGTACTATGTTTATTCCATTATGAAGGAAAATCTTAACTATATTTTCACTGTTTATTTCTGCATTATATATGTTATTGCTTTTCCCCTGCTGAACTTGTATACAGTCAACTTGTTGAAATCTAGACATTTTTCCCATCATGAATGGGGGTTGAATTTTGCCAAATGCTTCTTTTGGAATTGAGTTGATCTTTGGAACAAATCATAATAGAATGATAGATTTTCTAACTTTGAAAAATTATTATATTACTCATGTGTTATTATTTCAACATGCTGCAAGATTTGCCGTGCTGATATCTTATTTAAGATTTCACATCTATGTTCAGGAGTAAAATTTTCCCTGAATTTTTTCTTTATGATATTTTTGTCCTCTTTTTCATCAGGAATATGCAAGCAATATAAAATAGTGTAGCTTCCCATCTTTTTCTATATTCTCAAATGGTTTCTTTAAAATTGTAATTATCTATCACTTGAAATTTGGTTGGAAATTTCCTGTAAAATCCCTTTGGGTCTATGCCTTGTCTAAGGGTAAATCTTTAAAAAACATTTTCATATTTTCTAAGGTTATTTTTCTAGTCAGGTTTCTTCCTTTTTCCAGAGTCAATTTGGCAATTGATACTTTTCTTGAAAATGGTCTAAGTTTAACTTTTTTTTGGTATAAAGTTGTATGTAATATTCCCTGAAAATGTTATTTTATATCTCTTCTAGACTTGTAGTCATGACCTCCCTTTTTTCATTCAAACTGTTTTTTTTTCCTTTGTGACTTCTTAAGTTAGCTTTTGATCATATTTGCAGAAGACTTATCTACCTTATTAATCTTTTGAAAGAACTGACTTTTCTTTTTTATTAGTCAATTCTGCTGTTTTGTTCTCTTTTTCATTAATTTCTGGTTTTAAATTTATTAATTCCCTCCTTCTGTTATTTTGAGGTTAATTTCATTGCTCTTTTAGTATTGTATTAAATTGAAAGCTTAGTTCATTTATTTCTACTTTTCTTGTTTTCTAATAATTATAGTTAAGGCTATGTTTTTCCCTTATCACTTTGATCATATCCTGGAATTGTATATGCAGTATTCCCCTTTCAGTGCAGAGGAAGTAAATCATAGTGATTTAAACCTTGGACTCTAGAACTATGAGTCTGAATTCAAATCCCAGCTCTTTTATATGCTAGCAATGTGAAATTTAGAACATTGTTTTAACATCCCTGTGTTTTTATATGGGACTAATAATAGCACAGGTCATATAGGGTTTGTGTCAGGATTAAATGTTAATATAATTAACACATTTGGAACAGTGATTACACTACTACAAGCACACACTAAATAATAGGCATCATTTTTGTGTATGTATGTCTAAAGAGTGATCTCCATTTTATCTATAGACCCCAGAGTTATTTAGAAGAATTAAATTGGTTTCTCCCCTGCAACTCTTCCCAGGTGGCTCTCTCACATTTTACTCATTTCATTTTGTTCGTTGTCTTCTCCTTTCTTCTTTAGGACGCACTGGGAACCTAACCAGGACCTCCAATGTGGGAGGAGGGCACCCAACTGCTTGAGCCACATCCACTCCCTGTGCAATTTTTGTTTTTGCTCATTGTCTGCTCATTGTTTTGCTTCTTGTCTGCTAATTATTTTTGCTCATTATTTTTTATACTCATAGTCTGCTTATTGTTTTTGCTTGATGTCTGCTTGTTGTTGTCTGCTCATGGTTTGTCTTCTTTAGGAGGCACCAGGAACCAAACCCAGCACCTCCCATGTGGGAGGCAGGCACCCAACGCCTGAGCCACATCCAGTCCCTTTAAATTGGATTTTAATAGACATTTACAGGTTTGAGGGATATTTTGTTAATTTTCTTGTCCATGTTTAAAGTTATTACTCCGTGGTCATTGAACGTGACTTGCATGTATTAACTTTTTGAGCATATATCTAAGTCTTTTCTTTACATAGCCCCTTTTTTTGTGTGAATGCTCCATAGATATGTAAAAGGAAATTTTATATATGCAAAAGGATATATATATATATATATATATATATATATATATATATCCGCACACATATAGTTGTTGGGGGGGGGTTACTGAAGTAAACACTCAGTCATTGATACCAAGTACACATAATGAAGAAGGGTGAATAGGTGTGCTAGGAAAGGTGGTGACCTAATCACTCCAAGGTCTCTTCTTTTCCTGACTTCAACTAGCTTGAGGCACCATTCACAGTGGTAATTTCCTATGTGCATTCTTGACAGACAGACTTATCTTTGCTTTACTTTCTGACTTTCAGGAATTCATCACAACTTCTGGTCTAGTGAGAGGGTGATTTTTTGTTGTTAGTTTCCTTGTTTAAATTTTAGATGGTTTCTAGATATTTGATGCCAAAGGGTAAGAGTGAAATGTATGCTCTGTCCACTATCTTTAAACAGAAATCATAAATATGTATTACTTAAATGTAGCATAATTAAATAAAAAAATAGAAACATATAAAAACAAAAATTTGTCAGGTATGAAGATAATAAAAGTAATGAAGGGTTACCAATACTAATATAAAAAATGGGAATCAAAAATATGAAACAATCATTAAGGGTAAATTTTTGCTTTGATAAAGTTATTTTATACTTATTTTAAATTTAACTGTACTAAAATTATATTCTTCAAATTAAAAAGTACTATAACATATAGAGAGAAAAAATGTTAGAAATATGAGATGATGATAATATTCATTGATAACTCAGTCTAAGAGACAAAGTTAAAAAATAGAAAATAAAGGATTTTAGATAATGATTTATAAAATAGCCTTCACACATAATTATTACTAAACTTTGATTTTTACAAAAATTGATGATATGTCTTATCAAGCCTCCACAGAATAACTAAAATTTGAACATATATGCCCCCCCCCCAAAAAAAAAGAAAATGGATTTGAAAAACAAAACTTGCACAGGTAATTATATTGGGCAAAAGTTGTTAAAAAGAATCTTAGAATTAATAATAAAAATTTAATGACAGCCATTGATAACAAAAGTTTACTACCTTTCTCCACAAATGTCAATTAATAGAAATTTTGTTTATTATTGTGTGTTTATATTATTCATTATATACTATTCTGCACGTAATTTTTAAAGTGAGTGAGGCAAGAAATGTTACCCTTTTCTGTTATTTATTTGTTTATTTATTATTAGACATTGTCTAATTTGCCAACATGTGAAGAGTAATCATTTTATTTGATAATAACTAACAGGAACTGAATGTGGAAGCCAGAGGTAGCAGAGAATTTTGTATTTAGTCCAATAACACTTTTGTTCTGGCTGTAGTTTGGAACCCTGGACAGCTGCCCAGGTGGCCACTCTTTTTCCTGCTCTGGGTGGATCTGCAATCATTAGTGGGTTTCTTATTCCCACTTACCAGCTTCTTGCTAGAACACGCTTGACTCTGTTATCCTTCTTTGTCATTAGTTTCACACAGTTTTGAAGAATGCCTTATAAATGCACTTGTGGACATTTTAACAGAACATTGGGAAGGAGTTTCTGACATTTCCCCTCACTCTGTTAGAATCCACAGGAGAAGAGTTACTTGACCAGTCAAGAGGCAGCACAGCATGTATAGCAGTTAAACATACAGGCTCTGGAGCAGGGACAACTAATTACGAATGCCGTTTCCCTAATTTATAAACTATGAGTATTTGGAAAGTTGCCCAAATTCACGAAGATCCAAATCTGAACTACAAATTGGAAAAAAAACTAGTGTCTTCCTGATAATATTAGTGTGTAGATGATACAACTTAATGCACGTAAAATGCCTAATGCACAGACTAGCATATAATAAAATCCTATAAAGATTACTTAATATCATTGTTAGTTACATTTAGTACTCAGGAGTCATATCCAATTCAAATATATTCTAAGTAATAATATGCAAATAAACCCTTTTACATTATGTATAGATATGGAATGCATACATCAATTTGTCTTTTACTGCCCTGTTAGAAGTAAAATATAGAGTTGTGTTTTTTAAACCTCGAATTGCTGCTTATAGCTGGATCTTTATGGTCTTGCTTTTTTCTTTTTCCAGTGTTTGTAATCAGAGAATTTCTCATCTCTCTTCTGAGTTCAGGTCCCATTTCTAAAAAGAAAAAATATAACAAACTTTCTAAAGTACTAATCCCCTTTTCAAGTCCTATAAATTCCTGTGCGTGTGTGAGTGTGTTTGTGAGTATTTGTATTTGTGTACATACAAATATTGGCTTAGACTTTCAGAAGTCTTACAGGTGTGGGGTGTTCATGGGATTAAAATATTTGAAAATGTTACTAAGATTTCTCTATACTAAACCAATTTTTAAAAACTGAATTGTCAGGTTATTTTCAACAATAAAATCATCATCTCAGTCAAATAACTATATTTGCTGATTTATGCTTGTCTATTTCATGAATAATTGACTGATTTAGTGGATGCTGTGATATCATACAATCATCCTCTATGTAAAAGTTTAATGCTGACTTGACTACATTAAGCCAATAGTTTACGTAAAAGTAAGAAACTTCTTCCTTTTTCAGTTGTAGAATCAGTTCTGATTCATGCCCATGGCACTTGCTAATGTTCTAATTGTCACGTTGATAAAAGATTTTCATCCATTTACTTTTCATTGATGCAACTAATTTGAGGTGTCTTCCAGGTATTTAGTACAATTAGCTAAAAATAAACTTTTATTATAATTTTTATTAGCTAAGTATATTTAATGCAAGGGTTAAAAGACAAAATGTAAAAGACAAAATACCAAACAATTGGCACATAATACAGAGTAATTTTATACAGTTAATAAAAATCAGTTCATAGAAATATATATTCTTTTACCTTGACTTATCAGCAATAAAATTCAATGAGAAATAAGATAAAATGGGTGGCGGTTGTTTCTGTGTCTGGAGCTGAAGCCCAAAGTCAGTAAGGCATGCAGTTAGAAAAGGGAAATGAATATAAAATGGGGATAGAAAGGACAGACTGAAACCAGTGCGGCTGAACTGTGCCACCCCAGGTTGTTCTGGAAAACAAATTGTCTCTGACAGCTCTCATTATCTCCACACTTGATGACTTTGATGGTGAGGATGTCCTACAAGAGAAGCTGGCACCTTTTATCTCAGATAAACACATACTCTGCCCAAGAACTGGAGAAGCTGAAAGAGAAAATCTAACAGAACAGTAGGCACAGCTGCTCCTGATACCAATCAGGTGGGTCAAGAGATAAAGCAATATCATGTGTGAGTTACAGTGCCTCCAACCTCCTGAGCAGAAAGAGATATGGTTGTTTTTCCACTTCTTTCAACTTTCATGCAAAATGTCTCTTGTGGCCCACCCTAACTTGGAACTATGCACCTTTTCTCTACTGATCTGTAATGCCACCTTTGTTGTCTATCAATACATAGGTATTATAGCTTAATCATGCATTGGTCTTGTTGGAACTGGCAATACACAGGACAGCTTTTCATTTTAACTGCGGAGGAGCTTTTCTCTCTTACTCTATCACTCTCTGAGCAATTTTCCATGAAGCTCCCTGGGGGTGGTAATTATAGCTGTTTTACTCTGAGCTGGGGATCCCAGCTTAATTTGGGGTGCACAGACTATTAGAGTCCCCCATTTTGGAAGACCTGAGACTGACTTCTATTTCCTATGCCCCTCAAAGCCTTGAGAACAGAAGTTTTACCTACTCATGGATTGTCAAATGCCTTTAGGGCAAAAGTGGCTACAAAGTTCCACATACCTCTTTGTGTCCCTAATCCTCTTAAATGTTTTTATTCTCTTGTCAGAACTTTCATGATTAAAGGATACTTGAAAATAAATTGTTTCTTAATATTTGATGTTTTCAGTAGAATGATTCCTCCAAATACTCTAGCCTATCATTTTCCCAGAAATAGGAGTCCCAATCTTTGTTACACTAAACAGAATAATTTTAATGTTTATACAGATATATAAATATAAAATAATTGCTATGAGAAAGAGGAAAAGTATAACATCAACTGCCCATTGAAATGAGTAAAGGATATGAATGGGAAACGAACAGTAAAGAAATCACAAAAGTATAATAAAAATGAAAAGAAAAGCATAGGCAAATAAATGATGTATAATATACTCTATGAGTAGCTTAGTCTTTTGATGAAACAGGACTCATAAAAGAGATATCTAAACCAGATCCTCTGTACAATAATGCCTTCCAGAGAGGATGTTTTATCTGCTTTTCAGCATTTTTATCCCAGGAACACCAAATTCAACTTATAAATTAGTGACTTAAGTGCCACATGTTTAAAACATTACATTTCTTATTTTCTTGTTCTTCCATGACACTTTCCCTCTAAGAATATTGTTCATATAGTATACAAAACTCCTTCAGGCCACAGTACAAAACTATCTCATTCTGCATCTAAGTTTCTAGCAGTAAGATGTATAAAACACAATCCATATATGCTAGTGATTTTTAAATGATCATCAATAACCATTTTTCTAGCAAATAATCTATTTGAGCTAAACCACTTTTTTTTTTAATCCAGTAATGGAAAAGTTAAAATATAGCCAGAGGAAGATTTTAATTTCTCTTCCTGGAAAATATAGAAATAGATTAAACTGATTTATGAACTAAATTACTGTATTTGGATGCAGTTCAAGGCCAATTTTTATGCAGACTTTCACATAAATTTTATAAGGTTTCAATGTGTTAGTAAACTATTCGTAAGGCTTTTCTCAATGACGTTTTTCCAGACTTTAATAAGTTTCAAGGAGGAGATAGACAATTCAAATATCACATAATATAACCAAAGGCCTAACCAAATGTAGTTACCTATGACTACTACATTTGGGGTTCTATCATTAGACTCATTAGTCACATATCATTATGCTAACTGACTTTCAAAAGGGATTTAGAAAAATTCCAAATAGAGAACTGGTGATTTTTTTAACCTTCAATTATTTTTCCTTCACTTTTTAAAACCTTGATTTGGTGCTGCTTTCACATTTGCAACTAAGAAAAAATCCATATTACTTTTTCTCCTCATTAATTACCTAGAGAAAATCTTCTCTTAGGCCATTATTTTTCCATTTGTAAAACCCAGAAATTCCACCTGATGTCTAAAATTTTGAGGTCTGAAATTTGGAGTCCACAAAACATAATGATTTAAATGAAGGAAATTAATATTATATTGTTTACTACTGCCATCCCAGGTATTCCTAAAAGCTATTAATGATCACCACATATAAGGTACCTCTGCCAGCCACCCATTACTTCTACTTTCCTTAGCATTCAGATGTACTAATTAAATCCCTTCTGATAAATGCCCCAGCATGAATTACCTTAGTGACAAATTGGATGCTCACTTATACCACTTTTATACCTTCAACCTGGAATTCCATAACAAAAAGACAGTGGCATATCAAGAAAGATTATTTGGCCATTTTCTAAAAATGTCTTAGAAAGCAACAAAACAAATTGAGGGATTATTACTTTTTGTTCTTGTATCTAGGAATTTCTATTGATGGTGAATTGTTTTTATCTAATTGAAGTAAAACTGAAGTCTGTGAAAAACATGAATATATAAATAAAAGTTATCATAAACTCAAACAATTATTTCTACAAATAAAGAGTAAGGGGTTGATACATCTTGGCAGTAATACAATCTGAATATAAAAATATGAAAATACTTGGAGAACAGATGTAGCTCAAATGGTTAACTGCCTGCTTCCCATATATGAGGTCCCAGGTTTGATCCCTGGTAACTTCTACAAACAAAACAAACAAAATATATATGTATGAAAATACTTTCTGGTATGCATTTAACAAATCTTCTTCTTATACTCCACTCACTAAGCAGAAAGGAAAAAAATCCTAAAGGAGAGGACACATGGGAAAGAAGGAGGCACCTGTTTGCCTGATGTACAGTAAAACTAGGAAAAATCTCAATATTAGATCTAACAAAAACTACAGTTTATGGAACCAAGAGATCAATTAAGGCAGGGTTAGAGTATTTGGGTGGACAGAGAACTAATGATGGTGATGGAAACAACATGGATTCCCACCCAGCAAAAAGCGTAAAGACTGACTCTGTGGGTTTGCTTATTCTAAATCAGTGAGATTATACAAAATTTGTCCTTTTGTGTCTGGCTTATTTCACTCAACATGATATCTTCAAGGTTCATCCATGTTGTTGCATATATGAGGACTTCATTTCTTTTTACTGCTGGAAAAAATATTCCATTGTATGTCTGTAACAAATTTATTTATCCATTTATTGGTTGTTGGAAACTTGGATTGCTTCATCTTTAGAATAGAGGTTATCAGAGGACAGGAGAGGAGTAGGGAATGGGAAATTAAGGCTTAAAACAAACAGAGTTCCTCCTTGGAATGATGGTAATGTTTAGGTAATGGGTGGTAGTAATAGTAGCACAACTTTGTGAATGCAATTAACAGCACTAAAATATGTATCTGAATATAATTTAAAGGGGAAATGTTAGATTGTATATATGGCAACAGAATAAACATTTTTAAAAATCCATGGAACTATATACTACACAAACAGGGAACCTTAAGTTAAACCATGGACTTTAATTAATAGTACAATTATAAAAATGTGCTACCATCAATTGTAATGAATGTTTCACACCAATGCAAGGTGTTAGTAGTGTATAGGAATCTGTGTTTTATGCATGATTGTTCTGTAAAACTACAACTTCCCTAATTAAATAAATAAAAGCACACAGCGAGGATAGAATTGGGTATATAGGTACAGGAAAAGAGCACAGGAAAGGACTCAAAACTATTTAGCTCAGTTTCATCCCATTCCTCTCTGTAAATCACAGCTCTAAGGGGGGAAAAAATGTACATCTACTTTTTTCCCAGAGCTTGCTTAAGTATGGGACTGTGAAAGAGAATATCTTTAAGGGTGTGGTAATCCAACATTGCCTTGCCATTTTTACTTAAGATGAGCCAGAAGAGGTAAATAATATTCCACTCTACTATAGTACAGACTAACAAAATATGGTAGATAAAGACCATTGCAATGCCAAAAGTAATCATAGAATTTCAAGAAATGAAATGAAATGTTTATTTTGACTAAGAGAAATAGGGAGTTTTTAAGTCATCTTCCTTCCTTCTCCCATAATCTGTCCCCTCCCCGCTTTATGAGCCTCAAAGTACATTTAAAATGTTACAATATGGGAAGTGGATTTGGCTCAAAGGATAAAGCATCCTCCTACCACATGGGACGTCCAAGATTCAAACCCAGGGCCTCCTGACCCATGTGATGAGCTGGCCCACATGCAGTGCTAATGTGCACAAGGAGTCCTGTGCCACGCAGGGGTGTCCTCTGCATAGGGGAGACCCATGCTCAAGAAGTGTGCCCTGTAAGGAGAGCTGCCCAGCGGGAAAAAAATGCAGCCTGCCCAGGAATGGTGCCACACACACGGAGAGCTAACACAGCAAGATGATACAACAAAAAGAGACATAGATTTCCAGTGCTGCTGACAAGAATACAAGTGGACACAGAAGAACACACAGTGAATGGACACAGAGAGCAGACAATTGGGGGGGGGGGGGGGAAGGGGAGAGAAATAAATAAAAACTAAGTCTTTTTTTAAAAAAAGTTACAATAAATATATATACATATTAGAATGCTCTTAGGGGTAAAAACAGAAAATCTCAGTTCTAGTCAATCAATACAAGAGAGTAAAAATCTTTGGGGTGTTGCTTTCCCACAGAATCTTTAAACCTCTAGTAAAAATAGGCAGTCATCTTCCTCAGCACACCAAAATACAGTTAAAGGGTTGCAATATCAAGTAGTACCAAATCAAGAACATGCAACTTAAAAAAATGGTCAGATAGCTATGGCGCCCTTACTGGCCCCTTCCCCACTCCCTGAGGAGTGCAGTGCCGGAGTCAGGCTATGGTCCCATTGTTGTTCTGGAGGGAGCAGACTAACCCCTAGGCACATACTAGGTTACGTACTGCTGGCAAATCAGTGCCCATCTATCAGGCAGCTGTTTAGCAGCCTCAACACTGAACCAGGACCCTACTCTCTGGCTAGCCCTCCCTGAACTTCCCTGGCAGGCAGAAGCAGCTTGCAAACAGCTAAAAGAGTGAAAGAACAAATTAAGTCAATTAAAAAAAAAAAAAAAAAAAGCACCTGAAGAGGGAGAAAGCTTATTTCATGAAGAGTAGAGGGCTCATGCAGATATCTGTAAATGGAGGAATTACCAAAGGCAGACTTAGAAAATTCACAAAGGTCCCTGCAGTTCTCATTTGACTAACTTTTTTTTTTAAAGATTTATTTATTTATTATTTTCTTTCCCCTCCCCCTCACCCCAGTTGTCTGTTCTCTGTGTCTATTTGCTGCATCTTCTTTGTCCACGGCATGGGAATCCGTGTTTCTTTTTGTTGCATCATCTTGTTGTGTCAGCTCTCCAAGTGGGCGGCTCCATTCTTGGGCATGCTGCACTTTCTTTGGCGCTGGGCAGCTCTCCTTACAGGGCACACTCCTTGTGCGTGGGGCTCCCCTACGCCCGGAACACCCCTGAGTGGTGCGGCACTCCTTGCATGCATCAACACTGTGCATGGGCCAGCTCAACACGGGTCAAGGAGGCCCGGGGTTTGAACCACAGACTTCCCATGTGGTAGACAGATGCCCTAACCACTGGGCCAAGTCCGCTACTGTGACTGACTTCCTTGATAGGAGGATGTTTTACTTTCCTAGGCTACTCAAAGCAAATAGCAGGAAATAGGGTCCAGTTAAACAATGGCAATTTATTCATTTATGGTTTTGAGGCCAGGAAAATGTCCAAACCAAGGCATTTTCAAGGTGATACTTTCTTCCCAAAGACTGGTGTTCTGTGGTTGGATTCTGATGATTCCTCATTCATCATATGGCAAGGCACATGGTGGCTTCTGCTCCTCTCACCCTTCTCTTCTGGGTTCCTTTTCAGCTTTTTGCTTCCTCATGCTTTCTCTCTGTCAAAATTTCATTCCACTTATAAGGACTTCTGCTATAGGATTAAGACCCATCCTGATTGAAGTGGACCACACTTTAACTGAAGCAGCCTCATCAAAAGTTTCTACTTCCAGTGGGTTCAAATTCATGGGAATGGATTAAATTTAAGAATAAGTTTTTCTGGGGAACACAGAGCTACAAACCACCACAGAGGGCTTAAATCTGAAAGAGCGCAATAGCCAATGCAAAGCCAATGCAAAGCCAATTTGCAAAGACCATGAAAGGTTATTTTGGCATGGGATTGTTTGTCTTTATTAGCTCCAGGAACTCAAGAAAATCTCTGCCATATCACTAGCTGTATACAAATTTAAGAAACAGTTCAGGAAGTAAATTCTAGAGTTAACAAACTCAAATATTAAAATGTACAATGTGCAATAAAAGATTACAAGGCAAACATAGAAAGAGAAAATGATGACCATCTAAGGAAACAAGATAAAAATTCTGAAACAAAAAGGAAGACCAGATGGTGCACATACCAGAAAAAGACTTTAAAAATTTATCCTCAATATGCTCAAAGAAATAAAAAGAAATGCAGAGAAAGAGCTAGAGGCTATCGGGAAAACAGTGAACAAAGAGCACAAGAAATCTCAATAAATATAGAAATTTTTGAAAAGAATCAAACAGAAATACTGGAGCTGAAGACAATAATAACTGAATTCACTGGAGGATTTTGGCAGTAGACGAGTGCTGGCAGAAAAATAAGAAGTAATGAACTCGAAGACAAGACAATTGAAATGATTCAGGCTGAGGAAAATAAAAAAATGGATGAAACAAAGTAAATAGAGCCTGACACCTGTGAGAAACTATCAAACGTTCTAAGATATGCACCATCAGAGTCCCAGAAGAAGAGAGAAAGGGGCAGAAGGAATATTCAAAGAAATAACAAAAGAAAACTTCCCAAATTTAATGAAAAACATAAATGAACACATTCAAGAAGCCAAATACATCTATTCCTATGACTTCTCAGAAGTTAGGAACTTCTTCACAAAAACCACCCAATAGACTTTTCTTCACATCTTATAGTCCAGATTATAGTCATGTGTCCATTCCTAAACTAGTTCATGAAAGAATATTCTCAAGTTTGTTCAGTTAATCACAATCCATCTTCTACCATAGGATTCTTTGTGTTATACAGTCCCATGTTTTGTACAATCAAAGTGTACACTCAGTGGTGCTCATATTCATCACAGATTGTGATCACCTCAGTCAATTTTAGAATATTTTCATTACTCCAAATTTTTTATAATGGGCAGTAAATATACTGGGCCTTTGCTCTGGTGAAAACATTACTCTCTTCCAAAACTGTTGGCTATGCAAGCATCCTGAAAAGATGGTCCAGAACAAAAATCTCAGTCAGAACCTCACTCACAAAATGTGGAAATGTGAGCAATTGGTGGAGAATTGTCTTCAAATATTTATCAATTCTAAACTGCTATATACAAAGTCCAGTTCATTCTCTATTGCTCAGGGACTTCCTCTGTCTATATCAATAATTTTGTAATGAGTTTTCACTCTCCACTGAATTAATTCCTTTGGAACAAATTGTCTTGTTTTATTTTTCTCACTAAATAAATACATTCATCTTCTTAAGCCCATCCATTGCTTCAACCTCCATCCCATTTATTTGCATACCTTTGCCAAAAAAAAAAAATGCTTATTTTCCATTTCATACTCTTTCCTTTCTTCTTTTTACAACCATTCCAATCAGAATTTTGCTCACAGAATTCCACTGAAACTTCCCTTACAATTAACATTGACTAATATGATGCTTAATTTCACGTGTCAACTTGACTATATTGTGGTATCCAGTCTTTTGGCTAAGCATGGTCACCCTTACAAAATTATGTGCCAAGACCGTGGTCATTTCATTTTTTGTCTTACTTGGCAAAGCATCAGCATTTGATACCATTTATTACATAGTTTTGTCACTTGTTTTATTGGACACCATACTTATGGGTTGCTCCTTCTCTGTATATTTTACGCAACAATATTACCATGGAGAACCCAGTCCTTAGTCTCAGGTCCATTTCCTATTCTATCTATTCTTATTTCCTTTGTAACTTCACTCTGTCCTATGGCTTTAAACACATTTATTTGCTATTAATGAATAAATACCTTTTCTGAATTTCAGACTATCTATATTCAACTGCCTACTCAGTATCTTTTCTTCATTTGGATTCTAATAGACATATGAAACAACAAATTATTTGAAATTGAACCATTGGTGAAATGTTTCATGCAGGAAATCCAATATATCAAGACAGTTGTAGTTCCACATTTTAGTATATTAGCTATCATTCACAGCTTGAGGAAACCTGCAAATCTGATGGTTGATTTTTCTACCTCTTCATTTCAAGTTACTAACAAAATGTTGAGCCATATAGGACCATTGACAAGTAAACAAAAAGAGAATTGGATTTAGAGTTATAAAGACAGTTTCAATTCCTACTTCTTAACTGTAGTATATTATCACATAGCTCAGAGAGTTGCTATGTTGTGCACTTCAATGATGATTGCATTAAACTGTGAACGGCAGAGAGCTTAACAAAAATGATTTAAATAAATAAGATTTGTTCTTCACGTTGCAAAAAATGCTGAAGATAGAGTTCAAGCTGGTGAAATGGCCTAAAAAGTCATCTAAAATTCAGACTTAGTTTATCTTTCTCCTCTGTCATCCTATTATATGGTTTATTCTAAAAAGATAGCTGCTGTTCCTCTGGGTATTTGTTATTATACCATTTTTCCAGTTGGAAAAAAAGAAATAAGGGTGCAGGTGAGGAAAAAAGGCAAAATCTTATTTTCCCAAGACTGTCTTTTTATTTCTGAAATTAAAATGTTTAAATAAGCCTTTCCCCAAAGACTTTTGCCTTCTTCTCATTGTCTAGAACTGTGTCATGTAAGCATGATCAGATGTGACAGATCCTGCCAATTCTGGAATTTTTATCTGGAAACAGTGGAAGCTTGGACAAAATTGGAGTAATTTTAGTAAGAATTATATATATAAATGATTAACAGAGCATGAAAGCAGATTAATTAAAATAATGTAAGCAAAAGTACCCAGCACAGTTCTAGACACACAGTAGGTAAGCTCTGTAAATATAAGTCCTTTTGTTGATCAATATTATTTGAAAATGGTTCTTCCACCATCTTTCAATCTATCCAGCACTACTTTTAGACAACATTTTATTGTTTTATTAGTAAGAATATCATAGAAGATTTGGTCCAGAACTTTCAAAGATTAGGATTTCAAGATGGGAAATTCTACCTGGAAGAAACTGCTTGACACAAAGTATAGCAGGTGGTTAGAAGAACAAATAGGAGTTCTAAGAAGCACCAACTATTCACAAGATCCAAGGTGTTTAATAGTAAATTAACAAGGAGCTTTAATCCTTTCCTGTGTTTCTCTACTTTGAACTAATTCTATCTCTCTACAGCTCTTCTGTTTTCTACCAGCTCACTAGGGGACTAAAATATCTGATCACATATAATAAAGCCTTTTAATTACCCTGAGTCTCTTGCAGTTAGACAACGTTTAAAGATGTAAGGCATTTTCATCTTGGAAAGTACTCTCTCTTCCAACCCTCAGCAGAGTTTGACAAAGATTTCCTCAGCTTAAACTTGAAGGTTTTGTACTTGTTATCTTTAAACACAGCTGGTCCATCACAATGGCTCCCACTCCTTGCACAAAATTATACAACCATAACAACTGCCCTTTGAAAAAGAAATATTGCCATAGGGGGAAGCAGCCAACTTACCCCAGCTCAACTTGTCCAGAAGTATTAAGCAGCTGTAAGGAATATTGGAGGGGAGATGGCTGGGCTTAAGGCATTTTCAGGAATTAATTTGAAAGACTCACTTTCTTCATGAACCCCCCTAGTTGAATAACACTTTTCATAGCATGGAGCTCCTGCCTGTGGAATTCACCATGGTAGGGGGTCAGCACAACCAGTATATGACTGGATTTCAAAACAAGCTGAATATATGCTATGAACAAAAATAGCACTCCTACCTGTTTGACAAGACAAAGGAAATGCATGAATTATTGTGTTAAAATATACTCCCTGCAGATACCAACTTAAACTGTTTTCTCCTTAATCTATGGTGTATTATGGTGGAAATACCACTGAAACTTTACTTCACCCTGAAATATTAGGTTTGAATGATTTTGATTTGTAGAACACTGAGTATATACACACATGCACATGCATGCACACACACATATGTATATATGTATCAATATTTGTTTACTCAAAAAGAAAAAAAATAAAGAGAAAATAATCCAATGATTTTTCATTTCTTATGGAGTTTCAGTCAAATATATTTTTTAAATGAAAGCTTAATGTTTCTTTCTTCTTCTTTTGTTTACTATAAATGAGATTTGTGGTGGTCTGAAACTATATGTAGATCAGAAAATCATGTTATTGAAGCTAATCCATTCCTAGGGGTGTAAACTTATTGTAGGTAGGATCTTTTGGTTAAGTTACTTCAGTTAAAGCATGGTCTATGGTAGGACTTAATCCTCTTTTGTGGGAGAATGAAAGCCATAGAATCAAGTAGCTGAAAGTAACAAAACCTAGAAGGGAAGGTAGAGACCAACAGATGCCACCATGCACTCTGCCATGTAATGGAGGAGTCCATGATCCCCAGCAGCTGTTCTTCTGAGAGAAAGAATTGCCTAATGATGCCTTGATTTGGACATTCTCACAGCCTCAAAACTGTAAACTAATAAATACCCACTGTTAAAAGCCAACCCTTTCTATGTTAACTGCTTTTAGCAGACTAGCAAACTAAAATGAATTTCATCTCATAAATTATAGCACTTGAGAGAAATGTTTTTAGGCATTTGATTCATTTTAAGTAAGACTTGTTCTAGATATTGTATATAACATAATTACAAAATAAATTATGGTTTAAAGAAATAATCTTTTGAATTCTCCCATAAAATAATCTATTCTTTATATATATTTGTATTAGATTCAGACTTTCATAAATGTGTATGTTGTTTATACATCAATATGTATGCATATATATACACATATTCTTATTTACTTCTTACACATATATTTATGCTTTTACATTTATATGACAATATTATAATAATGAGTCATGGGTGATTATATATATGAGTTATGAAAAAGCTATATATAAATATATTTTAAAATATTTTATTTATTTGAGTCATGGGTATATATAAATAGATATTAGCCAAGAAAAAATATATATGTATATATATAAATAGATGGAAAACGAAAGCACTCAAATTCATATTTTGTGAAACTTCTAACTGAACAAGATTTTAATTTGTTTTGGAATTTTTCTTTTCTTTATTTTTCTACATTACTTTTGTAAGACATCAACAAAGGTATACAAAATTAGCTCCTATCAGATTTTGTTACTAAAGCATCTTCAAATGCCTTAGATATGTATCTATTTGCCCAAATCTTTTTTAACTTGGGCCTTCATAGCACTATGATTGCTTATGTGTATTGGAGTGTGATAATAATGATCCTGAGACCTTCTAAAAGTCTCCAGAGTTATCACAAGTGGAAATATATTTATGCTTTATTACAGACAGAAAGGAATGGTTATTTTTGACTATTTATTTTGCTCCAGACACTTAGTTCATTGCTTTAAATATGTTATCTAATTTATTTAAATTTTAGAATTTCAATTTAATATAATTCTTTTTCCAATCCCTTTTTGAATACATATCAATATATTTTTAAAATAAGGAAACCAATGTTTAAAAATAAACAGTGGCCTACCAAAAAATTGCTAAGGTGCAATCAAAACACAAGCCAAGGTGCATGCTGGCAGTTAGCCAAGATGGCACTGTAAGAACTACATGGTGCTATTCCTCTCTACAGAATCCTTGAGAAACTAGCAAAAACTGGCAGAACTATCTTCCTCCAGAAAAGAGCTAATTGATTGAAGTCACTGGGCAAGTGTCAAATCAAGAAAATGCGGCATTAAAAAATGGTAGCAGAAGTTCATGGCACTCTTTCTGACCTGTCCCCTCCCACTCTGCAGCACAATGAATAGCAGGTCTGCATTCTCATTTAGGTACCTGGCTCTGTTCTAGAGGGAATAGATATACCATATATGCATACTTTGCTGCCAATGTGTTTGTATCAATCTATTTGGTGGCAGCCTAAACACTAAACCAAGACACTCCTCTCTGGTTTGCTCTCCTAGAAATGCTCTTCAGGCAAAAGCAGCTTGCAGAGAGCTAAAGCAGTGAAAAAACAATATGTCAAAGCATTCTGGGACAAAAGAGTACCAGTCTTATGGCATACAATAGAGACCAAAGAAGTTGGGACTCCATTCCATAGGGAGTAGACAGGCAATTCAGATTCCTGTAAGTGGTGAAATTCCTAAGGCCACAAATGAGCACAAGCCCAGGACAAAACTCAGGCTCAGGAAAGACAGAGGGGAACATGCATTGCACTTTGCCTGGGGTGATCTTGGTAGAAGGGCTAAATTGTGAGAAAAACATCAGCCAATGCAGAGCCAAAAGACTGTGAAAGGTGTTTTTATATTGTTTCTTGTTTGTTTGTCTGTTTTTTGTTAGCCTCAAGAATTCAAAGAAATCTCTGTCATATCACTAACTGGAAACAAACTTAAGGAACAGACAAGTGAGGGACTAAATCCAAACATTAACACTTTAAAATATTAAAAGGTACAAATGTAACAAAACATACAAGACAAAGAAGTAGGAAACAATGGCCCCATCAAATGAACAATATAAAAATCCAGAAAACATCAAGGAAGAAACCCAGATTTTGGACATACTGGACAAAGTTTTTTTTAAAAAAAATGCCCTCAAAATAGTAAAGGAGACCAAAGAAAACACAGAGAAAAAACTTAAGGATGTGAGGAAAACAATGAATGATGAATAGACAATCTGGAACTCAATAAAGAATCAGGAATCTTGAAGACAAGATAATTGAAATGATTCAGGATAAGGAACAGAAAGAAAAATAATTAAAAAGAGTGAACAGTGCCTCAAACACCTGTAGGAAACCATCAAGTATGCCAATATATGCAATATAGAGCCTCAGAAGGAAAAGAAAGAGAAAGAGGCAGAAGGACTATTAAAAAAAAAAATGGCAGAAAACTTCCCAAATTTAGATATGCATATTCAACAAAGTCCAAAATGGATAAACTTAAAGAAGCCACACTCAGATACATAATAGTCAAACTGTTAAAGCCAACAACAAGGAATGAGTTCTTAAAGCTGCAAGAGAAAAGCAATATGCTATACAAGTGAGCCCCAATAAGATTAAGTCTCAATTTCTCATCAGAAACCATGGATGAAGGAAAGCAGTTGGATGAAAATTTAAATTGCTAAAAGGAAACAATTGTTATCCAAGAACTTGATATCTGGCAAGACTTTCTTTCAAAAAAGAGAATGAGATCAAGACCTTCCCAGGTAAACAAACACTGAGGGAGTTCATTACCACTAGGCCTGCCCTATAAGCAATGCTAAAAGAAGTTCTTTACACCAAATGGAAAGGACAGTAAGCAGGGATCAAAGTGGCATAAAGAAAAATAATTGGAAAAGGTAACCATATAGGTAAATATAAATTACAGTACTATTGTATAATATTTTTATATGCAACTCCATTTTTTATTAGTTACAGCATCTAAAATGCAAATGAATAAAATATAATGAAAAATCCATGGTTTTGGACATATAATGATAAAGATGTAGTTTGTAACAAGCACAAAAAAAAAAAGACAAGGGAGGGAAGCATATGTGGCTCAACTGATTGGGCTCCCATCTACCATACGGGAGGCACTGGGTTTTCAAGGAGGCCCTTGTGAAGGCAAGCTGGAGAGCTGATGGCCCATGCCCATGGAGAGCTGATGGCCCACACCCACAGAGCGCTGACAGCCCACACCTGCAGAGAGTTGGCACAGCAAGATGATGCAACAAAGGGAGACAAGCAGACACAGAAGAACACTCAGCAAATAGACACAGAGAACAGACAGCAAGTAAGCAGCAAGGGTGGGGGAATAAATAAATAAAATAAATCTTTTTTAAAAAAGCAGGGGAGCAGAGGGATATAGAAATAGTGTTTGTGCATGTGATTACAGGTAACTTGATATCAAATCACACATGATTATTATAGATTTAGGATGGTAAATTTAAGCCCCATGATAACAATAAAAAGAACATCTGAAAAAAATGTATACAGAAGAAAATGAGAAAGGACACAAAATATTACACTATATAAAATCAAGTAAGTTTGAAGGTAGGCATTAATAGAAGAAGTGAGGGACAAAAAAAGGTGTAAGACAAAGACCAAATAGCAAAATTGAAGAAGAAAGGCCTGCTTTAACAGTAGTTACTTAAAATCAGTAAATAGATTAAATTCTCCAGTAAAAAGGCAGAAATTGGTAGGATGGAAAATAAAGCCTGACCCAACTACATGCTGTTTACAAGAGACTTACCATACTTCCAAACACACGAGTAGATTGAAAGTGAAGAATGAAAGAAAAAAAAAAATACTATGCCAATAGTGACCAGAAGATAGTAGGAGTAGCTGTACTGATATTGGATAATATAGAGTTTAAGTCAAAAACTGTTATGAGGGACTAAGAAGAACACTGTATACTAATGAAAGAATTAATTCACAAAGAAAATATAACTATTATAAATATATATGCATCTAATAGTAGAGCCCCAAAATATATGAAGCATAAATTGACAGTTTGGTAAGGAGAAATATACAATTCTACAATAATGGCAGTAGACTTCAATGTACCACTTTCAATAATGGATAGAACATCTACATAGAAGATCATTATGGAATAGAAGACTTGAACAGTACTATAATCTAATTAGACATATCAGACATATATGGAACAATACACCCCACCACATTACACATTCTCTTTTTTTTAATTAGGCCAGTAAAAAGAATTTATTTGGGAAATGGGGGAAAGAACAGAGTTTGCTGAGAAATGGGAGAGAAAGGCAGAAATGTACACCAATATTTGGTGCGGACCCCTCTAGGCAGTGAGAGCACGAACATTGTTTTTTAGTGCACATTGGTCATTTTCCAGGCTAGCCCATATGTCAGGTCACAAAACAAGTCTCAATAAATTTTTAAAATATTGAAATAATGTAATGTATCTTCTCTAACCACAATGGAATGAAACTGGACTGGACAATAAAGGAGAAAGAATTGGCAAGTAAAAGATATAAAAAGCACCCAAATTGGAAATGAAGAAATAAAACTCTGCTTATTTGTAGATGACACTAACCAAGATATAGAAAATCCCCCCAAAAATTAAAAACTCACAGCAACACTAATAGAGCTAATTAACAAATTCAGCAAATTGGTGGCATACTAGGTCAACACAAAAAATTCAGTACTCTTTCTATATGTTTGCCATGAAGAATTTGTAGATTTATAAGAGTTAGAAGAACTGTAGAGTTAAGAAAAAATTCCATGTAAAATAGCAACTAAAAGAATCAACTACCTAGGTAGAAATTAAGCCAAAGCTATAAAGGACTTATACATGTCAAGCTGGAAAATGTTGTTAAAAGAAATCAAATAAGACTTAAATAAATGGAAGGGTATTCTGCCTTCATGTATTGGAACACTAAGTTTTGTTAAAATGCCAATTCTACCAGAAGCTACTTACAGATTCAAGGCAATCCGAATCAAAATCCAAACAAGTTTCTTTGCAGAAATGGAAAA
Source organism: Dasypus novemcinctus (assembly GCF_030445035.2). Taxonomy (NCBI): domain Eukaryota; kingdom Metazoa; phylum Chordata; class Mammalia; order Cingulata; family Dasypodidae; genus Dasypus; species Dasypus novemcinctus. Next base: position 55,104,469 of record NC_080684.1, on the reverse strand, counting down.
TCCAATTGTCAAGTTTATCTGGAAGGGCAAAGGGCCCTAAATAGCCAAAACCATCCTGAAAGCAAAACAAAACAAAACAAAAACAAAAACAAAATTGGAGAACTCAGGAGCGAATATGGCTCAAGCTCTCGGACTTCCGCCTCCCACATGGGAGGCCCCAGGTTCGGTTCCTGGTACCTCCTAAAAAGACAAGCAGAATGATGCAATGAACAGGCACTGCAATGAGCAGATGTTGCAACCAACAGGCACCACAACCACTGAAACAAGCAGATGTTGCAACCACTGCAACCAGCAGATGTAACCAGGAACCACTGCAACTGCTGCAATGAACAGATGCTCCAACCACTGCAATGAGCAGTCGCTGCAACCATTGCAATCAGCAGATGCTGCAATCAGCAGACGCTGCAACCAGCAGACACTGCAACCAGCAGACACCACAGCAAGCAGACACCACAACCAGCAGATGCCACAACTGCTACAACAAGCAGACACCGCAACCACTGAAATGAGCAGATGTTGCAACTACCACAACCAAATATTTTATATTTGAAAGTGGTTAAAATGGAAAATGTTAAGTGGTATATATGTAACTAGATTAAAAATTAAAATAAAAACACAATTGGACTCTACAGCACAAAAAATGAACCCTAATGTAAACAGAGGACTATATTTAAAAGTATAGTTATAATAATATTATTTCATCAATTATAACAAAGCTTTCACACTACTGGAAAAGTTTAATAATGCCAAAACTGTGTGTATGTGAAGGGATGTATGGAATTCTGTATTTTCTAAATGATTTCTCTGTAAACTAATAACTCCTCTAAAAAAAAACAGCTGAAGCTTAGTTATATGACTTTGGGTTTCATTATTATTAGGGTAAAATATATTAATGTTGCTAAGAAAGATTAAAAATTAAGGCCATGTTTATATAAATAGACTATTGGATTATCTTTATGTTAACCTGATTAAAACTGAAATAAATGCTATCATTAGAAAGTAATATATGAAATATTTTGTTTAATTATGGGTGACATTTAATAAATACATAAAAGTCAAGAGTATCAGAGAGAGTGAGGCATGTATAAACTGAGTGAAATAATATCTGGAAACATCCATTTTCCTTTACCATACTTCCTGGAAGTTAGTTTCATCCACATGTCCTTGATATAAGTTGGGATTGTAATAAAAGTACAAAGAAGAAAAACAACCTATACCTTTTTTTTAAGTTTCTGATTTCCAAATTAGGATTCCTAATCTCTTAATAGAAGCAATAACTTTGAAATCTAAACTTTATTCAAAAATATTATATTGTAGACATGCAAAATATTATAAAAATATATTATATTATATTACATTTCATTACATTATAAAAATATAAAGAATATTTTTAAAAACCACCTGTAATCATCATCCAACATAAGAAATGAAATACTATGTATATAATTGTACCTTTCCTTTGTATCCTCCTCCCCACCCAATCTAATTCTCTACCCTTTTCACTATCCTGAATTTAGTTACCAATCATTTCTATCTATTGTTTAAATAGAAATATAATTACAGAATTCATAATGAAATATGTAAAAAGTATATAGCTACAGTTTATTCCTACCACTGCCTTCATTTCTCTTGTCTTCCCCATCACCTCACTCTCTCCTTCAGGCAACTTTTTTTTTTTAATGTGGCATTTCAGAGTTTCTCTATACCATGCATTTCTTTATATTTTTTCTACATGTGTATGTCTCTCTAATCAATATAGGGTAACTTGTTTTTGAATACTATATACTCTTCTTCAATATGCTTTTTTACATTCAAAGTTATACTTGTGATAAATACACCCATATATATATCACTGCCTGTCAGGGAAGACTGATTTGACCTTTACTCTTCTCTACCTCCAATCCCCAGCTCCAAACCTGCACAGATCAAAAGATGTAACTAGGGAGCAAATAAGAAAGAAAAGCATTGAGGCTGGTGAAGAGGAATTGGCAAAGTAAAAAGGAAAGTCATGCCCCACCTTCTTTCCAGGTGCAGATTTCCTGATTTCAGCAAGCCTGAACTAGATTTGAGGAGATTTCACTCTGAATGAAGTTCAGAGTTTTTATTATTACACTAGATAGGGTGTATTAATTACTGAATTGAGACTTTTTGAGGGACTACTACCATAACCAGAAGAAATTTTTATTATTTTAGATTGAGTAGATAAGCTATCTAGGCTATCCACCCAAGATTTATTAATTACTGAATTGAGACTTTTTGAGGGACTACCATAATCAGAAGAAATTTTTATTATCTTAGATTGAGTAGATAAGCTATCTAGGCTATCCACCCAAGATTTTATCACATGGGAGAAAAATAATGCTACCTCAAATTAGCTTTGCAGAGGAAGTTAAGAGGAGAAAAGTGACTTTACGATTGCACTTCTGGGTCTGGCTTATTCAATGGAACAGATACAAGAACATGGAAAGAGCTCAGAATGTGGGGCAAAATAATATAGGGTTCTAACCCCATTCCAAGAATTACTAATGGTATTAACTTGAGGTCTGCACTTAATTTCTCTGGATCTCAAAGTACTTATTTGTAAATGCTGGCCCATAAATATTAGATGCAATAATTTATATAAAGAACTTAAAAGAATGTTTGCCACCTGAACACTGCTCAATAAATCTAAATTTATTTTCCATAGCAAAAAGCAGAGTTCAAGCACATTTACATACACTAAATGCATGTGAACACAGTTCAATTCAACTAAGCCCTTTCCTTTTATCGTTGTCATCATTATAATAAGCAACATGATATTCAGTTAACAAAGGGGTCAGCAAATTTTGATCCAGGGCAAACTTGGACCATCACCTATTTTTGTAAATAAAGTTTTATTGAAACACAACAATGTTCATTCTTTACATAATGTCTGTATCTGCTTTCATGCTACAATGGCAAAGTTGAGTAGTTGCAAAAAAAGCTGTAAAGCTTGAAAAGCCTAAAATATTTACTCTTTCAGTCTTTCCAGAAGTAGATTGATAAATGCTAAGTTAAAATACTGGACTCTTACAATGTGCTATTTACTGAAATGCTGCTTTTGAAAGAGACCAAAAGCAGCCATATGATATATGTTACACAAAAGCCTTAATTTTAGATTTAGCTAGTGAATTATATTTTAGTTTTAACTATGTAATCTCACTTCTGTAATCCATAACATGTAGCTATGCATTGTCACTTATTAATGGAAACTATCTTTAGTAAAAAAGTAAGTTCCTGTTTTTCACTCCCTAGCAAATTCCTGTTATTCATTCCCTAACAAACTCCTGTTTTGATTCTCCCCTTATCTAAATCTTATAAAACATGCACCAGATGGAGAAACCTGAGACCAAGGACACTCTAACTAGCACAATAAAAGTGGGCAGAAACAGCTACTATGAGCCCACCTCTTCTCTCCCTACTCCACTGCCCAGTTTGCAGATTCTACTTTACAGGTGGACTCAGCCTATGGCATCCCTGTCCCCACCTCTCCTTGTCTAAATCTAATAAAAGCCCTTGCCTCTTTTGTCCAGGGAGGCAGATGTAAGATTTTCTCTTCTAACCTCTGCCAGCTTAATAAAGCTCTTTTCCTTGCATGATCAGCTTTGGTGTAGATTTCAATACTCTGCACTGGGCAAGAACCCAGAGAATTTGCAAGGGTCCTCTTCACTTTTACCATTATTATCTCATGTAATCTTCATGAAAATTTCTTTGTATTAATCCCTCATTCTCAGGTTATAAAATAAAAATAAACATGTTTATTTCTCATCATGTAAGGGAAGGTAGCAGAGTAGGACTCCACACAGTCACACAGGGTTCCAGGGTTCCAACAACTTTAACTACCTCTCTGGAACGTGCCTCTTCAATCACTACAGTAGGCAAAAGAATGAAGGAGGGCTGCCTACTGACTCTTAAATTTTTCTGCATGGAGGTAACACATCGCTTTCACTTACAGCCCGTTGTCTAGAACTTGTTACATGGCTTCACTCAGCTGCAAGGGAGTTGAGGAAAGAGGAATGGATATTTGGTGTTCAATACATGTTTTTGCCACATCCACTTTATTCATTTTACAGATAAGGATAGAGGGGATGATAGAGATTAAAAACTTTTCTAAGGCCACATAGCTAGGAAATGGCAGAACTAGGATTGAAATCTAAGCCTTTTGAAATCCTAAACCCATGATATTTAACTGCCGTAATCCTCTTTTCCCTAAATACACTCCATAATACCTCATTCCTCCAGTCACTTCCCTGTTCCTATTATCAACAGATTGGCATGATGATTGTTCTCATCTGATGGGAAATGACTTCCCCACTGGATCGTTCCTTTACTTGTTTACCTGGTGATACATCTAGTTGAGCTTGGTAATTTAGAAATCATCTGCACATATTTTTGTATTCATTAATTCAGCAAATATTTATTAAGTGCTTACTCTGTAAGCAATACTTGTCCACTGGGAAATTAAGGATTATGTTATAAAATTTCTTAGGAAAAATTCCAAAATAATCAAAGATACTTCATTACAGAATTCCATTGGAGGGGATATATTTACATAAACAATTACTCTCATACATGAGACTTCATTTCTTCATGTTTTATTTCACTTTTTATTTTCCTGGACCCTTCTAATCTTGTATATTTGTCGTCGTCATTGTAGATTTATGTCTTAAAAAAAACCCACATGTTTTACCTGGAATTCTTCGAAATACACAGTATTAGAATATATTACAAATCATTTTTGGAGAAAAGGTTTAGAAGGAAGGAGTACAGCTTAGAACAGATTTCAGGTGATTTGTTTTGTTTTTAAAACCATGATAGAAGACTCATGAATAATTAAATCAAAGAAGCAATATGAATTTTTAAAATATAAGTGAGAAACAAACATCTAGTTTTTAATATTAATATTCTGAAGTAAGATGAAAGTATATGAAATGCGGGTTGTCAAATGATTTATTTTGCTTTGTCATTCTTTCAGTGTATGGAAATACACATGTGTATATATTGTGAATTATACATTTGTATACAATGTATATAATAATTCTTTTTAAAATGCAAGCTCTAGCTGAGAGCTAGCAGAGAGGAGGAATAGTTACATATTGGGGTTTAAGCCCTCTTTCTATCTTATTTTGTAAAGCTTGTCCAAAAATACTTGGAATACAAAAAATAAATAGAAAATAGATCCTACTGAAAAGATCCTCAGGCCTATCATGCAAAATTAGATACAGTTTTTCTCCCGTACCATTATTCTTGCCCAGAACTTGAAGTAGGCAGCTTTCAGACCTGCTGATTTTCCAAATTTTAATAAATAAATGGCATCCTTATTCATGAGAATCTGTTCTTATTTAGAAGCCCCACCTTTGCGTGCACCTTTACCATGCAAGCCTCAGGGGAAAGTAATTAAATTTAATAGACTCTGTGAATTCTAAACAATGACATACAATAGGTACAATGATGATGACCAAATTCTGGTATTTGTAAAAAGTGGTACTTTGGGAAATTCAAGTGTGATTTCATATTTATGAAGGTGTATTCTGGAAATATATAAATGCCTTAATTGCCACTAAAATTATATTTTCGGCTGCTGGGTACGGGGAATGGGAGGAAGAGATGAGATGTGGAGGCGTTTTTGGGACTTGGAGTTGTCCTGGGTGGTGCTTCAGGGACAATTACCGGACATTGTAGATCCTCTCAGGGCCCACTGGATGGAACGTGGGAGAGTATGGGCTATGATGTGGACCATTGACCATGAGGTGCAGCGATGCCCAGAGATGTACTTACCAAATGCAATGGATATGTCATGATGATGGGAGAGAGTGTTGCTGTGGGAGGAGTGGTGGGGTGGGGGCGGTGGGGTTGAATGGACCCTCATATTTTTTGAATATTTTTAAAAAATGAATAATAAAAAAATAAATAAATAAATAATTTAAATTTAAATTTAAAAAATTATATTTTCCCTGCTTTTAAAATTTAAAATATGTGAGCTATTATTCATTACTAATAAATTGTCTCTCTCTCAGCTCTTAGAGCAATATAGCTATGTGGTAAATGTATATTTTCAACATAGGCATTTTCTAAACTCAAAACCGAATTTATTCATTGTTTCAAACTGCAAGAAAAAATACCAACTACCCAAAACATGCAAAACAATGGAAATGGGATCTTTTTTTAAAAAAGATTTATTTATTTCTCTCCCCTTCTCCCTCCACCCCCGTTGTCTGTTCTCTGTGTCTATTTGCTGCATCTTCTTTGTCCGCTTCTGTTGTTGTCAGTGGCACAGGGAATCTGTGTTTCTTTTTTTTGCATCACCTTGTTGTGTCAGCTCTCCGTATTCGAGGCACCATTCCTGGGCAGGCTGCACTTTCTTTTGCACCCAGTGGCTCTCCTTATATGCTTGTAAAAAAAATTCACCAACTTTGCAGATGCACAAATCTCAAGTACTTTCAAGTTTTCAATTTTTACGCACAGTTTTGGATGTGAAACTATAGATTCCAGAACAGAATATACTGTGGGATTGAAACATAAATGTGAAAAGATCTCATCTCACTAAACAGAAATGCAAACAACTTACAATGACATTCCATTTTTTCCTGTCACATTAGCTAAGATAAAAAGTTGTATAGCACTGTACTTTAATCCAGATTTTTAAAATAGACTATCATATATTTCTTGTGATAATATAAATTGATAAATCCTCTTTGGTGGGTGATTTCTAACCTTTTGTTAAATTACTCTTTATTGTAAATTCATTATTAAAGTATTAATTGCATACCTTTTGACGAGAAATGAAATTTCTGGGAATTATTTCAAAAATGCATTCAAAGTTACAGGCACACTGACATATATTCATTTCAGCATTGTTTGTAATGATAAAAAAAATGGAAAGGACCTAAAACACAGATCAGTTAGGACTGATTAAAGTATGATACATTCTTAGAGTGGAATACTATACAGTTATTAAAAATTTTTATGCGCTAATGCAGAATAAACAATAAGATGTAGTGTTAAATGATAAAAGAAAGGAACAGAGAGTGTGGAAAGCTACAAAATACTTAAAAAGAAATATATGGAGATATGTAGTGTATCTTAGAAAGCAACAGAAAACAATAGCTCTGGGCAAAGAAGTTAGCTGTGGAGACTCGAGGGAAAGAATCCCATTGTTCAGTATATTTGAGTTTTTGTCCTTTGTATATATATTACATATTCAAAAATCATTAAGAAAATAATAATTTGGGACACTGTTATTGACCTGTAATGTATGGATTATAAATGAGATTGTTCAGTTACTATATTTGATAAAACACAAATATTTGTCATGGGACTTTGAAATTTATATTCACTACATATGGATTTCATATTTATTCAAGGAAGTCTATGCTATTTAATGAGGCTAAAGAATTGCAAAACGTGATTCTGGCTATCCTCCATCCCTACCCTTCTTTTATAAGGATTCTAATATTTGATTTTACATAATGATGCTTCTCTAGAAATTAATCTTGTGCCTTTAATTATTCAAGTATCCAGCCTTGCTGAAATGATTTTAATTATTCCCATTGCTCAACAGTATTACTAAAAATTACATTTAAATTCAAAATAATTTAAATATAGTCCTTAATATACCCACAAGTATTTGGCCACTTTTCTATGCTCAACCCTTGAGATGAAAAAATATACAAATAAAAAAGATTGAATGCAGCCAATAACATTTTTTAAAATTTAAATGATTTTGTGTTTTTACCTTTAATGCAATACCATAGAAATTGGACTACAATTAGCTCCCTTTCTTTTTTGATGTGTAAATCCCACCTCTCTTATTACTTCCACATTTACACTTTTAAAATTTTTATGGTGCTCATATTCTTTTATTATCTGTTAGGTTAATCAGCAGACAAGATTTTATGTACATTCTCTAGTGCATTGCCCTTGAGAAATGAAGATTATTATTCCTTCCAAATAAATAAATGCCATGCAAGTTTATGATGGTAGATTTCAAACAGCAAGAGCTGTCACCTCTCATCTGTTAGGTTATACTATTTTATAGAATAAATTTTGTACATTTATATGCACAATAATATTAGGTATTGAGAATAATGTGACACTTGAAAAACTAAAACATCCATTATAGTGTTTATTAAATCATTTAACAAATAATTTCAAGACTATGATCCTGGTATTTAACATTGATTTAGGTGGGAGGCAAGGACCCAACCCAGCCTGAAAAGTAAGAATTAGAAATCGGGTTGATAAATACACTTCATACATGGTTGGTCTTGAAATTTTGATATAGTTTAGACAAATTAATTACTTTTGTCAGTGCTTCCTCTCACCTACCAATAACAATATAATTCCCCAGTGTCTTTTTTCTAATGCTGTATATATGATTTGCAATGTTGGTGTGCAAAGATTCTAGGTACCATTTCTTCTTGCATATACATATACACTAGAGGTACAGATCACAGCAAAAATATAAATGTCCACCTTAAATATGAATCTTCATTGAAATTCCTGAGAGTGACAGTTCTAAAATTCTGTATGATAAATTTTCTAGCCTAAGAAAGTTAAAAAAAAAATCTTTATCAGAGTTTCTCTTAGAAAGGAAATAAGTCCCTTTCTTTAACGTTTGAAAGTGATGTGAATACTTATTTTTCATGTCAGTGATGCAAAGCAGCAATCATGAAGTAATTAATAATCCAGTTATTAATCACATTTTAGATTAAGATGAGAGTATTTACCCTGTGCCACACAATGAGCTCTTTGATAGCAGGTACATTTTCTCCAGAATATAATGCCTCTACAAATTTTGTTAACCAAATTGTCAATTTGTAGCCTGTACTAGAGTAAACTTTAAGGAAGAATTGAATTTTACGACACGTGGGTATTGGCAACAATTTCCTAGCAGATGAAAAACAAGTAATGATACTGAAAACACAAACATATTACCCACCCCATATTTTATCTGATCATGGCAAGATTACCACCTAAAGTACTCTTAGCACTTCCTTTCAAGCAGGTGGAAATTTTGTTTTGCATCAAACACTTCAAAGGATCGGAACATCAAAACAAAGGCTGAGTAAATCAATGTTTTCTTCTTTTGTCCTTTCAGGACTAGGTAAAACTCACCACTTTCATCACTTTTTAACCCAGAATCATCTTACTATAAGATATTTTCTAATGATCCTAAAATACATATTTTGACCATGTAGATGGATATGCTAGTGCCTTGGAACAGTTGCCAACATGCTTACAGGGTCCCTTTTGAATCAAATAGGCCTTAAGGCAAAATTGAAAACATTTCCAAGTTTCTCAGAGTAAAGACAGTGCTAAGTAACAATGCCTTAAAGCTTATTTCCTAAATCTAGGGAGTATAAATCTTTACATTATTTTCTTTTCCCCATTGAGTGGGAAGTTTTTTGTTTTTTGTTTTTTTTTTTACAGAAAAGAACAGAATTCATTGCCTTTTTAGGTAAAGGTGATCAGTGTTAAGTCCAGAATTTCTTGGTAGGACGTGTTTATGGAAGAGGGGTTAGTGGATACAGGCTGAAGTTTTCTTCCTCGGCAAATAAATGATATTTATTTTTATTGCATTCTGCTATGCTCATAGGTGGGTGAGACTAATAGAAATTGTGGGGAAGTCCCTAAATCTCTGACCATTCTCCTCCCAAGTTGCTGCTGATTTCAACCACTATCAGTGGCTCTAAAATGGTTTCCAAAAAAAGTCACAACCCCACAGAGTAAAAGGACAGCGAGAATGTAACCTAGGTTGCAAATCTATCATTCAACATACCTCACGCTGCTGACAATCTCTTAAACCATTTCTTCCCAGCAATACTTGCTACCAGAAGAGTTTTCTCAGTCTTATTGCCAGGGTTCACTCAAAATATAATCATAAAATTTCCAATGTGGGTCAAAATTTAGGTAAGTTACTAATTTGATAAAGTCGTCAAATTTCATCAAAGTTATTTTGGTCAGTGTACCCATTTTGCAGAGCTAGATAGATAATATAGATAATAAATAAATAAATGCATAAATACATAAATAGCTAATAATACACTCCTTGCTGGTGTTAAAAATGCTTGAATTGTTTATTCTACATTTTGTTTTAGTAGTTAATGGCTAATTTAATTCAAGTTACAAATGTGACAAATGAAACAGTTTTCTGACAAATCTGTCAGATATCCTGAGGACACACAAGAAACTTTTTGCTCATCACTGATTTGAGATAAGTTTATGCTACTTTTCAGTCTTAGGTCTGGTTCTTTGGGAAACAGGTCTGAGGTGAACATTTGTTTGGGGTTGGTTTCTTTGGAAGAGCATTCTAAAACAAAAAGCTCTTGAGGGAGTGTGGAAACAGAATTGAGCGGAGAAGTTGTGATGCAGCTGCAACAGGGCCTTAGCCAATTCTAAATAGAGTACTAGAGGGGTTAACCCTTCAGGGTCCCAGGTTGAGCCAAGGAGGTACCAAGGTCCTATCTCTTGCATGGACCAGTCATTGCCTGTAGTTGCCCCAGGGAAGGGTCAAAGCCTTGGATAAGGCCTTTAGTCCAGGGCAAGGCTGGAGAGGAACTCATCTGTGAGTGCTTGGCAGCCCACGCACACAGCAGATGGACTAAATACTTCCACAGTCAAAAGGGAGATCTGTGTGATGCATCACAGTATCTACAGGTTACTTCGATATAAATCTAAGACATTTAGTTTTTTTTGTTATTTTTTTTACTTATTTTTAAAAGATACATATGTTACATAAAAAATATATATATATAGGGGAAGGAAGCAGCTGTGACTCAATCAGTTGGGCTCCCATCTACCACATGGGAGGCTCTGGGTTCACATCCCAGGGCCTCCTTATGAAGGCAAAGTTGACACATGCACCATAGAGAGCTGACGGCCCGTGGGCCACGGAGAGATGGCACAGCAAGATTGCACAACAAAAGGGAGACAAGCAGATACAGAAAAAACATGCAGTGAATGGACACAGAGAAGAGACAGCAGAAGAAAAAGGAACAAGCTGCAAGGCGGGGGGGGGGGGATAAATAAATAAATAAATAAATCTTTTAAAAATGTGTGTGTGTGTATATATATATATAGGATTCTCATATTTCATATTCTCCACACCTCCCACTTTTCCCACCTTAGCAACTTCAATTGATGAACACGTTTTGGAGCATTGCCACACAACATAGATTATAGTTTACATGGTAGTTTACACTCTCTCCCACTCCATTCCATAGGTTATGGCAGGATATATAATATCCTGTACCTATCTTTGCAGTGTCATTCAGGACAATTCCAAGTCCCAAAAATGCCCCCATATTATACCTCTATTTCCTTCTCCCTGCCTTCAACAACTTGAGTGACCACTGTCTCCACATCAATGATATAATTTCTTCCATTGCTAGAATCACAATAATTTTATAGTAGAATACCAGTAAATTCACTCTATTCCATATGTTATCCCCCAATTCTGAGGATTCTGAGATGGTGATGCCCACTCCACCTCTAACTGAGAGGGGTTTCAATCCCATATGGCTGATGGATGGGACTTTCTTGCTTGCAGTTATAGACTCTTTCGATTCCCTGGTGTGGTGGTTGACCATCCTCACCTTCGTGTTAGTTGTCTTGGTTGAGCCCAATGAACTGGAGAGTAGGTGTGCAACTCAGCTGAGGCTCAGGGCCCAACTGGCACATGGGCAGCCCAGAGATTCAAGTCTCTTGGATATACATCTACCAAATCTAGCACCAACTATAGGTTCAGCATAAGGGACAGAAGAGGCATGTGTAGAGGAGTCACATCTGAGTCCAAATCTGTCACACTCAGGAGCACAAACTCCAAAGTAGGGTCCACTGGTATGGTACCACACTCCAGAGCAATCTGCCATGACCATAGGACTGGGTGTTTCAGAGTCCTCAGGAGCCCCACTATTTGGGGTAGCATCTATTTTGACTGTCTATGAGATCCTGCTGAGATGTGCATCAGCATTACTTCTCAGATGACCTCCTGACTCATTTTGAAGTTTCTTAGCCATATCAACTCATTTGTCTTTACCATTTCCCCCTTTTATTCAAGGTTTACTGAGGAAGAAATGGAAGAGATTGCCACTGTACATACAGGACAACAGTTTTTACAGTGATGAAAGGTAAATGGTCAAAAAAAATTTTAACATTTGTGCTCTCCTGCCCTGCCAGCGGGTGTACGGAGACCACGAGGACAACAGGATACCCGAGAGAGGGAGTGGGCAGATGGCAGGGAAGAACCACTCAGAGCCGCACCATGGTGTGTCGTCTTCTTCCGTTTATTCTTTCTGTACAGAGCAAGCTTATATAGCGTCTTAAGCATTCGTGTTGCAAGAGGATTGGTCAGGGCTGGAACAAGACCTTATATGGCTTGGAAAGGGCTCTGGGGGAAAAAGGGGCGGGGAGAGGGCAGGAAGCAGGGGGAAACAGTGCTGAATCATGCCGCCCACCATTTTTTCTACTGGTGTGGGGTGGTCCGCAAAATGGCAGGCGTGCCCCCAACAGGTCCCCCTTTTTAGTTTTATTAGAAACAGGCTCGTGTGATAACAGAAAGGAGGGAGACCGTGCCTGTCTTAGGTCAAGGCTGCACCCGGTAAGGGATTTGCCTTACCCGGTATGCGATCAGTCTTACCTGTCATCCGGGAGCCATGGCAGCAAAAGGCCATGTCCCTGTCTTAGGTTGACTGATGGGTCAGCCCAGTTGCCCGTCGTTGTCTAGCCGGCCTAGCACCTCAATGACCACGACCACAGGGGGTGTGCATGGACAAATGCAGAATTCTCTGTGGCCTTACAGTAGCGCCTGATCTAGGCTGCCCTAGGCACCCTGAGAGCTGTATGGATTACACCTCTCCTTTTAGGCAGCCTTCTGGGCCTTATCACCTGTTTTTGGCTTCTAACTTACCTTTACCTAGGCCGTACAGCTGTGCCTGTCTTAGGTTATCTCCCAGGAGATCTTACCCATCTCTGGCTGCCAGCTGGAGACGCATTTTGCCCAGTGACCCCGAGGACAATTCTGGTGTCCACGAGCCTGGGAGGGGGCCATATTGCTAAGGAGATGTCAGGCTGGTGGCTTTCCTTACACTGTAGGCACTGCTTTTATTAAGATTGGGGGAGTAGGGGCAAAGGGAAGGGAGAGAGAGGTCCGCTAGACAGCCGATTCTGCGACGGGGGCGGCGACGTCTTGGTAGTCGGGCCCAGGGGCGGAAATGCGCTGATATTGTCGGGCAGCAGTGAGGAACATGACTTGAGTGGAGATCTGCCGCATTCTTTCCGCAATGATGAGTGGCAATAATCTTCCCGTCATGCGCCGCAGGATTGGTGGCGGAGGCCTGAACGGTGAAGGTGGCGGTATAGAAATCTTGAGTTACCGATCGCTTTGCTAAGGAGGAGATGGCCTGCATGAGCAGGACCCCCAGGACGTGGGTGGCCGCTGTAAACATAATCTTCCTTTCCCTGCAAGAAAGCAGAAGGGGAGACCTCAGGGCGGGTGACTCCGTTCCCTGGGTTGGTTAACTTGTTTGACCAGTCTCTCGAGTAGCCACTGCCTGGCTTCTAGTTCTTGGGAGTAGACACACACTGATTCTCTGCCCCAGATAAGGACAGGGTCAGGACCATGCCAGGAATTATCTAGAGGGTCCCTCCACCGGACTGTGGCGTGTTGTGTCATGGTACCAGAATGCCAGAAGTGGTCAGCGGCTGAGTGGCCACTCTGGTCTAAGGTTAGAAAATTTAGAATAAAGAGAGCGTGGTTTAGTAAGTTCCGAGGGGATCCCTTGATGGGGTACCACTCCCCATTCTTTACTTTATGAATAGTGTGCCTTAGAGATAAGTGTGCTCTTTCAACAATGCCTTAGCCCTGGGGGTTGTACGGGATGCCAGTGATGTGGGTAATGTTAAGACGTCGACAGAAGGTAGTAAAGACACAACCGGTGTAACCGGGGCCATTATCTGTCTTAACCTTGCGCGGGGAGCCCGGGACGGACATAGCAGCTAGTGCATGTGCGACTATGTGCTTACCAGCCTCACCTGTCTGGAGAGTCGCAAAAAGGAAACCGCTGAACGTATCAATGGCGACATGTTCGTACTTAAGATTCCCGAAGTCTTGGATGTGGGTTACATCCATTTGCCAAAGAGCGTTGGGGAGAAGCCCGCAGGGATTGACCCCGTAGTGTGGGGTGGGTAAGAGCGTGACACAGGAGGGGCAGTCCCTAACAATTTGGCACGCTTGCTCACGAGTGATATGGAACATGAGGCGCAAGGTGTGGGCATTGACATGATGCAGCTGGTGAGCCTGCATAGCCCGGTTAAGAGTGCGCGGCGCGTCGTGTGGGGCTTGTACAGCGGGCATAGGATCCTTATGGCCTGATCGGCCACGTGGTTCCCGTGGGCAAGAGGGCCCGGAAGATTGGTATGCGCCCTGAGATGTCCAATGAAGAAGGGGAGAGACCTAACGCGAATGGCGGATTGCAGCTGGGTGAACAGCTCAGCTGCCTCGGAGACTGATTTTATGTGCACGGCCGTCTCAAGCAAAGGAACAGACTGGGCTATATATGAGCTGTCCGTAAAAAGATTGAAGGAGGTGTCATGGAAGGCGGCAAATACAGCCAACACGGCACAAAGCTCAGCAATTTGCGCAGACTTAGAATGCGTCGGAAGTTGGACAGTTTGGCCGTTGCAAGTATATGCAGCGGTACCCATGGATGACCCGTCAGTAAAGACAGATGGGACCCCAGAAAGGGGCTGGTGAGAGGTGACGGTGGGGAAAACAAAGCTGTACAAGTTGACGAATTGCGGCGGCTTGCTCGGTCGTTAGAGGTGGGGTCTGGCTGCGGACGAGGGGTCGGTCCAGCTCTGGACGAGGGGTCGGTCCCGCTTGGGACGAGGGGTTGGTCCCACTTGGGACGAGGGGTCGGTCCGGCAGCAGACAAGGGATCGGTCTCACAAGGGGTTGCGCGGTTCAGCTGACGGGGTCGCCCGGCGAAGCCGGCGACGAAGGGGTCGCCCGGAGAAGCAGGCGACGAACTGGGGACAAGGGAGGCCAGGCCCTTGTCGGGGGCTCTCAGGACTGGAGGGCGCACGGCAGAAGAACTACCGCGGAGACAAGGTAAACACGCAAGTCCACTTTACTGAGGGAGAGGCAACAGTTTTATAGGGGCTGGGGAAGGCTGATTGGTCGAAGCCACGCCCTGTTCTGATTGGTTGCCGGCGAAAGGTCAGTGGGCGGTACTGGACGGGGGAGGGGTGGTGGTTAGGGATTGGCTGTCGCTGTTGCTGGGGGAAGGGGCAGGGTTTAGGGATTGGTGGCTGCTGTTGCTGGGGTGGAGGGCAGACTGGATTTTTCCGCCCACGCCTGGCTGTTGCTGCTGTCGGGGGAGGGGAAAAGGGCGGGCTGGATTTTTCCGCCCACACCTGGCTGTTGCTGCTGTCGGGGGAGGGGAAAAGGGCAGACTGGAATTTTCTGCCCTGCGCCTGCGCAGGGAGAAGGAAGAAGAAGGGTGCCGCCCCACAAGGCATCGGATGGCGCCATCTGGGAGGAGGGGCGGCCGTGGAAGCATGGCTGCCGAGAAGGGGAGACCCGAGGGCACTCTGCGCCCATGCCGAGCTTCCTTCAGGGGTGGCGGTGAGTCCGACCAGCCACCCTATTATGGGGGCAGCGGCTTGGCCTGCCGCGGCCGCTCCCCTGCCAGGCCAGCAAACCACACTTCAGCCTGAGGGGTGACCGCATTTCCCCCTTCTTTTCAAATAAGCACCAGGATGGCAGCAGCAACAAGTAGCTGAGGCCCAAGAGGCAGTAAGCAATGAGGGAAGCGGGGCTGAAGAGGGAGGTGAGTATGACGGGGATACAAATGTACAATTTGGGGGGCGGTATCTTGCCGTTGCAAGCAAGGGTGGCCAATGTCCAATTCCTGTTGACCTCGGTGGCGATAAGGTCTATCTGTTGTTAAAAGTCCAGGATGATAGCGCATTACAGGTGGTTGATCTCTTCTTGGTGGCGAAGAGCGACAGAGGCAGACTGTGTGATGGTCTGGAGGATCGCAGTGGTGAGGACAAGTCGCGTCAGGGCACCAGCGACGGTGGTGGCAGCAGCGTCGGGAGTGGTGGAGACGTAGGCGAGGACAATAAGAAGGCCAAAGTCTTCACCGGTGCGAGAGAGGCCGATGTTAATGGGGCGGGCCGACATGGGGCGGCCCAATCTGCAACGCAGTAGGGGTTCAAGCGAAAAAAGGAGGGGGGCGGGGGATGAGAAAGGACGCTTTGGATGGCTGAGAAGAGGAGTGAGGTCGAGACAGGAGGAAGCTCCGCAGAAGTATGGGGAGCTGTTAAAAGCAGAAACGTTATTAGATGCTAGAAAGCAGGCCGCAGGCCGGGGAAAGCAGGTTGCGGGCCGTTTCGCGGGGCTGGAGCTGCTTGAGAGCGATGGCGGCATGGGGGGCCGTGGTTACAATCTTAGTATTAAAGGCTGTGGGGGAAGTGAGAAGATCATTTAGAGGATAGGGTTGAGAATGGTATGTTTAAGACAGAAGCTTTGTGGTTTGTAGGAGACTGCTTTATAAACGAAGGAGAATGAGGGCAGTAAATATAGTAACGATAGATAGGAAGATGACAGTGAGGAGGAGTCTTTGTTTAAGGTTCCAATCGTCCAGCGCAACAGTGGCTAGGCCTATAGCGAGGGGTGTTGCTAAATAGACAATGGCTGCAAAGACAAAATCATCTTCTGTTTCCTTAAGAATAACTTTTCTTTAAATACTTAGTAGCATGCAATATTAGAAACCGTTTCCTAAAAGCAAGTTGGTAGGGGAGCTTGGTTGCTGTTAATCTTTCCTGTTATAAAATTACCTTTTATTATTATTATCATCAATTTAGTTTTATATATATATTTAAGAATGACCTTTTGGAATTAGCCATTTAATACCTTAATGTAAACTATTGAAGATAAATTTTATCTTTACAGAACACATTCCCCCATGTAAAGTTATCACAATACCTTTTACACTTGCCGCATGCAAATTAAGTTTCAAGAGTTTATGAAAAATTAGCCATCTTACTTTAGGACAAAATACGTCTTTTTGCAAAACTTATTACATTTCCGTTAGCATTTTTACAAACTTTTAACCTTTTTAATATTCATATAAGTTTTACATTCTTCATATTATCCTGTGAAGAAAAATAAGTTATTCATTTTAATCTAGGCAAGAACAACTTTTTATGAAGACGTACAGTTAATTTTGTTAATTAAGACTTACAATTTTTTTTAATTGTAGATATCTTATTAACATTTAAACTTATGTATTAATATAATAAACTTAAGTATTAATATAAGCGCTTATTTAATTTTTGGCCATTTGAATAGAGCTCTTTTAAAGATTTCTAGTAATTTATATTTACCATCCGGAGGTATCACAATATACGTTGACATTGAACGAACAGACAGACAAACACAGAACAATTACAACACATCAACAGAAATATATAATTTATTTACAGTTGACTCATAATTCTTACTTTCTTGGTATAGCTGCTTTTAAATCCTTTTTTATATAGCATATCATAGATTATACCCTTTAAGATTTCTTCTGGACTTCATGTTGCCTGTAATAAGCCAGGAGGGAATCTTTTACCTTCCTGCTCCACAGCAAAAGTGACCCTATCTATAAGGCGAGTATAGGTGTCTGGGTCCCAAAGCTGACACGTGGTAAGCCACGGATTAAAGGGGAGAAGAAGGTCCCAATATACTTGAAGCTGTTTGGAAGAGATCTTACACCGGTGAGTGTCTAGGAGACCGGTGAGAGCCCGAACTTGCGGGGCTTGCTTAGCAGATAGGATGTTACCCATTGCTAATGGCCTTTTGGAGCCGATAAGAAAAGGGGCCCTTACCTTGAGAGCGCGGCGATGGGAGCCGAGGTGCGCGGTGAGACGAGGGGTCGGAGCCGGTGGGGCTCCGACGGTGGTCGCGGGCCAAGAGAAGGCCCCGACGAGGGGAGGGCGGGACGACGAGCAGTGGAGCAAGGCAAAGGGGAGCAAGCGCAGAGGGGAGGAGGCAGAGGTGAAGGCAGGGGTGGAGGTGCTCAGGCACGCGCTCCTGAGAGTTTTATTGGCGCCTCTTAATCATAGCGGGTCGGTATAAGCCCCCGACATGGAAGGAGAAAGCCATCCAGCGATTCTCCCAGACCGCCGTGGATCGTATGAGGTCGCCAAGGTTCAGGAGCAGCAATGCAGAGCGAAAAGATAGGGGTGAGAAGAGAGGAGAGTGTAGGGCTATGGTAGGGTTACTTCAGACGTGCAAGCGCGTGCTCCCGAGAAATCCAAGGCTCCTCTTAATCATAGCGGGTCGGTATAAGCCCCCGACATGGAAGGAGAAAGCCATCCAGCGATTCTCCCAGACCGCCGTGGATCGTATGAGGTAGCCAAGGCTCAGGTAGCAGCAATGTTGCACGAGAGAAGTCCCAAGGTGAGAAGAGAGGAGGGCGTAGGGCTGTGGTAGGATTACTTCAGACATGCAAGCGCGCGCTCCCAAGAAATCCAAGGCTCCTCTTAATCATAGCGGGTCGGTATAAACCCCCGACATGGAAGGAGAAAGCCATCCAGCGATTCTCCCAGACCGCCGTGGATCATATGAGGTAGCCAAGGCTCAGGTAGCAGCAATGTTGCACGAGAGAAGTCCCACGGTGAGAAGAGAGGAGGGGGGGGGCGTCAGGTTATGGAGTGAGGCTGTGGTGGAGTTGCCTTGCCCCACGTTGTGCTGTGGTGGGGTTGCCTTGCCCCACGTTGGGCGCCAGCTGCGGCGGCTTGCTCGGTCGTTAGAGGTGGGGTCTGGCTGCGGACGAGGGGTCGGTCCAGCTCTGGACGAGGGGTCGGTCCCGCTTGGGACGAGGGGTTGGTCCCACTTGGGACGAGGGGTCGGTCCGGCAGCAGACGAGGGATCGGTCTCACAAGGGGTTGCGCGGTTCAGCTGACGGGGTCGCCCGGCGAAGCCGGCGACGAAGGGGTCGCCCGGAGAAGCAGGCGACGAACTGGGGACAAGGGAGGCCAGGCCCTTGTCGGGGGCTCTCAGGACTGGAGGGCGCACGGCAGAAGAACTACCGCGGAGACAAGGTAAACACGCAAGTCCACTTTACTGAGGGAGAGGCAACAGTTTTATAGGGGCTGGGGAAGGCTGATTGGTCGAAGCCACGCCCTGTTCTGATTGGTTGCCGGCGAAAGGTCAGTGGGCGGTACTGGACGGGGGAGGGGTGGTGGTTAGGGATTGGCTGTCGCTGTTGCTGGGGGAAGGGGCAGGGTTTAGGGATTGGTGGCTGCTGTTGCTGGGGTGGAGGGCAGACTGGATTTTTCCGCCCACGCCTGGCTGTTGCTGCTGTCGGGGGAGGGGAAAAGGGCGGGCTGGATTTTTCCGCCCACACCTGGCTGTTGCTGCTGTCGGGGGAGGGGAAAAGGGCAGACTGGAATTTTCTGCCCTGCGCCTGCGCAGGGAGAAGGAAGAAGAAGGGTGCCGCCCCACAAGGCATCGGATGGCGCCATCTGGGAGGAGGGGCGGCCGTGGAAGCATGGCTGCCGAGAAGGGGAGACCCGAGGGCACTCTGCGCCCATGCCGAGCTTCCTTCAGGGGTGGCGGTGAGTCCGACCAGCCACCCTATTATGGGGGCAGCGGCTTGGCCTGCCGCGGCCGCTCCCCTGCCAGGCCAGCAAACCACACTTCAGCCTGAGGGGTGACCGCAACGAATTGTAAGAGCTTGTTATTAGGATAATGATTATCTATTTGGCCAGCATAGGCCTCACAGGCGACGGGCCAGCACAAGGTTGTTTGGAGCAGCCAGTCAACTTGCTCTCTAGCATAGGGTTGGAAAATGGTATCGGGATCCCTTCCGAAATAGCGTCTGCTGTACTCTCGATCTAACCACATGAGGTCGGCGGTGGCCTGGTGATATGGATAAATCACTCTGGTGGGTGAAGCAGGCAGATGGAACCACATGATGGGCGCTGTTTGCCAGAAGACCGCTGTGGGTGTAGGTGCGGTTTTACAGATGACAAGCAGTAAGGGCTTGCTATAGTCTATGCTCGTGACAAAATGGGAGTGGATGGCTTCCTCTACCATGCGAAGTGCCTGACGGCCCTCTGGAGTAAGGATTCTGGCAGAATTTGGGTCCGGGTCGCCCTGCAGAATGTTGAATAGGGGCTTTAATTGTCCAGTGGTTAACTTAAGATAGGGTTGGAGCCAGTTTATGTCACCCAAAAGTTTCTGAAAATCGTTAAGAGCTTTTAGGGAATCTAGCCTAATGCAGGCCTGTCGTGCGGTGATTCTATCGCCTGTGATGTGGAAGCCAAGATAGGTATAGGGGTCCTGCAGCTGTATTTTGTCAGGGGTGATTTGAAGGCCGTGATTGTGCAAGGCTTGCTGCAGGTCCCCATAGCAGTCAAGGACAGCCTTGTGATCAGCGCCCGCAATTAAGATATCGTCCATGTAATGGAGGATATAAAGGGCCTGCCAGCGGTCTCTAGTCTCTGCAATAGCAGAGGCCACAAATTTTTGGCACATGGTAGGACTGTTTGCCATTCCCTGGGGCAGAACAGTCCATTGGTATCGCCTATTGGGTTCCTTGAAATTGGTAGAGGGGACACTAAATGCAAAACGCACGTGGTCATCGGGGTGCAAGGGGATTGTGAAAAAGCAGTCCTTTAGATCTATAATGATTTTGTAGAAACCAAGAGGAATAGCTACAGGGCTAGGGAGGCCTGGCTGCAGGGCACCCATAGGGACCATGGTCTTATTAACCGCTCTGAGATCTTGTAAAAGGTGCCATTTTCCCGATTTCTTTTTGATAACAAATATAGGGGTGTTCCAGGGGGAGCTACTCTCCACAAGGTGTCCAGCCGCCAGCTGTTCCTGTACTAACAGTTGGGCAGCGGCCAATTTGTCAGTAGATAGGGGCCACTGGCTGACCCACACAGGATTTGAGGAAATCCAGGAAATCCTATCCGCGTGGCGCACAGGAGGACCGGCAGCCCCTAGGAAAAATACCCCAAACCTGCGCGATTAGAGCGTGGGGTAGCAGAGATGGGTTCAAGGGCACCCGATTCGGTTCTTCTGAGGCCCTTCCCGGGCTTGAAGCCCTGGTTTAGCATTTGAGCGGTGACTATCGGACTAGGGCTTCCAATCACAGTTCCCAGTTGAGCGAGGAGGTCTCTGCCCCAAAGGCTGAAGGGGATGTGAGGGAGGACGTAAGGTTTTATGTGTCCTTGGTGTCCCTCGCCGTCTTCCCAGGAAACGAGTTGGGAACTCTGTTCCGGGGGTGAGTGCGACGGCTTGCTCGGTCAGTAGAGGTGGGGTCTGGCTGCGGACAAGGGGTCGGTCCCACTTGGGACGAGGGGTCAGTCCCACTTGGGACAAGGGGTCGGTCCCACTTGGGACGAGGGGTCGGTCCGGCAGCAGATGAGGGGTCGGTCTCACAGGGGTTGCGCGGTTCGGCTGACGGGGTCGCCCGGCGAAGCCGGCGATGAGGGGGTCGCCCGGAGAAGCAGGCGACGAACTGGGGACAAGGGAGGCCAGGCCCTTGTCGGGGGCTCTCAGGACTGGAGGGCCCACGGCAGAAGAACTACCGCGGAGACAAGGTAAACACGCAAGTCCAACTTTATTGAGGAAGTGGCTACTGTTTTATAGGGGCTGGGGAAGGCTGATTGGTCGAAGCTTATGCCATGTTCTGATTGGTTGCCACAAGCAGTTACTGGGGAGAAAGGTCGGTGGGAGGTACTGGAAGGGGGAGGGGTGGTGATTAGGGATTGGCTGTTGCTGTTGCCGGGGGAAGTGGCAGGGTTTAGGGATTGGTGGCTGCTGTTGCTGGGGTAGAGGGCAGACTTGAGTTTCCCACCTTGCGCCTGGCTATTGCTGCTGTGGGGGGGGGGGGAAGGGAGACTGGAATTTTCCGCCCTGCGCCTGCGCTGGGAGAAAGAAGAAGAAGGGTGTTGCCTCATAAGGCATCGTGTGGCACTATCCGGGAGGAGGGGCGGCCGCGGAAGCATGGCTGCCGAGAAGGGGGGACCCGAGGGCACTCTGCGCCCATGCCGAGCTCCCTTCAGGGGTGGCGGTGAGTCCGACCAGCCACCCTATTATGGGGGCAGCGGCTTGGCCTGCCGCGGCTGCTCCCCCGCCAGGCCAGCAAACCACACTACAGCCCGAGGGGTGGCCGCAGGTGAGGACTGCCCAATGCCTTGTAAGTGAGTGGCTGAGGGGGTGAGTGGCCACGCAGGGGGCCATTGCGCCTTTTGAAGAATGGTAACATCCGCCCCCGTATCAATAAGGCCCTCAAAAGCACGGTCATTAAGGCGTATGGTTAGCATGGGCTTAGAACGGGTGATTGTCTGAGCCCAAAAAACGTCAGAGGCTCCTAAAGCCTGTCGCCTCTATGTGAACCAGCAGAGGAGTTGGGAGAAGGCACTAGGGGGAGCAGAAGAAGTTGAGCTATCTGCGTGCCGGCGGGGAAGGAAAGGACATTCTTTGGAGCAGAGGCCAGAATCTTGATCTCACCAGTAAAATCAGCGTCCACAACCCCGAGTGTAATGTGGAGGCCCGAGAGGGCAGAGGATCCTCGACTGAGGATAAGGCCAACACAGCCGGATGGCAGAGGACCGAAGATACCCGTAGCTAGAGGCTGAACTCCCATAGGGGGCGTTAGTACCGTGTGGGAGGTGGTACAGAGGTCCAATCCTGCGCTCCTAGGGGTAGCCCGCTGGAGGTGGAGGAAGGATGGAGATTTGAGGCCTGGATTGCCCCGGTTGTTTGTGGGCCCTGGGGCTGGCCCCTCCTCCCGTTTCCCTGTAGGGGAGGGAGTGGGTGACCGTCAACATCCGTTTTTGACCGGCACTCGTTGGCCCAGTGCCTACCCCTGCAGCATCTAGGGCAATTATTAGGCAGGCCGGTAGGGAGGGACCCTCTTGCCACAGGGGTAGGGGCACCAATGGGGCGGGCGGAGGGGTGACGCGGGCAACTATGCACCAAGTGATCAGGTGCTCCGCAACCAAAACAGCTCCGCGGGGGGCGGTTTTGAGCGGGTAGGTTGGCGGCGAAGACGGAGCGAAGAGCAGCCACAAGCACCTTCCCCTGGCTTTGTAGAGCAGCGGCAAAAACCTGCGCCTGCTGCTTTGCGGGCGTGATGTCTGCGCACAACCGGATATATCTGGAGAGAGACTCGGAAGTTTTGTGTGGGCGCAAGGCGTCTTGACAGGCCAGGATAGCATTTTCAAAGGCCAGCTGCTTGAGAACATCAGAATCTGTGGCCTCACCAAACAGGTGCTCGGCCGCTACTCTCAGGCGACCGACATAGTCTGAAAAGGGCTCCTCAGGGTTTTGGCACACCGAAGTGATGGAAGTGAGGGGCTGGCCTTTGGTAGGCAGCCTGCGCCAGGCTTTAAGAGCGGCCATGCGGATTTGGTCATATAGGGAGGCCGGATACTCCGCCTGTTCCAACGTAGACTCATAGTCACCTGTCCCCAAAAGCATATCACGGGTGTCATTCTGGCCTGTTTCTCAGTTACGAGCGGCCGCATCTTTGCAAAAAACCTCGTACTCCGCCCTCCACAAGAGGGCATCACCGGACGACAGGGCCGCATGAGTGAGCGTAGTCCAGTCATTGGGAGTAAGCCAATTGTTGATGAGACTATCTAAGACCAAGAGTGTATAGGGGGCAGTGGGACTGTAGGTGCTTGCTGCAGTTTTCAGCTCCTTCAGATCTTTTAGTTTAAAGGCAAGATGGTGGCGGGAATGAAATGGCCCCCGTTTACAGGAGGCGCCGCCGCCCTCTCAAGCTTGGCTGCCCTCGTCCTCCGAAGAGGTGACCTCTATTACCAGGAAGGCAGAAGCGGGGGCAGGTTTAGAGGAGAGCCGCTTGGTCAAAGCGGTGCGGAGCCAGGACTGGTTCCGACTGGCCCCTGTTGGGGGAGGGGAGACGAGACAGGAAGAAAGATGGCGGCACTGAGAATGCAGAGCCACGCGGTCGCGCGGCTGGGCGAGCCGGAGCCTGAGGTCTGAATTGGGATCCTCTGGGGGTGTGGAGGGGGCATGGGGGGGGGAGGGAAACAAATGGTTGGTTGGCAGAGGGGCGGATATGCCCTCAGAATCGGACTCCCCGGAGTTAGACTCCGAAGTAGACCCTCCTCTTTTGCTACACTCTGAGGAGCGGTCAAAAGCCCCCAACCTCTTTGCTTTAGTCTTCGCCGTCTCAGGTTCACTGTCCGCAGTGGGGGACATGGGCTCGCCCTCCACAGGGGGAGCCAAGGCCGCCAAGGGCGGGTGAGAGCCAGTCCAAAGGGCCTCTTCTCCCTGCGCAATAACGCGGGCAGCGGCCTTGCTACAGTGACGGACTGCCAGGAGGTCTTGGATGGCATTCCAGTGAAAAAAGGCGCTGACTGGGACTCGACCAGGACAAAGGGTCTTGTAAAAATCCTGTAGGGCATCCCCGACCCTACGCCACACTCGTTCATCTATGGTACCCTCATTAGGGAACCAGGGACAGACCTCTTTCAGAAACGTGAAGAACGATCGCAACTCCCGATCTTTGACTTTCACCCCCTCGCCACCAAGGCATCTTTCAACCCTTGGATAAAAAGGTCGTGCTCACTTAGCGCCTGCCCCATATTGCTGCCTGTACTCTCACTGCTCTGCAACTCTACTTACTCAGCACCGCTGATGGCGTTACCTCGGCTGCTGCTCTGCAACTCTCAGCTTTCGGGGGCTGCCTCACTGAACCCCTCATGCTCGGGCCCCATGTTGGGTGCCACCTGTGCTCTCCTGCCCCGCCAGTGGGTGTACAGAGACCACGAGGACAACAGGGTACCCGAGAGAGGGAGTGGGCAGATGGCGGGGAAGAACCACTCAGAGCCGCACCATGGTGTGTCGTCTTCTTCCGTTTATTCTTTTTGTACAGAGCAAGCTTATATAGCGTCTTAAGCATTCGTGTTGCAAGGGGATTGGTCAGGGCTGGAACAAGACCTTATATGGCTTGGAAAGGGCTCCGGGGGAAAAAGGGGCAGGGAGAGGGCAGGAAACAGGGGGAAACAGTGCTGAATCATGCCGCCCACCATTTTTTCTACTGGTGTGGGGCAGTCCGCAAAATGGCGGGCACGCCCTCAACAAACATTTATTTTTTAATACCCTAATTTTTTTTACTTTATTTTTGTTTTAGTTTTTCTAAATTACTATGTATTTTATTTCTTATGTTTAAACCTATTACTACTATCTCATTTTCCTATTAATTGAATTTGGCAATATACTTGGCTTCATTTTTTAAGAAGTTTTGGATCACAGAAAGGTTCAACCATGGCAAAGGAGAAGCATTGGTGTGGGGTGTCATTAATGGTAGATACATAAGAGAAAGTTCACCTGGGCATACATATAAGGTATATAAATATGTTCAAAGATTCATGGGGCATTGCCACAGTGGTTAGAGATTCATACAACTGAAAGTATATTGAATTCCCATTCTAGGAAGCTCTGCCACATTCTCTAATGGAACAGCAACAATCCCCCAAGTATAGGGGCAATGACCAGTGAAGAAGGATGGTCCATTGATAGGCACTTGATATTGATGACTATGCTTTTGAGTCTTTTACTCTTGAAATTGCAACTTAGCCTAGTGTTGTAGGGTGCCTAAGAGTTACTTCCTGAGAGCCTCCATGTTACTCAAATGTGGCTACTCTCTAAGCCAAATTCAGGATAGAAATGCATTACCTTCCCCCCAGCATGGGACATGACTCCCAGGGATGAGCAAGGCTGGCACTGAGGAATTACTACCATGCACTGGTGATGCAACTGGAAAAAGACTAAGTCATTTAGTTTTTGATAATGAGAAACCTCCAATTGCTAGGTTCTGTATTCAATATATTCAGAATATCATTGACTATGAACACAAATGTAGTTTGTATATTTGTGAATCTTTATATGTACTTATTTTTGACACAATGGACTATTTATTACAATTGATTAGAGGTCTTTAAAACATAGATTTTTGGCACATTGCATCTTTGCAAGTAGACAGAATATATGTCAGAGCAACCATCACAGATGAAAAGAGAAGTCTTTCCCTTTCTAGTTTCACTTTTCAATCAATATTTAAAATGGAGTCAAGCAGTCATTCAGGAAGTTACTTTATGGACATCTCAGTGAGATATCAAAAACTAACAAGCTATACAAAACCAAAAGCAGCAATGTTTCTAAGGATATCTGAATACCAGAAACCAAACAGAAGATAAAGAAATCAGGAAACTGTCTACTTTGAGCCAAATATCCACCAACCATGATTCTTTACTAACAACTTATGTAATCGCTTTCCTTTTCTTTAAAAACTCTTGCTTGGAAGCCCCAAGAAAGAACACAGTTTGGGTTGCTATCTGAAACTGTGCTTCCTGAATTGGAATTCTAAGACCCCCAAATAAACACTTTTGTTGCTTTGAAGCTCAGTCTGTAATTTCTCAATCGACAGTAGTCTATTTGAAATACTTAGTACAAATCGAAAGTACATAGGTGAAAAGTAGGTGAAATGTGATATGAGAGATAGCCAAAGACTAGATCAAGAAAAGGGTTTTAGGTCATTTTAAGATTCTGGAGCAATGGAAACTATAGTTAAGATTGCATTTGAGGATAAAGAGAAGATACTTTAATCACTCTGTTGTCAATATTTTCATTTTATTTTATTCAAATATTTATTTAAATGATATTTATTAAGTTGTCCTCTAAATGCTGATCAACACTATCACCTAGGTTTTTGAAATATTTATATTGGGCCAATCCCTTAAAAAGCAACAACTTTCCTATGTGCCTATAATCTATTCACACAAAAACTTGTTTTGTTTCTAAGAAGTATCATTATATGACCAAATTATTTTAAGTAGCACCTTTTCCAGTCTTTCCTCAAACTCTTATTCCTTTTTTTCTTCTTCATGGTACTTGTCTTGGTCACATCTCTGTAATTGATTACCTGCTAATTGCATGACTGCATAAAGGCAAAACATCTTGTTTTCTCCTTTACCTCTGTTCCAAGAATAGGACCAGGCAAGTAAGAAGTGTCCTGAAAATATTTTTCAAATGAATGAATGAATGAATGAATCTATTAATCTGGAAATTCACATATGGAAGCTGCTCCTTCACAATAAGCTAAATAAATGAAATCTCTCACAGTTCTTTCATGCTGAAAAGGTCATAGCATTAATCTTTTCCTTAATTCCCTGTATTTATTTATGCAGAATGACTGCCTATTCCAAGGGCATCATCACTTACTAGGAAGTAATAAAATCCTTTTATAATCTTCTCTACGGTTATGTAAATAAGGAACAACCATTGTTAATTAATGATAGCTGCATTGATATTTATTTTCTACATTTCTTTCCTATAGTTAGCATACTTAAGTGAATATATAATGGGTCTTATATACTCTTTCATTATGCAGATATACATATATGCAATTGATATTTTTGTCTTTTTCATTCACCTCTCTATTCCAAGTGCCTAGAATAATGCCTAGCTCACATGGTACTCACTCAATAAATATTTGTTGAATTAATAAATTAACATAATTTACACTTAGCGAAGTGAATGAAGAGTTTTCTCTAGGGGGGGAGACATCACCTCATTTAGATTTTATGTTGATTATGGTTTTTTACCCATATCCATTTAACAACACATCAGAGAAGAAAAAGCATGAGATTTGGAGGCAGGATTGTGTTCCTAGTTTAGGCCCTTGCCTATATGATTGTGTGAAAATCTTTTAAGTTATCTGAGATCCAGTTTATTAAATTATCAAAAAAAATGAAAGCAATTGTTTGACTTTTTAAGATTTGTTTTCAAATCTAAAATTATTTGTTTTCTACAACTCTCACCACTCACATCCATCTTGGCTCATTCTGTTTAAAATCTGTCTAAAGAAACAATTTGTACACCAGGACACATTTTTACTCTCTCTCAAGTATTGTCAATAATTAATAATATATCAATTAATCAAAGCCCTGCAAATATTCCCCCGGCTCTGCTTGTCTTCAGTCTGAACTATTTGGCATCCCCCTAGTTGCATAATTAAGGTATATTAATCCTAAGAATTAATAACTACTTGGGAAAAATAGATGACTTGTCTTACAACATTTAGGTGCTGCTAAATGAAGCAGGAATCAGGTAAACCCCACCCAAGTCAGATTCTCCTCTATAATAAGTACTCATCCCCGAAAACAATGTTTTGAGTGTCAGTGTTACATGGATATTGCATTGGGTAATATAATTTCATTTTAATTTTGGCAGGGAATTTCAAAGCAATTAATGCTCTCTAAAAGCTAGTTTGATTGGTTGCATTACTTATCAATATTTTATCAATGTAGAATTACTAACATCTTTGCACTTGAGATGGAATACTTTAAACCTTATAGCATATAGGTTATTTAAGGCTTCATTAAATTAGACTTGTCTGTAGAAAATTATATTTCTCATGTAATGAAGAATCTAATGAAAGAACCAGCACATAAGGTAATAATGGTTTTCTTCTCCTGATGAAGCAAAAAATAGTAATCTTTTTTTAAAAACCTCTACTAAAAGATCTATGATATTAAACTGAGAGGCATCTTAACTATACTCTGTACAGAAGACATAGTAGTATCAAATCTCCATGTTATTTCTTCTGTGAAGCTTTTGGAGATCTGCCAAAATTTTAGGGAGAAAAATATTTTTCTCTAATCCATTATATTATGTTTGGTAATTCTAAAACTATCTCTGCTTCTTTTTCTTCCTCCTCATAAGTGGTTATTTGGATCAACATTGTGGACCATTTCCAGTACTTTGCTACAGACTTTGATTGCATTCAGGGACATATCCAAGCACCCATAACTGGTGAAGTCACCTCCAGTTAAAGGGATATAACCCAATCACGGTATTCCCATTCCTTCTACTAATCCATTAGTTTATGAAAAGACAAAAGAGGCATGTCTGACTGCTTCATTCATTTATTAATCCATTCAACAATGATTTCTGAGTGCCCCTATTATGCCAGACACACTTCAAGGAATTAGGCATACAAGACAAAATACCAGTCACTGCTTTTCATAGAGCTCTTATTTTAGTGGAAAGAAGCAAACATAAATAAAACAAATAATATCTCAGGGTGTGAAAGGTGCTACAAAGAAAAAGAAAGTGATGTAAAGAGATAGAGAGAAATGTGGGAGGAAGAACACTGTTTTTGATGCATGGGTGGCAAAGGCCACCATGTTAAGTAACAGTGAAAGTTGTGACTGAAAAGTCAGAAAGGAAAAAAAAAAACCTAGAATACAATTAGATATCACTTTCGTAACTGAAATTAGTGTGTGAACCTAAGAGACAGAATATGTATGAAAAGAATGAAGGATTCTGTCATGTACAATAATCTTTAAATGTAGCTGGCAAAGGTATTTGCAAATTTCAACTGACAAAGGAAACAGAAATTCATTAAAATGGTGTAGCCATTTGGATTGGGGTTACAAACTCTAAGCTCAATTAAAAATTAAGCAATGATATTGCCAAAAATAAGGGATGCAATCTACACAACAACCTTATCCTCTACATCATGAAGTTCTCCCCTATGGACTATAAACCAATTTCATTAAATAACAGTGACTTCAGGGGTCCAAGATGAGAGAAGAGCTTCAAAAATTATTTGAAAAGTTATTCTTAAATATTGTATGATATAATGTAATTGTTTCCTTAGTGAATAAGCATCCTTGAACTTTTGAGAGATTTACAATTAAGTCAGGTATGTTTGAAATAATAAAATAAAACCCAGTTTATATGTTATATTTAAAATCTGTGCATATTTGATAATATAAATATTCGGTAGTATAAGTAATGGAAAGAGAATTTGGCCTATTGGAATCACAAGTCCATCCTCCATAAAAAACTATTAAGCAGGCAAGAATTGTCTGAAATAACTATCTTAAAACTCTAGAGACCAGAAGAACACTCTACAACATCCAGGGAAAAGCTGGAGGAAGAAGTTGGTAAATTGCAGTAAAGAAGAGTACAATGATTTCTCCATAGGGGCCTACCAGCACCCATCCCCAACTTTCATGGCAGGTTGTTGTAGGGTCCAGTCCCTAGATAGCTTGCTGAGACAAAAAGGGACATAAAAATCCTCTTCCACAATAACAAAGATGCACACAGCCAATCACTTGGTCATCATGGCTTTTGATGGCTGGGGATTATTCTCTGAGTGCAGCCATTGTTTCTATCTGCCCTGAACAAAGGCAATGGCAGTATAGACCTAAAGACACTATGTTCTGGAGAGCTATGGGGGACAGTTAGTTGAAGGACATTTGCTGAGCAGTCCAAAAAAGCTCAACTTTGGGGATCAATGGAAACTCTTGGCTTCCTTCCTGATCCCCTCTCTGAGGCACTTTGGAGCTGATCTGAACCCCCTTTATGGGTTCCCAGCCCTGTTTCAGCTGGGAAAGATTGACTGGAGGAAGTCCTCTACCATATGATCCTCCTCCCAGAATTTATTCTCCAGGCAAAAGGAGCTTGAGACAAGAAAATGAGTGAAAGAAATTATAGAGGCAGACAACCTGGGCAAAGTCTTGCCAGCTTCAAACTCCTGGGAGAGGTAGGTCTGTCTTCTGGGAAATGGAGAGGACTACAAGAGTCTTATAAATAAGGGAACTCCAAAACAAAAACAAGCAAAATTCCAGGACAAGACACAGACCCAAAAGACAGGGAAAACGATGCATAGTACACTCACCTAGGGCATACCTTCCAGATAGGTGGGTTTACATTCAAGAAAGACCCTGTCTTATCTCAAGCTGGTTACAAAATCAAGAAACAGACATCTCAGGGAATAAATCACAGAGTTAACACTTTAAAATGATGGCCCATCCAAAGGAAAAAAATAAAAATCCAGAAACACTGATGTTGAAGTCCAGAACATGGACATACTGAGCACAGCCTTTAAAATAATAATCTTAAAAATGTTTGAGGAGATTAAAGAAAATATAGATTCAAAAATAAAGGCTATCAAGAAAATAATGAATAAGTGATATGAGTATCTTAGTAAAGAGATAGATATTTTATAAAGGAATCAAGCAACTACTGAGTTGAAGACCAGAATAACTGAAATGAAAAATTCCCAGAAGCACTTCAAGAACAGATGCGAACTGGAAAAAGAAAGAATCAGTGAACTCAAAGATAAGACATTTGAAATCAGTCAGGCTGAGGAACAGGGAAAAAACATTTTTAAGTGAAAATATCCTAAGAAATCTGTGCAACACCATCATGCATGCCAATATACATATCATGGGAGTCTCAGAAGGAAAAGAAAGAGAAAAATGGGCAGAAGGAATATTCAAAGGAATAATGATAAGGAAATTTCCCAAATTAGCAAAAGATATGAATATGGACCTCCAAGAAGCCTGAAGACCATCAGACAGGATAAACATGAAGAAAAATACACTCCATCATATATTCATCAAACTACAGTATACAAAAGTCAAGGAGAGATTTCTCAAAGTTGCAAGAGAAAAGTAATATGTTATGTACATGGGAGTCCCAATTAGAGTGAGAACTGATTTATCATCAGAAACCACAGAGGCAAGAAGGAATGGAGTTGAAATACTTAAAGTGCTGAGAGAAAACAACTGCCAACAAAATTTTTATATCTGGTGAGACTTTCCTTCAGAAATGAGGGACAGATAACATTTCCAGATAAACAAAATCTGAGGCATTCATTCACCACTGATCCTTCCTCTAAGAAATTCAAAAGAGAGTTCTTCAGACTGAAAGTAAAGGACACTAGACACTGGTTCAAAGCAGCATAAACAATAGGTAACCATTTGTGTAATTATAAATGCCTTTATTATTGTAGTGTATTGTTTGGTATGTAACTTCACTTCTTACTACCAGTGTTAAAATGCAAATATGTAAAAAATAATGATAAATGTATGGTTTTGACATACAATATACAACATATAATTGGTAACAAGTGCAAAAAAAAACATGGGAGAATGGAGGGGTATGGAAAAGATGTATGTGTGTGCTATTGAAATTAAATTGGCATCAAACCAAATAAGACTGTTACATATTTAGGGTATTAAATTTCCATCCCATGGTAACCACAATAATATATAACCAAATAGAAAAGAGAAGGCTCCCATTATGGTACAACACAAGAAATCAAACAAATATAAAAGTAGGTCCAGAAGAATCGAGGTACAAAAAAAAAAATGATATAAGACATGCAAAGGCTAAATAGCAAAATGACAGAAGAAAGTCCTGCATTATCAGTAGTGACTTTAAATGTAGATGCTGACCTTTCCAGTTAAAAGGCAGAGATTGGTAAAATGGATTTTTTTTTTTTAAAGAAGCCTGTACCAACTATGTGATTCCTGCAAGTGACTCATCTTAAATTCAAAGATACAGGTAGGTTGAGGGTAAAATTTTATACCATGCAAATAGTAACCAAAAGAGAGCTGGATGACTTTACTATTGTCAGATAGAATAAAATTTAGTAAAAAACCAGTTACAAGGGAGAAAAATGGTCATTATACACTGATAAAGGGGACAATACAAGAAGAAGATATAAATAATTATAAATATAAATGCACCTAACAGCAGAACAATAACATATATTAATCAAATACTAATAGACTTGAAGACTGAAATTGACAGTAGGGTATTTGCTTTTGATAATGGATAGAACATCTAGTCAAAAGATCAAATAGGAAATAGAACACTTGAACAATACTCTAAACCAAGTAGACCTAACAAATATGCATAGAACACATTACCAAAAAAAACAAAAAAACACCGATGCATTCTTCTCAAGTGCACATGGATCATTCTCTGTGACAGACCATATGTTAGGTCACAAAAAAAGTCTCAATGAATTAAAAAATATCAAAAGCGTACATTGTATATTCTCTGGCTACAATGGAATGCAGCTAGAAATCTGTAACAGAGGGAGAAATGGAAAACGCACAAATATTTAGAAACTAAACAACACACTCCTAAGTAACCAATAGGTTAAAAAGGATATCACAAGCTAAGTAAGGAAATATTTTGAGGTGAATGAAAATGAAAATATAACATACAAAAATGTATGGAGGGAATGGATGTGGCTCAAGCAGTTGAACTCCTGCCTCCCACATGAGAGGTCCCTGGTTCAGTTTCCAGTGTCTACTGAAAAACCAAAACAAACAACAAGCAAAACAAACAAACAAGGGAAAAAAACAACTCCAGGAAGCCAATGTGGCTCAGTGGTTGAGCAACAGTTTCCCACACATAGGGTCCTGGGTTCAATTACCAGACCCCAGTAGCAAGAAGAAAAAAAAAGGGGGGGGGGATGTATCAATTACAATGCTGAAAGAGAAATTTATAGAACTACATACTTACTTTAAAAAAGAAGACTTCAAAACAAAGACCTAACCTCAAAACTGGAAGAGCTAGAAAAAAGAAGAGCAAACTAAACCCAAACTAAGTAGAAAGAAGGAAAAACAAAACAAAACAAAATGAAAAAAGCAAACAAACAAAACAATAGAGATAATCAACAAAGCCAAAATTTGGTTCTTTGATGAGATAAATAAAAAAATATTAGCAAGACTGACCAAGAAAAAATAGAGATACACAAACCAAAAATATAAATGATAAGGTGGAGATTGGTACCAACTCCTCTGAAATAAAAAGGACTAAAGTTGATACTATGAACAACTGTATGCCAATAAATTAAATAACCTAGATGAAATGGACAAAATCCTTGAAACACAAAACTATCTACACTGACTCATAAAAAAGACCTTAACAAACTCAATACTAGGTAAGAGATTGAATCAGTACTCAAAAACATCCCAGCAAAGAAAATCCCAGAAAGAAAGGTTTCACAGGGAAATTCTACCAAACACTCAAAAAAGACTTAACATCAATTTTACTCAAACTCTTCCAAAAAATCAAGAGGAGGACACTCCCTACTTTATTTGAAAAGACCAACATCACCCTCATAACAGACCACAAGAAAAGAAAACTACAGGCCAATATCTCTAATAGATAGAGATGCAAAAAGCCTCAACAAAATATTAACAAACTGAATGCAACAGCGTATTAAAAGAATTATTGATCATGATGAAATGGAATTTACTGCTGGTATGCAAGGTTGGTTTAACATAAGAAAATCAATTAATGTAAAACACCACATTAAAAAGGAAGAAAAGAAAAACATGATAATCTTAATTGATGCAGAAAATGCATTTGACAAAAATCCAGAATCCCTTCTTGATATGATTACTTAAAACACTAGGAATAGTAGGAAATTCCCTCAATGTGATAAAAGGGCATATATGAAAAGCCCACAGCTAACTTCCCACTTAATGGTGAAAGACTGTATGATTTCCCTCTGAGAAATCATAAGCAAGACAAGGAAGCCCACTGCCATGACTGTTATTAAAAATTGCACTGTAAAATCCTGCCAATGCAATTGGGCAAGGTGAAAAAATAAAAGATTTGGAATGGAAGAAGTAAAATTTGCCCTAATTGCAAATGACTTGATCCTATGTAGAGAAAACCCTGGGAAAAGCACAACAAATCTCTCAGAGCTAGTAGATGAATTCAGGAAAGTGGTGGAATATAATATCAACACCCAAATATTAGTAGATTTTCCATACTTGAGCAATTAACTACTGCAAGAAAAAAATAGAGAAAAAAATTCCATTCACAATAGCAATTAAAGAAACAAATTACTAGGAATAAATTTAACCAAGGATGTAAAGTAAGTATACACAGAAAAGAACAAAGCATTGCTTAAAGAAATCAAAAACCTAAATA
This sequence comes from Dasypus novemcinctus, assembly GCF_030445035.2. Taxonomy (NCBI): domain Eukaryota; kingdom Metazoa; phylum Chordata; class Mammalia; order Cingulata; family Dasypodidae; genus Dasypus; species Dasypus novemcinctus. The sequence continues at coordinate 55,069,647 of NC_080684.1, read as the reverse complement.
AGTAGAAGGATATTCTGTGTTCATAGATTGGAAGACTTAATATCATTAATATGTCAATATTGCACAGAGAAATTTATAGAGTCAGTGCAATCCCAATCAAAATTCCAGAAACTTTCTTTTTGGAAATGGAAATGCCAACCATCAACTTTAAATGGAAACTTCACTCATTAAAAAATGAAGATGGAAGACTCATATTTCCCAATCTTAAAACTTATTACAAAGGCCCAGTAATCAAAACATCATGATACTGGAACAAAGACAGCCATATAGACCAATGGAATCAAATTGAGATCTCAGAAATCAATTCATACATTTATAGCCAAATGATATTTTTTACAAATCAATTTTATTGATTCATATTAATAAAGCATAAATCCATCAAAAGTATACAAAAAATGGTATTCAGTATAATCACATAATTGTGCATTCATCACTTCAAACATTATTTCAGGATTAATGTTAATAATACTAAAAAACAAAAACCAACTGAACAAAGCTTATCACTTCTCAATCTATCAATAATTCCCCTGCCATACAAAGCTGCTATTGTTTCCTTCTCTCTACTTTATTTGGATATATTTGTAAAAAGTCTTATAGATACAATATCATCCATATTCATATTTTATATGAGGCTTCACTATTTTATTCAATCCCATTACATTTTGTAGCTTTCCTTCTAGTAATATATATGTACACATACATACATGTCCTTAGACTTTCCCTTTCAACCACTGCCAAAACCGTATAATAGATCTCTGAGTCACAAACACCACATTGTACTCTCACCATTTCCAGTCATTTCCAAAGATTTACAAATAGCCTTTTAACCAATTCTGCACAGATTAACTCTCAGCTTTCCATTCTATCCTTATTCTATCTTCTGATGACCTATATTCTAATTATTAACTCTGTGAGTTTGCACCATAAATTTGGTTCATAATAGCACAATCATACAGTATTTGTTCTTTTGTGTCTGGCTTGCATCACTGAACATAATATCTTCCAGGTTCATCCATGTTGTTACATGCTTCGCAACTTCATTTCTTCTTACCTCTGCATAATATTCTATCATGTGTATACATGACAATTTGTTTATCCATTCATCAGTTGATGGACATGTGGGTTGTTTCCAACTTCTGCCTATCATGAATAACGCTGCTATGAACATTACTGTGCAGATGTCATTCATGTCATTTCTCAATTCTTCTGGTTATACACCAAACAATGATATTGCCAGGCCCCATGGCAAGTCTATATTCAACTTCCTTAGGAATTGCCAGTCTTCCACAGTGTCTATACCCTTCTACATTCCCACCAACAGTGAATAAGCATTCTTCTCTCCCTACATTCTCTCCAACATTTACAGGTTTCTGAATTTTTAATAGCTTCCAGTCTAATAGGTGTGAAATGATATCTCATTGTAATTTTGATTCGCATTTCCCTAATTACTAGTGACATTGAACATTTTTCATGTGTTTCTTCACCATTTGTATTTCTTCTTTGGACAATTATCTTTTCAAGTTTTTGCCCTTTTTTTAATTGGATCATTTGTCTTTTATTGTTAATTGTATTATCTCTTTGTATATGAGAGATATTAAATCCTTATCAGATATTTGATTGCCAAATATATTCTTCCATGGAGTTGGCAGCCTTTTCATTCTTTTGACAAAGTCCTTTGAGGTGCAACAGTGTTTAATTTTGTGGAGATTCCATTTATCTATTTTTTTCTTTTGTTGTTCATAGTTTAGGTATAAAGTTTAAGAAACTACTGCCTACCACACGATATTGAAGATGTTTTCTACATTTCTTCTAGGAGTTTTATGGTTGTTGCTTTTATGTTTAGGTCCTTGATCCATTTTGAGTTAATTTCTGTATCAGGTGTGTGATAGGGGTCTTCTTTTTTTCTTTTGGATATGGCTATCTAGTTCTCCCAGCACCTTTTATTAAATAGGCTGTTCTGACCCAGCTGTGTGGGCTTAACAGCCTTGTCAAAAACATTTGACTGTGGATGTGAAAGTCTATTTCTGAGTTCTTGATTTGGTTCCACTGGCCAATGCCAGTACCATGCTGATTTTACCACTGTAGGTAAACAGTATGCTTTAAAGACAGGAAGTGAGAGTTCTCCAACTTCATTTTTCTTTTTCAAGATATTTTTGACTATTCAGGGCCCTTCCCCTTTGATTTGATTATTTGGTTTTTTGATATCTGCAAATAAGGCTGTTGAGATGTTTATTGGGATTGCATTGAATCTATAAATCAGTTTTGGTAGAATTGACATCTTAAGAATATTTAATTTTTCAATCTATGAACATGGAATGTCCTTCCATTTATTTAAGCTCTTCAGTTTCTTTTAGCAATGTTTTGAAGTTTTCAGAATACGGGTCCTTTATATCCCTGATCACTTTATTCCTAAATATTTTATTTTTTCAGTCTCCATTTTGAAGGAATTTTTTCCTGGCTTCTTCCATAGATTGCACATCAGTACTGTATAGAAATGTTGTTGTGAATTAATCTTATACCCCACCACTTTGCTGAATTTTTCTATTAATCTCAAGATTTTCTAGCTGTAAGATCATACCACCAATGAATAGTGAAAGTTTTACTTCTTTCTTTCCTATTTGGTAACTTTTATTTCTTTATCTAGCCTAATTACTCTAGCTAGAATTTCTAGCACAATATTGAATAACAGTGGTGACAGTGGGCATCTTTGTCTTGTTCCTGATCTCAGTGGGAAAGCTCTTAGTCTTTCAACATTGAGTACAATGCTAGCTGTAGGTTTTTCATGTATGCACTTCACCACATTGAGAAAGCTTTATTCTGTTCCTATCTTTTGAGCGTTTTTATCAAAAAAGTGTGCTGTATTTTGTCAAATGCCTTTTCTGCACCATCAAGAGGATCAGGTGATGTTTCTTTTTCAATGTATCAGTGTGGTTTACTACACTAATTGATTTACTTGTGTTGAACCACTGTTGCATACCTGAGATAAAAAACACTTGATCATGGTGTAAAATTCTTTTAATATGCTTTTGGGTTCAGTTTGCAAGTATTTTGTTGACTGTTTCTGCATCTATATTCACTAAAGCTATTCTGTAATTTTCTTTTTTCATAGTATCTTTCTCTGGTTTTAGTATAAGGGTGAGATTGGCTTCCATAGAATGAATTTGGCAGCATTCTTTCCTGTTCAATTTTTTGGAAGATCTTGAGCAAGATTGGTATTAGGTACTCTTTGAATGATTCATAGAATTCACCTGTGAGGGCATTTTATCCTGGGCTTTTCATCTTTGAGAGGTTTTTGATATCCATTTCAATCTCTTTACTTATGATTGCTTTGTTGAGGTATTCTATTTCATTTAGGGTCAATGTAGGTGGTTCGTGTGTTGCTAGGAATTTGTCCATCTCCTCTACATTGTCTAGTTTTTGGCATACAGTCATTCATAGTATCCTTTTATGGTCTCAATTATTTCTATGGTGTCAGTGATATGTCCCCTTTCTCATTTCTGAAATTATTTGTGTCTTCTCTCTTTTTTCTTTGTCATCCTATTTAAGGGTTTCTTGATTTTGTTGATCTTCTCAAAGAACCAACCTTTGGTTTTGTTGAGTCTCTCTGTTTTTTGTTTTGTTTTGTTTTGTTTTCTAGGTTTCATTTATGTTCTGATCTTTACTATTTCTTTCCTTTAGCTTGGTTTGGGATTAGTTTTCTGTTTTGTTTTTTTTTTTCTAGTACCCCAGTTGTGCAGTCAGAGCTTCAATTTTAGCACTTTCTCTCTCTCTTTTTTTTTTTCATGTAAGCATTGAGGACTGTAAATTTCCTCTCAGCAGTGCCTTTGCACTGTCCCATAGGTTTCGATATGTTGTGTTCTCATTTTCATTCATCTCAAGATATTTGCTGAATTCTCACAATTTCTTCTTTGACTCACTGATTATTTAAAAGTGTGTTGTTTATTCTTTGTATATTTAAGAATTTCCCATTTTCCTACCATTATTGATTTCCAGCTTCATTCCATTTTGAATATGTTTCATATAATTTCAAACTTTTTAAATTTATATGGATTTGTTCTGTGACCCAACATATGGTCTATCTCAGAGAAGGATCCATGAGCACTTGAAAAGAATGCATATCTTAGTGTTTGGGGGTACAAAGCTCTATAGATGTCTGTTAGGTCCAGTTCATTTATCATATTATTCAAGCTCTCTGTTTCTTTACTGATCCTCTGTCCAGATGTTCTCTCCAATACTGAAAGTAGTGTATTGAAGTCTCCAACTTTTATTTTAGAGACATCTATTTTTCCCTTCAGTTTTGCCAGTATATATCTCATGTATCTTGGAGCACTCAGGTTAAGTGTATAAATATTTGATATAGTTAGTTCTTCTTGGTGAATTACCCCTTTTCATAATACATATTGAACTTCTTCATCTTTTATAACAGTTTTGCATTTAAAATCTATTTTTTCCAATATTAGTATCACTATTCCACTTCTTTTTTGGTTGGAGTATCTTGTTTCAACCTTTCACTTTTAACCTGATTGGGTCCTAATGTCTGAGATGAGTCTCTTTTTTGTATACAGTATATAGATGGCTCATACTTTTTATCCATTTTATCAGCCTATGTCTTTTAATTGGGGAGCTCAAGCCATTAACATTCAAAGTTATTACTGTAAAGGCATTACCTACTTCGTCCATTTTGTCATTTGGTTTTCTGTTGTCATATACTATTGTCTGTCTTTTTACCCTTTAATTTACCCTTCCTAATAATCTTCATTTCTACATTCTTCTTCAAGTCTCTTGACACCCCCTTCCCTTTCCTTTCATGCTGGAGCACTCCCTTTAGTAGCTCTTGTAATTCTGGTCTTTTGGTAACATATTATATCAGATTTGTTTGTCTGTGAAGAATTTAACTCGCCCTCATGTTTGAAGGACAGTTTTGCTGGTTACAGAATTCTTGTCCAGTGGTTTTTCTCTATCAGTATCTTAAGTACATCATACCAGTTTTTTCCCCTCCATGGTTTCTTATGAGAGGTCAGCATGCTTATTGAGGTTCCTTTTATGTTATGCTTTGCTTTACTCTTGCTCCTTTCAGACTCCTCTCTTTATCTCTGATATTTGTCATTCTCAAGAAAAGATGTCTCAGGGTACATCTGTTTGGATTTATTTTGTTTACAGTGTGTTGTCCTTTTTGGATGTTAATATTTATGTCTTTCATAAGGGTTGGGAACTTTTTGTCATTAATTCCTCAAATATACTTTCTGCCCCTTTTCTATTCTTTTCTCTTCTGTGACACCAATAATGTATATGTTTGTGCATTTTTCATTGTCATTCAATTCCCTGAGACCCTGTTTCACTTTTTCCCATTCTCTTCTCTTTCTGTTCTCCTGTCTTGTTCCAGTTCAGATGTTCTGTCTTCAAAATCACTAATTCTGTCTTCGAGCAATTCAAATCTGCTCTTATGACCCTCTAAAATATTTTTAATCTCATCCATCATGTCTTTCATTCCTGTAAGGTCTGTTACTTTTATTTGCAGTCTTCCACATTGTTCTTGGTGCTTTCTTAGTGTCTTCATAATATTTTTTATCTCTTTAGTCATATTGTCTTTCAATTCTTTGAATCGATTTAGGGGAGTTGTGTGATTATCATTAGTTAATTGTCTTAAATCCTGTATCTCTTCAGGATATTTGGTTTGTTCCTTTAGCTAGGCCACCTCTTCCTGTTTTCTGGTATGGCTTGTAATTTTTTGCTGATGTCAAGTCATCTAATATATGTTGGTGAATTTACTCTGATGGCCAATTTCTCTCTCTTGCCTGTTATTTTTCTTTTTTCACAGCTCTTTGATATTTGGTTCAACTTATTCTAAGTATTTAAAATTCCCCAACTTAAGTTACCAAAATTGGGACAGAGACTCCTTAAGGAGCACAGATTTTCTTCTAGGATTTAGGATATAGCAAGAACCAGAAATAGCTTTTGCCCATGCAATTCCAGACAAGCCTTCAGATGGTGCTCAGTGTACCTTTCCACAGAAAGGAAATCTCCATTTTCATGTATTTTGTTCTGGCCAAAACTGAGATTCAAAGTGGGTTCTGCTGGCTGAATTCACTGAAGAAAAGCCCCCCAACTTCCTTTCCCTTTTCCCTTTTAACAAGTGACAGGCAGGAAGATATCTATTTCCCCTCTCAGTCAGCTGCAGTGAGCCAGGGGTTTTACTCCAGCTTAATATCTTGGGATTGGAGGAGGGGGGCCCTTCCTGGCTGCTGCTGTGTTGTAAATCACATTTGTCCCTCACCCGATTGAGAATGTATAGTATTGCCCTGTTCTGCTGATCCTCAAAGCAGGTCGTTTGAACAGATTTTGGCTCTTTCTCCATTGTTTTTGTGAGAGAATTGAGCCCTGCCTGTCTAGTCAAATGCCATCTTCCCACAATTCTCCTCCACAAAGTGGAGGACTTTTATAAAGTGCCAAAGACTACTCATCTGGGAAGTAATGTCTCTTTAACAAATTGTGCTGGGAAAACAGTATCTCCATTTTCAAAACCAAACAAAACCAAATAAAACACCTACCTCATAAGATGTACAAAAATCAACTCAAAATGAATCAAAGCCCTAAATATAAGAACCCAAAATATCAAACCCCTACAAGAAAACATAGGGAAGTATCTTCACGAACTTGTGGTATGACATGGCATTTTAGACTTTATACTCAAATCTCAAACAACAACAGAAAAAAAATAGATAAATGGTACCTCATCATAATTAAAATTTTTTACACCTTAAAGGGCTTTTTCATGACAATAAAATTACAACATACATAGTTGGAGAAAATATTTGGAAACTACATATCTGAAAAAGGTTTAATATCCAAAATATATAAAGAAATCCTTCAATTTAACAACAAAGAGACAAACAGCCTAATTAAAACATAGGCAAAAGACTTGAATAAATATTTATTCAAAGAAGATATACAAATGACCAGAAAGCACATGAAAAGCTACTCAACATTATTATCCATCAGGGAAATGCAAATCAAAACCACAAGGAGATGCTAGAATAAACAATCTCATGGAGTCAGAATCTAGAATATTGATTACTGGGGATGGGGGCAGTGGAGGGAATGGGAAGTAAAAGCTTAAAATCTGAGATTCAAGCAGAAGCTTTGTGTATGCTACCCATCTTCTTATTTCTTATATAAGAGAACAAATGTCCTGTTTGTTTAAACCAGTTTAATTATCAGTTGCTTATACTTAAAAATATCCTAAACAATTCTATTTACTTACTTTTATTTAATCTTCTTCAAATTGCCACATAATGAGAAGGCCATCTCTAATATGTGAATATGCTGGGGACTTTATTTTCAAAAAGATTTATATTTGTAGGTTAATACTTTCTCCCTATAGTAGATTATCATAATTACTTATATGTGTTTGCACTTAAACTTTACCCATATTGTCTCTCTGGTCTTCATTCAAATCCTCCAGTCAAGTTTTCATTCTCAGGATAAGAGAAGGAAACTGAGAATCCTGAGAACCTGAGAGAGGCTAAGTCACTTGAACAGGAAGACAGGCATTCAGGGACCAAGCCCATTGTTATTTTTCTTCATCCAGCTGTTAATATCCGGTTGTTGGAACTTCTCAAATAAAACTCCGATAAATAGTAGCAGTTCCACCTATTCCAAAGGTTAACCTTATCTTGGAAGAGCCAGGAGCTTGTGGGGAGTAAGACAGTCTCCATCATTTAATAGCTGAATATCAAGACACAGAGTCTCCTTATTACTAAGGTGTTGGGGGGATTAAAATATTTATGTAACACCTACCACAGCACCTAGCATGTAACAGAATCTCTGAAGTACATGATTATCACCCTTGGGCACTAAATAATGGTAAAACTGTGTTCACTTACTAATATACTTAAAATAGCCTTCCTCCTTAACTCTATATTATCTTTCTCTATCCCACCTAAATATTCACCACTCATTCTCTGGCCAACTCTGACTGATATTTGTTCACCTACACTAACACAATGAAAATAAAATGGATTTCAAAAAAATTTTGAACATGGTATCAGAGATATTCATGCTAGAAGAATTGAAAGTTAAAAAGGCATGGGGGTAATGAACAGGGATGATAACAAAATGTATTCCATAAGGGAAGTATTAAGATATTTAAAGATTAAGAGAAGACCCTGGGAAAATCAATTGAACTCTCAAATACTTTTATAAGTCAAATCTTCTTATGGCCATACAGACTAAGTCTGAAAATAAAGGATTCCATTATATCATAGTATCATCATATATTTTTATAGAATATATCACTTGATGCATTCTTTATTCACTCTTTAAAAAGACAGCATATAGTGGCAATTATAAGAGATAATATATTAAATATATGTTAAATAAACTTATTGCCAATTTCAAGATGTAAGAGTTCCATATTTCCACAAATTTCTTTGTAAATCTACCTCTGTTTTTAAATTATTTTACTTTGTGTCCTTTGCCTTTTCTAAATTACTTCTCAAACAGAACTTCCTATAAAACAGTCCCTTAAAGACTGATTCCCATATTAAGAGCAGAGCGAAGAAGTGTTAAAGAAAGAATGTGTTAGTTAGGAAGCAAATTAGTCAGTATTGGAAGCATTCATAGCCTAAAGAGGGATACAGAGGCAAGAGGTAGTACTGCTCTAGAAATTTGTGCTCCTTTTGAAAAGCTGGTCTCTATTGTTTAAATGGGTAGTAAAGTGTAAAGTTCAATGGTTTGGGTTGATTTCTTCACTCAAGGCACTGCCTTGAGCATTCAGAGTTAGGTTGGGATCTACAAGTGATAGAGTACAAAACAGATAAAATCTTCATGGAGCTTGTTTTAATAAGAGAGACAGAATAAAATAATACACAAGTAAATTATACACTATACTCTCTAAAGATAAGTATTTTGAGTAAAAAATAATCAGAAATGTCTGATGGAGCTGAATTGAAAATTTTAGAAACAAGCCAGGGAAAAAATCCTCAATGAGACGGTGAATATTCAGGCAAGATTGGAAGAACAGCAGATAGCCAGGAGGATGCCTAGGAGAAGAGCATTCAAGGAAGAGAGAAGTGCAAGTGCAAAGAGTTGGAAGTAGGAGTACACCTGAGGTGTTCAAAGAACTGGCAGAAGTGCCGAGCAGCTGGAGGCAAGTGAACAGCTAAGTGAGACCTGGGAGATACAACTGACGCTGGAAGAGTCAGCCGGCCTCCCTAATCCTTGGTTTCTTTACTTCAAAATAGTAATGAGAAGGATCCTCACTGCCTAGAATGGTTGTAAATATTTCATGAGATAATTCTTACAAAGTACTTAGCACAATACCTGGCACATAAGTGCTTAATAAATTTTATTTCTTGATGTTTTTTTACTTCATGGAAACAGAACCAAAGGGCTATTACAGCCTGATGCCACTGAACATTGGAATCTTTTAACAGACTTTCTTTACTCTGACTCCATGATCTCTAGGATATAAATTCATTTCCCTGGGTGGTTTTGCATCCAGGAATAGAATGTCACAGTATTACTAATGTAGGTGTTACAAATTAAATTCTTTTTCTAACTTAATGCATTTTCAACTTTGCCTCTGTGAACTTAATTACTCTACTCTCATTCATTTTACTCATAAAATCAGGTTTCTAATTCAGATCACCATATTCTACCATAGAAAAGTTCCCTAAGGTGATCCCACTCAGTGAGGCAGATTGGGGGAAAGCCAGCAAGACTTCTGCTTACAGAAGTCTCATTCATTTGAGCCGCACCATAACGAAAACAATGTCCTCAAGAGATTCTGTCTATAGTGGGCTCACAACTATAGGAATGGGTCAAAAATTAAGAGCATGTTTATTCCTGGAGCACATAATTCAACCTTTCACACATAAATCCTCATATCATCCTCTAAATATATTTGTGGGGGTACAAAAACAGCTATAATTATTCTTATTATAAATGCAGAACTGAGAAGTAGAAAGATTAAGAGGCAGACCCAGGTCCTGAACCCAGATATTTAGACACCTTATCATGTGCCCCTTTTTGTATTGGAGATAAGAATATTTGGGTTCTAAGGCCCAGATATGTCACCTTGAAAAATCATACATCTGGATTTTCTTTGGGTCTCAGTTTCCTGAGAGATGTGATAAATGATCTATAACATCCTTTTAAATAAAAAAGATTCTATAACTCTAAAATAAACTGAAATGGGCAAGCTAACATTTGAAAAAAAGCAGCAAGACCAAAGAATTATCAAAAGAGTATAAATAAATGTTAAATATGAACAGAAAAGCCTCTGTCATATATAACATGTATAGAAGTTGAAGGGGTTGGAAGAACTGGGGAAGACAGATCCTGAACATTTATTTATATTTGGCAATAGGATCACAGGTGCATTGACAGCTGCTGCTTATTTCGTATATTCCCTCTGAGTTATTTCACTGAAGGAAAAAAAATTATTAAATCTAAGGGAAATTCAACCAAAGCCTGCCTGACCTTTTCAAATGTATCTATTTTTATGAAATTTACTGTTCTTTTTTTTAAAAACTTGCACATGCAAATTTATTATTTAGTCACTACAGTCACCTGTCCTCTAAAGACGCTGCCAGGAAATCCACAATGCTGTGTTTCTGTTAGGGACTCCTGCCTATTATCTCCTGGTTCACTGGTCTGTATTTTATCGGACATGTTGGAGAGCTCTTGAGGGCTTTGGCAATCCAAGTCCCCTAGCGATTTTCTACCCTGTCATCTTAAGAGGGAAGTGTGCTGCATCATACAAAATCACCCTCAAGTGCGATGAAGTGGCAGGGGAGAGGAAGGGCAGTCAACTCACCTCAAAGAGACAGAATCTGCTTTGGAAAACTTCCTATCTGGTTTGCTTAATTTTCCTAATGAACCCACACCAGTTTTCTGAATACAAGAGAGATTTCAAGAAACTACAATTTTCCTGCTCCATACTATATTGATACTTCAGTTAAATGCTTGCATTTGGGGCAAGATCATTGAAATGAAAACAAATTAATTGCACCTGTGTCAAGCCAACATAGGCAATTTCTTTAGTATCATATGCATTAAAATGTCATTTCACACAGCAAATAAACTATTGCATTTTAAAACAGATTACAAATCTTTTGTTGGGATAAGGAGGATCATTTATTCTTTAGAGAACATATGTTTTTATACTTGTATATAATGAAATCTTGTCCTTTGGTAGCAGGCTTTTAGTTATATCCCAGGGAGAGAGTGACTTACATTGATTACTTACTGGAGAATGCTGGGCGTACAAAAGAATGTGATTTCATTTCACTGTAAGAATGATGCCTATTTGTGCTGGCACTTAAATATTTCCTCCCTCTCCTTCTTCAAATGCAAGATTCATTAAAGCATTATTTAAGGATTTCTGAATTTTGATATTCAAGACAGATTTAAAACATTCCTTTAATAAGTTAGTCAATGGAAGCTATGGAAATTGAATTAGTTACATCATAGGTGCTCAGTCTATGGCTGTGGTTTTACTGAGAACATAAATTTAAATTTTGCCACAACTTGAGTTTTCGTATACAATAATTTGTTTTCACTACAATTGAGTATCCATATATTCTCTTATACCTGGATTTCATAGTTTTCTGTTTATTATTCCAAAAAGTGAAAGATATTTTCCATTGAATTTCTAATGGTTACTCATAAGTTTAAAATAAATGGGAACAAAAATACACCAAAGTAAAATTAATCACCTAAGTTTAAATAGTTTATTAATTCAATTATTTTCTTAGTGATAAATGAGGCATTAATAAAACAAAACGAAAATATTATTTGTAAACTAGGAAACATTAGAAGGAATGGGAAATAGCATTTACAAAAGTGTATATGTAATCATGAAAGATATCAGTGATCAGTATATGTGACCTAATCTAAAATCACTCATCTGTATCCAGGTGAAAGGAAAGTATGTGAGTGTTGTACTAAAAGGAAGTCTAGATATATGGTGTTCATGATAATTCAGACATGTCTACTTAAACCTTGACCTTAATAGTTTTAGACCTACAAAAAGGATTTCAGTGTTCAGCATTGTCTCCATCACTAAAATGAGCATTGGGCACCATCTTCTTTTCTCTTTTAAAGTTATGATATTAAGTAATGTGCCCACTGGAAATGCCACTAAAAAGAAAGGAATAAATCCCAGAAATAGAGAATTCATAAAATTAATAAATTTAGAGTTGACAAAAGTCTATAGGGAATACCTTCATAAAGGTGAGATGTGAAAGTATTTGATTAGGGAAGAGAGATAAAACTGAATAAAATATCCCTTTTGGATTTTAATAATTCATTCAATCCACTTGGGTCAGGAAAGCAGGCATCATGTTTTATATTGATGTTCATACAAGCATTTCCTAAATTTTTGAAATTGAACTCTATTGTTGTTAGATTATCCCCCACTCCCAGAAGAACAAATTGCAAAGCTTATTTTTTAAAAATTCTCAGGAATTAAGCATATATATATTTTGAAGATTTGCAATTCCTTTTAGGCATATCAAGAATCACAAAACCAAGACAAAGATTCACAATTTTATTTATTTGAGACATTTTAAAAAGTATTTATGCCAAGGATAAAAAACTAATTCTGTTCCACTGGATTATCACTCCAAGAAGCTCTTGCTTTCCATTGCAAATATGTTTGCAAGCCACTGGGTATTTATACTAAACTGTAGGCTTTCTTAGGGAGATCATTTTTGAAACACAGAAATAAAACGATCCTTGATTTTCCTGTTATTAAAAGCCTCCATGCACAAACTACAAGCTTAAAAGGAGTGAAATCAACTAAGGAGAAATATATACTGCGAAGGAACTTGAGCTCACGTTCTGACCATTTAGACAAGATTTAATGCCACCATTGATTTACAACATGTATTTCAGTTAACATAGTAATTACTACATCACAGTTTATAATATCTCTAGTACCTCTGCAAGATGTTCTTTTTAAAGCACCACTGTTCACTAATAAGTTATTGGACTGCTACTATTTTTGGTTTTTTTTCAGAGTATTATTTTTAAATAAAATACAAACATTTTTTCTTCCAGAGCTTTAACAATCCAAGTCATTCTATAGAATATATAATTTCATAGACTCACTAAAATTGTATATTCTAAATATGGTTTGAGTTAACTATGCATCAAGTTCTGTGTTGTGTATTTCACTGGCAAGTCAGGAAATAAGACAGCCCTTCTTGGCTGAGAGTAGAGATAAGTAACCATGTGATTACTTTATAATATGAGAATAACAGTAATGAAACATAAATTGATCATAGGAGCATCTCAGAGGGCTTATTAATAGGATCTGGCTAGGAGAGAGAGGAAGTAAAGACTGTTCCTGAAAGATGGAAGGACAAATGTGAAGGCTCGTGGGGAAGAAAAAAAGACTTAGCCATTTGAGGAATCACAACTAGTTCAGACTCCAGTCTTGCTGGAGCCTCAAGCTTGTGCGGGAGAAGTGCCATAAGATGGGAAGTGACAGTTACCAGGGACCCAGGTCATGAAGAGTCAGGACTTTATGCTGAGGATAAGTGGGTACCATTAAAGTGTTTTCCACCAGGCACCTATTATGCACCACTGCAGATCCCTGAACCATTAATTTTTCTACCCTAGCTGCTGCTATAGAGAAAAACTCTGCATCAGTTCAGAACAACTTAATGCAGGGACACACAACATACCTAGCTTCCTGCTTTCACTGAGTGCTTCTAACTTCACTCACCAGGGCTTCCTTGTGTCAGCTGGGGAATTACACTTCACAGGATCTGCCTGGTGCTCATGTATGTGCAATCAGGAATATGGGAAAGTTTAGGCCCATCCTTCAAGACAAAAATAGAATGGATCTCTCATTCCACATATCCAAATATGCTAAATATTTAAGATTTAAAAAACACCCTAACAACATTGATAATCACCTCTAAGTCTACTTTGAAATTAAAATTTTTAAACTCTTTGGAGTTCCACATATGTATCAGGTACCTAAGCCCAAATTTAGTGGCTTAAAACAACACACATTTATTATCTCACAGTTTATATGAATAAGAAATTAAGAATCTGCTTAGCTAAGGGTTCTGGATCTCATGAGCTGGCATTCAAGATGTCAGACAGAGCTGCAGTCATCTGAAAGCTTGGCAGGTTTGGAGGCTCACTGTTAATAGGGGACCTCAACTGCTTGCTGGTAGCAGGAGACCTCAATTCCTTGCTGATTTTTGGCCAGTAGACTCAGTTATTTGCTACATAGATCTCTCCAGAAGATTGCTCGAGTGCCCACACAGCAGGGCACTTAACTTCCCCCAGAGTGGAGAATCCATGGAAGGGATCAAGAAGGAAGCTACAATGAATTTTATGTTTTAATCTTAGAAGTCAAACACCACTGTTTGTATTCCATTCAATTCATTTGAAATGAGTCGCTAAGTCTAGACCTCATTCAAGAAAATGGGAATTTAACTCTATCTTTTGAGAAAATAATTGCCAAAAAATTTGTGGACATATTTTATATTTTAAAACTACAACATAGAAACATGGGAGGCTTTGTCCATGGCTCATAAATCCACCCCTGCTCTCTCCCTAATCTTGACTTGTTACTGCACTATGAATAACTATGAGTGGCCTCATTTGTAACTGTTATGAACACCCAATCAGAACATTCATGCTTGGTCCATACACCTCCAGCAACAGTTGCTTCTTGGCCAATTCTCAGTCTTGAAGATAAAGACACAAATCTTCTTGTCTATTCCAGAAGGGCAGACCAGGGAAAGAAGCCTAGAGGAATGCTTGGAAACAACTGAGCAGAGAATTCCAGTTTCCAGATATCCAGAGTTGGTCTAGGAGGGTGAGTATGTGTTCTGGGTGGCAAACATTCTAGATGGGAAATTCCCCCATTCCATGGACACATCTCCTTCTTGGTTAAAGTCAGCCAAATGGTATGGAGCTCTATAAGGAGCAGGGCCCAGGACAGGGTCCTTTGTGCTTATATCTAAAGGCAGTTTTGTGTTATGACAAAATGTTGACCAATGGAATGCAGATGTTTGAATATGAATTCTCTTTCCCACCTACTCTTGGAAAGATGGTCCTAAAACCCATAATTCATACAGACTCTGAGATTCATGAAATTAAACAGGCAGTTGCTCTTGACACTAGCTTGAATCTTGTATTACCTCCCCTTCCTTCCCCACTTCACTACTCTTTTTCCTCAGTTGAGCTTGCCAAAGGTTGTATTCCCTAATAAAAAGATAGCAGATTATTTTTGTAGCAGGTTCTGACTTTAGAGGCCCCAAGCTAAAACAAGTATTAAGCTGATGAATGGGAAAATCACAATTTTCCTGCATGAGTGAATACATGTATTCATGCATTTAATAAGTTTTTCCTGAGTATCTTATAGGAGAATGACAATGTGCAATGTGCTGAGGATAAATAATAAAACAGACATGGTCCTACCTTCATGAAGCATATAAGCTAGGAGGGAAACAGAGAAATTAACAGGCAGTTATGATAGAATATTGTTTCTGCTGCAGTGGACAAGTAAGTGTAAGGCTCTACTGGAAAGCATCAGAAGAATGCCTAATCCATTCTCCTATGGTGATAGCAGGTCTCCAAAAGGAAATGAGAAAGGTACTTTGTTGTGAAAGCCTGGTAGTCAATGACTGTTTTTCCATCACCCACAGTCATTTCCCCTCCACAGTTACCATTTTAAAAATATTTTCCAGTGTACCAAGCAAGCTCTCCATCTCTCAAACTGTTTTTCTTGATATGAGATATTTTTGTGCTGTCATCTCCTAATTCCAACTGCTCCTTTTGGTCTCTAGAGTTCTGATAGAGGAGTAAAAGATATGAGCAGAGATCATGCCAAAGAGGAATTTTTGTTAGTTTAAGGCGTTTGGACTTTATTCAGAAGGATGAAAGAAATTGTAAGATTAAATTCACCCTTTGGAAAAATATTCTGACTGCAGTGTAGTGGCTGGAATGGAGTAAGTAAGCTTGAGAGCACAGAGAATAGCTGAGAACCTATAGCAACAGGCCAGATGAGAGATTATGACAATTAGAATAAGGGTGTTGGCAGTAGGAGAGTGAGAATTGGAGTCATTTAGAGCTATTTTCGTAATAGAAATAGGTAAAAGAGGGAAAGGAAAGGGCTAAGAAAGTGTTAATGATCATACCCAGTTTGTACTTTAGAATCCAGGTGGACGTTGGAGTAATTTAAAGAGGTTTGCGTTGACAGATAAAATATTTTAGTTTCCTAAATCTGGCAGTTAGATTCCTAACTGAGACAGGAACCACAGGAGAAAGAATAACTTTCTGAGAAATACTGAAAGGAATTGGTGTCTCCCCCACAACCGTTGTGAGATGCAATGATCTCTAAGACTGACTTTAGGTTAGAAAGCTCCATGATTCTAATAACTCATTCCTAAGAGTCTTAGCCAACTGAGGACAAAAAAGCCAACAGAAGATTAAAATGTGGCTTTACTTTATAGATAGTGTAGTATAGTACACAGTAACACCCAAATTATAACCTCCCAAGGAATGCAGATTAGGCTTGGAGTAAAAGAAATGGAGATTCTTATTCAATTTCTCATTCCCAGGTCCCTCTCCCCAACAGCTGTAAATGTAGACCTTGAAACCCACTTGCACAGAATTGGATCTACAGAGCTGATACTGGAAGGGGGGGAGGTAAAATGGATTTCATTGCTGCTAAAATCGGGAGAGATATAGAGACAGACAACCGCACGTGCATTTACAGACACTCATCCATAATCAGATTTTCACCACAAAAAAATAACAGACTGCATTATAATAATGCTTTGAAGGGGAAAAAGAACAGAGAAAACTTTTGAGTCAGACAAGCTGGTGGTCTGACTGCAATTAACAACATCGGTTATGGAGAGTAATAGATTTGACAGAAGCAAGATTGGAAGGACTCAAGAAGTGGTAGAGGACAGAGAAGTGGCAAGTGTAGTCCCAAATCTGGGCTGTGGATGGGACTGTCATTCACTGAGAAAAGTAACACAAGAGATGTTTGGAATAGAAGGATGGAAATCAGTTAGTTCCTATAGAACATGTTGCATGTAAATTGCATAAAGGGTATACAAATATATATCTGGGCGGCAGATATGATGAAACTGTGTGAGTATTTGTTTGTGCATGCATTTGAGTAGATGGATGTATGGAGAGAGAGAGCCTGGAGGTCAAGGGAGTGATCTGCATGGATCAAGTAATACATCTGAGAGGGTTGTGGGCATTGTAGTTTAGCTGAGTAAAACAGAATGTTGACCATATTTCTCCATTATCTGCCTCTACAAAAGAAGCTGCTATATAAGTTAAAACTTGATTTCTTGCCCTCCAGTGATGGCATGGATGAGCAGGTGTCACTTTTATGGCCAGTGAGGCATAAGCAGAATGCTAATGTGCTCCCTCTTCCCTTTCCCTTTTATAACACCCAATGCTTGGAACTAAAGCTTGAACACTGCAGTTCGGATCTAAGGACAAAAGCCTAGATGATGATCATGATGTGAAGGAAGCAAAAAGATTAAAAACCGAGTCACTGAGAAGATGCATCAGTTCTGCCCTGCTCTCTCCTAGACTTTCTATTTTGCAAAAATGTTAGTAATAGTAATTTTTAAAACTTAAGCTACTGTAGCCAAGGTTTTTGTTTGATTGCTTTTAATTGAATGCATTCCTGGCTAACACAGAGAAATCATTAAAAAGAGCCAATAATCCAAGCCTTAAGAATAGATGTGATTACCCAGAATAAGATAAGAAGACCTAAAGCAGAATCCTGTAGTAACTAATAGTTAAGAAAGAAAAGTTTAAACACAAAACAAAACAAAACAAAAAACCTAAATTATTAAGTAACCAGAGAAATAGGAAGAGTACCGTAGAATGTGGCACCACTGATTTCCAAGGAAGAGAGCACTATATGAAGCAGAGAAGGTTTGATAGAGTCAAAGGGTGCAAAGAGCTCACAAAAAATAATTCAAAGTTTCATTTAGACTTAGCAATTAACAGTCCACTGGTGACCTTGGAAGGAGCAGTTTCAGTGAAATATGGGCAGAGGAAGCTGAATCACAGTAGTTTAAGGAGTGGAGTGCATGGTGAAGAAGCGGAGGAAGAGTATAGGTATCTCTTCCAAAGTTTGGTCTGTGAAGGGAAGAAAAGTCAGTAGCTGTTGGGCAATGGGGAATTGTTGAAGATTAAAGGGATTGTCTTTGCTGTTGTTAGTGGGGATTGCTAATTATTTATCTGATGGTGCTTAAGTGCTAATGGAAAAGATAGTAAGTGAATGAAGACCCCAAGGAGGCTGGAGCATGGCAATTACAAGAAGACAAAGCACTTATTCTACTGGAAAGGAAAGCATACGTGCAGGTGTTGCTAAAGCATCATTAAAAGTTTAAGATCTCCTTTTCTCTTAGATGTAAGCAGTGAGGACATCTGAGAAAAGTAATGGGAAAATTGGGACAATAAAAAGTGTAAAAATTGGAGAAGGTTCAATATAGAGTCTTAAAGAAAAAACTACTAAGAAAGGTGAATTTCTGTATGCAACTGAAGTCTAACCAAGGTAACATACGATTATAACAGCAACTATCCACACGATTGCAATTTTTTTTCTCTATCAGTTAGTGTTCACTGTCCTTAATATAGAGACAAGATAATTGGGCTGATCTGGGTTGGGGTTGTGTACTGCTGGCTGGCCAAAAGGGCAACGAGCCATTTGTGTTTAGAATATTACTCGCAAATAGTTGATGTGATGAACTACACTAAAGAGTCTATGTTGATGAGGAAGGAATGAAGACTGAGAGAGAGTATGAGGCTAATAGAAAGTTGAGAAATGAAGGTCTTGATTCACAATGGACTTAAAGAATAGACATAGGGAGATGTCCAAAGATTTAATTTTCTGGGTCATGCATTTATCAAGTATAGTGCTAATTATAGGTTCAAATAAAAAGGGAAGAAGAGCCATGTGTAGATAACCTATAAATGAGTCTAACTCTGTTATACTGAGAAGCATAAATTCTAAAGTAAGGCCCATGGACATGGGGCTGAATTCCTGAGCTGTCTGCCCTGCTTATAGTTTCTGTAAGTCTCTAGAATCCTCAGGATCCCTGCTATTGGAAGCACTGTTTACTGTGGCAGTCAATGATATCCTGCTGAGACTTGCATAAGCATAACCTCTGGAATGACCTTCTGACTCACTTGGAAATCTCTTAGCCATAAAAACTCACTTGTATTTACCACTTTCTCCTTTTGGTCAAGATGCATTGCTAGTTGGTGCTAGGTAATAATTCCTCAATGCCAGGAAGGCTTATTCCAGGGAGTCATTTCCCACACCCAGGAAGAGGTAGTGCTGATTTGGCTTAGACAGAGGCCACATTGAGGCTTTTAGGTGGTAACTTTTAGGCAGAATTTTTGATCTTTAAATTAAGTTTAAATTTCACGAGGAAAGGTTCATAAGTACAATCATCAATATCAAAAGCCTGGCATAATGGTCTCTTTTCCTTTATTAGACACTGCCCTTGCATTTGGAGGATTCTTGCTGTACTATTAGAGAATGTAGCAGACCTCCCAGGATGGGAATTCAACATTCTTTCAGTTATTGTGTAGATCTCTACCCACCAAGACAATGCCCTATGAACACTTGAACATATTCATATGCCTTAGGGACATGCCCCAGGTGAAATCCTTCCCATGCATCCTGCCATCACTGGCACCCTACACCAGTGATCCTTCTCTGCCACTGTTGTAACCCTTCTGTGATCCAAAACCTTTCCAAAAATGAAGCCAATAAAATAACCAAACAAAATTAGTAAGAAAATGAAATATTTTTTAAAATAACCAACAAAAATACAAAATTTTTTAAAAATTTGAAGTAATAAAAAATTTTTAGACATTGTACCTTATATCACTATGTGATCTGCTGTCTTTTTGTCTTGTATGTACAGTGACACTTTCTTTCATATATTCTCCCAGTGTCTTATTTTTTCATTTTATCTTTAAAGGCACTTTGGGATAAAGAAAAATCACAGAGAATATAGGGGATTACCATATTCCCAATGCCCTCCCCCCTTTCCCCTCACTACTATTAATAACATTTTATATACCAGTGGTACAGTTGTTACATTTGATGTATGAATATTGAATCATTGCTACAAACCATGGTCAATGGTTTACATTATGGTTTATATTTTGGATCTTGCACATTTACAAGTTTTGAAAAAATTTGAAGTGGCCTATACCAGTTAATGCAAGATCATGCTGAACAATTCTAATGCCTTAAAAATTCCCTATGTTCCATCAATTCTAGTCCTTCCTCTCCCTTCCCTCAGGGAAGGGGAGGAAACCAATAAGTTTCAAATTTTTAAGAATAAGATTCATAGTTACTTGCAGTAATATTGAAGGTTTGACATATTGGTCTATTTTCTTTTATTAGGAACTGCCTATGTTCTCAAGGGATTCTCTTTCTTTTTTAATTGTGGAAACATATATATAATATGAACTTCCCCATCTCAATGACTCCCAAGAACACCATTCTATGGGATTGATAATATTTACCATATTGAGGAATCTTCACTAACTGCCATTACTAAAACATTTTCCGTCTCCTTAAATAGAAACCATACACCCATTGTGCATTAATTCTTCATTAACCATGCCCAACATCTCTGGAAACCTGTACTCTAATTTCTGTTTCTATGAGCTTGAATATTCTCTGATATGTTCTTTATAGTTTCTATGGAGCTTAAATTGGGCATTCTAAATCTTTAAAAATCTTGTTTACTTTGAGACCAACTTAACTTCAATAGTACACACAAATTATGTTCCTGTAATCTTTCATGACCCCTTTATGTAGCTCATGTCACCAATTCCATGATTATACATTATGAATCCAAAACCACTGATTTATCATTAGATTTTATGTATTTGCCTTTTAAATCTTGTAAGTGAAAAGTGGAGTTATAAACCAAAAATAACATAGTTCTGGCATTTATATTTACCCATGTCATTATCCCCACCAGAGATTTTAATCTCTTCATTTCTTTATTTTTTTCTATTGTCCTTTCCTTTCTACCTGCAAAACTCTCTTTAGAATTTTTGGTCTAATTAAGAACTCTCTCACTTTATGTGAATGTCTTACTCTCAAGATATTCTGGGAATGTCTTAATCTCTCCCTTATTTTTGAGAGTCAGTTTTGCTGGCTATAGTATTCTTGGTTGGAAATAATTTTTGCTTTCAGCATTTAAAATATATCATACCATTGCTTTCTTACCCCATGGTTTCTAAAGAGAAATTGGCATGTAATCTTATTGAGAATCCCTTGTATGCAATATACTACTTCTCTGTTGTAGCTTTCAGAATTATCTCTTTATCTTTGGCATTCAAGAGTTTGATTATGTTATGCCATGACCTGGGTCTATTTGGGTTTATCCTTATCCTGCTTGGAGTTTGTGAGCTTCTTGGACATGTATATTCATGTCTTTCATTAAATTTGGAGCATTTTCAGTCATTGTTTCTTTGTTTATTTTCTATGTCCTTTTTCTTTTCTTCTGGTACTCCCACAGAGCATATGCTTGGTGGTGTCCCACATATTCCTCAGGCTCTATTTTTCTTCATTCTTTCTTCTTTCTTCTCCTCAGAATGAATGATTTCAACTCTTTTTCCAAGTTTTCTGATTCTTCTGCTAGCTTCATCTGATGTAGAACCCCTCTAGGGAATTTTACTGTTTACTGTGGACTTCAGCTCTGAGTCTTTTCATAATTTGCATCTCTCTATGCTCATTTATCACTTTCCTTATTTCTTTTAGTTCTTTGTCCATGTTTCCTTTAGTTCTTTGAGCATATTTAGGACCATTTCAAATAAAAAAATCTTTAGTATGTCCCAGGTCTGGTCCTCCTCATTGACAGTTTCTAATGCTTTAATCTTCTCCTTTGCCTGGCTATCATTTCCTGTTCCTTTGTATGTTTTGTAATCTTTTGTTGAAACCTGGTCGTTTTGATATTTTTAATGTGTTATCACTGGAATTTGGAATCTGAGGCATCTGTTCCTTAAACTTATATCTGGCTAGTATTTTGACAGAGCTTTCCTTGACAATCAAGAGCTAACAGAAAATCAAGGAACAAAAAGAAAACACTTCTCCAAGTCTTTGCAGATGGACCTGTATAAGTATTCTCCTTCAGGGCTTATCCATACAAAGAATTTAGAGAATAGCTCCAAGCCAAAGCATAGGGACCTTCCAGATCCTTTCTATACAAGCATCTTGTATTGTCTTGGGCATGTGTGTGAGGCTCTAAGAATTTCCCCATTTGTACAGTTCTGAATGTCCCTGCTTCCCTAGGAATCAGTTTCCTCAGGGTTGTAGGTCACTATGTGTCCTACAGCCAACCACAATCCCTTGCCCCAGGCAGCACAGCTTGACTGCTCTCCCACAGCATTCTGTAGAATTCTCTGAGCTACTTCCTTCAGGCAGGAAAAGTTCTGGGTTAACAAACCCTTCAGGCCATCGCCTATAGGTCAAGCCAGACATACATACTCCCAGGATATGCAGGAGGGATACCCAGCTCCCTCTGGAAACCAGAACCAGGTATCCACACTGGGAGCAGAGGCCAGCTCCACACTGAAAGTGTTACAGGTGAGGAAGGGGCCAACTAGGGCTCCAAGAGATTGTACGGCTTTTAGGTAGCTTTTTTCCTGATTAAGTGCTTGTCCTGTTACTGCTTACTTTAACTGTTTTCTTGGACTTTGAGAAAGATGTTTCTGCCTGTTCTTCCTGGCTCTTCAAAACTGTGGAGTGACAGAGCCCTCATGTGTCTCACACTGCCATCTTGAATGGGTGAATATGTTCCTTTTTTTTTTTAAGGTACCTAATATTTGATTGAATAATTATTTTTATTGTTTCTTAAATTGACTTGTGGATATGCATAGGTTCACGTTAAGCATTTATGTATTCATGAATAATCAATTTTGGCTTTGCATAACCTTGAAATAACTTATTTGGCAGCGTGTAGACAAACAGCCTGATGATTTTTGACTTGATTGTTTTATTGTCATATAGAGACAGCCCCCAAAGAACTGTCTCCTCAACCTTGGTTTCCTCTAATTCTTTCTTCAAATTACCAATACACATATTCAAATAGAAAAGTAATTCAAATTTCTATCAAAC
Source organism: Dasypus novemcinctus (assembly GCF_030445035.2). Classification (NCBI taxonomy): domain Eukaryota; kingdom Metazoa; phylum Chordata; class Mammalia; order Cingulata; family Dasypodidae; genus Dasypus; species Dasypus novemcinctus. The sequence goes on along the minus strand of NC_080684.1, from coordinate 55,046,486 downwards.
CAAGTTCACCTAAGAATAATTACACTTTGACAACTGCTGCAGATTTCCTTTACCCCCTACAATGACCTCTCCAGCATCTCACTTCTCTAGCATTACCAAAATGTATTGTGTTTCAATGAGAAAAGCATTGGTTTATGAATACATTGCCAATCTAAGATTGTACAAAAGCTAGGCAGTGGGATGGCTTTCATTTTCACTTATTATACCCCCAGCATTTTATCAATGCAGCTACTTCAAGACCTACAAATATGTGTCAAAGAGGGAGATACACAGGATATGCCTTCTTGGGATTTTTTTCTACTTCTGTTGCTTTGAAAATTCAGATGGCAATAAACAACATCCATGCAACCTACATATAAAAACCAGTCACTATTTCCACAAAGAAATTGAAAGGATTGATATTGATTCTTGATTAGTTATACTTTGGCCAACAGTTCAAGTAACATTTTTTGAGTGCTTAAACCCACTTTTGAAGATAGCATTAATTTTCTAAAGGTAGTGGATTATGTCTCCAAGAGGTTTAAATTTGAGGTATCAAGCAATACAAATTTCATCACAAATAATATTGAATTGTAAATGCTTCTGAGTCTTACCAAATGCAGAGAGGTTAACTTTAGACTACTCATTTTATTAGCTTTTTAAAGGTTTACATTAGAAAATGTTTATAATTTATTGGCAAAGATGTATCTATCTGTCTGCTCTATATGTCAGAGATATTCATTTATATCTCAGCATTTATCAGATATTTTAAAGTATTTATCATTAGCTGATAGTTTAATTATATATCTGATTTGGTACTTAGAAAATTTATTAACAGAAGCTTTTCCTTTTACTACTTCTCACTGGTGCTATTTTTGTGTCTTTCTTGTATTTGCTGTATTACCTGCCTAGCAGCCATGTCAAAGAAGACTTTATAGTTTCTTCACATTAAATTAATCAAAGGAAATAATTTAGTCCATTTATTAAAATTTATATTTTTAAAAAACACTTTGATTTTATAAGAAAGTCTATGGAGTTTCTTTAACCTTCTATATTTAAGGTTATAGCTGTTCTATGATTTTAACTGTACACAATCTTAGAGAAAGCATTTTTCATCATTAAAGGAGTACATCAAAGAATTAGCCAATTCTTCTGTTTAGCAGTAAGGAAGAATTTGTTTTTCTTTTAAATAAAAAAAAATTCACCATGTTCTATGTACTTGAACTACCTAAGTCTATTTAATTCCCCTAAGAAAATAACCCCACTTCACTTTTTTTAATTTATTTTTTTCAATGTTACATTAAAAAAATATGAGGTCCCTATATACCCCACACCCCCCTCACCCCATTCCTCCCATAACAACAACCTCCTCCATCATCATGGGACATTCATTGCACTTGATGAATACATCTCTGAGCATTGCTGCACTACATGGTCAGTGGTCCACATTATAGTTTACACTTTCCCCCAGTCCACCTGGTGGGCCATCGGAGGACATACAATATCTAATAACTGTCCCTGCAGTACCACCCAGGACAACTCCAAGTCCTGAAAATGCCCCCACATCATATCTCTTCTTCCCACTCCCCACTCTCAGCAGCTACCATAGCCACTTTCTCCATCTCAATGCTACATTTACTTGCATTACTAATCACAATAGTTTCAGGATAGACTATCAGTAGGTCCAGTCTAATCCATACTCTATTCCTCCATTCTGTGGACCCTGGGATGGTTATGTCCATTCCACCTTTGTATTGAGAGGGTGCTTAGATTCCACTTGGATGATGGATGTAATTTTCCTGTTTGCAGTTGTAGGCACTCCTGGCTCTCTGGTGTGGTGGTTGACCTTCTTCACCTCCATGTTAGCTGAGTGGGGTAAGTCCAATAAACCAGAGGGTAGGAGTTGCAAGTCTGTTGAGGCTCAGGGCTTGGCTATCACATGGACAGTACAGAGATTCAGGTCCCCTGAGTATACACTAAACCCCAGCACCAACCACCAGTCTGGTAAAAGTGACAGGAGAGGCTTGTGAACAAAGATCACATCTGAGTCCAACTCCATCGCACTCAGGAACACAAACTCCAAAGTAGGACCAACTAACATGGCCTTGAACTCCAATTGCCATGACCATAGAAACTGTGGGTCTCTGTAGCCCTCAGAAAAACCAATACCTGGGATTGTATCTACTTTATCTGTCTCTGGGACCTGCTGAGGTGTACGTAAAGGTGACCTCTCTGATGACCTCCTGACTCTTTTTTGGAGACTCATAGCCATATAAACTCATTTGTCCTTTCCATTTCCCCCTTTTATTCAAGGTCAAAAAGCATTTTTAACTCCTGATATTATATGTAAGCTAAGATATTCTGGTGGTCTGGGTTGACCCTTTTATTCAAGGTCATTCTTCAGGCACATCATCAGCTGGTACTTGGTAGTAATCCCTTGGTGCCAGGGAGGTTCATCCCTGGGAGTCATGTCCCATACTGGGGGGAATCCACTTCACTTTTATAGAGATTGGTGCTCTACAAAATTCTCTTTTGGTGAAAACCTAAAAATGAAAGTATTGAAAATTGAAAATAGCCTAAATGGGGAAAACAAGGCAGTCCATTGCCCGCCGATTCCTTTGTTTAAGTGACTTTGCAAAGCAGATAGATAAAGCCCAAACTCAATCTCCATGTGCGTTTTCAGTCTTGGTGTGCCTGGGGAGATATCACTGGGCTTTCAATCAATAGCCTCCCAAACTCCACAAACAATTACTTTATTCTCCAGGGTCTGTGAGAAGAGTGAAAGTGTTTTAGGGTCCCTGAACTTCAAGTAAGAAAAATATTTATAAAGCTTACATCTGTTGCAGTTGAAACCCAGTTTGCTTTTGTTTATCAATTATCCATTTAAAGATGCAGAATAAAAGATGATGGCATGATACAAGCAAAAATTAGCCAGTTTGTGTAATCCTTTCCCTGGGAAAAAGCACATTAGTGGAGTAACCTATGTGAATGTATTGTTTTAACCTTATATCATTATAGTAAGCAATGAATATGAATTAAACCCGTCACTGTAGTGCATGAAGAAACACTTGTAAGTTGTGTAAAATATAAGTGTTTTGAGGCATCTCTAAAGGAAGCACATAACACATGAAAATGTTCTCACTATTTTGAGAAAAAAACTGGCATAGTCACTATTTTGTCATTTGGCAGAAAAAAGAAACATTTTTCTTCACTTCTTGAATAGCAAGGAAGACCTAAACAACATTTTCCTCAGATCAAAACAAGTAGAGGGCCTTGTAAGCCTTGATTTTTCTATTCAATGAGAGCATGTAAGAATCAGACATTTTGAGTGACTATTCATTATTATGATACCTATATGCACTTTGCATTTTCCCATTTCTTTTAAAAGCATTAATAAGCACATGCATTTTTCTGGATATTTTTCTCTCGGATATGTGCAGTTGTGCATCATGTAAAAGCATGTATAGATCATCTGCAGGGATCTATAGCCTTGCCATCATCATAACTAAAAGAAACATAGAATTTATCTACATTCGAGTAACAATTACCATTTATGAATATCTAAAGTCTTTTGTTATTTATTATATGAAAACCATTTATTTCAGGAACACACGCAAAAATGAGTTTACTTATGATACTAATGCTCCAATAGGTAATTTTCCTAAGAGAAATAATATTTTCCCTAACAGAGCTAACATTTCCTTCTCCACCCTTCGCTCTATATGAAAAAGCTGTTTCTTCCTAACCATCTCCACATCCGACTGTCATGTAATAGAACCCTGAGAGACAAAATGTGTTCCTTCTTTACAAAAGCAATCCATGACATCATTGATATCCCTAAAAAAAACATGAGGAAAGAGTCTTAAAGAGATGGAACTGCTGAATATTTAATCATGACTAATAGCTGCACTAGGGTAAAACAATTAGCTAATTTTCTAGTCAGGGTTCAATCTACAAATCTATGTTTAGAGATAAATCTTTGTCAGACTATAACTTGTGTGTTCATTACAGAGGTCAGGTTATGGAAGTAGTGGTTAAACAAGGGTTTCTTCTGTAAAATGCATGGTTGTAAAATTCCAAACAATTGCATAGATCAGACACAGTTTCATTGCTATAGTTACTAATGGCATTGATCAAATTGATATATTTTAATTAAAACAAATAGTTTACATTGATAACAAAGGCATGAACAGAATCATTGTTCATAATATCCATATTATGCTTCCTTAATTTAGATGTTTTTTAATGATATGGTGTTGCCGCCTTTCCCCACCCCTCCTCCCCTTCCAGCCCCGCCGTCCTTCCCACCAGTCCCGCCCATATTGCCAACCTACAATCTGCCCTCTTCCCCAGTAACTGCTTACCTCAGGTCTATCCATCAGCTTCAGCCTGTCCACAGCTGCCCCTTAGCCAGCCCTCCCTTCATCACACCCCTCCCTCTACCCAACCCTATATAGCTAAGTGTACTTCCGTAATAAAGCAGACCTGTTCCTGCGCTCAGGCGGTCTCCGTGGTTCTTTCCTAACCGCGCGTCCCCCACGCCTGGAGAGCCCCGGTGCTCTCTCCCTGGAGCACCCCCCGCCGGCGGTCCGGTAGGAGCTGACCCCCCCGACTCTTGGGCCTGAGCGAGACAGAGACCTCCCCGCTCAGCAACAATATGGCATTTACAGTTGATGTGTTATTGTCTTGATCTCTTATGATTGAAGAATATTATTATCCTTTAATAAACCAAACCAAATGTTCAATATTAACCCTATTTTTCATATATATATCACTCTAATAAACTGATGAATATTAAGATGGAATGTTACAGAGAGAGCCTTTTCAGTACAGGAAATATAAATATGTTAATCCCTCACAACATCTTTTTCACCAAAAAAAATGAGATTGCTAAGACTACCTGCTGAAAAGATAGCACCATACTACTAGTAAATTCACCTTCTAGTCCTATAGGGATAAACCAGAGTAAATATATGGGGAAAAACAACAGGTATATGTTAATGGAGAGATTATTTAATCTATCTATTTTAACAAATGTTTTTCTTATGGTTTTCATTGTCCTAGAATCGTAACTATTATAACTGTGTGTGGATCTAGAGATGATGGACCAGACATAGGTTTATTGATTAAGAAAAAAATTGCTCAGGGTATCTGTTATAACCCCCTATAAAGAGAAGGAGTTTCACTTGGAAAACAGTTTCTTTAGTGACCATCAATGTAGCTAGAATCAAAGGATTTTCCTACTGACCTTGCCAAAGAGGACAACACAAGCTGAATCTCAAAGTAAGGAAAAAGTATGAAGAAAGTTGCCAGTGTATCAGAAACTCATGTTCCTGGGAGACTGCACTGTCTTAGAAGGCAGGGGACTCAAGCCCAAGGCTCATCCTACCAAAGGCTGCTGGAATCACACACCATTGAAATAAAATTACGCTTTCCAAAATAGGTGGAAGTATTTTAGATGATGCCTTATCTTACGAAAAACAAACAGGAAATTATATGATTTATTTTTCTTTCTCAATGAAATGAAGTATTTTTGAAAGAGTGTTCTTGTAACTCTTTTGACTAGTAAATGAAATTGCATTTGACTGAGAAACCTAAAGGTTACTCTTTACGGCATCATTTAAATTGCAGAGGTAAAAATAAAATGATTCTTTTTCAAGTGTTTGGGACAGATAGCTGGAAACTCTCTAAACATAAAATATAATATATTTGAATTACATTCACTGTCAAGAGAGTGTTGTCTGGAAGTTTCACATGTTAAATATAAGCTTAATTTAAGCATTTCAGTTTTTCCAATTTAGGCTGAGATAAGTGCTCTTATGACAACATATGCTAATGAAGCTAAACCTCAAAGAGTTTATTCAATGAACTGAGGAGCCGTGAATATCTCCATGGGGGAATGATGTCATAAGTGACATTGATTACTGTTGCTTTCTCTGGTATCTAGGATTTTACTGGGTATTTTTCTAAGTGCATAACACTTTTAACACTCCTAAATTATTTATTATGTAAGTGTTGACTTCTACAGGTAGCTAATAGGAGATATTGCAGGGAATTTCACAGCAGTTCTCTGAAATCACATTGGGAATTGATACACGTGTGCTAATATACATGGCTCTGGCACATTATCTCTTATTGCCTTGGAACATTTTGTTTCTACTGGGGGCATTATACACTCAGAAGCCATAAAAGGAGTAACCACTGCACAGTGGAGAGTAAGTCTATTTAAAAACTGATTTTGGAATCAGGCTGTGGGCCTTCAAAATCAAACACAGAGATTCTAATTCAGTTCATAAAGTCACAGTTCCCCTGATACCTAGAACAATTGTGCAACCTGACGTAAAAGTAAGTCATATATTATTCCATATGATTATATAATTTAACAATTAATAAAACAAGTCGCCTCAAAGAAGAGACTTTAACACCTTAAGGATATTATGACTTTAAGGAATTAAAAGGGGGTATTTGAAATTTTAGACAAACAGATAATATGCACAGGAAAGACATATAAATCTATCTGTATACATTTGTTTCACCTATCTTTCCCTAATTTTATTTTGCATCTGTATTTATTTTCCACCCCACCCTAAAATCTTCCAACTTTTCCTTCAGAAACAAATTCAATAAACCTATTTTAGGGCAGAAGAAGAGACTCTTAAGTTCCATTAGGGGAAAAAAATAGGTCATAGGGAAACTTTTTCTACTTTAGTTGCTAGAAAAAAATAGCTCATCTTTGTTCCATGCACTTCCTCTATAGTATAGTTATCTTCAGCCTCTCACGAATGTGGGGGTTAGGGTAAAACCCTTCCCAAGGAAAAAAGCTAGCAGCGAATGATAATGCTATTTAGGCTCTATGATGGTGATTTAGCCTTCCTGTTTTATAAGAGCAGAGTGAATCATGACAGCTCCTTCAGGTTCCCTGCATCTGGCGGCACTTTCATCTCTGCCTTGGTTTCTCTAAGAGCTTCTTTTATTTACTGTTCCTGCCTGTACTGAGAACCCATGCTTGGGGAATTTAGCCTCCCTGTTTGTTCAGGCAGAACTAAGAAAAGTAAGACCATTTTGTAGATTTTGACAATTTTTAGACTTCTAGCTGTGAGTACTTGAGCTGTAAAACTGAATGGGCATGCTTGCTTTGCACAGTGCAAATAAAAACTGCTTCTCCAAATTGTCATTAAAACACCAGGACTTTCCAGTGAACTGTATTCTTCCTAAAATATGGATAGTTTATCTTTTGAGAGGTGATGGCTGCTTTTATTTAGTAAAAATCATTTCCTTTGTTCCTTTTCTTTCTGTCACATTATTCAAAGTAATAAATACTCCATGGCAGAAACTGTTCCTAAGGGAAGCCTGTTTAAATCCAATTGGGGAAATGCTGAACTTTATATATTCAAAAGCTCTCTATCATCCAACATTGTACTGTCTTGGTTGATTCCTGTGAATTATGTTTCTTTATATCTAGGAAAGGTGCTAGGCAAAAGTCTACTGTTCTACACGTCACATTTCATATATCGAGGAATTTGAACATTTTGCAAAATTTGATATGTTTTTTAAATATCAAACTTAACAGGTTATAAATTTTCTCGCAGGATGAAAAGATGAAAATGTACAATTTCACATTTTCTAAATTCCCTTAGTTTGCAGCTTTTCTCATCATTAACCATTCCTTGCTGACCTTTATTCTTTTACCCTGAGTGTAAATGGACAGTGAACTGGAAAATCCATGATTAACATAAACGAAAGAATGTAATTAATTGCACACTAAGGAGGGAAGAAGCCATGGATCTTCTCCTCCACATCCCCCATGTGACTTGTTGCATTTGATTAGAAAGATGTGAAAAATATAGTCTACAATTTTTTAAAAAATCACAGTACCTAATACCTAGTTTTAAAAATCTTATCGTTAAGCATTTAAGGAAATAAATACATGTATTTTTAGAGCAGCTTAAAGATTAAAACTAAAAGCAATAAATGTCATTGAAAGGGACCCTTCACTCTCTGAATCCACTGCCACCTAATTCTACCGGAATCATTTTCACGGTTTTGAAAATTACAAGGATGAAATTAAGCATAAAAGAGTGACCACTTTCAAGAGGCAAAGTCCACGATTGAGGATCTTCAGGCCTGGGCAAAAGTAGTGTAATCTTTTCCCCATTTTACAGTGAAGTTAATATGAAACTGTTATTTGTGGCAGGGAAATTCACTATGTATCAATTTAGGATTTTATAGTTGGAAAAAACCTTAAAGGTTACTTAATATAACTCTGTGATTATTCTCCATTTCTACATAACCATATAAAATAAGTAGACTTATTGCACTTTCTAGACTATTTGAATGTGCCACATTGTTCTTAGAGTCATTAATAATCTTAACATTATGGTTTTAATGCTTTATTAAAGTAAATGAAATATAACCGACATTATGGAAACAAAAATTAATTGTTTAAAATAAAATATTACATAGTATTCTCCTGAAAGAATGAACTCCCAAAGAAAATAAGAATGAATGAATAAATGAATAATAATAGTCTGAAGTATTTTTAGTTCACAATATACAATAAAAATTAAATAATTTTACAGTATGGCATTGACATACATATAAACAGATAAATGAATAATATAATAGTAAAGAAAATAGAGAAATAGATTTTTTTAGAATGTAATATACCAGAAAGGAGGAATTGTAAGTCAGAATATATTACCTAAATATATTTTCAATAATTGGGACAGTGATATAATTATATCAAATAAAAAAAGATAAGGTATACATGAAATGAAATTAAAAATGGATTGAGCTTAATATAAAATTATCATCTATGTACTGCTGTTGTGTAACAAACCACTTCAAAATGTAGAGAAATAAAATTCCTCAATATTCAGCCCCTCAGTGGGAAGGCTGGACAGCTATAGCTGACTTGTTTGTGGGTTGGAATCAGAACCTTCTGTAGTTGTCCTTACTAACATGCCTGGCTCTGGAATGGGGCCTCAGTTTGCCCTGTCGTTTAGGGTCACTATGTGTAGCCTCTACCTAATGCCTGGACTTTCCCACAGCATGGCAATCTCAAGGTATTTAGATTTCTTTCATGAGTACTCTGGTCTGTACCAGCAGATAAAGCAGAAACCTCCACTGTCTTGTATGACCTAGATTCAGAAATCACGTAACTTCCTTTTTTTGCCATCTTTATTTTGCAGTAGTCATAACCCTATCCAAATTTAAAAGGAAGGGATATGGACACTGACATCTGACGTTTGATGGGAGAGAGGCAAAATCACATTGTAGAGAACATGAGGAACTGGAGATATTGTGATCATCTTTGGAAAATATAATCGACTGAATATCGAACAGTAAAAGAAAAAGTGGAAATGGAAAGATATTTTTCAAACATGTGCAGTGTATGAAATAGTAGAAAAACTCAAACTAAGCATATGTATACTCTAGGGCCCAATTTTAATGTTACATATGTACCCAATAGATAAGCGTTTACCAAAAGAAAGGTGAAAGAATGTCACTAACAACCCAGTTTATAATAGTCAAGAATTGGAAAATACTCAAATACCCATCAACAACTAAATCAATAACTAATTTAGATATTCATGCATTGGAATATTATATAGTAATGAGAATACATGATCTACAACCACAATCAACAGTATGTATGTTTCTGACAAATAGGATATTGAGTAAAGGAAGTCAGAAATAAAATAGTTCATAATGTTTGATATCACTTGTATAAAGACAAAAAAAAAGGTTAAATTGACCCATTCTTTAAGAAGTCAGGATAATGGTACAGGGTTGAGTTTTTATGACTGGATTAAAGCATAAAGTGAGTTTCTGGGGTACTGCATAATGGTCTGTTTCTTTTATAATCTGGGTACTAATTACATGGTGTGCTCAGCTTGTAAAAAAATTCAAAACCACATTTCTGATACATGTACTTTTCTGTATATTATTGTGTTTTAATTAAAAACCTAAATAAGAAGTTAGACAAAGCATCTATTCATTTTTTCAAAATTCCTCTACATCAAAAATTAACCAATATAAAAAGGAATGCTACTAATTGGAAGAATTAATTATAGTATATATAACCAAAACATTCACTATATTATATAAAGTATATATACAGATGTATAAGAAAATCATTAAAATCCCAATAGTTAGATAAGTATTTGGTAAGTATAAATAACTCACAAAAGCATCCATATTACAGGTAAACGACAAACATTTATGAAAAAAATTCTCAAATAGAATGTTAAAAAATGAAAAATAAAAGGACAAACATCTAAATGTTTAACAATAATGTATTGTTCAATAAATAAATGAATATATTCAATGAAATATTCTATGTTGGAATGAGAGAACAGTCATACAATGAGCCCACATATTTGCCTCAGTTGATGAAAGATTTTTCATCTTTAGCCCCACTGACATTCCCCTTGGAGGCACTCTTTTTGCACCTTTCTCTGTTGCTCTCCATCCACCCCCTTACTCTTTCCTTCCTCCTATATCCTTCTTCACTTCTACCTTTACGGATGTGTAAGAAAATAGGTTCTTATTCTCACATCTGCAAAGAGGTAGAGGTAATCTCTTTTCCTCATTTATATTCTGTCCATAAGTGTTATTAGCCTTCTTTCTTTTCTTGCTTTCAATGAGTTGAGTCACTTGGGAAGAATCTGCTGTTGCCCTAGCACTCTCCATTCCACTGGCAATTGGTTAGACCATTCTTATAAATTCAACTGTGTGCTAAATGAGCTCAAGGAGACAGATTTAGTCACCAATGTCTCTCTCAGTAACATGCAAAACTTATAGTTTCCACATGTCTATTTGTTATATTTGGGGTATATGTCTATTTGATTTTTGGCACTTACATCTTTTTCTCACCCTGACATTGCAAACTGCATTTCTCAGACTTCTATGCTTCTTGGCTCCCAATAGGTATCACTGGAGAGAAGAATGAAGAAAATGAAGAAGGACGAAGCAATAGATAACTTTCTCCCTCCCCACTCACCAATTACGTTAATTGGCACCTCTGACATTTCTTCTATGGATCCAGATCAAGCCAGCTATCCCTGTTACCAGCACTGAGGACAAGAGATGATTCTACTACTGTTAATCATTGGATTGCTCATCATCCTGTTTGGCTTTTTATTCCTTATAATATCATTTTAACTTTCCATTCATTTAAAATTCTATTATGGGACTACCTATATGAGTACCATCAGTGCTGAGCCTCAAGATATTTTCCTTGGATTTGTTTTCTCTCCTGTTTGAGTTCAAATACAATGACTATCTCCTAGTCAGTGGAAGAAAAGTATATACATTAATTGCCCATAGGATGCATGGAATTTCATTTGTTTAAATTATCTATTTTGATTTTACAGATGAAGTATCAATTTAAGACAAGTATTGGAATGCTGATCCTCGGGATAAGGCCATTTGAGGAGATTAAGATATATGAGAAGTATGAACTCCCGTATCCCTCTGTACTTCTCCTGAGACCAGGAAGCATTTCATCCACTAAGAAGATACTAAACTTCCTTTCTTAAATCCCCTAATGTCGTTGAGTGAGACAGTCGCCTGCCAAATGATGCATATTCTCCTCTACATTGCCCCCTCATTTCTCATTGACAGTAGAAATATAACTAGTAAGAGAATTTCAAAATCTACTCAATGTAGAGCTCATGCATATAACAGAAATATGGCAAGATATTATTAATTTATATTGGCTTGAACCCAAATAAAATGTGTGAGAATAGATTTTGATGGTTTTGGACCAAGGAAGATGTCATATATAATCAGATAAAGCAGAATTTATAACTAGTTTCATTTATCCAAATATGCTGAATATAATAGAGCATCTAAAAATGGATCTAAACATTCATTGGTTGCTTGACTAAAATCTGGACAATACAGGGACCTATATTCTATGATATTGACATGCCAATATTTCTCTGTGTAAAAAAGAAGACATTTAGGTAGAAGGAAATTTTCTCACCCAGCCCAATTATTTCCCTTGTGGTGAGGGTGATAGTGTTCAGAAGACAATCTCTTTGCTAAAAAATTTAAATGTGCATTGGACTAGGGAGTATCTACAACCTTGAAATATTCTGTATTAACTATCAGCTATAGATCATGTGGAGTGTCAGATTTCAGGGAAAATGATGGGTCCCCCAAATTTTTGACACCACATTACTGAACTTAACCAGCAGAGATAATATAGGTAAACATAGTATCACTGGAAAAAGAGAGAAGTGGGAAATAAAAGTGTTTTAAGATACGTAGATCATAATTGATCTGTATAATCAAAAACTTCTAAGTTATTGAGCAAAAACCTAATTTCAGTCAATGAAATAGGAAGTCATGTCCACTCACCCAGATCCCAGACACAGACCATCCAAGAACACAGAGATCTTTAATTGAAGGAGAAGCAAGAGCCCTGCAAGGTCACCAGAAATATACACTGCATTGTATTAGCCAGCCAAAGGGGTGCTGATACAAAATACTAGAAATCTGTTGGCTTTTATAAAGGGTATTTATTTGGGGTAGAAGCTTACAGTCACAAGACCCTAAAAAGTCTAACTCAAGGTACTGTAAGAGGTACTTTTCACCCAAAGTCTTTTGTGCCTGTGAGGGTTCAGCCTTCCATCTTCCTCTTAAGGACCTGTGGTCCCAGCTTCTTCCAAGCTCAGCTGCAGGCTGACATAGGGATTATCTCTCTTCCCAGGGCTCATTTCTTTCTGGGTTCAGCTGCTCTGTTCTCTTCACAAGGTTAGCTGTAAACTATCAGTCTCATCTATTTTTCCAGGGCCTCTGCCATGTCTAATGAGCTGTCTCTATTCCTCTGTGTTCTTCCCCTGTGTATCTCCTTTCATCCCTTTATATAGTCTACTAAGCAGGGTAGGAATTCAACCTTGCACACCCTAATGATGTGGTCAAATCAAAGTCCTAATCTTAACATAATTTACTCAAAGGCATCTCAGCTGAATCTAATATAATCAAAGGTTATCATGCCCAGGGAAACAGACCAGTTTACAAATATAATCAATATCTCCTTTTTAGAATTCATAAATAATATCAAACTGTCCCATGTATATTCTCTATTTCTATTACAATTCTACTTTTAAGCCTTTACCAAAAGGCATCTTCTTAGTTAAAATGTAGAAAGCAATGGGGAAATAGAAATACTTAGAGTTTAAGAATTATTAGACACTGCTTCTGAATTAATGCTAATACTGGGGCCCCAAATGATCAGAGTGGAGGTATATAGTCAGGAGATAAATAGTGTAACACACCAAGTCCATCTCACAACAAGTGCATGGGTCCATGGATCCATCTTATGGCTACTTCTCCAGATTCCTGAAGTCATATTAAGTATATACTAGGGAACTGGCAGAATCCCTCACTGGCTCCCTGACATGTATAGTGAGGGCTCTATGGTAAGAAGGGTAAATGGAATGCTGGAACTTAGGAAATAGTAAAGTAAAAGAAATACCATATCTCTGGGGAAATTATAGAGATTAGTGCCAACACAAAGAACTTGAGAGATAAGGAGTGATTTACTTTTTCTCATCCACACGGAAATCACATTTGACCTGCGGAAAAGCCATATGAATCTTGAAAAGTGACTCTAGATTTTGTACACCTAACCACCAGATAGTGACTCCAATTGCAGCTGTGATTTCAGATATGCTATCTTAACTAGAGTAAATTGTAGTATATTGCAAAATTGCCACCATAATTATTCTAACTGTATACAATCCCTTTGCAGTACAACTTTGCAGCATCACCAATCAGATGTGTAGCCTGGGTTGACCACACTTTCATCATAAGACACTGAGTCTTTGAATAACTAGCAAAAACTGGCAGACCTATCTTCCTCAAAAATCTGGAAAACATTTAACAAGTATCAGTAACTGGGCAAGAGTCAAATCAAGAAAACACTATATAAATTCAGTAGGAGAAGCTCATTGGGCTATCCTTAACCCTAACTCCAGACAGTGTGTGGAGTCACCCTATGCTCCTATTGTAGGTACAGGTCCCACTTCTGGATAGAGCATTGAAGAATCAGGGGAAACAAATATATATGACTTAAAAGACTAGATCACAAAATGGCAGAAGAAAGTCCCACATTATCATTAGTTATTTTAAATGGAAATGGATTAAACTCTCCAGTCAAAAAGTGGAGATTGGCAGAATGCATAAAAAAAGCACGACTCAACTATATGCTATATATGAGACTCATCTTAAATTCAAAGACACAAGTAGATTGAAAGTGAAAGGATGGAAAAATATATTTCATGCAAATAGTAAACAAAAGAGAGATGGAGTAGCTATACTAATATCAAATACAATAGACTTTATGTCAAAAGTTGTTATAAGTGACAAAGAAGATTGCTATATAATAATAAAAGGGTCAATGAAAAAGAAAGACAAAACAATTTCGAATGTATCTGAACCTAATGGCAGAGCACCCAATAAAGGCAATAGTGACAGATTTGAAGAGAAAAGCAGACAGTTATACATGAATACTAGGAGACTAGCATACACCACTTTCAATACTAATAGAATACTGAGATAGAAGATCAGTAAGGAAATAGAATTGAACAATACTATAAACCACTTAACCAAAGAGACATATATAGAACATTCTTCCCAAGAGCACAGAGTGCACATTTTCTCTAGTGCACATAACAGAGACAAAACAACATTGTGAGTGAATTATATATGTGAATATGATTAAAAGGGGGAAATTCAGGTTGTATATACGTTACTAGAATAAAAATTAAAAGATGAAACATAGAATATATATCAGCATTAACCATATTGTAAACAATGGACTACAGTCAATAATACAATTATAAAAATGTTCTTTCATGAATTATAACAAATGTACCACACTCATGAAAGGTGTTAATAATAGAGTGGCATATTGGGGGAAAAATACACCCTAAAGTAAACCATGGATCATAATTAGTACTACAATTATTGTACTTTTTCATCAATTGTAACAATGGTACCAAAAAAGTAATGCAAAGTATTAATAATTAATAATAAAAAAACTAATGCAAAGCTGGTACTCAACCACTAAGCTACACTGGCTCCCCTGAGTTGGTTCTTTCATTTGTTTGTTTTGTTTTTAGGAAGTACAGGGATTGAACCACTTGAGCTAAATCTGCTCTCCCCTGCACAACTTTTGATAAATTTAAAAATATTGAAATCATAAAAGATGTTTTCTCTAACTACAACAGAAGGAAACTAGAAATAACAATAGAGGGAGAACTAGAAAATTCAAATATATGTACAAATTAAACACACTTAAACAACGAGTAGATCAAAGGAGAAATCACAGGGAAATCAGGAAATATTTTGAGGGAAATGAAATAGAAAACAAAACATACCAAAACTAATGGTATGCATCAAAGGCATTGCAGAGAGGGAAATTTATACTCTAAATGTTTGCATTTAAAATAAAGAAAGATCTCAAATCGGAGAACTAACCAAACAACTAATGATCTAATGAAAGAATAGCAGAGTGAATGCAAAGTGAGCAGAAGGAAAGAAATAACAAAGATTAAAGAAGAAATAAAATGAAATAAAGATTTATACTCATAAGTAATCAATGAAACCAAAAGTTGGCTCTTTGAAAAGATCAACAAACCTTTAGCTAGCATGAAAAAAAGAAGAAAAGAAAGGACACAGAAAACTGAAATCAGAAAAGAATGGAGGGACATTACTACCTACCCCACAGGAAAAGAAAAAAGAGAGATTACAAGAGGATACTGGAATCACCTGTACACCAACTTATTAGATAACCGAGATGAGATGAACAAATTCCTACGAACATACAAACTAGGGACAATAACAAGAAAATAATAGAAGATATTAAAACACCATAAACAAGTAAAGAGATTGGATTAGCAATCAAACACCTACCATCAGAAGAAAGCCCAAGACCAGATGGCTTCACTGGTGGATTTTACTAAATGTTCCAAGAAGAATTAACTCTGATCCTGTTCAAACTCTTCCAAAAAATTGAAAAATCTACAACAAAATCCTAGCAATCTGAATCCCACAGTAAATTGAAAGAACTATGCACCATGATCAAATGGGCTTTGTCCCAGGTATGCAAGGGTGATTAAATATATGAAAATTAAGTAATATAACACATACATTAGTAGAATGGAGAAAAACATGAACAACTCAGTTTACACAGAAAAGGCATTTGACAAAATTTAGTATCCCTTCTTTTTTTTTTTTTTAATTTATTTATTTTTTTTATTTAAATTTTTTTATTTTTTATTGACTTTGTAATAATATTACATTAAAAATATATATGTGAGGTCCCATTCAACCCCACCCCCCCACCCCCCCTCTCCCCCCCCCCCAACAACACTCGTTCCCATCATCATGACATATCCATTGGATTTGGTAAGTACATCTTTGGGCACCTCTGCACCTCATATACATTGGTTCACATCATGGCCCATACTCTCCTCTATTCCATCAAGTAGGCCCTGTGAGGATTTACAATGTCCAGTGATTACCTCTGAAGCACCATCCAGGGCAGCTCCATGTCCCGAAGACGCCTCCACCTCTCATCTCTTCCTGCCTTTCCCCATACCCTTTGTCCATTATGTCCCCTTTTCCCAATCCAGTGCCACCTCTTCTATGTGGACACTGGATTGGTTGTGTCCATTGCACCTTTATGTCAAGAGGAGGCTCAGATTCCACCTGGATGCTGGATGCAATCCTCCCATTTTCAGTTGTAATCACTCTAGGCTCCATGGTGTGGTGGGATAGTATCCCTTCTTGATAAAAACAACCACAAAACTAGCATTAGGAAGAATATGATAAAAGACATGTGTAAAAAACCCACAGCTAACATCATTCTCATCGGTGAAAGACTAAAAGCCTTTTTAGGATAAGGATCAAGCAAGGATGCCCAGCATCAACAGCACTGTAATGGACATTCTAGCCATGGCAATAAGGATAGGAAAAGAAAAATAAAGCCATGTGGATTGGAAATAGAGAAGGAAAACTTCCCGTATTTTCAGATGACTTTATCTTATATACAGAAAATCTTGAGAAATCCCAACAAAGCTGCAAAAGGTAATAAGCAAATTGAGCAAAGTGGCGAAGTACAAATCAACACACAAAAATCAGTAGTGTTCTATACACGAATAATGGATAATATAAAGAGTAAATAAAGAAAAAATATTCTATTTGCAATAGTGGCTAAAGAATCAAATATCTAATAATAAATTTAACCAAGGATGTAAATTATTTGGACCTAAAATGTGGAAATGTTGCTTAAAAAAAATCAAAGGAGAACTAAATAGATAGAAGGACATTCAGTGTCCATGAATTTAAAGACTAAATATTGTTAAAAAGTTAATTGTACCAGAAGTGATATACAGATTCAACAAAATCCCAATCAAATTCCAACTGAGTTCTTTGAAGAAATGGAAAAGCCAATTATCAAATTTATTTGAGAGGGTAAGGAACCCCAAATGCCAAAGCTATCTGGAGAAAGAAGAACAAAGTTGGAGGACTCACACATCCTGATTTTAAAACTTACTACAAAATGGCAGTAATCAAAACAGCATGGCATTGCCCAAGGACAGACATAAAACAAATGGAATCAAATCAAAAGTATAGAAATAAACACTATATCTAAAATAAATTGATTTTTGATATGGTGCTAAGTCCACTCAATGGGGAAAGTAATCTCTTCAATTATCATGCTAGTAAAATTGGGTATCTATATGCAAAAGAATGAAGTAGACCTCTGACTCATGTCTTGTACAAAAATTAATCCAAATGGATCAAAGACCTAAATATAAGAACCAAAACTATAAAACTTATAGAAGGAAACATAGGGAAGCATCTTCAGTATCTTGTGTCAGGTAATTGTTCATTAGACTTTACACCAAAAGCACAGGCAACAAAAGAAAAAAGTAGATAAATGAAACTTCATCAAAATTAAAAGCTTTTTGTACACCAAAGAACTTCATCATCAAAGTAAAATGACAACCTACAGAATTAGAGAAATATTTGAAAACCATGTATTTATTGTATAGCTGTTTACTATCCAGAAATATATAAAGAAATCATACAACTTAGCAACAAAAAGACAGACAACAAAATTTAAAAATGGGCAAAAGTTTGCACAGGCATTTCTCCAAAGAAGTTATACTAATGGCCAATAAACACATGAAAAGTTGCTCAACATCATTAGTCATTAGAGACATGCAAATCAAAACCATAATGAGATATCATTTCACACCCACTAGAATGGCTATTATTTAAAAAAAACAAACAACAGAAAAAACACATTTTGGAGAGGATTTGCAGACAAAGGAACACTTTTTCATTATTGGTGCGACTTTAAAATGGTGCAGCCTCTGCAAGACACAGTTTGGCAGTTCCTCAGAAAGTTAAGTATAGAGTTAACACATTCCCTGGCAATCCCACTTCTAAGTAAATAACCAAAAGAATTCAAAGCAGGGATCTGAACAGATATTTGCACATCAATGTTCATAGTTGCATTATTCACAATTGCAAAAAGATGGAAGCAACTCAAGCGTCTATCAAGAGATGAATAGATAAGCAAAATGTGGTGTCTCCATACAATGGGATATTATTCAGGCAAAAAAGGAGTGAAGTTATGATACATATGGCAACATGGATCAACACTGAAGACATCATATTGAGTGAAATAATCTAGGGTCAAATGTTGCATGATCTAGTGATATTTAATAATTAGAGTAGGCAAAGTCACAGAGCTGGAAACAAGAATACAGGTTACCAGGGGCCAGGGTTGGGGTAAAGAATTGAAATTTAATTCTTAATGGATACAGAGTTTCTATTTGGGGTGATTGAAAAGTTTTGATAATGAATGGTGTTGACAGTAGCACAACATTGTGACTGTAATTCACAGCAATGAATTGAATATTAAAGTGACTACAATGGGGAATTTTAAGTTGTATATATGTTGCCAGAATAAAAGTTAAAAAAAACCCACACAGAACTGTACAACACTAAATCTTAATTTAACAGTGAATCTTAATTTAAACAATGAACTACAGTTAACAGTATAATTTTAATAATAATATTGTTTCATCAATTGTAACAAAAGTACCACACTAATAGAAAATGTTAACCATGCATTTGTGTGGGGGAGATATACAGAACTGTGTACTTTCTGCGTCATTTTCTGTAAACTTACATATTCCCTGAAACAATAAAAAAAAAACACCTATACCCCATTTGTCTACTCCTTGTGTCAGTCATAAGGAGAGACACCTAAAGATTTGTTGACCCTCTTCAATATAGGTGTTGGGGTAGCCAAGAGAAGCAAGACTCACACAGGCTCTGATGGAAACACTTTTCACTCACATAGAGAAGAGACAAAGCAAGGTCAATTTCACTAGTGAGTGAAGGTTCACCATAGCCAGTAAGTCTCAATCTGTGGCTGTAAGTAAGGGATGTTCTATCCATAGCACCCCTCATTTGTATTTATGTGCCTTAGTGGAGGAATCCTGCTTCCTCCCCATTAGGGACAGATATACCATTGTGGTGTTAGCTAGATGTCATATAACATGTCCACCAAAATCAGACAATCTCTATTGAATATTTACATAAGATCAGGGTAATAAAGGAAGGAAAGTACTTGCCCCTTACCTATTAGGGATAGTGTTTTAGACCACCTGATTGTTTGCACTGGATATATTTGGGTCCCAGGGAAAGACAGCAGACTACCCCGGGACTTCCCCTACCACTGCTTAAAGCTGGACTTAATATGAGACTTGATTTAGCCAAAAGAAGACAAGAAAACATGATCATGCAGAGGTTTGAAAAGCACTTTCACATTGAAATTTGCTGTCTCTTTCAACTAGGAACCTTGAAACCACTATATGCACCAACCATAATATAACTTGCTGGAGTAGCCCTTTGGAGGAGAAATGAAGTGACATGACTGGCAATCTTTTTACCAGAATACTTGTAAATAAAGCCACCTTACATTATCCAGCCCCAACCAAGTAGCCAACTGTTGGTAACCACATGAAAGAGCCCAGGAGAATCCAGAAGAAACAAGTAAAACTTCCCATATGAATCCAGCCCAAATTGCTGACTCCCAGAATGGTGAATTAATAAACAATCATTTTGTTTTAAGCCAATAAATTGTAGGTGGAAGGATGTTGTTGCCCAACTATGGTTAACTGATTTACAAATCAACATAACCATTGAAACCTGCTTACAGTTATTGATATTTTTACAATCAAACCAATTTAGGAAAAATATAAGAGCAGTTAACTTTCACCAGGCAGGGACAGAAAACAAATTCTCATTCTAACTTCAAGAGTAAGTCAACTCTTGCCTTCTGTATAATATAGTCTCTAGGCTCCTGAATCATTTGCTCTCCCATAGAATAGCACCTGGTTCCACTACATTGAATATATTTGCTGACTGGTCTTGGTGATCAGGAAGTAGCAAGAATGCTTAATGCTTTAGTAAGATATGTGCATGATAAATAGTAGAAGATTAACTCCAAAATAATTCAGGACCTTGTCACATTAATGAAGATTCTAGAGATCTAGTGAATTGATGTCTATAGAGTGTTACCTTGTATAGTGGTTTGAAGCATGTTCTTAAACGTAATCCATTCCTGTGAGTGCAAACCCATCATAAATATGACTTTTTAATGAGGTTTCTTCAGTTAAAGTGTGTGTGGCCCAGCCAAATATAGATGGGTCTTAATCTTTTTCCTGGAGTCCTTGATAAGCAGAATGAATTCAGGCATGAGAGAAAGAAAGCCACAGGAAGCAAAAGCTGAAACAGAAGGAAAGGAAGAGACCAGGAGATGCCACCATATGCCTTGTCATGTGACAGAGGAACCAAAGATCATGGGCAGTCAGCCACTAGAAGGCCATAGTCTTCAGGGAGAAAGCATTGCCTTGATGGTGCCTTGATTTGGACATTTTCCCAGCCTCAAAACCATGAGTAAATAAATTTCCATTGCTTAACCTGACCCATTTCATGGTATTTTAACTTAGGAAATTTAAACACTTTGCAGTACCTAACACTAAGGAAAAGCACACTTAGCAGCTTCTGAATTTTGAAGGCAATATTTCCCACAGTTATGTATGCTACTCCAACCCATTTTTGAAGGTGGAGTCCATAGCAAAAGGGTTTTATAGCAAGTCCAGGGCATTATGACTCAGCATATCTCCTGGTGTTTTAAAAGAAAGCTATAGATGCATCTGCTGGTAGCAAATTTCTTTTTTAGAAATACTCATGGATTGGTACTGGAACTTCATAAAGATTAAATGCTTGTCCATAGAACCCCAAGTGACATGAAACCTGAGCAATTCACATTGAATTGGGAGTTGTTTGTTTCATCAGTCCATGAGCTTGGTTATGTATAACCAGAATCCATTAAAATGGAAATGGTAAATATGAGATAAGTACTGTGCAGGTCTGAAGGCACAAGGAGTTGCCATAGGTAAGTGACTCAAATACTCATGATATCTTCTCCCATGGCATTGCTGCAACCATCTAGGGTACCATGAAAATTTCCTATGTTTGGTGGGAAAAAAATAATGTCTTTGTTTAAAAATGTGTTTGAAATATAAGTTGTCATTAGTTTAAAGTTGTGTGCTGCTGATTTAAATGCCAACTCAAGAAAGGTTCAAAAAAAAAATAGTGAAAGGGAAATCCCACCAGAGGGATGTAAATCTGGATGTCTTTTTTTTGTGTGCCTGAAATAAAATGATCAAGGTTAAGTTATTATTTTTCATGAACCTTTTATCATTACTGCTTAGTAGTCTTGTTTTAGTTTGCCAGCTGCTAAAGCAAATACCATGCAATGGGTTGGCTTAACAACAGTAATTTGTTGGCTGATGATTTTGAAGCTAGGAGAAATCCAAAACTGAGGCATAAGTGAGGTGATGCTTTCTCCCCTCAAAATTGTGGTATTTTGGGACTGGTTGCTGGTGATCCTTGGTCCTTGCTTTCCTGTCAGATGGCAATGACATAGTGGAAACTTCTTTTCCACTTCTTTTCCACTCCTCCAGGTTCCACTGACCTCCAGCTTCTAACTGCTCCCCATGGCTTCTCTCTCTATGGCCTTCTCTATAAGGTCTCCGATAATAGAATTAAGGCCCATCTTGATTCAGACCTCATGTTATCCGAAGTAAGAAAATCGAAAGTGTACAATGGGCTTATACCCACAGGAATGGATTAAGATTAAAAACATGTTTTTCTGAAGTACATAACCTCAAGCCGCCAGAGGTCTCAATAAACAAACATCCAATGAATGACAGTCAGCCTCATTCCTCAGTCACCCTGGTTCTTACTCCACGGGCCATATGCAAAGTAGCCATGACAATAGAGAAGATATTCTGAATGAACACAACACCATGCACTTCTCACTAAAGCTGATTTATCTTTCACTACTGCTGAGTGTGGAACATGCCAACAGAAGAGGCCAACTCTGAACCTCCCCCACCCCCAGTATCCTCCACGGCTTTATTCCCCAAGTTGCCTAATGGTAACTTGTTAATTTTGGAAATTTTTCATGAAAGGAGCAGTGATATGTCCCCTCTGGAATAAATATCTCTTCTGGGTATGAGTTTACCTTTCCTGCTTTCATGTTTCTGCCACCACACCATCCAAGGACTTATGGAATGCATTCTTTGCCATCATAGTGTACTGCACAAATTCATACTTTCGCACAATAAATGGAAATGGGCCTAGGTCCATTGATCTTAATGAATATGTTATTACTCAGAGGTAGCTGACCTGATAGAAAAATGGAATAAATTTCCATAGGCTCAGTTACAGTACCTGATAAGAGAAAACACCCTGAAAATTTGGAGTGCCATCCTATTGGATGCAAAGCATGCTTTGATTAATTAACAAACATATGGCACGGTTTCTTCCACAGGCAGAGTACACACATATGAAGACCATTGTTTGGAAGTAGGAATAAATTTTTTAACAATCGGACCCATTAGTGTACTAAGTTTTGGGTTCTCATCCCTATAAACTTGAGCTCTACTGGTTCAGAGTCCTAAGTTCTCAATGGAGGAAGACTTTTTACCAGGGGCCATAAAAATGTTTCTTTTGAATTGGGAATTGAGACTGCTGTTAGATATTTTGGTCTAGTCTAAAAATATGTACATACATACATACATGCATGCATGCATACATGAATGAATGGATGAATGAATGAATGAATGAATGAATGAAAATAAGGAGCAAAAAAAAAAGTGGGGGGGAAACTACTGCGTTGTGAGACTTGGATAACTAATCCTGTGACTGATTCTGTTCCATAAGAGAACAGAACCTGCTTCTTCCAGGTAAAGAACACTGCCTTTCCCATAAAAAGTTGCTTTTGATTACATTCAAAATTGGAAATTTCGGGGAAAGATTGGGTGGTGGGAGCAAAGGAGAAGCCAGGGTATGTCCCCCAGACCTTTCTGCTTCCAGTGGTTCTCTGGTATTGTGTCTCATCTGTGGTTTCCAGCTCCCATTCTGCAGTTATCTGCTGAAGATTCAGTTTCTGCTCTTGAATTCTGTTGGCTTTTTCATTAGATGATGGAGACATCCTGAAGTTGCTAATCTCTGAATTGACATACTTTTCACTGTCTGCATCTCCTAACATTTTTCAAAACCAGAACCCTATATTAAATTTCACCAACTCAACTATCTGGCATGGGCTCTGTTTTCCTGTCTAAAACCTTCCCAATATAGAATAAGATGTAGGAGACCTCTTCCTTAAGCAATCAACTCATTCTTTAACTTTATCCAGTGCCTTGAAGTTGGTATTGGCTAATTGTCTATGTTGTAGTAGAACCAGTGTTTTGCTTCCCAATTTTCAAATGATCCTTTTGTGTCTGCTGGCTTGGCAGGGGACCCAAAGGGGGCAGAAAGATGAGTGCTAGAAATAAGGGACCCAAAACTAACCTCAAACCCTTCATGTTAGGCTCCCTTTAAAAATGATGGTTATGAAGTGACACAGAAAATTTCCTAAGACATGATGTTCAGTGGAATAAAAGAGAATAAGTATACAACATAATTCTAACTACTCTAAGAATAAGTTATGTATAAATAAACCTAAAACTTATGTATAAAATAAACCTAAATGGAAATATACCAAAATGTCACCATGTAGAATTATAGTTAGTATTTGATACTTCAATTACTTTTCACATTTCTTCCTAATGATTATGTTACTTTGTGCCATATTCAAATAAAAATACAATGATAGATGCATTCAGCTTTTCAATAAAGTTTATTATATATAATTAACTATATTTTCAGAAGAATTTTCGATATATTCTTTGAATTTTCTTAAAAAATGATCATGTTACAGAAATATTTTAACCATATCAATTTGTAAAAGTAAAAACTTATAATTTATACTACTTGATTTTCACACAATTTGAATAAATCCTACTCAAATTTTTAAATTATCACTAAATTTGTATTATATATAGTATAGATTTTTAGGATTTTATACCAGTTAAAATAACTAATTTTCCATATTGCCTTCTGAAGAGGTACTGAAGTATGCAAAATTTTTGGCTATGAAATCTATGTGTCACAAAATAATCAATTTTTTTTCATTTCACAGTTATGCTTTTATAGAAGAGCCACACTCATAGCTAAGAATTCAATACAGGTTCTCTAAAGAGAGTATTCTTTATTAGACCAAAATGAAAATTTCTAGCTCTGAGAATGACCTCTTTATCCCAAGTACTGTATGTAGTATTTTAAAGTTTCATAAAATAATAATGTACAATAAAATAATTTTCCTTGCTTCATATAAATTTCATAATATATTTTGAGTGACTCAGTGTTAGAGAATAGTTATTCTTATATTTTAGGTATGAAATTTAAAAGTGTATTTACTATAGAGAAAGTACATGATTTATTTTATGGTAGCATTTCTCCAACTACTTAGAGAAAATAAATATACACAGAGGAGTGTTTTTTTAAAGCCATGTATATACCAAGAAACTAATATTGTAATGTGTTTTTCTGCCACCCAGTAAAATGCCTAATCAATACAAATTGTACCACTTTCTAGAGATGGCATTCAGTCGAATTGGAATGCAAAGCCTAGTCTAATATTCAGAATAAATATTGATATAACTTTGAAATGAAAAATGATGGAGAACATACCACATGTTGCTTTTTGGCAGTTGGTAAAGTACAGAATAAGAATCATTATTTACAGTCCCTTTCCCTATCTCACATATATACAAAAACACACACAAAGCACATACCACACGCATAAGCATAGCCAAGAGAATTTAATTGCATTAATTTACAAAACTCAACATTTCAGATTTTAAAAATTTCTTCTTCAGAACTGCATTTTCTGAAAATATTCTAATTGGCTTGAACAGTTAAGATGTTAATTTTGCTTAACAAATTTTCAACCCAGAGGACTTTATATTAATCTACCTAGATTAGAAACCATTTATTAGACTCAAACTGTTGGAAGACCAGATTATTGGAGAAATAGAATGCCAAGATAAGAAAATGAATAACCTTAGTAGAAACAAAGCAAATAAGAGTTGCCAATGCCTTGTTATTTGTATAGAAATTGTTTCTTTTCTGAGTGTTTGCTTCTTACTCTACAATTATTTTTTAATTTTCATTTGGCTATAAAAAATAATTGATATCTTGAATCTTATGTTACAGTTTGAACTGAAGCCTGGGGAATGTATTGGTATATTTTTGCTCTGTTCATGGTTAGTTGAATATTTTCAAATATAATTTTCAGAAGAGACAAAATAGATTTGAAAATGAAAATACATGCTCAGTGTTATATATGAGTGAATTAAATTCTATTATGCATTGCTGCATAACAAACCACTGCAAAACTGAGCAGTGTAAAACAGTAATTGTAGGTCAGAAATTCAGATAAGGGAGTGTGAATTCAGAATACTTCTCTCTTTGATGTCTGAGACCCAGGCAGTATGAACAGCCCTAAATGGGCCACATTATCCTCATGGTAAAGGAAAGGATTAAGAAATGTGGCAATGCATGCTGTAATTCATTAACCATCTGCTCAGTGTTGTTCACATGCCATTGGGCAAATCAAGTCCCACTAGGGAGGTGTTTTATACTCCTGCCACAGGAAGGACTGCAATACACAGGCGATGGGCAGGAATGAATGGTCATTTTAAGTGTGTGTGTGTGGGGGGGTGGTTGGCTAGAAATAGAATCAATCCCAATTTTGTAAAATCTCTTCATGTAATCCTGTAGATCATATGCATAGCTTTGGGGTCCACAATTCTAGATTTGATATCTGAACTAACTCAAAAAATCATTAATTATATTTTACAAAGCATTTTTCTCTCAGTCAGGTCAATTGTCTTTCTAAATGATATCCATAAATTCTTAAGTATATCTTTGTTAACAAAAACAATAGTGTAAAAATTATAAATCTTTCAGAATGGAAAACAATGACTTGCCAATCTCTGCACTCACTTTCCAGAACAAACTGACAATTACCAAATATCTCAGAGCACTGCAGATTTACAGTTTACATGTTTACATATTTACATGTTTATGCAAATATTTATTTCTCACTACTTACTTCAATTACAGCTGCTTATTCCCAAAAAGTGGTTGTTTCAAATGAAGGGGGATTGGGCACTGTAAGAATGAAGCATGTCAGTCTCCCTGAGAGTGTGAGTAACAACAGAAATGGAAAGTATTCTTCACATTGAATAATGACAAGTTAATGAAAGACACCAATATGAGGTTGTCCACAATATTATTTGGTTATCATTAACAAATCACATTATCTTCCCCTTCCCTCTATGAAAACCAGTCTCCTGCAACAAACTACATGGCAAATTCTTTTGACAGAAGGCAATTCCTTTTCTCCATTTCCTCCTTAACTCTGTAATGAAATCCTAATGAATACTAAAGGTCTCTCTGTGTAGTACAATAATCATCTATTGTATTACTGATTGAAAAGAATTTGCTGCATATTCAGAGTGATATAAAGGATCTGATTTTCAAACAAATAGTTTTGATAGGCAGATTCAGGACATATCTAAATTGTATTTAATTATGCTCCTGTGTAGCATTCTTTTAACAGATTTTCACATGTCAAGTTATCTTTAATAACTATTTAAGAACTATTCTAATGTGTAGAGTCTATTTCCTGATTAGTTACATCTGTTTTAATACTATTTCTACATATCAGTACTCTGGGAATAATGGCATGATGGTAGTTTAGTAAGTCAAAATATTGTCCTAAATAAAACTTTTAGGGATAATGTTTTGAAACATGTATGCCTATAGGGAGGGTGTCCTACTAGCATTAATTTGATGGCCTTTCTAAAAATGAAAATATGTTGGTTTTCATTCACTTTCAATTGCCTTCAGGTTTAAAATCAATTTTGCAAAGGAAACTTACACATATTATGAAAAATGCTATTTCAAGTGAGTTTCTTATGGCATCCCAAACAAATGAATGACTTGCTATAGCAAAGAGCTTAAGGCCAATACCTGAACACTTCTAAACATATTTCATTCTTTGTGCTCACTCTACCAAATCTTTACAATGTTAGCAGAAAAAAATATGTGCCTGCATGCAAAAGTTTTTATCCAGAAGGGGAAAAAAAATGATTTTTAAAAGTTAAATTTCAAATAAATTCAGTTGGAGAATATAGACACACGGCACATAGCTAACAGGTCCTGGAAAGTTTGGGCCTTATTGTATTCCAAGTCTTTATAGTGCTGTAGCCTCAAAATATAATTTCCTCAAATTTTCACCTTTAGCATTATTTCCATTTGTATCAGTTCCTTTCTCTAATCCCTTTTCTACCTTACTTTTGACTTTCCTTTTCTCTGCCCTGTCTTAGAAGCCTGCCTTTGTCTCATAACAATCACAATATTTCACAAGGCTTAGTGGAAAAACAAAACAAGATATGTTCCCCAACAGAAAAAGGCCTTTGAATTGTACTGCTTGGCTTTACACATTTTTTAAATTTCTTTAATTTGGTAAATGGTTGGTAGATTGTGTTTGAGTTTGGTTATTAGTAAATGGTATTAAGATATCATTTTAACTTAAATATTTTGCAAATTTTTATAACAGAAGTGGTGAACTTACAGAACAATCATGTGTAAAATAGAGTTCCCACATACCAGCCTGTTATTAACACCTTGCATTGGCACTGTACATTTGTAACAATTGATGACAGGACATTTTACAATTATATTATTAAATATAACCCATGGTTTAATTTAGGGTTCACTGTGTTGTGCAGTTCCATGTATCTTTTTCTTTTATTCTGGTAAAATATACAATTTAGTATTTCCCCTTTTAACTACTTCAAATATATAATTCAGTGCTGTGAATTACATTCAAATGTTGGGCTTCCATCAACACCATCCATTACCAAAACTTTTCCATCATCCAGATAGAAACTGTACAATTTAAGCCTAAATTTCCCATTCCCTATCCATATCCTCTCCCCTGGTAACCTATATTCTAGATTCTGATGCTATGAGTTTTGCTTGTTCTAATTATTTCATAACAGTGAGATCATACAATGTTTGTCATTTTGTGTTTGGCCTCTTTTACCCAACATGAAGGTTAATCCATGTTGTTGTTGTTGCATGTTGCAGACCTGCATTCCTTTTCACAACTGAATAGTTCCTTGCCTGCATATACAACATTTTGTCTATCCATTTATCAGTTGAATGGACAATTGGATTGCTTTCATCTTCTGGTAATTATGAATAATGTCACGATGAGCATCAGTATGCAAAGACCTGCTCAAGTCCCTGCTTTAAATTTTTTTGTTATATATCTAGAAGTGGGATTGTTGGGTCATAAGGTAGTTCTAGGCATAACTTTCTGAGGAAATGCCAAACTCTCTTCCACAGCAGCTGCACCATTTTACATTCACACCAGCAATGAGTGAGAATTTCTATTTCTCTATTTCATTTCCCATACTTGTAATTTTCCATTTTTTTAATAGTAGCCATTCCAATAAGTGTTAAATGTTATCTTGCGGTTTTGATTTGCATTTCCCTAGTGACTAATGATGTTGAGTATCTTTTCTTGTGTTTTATGGTCATTTGTATATCTTCCTTGGATAAATATCTATTCAAATTTTTGCCCTTTTTAATTTGTATAGTTTGCCTTTCTGTTGTTGTAGGATTTTAAAAATTATATTCTGTATATTAAAAGCTTATCAAATATGTGGTTTCCAAATGTTTTCTCCCATTGTGTAGGATGTCATTTTATTTTCACGATAAATTCATTTGGTGTTCAAAAGTTTTTAATGTTGATTATGTTTATGTATTTATTTTTTCTTTCATTGCTTGTGCTTTGGCTCCAAAGTCTAAGAAACCATTGCCTAACACAACATCCTGAAGATGCCTTCCTATGTTTTCTTCAAGGAGTTTTATAGGTCTGGCTCTTATATTTACACATTGATCTATTTTGAGTTGCTTTTTCTATATGATGTGAGGTAGAGTTACATTCTCTTTCTTTTCCAAATGGAAATGATTCTGTTTTGCCAGCACCATTTTTTAAGTGAAACTTTATTTCAAATTCAATAAACGAAAAGAAAAGAAAAGAGAAAAAAGAGAAGAAAAGAAAGGAAAAGAAAAAAGGCAACTCAACAAGTTATGCAAACATGACTCTTAAAAATTCCATCCAGGCACTTTTATCCCATCTAATTCCAACTACTAACTAAATTGTTCCTCTCATATTCAGAACGATATATATATTAGCTAAACAACATAGTCAATGTTTCCCTACTAATGAAAAATAAAATGAAGAAGAGAAAAAATGCTTAATCATATTCATATCTTGCAAATCCAAACCCCATATTCTTCTTTTACCTTTAACATTAATATAGTACCAATTTCGATTTTGGTACAAAAACATTACAATTTGTTAACTATAGTCCATAAATTATATTAGCTATATGTTCCCTTTGTATCACCACATTCTTATCACCTTCTAGTAAAATAACATTCATGTATATATATTATTAGCCCCAATCCTCTCTACTGCCACAATCATTTTTATATATTTCTTAAATTATCTCCCAGCTGTCCTCCAACAAACATTAATCTCCCTAGTCATTTCACCAAAAACCACATCCATAAATCACCAGTTTTGTTAAACTCATTATAATGTTATCAAGTCCATCCATTACCACATATTTGTATTTGACCTTATTAAACAATCTACATATATCCAGCATCATCACCCCTTTCTCATCCCACATTCCACTCCCACCAACAACTTTCACTTCATAGTCCAACTCCATAAGGCTACTCTTTGTCTTTAGTTCATATTAATGAGCACATACAATATTTGTCTTTTTGTGTCTGGCTTATTTCACTCAACGTAATATCATCACGGTTCCTCCATGTTGTCATGTGCTTCACAGTTATTTTCTTCTTACTGCTGAATAATATTCCATTGTATGAATATACAACATCTTGTTTATCCATTCCTCAGTTGATGGACAATTAGGGTGTTTCCATCTTTTAGCAATTGTGATTATTGCTGCTATGAACATTGGTGTGCAAACACCTGTTCATGTCCTTGCTTTACATTCTTCCAAATATATTCCTAGTAGTGGGACTACTGAATCATATGGAAGTTCTATATTTGGTTTCCTGAGGAACTGCTAAATCATCTTCCACAGAGGCTGCACCATTTTACACTCCCACCAAAAGAAAAGGACTGTTCCTATTTCTCCACATCTTTTCCAGCACTTGTAGTTTTCTTTTTTTATTTTAATAATGGCCATTCTATGAGATGTGAGATGATATCTAATTGTAGTTTTGATCTGCATTCTCCTAATAGCTAGTGATGCTGAACATCATTTCTTGTGTCTTTGGGGCATTTGTATTTCCACTTCAGAAAAATGTCTACTTAATTCATTTGCCCATTTTTTAATTTTGTTGCTTGTCATTTTGTTGATAAGCTGTGTGATCTCTTTATGTAGCATGGATATCAATCCTTTATCATATGTAATTTCCAAAGATTTTTTTCCCATTGAGTTGGTCATCTTTTCACCTTCTTAACAAAATGATTTGAAATAAGCAAGTATTTAATTTTGAGGCAGTCCCATTTATCTAATAATTTTTCTTTTGTTGTTTGTGCTTTGGGTATAAGGTCCCAGAAGCCACCCCAAAAGAACAAATCTTGATGTTTCCCTACATTTTCTTCTAGGAGTTTAATGGTTCTAGTTTTTTATATTTAGATCCTTGATCTATTTTGAGTTAATTTTGCATAAAGTGTGAGATAGGAGCCTGCTTACTTTCTTTTAGATATGGATCTAGTTTTTAAGCACCATTTGTTGAATAGGCTGTTCTGCACCAACTTAGTGAGTTTGACAGTCTTGTGAAAAATTACTTGACTATAGATATGAGAGTCTATTTCTGAATTCTTGACTCAATTCCATTGGTCAATCTATCTTTATGGTAGCACCATGGTGTTTTTACCACTGGAGCTATATAATATGCATTAAAGTCTGAAATTGAGAGTCCTACAATTTCATTCCTCATTTTTAATGTACTTTTGGCTATTTGGGGATACATAACCTTTCAGATATATTTGATAATTGGTTTTTCCAAATTTCCAAAGAAGAGTATTGGAATTTTTATGAGGATTGGGCTAAATCTGTGGATCAGTTTGGATAGAATTGCCATCTTAATGATAATTAGTCTTCCAACCCATTAACACAGAATAGACTTCCATTTATTTAGGTAATCTTTGGGTTTTTTTAGCAATATTTTATAGTTTTCTGAATACAGGTACTTTACATCTTTGGTTAAATATATTTCTAAATATTTGATTCATTCAGTTGCTATTATAAATGGATTTTTCCTGAAATTCTTCAGATTGCTCATTAGTTCTTTATAGAAACACTACTGATTTTTGCATATTAATCTTGAATCTCACCACTTTGCTGAAATTGTCTATAAGTTTAAATAGTTTTGTTATGGATTTTTCAGGATTTTCTGAGCTTAAGATCATATCTTCAGTGAATAACAGAAGTTTTACTTCCTTTTCTATGTGGGTGCCTTTTATTTCTTTTTCTTGATGAATTGCTCTAGCTAGAACATCTAGCATCATACTGAATAAGAGTGGAGAGAGTGAGCAACCTTGTCTCATTCCCAATCTCAGTAAGAAAGCTTTCAGTTTTTCTCCATGTAGTACAATGTTAGTTTTGTGTTTTTCTTATATGCACTTTATCATATTGAGAAAGTTTCCTTCTATTCTTACCTTTTGGAGTGATTTCTATCAAGAAACAAATTTATATTTTGTCAAATGCCTTTTCTGCATCTACTGAAATGTTTGTGTGATTTTTCTTCTTCAGTTTATTATTGTGATGTTTTATACTGATGAATTTTCTTATGTTGAACCACCCTTGCATACTTGGCATAAAGCCCACTCGATCTTTATGTATAATTTTTTAATGTGTTTTTGGATTCTATTTGCAAGTTTCTTGCTGATGATTTTTGGATCTATATTCATTAAAGAAATTGGTTTGCAATTTTCTTTTTTTGTAATATTTTCATTTGGCTTTGGTATTAGATTAAAGTTAGCTTCATAGAATAAATTTGGTAGTGTTCCTTCCTGTTCAATTTTTTGGAAGAGTTTGAGCAAAGTTGGCATTAGATCTTCTTTAAATTATTTGTATAATTCACCTATGAAACCATCTGGTCCTGGGCTTTTCATTTTGGGGAGATTTTTGGTGACTGTTTCAATTTCTTTACTTGTGATTAGTTTGTTGAAGTCTTCTACATCTCCTAGGATTAGTGTGGTTTGTTCATTTGTTTCCAGAAATTTGCCATTTCATCAATGTTGTCTAGTTTGTTAGCATGTAGTTTTTCAAAGAATCCTTTTATGGTCTTTTCTTTCTGCTGGGTCAATCATAATGGCATCCTTCTTAATTTTTTATTTTTTTTATTTGCATCTTCTCTTTTTTCTTTGTTAACCTAGCTAAGGGTTTATCAATTTTCTTGATCTTCTTGAAGAACAAACTTAGTTCTGTTGATTTTCTCTATTGATGATTTTTTATTCTCCTCTTCATTTATTTCTACTCTAATCTTTATTATTTCTTTCCTTCTCTTGCTTCGGGAATGGTTGCGGTTCTTTTTCTAGTTCCTCCAGGTGTGCACTTAGGTCTTTGCTTTTAGCTCTTTCTTCTTTTTTAATGTAAGCATTGAGGGCTATAAATTTCCCTCTCAGCACTGCCTTTTCTATATCCCATAAGCTTTTTTTTATATTTATTGAAATATATCAATATATCACTCATACATAAACATACATAAACAATAAGTGTATAATATTTGTGAACTCACAAACCAAACATGCATAACATCAAACAAATATATATAACATCTCACCCTACCACCAATAACTTGCATTGTTTTTAAACTTTTTAAGCTAATGATTAAAGAGCATTGTCAAAATATTACTACTACAAAAAGTAGTTTTCCCCTAACCAATCCAATTGTTATTGTTTTTATATCATTTATATATGAACGTACATAAACAATTAGGTGTATAGTAAAGTTGTGAACTTACAAAGCAAACATGCATGCCATCATACAGGGGTCCCATTCATCAACCCTCCACCAACACCTTGCATTGTCATGAGACGTTTGTTACAAACTATGGAAGAACACTGTCAAAATATTACTACTAATCATAGTCCTTATCTTACATTTGCTGTGTTTTTCCCAACCCACCCTATTATTATTTTTTAAATATATTTTTTATGACAGAAGTTGTAAATTTATAAAACAATCATGCACATGTGCAGAATTCCCAAACAACATCCCTCCATCAACACACCACAATGTGGTGTGTCATTTGCTACAGATAAAATAATATCATCTGATTGTTACCATGTCCATAGTGTACATTTGGCTCACATTTTCCATACTGCCTCACTATCAACACAGTACACCTTTAGCATAGATGCATGAATATTATTACTAATAACCACAGTCCATAGGTCACTCCAGCTGTATTTTTCCCATGCTTCTCCACATTCCCATCACCCTGCAGTAGTGATATACATTTGTTTTAGCTAACAAAGGACATTCTTGCATCTGTACCATCAACCACAATTCTCACCCACCTCCTGGTTTACTGTGCTATCCAGTGCCCAGATTATTCTCAAGCATTCTGTCAATTGGCATTTACATAACTAGACTACCATTTTCAGTCACATCCCCATTTATACACTAGCTGTTACTCACTGTGTTACCAACCACTCTATACATTTCCACAATTTTACATTAAAGCTAATTAAAATTTCTACATATGCTGGGCCACTCTTCTTACGGTGTGCACTCTTTGCATGGATAGTGACTGGCCTCCACAGGATTGGCTGGTGATTTCCTGGTGAGGCTGGCTCAGGTCCCTGCAGCTTCTTCCCTGCTGGAGGTGGCACTGGGGCCTAGGCTAGACTTGCAATATGATCTGGATGAGAAGAAGCTGGTCTCCAACAGCACTGGGATTTTCAGTCTGGCCCGCTTCCCCTTGTGTCAGGTATAGAATTAAGATGGCAGTTCCTGGCCTCCTTCCAACTTGGACAGGCTCAAGCTTTAGCTGTTTTCAGGATTATACTGTAGCCCTCTGAGTTTCCTCATCAATACCTGAATTGATGCCCAGCCATCTCTTCCTTCCCCTTTTTGGGGAAGTGGAGCTTTCAATTCCAGCCACGGAACAGTTCCCGAGGCGGCTTCTGCCTCCAGCGGTGGATGGGCACCGGCCTCCAGAGGTGAAGCACTCTACTTAAGAGTCTTCTCTGCAGATGGGCAGTCTCCTTCCACTCCTTCAAAGATGTTGTAGGATGCTCCTCTGGTCTCCTGGAGCCCTCAAACATGTGCTTCAGCCAGCTTCAGAGAGCTCTGGGTGAATGCTAACTGCCCTGTAGCAGGAGCTGACTCTAGAGCTCCTTACTCCACAGCCATCTTGCTGGTTGTCCTATCCCATAAGTTTTGATATGTTGTGTTCTCATTTTCATTTGTCTTGAAGTATCTACTGAATTTTTTTTGCAATTTTTTCTTAGATCCACTAATTATTTAAGAGTATTCTTAATTTCCTTATATTTTTTTAATTTTCCCTTTTTCCACATGTTAATAATTTCCAACTTTACTTCATTATGATCAGAGAAAGTGTTTTGTATAATTTTAATCTTTTTAAATTTATTGAGATTTGACTTATGTCACTGCATATATTCTTTCCTGCAGAAAGATCCATGAGAACTTGAGAAGAATGTATATCCTGCTGTTTTGAGGTATAATCTCTATAAATATCTGTTAGGTCTAGTTCATTTATCATATTATTCAAGCTCTCAGTTTTGTTTTTATCCTCTGTCCAGATGGTCTATCTAATGTTGAGTGTGGAGTGTTGAAGTCTCCACCTATTATTGCAGAGACATCTATTTCTCTCTTCAGTTTTGCCCTTGTATGTCTCAGGTATTTTGGGGCATCTATGTTAGGTGCATAAACATTTATTATTGTTATTTCTTCTTGGTGAATTGTCCCTTGTATTAACATATAGTAACCTTCTTCATCTCTTGTAACAGTTTTGCATTTAAAATGTTTTGTCTGATATTAGTATCACTACACCTGCTCTTTTTTTTTTATTGCTATTAACATGGGATATCTTTTTCCAATATTTCACTTCCCACCTGATTGTATTCTTGCATCTAAGGGGAGTTTCTTGTAGAAAACAAATAGATGGCTCATTTTTTTTAATCCTTTCTATAAGTCTATGTTCTTTAATTGGGGAGTTCAATCCATTAACATTCAATGCTACTACTATAAATTTGTTACTTTGTCCATTTTATTCCTTCACTTTCTGTTGTTATATCATACTATTGATTGTCTTTTAATCCTTTTAGTTTCTCTAACTTATGTTCTTCATTTATACACCTTTTTTACAATGCTCTCACTCTTCTCTTTTCCTATTAGGCTGTAAAACATCCTTTAATATCTCTTATAGATTCAGTCTTTTGGTAACATACTCTCTTACTTTTTGTTTGACTGTAAAAACTATAAAATCACCTTCTTTTCTGAAGGATAGTTTTGCCAGATAAAGAATGCTTGGCTGGCAGTTTTTCTCTTCCAGTACCTTAAATGTATTGTACCACTGACTTCTTGCATTCACGGTTTCTGATGAGAGATTGGCACAGAGTTTAATAGAGGCTCCCTTGTAAGTAATACAATGCTTTTTTCTTACTGTTCTCAAAATCCTCTCTATCTTTTGCCTTTTACATTATGAATAGTATCAGTGTAGGTCTAATCAGGTTTATTCTGTTTGGAGTATGTTGTTCTTCTTGAATATTGATATCCCTGTCTTTCAAAAGAGTTGGGAAGTTTTCAGTCATTATTTTCTCAAAAATTCTTTCTACCCCTTTTCCATTCTCTTCTCCTTCTGGGACACATATAATGCATATATATTTGTGCATTTCATGTTTTCGTTCAGTTCCCTAAGGCCTGTTCAATTTTCTTTTGCATTCTTTTTTCTGTCTTTTCTCCTATCTTTTCAAGTTCAAATGTTCTGTTTTTGAATTCACATATTCATTCTTCTAACATTTCAATTTTACTGTTATATGTGTCTAATGTATTTTTAATCTCACCCATTGTGTCTTTCATTCCCATAAGCTCTGTTACTTTTATTGCAGGCTTTCAAATTGTTCTTTATGCTCACACACTGTCATTTTAATATCCTATACCTCTTTAGTCATAATTCCCTTCATCTCCTTAAATTGATTAAGGAGATGTGAACATCATTTATTAGTTGTCTTACATCCTGTGTCTCATTTGGATTGGCTTGTTCCTTTGGTTGGGCCATATCTTCCTGTTCTTTAGTATTGTTATCTTTTGTTGATACCTAGGCATCTGATTATGTTAGCAATTTTGCTCCTTTGATCAATTTCTTTCTCATGGCTGGTGGTTTCATTTTACAGTGCTTTGATTTTTAGTTTCATTTTTTCCAAAACTTTAATATTGTCCTATTTAAGTCATCAAAACAGGAACAGGAAACCACTAATGGAGTCCAACTAGATCTCCATGACTGGGAAAGAGTTAAAAGAAACCAACCTGTCTTCCTTCCCTTTCCTTACTGGCCAGCAAATGGCGTTCCTCAGCAAACCGTTCCACAGAGATGAATTCTTCCATTTCTGCTAACTCTTCTGAACCAGCAAGTTATGGTAGTTATATTTGCCAAAGAGAAACCACATTCAGCCCTGCACTGCACCCTCCCTCCTCCCAGGAGAAGAATTTGGCATTTCCCCCTCTCCATTGGCTGCTCAGCTGCAGATTTTACCAAGGCTGTTTGCCTCATTAGGTGAGTGTGGGCAACATTCCTAGCCACCAGGGTATCAACACACAGATTTCTCTTTGGTGTCTATGTCTCTCTGTCCCCAGTCCCACTCACATGATGCATGTGGCACTCTTCTGGATTGCAATTCCCCAAAGTAGCTCTCTCAGACAACCTCCACATGATCTCTCCTGTTTTGCAAGAGGGCTTCACCTTGCCTGAGCTACCATAATGCCATCTTCCCCCAGCACCATTTTTTGAGGAGACTGTTCTTTCCCAATTGGGCAGTCTTTGTCCTCTTGTCAAAAATCACTTTGACCATAAATGTGAGAGTTGATTTCTGAACTCTCAATTCTACTCCATTATTCTACATGTGCATATGCCAGTACAATGCTGTTTCTTTTATTTTGTTTTGTTTTGTTTTTTAGGAGGTAATGGGGGTTGAAACCAGGATCTCACACATGGAAAGCAGGCACTCAACCACTGAGCTACATCTGCTCCCCAATGAGAGTTTTTTTACATGTGTTTGTTTGTTTTGTTTTTAGGAGATCCTGGAGATTGAACCCAAGACCTTGCACATAAGAAACAGGTGCTCAATCACTTGAGCTA
This sequence comes from Dasypus novemcinctus, assembly GCF_030445035.2. Lineage (NCBI taxonomy): Eukaryota > Metazoa > Chordata > Mammalia > Cingulata > Dasypodidae > Dasypus > Dasypus novemcinctus. Next base: position 55,008,547 of record NC_080684.1, on the reverse strand, counting down.
CATCTGCTTCCCATCTGTTTTTATTACTGTGGCTCTATAATAAGTTTAAGATCAGGAGTACCAATTCTCCAAATTCATTCTCCTTTTTCAATATGTTTTTGGCTATTCAGGGCTTCTTACCCTTCTATATAAATTTGATGATTGGCATTTCCATTTCTGCAAAGATAGTTGTTAAAATTTTCATGGGGATTGCATTGAATCTGTAAATCACTTTGGGTAGGATTGACATCTTAATAATATTTATGCTTCCAATCTATGAACATGGAATATCCTCACACTTATTTATGTCTTTTAGCAATATTTTGTAATTTTCTGTGGGCAAATCCTTTACACCCTTGGTTATGTATATTACTAGATATTTGACTCTTTTCAGTTGCTATTGTAAATTGAACTATTTTCTTCTTCGTCAATCAATCATGATTAATATATAGAAATGCTATTGACTTTGAGTGTTGTTTCTGTACCCATCATTGTGCTGAATTCATTTTTTGGCTCTAGGAGCTTTGCTGTTGATTTTTCAGGATTTTCTGTATATAGGATCATATCATCTGCAAATATGGATGACTCCATCATCTGTCTGCTTGTTGTCTGCTCTTCTTCTTTAGGGGGAATCAAGAACCAAACCCAGAATCTCCCATGAAGGAGGTGAGTGCCCAACCACTGCTTGAGCCATTTCCACTCCCTGCTGGTTCCATCACCTGCTGGTTGTGTTGTCTGCTGGTTGTGGTATCTACGTGTTATGGCATCTGCTCATTATAACAGTGAAGCATCTGCTGGTTGCAGCATCTGCTCGTGGCAGTTACAGCATCTGCTTGTTGCAGCATCTGTTCACTGCAGAGGTTGCAGCATTGTTTGTCTTCTATAGGAGGCACCAGGAAATGAACCAGGATCTCCCATGTGTGAGGTGGATGCCCAATTGCTTGAGTCACATCCCTATTTTCTCAGGACTGCATGTTTGGCATCACTTAAGTTTTGGTATCTTGTAGTATGGTTTTCATCTGCCTCAAGATTTTTGCAGATTTCCCATATTATTTCTTCTTTAACCCACTGATACTTTAAAATTATGTGTTTAATTTTCACAATATCTTTGAATTTTCTCTCTCTCCATTTTTTATTGGTTTCCAGCTTCATTCCACTGTGGTCAGAGAAGAGACATTGTATGAATTTGAAATTTTTAAAATTTATTGAGACTTGTTTTGTGACATAAGATATAGTCTATCTTGGAAAACGGTCCATGTGTATGTGATAACAATGTGTATATTAGTGTTGTAAGGTGAAGTGTTCTTTATATGTCTGTTAGATTTAGTTGGTTTAGAGAATCATTTAAGTCTTGCATTTCTTTATTGGTTTTCTATCCAGACATTCTAACCATTATTGAAAGGGGTATATTTCATTTTACTGACACAAATAGTGGGGCTTCTGAGCACTCTGGAGACATCCAGATACTATGGCAGGGCTGACAGCTCAAGAGTTTGGCACCCTGACAATGAGCCCTACTTTGGAGTTTATGCTTCCCAGTGTGACAGAGTTGGACTCAGTCGTGGTTTCCCTACACATGGCTCTTCTGCTTCTTCTGTTTGAGCCTGTAGTTTGTACTAGAGTTGATAGGTTTATGTACAAGAGACTTAAATCTTTGGGCTTTCCATGTGCCAGTCAGGCCCTGAATCTCAACAGAGTTATAATACCTACTCTCAAGGTCATTGGACTCACCCAGAACAACTAACACGGAAACAATGATGGATAATGACCATCTCAAGGAATGGAACAGAGAGAGTCTACAGCTGTAAGATAGTCCCATCCATTTGCACCATGAGATCTAAGCCCTCTCTCATTAGAGGCAGAGTGGGCACCACCATCACAGAATCTTCAGGATTGGGGAATGAATGATGGACTAGAGTATACTTACATGTATTCTACATTAGACTCACTGTAATTTTAGCAATGGAAGAACTTTTTTCATTGATGTGGAGGCAGTGACCACTGGAAGTTCTGAGGGAAGGGAGAGGTAAAAAATAATTTCAACATGAGGGAATTTTGGGGACTATGGAATTGTCCTGAATGACATTACAATGACAGATACAAGCAATTATATATCTTGTCATAAATTACAAAATTGTTCAGGAAAGAATTTAAACTATAATGTAAACTATGATTAACACTTAATGGCAATGCTCCAATAGGTGTTCATCAATTGTAACAAATGTAACAAACTAATGAAGGATGTTGCTAATGTGGGAAAATGTGGAAAGTATAGGGAGTGGGGCATAAGGGAATCTCCTAATTTTTTTATGTAGTATTTATGTAATCTAAGTATCTTGTTAAAAAATAAAATAAAGAAGTAAAACAAGCAAATGAAAGTTTCCTGCCATTAATGTAGACCAATCAGTTTCTTCCTTAAAAATCTATCAGTATTTGCTTCATATATTTTGGTGATCTGCACAGATATATAATTATTCCTTCCACATCACAGGGGTAGGGGTGCAGTGCCCCCATGATCTTGAATATCTGCATAAAATTTGTCAGTCCTTTTGTACCAAAAATGAAGTCTGATTTTTTCATTTTTTTTAATGGGGTGTTTACACTACATTCTTATAAAATTCAGAACATAGGCAATATTATACAATACTACACATATATTTTATGCATTTCTGAGTTTCTAAACTTCTTCCATGTCATCTGCTGGTCTTCATATTTCAACTGCAGCTTCTGCAAAACTGCCCCAAAATTTCCATTTAATTTCTTATGCCAACCCACGATATATATATTTTGAAACCATGATGGGGAAAGTCATAATGTGGAAGGGTTAACTATATATATGTAATTGTTACCCCTTTTTGTTGAATTGTTCCCTTTATCAGCATATAATAGTTGTCTTTTTCCCCATAAGAGTTTTTGGCTTAAAGTTTGTTTTACCTGATATTAGTGTAGCTAACCCAGCTCTCTTTTGGTTACTACTTGCATAATATATTTTTTCCATCCTTTCACTTTCAACCTAGTTATGTCTGAATTTAAGGTAAGTCTCTTATAAACAGCATATAGTTGGATCATTCTTTTTTATCGATTCTGCCAATCAGTGCCTTTGGAGAGTTTAATCCAGTTACATTCAAAGTCACTGTTAATAATCAAGGTCTTTTTCTGCCATTTTGGTAATCATCTCTGTAAGTTTTATAATTTTTTTGTCCCTCAATTTTTCTATTAATGCCTATTTGCATATTTATTTTCTCTAATGCACCATATTTAGCCCTTCTTTTCTCTACCTGGTTATATTTTTCATAGATTTCTTTGTGGTCTGCATGGTTTTAAAATTTAGTATCCTAAATAGATAACAATCATTCAATTTGATACCAACTTGACTTCAATAACATACACATACAATGATCCTATATGCTTCTGGGCTGCCACATGTTTTGTAATGGTTATAAATTATAACTTTGTACATTGTATGTCCAAAACCATAGGTATATCCTTACTTTTTATGTATTTGCATTTTACCACATGTAGGAGGAAATGTTATTAGTTACCAAAAATGCAATAATACTGATATTTATAATTACCCAAATGGTTACCTTTGCAAGAGGTCTTTATTTGTTTGTTCTACTTTGAACCACTGGTTAGTGTTTTTCTTTTCAGTCTGAAGAACTCCCTTTAGCATTGCTTATAAGACAGGTATGGTGGTGACAAATGCCCTCAGCTTTTGTTCATTTGAGAATATCTTAATTTCTCCTCATTTTAAAATTTCTTTTAGCAATGCATTGTAGTTTTCTGAATACAAGTACTTTACATCCTTGGTCAAGTTTATTTGCTAAATATTTGATATTTTTAGTTGTTATTATAAATGGAACTTTTTTCCTGACTTCCTCTTCAGATTACACATTACTAGTGTCTAGAAACAACACTGATTTTTGCATCTTGATCTAGTATCCTGACACTACTGAAATAGTTTATTAGCTCTAGCAGCTTTGTTGTAGATTTTTTTGGATTTCCTAGGTACAAGATCATATAATCTGCAAATAGCAAAAGTTTTACTTTTCCTTTCCAATTTGCATGCCTTTTCTTTTTCTTGCCTCATTGCTCTAGTTAGAACATTTAGCACTATATTGAACAATAGTGGTGACAGAGGGCATCCTTGTCTTGTACTTGATCTCAATGGGAAAGCTTTCAGTCTTGCACCATTAAGTACAATGCTAGCTGTGGCTTTTTCATATATGACCTTTATCATGTTCAGAAAGTTTCCTTTGATTTCTATCTTTCATATTATTTTTATCAAGAAAGGATGCTGTGCTTTGTCAAGTGCATTTTCTGCACCAATCAATAGGATCATGTGATTTTTCTTCTTTGATTTATTAATGTGGTGTATTATGCCAATAGATTTTCTTGTGTTGAACCACCCTTGCATGCCTAGTATAAAACCCATTTGATCATGATGAATAGTTATTTTAATGTGTTGATGGATTCTATTAGTAAGTATTTTGTTATTTTGTTGAGGATTTTTACATCCATATTCATTAGGAAAATGGGTCTGTAATTTTCTTTTTTCATAAATCTTTACCTAGCTTTGGTATTAAGGTGATATTGCCTTCATAGAAGGAACTTGATAACATTCCTTCTTATTCAATTTTGGAAGAGCTTGAGTAAGATTGGTATTAAATCTTTGAAAGCTTGGTAGAACTCACCTGTGAAGCCATCTGGTCTTGGGCTTTTCACTTTGGGGAGTTGCTTCATGACTATTTCAATATCTTTATTTGTGATTGGTTCACTGAAATCTTCTACTTCTTTTAGCGTTAGTGTAGGTTGTTCATACATTCCTAGGAATTTTTCCATTTCATCTACACTGTCTAGTTTGTTGGCATACAGTTGTTCATAAAATCCTATTATACTCCCTTTTATTTCTGTGGGTTCAGTAGTAATGTCCCTGTTTTCATTTTTTATTTCATTTATTTACATCTTCTCTCTTTTATTCTTTGTCAATCTAGATAAGGGTTTGTCAATTTTGTTAATCTTCTCAAAGAAATAATTTTGGTTTTATTAATTCTCTCTATTATTTTTTTATCCCCAATTTCATTTATTACTACTGCGATCTTTGTTATTTCATTCCTTCTATTTGCTTTGGGAATAGTTTCCTGTTCTTTTACTAATTCCTCCAACTGTGTAGTTAGGTCATTGATTTTAGCTCTTTCTTCTTTTTTGATGTAAACATTGAGATCCATAAATTTACTTCTCAGCACTGCCTTCACTGCATCCCATAGATTCTTTTATATTGTGTTCATTTTTCTCAAGATATTTATTGATTTCTCTGGAAATTTCTTCTTTGACCCCAGATTATTTAAGAACGTGTTGTTTAATCTCCATATATTTGTGAATTTTCTCTTTTTCTGTCTCTTGATTTCCAACTTTATTCCATTATAATCTGAGCAAATTATTTTTATAATTTTGATCTTGTTGAATGTATTTATATCTGCTTTGTGACCCAACATATGAGCTATTCTGGAGAAAGATTCATGTGCACTTGAGAAGAATGTATATCCTACTATTTTGGGGTGCAATGTTATGTATATTTCTATTAGGTTTAGCCCATTTATCATATTACTCAAGCTTTCTGTTTCTTTATTGAACCTCTACCCAGATATTTTATCCAATGCTGAGACTGGTACATTAAAGTCTCCCAATACTATTGTAGAGATATCTATTTCTCCCATCAGATTTGCCAGTGTTTGTCTCATGTATATTGGGACATCTTGGTTAGGTGCATATACATTTATGATTGTTATTTCTTCCCAGTGAATTGCTTCTTTTATTAATATAAAATGTCCTTCCTTATCTTTAATAACAGTTTTGCTTTTAAAGTCTATATAATCTGATATAAGTATAGCTACTCCAGCTTTTTTTTTTTTCCTTTGGTTACTGTATGTATGGGATAACTTTTTCCAGTCTTTCACTTTCAGTCTATTGGTATTCTTGGGTCTAAGGTGAGTTTTATATAGACAGCATATAGATAGCTAATAGTTTCTTACCCATTCTGCCAATCTGTGTCTTTTGATTGGATAATTTAATCAATTAACATTAAATGTTTATTACTGTAATGGTAGTTCTTATATCACCCATTTCAACCTTTGTGTTTTATCTGTCATATTTTATTTTCACCACTCTTTTTCACACTTTTGGTTTCTTTTATTAATATAATCTTCATTTCTGGACTCTCTTCTGAGCCTTTCTCTCCTGCCTTTTCTTTTCAGGCTTCTGCACTACCTTGAGTATTTCCTGCAAAACTAGTCTCTTGGTTACAAACTCAGTTTCTGTTTATCTGTGAATATTTGAAACTAGCTCTCATTTTTGAAAGGCAATCTTGCTGGATATAAGATTCTTGGCTGGAACTTTTTCTCTTGTAGTATCTTAAATATGTCATACTACTGCCATCTCGCTCTCATGGTTTCTGATGAAAAATCAGCATTGATTCTTATTGGGTATCCCTTACATGTTATGCATCTCTTTTATCTTGCTGCTTTAAGAATTCTTTCTTTGTCTTTGGCATTTGACATTCTGATTAGTATGTGTCTTGGGATTGGTCTATTTGGATTTCTTAGGAAGGGAGTATGTTGTTCTTCTTGGACACAGATATCTATGTCCTTCAATAGGGTTGGGAAGTTTTCTACCATTATTACTTCAAATATTCTTTCTGCCCTTTTTCCCTTCTCTTCACCTTCTAGAACACCCATGACATGTATATTTGCCTGTCTCTTGCTGCCACTTAGTTTCCTAATACCTGTTATTTTTCCATCTGTTCTTTTATATATTTGCTTTTAGAGGGCATGTCTTCAAGCCCACTGATTTTTTCTTCTGCCTCCTCAAATCTTTTGTTATATGCATCAAATGTATTTTTTATTTCATTTACTGGGTATTTCATTCCCATGAGATCTTCTATTTTTCTATATATGCTTTAAAAATTTTCTTTGTGCTCACCCAATGTCTTCTTAATATTCTTAATCTCTTTAGCCATCTCACTGAATTTATTAAGGAGATTATTTTGAACATCTGTGACTGGTTGTCTCAACTCCTTTATGTTATCTGGTGGCTTATCTATTTTTCTTATTGGGCCATATCTTCCTATTTTTTGGTATGGGTTTTAATTTTTTTGATGGTGTCTTGGCATCTGGCTTACTAGATATATTTATTCTGGGCAGTTTCTTTCATTTAGAGCTTTTTTGCCTTTCTCCTTTGCTGGCTACTTAGTAGGAGCCAAGGATGTAGATGGTACTGTAAGCTGTGGAGGCTGAAATTGCCCACATTGTCCCAGGAACTGATAAAGATTCTCCCACCTTTCTTCTCCACCATGTGTAGGGACAGAGCTGCCACCATGTGTAATAATCCAAGTCATGCAGGACAAGACCATCTGTAGTAGCCCAGAGAGAGTGATGAAGCTTCATGCTTCTTCTTCCCCTGCCAGAGTTTGGGATGGAGCTACAGATGTAAGCAACAATCTATGTCATGTGAATCCCAAAATGACCACAGTTTCCTAGGTAGACTGATGTAGCACTGGTCCCCCTTCTCCCCTGCTAGGGATGAGGTGGAGTTAAAATGGTGGCTACAAGCCTCCTTCCAACTTGGACAGGTTCAAACTTTAGCTGATCTTAAGATATATACTTTGGCCAACTAAATTTACTCATCAGTAGCTGAAGTCAGTGGCCAACTGTCTCTTCCTCCCCAATTTTTGAGAAATGGAGTTTCCAACTCCAGCCACAGAATAGCTCCCAAAGCAACTTGCACTGCCCGTGGAGGATAGGTACTGGCCTCCAAGGTGTTGAATGCTCTTCTCATGCAACTTCACAGCAGATAGACTGTCTTTTCCTTCCATTCTTTCAAGGATGTGGCAGCATGCTCTTCTGGTCTCCTAGGCCCCCCAAACAGGTGTTAAGATAGATCTGGGTGATTACTAACTGCTCTGTAGGATGTGCTGACTCTTGGAGCTCCTTACTCTGCTGCCATCTTGCCCCATCTCTCCCTCATTTTTGAAAGAGAGTCTTACTGGACTTGGCTGGTGTTTTAATTTGCAAAATGCAGCTGGGAGATTATACCAGAAATGAGTTGGCTTTTACAATGGGAATTTATTAGGTTAAAAGCTTTCAGTTCTGAGGTTCTAAAAGTGTTCAAATCAAAGCATCATCAGAGATGCTTTCTCATCAAGCTGCAGCTGTGGGTGATCAGGCACACAGCTGCATCCACTGATCTCTTTCCTCTCCTCTGGGCCTCATTGCTTTCAGCTTTGAATTACTTATTCTGTGGCATTTTTCTTTCCTGGGTTTGCTGATTTCAACTTCTGGAAGCTTCTCTCTGTCTCTGTATTGTTGTTTTTTTTCCCCTGTGTCTGTGGCTTTTTATTTGTCCATTTGTAAATGACTCCAGTAAAATGACATGATTCCTAGGGATGAGACTCCTTGAGGCTGAGGGATTACTACCAATCACTAGCTGGTGATGCAACTAGAAAATAACCTTGAATAAAAGGGGGATAATGGTAGAGACAAATGCATTTATATGGCTGAGTCTTCTAAAAAGAGTCAGAAGGTCATCAGGGGGTTTGCACTTATGCACATCTCAGCAGGATCCAAAGTAGATACAACCCCAGGTACTGGTGCTCCTGAGGGCTACAGAGGCACACAGTTTCTATGGTCATGGCAGATGGCTCTGAAGTTCAGTGCCTTTTCAGTGGGCCCTACTTTGTAATTTGTGTTCCTGAGTGTGATGGAGTTGGACTCAGATGTGACCTTCCTACACATGCCTCTTCTGTCACTTTTACTGAACTTGTGGTTGACACTAGGGTCAGTGTATACTCAGAAGACTTGAATCTCTGGACTGTCCTTATGCCAGCTGGGCCCTGAGCCTCAGCCCTGAGCCTCAGCAGAGTTGCAACTCTTACTCTCTGGTTCGTTGGACTTACCCAGGTCCACTAACAGGGAGATGAAGATGATCAACCACCACACCAGAGAATGAAGAGTGCCTCCAACTGCAAGCAGGAAAATCACATCCATCAACCATGTGGGATATAAGCCCTCTCTTGATTTAGAGGTAGAGTGGACATCACCATCCCAGGGCCCACAGGATGGAGGAATAAAATATAGATTAGAGTGGACTTACTGGTATTCCACTATAGAACTACTGTGATTCTAGCAATTGAAGAAACTGTATCACTGATGTGGAGACAGTGGCCATGATATTTGTTGAGGACAGGGAGAGGGAATAAGAGATGTGATGTGGGGGCATTTTTGGGACTTGGAATTGTCCTAAATGATAGTGCAGGGACGATGCTAGACATTATATATCCTGCCATAACCCACTGAATGGACTGGGGGAGAGTGTAAACTAAAATGTAAACTATAATTCATGAGGTGCAGCAGTGCTCCAAAATGTACTCATCAAATGCAATGAATGTGCCACAATGATGAAAGAGGTTGTTGATGTGGGAGGAGTGGAGTGGGGTGTGAGGTAATTGGGAACCTCTTATATACGTTTTCTTCTTTTTTTTTTAAGATTTTTTAAATTTACCCCCCCTTCCCTGCCCTCCCACCCAGTTTTCTACTCTCTGTGTCCATTCACTATGTGTTCTTCTGTGTCCACTTGTATTTTTGTCAGTGGCACCTGGAATCTGTGTCTCATTTTGTTGTTGTTGTTGTATCATCTTGCTGCATCAGCTCTCCATGTGTGTGGTGCCATTCCTGGGCAAGCTGCACTTTTTCGCACTGGATAGCTCTGCTTACAGGTTGCAGTCCTCACGTGTGGGGATCCCCTACTCAGGGGACACCCCTGCGTGGCATGGCACTCCTTGTGCACATCAGCACTGCACATGGGCCAGCTCATCACATGGGTCAGAGGGTCCCTTGCTTGAACCTTGGACCTCCCATGTGGTAGGTGGACTCCCTATCTGTTGGGCCAAATACGCTTCCTCTTATATATATATATTTTTTAAGATTTATTTATTTATTTATTTCCACCCCACCCCCACCCCCTGTTGTCTGTTCTCTGTGTCTATTTGCTGCAATTTCTTTGTCCGCTTCTGTTGTTGTCAGCGGCACGGAAATCTGTGCTTCTTTTTGTTGCATCATCTTGTGTCAGCTCTCCGTGTGTGCGGCACCATTCCTGGGCAGGCTGCACTTTCTTTCGTGCTGGGCGGCTCTCCCCAGGGGGCGCACCCGTTGCACGTGGGGCTACCCTACGAGGGCATGTCACTCCCTGCGTGCATCAGCACTGCACATGGGCCAGCTCCACATAGGTCAAGGAGGCCTGGGGTTTGAACCGTGGACCTCCCATGTGGCAGATGGACACCCTAACCTCCAGGCCAAGTCTGCTGCCTCTTACATTTTTTAATGTAATACGTTTTGTGGTGTATGTAACTTTTTAAAAAAGACAATTAAATTTTAAAAATTAAAAAAAGAAAGACTCAAATGGAGTGCAAGAGAAAAATCAAATTGTAAAATAATTGAACAATAATTTAAAAAAGACCTATTGTGGATCATACTGTACTGAAGTGATCATATCAAAAGGAAGGTCCCTTAAGTGAATCTATCAAAAAGTCCCATCTAAAATAGGTTTTCATGTACAGAAATGGATTAACATTAGAAACAAAATTTTCTGGGTCCACCCAGTTTCAAACTGTCATAGTTGGTGATTGTTTCTTTCAGCACTTTTAAGTATTTCAACCCACTGCCTTCTTGCCTCCATGGCTTTTGGTGAGAATTCAACACTTAATTGAACTGGAACTCCCTTGTACTTTACTTGTTGCTTTTCTCCTACGGTTTTCAGAACTCTCTCTTTGTCATTTGCATTTGACAGTTTTATCAGTTTGCGCTGGGGCTGTTTTTCTTCAAGTTGATCCCTTGTGGTGCTCTCTAAGCTTCTTCCATATTACATCTTGCTAAGTCTGGGGAATTTTTTGTTATTATTTCTTTGAATATTATTTGCCCCTTTCTCTCTTTCTTATCAGTCCAGGACTCTCTTAATGTATATATTGGAATGCTTGATGGTTTCCTAGAGATCTTTAAAGCTATTTACATGTTTTGCTACTCAGTCTGACTCATTTCAATTGTCTTGTCTTTGTATTCACTGATTTTCTTTTCATTTCATCTTCAATCTGTTGTTGCAACTCTCTTGGGAATTTGTTCACTTCAGTTATTGTGATTGTCAACCCCTAGGGTTCTACTTGGTTCCTTTTAAAATTTCTACCTCTGTCTTGTGATTTCCATATTGTTCATTGTTTTTCTATTATCCTTTAGTTTGATTTTGCATTTTCTTTCACCTCTATGAGCATGTTGACTTTTCCTGATACCCTTTATTTCTTTCTATTTTCCTTCATGCTTGAGCTTATTAAAGATCATTTTTAAAAGTCTTTTACTGGTAAGTACACAGTCTCGTCTTCTTAATTGATACTTTCTGAATTTTTATCCACTTCTCCACTTGTTTTATAATCTTTTGCTGCACCCTGTAAATTTTAATAGTTTAAAATGATATCCCTGTAATTTATTCCCTGTTTCTGTTTCTTGAATTTGTAATACGTGATATGACAGAGATTTTTTTGACCTATCAGGAAGGTCCACCCAGATTAAATCAATATCCATGATCATTCCTGTATTTCTGGGTCTGGTTTTGTCCTGGACTTGTACTTGCCAGTACCTATGTGTTTCAGGAGTTTAACTGTCTCCTCTACTTCCCAGAAACAGACTCTTTCCTTCTCTGGGATCTTCTACTGCAACTAAGCCTTTGCCCCAGGCTATCAATCTCAATTGTTTCTTTTTTTTTTTTTTTTAAAGATTTATTTATTTAATTAATTTCCCCCCCTCCCCTGGTTGTCTGTTCTTGGTGTCTATTTGCTGCATCTTGTTTCTTTGTCCGCTTCTGTTGTCGTCAGCGGCACGGCAAGTGTGGGCGGCGCCATTCCTGGGCAGGCTGCTCTTTCTTTTCACGCTGGGCGGCTCTCCTCATGGGCGCACTCCTTGCGCGTGGGGCTCCCCACGCGGGGGACACCCTTGCGTGGCACGGCACTCCTTGCGCGCATCAGCGCTGCGCATGGCCAGCTCCACACGGGTCAAGGAGGCCCGGGGTTTGAACCGAGGACCTCCCATATGGTAGACGGACGCCCTAACCACTGGGCCAAAGTCCGTTTCCCTCAATTGTTTCTTATACTGTTTCCTTTGCCTCAAGCTGCTCTTGCCTGGAGGACAATTCCGGGAGAAAGGATGGCATGTCAGAGAATTGATTGCTTAGTCAGTCATTCCCATGGGAACAAGGCCAGGGACTTACATAGGGAGCAGTGGCTGCTCTAAACTGCCCTGGGGAGAGGATAAGGGAGAGGCCAGGAAGGGTACCAGGAGATTCTTCCATGGCTCTCCAAAGCTGTGCTTTTTTTTTTTTTTTTTTTTTTTTTTTTTAGCTGTGTTTTCTTGTCTTGACTCTTTCTCAGCCAATACAGCTCTTCAAATGTCCTCTGCAGCTCTATGGAAACCTACTGCCTTTATGTCCCCTCTTTGCCTTTGTATGAGGTGGGTTGGAGCAATGACCTCCCTCAGAGCTGGGCCCCAGCAGTCCAGAGTAACTAATCAAAAACAATGACAAGCAACCACCTTCTTCCTGGATCTTGGGGAAGTGGATATTTACTTCCCTCTCTGGCATAAGCAAGCTACACCAGGGACTGGATCCCTCTATTGCCTGCCGCAAGAGTGGGGGGATAGGAACCAGTAACCCTGAGGCTGAGAGAGCAATTTACTATAATTTACCAGCCTTTCCCACCAGCATTTCCCTGGATGCTGTAGTGTTCTACTGGACTCTGGAGTTTTGAAATAGTTGATTCAGATAGTCCCTGCCTGCTTAATAGTTGTTTAAGTGGAAGCACTGACTCCTAGATCTTTCTAGCCCATCGTCTGTCTTTCCACTGATAAATTCCTTTAGCTTGGTATTATGATTAGTCTTGACACCACACTTCATTTATTTAAAATGTTCAAATGTTATTCTGTCTGTGATTATTTTATTCTACAATTGACAAATCCTTAGCTCAAGTGATAGAATTTATGTAGGAAAAAAATAATATAAATTTCCATCCAAAACCTATCTTCTAAATTGTGTTATCACTTTGCATACTTTTGTAAGGCATAAAAAATTATCTGTAGTAAAAAATACTGTAGCTGACCTTTGATTTTAGAAAGAATTGTGCCTATATAGTTTTTAAGAATCAACTCAAAATGAATAATCTTAAGGTATTTTTGGACTTCCAAGGACAAAACAAACTATACAAATATTCAAATTATCAAATACTCATAAAAGAAAAGGTTAATCATCAGTAAAATACCATTTTTAAATATCTGCAGTGAACTACAGAAATACTCAAGTACAATCAAGGTGACAAGGGTATAATCTCTAACACGCAGTACTAGAATGTGATTGTAATTAAGAAAGGTGGACCCCAATCAAATGTATTATAAACGGTCAAAAGAATGCATGTATTTAAAGTAAAATACGTGGAAAGATGATCAGAGATGTGAAAATAAAAATGTCTAATGAATAAAGTTTCAAGTTCAGTTGGTAAGTTAACATTAAAATAATAGTGATATGTCATTTTACCTATCAAATTGTCAAAGTTTATGAGTAAAATACTACCAAATGTTTTCAAATATTCAGTGAAGAATGTAACCTCATACATTTTTAATGGTATACAAATTTTGCCTATTCTGGAATGGAATTAGGAGAGGTATATTAATTTTTAAAATATTTATAATATTTTGATTCAGTAAACCCATTTTTAAGAAGTTATTATATGGAGGTGGAAGACCTAAAGATGTATAAAAATTATGTATGGAGCTATTTTTATTATTGTTAATAATAAAAAAGTTATAGACAACATAAATATAAAAAACAGGAGATTGATTAGATAACTGCATTATCTCATATGATTGACTATGAAGAGTATTTATTATTTTGGAGAACTTTAATGACATGTTAAGATGCAAAAATGGGCACGTAGTCTTCAATTATGTTTACCTTTACATATACGTATATGCATAGGGAAAACATCTAGAAGGAAATAACTAAATGTTAATATGTATCTTTCTGTTCTGAAATTGTGGCTAATTTTTGCTTAATTATTAAATGCTTAGGCAACATATTGTTTGCATTTGCTTATTTATCTTTATAAATATGTTTTTTAACTTCATTTAAACCTCTGTGACTTGTTTTTAAAAATTAACAATATGATATTACAATTCAGTCATGTTGTTACATATAAATGTTGATTTATTTTTACTGTTTACACAAGTACGCTTTTGCATCATAACAAATACTATAGTTGCCCTTTGATTTTAGAAAACTTGGTGACATGACAATCACTTACTAGCTTATAATTCAATGGATCAGCAAATTAAGCTGGACTCAGTGGGCAGTATTTCTGTGAGATTCACTGTGAGCACTCGTGCAGCTGCAAACAGCTCTTAGTTGTAGGTAAGGTTTGGTCATTCTGGGATGGATTCTTTACATGCCTGGTGGTAGGTGCTGGCTGTTAGTAGGTGCTGCTTGCCTGCTCAGAGTGATGGAGTTAACTGGGACACATGTATCCGAACAACTAGTTTGTACTTATATACAAAGTGGCTGTTGTAGGATTCCCATGAGCAACAAGCTCTTTTAGTTTTCAGCATGCATCACATTTGTTTTTATCCTATTGGCCAAAGCAAGCCACAGAGTCAGTATGTGAAGTACTAAACAAGGACTAGAATTTAGTAAGGAATAAATAAAATTGGAAACCATTACTGCTGTAATCTACCATACTACTCTATTTTATTTCATGGATACTACAATTTATGCATCCATTCTTCTGCCAATGGACATTTAGAAGGTTTCCAATATTTGCTATTATGAACAGTGTTGTTATGAATGTTTTTATGTCCCCTGTCCATAAAGATGCAGGAGGTTAACTTGCATATCTAACTGGAGTGGTCAACTTTATAAGATAATTCCATTTTTTCCCCATAAAGTTTATTCCAATTATACTCTCACCAACAATGCAAAGGAGAGACAATTGAAAAACAATAAAATTACTAGCATCTATTTTAATTTTTAGAAACAGGGTTATTTATCTTTATTATTAAAAAATAATAAATTTACAAAGTAACTAAGACAATTTGTTAAATGTGGGATAGGGTATATGAAACTTAGTATTAATGCTAAATTTTTAATTGCTTGCTCACTATTTTATTTATTCATTCAGAAACATCTATCAAGCACTTTACAAGACATTGTTATAAGGACTAATGATTCTACTAATAAAAATGGTATGATCCATCCTTCAAGAGGCTTACAGTTTGTTAGAGAGTTTTGGGAAACCAAACATTAACAGAAATAGCTAAGACTTACATAGGGCTTCCAATGGAGCAGATACTGTTCTAAGTAATTGATATATATTAACCCTCTTATCTTCATAATAAACCTAGTAGATGAATACAGTTTCATCCCTATTGAACAGGTAAGGAAACTGAGACAGAGGTTAAGAATTTTGTAGAAAGTCTACTAGCTAATAAGTATTGGAGTCAGAATTCAAATTCATGCAGTACAGCCACGGAAGTTGTCCTCTTAATCCTCCCTTGACCTTTTAATTCTGCCCAGAATTTCAAGAGTTAGTGAATTAAAGTACAATGGAAGTGTGTTTCTTTGAACTTGAGGTGATATGTTAATAAAATTTCTAAGGTTTTTATATTTAAACTGCCAAAGGGAAAATAATTGGAAAAAAGATATGATCATACTGCAGTCTCTTTCTTTCATTTTTGTCAATTATGATTTGACAGGGAACAACTATTCTAATATCTTAAATGAACTCTGGCTAACTTCAATAAGAATTATTGCTTTTTTCTTCCATTACATGAATCAAACATGGAATATATATACACACATATCGTACCTTATATATATATGTATTTGACATTATGTATTACTTGTTATATTTTATATATTATACACACACAGCTATATATACACATACTGACAATGAACATCTGTCATCATCTATTTATCCTTTCTACAAGAAGCTTTATTTACTTTGAAAAATTACCCCTTTCAAGTTGAGTGGTACTGGAGACACAGTCAATTTAAATGGCCTGCCTTTCAACCATGGGAGCAAATGGAGGAAGCTTCCTTTTACCATTAAGGTACAGTCAAAGCAGAGTCATGTGTATAACACCACAATATCATGAGATGTGGCTGTGAGGATATCACTGACTAGAAATTTATAATCCAGAGGATTCATCTCCTGTGAAAACATGGCTCACTAGAGTGAAGAGGTCTTCATTTATTAAAATAGTGTGATTTTTAAAAGAGATAATCATAAAAATATTATTTTACAATAATTTCACTAATTAGAAGCATCCAGTATTTTAGATGTTAATGGAAGCACACTATAATTAATATCAAAATTTAAGTATAGTAGATTTTATACTAATCCAAGGACTACCCATCTATTCACCAAACTTCTGTCCCTTCCTTCCTGAACACTGAGCTAGATATTTCCCAGCTTTCCATGAACTCAGGTGTGGTCATATGACTAAGTTCTAGCCAATGGAATGAAGAAGAAGTGAAATACTACATAGCCAGGCTTAATTTATAAAAACTTCTATGCAGTCCTCCTCTTTTCCCTCTGTCACTCAATATTGATTCCCAGAGTAACCATGGAAGTCATACGGGATGACTGCAAATGTTTCATCAGTTGGGTCTCTCCCTGTTGACAGTGTGGACATTTTCACTTGCTATTTCCTCTGTCCAAAAGCTCTTTCCAGATAGCCCATTACTTCTACCCCTATCTCCTTCAAGTTTCTGGTCAAACATCATTTTATTAATATCTTCCTAAAACATTCTATTTAAAGTTGCAGCTTTCTCTCAGCTTATATTTTGTGCCTTCCTTTCCTGATTCAATTTCTTCTGTATTGTTATTTTCTGGCATACTTCTTTATTTGTTTATTATCTGCCTTTACCTACTACATTATATTCTCTGCGAGGGTTGGTATTTTGTATTTTTTCCAATGCTATGTACTCAGAGCAAGGTATAGTGCTTATAATGAATGTTTATTGAATGAATGAATGAATGAATAAATCTCTGAAATTATTCTACTTGAATTTCAGAGATTTCATATATGCTGAAGAACTAATGAAAAGAGAAATTCCTACATATTAAAAATTTTCAAATCTGAGTGACATTTTTAAAACAACATAAATATGGGAGAGAAGGAAAAAACTGCCTTTAGAAGATAGAATTAGGCTATAAATGGAAAAAAGCTGGAGAAACAATGGAGAATAATTACTATGAAACTTCAAAGGAAGACTGGTTTAAACATTACTTGTAAATTATCTCTATTTTGATTAGCTGGTGATTCTTCTTCTATCACATGGATTACAGAGAAGGAAGAAAGGTGAGGGAGAAAAAAGAAATACCAGACACTTAAATTATAACCCAGCAAAAAGGTCAAAGAATTGCTGGTTAAAACTTTACTTCTTAGGATAGATGAAATATTAAAAGAACTAATAGTTCAAAAATAGAAAGAAGGCCCTTTGCCACATTCGTGTCAAATTCAAATTAGTGACCAGAGGAATAATAAAAATTTCATTCTTTTAAGGAAGCAAAAATTTCAGAATAAAAATGTAATAATACAAATTTAAAAAGACCATCACTGTGACTAAATGACCATTTTGTGGGCCTGCTTCATCTGTTGTTGTGTTTCTCAATCAGTTATAATGTTAAATATCCCCCAACAGATTAGAATTCACCATGTGCTTCAATTCAAGCTGACTTGAAATTAGTAATAATAATAGGGAAAAAGACAAATCCCAGGCCTCATTTATCTTTCAGTGTTGAATTTATGAATCAATACAATTTTACAAGGATTGAAAATTTTAAAAAAAGGTAAGTATAGTTTTCGCCAGTTCTTAAATTACATTATTACTCTGACAATATAGATATAGGCAAATGACAAAATCCTAAACTGTAGATGGTGGAGAACAGAAAAGAAAGGGGAAATTACTCTGAATATAAGTCAAAACCAATATATATGATTTTTTTCATTTAATGTTATATTATGGCATTATAACAAATATTCCCACAATCTTGGCAGCAGAAACCAATAGAAGTTTATTCTCATGTTACACATCCACCAAAGGTTTGCTAGAAACTCTGCTTTGTGTGGTCCACACAAACACACTAGAGCATTGCAGTTATCATGGCAGAAAGCAAGAGAAGGTAGCAAATGATATCGTTGATGCATAACACTTTTATCTACATTTCATTGGCCAAAGCAGATATATGAACATGCCTAACTTCAAAAGAGCAGAGACGGTCAATCCTGCCATGTGCACAGGACATATTTGCTGGACAGAAACAAACAAACAAAACCACTACAGAGCCTTTATCAACCCATTCGAGTAATAAAATTAAGCCTTGAAGAGGTTAAATAATTTACTCACTAAAACTTGTTTAGTGGTACATCCAGTTGCAAAATCCAGGTTTTTCTGACTGTAGGAAGGAAAGAACTAGCAATTGGCATCTGGAGAGGATGTATGCTGGAATAATTCAATGTTATAAAAGCCTTGTTACTCAGTGTTGTTCTCTCTGGAACAGACATATCTGCATCACTTGTGAGATTATTAGAAATGCACAATATCAGCCCCACCCCAGCTACTAAGTAAGAATCTGTCTTTACCCAGATCTCCTCATGATTCATATGTACCTGGAAGTTTGATAACACTGTTCTAAAATTCATTTATCTTAGGATCCATTAATAATAATGCACAACTACCCCTACTCCAATCCTACACCTATTCATTCCCCCAAATTTCCCAGCCCCACCATCATTCAGTCATTTATAGGACTCCTGTGTAAGAACATAATAACTATACTTGTTGTTCCTCAAGTTTAACACAATTCTCTTTACTTTCCTTGCTGTCAGTGATCTTCTGGCAAGGTGACTTCTACTTCTCCTTCCTGCCTTTGCTAGCTCTCAGAATAACAAGTAAGTCCTGTTGTCTGTGCCAGAGCTGAGGAAATGGGTGAAGAACAGATTTCTCTGAAAATCATGTTATAATTGCTTACATGAGCCCCTAAGCAGCATTACTTGTACCAAGAATCAAACAAATTCATTCACGTAACAGCTCCCTCAGCTTTTTATTTGAGCAACACATTTCAAATGGCTCAAGATCAGTCTATTGACCAAGTGTGGGCAATGTTTCCTGAAATGACAGACAACTCTCCCTCATCTCATAGCTCTCTTAAAAGAACTTCATGCCACACACTGACTTCAGCCAAAAAATGAACCACGCTCTTTGCACATGAATCATGTAAATAACACTTGGTGTAATGGGTATTTCAAGTCAGAAAAAATAATCTCTTACAATTAACATATCATATCTAGGTTATCAAATAGAAAATGATAATTTTTAATAAATCAAAACACCTTTTATTTTACAAAGGGCATAGTTTTCTAATACATTATTTTTCAATAATTATTAAAGTGATATTGTCTTCAAATGTCTTGATATTTATATATATAATAACAAATTAGAATTTTATAATTAAATCTATATATATGAAAAATGATAAAGAACAAAAAGGAAAAGCCCAAATGGTAATTATATGCCAGTAGGATTCAGTACATTACATGGGATATAGGCAGACAGATTTTCTCACAAGGGACTACCCATCTTCATTTTAGAAATAAATCCTTTTCACTTCAAAGTTTGGTTGCAATATCCACCTAGACATTACATCTCCCAGACTCCTTTGCAACTAGGTGTGGGCATATAACAAAGTTGTAGCCAGTGGGATGTAACTTCTAGGTCGCATTCTTCAAAGGAAGACTCTTGCCTTCTACTTGCTCTTTTGTCCCTTGCCAAATCTTGAAGAGAGCAACAACTTAAGAAGTCACCTTGGAATCAAGGATGGAACCCATGTTGATGATGAAAAAGCAACTCCTCCACATCAGATTAGACACCAACTTAGAATATATGTAGAAGAGAAATGTTTAAGTAACTGCTAATTGATGTCTCAAAGAGTTTCTATTGATAGACCAGCTAATACAGGAGTTAATATAAAAAGCTGGTTTTTCAGACAAGATTCAACTTCATGTGACAACCAAAAATAAAAGAGTCATTACAAAAGAACAGAAGGAAGACAGCTGTATTTAACTTTAGAAATGTAAACAATCATTAAATTTTTTCAGATGAATTTGGAAAAGAGTATAAAATTTTCATAAGCACAAAATCAAATAAAGTATGTATGTCTATAAATTTTATTCAACCAAATGCACCATGTAAACCTTTAAAGAACCTTTATTTCTGGTTTTTCATAGCTTTGTAAATGGGACCTTGATTTTCCCCATTTCTAAATCTTCATGCCAATCTTCATCCTTACCTCTTCCTGCCAAGTTGTTACTCTCTTTTTTTGCTTATTTGCAGATACTTCCACAGGAATTCCTTCTTTCACTTTACTACTATTGTTCCGTCCAAGTCCTTATCCAATTCATCCAGAGTTGTTGAAATAGTAACACTCTAAGTGGCCTCTAAACCCTTGCCCTTTCTGTTTTTCCTGTTCAGAACTTGGCAGCACAATTAAAAGAAAACTTCATCGTGCAAAACACCCTTTCCTCAAATAAATTCATAAGTTCCAACATAAATTCCAAATATCTTAATATTGTGTTACTAAACTTATTAGAATGTTTTCCTTATCTTTGTTTCTTAATAGTCCTCCATCTAGTCCACTCTCTGTGCTCCATCCAAAGATAGCTACCCTTATTTCCTGGACACAGCTCATGTATTCAACCTCTTCTGTTTGTTCATTCCATACCCCTGCTTGAAATGTCTTCTACATGCAAAACCTCTCCCAAACCTATACTTCCTCCAAAGATCATATCATGGCCCAATTCTTTCCAGAAGAACTTCTTCAACAATCCCAGGACTCAACATCTCTTCTTCTTATTTCCCAACGTTCTCTTACTATCTCTTGTATTCACTGTGGGCTTCTATTCTTTGTCACCAGCCAGCAGTGGACAGTAATCCATTGCAAATAAAATGAATCTAATTTACTGAGAAGAAAGCACTGTGCCTGATGATGGAATTAAAAGAAACAACTGATGTGGTAACTGCCCTTGAGAGGTTTACAATTTGGAAAGACTGATCATAAAAATAAAATAAAATAAAATAAAAGACAAATAGCAATACACACTTATATAGCGCTCTTGGAATTCTGAAGTAGGATATGTTGAGAAGGTTGTGGCTCTAACAGCAGTCCCTAAGGATTTTATCATCTTATTTTCCTTTCATCTTCCAAAAAAAAAAAATTAGTTTTCAAACTACTCTTGAACACTATCAGTTTTCTGCAACTTAGGTAACCCAGTCTCTGATAGTATTCTGGTGTGAGGTGTGAGGTTTCTTTTCTTTGGGCAAGCGTTTGTATATATGAGTGGGAGAGACATGGAGAAAAGATTGCGAAGTCAATTTTCCTGGAAAAAAAATGGCCAGACAAATACCAATGCCATGCAGGCCACATCTGTTCCCACATGCATATCCTGGTCTTTTGGGAGCTGCATGGATGGGATGAGTTCCTCTTGTACATGAAGCTGGGAACATATTAGAAGACTAGGAGCTAGAAGGCTTCTTACAAGATACATCAGCAGCAGTGGGAGAAACGATTACACCTACCATTCCTACCATTTGAAAGAGTGTTACCATATAAGCTCTTCAAAAACAGTCATGAATCCCAGAGAAATAACAGAGAAAAAATTTGATGCAGCTAAGGAAGTTTGACAGTAGGATGAAAAATGATTGGTCAGAGTCCCCAGAAGATGGCTTCAGAGTAGGTAGGCAGGGCTCAGCTCCCTCAGAAAAAAAACATAGAGTAAAGACCAAAATCTGTCCAAGGACCACATTCTTTGGGGTCAACACACAAGAATAGTGCTGAGCAACCTCCTAGAGGATGCAACCCCCAGGACGGCAAGGGACAGAGAGTCCAAGAACCCAAAACAACAAATGTAAGTTACTAAACTTCCCAAGTGGCAGGAAGGACACCCACCCAGCACCCTCAAGACATTAAGTCTGTTCCTCAAATAGCAAAGACATCCAGACACTCTAGGTAGGGCAGACCACTCAGGGTTTTGGTGCCCTGCCAGCGGGCTGTGCTTGGGAATTTATGCTCCCCGGTGTGAAAGAGTTGGACTCAATTGTGGTTTTCCTACACCTGGCTCTTTTGCCCCTTCTATTTGAACCTATAAATAGTGTTAGATGTATGTATGACTTAAATCTTTGGGCTGTCCATGTGCCAGCTCAGCTGTGAAACTCAACAGAGTTGCAATGCCTACTCTCCAGTTTATTGGACTCACCCGGGATAACTAACAAGGAGATGATGATGGACAACAACCAGCCCAAGAAATAGAGAGAGTCTGCAACTGCAAACAAGACAGCCCCATCCATCTGCCTCATGGGATATAAGACACCTCTCAATTAGAGTTGGAGTGGGCATCATCATCACAGAATCCTCAGGATTGAGGAATGAATGATGGATTAGAGTAAACTTACTGGTATACTATTAACGACTTATTGTTACTCTAGCAAAAGAAGAATTTGTATCACTGATGTGGGGGCAGTGGCCATTGGAGGTTCTGAGCGGAGGGAGAGGGAAAAACAGTTGTAATATGGAGACATTTTTGGACTATAGAATTGTCTTGAATAACATTGCAATAACAGATACAAGCATTATATATTTTGTCATACCTTACAAAATTGTGTGAGAGAGTGTGTAAACTATAATCCACATTTAGTGGTAATGCTCCAAAATGTGTTCATCAATTGTAAGAAATGTACCACACTGATGAAGGATGTTGTTAATTTGGGAAAATGTGAAAGGGCTGGGCATGGGGCATATGGGAATCCCCTATATTTTTATGTAAAATTTATGTAATCGAAGTACCTTTTTTAAAAAAATGAAAAATTATATATATATATATATATATATATATAGTAAGAACAAACATCTTACTCCCTGGGAAGAAGGAAAGTGTGTCAGAAGGCAGAGAGTGGTTTCTCTTCAATGAATTTGGCCAGCAGAACCCACTTTGAATCTCAGCTCTGCCCAGACTAGAAACATAGGCAGAGGTTAAAGGAAACACTTCCGGGGAAAGGTTTGCTAATGGGTATTATCTACTGGCCAGACAGGAAACTGCAAGGAGAAAAACTGCTTATAGATCTCTCAGTCCTATAACTCCTGGGAGAAAATCCTTGTTCCATTAGTAAGTCCCCAGCCCTATTTTGATAACTTAAGCTCAGCAATTTTAAAGATTCAGAATAAGTGGAGTAAAAAACCAAAGAAGATCTGTGAAAACAAAAACATTAGACAAGAGAGAGAAATTAACCATCGGAGTAAATTCAACAACATATTGATGCTTAGACATAAACAAAAATTTACAAGCCATACTAGGAAAGAGGAAGAAAAGCCCCAGCTAAAGGAAGAACAAACCAAGTAGCCTGATGAGATACAGAACTGAAGACAACTAATCAATGATAATCGCACAAATCTCCTAAATCAATTCAAAGAATTGAAGAAAAATAGACTAAAGAGATAAAGGATATTAAGAAGACTCTAGATGAGCATAAATAAAAAGTTGAAGAAAAGTTACAGAGCTTAAGGGAGTGAAAGACATAATGGATGAGATTAAAAATACATTAAAGGTTTGTAAGAGCAGATTTTAATTGATCAAAGACAGAATTAATGATATCAAGAACATCTGAACTGGAATAGACAGGAAAAAAGAAAGAAAAGAATAGAGAAATTGGAACAGGTTCTCAGAATAACAACATGAAACACACAAACGTACACATTATCAATGTTTCAGAATGAGGACAGAATGCAAAAGGGGCAGAAAGAATATTTGAGGAAATGATGACTGAAATTTCCCAACCCTTATGAAAGATAAATATCAATATCCAAGAAGGACAACACACCCCAAACAGAATAAATCCAAATATACCTACTCTGAGATACCTACTATTCAGAATGACACATATCAGAGATAAAGAGGATTCTGAAAGCAGCGAGAGAAGCAAAACATCGCATACAAGGAAACCTCAATAAGATTAAGTGCCAACCTCTCATCAGAAACAATGGAGGCAAGAACAAAGTAGTATGATGTGTTTAAGCTACTGAAGGAGAAAAACGACCATCCAAGAATTCTGTATCCAGTAAAACTGTATTTCAAAACTGAGGTCGAGTGTAAGTCTTCATAGACAAACAAAAACTGAGATAGCATATTACCAATTAAAATTATATTGAAGTGTATCATTCACACATGAACATACATAAATAATGTATAGTAAACTTTGTGAATTTACAAAACAAACATTCATATGATCATACAAGGCTCCCATACATCTCCCCAACATTAACACTTTGCTTTGTTGTGAAACATTAGTTTAAAACTATGGAAGAG
Organism: Dasypus novemcinctus; assembly: GCF_030445035.2. Classification (NCBI taxonomy): domain Eukaryota; kingdom Metazoa; phylum Chordata; class Mammalia; order Cingulata; family Dasypodidae; genus Dasypus; species Dasypus novemcinctus. The sequence goes on along the minus strand of NC_080684.1, from coordinate 54,984,071 downwards.
AATAGTCAAAATTTCTCCCCCAATCCACCCAATTATTAATACCCCCTATTAGTATTATATAATCATTATCATTCAGGAGAAAACCTTCTCATATTTGTCCTGTTAACCACAGCCCACCGTCCACTACTGGATTTCCCGTGTTACACAGTCCCATGCTTTGTACAGTTCATTCAAGGTATAAACAGTGGCTTTCATTTTCATCACAGAGGTATGCTGTCATTACCTGTCAATTTTAGAATATTTCCATTGCTCTGAAAGGAAAAATTCTTCTCCTTTATACCCCAATTGTTGTCCCTTAGTCTTGAAAAAATATCTTCTTGCCATTGCTGCAAAATGTTACAGTATTACTGTTAACTGTTATCCACAAGTTACATTAGTTGTAATTTTCCTGTGTTATCACCATATTCTTAGCACTTTGCAAAAGAGCACTTATATTTATACTAATAACCACAATCCTCATGCAGCACCAAAATCATTGTTACACTTTCCCTAGGTTATTCTCTAGTTTCCTTTCAAATGACATCCACAGATTGCCTCTTTCAGCCACAACAACTTTTATAAATCAGCATATAAGTTATACTCTTCATAATGTTTTACTCTCAACTCCATTCATTTCCACATTTTTACAACTAACCTTATTAATAATGCTATGTACTTTAAGCTTCATCTCGCATTCTCAATCCACCTTCTATTTCTTAGTAACCTATACTCTAGAGTTTACCTCCATGAGTTTATCTATCATATTGAATTCGTATTAGTGAGACCATACAATATTTGTCTTTTTGTGTCTGACTTATTTCACTCAACATAATATCCTCTGGATTCATCCATGTTGTTATATGCATCCATATTTCTTTTCTTCTTACAAATGGATAGTAGTATGTTTTGATGGTTGCTCATTCCCTCTTCAGTGTCTATGAATTGGTGGTCTACTTCTGGCTTCTTTGCTGAGTCTAGTTCAACCCACCTGAAGAGAATACACACTGATTTCTCTTGCCCATGTCCTATCTCTCATCGATGGGAGAAAAATCACTCATTTTTGCTTAGACAAATGATAAGAGTGTGAACCCATCACAACCTACAAAGTCACTGACCCATCTCTCTCTAGATTTCCTAGGCATGTGTATGACTCAGGTCAATTGTGTTTCCTTAACTCAAAGTATATGTATCAAATTCTCCTGGTTAGTATTGCCACAGTTATGCATTTTCCCATAACTATAGTAAAAAGAAAAAGTATAGAATAGGATACATTTGATTATATTTGTGACATAGGCCATAAAAGGGTAAACATGTAGCAGTGGGGAGTTTAGTGAAAGCAGAGATTTTTGAAAAAATATAGAAATCACAGAAGATTAGGAAAAGTGAGTATGGTATAACGGTATAAAAACTTTTATGTATTTATGCATTTGTATACTTATATAAAAAGAAATAAAATATTAAAACATTATTATGAAATGAAAATAGAATAATGGCTACTTTATGATTTTCGCTAACTATAAACTTCTCTTTTCCAGTGTAAAAATTCCACTTTCCACAGCTCTTTTAGAAAATATTGATCCTTTCCATTAAATCAGACCTAGATCTACCCTTTATTATTGATTTTAGCATACAACCTTTACCCTAAGACTTCAGGCTAACCTTGTATAAATAAATTGTTCAATCATGAAAATAGCTTATTTATCACAGACAAGTAGCCTCAATCGATCGTTTATAGGACCATATGGCAATCAAAAGAAAAACTTTACTCTAAATCCTAAAAGGGAGACAAGATGATTTTCAGGGAAATGAAAGTGTATAGAGAAAATTGAAATCATCCAACAGGAACTCCCTCAAGTTGCTTCCATAAAGCATAAAACTTAAAAACCTACTCATGCCGACACATAACTGTGATTTTTTCTAATCACAGATCCGATCTTGTCACATTCGGTTTAAAACTATTGGATGGCTTTGGATTGCCCTCAGGAAAAAGACTAAGATCTTTAATATTGCCTATCAGCCCTGCCTGATCTGGCTATTGCCACTTTCTCTAGTATTTCAGTTGCCAGTCACACGATGGATTGGCTTAAACCACTGGAATTTATTGGCTCACGGTTTTGAAGCTAGAAGTCCAAAAAGGAGGTATAAGCAAGACAGTGCTACTCCCCCAACCTCTGTCACATTCTGGTGCTGCGGCCCCATCTTTGGGGTTCCTGGGTTTGTCTCCCTGCCTCGCGTCACACCGCGATGCCCTCTCTTTTCCGGGTTCTGTTGACTTCTGGCTTCTCCCCATGACTTCGTCTCTGAATTTCTTCTGGTTATAAAAGTCGCCAATAATATGCATTAAGTCCCAGCCTCATTCAGTTGGGTTCCACCATCTCTAAAAACAACATCTTCAAGCGATTGGATTTACAACGGGTTCATACCCACAGGAATGCAGTTTAAGGTTAAGAACGCCTCTAAATTGAGGTATATAATTCATTCAGCCACACTAGCCTCACCTTTTCAATCTTACTTTCCCAGGGAAATATCTTCTAATCTCACAATCCAAATGATGTTTATTTTGCCATTTTGTGGAATCATATTTCCTTCCTTCTGAGTACTTATTTCAGTTTTTATTTTCTTGTCATTGCATTTCTAGCTCAAAGCCTTGTACCTGGCACATAATCAGTATAAAATTTTTTGTTGAATGAATGAAGAAATGTAAAGGAAAGAATAGTGCTTTAGAGGACAAGCTTTAGTGTCAGATAACTGCAGTTCAAAATACAATTCTGCCCTTACTAGTTGCATAACCCTAGGCAATTTCTTTCTTTCCTAATCTCCTCACACCTACTACAGAGATAATAATTCTAACCTCATATGGTTGATTAAGTATCAATAGCGAACATGAATTTAGCACCCCTTATTTGGCACTCAGCTAATTTTTTCCATGCATTATCTCACCTAAAAGCAACATAATAGTAAGGAATTAATATTATTTTTATTTTAGAGGCGAGGAAACTAAAAATTAGAAGGTTAAATGACTTTCCTAAGATCTTACTGGCAGTGAATAGCTGATTCACACATAAATCTCAGGCCCCTTTAACTCCATATTTTAAACCTTGTTTCATTAGCCCTCCTTTTCTTCATACTAATCTTTGATATTAGAATGCTTACCCCAGTGTCTGGCACTTAATATATCCTCCAACACCAGTGTTTGTTTTTCATATCATTATTAAAACTATTATTATAAGCAAAAATTATAGTATCTCAGAGGTGAAAATGCCGATTCCATCTTCCTAGAGAATAAATGTGCATGCCCTTAACAAGTCCCCTGTCAATTTCAGCTGCAACGGGGTCATTGGCTTCTATCTAATAAGATGAAGCTTTCTTTGCAGCCTCAAGTTCTGACCAAATTCTTTCATGTCCAAGAGTCCTAATAACTGCAGCCAGAAAGATTCACCCTCCTCTGAACTCAGTACAGCTTGAACTTTCAACAATAATAAGGTAAGCATCTTTTTTCTATTATTAATCTTCTAAGGCTAGAGACACCTTGGTTTTCCAACTGAATTAAATTTTTCTTGGACTTTCCCCTTTTACTACTTTTCATTCCCTCAGCACCCAACTGAGTGTTTTGTATACTATGGGTGAAGGAACAAATATTTGTTAACTGATTGATTAAAAATAAAAAACATCATAATTTTAAAAAGTATTTTCATACCTCTTCAGAGACCAAGATGTCGCTGTTCAGATGGGAGTAGAAGATGAGAAGGATGTTTTAAGTTCAGAGAAATTTCACTCAAAGCAATAGCGTTTTCAAAGGCTTCTCACTGGATGGGTTAATTTCTTACTAAGGTTATGATTTCCACAGAGCCACTATCAGAGCTTACAGAGTCATTTCTGTATTTTCAGATTTATAAAATTTTAATACTATTGCACTTGATAGAGCTTTTAAAAGGACTATTGGCATTATGTATATCCACTCCAATTGTAATTATAGCACCTAATATAAATAAAAAGGTAAACGTAAAACAGTGAGTTTGGAAAATAAAAGTATTCTAGAAATAATATACCCCTTCTGTATAAGAAGAGAGATTTTTAAATACTTGCCCATATTAATAGATAAATATTAGGTTTTTCTAATTGACATTAATAAATATGTTTTTAAAAATACACACACACACACTAGTACATCAATAAGCTTAATAGTTGTACTTCTGACCTACATATATTCAATTCTTCTTTAGTTCCCATCTGTCCCTAATGGCCCTTTTCACTGTGAAAAATTGAAATCTTAACAATAATCACTGTCAGTTTCATTTGTAAAGATATATCTATAAACAGACAAGGTTATTTGCCGCTTTAAACATCAACTTAAAATTTTATGATCAATATCAGGCTCCCATATTTCCTTATAGGAGTGGTTTAGGGATAGAAGATGATTAGGAAAGAGAAAAGGGGAAATTAGATAGGTCTGGAGATTGGTTCGAAACTGAATTTGCATGGCAAGTATATTGAATTTTTAAATAAAATGTTTTAAGTTGTTTTTAAGTGAACTGGTTGAGTTGGGAGATGCTAACCCCACACACACCCCAGTTCCTCCTGCTTACATCTAAATTTATGGTGGCAAACCAGGAACATGCTGGCTGAATAATTGACAATGAGCTTGCTATGCATTTTTAACTAGCTCAAATAAGGTGAAAACAAACAAAAATACCAATATTAACTCTGTTTAGACAGTATCTAATTAGCCAAAACTTTCTTCTGGATTTTATTTCTGCTTAAAGAATAGCCAAAAATATTTTTATTCTCAACCATGGATATGTGTAAAAGCTCTGGAGTCCTGAATTTTAGGTAACATTTTTATTGAATTTTATAATATATCAATATATTTTATAGTCATTTTCCAAATGACACACTTGACTAAGAGGGGGAAAAAAAACACATAAGTACCTCTTTACTGCAAGGATGTCTTTTAGGAAATTTAAAATGCAAAGTTCATCAACTTACATTTTAGTCTTAATTTTTCTGTTCTTCTGAAAACAGGGTAGCTCCAGAAATATTTTTTGGCACATTGATTAATTGAGAGAATTTATAAAATCCATAAAACCTTTCAGAAACAAATACTAATGACTAATAGTTATAATAAAACTCACAATATTTCAAGCATACAAAAATATTATGTAATAGGTAATGTACAGCAGAGCTAGGTTATGACGAAACTACAAGATATTTGGATATTGGACCACAGACAACACAATATTTTGATCTGTAAATCATGCTGGAGAATAATTTGTTCATCTTCACCATTTTCAAATGAAAGAAGTGAAGACCAGAAAGGCCAAATTGCTAGTCCAAGATCAATTAGCCAGATATTAAAATATTCACCACTAAAATGAAAATTTCCTATTGAACTGCTCTTTAGGGTTAGTCCACAGTCATTTTCACAGCTAATAACTTATTGTTCAGTAACGTTATCAAAAAATATTAAATATTCAGGTATTAAAAAGAAGCCCATGTTGGGAAGAGGATTTGGCTCAACTGCTAGAGCATCCACCTACCACATGGAAGGTCCAAGGTTTAAAACCGAGGTCTCCTGACCCATGTAGTGAGCTAGGCCATGCGCAGTACTGATGCGCACAAGGAGCGCCATGCCACACAGGGGTGTCCCCCATGTATGGAAGCCCCATGCACAAGGAGTGCGCCCCATGTGAAAAAACTGCAGCCTCCCCAGGAGTGGCACAGCACACACAGAGAGCTTACGCAAGATGATGCAACAAAAAGAGACACAGATTCCCAGTGCTGCTGACAAGAATGCACACAAAAGAGCACACAGTGAATAGACACAGAGAGTAGACAACTGGGGTGGGGCGGGGAGAGAAATAAAAAATAAATAAATAAATAAATAAATCTTTAAAAAAAAGAAGCCCATGTCTTGCCTGTATTAAATAAGTTTAGTTTAATGACTCACTGAAAAGTTGAATCTATCATAAGCATTAGACAACCAAACAGCAATTTCTGAAGTGTGTGTACATTTTCTTAATTGCTATTTAAATTTTAAAACAGAATCTGTAACAAAACAATGGGAAATTAACTCAATCTCAGGCCATAATGTAATTGGAGTTCTAGAAAGCGTGCTTTCTAAATTATATCACAATAGAGTATAAGTCTTCAACATTTACAGCATAAATATTTTGCTCGGGTTTCTAACAGGTATCCAATAAGAAGACCTTATCCAAAGGTATTCTATAGCAATTAGGGATCAAACAGAGATAATGTTCCAGTTCAGATAATATGAGAGATCACATAACTCCAAACATCCTTTTTTGCTATAAAATGTCTAAAAATTCTGCTTATGTTATGCCTAATATATTTTAAGACATAAACCTATGAGAGAAGGTAAGGGGAATCACCAAGGACCAGAAAACTAGGGTGACGGCTATGCAATAAGCTGTTCTGTTAAGAAGAAAGGACCTTATATTTGAGTTGGAGAAAAGGGGGAATAGAAAATAAAGAAGGAGGAAATCAAAGGAAGGAGGGAGGGAAGAAGGACAGAAGACAAGTAGGAAAGAGAACAAAGAAGGAAGGAAGACATCAGACAATAAAGGAGGGGTGTACAGGAAATTTAAAGATGATATAACAGAGCAACTGGATGGCTACTTTAGACTGGATAATCAAAGAAAGCCCATATCAGCATGTTGCCATTTGCTGAGATGTGATGGACAGAAAAGGAGATAGCCACAAAAACTCAGGGGAGAGCATTTCAGGCAGGAGAAATAATAGTAATATCATTATCCATGATATTCATGCAGTCATTAAAAAGACTATGAGGATCAACCGAAGAAAAAAGTTCACAATAAAATATTAGGTTGAAAAACCACATTTCAAAAATAAAAATATACGTAGTATGATGTATTTCTCTAAAGAGAGAGGCTTATACAGAAGGAAAAAATAAGTATGAGAATAGACAATGTTTTTTTAGTGAGCATCTCTGGGTGGAATTATAGGTAAGGTTTATTTTATTTTTGTTTATTTATATTTACTAAATTTTTAAAATGAGACTCTAATAAGAAAAAGGTTAATATTAAAACCACTCAATCTGATATTATTGCGGAAAGACTACTGGGATCAGTAACCCACTTTACATTCACCCATTTCTCCCAATCGGGACATTGTGCCCTTTGTTTCAAAATGACAAACTGCCCTTAGACCACCCTTTTGATTTTAGGAAAGATGGGCTAAATTACAATCAGAGGAATGAAGGATATGGGTATGTTCTAATCTCAGTAACTATGCAACAGTTATCTCTTCCTGCCTCCATTTCCTGACTCTCACAGCAAAATAAGTACCCGTGATTCAGAACAAGATGTGGGAGGAGTTTCCCCACCAGCTGTTTTAAGGCCTTATCTCCAAATGTGATAGGCCCTTCCCCAAAGCTCAAATGACAGTCATTAAGGATTTGCCTCAGACATCTTAATAGGTACCTTTTATTTTCAGAATCAAAGCAAATCTATAATTATTACTGGGGAGCACAGGCTCAGGTTGATTTATACTAAAGCACTAAGTAAAGAAATGAAGTCTTTCCCTGTTTCCCTCTGGGGACCGCAGCTGGTGTTCGTGCCCTCTTTCTCACTAGGCTGAGAACACACTAACCCAGTCTGTTACCCAATCCTGCCTGTCTCACACTCCCATAATGTACTCAGGATTCATGTTAAAATGCAGAGTGACATCTATGGCAACAAAGCACTATATTTTCTAGATATAGGTAATTTACTACTGGCAATCTTGCACACTCAGAACCACAGCTCATTGGGGCTTCCTGGGGGCATCAATCATGCTTACAACATGAAGAAGTCTGGAAAAACTCAAATCTAATGACCTGTGGAATCCTAGAAAAAAGTGACCGTTCTTTCCATCATTAAGAAAATGTTTGTTTTATTTTGCTTATGCTTGAGGCTTTCCTAGGTGCTTCTGTAACCAATCTTGTGTTCATGAATATTGCAGCATCCCTGTTGCCAACATAGAGGTACCAGATTGACACCCTAACTTTCCTGGGGGTGGTAAAACAGGATAAATCCTCAAGGATTAAATTTCCTCATTCTGGATAGACAGGGTTGTGGGGAGCCACCCGCTGTGAAATCTATTTACAGCCTCCAACAACATGGGCGGATTTCACAACTACCTCAGCCCTGTCCCTCCATTTCCTTCTTCTTCCTCCTTGTTTCTTTGTTCTCCCCTTCCCGCCAGAACTCTGGTAACCACAGCAGCACGCATGTGCAAGGCGCGAAACTCTGCAGACCTGGCACGAACTTTGAGCCAATCCCCTCCTTGGACGTCTGCCACCAGCAAGACCAGTCCACGTGTGGACACGTTCCCTCCCCTCAGTATAAATCCCCTTTTTCTACCCCCAATAAATGAGGCTTGATCAGAATCCTGTCTTGCCTCCATTCTTCTCGTACCCCTGCCCCCACTGCTTCCCACAGGTCCCTGGAATCCGCCCCCGCCGGTTCGGACACAGGGTGATTACATTTCTCAGCTTCCTTTGTAGTTAAGTCAAAATACCAAAAAATCGTGAGTGGGTATTATTTATGTCTCTTTCTAAACTGCCCCTAAAATTCTCTAGGGCCAGTCCAGCTCCTGCTCTCTTCTTTCATCTGCTGGAATTAAAAAAGATTCTTGCTGGCTGGAAGTGAAGAATGCTGAAACGGCTGAGCCTCACTCTGAAAGGGGCCTACATCCCACATCATTGCTTGGAGGAAAGTTCCCAGAAGGACACCTACATAGTTTAAGGAAATGGGAAATAAACTCTTGTGTCTAATGCATTGATAGGCTACTAAGGTTTAGTTTGAATATAGGAGACAGCACTAACTGCCCTAAAACCTTGAGTTTGAGTTTTCTCATCCATAATAGGTACAATAGTATATACACTGTAGGGTTGGTGTAAGATTTCAATAAGACATTCAAAATACCTAGAATGGCATATTATCATAATTCATGTTGTCAAATAGCCTGTAGTTTTGGAGTTATTAAACCTTTGGGTATGGTGAAATTATCAAACATGGCCCCACCTCTCCAATTCATATCCCCTTTAAGATCTCCTTCAGCCCCTATATTTCTCACACCAACCAAGCAATCCATCCCTTGGTCTTTTTGCTCAAGATATTCTTCTTTTAGATGGCTACTCTTTTGGAAACTGTTGCTTCCAAGGTGCTAACATAATTTAAAGGGTAACCTCACTGAGTTAAATTCACATCTTAATAAGTGGTGCTTAGTGAGGGACTGGCCTTCATAAGATAAAAATGATTGAAGTTTTTAACTGTGTAATTATAAAGGAGCAAGGAACCCTTGGGTGCAAGCATAAATATAATAATTGTATATTGAGTACTAAATATGTGCCAGTCTCTAGTCAAAGCACTTTACATTTATTATCTCATTTCATCATCATAGTAGTACACCTGTGAGATAGATATTATTAAAGCCACTTGTCCAAGTGAAGAAACTGAGGCTGAGCAAGGTTAACTGACATGCCCTAGGTCACATGGTAAGTGGAGATGCTAGAAAGAGAACCCTGCTCAGAACAACTGAGGGAAGGTGCTCTTACCCCTAGTACTATGCTGCCTCTTTAGATTGGTGGTTGGTTATATAGTTAACACTTAATAAATGTTAATTTCCCTTATCCTTCTTAATATTGCCTCTCAAATCTCATCAAGTACAAAACTATCAGTTCAGTTTTATGAAAAGAGGCTATCCTGGGAAACAGATGTGGCTCACCCAATTGGGCTCCCATCTACCATATAGGAGGTCCAGGGTTCGATGCCCAGGGCCTCCTGGTAAGGGCAAGCTGGCCCACACGGCAAGCTGGCCCATGTGGCGTGCCGGCCCATGAGGGAATGCAGCACCACTCAGGAGTGCAACCCAGCGTGGGAATGCTGCCCTGTATGGGAAAGCTGCTCCATGCAGTAGTGTCGGCCAATGAGGAGAGCTGGCACAGCAAGATGATGCAACAAGAGACACAGAGGAGAGAAAATAAGAAGATGTAGCAGAACAGAGAACTGAAGTGGTGCAAGAGAGTAATTGCCTCTCTCCCACTCTGTACCCCAGGATTGGTTCCCAGAACCACCTAATGAGAATACAAGCAGACACAGAAAAACACACAGAGAATAAACACAGGGAGAAGACAATTGGTGGAATGGGGGTGGGGGTGGGAGAGAAATAAATAAAAATAAATCTTAAAAAATAGAGGTTATTCTGGTGCCTGACAAAAGGTATTTAGACCAATTGTTGCTGCCATGTCCTGGGAGATATGGAGCCTCATCCACTCCCATATAAGACACATGGGCATTGCTTTTAACCAGGGGTGCACACAAAATTACCTGTGAAGTTTTTTAAAAGTAATTGCTCAGATATCACTTCCTGTATATTGATTATTTAGTTCTGGCTTGGAATCTAGGGACTCCAAATTCTGTGTAAAGTAGCATCTGAGATCAGACCTAGATAAATATGTCCATCACTTCCACAACAATTCACCAGAAATAAATCTGAACAGGCACAAAACAGACACTCACTGATTAAAACAGCATATTTTCTGTAGTCAGAACTGGAGAATTAGGTAAACAGAATACAAACTCATAAATTAACACTACTAAATTAAAATCATTCTGGAAGTGCTGGCACCAGGACACCAGCATCGAAGAGAGAATCTCACATGTATTAGTCAAGAATTATTTGACTTTGAGAAACAGAAATCCAATGCAAACTAGTTTGGGCAACATTTGTATTTGTGGAATCTAGAAAAGGCTTGAGTAAGTAAGACATAGCACGGTCAGGGTTGCAGATGGCCCATAGGGACTCAAAGGCTGCAGGGCTCTCTCTAACTCTTCCCACCACTTATCTCTGTTGTGTTTTCTTTTACTGGAGACCAACTTTTTCCCCAGCGAGAAGGATGTATAACTCTCCAACACACACACACAAGGCCAAGGTCTGACAGACTTGACAGGTAAAAATACCAGAACCCCACTTTACACTCAGATAGTTTAGTATTTACATAGGCAGGAAAAAGAATAAGTCAAAGTTACCAGCCCCCACAGTTTTGTACCACACATCAAAAGGGAAACAGAGAGGGCCAGATGCATGCAATATGAGATGTAGGATACCCAGTTACCAAGGAGGCAATTCTAGACTACAGTTAAATGGTTTTCTATCCTGCAGCTCTATCCCAAGAGGGGTGAGGCAGAAAGTCCCACACTTCACCAGAACCTAAGAACAAAAGAGGAAATAAGACTTTCTCATGATAGTCTCCCAGGGGAAACAGAGAGTCGTTGGGGGGACGGCCTCATTGCAGCTCCTTACGGGCCTCCCATCATCTCCTGTCTGGAAACATTTTCTGTGTGATCTATGTGGATAGTGAAAGGTCGGCAAGTCACCACTGGAACTCTTCCCCTTCAGTAACCTCTAAAACTTCTGTTTTTATAAGATCTTACATATTCATCCACCAGGACTGACCTTAAAAAACAAAACAACAACAAAAAAAAACTCTAACTCCTTATTTAATAAGTAAATCCCAGGAAAGTGACTCACTGATCAAGGTTAAACCATGTGCCCATTTTTTAACCAATCAAGAGTCTTGCAATAGATTGCTATTTCCCATGTATTTTGAAGGAAAATAAGAAAAAATATAGACGAGTATTACATCCAAAAACCCCTGAGAGCCCACTCAGAGTATCCTAGTTTTCAGCATAGTACAGGAATTCCAGAGAAAAGATTCAGGGCACAGGAGATAATTCAAAAATAAAATATTATATTTAAAAAGTAAATGGTATTTGACTATTTTCTCACATTTTCATTGAGGTCCCCAAATTGAGAAGAATTAGTTATCAATAATTCACCCATAATCTTCACATAGGTACTAGTCATGTCTTCACAGAACTTGTAAAGAGGTGGCCAAACCCTGTCCTGTTATCCTCAGCCAGTTCTACTTAGAGTCTATACAAGAATTCTTAAAACGTTTATTGACAGGAATAAGTTCAAAAGATCCTTTGAAAGTAGTTATTAATTTTCGAGAGAGCTATGTTCTTTCCCTTTCTTCCCTTGGTTCCCCAGTTAAAAGAGATACGGCTTGACCAGCAGCAAGAGAAACTGCAGTCTCACTCTCCAAGTGGCAGATTCCTGAGTTTCTGAACTTTTGGGCTCTCTCACTATTGGATAGAGCATGAAAGGATTTGGGGGACAAAGAGACTGGATTTTGTCTTTCTTCTAGAGAAGTCTGAAGATACGAGGCTGGATAAAGTGGGTTGCAATGGAGGTGAGTGTGGCACAGCTGGCAACTTAAGGGTGAGTGTGTACTCTGAGCAGAGTGGAAAGGATCCTTCTGGAGAGGGCTGTCTGTTATTGTGATGAGGCCAGAGATGTACCACTGGAGGGCAGAAATGAAGACGTTGTAATGGGCTGATAGGAAAATTTGTCATCCAGAAAACACAATGTGAGCTTTTCCATAAAAAGTATCTGAAGAGAGCAAAGACATCCCAAGAGAGAAAAAACTGGATGATCCAAAGACAGAGGATTTAAAGGACCAGTACCAATGAAGCAGTAGTTTGAAAACTTTCTGCACCCACTTGCACACATATTCTTGTCTCTCAATAGAGAATAGTCATAGACAGATGATAGAGACGAACAGATAATCAACATTCCACAAAATAGTACCTAGTATTTTTGCATGAGAACATTCTGAAATTTGTTCAGTTCATGCTGTGCTAATGTATTTCATTTTAAAAATGTGTCCATAATCAATTAAATTCAATACATGATCCATAAATGGGTCTTGGCCTCCTGTCCCCAAGGAGGCAGAGGAATAATAAAATTAGTGGAAAGGAGATGGAGCAAGAAGAATGGTAAAGCAGGTTCCAGGTGCTGTTATTCTTCAATGTGTAGTCAGGCCTGAATGCGGAGGAGTTTTGAATTGGACAACAGATTGAAGTGTTCATCTTATTTTTGACTGGAATTTTCTCTATCTGTTTTTTCATCCCAACACACTTGTAAAAACTGTGAAATCAACCTGTCGTACAATCCAGGGGAGGGCAAGGTAGACTGACCTACCTCATTGGAAGACAGTATTCAGAAAAATAAAATAAAGCTGGCTCCTGTTTGTACCCCACTGAGTTCAGCCCTTGCAATAATCTAGTTACATAATAATAGTTACCCTTTATAAAGGCCCTAACTATTTGCCAGGTGTTTTCAAAGTCATTATCTCATTTAATCTTTACAATAGACAGTTGTAAGGTAGCTATTAAGAGGTGTTTGATGGTTTCAGCTTGAGTGCTTCAGTTTTCTGGTCTTTGTACTCTTAAAACACAATAGTAAGTATCAAATGTGTGGGGGTATTTGTGATAGCACTCAGGAAGGAAGGAAAGAGTACAACAAAAATGCCTTAGGGTTAAGGGCTCTAAGATTGTCTTTTCTCTGGAGACGGGCAGCAGAGAGACACTGGGGAAACAGTATGAGGAACAGCTCTTGCACACAAAGGGCAGGAACTAAAGGGAAAAATGAAATGATAATATTGCTGGAGGTTATGTGCTTTCCATCATGGAGCATGAGAAACTAGTAATGGACTTGAGTACTAGTTGGTTGCATAAAGAAGGTTCAACAGCTAAGATGAGATAGGGAAACGGACTTGGCCCAGTGGATAGGGCGTCTGTCTACCACATGGGAGGTCCGCGGTTCAAACCCCAGGCCTCCTTGACCCGTGTGGAGCTGGCCCATGCGCAGTGCTGATGCGCGCAAGGAGTGCCCTGCCACGCAGGGGTGTCCCCCGCGTAGGGGAGCCCCACGCGCAAGGAGTGCACCCATAAGGAGAGCCGCCCAGCGTGAAAGAAAGTGCAGCCTGCCCAGGAATGGCGCCGTCCACACTTCCTGTGCCGCTGACGACAACAGAAGTGGACAAAGAAATAAGACACAGCAAATAGACACAGAGAACAGACAACCAGGGGAGGGGGGGGGATTAAATAAATAAATAAATCTTTAAAAAAAAGGATGAGATAGAGCTAGGACTCGGATCCAGACAGACTCTCAAGCTCAGGCTACCTCACTTATTTCAGTTTGTAGGTAGGATTAGGTATCTTCTTCAGAGTTATGCATCTGGCACTTATGTATCAAAGAATAAGGCAGCATGGTCATATTATTAGATAAGCAAGAGAACATTGGAATAGATAAAAGTATCAGTGGAGGAGGAACCCTGCTCTGGATGAGAATAAATCTTGAAAAACATGCTATGAAAATTCCCTCTATCTGTGAAAATAACAAGGAGAAACTTGAGAAAAATTGTTCCTCGTCTCTCTTATATCTGAAAGTATCTGTGAAAGAAATATACTGTTACCCATCACTCTCCCCACAGCTAGAGTGATGTAATTATTAATAATCATGAATAAAGAGCATTGACAATACACAAATTGAAATAAATATTGTTTTCTAATTTCTGGAAGGAACAAAGACCTGTATTATGCAATTGGGAAGCTAATACACTTAGCTGTCCTGTTACTTAAAATTGTATTACGTAAATTAAATACCCTAAAAGAGTTTTGAGGTTTTTTTGGAATTTTAATCTGCCACAGAAATTACCAGTACCACTAATGGCATAAATGGTGGTAGCAGGCAAATTGTTCTTAATAAGAATTTCACAATCTTGCACTGTTTGCTCACATCGGTTTAATAAATCATTAGTGGCCAGGAACTCTAAGGATCTTTCTCAAGTACTTCACCCTTATGTATATTTTTTAATCATTCACGTTACTATGACTACGAAATAAGGCTCTTAAGAACAGAAAGATTTAGTACAATTTATAATTGGCCTCCTCTTTTCTCAGAAAAAAATCTTAGAACTCTTCCATGTTTACGCCATCACAATGGTAAGCAATCTTCTCAAATTGTATCTAAAATATTCTGTGGATGCCAAAAAGAAAAAGAAAGAATATGTGTAAATAACATAAAAACTGGCATATTGATGGAACTCGTAGAACCACTCTGATGCTGAGAAGAGGTTCCGTATTTTTTGTTAAATAAATGATATTAGAAATGTTAGGATCATATCTATAAAATTTCTATTTCCAAAACTACTGTAATATCAAGTTTAACTTAGCCACAAAGATTAGAACTGAAGCCTTTAGTGAAATGACACACTTAGGCAAAATTGACAGTTTATAGTAGGATTGCGAAAACTCAAATCATTACTTAGCTAGCCAAATCTCAACTAGGAAATTTTAAGTTTAAGACAATGGGGAGATACACAAAGAAAGAGGGAAAATTATGAGTTTGTTGCCTTAAAAGGACATCCTCCAGCCATCTCTTCGTGAACAGGGCTCCTCTCCATCCCTGGAGAGAATGTTTGAAGATGTTAACTTCTAAACTGTTTCCTATAAACTAAAATAGGGTAAGCAAACTTTTTCTATGAACCTAATTGGACTGAAAGTATTTCATATCAGAAGATAAATTGTAGGCATGCATTGTTCGTACATTAGGCTATGCCGACTTACTTTAAATTATTTTGTTATTTCAAATTTTGATTAAGCTTTAGGAAAATACTTCTTGAAATGTCTTGATCCTATCAGCATTGTGTTCATTAGCATTAATTGTTTTTCATCATCGAAGTTTTGTAGGATGCCTGGGAAATACAAGGTAGAAAGAAGGGAAATACATCTTTTGCAAAATAGTATTAGTATAATAATAAGTCAAATTGAGAATTTCTAGACATATATAGAACTTTAGAGATAATTTCGATCAACTGCCTCATTTTACACATAAGACACAGAGGCTCAAAGAATGTAAATAAGCTGGTTTCCTTACTCAGCTAAGAGTTTACAAACTCCTTGGATAGAGTGGTCTTCTTACTATTCCATATCACCTTTCCTTATGGTGACATCCTTTGTTAAAGCATTTTCCCCATTAGTCAATTGCTTTTACCACCTGAAAAATGAGGCACAATATTATATTTAACATCAAAATCTTAGATGGTTAAATTATAGCAGAGACTCCTTTCCAAGTTGATTGGAAGTTAATTATTCAGCTGCCCATTTCAAGACCAAACAATATTTTATTAATGGTTGCTTGTCATATCCAGCCTTCTAAAATGACAAAAGATTTTGCTGTTCCAAATACATATAAATAATTCATGGTAGTGTTTTTGTAAGCAGCTTATTACCTATAAAGGTATAGCCTTTTAAGACATCTTGTAGTATAAAATATGTATAACTACTTTAAGGGTGATTAATAAGCCCCCATATTGTTTAGCATGCTGGATATATCAAAGGACAAATTAGAATTCTGATCCCAAGGTTTATTTCAAAACTGTTGTTTTTAATTGTGCTACCATTTTTTTTCTTAAAGCATTCATCCCTTATTGATAATTTGCTTATTTATCCAAGCTTTCCTCTATTACTAATCTCAAGTTAGAGCAGCCAAAATGATGTCATACCAAAGTAAAAAATTAAATGTATTTGTAATCAAGAGAACTTAATATATTTAAGCAATTCAGGTAAATGATGGGAAATATGTCAGAAACCATTCAACCCTTTGTATAATACAAATGCCACAAAATGTTTCAGTATATAAGTTCAGATTTATCTATTGGACATTTCTTCCAAAAATAAAAGAAGAATGTGAACTGTGACATCCATGACCTAGATAAAAAGATCAAGATGTTAGAATGGTTTTTTAGTGACAGAATATTAATGGAAGGAAAAAAATTCTGAAAATATATATCTGAAGGTGCTAGTCAGAACTTGTTCAAGGACCTTCAAGATAAACCACAAAGGAAAGTTTCCATGTGATGATTTCTTAATTACAGTAACTTAAGTTACCTGACAAGTATTTATTGAACACAAACTTCTAGATGCTGAGGATAAGGCAATGAGCAAAATTCCCTGTCCTCATTGACCTTATAGGTAAGGTGGTGAAAAGTGCTATGAAGAAAAAAAAAGTGAAATCAGAAAGATAGATTAGGAGTGGGCAAGAATGCTGTTTTAGAAAGGGAAGACTAGGGAAAGACTTTCTCAGTAATTTCAAATAATTTTTCATTATTTGAAAGAGTGAACCATAAAGATACCTGAAGGGAAAATATTCTAAGTAGAGGAAAAAGCAGTACTTAGATGCTGAAAGGGAACTTGCATGTCTATTGACAAAGCATCTGAAGGCCAGTGTAGTTGGAGGAGGGTGAGTAAAGGTGAGAGTGGAAGAGATGAGACCGAGGAAGTTGTGTAGCCAGGTCATGTCTTGTGGGTCAGTCCAAGGACATTGGACTTTACTTTCAGTGAATTGGAACATTTGTGGGAGTTTTGAATCATGAATAGATGCAGATAGGACATATTTTAAGACACACTAGACTGTTGTATGAAAAATAGCTAGTAGAGGGCAAGGATAAAGCAGTAAGACCAGTTAGAAGCCTAATGCAATAATGCAGGCAAGAGATGATGATACCGAGGCTGCAGTCATAATGGTGGTGGTGAGAAGCAGCAGTGGTGGTCGGTGTCTAATGTATTTGGAAAGCAGAATAAGCAAGTTTTTTTATTCATAGCAATTTCTATGTGGTATACAGAATAGTGCTCTGCACTAGAGATGCCCATGTCTTAATCCCCAGAACCTGTGAATACACTATGTTAAATGGCATGGGATAATTAAGGTTGTTAATTGGCTGACCTTTAAATTGGAAGATTATCCTTGACAATTCAGCCAGCCTCAATCTAATCACAAGGGACCTTAAAAGTGGAATAGGGAAGCAAAAGAGAGAGAAAGAGGAAGACATGACTACTGAAGAAAAAAGCACAGGGAGAATCAATGTTGCTGCTTCTGAATATGGAGGAAGGGAACTGCAGACAAGGGAATGTGGGTGACATCTAGAAGCTGGAATGGGCAAGGAAATGGATTCTCCCTAGAGCCTTCAGAAAGGAATGCAGCTCTGCCAACACCTTGATGCTAGCTCAGTGAAACCCTTGTCATACATCTAACCTACAGAATTGTAAAATAATGAACTTGCATTTAAGACATAAGATTTGTGTTAATTTTTACAGCAACAATAGAAAACAAATACAGATTGGATATAGGGTATAAGAGAAAGAGAAGAGTCAAGGGTGACTCAAGGTTTAATGCAACATTATTTGTGTAATTTGTTTAGTGTATAAATTACCAATTCAGTGTTTGTATAACTAACACTCTCCTCATTTATAAACAAAAGCCTCCAATTCAAATGTTGGTGTCTACTGGTTCCCACTAGTGACTTGATCACTCCTGACTAGTAATGACAATCACACCCACATCATCTTTCATTTTCAGAAAATGAACCCAAACTTTTTTTAAATTTTACCATTTAACACATAGCTCTATAATGGATGATTGCAAAGTACTGAAAATACACACACACACACACACACGTATATATACCTTAATAAGCATAGCAGTACTTAAAATGAGCATTGTTCTTCCAGACTTTTAGCTAGAGAGCTAAACACTGATAGTAATTTGGTACCATGTCAAAACAATTTTGACTTTCTTTCTCTGGCACTGCCTTCTGAGTCCTTCCACATATCTCACAAGCAAAGCATATTATGAATTTATAAGAACACCTACTTTTTTCCTGAAAATAACATTGCAGAATGTATTGTTCAGCTAACTTAGTTTTTTTTTTTTCTTTATATATCCCAGAATCATATGAAAAGCAATTGAGGCAGGATCACTCACTTTCTTCATTCATTCAACAAATATTTATAATTTTAGACTTGGTTCACTGGACCTGTATGAAAATCATTTTTGTCAGAAAGACTGCAACACCACACTATTCTCAGCAGTAAATTCCAAGGCAGCCAACCAACTGGGGAAGCCAGGTATTAACCCAATTCTTGGAACCCAAAAGGACAAAGATGTTACAATTGTCACTCCTAGAGATCTAAGCATTTCTAGGAGAAACTTAATGCTTGAAGGATGAAGCAGAATCAAACTCTGAGGAAAACCAGCAGGAACAAGATCAAACGCAGTGTATAAGACTGAAGTGAGAGATGTAGTTTACACTGAAGCTTTGATCCTAAAGGTAAGGATTGGTTAAATAGAATGAATCAGTCCAAAGTAAGGAAATTGCTCAAACCTATGGTCTTATAATTGAGATCTGAATAAGCACCTAAGGCTTATATCTGACATACTTCATTCACTATTTGGCTGGTAGTTTACAGAATATGAGGTAATGAGCCACTAGAAAATGGATGGTTCTCAGGATTTCAAGTCCCAGACGAGGACTTGGTCCATAGCCAATCAGACTGGGGAGTGGGGTTTCAGGAAAAGCTGAGATAATATTGTTTGCTTCTGTTGTAATTGACTCAAGAATTGGGGTGAACCTGGGTCTACATAAATTACATTGATGAATCCATCCACAGGGGCCTGTGTAGGAAAATGGAAGCTTTATAAAAACATAACAGTGTTGAAATAGGGGGAAGAATGTTGACTGGGTTAAAGTTGTGTAGTTACAAGCACTTAATTCTAAAGGACTAACGTAGGAATTCAAAGGGAAAAAGCATGAATTCCCAGGAGCCTCCTACTTTTGTCCTCTTATGCAAAGGAGAAGCTTTTATGTCTATCTCACCCTAGTAGCTTGTTATTGGTGCCTGTCCACCCTGTCTCTTCGTTGTTTGGTTATAACTCTCCCTTCTCCCCCTTACTGTGCTCAGAACAGGAATTACCTTTCTAAACAAGCTAAATGAGTCTCCCAACACTCTTTCAAAGAAATGCCTAACTTAGCAATACTTAGAGATTCTTTCTCTTAGAGGTACACCAGGTCTTGCTTACGAGTGTGTTAACTTTCATTGGAACTGGCCGAAAATTGCAGTTTATCTCAAATAGGGAGTTATTCAGAATATGCGGAATATCTTAACCAGTTCCCTCCAACTGCAGGTGCCAGTGCTGTAGTAGATTTCTTGCCATCACTACTCTTCCCAGCACACAGCCCAAATAGAGGGTGTTGCTGCTTCCCAGGGTGGGGTCTAAGGTGAGGAGAGTGAGGTCCTTGCCTCAGACATCAAATTTAAGAGTGTGCCCTCAAAACTCAAAAATCAATATAAATATGATTAAATGTAATATTTTTAAAAATAAAAATTAATTAAAAATATCATGATTAAGAAAATATCAACATTTTAAATACAGGGTCAGTACTTTGATTCTTATTTTGCTTCTCTGATGAAAGAATATTTAGCGTAAAAGTGAAAATGTACCCAACTTGTGTGTTCACTACTACATTTGCTAGCAATCAGAGTACTGGATAGCTTGTCCAGTGTTAGCTTATCTTTACTTAACCACTTGCTTATACAAAACATATTTTGACCTTTATGTGGGATGTTTTTGACTACCAAGTTTCCATAGACAAATTTTTTAGAACACACTGGATATAGAAATATACAAAATTTTTAAAATATGCTATAGAAAAAAAAATTTATGACTCAATGATTTTTTTAGGAGGTACTGGGGATTGAACCCAGGACCTTGTACATGGGAAGTAGGCGCTCAACCACTGCGCTACATCTGATCCCCTGAAAATTTTTTATAACTTAGCAGTTAGACATTTACCACTTCTATATGACACATCTGTGTCTACCTAAACCCAAATTTGACCCATAACTCAGCCCAAATATCAGCTTTCAGAAGGAAAGTAAACATAAAACATGGATATTTGTGTCATCATGAAATGTGTCACTTTGCACAGGACATGACCTGACATGTCACAATCATGAGGCTTGCCTTGGATGCCCAGATTTTCCTCCTGGCCCCAGGTACCACATTTTTCCCTTAAAGTGAAGAGCTAAGTCTTCTCTTCTCACTCCTGCCTTTGTCCACAGAAAGCTTAGCTCTGGCCTGAATTTTCTACTCCACAGCTGGCTTAAAAAGTATATTTCTAAAAAAGCAAATCACTTCTCTCAAAGAAATTTCCTCGTCAGCTGTTAAAAAGATAGAAGTTTCTCTATATTGTTTTGTAATCCAGAAAAAGTCTATTACTTTGTAATCCAGAAAAAGTCTATTACTCCTAGCATATTATACACAGTGCCTCTCTCTTGTATAAGATAACAGCTTGTGTTTGTACCTGGGATCTCTTCTCTTCTGGCTTTCGTTGCATCTGTAATTATGTTTAAGGCATGTCTTCCTGGCTACCCAGTTATCTAAATACATGACTGCCCCTTCCGTCTTGGGATACATGTTCCAACCCAAGCAAAACATTCCCTCTGCTTCTCTTCCCTTCTCAGTGTCAGATTATCTCTACTGGTTCTTGCCTAGGAAACCTCCTAACCAGCCAGAAAAGGAAGCTATCAGCAGGTCAGCAGCCTGGGTCCTTTGCTTTAATTACCTCCCCTCTCAGGTTCAGGGCACATCTCTATGTAGATACAGTGCCCGTTTCATTTCAGCAGCCTCTTCCAGGAGTTCTGTATTCTAAAATGGGAGCTTTCACTAAGATTTCTTTTTCATGGTACTGAAATTGCTTATCTCTCCAGTCCATCTCCCATTTTCCGACATTCACTTATGAACCACGAAGTCAGAGTTCTCCTTATGGGTACATTCTCCAAGATTCCTCTTATTTCAGCCCTGCTCTTTTCTACCTTACATAGTCTAGGAACTCCTTTATATTTGTTTATCTGAATCTGCCCCAAAATTTTACATGGGAGTCCTAAATACTTAGGGTTCAATTTCTGGGTGAATGGATACAACTGCTTTCTTTGGGCCAGTTGGAAGCCAATTGGTGGGCATAGTCTCTGACCAGAACTCCTAGTATCTTCTGGGGAACTTCCCAGCCAGAGGTTGAAGATCTGTTCACTCTCATTCCCTGAGTCTCGACCTGTCTGTGATTGGACCTAAGTATCATAATCATGACAGCATCAGTGTCAGTTCCCTTAATCTGAACTATTGCCTTCAGTCCCATCACAATTGCACTCCTTACATTATTTCTTTAGGAATGTTGCCTCTCCCATTTCCTTTCCCCAAGTTTATTGTCCCAGCACTGAGCAATTGAGGGACCTTATGGTTTTTCTCAGAACCTGAGGTTTTCTTCACTGTAAATAGCTCTTGCAGCAACTTGCACTTACTGGGTATGATTTTTCATTGCACTCCATAGCACCTTGATGCAAAATCTCTCAAGTCTTGACATAGGTGTTAGGATACTTCTGATGATGTGTGTTCACACACTTGACATACAAGTCCTAGCATCTACCTGCATTATTGAATAATTCTTTGACTGATGTCAGACATTCTGTCGTAGAAAAGAAAGCATTTGTGGTTTTGGAAAGCATATAAAATTCTTAGTACCAGACAGCACACTTTCTATTAATCTCTGTTGCAACTGTACCTCAGAGACCTCACACCCCACTAACATTTCAATGGTGTGTTCTAACCACAATTCAAACTCTTCCTGTCAAGTTCCTGGCATTGGACTCCCTCCCCATTCCATTCCCACCCAAATCTCTAGTTTCTGGATAGTATAAGCTCTCAACCAAGAATTCAACATTGTCCTTAATATACTTTTCAATAGCAGTCTTGTTACAGCTAATAAAGCAGATCAGGTCCCTTAACTAGCCTAAGTATGTGTGCAATAGACCTCCTTTCTTCTTCATGAAACATTCCAGTCTTCTAAGAAATTATGTCAAGTTTGGTTTAAATACAAATATACAGCTGGATACTTTATAAAGGAGCGTCTTTGATCTTTTCTAATAAGCTCACATCACACTGGGCATGTATGACTTTACATGTGAAACATTCAATATCCACCTGCATATTGTTCCAAGGCTTTTCCACAGCATCCCTCTGACTTTCAGTTTCTTTACCAAAGCCAAACACTGATCTTAGTAGATCAGTCTCTACTCTCCACATATCTGAGTCACAGAGAACAGGAACTGGAAGCATGATTAAGAGTGATATTTTAATATGATAGGCATCTAGATGTCCTCCTTAGATAAAGTATTTCAGAAAAGTCTCCAAGAACTAAGTACCACATATACTCCTTAACCAAAGAGGCTGTCTATTTCTGATCTATACCATCCCTAATTTAAAATGCAGCCAGTTCATCAGTTGCCAGAGAACACCCAATTACATCAAGCATATTGAGATACTATTTTTAAAAACTCTACTCAATATTTGTGGGTCCATACTATTTATCTTAAATCTCATTACATAACTCCATTCACTAAGTTTCTTACCCAAATTTAATCTTACTGACATGTAGATCTAATGAGGTAGTTTGATAGTTATGCCTGAAATTCCAGGGAAGTTGTTGGCACTGGGGATATAAATTTGAATTTTGAGAGTGTATAGAATGAAGAATATTTAAAGCCTCAGTCCCTGGGCATTAGCGGTTAGATATGTGAGGAGAAACCAGTGAAAGGAATAAGGAAGCAGCAGTCAGTAGGAGGACACCAGGAGAGTGTGAAACCAAGAAAAGAAATTGTTCAAAAGATAAGGAAGTAATCAACTGTGCCAAATGCTGCTGATAGGCCAATGAGGGTGAATACCAAGAATTAACTTTTGGGTCTGACAATAAGTATAGGGTGACACTGGTTATCTTGACAAGAATAATTTCAATGAAGAAGGGCAAAAGCTATGACTGAAAAGTTCAAGAAGGAATGGAAAAGAGAGAAGGTGAAGACGGTGAGTGTAGACAGTGTTTTTGAAGAGTTTTGCTGGAAAGAGGAGCACAGAAACTAGATAAGTAAATCAATTTAAGACATTTTTTTTTTAATTGAAAGAGGAAAAAAAAATAGCAGGGCCTGTATTCTAAAAGAAGAAGAGAAGATATAGGAGAAAGAGGGCTCAGTATACAGGTCCAGATGCCGGTGAGTAGATGTGGTAGGTGGAGGTGGATCCCATTGGTAGATTTCTTCTGATAATTTCATTTTCTGTAAAATAAGAAGGAAGGCCATGAACTGAGACTGAGTAGGAGGGTGAGAGGGTGAAATTTGTGAAGAAAAATTAAAATATGAAATACTTATCTAAGAAAGTAGGAGGGTCAAAATGGATTAAGAATATATATAGTCTAATTGCCAAACAATATGAGAGGTCATTTTAAGATCAGTTATCATGAATGTAAAGTGATACTGTAAGCTATAGTCATTCAGATTCGTTCAGCTGTGTGGAGTCAGGCATCCAGTAAGGGGAGAATTTGATTTAATTAGGGTTGTAATCTGCGAAAACAAGTGTGACAAAGTGAGAAAAGAGAAAAAAGGTTGAAGCTGTGTGCAACAGAGTGGTCATAATGATTAATAAGGGAATTTAAACAGATGGAGGGGAGAAGTAAAAGCATAAAGCAGATAAAAGAAAGTACAAAGGGGTAGAAACAATGGATTGGAGGTCCAGGTGGTTGTTATGGGGTTTGGATTTGGGATAAAAGAAGTAATGGGCTAGACAAAAAAGTGTAGATTTTGTTGGGGGGAGAGAAAGAGAGAGAGAGAGAGATGCTTGAAATAGATATTTAAGTTACAATGTAGTTATTAGTAAAGACTGAGATCTAGCCTGTGGCACTAGGAAAGATAGCCAAGAGAAAGTGCAGGACAAGGTTATTGGCGGAAAGAAGGTAAAGGGACTAAATAGCCACAAGGTGAGCAGATTGTCTATGCAGATTTTGAAATTATCAAGCATGACAGGAGTCACATAGAAAAGTGCATGCCAGAAGCAAAAATCTTCAAGGAATCAGAGAGAACAACTTAAATGTTTAGAGTAAAGCCAGTCTTTCTCAAATCTGCTAAAAAAAATGGATGATTTTCTCTTTATCATCACAGATATATAGGTAAAAAAAGCAAAATAAACATATTCAGAGTATGCCACATTGAACATTGTTATTGTTAGCTGCCTACTCAGCATTCTTTTCCCCCCTTCCCTTTTTCCTTCTTATTGGAACCCTACTTTTGCATTGGTGTCCTTGCCTTCTTTTTGAAGTCATGTGCCATAAGGACTATGGCCACCAGTCCCAGCTCCAGTGGTACCTATTTGAATTATGGGTAATCAAATCCTCCTTATCAGTGATTGACTAAGAAATGACACATGATGGATTATTGCCAATGAGAAACCACAAAAATTTTCCCATCTAAATTCTAAATTTAGATTCTTCTAAATTCTTCCAGGTTTGTTTGCTTTCTCTTTTTCTTGACAGGAGTTGCAGAAGTGCCAATATCTTTCATTCTACAATTATTCTTATGTATGGATGTGAAGCCTCTGCCCCCATTACTTTATGTCTGCAGATAAAGCAAATACAAATTAAGGAAAAAGTCAAATAACCACAGGTTGATTAACTATGTCTACCCTAAAGCCAGTCCTACTTCAGGACTTCTATTTACATGAGTCAACAAATATAGTTATTTTTAAGGATAAGCCCTTTGATTGGAGGTGTTTTAGTTTCCTTGGCTGCTCAAGCAAATACCATGTCATGTATTCCTGTATCACTGTATCCCTTCTGTACCCAAAAGGACTTGTTCTTACTATATTCATTCCATCACAACATCCCAAAAGCCCTAAGTCATTTCAGGAGTAATGCTAAGTAATGAGAATTTTCTCATCACAATCAGTTATGAATGTGGTCTATTCTGGGGCACAATTCCCCCCTCTATGGACATGTGAAATCTAGAAAACAAATTATCTGCTTCCAATATAGAATGGAGAGGCAGAGATAGGATAGACATTTCCATTCCAGAAGGGAGAAATTGGAAGAAAAATAGGTGCCACGTGTCCCAAACAATTCCTAAACGCAGCAGGGCAAGCTCCATTAAATTTCAAGGTCTGAGAATTATCTATGGATCACCATTTTGTCCTCTGACTCTGATGGAGTTGCAGTCCCAATCCTTGCAAATGCTTTCAGAGCAACCACACTCTCCCTGAATACTGGGGTGATGCTCTACCTTCTCCAAGTACCAGGATGGCAACCAGGTTCTCTTCAAATACCATGGCCCAGATCCCACCCTCTCTTGGCACTGAGATAGTGGTCAGGGTCCCCATGAACGGCCCACAGGCCCCATCATCTTCAAGTATTAGGGTGGCAGCACTCTTCCTGAACAATGGGGAGCAAGGCCTATCCCCTGTAAGCACAGGGGTGGACTGGCCATCCACACACATTGGTGGGCCTCCTCTCTTGGCCTGAGAAGACCTCTTTGGTTCAGACTTCAACTTCCATAGTTCTAACTTGAAGACATTCTTCTTTCAATTATTCCCTTATCTGTTCCTTTCATACAAACTTCACAAAAACCTATTAACTCTAAGTGTAGTTCATAGGGACCCAAGTCATCAGACAGAAAATCTTTCCATAGATCTTTTCTCCATTTCCAATCCTGACTTCCACATAAAGAGCTGAATGGAACCTTATTCTCCAGGAAGTTATTTTCCTCTGGGAGGTCCCTCAGAGAGTGACTTTTGGCCCTGGTCTCAGAGCACAAATTCTAGATAAGCTCGGAGTCTTCCAAACCACCAATTTTCAGTTTCTATGTGCTTAAGAGTTCTCAGCTTACCCCTTTCCTCTCATATTTTACTATAAGCTGCAAGGACAAACCAGGCTGCACCTTCCATTCTTAGCTTGGAAATCTTCTGAGTTAAATATTCAAGTTCATTGCTTTCAATTTCTGCCTTCCCTCCAACATCTGAACTCAATTTCATCAAGTTCTCTTCTATTTTAAAGCAAGGATCACCTTTCCTCCAGTTTCCAATAGCATATTCATCATTTCCTTTTAAGTCTTCATTATAAATATCTTTAGCATTCATATTTCTACCAATAGTCTCTTCAAAGTAATCTAGACTTTTTCTTTGAAGTACCTCACAATTCGTCCAACCTCTCCCCATTACGAATTTCAAAGCAATTTACCCTTTATTTTAAATTTTTTTGCAATGGCAGCACCCCACTCTCCTGGTACCAAAATCTGTTTTAGTTTCCTTGGCTGCTCAAGCAAATATCATGTGATGGGTTGATTTAACCAATGGGAATGTACTGGCTCACAGTTTTGAGGCTATGGAAAGTCCAAATCAGGGCATCATCAAGTCTATTCCTTCTTCCCAATGACTGGTACTTTGGGGCTAACTGCCAGTGTTTCTTCATCCTAGACTCCTCTATCACATGGCAATACACTGCTCTCTCCATTCTCTTCTGGAGTCCCATTTTCTTTTTGCTTCTGGTTGCTCCCTTTGTGGCTTTTTCCCTGTCTTAATTTCATCCTTTTTATAAATGATTCCAATAACAGTAGATTAAGAGCTGGGCCACAGTCTAACTGAGACAACCTAATCAAACAATCCTAGTGACAATGGGTTCACATCCGTAGGAATGGATTAAGTTCAAGAACATGTTTTTCTGGGATACATAGCTCCAAACTACACAGGAGTTTTCTCTCAATATAGTCTACTTACTGATACATTTGCATGAAAATAATAACTACTGTAAAACTGATTGCATTAGAGGCATGGAAATATATATGGAAGCATTGAGAAATTTCACCTTCATGGGGTAGGTCTGACTTTTCATGTATATACTAAATTAATGGGCATCTTAATTCTCCAGGCCATGGATAGATGTTGCATGTGCCTCACTTTAGGAAAGTAAAGGGCCCTTTAATTTTATAAATTAAATTGAAAACATTTGATTGTCTAAGATATGGAAGAGTTTTTAAAAATACATCCTGTACTGTCTCTAATGGGAATAAATCGATTGAAAGCATGAGGAATTAGAAGTTGGTGACCAAAGAGGTATTAGAGAAACAGTTTTACATACACAAAATAATCTCACACAAAAGAAAGTAGCTCCAATAATAAGAAAAACGCATCACTTATGATATTTAAATGACTAAAACTTGTCATTTGAAAAGAAATAAAAAAATCAACTGAATATTTTTGCCCATCTAGTTCTCAAAGCTTCAAGAAAAATTTGAAGTCATAATATCCTAATATAAGAATATGACAGTTATTGTTCAGTCATTATTTCTACCATTAAAATCTGGTAGAAAAAGAGCCATAGATAATCAAACAGCAACAACAGAACTAGAGTACACATAGCCCACTCAGATATACAGACAGGGGAAGTAAGTCTTGAAAGGAAATAAAACAGTTTTTTAGTATAATTAAGGAAGCCTATAGAATATTGGATTACTGTTTTCAGTCACTCCCTGCAAGTGCAGTGAGAAGATTAACCATCCCTACCCATAGCCATGTGGTTATCAGTGTCCCTCCCTATGGCTGTAAGGTTTGCCAATAAAATATGAAGTGAAGTTTATTGCAGAAGTTTTAAGAACCACTGTTCAGTTTTGCAACTTTTCTTTTTTCTCTGCCACAAGAACAGCATATTCCACAAAAGCGCTTATCCTTCAGTTTGGATCATAGACTGTAGGAGACGTATAAAGTAAAGCCAGAGCCAACCCATTGCACACACATAACTGTGAAATAAACCTTTATTTCAGAGATTTGGGTGTTGTTATTTCAGCATAACCTGGCAAAAACTACTACACAGCACTCAAACAAAACATATATATATGGAATCTAAATATGAGAACTAAGTACATGTAAATGTTTTTTTAAAAAAGCTATAAAAGTCTAGCTATGGGTACATATCATGGAACTAACACATTGGAGATAAATTTAAATGTATATTAACAGTCAAAAATAAAAACTTACTCCATCCACTTGTTCTTGATCCTTCCAATCTATCCCTACAGTTTCCTTCCAGTATCCCTTAAGATTCTATAAGGGAGGTTCAAGATTAGTCATCTTGGTTATGCTGCACCAACTACCATTTTGCTCCTCTATGGCTCAGCTTACTACACAGATGTCTTTTATATCTGCAAGCATAAAAAGAGATTATTTTCACAGCTAGTGCACACCAGGGGCACTGTCATTGCTGGTTATATCTCATGGCGTCTGTGCTGAAGGTTCTGACACCAGAGATCTAGGGAGCTGATGTCTGCAAGAACAGCACAGTCTGTGTCCCTGATAAAATGCCAATTGCTAACAAAGATTCTATTACCAATTCTTTTGAACTTTAATGCTGTCAGGTACCTCACAATTGTTAGTAAAACTGCTCATTTATTTTATTTTATTTTTAAGATTTATTTATTTATTTCTCTCCCCTTCTCCCCGCCCTGCCCCTCCCCGGTTGTCTTTTCTCTGTGTCTATTTGTTGTATGTTCTTTGTCCACTTCTGTTGGTGTCAATGGCATGGGAATCTGTGTTTCTTTTTGTTGCGTCATCTGTTGTGTCAGCTCTCCATGTGTGCAGCACCATTCCTGGGCAGGCTGAACTTTCTTTCGTGCTGGGCGGTTCTCCTTATGGGGCGCACTCCTTGTGCATAGGGCTCCCCTGCTCATGGACACCCCTCCGTGGCACAGTACTCCTTGAGTGCATCAGCACTGCGCATGGGCCAGCTCCACACGGGTCAAGGGGGCCCGGGCTTTAAACCGCGGACCTCGCATGTGGTAGACGGATGCCCTAACTACTGGGCCAAGTCCGCTTCCCACGCTCACTTATTTTAGTTATAACTCACATTTTGTTTTTTGTAGTTTTGTTCTCTCACCTTAAGAAAGAGATGATTCCATGGTGCTGGGCCAGAAGACTTTTCAAGTAGCTGACTCCATTCTGTATTCAAAGTGCTCCCTTCTCTCCCTTGCTTTTCTAATGCCTTTGAATTCAACATCTGTAACTTGACACTGGGGCAAATTCTTTCCTAGGTGGGTCCACAGTCCCTCATGTATTTAGATACCTATATCAACAGCCCTCCAGCAAAGCACTCCAGACATTCATTCAACAGAAATATATTGACGGTCCACTGCATATTTGCATGATGTTAAATTCTGGATTGAAATGATGAATGAGAACATAGTATTGGTACTCAAGAAGCTTACAGTCTAGTTAGCAAAATTAGAATAGAAAATATAAAATTGTGGTAGGATTTTGTACTACAGGAGCTGAATGAGAGAAAATAAATATGGTATAGGACCAAATAAGAGAAAACAAATAAGTAATCAGAGTTGGCTTTCTTGCAGATAATCACGTCTAAGCCCAAATTTAAAGAATGAGAGGAATCAAACCATCAAAAAGAGAGGAAAACAGGAGAGACAGAGAAAACTAGGAGAGGCCTAGAAAGTTCAATTTGGGGAACTGAAACTCAGTCAGCATATCTGGCTCTATGAAGAGAATGTGCACTATGAACAGGGCAGTGTTAGTATATCCCCCATATCTGGTATATGCCAGGAAAAAGTAGTTACTTACTCAGTAAGAATGAAAGAATGAATGACTCTAGAACATGAAGATCAGAAAGACTGGCAAGAGACAGAGCTGGAAAGATAGTAAGAAGCAAATCATGAAGATTCTTCTAAAGCACAATAGTTATTTTGGATATGAGATCAATGGATAAGCACTGAAAGGTTTTAATAAGAACAAGAGCATGGTTGTATTTGCAATGTATAGAATGGTTTAGACTTACTACTAAGAGTAAAGAAAGGAATTCTGCTTAGGAGACAATTGCATTCATCAGTTAATAAAGGTAATACAAATATTTATTTTATGCTTATTATAAACTTGACCTTATTCTAAATGCTTTACATGTAGTATCTTATTTAATCTTTTCAATGAGGTAAGGACCATTATTTCTGACATTTTACAAAGGAAGAACCTGAATCACAGTTTACGTAATCTGCTCAAATTCATACAGCTAGTAGCTAGGGAAGCAGTAAGCCAAGATTAAAACTCAGATTGTTTCCAGACAGCATGCTTTTAAACTCTTTATTATATTCTACATCCAGGAGAAAGCCATGATGATTTATACTTTTAAAAATCATGGCATAATGGAAAGAAGTGACCTGGAAAGTGGGGTAGTAAGGAGAGGGGAGATTTACAAAGATTTAGATCCAGGATTAGAAGGGTGGAATGTGGGTATAGAAGATAGGGTAAAGGATGAAATCCAAGTTTCTACCCTGAGCAGCAAGAAGGACTTGAGGGATGGGAAGATATAAGGATGAGACATGTTAAGCTGTAAGTGTCCATGGGATCCAGGGGATACACTGAAGAGGTAGTTATGGAAAACTTGGGGATTTATATTTCAGTTATAAACTTCAGACCGTCATTGAAACAATATGGCACACTCTCATTTAAGGACTATACATAGTGTAAAAAAGGACAAAGAATGGTATTCTTATGTACATGAAGATTTAAAGAGCATCAGGCAGAATGATTGTGGGAAGATGGCAGAGTAGGAAGCTACAGGAATCAGTCCCTTCACAAAAACTACTATTGAAATGGCATGAACTGCATGAATCAACTATTTTGGAACTCTGGAGTCTAGTTGAACACCGTACAATTTAGAGAGTAGCAAGAGGAAAAGACTGGTAAATTGCAATAAATACTGGTGAGTTTCACCTTCCCCGCAGCACCTAGCACCCCCTAAGCCTAGCCTCTTGGCGGGCAGCAGTGGGACCAGAGCTTGGACTTCTTGCACAGATTGCTAGAGCTATGGTGGGTCATAAATATCTAGACCTTCAAAGTTCAGGGTATGTGGTCTGATCACAGATCTCTATTTTCGAGCCGCTACTTCAGCTTGCTGGGACCCAGCTCTGAGGGTGGTCATTGCTCCAATGTGCCTTGGGCACAATGGGAAGAGAAGTCTTAGAGACAGTAACTTTTCTCAAAACTACACAAAACAGTTATAGGGCTCATTAACCGAGAATGTGCTGAATCAAGAAAATGCAGCTTCAAAAGCAGTAGAAGAAACTCCTGGTACTATTGCTCTCCCCTCCCCCAACCTTCCACAATGCAGGGTGGAGCCAGCTTGCACTCCCATTGTGTGTCCCTAGCCCTATTTCCAAGGGAGCATGTATGTCAGGGCCAATGAATCCAGTAGAAATTTGAGAGAATGAGCCAGGGAAATTGTCTCAGGAACATGTCTCCGTCCGGAGGACAAAGAAGCAGCTTGAGGACAAAGAAGCAGCTTGAAAACAACTGGGACACTGTAAAGAATAACTAAGAAGAAGCACCCTTAGGCAAAGGAAACTACCTGCATTAACCCTTAAAAGAGCACCCAGAACTGGGAGGAAGTCAATTTCAAAGTAAGTAGGGGAGGTATTCACTCCAAATCCTGTAAACTGTAAATGGAGAGTTCCTAAGGCCTTCAGTAAACACAAGCCCAGAAAAAGAAGCAGGCTTTGTGGCTCAGAAAAGACAGAATCCATCCTGTACTTCTTTTTTGCTTCAGGCTGATTTTCTTGATAGGAGGGATAAACTCTGAGGGAGAACACCAGCCAAAGCTGAGCAACTTTGCAAAGACAATAAAAGTGATTTTTGTTTCAGTTTGTTTGTTTTGATTAGCTCCTGGCATTCAAGAAAATTTCTGTCATCGCACAAGCTGAACACAAATTTAAGGAACAGACAGCTCAGGGACTAAATCCCAGAGATTAAACTTTAAATTATTAAAAGGTACAATGTACAACAAAATATTACAAGACAAACAAAAAATCAGGAAATGTAGCCTATCCAAAGGAACATGATAAAAATCCACAAACCATTGAGGAAGAGGACCAGACTTCAGACTTACTGGATGGACACTTGAAAAAAAATGTCAATAGGCTCAAGAGATAAAGGGAAACACAGAGAAAGAGCTAAAGGATATGAGAAAAACAGAATGAGCAATATGGGAATCTCTACAGAGAAATACTGGAGCTGAAGAACATAATAACTGAAGTGAAAACTTCCCTAGACGATGAGATTGGAGGTGGCAGAAGAATCAGTGATCTGAGAGACAAGACAAATGCAATAACTCAGCTTAAAAAGCAGAGAGAAAAAAAAAAAAGAATAAAAAAGAACAAACAGAGGCTAAGAGACCTGTGGGACACCATGAAAAACATCAATGCAAGCATTTTGGAAGTATCAAATGGAGAAGAAAGAGAGAAAAGGGCAAAAGGAATAGTAAATAATGCCAGAAAATTTCCCAGATTAAATGAAATACATGAATATGCACATTCAAGAATCCCAACAAACTCCAAACAGGATAAACCCAAAGACAACTATGCCCAGACACAACACTCAAACTGTCTAATGCCAAGGACAAGGACAGAGTTTTGAAAGCTGCAAGAGAAAAGCAATTAGTTATATACAAGGGAATCCCAATAAGATTAAGTGCCATTTTCTTATCAGAAACCACAGAATCAAGAATAGAGTGGTATGAACTATATAAAGTACTAAAAGAAAACAATTGTCAACAAAGAATATATATCCAGTAGGACTTGCTTTCAAAAATGATGGAGAGTTTAAGACATTCCCAGATAAACAAAAACTGAGGGTGTTCATTACCACTAAACCTGCCCTACAAGCAATGCTAAAGAGACTTCAGACTGAAAGGAAAGGACACTAGACAGTGGATCAAAGCAAAATAAAGAATAAAGACCTCCAGTAATGGTGCTAAAAAGAAAATGCATAAAAAGTAATGATAAATTGATGGTTTTAGACATGCAATGTGCAAAGTTATAATTTGTAACAAGTATGAAAAACAAAAGGTGGGATGTTTAAAAGGGGCATAGGAGTAGTGTATGTGTGTGTAATTGAAGAGAGATTGGTATCAAATCAAGTATGATTATTATAGACTTAGGATGTTAAATATTAACCTGATTATAATCACAAAGAAAATATATGAAAAATGTAACCAGAAAGAAAGGAGAAGGGATAAAAAATGATACAATACAAAAAATAAATAAAATAAAATAAAATTAAAAAAAATGAAAGTAGGCTTTAATGGAAGAATTGATAGTCAAGAAAAGTTATAAGACTTATAAAGAAAAAAATAGCAAAATGGTAGAAGAAAGTATGGCATTATTGCTAGTTACTTTAAATGTAAATGGATTAAATTCTTCAATCAAAAGGCAGAGGTTGGCAGAGTAGATTAAAAAACATGGTCAATTACATGGTGTTTATAAAAGACACACCTTAAATTCAAAAGCATAAGTAAATTAAAAGAGAAATTATGGAAAAAATACCCTTTGTAAGTAGTAGCCAAAAGAAATCTGAGATAGTCATATTACTAGCAAATAAAATAGACTTTAAATCAAGAAATATTTTGGAGGGCAAATGTTGCCATTATTTTTATTTTTAATCCCTCCCACCCTTGTGGCTTTTTGCATGTTGTCTGCTCTCTGTTTCCATTCACTGTACATTCTTCTTGTCTATATTTATTAATTTTTTTATTTCCCCTTCCCCCCTTGTGGCTTGCTTACTATCTGCTCTCTGTGTCCATTTGCTGCAGGCTCTTCTGTGTTCTCACTTGTCTCCCTTCTTTTTTTGTTATGTCACCTTGCTGAATCGGCTCTCTGCGGGCATCTGCAGACTGAGCGGCCCTCTGTGGCACTTTGTGGGCCAGGCAGCCCTCCACAGCATGCGGGAGAATCTGCCTTCATAAGGAGGCCCTGGGACGTGAACCGAGGGCTTCCTGTATGGTAGATGGGAGCTCATTTGATTGAGTCACAGCTGCTTCTTGCCATTATCTTTTTTTTTAAGATTTATTTATTTATTTATTTCTCTCCCCTTCCCCCCTCCCCCTGGTTGTCTGCTCTCTGTGTCCATTCACTGTGCTTTTCTGTGACTGCAAGTTGACACAATGACAGGAGACACAGATTCCCACCATTATCTTTTGATAAAGGGGTCAAGTAAATAAGAAGACATAAAAGTGATGACTATATACACACCTAACATCAGAGCCCCAATATAAATGAAGCAAATATAGACTAATTTGAAGGGAGAAACAGATATTTTTTATATTAGTAGGAGATTTCAACACACCACTATCAATAATGGATAGAAAATCTAGACAAAAGATCAATAAGGAAATAATAAGCTTGATGATACTCAGAGGCAGTTAGACCTAAAAGACATATATAGAATACTTCATTCAATAGCAAGAGAATATATATATTATTCTCTAGTACACATGAATCATTATCTAAGATAAACCATACATTAGGTCACAAAAGAAGTCTCAGTAAATATTGAAATCTTACAATGTGTATTCTTTGATCATAATAGAATGAAGCTAGAAATCAACAGAAGGGAAATGGAAAAGTCATAAATATGTGGAAATTAGCCAATATACTCTTTTAAAAATCTATTATATTTATTTTACTTTTGTAATATCTAACATGATCCTGTTTACCTATATACCTGTATCTACTCATATATTTACTTCACTTTATATATTTTAGTCAATTATGGACTGGTATTTTACATGATGAGACCCTCTCCTGCCTACTTCTCCAGATGTGTAACTCTTTATTGCATCTTTTTTTTTCTTAATATATTTTTTATTTTTTTAAAAAGATACTTAGATTACATAAAAGTTACATAAAAATCTAGAGGGGATTCTCTATGCCCTGCTCCTTACCTCTCCCACATTTTCTCACAATAACAACATCCTTCATTAGTGTGGTACAGTCATTAAAATTTAACACATTTTGAAGCATTGCCACTAAGCATGGATTACATTAGTTTACACTGTAGTTTCCACTCTCTCCCGCACAATTTTGTAGGTTATGGCAAGATATATAATGGCCTGTGCCTGTCATTGTAATGTCATTCAGGACAATTTCCCAGTCCTGAAAATGCCCCCATATTACACCTGTTTTTCCATCTCTCTGCCCTCAGAACCTCCAGTGGCCACTGCCTCCTCATCAATGATTTAAGTTCTTACATTGCTAGAATCACAATAAGTCTATAGTAGAATACCAATAAGTCTACTTTAGTCCATAGTTCATTTCCCAATCCTGAGGACCCTTGGATGGCAATGCCCACCCCACCTCCAATCGAGTCCATCTGCCAAAATACTCTTAACCAATAGGTCAAAGAAGAAATCACAAGCAAAATTAGGAAATATCTTGAGGTAAATAAACATGAAAATACAACATACCAAAACTTATGTCCTCAATGTAACAGAATTAGATTCATTTATAGTTTCCTTACACATGGATCTTCTGCACCTTTTATTTAAACCTATAATTTGCACTGTACTTGTTAAATATATGCCCCAAAGACTTAAATCTTTGGTCTGTTCATGTGCCAAATGAGCCTTGAATCTCAGCGAAGGTACAACACCTACTCTCCAGTTCATTGGATTCATCCAGGACAATTATCAAGGAGATGATGATGGGTAATGCCCATCCCAAGGAGTAAAGAGTGTCTGAAACTGCAAGCAAGACAGTTCCACCCATCTGCCCCATGGAATTTAAGTCCCCTCTCAATCAGAATCAGTATGAGCATCATTGTGATGTTAGGTTATTGTGTCAAGTTGGCCAGGTAACTGTGCCCAGTTGTTTGGTCAAGCAAGCACTGAGCTAACTGTAATATAAGGGCATTTACGGACTTTAGTCACCATTGACTTTACTGCAGTGGTAAATCTTAGATAGCTGGTTATAATTACATCAATCAGGAAGATTGCAATCAGCAATGAGTGATGCTTAACCAAATCAGTTGAATGTCTTAAAAGGGAAAGTGATTCCATCATTAAGAGAGAATTTCCCAGCTCATCTTCGGATAGCCAACATCTCCCAAAACTCATCAAGAATCTTCACTGGACTTTCATTGCAGCCCTTAGTTGCAGCCTGCCTGTGGAACCTGGACTTGTGCATCACCACAGCTGCATGAGAGACTCTTATAGAATTACATACTATTGACAGATAGTTCATGTTGATTCTGTTTCCCTAGAGAACTCTTACAATCACCATCCCAAAATCCTCAAACTTAGGGAATGAACAACGAAATAAAGTAGACTAATTATTATTCAATTATAGAATTATTATTCTAACAATGGAAGAATTTTTATCATTGATATAAAGGCAGTGGCCACCAGAGGTTCTGAGGGGAGGAAGAGGGAAGAATAGGTGTAACATGGGGGCATTTTCAGGACACTGGAATTATACTGCATGACATTGCAATGGCAGATACAGGCCATTATATATTTTGTCATAACCTGTAAAATTGTGTAAACTATAATGTAAACTATAGTCCATGGTTAGTAGCAATGCTTCAATATGTGGTCAACTGTAACAAATGTATCACACTATTAAAAGATGTTGTTAATGTAGGAAAGTGTGGAGGGAGAGGCAGTGTGGCATATGGGAATCCCCTACATTTTTTATGTAACATTTAAGTAATCTAAAGCTTCTTCAAAAAAACAAGTATAAAAAAAAAAAGCAAAAAGAAAAGACATCCAAATTGGAAAGGAAGAAATGAAACTTGTTTTATTTGCTAATGACATGATTCATTAAAATTAGATACAGAAAATTCTCAAAAATCTACAAAAAACAAAACAAAACCAAAAAAAAAAAAAAAAATCCAGAGCTAATAAATGATTTCAGCAATGTGGCAGTGTACAAGATCAATACCCCAAAATCAGTAGTGTCTCTATACATTAGTCATCAACAATTGGAAGATTAAATCAAGAAAAAAATTCCATTTATAATAGCAACTGAAAAATTAAATATCTAGGAATAAATCTAACCAAGAATGTACAGGACTTGTACGCCGAAAACTATAAAATATTGCTATAACAAGTCAAAAAAGACCTAAATAAATAGAAAGATATTTTGTTTTCATGGATTAGAAGACTAAAATTGTGAAGATTTCAATTCTACCTAAAGCTATTTACAGATCCAACTCAATCCCAGTCAAAATTCCAACAGTCTTTAATGCAGAATTGGAAAAGCCAACCATCAAATTTAAATGGAAAGAACTCACTTCTCTCCCAGAAAAATAGCTAGAGGACAGGAGGAAACAGCCTGGAAGTAAATGTTCCAGGGTTTAGGACACCAGGGGAAGGCTGGACACTACCCAGAAGAGAGGGGGACATGAAAAGAATCTCAACAGGAAAATTGTGAGTAGAAGATACAGCTGCAGCTGCTGACACCATTCTGTCCATCCTCCAAGTAGATAGCTTTGAATTCTCTGGCCTCTGACTGGCAGCTATGGACAGGGGGACCACAGGGATCCACCTCCCCAGGGAATGGAGAGAAAGAGATATAGCCTGAGGTTGATTTGACTTTTGACCAACAAATTTGGACTTCTATGTCCCAGAGGTACTTCCACACAAAGTGGGGCCAACCATGGCTTGCCTTGGAAGCTGGCACAGGACTAAAGAGATCCAACACTCTCAATCACCCTCTGTACTGACCAGGCCTGATTGTTGAGGACACATTGGGGAGTGGAATTATTTCCTACCAGGGAAAAGGGAGAAGGCTGATGGGACAGGTTGGAGAACAGCCTCTGAGAAAGTTTGAATTGGGAGTCTCTGGAAAGCCTCAAGGAAGAGACCTATATCACATTGTTGTTGTTAGTGTTTCAGTGAACATACTCTGAACAGACTTTGAGCTGAGAGGACTGCCAAAAAGCATCATCTACTGTTGGACCAAGCAAGTGCATGCGAGGAAATTAGATGTAATTAAGAGAGGTTTTTTCCTGGTCTTTACATCCTCCTACCCCAAGGCCCTTGGAAATGGGTATGCAACCCTTACTGGGTCCATACACCAGATTAGAGCAACTAACAGAAACAATCCTAAAGACCTATAGCGGGTTGAACCAAGACTCAAAGAACGGCAGTAACACACAGACTCCTGCCACTAAACCCCTATGAAAGAGAGAGAAATTGAGCATCAGAGTAAACTGAACATGATAATCAGATGCCTAACATCAGCAAAAAATTACCAGCCATGCTAAGGAAATGGAAGAAATAGTCCAAGCAAAGAAATCTATCAAAGCTTAAATGAGAAACAGGATTTGAGACAACTGATCAATGAGGTTCATACAAATTTCCAAAATCAATTTAATGAGTTGAAGGACAATATGGCAAAAGAGAAGCTTATGGAATGAAAGACACAAAAGGTGAGATCAAATTTCAGTGGAAATCAAGGGACCCCCAAATAGCCAAGCCATCTCAAAAAAGGAGGATGAAGATGGTGGTCTCACACTTTCTGATCTTAAAACTTATTACAGAGCCACAATAATCAGAACAGCCTGGGACTGACACAAGGGCTGGCATATAAACCAATAGAATTGAATTGAGGATTCAGAAATCAACCCTCTTGTTTATGGCCAAATGATTTTGACAAGGGTGTCATATCCCCCCAACTGTGAAAGAATAGTCTTTCCAAGAAATGACACTTGGGAAAAACCACATGTCCTTAGGCAAAAAAAATGAAGGTGGACCTCTACTTCACATGATATACAAAAACCAACTCAAAATGAACCAAACACCTATTATAAAAACCAAAACTATAAAACTCACAAAGAAAAGACAGGAAAGCATCTTCAGGATCTTGTGTCAGGCAATGCTTTCTTAGATTTTATACTAAAAGCCCATTTAACAAAAGAAAAATAGATAAATTGAACCTCGTCAAAATTAAATACTGTTGTCCATCAAAGTAATTTCATCATGAAAGCGAAAATCAACCCACAGAATAGGAGAAAATATTCGGCAACCACATGTCCCAAAAGGAATTAATATAGAGAATATATAAAGAAATCCTACAACTCAACAACAAAAGAAAAATCAATTCAATTTAAAAATGAGCAATAGACTTGAATAATCATTTCTCCACAAAAGATATACAAATGACCAAAAAGCACAGGAAAAGAAGTTCAACATCATTAGCCATTAGGGAAGTGCAAATAATCAAAACCATATAGAAATAGAATTAAACACCCACTAGAATGGCTACTATCAAAAAATTGAAATTTGCATATGCTGGAGAGGATGTGGAGAAATAAGCATATTCATTCATTGTTGGTGGGAATTTAAAATGGTACAACCTCTGTGGGAGAGAGTTTGGTGGACCCTTAGAAATTTCAGTATAGAATAACCATATAATCTGGCAATCTGAATTCTAGGTATATACTGCCAAAATTGAAAGCAGGGACTCAGACATTTGTAACCAATGTTCATAGTAGCATTATTCACAATTGCCAAAAGATGGAAGCAACCAAAATGTCCACTAACTGTTAAATGGATAAATAAAATTTGGTATTTACACACAACGGAAAATTATTCAGCCTTATAAAGAAATGAAGTATGCAGCAACATGGATGAACCTTGAAGATACCATATTGAGTAAAATAAGTCAGGCATAAAAGGACAAATATTATAAGGTCTCATGGATATGAAATACTTAGAATAAGCAAATTTATAGAGTCAGAAACTAGAAAAAAATTACCTAGGGCTGGAGTGGGGGAAGAAATGGAGAGGTAATGCTTAAATTATACAGTGTTCTTATTAGGCTTGGTGGAAATATTTTGGTAATGAATGGTGGTGATGGTAGTACAATATTGTGAACATAATTAACAGCACTGAATTATACATTTGAATGTTGTTCAAAGGGGAAATTTTAGGTTTTATATATATGTTTATTAGAATAAAATTTAAAAAAAACAAACAGTACTGTACAACACAAACACTCATTCATAAAGTAAATGATGGACTAGAGGTAGTCAATTATAAAAATGTTCTTTCATCAATTGTAACAAATTTAGCACACTCATGCAAGGTGCTAAAAATAGGGTGGTATATAGGAACCCTGCACTTTATGCTTAATTTTTCTGCGAAGCTACAATTTCCCTAAGAAAATTTAAAAAAATGATTTAAGGAACATCAAAAGGGAGAAAATCCTGTAAAAAAATACATAAGAGGAAATCCAGATGTGATGTCACAGAAACCAGAGGAATCAAGTGTTTCAAGAAAAAAGGAAATAGATAACTGTCAAATACCGCAAAGATGCTGAGTAAGATGCTTTGCCTATCCAGTGGATTTTAGATATATGGAGGTAATTTATGACTCAAAAAAGAAAAAGTTTGGAGAAGAGGAGAGTCCTCCCTGATAGTGAGAAATGTTAAACTTATACTGGAAGCTCCAAGAACAGTTGACTTTTTAAGAAGGAAAAAATAAGAATTCAAATTAAAAATGAAGTATTGGTCTTTTTTATTTCAAGTATCAGGAATCAACTTTTGCTAAGTTTAAAACAAAATGGGGACTTGACCCAGTGGTTAGGGCATCCGTCTACCACATGGGAGGTTCATGGTTCAAACCCCGGGCCTCCTTGACCCGTGTGGAGCTGGCCCATGTGCAGCGCTGATGTGCGCAAGGAGTGCCGTGCCACACAGGGGTGTTCCCCACATAGGGGAGCCCCACGCGCAAGGAGTGCACCCGTAAGGAGAGCTGCCCAGCACGAAAGAAAGTGAATCCTGCCCAGGAATGGTGCTGCACGCACGGAGAGCTGACACAACAAGATGACGCAACAAAAAGAAACACAGATTCCTGTGCCGCTGACAACAGAAGCGGACAAAGAAGATGCAGCAAATAGACACAGAGAACAGACAACTGGGGTGGGGAGGGGAGGGGAGAGAAATAAATAAATAAATAAATCTTTGAAAATAAAATGGGAATTTTTTGCAGGCTTAATTGTTTCAATGTAATCTGGGACAGGAATTCAGCAAAGCCTCAAGAAGCTGACTGGCAGCCTCCAAAATGG
The DNA here is from genome assembly GCF_030445035.2 of Dasypus novemcinctus. Taxonomy (NCBI): domain Eukaryota; kingdom Metazoa; phylum Chordata; class Mammalia; order Cingulata; family Dasypodidae; genus Dasypus; species Dasypus novemcinctus. The sequence continues at coordinate 54,942,618 of NC_080684.1, read as the reverse complement.
GCCCCAATGATGCCTGCCTCTTCCTCTTGAACATGAGAAGGTTGGAAGGAGTTTGAGGAGCATGTCAGGAAAAATCTTGCTTTGACCAGTCTATTGGTAGAAGTCTGGACATTGAGAAATCTGCCAGTTAGGGTCAAAAGGCAGTAAAGATCCTGTTATTGGAAACTGGAGGAAGAGGATTCTCGTCATATAGCAACAGTTAGATTAGCAACACTGTTACCTTCAGAAACAATGAAAGCTGGTAATGTGTCTGATGAACTAGATGATTTAGGTAAGAACATTTCCCAGCAAAGTGTTGAAAGTATTGTCTGGTTTCTTCTTCCTGCTTACAGTAAAATACAAGTGGAGAGATAGAAGTTGAGGGAAGAATTATCATATTAAAAGAAACAAGAACTTGATGGTTCTGAAATTTTTCAGGTTGTTCATATGGCAAAAAAAAAAAAAAAAATTCTGAAATTAAGAAATAGCTTTCAAGCAAAGTTCAAAGCCAGGATCCTGTCAAGAGGATGTGATCTGAAGCTGAAGCTGAAAGTGTTACTATAAAAACTTGTGTTAATACCTCAGAAAGATCAAAGTGGCACCTCAAAGTATTATTCAATCAAGGGACATTCATAACGATTAAGAGTGTGCTTCACAGAGTGCCTCAAACAAACAATAGTACCTCTAGGAAGTTTAAAAGAATAGTTACCTCAGTCATTGTAGCAGAAGTCCAAGGTAGAAAGGAGCTTCTCTCAAAGAGATTTTAGTGTGGTTTTTATCTAATGGAGTTAACACCAATGAGTTTTATAGGAGTTTTATATTAATCAAGCAAAAGTAGTATCAGCCTGGACTATAAAAGAAACAGATATATTACAAAAAAGGGGGTTCACTGGAACTCAAAAAGTCTATGTGCAAAAAGTAGTCAGCTGCAACAAAGCAGGATGGGTGGGCATTGGTACTCAAAAATTTTACTTGTAAGAAGACTTCCTTTACGACTCAAAAGAGGATGGAAACAAGGATCATGGGCAGTTATTCTCAGGTCTTGAGATCTAATCAGGAAATTTTCAACATTTTTCAGCTGGATTTCAGAATTGCTAAGGACCAATGACTTCTCTGTGGTTTCCATTTTTCCAGTTTTTGAAAAGGCTCTTTCTCTCAGTCCCCACTCTGAAGGAAATAGTTCCTGGGGAAACTTTCTTGAAGTGAGAAATTATTGTCACTTTCTAAAATATTTAATACAAAAGAATACTAAGCACTCCTGATATGAGTTTCAGAGCCAAATACTCCCTAGGTGGCTGATGTGGAAATAAAATAAATTAAAGGTGAAATATGGTCTTCTCCAACCCACAGTAAAAGATTTGAAATCAACACTTTGAATACCTCAAAGTAATATTTGATAAGCTAATGAACCTATACAACTATTTCCTTATAATTATGTTTTAATAACATAAAAGAATGATAAAATAGTTTCTAGAGACCTAAACCAAATATACATATGTTTAAAAGGATAAAATATGTGAATAAATTGTCTTAGAAACTTGGTCCTATTTAAATATTAAAGTATACAAGGTTTTAAATTATAACCATAATAATAGATAAAATAAAAATACAGGGAGAGGCAGAAAAAAGGAAAATATGATTGAAGAATAAATTTTCCTGCTGCACAAAGAATTTGTGATAGGATAAAATTTAAAAAAAGCAATTTATAATAAAACTAAAAATGTATAGGTGAAAGGGAAAAAGAAGAGATGAAAACAAAGGGGGCAAATAAGCCAAAGGGACAAGAAACATAAGATTGTTAAAAATAAAAAGTCCTTTTAATTTTAACCTGAAGTTTACTCATTCATTTATGTATCATACATTTATTCCTTCATCCATCAGGTATATATTCAGGCCTACTTTTTGCCTGACCTTCTAATAAATTCTGAACAAGACAGATACAATGCTTGTGGAGTATACAGAAAAGTTTTATAATTTAAAAAAAAGATCTAGGGGAGCAGATGTGACTCAAGCCAAGCTGAGTGCCTGCTTCCTACATGGGAGGTCCTAGGTTCGGGCCCAGTGCCTCCTAGAAACAAAAGAAAAAAGAGAAAAAAAAACAACTCAGGGTAGCTTATGTGGCTTAGTGGATGAGTACTGTCTTCCCACATGCAAGGTCTGGGTTCAAACTCTGACCCAGTACCTTGAAAAATAAAATAAAAATCTAGATTCTGAAAATACACTATTCAAAATGGAAGATCAATGAAATTCCAGGCAACACATTTTGTAAATGTTGAAAGACGTCTGGGAGTCAAAAGTACTTTTTTCTTTCTGTATCATCAACAGCAAGATTTCCAGTACAGTAGTATCCAGTATGGACACTGTGATCATTATGGAACTGTTTTTAGTAATTAAGTATGCAGAAAATGCTTTGGCTTATATTTAGATACCTTGGGGATGCCGTAGTGTTTGATAACCTAACAGGGTTCACAGTCCTATTAAAAGACAGTAGACAAAGCATTAAATGCAATTTCCCATTCTCAAGCAGGTCTTTTATCCCATCTTTACTTAAAAGGTTTCCTCTATTTTTTTTTTAATAAAGAAGTTTGCTGACTTTGAAACATTGAGTGTGCACTCACAAACATACGTACACAAGGAAATAGAGATTTGAGTGGTTAGTTAGCCCTGTGATAAGTTATGCTGCCCTGCTTGCTTCTTGCTTGGTGTCCATATTTTAAAACATATGAACAACAAAAAGAAAAGCTTATGTCTTCCCTGTATAGGTTCTGCAAACAATTGAAAAGCAAAAATGCGAGGAATGGATAAGACATCCCAGTCGCCAACACTAAATCTAAGTGTAGGGTATTAGTGTTAACTGGTTATTCCATTTACTCACTTATTAACTTATTTATTCAACCAGTATTCACTGGGCATATGCCAGGCCTTCAAGGTCTGGGGATATAGTGATGCTAAGAGAAAACCCTGTCCTCATAGAGTCTCTAGTCTAATGGGAGAGATAGTCACATTCATGCCTTTGCGTGTGCATGCACACAGGCTGCTTTGAAGGCAAAAAGAGGAAGGGAGTGCATAGTGATGGTGGGGGCATCTATTGCAGAGAGGGTGGTAATGAAAAACCTTTCTGAGGAGATGGGCTTTGAAGAGATTCTGCATGAAGTGATGGAAAGCCATGTAAAGTTTGGGGAAAGAGCATTTTCAGAAGAGAGCAGTCAGTGCAGAGACTATATGAGACAGGCTTAGCTTAGTCATAGAAATGCAAGAAAGAGAGGTGAGTAAGCAAGGGAGAAGGAGGTCAGAGTAGGAGCAAATAACACAATACACACGGACAGAACACAGAGATCACAATTATTTTTAAGCCATTGAAAGGACTTTAGATTTTATTAGTTCATATAATGAAAAGCCATTGAGCATGGCATGGATCATCTCCATTATGGTCTTGTGGCAACACTTCAAATTCAACTTTCTCAAAACTGAACTTATCTTCTCTATCCCTTCCCCTGTACCCTCCCACACAAAGATTTACACTTCTTAATGCCTCTATGTCATTTAAAAATCAAGATTCCATACTTTTTGCCATATGAAATATTATGATTACTATTAATTCCTTCTTCTTCTTTCTCACCTCCCCTTGATGTGTGAAAACTAAACTAGAAATCTGAGCACCTGGATTCTAGCCCCTGCTCTGTAACTTACTTGCTGGAGCGTTTTCAGCAGACCACCTAACCTCTCTGTGTTAAATATCCTTAACCTTGAAATTAAGGAAAGATTTCTCCCATTATATTGTTTGGACTACCCTCCAAACACACTATGGCTTGCAACAAAATGCAGGTAGAATTCAGGAAATTCCATGGATTCTTCTACAAACATCACTGTTCACACATACAATCGACAAAACCCACTGCTCAAGAGTCCTGGACTGTTTCAACAAATTAAAGTGTAATTGGGTATAACTTCTCTAGGTCTCTGTTTTCTTAGTTTTAAGATAAAAATAATAAAAGATTATTTTCAGAAACATTGTTTATGAGGTGCTTATTCTCTCTCTGCCAGTTTCCTCACAAACAAATGATATCCAGATATGAAAACTGAGGAATATACCAGCAAAGTAATTTGCGCTAACTTAGGCACTTAGTAAGATCCTGGGAATTTGAATGTAACTTTCTCACTGCAGAAGTGAGGCATTTTATCACTGTACTATCCTTCCTTTAAAATTAGTTGTCTTGTGTGTGAGTGTGTGCTTTGAAATAAAAATTAAAGTATTATCTTTTTTATGTACCTTTTGACATTTTCTAGATCTCACTTCAGCACTTATTCTAGCACTTACCATGATTCATTTTCTGTATTGGGGATAAAGGTGTGGAAGACCCCAATTTTCCCCTTAAGTAGTTCAAAACTTAGTGGGAGTAGACAAATCTTTTCGATATTATTTAGTTATAAAATGGCTTTATAAAGTTGTTCTTCACTCTCCTGCCATGTGCCCTTTATGCCAAATATTTCCCTTCCAGGTAAGGAGAAAATTCTCTTCCTTATTTTAATGAACTCTGGAATTATTAGAGAGTGAAACCAGGAAAAAAAAATAATAGAAAGCTCTGGTCATATCTATGCTTTTGAAGTTCTTCCACTGAAATGTCAGTAGGACAATAATACAGCCTTTGGCAAGCAGTCTTTTTCCCCCTTGTCTGCTCAGGCCTGGCATCCAATTACACCTTCATTTGCTGAAACAATGCAGTGCTCTTTTGGGAAGTGTGTTTTATGGATTGTGTGTGTAGGCAATGGTGTTTGTGTAAGGATCCTGGATTCTACCTTCATTTTGTTGAAAATTGTAGTGTCTTTACTAGGCAGTCCAAACAGTGTAAATGGAAGAAAAGAACATTCTTTAATTTTGAGATTAAGGATGTTTTATTCCCCATTAAAATTTTTTGAATCATGTTTTAGATGGGGAAAGATTTATAAACCCGTATTTAACGGTTCAATTTTTTTTCTTAGTACTTCATTTCTCTCCTGAACTCTAAGGAGAAGATAATTTTTACACTGACTAATTGCTCTCCATAATGTCAATTTTGATCAGGATGTATCTGTGTTTATGTGTGTTCTTACATATAAACATAAGTACCAAAATATAAATTCTTGGGCAGCAGACTTGGCCAGTGGTTAGGACGTCCGTCTACCACATGGGAGGTCCGCAGTTCAAAGCCCGGGCCTTCTTGACCCGTGGGCAGCTGGCCCATGTACAGTGCTGATGCGCGCAAGGAGTGATGTGCCACACAGGGGTGTCCCCGCACAGGGGAGCCCCACGTGCAAGGAGTGCGCCCCATAAGGAGAGCCGCCCAGGGCGAAAGAAAGTGCAGCCTGCCCAGGAATGGTGCCGCACATGGAGAGCTGACACAAGGTGACACAATAAAAAAAAGAAATGCAGATTCCCATGCCACTGACAACAACAGAAGCGGACAAAGAAGATGCAGCAAATAGACACAGAGAACAGACAACTGGGGTGGTGGGGGAGGGAGGGGAGAGAAATAAATAAATAAATCTTTTAAAAATATGTATATATATAAATTCTTGATTTTATAAAATACTGTTATAGCAAAATAGTGATTCTATTAGCAATAAAATTTAATGTTTTACTGCTTATTGGTATTATTACCAGAATTTCGTCCCACCTCCCACATGCTCACTGTGGATCTCAGACTATTCTACAGTCCATAAGGTTGGCATATTTGTAGAATGCCAGAGATACCAATGACTGCATACTGCACCCACCTCACATGCTAACTCATTGATTTCCAAAAAATACAGATTTCACTGAACCACAAATTGCAATTCCTATCAGGGGAGATTTATCTACAGAAAAAAAAAAAAGTATAACTAAAATCATGTGACTTTCTTAATAAAATCAAAACATTTCCTTTAACACTCCAAATACTATATTTCAGGCCCATACAGAAAATATTCTAAAAAATGGATGGAAAAGCTATAGAAGTTTTTCCGGAAGGTACTCATGGGACTGAAGCTAATGCTTAGTCTCGTCTGATTTAACCTCCTCATTAACGACCTGGAAAAGGGTGGGAGCCCACAGCACATTAATTAAATCTGCAGCTGTTTCTTAATTGAAAGGTATAGCACATTCCAGAAAGGACAGAGACAGTCAGTTTAAAAACAGAATAAAAATATCTGTGCTGGAAAATAATCTGAAAACCCAATTCCATGAAGTAAAGATGTTTGAGATGGTGTTCACAGTTCAATGACTCAGGATGAAGGTGAGAAGATACAATATGACAATATTATGATCCATTACAAGTGTCCAGAGTTCCAGCTTAGGAAAGAGTAATGTGCAGAAGGACATTATATAATACATAGAGTTGCAGTTAGCTCCTTAAAAGTTACTGTCATATCAAGTTAGTATAAATATAATAGATGATCATTAAGAAAGCCAGAAGACCTGGCTTAAAGAACTAATGATTTGTAAATATAAAAATGCATGCATGGTTCCTGTGGTGACTGGGAACTACGTACCCCAGAAAAACACGTCCTTAAATATAATCCATTCCTGTAGGTGTGGACCCATTTTAAGTAGGAAAGACCTTTTGATATGGTCCTTCAGTTAAGGTGTGGCCCAATGCAAGCAGGATGGGTTTTAATCCTATTACTAGAATGAAATTCTAGTAGAATAAAATTCAGACAAAGAGAAAACTACAGGAAGCAAGAAGCCCAAAGTCAATGGAGGCAGGAAGAGAAAGGAGAGGACGGAAGGGGCTGCCACATGCGTTGTGTTGTGACAGAAAAGCCAAGACAAAGATTGTTGCAACCAGCTATAGAATGCTGGTCTGCGGGAGGAAAACATCAAAACATCACCTTGATGATGTCTTGATTTGGATTTTCCCTAGCCTCAAAACCAATAAATTTCCATTGTTTAAGCCAACTCTTTTCTTCATATTGGCTTGAGCAGCCAAAGAAACTAAAACAGGTCCATAATTAAGTTGAGCTTGCAAGGGAGTATTTTCAGACCACATGACCTTAAAAATGCTCTCAATTTCTAGATGAGGAATATGATATCAAGAAAGCTTAAGTTATTAAGCCATGGTCTTTAAGCAAATATTTGGCAGAACTCAAGTGGAATTTAAGTATCTGCTCTGGCCCCACAGCATTGCTAGGTCCCACTTTAATAGAGGTATCAGGGATCTTAGAATATTGTGATTCTAATCTGGGAAGGGAAACCTGTAGGAGAAATGAAAAATAAAAATACTATACCGATTTCTTAAGGGAAGAGAGGAAGCAGAGAGAGGATTATTCTACCAAGGCAAATAAAAGAATGGTCTATGTATATTGTTTCTTCTCTGTAGGCCATTTAGTGATATGCTCCAAAGTCAGAAGAATTTGGTTTAAATCCTTGAGCAATTATTTCAGTATTGTGATTTCTATCTTCTAAATTTGCATATGATGGCAAGTGTCTGTTATTAAACACTTTACAAGATTGGGGTGAGGATCATTTTTAAAAACTGGCTAAGGAGTCTATAAATGATATGCTTTAACTTCATAAACAGAGTCCATTCAACTGAGGCCATGCAAATGGCCACGGTTTGCACAAAAGGTCCATCCAAGAATGGAACAGATATTCAGGAAAAGTAAATAAAAACAAGTTTAAAGACATAACTTCCAATAGAGAATAAGTTTCCAATAGCTAAAAAAGGCCTGCTGATAGAGGTTGATATACTTAAAGGTCAAATCTTTAAGGAAGCTAAAGATTTCTAAATTCATTGATTAATAACAATGCCTAGGAGGTATGGGCCCAGGTGTAGTGCCTAGTAGTCAGCATGATGTGGAAGAAATGGCAGAAACTTTGGAGTCAGAATGGTCTATGTTTGTATCCTAGTCTCACCTAGGATAGGACAATGTAACTTGGGAAAGTCACCTACTTGACTTACTTCTCTTATAAAAGGAATAATAATATTATTTACCCCAAAAGTTTGTTGTAAGGATTAGAAAAAGCAACTGTAAATTCTCTAATATAGCACTGTACCTACATCATAATCATTTTCATACTGTCCAAAGTAATGATGGAAAATTTCCTCCCAGCTCAGGAAACACTCTTAAAGTTAGCTTCTGAGAGATTTATTTGAAACCCTAAGATGTAAAGTGGGCTGTCAATGTTAATGAAACAAAGACAAAGGCTGTTGGCTGTAGCTAGTTATAACTCCACCAGAAAACTGTGCTTTCACAAGATATACTATTTTGCAACTCCACCAGAAAACTGTGCACTCACAAGATATAATGTTTTGGATGAATTTATGAGCCTTTTCATTTCTAATTTCTTTAGCTGTGACTTTTCTAAGTCATGTAGTTAAAGGAACAATTCAAGCCTACAGTGAGATAGAGAAAAGATTGCTCAACTAACCTTTGGCTGTGCTATTACTTCCATTAAAACCAACTTATTAAATACAGACAGATCAGGTCCAGGGAACAATGAAAATTAAAAATAATGTGTCAGATCTTTTTGGTAGTCTGAGCCACAAAATAATCACAGCCATGATTTTCGCAGAGCTAACCATTCATTTGCACGCTAGCACTTATGAATCATTATGTTATTGTTTTCCTCTTAATGTCTGCTATGCATCAATGCTCATAATGGATGGAGATTGATGGGGAATTGAGACTTAGCAGCAACTTAGCAATTAAAATGCTCAACCAGTCTTTGTTCTAGTGCTCCCCGGTGGATATGGCCCTGTTCATTAATCTGCATGTTGATTACAGCCACTGTGTGCTATCGATCCGTGCTTCCCGGTTCTGCGATTGTAGTATTAAGTTGCCATGGGCATCTATAACGACTCATACCTCTGAATGTAATGCTCCTGACAATTATTCAATGAAAAAATTACAGTTACCTTTTGTGCTGACTTGAGGATAGCTAAGGAAATTTTCAAGATTCTGCTCACCTTAAATTCTTTTAATAAGGTGGAAGGCTTATTTCACTTTATGCCATAGATGTGTTGCTAAAATTAGCCATGTAATGAAAATATCTATCCTCATTGAGTTACTTTATACATTTCAGAAAATTTTTGTTTTTATATTGAATTATTAGTGACTCCCATTACATTAGTTCTAGATTTCTCTCTTCTGTTGTCAACCTTTTCCTCTCTGTCGAGTAGTTAATGATGTGTAAACCAGCACTTAGGTGTGCCGAGAGAGCATGTTATTTCAAAGAATGTGTTCATAAATCTTTTTATGAAATAGGTTTTTTAAAAATGAGAACAATTACCCCTAAATATATAGGTTTATATTAGTTTTCTTAAAGGAAAATATACTTCAAAATAATTGTGATAGGAAAAATTAAGCTATTTAAATTGACACAAATAGAAGTCTTGTTTTAGATCACAGTGATTGAAAAGAATGATTTCATCGACTTATTTATATTAAACATTAGTTGGTATCACAGATGTTAAACATGAATATTTGAAACATTATTAAACTCATCAGCAGGACCTATAAATGCTTTCACGTAGATGTTTACTTTAATCTCTGAGGCATTTTAACACAAAGTACTTAATTTCTTGGGTCCTGTTTTAATGCCAATAGTAGCACCTACTAACTCTTAATCATTTAAATTTCCTGGCAATGTAACAAGGCCTTTATACTTATAACTCCTTAGAAGAATGAGAGAGTACTTAATTAGTGTTTCAAAGAATAATTTTAGATTTAAGCCAAAATTATGAAACTATATTAATATAAATCCTATTCCTACATAAACAAGTATATTGTATACCTTGTCCTCACCAGAATTTGGGTAGTACTTTCAAATTTCACTACTTTGCCCACCCCTAGAAAAGTGAAAAGAAGTTATAAATTAACACAGTTTTAATACATGAAAATATAGAAGCCACAAGAACAGATTGTTACCATCCCAGTAGGAGCAAGGTCTTCTGAATATTGTACATGCAGTGCTGTTAACTCAACAGTTCATCTCAGTGCTTTTGAAAGTCATTCTGACAAAGCTGTTCTGTTAGAGGTAAGGTTACTTTATAATGTCAGGGCAGCACAGATCATATTTCAGATTATTTGATATTACTTTAGGTCTAAAAAAGACCACTTGACTGGTTTAATTCATCCCATTGAATTACTTCATATGTTCTGTAAATATCCTGAAGTTTACCTGTTTAGTCCTGAGTAAGATATTTAGATCATAGTATTTGAATTTAAATCAGATTTCTATTAGATCACAACATGTAACCACTACTTTTCAATATCTAAATTTTAGATTATCATTATGACATTACATTACTTGAATTCCAATGATAACTATTGTCTTTCTCAAAAAGAAATTCACCTAGAGACATTGTAGAAGCAATGCTGACTTGACTGAGGGCAACAACTGCCTCAATGAGAAGTAACTTAAGGCCTCACTTTCCAAAAAAGAAAAAAAATCACCTACTGGCATGATACTGACTGAAACCTCTTCCTCATACCAGGGAACTAGTCCTTTATTTGGGTTGGGAAATTTTTTGATCAAAAGATCCCTACTAAAATTATAATTTATTCCCTGAGCAAAGAAATAGATTAATCCTCTCCCACTCATTAGGTTAGGAGGAATGGGGAATAGGCATAGGTAGAAGGAAGTTAAGAAGGTGAGTGGAAAGATTCAGAGGAACAGAAGAGAATGAAGCCTTGGGGTCAAGGGAAGCAAGAACTGAAAAATAGAAATTGATGTCCTGTTGAAAATCATTTTCACTATTTGTAATTCATTCTAGTTCCTCCCAAATTGTACCACCACTTACTTCCAATTTTTTGCCAAGTAATCAAAATACAGAAACCCTAATTACCACTTGAAGCATAGACCATTTGTTCCTAATTTTGTTTATTCAGTTTAAAATTACTGTGATGGCACGGTGCTTCATTAGTATGTCCACATAATCTTCCTGTAACTGGCCCTGAGTGCTAACTGGTAATGAGGCTGCATTTCAGCTCATCGCCTTCAGAGTTATTTTAGTTTGAGAATTTGGGCTAATACACTATGATTTATAACATTAAAAAAACTTTTTACTGATAAATAAAGTGATTTTCATAATATTTTCAACTCTGAAATCAACCAAAGTAAAATATTTATTTATTATTTCCTCTCATTCCCTTTCTATCTAGAATTTACTTTAAGTTCATTTCATGAAAATAAAATAAAAGTATTGATTTTTATTTCCATAAACTCAATTTTAAGCCATTATTTTTGCCTCAGATTTTAGCTTATCATGTTTGTTACGTTATTTGTTTTTCACACTTATGAGAAGCAGATAAAAATAAATTTTTTTTCAATTTTTGTGCATTTTCAAACAAAATAACTTTAATTATAGTAATGTGCTCCACAAGATTTGTAAGTAAGAGAATTCTTATCTGAGAATCAGGAAGTCCATTCCAACAATTATCTACTTCCCTTTATCCTCCCCTAAACTGTTCTCTGGGGTTCAACGGAAAGTCAGTCTGCAGGATCTTTGTTTAGAACTCCATCATCTTTTGGCAACGATGGCAGGGGAGGGTCATTGATGCAGGGTGTAAGTGGTGGGGGAATGTATGGGAAAGGATGCAACCAGAGCATGCCTTATAGAATATGTGTTCATGAGGTCATAGAGTGTTGTTTCAGTGGATGGAGATAACACCATAACAAATAACCAACAGAATATTAACTTACCATCCTGGGAGTCCTGCTACATTCTCTAATAGAGTGGCCAGAATCTCTAGAGTACAGGCAGTACCTAGTAAAAGAAAACACACCAATATGCCAAATGCTCAGTATTAATGCTTGTACTTAGGAGCCTTATTCTTGTAAAATTGAAACTTAGCCTAATAATATCTATTGCCAAAGAGTTACCTCCTGAAAACTACCTTGTTACTCAAATGTGGCCTCTCTCTGGGCCAAATTCAGCAAATAAACTCACTACACTTCTCCCCTCCCCGCCCCCTCCCCCAGCATGGGACATGACTAGGGGATGAGCCTCCCTGGTACCAAGGGATTAATACCAAGCACCAATCAGCAATGCATTTGGAAAAAGACCTTGACTAAAGGGGATAATATTAAATACAAAATAATTTTCAAGGCTAAGAGATTTCAAAGTGAGTTGGAAGATCATTCCAGAGGTTATACTTATATACATCTCAGGTGATCACACTAACTGCCACAGTAAACAAAGCCTCAAATAGAGGTGGTCTTAAGGGTTCTAGAGACACCTGGACACTGTAGGCAAGGCACTCAACCCCATGAAATCAGCACCCCATCAGTGGGCCTTACTTTGAAATATATGATAACCTATTTTCCCAAATTAACAGAGTTAGATTCATTTATAATTTCCCTACCCATGATTCTTCTACCCCTTTTATATGAACCTATAATTAGCACTATACTCATTTCATATTTGTCCCAGAGACTTAAATCTTAGGTCTGTTCATATGCCAATTGAGCAGTGATTCTCAGCAGAGATGCAGCCAACACCTACTCTCTAGTTCATCAGATTTTCCCAGAACAATAACAAAATGATGATGATGATATCCCCCATCCCGGAGAGCAAAGAGTATCTACAACTACAAGCAAAACAGTTCCTTCCATCTGCCCCATAAGATCTCAGCCCCCTCTCAATCTGAATCAGAGCAGGCACCACCATCTTGAAATCCTCAAGATTGAGGAATGAACAAACATAGGGTAGGAATGCAACCAGGGACCAAACTGGACTTATTATTATTGTAGTTATAGAAGAACTTGTAACATTGATATAAAGATAGTGGTTATCAGAGGTTTTGAGGGTAGGAGGAGGAAAAAATAGGTGGACATAGGGAATTTTTAATTTTTAGGGAATTGGAATTTTTCTGCATAATGTTGCAATGATGGATACAGGCCATTATAAATTTTGGCAAAACCTATAAAATTTTATGGTGCTATGGCAGTTTGGCATTGTTTATAAATTCCAAAAATAGATATTGGATTGTGTGTATAAACTGGTCTGTTCCTCTGGGGATATTAGATTGTATTAAATTCAGAGATTTCACTTTTACTTGATTAAATTATGATTAGGTCTTTGATTTGGCCATGTCAGGAGGACATTGAGTCCCCCCCCCTCACCAAGGGGGTGGGGACTCACAGAGAAACCAACCGGACAGAGGAGAGAGTTTTAGTTTTGATGCTGGAGCCCTGGGAAGAGAGTCATTTGCCTGATAGTTTACAGCTGGCCTTGTGGAGAGATCAGAGCAGCTCAGCCCAGAAAGAAACAGCCCTGGGAAGAGAGATGAGCTTTATGCCAGCCTACAGTTGAGATTAAAAGAAGCTGAACCCTTGGATCCTTAAGAGGGAAGAAGGAAGGCTGAACCCTTGCAGCCATGTTATTTCAACACGTGGCAACAGATTTTGGGTGAGGAAGTAACTTTGAATTGGACTCTTTAGAGCCTTGTGACTGTAAGCTTCTACCCCAAATAAACACCCTTTATAAAAGCCAACAGATTTCTGATAATTTGCATTAGCACCCCTTTGGCTGACTAATACAGGTGCAAAATGTAAACTATAATGTAAATTATAGACCGTGATTAGTAATAATGCTTTAATATCTGTTCACCAATTGTAACCACTCTACCATACTAATGTAAGATGTTATTAAGAGAAAATGTGAAAGGGGGATGGGTGAGATACATGGGAATTCCCTATATTTTTTTATGTAACTTTTTGTAATCTAAAACTTCTTTAAAAATAAAGTGGATAAAAAGGAATAGACACTCTGCTACTCATTTTTTTCATCTAAAATCCTTGTAATACCTTTCATTGTAAATTTCTGGTAATTACGAGCAAGTGCTGTCTCCTCCTTGGCTTCTCAGCTCAAAACTCATAGAAATAATTCCTCCTATTGAAAAGAGGCCATAATAATTGTCCCTAGGATTTCCTAGGCAACAGACGCTACTGTAATTGTCCCCAAAACCTTTGTTCTTAATATTCTTCTATAGGTCTCTGAATCTTAAAGCAAATAAGCTGTCTTCTTGGGTGCCTAATCTGTTAGTACAGCATTTCTGTATTTTTCTGGACACTATACAGACTAGAGTCTATAAGTCCTCAGTATCTTTGGTGTGTACTGGCTAGTAAATATGACTTTTACTGCACCTAATATTCCCTTGAGCAAATGGAAATGAACAAAGTTTAATAGGGAGTGACAACATGGACCATTATGTCCTGCAATTTTTTTCCTACTTTATATTGTATATTGTCAATGCCACAGAGCCTTTTAATTCTTGTGAACCTGACTCTGCATGTGTAGTTGCAGCTGTGCAATGTAGCTTTTCTTTTTCAGTGATTGGGTATGAGCTGTAAATCAGAGTTATGAACTATATGAGAAAATAGAAGCTGCATTATGTCACTGCAAGTAAGTACTCACATAATACAATTCATGTGAAAATCACAAGAGTATTAATACAGCTAAAATTTAAAAATCAGATATCAGGAATTCTGTATAGGATATATAAATGTGCAGACACATTTTCTAGAAGGCATTAGAGGAAGATATGTTCTTTTAGCAGACAAATCCAGAAAAATGGGAAAATGTATGTTGAGAATATGGGAAAAGGGAGCAGGGAGAGGGAAGGATAGACTAGGCTAGTGATATAATTTACCTCAACATCAGCAAAGAAAAATAAATAGAAATAAGATCTTGAGAGTAGACAAGATATGAAATACAAAGCAAGAATTTTAGTGCATTTTAAAAGCCTAAAAGAGCATACAGTGGCTAAAAAAGGAAGCTTATGATAATCTTCATAAGTAGAGTGATTAAAATCAAAGATAAAGCATTATACTTGTCCTGATGAGAGTTTATCCTAATATTGAAAAAAATGCTTTTAATGGAAAGATGAAAAGTAGAAATGATTGATAAGATTCTACCACATTCAAAATGAAAAAAGGAGGTAATTTCATCCCAAAAGTATTGTTTTGCAGTAATTAAAAAAACACTTCAGAAGTGGAAAACATTTATTAAGAAAATACCATCCATATATATAAATTAAATAAAAATAAACCAATATTGAATATACCATATTCATTTAGATAATTTTCAGCACCAACATGAAATTGACATGTCCCCAGCCTTCAAGATGTTTATAGTCTATTGGGAGGAGGGGAATCATTTAGCTATTGCTGTATAACATATTATTGAAAACTTAAGAGTTTAAAACAAAAAGCATTTATGTAGCTTAGAAATTTATGGCTCAGCTGATGATTTCTATTGATCTGGACCAGGAACAGCTGATTAAAGCCTCTATGCAACTGCAGTCAGCTAGCATGTCTTAAGAACCCAAGTGGGAGTGGTAGTCTCCACTCCATTTGTTCACTCATCCTTCAACGAACTAGCAGGTTAATTCACAGGTGTCAGCAGGGTTCCAAGAGAAAGAGGTAAACTTTTCTCTTGCAAAGCATTTTGAGGCTTAGGCATATAACTGACAAATCCTTACTTCTGTCACTTTCTACTGGCTAAAGCAAGGCACAGTTATTCCTGATTCAAGTATAGAAGAAAAAGACTTCACCTCTTCATGTACTGGCTGCAAAGTCACATTAGAAGGGGCATGATTAGGAAAGATAGTTATAAGGGGCATATTTTGTAATTAATTTACTACAAGAGCCATGCAAACACATGTCAAAACAGTATTTTATATGGTAAAGTACATACAAGATACTCTTAGAGCACAGGAGAATGAGCACTTAACTGTATTATACAAAGTCTAAGGTAACTTCTTATAGGAGTGAACTCTTAACTGAGATTTAAAGAATGGATAATACATTTGATGAATGAGAAAGATTCACTTGGTTAAAGACATTCTAAGAATTGGGGTTTATGCATGTGTTAAATCGTGGAAGCCTGAAAGAATGTAACATCCCAAGATTAGAACTTAGTTTCAAATTACTAAAAAGTAGGGTGATTTGGGAAGAGACTTCATGCTAAGATGACTTGATCCTATCCTATAAAAAAGTGGAACCTACAAGAAAAAAGGAGCACCCAGTCAACCCGGTCCCTAATATGGGGCATAAGACACTTCAGGGTGCTGTTCTCCCACAGTGTATTTGAAGAAATAGCAAAAACTAGCATCTATGGGGATGTTCCAATAAGATTAAGTGCCAATTTCCCATCAGAAAACATGAAGACATGAAGGCAGTAGGAAGAAGTTTAAGTGTTAAAAGAAAACAGTTGCCAAGCAAAAATTTTATATCTGGCAAGACTGTTTGTCAAAAATGAAGGGAAGATAAAGGCATTACCAGATCAACAAAAGCTGAGTGAGTCCCTCACCGTTAGTCCAGGCTTACAAGAAATACTAAAGGGAGTTCTTCAGACTAAAGAGAAAGGACACTTGACAATGGGTCAAAATGGCATAAGAAATAAAGAACTACAAGAATGGTAACATATGGGTAATTATAAATGCAAGTACTATCAAAATTCCATGTTTTACTTCTTATAGGTTCTAAAATGTAAATGCCTAAAAAAGTAATTATAAATCTGTGATTCTGGACATTCAATGTATAAGATATATAAGTTATAACAAGTAAAACAAAAAGGTAAGGGACAGAAGTATAGGAAAAATGTATGTGTATGCTATCGAAGTTATTTAAGTTGTTATAAATTTAAATGTATTTGTTATAGATATAAAATGTTACATTTAAGCTCCATGGCAAAACACAAAGAAAATACAAACAAAATAAATGATAAGGGATGTAAAATAGTACAATACAAAAAAATTAAAAGCATATGAAAGTAGGCATTAATGGAAGAATTGAGAGACAAAAAAGGTAAAAGACTTACAACAACCAAATATGGCAGTGTATCAGAAGAGAGTCCTACATTGTCAGTATTTGCTTTAAATGTAAATTCATTAAACATTCCAGTCAAAGGCAGAGATTGGAAGAAAGAACAAAAAGCATTACTCATTTATAATGATACATATCAAATTCAAAGACACAAGTAGGTAAAAAGTGAAAGGATGGGAAAAAATATTAGGCAAATAGCAACCAAAAGAGAAAATTTTATGGGGTAATCATACTATTTGAGGTGAAACTGTTAGGAGGCACAAAGAAGGTCACTATCTACTGTTAAAACGGTAAACTCTACAAGAAGACATTATAAATACATAGACATCTAACTTCAGAGCCCAAAAATATATGAAGAAAATACAAACCAATTTGAAAGGAGAAATAGATATTTTTACATTGATAGGAGGAAAGTTTGATACTCCATTTCAATAATGGATAGCACATCTGGACAGAAGATCAGTAAGGAAATAAAAGATATAAATGATACTATAATATACTATATATATCTAACAGACATATATAAAACAATTCACCCAACAGCAACAGAATACACATTCTTCTCTACAGCACATGATCATTCTCTAGGATAAACCACATCAGAGGTCACAAAACCAGTATCAATTTTTTAAAAAAGTGGAATCATGTATTTTCTCCAATCAAAATGTAAAGAAGCTAGAAAAAAATTATAAAGGGAGAATGAGAAAATTCACAAATATGTGGACATTAAAACACACAAACAACAAATTGGTCAAAGAAAAAATAAGGGAAATTAAGAAGTATCTTAAGGCAAATGAAGATGAAAACACACAATTCCAAAACTTATGGTATGCAGCAAAGGCAGTGTTGGAATAAAATTTGTGGCTCAAAATACTTACATAAATAAGAAGAAGGATCTCAAATCTGAGTGCTAACCCTACAAGTGGAGGATCCGAAAAAAAGAAGAGCAAACTAAACCTAAAGCAAGCAGAAGGAAGGAAATATCAAAGATAAGAACAGAGAAAATGAAATAAAGAATTAAAAACAATAGAGAATATGAAAAAAAGAAAATAAATTTATTTTAAGAAGATCAATAAAATCAACAAATCTCTAGTCAGAAAGTCAAAGAAACAAACAAAAAAGATGCAAATAAATAGAATCAGAAATGAAAGGGGGACATTACTACCAACCCCAAAGTAATAAAAAATATTATAAAAGGATTCTATGAAAAACTTAGGCCAACAATTAGATAATGTAGATGAAATGGGCAAATTCATAAAAACATACAAGCTAACTACAGTAATTCAAGAAGAAATTAAAAACTTCAACAGACCAATAATAAGTGATAAGAGTAAATCAGTAATCAAGAACCTCCAAACAAAGAAAAACCTAGAACCAGATGGCTTCTCTGGTGAATTTTGTCAAATAATCCAAGAAGAATTAATAGCAATCCCACTCAAACTCTTCCAAAAAAGTTGAAAAGGAAAAGCACACCCTAACAAATTCTGAGGCCAACCTCACATTAATACCAAAGTAAGATGAACCAAGAAAACACAAGAAAACAGCATTACAAACTAATATCCCTTATAAATGTAGATGCCAAAATCCTGAACAAAGTACTAGCAAACTGAATCTAACAGCTCATTAAGAGAATTATACACCATGATCAAGTGGGATTTATCCCAGGTATGAAGCATGCTTCAACATAAGAAAATCAATTAATTTAATACACCACATTAATAGAATGAAGGATAAAAACACAAATTAGTATCTCAAATGATGCAGAAAACACATGTGACAATATTCAGATTTTCTTCTTGGTAAAAATTCTTAGAAAACTAGGGCTAGAAGGAAACTTTCTCAACATGATAAAAGGCATTTAAGGAAAACCCACATCTAATATTATATCCTATTGTTACTTAAAGCATTCCCTCTATGATCAGGAAAAAGACAAAGTTGTCTACTATCACCACTGTAATTCAGCATTATAAAGTTCTAGCCAGAGATAATTATGCAAGGAAGAGAAACAAAAGGCATCCAAATTGGAAAGGAAGAAGTAAAGCTTCTCTTTGCAGATGACATGATTCTATATTTAGAAAAAACTTAAACATCCATTTTGTTTTCTAACATTCGTTTTCTAGTAAACAAAGCTACTTAGAACTAAGAAATGAATTCAAGAAAGTGGGAAGGTACAAGATCAACATGCAAAATTCATGTTTCTATGCACTAGTAATGAACAATATGAAGAGCAAATACAGAAATAAATCATTTACAAAAGCAGCTAAAAGAATCAAGTATCTTGAAATATATTTAACCAAATGTATTAGTCAGCCAAAGGAATACTGATGCAAAGCACCAGAAATCTGTTGGTTTTTATAAAGCATATTTATTTGGGGTAAAAACTTGTAGTTACAAGACCCTAAAGAGTGACACTCAAGGTTGCTTTTTCACTAAAATCAGTTGCTACGTGTTGAAGCAAGATGGTTGCCAATCTTTGTGAAGGTCCAGCCTTCTCTCTCAGCTACAGCCTGGCAGAGACTTGTTTCTTTCCAGGCCTCCTCAGCTGCTCTCGTCTCTTCACAAGGTTAGCTGTAAACTATCAGGCAAATGACTCATCTCTCTTCCCGGGGCCATTAGATCAAAGTTGACAGCGTTGTCCCCTCTGGTATCTATGGAGCTCTCTCTCATCCCATGTGTCTTCTTCAGTGAGTGTCCATTTATATCAGCCCACCAATGGGGGAGGAACTTAACCTGGGTCAGTTCCTACTAACATGGTCAAACCAAAGTCCCTAAATCGATTTAATCAAGTAAACTTAAAGCCTTTTAATTTAATACAATCAAAAGTTACCACACCCAAAGAAACAGACCAAGTTATAAATATATCCCTTTTTTTTTTGGAATTCATAAATAATATCAAACTTTTATATCAAGTATGTAAAGGACTTAAACTGAGAAAACTATAAAATATCACTAAAAATAAAAGCAAAAAGGAAATAAATGGAAGGATGTTCCATGTTCATGGATTAGAAGACTAACTATTGTTAAAACATAAATTCTACCCAAAGAGATTTACAGATTCAATATAATCCCAACAACCTTCTTTGTAAAAATGGAAAAGCCAATTTCCAAATTTATATGGAAGGGTAAGGGGCTCTTAGTAGCAAAAAACAATCTTGAAAAGAAAAAAATTGGAGGATTCACACTTCTGGATTTTAAAATTTATTACAAAGCTGAAGTATTGGCACAAGGAAAGATATATAGACTACTGGAATTGAACTGAGAGTTCACATCTATAGTCAATTGATTTTTGGCAAGGCACTAAATCCATGTGGGGAAAGAATATTCCCTAAAACAAATGATGCTGAGAAAACTGGATATCCATATGCAAACAAGTGAAGGTGGACCTATACTTCACATCATGCACAAAAATTAGTTTGAAGTGGATCAAAGACGTAAATATAAGAACCAAAACTATGAAACTCCTGGAAGAAACATAACAGAAATATCTTCAGGACCTTGCATCAGCCAATGGCTTCTTAGACTTTACTCCAAAAGCCTGAGTATCAAAAGAAAAAAATAGATAAATGGTACTTCAACAAAATTAGATTCTTTTGGCCAGCAAAGAACTTCATCACGAAAGTAAAAAGACATTCTAGAGACTAATTCTGGGAAGATGGCATCAGAATAAGCAGGCAAGGTCAACGCTTTCACAAAAACAACAGAGAAAGGGCCAAAAATTGTCCAAGAGACCTGCCTTGGGCCTAAGCAGACCAGGCCAGTGCATACACAACTCCCAGGTGGGTGAGGGACAGAGAAATGAAGAACCTGAAACAACAAACATGAGTTCTCAAATCCCCATGGTGGCTGAAAAGGGCTCCCATTCCCAACCCCAAGATATAGAGAACCAGTATAAAACCCCTAGCTAAGTGCAGCTGGCTGAGAAGGAACAGATGTTTTATTCCCTGTCAGCTGTTTCAAGGAAAGTGGGAGGGGGAATCAGGGGGGTTCTCTTCAGTGAATTTGGACAACCAAGTCCACTCTGAATCTCAGCTCTGGCCAGACCAAAACACAGGAAAGCTGAGGTTGGAAAAAACACCTCCATGGAAAGATGCACTGATGAAGACCAACTGCTGGCAAGTCTGGAAATAGCATGGAGAAAATCTGCTTTTACGTCTCTCTTAACACAAACTTCTGGGAAAAAAATCTGTGCCTCATTTATGTCCCTAGGACAATTTTAGTAACTTAAGCTGGGCAATTTTAAAGACTTAGAATAAGTTGAACTAAATATCAAAGAAGAGCTGGGGGAGGGGGGAAAGGGAACAATAGGCAAGAGAGAGAAATTGGCCATCTGATGAGTAAAGTCACCATCATATTAAGATGCCTAGACATCAGCAAACAGTTACAGGCCATACTAGGAAAAAGGAAGAGATGGCCTAGCCAAAGGAACAAATCAAATATCCTGAAGAGATACAGGACTTAAGACAATTGATCAATGATAATCACACAAATCTTTTAAATCAATTCAAATAATTAAAAGAAAATGGAAAAAAAATGGAACAGGATCTCAGGGAACTGAATGACAATATGAAATGCACAAACACACACATTATCAATGTCCCAGAAGGAGAAAGGAATGGAAAAGGGCCAGAAAGAATATTTGAGTACATAGTGACTGAAAACTTTCCAATCCTAATGAAAGACATAAATATCAATAACAAAGAGGGACAACATACCCCAAACAGAATAAATACGAAATAGATCAAACTCAAGATTCCTACTATTCATGACAAATAACAGAGAAAATGAGAGGAGTCTGAAAGCAGCAAGATGAAAGCTAAGCATCTAATAAAAGGGAATCCTAATATGATTAAGTGCAGACCTCTTATCAGAAACCATAAAGGTGAGAAGAAAGTTTTATGATATATTTAAGGCACCCAAAGAGAATAACTGCCAGCCAAGAATTCTGTATCTTGCAAAACTGTCCAAAAATGAGGGTGAGTTCAAAACTGATAGAATATGTTAATAAAAGACAAGAATTACAAGAGATACTAAAGGGAATGCTGTAGCATGAAAGGAATAAACATGAGAGACTTGGGGAAGAGTGTAGAAATGAAGATTATTGAGAAGGATAAATTAAAGGGTAAAAAGACAGAAAATAGTAAGATATGACAACAGAAATCCAAAGGACAAAATGGATGAAGTAAGTAATGTCTTTACTAATAACAATAAACGTTAATGGCTTGAACTCCCCAATCAAAAGACACAGACTGATAGAATGGACAAAAAATTATGAGTCATCTATATGCTGTCTACAAGAAACTTACTTCAGATGTAAGGATACAATCAAGTTAAAAGTAAAAGGTTTGAAAAAGATATTCCATGCAAATAGTAACCAAAAAAGAGCTGGAGTAGTGATATAATATTGAACAAAATAGATTTTAAATGCAGAACTATTATAAGGGATAAAGAAGGTCATTATATATTAATAAAAGGGGCAATTCAGCAAAAAGAAATAATGATACTAAATATTTATGCACCTAAGCTGAGTGCCCCAAGGTACATGAGGCACATGCTGGCAAAACTGAAGAGAGAAATTGATGTCTCTACAGTAATAATTGGAGATTTCAGTATACCATTCTCAGTATTGGATAGGACAACTCAACAGAGGATAAAAAAGAAAGAGAGCTTGAATAATACAATAAATAAACTGGGCCTAACAGATATCTATAAAGCTTTGCACCCCAAAACAGCAGGATGTACAGTCTTTTCCAGCACTCATGAATTCTTATCCAGGATA
This sequence comes from Dasypus novemcinctus, assembly GCF_030445035.2. Taxonomy (NCBI): domain Eukaryota; kingdom Metazoa; phylum Chordata; class Mammalia; order Cingulata; family Dasypodidae; genus Dasypus; species Dasypus novemcinctus. Next base: position 54,920,074 of record NC_080684.1, on the reverse strand, counting down.
GATCACATGTTGGATTACAAGACAAGACTCAATAATTTTGTTGTTTTCTTTTTAAGCAAGGGAGCAAAGAATTTATTAAGAAACAAAAAAATTAGAAAAGTACACACTCTGAGACATAGACTGTGGGTGTACTGCAGGGTGAGTTGCACGCATGTGACCCCTAGTTAGGCCTTTACAAACCTTTACTCCTCCCCTATTAGAAGGTTGGGACAGGGTCCCAAGTCTTTGCTGTTCAGTTTGGTTGCCTTACAATCCCTGCCTGATTGCTCTCAGGGAAGAAATGGGAGGCCTGCTATTGGAGGTACCTAGGGCTTTTCTTTGACCCTGGAAAGAGTACCAAATGGCATCTCATACCCGGGATCCCTCAGGAGGTTTGTGAGAAAGATCTCATGGCCATGTGATCTGCCAGTCTTCTTGTCTGCTGGGCATGATTTCTGCTGGGTCTTCAGCTGTGACCTAAGTCTTCCCTTTCCCTATACTAATTTGCTTCAACTGCTCCCTCAGAGAGTTCACACCCTTATTTTTAAGGGTGGGCTGAAAGGCAAAGGTCTTTCTTCTGTAGCTGCTTCCTGCTTGTTAGGTGGAGTAGGCCCTGCCTGACATAGTGTAATGCTCTGGCTATTCTGCTCAATAAGTTAATAAATTATAAAAGAATGAAATTATATAAAACATGTTCTCTGATCATAATATAATTAAGCTAGAAATCAAGAATGGTCTGAAAAAAGGAGAACTCATAAATAAATGGAGATTAAACAAAACACACTCCTAAATTATAAATGGGTCAAAGAAGAAATTGAAAGAGATTTCAGCATATATCTTGAGACAAATGAAAATGAGAACACAACATATAAAAACTTATGGCACACCTGAAAGGTAGTGCTGAGAGGTGTATTAGTCAGCCAAAACAGGTGCTGATGCAAAATACCAGGAATTTGTTGGCTTTTATAAAGGATATTTATTTGGGGTAGAAACTTATAGTCACAAGGCCATAAAGTATAAGTTTCTTCCCCCACCAAAGTCTGTTGCCACATGTTGGAGCAAGATGGTTGCTGGTCCCTGAGAGAGTTCAGTCTTTCTCTTCCTCCTAAAGTTCTGTGGCCCCAGCTCCTTTGCCTCAGCTGTAGGCTTCTTAAGGTTTTGTCTCTCTCCCCAGGGCTCACTTTTTTCCAGACTCAGTTGCTCTGTTCTTTCCACAAGGTCAGCCGTAGGCTATCAGGCTCTCTCTTGCTAGGACTTTGCCATGTATATGGAGCCATTTCTATTCCTTTGTATTCTTCTTCTATGTATTTACTGCCTGGGGCTCCAGCATCAAAACTCAAAACTCTCTCCTCTGCTGTGTTGTTTTCACTATGAGTCCCCATCCACTAAGGGGGTGGGGACTCATTGTCCTACTAACATGGTCAAATCAAAACCCTAACCATAATTTAATCAACTAAAAGAGAAACCTCTGAATTTAATACAATCTAATAAGCCCAGAGGAACAGACCAGTTTACAAATACAATCCAGTAGCTATTTTGGGAAGTCATAAATGACACCAAACTGTCACAGATGAAAATGTATAGCCCTTGGTAATTGCATTTAAAAAGAAAAAAGAGCTAAAATTGAAGATCTAACTGCACACCAGGAAGAACTAGAAAAGGTGCGGCAAACTAATCCCAAACCAAGCCAAAGGAAAGAAATAGTAAAGATCAGAGCAGGAATAAATGAAATCAAGAAAAAAAGAATAGAGAGAATTAACAAAACCAAAAGTTGGTTCTTTGAGAAGATCAACAAAATCAACAAACCCTTAGCTAGACTGACAAAGAAAAATGAAATAAGACACAAATAACATTAGATATGAGAGAAGGGCATTACCCCTGACACAGCCAGAAATAAGAGAGATCATAGGAGGATACTATGAACAATCATATGCCAAGAAACTAGACAAGGTAAATGAGATGGACAAATTCCTAGAAACATTCAAACCACCTACAATGACCCTAGAAGAAATAGAAGATTTCAACACACTAATCACAAGTAAAATGATTGAAATAGTCATAAAAAATCTCCCAAAAAAGATAAGCCCAGACCAGATGGCTTCACAGGTGAATTCTACCAATCATTCAAAATTGGTCCAATACAAATCCTGTTCAAGTGCTTCCAAAAAAGTGAACAGGAAATAATACTAACAAACTAATTCTGTGAAACTGACATCTCCTTAATACCAAAACCAGATAAAGATACTATGAAAAAAGAAAATTAAAGATCAATATCTCTAATAAATAGATGTAAAAATCCTCAATTTAATACTTGGAAACCAAATCAAAAGCACATTAAAAGAATTATACACCACAATCAAGTGGACTTTATCCCAGGTATGCAAGGGAGGTTCAAACAAGAAAATCAATTAGTGCAATAAACCACATTGATAAATAGAAGAAGAAAAATTACGTGATACTCTTGATTGGTGCAGAAAAGATATTTGACAAAGTACAGCATGCTTTCTTGTTGAAAATACTCCAAATGATAGGAATAGAATGAAGCTTTCTCAATATGGTAAAATGTGTATGTGAGAAAACTACAGCTAGCATTGTACTCAATGGTGAAAGACTGAAAGCTTTCTCACTGAGATTAGGAAAAAGAAAAGGATGCTCACTGTCACTATCACCACTGTTATTTAAAATCCTGCTAAAATGTCTAGCTAGAGCAATTAGGCTAGAAAAAGAAATAAAAGGCACCCATATAGGAAAAGAAAAAGAAAATTTTCACTATTTCCTGATGATATGATTCTATATCTAGAAAATCTTGAAAAATCCATAACAAGGTGCTAGAACTAACAGTCTAATTCAGCAAAGTGGTGGGATACAAAATTAACAATCAAAAGTCAATAGCCTTTTTATACACTCCAGACGTGCAATCTGAGAAGGAAATGAGAATTCCATCTATAATAATGACTAAAAGAATCAAAGAGGGAAGCAGATGTGGCTGAAGTGATTGGGCTTCTGCCTACCTTATGGGAGGACCCAGGTTCGATCCCTGGGGTCTCATGGTAAAAAAAAAACCATGTCTGTATGGTGAGCTAGTGCCCATGTAGTGAGCTGAGTGCCCGGTAGATAGTAGAGGAGAAAAATGAGAAGAGAAGACAAAAAGAGAAATAGAAACAGAAGATCACACAGCAAATAGACACAGAGAGCAAAAAAACTGCAGGGCAGGGGGAGGAGGAGGTGAGGAAAAAGAATCAAATATTTAGGAATAAACTTAAATAAGAATATAAAGGATCTGTATTCAGAACACATTGTTAAAAAATACTGAAGAAGACAAATAAATGGGAGGGCATTCCATGTTCATGGATTAGAAGATTAACTATAGTTAAGATACCAGTTCTACCCAAATTGATTTATAGATTCAACACAATCTCAACAAAAATCCCAATAGCCATTTTGCAGAATTGGAAAAGCCAATTATCAAATTTATTTGTAAGGTAAGGGGCCCTGTATAGCCAAAAGATGTCTTAAAAAAAGAAGAATGATATTGGAGGACTCTCTTAAAGCATGTTACTCAGGTACTATGATAAAAACAGCATGGTACTGGCATAAAGACAGGAAGACTGACCAATAGAACTGAATCAAGAACTCAGAAATAGGCCTTCATATATATAGTCAAGTGATTTTTGACAAGGTTAAGACCACCAGCTGGGTCAGAACAGTCTATTCTAGAAATTGTGCTGGGAGAACAGGATAGCCATATCCAAAAGAAAGAAAGAGGATCCGTCTCTCATAAATGGGACTTCCTTAAAATTAAACATCGTTGTACCTCAGAGGACTTTGTCAAAAGGGTGAAAAGGCCACTGACTCATGGGGAGAATATATTTGGCAATCACATATCCCATAAGGGCTTAATATCCATGACATAAAGTGATCATACAGCTCAACACTAAAAAGACAAAACTACCCAATTAAAAAATGGGCAAAGGACTTGAAAAGACAATTGTCCAAATAAGAAATAGAAAATGGTGAAGAAACTCATGTAAAAATGTTTAACATTACTAGCAATTAGGGAAATGCAAATCAAAACTACAAGCTATCATGTCACACCTAATAGACTAGCCACTAGTAAAAAGTCAGAAACTGTAAACGTTAGAGAGGATGTGGAGAAATAGGAATGCTTATTTCCTGTTGGTGAGAATGTAGACTAGTACAGCCCCTATGGAGGACTGTTTCACAGTTCCTAAGGAAGTGGAATATAGACTTGCCATGTGATCTGACAATATCGTTCCTAGATATACTCAGAAGAACTGAGAGCAGTGACACAAATAGACATCTGCACAGTTGTGTTCATAGTGGTGTCATTCATGATTGCCAAAGATGGAAACAACCCAGGTATATACACTCAATAGAATATCACGCAGCTGTAAGAAGAAATGAAGTCATGAAGCATATGATAACATGGATAAACCTAGGGGACATTATGTTGGGTGAAGCAAGCCAGACACAAAAGAACAAATACTGTATGATTGCACTATTATGAAGTAAATACTGTATAAACTCATGGTGTTAATTATTAGAATATTAGCCACTAGAAAATAGAATGAGGGTAGAAAGTGGAAAGCTGAGGTTTCTTGTGTGCAGAATTGGTAAAAAAGGTTTATTGTACATCTTTGGAAATGAATAGAAATGGTGCAAGTACATCATAGTGTTTGTAACTAGCAGAGCTATTATATGGGTATGGCAGTGGTTCAAAGGGTAAGGCTAAGGTAAGGTACATTACTAGAAGGAAAGCTAAAAAATGTAATGTGGGACTATATAACGTAGTGAAACCTCATGCGAAATATAAATATGGGTGACATTACATATATGACTGTTTTTACAAAATATAAATACAAATACACTTAAGAAATGGACACAGAATAGCAGTTATGTAAGGCAGGGGTAGCATAGAGACATTGAGAGGTAATGAGGTTTTTTTTGTTTTTTTGTTTTTATTATTATTATTGGAATAATGAAAATGCTCTAAATGACTGAAGTGATGAAGGCCCAAATATGTGATTATACTAAATATCATTGATTGTATACTTTGACTGGATTTATGCTTTATTAATATGTGTCAATAAAACTGATTTGTTAAAGAAAGACCATCTACAGAATTAGAGAAAGCATTTGACAAACAGATACCCAGAAAGGGTTTGATATACAGAATATATAAAGCAATCCTACAACTGAACAACAAAGACAAACCAACCCAATTAAAAAATGGGCAAAATACTTGAATAGACATTTCTCCAAAGAAGACACACAAATGGCCAAAAAAGCACTTGAAAAGATACTCGAAATCATTAGGTATTAGGGACATGCAAATCAAAACCACAATCAGAGACTATTTTACATCCACTAGAATGGCTATTATATTAAAAATTGAAAAATAACAAGTGTTGGGTAGAATGTGGAGAATTAGGAACACTCATTCATTGCTGGAAGGAATGTAAAATGGTGAAACTGCTGTAAAAAAACAGTTTGCTAATTCCTGCAATAGTTAAATATAGAATTACCACATGACCTGGAAATCCCACAACTGGGTAGCTACTCAAAAGAATTGAAATCAAGGACTCAAACAAATATTTGTACATCAATGTTCATAGCAGCCTTATTCACAATTGTCAAAAGATGGAAGCAACCCAAGAATCCATCAACAGATGAAAGGTAAACAAAATGTGGTATACACATTTGATGGACTATTTTCAACTATAAAAAGGAACTAAGTTCTGAAATATGCTATAATATTCATGAACCTTAAAGACATTATTTTTAGTAAAATATGTCAAACACAAAAGGACAAATATTATATGACCACCCTGATATGAAATAATTAAATATGAAAATTCATAGAGTCAGAAACTAGAATACAGAGATTGGGTTGGGGATAGGGAATGGGGAGTTACTGCTTGGTTGGTACAGAATATCTGTTTGTGGTGATGGAAAAGTTTTGGTGGATTGTGGTAATGATAGCACAAAATTGTAAATTTTGTAATTGTAATTAACACCACTGAATTACATATTTAAATTAGGTTATGTGTGTTACTAGAATAAAACAAAAAACAACAACAACAAGGGCTGTACAACACAAACAGTGAAGTCTATTATAAATGATGGACTACAGTTAACAGTACAATTACAAAATATGTCCTTTCATGAATTTTAACATATGTACCCAAAATGCAAAGTATTAATAGGATGCTATATAGGAACTCTATCTTATGCATGATTTTTCTGTAAACTTCTCAAATAAATAAATAAATAAATAAATAAAAACCATAGGCTGGGAAGCAAATGTGACTCGAGTGATTGAATGAACTTTTGCCTACCACATGGGAGATCCTGGGTTCATTTTCCATTGCTTTTTATAGAAGACGAGCAAGACAGTGAGCTGATGCAATGGGCTGGCCCAGCTAGCTGACAAAGCAAGGGTACAAGGAGGAAAATATAATGAGAGATTCAATAAGCAGGGAACAGAGGTGGCTCAAGTGATTAGTTGCCTCCCTCACACATGGGAGGTCCCAGGTTTGGTCCCTGGTGCCTCAAAAAAAAAAAAAAAAAGGAAAGTAAGACAAGCACACTACTAACAGACACAGCAAATGCAAACAATGAGGGGGTGGAGAAAAATAAATAAAATAAATCTTAAAAAAAAACCAAACACCATAAACTGTACGATATATATATATAGTGAACCCTAATGTAAACTATGTGCTACAGTTAACAGCATAATTATAACAATATTGCTTAATCACTTGTAACATTGTTCAATGCTAATGCAAAATGTTAATAGTGAGAGTATATGGAAACTCCATATTTTCTGCATAATTTTTCTGTAAACCTAAACTTCTCAAATAAAAAATACAGGAGCAGAAATAATACCTTGATAAGAAGCTATTAAATAGTTAAGTGAGAGAAGACAAAAAATAGAAATTAGGTTTTAGACATATTAGGAAATAAATGGTTGACTGATTGGATGTTGGCATGTATGGGTAAAGGATGATAAATGGGCACGAGGAACTGAGGTCACCAAGGTTTCAAGCCTAGATAGCTGGGTTGGTGTAACCTGAAGAAGGTTTCAGGTTAAGTTGTTTCTCCTCCTTCCCTTCTTCCTTCTCCCTCCCCCGCCTCCTCCTCTTTCTCCTTCTCCTCTTCCTTCTTTCCCCACCTCTTCCCCTTCCCCTTCTCATTCTTCTATTTTTTGTGGGCTGTGAGAAGGGTTGTTAAGAATTAGTCAAGTTTTAGGAAATGGTAAGTTTTACAAGTGGTCTGATCATTTCAGATGAATTTCAGTGAGGTAGACAAATTGAAGCCAAATTATAAGTTCAGAAAAGAACAGGAAGTTAAGCAGAAACATCTTGTGTATATAACTCTTTGATGATGCTTTCCTTAAAAGAAATAAATGTTGTAGAGTGTAGCCAGAGGAGGATGAATGAAAAGAAGAAGTTTGCTTTTTTCTATGTTTCTTTGCTTTTGTTTTTAGAATGGAAAAGCCTTCAGAATTTGTATAAGCTGAAAGAATAACTGAAAGAGAGGGCTAGGGATAGGCTAGTTTTCAAAAGTAGAAGGAAAGTAACACAGAGTGTACATTAGATATTTTTTTTAAGTTGGGGAGTTGTATTAGTCAGGGTTCTCAAGGGAAACAGAATCAACAGGAGATATCTATTAATAGTATGAGATTGTATAAGAGTCTCTCACATGAACATGGAGATTCACAAGTCCAGGTTCTGGGGGTAGGCTGCAAACCAGGGGCTCCAATTAAAGCCCAATGAAGGTCCTTGATGAGTTTCCAGGAGACATTGGCTGTCCAAAGATGAGCTGGGAAATTCTCTCTGAATACTGAAATCACTTTCCCTTTTAAGGCATTCAACTGATTGGATAAAGCGTCCCTCATTGCTGACAGCAATCTCCCTGCTTGATAAAGATGTAATCAGCCATCTATGTAGTAAACTCTACATGACGACTAAAGCCCATAAATGTCCTTGTATTACAATTAGCCCAGTGCTTGCTTGACCAAACAACTGGGCACAATTACCTGGCAAAGTTGACACATTAGTCTAACCATTACAGGAGTTGAGAGTTAAATGCTGATAGACTGTTTTTCTCTGCTCTGATGGTTTTGGTTAGAAGATTCGAACACTTAGGAAAATGAAGATGATATTGAATTGCTACCTTTGCAAATTTGTAGAGTGAGCAGGTTGAGGACACGTGGAAGGTCTATGAAGGAATAAAGAGGGAAGTTATGCGTCTTTTGCTGGGAACCATGCAAGGCATTTCCTTGTGCTTTATTCTATTGAAATCTTTCATCAAGTCCCTGATATAGCGAAATAATTTCTTCACATAGAGAAAAGCAGGTGCCTGGAAGGTGCATAACCTGATCATCCTAACTCAGAGGGGGAAGGGGCAAGTATTTGAATCTAGGCCCATCTGGCTCCAACACATGTCTTACATCATCATACTTCCCCAAATTTTCATTTTCCTTGGGTTTCCACAAGTAATCACCTGCAATTTAGAGGGAAACTGCTGTGACCCACTTCCTCAATCTCCCCCAACCAAGAAGAGAAGGAACTTCTTACTTAATTACAAGTACAAGCCAAAAGTTGATTGTTGTAGGGAACTACTGATAAGGATAGGCTGCTGCAAGAACAGGAGGCTCACATCTCATTTCCCATAGTAGATACTCATTAAAGCAACAGACTTGTTGATCTGCCTTCTCTGTGTATCAGGAAAAATAGGCATTATGAGGATGAAATCTGAACAGCAGTAAACAGGCCTCCACCTCACTGTTTCATGCAGCACACAGAGGGGTTTGCCTTTAGTTAAGGGGTTCCTGGGGAAGGTAGCTGGGTGTGCATCATCTTTCTAGTACCTACCCAAAACGCTATCTCCCAAACAAGAAGATCCCAGTATCCAGAGACTGGGCAGGAGCTGAGAAGGAATGTCAGGAGAAATTATCCCAAAGTGTTTCTTCCAAATCTTGGGGCTGTGCCGCAGAGAAACCTCATTCAGAGTCTCCTTTGGAATTCACCTATGCACTCCATGAGATAAAAGGAATTGGGCTGAAAGCAACTAAAGAAAAGTCTACAACACCATCCAGAGCTAGACAAATAGGTGAAAGCTTTGAAATGGATTTGAACTTGAAATTGTAGCCTAGACTAAACTGGACCAAATTTTTCAGAACCTGACAAAGCAGAAGAGCTAAATATATAGGATGATATTCAGAGGCAGAAATGGAAGATACAACAAATCATGGTTAAATACAATGATTGGAGGAAAATATAAACCATTTCTTCTTTGCACTCCCACTAAAAGCAGATTCTTTGACAAACAAATTACATATGGAATTGTAAAACTTTAGTTCATAGATATCCAAAGACAGTATGGACAGGGTTTGGAAACAGTTTTAAAACTTAAGGATGGTACAAGGCATGCGAAGTACAAAACTCAAGGTAACACTCATACGTGACATTACTTGTTGCTTTTGGCATAGTTTATTTTACCATAAACCTTTCCTTCATTCAGTGAAACAATTCCTGCATTTGTTTACCTCTCATGTTCTGTCTTCCATCTCTGTATCCAGGTACAACTCCAATTTCCACTTTATTTTAAAATAAATCTTGTCCTTCTCATGTATGACTTCTCCTTCGGTTTCTTTCACTCTAAATAAAGCTAACTATCCCTCCTCTGTTTGAAATAAATGCCTTACTCTGATTTCTCTTTTCTGGTGTTAAGTAGTCAGCCAAGGCTGAGAGATTTAGATGGGCTGAGAGAGTCCTTGAGCAGACTCAAGATTACCCAGGAGCAGGCACAGAGTCGCTGTCTCTCTAAGGATGTGATTCTGGGTTCTTCCCATCTGGATTTATTTTAAAATATAAGCACTCTATAATTAATTATCCTTTTAAAATTAAATAAATCCTAACCAAAGTTCTGAAGATTTTGAAGAGTGTAGTTCTTGACACAAAGCGGATATTAAATATATTCATCCTGTTCAATAATGGCTAAGTTTAGATATCTTGAGTTTAGAAAGATGAAAATTCCTCAAAGAAAATTCTGGGCCTGTCAAAAAGATGACAAAATGTTAGTGTGGCGCATGGAAAACCAACACAAACTTTGGAGGAAAACAGATCTCAGTTTAAATACATATGTGACCTAGTGCCTTCATTTCCTCAAATATAATACAGAGACAATGATTCTTACTTCACAGAATTGTGACAAATAAATAAGATGTCAAATTTAAAGTACTCATAAAGTAGAACTAGTTAGATTCATAATTACATTATGTGATAGTTAATGACAATACCTACAATTTTGGAGCACATGAATACAAGTGAAGCACTTACAAGTGAAAGTAACTTAATTTTATTGACCAGGGAAAGATATGGCAGGTCTGGGAACTCCTTAAAATTTATGATCACTTTAATTTCCCTGGGATGCTCTTTCCATCTGAGTTCCATACTCACCCATATCTTTGGGCATTGGATGCTTCCTATATTTCAGTCTCCTTTACCTAAGGCAAGTCAGAACTAATATTATGCACACTTGTCAATTGAATCATATCAACTAACTAACTCCTCTATCCATTTGAATTTTAGGCTTTTTAAAAATTCTGTTTTGATAGCGAAATTCATGCTTTATATTTTTAACCTATTAAAGGAATTTTTTAAATCTAAAAATTTAAGGACTGGATAGAAGATACAAATTACATAACTTGTTTGAGTGTTCACTATATGACTTGTCTGTGCTAAATACCTTAAATAGATTATCTCATTTAAGCACAAAATAAACTCAAGAGAAAGGTATAATTATAATAAACATTTTACATGTAAGGTAACTAAAACATGGAGAAATTAAGTAACATCCTGCAGGCACATAAATATGATGAAATGTATTTGAAATTCAAACACAGGCAGTCTGCTGTCTAAGCCTATGCTATTATTTTATTAATCACTATCCTATTCTCATTTACTTTTCATATCCTCAGTTCCAACCCCATGAAAGGACACTTCGAGAGAACCATGTATAGGGACTGGAGTGTTTGTCACAGACAAAATTATACTAGAACATAAACCATCATAGAACAAAAATCAGTTACATGAACTATACAATTTACCATAAATTTAGTGACATGAATTATCTTATAGTTCTGGAGGTCTAAATCTGAAGTGAATTTCACTGGGCTAAAATCAAGGTCCTGGAAGGCCCACATTTCTTCTGGAGGTTCCAGGGCAGAATCTGTTTTCTTGCATTTTCCAGTTTCTAGAGGTCCCCTGTATTTCTTGGCTTACAGCTCCTTGCCACACCTTAAAACCCAGCAATGTAACATCTTTCCTTACTGAAATATGTTTTTGCTCTCTTGAACTGACTGTAAGTAGAAACATGGACATTAAAGATGCTGCTGGTGAGGGTTCAGGAAGGAAGAGAGGAGTATAGCAGAGAAAGCCTATATCATCTTCAATAATACTTAGAACATCATAAAGAGAATGCTGGCATAAACAAGAATGTTAAAGGCACTACTGGTGAGGGTTAAAAAGGAAATGAGGTACATGCTATTGAAAATTGGAAGAAAGGTGATTCTTGTCATATTGTGGCAGAAAACTTGAAGAATTGTGCCCTTTGGTTATTTGGAAAGTATAACTTGCAAGCCATGATATTTAGGTGAGGTATTTCTAAGCCAATTGTTGAAGCTGCATCCTAGTTACTTCTCGCTGCTTATAGTAAGATGCTAGAGGAAAAAGATAAATTAAGGGAAGAATAGTTATGCAAAAAGGAACTAGCACTGGATGATTTGGGGAATTCTCACCCAGTTTCAAAAAGTTGTTAAAACTAGGCAACAGAGGGATATCAGGAAAGCGTACTCTGTAGTGAAAGCCAAAAGTGTGTCTGAACAATGCTTTCTTAATGGCTCAGAAGGATCAAAAAGTCAGTATTCAATCACACAGGAACTCTTGGAAGAGAATAGGCATTTGATTTATGGATCTCTTCAGCCTTCTCAGTAGAAGTAAAAAACAGATTATCCAGGAAAGTCCTGTGAAGGGACCTCTTGTTTAATGGAGTGAAATATGGAAGACTCACAAGGTTTCTGAGAATATAATATCTTATCAGCTTGGACTGAAAGGAACAGAGAAAGGATGAAAGGAAAGTAGACTGTTGAACTTACAAAATTCTGCAGGCAGGATACTGCCTGATGAAGTTACTCAGCTGCAAACATGTGCTAGCTGTCATGCAAAAAGATAATTCCAAGGGTAGAGCTGCAAGCCCAGGGAGTGGAGCTTTGAGCCACTGAGCATTATTCCCAGGCCTGCAAATTTAATGGAGTTTGCCTGTTGGTATTTCAGAACTTCTGGGGATGCATGACTTCTATTTTTCCATTCATTGTCTCCAGTTTTGAATGTAAGTGTTTAGAACTCTTAGGCCTATTCCACCACTGGATTTTGAGAAGGGAAAATTTGCTTCCTAGTTTCACAGGTCCACAGATGGACAGAAATTTTGACAAGGACGTATTTTGTCAGAGGATCAAACATGTCTATTTTTTTAGATGATTTAGATGATGAGATTTGGTACTTTACAGATGATGAGACTTAAATGAAATTTTGTAATTGAGTTGATGCAGAATGGGCTGAGAATTTTAGAGGTCTTGGGATGAGGTGAATGTATTTTGCATGTCGGACAGATGTAAATCTTTGGGGACCGGACAGTGAACTGTGGTGGGCTAAATAAGGCACACCAAGATATCTAGATCCTAATCCCCTTACCTTGTGAATATGCTATGTTACATGGTAAAAGGGACTTTGCAGATGTGATTCAGAATCTTGAGATAAGGAGATTATTCTAAATTACCTGGATGAGTGCAATGCAATCACAAGTATCCTTATAAGAAGGAAGCAGGAGGATTGAATTCAGTGAAAGAAAGGAGAGGATGGAAGTGGATATTAGAGAGCAGAGAAGATGCTATACTCCTGGCTTTTTTTTTTTTTTTTTGACAATGCTTAAATAAAACTTGTTATTGTAATTCGCTGGTTCTACATGTCATAGTTTTATTTTCCACTGATGGATGGATGATCAGAAGCAAGTGATTTGGTTGTCTGCAGCAAATCCTTGAACATTGGCCCATAACTAGAGCTCAATGACTGCAAAACCCCCTCCAGATAGTTGAGGGAATGGTCTTTCCTGCTTTGAAGGCTTTGAAGGTAGAGGAAGGGGCTATGAGCCTAGGAGGATAGGCAGCCTCTAAAAGCTCGAAAAGGAGTGGGTATAGCTCAGTGGTTGAGTACCTTCTTGGCTTTAATGAGGTCCCATATTCAATCCCCAGAACCTCCTAAGAATAAAGAAATAAGTAAATTAATAAAAATAAAATAAAGAAAAAAATAAAAGCTGGAAAAGACTAAGAAACAAATTCTGTCCCTAAAGCCTACAGAAAAAGTACAGGCTTGCCAACACATTGATTTTAGCCCAGGGAAGCCAACGTATGACCTTTAGAACTATGAGACAATAAATTTGAATTGTGTTAAGCTACTAAATTTATGGTAACTTGGTACATCAATAATAGAAACATAACACATGGTCTATGAACTAAAACTTTTTAAAAATTGTTCTGTAGCAGTGTAAAATTATTTTTCCCTGAAAATTAAATCTAAAACAAGGGTACAAGATAAATAAATATCTTTCACTCCTAGTAAAATAGTTTCCTTACAGTTATGATATTTCTTCTTCTTATATGTCAGAGAGGAGAACATGGCGTAGATGGAGAGAATGCAGGGTGCATAGGTATTGCCTCTAACTATCCAGGGCTTTTGTGTATATCCCTCTACCCTTCAGCAGGGTTTGAGTTTCACCTCAAACTCATCAACACAAAGAACAAATGCATTCTACTGAAGGCTTCTCAAGTATGAAAACTGGAATGCTCTGTCTACTTCAGATGAAATCAGGTACTGGCACTTGCTTCTTACTCTATTTCATACGTGCAAGTTAGGCCCTTAAGGTGCTGGCTTCCAAGCGCCTTGCTAACCTACAAAGGCAATATAAAGGTCGATATTCTACATGGTATGATATTATATATCCTTTAGTAAATTGAGGTTATCTAACTAGTGAGGAGAACTTGTTAGTCTCTTTAAGCCCCAGCAATAAAACTCTAACTAAATATAGCTTATAAGATTGGAAAGAGTTATAACAGGTAAATTATAAGGTTTAGAATTTAAAAACTCCAATAATGATTACAATTGGTATTTATTTAAAGCAATACATTTATAGCCCAACTAGTCCTTAAATTGTACATTTTACGTTTTACCAACTTCTTAAAAATACTTTGAGGACTGCTGCATTGAGTTTCAATTACATGATTACTTCTTTGCCCATTCTTCTCTCTCTTTTCTTTCCTGAATAACTTCTTTCAGATATGGTTGAAGGTAGAATTTATCCTCCTCATATTTTGTCCACTGTTCTTTAGGCAAATTCTGATGCTTCATGATCAGGTCCAGTGCTCTCTTACTGTGAAAAGTCCTGTCATTATAAAGGTTCTCGGGAAGCCTTCTTATGGCTTCTTTTACATCTTTGTTCTCGGATATTGTATCATCTCACATTAACCCTAGTTTATTGAACCCTGCAGTATTGTAATACCATTTTCGAATACCATCCAGCCATGGGCCTGATGCTGCAACAGCAGGCCGGCTTGCCATTTTGACCTCCGACCAGGGCGTTGCCTACTTTACCAAGACTGGCAACCAGCCCCAGGTCAGCACTCTTCAACCACTGGCCTCCAAAATAATTGAGTTTTCATCCTTCCAAAAAAAAAAAAAATCACGTACATAGCCCAATATGGAGATTTATAAATCGTACGTATGTACTTCTGTGCTAACATGTATATTAGAAAACAAAAAGTAGACATTAGAAATATAGATAAAAATGTAAAAACAAATTATACTTTCTCCCCATATCCCAGTGACTTGTCCACTCTTGAAATCATTATTATAAAATACATGGTGAGGATCGAATATGAGTAATAATTAAAAGCTTTAAGGTTAGAGGTTGATTGCCTTGAATATGTATTAGAAACATTCAATAATGTCCTTCCTACCTCTACATTCTGAGATGATTTCTTTGGTGGAAGTGAAAGAGGTGGAAGCACAGCAAGCCAGGAAGGAATTGTCTGGAACCTGTGGCCTTCATAGCGGTCCATAACAAGCCATTGCTGTGTGAGGTAGGAATATCTGATATGGGTCTTACCCTATGAAGAAAAAAAGAGTTTCAGGTTATATATATATTTTTTTTGAAGGTTTTTTTTTTTTTAATATTTATTTATTTATTTTTAATTACATTAAAAAATATATATGAGGTCCCATTCAACCCCACCGCCCCCGCCCCCGCCCCCCACTCCCCCCACAGCAACACTCTCTCCCATCATCGTGATACATCCATTGCACCTGGTAAGTTCATCTCTGAGCATCACTGCACCCCATAGTCAATGATCCACATCATAGCCCAGACTCTCTCACGTTCCATCCAGTGGGCCCTGGGGGGATCTACAGTGTCCCGTAATTGTCCGTGAAGCACTATCCAGGACAACTCCACGTCCCGAAAACGCCTCCACATCTCATCTCTTCCTCCCGTTCCCCACACCCAGCAGCCCCCATGGCTACCGTTCCCACACCCATTCCACATTTTCTCTGTGGACATTGGATTGGTTGTGTCCATTGCACACCTATGTCAAGTGAGGGCTTAGATTGCACATGGATACTGGATACACTCTTCCCGCTTCTAGTTGTAGACACTCTAGGCTCCATGTTGTGGTGGTTGACCTTCTTCAACTCCATGTTAGCTGAGTGGAGTAAGTCCAATAAGTCAAAGTGTAGGAGCTGAAGTCTGTTGAGACTCTGGGCCTGGGTGTCATATTATCAGTCCAGAGATTCAAATCCCCTACATATATCTTAAACCCAGCACCAACTACAATTCCAATAAAGTAGCATGCAAGTCTTGTGAAAAGAGATCCCCTCTGAGTCCATTTCCATCACGCAGAAACACCAGCTCCAAAGAAGGGCCATCTGTCATGGCAGTGAACCCCTTCTGCCATGACCATAGAACCCGTGGGTCTCTTTATCCCTCAAAAGAACCAATACCTGGGGTTGTATCTACCTTATCTGTCTCTTAGACTCTGTTCAGTTGTACATAGGGGTATTCCTTCTGACAACCTCCAGACTCTTTTTTAGAGACTCACAGCCTTATAATCTCATTTCTCCTTTCCATTTCCCCCTTACATTAGGTCAAACCACTTCCCGAAGTCATGTTATTATATGTAGACAGGTATATTCTGCTGTTCCGCATTGAATCTTTAATTCAAGGTCATTTTCTAGTTGCTTCTTCAGCTGGTATGTGGTAGTGATCCCTCGGTGCCAGGGAGGCTCATCCCCGGGTGTCGTGTCCCACGCTGGGGGGAATGCATCACATCTACATGCTGAGTTTGGCTGTGAGAGTGGCCACATTTGAGTAACATGAAGGCTGTCAGGAGGAAACCCCCAGGCACAATGCTACTCTAGGCCTTGTTCTTATTGCAGGTGCAGAGGCTCAAAAGTGTAGCCATTAGTATCAAGAGCCCACTGTTGGGCCCTCCTTCCTTCCTGATTCTTGCCGTTGCACCTGGAGGATTGCCGTTGCTCTCCCAGGGCCCACAACAGTGACCCCCCGGCCAGGAGCCCAGTACCCCCCCAGCTGTTGTTTTTAATTGTTTCCACTATGAGTATATATAGACATTACCATATACCCTGGGCATATGCCCTGTATAACTCCCTGTCAACCATATATATCCTGTCAATAACATCCCATATCAGTATTCCTCCGCTGCCATTGTTGAACCACTCTGTGATCCAAAACTTCCCGTAAAGTGAATCCCAACATAATGTCAGCTTCAGAAGAGTCTTAGATCACAAAAATTCATATATACAATATACAGTATTTCCCCAGATCCACCATAAAACCTTTTCCCTTCCACAGCAATAATCTTTTAACTTATTCATATCATATTTCCTGAAACTGATGTACAGATTCTGAAACTATAGTTTTCAAACAAGGTAACATTTGTGCTTACTATGTGGTCCATACTTTAGGTTGTACAGTTTTCTAAATTTTTTAGTTATCCTATGTTTTGTCTTATGGTTTTCATTATTAGTCTGTCGTCCCCTATATGTTTTTGGTGTAATATTAGCTGTTTTATATTCATCCTCGTGTACTCTCACATAACTCCTCTTTTGCCCCCTTATTTACCTTTGTTCCATCCATTGCACGGCCATTTTCCCCTCCCCTTAGGGCCCACAACGCCTGCCAATCTAATGCCCTGGGAGCCGTCCTTTCTCACGAGAGATACAGTTCTCTCTATTCGACGGCATTAGTCTTCCCCAGGATATGGGTCCACCCCACCCAATGGTAGAACCCACCTTGGCAAAATGAGCCTTCAGCTATTCCCTCCGGAGTCCGTCCCGCATCAGACCATACCCCCTGAGCGTCCTAACCAGGTAAACCTCCTACTTATACTTTAAATTCTTATAACAAAGAATAAAATAAAAAGAACAAATGCAGAGATAATTTGTTCAGGTCCCCAATTACTCTCTCAGTAATGTGTTATATTCTTCAACGTGCATATCTTGCCCAAATTTTTTACATTTAGCTTTTGGGAATTCATGCTTTCTCATGCTACTATACATCAGATTGCTTGCTTTTAAATTTTAATATCCTGTATTTCTTTGATAATATATAGAAAACCAGTTGGTTTCTATATTTACTTTGCATTCTAGAAAATGGATAAAATGACCTTTTAGTTCTAGCAGGCTGTGCATAGATTGTTTAATGACCATCACTTGTGAATAAAGACAGTTTTACTTTGCCCTTTACAACCTACATTTGTTTCTTTTTCTTACTTTATTGCACTGGCTAGGACCTCCAGTCTAAAATTGAAAACACATGGTGAGAGAAGACAGCCATGCCTTGTTCCCAATCTTAGGAAAAAATTTTTATCATCCACTGTGGTGGTTAGGCTAATGTGTCAACTCAGCCAGGTAATTGTGCCCAGTTGTTTGGTCAAGCAAGCACTGGGCTAATTGTAATACATTGTAATAAATGACTTTAGTCATCATGTAGAGTTTATTACATAGATAGCTGATTACATCTGTATCAATCAAGGAGATTGCTGTCAGCAATGAGGGATGCTTTATCCAATCAGTTGAATGCCTTAAAAAGGGAAGTGATTTTAATATTCAGAGAGAATTTCCCAGCTCATCTTTGGACAGCCAATGTCTCCTGGAAACTCATCAAGGACCTTCATTAGACTTTCACCAGAGCCCCTGGTTTGCAGCCTGCCCCCAGAACCTGGACTTGTGAATCCCCATGGTCATGTGAGAGACTCTTATAAAATCTCTTACTATTGACAGTTATCTCCTGTTGATTCTGTTTCCCTAGAGAACAGTGACTAATAGATCCACCATTATGTATTTTGCTAGCAATAGACTTTTCTTAAATATCTATTATCAAGTTAAGCAAGTTCCTTTTACATCATGAATAGATGCTGATTTTTTTCCCTTTATTATTATTTTATGTACAATAAAGCATACAGGTTTTATTTGCTCAGGTCAATGCCCTTTCACACTTGTATACTCCAATGTAAATGTCTTACAAAACAAGATAAAAAAACATTTTCATTACCATAGAATGTTCTCTTGTGCTCCTTCCAATCAAACCCCTTCTGATATCTATTGTTATAGATATTAATCTTCCCGTTCTTGTACTTCACATACCATCAATGATACATAGTAATGTAGTCCTTTGCATTTGGTTACTTTTGTGTAACATAATGTTTTAGATTCATCCATGTGATTGTATCAATAGTTGTTCCTTTGTTACTACTGAGTAATATTCAATTGCATGAATAGAGCAGTTTGTTCATAGTTTCCCAGTTACTGGACATGAGGAATTTTCCAGTTTAGGCTGCTCTGTGCTTTTTCTTTAATTAGAAAAGTTATAGGTTTACAGAAAAATCATGCATAAAATGCAAAATTCCCATATACCACCCTATTATTAACACCCTGCATTAGTGTGTTATGTACTGAAATGGAAACATTTGTTTCAATTCATGAATAGATGTTGAATTTTGTGAAATGTTTTCTCTACATCTACTAGGACGATTTTTCTTCATTGTCTGTTGATATGATGAATTTCATTGATTGCTTTCTAAATGTTAAACCAGTGTTGCATTCCTGGGATAAATCACACTTGGTCATGATGCATTAATATTTTTGTATATTGTGATATCAAGTAGTTAATATTTTGCTAAGGACTTTTTTGTTTATGTTCGTGAAATATATCTATTTTTTTTTTTTGAAAAATCTGTGAAGAATTGGCATTATTTCTTCCTCCAATATTTAATAGAATCACTACTGAAATCATATGGTCCTGGAGTTTTCTTTGTGAGAAGAGTTTTATTTTTTTTCTTTTTAAGATTTCTTTCTTTCTTTCTATCCCCTTCCCCCTCACCCCCCTAACCTGGTTGTCTGTTCTCTGTGTCTAGTTGCTGCATCTTCTTTGTCTGCTTCTGTTGTTGTCAGCAACACGGGAATCTGTGCTTCTTTTGGTTGCGTCATCTTGCTGTGTCAGCTCTCTGTGTGTGCGGCACCATTCCTGGGCAGGCTGCACTTTCTTTCATGCTAGGCGGCTCTCCTTACGGGGCACACTCCTTGCATGTGGGGCTCCCTTATGCGGGGGACACCCCTTTGTTGCACAGCACTCAGTGTGCACGCATCAGGACCGTGCATGGGCCAGCCCAGGGGTTTGAACTGTGGACCTCCTACGTGGTAGACGGACGCCCTAACCACTGGGCCAAATCCGCTGCCCAAGAAGAATTTTGACTACAACTTCAAGTCCTTTAATAGATGTAGGGCTATTCAGGTTACCTATTGCTTCTTGAATGAAATTTGGTCATTTTTCTCCATCAGGACTATGCCCATTTCATCTAATGTTGTCAAATTTATTGGCATATAGTTGTTTATAATATTATTTTATTAGCCTTTTAATGTGTGTTATATCTGTAATAATTTCACATCTTACATTCCTGATATTAGTCATTTTTATCTTCTATTTTTGGCTAGAATTTTATCAATTATATTTATCTTTTCAAAGAATCAGCTTTTCATTTCATTGGTTTTCTTTATTGTTTAATATTTTCCATGTCATTGCTTTCTGTTATTATCCTTATTCTTCTACTTAATTTTTATTTAATTTTTTCTTTTTTTCTAGCCTGAGGTGGAAACTTACATCATTGGTTTGTGATTTTTTCCTTTCCCAATATAACCACATAGCATTTAAAAGTGCTTGTACATTTTCCTCTAAGTATTGCCTACACTCAATTTTTATTTCATTTTTATTTGTTTGCAAATAGCATTTTAGTTTTACCTGTGATTTCTTTTTTCACTAATAGGTTATCTTCAAGTGTGTTGATGGATTTCCAAATATTTGGGGTTTTGTCCAGATAACTTTTGGTTATTGATTCTATGTCAATTCTGATGTGGTCAGAGAACACAGGTTATGTAATTTCCATTATATTAAAGGTAATCACACTTGCTTCATGGTCCAGAATATTTTCTATCTTGGTGAATATTTCTTGTACACTTGAAATGAATATGTATTCTGTTGTCAAATAGTGTTCTGTTAATATTAACTTTGTCACCTCTCTTAATGTTGCTTCTCTTCTATAAACCTGAAAATTTTTTTAAATCTATTGGTCTATCAACTACTGTAGATACAGCCCTCCATAATTGTGGATTTATCCATATATCCTTTCATTTCTGTCAGTATTTTTGTTTCAGGTTTATATTTGGGTGAGTGAATATAGTGTGCTTTAATGATGGTCATGACAAAGTAGGAATTTTAAAACCCCTCCTCTTCTTCAGGGATCTTGGGTGGAAACCATGCCCAGGATGGATGATTTTCAGTGTTGGGGGAACAGGATGGGGCAAGGATTGAATGCATCTCTCTTCCTCCCATGCTATTTCTGGGGCTGGTAGTCCAGGCAACTCTTACACCTTGGAACACAGGACCATGTTCTATTGCTGTAGCCAAATTCATTATCATACCAGGTGTAGTAGTTTGACATAACTGATGAATTCCAAAAAGAAATATTGGATTATGCTTGCAATCTGATCTGTACCTGAGCATAACTGAGTTATGATTAGGGCATTGCATCCCCACACCTTGGTGGATGGGGATTCACAGATGAAAGGCATGGCGAAAAACAAAGTTGGGAATTTCTAATGTTAGAGTTTGATGCTGAAGACCCGGGAAGTCAGCACCCAGAGGAAAGAGAAGCCAGCACCAGGAAGGAAGGAAACTTAAACCCAGAGTAAAGCAAGCTCCAGGGACCTAAAAGCCCACAGACGTCGTCAGCCATCTTGCTCCAAATAGACTTTGGTGAGGGAAGTAACTTATGCTTTATGGCCTGGTATCTGTAAGCTCCTACCCCAAATAAATACCCTTCATAAAAACCAACCAGTTTCTGGTATTTTGCATCAGAACCCCTCTGACTAACTCATACACCAGGAAATGGGCTTGACAAAGTGGTTGTTGAGGACAATACCAGCCCCAGCCTCAAAGGGGAAAAGATATGTGTCACTTTAAAGTCACAGAAGACAATCTGGTCCTTAGCATAGCCCAGGATGCCTTTAGGGGTCCCTGTGATGTCTGATTAACCATTTTCTTGATTTCATTGTATTTTGCCACTTTCTCCGGACAGCATGTCAGATCAACAGTGGACACACTGGGCATGGGAACATGGAAGGCCATGCCAGTGGGCTTCCTATTAGGTCCAGGGCCGACCTTGCCCATTGCCTTGGCGGTGCCAGTGGATGCAGGCATGATGTTCTGGGGAGCTCCAAAGTCATCATGCTAGCTTCCCTTAGGGCACATACACAGTCTTCTGGGTTGCAGTGATGGCATGGACTCTAGCCATGAGTCCCTCCTGATGCCAAAGTTGTCATGGATGATCTTGGCTAAGGAGGGAAGGCACTGAGTGGTACAGGAAGCACTGCTGACAATCTTGAGTAAATTGTCATACTTTTCATGGTTTATCGGGCATCAGCAGAAGGTGCAAAGATAATGACTCTTTGGCTCCACCCTTCAGATGACCCCAGCCTTCTCCAAGGAAGCAAAGACACCAGTGGATTTCAAAACATATTCAGCCCTAGTATCACCTCATTTGATGTTGGCAGAATCTCGCTCTTGGAAAAGAGAGATGGGCTTCCCATTGATGACAAGCTTCTAGTTCTCATCTTTGACAGTGCCATTGAATTTGCCAGGATAGAATCATACTGGAACATGTAGACCATGTTGCTGAGGTCAGTGAAGGAGTCACTGATAGAGGCAGCCTCCACCTTGCCAGAGTCAAATGCGGCTCTTGATCAGACACCCAATATGGCCAAATCCACTTACTCCAACCTTCATCATCATGTCTCAGGGATGTAGCTGGCACTTCATGAGCAGATGCAGCTGTCGATCAAATGGCAAGAAGAGAACTGTTTCATATGTTTTGAAGTTCTGTTATTAGGTGCATTTACATTTTGGGTTTTCTTTATTAGAGAAGTTGTGAATTTACAAAACAATTATGCATACCATACAGGATTGCCATACATCATTCCACCAACAACAGCTTACATTGTTGTGGCACACTTGTTAGAAATGATGAAGGAACATCATCATACCATTATGCTCTCTATAGTCCATAGCTTACATTTAATGTATTTTCCCCCACAAACCACCCTATTATTAACACCATGTATTAGTATTGTATATTTATTACGGTTCATTTGAGACCAGTCTCCTATTTGTACTATTAACCACAGTCCATCAATCATCACGGGCTACACTGTATTATATGGTTCCATGCCTCATACAATACATCCAAAGTGTACACTCAGTGGCTCTCAGTTTCACCACAGATTCAATTAAATCAGTCAAGGTTTGAGCAAGAAGAGGAAGAAAAATGATGAGACAAAAGATTTACTTGTTAGGGAAGTAAAAAACAATTTTTTAAAAATGTGTTGTCTTTCAAATTATCTAGGTAGAAATTCATTTTATTTGCTAGAATGCAATTAGTTTTACAATTTAATTGCCACTATGACAGCAGGGCAAAGAGGAAGAAGTAGTGTAGTTTAACAAGATACTTCTGGTCAGAGTTCCCTCTTAGCCTTGCTCCATATAGGCATCCTTCATGCACAAACTATCTTAACTGTACATAACCCAGAATCTGACTTGAAAGGGGTGACTGGAAGCAGCACTTTCTTAGAGAAAAATTGTATATAAATTGTCTTCTGATATCTGAGATGCCAGAAAGCATTGAAGAAGGGAATTGATGAGTAAATACTGTGGGACACATGAAATTTTCTAACCTTTTCAAATAATCTCCATTCTTTTTTTCCCATCATACATAGATCCCTCTCTGCCATAGAGTATTTTATTTATTGTTTGAAAAGCTTCAGGGGCAACCTGGCCAATTATATTCCCAGGATGTTGGTTCACCATCTGCTCAAGCAGTAAAACTTCACAGCACTTGGTAAATATCAGTCTCAGGCTATGTCTTCACACCACCAACTAAAGGAGACATTTCCTTTCATAATGCTCTAGTTGTTTTGGGTTACCTAATAGGATAATTTGACTTGGAATGTTTGCTGAGTCCCATTTTGGTAATGGATAATAATCCTAGTAATTAAATATTAACCAGATTTTGTCTTTCACTGATTCTATATAAAAAGTTGATTTATGAGAATCCTTATGCCGAATAAAGTTTATGCAGATAGAATAATGTACTTGCACATTTATTGATTCATCCAACAAATATTTACTGCACACTTATTATGTACGAAAAACACTGGACACTGGAGTGGGAAAAAATACAACAGCCCTGTCTCTTACATTATAGTATAAATAGAATCAATAAGCAAACTAACAAACATAATCCCAGTAATAAGTGCTAAGGGGTTAAAAATGATGGAAATATATTTTTGAAGGATGATTAGGAAAAGTTTCTCTTTGAGGTGACATTTTACAGTGAAAAGAATAAAATGAGGGTGTAAGCAAGGCAGTTATCTGGGGGGAAATAATCATCCTATGCAAAAAGAACAGCTGGTATAAACTTGAGGCAGGAGAAAGTCTGAAGAACAAGGAGGTCAGTGTGTCTGGTACAGAGAAATTAAGAAAGAGAGTGGTAGGAGATGAAGACTAAGGTATCATGTTGTACCTTTTTTTTTTTTAAGATTTATTTTTTTATTTATTTCTCTCCCCTTCCCCCCCACCCCCAGTTGTCTGCTCTCTGTGTCCATTCACTGTATGTTCTTCTGTGTTCGTTTGTATTCTTGTCAGCGGTACTGGGAATCCATGCCTCTTTTTCTTGCATCATCTTCCTGCGTCAGCTCTCCGTGTGTGCAGTGCCACTCCTGGACAGGCTGCACCTTTTTTGCGTGGGGCGGCTTTCCTTATGGGGCACACTCCTTGCACGTGGGGCTCTCCTGAGCGCACATCAGCACTGAACATGGACCAGCTCACCACACAGATCAGGAGGCCCGGGGTTTGAACCCTGGACCTCTCATGTGATAGGCGGATGCTCTCTCCATTGAGGCAAATCTGTTGTGCCTTTTGAGAGAAGCACTTTGGATTTTATTTGAGGTAGGATGGAAAACATTGGAAAATTTGAGCAGGGGAGTGATTTTATCTGATGTATGTTTTAAAAGGATCACTGAGCTGCTGAGCAGAAAACAGACTATATGGGTTAGGGGACAAAGAGGAAGCAGAGACCAGAAAGATATTACATGTGACTAACTGAGGAGTGATGGTGGCTTAGATTAGACTACAATAAAAGAAATGAGAAGTAGTAGGATTCTGGAACTCTCCGGAAGAGTTTTGCAAATGGACAGGATGTGGAATGTGAGATAAAGGGATTCCAGATGTCTCCAGGGTTACCATTTAGTAAATGGTTCAGCCAGTTATTAAAATACTGCTAGAAGAGGAGGAGTAAGCTATGAAGAGTAGAGAAAAAAATCAAGGGTTCAATTTTGAAAATACCAAATGTGAGATACCTATCATACATTTGAATAAGATGTTGATTAGGCATATGGTTATAGAATCCCAGAAATCAGGAATAGATGCCAAAGCTTTTGAAACAAATTTACGAGTCACTAGCAAATAGATGGTATTTAAAGCCAAGAGTTTGGATAGAAAAGAGGAGAGATCTGAGGCTGAAGTCTTGGATTATTCCATTGTTGGGACCCTGGAGTACTTCAGCATATAGTGACTACAGAGGTAGAATGAAAAAAAGAATGTGTGTGGTCTCTTCCTAGGAACAAAAGTGTTTCAGAAGAAGGAGGGAATGATCATGCATTTGCTTGATCTCATTATTCTATCTCAATCAGAATCAATAAGATGGGAACAAAGCATTTCCCATCTATGGAAAAGCTAGAAAATGAAGTTGAAATAAAAATAGAAACGTCATGATAAATACAGGGTTATATATCATTTTTCCTGATCATAAAACCTGGAATCAATGCAAAAAGTAAACCATTTTATTTATAAGTTCATCGACACTCAGAGAATAGCACTTCAGTTGAGCAATAGTCAGACGAATGTACATATACATATACACAAAACCTGCTTTCGTTGCAATGGTTTCTAGCGATGGCAGAATCGTTTTCTCTTTTTCCCTTTGAAGATAATCAGTGATGTGGTCACCAATATATTTAGGAATGAATTTTCACCAAGAAATTAAAATAGTTACATTGGACTTCATTCAAAATTATCTATTTCTGATTGATTAAAGAAATAAAAAGCACTCAGAGCTTTAATCTATTTCTTAAAATTGTGAATATGACTTTGGTTTTACAATTACCTCATGACTGTAAATTCATAGTCCCCGCAGTCTAGATAGAGCATAGGGGATATTGTATTTCTTTTGATCTGCTGTTAAAAGGGCTAAGACCAGTATATTCCCCTGATAAACACACCGTCTATCTATACCCACAGAAGCCAGTCTGCACAAGCTAATTGCTTGAACTTGACAGTGCAGAGAACAGCATTAATAAATGGGGTGTACTGGGTTGTAGAAAGAACAGATGTGAGTTTTCTGCTCCACTGTACAATGAATTAATTCTCTATCTCTCCATTTATATACTGCAGTTGCCATTGAAGACCTGTGTTTAAAGGCTCTATGGTAAAGCACACTTCATATAGTCTCCACTATTTCAAAAGTCTCTGGTGGCATTTAAAATTTTTTCTTTAAGACACGGTCCCTTTTTTATAGTGTTGGAAGGGAGGGGCTTTTCCTTGAAATGCCACTGAAATATGATTTTTGTTTCTGGTTGCTCTAAACAACACTTGCTTACAGACCTACTGCCTGGAGAAAGTAGAATTGTGCAATTACCTATAACTTTATCCCTGTGGAAAATGTAGTTGAAATATATTTTGTAATAAATTTTGCCACTCTATTTTTTATCTGACTCTAAGGATACATGCCTCTAAGCTCACAGGGATGTAGCATTAGCTAAAGGTTCAGAAGACTGATTCATGAAAAAATGCACATATTTAAATACCACACAAGTGAAAGAGTTTTCATCATAGATTTCATTATTTGAAGCCAAATGCCATGCAAACCTCATATGTATTTATTGTTTTTCTGGGCTCAGACCATACTCTTGTGGATAAAAAAGCATTCTGAGAATCTATTATTAGAGGAAATTGGGACATGGGAAAATTTTTCCAGTACCTACAATATTCCAGGCATTGTATTAGGTGTTTGTGCTACTCTAGCTTATTCAGTTACACAGTAGAGCAGGGGTTCTTAACTTTTTGTTCCATGGACCCCTTTGCCAGTCAGGGGAATACCAAGGACTCATTGCTAAGTCCACACTATACTGCACATTATTTAATAAATATATCACACCCTCACCAACATGTCCTTATAGTGTTTTTTTAAAATTTCAGTTTAAGTTCATGGACCCCTTGTTAAGAATCCCTGCAATAGAGTATAATGGTGGAAGCTGTGTTTCTGGAGTATCACTTCTCTGATTAAGACTCAGTTTCCTCAACTATAAAAAATGGAGAACAATGGTAAATAACCCATAAAATTTAGGGAGGTTATACTTCTAAATATTTTAGCTCAGTCCTTGCGTAGAAAGCACTCCCTTGATGCGAGCTACATCGAGCCTATGAATTAGAGAATCAGTAACAAATGAAGCAACAAAAATGTTTTCTATGCAACTTGGCCCAGGTTGACTAGACAATGAGAGGAAGTTCTAGAAATTACACCTAGAGATGTCTGTGTCCAAATATCTACAACCCCAATATATGTTGAATGTTTAACTGTATCTGATGCACTAAGCTAGAAATGTACATATATCATTTAGCATAATTAAAAAAACACTTTGTGGCAAAGGTACTATTATTCCCATTTAACAGGTGAGAAAATTGCAGATCAAAGATATTAAGGAAAATTCTTATAACTGCCAAAGTTCATAGAAGCAGGAATCAAAACCCATCAACTATTGCAAAACTCCAGATCTGATTCTGTGACTGGCGCATAGACAGTATCCATTAAATGACTGTTGAACAAATAAGTAGACTTGATTCAAAATCTGAAGCTTTTTGTGTAATATCCTTCTACTGTATTAGTCAGCCAAAGGGTGCTGATGCAAAATACCAGAAAATAGTTGGTTTTTATAAAGGGTATTTATTTGGGGTACAAGCTTACAGATACCAGGCTATAAAGCATAAGTTACTTCCCTCACCAATGTCTATTTTCACCTGTTGGAGCAAGATGGCTTCCAACATCTGAAAGGGTTCAGGCTTCCTGGGTTTCTCTGGGCTCAGCACCTGTTTTCTCAACGAGGACAGCTGTAGACTAAGGCTCTCTAGGCTTTGCCTCTCTCTACAAGGTCAGCTATGGAGTATCAGGCAAACAGCTCTGTCTCTTTCCCCAGGGCACCAGCTTAAGGCTTTAGCATCAAACTCCAACATAAAAACTCCAACATCAAAAACCCTTGCATCAAAAGCTTCAACTCTGTCCTTTGCCATGCCTTTTATCTGTGAATCCCCACCCACCAAGGGTGGGGACCTAACGCCCTAATGACATGACCCAATCAAAGCCCTAATCATAACTCAATCATGCCCAGAAATGGACCAGATTACAAACATAATCCAATAATTTTTGGAATCCATAACTATATCAAACTGCTACATCCACCATGCTCCAAGAAGATCCTTGTTAAAAGTCATATTTCACAGAATGGTAATATAATTAGGGTCTCAAACCAGTGACCTAATTGTCAAGACTAGATGAACTTCTCAAGACTGGCAGCAGTCTTGCAAGGGTTCCAGATGAAACAACAATGTACATTGTATGCATTAAGAAACAGCATCTTTGAAGACAGGTAAAAGCTACTAGGGCAGGGTCAGAGAGACAAAGATGTGTATGGCCCCCCACATGGAAAACCATGCCAAAACCAGGACATCTGTGGGGGGAGAGGGCCTGGGCATGATGTGGGTTCTGATCCAATGGCACTAGGATCAGTTGACTGTTACAAATTTATAGAAATTGTTTAGGAATAGCAGCTGCCAAGAACCTAGAGACATTGAGTTTTGACAAATATTGTAGAACCATTTATCAAAAGGAAAGTCCCCAGAATGAAAAAAGCTATGCTTGCATGTCGCTGAGCATGGGCTCTCTCCTTGTATAATACCAGCCTCTCTAATCATGGATAACTTGGTTCCAGTTCTAACCCCACTACTCCTACAAAATAGTGCTGGCTCTAACATTTAATATACTTCACTTGGCTCTTATTGGTTTTCTTTTCTGTAGTGATCAACACTATTTAGTATGATGGTAACTGTAAATAAAAATGTACTCTGAAACATAAATCCACATTATCTTATAACAAATATTGGAAATTCCTAGGAAGATTTTGCTTTGTTTCCCTGGTCTATGCCATTAGATTTTTTTTTAATATAAGATCTGAGAGAGTTTTGTTAATGTTCTTGACTTACGGGACAAATAAAATGGTTTCTAGAGCCAGACATACTCTAGTGTAGGAAGTTTTCCCATACAGCTATGCCAAGATACCCTATCTCTTTTATTATTACAGTCAGACTTTCACTGATCAGTTGCCAAATAATAGTGAAACAGAAACCAAATTAAAATAAGGCAAAACAAATTAGAGCTATAGAGTAAAATTAGCTCTTCCACACAAATGAGTGGCCAGGAAAATGTCTGATATTCTTAAAACTCAAATTGACTAATTCTAAGAGACAGAAAGGATGAACTAAAGTTCCAGGGCAATGTACCTCCATCGAGATATGGGCTTTTGGTTGAAAGGCTGATGATTAATATATACAGGAAGCTAAAACAACAAATTCATTTGCAAGCTTGGCCAAAGGAAAATATGAAACCACATCGATGTGGGAAAACTTCTCATGTGGAAAATCCAGAAGCATTATGGATGCTAAAGAAACACAACAAAAAATTTCAGAGCATTTATGCTTCCAATAATCATAGTAAATGTGAACTTATATTTGCATGAAATTTTTATTTGTTAATTGCTATTAAAAATGTTGCGACAAGAATCCCACCTTTGTATATGGCTGGCATCACTGTCACACAAACATACCCTGCTCATTTCTGTTTCCATATCCCTCTCTCTCTCATTCCCTGTCATGTTCAGGTGTGCTAAGCCAGCCCTTAGAATGGGATAGGATACAAAAAAGGTCGTAATGGAATGGTGATATGGTTAAAAACAGACTAGACTGTTGGAGAGATTCAAATTTGATATAGCTCCACTACTTACTGGCTGCTTGTCATGCAGTAAATTATTTAATGTTCCTAAGCCTGTTGTCTCATCAGTAAAATGGGGATAGTAATTCTTACTTCATGAAGACGTTTTTAGTTTTAAATGAAATCACACATATAAAGAGTTTTCCATAGAGCCTCATGCAAAGAGATGTTCAGTAATTTTAGTCATCAAAATTATTGTAGCTATTATGAATTACCAATTGGTTCTTAGTAATCTGTGCTAACTACTTTGTATGTGCAAAAAAGGTGCTATAAAATATTTTAATTTTTCTGTACAACCTCACTTTATTGCCTGCATGTAATATTCACTGAACACTAGACCCTCCTTTTCCTTGGGAATAAGAAATGAGACAACTCTTGCTCTAAGTGGGGATTATCATTAGAAGATATGCAATGGTCAGTAACTGTCTTTTGAGCTTTAATAACCACAATCTAGGTGTGAACTGGTTTTATTTTTTTAAAATACTAGTTTCCCCTAATTCATTCTTTTTTTTATCCCTCCCCCCATTTGTCTGTTCTCTGTGTCTATTTGCTGCATGTTCTTCTTTGCCCACTTCTATTGCTGTCAGCGGCACAGGAATCTGTGTTTCTTTTTGTTGCATCATCTTGTCGTGTCAGCTCTCCATGTGTGCAGTGCCATTCCTGGGCAGGCTGGGCAGGCTAAACTTCCTTTCACAATGGGCAGCTCTCCTTATGGGGTGCACTCCTTGCATGTGGGGCTCCCCTACATGGGGGACACCCCTGCATGGCACAGCACTCCTTGTGCGCATCAGCACTGCATGTGGGCCAGCTCCACACAGGTCAAGCAGGCCCGGGGTTTGAACCGCGGACCTCCCATGTGGTAGACGGATGCCCTAACCACTGGGCCAAGTCCACATCCTCTGAACTGGTTTTAAGAAATCTTTGTTAAAGTTTCCTTGGCACTTTCCCCACCACCAACTCCAATTCTAGTAGTCTTTGAGTTGGTGAGAAAAGATAGAGAGTTAGAAGAAAAGAAAAGTAGAATTTGAATGTTGATGTGGGAGTTCTGAAACTGAGATAGGTACCTCCACAAAACTGAGGGTGAGGCCTACTTCCCAGCTAAATTCTAAGAAGCCTGCTGATGTGCCCCAGGTCCCAGTGGAATTAAAATAACTACCTATTTTGTGGCCATAGATTATCAGATGAAGGCTCATCTCTCAGAGGCTCGGAGAGGCTCAGGAAAACAATGCAACCTCACCTGTAGTTAAGAAAAAGGCATAAAAATCAATTTTAAAAATCTTTAGCCCAATGAAGCTATGCATTCAAAACACTAGCATGTGCTCTGCGGCATGAGGCCACTGCAATAAATGCGAGAGGAGGTGGAAGCCAAACAACTGTATGTCTCCCTGGAAACCAGCACAGGACAGAACAAGACCTAGAAGTGGAGGCCTCTCCCTACCAATAATACAGATTGCTTCATAAGTCCTGAAGCTTAGAATCAACTTCGGGGATAAGAAGAGTAGGGGAAATAATTCTCGATTAGATTTTAAGCTCAAAAAGATTGCAAAATCTCTACGTTTCCCTAGAATGAATCGATTGCAGTTTCTGCTACTGGATGAAATCAGGGCTCAAGATAGAAATTAAGTTCAGTTGTGAGAAAATAATGTTACTTTTTTTTGTGCACTTAAGTTTGTGACTTGTGAAAATATTTTATCTTCTACATATACAGTTCTCACTTACTCTACAGGGTAGGTTTTATCTCCATCTAATAAAAGAAATTATGTATTAGAGAACTTATATAACTAACCTAACATCACACACTGAAATATAGTGGTTGCAATTAGGGGAACTGCTACCAAGTACATGGTAAAGCCTAGTTAGCCTGGCAGTTTCCAAACTTTAAGACATATAAGGGACTTGTTAAAACATAAGGGACCTACTATATTTAAAGATTTGGATGCCTTAGATCTTGGTGGAAAACAGGAATTTGAAGTTTTGCATGTTACCCAAGCTATTTTAAGCCAACCATTTAGGTTGCTTCCAGATAAAAAGGGGGGAAAAAAAAAAAAAGGACCGAAGCATAAGATCAAGTAGTAAAATAATTACATGTACACAAAACAATCATTAGATAGTAGCATTGCAGTCACTCTTTAAGGAAATATATATTTTGTTGAAATATTTAGAAAAACTAGAGTAGATTGCCGCCTGAATTTATCTATCATTGTCTGGGCAACTATGGTCAAATTCCAAGCATCACAAAAATAATACAGAATTTATTAGGACAATTATAAAATGCAAGCATTACTAAAATATGTAAACTAATTGTAAGTTATTTTACAAGTAAATCACAACAAGAAATATATCTTGAGCATTGAGTAACAATTTACTCAAATATCTCAGCATTTGCAGATGGGGTGACCAACTGTCCTAAGAATGCCCCAATTTTAGCACTGAAAGCCCCACATCCCAGATCAACCCTCAGACCTGGGCAATTAGGAATGGTGGGTCACTATTTGCAGGAAGAAAGACAGTTTGTCTTATACATGTTCCACTTAGAAGATTGTGATAACATTTGTAATAGGAGTCATATTCTGACCACTAACCACGAGTTTTATCTTTGGCCTCCCTGAGCACAAACTTTGCATTGGTCTGTCCAAAGCATCCATATTTTTGGGGAATGGCGGATGAATGTGCTTTGAGAGGAGCTAGGAGGTTGAGATTTGATATAGAAAGAAATTTGGTGAAGAATGAGAGCACTATTTGGCTTGAGATTTGTAACTGAGGGTTATGCACTGTAAACGACAGTATTGCAAGTCAGTCTATGTTCTTGAGAGAGGATTTGCCTGGTTGGTTTGCTCTGCCCCCTAACTCATCAACACAGACATTGAAAAAAATAGATTATAGAATTCTCCCCTGGTATAGAAATAATCTCCCACTCACCTCAAAGAGCCAGGTTATCTTTAGGATATAGATATTATAAAACATCATACTGTTGTTTTGTAAAAGTAGAATAATCCCTCTTCTTGCCCTGGAGCATCAAGAAAAGGAGAAAAAAAAGTGGAATTCAGGAAACAGATAAGTACACATTTGTCCTACCACCTGATTAGGGCTAAAGGATGAGTCCATATCACTGAAAGTCCTGTAGCACCTGAGACAGTGATAGATAAAAGTTACTGGTGGCATAAAGGATCCTAAGTGGGGACAGTCCCAAGAACCCTCAGTTCCCATGTAGCATGGATGAGTTGAGAGCCAATGGCCCACAATGATGTGCATTACAGATAGGGAAGTCACCCCTCCCCATCAAGCCTGAGATTGTGGAGGAACTCCAGGCAAGTGGGTCACATGGAGAGTCTGGCTGATGCCCAGTCAGCAGAAATCCAGGTGATGA
The DNA here is from genome assembly GCF_030445035.2 of Dasypus novemcinctus. Lineage (NCBI taxonomy): Eukaryota > Metazoa > Chordata > Mammalia > Cingulata > Dasypodidae > Dasypus > Dasypus novemcinctus. The sequence continues at coordinate 54,886,868 of NC_080684.1, read as the reverse complement.
GTACCACAGAAAGCATTATCAGAGTGAGGAAATACAGATAGATAGATAGATAGATAGATAGATAGATAGATAGATAGATAGATAGATAGATAGATAGATAGAATAGATAGATAGATAGATAGATAGATAGATAGATAGATAGATAGATAGATAGATAGATAGATAGATAGATAGATAGATAGATAGATAGATAGATAGATAGATAGATAGATAAATGAATGATGAATCCACTGGCCACGGGCTTGAGCAATAGAGAATATTAGGGCTTCAACCATCCAGCTGCACGTAAATTTGCTCCAGCAGTCAAAAGACACCAGGACAATGAAAAGAAGGAAATAGATGCTCTTCTTTTAACTCAAGATCCACTAGAACTCACTTTAAGGAGAGAAGCACAGTGAGAGGGGGGCATCAGTATCTGAGAGACTAAAAACTTTTGTGCATAAGAATTCTGTCTTAAGAATGTATTTAAATTATTACATCAAGTTAAACTTCAACCAAATTGAACAGTTGCATTTAAATTTTTTGTTTGTTTTTTTGTTGACTTTTAACCAGAGGATGGATGCTCAAAAGGAAGGGCAGGTATTGTAATAAATAGCTGCTTTCTTTTTTCTTTTTTTTTCTCTGGAACATCCATGTTGTAGGATGAGGTAATGCCAGGTTTTACTTGTTTTGTTTTGTTTTTAGGTCCTAAATCCCCCTGATCCTTCTTCAGTACAGAACCAGTGCCCTACTATGGGAGAGACTATTGCCTAAAAATATTGCTCATAAAAATCCCCTTTCTCTTTTTATGGGTAAGCAGCTGGACTATATCTACAAGCCTACTTTGCAGACCATGTGAGTAAGCTGATATAACCATAAACTGGCAGTGAGAGGATCCACATCACAATATGGAGGAAAGCAACCCACCCCACTGAACAATATCACTTTAATCAAATTGTATAGCATGGGGTCAGAAAGACCCCACTGTTCTGTGTTATCACTAGAAATTTGTGGATTTGTCTTTATAGCAATTAGTTTTACTGAACTAATAGACAATAAAGGGAACATTGAGAGGAGGTAGTGGATTAAAGTATTGCTGATAAAACAACCAGTAAATTGGCAGCAGAGTAAGGAGCACCTAGAGTCAGCTCGTGATACAAGGCAGTTAGTAATCACCTAGAGCTATCTTTTAAGCGCCTGTTTGGGGGCTCCAGGACACAAAAGAGCATCCTGAAACATCCTTGAAAGAAAGGAAGGAAGAGCCAGCCCATCTGCAGACAAGATTCATAAATAGAGCACTGCATGCCTTGGAGGACGGTGCCATACTCCAATGACAGCACAAGCCGCCTCGAGAGCTGTTCTGTGGCTGGAATTGGAAGCTCTGCTTCCCAAAAATGGGGAAGGAAGGAACATTGGGCACCAACTTCAACTACTAACTAGTAAATTCAATGGTCTAAAGTATAATCCTAAGAACAGCAAAAGTTTGAACCTGTCCAAGTCAGAAAGAGGCCAGTAGCCGCCATCTTAACTCCACCCTGGACATGAGGGAAGTGGGGCGGACTGAAAATCCCAGTGCTGGTAGGGATGGGCTTCTTTCTGTCTGGATCAGATTGCAGCTCTAGCCTAAATCCCAGCCTCACCTCCAGCAGGGAGAAAGCTGCGGGGACCTGCGTGGGAAAATGCAGGCCATACTGATGTGGGCTATGGGTGGAAGGCTCTTTGTCTCTTCAGAGATAACTAAGTTGTTTGACTTGTGGGTGTGGAACAGTAAGAGGCTGCAGTCCTGCCCTTAGGGACTGGCAGCGGCTCCAGTCCCAGGAAATGTTTAACAATGCAAGGGCTATAAACTTTAAGTATTTAGGGGAAATGCAAAAACCAAATACCCTAAAGGCTTATCTAGAATGTCTGGAGTCCATGCTAAAAGCTTACCTAAGATGTGGAAGATATATGCTAATTGAAGCCTATTGAGAACTGAAACAAAGGGACCATTTGGCCTTTCCTCTCTGTATAAAAGACATTTGAAAATCTTGTTCAGGGCTCGGGATTCAAACTGAAAGCTCCCGAGTCCGGCCGGCCGTCAATAAACCATTTTTCCTTCTCAAAATCATTCCTGAGTCCTGGCCTCTCTATACTCAAATAATTGAACTTCTCTTAAATTCCACAACAATACCACAGAGGCTAGTGATTATCTTACTCTGGTGACACAAGCCACCTCAGGAGCTATTCTGTGGCTGGAATTGGAAGCTCCATTTCCCAAAATGGGAGGAAGAGACAGTTGGCCACCAACTTCAGCTACTGATTAGTAAATTCGACTTGGTAAAGTATAACCCTAAGAATAGCTGAAGTTTGAACTTGTCCAAGTCAAAAAGAAGATAGCAGCTGCCATTTTCACTCTGCCTCCAGCATGAGGGGAAGCCTGGCTGACTGAAAATCACAGTGATGATAGGAACGGGTTTCTTTCTCCCATATGGGCCTGCAGCCCTAGGCTAGGCTTCAGCCCCACCCCTAGCAGGTGAGAAGCTAGCGGGCCCTGCCCCAGCCTCTCCAGGTAATGGCAGGTACATTCAGCCAGCACTGACTGAATAATCAGAAGTCTACTGGGACAACTATGGTCATCTTGGATTCACATGGCAGAGATTGCTGTTGACACCTGCAGCTCCATCCCTGAGTCAGGCAGGGGAGAAAGGGGCTTGAAGTTTCATCAATCTCTCTGGGCAACTACAGTCTAGGCCTGCGTGGCTTGGATTATTACACACAGCTGTGCTGCCGTCCTGACTTCTGGCAAAGGAGAAAGTTGGGAGAAGGTTCATCTGTCCCCGAGGCAATGAGGGCAGCTGGAGCCTCCACAGCTTACAGCACCAATGACATCTTTGGCCCCTACTACACACCAGCAAGGAAGAAAGGGCAAGAAAGCCCTAAACTAAAGAGAGAAACTGCATCCAGAATAAATGCATCTAGTAAACGAGATGCCAAGACAACAACAACAAATTATAATCCACACCAAGAACCCAAGAAACAGGAAGATATGGACAGTTAAAGGAACAAGATAAGCCTCCAGATGACATAAAGGAGCTGAGACAACTAATCACAGATGTTCAAACAAATCTCCTTAATAAATTCAATGAAATAGCTAGAGATTAATGATATTAAGAAGACAATGGATAAGCACAAAGAAGAATTTGAAAGAATACATAGAAAAATAGCAGATTCTTATGGGAATGAAAGGCATAATAAATGAAGTTAAAAATATACTGGAATTTTATAATAGCAGATTTGAGGAAGAAGAAGAAAGTACTGGTGAGCTTGAAGAAATGGCCTCTGAAAGTGAACATACAAAAGAAAGGACAAAGAAAAGAATGGAAAAAAATTGAACAATGTGTCAGCGAACTAAATAGCAAGAGACATGAAAATATACATGTCATGTCCTAGAAGGAGAAGTGAAGGGAAAAGGGGCAGAAGGAATAATTGAAGAAATAAGGGTAGAAAACTTCCTGACTCTATTGAAGGACATGGATATTCATGTCCAAGAAGAACAATGTACTCCCATCTGAATAAATCCAAATAGAACAATTTTGAGACACATATTAATCAGAATGTCAAATGCCAAAGAAAAAAAGACTTCTGAGAACAGCAAGAGAAAAGCAATTCATAACATATAAGGGATACCCAATAAAATTAAGTGCCAATTCTGCATCAGAAACAATGGACACAAGAAAGCAATGGCATGATATAATTAAGACACTGCAAGAAAAAAACTTCCAGCCAAGAATCTTATATCCACAAGATTGTCTTTCAAAAACAATGGTGAGTTTAGAATATTCACAGATAAACAGAAACGGAGAGAGCCTGCAACCAAGAGACCAGGGTGGGCTGCAGTCTGAAAAGAAAAGACAGGATAGAGAGGCTTGGAAGAGAATTTAGAACTGAAGATTATATCAGTAAAAGTAGCTAAAAGTGCCAAAAGAGTGATGAAAATAAAATATTACAGATAAAACTGAAATATTTAGGAAAAAACTTAACCAGCAATGTAAAACACTTGTATTCAGAAAACTACAACTCATTGTTATAAGAAATCACAAAAGACCTAAATAATTGGAAGAACATTCCATGCTCACAGATTGGAAAACTAAATATCATTAAGCTGCCAATTACACTTAAACTGATATATAGACTCAATGCAATCCTGATAAAAATTTCAACAGAATTTTTTAAATAAATGGAAAACACAATTATCCAATTTATTTGGAAGGGTAAGATGTCCCAAATAGCTAGAAATGCATTTAAAAGGAGAAGTGAAGTTGTAGGACCCTCACTTCCAGACTTTAAATCATATTACTTAGCTACAGTGGTAAAAACAACCTGGTACTGGCATTAAGACAGACAGACCAATGGAACCAAATTGAGGATACAGAATTAAGACCCTCAAATCTATGGTCAAGTGATTTTTGACAAGTCTGTCAAACCCACCCAGCACAGGCAAAATAATTCATTCAACAAACGGTGCAGAGAGAACTGGATATCCATAGCCAGATTAGGAAAGAAAACCCATATCTTATTCCTTATACAAAAATTAACTCAAAATGGATAAAAATGTAAATATAAAAGCAAGAAACATAAAGCTTCTAGAAGGAAATGTAGGAAAATATCTTCAAGACCTGGTGCTAAGTGGTGGATTCTTGAAGGAGATAAAGGAAGACTGAGATGGACTACTGATGTTTAATATATGTAAAAGTTTTTATTAACTTTACTGTTAAAGTGTGGAAATGTGTGGAGTGAATGGTAACACATTGTAGTGAGTAATAGCTGGCTTGTAAATGTGAATGTGGCTGAAAAATGTAGTCTAGGGATGTAAATGCCAATTGAAAGAAAGCTAGAGCATAATCTAGGGACTGAATAACACACTAAATCCAGAGATGGATGAGAATTGTGATTGATGGTACCGAGCATCCTTATGAGCTAGAGCAGATGTACATCACAATTGCAGAGTGGTATGAATGTGGACAAGCATGGGAAAAATACAACTGGAGTGACCTATGGATTGTGGTTAACTGTAAAATGTAATATCCATTCATCTATCCAAAGGTGTACTGTTTTGATAATGAGGGAGTATGAAAAAGTGTGCCACCAAGTGTATGCTATGGGCCTAGTAATAGTCTGATGATATTATTTTATAATCTGTAACAAATGTTCCTCCACAGTGTGGTATGTTCATAGAGGGGTGTTGTATGGGAATTCTGCACATGTTCATGATTGTTTTGTAAGTTTACACCTTCTGTCATAAAAAATATATTTAAAAAATAATAACAGGATGAATTAGGGGGAAAATACACCAAATGTACTATCAGGACTATAATTAATAGTAAAATTTTGAAAATATTCTTTCATAATTTGTAACAAATGTCTCACAACAATGCAAGGTGTTGGTGGTGGGTTGATGTATGGACTCCCTTTATGATGTTATGCATGTTTGCTTTGTAAGTTCACAACTTTTACTATACCCTTATTGCTTATGTATGTTTATGTATAAGTGATATAATAATAATAATAACAATAATAATAGGGTGGATTGGGGAAAAATACGCCAAAAGATACTTTGTTAGTAGTAATATTTTGAGGAAGCTCTTAAATCATTAGTTAAAAATGTTTCACTATAATGCAAGGTATTAGTGGTAGGGTGAGGTATGAGAGCCCTGTATGATGTCATATATGTTTGTGTTTTAAGTTCACAACTATTCGTATACACTTTTTATTTACATATGTAAGTACAAGTGATATATTTCATCAAATTTTAAAAATTAAAAATATATTACTGACAGATTCAGGAAGGAAAAGAAAGAAGAAAGATCAGAAAGAGAAGGGAATTCTTAAAAGTTTCATCAGTGGTGGATTTATTTCTGAAAGGAATTTATTAATCAGGACCTTTTTTTAGATTGAGAGTGATAGAAATCTAACACAATCTATCTTAAGCTAAAAAGACAATTAAGGGAAGCAGACTTGGCCCAGCGTTTAGGGCGTCTGTCTACCACATGGGAGGTCCGCGGTTCAAACCCTGGGCCTCCTTGACCTGTGTGGAGCTGGCCCACACGCAGTGCTGATGCGCACAAGGAGTGCCCTGCTATGCAGGGAAGCATAGGGGAGCCCCACGTGCAAGGAGTGTGCCCCGTAAGGAGAGCCGCCCAGCACAAAAGAAAGTGCAGCTGCCCAGGAATGGCGCCGCACACATGGAGAACTGATGCAGCAAGATGACGCAACAAAAAGAAACACAGATTCCTGTGCTGCTGACAACAACAGAAGTAGACAAAGAAGAACCCGCAGCAAAATGGACACAGAGAACAGACAACTGGGTGGGGAGGGGGCGGGATGGGGAGAGAAATAAATAAAAATAAATCTTAAAATAAATAAATAAATAAAGAGACAATACATTGATGGAGAATATCTTTACTGACTTCCTTAATAGGCTTTGACTTGGGCACGGCCATAAATTGTGCCACAATTCAACATTTCCACAATCCAACAGTAAACCCTTCTAAATGTAAGTCCTTAGTTATGCTAAAAATAATTGGAATAACGTGTTAAGTTCAGTCTAGTCAGTAAAAAAGTCTTTCTATCAGCTGAACACCAGCACAGAATAGATGATGTGGTAAATTATCTCTCTCTCCTTATCTATCTATCTATCTATCTATCTATCTATCTATCTATCTACCATCACCTATCAATCCTCTATTTATTCCTCTGTATTATATATCTAATCTATCATTTATCTTTATTATGCCATGTTAAAAAATTCTTCTTCTAAAATGAAGTAAAGAGAATGGAATAGAGAGAAAGGGAGAGAAGGAGAGAGAGGGCTAATGGGGTGTGGCATGGGGAAAGAGAGAATCCTAACAGTAGGTCCTGATTGCAGCTATATTAGGTTCACCTTTGGAATTTTAAATTTTAAGGGTCAAAGCCTCTTAAGGAAGTCAGTAACATATTCTCCTTCACTGCATACAAACTAAATGGGTCACCAATGGCTGGATAATAAATCACCCCCCAAAATTAGTGACTTAAAACTACGACCATTCTATTATCTTTCATGGTTTGGTGTATTGACAAGGATCAGATGACCAAGTCCTCTGTGCAATGTGATGCTGGCAGGGCTGATTGAGGGAGCAATTGGGCTGGAATATTCAATATGAGTCACTCAACATGGCTATTGGCTGGGAGTTCAGCTGGAGTTGTCACTCATATCATCTATACATGGACCCTCTATGTGGCTTGGGCTTCTCCCAGCATGGTGGCTAGATTCCAAAGGGAGTGTCTCAAGAGCATATGATTCAATATAGTGGAGCAGAAGCTGCCTTTCCTCTAAAAGCTAGAACAGAACTGTCAAAATAACACTTCCACCACATTCTGTCCATTAAGCTGTCACAGAGTCAATTCAGACTCGAAGGGATGGGAAATAAATCCAAATAAACTGTACCTCCTGATGAAGGAAGCAGTTAAAAAATTTGGAGCCATCTTTCATATACTAAAACAACAGGAATATGGTGTGAAAACATGAGTGAGCACAGCATAGCCAATCCTGGCACTGGGGACACCCTTTTTGCAGGAAAATGTTATCGTGGTGACAGACATGGAAGTACTGTGTATGTGGCTGCTGGGCTCTGTAAATTTTGAGATTTGATGTTTTATCCAGAAAGTTAAGGCTTACTTTATTACATGAGTCTCTGAATTTGCCCTTTCTAGAGGCAACATCAGAGACAAAAGGCCCATGGAGTATGTTTAAGTTTTTATCACCTGATAGAGAATTTTAAGAGACAGGTTGCATTGTTATAAGAAAAGAAGGAAAATTCATCAGAATATGGTGGAAGTGATCACTGGGATGGCTCCAAAACATCTAGGTATGGCATTGCTCAAAGTGGGACCTCACCCAGGCATGGGGACATGCAATTCAGCCTATTTGTGATGAATCCAGGGAAGGAAAGCTATGGATTTTTGATAAGTGTACAGATTGGGTGCTTACAGAAGAAGAGTTTGAACCTAAGATTGAACAAGCAAAAGAAATGTACAAAGAAGGTCATTTCACAACATTTAAGCAAAAATATTACAGAAAGATTATAGAGCCTCACCCTAAAATACAATGTGTAAAGTAAAGTAAAAAAGGTGTCAGCATTGAGTTTAACTGGGTTTTGGATTTAAAACAAGTTTTTGGTATGGTAACATATCAACCAAAGAAGATTATGCTAAGTCTTGACTTCTTGGCAGAGAGATGAAAATACTCCCACATTGTGGTGAGATTAGTTTCAAAAATAAAATGCACGGCAATGAAGAATGCGGTAGTAGAATAAAGGAAAGGGAGCTGGAAAAAGGCAAAATAAGTGTTCCCTACAGTCATACACACCCAGGCACTCCCAGTCTACCTCGGCCTGCTTACGGGGATGTGAGGATACTTTGAAATTCTCTGTGAAGTACCAATTAACTCAGACACATACTAGTAAAATTTAGAGAGGAAAAAAGAAGAAAGAAGGGATAGGAGAGTTGAGAGTGTTTCTCAAATGCTAGCCTACTACTTAGTAGGACAGACAGAAATAATCTTTGGCAGGATGAGGCATCTGTCAATACAGAGAGTGGAAATGGAAAACCTACAAACATCATCTGGGAAGTAAAAGAAGGGTAAAGAAAGGACCATGGAGCTCTTAATTTTATCTTATACATGGACATACCACCCATTTTGAAGATGCTTTAACAGACAGGAAGCACATTTGCTGGACGAATAATTACAATGCACAGAACTGATTCACTCAACAGCCTGGCCTCTTTCAAAAAACACTTTTCCAATTATTTTAACCTCCACTCTAACTCAGCCATTTTTTTCCCCAAAAAATACCCTAAACTGGCCCTTTTTAATCATCACCCTTCCATAATGTTTGCTTCATGCATTCCACTTTTGAACATCTCCTAGTTTTCATGGTTGATCCCACCATGAGATCCCATCCACTGTTCTCTCCATTTTTTAATTGGCCTTCTCTCCCCATAGTCCTTATTTCCCTCCATACTCAATTTAAAGTCTTCTGCCATTCATTAAAAATGCCCTGGAAAATAGTCTCAATTGCCTTATCACACACTCATTTATGAAAGTTTCTTGACAAATCCCACATCTGGTTAAGTCCCAGCCTAATCTCTGCAGCTGAAAGTGGCTGGTAAAAAAGTGACCACCAAACTGATTGACATGACTTTATATTCATGGAGGAAAAATTCAGACGGGTCCTTAAAGCTGCCTTATAATTATTAGGTTGGTGCAAAAGGAATTGTGGTTTTAGACCGTGCATTTTAAATCATTATAACTCGACTCAAATACTTCTTTATTAATCAAATTAGAAACCATTACCATCAACACATTTTTGCCAATAAGAAATAAGTTTGTTTATTCCTGTAGCATAAAAATCCATGCTTCAGGATTCGACAAACTCTTGGAAAGCATTTTCTGCATCCTGCTGGTTATGGAAGTGTTTTTCCCTGCAAAAAGTTGTCAGGATTCTTTAAGAAGTGATAGTTGGGGAAGTGGACTTGGCCCAATGGATAGGACATCCGCCTACCACACAGGAGGTCCACGGTTCAAACCCCGGGCCTCCTTGCCCCATGTGGAGCTGGCCCATGTGCAATGCTGATGCGCGCAAGGTGTTCTGTGCCACACATGGGTGTCCTCCGCATAGGGGAGCCCCACGGGCAAGGAGTGCACCCTGTAAGGAGAGCTGCCCAGAGCAAAAGAAAGTGCAGCTTCCCCAAGAATGGCACCACACACATGGAGAGCTGACACAACAAAATGACGCAACAAATAGAAACACAGATTCCTAGTGCCACTGATAAGGATAGAAGCAGTCACAGAAGAACACGCAGCAAATGGACACAGAGAGCAGACAACTGGCAGGGGGAGAAGGAAATAAATAAAAATAAAAATAAAAAGAAGTGATTGTTGGTTGGCAAAAGCTCATGTGAATATGGCAGGTGAGGCAAAACTTGTAGCTCAATTAGTTCACCTTTTGAAGCATTGGTTGTTCAACATGTGGTCAATCATTGTTGTGGAGAAGAATTGGGCCCTTTCTGTTGATCAATGCTGGCTGCAGGCATGATAGTTTTTGGTTCATCTCATCAATTTGCTGAGCATGCTTCTCAGATGTAATGATTTCACTGGGATTCAGAAAGCTGTAGTGGATCTGACTGGCAGCAGACCACCAAACAGTGACCATGACCTTTTTTTGGTTTGGGTTTGGCTTTGGGAAGTGCTTTGGAGCTATTTCTCCATCCAATCACTGAGTTGGTCATCGCTGGTTGTTGTATAAAATCCATTTTCGTAACATGTTACAGTCCAATAGAGAAATGGTTCATTGTTGCGTAGAATAAGGGAAGACAACACTTCAAAATGATGATTTTTTAAATTTTCGGTCAGCTCATGAGGCACCAACTCATCGAGCTTTTTCACCTTTCCAATTTGCTTCAAATACCAAATGACCTTAGAATGGTCGATGTTGAGTTGTTTGGCAACTTCTCCTGTAGTTTAAGAAGATCCGTTTTGATGACTGCTCTCAATTAGTCATTGTCAACTTCCAATGGTCGGCCACTGTACCCCTCATCTTCAAGGCTCTTGTCTCCTTTGCAAAACTTCTTGAACCACCATGCCACTGTATGTTCATTAGCAGTTCCTGGGCCAAATGCATTGTTGATATTGCAAGTTGTCTCTGCTGCTTTATGACCCATTTTTAACTCAAATAAGAAAATCCCTTGGATTTGCTTTTTGTCTAACATCATTTCCATAGTTTAAAATAAATATGAAATAAACAGCAAGTAATAAGTCATTAGCAAAAAAAAAGAAATGCATATTAAAATGATTTATAGCATAACCACATTTATCTAAGAATATATGCCAATATCAAATGGCAAATTTCAACAATGTAAAACTGCAATTACTTATGCACCAACCTAATACAACACATCTCTTTAGTTCATTCATTCTTCCAATTTCCTAGAAGATAATTTCATATTTTTCAACTTCCATTGGTCATCAAACTGTAGCTCTGAGTAAAATCATACTCCCTTGTCTTCACTTTAACTTGATAACCTCATATCTTACTATACTGAAAAAAATTAAAAGAATCAGAAGAATTCTCATACAGACTCCCATCACCACATTCGACCTCTGCTCATCATGTACCAGTCACACTGGCCTCCTTACTATTCCATCCACACACCAAGCATGCCTCTATCTTAGGATATTTACAAAGATAGAGAGGTTGGCTTTACAGGAAAGTTGGTTTACAGACTTTTTCCTGTAAAGGTCCAGATAGTGAATATTTTAGGCTTTGAAAGATGTAAGTTCTTTGTTGCAACAACTCTGTTCCACTACTGTAGCACAAACACAGCAATAGACAATATATAAACAAGTGGCTACGACCAGATTTGGTTTGGAGTCATAATTTGCTATCCCCTGATAGAGACAAATGGAGCAGGAAAAAAGTCTAAAACAAGAAGCAAAAATATATGATCTATTGATTTTAACAGAATAATTGAAAAATCACAAGCAAACAAAATGAACCACATCCCTTATCATACACCATATACAAAAGTTAACTAAAAATGCATAATAAATAAAACTTATGAAAGAAAACAAAAGAAAAATCTACCGATGTTGGGTTGGGCAAAGATTTCTTAAATGGAAAAGAAGTACAAATTGTATATATAAAAATACATAAGTTGGTATATTAGCCAAAGGGTTGCTGATGCAAAATACCAGAAATCCATTGGCTTTTATAAAGGGCATTTTTTTGGGGGTAGAAGCTTACAGTTACCAGGCCATAAAATGTAATTTACATCCCTCACCCAAGTCTATTGTCACATGTTGGGACAAGATGGCTGCTGACGTCTGTCAAGAATTCAGGCTTCTTGGGTTCCTCTTTTCCCAGGGCTGTATTTATCTCTGGGCTCAGCTGCTGTGCTCACTCTACAAGGCCAGATGTAGACTATCAAGCAAGTGGCTTTGTCTCCTTCCCTGGGCTTCTGCCATGTGTAAGGAGCCGTCTCTATTCCTCTGTGTTCTCCTGTGTGTTCACTTTCCAGGCTCCAGCTCAAAACTCCAGCATCAAAAACTCCATCTCTTTCCTTTGCCAAGCCTTTTATCTATGAGTTCCCACCCACCAAAGGGCAGGGACTCAATGCCCTACTGATGTGGCCCAATCAAAGCCCTAATCATAATTTAATCAGACCCTGGTATAGACCAGTTTACAGACGTAATTCAATATTTATTTTTGGAATTCTTAACTATATCAAACTGCTACTGTTAGATTTCCAAATTTAAAACTTTCTTGAAAGTCAAAATTAAGAAAATGAAAAGGCAAACTACATACTGAAAGAAAATATTAGCAAAACATATATCCTATTAAGCATTTGTATTTAGAATATAAAGGAACTCTTACAATTCAGTAATAAGTCGACAACCAAATTAAAAAATTGGCAAAAGTTTTGAATAGACATTTTTCTAAAAAATAACAGATGTTAAATAAGCACATGGAAAGCTGATTAGTATCAAATCAATGCAAATTAAGGCCACAATGTTATAACATTACATACCCACTGGCATGACTAAAATTAAAAGACTAAGTGTTAGTGAAGAGTGGGGACAAATGGGATTCCTATATATTGCTAGAAAAACTGTAAGGTAATATGATCTCTTTGGGAAAATATTAGAAAGTTTCATTTCTTATGAAGTTAAAAGTTCATTTACTATGTGACCCAACATATCCAGGTGATTATCAAAGAGCAATGAAATCATGTGCTCATTCAAAGACCACTATTCAAATATTCAAAGCACCTTTATTCATAAGAGCCCCAAACTGGAAAGTACAAAACCCAAATATCCATGCATTGGTAAATAGATGCATTTGTGGAATAATCATAAAATGAAATAATATTCAGTAATAATAAAGAACAAACTACTGATACGCACATGAAAATACAGATGAATCTCGAAAGGACTATATGAGCTAAAAAAATCCAGACACAAAAGATCACATACTGTATGTTTCCATTTATAAGAATTTGTAGAAAAGGCCAAATTATAGTGATAGAAAGGAGGTGGTTGTCAGATACCAGTATGTATGAAAAGGGCTTGGCTGTTAAAGGGCATGAAGGAACTTTTCAGTGTATTCATGTATCATGGTTTTATTCATGTTTACACATCTGGATATATCTGTCAATTTTATGTAAACTAGACTTCAACGATGTGACCACAATAGACTGCAAATCAACTAAGAGTACAAACTGTTGCCCATAAACTTAACAAGTATTGATCAGTACTAATATGAGGATAACTTACAAGACTTTCCTAAGAGAATTTTAAAAAGACTAGAATGAAAGAAACAATTACATGAATGAAGGAAACGATTTTTTAATAGATGTCAATTCTTCCCAAATAAATTAATAGCTTTGAATCAGATCTACTTAGGATCAAACTAATTAAAGAGCAGCATTTATAAGAAAAAAAAATAGTTTTTCTAGACTAAAAGCTAAATATACTCCAAGGCTAAGAATCTAAAAAAGCCACTGGCATCTCACACTGCCATAATAATCTGGTGTTCTAAAGAAAATGGGAATAATCATGCTTGATTCTTATAATACTGCTTAGACCGTGGTCCAAGCATAAGCTCAGACTGTACAACACAGCCAGAATAATTTAGCCTTAATGAAAAAAAAAAAATGTTGGCACACAATATGTGTGGCATTGAAATGAGACCTAATAGATATTTTCTTTCTGTCATATGGGAGAAGAAAAAACTTCCTTTGTGTGACTTCAAAAAATCTCAAAGAAGCAATGGAAATTAACAGAAAGACAAATTGAACTCTTAACTATAATTGTTGGATTTGTAAATGGTCTAAAAACTCCTATCCAAAGGCAGCGATTGGCAGATTAAACTTTAAAAATCCCTTATAGACTGCCTACAGGATACGTTTTACATAAAAACACAAAAAAACATAGGATAAAAATCATATGCCGGGAAAATACAAATCATAAAATGATGAAGTGCCTATGTTAGTATCAAAAAAGGTTTCAGACAATCTATATTGCCAAAGATTAAGAACAAAGTTTCAAGTTGGTATAAGTACAAATTCATCAAGAAGACATAACAAAACTACATGTGTATACATCTAATAATACTGAATCCAAATATATAAAGCAATCTGACAATTTCTGCTTTTTATTTTTATTTTTTTTTAAAGATTTATTCTTATTTATTTAATTCCCCTCCGCTCCCCCGGTTGTCTGTTTTCTGTGTCTTTTTGCTGCGTCTTGTTTCTTTGTCCGCTTCTGTTGTCGTCAGCGGCACGGGAAGCGTGGGCCGTGGGCGGCGCCATTCCTCGGCAGGCTGCTCCCTCCTTCCCGCTGGGCGGCTCTCCTTACGGGTTGCACTCCTTGCGCTTGGGGCTCCCCTACACGGGGAACACCCCTGCGTGGCAGGGCACTCTTGCGCGCATCAGCACTGCGCATGGGCCAGCTCCACACGGGTCAAGGAGGCCCGGGGTTTGAACCGCGGACCTCCCATGTGGTAGACGGACGCCCTAACCACTGGGCCAAAGTCCGTTTCCCAATTTCTACTTTTTAATTGAAGTTTTTAGACCATTGATGTTCATGCAGTATTTTATGGCTCAAAGTAAGGCTGTTTTATATGCTCCTTCTTATATTCTTTCCATTTATTTTCCTGTTTTTTTTTAAGGTCAATTGTACATATGTATGCATAATTATATATGTGCATATGTATTGTGTATGTATCTATGACATATACACGTATGTATATGCACTAGTGTACTAATTTTTGAACATTTGTGGCTTATTAGCTATACTTTTCTATTTCTCTGGATTTGTTTTGGTTTGTTTTTTTAAGTAGTTGCTCTAGAGTTTGCAGTATGTACCATTATTGTATCACAGCATAACTTCTAATATAATTATAGATACCCTCTTATGTATAAGTAAATGACGTCAGAGTACGTCAGAGTACTGGTGCCCTTTTGGTTATTTGGCCATACATTTTACTTCCACATGTCATAAGCCCCCAAACCATGGTAATTACTTCATTTAAATTTTTAAAAATAAAGAAATGCCTCTGATGGTTGCCCACATTTCTACCATTTTCACTGCTCCTTATCCCTACATGTAGATCCACGTTTCCATCTGAGATCATTTTACTTCAGCCTGAAGAACTTCCTTTAATTATCCCCTGAGCCCAGCTGGTAGATCACATCCTTTCTCTGACCACTGCCTGAGCACGGCTGAAGCTGAGGCAGAGCAAGCTGAAATGGGAGAGGGCTTGAAAATAGAGGTTGATGGGCCCTTGGGGCTCCCACCAGCGAAGAAACGTCTCTGCAAGTGCGGGTGGTAGTTGCAGCCGGCACTCTGGTAGGGGCACTTCCTGCGTCCACTGGTGATTTCCGTGGAGGCGTCGCTGCTGGGTCCCATCTTTGGCCCAGTGTGGTCTTCCTCCAGCCTTGGAGAGCGTGAAGGAGGAGCTTCTGGACCTGAAAGCGGCAGACCCCGTGGGAATCGCTGAGATCCTGCGCGGCCTGTGGCGCAGGAGCGCACACGCAGCCGCTCCCAAGGTGAGGAGGTGCCAGCATTTGGAACAAACCCTGAGCGCGCTGGAAGTGCACCCAGAGATGGGCGAAAACTGAGCATCGCGAGTCTGCTGGTGATAAATTGTCCCAGATTTTCTTTTTCTGAAAAAGTCTTTATTTCACTTTAATATTTTAAAGAATATTTTTTACTGGATATAGGATTCTAGGTTGACTTGCTTTTTTCTTCAACTATTTCAAAGATGCCACTCCACCAGCTAGCTGGTATTGTTTCCCATATGAAGTCTGGATTTCTGAATTATGTTCCCCTGTATTGTAATGTCTTTTTCTCTGGTTGACTTAAAAATGATCTCTAATCACTGGTTTTCAGCAATTTGAGTATAATATGCCTTCTTTGATTTGTATCTTTGGAGGGAGTGTAGGGGGTGTTATTCTAGTTTCTTGGGTTGTTCAAGCAAATACCATGCAATGGTTCAGCGTAAACAATGGCAATTTTTACCCACAGTGTTTAGTCTAAAAGAAAGTCCAAATCAAGGAGCCATCAAGGTGACACTTTCTCCCTGAAGATGGCGTTTTAGGGCTGGCTGCCATCCTTGGTTGTCAGCTTGTCACATGGCAAGTCACCAGGCAGAGTCTCCTGGGCTCTCCTTCTCTTCTGGGTCTACTGATGTTCAGCCTCTGGCTGCTCCCTTTGTGGCTTTCTCTCTCTGTCTGATATTCATTTCTCTTATAAGGGACTCCATTAATAAGATTAAAACCCATGCTGAATGAGGTGGGCCACGCCACCTTTAACCCCTCATAAAGAAGGCTTACTTACAACGGGTTCACTCCCACGGGAATAGATCAAGTTTAAAGAACATATTTTTCTGGGGCTCATATGGCTTCAAACCACCACAGGTTTGATTAGTTCCTTGGACCTTTTGGTTTTTAGTTTATGTCATTTGGAATATTTCAAGTGTTATTTAATTTGTTTTTGCTCTTTTTCTTTCTCTTCTGGAACTCTAGTTGCACATATACTAGACTATTTTATGTTGTCTGCAGGTTACTGAGGCTCTTTTCATTTTTTTCCAGATATTTTTCTCCCTTTATTTTGGATAGTTGCTATTACCGCATCTTTAAATTCAATGATCTTGCCTTCTGCTTTGAAGTCCACCTAGTGAATTATTTCAGATTATATATATTTTTTTAGCTCTAAATGTTACATTTGATTCTTTTTATGTCTTTTATTTCTTCCCTCATTATATTTTTGTTTTTCTAATGCCCTGAGAATTTCTTTGTTTCTATTGACTAACTTCTTCCCTGGCTATGGATAACATTTTCCTGCTTCGTTACATATCTAGTTCTGAAATGCTGTTATTTTGTGTTTGTCTATGCTTGCTTTCCTTTACAGAGTGTCATGGTTTACTTTGGCATGGTATCATATTATTTGAGAATCAGGTTGATCTTTTGAAGGCTTGTTTTTTAAGCTTTTTCAGGGTGTGCATTTAGGAGCCTTTATACTATGGCTACTTTTGCCCTACTACTAACACATGGCACTTTTAGGGTGGTCTTTTTTGAATGCCTCATGTTTCAGTGAAGTTACTCAGCTGACTGGCTGGAACTTGAACTTCTCCCAACTTTGTGTGAGTTCTGGAAATTGTTTGACTGGTTGTTATTCTTTCCTTGACCTTATGAAGATCCCCCTACATGTGCACAGATTAATCCCTGCCAAAGCACCAAGAGGACCCCAATGCAGATTTCTAGAGCTCTTTATCTATATAGCTCCCTTCCCTGCAGTACTTTCTACTGAAATATTTAGCTGCCTCAATTTCCTCAAACTCCCAACTCTGTCTCTTCAACTCATTGAGACTGAGATCTGTTTGGATTCCACATCCTGCATGATGGTCGGTCTGGAAGCCACTTCAAGCAGAAAGCAAGGGGCATGTTAAGATCCACTCTATTTGTTACACTTCTCTGAGAGATACCGTCTTCCTCTACTTGAAGTCTAGTGACTGAAAATAGTTGCTTCAAATGTCTGTCTCCTCCTAACTCCCGTCTTATGGTTGGTTGCTTATGGTTGGAGATCAAATACCATCTTCTTTCCTTGATCGGTAGAAGTGGAAATCCTAAAATGTTACAGAGTTTGAAATGGCTATTTTATCATGGATATCAAAGATGTTATGAAAAAAAAAAAAGATGTTATATCCAAAAAGAATTTCCAGTATCCTTATGTGCTTATGTAAAGCATCCTTTTGTTTTGTTTTAAAAAACATGGGTTTTCTACATCAGTGAATAAATACAGAATTGGCTACTTCTTTGAAGTGACAATGTCAACTGCAGCCTAATGGAAATATTCCTAACAAAGATATTCTATATATTTTGAGTTTATGTTTAGACCTATAGTATATTAAAATCCTTTCAAATTTCTTTATTTATACACATTTTTAACTGTCCTTCAAATTCTAAAAAAAAAAATTAAAATATAAGACTGCTAATTGAATGGCAATAAAATTATCAGGCAAAGGCTAGTAAGATCAGTAAATGCATCGTCAACAAGTGTTTCTACTCTGTTGCATTTATTTTTTCTTGTTGGAATTGATCTTCTCAATTCCTTAGCTGGATTCCTTAGCTCAAAGAGAGAAGTCACATCATTTTTGTAAAAGAATCGAAAAATTTTTTATCTGATAATGCACAGGACTTATAATGGGGCAGTACATACTGATAAGACTATTGTGGTAGGAGTGATTCTAAGAAGGCTCCCAAGTTTCTTGTTCCCTGGTGTAAATTCTCTGCAAAATTCTTTCTCTTGGCTGTGGGCAGGTCTTGTGAATATTAAGAGTATGCCACGTCTGATATTAAGTTACATTATATGTAATGGTGAAGGGATTTTGCAGATCCAATTGTATACCTAATCAGTTTGACTTCGAATTAATCAAAAGACAGATTATCCTGGGTAGGCCTGACCTAACATATAAGCCCTTCAAGAAAAGGCTTAGATATTTTTCTAAGATAAGAGAGAGACTCCGGACATCCTTGGAGAAGTGGGTTGCTGTTTTGTAAGAAGACCGATAAAAGGGCCTGTGGGACCGTCACATGGCAAAAAACTGAGAGGCATCTAGGAGCTGAGATTGGCCTCTGACTGATACCCAACAAGAGAACTGGGACTTCAATCCTACAACCCCAAGGAACCAAATTCTGCCAAAAGATGTGTGAGAGTGGAAAAGGGTCCTGAGCTCCATCCAGAAAGGAATGCAGCCTGGAAAAACCTTGGTCGCAACCTTGTAGACCCTAACCAGTGGACCCAGTTATTACATACTTGGACTTTTGACCCATAGAAACTGTGAGATAATAAATATTGTTGTTTTAAGCTACTAAGTTTTTGGTAATTTGTTATGCAGCAATAGATAACTAATGCAGCTATTACATTTATTTGCCTAGTACGAGTTTGTACCACATGAATACAAGGTATTAATAATAGCGTTATATATAGGTACTTTGTTTTTATGCATGATTCTTCTGCTAACCAGCATCTTCTCTAATTAAAAAAAAAAAAGACTAGTTTTAGAATAGCATCTGTTCAAGCACCTGAATAGCCCCTCGTACCACCAAGCCATCAAAGCTCTCCTTCCTCTTAGACCTTGGACATTCACACAATGCAGCAAATAAGGATTAATACATGAACTAGCCGAGACCATCATGATCCTGCTTCATGAATATGGCAACTTCCCTTCTGATTGGCCAGTGATAATGTCATACTACTGTGAAATATTTTGAATATCGCAATTACATATCATCTAAAAGGCACTTCAGAGAGTTCTGGACATTGCACAGAGTAGAACAAGAAAGGTCCCTGTATTTACAGGCCTTACCTGTGAATGGAGACTAGATAGAAGAAAATAAGTGAATAAATAACAAAAATTTTGATGGTAATCAATACTATAAAGGAACTTACCAAGTAAATGGAATTTGAGCTAAGACCTAAAGATTGAAAAGGAATCAGTCATGAGGCAATCTGTAAAAGATGAGATCAGGTAAATAAACCAGGTCAGTTTAATTAAGACCATGCAGGCCAGTGTAAGGAGTTGAATTTTACTTTTAAGTGAAACAGAAAGCCCTTGAAAGGTTTTGAGTAGAAAAGTGGTGTGATTTAATTTACCTTTAAGAAGATCGCTATGTTCCCTGCTGCTTTTGCTCTCTAGCATCTAATAGTCATGCCCCTTTGCCAGGAGCTATATATATATGGGGAGCTTCTTTATGCTCTTCTCTACCCACTCTACTAGCCATGTCCCCATGTGGCTGCTCAGAAAAGCAAACCCTTAGTTAATCTCTGCTACCTATGTCACTTCTAACACCCTATTTTTTAGGTAAGTTTTAAGTCCCCCCATAGAGCTTTAGTAACTATTACATTTGTGAGCATATTAACAAGAGGTCTTTTAGTTTATCTGCATGTCCCTACTTCTTGGAGAGCTGAATAGGCTGTTCTTAGTACAGCTGCAATAAAAGAATGTAGACTACATTGTCACACAGCTTAAAAAGAATAGTGCGGCTATATGCGTCTTGTAATTTAAAACATTGTTTTCATGATGTTTTTTGCTAAGGATGTAAAACACAGAAGGTTTTTGATTCAGGATAGTCAGCATGTGCCCCTAAAGGGTTTGCATTTAATAACCAGCTTTAGCTGGGTAAGGTGGATGACATTCTAGTGCCATGTGTGCCACCTGATTCATTTTTAGCCTGGAGCAGTACCTTAAGGAGCTGTCCTGCGCTGGTACAACAGGCTGAGGTCTGCATGACAGAAACATATGCTTCCTGCCCGTGGTTCATCAATTTAGTTTCCTGAACTGTCCTACTTTGTCACTGCTTTATCTCATTCCTCATAAATTCACTGCTTCTTGGCCTCTGTTTTTATTCTATGATGCTAATGATGCTGGTGCTGATAGTAATGATATAATAATGACAATAATACTACTAAGTACGCCTCCAGTGTTTTCTTTGTGCCAGGCATGACAATATTGAACACCTGTTATCTCATGTAACCCATTCCACAACTCTGTGACTTGAGTACAATTTGCCCATTGTAAAGAGAAGGAAACTGAGGCCTGGATACTTGAAAATCATTCAGTAGGTGAGAGGTGAAGCCAGAACTTAAACCAAGAATGATCTGACATTGAAGCCCTGGGCCTTGTACACAGGAGTACAGGACCACCCAGTCCTTCCTGGCCTGGCTGTGTGTTCTTGTCCCTCCAGGTTGCAACTGGTGACTTAATTGCTCATAGACTTGGCCAGATAATAATCCTTCCAGCTTTGCCTTGCCCGGAGAAAATCTTTCCAGTGCAGTTCCCCTGAGCAACAAAGGCACATCTGTGGTTTTGTGTTCATAACTCACCCAGTATGCTTCTTATTATATTTTCTTATAGGAAAGCAGAAGCTCTCAGTGGCCCATAGATCAAATGGAAACTATACTGTGAAAACTTTGTAGTATGTACCACTGAGTTGTTATTAAATTACTCTGGAAGGGCCAGAAAAGCTTTTTTGTTTTTCATTTTTTAATAGAACCAGGACGTTATCATTCAACTCATTAATATCCCACACCCCTCTAAAAAAAAAAGATTTAAATGAATTTAATGCCATTCAAAATATAATTTCAACTCAACCTGAGTTGCTTTAATATAGACTTAAAAATAATTCTAGTAAATTAATTGAAAAGAAATCTGTGCTGTTAAGCAGCACTGCTTGGATGTGCAGTGGGTCAAAACTAAATGTATTGCTTAGCCAAGGCATACCTAATTGTTTTGTAAAAATCTGTTTTTCTCTAATTATAATATTGGAAATGGTGAAATGGCTTTTCCTCTTATGGAATCTTCTGGATTTGGCTAGTACTTGTATTGGAATCTGAAAAAGTCTTCTCTAGTCCAATTATGAACTAAGGTAAAAAGAATATTTGTATTCACTTCCCACGATAGTTTGAATTTGCTTCTATGTTACATACTTATTTAATCTGAGTTACAAACTCATTTATTTTACATACTCATTTTCTTAATTCATCTGCCATGTCTTCTTTTTGCTTATCTATTTGTCACAGTATAGCACTGCACAGAAATTTATGCTTCTTAAATAGCAGGTAGTTTGTATTTTCTGGTGAACCTTCTAATGGATATAGAGTTCATTGCAACAAGATAGAAATATTTTTAAATACAAAAATGCAGATATCTTATATCCCATGGCTGACCACAATATTCCAATTGGACAATAATATGGTTCTAAATGGGGATAATTCTTTAAATGATATTGCAGCATCTAAACACAGTAAATGGTCCAATAATTTCCAAGACTAACTCTACTTGTTCTTAAAGCCGATTATCTCTGTATAAAGATATGTGCATACAGATGAGTAAAAATAGACCTGGACTTTCTCATCCTCAGAAATTCCTTTGTAAATAAATAGATGGGAATTTTTCAGTGATAACACTAGACTTACAAATAATATATTTAAAATAGGTTACCTATAAAAAATTAAAAATAATTTTAAAGATGATTTTGTGTCTCAGGTTTAATGCCAATAATATATTTTTATTTCATTTCTGATAAATCTATTTGAAATGTTTCTCCTACATTCTGTTAACTGAGTTTATTTTCTGACTGAATTTGTCCCATTGTTTTATCTTCCAAGGCATAGGACTTGCTATGGGCAAAGAATATTGGAAATAAATTGCAAAAGTCATGTTCCTTTTTATTTCCTTTGAATATACGAAGATTTCCTCCAAGATTTGTTTGGCTGAAAACATACATTAGATATAATGATAGTGATAGTACATTAAAAATGAAGAACAGGGAAGCTGCTGTGGCTCAATCAGCTGGGCTCCCGTCTACCATATGGGAGGCCCTGGGTTGGTGTCCCAGGGCCTCCTTGTGAAGGCAGGCTCGCCTGCACACTGCAGAGAGCCACTGGCCTGCAAGCACCGTGCTGACTCAGCAAGGTGATGCAACAAAAAGGGAGACAAGTAAAAACACAGAAGAACATGCAGTGAATGGACACAGAGAACAGACAACAAGCAAGCCTCAAAGCGGGGGGGGTAATAAAAATAAATACAGACTCACAGAAGAATGCACAGCGAATGGACACAGAGAGCAGACAGCTAGCAAGCCACAAAGGGGGAAGTGGGCAGAATGAAGAACATTTTGAAAATATTTATTACAGGAGGGACAGGTAGGGGTGATAAGTATAAAAACTTTCTTGTATATTGGATTTATATTGTATTAATCTTGTTGTCAACTCACAAAACTTATATAAATTCAGCTAAATGGAAATTTAATTAATATTAGTGCCACAGAAAAAGTAATTCAGAATTATCTAAGCAATTCAAATACAGTTTGATTTTAGTTGCCTAAACAGAGACACAAAATTTAAGTTACATTTTTCCTGAATAATGTTGAAACTTGGATTTGTAATAATTCATTCATGCTTACTTTTGCTATTTGTTTATGAAACAAACATTTTTTTTGTGAAACAAACATTTGTGAAAATTTTTTTGTGTGAAACAAACATTTGTGAAAAAATGGTGTTTACTTTTTTATCAAAGTATATTCTATTGGCATTTTCTAATAAAACTGTTCAATCCACCAAGAAAGCGTATATACATAAAAAAAGGTAGCATGACAAAATATCCAATTAATGCCTGCCTTTCGAGATAATTTAGCTTTAAAAAATCTGGCTAAGTAAATTTGTGGTTAAAATTAAATAGCTAATTGTGTCTAATTCCAGTTCTTTTGTGTTCCATTTTCTTCCTCTAGAATCCTTATAACTAGATTGCCAAGATGGTTTATATCAGGTTATCTAGTTTTTATTCACTTTATTCCATTTATTTCTCTTGCAGTCTCAAAACCAAATTGATAAGGGCATCTCCCCTGAAGTCTGTTGGAAATTTTCCAACTTTTAATTATCAGTGTTGGTAGCACAGCCATCCCCACAGACAGTGGAATACTACTTAGGGATGAACTGGAGGGATTTCTGGAGACAGGGGTCAATTCCACTGTGCCCCTTACTGCCATGAAGTATTTGCATAAATAAAATCAAACTAAAATGAATGTCATGGGGAGACTTGAAGGATAAGAGAAATTACTAAAAATGCAATGGACAGATTCTGAGAGCTGGGTCAGAGGTGGAAGGGTTTTAATTATTCAACATACTGAATAACAGCACAGACTCACAGACATAGAAACTACCTGCTCTTATTAGTCTCACTTACTAAGTGAGTGAGGTGCTTAACTTCTCTGAGCCTAATCAGTAAAAGTGTATAATAATAGGCCTTACCTCATAGGTATCATGGATTGGTCTAGGCATCTGGAAAACAGAAGTAACACAATAAAATCTGTGACTTTATAGCAATCACATGGGTTGGGTAAAGGGAAGAAAGAAAGAAGAAGGAGGGAGGGAGGAAGGAAGGAAAGAAGGGAGTGAGGGAGAAAAGGAAGAAGGAAGGAAGGGAGGGAGGGAGAAGGTAATTTTTCAGAAAGTGACATGAATGAAAATAAAGGATAAACAGAGTATGAGAGAGCAAGGAGTAAGGAGGCTATTAAAATTTTAGTAAAGGAGGTCAAGGAAGATCTAACTGAGAAGATATGATCTGAAAGAAATGAGCGGCCAAGCCAGGTAGATATGGTGGAAAAAAATCTCTAGACAGAGAACAGCAAGCGGAAAGGCCCTGAGCTAGGAATATATTTGGTATATACAAATAATAGCAGAAAAGTCAGCCATTATCAACTTGGTTCTCAAAAATGAGAATTAATTAGCTAATAGGAAACAACTATGGCATTTAGTAGCATTAGATACCTCAAGAAAAATAAATAGAATAAAGTGAATAAAAACTAGGAAAACCGATATCATATAGTACCTTGAAATGTGGTGATTTTGATTATTACTCCAAAGAAGATGAGAAGTTATTACAGATTTTGTTTATGTTTTATCAAAGAGCCCTGGCTGATGTACTGAAAAAGACAGTAGGAGGGAAAGGATGGAAGCAGAAAGGAGGCTGAAAAATAAATAATTGTAGCTTCAACTAGTGCAGTAGTCCATTGGACATGATGTTTCCAGAATCTGAATACAATTAAAAAGTGATCCTAAATGAATTGGCTGATGTATTGACTCTGAAGTGGGACAGAAAGAGAAGGTCTTTTTCCTCAGCAATAGGAAAGAAGGACCCACTATCTACTTGAAATGGGGAAAATTAGAGGGGAACAGTGTCAGTGGAAGAGAGGCTCAGGACATGATCAAGATGCCCACTGATATGCAGTTGTCTTCAGGAGTCTAAAGTTCAGTAAGAGAAGGAGACAAATTAGGAAGCCATCAACATAGCTATCATCTGAGTCATAACACTGTAAACATCTGGGTAATTAGGGTCTGAGAATTGAGCTCCAAGGCCTTCCAATTACGAAGAAGCTGGAGATCTGTAGAAACTAGCAAAGGACAATGAGAGGAAAAAGCTAGTGAGGTAGGAGGAGCTATTAGGGGATTCCAGATGATAAGGAAGAAGGTGTTTCCAGGAGTGATTAAGCTTCAAATGCTCTTATTACATAAATGAGTAATGTGAAGTGACCACTGAATTTGGTAACATGAAGATGACTATTGACCTGGAACTGAGAAATTTGGTAAAATGGTGGGGATAGAAGCGCTATTGATGTGGGTACAAAAGAGAATGGAAAGGGAGGAACAAGAGGCAACAACTCTTTTTCAAAGAATTTTACTACAAAGGTAGGAAAGAAAAAAGAATAATAACTGGAGGAGGCTGTGTGCAAGAGTTTATTTTTTAAATAGAAGATTGTCTTGAATATTAGAGACATTACATATAAAGTACATAGAGTAGAACTGGCAGAGAGAGCTCAATAAATATTAGATATTATTATTATTCTGCACTTACAGGATTTTTTCAAATAATAGCAGGTAAGTCAACTCATTCTCTCCTAATCCTTCCCAATCTCTGAATAATGAAGCAGTTGTAGGATAATACATAAAACAGAAATATTCAAGAGAGAGAGAAATCACTTTAACTTGCAACTGACTAATGTCAGCTGAGCTGGGAGAAAGAATAACAATAATTTCAAACCCATGTGTTATCAGATAATCCAAACCCTATATTTTTGTCATGTATTTCAAATGTTTTTACATTAGATGCTGTTAGAAGCTCTTGGCTCTCTTGATTTCTATGACAACTTGTTACTGGTCTACATCACCAAACACTTCTCTAAATTTTCTTCTTATCTATGTGTAGATTTCTTCCAAGAGTATGTCCTCATTTCTGGTCCCTTCTGTTTCTCAATGATCTCAACTATGATCTCTTTGCAGAATGACTGTCAAATATTTATCTTTAATTCCAAGCTTTCTCATACATTGCAATTCCATGTTTCTAACACATCTGGATAGCTCCACAGAGCTACACAGAAATGTCTCATTCTGAGTATGTTCAACTCTGAATGCATTTTCTTAACCCTGTATTCTCGTCACTGTTATTGATGAAAGCATAACCATCTATTTGATGGATACAACTTCTGCCATTTTCAATATCTCTTTTTCAATCTTTGAATCCAATTACTTGTCTGGTAATTGGACTACAGTCGCTGTCCTCTTTTTCTTTTCTGAAAAAAACTTTATTGCTTGCTATGCAGCAATAACTAATTGATAGGGAAGCGGACTTGGCCCAGTGGTTAGGGTGTCTGTCTACCACAAGGGAGGTCTGTGTTTCAAACCCTGGGCCTCCTTGACCCATGTGGAGCTGGCCCACGTGCAGTGCTGATGCACGCAGGGAGTGCCATGCCACCGCGTGGGGGAGCCCCATGCGCAGGGAGTGTGCCCCTTAAGGATAGCCGCCCAGCGTGAAAGAAAGTGCAGCCTGCCTAAGAATGGCACCGCCCACACAGAGAGCTGACATAAGATGACGCAACAAAAAGAAACACAGATTCCTGTGCCACCGACAACAACAGAAGTGGACAAAGAAGATGACGCAGCAAATAGACACAGAGAACAGACGACCAGGGTGGAGATGGGGGGGGGGAGGGGGAGAGAAATAAATAAACAACTAAATAAATAAATCTTTTTTAAAAAATAACTAACTGATTAACTTTTCAAAATGTATACATATTTTAGGCACAACCAAAACATAATACTATTTCATATTTTACTGTAATTCACGATGCATTGTGTCATAGTTGGGTTTATATGTTGCCACTGTTTTTAGAGTTTTTGACTATCAGCACAATTCTTTAAATAAAATTTTATAGAAGTATATCATTCATATGTGAACAAATAAACAATAAATGCATAGTAAAATTTTTGAATTTACAAAACAAACATGTGTATCATCAGATAAGTTTCCCAAGCATCTCCCTACCACCAATACCTTGCATTATTGTGAAACATTTGTTACAAATCATGAAAGAACATCATCAAAATATTAACACTAACTATAGACCATATCTTGTATTTGGTGTATTTTTCCCCAACCCACCCAATTATCAGCACCCCATATTAGTATTATATATTTGTTTTCATTCAGGAGAAAACATTCTCATATTTATCTTGTTAACCACAGGCCATTATCCACCACTGGATTCCCTGTTATACAGTCATATGCTTTGCACAGTCCATTCAAAGTGTACACTCAATGGTACTTATTTTCATCATAGATTTGTGTTGTCATCAGCTCTGTCAATTTTAGAACTTTTTCATTACTCAGAAATGAAATCCCATATCCTCTGATAACCCCCTATTGTTGTCCCTTAGTATTGAAAAATATCTTCTTTTCATTGCTGCAAAATATTTCAATATTACTGTTAATTATCATCCATAAGTTACATTAGTTGTGATTTTTCCCATGTATCACCATATTCTTAGCATTTTGGAAAGAAGAGCATTCTTATATTATTAATCACTAGCATCATCCACCACCAAAATCACTCTTATACATATCCTAGTTTATTTTCTAGTTTCCTTTGAATTGACATTTACTTCCACATACTACCCATTTCACCCAAATCACATTTATAAATCAGCAGTGTTAGTCGTACTCATTATAATGTTTTACTCTCAACTGTTCATTTTCACGCTTTTACAATTAAACTTATTAATTAATAATTCTATGTATATCAAGCATCATCACCTACTCTCAACCCATCTTCTATCTCCTAGTAACCTACACTCTGGAGTTTACCTCTATGATTTCACTCATTGTATTTAGTGCATATTAGTGACACCATATTTGCCGTTTTGGGTCTAGCTTATTTCACTCAACATAATATCCTCTAGGTTCATCCATGTTGTCCTATGCATCCCAATTTCATTTCTTCTTACAGAAGAATTGTATTCATTGTGTTTATATAACACATTTTGCTTATACTTCATCAGTTGATGGTCACCAATGAAGTCCACTGAGTTGGTTCTGTTGAAGTAATTGTGTATAATGCTGCTATGAACATGGATGTGCAAGTGTTAGATTGTGTCCTTGGTAATGGGACCTGAATATATTCCTATTATTGGGATTGTTGGGTCATACAGCAGTTCTACAGCTATTGCCAAACTGTCTTCCACTGAGACTAAACCATTCTACATTTCCACAAACAGTGAAGGAGAGTTCCTGTGTCTCCACATCCTTTTCAGCTCTTACAGTTTTCTGTTTTTTATTTTTAAATAATGGCCATTCTTTAAGGTGTGAAATGGTATCTCATTGTAGTTTTGATCTGCATTTCCCCTATAGCTAGGGATGTTGAGCATTTTCTCATGTGCTCTTTGGTAATTTGCATTATCTCTTTGAAGAAATGTCTATTCAAATCCTTTGCCCATTTTGTAATTGGGTTAGTTGTCATTTTATCATTGAGTCACATAATCTCTTTATATAACATGGATATCAAACTTTTATTGGATATGTAGCTTCCATATATTTCCTTACATTGAATAGACTGCCTTTTTACTTTCTTGGCAAGGTCTCTTGAAGAAAAACTGTGTTTAATTTTGAGGAGGTCCCATCTATCTATTTTTCTTTTGTTGCTCATGTTTTGGGTGTAAGGTTTAAGAAACTACCATCTACCACAATATCTTGAAGAGTGTTTTCCTACATTTTCTTCTAGGAGTTTTATGGTTGTATCTTTTATATTTAGGTTCTTTATACATTTTGAGTTAAATTCTGTAGAAGGTGTGAGATAGGGTCCTCTTTCTTTCTTTTGGGTATGGCTATCCAGTTCTCCGAGCACCATTTGTTGAATAGACTATTCTGGCCCAGCTGAGAGGGCTTAACAGCCTTGTCAAAAATCACTTATATAGTCCCTATCCTCTTACCTATTTATCTAAATACCATTTAAGCTGCTGACCCCCAAATTTATGTCTCAATCTTGATCCTTTCCCTGAGTGCTAGACATATATGTCCATTCGGATGCCTAATAGTCCCCTCAAACTTCTATGTCCAAGTCTGCAACTCCCCAGGAATCCTCATCACAGTAAGAAGCACCTTCATTCATTCATTTCAGTAGTCTTCAATTCTGGAGGCATCCTTAATTATTATATTTCTTTAATATCTTACCTCTAATTCATCAGAAAGTCTTTCACTTCAATGCTAACATAAAATTGTATCCCAAATACATCACAAATCTGATCACTTCCTGACACGTCCACTGCCACTAAAATGATCCTTCCACTTATCTACTAAAATAGTCTCTGTGTTTTTGTTAACCAATATCTGGGTTGTTTTTTTTTTTCTTAATTGAAGGTGCAAGGGAGTATTGCTCTTCCTCAGTCACTTGAAGTTAGGCATGGCTATGTGACTTGCCTTTACAGATGAATAATATGTAAACATGATTTATTTCACTTCCAGATGAAATCATTTGGTTGCTGTTATTGAAGCCCTAGACCTATCTTTCCTTTCTGCTGCAATTGTGGAAGTGCGTGTTGATGTGGAGGTGCCATGAGATTGGAGTTGTCCACAAAGTTGCATGGAAAAGCTGTCTCAAATCACAGTACACTTTGCTGGTGATATTGCCTAGCCTGACTGATACAATCCCCAAACTGGTCTTTTTTATACCACTCTTGCCCCCATATCCCTGCAGTCTATTCTTAACAAAGCAATCAATTTTAGTCTAACACATAAAACAGATCCAATCAGTTCTCTGCTCCAAGTTTTCCATCAGCTTTCAATCATACTTTGAATAAAATCCAAAAAACATTAACACCCACAAGGGTCTACATACATGATTTGACCCCTGGCTATCTGTTTAAAGCTGTTTTTCATTTCTTCCTCCTTGCTTATTCTCTGCTCCAGCTGCACAGACTCCTTCATCTTCTAATGAGACAAGATTAACTTGCTTCAGCCAAAAGCAGAATGGCTTCTCACATCCTTCTGCCTTCTACTTTCTGGCCAGTACTTTGCACTGGATAAACATATCCAAAAACTCAGCTGGTAAGGAAGCCTTGGAAATTCCAACTGCAACTTTATAGCTCTTTTATTAATAGTATAAAGAAGAGAATATGAGAAAGTACAAGGCAAACAGCCAATAAACAAATAACCAGTGCCCTCGACATACTATAAATTGCACAATAAATAAACGTTTATCAAGAAGGCAAAATGAATTTGTACTTCTTAAAGTTTCTCCTGTTAATCAGCACCTGCTTATCAGATTATGAATAATGAAATGGCACACTAATGGCAATGGAGGTGAGGATATAAAAGTTGTGTGGTTATTGGGTATAATATTTCCGAAAATTCACATATGAAGCAAATCAAGACAATGAGGATGTCTTATTTTGGTGAAATTTACATTAAAGTTTCTCATTGACTTAGATTCTTACTCAAACTTCCCTCTTAGAAAATGGTGCATGGTAATAGCCTAAGGCTGGGGTCCCAAGATCCAGGACTGGAAATGATGAGAAGATGACATGGGTGTCACAGAGCATGAACTGAGGCAGCTCTAAATGATGACAACCAGGGATAAAGCAGGAATTAAACCCAACTGATATTAAAAGTGAAATATCAATTTAATAGAACTAGTTGGTGAGGCAGAGGCAGAAAACAAGAACCAGGCAACAGAAAAGAACTAGAGTAATCTAAAGAGAGAGAAGGTTCTAAATAAAAGATAGGAGGCAGTGCTCTAAAACAAAAAATCCCTACGGTTTTGGAGCACAGCTCACTGTACCTTTTTTAAGACAAGCTGTGTTCCCAGCTCTGTGGGGAAAAGCTTCTGGCACACTATGAGATCAGAAAAGAAGGTGGCAGATGATAATTTATTGATACTCTGTTAGTTTCTAGGCACTGTGATAAGCATTTTACATAAATGTATTATCTAATTTATAATTCACAAAACATCCCCAAATTGTCCAAGTTCCCAATTATACAACCGAGACTAATGAGCCCCAAAGAGGTTAAATGAGTTTCCCCAAATCACACAACCCGGTAAGGAATAAAGACAAAAATCAAATAATGACTTAGTTTCATTATCTCTCTTCTTGGTAATGACATCTCCAGGTAAAAGTTGCTGGCATTAAATGCATTAAACATAGATACCACACACACACATAGACACACATACAAACAACAAATATGAAAAGAACATTTTATCAATAATGCAAAATATACTTATAGCTGCCTTTAGAGCATATATAGTGAAATGATTTATCTTTCTAATTAAGTTTTCCAGATTAATATTAAAATGCATTTGTTGCCCAGGAGCACATTCCAAGCAATGTTAGAATGTAGAAGCAGTCAAGGATGTTGGCCAGTGGGAACGAACATTGTAGACAATAATCCACAAAACAGACAATCCACATGTGGCTAGTCAAGAGATGACTGCATTTTTCTACTTTTCTTTTATCAAACCAGTAGATCATTTTGTGTTAAATTCATACGGATGGTAAACTGCCCATTGGGGTTTCCTTCAAGCTTGTACTCACTCGGAGTTTAAAAAAAAAAAAAAAAAAACATAAATTTGAACTTTGAATTCTATTGTGGGAATCCTGCAATTAGGTACTATTGAACCAGTCTTTTACAATTAAATTTTAAAAGCTGTAAAAAAAAAAAAAAAACCTCATCAATTTACATTCTACTTTTTCATGTTCTTTTTCCCAATGTGTAATGAATTAAAACAATGGGCCACCTCTGAGGGGAACTAGGAGTATAACATTTACATCCACAGCTTCTATTTCCACATAGATTGCTCTGGCAAAACACAAGAAGAAATAAAACCAAAAGATCAAATTTTACAGACAATTTAAAGATGTAAATGAAAAAAGTAACTTAAGGAAAATAAGATATTTTTCTCTTTCTTTGGATCTTGACAGGAGGTAGGATTTCACCAGAAAAATGTTTTGTTATAAAAAGCTAATATATGTAGGAAAGACACACCATCATTTCTGCTCAATTTTCCTCTCCCCTGGTTGACTCCCACATTTTTAGAGAACAATTACCCTTTTGCAAATTCTTACCTCCTCTTCAACCCTCTGTAATTCTAATCTCCCAACCATGGAAATCGCTCTCCCAGAATTTCTAGGTCTTATATAGTAAAGGAGTACTTGGCAGTTCTACCTAATCAACCTCTCTGAAGCATTAATACTTCTGATCATTACATCTCTTTCAAATTCTCCTCTTCGCATTCTGTATCAACATTCTTCTCTGATTTTCTTCCTACCCCTTTGACTAATCTTGCTCAAAATCTCTAGAAATTCTCCCTTTTCTTTTGCCAGTACTGTAAATGTTGGTGGTCAGCAAGGTCTATTTCTCAAATCTCTTCTCTAATTTTTTTATAATCTTATCTATTCTAGATTACTATTTCAAAACTCGTACTTTCAGCCTTGACATCTCTGATAAATTCTAGATATTTTAATCACACTGGATAATTCCAATTGAGCCTCCAAATCAATAATATTAGCAGTTGGAAGCAAATTTGGCTCAACTGATAGAGCATTCGCCTACCACACGGGAGGTCCAGGGTTCAAACCTAGGGCTTCCTGACCCATGTGGTGAGCTGACCCATGCGCAATGCTGATGCACGCAAGGAGTGCCGTGCCATGCAGAGGTGTCCCCTGCATAGGGGAGCCCCACCCGCAAGGAGTATGCCCCGTAAGGAGAGCCACTCCATGCAAAAAAATGCAGCCTGCCCAGGAGTGGCACCACACACATGAAGTGCTAACGCAGCAAGATGACGCAACAAAAAGAGACATAGATTCCCAGTACTGCTGACAAAATGCAAGTGGACACAGAAGAACACACAGTGAATGGACAAGAAAGCAGACAACCTGGGGTGGGGGGTGGGGAGGGAGAGAAGAGAGAAATAAATTTTTTAAAAAATCTTTAAACAAAGAAACAAACAAAAATTAGCAGTGGATTTTTACACTAACAATCTATTCTTTCTTCTCCATTCTGTATCTTATCCATTGTCACAGCTAGTCATGTAGTTGTTCTAGCCCCAAATCTGGAAACTGTCTTTAACTTCTCCTGCATCTTCAGTGCCCATACCTGAAGGAAAATGAAATCATATGAAACTGATAATTTTAATATGTGCAATATATTTCAATTCTCTCCCTCTTTACCCCCTCTTTTGTCTTTTCTTTCCTTCAACAACCTTTTTTCATTGATCTGGTTTGCTTTCCTCCAACTTTAGTTACAGTGATTTTTCTAAAGGTCAGTTCTCATCATATCACTCTCCAGCTTATAATCCTTCCAACAGTCTTCCTGGATATTTTGTCCCCTGCCTAACTCTCAGGCATAAGATACAATTTCTTCCATGATCTGCCCCAGTTCCCCTTTTGTCAGTCTCAATTTCTACCCCAATCCCTAAGAACAAGTAGGATTAATCTCAGAATTGCAAAAATCATTCCAACAAATATCAAGAAATTAAATTTATAATTCACTGTATTTGTTGGTCAAAGAAGAAAATATGGTAATTTCAATAAATACCAAAGAGTTTTTATAAATATTTTTCATTTCTATGATGGAAATTACCATTGTTTTGGACTAACGTTTGCTCTGCCCCAAATAAAATGACTGTGAAATAGTAGGCTTGTAGGCTGAACAATTACACAACTAAAACTAAATGCTAAATAATGTTTAGCTAATTACTAGATATAGTGGAACAGGGAATTCATGAAACGGAACAGACATTCGGAGAAAACACATAAATAAGCAAACTATACATAAGCAAAGAAGAAAAAAGTTTTCACATATAGAAAATTACATGAGAGATATATGGGAATGGTTTAAAAAAAAAAAGATTAACAAATATACAAAATATGCAAGTCCTAGAAAGAAAGAAAAGAGAACATGGGAAGATGAAATAATGACTTAAGTTATTATATTAAGCCATGTATTTAAAAGTTCTACCAAAAAACACATATGATCAATTAAAATACATAAAATAAAACAGACATATTTTAATTAAAATTCAGATAAACCAATGAAATAGATTAAAAGAATATAGATTTTTATAAAGATTTAACTGGTAAAAGAGGAAAATAAGACTGAGAACAGGAATAATTTGCAGTCAGAAAACATTGTAACATCTTCAAATTTCTAAAAGAAAATGGTAACATAGTGTTCTTCACACACACACACACACACACACACACACACTGTCCAAAATGAAAATGAAATAAAGACAGTTTTATAAAGAGACTACAGGAATTCATCTCCACTGACTCACTGTAAAGAAATACTGAAGTAAATTCTTTAGGGAAGTGTAGGGTGGCACCGTGTGGGAGCACGGCGACAGCAAGGGTCGGCTCGTCTCCAGGCACCGGTGCGAGTCGGACCCGGGTGGCGGGAACGGGCGTTAAGGCCCTCCGCTTGGGGTTCGGGCGTACTGCCCGCCCCTCTGCCCAGCTGCACCCGCTTCCCCCTCGGTGGCCTAACCCCGCGTCTCCCCCGAGGGCCACCGCCGCGCCATGACAGCCCCGCCTCGCTACCGCCGAGAACCCTGGCTACCCCGTCTTCTGCCCGCAACCAGTGATGCACCCCTGCACGAACCTATCAGCCGTCTGCCGCCCCCCGGCCACGCCCCCTGCCCCTCCCCCGTCTTCGCCCTATATTAACCGCTGTACTTCCTGAATAAATCAGACTTGCGCACAGATCCTGGTCTCCTCGGTAGTCTTCTTCCTACCGCGCATCCTCCGCATCTTGCCGGCCCCGGAGCGCCTTCTCGGAAGGCCCCTCCGTGTGTTGCAGCC
This sequence comes from Dasypus novemcinctus, assembly GCF_030445035.2. Lineage (NCBI taxonomy): Eukaryota > Metazoa > Chordata > Mammalia > Cingulata > Dasypodidae > Dasypus > Dasypus novemcinctus. The sequence continues at coordinate 54,852,124 of NC_080684.1, read as the reverse complement.
CTCCGCCCGAGCCCACACCGCCCCTGCAGCGGCCCTCCGGGTGAGCCCACATTGCGACAGGGAAGGAAAATGACATAATATGAAAGTATGGAGATGGAAAAAAAGGATAAAGAAGACTGGAAAAGGTGAATATGGGAAAAATCTAATAATATTGACTGAATAAAATTAAAATGTTATTGTTTCATAGAAAACAAAATATATGCAGACTTAAGAAGCATTACTATAACATCATGGATGGTGAAGGAGAAATAATATAGTTAATATGTTCTATGATAACTGCATTATATGGGAAGTAGTCATTTATATTTTAGCAAATTATATTTTAATAAGCCAAGAATTCATGCTATTGTGCTCGTGTTAAACACTATATGAATTGTAAAATAATGTATAACTAACAATGTATTGTGTGGCAAATGTAGAAAATTAAAAAATATATATTTAGTAAAAAAAAAGCAGGAAAAAATACTGGAAAAGGTGGGGCAAATAGCTAACAAGCTATACATTAATAAATTCAGTTCCAAATGTATCAGTGAATAACTCAAATGAATTGACTAAATAATTTAAATACAAAGATTATCAGATTGGATTTTTAAAAACAGCAGTGGCAGGGGAGAGTCCCTGGTGCAGGGTGTCAGGGATGGGGGCATGTATGGGAAGGGGTTCTTCTGGGGCATGCCTCTAAGACAAATGAATATGTTTAAGTGTCCATAGGGCATTGTCTCAGTGGGTGGAAATCCACACGAAAACTGAAAGAATGTTGAATTTCCATCTTGGGGAGTTCTGCTACATTCTCTAATAGAACAGCAAGAATCCCCCAAGTACAAGGGTGGTGCCTAGTGAAGGAAGACAGAGCATTACGCCAGGCCCTTGATATTGGTGATTGTACTTATTTACCTTTTCTTGTGAAATTGAAACTTAACCTAGTATTATACTGCTAAGAATTACCTCCTGAAAGCCTCCTTGTTGCTCAAATGTGGCCTCTCTTTAGCCAAACTCAGCATATAAGCGCACTACCTTCTCCCCTCTCACTGGTGTGGGGCATGACTTCCTGGCACCAAAGGATTATTACCAAGTGCCAACTAACAATGCATCTGGAAAAAGACCTTGACCAAAAGGGGAAAATTGTAAATACAAATGAGTTTGAATGGCTAAGATATTTCAAAGTGAGTAGGGAAGTCATTCCAGGGGTTACTCTTATGCAAGTCTCAGCAGGATCTCATTGACTGCCACAGTAAACAGTGCTTCAGACAGTGGGGCTCCTGAGGGCTCTAGAGACACCCAGAAACTAAAAGCAGGGAAGACAGCTTGGGATTTGGCACTCTGTAAATGGGTCTTACTTTGGATTTTATGTTCCCTAGTGTAACAGAGTTAGTCATTTATAGGTTCTCAACATATGGACTTCTGCCCCTTTTATTTGAACCTATAATTAGCACTACACTTGATAAATATATGTCCCAGAAACTTAAATCTTTGGTCTATTCATGTGCCAGTTGAGCCCTGAATTTCAGCAGAGTGGCAACACATACACTTCAGTTCACTGAACTCACCCAAGACAACTAACAAGGAAATGAGGATGAACAATGCCCATCCCAAGGAACAGTCTGCAACTACAGGCAAGATTGTCCCATCCATCTGCCCCATGGGATCTAAGCTCCCTCTCAATTAGAAGCAGAGTAGACATCACCATCCCAAAATCCTCAAGATTGGGGAATGAACAATGGACTAAAGTAGACTAATTATTATTCTACTCTAGACTTATTTATTATTATAGAAATGGAAAAATTCTTACTATTGGTATAAAGGCAGTGGCCGCCAGAGATTCTGAGGGATGGGAGAGGGAAGAATAGGTATAATATGGGCATTCTCAGGACATTGGAGTTGTCCTGTATAACATTGCAGCGATGGAGACAAGCCATTGTATATTTTATCATAACCTACAAAATGGTGCAGGACAGAGCATAAACTAGCAATGTTTCAATATGTGTTCTTCAATTGTAATAAATATACCACACTAATGAGTGAAGTTGTTGACATGGGTAAGTGTGGGAGGGGGAGAATAGGGCATATGGGAATCCCTTATATTTTCTATGTGACATTTATGTAATCTAAAGTTTCTTTAAAAATAAAAAAAATCATAATTTTAAAAAGCATTACAGATATATGCTCTTTAAGAAATTAAACCTAAATATTATAATACAGAAACGTTGAAATTAAAGAATGGGAAATTATAAGCCTTGAAAACATTACCAAAAGAAAGATGGGGCAGTTACATCAATATTATACAATGTAGACATGAAGGCAAATAGTATTAATAGATTAATAGATATGGAGGGTTTTTTAATAATTTATAAGTCAATTTACCTGAGAGATATAACAATTTTGAACAGTTTGTTCACAACTAATAAAACAGCCTGAAAATATATTGAGTAAAAATGGAAAGAAATAAAAGAACAGAGAACAATCTAATGTCAGACTGGGAGATTTTAACACAAGTCTCTCAGAAACTACTAAAATCAGCAAACAAAAAAAAATCAGTTACAATATAGGATATTTGAACAATACAACTAAGGAATCACCTAATTGTCTTCTTTGGAACACTATATGCAATGACTGAAGGATGCACTTTCTTTCCAAGTACACATTTGCCAAATCTGACCATATTCCATAGTATAAAATATAGTTTAAACAATTGAAGTCATGCAAATTTGTTGCCAAGCCATAATAAAATTCTTAGAGTTCAATAAAAAAGGTAGCTGGAAGCCAAATATTATGCATGAATCACTATATATAAAGATAACTGTAGGTCAAAAAGATACCTTTATGGAAATTTTAAATGTTTTTAAAGAATGAAATTTTGAAATAATGAAAAAAATCAAAACTCAGAGGAAACAGAGAAGCAATGATCCAAGGAAAAATTTTAGTCCTAAATTCACATATGACAAAAGAGGAAAGGCTCAAAATAATGCCCTAAGTACTTTGCTCAAGAAGCTAGAAAATTAACAACAAATTAAACTCAAAGAATGTAGAAAGTAATTTGATAGTAAGGATAAGAGCAAACTTAAAGCAACTAATGAAGTTGTCACATTGAAGACTGAAAAACTAATAGGTACTTGCAAAAACTAGTTGACAAAACACCAGGGGAAAAAAAACTAAATCAGAAATTTTAAAAATTACATCAATAAAAATGATACAATGCTGAAAAGATAATAAGATAATGTAAACATCTTCAGAACAAATATTTTCAGTTTAGATGAAATGGATAAATTCCTAGAAAAATAGTATGTCCAGTAGGTTGGTCTGATGGAATTTCCCTAAAGTAAATATCTGTGAGCTGAGGGAGAGTTGTTACAGCAAAGATAACTGACAAGAGGGACTGGTCAAAGAATCTACATAAGGATGTAACCAGGTAAGTCTATGCAACTTGTATATGTACTCGGGGACCACAGGAATGACTATACTGTGGGTCTCTGAAATGAACTTGGTCTAGGACTTCATTTATCATCTGGCCTCTGAACATCACCCTCTACAGGGTGGCCAGTTTGGTGTTTTGGGTCCTCTGGTATGAGTGTCAGCTCAGAACCTATATCCAAGAGCTCTGAAAGATCTGGGTATTTCTATCCCCAGTGTGTGTTTTTTTTCTATTAAAGGAAAAGGCATTGAGCAATGGCCATTGAATGTGCCTTCTTTGTATATTCCTTCTGCAGGGCCCTTCTTTTCTTTCAGTCAATAACTCTCAGTCTGGTAACTGGCTAAGGTCTGGAAACCAGAATTGTAACTTTCCATTTCAGATGTTGGCATCAGTCTCCTCACTTGTTCTTGAATGTTTTTGATTACATAGATCAGAGGTTGGCAAAGGGTAAATGGGTTTGGCAGGCAATACTGTTTCTGCCGTCCTACTTAACTTTGCCATTGTAGCAAAAACGCAGCTATGACTAGTATGTAAACAAATGGACATGGTTATTTGCCGCAGTCAAGGGCTGGATTTGACCACTGGCCGTAGTTTGCTGGATCCCTAATATAGGTCAGGTAAAACCTTGCTGACTGCCAATATATCTCATTCCTAGAAATGCTATGATCTTTTAAATGAGATAGATTCCTGGAAATAGGCCCCCTGCATACCATTCTGATCTTGCCATAATAAATATTTCTGCTTTGCTGCTGATGGTGAAGTGCTGTCCCTGACATCATATATGCCATGGTTTTATCCCTATTGTTCCCAGGGAGGCCAATTCCACACCAGGCTCTGCTATCATCAACCCAGACCTATGGAAGCAGTCCCTACTACTAAGATTTGCATCAGTGCCAGTATCCTTCTTGATGGTGAATTCTTTATCAATTTAGTAAAAGGAGTATCCTCTGGTCTCTTGAAGGACACACAGCAGGATGATAGGTTCTCTAGAATTACATAATAAATTCATTCTAACCTGCTCAATTCTCTGAGTCTTTTATTCCTTCCACAATACTCTGCCAAGGCAGTTCTAATAAGTTCATTTTATTTACTGTAGGCTATTATCTCCAAGCTCCAAGAAGTCATCCCAATAACGTGATAGCCCAGATCAAGGCCACTTTTCCTGAATGTTAAATCCTGAATTAGATAGACTGCTTCATGTCAATAGTGCTCACTATCTAGGCTTGTATTATGCTACTCTCACTGTGTACCTCCAGCACAACTTTGAGAGACCAATGCAGAGACACATGTTCTTCCAGTTCCTAGTAGTACTCTAAATACTATCAAGTGGCTATAATATGGCAGCAGCTGTTTTTGCACTTGGATCAACATATCAGGCAATTCATCCATATTCTAGGCCCAGGTGTTTTGCTTTTCCATCAGCTGCTCCTAAGGAATACCACAAGAGGACATAGCTGTGAGCTTTGAGATAGTGTTTTGATGGGGTTCTTAGTATTTCTTAGAGTAAAAAGAGAAGCTACTGTTTCTAAGACAAAAATTAAGTTATTGTAACTAAGAGCCAAAAATGTTATGGGTCAAAAAGGAGAGGTTTATTTTTCCTATTTTCCTCTCAAGTTACTCGTCACGTTCCTGGCCAACAAGTGGCTCTGCTCCAGGCAGTCATTCAGGACCCAAGGTTATGGCAGTTCTACAATCTGTACACGTGCCCCCAAGGTCACACTGGCAATCGCCTTTTCAGCCAGGGAAAGGGGAAAAGAACACAAGTCCAGAGGTAGAGATTGCCTCCTAAGTGAGTATTTTAAAACTAACAGACTTCATTTCCACTCACATTCTATTAGCTAGCAGTTTATTACATGATCATACTTAGCAACAGGACTCTCTGGAAATTTTAGTGCTTTGCTGGCAGCCACATCCTGCTACAACTGTGTTACTATGAAAGAAAAGGAAAATGGATTTTCCTCTCTGCCTCAGAACATAAAAACACTAGAAGCATTCTGGATACTGATTAAAGTTCATAGAACAAAACATGGTTATAAATATATTATATATTATATATTATATATTATTAAATATATTATTCAAAAGTACAAAGATAATCCTATAGATATGAAATATTAGAAAAAGAGGAGAAGGAAGAGAAATTTATGTAAAAAATCCAAATACTCAGGTTTCACGGAAGAGAGACAATAGTGATTTTCTAAAAGTAGTAATAGATGTTTGCTCATATTATTTAGTGACTTAAAAGTAACCAACAAAGAAATCTAAAACAAAAAATTACTTTTAAAAATAGTCACTTCTGGGTATGCATTAAGGGAGGTGAGTTAAATTTTAATTTTAATTACATGTAACACTGAATATAACTAAAATAAATTTTCAAAATATAAAGAATGAAGTAGGCTTTGATTGGCTGGTATAAAATAATTTCTGAAATATATTGTTAAATGAGAAAGCAAAATACGCAACAGTATGTTCAGTACAATATCATTAGTGTTAAGAAAGAATACATACACATGCACATAAATATGCTCATTTTGCTCACAAGTAGTTTTAGAAAGCTATATAAGAGCTTATTCATAATGGTCATCAGAAAGTGAAATTTCTGGTCAGGAGTTTGGATTAGATAGAGGAAGATTTTAATTTTTCTCACTTTTTTAGGAAATAATTCTAAAAAATTTCAATATATTGTTCTTTTTAATTTTAAAATATGGTTAAAAAGAAAAATCCACTGGGCTAAAAAGTCAAACACTCTTAGCTACATATTCTAATCAAGCAGCTTGAGATGTGAATTATTTTTAAATTCCTCAGTGTTCACTGCAGCTGTCTGTCTCCCATCAGTTGATAGAATCATTGAGTTATAACACGACAGAGTTTCATTAATATGGGCAAAGAAGAGCACTCCTCTTGCCCACATTCCCCATCAGTGCTATCTGACTGACTTCCATCCACTCAGAACAAGACAGTTCTAAGTTAGCATGCATCCATTCATCTCCTTAAAATTTCAAGTCACAAGAAGCAACAAAATCACTAGAAGCAGCTGATGAAAACATCATGACGGTGATGGATGGTGGGAAGAGATTTGCATGGTTAGAATTTCTGGAGTCAGAGATGTTTGGAAACAGGTATTTGCATTATTTAAAGAGACTACCAGCTACAGCCAGAGTTAGAAGAAATGATCATAATCTTTCTACCACAAATCTTTTATTCTTTTGTCATCATAATAACTCTAGAAATAATAGCCCCGTGGGAGTAAATATTGAGAGGAGGGATGTTTCTTATTAATAATTCCTTCCCTAGGGAATTGTAGTGAATGTGATGTTTGTTTAAGTGTGACAGATGTCATGGTGCATCTGTGCACCTATACCTACTTTGGACAAACTAAGAGAAATAGCAACCACTTTTAGTATAATATGTATTCAAGTGTTAGGTTTTGAACATAAGGTAAAATTTCCATTTCCACATAATGAAACTTTTTATGATGTGATAATTTACTTTTCAGCTGCCTCAACACATTTTTTTCTTCAAAAGTGATCAAATTTGCCATATAGATTATGCAATTAGGTCCCTGGCAGTTTGGAACATCGCATTGGCTCTTTAGTTGTGTGATCCTCCTGATCACATGGACACATTCCAAGTTATTCTTTAAGATATTTATTTAAGTCACTTAAAATACTGGCTTTGACTTAATCCCCACCCTTCCCCTAGGGCAGTGTGGTAGGCTTGCTGCTACAGGGGATTGTGGATTCTGCTGGACCAAGACCAGAGCTGGGAACCCTCACTCTTAGGGAATCAGGGCTTGGAGGCAGAAGGAGTGAACAAAGCCAGAAACAGCCAAGATACCCAGCATCAAAATGGCAGGAGATGATTCAAAGAGTCATCCAATCTGAGGCTCTCAGAGGCAGATTTCAGCATAGAGGTATGGTGAAATGAGAGTCTAGAGCCAAAGTGAATTAAAGAAAAAGAAAGGACAAAAAGGCAAGGGGGGAGGAGGTATCTTGGGAATTGCCTAAAGGAAGGGTAGGGCTACTATCTCTGTCCAGAAAGCATCAGAGTGTGCAGATGATCAATTTCTCCAGGGCATAAAAGCAGCAGAAGACACAAGTGGGGTCTTTAGGTCTCATCTGCCCAAAAGAAGTTCATTTTTCTAATTCATTCAAAGGTTCCATATAGGTTAGTGGGGTCCCGGGCTCAGATTGAGTAGCCAAGTCTCCACTTGCCTTTTAACCATATTCCTTTTAACCATATTCCACGCTCACGCTAACCTATGACAACCTGTCCTCAATCTAGCAATAAATATACAAATATATGCAACAAAACAATCAGAAAACAAACAAACCAAAAACAGCAGAAGAAATGAGGCAAGTGGGACTAATCAAACATTGCAGAACAGTATATATCAGTTTGTCTATGGCTTCGGATTTCTGGTAGCTACTTTCTCACACAATAAAAATGTTATTTTTAAGTATATCAGTAATGTTCAGGGTAAGATCCCTCTACATAAAATAATATAATATTTATCCTTCTCTCCCTATGAGGATAGGGTTGTCTCATTTAATTTCTTCAACAAATATGCTTTGAATTTCTACTATGTATGTTCCAGGACATACAATTATCTTTGCTCTCATGGAGCATACAGATCACTGAGTGAAAAAACAGTGATCTCATTGTGATAACCTTTCCAGTCTAATGGAGTAAAAACGTTTTCTTGGAAGGATGTAACAAAAGAAACTGACCAGGATGGGGTGGGGGGTGGGGGAAGGGTGACACAAGATGCCCAGTTTCCTTGCAGCAGTAGGTGATATTCTATGGAAATATATGAAGACATTTCACTCCACATAATCTTAGTGTGTGGTTTTTGAATGATAAACACATTTTAATAAAATAACAAATGTATATATTAGGCAAGTGTGCTGGTGCTCTGAATTTTCAATTGACACTAAGAAACGTAGTTACAGACACTGGGAAGGGATCATTTTCTTACGTAAGTAGAAAAATTGTCACTTGAAAGAGTAGAGAGAAATCACATCTGAATGGAAAAGATGCCTAAATTCAGTTCTGTTTCATGCCAGCTTTTAAATGCCTATAATGAAGTAACTCATCCTCTTTCTACCATCACTGGAATCTCAAAGATCTGGATTTGAACCCAGTCCAATATTTGTTAAAAGGCTTTTCAGCAATTCTCAACATCTGTGAAAAATAGGGATAAATAATACTCATCAATGTTAAAGAATTAAATGAGAAAACATTTTAAAATGCATGACACAAAATGGTCTGTATGATCTTCAAAAAAAAATTACTATTTCTCTCGTAAGGAGTATTTATTTTGATATAAATGAGGAGAAAATTCTTTACAAGTATCAGTATAAAGAAGGAAAACTTGAATTAGAACAACCCATTGTCTGACATTCCCACCTGGTCACAGGACCATATCACCCCTTTTCCCATTTGCTCTATGGGGCCAGCAGAAATTAATTCCATTAATATTCAGTTGAAGCCTGCGATGTCAGTTTATAAGACACGAGAAGGGGTGGGAATTGTTACTTGTGTATTAGTATTCTGCTGCAAAAAAAAAAAAAAAAAAATTATCACAGATCCAGTGGCTTCAACAACACCCATTTAGTATCTTAAATGTTCCTGGGCCAGAAGTTCAGGTAAAGCTGGTTCTCTGCACTGAGTCCCACAAGGACAAAATCAAGGTGTCAGCATGCTTAAGTTCCTTTTTGGAGGCTTCCAGAAGCTTCTAACTTCACTCAGGTTATTGGCAGAATTCAGTTCTTGTATTTGTAGGCAGGAGAGCCCTGTTTCCTTGCTGGCTGTCGGTCAAGAGTGCTTCTCAGCTCAAGACCACCTGCATTTCTCCTCATGTTGCCCCTTCCATCTTCATACCAGCAAAGGGGCATCCGTTTCCCCTTAATTTTGAATCTCTGATTTTTCCCCCATGCTTAGATCTTCTAGCTGGAGGTAGTTCTCTGCTTTTAATGTTCATGTGATTAGATTGAGCCCTGTTTGACTATCCAGGGTAGCATCCTTAGGTTAATGTCCTTAACCTTAATTCATCTGCAAAGTAATGTTCAAAAATTCTAAGGGCTAGGGTGTGGACATCTTTGGGAGACCATTAGTCTGCCTACCTCAGCTTGGCTTCACTATGGGATTAGAGGAAATGGTTTAGCTGTAGGAAGAGGGAAGGAGGACACCCATGATAGAAAAGGGTTGGCAAACAGAGTGACTGGCTAGAGATAAAGAAGCTGCTCCTGGTTAGTGGTTTTGTCTGGTCAAGAGGGAGTTTGCTGTTGGTTTGATTTTTAATTGAATTTGACTGCCTTCAGGACAGCATGTATAAACTTACTATTTCCACATTCCCCACCATTCTTCATTGTCTTATTCTTCCCTGCTTCACACAGTAACCCTGGCCTCTGGAAGAATCTGTTTGCCAACCCTGCCTTAAAGTGAGGTCTATAGGAGGCAAACAAAGAGGATAGAGAGGAAAAAAGAATTATGACATACGGGAGTCAGTGCATATTGAGTCAGGGTGAGACGGAAGTGTCATAACTTTACCCCACCCCACAATGATGTGAGGGGAGCCAGTAGTCCATCCTTCATAGAGCGTTAGGGAGAACACACAACCAGAAGATGGCTTCCTGTCCTGAGTGATTCCATCATTGATTCTCCTGATATTTTTCTCTTCTAGAAAGGTGTTAGGAGCAAACCCAGAGGATGGAAAAGAAAAGTCCGGCACAGCTACAGTAATACCTTGTAGGAACTCAATAGATGGTTGTTACTTCTGCTAAACTGCCTCTCTTTTCCCAATCTCGTTCCTTAACTGTTCATTAAAATGGCTACAAATGAAGGTCCCTATGCTTCTATCACATTAACAAGGTATCATTCACATTAACAATTTCACAAGATTAATAAATTCACAAGTAATGATAGAGCGACACAATTAAGAGCCCAGGCTCTGAAGCCAGGCTGTTGAGATCCAAGCTTCCTTGCCCATATCATTAATCAACTTCTCCCAACTTGGGGAACTTATTTAACCCCTTTGTGTCTCAGTTTTCTTATCTATAAATAAAGGCAATTAAGAGAACATACTTCATAGTTTTGTGTATGTGTATATCAAGTAAATTAATACATGTAAGGAGAATATTTGACGTACAGTCTTATTCAATAAAATTTGAATATTGTTATTAAACTGTTTTAATTATTTTAAAATTAGCTGTGGCTCTTTTAAAAATGAATCTGCTGGTTGAACTATGAATTTCAGCATAGTTACAATACCTACTCTCCAGTTCATTGGACTTGCCTAGAACAACTAACAAAAGAATGATGATGGACAACACCCATCTCCAAAAAGAGTATCTACAACTTCAAGCAAGACAGTTCCGTCCATCTGCCCCATGGGATCTAAGCTCCCATAATCAGAAGCAGAGTGGGCATCACCATCCCCAAATCTTCAAAATTGAGGGATGAACAAACACAAGGGGGAAATGCAAATATGGACTAAAGTAGACTTATTTACTAGTAATGGAAGAACTTGCATCATTAATATAAAGGCAGTGACCACTAGAGGTTATGAGTGGAAGGAGAGAGTAAGTGTATATGGGGCATTTTTGGACTTTGGAATTGTCCTGCATGACATTATACATTTGTCAAAACCTATAAAATTGTGTGGTGCAAAGTGTAAACTATAATGTAAACCATAGACTATGGTTAGTAGCAATACTTCAATATGTGTTCATCAATTGTAACAAGTATACCACACTAATGAAAGATGTTGTTAATGGAGGAAAGTCTGGGAGGGGGAGTATATGAGAATCCCCTATTTTGATGCAATATTTATATAATCTAAGCTTCTTTAAAAATAAAAAAGCTAAAAAAAATTTAATGAGCCATGTACTTATGAAATAGATTTAAATTGTTTTAATATTTTGTGTTCAAAATGTAAAAATAAAGAAATTACAAAAAGCACTGGCTTCTCACAAGGGGCTCTGTGGCCCTGGAGGATGTCAGAACAAACTTGCCTTACAAGAAATTGCCAGAAAATAACAGGTAAGGAGTGTGGAACAGGGGCAAGAGAACAGGTCTGTCTGCGTGTGAAGATGTGGAAACATAACTGAAAGAGAAATAAAATTTCACTAAGTGCTTGCTACATCCAGGGACAGATTTTCCATAAAATGAATGAAGCTTAAACCCCGGGGCCTTCCAAAGCTTGAGAAGAATCCTAATAATGTGTGAACATAGCTTTGTGCTGGTAATTTAATAATCACTTTCTTAAAGAAGGTACACTAAAGTAAAAAAGCCATCAGAACCCCAAAACCTGGATCTTCACCTTATCTCTGAAATGAATGTGTTCATTCTTTGGGATGCTAGAGATCCACATGTGGTTGAATTCTCTTCCTAGAATTTATTTCTGCCCATCTCTGTGTGCCATGGTGTATGTTTTAGGTTGGGTTTATAAGTACAAATAATATAGTCTCTCAAACCAGAAACCTGTTTATGATGGGAAACTCTTCTCAGCCCTGCAGCCAACACATTTAATAGGGGTTACATCCTAGAGTTCCTACCTAACCATAGGGCACTCCCTATGCTCCACCTCCACTGTCATATTCACATTCAGAATCTCATCAACTCTGTAGATGACGAACGTAAGAGGCTGTTGATTAACTGATGCCAGAGACTCCAGTCTCACCCTTTCCAGGTCACCCTCATGTTATGTTCATAAAATTCAAACATGGTCATTACAACCCATTTCATAAAATCCTCCAATTGCTTCCTATCTCCTAGATGATAAATACTAACTCCTTTTAGAAAACTTAAAATCCTTCATAAACTGGCCAATGCTTTCTCACTCTGTGTAGTCCTATCTTCTACTACTTGCCTTATTCTTACACCCCTAGTACATTGAACTATTTACAGTTTTATAAACATACTATCCTGCTTCACACTTGTACACTCGTCCAGTTATTTGACACCAGGTAGCAATGCCCTCAACCCTAATGTCTTCCTCCCCGATTAACTATAATCTGCCAGATGAATTCCAAGTCCTCTCTTCAAGAATCTCACACATACACACACACACACACACACACACACACAAAAGGAAGAAAAAGAAAAAAAGAATTCACCTATATAAGAATTCCCTGACAACACCCTGGGAATTAGACATTTTTTCCATTTGTCCGTTGCTCTTTGTACATAACTTCTTCATCATCATTACCACGTTATCCTTAAGAACAGGAACCATTTATTTCCTTCATTGTAACCCCCGAACCTAGCACATTGTGAGCATAAAATTTGTATTTAATACATTTTTGGTAAAAGAATGATTGAAAGAATAAATGAAAGGAAATAAAGAAATGGTGGTCTAGAAGTCATGGTTCATGAATAAATCTTGCCTTTCCAAGAAATATTTCAACAAGTATGTCATTGACAAGTGTCATGTCTTTTCTTTCTATATTAGTCTCTTGAGGGCTTGACATAGTTTGAAGTACATTGTATATACTTCTTAACAGATTAAATATTGTCAGCAAGGGCAATCTAAAACACACGCCATTTAAGTTCTCTGAGGAAAGATAGAAAGTGTGTCACACAGAAAAAGAGAGCAACCAATAGGAACCAACATCTATCCAGAGGATGGAAATTTGCCTGCCTCCCTTAATGTCCCTAAGAACGTACTGAATACCCAGTTTAGGGAAAAATATCTCTGTGATAAGAAGCCCACAGCAGATTTTATCCTGTAGATAAAGCCAGGAGGAGTCATAAGATTCTTTCAGAGATTAATGTAACTTCAGTTTTTATTTTCCCTTGGCTTGGAAATACGTATTGTTTGCATCAATATTTATTTCACAATGCATAGCACTGGCTTCCACACTCAACTTATGTAGATATAATTAATTTATGTATTTGTTTCACTGCAGAAAAATTACAAGTCAAACTTAAAGATTAGAGTTATTTATATTCCTATAAGAGAAAAAGAGTGGGGAAGGGGACTGATGATACCCATTGATCTTTCTTGGTCTTTTTTTTATTTATCCCTCCCCCCCATTGTCTGCTCTCTGTGTCCATTTGCTGTGCATTCTTCTGTGTCTGTTGTATTCTCATTAGGTGGCTCTGGGAACCCATCCTGGGACATTCCAGAGTAGGAAAGAGGTGATCATTCTCTTGTGTCACCTCAGCTCCTTAGTTCATTATGTCTCATACTGTCTCTTCTCTGTGTCTCTATTTTTTGTTGTGTTATCTTGCTGGATCAGCTCTCCGTGTGGGTGGCACAACTCCTGGGCTGCACTCCTGTGGGGGCAGCGCTCCTTGCGCACTGCAGTACTCCACATGGGCCAGCTCGCCACATGGGCCAGGATGCTCTGGGTATCGAACCTCCTATATGGTAGGTGGAAGCTCTATCCGTAGAGCAATATCCGCTTCCCATCTTGCTCTTTCTTATAAACCCATAATTAATATATAAAAGGTAAAATCCCTTCATTTAAACTTCCATACATTACCATCAAAAGTGCATGCAATAAGACCAAGCTGAGAAAGATTTGGTCAAGATTTAGATGCATATGTCAAGTATGATCATTGGAAGTATTTAAATGTGTTTCTATATAAACATATTCAGAAATAAATGTATTTTATATTTATATCTAAAAATCTGGCACTTAACCAAATCTAGGACTGAAAGTGTAAAATTAGCAAAATAGTATTGTAAATTAGAATAGCAAAGATATGGACACTAGAACACTGTGAGGTGCCTTTAGAGAAAAATGGCTTTCCTTCTCCAGGAAATACTGAGAATACTCTCTCCTACTATTAAAGGGCAAAAATAATTACCAGTCACATTTTTTTAAAGAAGCACTTTGTTTACCATTTGCCCAGCTTCCTTTTCTCCCAAATGAAGGCTGGGCAAATCATGGTAACTGAAATCTCCTTGAACTGATACAAGATGATGTGTCCCTAATCAGGAGTAGTAATAATAACTAGAGCTACCTTTTATTGAATGTTCACTACTTGTGTTTTATATAAACAATTTTTAAATCCACACATAGCTCTAGGAGTTAAGCATTATTATTCCCTTTTTTATAAGTGATAAAACAGAGGCTAGGAAAGTTCAAGTTGTCCAAGGACGCAGACATGGCTAGGAAGGTGCAGAGTCAGGAATCATCTCAGGTTAAAGCATCTCACCCACTGAGACACATTTACTCTCAGTAGAAAGTTCAAGCCTGCTAAGCTTCTATCAATCTTGTCATCAGGAAGGTTTCTTTCCCTATAACTTTCCATTTCCTGTGTAAGTCTATTACTTCCCATTCTGTCCCCTGAGGAGGAGAACAGCTGGTCAGTGCCCTCCTTCTAATAACGTTAACTGATTCACTGGTTGAGTAATTTTTCTTGTGAGAGATTTCAAACCCTAGAGAACCAAGTATTTACTCACAATGGGAAAAAAATTCAACAGTGAACTAACGCAAGAACGTTTCCTTAGCATCAAGCTTGCCCTGTATTTTCCATGTGGGTGGAATGGAAAGAAGTTGAAAATGTAAAAGAGCCATAAGTAGAGACATTGTTTTCTCTTAACTATGGTCTAGAACTTGCTGACTACAGACAGAAATGTTAGTGGAAACTAAAAAATATTAAGAAAATATCCACGAAAACCTTTCAGTGTTTACATCCCAAACAAAATTGTCAAAAACTGATTAAAGTATCATAAGGAAAATTTTCACCACAATAATATTTGTTTTAGGTGAAGCCCTTTTCTTCAAATTTATCATTTAATATTCATTTTCAGTTAGTCTCACTTCATGAAAATTTTTGCCCAACCTTTATGTAAGCTTTCCCATCAGACTCATTTAATGCATCCCTATGGTTTTATTCATTAATCTCTGCCTCTCCTTTGAAACATAATCTGCATTTAATGGTCACTTTATGTAATATGCAACAAGGAAGGACTCTCCTATATGTTCAAAAAAAGGGCGGCATGGAAATTTCTCAACAGATTTATCTTTGTATCAAAATCCCATCCATTCATTACCAACCTGCAGAGTTTTAGGCTCTATTATAACTTTTTGTTTCTCATAGTGACTCTTGGGATTAGAATTCCAAATCATTCTGCCATTTCTCAAGGGATTATCAACATCAGGGACAAGATAAAGGTCATTATAAATTAAAATGAAATATAAATTAAAAAAATATATTTAAATCCCTAACTGCTTAGAGCAGGGGAGTTCTTCAGTTCACACAGCGTATTCAAACATGATTATAGCTCCTAACATTTACCAGGCCTGATCATAAATTCAGAAGGAAACACATTTTCTCATGAGTATAAACATACTGCTGAGCCTCATCTAACACAAAGTGGTTGGACTGCATAATATATAACAAATTATCTCTAAGATACAAATGATTAAAAACTAATACCATTTTTTTGATAAAGAGATGAAATGAATATCTTGAGTAAATGAATGAATGAATGACTATTGAAATATTTGGGTTGTTTGGCTGTGATCCCAGCCTGCATTTCCCTCCCTTTTCCTTTCTTAGCAATTTCCAGACTATCATAAACCCACTAGATCACGAAGAAAAATTATTACCAAATCGAGTGTCAATCCTTCGCTTATGTTTTTTAGTTCAAAGTTTTGACCTGCATTGTACCTATTTGACCAATGTATAGAACTCCTACTATGTCCCAGTGCCTATGTAAGTTGCTGTGGTTGTTTGAAGCTGTATGTACCCCAAAAAGACATCTTCTTAAAGTTAATCCACTCCTGTGGGTGTGGGCCCATCATAAGTAAGACCTTTTGACAAGGCTACTTCAGTTAAAGTGTGGCCACCTCATTCAGTATGGATCTTAATCCTCTTAGTAGAATCCTTTATAAATGGAATGGAGAGAGAGAGAGAGAGAGAGAGAGCACACTCAGAAGCAAGAAGTTGAAAGTAATGAAACCCCGAAGAGAAGGGAGAGACCAGCAGATGCCACCATGTGCCTTGTCCTGTGGCAGAGGAACTTCAGGAAGAAAGCATTGCATTGATGATACCTTAATTTGGACATTTTTTCCTGGCCTCAAAACTGTAAGCTAATAAATTCCTATTGTTCAGGCCAAACCATTTCATGGCACCTGTCTTAAGTGCCCAGGAAACTGAAACTGTCACTAAATTACAAAGGTAAATAAGAATAGTTCTTTTTCTCCTAGAGTTGACATTCTGTGAATTAGACTACTGCAATGTGGCAATTATAATGATTGAGATACGAATTCATGGAATGAAAGTACAGAAAAGGGGTAACTAACCCCTTAGCCCAATAAGCATCACATCATATTGTAAAGCCATTCAATTTTGTCATTTACCACTTAAACTTTATCTCTCCATGCTTTAGCATATGACATACATAAGCTTAACCCATATAATTACTAAATTATCCCAGGCATTATTTTGAGTTCTTATGTGTATTAGTTCAATTAATCCTTCCAACTCCTTAAATTAAGTATGGTTTTTAACTCATTTCACAGATGAGGAAACTAAGGCAAAGGAGGCTAAATTACTTCCTCAAAGTTACAGAGCTAATAAGGGGAAGAATTAAAATTCACACCCAGCTCTCTGAATCCTAAGACACAGATTTCTGACTCCAGATACTCTGCTCCACTGATTTCTAATGGTGGAAAGTACAAGAAAATAGGAGACTTGGTATGAATCTCAGCTGCAGCATTTACTAGCTCTGTGACTTTAGGCAAGATTCCTTATTTCTCAACGTTTCAATGTTTTTTCCAGTATAAAATACAAACAATTAAGTTTTTCCTCTGTGGCAGTTTTAAAATATGAATCCCAAATTCCTTGACGCTGCTTCCACTGAGTGATGGGGTGTATGTTCCTTCTTGCATCCAGGCCCTGTAATTGGCCAATTGAATTCAGTAAAAATGACACCATGCCAGTTTCCAGGCCCAGATATATTTTTTTTTAATTCTTGGGATGGTTTTAATAAAAATAATAGGCATGGACCATTAATGGAGCATAAGGAAATCTGTCACACGTTTTCACTTTTTTTAAAATATCTGATGACTTTATTACTAATGTGGGTTTTTTTTTCTGATATACTTCGTTAGTTATTTTCAAAGATACTTAGATAACATAAATGTTACATAAAAAAATATGGGGGACTCCCACATGCCCCGCTCCCCCCACCCCCTTGCACATTTTCCCACATTAAAACATCCTTCATTGGTGTGGATCATTTGTTACAATTAATGAACACATTTTAGAGCATTATCCCTAAGTGAGGATTATAGTTTACATTGTAGTTTACACTCTCACACAATTTTGTAAGTTATGACAAGATATATAATAGCCTGTATCTGTCATTGAAATGTCATTCAGGACAATTCCCAAGTTCTGAAAATGCCCCCATGTTATACTTATTTTTCCCTCTTCCTCCCCTCAGAACCCCAGTGGCCACTGCCTCCATAATGATAACAGTTCTTCCATTGCTAAAATCACAAGAAATCTATAGTAGAATAACAGTAAGTCTCTCTACTCCATCATTCATTCTCCAATCCTGAGGATTCTGGGATGGTGATGCCCATTCCACCTCTAATTGAGAGAGGGTTTAAATCCCATGAGGCAGATGGATGGGACTATCCTGCTTGCCTTTGCAAACTCTCTCTGTTCCTTGAGAAGTTTGTGGTACATCATAACCTCCTTGTTAGCTGTCCTGGGTGAGTCCAGTGAACTGGAGAGTAGCTGTTGCAATGCTGTTGCAATTCAGGGCCCAACTGGCACATGGAAAGCCCAAAAATTTAAGTCTCTTGGACATACACCTATCAACTTTAGTATAAACTATATATTCAAGTAGAAGGAGCAGAAGAGCCAAGTGTAGGGAAACCACAGGTAAGTCCAAATCTGTCACTGGGGGGGATAAATTCCTAAGTAGGGCCCAATAGCAGGGCACAAAACTCCTTAACTGTCTGCCCTGCCTATAGTGTCAATGTCTCCAGAGCCCCACTATTTGAGGCAACATTTACTTTGGCATTCAATGAGATCCTGCTGAGACGTGCACAAGCATAACTTTTTGAATGAGCTCCCAACTCATTTTGAAGTCTCTTACCCATATAAACTCATCTGTCTTTCCCCTTTCCCCTGTGGTCAAGGTCTTTCTCCAGTTGCATTGCTAGTTGGTGCTTGGTAGCAATCCCTCAGTGCCAGGGAGACTCATCCCCAGTCCAAGCCCCGTCTTTAAGAAACTGTCAGCTTCAACTTCTTGTCTCTTGGAATACAACCTCCACGTTGCGAAGAAGCCAGGTCAAAAGGAGAGACCTTATATAGACTTTCAAGCCACCGTTTCAGTTAAGACCCCAGTATCAACCCCAGACATGTGAATGAGGATATCTTTGAAATGAGTCTGTATCCAGCCACTGTCTGCATGAGACCCCTAGTAAGAATCATTTGTATACAGCCAAACCCAGAAGCATGAAAGATAATTAAAAAATGCCTTTGTTGCTTGCAGCCACTACGTTTAGTATGCGGCAATAGGTAACTTGTTGATATTATTGGGATATATGGGAAAGTTCTTTGTACTGGTAAAGTACTACACAAATGTGAAGAAACATTATTTAAGCTATTTTAGACATGGATGAGCAAGTGACACAGTATAGACTAATACAAAATCACAGAAATCTCAGTGTTCAATACCAGTCAATACCAAGCACCTGTTAGTAAATTTATATTCCTTGAGTGTCTACAAATATATGAAAGCATTTAAAAACTAAATAGCAAATGAAAGGAGATATTTTTTTTAGCATCTAAATTTCTCAGAAATATTGCTTTATTCCCTAAAGCATAGCTCACTTCTTGATAGAAAGTTGGTGCTGACATCAGAATAATTTGGATTTCAATCTTTCCTCCAAAACTCCCTTAGTGCATACAAAACATTTCTGGGGTTCCTATTTGTAAAATGAGGGTAATAATTTCTACCTTGCTGGAATCTTGGGATTTTTATTCCTGCGTATTTTTATTCCTGCGCTTGGAATGTACAAGGGCTTCCGAGTGCTCTCTCTCTCTCTCTCCATTCCACTGGCAGTAATCGACAACTGCCATTATACGTGCCCCTTCTAGGCTTGGTCTCCATTATGAATATGCAGTGAAAGTATTCCAGATACCTGTCATCATAGATCAGAAATATCATGTTGAAATCTTCCAAGTTCAATTCTTATATGTGTAATAAAACAAGCCTGTGCTTATTCTTGAATCATTTCTAACTCTTCTTTATTCACATCACACATCCATCAGCAAATCCTGCTGATTTTGCATTTTTAAAGTAGTCAGGATGGAGGAAGAGAGCATGGATTAGAGTGGACTTACTGGTGCTCTGCTGGGGAACTATTGTGATTAGTAAGGGAAGAAATTGTAGTAATGATGTGGAGAGGGTGGCCACGGTAGCTGCGGATGGTAGGGAGGTGGAAGAAGATATGGTGTGGGCACAAATTCAGGATTTAAAGTTGTCCTGGGTGGTGCTGCAGGGACGGATGCTGGATGTTGTATGTCCTGCCGTGGTCCACTGGGTTGGACTGGGGGAGAGTGTGAACTACAATGTGGACCACTGCCCATGTGGTACAGTGGTGCTCCAGAATGTATTTGCCAGGAGCAGTGGATGTGCCACAGTGATGGAAGAGGTTGTTGATGTGGGAAGGGTGGGGTGGGGGTATATGGGGGCCTCATATTTTTTTAATGTAACATTAAAAGAAAATAAAGAAGAAAAAAATAAATAATAATAATATATTTATTATATATAAATATAATAAATAAAGTACTCTAGATTTGACCCCACACCTGTACCAATCTGGTACCATCATCTCTCACTTGAATTATAGCTCCTAACTGGTCTAAATGATTTACCCTTAATTCTTTTAGTCTATTCACATCAAAAATCAGATTTCCCATGAAGATCATATCCTACTTCTGCTCAAACCCTCCAGTGATCTTTTAGTTCCCGTGATATAAAAAAATCAAAGTCCTGAAAGAGGACAAAGAGAGTCATGATCTCCCCATGCCTGCCTGCCCCTTCACCCACTCAAGGGCTGTTTCACAGAACTCTTCTCCCTGTGGTTCATTCAGCTGAGTCACAGCAGGCTTCCTTTGAGTTCTGGTGCTCCTGCCACCAGACTTTTACACTCAGCGTTCCCCACATGTGGAATTCTCTGTCACTCAACCCAAATGGCCTCACGATTTGCTCCCTTTCTTTCTTCACGTTTCCACTCAAATATCAACTTAGCAGAGTCCTTTCCTAGTAACTTCATGTAAATTAGCACTCCCCTTTACCCTACATTAATCAGCTTCAGGATCCTGCTTTGTATTTCTTCACTGCACCAGTCTCCAATCCAAAAGACATTCTATGCATTTATTTGTTTAATATCTGACTCCCCACCATTGTTCCTACCCCCAGCCATGCGCCTGTGTGCACATGTGCACAGACACACACAAGAATGGAACCCGGAAGAAGGCAGGGGCTTGTTTTTTTGGCTACTAACTCTTCAGTATCTAAAATAGCCTCTGGCAAATTGTAGAATATATATAGTAATGCAAAAGTTTCTTTTCCATAACAATATGAATTGTGCCTGGTGGAGATTAGGTTGATTATTGCCCTGTGTATATTTGACCAGTTTTGCCCATTTTTCCTCTATTAAGCAAATTTATTTCAGCATTCCTGGTAGAAAGTGTTCTTTGAATTACTTTAAACAGTTTATATCTTTGAGCAATAATATCTTACTCATTTCCTCATGAAATATCTTTTAACAATATCCACGTTTTCTGGAAAGGGGCGGATTTGGATTGAGCTTCAAAGAGAATGTGGGATATACTGGAAGACAGGAGGACATGAAACGTGGGGACTTACAAGGGCAAAGATGGCAATAGGGATTTAGGTACAGCAAATCTAATAAAATAATAATTTTCATAAGGATAAATTCATGACCCAAAGAAATATAAAATGAACAGAGTCTACAATTTTATTTAACTCTTTTATTAATGAAACCAGTAAGACATAAAAATCACCTTGAAGACGAACTGGAGTGAGTTACAAAGAGTTAAACTTTCTAGGGGACAAAATTCATTTGTGTCGTCGTCTTGAATAGGAATCTTTTGCATCCCGATGGGTTTCAAGCATCTGCATTTTTATCAGCCCTGCAGAAGTTAATGTCTGTCTCTACAGAGGTGCAAGACCAGTCAGAGACGGTCAAAAGAACACACCCCATAGAATCAGATAATCCCTGAAGGCCCTCTAGGCAGTGTCCATTTCATTGAAATGGCATCCAGAATCTTTTCCAAAAATCTTTGATTTTTCCTGAAAACTCTAAACAGATTATACAAGGTGCAGAAATTTGCATGTTTCTGAGAGCAGTGAGTGTTTGGTTAGATGCAGTGGTAGTCCAGTTAGCTGAAGATGTTATAGCAAGGCAAGGTTGAATTTTATATAACAATTTATAGGAAGTCACTGTTCGTTCTTAAGCAGAGGAGTGACTTGATGAAACAGTGTTTGAAAAGAATCATTTTAGCAGAGGCATGCAGAATGGGACCCGATTGGAGGAGAAGCAAGAAGAGTATGGGAGGCAAGAAAAGTCTTGGGAATGTGCTATAGGAATTCAGACCTGCTTTAGGGCTAGCTCAGACAAATGGTTGGGATAAAATTAGATAGCAAGTACTAGGCTTTGGGATGGTTAATGTAACCCATTGAGTTGACTGGGAGAGACCCAAGATTTCTTGGAATTTTTTATATCATACCTGATTCAGGAGAGATTTTATATTTTTAAAATTGGTACTTGCTAACATTTGACAGTTTATTTTACTGCATTTAGATTACTTTTTGACAGTTGTTAAGTGACTTTTCTTTTCAATTCAAAACATTTCATTCACCTTTTATTTGAGCCTTGGACTTTTGTACAATTTTCTTGCCTAAAATGTTTTCTCGCTAATGTGTTTTCCTCCCCTATCATTTGAGAAAGGCATACATCTCTAAAATAGTCAAGGGTATCTATTTTACCTCTGTAAAAATATTTGTGGTATTCTTTATGATGGATATTATTTAGATGTCAACTCTAGTGTAATTTATTAATATAATTTACTAGTATTTATTTAAATATAACATTGAATACTAATTAAAACTCCTGCCATGCCTTGCAGCAGAGAAATCAACCTCCTCTTTATAATTTTAATTTTCTTTTTAATCAGTAGTTCAATTATATCTTCTTTGTGTGTTTGTGTGTGCATTAGTAGATTTTACCCGGCCTATAAAAATAATAAAAACATGATGAGTAGTCGATAGTAGAAAGCAAAACAAATCATTCAGGTCATTTAAATCCATAGCAACACATGTTTGAAGCGTTGGTGATTTCAGGAAAACCAAATACCAGAGAACACTTTCATGGCATTTGCAGCTAAACAATTGAACTTAAAGCCATGCTTCCAATCTTTGATTTGCTTATGTTTTCTTCATTTACTTGGACTTTGTAGAAATTCAACAGTGATATTTTAAGCAAATGCCCTTTTTGTGGCTTGACATATTCTAAGTAAACATAGGCACTCTAAAAATGCACATCCAAACTTAACCTTTTGAAAATTCAGACTGCACCAAGGACATCATAAATGATTCACCAGTGACAGACATATAAGTAATTTTTATGACCTGCGCCATGAATCGTTCTGTAGTTCTTGATTCAAGTGACTACTTTTCACTATATTGAGCCATGAGTTTCAAAAATAAACCTTCTGCTGATAAGGAGATTTACAGAGAACAAAAAGCCTGAGTCAACTATTTATCTGCGACCAAATTCTATGAACTAAGCTTAGTTCAAGCAAGAGGTTTTCTAAGCAGTGCATTTATTTTAATATGGTACAAGCATTTTGGAGTTTCACTGTGGCTTATGTTCACAGTGCATTGACAGAGAGGAGGGGAAAGGCCTGGAAGTAGCATTTCATGCATTCCAAGAGATAAGAATTGAGCACCTGCTAGAAGCAAATCCCCATGCCAGATGCTCCGGAGACAGGCAGGACTAGCCTGCAAGAAGCTTATATCTATTACAGAGGGAATAAAACAAGTGCATGGATCATTACGACTTGATAAATTATAATATAAGACAGAATCTTATAAATATTATCGGAAGGGTGCAAAAGCAAACTTTTTAAGAAATTCCAAAGACAAAGAAAATACACTGACTTTCTAGGGAATGAGAAAGACTTTATGTCATTTGAATGAACAGTTACCCAAACCTCTGCATTCATAAAAGACTCCTAGGGAGCTTGTTAACATTTATATTTCTGGACCTTCCCTAAGAGATTGTGATATATAAAGTCTGTATTCTAACGAAACCCCAGGTGATTGAGGTAGAAATGGAATAAGGAGCATGCTTTAAGAACATGTGGTTAGAACATAAAGAAATAAATAGGAATGAGAAGGTAAAGATGAAAGGAGAAAGTATTCAGATAAAAAGAATGATAGAATAAATGACAGAGGGGTATGCATTATTATCTGATCTCTGTAGGGGAATTTTGGAATCCTTCTTCCCACCCCAACTAGCCTATTAAAATAACAATGATTTTCTGATGAGCATCTCTAGAATACGGAGACATTTAGAGTTTAGCAATAGAAGAGATTTAATATCACCAGCCCAAAATTATCCCTAAGTTGCCCAGAAATTGATGAAAGAGTATATAAAAGATCAAAAAGTTCTTGAATTGGTGGGTACTCATCTAAAGAGATGCAGGACTCCTGAAGGGAAGACATCCTAGGCAATTCTCAAGGAAAGTCAGCAGATTGATGAGCTCTTTTTTGGAACAACATGCAGTTACTAGTTTTCTGTGGGCCCACTCTTAGTAGCTCTTATTTTGCTGGTGCCAGCCTGACTCATCTTACCCCATATCAGTGAGCAGTACTCATAAACACGGGACAATGACTGTTATAGCCTGGAGAAGGGTATAAAAAGTCACCCACCTTCCACCTGTGTCCAACTGCAAGTGATTGGGCATTTGTAATGTCCTGTATATTGGGCATGAGTCAAAATCCCTCATTTACATTTTATTCCCACTGGAATACCTGCTTTACATATTTTCTGCCTCCACATGATATACTACAATAGAAAAGGAGCCTAGCATACTTATCGGTGCCAGCATATGGCTAAAGCAGCAGAGGCTGGGCCTGAGACGCAAGGGAAAATATGATTGATAAATAGTACATATCTGGCCTCCAGCAAATGAGAATTTTCTAAATGCCGTTACCATAAAATGTTTGCAAAAGACTCAAGCACACTATGGCTAAAGCATGATATACAACAGGAAGTGAGAATCAAGGAATAAATAGTAAGTCAAGGGCAAATTATGAAAGATCTTGAATGTTAGGGCAAGGAAATTTTTCAGCAGACTAAGAGGAATCATTAAATGTGATCCATACTGGGATGAAGAAGTTTGACTGGGCAGCAGTGTGTGGAATATGAAGAAAGTGGCTAAAGGCACAAACACAGGGAAATCTAAATGGCACTACAAATTAAAAATTATTCTTACATAAATCAGCCCCCCAAAGGTTTCCTTGATCTATGGAAGGAAGGCATTTATAGACTTTGTTTCAACTTGTTTCTTAAATATCTTTCATGTAACATCCGAAGAAGAACCCCAGAGACCTTCTTATTGGGGACTCTAGAAGAAAAATACAATTTTAATAAAAATTATTTTAATTATATTAATAATTTAAAAGCTGTGAAATGGAAACTTGAAGAAATACATGTATATTTGTTTATTTTCCTTCTTGCCATATATTTCCGTCACCCACATTTTAAGAAGACATTTTTTCAATACCAAAGCTCCTTCCTATAATACTCACTATTTCTGAAAAATAGTCCTCAAAATGGAAATAGTTTGTTTTCATCAAATCTGACAGAATTAAGTTAAAGGAGGCCAGAGCATTCCTTGAACATGGCTAGATAAGTGAAGAGGAGACCCTCAAGATCTTCTTCTTTAACTTTCCTTACTAAATATTTCATTTTACTGCCCTTGTCATCCTACCTTCTTACTTTACCTCTTATCAAAACCACAGGTTATGGACAATAAACTTCCTCTAACTCCATTTATTCCACAGAGTCTTTCCTGTAGAGATGAGAGCATACCCTATTCTCAATAGTGACCTCAAAATATTTACTATGTGTGTTCCTATATTTTCTCAGGTTATTCTGTTTTATGCCTAATTGTTATTTGTCCAATCAGTAAAAGTTCTCCTAAGCTAAGAACTATGCTTAATATTATTTTAATGTCAGCATAGCATCTAATGTAGATTTAAGCACATTGTGGGCGGTCAAGAAAAATTCACTTCATAATCTCCATAGTGTTTGATAGCATAATCCTTTAACATTCAGTAAAGATTATCAAAAATAGTTGTGGCACGGAGGCCAAATGATTTTATAAGTGCACTCATCTCCATTTCATATTATAAAAGCAAGGGAAAAAAGCTTAACATAATTTTCTCAATCTAATCCATGATCTTGTAAGTAATTTCAAAACCATAAATGACATGATTTTCTTAGATGGATTTACATTTTGTGGCAATAAGGGAAATACTACAAATGGTTTTTATACAAAGATAATTTGAGAAAGCTGCACATACACACAGTCAAGTACATGTGAAGTTGATAGACTACTAAATGAAACCAGTGCTTCAGCATCACAAATTCTCCATTAATAACAAACAAAAGTCTCTTTAAAGAAACCACATAGACACTTACTTTTCCAAAAATTATGCCTCTTAGCAAGTTCAATTCTTTCAACTAAAATTTCTTTCTCCCTTGTGTATTTTGCAACCTTTTGGCAGCTTTATTGTTGAAAAGCCAAGGTACATTCATAATTGCACCATGTAACATGCATTTATCATCGGCAGAGTTTCTGTACTATAAACGAATTACTGTAATAGATGTGTCATAAAACAGCATCTTATTATCCTCCTCCTCTTCTACTTTCTCCACCAAGTGGGTCAAAGTCGATAACAAGTGTTACTCTAAAGCGATTATTTTCAAACAAATTAAAGGAATGGAGTGAGTTTTAAAGTTTTAGCTTTACAATACTTTAATATGATCAACACTTTTTATTCTAGCTGTACCTCTAAATCCCTAATACACTTCCTGATTGTCTTGTTTGCTACTACTGGAAAGCCACTGGTTTCTATACTGGCAATTGGGGTGTCCTCAATCAACAAAATAGGATGGAGAACTTGTTATATTTGAAGTTGCTGTCAAGAAATGGAAAAAAGATTCCATGTTCACCCTTAGAGAATTTATCTCTAGTTGAGAGATAAAACATGTTGATACAAAATAACAAAGAAATGTGAAATGGATGGTATAGTCAGTAATGACTATATCCACTAAAAAGATTATCTGCCCAGCAGAGAGAGTTCAAATTTCTTAAAATATGTAGCTATGCATAAATCAATGTCTATTGTAGATTATAAAATTTCCAGTTGATTTTATTCAGGTGCATTTTAAGACACTAAGAGGAAAAATCGTGCACTCCACCACCGTTCAAAAAGCTTTGGCAAGATAGAGCAAAAACCTTTTCTGGCTATCTGGTATGTGGGTAGCTACCATTTCTGTTTCTGAGGTAGATAGAGTGGAGTGATCAGAAAAATAGAAGTGTTGGGTACAGTTACTATGCTCTTTTAGCTCCTTTCAGGAGCCTACAAAGCCATCAGTACATAAATCTGGAAGCATGAAGAAGTTTCCACAAAACAAGTCCCATATGAAGATAGCCTAAACATTGGATCTACACATCTAACCTAGTGAAAACTACTGGTAGATATCAGATCTGCTGATACGATGAAGTCTGGGAAAAATTCAGTCCCATATGATGATACACTTGGGGGTAGATATGGCATGCTACTCCTGTATGAGGAGAAACTGTTACTGGATGACAGGATCAGGATCACCAAATTCTCACATGACGAAATTTAACAAGGTCAAAGTATTAACACTTTGGCTTGGGTAGAAAGTTAAGTATTTAATTGAGGAGATTTGGAGTAATATTAGGCAAGCTTTGGACCTTAACTCTAAGAGCTATGTGGATCAAGTTGATCTTTATAACGAAACTGTGACTATTCAGGCATTACTAGTGTATAGTATCTGGGGTATGGCAGTTGATATTTGACTCAATTCTTGCAATTTGACCAATCTGTTTAATGTCTGTATTGCAAAATCAAATCTCTCAAGTGATGACAAATATCATGGTCAATAAGGTAATTGTCCACAGTCAAAGCAAATGAGACTCAGGCAAAGCATTTACCTTTACTCCTGTCATCCAAAGAATTGAGAATAACTAGGAGTTTAACACACAGGACCTCATTTTAAAATGAATTTGTGACCGAACAACCAGATACTCATATATCATCTCTAATATTAGAGCTCCTGAATCTTGTTCCTAACCAGAAAAGGCAACATGATCTTTTTCAGTTTCATTTATCCAAAGTTGAGTTTTGAGTCATTTTGGACTCAAGAGAACACTCATTTTCTGTGTATCCAAATATCTACTGAATCTTATTTGACAGTTCTAAAAACTAATGTCAATTTCTATTGAACCAAAAGTAAAATTATACTTCAGTCTAAGTCTCTCTCCTATATTACCACATATACTTATATGCAAGAAGATGAGAACTTTCAAACTAATAAATGAGTCTAAATGATTAGAAAACCATTTTATCCTGTAACACAGGTCTATAATTTTTTTTTGCATGTGAAAATATGCTTGGTTAAACATTTTACCTACTCTCAATTTTTCTCATTGCTATGCTTCCCCATCCAAAACACACAGAGACAGATACATTTAAATGCACATTTAAAAAAAAAAACCTATCTAGCTTTTTCTCTTTATAGGCAATTTGACCAGGATTGAAATTAATGTTTACTTTGGAACTTGTGTTTATTACCTGAAATTTTCCACTTTCCACTCAGTTATTTTCATTCAAATACCACTGGAAAATAGCGGGGTCCTCCAAGCACTAGAATAACTTCTGCATATTAAAAATATTCATATTGTACTTATACTGTCTGGAGTTGTTTAGACACCTGTTGCATCTTTATACATTTTCTCTCTGCTGAAGCCCAGTACTGTCTTAAATATAACAAGCCTTCTTTCCAATCCCATTTGTGTGCTAAATTTTGATGTGTGTCTACCAGGGAATGTTGAATATAAACCATTCCTATTATGATTTACCTTTGGGATTTCCACATACACCTTTGCTCGTTAAGCAGTTTCCTCCTTTACTGTCTCCTGCAGGCAGTTGTTGGAGTTTCTTAGGTAGACCTGAATTTGTCATACATATCTTGGTGAAGTTAGTCATCTTGGGAATTCTGATAACTTAATAACAAGCTTACTAATTTGAAAGGTCTTACTCTACAGAAAATTTTTCTTTCTGCATGAAATGAGTTCAATTTTAAATTTGTGAAGACAATTATATATAGTGTGAAAGACGGAGAAAGAAAACTAGCAAAAGTAGGAAAGAGGGATTAGTTTGTGTGTATGTCAGGTATGTTTCAAAAGTTCCAGAGTATTTCTCGCCCTTTTTACTGAAAAACTGAATTATTTTGCATTCTGAAATCTCTAATTAGCTAGATATTTTAGAAAAGGAAAGCAAATTTTAACAACCAAAGAGCAGTCAGAACTAAAGGACTGATGAATAAGCAAGACTTTACAAAGACTCAAGAGTACAGCCACGCAATTGCAATGCACCTGGATGCCCTTTGGGCCTTGTTTGACAATCCCAGGAATACATGTCACTTTCTATTATACACAGTGATCTAGAAACAGCACAAAACTTACACTATTCTTTTTGCAATGTCGAGTGAAAATAAAGTGTTGCTGAAAACAGGGACTCAGTACTCAGCTGGCAGCTCACATGAGAAAGAGAAGGGAGAGTAAAGTAAGAGAAATTGTGAAGAACTGAAAAAGGAAAAATATTTCAGGTGATAGTAGTTTATAGTCATAGTTTGTAGCAAATTTATCTCCCTTCTGTAACAATTTTAACACGTGCAACAGGAAGAAACTGCTCTCCGTTTAGGAGAGCAAAGGTGCAGTTAGTTCATGGAAAGTCCTTACAATATGCTCCTCCTATATTTGAAGACAAAATAAAAATTGATAAATTGTTCTTGCTGATAATAGATACAGATAGATTCATACTCATCAGGACTGTAGAGAAAAACATTTAAAACAAAGTTAGTGAAAAGAAAATGTCAGTGTCAGAATACTTGGAAAACGAGGAATCTACTTGAAGGGTACTGATCTTTTCAGCTTTCTGTACCAGCAGTCACATGTTCAATAAAATCAGTTGTACAAACTCCTTGTTTGCTTTTCATTATTAAGCAAATCGAGAATACATTTTTGCCTTCTATATTTGTTGAGAAATGTCAAACCATCGTAAAACATCTTAGAGAAAGGGTACTTTCTTTAACAGTTCTGTAACCAGTGCTTAGTTACTTAATGCTCATTTTGGCCCCTCTAGAACAGAATTTTAGTTTTGCTTTGTTAATTTTTTAATATTAGAGAAGTTGTGAGCTTACAAAACCATCATGCATAATGTGCAGAATTCCCATACATTACTCCTCCACCAATGCCTTGCATTGTGGAACATTTGTTACAGATGATGAAAGAATATCCAAATACTGCTATTAACTATGGTCTATAGCTTTCATTTGGAATATTTTTTCAATGCACCCCCTATTATTAACACCATGTATTAGTATTGCACTTTGTTATAGTTCATGAGATAGTGCTCTCCTATTTGTACTGTTAACAACAGTCCATCATCTAACACACGGTTCACTGTGTTACACAGTGGGACAGGGGTTTTACTGCCGGCTGCATACTAAAATTATCTGGGGCCTTTGCAAAATGTTGATGCCTGAGCCCCATACCAGAGATTCTTCTTCAATTGATTTGGAGTGTGATCCAGTCATCAGTAGTTTTGGAAGCTCTGCAGGTCAATCTGGTGTAAAATTAGGGCACTTAACCACTGCACCTAGCCAATCGTTCTTCAGTCGTGCCTCGATGATTTGCCTCCTGTAGAATCACCTACAAATCCTTGTTAAAAACGCAGGTGGCTGCTTTCCACCCACTACCTACTGAAATAGAATCTCTGAGGTTGGGAGCTAGAAATTGCTTTGTAACAATCCCCCCATGATTCTTAAAGAGAATCCCTGCTGCCATGCCTGTGTAAAGGAATTAATTGGACAGAATATTCAGGGAGTGACTTTACCCATGCTCCACTCCCCCAGTTCATATCCTGCAAAGTCATTTTCTGGATGATATGGTTATCCTACAGCATAATTATTACTTGGATAGTGAAATATTAAGAAGTAGACTGTTACGGTATGTGTGTGCACATATAATGTAAACACTGACTACATTCTCTAATAGGTGTATTTTCTTTATTTTTTTTAATTTTCTTTTTCAGTTCTAATAGGTGTATTTTTTTTTTTTTCTGGTATGGAAGTCCTTTCATCTCTTACCCTTGTGCTCATGAGAGAAGAGACCTTCCTACAGCTGTTTACAGTATCATGGGCAATGCTCAAATGGGTAGCTATGCAGAGTCAAGTTTTAACGTTCTCAGAATAATCCTTAGGAAGAGAAAAACCCAGAAACATTGAAAAAATAAATTTGAGTAATATTTATGAGCCATGGTTATACATATTTTTATATTCCTGTTGTTCTTGAAATTCAGGAAGCCTGACAATGTGTTAAATGTAGAAAACCTATTAAAAATTAATCAGAAATGAAATGCATTTCAGGTCAAATCACTTTGCCAAAGAGCAGACCATTTCATTTATTCTAAAGGCATATAATTAGAAGACCAAAATGGTATTTTTTTCTTTATACAATATAGCATAAATATATACTTTTTATTTTAGCTTTGACATGTCTATAGTTTTGAAAAAGTCCATGTCAAAAAAGAAAGTGACTTTTTTTCCCCCTCTTTTCATGGATTCTCAATTGAAAACAGAAGTATAATTACTAAAAAAAACAAAACCAGAAGGTATTATTTATCTTGGCATTATCTGCACATTTCAGAAAAATTAAGGCAGTGAAGAATTATATATTACTGAATAAAATTGTATTATCAGAGGCAAAATTCAAATTTTCTCTGCTTAAAATACAGAAGGCAAATTTTCTCATTTAGAAAAATCCATTTTGATAATGCTTGGATTTCAAATCTCATGTTGAACACATACTGATTTGATTTTTACTGAATAATTTTAAAAACATAGAAAACATTAGTAAACTAGCACAAAGTTACTTATTTGGTAAAAGCTTTAATGAAGTTGTATTTACTAAAAGAATAGTTCCCTTTTCATTCTTAGGTCCTAAGATATTAGAAAGGAGCAAATAAACAGTGCTTCCATTTGGCAAACGTAAATGTTTGTTCATTTCAGGAATGGCTTTAGGAAAATAGATCTTGTTACTGAATGAACTCAAGACCATTAGGAATAGTCCATATAATCTTTTCAAAAGAATATATGATGAATTTAGTGGTGTTCAGAAAGCCAATTATAAAAATCTCAAGGTAGAATTTCTTGTCTTGCCTCAAATACGACAATTCATAAGCTTCAACTAAGTTTTAGCTTTGTAGTTCTAATCTGTTTTCAAAAATTTTCAAAATGTAAAGGGACTAAAATACGGCAAAGAAAAAGAGTAAACATATTCATTTTAGACTGCACAAGTAGCAAAAAAAGATATGACTGCTATTATACAATATTTAAAAATGTAAAAGTATAGCATTTGAGGAGAATGTATTTGAAAAATGTTTCTTACTTGAGAAATGACAGATAAAAAGCCTATTTTAAATGAAATTGAATAACAAAAATTAATAATTGATGTTCTCACCCAGTAGGTCATAAACTGTGTGAAGTTAGGAACAGAATTGTATACAAGAGCAAGCACAATCCTGTGAGTTTAGAAGGGGTTAAAAGGATAACTAAAATGATTAACTTAAAAAATAAATGCACTGCACTTTCAAGGCAGTTCTTAATGCCATTGCAATATTTGTTACAAAACGTTTCACTCTTTCACTAACTTACATGACATTAGAATAAAAATGTCTGCGATTAGAAGCGAAGAGACCTGTGCAGAGCCAGGTTAAACCAGCTATTTTAGACTGTACCTACACACAGCAATCCCATTGAAAATGTAACTGCTGGTAAATTAAGCAGCTGCAATCTCTGATCTCGTTGCCAATCAAAAAATTTCCTCCACATGCAGAAACAGAGGTTTAACTTTATATTTGTGATCCGCTGGTGAAAAGCTTTGCAATCCATCCTCTTCCCTTATTTTTACATGGCTCATTTCCTGGAGTACCTGTGAATTACTGTTATGGCTTAAAAGACACTAAGCAACAATAAATGTAAAACATTTCAATGAAAACTTTTATAGGGTGTATAATGTAACCTTGTTAAGAAATGACTGGTAAACCAGAATGAATTAATTAACACTTCTTTCAAAGACAATGAGAAAGTAAGCTAAGAATCTGTTCAATTTCTCTTACATAACTATCTGTAATCATTATGTTCCATACATGCTAAAAACAGATTAATGAACAATTTGAACCACATAGGTTTGGGTTTTCAGGATTTTAAAAGCCAACTAATACTATTAATAAGTTATGTGAAGTGAGAAGAGTTACTCAATACCACTTAGCCTTAATTACCTCATCAGTTAAATGGAACTATGCCTTTTCACAGGGTTATTAAATGATATGTATATATATATATATATATATATATATATATATATATAAGTGCCTAGCATTTAGGAGACACTCAATTAATGTTTGCTTTTTTCCCTATATCATAACTAACTTAAAATTGCACAGGGCAAAAATATGATTTGGAACAAAACAGGATCAGTATTTTTTTTCTTTTTCCTTAGCACATTACAATAAAAACTAGGAATGTCCAAAAAATAAACATTTGTCCTTAAAGTACTAATTATTCAAAATCAAAGCCCCTAAAGTGCTATGTTTTGAAAATCTGTATAAAATTATACTGCTTATCATCTTTTCATTTATTCATTCTACAATTATGGCATATCTACTCTGTGCAAGGTATAATACTGGTTGCTAAAAATAGATGGATAATACATATGTAGAATAGTTATGAGTATAAATACAAATGATTAAACTGGCCAGAAAAAATAACAAAAGCATTTTTTAAAGTTCAAGTAAACAAACAAAAACACAATAAAAATTGTTAATGCCTTATGACTAATAAATAGTAGAAAGATATTTCATGTTCAAACTAATTGAAAATATAAGTAATTCAATCTAGTAGATAATTGTTAGTAGAAAGTTTCCTATTTGCTTGAATGATACTAACTGGAACATACAACCTCTTTAGAGTAAGGAACCCATATAATTTCACCTTTTGATATGAGTTTCCAGTTTTAATGAACTACATAGTGGATATAAGAATATAATAGCTTGAAAGATGAGTCAAAATAAGAAGCTATATTTGTAAAGTAAGGCCAATATGTAAAAAGTTTTTCAAAAAAAATGCATGTAATAACATATAAATAATATATTTAAAATTAGAGCAATCTTCTTACCAATGGTTTCTTTTAATATTTAAAACACTTTTTAAACTTTCCTTATCTATACTCTCAAATAAAATTCCATAAAATTAAGTTGAAAAATAAGAGCTACTGGAATATATGTGTTAGACTACTCTTCAATCTATTCCACATTAAACAAAATATTCCCTTGTTAAAAACAATACAACTTCCTTATTAATTTAAAGTAATTGATCAGAAGGCTACTTCTATATAATTGAAGTTAGAATTCTAAACTATTTTACAAGAGCATTTTAGTACTCAACTGTGTATATACTAATTTAAACAAATTATTGCCTAGGATAAGTATTGTTGAACTGCCTTAAAGAATAAATGATTTTAAAATGATCACATTGTGAATATACAAACGTATGTTAAAACAGTTTTAGAAAACTTGAACTGCTTTTTCATAAGAAGGTTAAACACTCTTCCTGCAACTTACTGATACTGCAAAATTGCTTTTTTCAAAGGTAAATTCTATTCCAATTTATATTCCAATTATTATAGTTTAAACAAGTCTTATTATACTTTCAAATTATTAAATATTTCCATAAAACACTATTAAGTGCTGTGAAATCAAACAATGAAACTTATACTGAAGTGCCTTAAAATATTGAGAACTAGTGTACAAAAAAATTATATATTATCTATACCTAAAATTTATTTACTTCCTTGTCTATAGCATGTAATTATGTTTCTTGTTTCCCTTGTCATTCTGATTGGTTCATTATTTCTTGGTTTGTTGCATTCCTTCTGGCCTTATTCATTTCTGCTTTCCTTGTTGCTCACAAAGTACCTTATAAAATAAAAAGTGCTCAATAAATATTTGCTTAATTAATTTGAATTCTGTCAAGATGTAATATAACTTACAGCATCAAATAATAGCATTTCAGCTACGCGTTCTGTCTTCATTTACCACAGAGCTGCCATACAAAGTACGAGAAATGGGTTTGTTTATAATGGGAATTTTATTTAGGGTAAAAGCTTACAGTTCTGAGGCCATGAAATATCCAAATCAAAGCACACCCTGATAACAGGAAAAATAGGTATGGAAATCTTAATTCCTCGTCATATGAGCTTTTACTACTTTGCTACTAGGTATATTTGCTGACCTCTTGGGAGTATTGAAGAGAATAAATGACGATTTTGTTCTCTGACATCTTAGAAAAGAGTTCTTAAAAATATTAATAGTCAATAGATTTTAATTAAATATATTATTGAAAACTTCCTCAGGAATCCCTTTACTGTGTCTAACCCACTACTAAAGTTGCATAAAAATTGTATTTCACAACTTAATCTGCATAGATTTATAAGCTTTTTGCCACCAGTATTACAGATTATTACTATCACTGATTCAGATGGACCCTATTTTATTGTGGTCTGACCATCTGTTACCACAGATAGAGTATATCAGAGAAATTTGCACTTGGAGTAAAGCAAATTATCACTATATTAAGGTTATATTTAAACAATGTTATACAGAAGGAAAAGGTAAAGTATAATCAATGAATTATATTCTTTGTTCCAGTTTGGATACCGATGATGACCAAAGTAAATGCTAATGAACATTTTCATCCAGTTGTTTGCATCATTAAAATTAGAAATACAGACTTTAAAAAATAATGTAATTACTGTAGATATATTTAAACATATATTTCAAAGCTATTTCTGATATTTGGAAAATCTCCAACTAATACGTGGGATAGAGATATTTTAAATATGTCTTTGAATTTCAGTTATAGGATGGCTGTATTGAGAGATGCAGGTTATTGTATTTGTTCCCAAAATAGCAACTGTGTGTTTTAGATAGTTCATGTTGCTCCTCTGAGCTTCAACTTCCTCATCAAAATATTGCAGCTAATAAAATTTACTACATTTTTGTGAGGAATCAAATAAAACACCAGGTATAAAAATTATTTGAAAATGAAATGTATTTTATAAATACATAATATCCCCTTAATAACTTTGTAGGCTATCACAATTATATTTATAATTTCACTACCACAAAAAAATCTCATTTCTATGATATAATTATACTAGAAATAATATAAGCCAAAGTGAGTTTAAGTTCCAGCTAAAATCCATGTTATTGAAACTTAAGAACAGATCTACCATTATAGATATTAGTCTTAGAAGTTGAGAATGTATATTTTAAAAACGTTAGAGATCATAAGAAAATTTAAGGGAACGAGTCACTGTGTAAAAATGGGGGGGAAAGTTTTATTTACAAGTTAACTAGAGATGTTTATTATCCAGAGTAGTAACTAATTTAGTCCTTTCTAATTGAAAACAAGTTTTAACTGTTGTACGTATATTGAAATGGTAAATTATTAAGCCTATATTTTGTATACTTTCAATTTGTGATTTCATGCATTTGATCTGAAAACAGACAAAGAAGAGAAAAAAGATAAAAACTCTATGTAAAAAATATAATTTTATAACTATATTTTACAGAGTATTCCAAGAGATATCATTGGTTATGTTATAATTTTGAAAATATTACTTATTTCAACAACTAAAAACATTAAAGCCTGATATAATTTTCAACATTGGAAGGGATGAATTATTGAAAAATATGTAGAACAAAAATGCCATCTCAATGCCATTCATAACAGCTATACTCTAGAACAACTATTACATGAGGTATTGAACATTGTACATTATTATACACTTATAATTTGACATTGTAGCTAAACCAGGATTTCAAGGCCACTAAAATACTGAAAGAAGAGATAAGATTATTAACAGTGGGGAGGAAAAAAGAAGTAAAAAACCCTTCTAAATCAAAGCTGTAATTGGTGATTTCACTCAAAAGAATGCCACAAATACTAAGAAATTTCCATAATTAATAACAGAGAACAAGACATCTACCTCTAATTCTCATCTTTTCCATTACTTGAATCTAATAATGATGTAGTACATGTTTGTGACTTGCATGGCAGTATGAAATGTGTTACTGTTATGTCTCAGAACTTAATCCTTAAAGATTTCACAAATGGGATGTGTAGTAATTGGATAAGTAGAGTGACTTTTAGGTTTTTACTAAGCATTACCATGCCCTGTTAACACCACTCGGAGCACTTAAAATTCCTGTGTTTTAAATCAGTGAAGTGCTGAAACATTCAGGTATTGATAATGGATATTAATTGCTAAAATGATAAAATTCACTTTTTGGTGGTATTTGTTATATGGATTGGGGAATTGCTCCTCTTTCTTACAAACTTGTAATAAATCTGTGGCTCCAGTTTCTAGAATATCTAGTTGATTTTTCAGTATTCAGTGCCTTTTAGAGTTAGAATATATATATGTTTCAATGGTTTGCAAGGAGCTTTGTAGGAGTGGAAAAACCCATGAAAATAGGAAGTGGCCCACAAACATTTGGCTTATGTATATTAGCGGCATTGGTAATTTGCAATAGTAAACTTAAAATAAGCTAATTTTAGAACATCTAAGCAAGGTTTGGAAAGCTAGCCTACTATGTGAGAATACCACTTCAAAATCAAGAGCTGTCAAAATCAAAAGAAAAGTTTTGCATGAAAACACAAGGAAAATCACTTTTCATCCTAATGGATGGCACGACTGGCATAAAAGGTCATTAAATACTAATAGACCCACTTGAGGTATGGTTGCTTAATGGAGGATTCGAGTATTATAGACGCAGAGACCAACAGAGAGGGAGAGTTTTTAAACTCTCTGGATCATGCAACATGAGATGGGAAACAAACAAGATGGGAAATAAACACTTCCTCAGCACTGATAATTATAAGCTTACAGAATTGTTTTATCTGATAAGAAGTTTGATCAAAGTGATGACAGAATCCATATTTAGGATACAAGGCTGCCACTTAAGAGAATTACCAGAGTGATTAGTTTATATGTAAATTTAGCTTGACTTCATCTTTATGTGGTAGATTAGAACATTTTTCAGGAAGTAGATGAAAAATCCATAACAAGAGAAATTTAGTCAGTGTTGAGATAAATTATTTTAACCCTTTTCAAAGTTTGCATAAGTTTATAAAAGACATAAATTTTCTTTGATCCGAAGAGGTTCTTTACACATGTGCAGTGTACAACATACTATATACATATGGGGATTGCCTATGTACATATCCATATGCATTCACTATCGCTATGCCCTTTTAAATTTATACACAGCTTTAAATAAACAAAAATGAGTTAGCAACACAGTTATCATTGTCAGACAACCCAAGTGCTGAAATCAGTGACATTATCACTTAAAGCATTATTTTACCTCTTATATTGCCCAGGGATGAGAATAAAATTCCCGTTTAAAATTTTTTTTTTCGCAACACTGATCATCATAGAATAATCTTTGTGCTTTTACGTATTGCCCATCCTAGATGTAACATATATTAACATACAACATGGACAGTTTTAATAAGCATGCTGAAACAAGGCCGGACCATACAACCATGCACAAAAATTTTGAATATGTTTTTCCCAAATTGACTATAACATCAACATGCATCGCTATATTTGGTCCTGTATAGCGAGTAATGTACACTTGAAGCAATCACGGCTAGTTTCACTTGCCAGAGTTTCTTTAGAGAAGTATGCCCAGTAGAACAACGAAACAGAATGAATGAAACAAAAAAAGTCCCCCAGACAAAACAAAACAAAAATTCCTCCCACACGTTAGCACTTTGAAAATCTGGCCATTTTTCAAGCAGCACTTTTTCCTCATTTCACAAAATGCAGGTCTTCTCACTAATTCGATGTTGAAGTGTTTACGATACACACACTAGTGTCTCAGAGCTTTTCCCAGCCATTGGAAAAGCTCCTCTTGATAAAGCATTTTCCAGTGTACATTGGCTTCAACAGTTTCCACAGCTCGTGAGAAAGAGGCAGCAGCTACCCCATCATAGTTCTTCATGAAGTTCTTTAGCTGGAAATAGAATTATTTTTAAATGGTAAATTTTCATGTCTTAAAATGAACTCATGCTACTATAAACACTGGTGTACAAATATCTGTTCAAGTCTCTGCTTTCATGTCTTCTAGGTATATACCTAGAAGTGGAATAGCCAGGTCATATTGCAATTCTATGCTTAACTTTCTGGGGAACCACCACACTTTTTCACAGCAGCTGTACCATATTACATTGCTACCAGCAATGAATGAATGTTCCTATTCCGCCCCATTCAGTGCCTGTTCTTTTTCTTTTTCTTTTTTTAATAGTAGTCCATCTAGTGGATGTGAAATGGTATCTCATTGAAAAAGGTTTTGATTTGCATTTCCCCACTGGCTAATGATATTGAGCATTTTTATATGTGCTTTTTGGTCATTTGTAAATCTTTGGATAAATGTCTACTCAAGTCTTTTGCTCATTTTTAATTGGATTGTACTTTTGTTACTAAGTTGTAGGATTTTAAAAAATAAATTTTGGATATTAAACCCTTATCAGATATGTGGTTCCATTATTCACAACTGCCAAAAGATAGAAGCAACCCAAGCATCCATCAACAGATGAATGGATAACAAAATGTGATATATACACACAACAGAATATTATTCAGCCAAGAAAAAGAATCAAGTTCTGATACTTGCAACAACATGGAGGAACCTTGAAGACATCATATTGAATGAAATAAGGCAGACACAAAAGGAAAAATATTGTATGATTTCACTGATCTGGAATAATTGGAATAAGCAAATTCATAGGCTTAGAAACTAGAATATAGGTTACCATAGGCCAGGGCCAGGTAGGGAATGGGGAGTTGATTCTTTCTTAGTGCAGAGTTTCTATTTGGGGCTATGGAAAAGTGTTGGTAATGTATATAGTGGTTATGAAAACACCACAATGAGAATGTAATTAACACCACTTAATGAGACTAAAATGGGAAATTTTAGGTAGTACATGTGTTTCTAGAACAAAAATTAAAACAAAATGTTAAAAACAAGGCAGTATATGAAACTATTTGGGGTAAAGTTGCACAATAACTACAGAAGTTTCCTTTAATATTGAGGTGCAAACTTGACAATGATTTTCAGTATGATAATAGATTGTTTCAACTAGGTATGATGTAATTGTTTTGAGAACTGAAAAGGAAAAAATAGTGGGCATTACA
Organism: Dasypus novemcinctus; assembly: GCF_030445035.2. Taxonomy (NCBI): domain Eukaryota; kingdom Metazoa; phylum Chordata; class Mammalia; order Cingulata; family Dasypodidae; genus Dasypus; species Dasypus novemcinctus. The sequence goes on along the minus strand of NC_080684.1, from coordinate 54,812,049 downwards.
GTTTAGACAGCTCAAAATTCGGTTTGTAGTTTCATGGATAAGTATTAAAACAAACATATTTGTCTCTTCACAATATGTTGATGGGATTGTGGCGAAGACTAGTTCTAATTACAAGGCATATCCAATGTGAAAAATAATGTTTGAAATTGAATATCATAATTATTAACTTCCTCTTCTTCAAATAAGTGGTATGAAGGCTTGACACTGACTTTGATGGGAAAGGATTAGCAAAGTTATTAGGTAATGGAAAAAAGTAATGATTCTATGAAAACTGAATGATTAATGACATTACAATCAGCTGAACAGAATTAGAATAAAAAGGACAGAGAAATGTGGTCTCATTTAGCTAGAGGACTTGAGCATTTAATTTTAAAAAACGTATAATTTTCAAAATATTTTGCCATCATTTTTATTAACATATAATTTTCTTTAGAGAGTTGACCTACTCTAGGAAGACTCAAAGATTTTACTTGAAGATTAAGACTAGCAGTTTTCTTTCTGTTTGATTTGTTTTAAGAAACTGGCAACTAACCAACAACTGCAATGCTAATAGACAAATGTGAAAAATCAACTTGTATCACAGAAACATGATGCGGCATAATTAGTGTGGGGTGTGATTCATCACACGGTGGGCGCCACATGGAAGCTACGCTAGGACTTAAAGGCAGAAAATGTAGTGCATCAAGATCGGCTCAGGGGCAGGGAGAAGAAAGGAGGGGGGATTTAAAATGCAGTTAATTATACCTTTCTGAATTAATTTAGAAATTGGTTCATGGATAACTTGGCTTGTTTATGACAGTTCCTTTGCTTATGTGGTGCTGATGGATTTTCTCATCTGCAAAGTTTATCCTCAAATTTTCTACAAGCCCCTGTGCCCTGCAGGATTAGCAATGGATAAACATATTTCAGAACTATATCCTTTACAATAGTTCCAAATCACTAGGCTTTTATAATAAACATGTAAAATATACCATGTATAATAATCTGTGCTATCCTTAAAACTGATTTGATATTTGACTAAATTTACACATATTAAGGAGAAAAGATGAAGGGAAGGGATTAGAATTTACTGGATATCTCCAATATTCCAGGCACTGTACCACAGGCATACATATAAAATTTTTCCAGGACAGCATAGTGAAAGTACATGAATTGCATTTTGAAAATTTAGCTGTTTAACACAACGATAAATTTTTATTTACATAGTTATGTTAGGACTCATTCAGTCTTTATCCCTAAAACAACAAATATGTTCTGAATTATGTGCTTTGATTTATTGCAAAAATTATGATATAGCAAGTGGCATTGTTTATATAATATATGCCAATCAAGAGAAAAATCACATCCATTTCTTTTAAAGTATGTTTTGCATTATTACCTTTTTCTTAGGCAGTGACTGAATTAGCCAGATTGGCAACTTGTTAACTTTGATTTTGTGAAGCATCGTTTTGGCCTTTTTAGGAGATAGCAAGCCAAAATGAATAAATAAGGTAAAACTTTAAGTCTTCTTTACAGGCAAACTATGGGTTTGAATATGAATGCGTTATTAACACAAGGGTAGTAGGTCAGATCATCCTGGAAGAGAACTCTCAATACACAAAGTTACTAGCAGGTCCTTAGGGATTCATTTCTTAAATCACTATTTAAATGCACTAAATACTTCCCTTCTGAGCTCAGAGAGCCTGAGTGTGACTCATTAGCATCTTAAGAGTAGCTTATTCATCGGAACACATCTGGTCCACTTTCCATATTCGGCATAAATTGCTCCTATTGGCCTTATTTCTCCCAGCTCTTAGGGCTAGTGTGGTCAGCCGCCTAGCAGGTCCTACTCATGACCACGTCCCACAGGCCCAGACTTCCTTTTTGATAGAAGGCATATGCACTGCAGTTTGCTTCTTTCTCCAGCAACTTGGTAGCTTTTCAACTGTCTTCAGTTTTGTAATTGTATTTTACAAGAATTTATGCCATTTTATGCTTTTTATTGAAAAACACTGCAAGTCCATATTTAGTAAGAGGTCAGGGTTGTTTGTGCTCACTATTCTTAGCATAAAACTTCCATGTATCTGTGTTAATTTCTCTATTAAGGAAGTTTTTGAATTTTAAACAACAGTTCTTATTTTAGGACACCCTAGACCCAAACATCTCATAATAAATTTTATTATTTTTCTAGTAAGTTGCAAAACATATCCTTACTGACTATATAAATGAATAGAATCAGCTACTGCCCTATTTTGAGGTATATAGTTTCAGCGTTTAAACTGTAAACGGGATGTCTGTGACGCACAGGATCTCTGTTCTTCTACCAAAGTGTTGTATAGTAGGTTTAAGAGGAAGGAAAAACAATGGTGAAGAGCACTGCTTAATGGACATTATTATGGAAAAGAATGACAAGAGCTGCTGAGGTTCTGTAAGGCTATACTTATTACTTTAAAATGAAGGAAATGATGGACCTGTTCCATGGAGAAGCACTGTTTAAATTTCTAGAAGCCATGTAATGTAGACTTGCCCATCTCTAATGTTTGGGAAGGGACAATGGAACAATATCATTTTCTCAACCGAATAGCCAGAAAGCTGATGGAGATCATTGAAAATTTAAATGAGTTTTCAGAATTCCTAAAGATGCTGACTCTGTTTTTATCTATAAATACTTGGAAATAAGATTATGCCATATCCGAAGGGAGCAATTGAGTTTTCTGATCATGAGGTCATGGGTTATACAGGAATGACTGGCTTTTCCTCAGCCTCCTTCTATTTAAGGAAGGGGTTTATCTGCAATACAATGACATGGCCCTCCCCACCCAAGCAATAGTTGTCCCCAGTTCTACAGACAATGATTAGATGATGAAAGTATTAAAAAGTCTGCGGCAGCAGTTGTTGGACTATGGAGCAAGGAGCTCAGTAGTGAAGAGATTCATCTCTGACTCCACTGAGAGACTTTATTGTGAAGTTAACTGCTTTGTAGATAATGGAATGAAAGTCACAATTCAGTTTCAATTTCATCTTGGGGCACCCAAAACAGCAACTAAGTGGAAAATTAAATATTTAGGTGAAATATGTAAAACAACATGGTCAGTACATGATAAAATCAATTAAGTGTCCATTTAAAATATGCTTTATCGTGGCTTGGGTACTACCCAATCAAAGGAAAAAGAGAGACAAGCAGTTCGAGAATAGAGAGAGGAAAGAAGGGAGAGGGAATTGGGGAGGACAGAAAGGGGAGGAAGAGAGTGAAGAAATGGGGAGAAAGGAGAGAAGTGGGGAGGATTAAAGGACGGAGGAGGGAGGCAAGAGGAGAAAAGGAAGGGAAGAAGAAAGGGGGATAGCCATGATGACAGGAGAGAAGGGAAGGGAAGAAGAGACCTTGCACTCCATGTGTTCACTTGAATAATTGCACAGGGTGTTACTAAATGCGTCTTTCAATCTCAAATTAATGAACATAAAATCATGAAATTAAAGTACTTCATTTAAATAACAGAAAATTGGAAGCAATCATTAATTTAATTGTTCTTTCTGTTTTTTATGGATATGACAAAGTCCTTCCCATTTACCTTCCGTTATTAAAAATGTAGAAAAAATGTGCTGAGGATTTTTAAAACAAATCCTTCAGGGTTGAAAACACACATAGCAAAGGATAAAAATTGTCATTTCAAATAATCGCAATCAGAGACTTAGCTCAGCTTAGTTCATAGCATGAAATAATACAAGTTAGTGCATGGGGAATAATCATAGGAAATTAGGCAATATTATAAGATATTTTGAATAGTGATAAGTCCGTGCTTCTAGGGGAATGCTGTCCAATATAATTAGCTCTGGGTCACAGCATCAGGCACTTCCGTCAGGGAAAACTGAGGAAACTGATTCTTAATGCCAATTCTCAGCAATACTTGTGTTGGATAAAAATGAGCAGAGGAGAGAGCAACAGGCATTTGAGCTCATCTCATTTCAATTAAAGTTATCTATATTTTGTTCCTACCTCCTACCTACTTAACCCTTGCCATCATCATTGTGCTCTCTATTAAAGATGTTAGTTGGTGTTCAAAGAACAGGCTGGCTTAAATTTCCAGTAAAATAAACCAAAGGAAAAAAAAAGGAAACACTAGATATTCCATAAATTGGACACTAGTCCTTAAAAATTAAGTTTATTTTAATTAATGAAATTCATTTGTGATTGTATCAGTTAGAATTTTAAACAAAATATTAATCTCAAGAAGTATTGCCTGACTGCCCCTTTCAACACATAAATTCATTCGATTTAACACTCAAGATAGTATAAATCATTATTAACAGGTTCAGTTATCCATTCTCTATATTAGCATGACTATAAAACAGTGAAGCTACTTCCAAATTTTGTACCTTAACATTAACCTAGATCCTTTGTATTCAAACACTAAATCATTGCCAGGAGAGTTTTTGTTATTTACTGGGTACTGAGTTGAGTACACAGAATCAGCTGAGAAGCCACTGATTGGATCAAAGATTTCTGGAGTGGCTTTTGGGTCCCTAGGTTTAAAAAACACTTGATTCAAACACCCCTAGCAGACAATTAATATTTACGATCATCTCAGTGAAGTCTTTACATGGGTGAATGGGTATGTGAGTACATATTTATAAAAGGATTGGGTGTGAATCTTTTAGAAACAAATGGCTAAAGTAAACGTACAATTTCATATGTTTACAAAAGAAAAAGCAAACATCTAAAAAGAAGAAAAAAAGGAAAAAACATTAGAACTCATCTTAAAATATTTACCTCCTTGAGTTCACCTTCAGTATTAAGAAACTCTGTAACTCCACTGATAAGTTTGGAATTCATAAATAATGCTTCTCCATACCTCAAAAGATTAAAAAAAAAAAGTCTTAATGTCAATATAGGCAGTAATTTAAGAAATACTACTCTAAAGATTTTTTACAGTCCTTCTCAAAGGTTCCATTTGATGAATGCTGCCTTGACCACCATTGAGTAAGCTGAGCAATCAAGGTCATTACCACAGGGTATCACAGAGGTTTAGAGAGGTATGGTTACAAGATACCATCAGATTACACCTGGTTTGGCCCAGAGTATTGCAGAGAAGGCTAAGATACATTAATTTTTAAAAAAATCCTTTTGAAAAATGGAATTATGGTAGCTATTGTACTTCTTATCTAAGACATGAGAATGATTTTAAAACTTTCCATTTAGCTTATTATAGGGAAAAGGATCCCAACAAAGAAACAAGGACTGAAAGAGCAACTTGGGCACTTTATCCTTTGGTCAGTCATAGAAAACATTGGTCATAAATAACATTCTCCTTTTACATGCAAAGATACTAAGCCACACTTCGGAACAACATTGCCAAAAATATTTGCATTTTTTCATGTGGGTATTAAAATAAAATAATCTAGCTGTTCATTTGAATTGCATAATCCCTACACCATAAGAATAATTACTTGACTAATTTATGACCCAAAGCAAGGAACAATTTGTGGAATGGAAAAAGTGCTTATTTTACTAATTTGTTTCTACTGTACTAAGGACCCATCACAGGCTATCATACTCTTAGAATTAAAGTAAGTATAAAAAAAATAAGAAGTAAAGCTCTAGCCACCATCACAAGATGTTTTCTAATGCTGCCCTTTCTTGGATGACCTTTCGTAGTTTAGCTTCTGGGGCCTCAGTTTTCTCAACTGTAAAATGAAGGAGCTGAACAGGATGGCTACCACAATTTATTGTAATTTTAACATTCAACTATTCCATGGAAAAGAGTTAGTTAGGTAAAAGCAAATAAACAGACATACAATTCGTAATACAGGAAATCATTAGTAATCAGTATAGGGTTACAGAAGTTGCTTACTCTACAGGAAAGAAAATATTTCCAAAGGGAGAAGCAATTGTTTCTGCTTATACTTTATTATACTGTCACGTGATATGATGATGAATAAGGCACAATGCTTTCCTTCGAGATATTACCCTATCTAGGTGAGCAGCTAAACATGTAAACAGATTATTTCTATGGTGATGTGACTAAGTGTGGTGATGATAAAATTATGCGCAGTGATGAGAGAAAGTCTCTTTTGCTGTGGGGCTTTGGGAGAGGCTTCCAGGAGATGATGGCATCTGGATTGAGTACAGAGTAGATCGGAGCAGCAGGGAAGGTAATTTTAGGAAGAGGACCAAAATAAACAAGGCAAGGAGGTATGAAATGGCATGATGTGTGCAAACAACTACAAGCAGTTCAGGATTAAGAGAATGTAAATTGCAAGACTGGGGCCAAAAGAACAGGGGGTTAATTGGGTGGATGGTCAGGGACCTACTAAGAAGCATAGATTGTAGGTGTAGTACAGAGAAGATTTTATAGCAGAGAAATGTCACACTTGCTTTTCTAGGAAGATTTCTGGGACAAAAGGGAAGAGGCTATTTTGTGTGTGGAGAGGAAAGTTAATTAGAGAGGCTGGGAGGTAGAAGCCTATTGTAAGAGTACTGGCAAGAGATAAAAACCTGGACTAGGGCAGTGGAAGCAGGAAAAGAGGGGAAGTGGAAGAATTAAAGAAACATTTAAGAGTTCTTAAATTGACAAGACCTTCAGCTTAATTGTTTATATGGCATAGGGAAGAGGGCCCTTGCAGATTTCTAGTGTCTGGCTTGAGTAACTGGTAGATAGCTATACAAATTACTGAGAAAATGAAGACAAGAGGAAACTGATGAGCTAGCTCTGCAGGCTCATCCCAGCAGAGGCCTGCAATGGGAAGTTGGATATCACAGGAAAAAGTTTACATGAAATGTTTGTGCTAGAGATGTAGATCTAGAGTGTAGATGTAGATCTAGAAGAATGGATGACAACTAAACCCATGGAGACCCTGTAGAGTGGGAAGAAAATAGTGTACTGGATAGGGCTCCCAAGAACTCCTACATTCTAGGATTTACAGAGGAGTAGGAGCAGATGAAGATGACAATCCTATTTGCCAAGGTAAACACTATCACATCTGTTAATACTCTGAAACCTTAACTTTACCTTTGGCATAGAGATTTGACTCTCAATGACACAAATTATGCTTAAGAGGGACCAAATTATTTTGGCAGGGATTAAACTATATATATATGCATTCTATTATACTAAACTGCTCTAAAAACCACTCTGCAAAGTAACTCTTGTTATTGGTAGCTATTTCTTACACTTTAAAGTGAAATGCCTGTTTATATATATTTCATCTTACATGTCTGACTATCTACTCTATTATTTGCATGATAGAAAAGCAAGCTCTAAGCTTCCAGTCATTCTCAGTTGTGAGCCAGAATATAAAAAAGCCAATGTGCCTTATAGAAATATCAGTACTTTCTGATAACAAAGTATCTGTAGATAGAAACGTATTTAATATGACACATCCATTTATATAAAGCTTCTTATATGCAGGCATTTGATAAAAAGTATGCTTATAAACAACAAATTTTATACATCAGTTTTTAAGAAGCAGAACAGTAGGTCTTCTTACTCTGGGGACATTGAAGTTTGAGAACAACGTAAAGCATTTACATCATCTATAATAAATTCAATTTTAAAATACCACAGAGATTATCAGAGTAATAAATTAACATTTATTATAATATATTTAAATACATAATGAAACACTTTTAAAAATTGAGGCAGAAGAAATCTTACCATGAAATAAGATGTTGTGGGAATGAATTTAACTGCAACTAGACTCTTATAGTGATTCAAAATGTTTAATTTTCCTTTTCGATATCATGGTTCTATTTCAGATTTTTTTTCTTTTTTATTCTTTATCTTTATTTATTTTGTTCTTTTTCAAATGCTTTATGACATTTATATGTAAAGGATATTTAAAACAATTCTACAGAGGTAATTAAAGTTTTTTATCATAGTACATTATTTCTGACTTATAAATCAATTTTATCTATAACTCATTCAGGATATAGTAGTTTTATGGTGTGATTTCTTCAACTTGGACAGTCTGATAGATTTTCCAAGAAAGTTGTTCCACTAAACTTTTGTAATACCTATTTTTCCATATATAATTAATTAAGTTAGTGGTATTTAGTAAATGAATAATGTTATAGAATTGGTGAAAATAATTCTGAGTTTTACAGGAGAGCCAATGACTAACATGGTTGATTACTTTAAAATCTAATCTTATTTTCTGGATCAGCTATAGCACAAAAAGTTGGGCCTTTATCATGCCACTCTTAATTTACTCACTCAGGAATGAAAGATTGAACTTTTATTTCTACCTGGTATTTAATATCTTCCATTTATCTCTGAAAAACTTCCAGGCAAGGTCTCGGCCATGTGGATTTCGAGCTACATGGATTATGACATCAATGGCATCTTGATCCAGCACCACCTCGGAATTCAGTGACAGGTTCAGAAGCCTTTAAGGACAGATATGTGGAAGAATTTTTAATCCAGTGAAAAACATTTTATAATCTTACTAAAACTTTGTGATTTAGTTTGTCAAAAGAAGAGTTCAGAGTCAACTTTACTAACATAAATTTATCAGTGGAACACACTTCTGCTTACAAAAGAGGGAAGGTCAGATACACAGTTTTCCACAAGAAATAGATTAATCAAACTGAGAAAAATCATGTGGGTAGAAAACTCACAATTCTGGTTTGATGGTGTAATACTTTTTTAAAAACTTTATAATAAACACTTCTCTTACAATGAATTATTTTCTTTTTATAGGTATGGATGTATAAGAGCATATGCATATAAGAAGATATACGTATTCATAAGTATACATTATAATCAGTTGTAAATAAAGGCATATCTCCAAGTCAATCAGCTTTAGACATGGTAAGAGAGCAATTTTCCTAAGCTTTAAGAAAATATATTTTAAAATAACTAGCATATATATGTGAAAATAAAAACCTAAAAATAACTTCAGAGCAGTTTGATTAAAAGAAGTATATTTTCATTATACAAATAAATTTGACCCACCTATTTAACAAATTTCTGTCATCACTACAAGTTAAGGCTTCCAATAATATTTTCTTCTCAGAAACTGCTGTGGTGGAGTGGAATTTCATCCATATGAATTCCCAGACATCCTCATCCAGTAGTGAAACTCCTGTACAGTAGACGATGTCTCTAACATTTAGTGGTATTCTAAAGAAGCAATCCATGTTTTTTTTCTGTTAATTAAAAGCTTCATAGTATCGAAAATAAAAATAGATGCTGTTGTATTAGAGTCACTTTTTAAAAAAACATGATTTTGTTAATTAGATTTTACCTGAAAGAGAATATTATATGGCAATAATATTCCAAACTATTGATGGATGACTGACTGAAAAAACATGTTTTATTCAAAGGTAGTTTTGACAGGCGGTGGACTTGGCCCCGTGGTTAGGGCATCCATCTACCACACGGGAGGTCCGCGGTTCAAACCCTGGGCCTCCTTGACCCATGTGGAGCTGGCCCATACGCAGAGCTGATGCGTGCAAGGAGTGCCGTGCCACGCAGGGGTGTCTCCCGCATAGGGGAGCCCACGCGCAAGGAGTGCACCCCATAAGGAGAGCCGCCCAGCACAAAAGAAAGTTCAGCTTGCCTAGGAATGGCTCTGCACACATGGAGAGCTGACACAACAAGATGGTGCAAGAACAAAAAAAAGAAACACAGATTCCCGTGCGGCTGACAACAGAAGCGAACAAAGACAACACAGCAAATAGACACAGAGAACAGACAACCGGGTGGGGAGGGAAAGGGAGAGAAATAAATAAATAAATAAATCTTTAAAAAAAAAAGTAATTAAAAATAAATAAATAAAGGTAGTTTTGAAAACAACTGTTATTTCCATTCTTGAAATTATGTTTAAATAAAAATAGTGATATAAAGTCTTCAAAAATCAATAAAACCTGGGCACTTTATATTTCCACCAACATTCATACACTTATTATCCAAAGATATTGCTTTCATAAGTGGTAGACCCCAGAATGACAAGAAAGAAATGGTTGAAGAGATTGATTCATTAATTTTGAGAAAATGGTAACAATTTTCCCCTACATTCTTAGATAATTTTCTCAAAACTCTCCAAATTCTGAAGCCCAGAATATATGAAACAGATAATAAAACATAGGTAGCAAATTAGGAGAAACTATAAAGTACTCTTTTCCTTATATTTATAAAAACTACTACACAAATATAGATTAGATTTTTACTTTGAATCCAAAATACAGTGTTACAATGGGAAACTCTGTTGGCTGAGTCAAATAATGTTAGCTAATCTTAAATTGTAAATTTTCATATTTATTTTACCATAGCAATATTTTCACTAAATACTATTCCTTCAAATTTTGGTATATAGCCTACATTTCCTGAGTTTAAAAAATATTTCTCTGTAGGATTGTGGGAAGATGACAGAGTAGGAAACTACAGAAATCAGTCCTTCTTCTACCTAAGCAACTATTGAACAGGCAGGAACTGTCTAAATCATTCTTTTTAAAACTCCAGAGTCCCAGTGGAACACTGTAGAGTATCCAAGAAAGAGCAGGAGGAGGAGCCTAGTAAATGATGGTAAATACCAGTAAATTGCTCTCTCCATGAGGTGGTTACCATTGCCCAATCCCTACTCTCATATTAGGCAGCTGTGGGGTCTGGCCCCTGGTATAGCTTGCTGGTGCCAGAGATGGATTTAAAAATCCACTTTCTCAAGAAGAATCTGGGCCCAGGCAGACTGCTACTTTTGATTAACTATTTTGGATGGCTAGGGGCTTGGATCTGAGAATGGCCTTCATTCCAACCCACCCCAACAATGGTGGTGAAGGAAACTTCAAGAGTGTGTGCTACCTCAGAACTTCAGAGGACAGTTTGAAGGACTACATTTGCTGGGTGGGCCAAAACAAAAATGCTGTGGAAGAAGCTCTGGCACCCTTCCTGGCTCCTCCCATAACTCCTTCCCAGGGCTGTTTGGAGCTGGCCTGTGCTCCCTTTGTAAGCCCCAGATCTTGTTTTGGGAAAGACTATCTCGGAAAACTCTCTGATATGCCTCCCCCAACCCCCACCCCTGAATTTTTCCTCCAAGCAAAAGCAGCTTTAAAAACAAAACAAAACAAAACAAAACAAAACAAAAATGGTATAAGAAACAATTGAGGTAGATAGCTTGGGGCAGAGGTAGATAGCTTGGGGCTTTAAGTCTAGCAGTGGATTACAGAAGAGAGGGAGAAAGTCTGTCTCCTGAAAGTAGAGGGGGCATTCAAACTCTTGTAAATGGGAAATGCCTAGGGCCAGAACCAGACAGGAGTAGAAAAGACAGGGAGGAGCCTGCACTTTACATTCACCTTGGTTGGACCTTCCTGGCACTCAAGAGAATCTCTGTCATATCACCAGTTGGTTACAAACTCAAGAAAGAGACATCTCAGGGAATAAGTCTCAGAGTTAAAATATTAAAATGTACAGGGTGTAACATAGCTTTACAAGATGAGCAAAGAAACAGGAAATCATGGCCCATTCAAAGGAAGAAGATAAAAACCCAGGAAACATCAGTGAAAACAAACTATGGACATACTGGAGAAAGAATTTTTTAAAATGATCTTAACTTTGCTTAAGGGATGAAGGAAAACACAAAGAGAACTAAAGGATATCAAGAAAATAATGAATGAACAATATGAGAATCTAAATCAAGAGATAAAATTTTAAGAAAGAACTAAATAGAACTACTATAAATGAAGACCACAATAACTGAAATGAAAATTCCTAGAAGGATTTCAACAGAATATAATCCACAGCTAACATTCCACTTAATGGTCAAAGACTGACAGTTTTTCCTCTAAGATCAGGAATAAGGCAAAGATGACCACTGCTGCCATTGCTATTCAACATTGTACTGGAAGCTCTTGCTAGTCCAATTAGTCAAGAAAAATAAATAAAAGGCACCAAGATTGGAAAGGAAGAAGTAAGCCTCTTCCATATTTGCAAAAGATGTGATCCTATGTATGGAAAACCCTGAAAAACCACAACAAAGCTACTAGAGCTAATAAACAAATACAAGAAAGTGGTGGGATAGAAAATCAACACCCAAAAATCAGTAGTGTTTGTACACAAAAATAGTGAACAATCAGAAGAATAAATCAAGAAGAAAAAAAACCTTCATTCACAATAGCAACTAAAAGAATCAAATATCTAGAAATAAATCTAACCAAGGATGTAAAGGACTTCTACACAGAAAACAAATTGGTAAAAGAAATCAAAGAAAAAGTAAATAAATGGAAGACCAAACATTGTTAGGATGTCAATTCTATCCAAAGTGATTTATATATTCAATGCAATCCCAATCAAAATTCCAACTGCTGCCTTCTTGGCATGAATGGAAAAGCAGATCTTCAAATTTATATAGAAGGGTAAGCATTGCAATAACCAAAGCTGTCTTGATAAAGTAGAATAAAACTGGAGGACTCACACTTCCCGATATTAAAACTTATTACAATGCCACAGCAATCAAAACAGCGTGGTTCTGGCACAAGGACAGACATACATACAAGCAGAATTTAATTGAGAGTACAGAAATCAACCCTTACATTTAAGGCCAATTGTTTCTAACAATGGGGCAAAGACCACTCAATTGGAAAAAAAAATCATCTCCTTAAATGGTGCTAGGGAAACTGGATCTCCATTTGCAAAAGAATGAGGGTGGACCCAAATATCACCTCATACAAAATAAATTCAAAATGGATAATAGACCTAAATATAACAGCCAGAACTTTAAAACTCTTAGAAAACAACATAAGGAGCATCTACACATCTCTACAATGTCAAGCAATGGTTTCTTAGACTTTACACACAAAGAAGCACAAGCAACAGATGAGAAAATAGATAAAATGGACCTTTAAAATTAAAAACTTTTGAGCCTCAAAGGACTTCATCATGAAGTAAAATAGTAATCTACACAATGGGAAAAAATGTTTAGAAACCATATATCCAATAAGGTTTTAATATCCAGAATATATAAAGAAATTCTTCAACACATTAACAAAAAGAACAACCCAATTAAAAACTGGGCAGGGAAGCAGATGTGGATCAAGCGATTAGGCTCCCATCTACCAGATGGGGAGTCCCAGTTTTGGTTCCCAGGCTTCCTGGTAAAGGCAAAGTTGGCCTGTTCCACAGAGAGCTGGCCTGCGCCACCAACTGATGCAACAAAATGACACAACAAAAAAGAGACACAGAGGAAAGACAATGAGAGACACAATAAACCAGGGAACTGAGGTGGTTCAAGCAATTGGGTGCCTCTCTCCCATGTCAGAGGTCCCAGGATGGGTTCCCAGTGCCTCCTGAAGAGAAGACTAGAAAAGCAGATGCAGAAGAACGTGCACTGAATGGACACAGAGAGCAGACAGCAAGTGCAGGCAGCAGTGGGGAGGTGGAGGGATAAATAAAAAATAAAATAGGCAAAAATTTTGAACAGACATTTCTAGTAAGAAGATATACAAATGGCCAAAGGGCACATGAAAAGATGCTCAATATAATTAGCCATCAGGGATTTGCAAATAAAAACCACAATATGATACCATTTCATAACCACTAGAATGGCTACTATTAAAAAAAAACACAACAGAAATGGCAAATTTTGGAAAGGATATGGAGATATGAGAATACTGATCTGTTGCTAGTGGGACTATAAAATGGTACAAGAGCTGTAGAATATTTTGGTGTTTCCTCAGAAAGTTAATTATAGAATTATTCTGTGATCCAATAATTCTACTTCTATATATATTCCCAAAAGAATTGAAAGCAGGGATTAGAGCAGATATTTGCATGCCAATGTTTATAGCAGCATTAATCGCAATTGCCAAAAGATAGAAGCAACTCAAGTGTTCATCAGCTGATCAATGGATAGACAAAATGTGGCATATACACACAATGGACTATTATTCAGCCCTTAAAAGGAATGGGGTTTTCATGTATGCAACAAAACTTTGATGATCCCTGAAGACATCAAGTTAGTTAAACAAGCCAAGCTCAAAAGGACAAAAATGTATGAGCTCACTGATATGAAATAATTGGAATAAGCAAACTCATGGTCAGAATCTAGAAGACATGTTACCAGGGGATGGTGCAGGGGTAGGGAATAGGAAGTTATGACTTAAAATGTACAAAGTTTCTACTTTGGATGATGGAAATGGGTAATGGCAGTGTTTGTGGTAGTACAACATTGTGAAAATAATTAACAATTCTGAATTATATATCTGATTGTTAAAAGAGGAACTTTAGGTTGTATGCATGTTACTGAAATAGACATTTTTAAAAATCCATGGAATTGCCTTCAATTGTAACAAATAACACCACAGCAAAGTGTTAAGAATAGGTTGGTATAGGAGAATCCTATATTTTATGCATGATAGTTCTATAAACCTACAACTTCTCTAGAAAGGCACTCTAGTTCTTTAAAATAAAATTTTTAAAAATTTAATTGTTCTTTACATAACAGTCCCTAGCTTATCATTAAAATTTCATCTTTAGAATTTGAATGTGACTAATAATAACAAAGTACTTCTTCTAGATATGAAAAAGCAACAATCTTTACTAAATATTCAGAACTGTCATAGTTAAAACTATGATGCTATTGTTAAAGAAGTCTCCAGACAACAGAGAAAGTATCTGGAAGACTATCAGTAAGATGTTCTTCATCTTATTTTTGTTAATCAACCAAGTATGGCTGGGCTATAATCAGGATGTGGTAGCATTATATCAGATGTGTAGAGTCATAAGAAGCATCATTCAAAATTCATGATTCCTAGAAATATCTAAAAGTTTACTATTCTGTTTCTTCCAATAAGTAATTAAAGTGTTTGGAAAAAGTTACTTGAACTTTGCAGACTGAAGTCCTTTTCTGTGTGGTATTAGAAGGCAAGTGCTTTATTTGTTTTTAAAGAAACAAAAAGAATGAAAATGTAAAAGAAAGTAGTAAAGAGCTTCGCATCTTTTTGCTTCCCTCTAGGCCCTGTACCCCTTATTGTAGAAAGTACCAAAAACAATACCCTTCCCAAGGCTCATGATATATGCTTTTCCCTGCTTCATTTGAGCATCTGGCACACAGCACACCTGAAATCACTAGGGAGAACAATGTCAACATATTTTGAAGAATGTGCTCAATCCTGGAAGACAGATCATGAGATTACAAAGATGCCACTGTCTCTATTAACTTCAATAAGAGGATTAACAAAAACCAACTTTTCTCTAAATCAACTGCTATGAAAGAGGGCGAGGCATTTATTCTTAATATTACAGGATACAGAGCACAACAGTGCATTATTGGAATGACTTCAGCCAAGAAAGTGATTTAACAATTTGTAAGAAAGAACAATAAAAATGCCTACTGAAGTCACTAAATCAGAAATCAATGCATATTTTCTTAATGTTAGATCTAATAGTCACAGTTTACTTTCTAAGGGAAATTCGTGAAGATATCACTATACCAAAGAGAGCACAGGGATAGAGCCATTTGAAATAGGTCTGTTACTGCTTAAAGAAATTGACTCCAATCTCAATGGATGTAGAAAAGGCCTATAGAAATAGAGGAAAGATAAAAGAAATGCAGAAGCAAATATTAAACTATGTTTCCTAGAAAGAAGGTGAATGCCATAAACGATACCATCCAAAGGCCATATTGTTGCTTTCCAGTAGCTGCTATTGACTGACATAGAATTACGTAAAGCAAATACGTAAATAAATGGGTTGGCCAGTACAGAGCTGTGGACACTGGTTAACAGAGCATTAGGTAGAAAATAACATTTTTGCTCAATATTATATTCTAGGTTATACATTGTATTTTATTTAATCCCTATAATAACACCACTATGTCTGTATTATGAACTCATTTCCAGGAGGGGGGAACTGTGTTCCTAGAGAGGATATTTTGCACTATAAAAACTAGTTAGTGGGAAACGGACTTGGTCCTGTGGTTAGGACGTCCGTCTACCACATGGGAGGTCCACGGTTCACATCCCGAGCCTCCTTGACCCCTGTGGAACTGGCCCATGCACAGTGCTGATGCGCGCAAGGAGTGCTGTGCCACGCAGGGGTGTCCCCCGCGTAGGGAAGCCCCACGCACAAAGAGAGCCACCCCAGCGTGAAAGAAAGTGCAGCCTGCCTAAGAGTGGCGCCACCCACATGGAGAGCTGACATAACAAGATGATGTAACAAAAAGAGACACAGTTTCCCGTGCCGCTGAGAACAACAGAAGCGGACAAAGAAACAAGGTGCAGCAAATAAACCCAGAGAACAGACATTTGGGGTGGGGGGTGGGGGCAAGATAAATAAATAAGTAAATCTTAAAAAAAAAAATCTAGTAAGTTAAGAACCATGGTGGTTTGAACATGAATGTCCATTAGAGATGGCTAATAATAGCAAGATCGACTGATTTCTACTCATAGTAATAATTTGACAATTGTCAAGAAATCCGTTTTTGCTGTCCAATAAGACACATTGATAGAAAGTAAAAACTACAAAAAAATTAATAAAAATAAAATAGTATCTCCTTTAAGAGGACACTCCTGCCAAGCTCTGGTCCAGGTCAATGGGCTGCAGAGTAAAATGAGTGCAGCTAACCTATAAATGGTCTGAAGGTTTAACGGGCCACAAATGTCACTATCACTTCTGTTTTAGTTATTTTTTTGTATTCTCAGTTTAATCAGTCATCTTTGAGTAATATTCAACTTTGGCGGGGGAGGATTCCAACAAAAAGAATCCATTCTGTCCACCAGCATTGAAGTGCAGCATCTGGGTGTGAAAAGGACATCATTTAGCAATGTATATAAGAAGGTGCTACATGGTAATCAGTCATAAACACAGCAAGGAGAGGAAGTACTGAAAGGACACCCAGCAACAAAGTGCTGGAGGAAATGACAGACCCAGACAACCCTGAAGGAATCCAACACCAGATGTCCTAGGCAGAGGAAGCCTCTGAAGGAAAGGCTGTCCGGAACAGGGACAGGTTCTTCATCTGCAGCTTCTGCCACAAACCAAGACAGCCTGCATAATTTTATGTGCTCTGCAAGGAACTGCAAGTCAAGTTTCAGGCTAGTCAGTAACCATCTCTCTGTGCATAACAGACATGTTAAATTTGATTACTATGAAGATGAGGCATGCTTAAGTTTGCATATATAATCTGAAGCCTGTTGATGGTCTTTTGAAAAATAACACCCAATCTCAGCCACAAATCCCCAAACTCTCAGCAAAGAAATGGCTCTAGTAATAGATACTATGACATAAATGCTGCATAGATTCTTAGGGTTTCTTGAAATAGAAAGATAGAGCTGATTAGTCTGAGAATACTGCTCTGATTTTTCTAGCATCTCTTCCTACCACATCAACGCCTCATCCTCCTTATGCATCCACCAGAGAGAGAATCAATGTAGTGCTCACAAGATCATTTGTAACCATCAATGAAAATTAAACCAGCTTGGTGAGCACTGTATTTGCCAAGGGTCCTCAGTTTTCAATGATTTCCATCATAATGAAACCTCCTTTTGTTGCTAAAGTGTGGATGCTCCAATAACATTTTTGGAAAATTATTGCTCTGGAGACAGTTTAAGATCTCTTTGTATAAACCAAAGTCATTAGGAGCAAATGAAAAAGCTCATTTGTTTGTAAAACATGAGCTAAAAAACCACAAAGCCCATAGTTTATGAACAGTACAAATGAGTCCTGTGAGACTCTTGCTATCAGGGTTCAGGGAGGGAGAGCCTCTCCTCTTGAACATGAAAACTGTTTATGAAAATGTGGATATCCTCACAGTCATTTCTCTTTAACATCTGCCTCAGAAGTAAATATTTTAAGGGAAATTTTATTATCAGGGAAAGGAAACTTCTTTTTTTGCCTGGGTATATAACTCTATTTCCATGGCATACATGAATGACAAGTGTAAGATAGCCTTTCCTAGCCACCTTTACACAAGATGCATGGAGTAAGGATTAGCCAAAGTGCCTTTATCTTTTCTAGGGTGCTAACACTGCAGAAATTATTACCTAATTAGTGTAGCATGTACTATACTTTTTATTCCATTCTCACTTTAAATAGGATTATGGTAGAGTTCATTTGTATGATAAAAGTTTAAAAGCAGATAAGTTCAGCATATCATTTTGAAAGAATTACCTTAGTAATTTCAGTGATATATTTAACCTTATTTATCTTGCCAAAAGCAATGGTTCAAAAGCCAAATGCTTTGGACTAGAAGTTAAAAAATTAAGAATATGGAAAATATAAAGACATAAATCTTTCAGGAAAACTTATTTTGCCTAGTTACATAATTAATGATAGAATAGGACTAATGCTTTAAATAATTAATTGATACTTTAGTTATTAAACAAATTAAAATTGTGATATAATTTAAATATTTGTAAGCTAGGATGGTAAATTTGGATAAATAATTAAGAAAAGTTCCAAAGATTTTAATATGGAAAATTCACTGCTGCATTGTTTTTTAAGGTAAAAAACCAAGATTCATCCAAAATATCAAAAGGAGGGGACTGGTTTATTAATGAAGGAATAAGTAGCAACTAAGAATGATATCATAGAAGAATACTTAATGATATGGTAAAATATATTATTAAAGACCAACTATAGCAGCAGTGTGTTGATTTTTTCTTTTAGGATAAAAGCATAATATATATATGTTCTTAGGGAAAAAGACTGAAAGGATAAAAATGGAAAAAATGAACAATCACCACCTCTGGGTTGGAGATTATGAGTAACTAGTCTTTCTTTATTTAAATCATGTATTTAACATATAATAATTTAATAATTTTTAAATTATTACTTTGCAAATAAGATAAATTACAGTAATAAAGATAAAATTCTATTACTATTGGAATAAAATCAGGTATATTCTGATATCTAAAAATGTTATTTAATAACAAAATAATTGTGATGATGAATTTATAATATCTTCTAGAGGAACAGGAAATAAAATCACACTATTTTAAAATATAAATTTTCATGCTTAATTATGATAGGGGTCTATTTCTAAGCAGGTTTTCAGTAGACCTAATGCAGCCAGTACCTCCCTCTAGGACTGTGCAAAGACAAGGTCATGCTTTGGGCTTCATTTTTCATCCTAACTGTAGAGGGATAAAGTATATGAGTTCTAAGGTACCTTTCTGCTCAGTTATACAAGATTCTTTTCATTAGCAATTGTATTAACATTGAATATGTGGGTTTAATTATTTTCAAAGACAATGAAAAACATTTCTCAAATTGCTAGCCTCTTTAAGAATACCTCTTTCTTCAGTGGTACTCCACTTGCTATTGCTCTTTTATGTGGACTACCATTTAATTAGTCCTATTTAATTAATTTACTTGAAGGATAATTGGCCTACTCTAAAAATTAAAAGACAGCCTTAGTTGAGGTTTCCTTGCCAACACTCTGAATCTTGTTCTGCCTTATAAATGCTTGTAATCTTACCTCTTCCAGGACAGTCTTTAACTTTGTAATATCAGAATGAAAAATAACCTGCATTTATCAAAGACTTTCCAGTTCATACTATCCCTGCCCAATCTTTCATTCTACCCAGTCTTTAGTCCCTTGGCTGCTTCTAAGAAAGCCATCTTGAATGAAACTTAAAGCTCTTTGCAATGAATATATGAATTTTTATACCTATGTGTCTGTTTCTTCATCTGTAAAATGGGGATAGTAATCCTTTGTAGGTTGTTACAGTGATTAAATGAGATAATGTTTATCCCATATTTATCGCAGTTTCTGGCACATGTCAAAGGCTCAGTATGGACTCTTCTACACAATGTTTACATAGAAAATTGTCTCAGTAAGTGTTAAGACTCCCCTCATACTCACCATTATTCTTTTCTTTTGAAGTACTGGGGTACAGGGATTGAATCCAGGAAGTTAGTGTTCATCCACTGAGCTACATCTGAGGAGCTGTTTTTTTTTGTTGGTTTTGCCTGTTGTTTGTTTGTTTGTTTTTAAGGTGGCATCAGAACCAAACCCGGAACCTCCTATGTGGGAAGCAGGCACTCAACTGCTTAAGCCACATCTGCTCTCCATTATTATTAGGAGGAAGTGATAATCAATATTCTTATAGTTTCTCAAACTAGTACTGTTTGTGCCAAAAAGAAGAAATGACATTTTCAGACACTCTCTCTATAAGTAAATGAAACATGGCTGACAATGAATCTTGAATTTAAGGCATGACAGTAAAATACACATTTTATAATTCCTCCTAACTTTACTGTTGTATTTGTCAACCAAATATGCCACTGAATTCATGTAAATCCTGGCACCCAGAGGAATATTGTGTTTTAGTGTCTCTACAATGCCTCCTTGCAAAGGAAGAACAGAATCCTATGTAAAGTGTGCAGTCAGTGACCAGTGGAAGGGATGCTATGTTTCCAGGGAGTCTGCTCACTTGTGCCCAAAGAGTATTTGCTCATTCCCATTGAACCTTAAGTATAATGAAAAGGAAAACTAAAATGTCAGAACAAAGAAAATTGCATGTCCCTTTGGACCTCAAAAAATAGAGTTGGAAAAATTTAGTGGAGAGTAGATTATTTATG
Source organism: Dasypus novemcinctus (assembly GCF_030445035.2). NCBI lineage: Eukaryota > Metazoa > Chordata > Mammalia > Cingulata > Dasypodidae > Dasypus > Dasypus novemcinctus. Next base: position 54,791,557 of record NC_080684.1, on the reverse strand, counting down.
TTTTAAATTATCTGAATGTGGTCCAAAATGATACTCGATAGCTTTTTATATTTTAATTTTGCATGTTTGCCGAAAGGCATACACTGCACTTTCTATATAAAAGGAAAAGGATTGCTCAGGGGGTAATCATTTTAACATTTAACATTCCGCATTTATCAGAAGATTGTTTTAGGATAAAACAGTCTTTTGGGGTGGTTTTTAAAATTCAAGTGTGTGAACTTTGAATGGGGCAAGAATTAAGGTGAAATAAATAAAATGATGTCTTAAACTTCAATACAATATATAAAGTAGCTATTATTTCTATCATTCACTGAACTGGTTGGGAAGGGAAAGGGGTGTTTGGGTTAAATATCTGGTCTATGAGACTATTTTATCAAATATAGTTGCTAAGACACAAAACCATAAGAAATGGGGTGACTCAGACAACATTAAAGACACAGGACAAAAAGAGACTCAAAGAATGGGTAGAAAGACAAAGAATATGAGGAGAAATATAGAGAAAGGGCAAAAAATGCAGAGTGATTATGACAAAGAAAGGCATGACAAAGACCACAAAAGGTAGAAAAGAAAAAAACAAGCAAATAAATTGGAAGGGAATTTATGAGTTGTCTAAAATTTCTTTGGCCTGGATTTAACCATATGCTATTTAAAAGCCTAGAAGACTATTATTTTAACAGCAAATTTCTCAGACTCCTTATGACTTTGTTACTTTATATCCAAAATCAACTATACCCATAAATGCTCAAAACAAAATAACAACAAAAAACACCAAAATGCTTTATAACAAAAATAGAAAAATTAAGATATCTATGATGACTCACTCTAAAAAGTGAGCAACAAGCTGCTAATATAAATAGCTCTAACAGCAAAATATAATTTTAAACTTAAGAGATATACAGTTGCGGCACAAGTTGTGAAATGACTGATAAATTGCCCTATCTATTTATAGATGCCTGTGTGAAAAACGAAATAAAATGTTTTCCTGGTAATCCAAGTACCTTATCCATGGCTTCTTAGCTCATCTCTTCTACACTGATCTGTGAATAGTTAAGCTGCTTCTTCACTCAGCTCTGGTCAGGACACTGTAAATCTAAGTGTCTGCTATGATATAAAGCCTAAATACATCAAGAAATATTAATGGTGTTGTCTGAATCACAACAATTAGGAATCAGTACTTTAGGTTAACTGCTAAGATGAAAGATAAATGATGGGAATGGCACATTAGATACAAGAGCAAATAATAAAAACATTGTTCTCATTCAGATCATACCCCTGGCCCAGTTGTCTATGAAAACTCCTCTGGATTTTATTAGCCTCTTCCTAGACAAATAATGTTTGTTTCCTAAGGAATAATTTATAGCAACACTCATCATCTTTTGTATTCTTCATACAAAGGTTGAAAATTACACAGATTTATTGTATCCATCAAAGTACTATATCTATAAATATGAGTGAGGGTTCTGTGCAAATGCAATTTACCTTCATCTTTAATGCACTGCCAAGGTCACTGACTGAGGTTAACAAGGCTGATTCTCTAGCGTGAGAAGAATTTACTGTGGCAATTTGGGTAATTTTTTAGGCATAACTACTATGCTGCCATGAGTAGGGAATGAGTAATGTATTTTTTTTCTCACTTGAAAGATCATCAACCATTACTATATTTTATTTTGGCTAAAGTCATTTTTGCTATTTATGTGTAACTTTGGAAGTATATTTATATTGCCCAGATTCTTCAGTTTTACTTGATATCATCACTATATAAGAAGATGCTGTACCTTTTGAAAATAGAGAAGTGTTTTTAATCATATCAAATCTGGAAACTACAATAACTTTGCTGAAATATACTTTTGATCCTCCTGTTAACTTTTTATGCGAAAGACAGTGAAGTCCATGACAAACTGCAAACATTTGTGTATGTTTCAAAGAATAAGAATTTATATATTAGATTTTATAAAGAATACTCACTTAAAAATTGTTAGAAGACATATAGTCCTGTTATGGGAGGCAATGAAAAATTATTAAAAACAAAAGTGGCCATGGTGGCTGCTGAAGGTGGGGAGAGGGAAGAAGAGATGTGATGTGGGGCATTTTCAGGTTTTGGAGTTGTCCTGGGTGTTACTGCAGGGACAGTTACTGGACATTGTATGTCCTCCCATGGCCCACAGGGTGGATTGGGGGAGAGTGCAAACTATAATATGGACCACTGACCATGTGGTGCAGCTGTGCTCAGAGATGTACTCACCAAGTGCAATGAATGTCCCATGATGATTGAGGAGGTTGTTGTTATGGGAGGAGTGGGGTGAGGGGTGCGGGGAATATATGGAGACCTCATATTTTTTTAATGTAACATTAAAAATAAATAAAGACAAAGAAATTTTAAAAAAAGAAAAATTTATTAAAAACAAAACAAAACCACCTGAGTTCTCAGTGGGATGAAAAGTGGAATGGCATGAGTGAAGGAAAAAAATTACAAAAGAGGCTAAAAGGCATATTTTCTATTGGGAGATTACATAACTGAGAAAAATATATACTTTAGAAGAGTCAACACAAGTCATTATTTTGTAAAATAGCTAAAATATTACAAATGTATGAATGTACATGTAAGTCATAGGTAATGGTTATAGCATTACATGTGTATGAAAAGAATGAGAAAACACAGCATGCATTGAATCCTGCACTGCATATTTCAGGATAAAATCAGCAAGTTTTATTTATATATGAAAATAAAATAGAATGCACTTTAATTTTTTTCTATTTGAAAATTTATATATATACACACACACACATATAAACTGAAATCATTAGAAAAAGAAACCCTTTAGAAATACTTAAATGTGAAAAGATTCTGAAAAATGAGGACAGCCTCTTTATTGTGAATTTTAGAAATATGATACATATTATTCTATCTTCATGCCAGGGACCACTTCTGTGCATTTGTTGTCCTACACAACTAAGAAAATGTATTATGATGACTGATCATTAAAATTTTGTTTGAATTTGGTGAAGAACAAGTGGGAACTTTCTCTTCAATATTCTTTTTTTTTTTTTTTTTTTCCTTTCCTGGGTGAAAATCTTAAGAAAGGCCAGAAAAAGTTTCTGAAATTTAAAAGTTTAACTAGTAATCTGTAGCACTCCCTGATATTCCATCAAAGGAAACAATCCAAAAATGTTGACTCTAAAACAAGTTTTGAATATAAGACAGAGGCTGAAGGTGTGTGTATGTACTTTTAATTTTCCTGTTATTTCCCAGAAACTACAAGCTATGAAAGTTCTTACTCTCTCACCTTTCAGATATTTTATAATATATATCACAACAACAAAAATGGATACTTATGGAACACTTTTTATCTATAGGCATCCCGATGTCATATAAGTTTTATCACACTATCATAGAAGCAAGACTAACATAAATTATTTTCATTTCATAGGTATGAGGCTTGAGATAGAAGGAATTATATGCATGGAACCAGTCCTAAGCCTAATCACAAGGAGGAAAATAAGAAAAAATGAAATATTATCAGTGTTGTTGAAGAGATCCCCTCAATGATAACAGAAACATATTATTTGAAGAAAATGTGGAGGAAATATCTTGGATATCAGGGTTGACAGGTATTGCAAAGAGCCTTATACTCAGTGAATCTGAATCTTTCAGTATAATCTACTCTGTGAATAAGTAAGAATGTTTTGGAAGCTGTAAATATTTTTGTTGGCTATTCAGTTTTAGCCTGGTAAATAATAATGACTATACTTGTAAGGTTAATCAGCATTTCTCTCTGAGTTACCCATGTAAATCTGTATTCACTTAGTCTTTGTACTGTGATAAACAGGCAGTTAAAATGGAGCTTCTATCACTGATCAATAGGTATGTATTTTGGTAGATGATACAAAAGTCAATAGTATTATACCTCAAATTGGTATATTAGGCAAATAATATTAGCATGATAGGAAAATTACTATGGCAGAAATGGGGAAAAACCAAATGACTTTGAACAGAAAAAAAAAATGAAATTGAGTCACCTTAAAAAGTATACTTGTGTAAAACTTAAAATACCTTGAAAATATACTAATGACTGTTGTACATAGCTAGTAATGTAAATTTTTTTAAAAAGAACAAAATGTCAGGTCCCAAAGTGGGAAAAGGAAAACAAGTGCATGATTATTTCTATATTTTAAATTATGCTTTAAAAACATTAATGCATTTAGATTAAAAACCAAATGTGCCCATAAGAAAACATAGAGAAATATGCACTTGCTGGGATTATATTAGCTGTGGAGGCTAAAATTTGTCTTTGTATTAAAGTCCTTGTTATACAAGAATGTAAATTAAAATATACATGGATCAGTTAGTCCCTCAACTGGAGCATTCAAATATTAATCACTTTATGGACTGAACTGAGGTTCATAAGGTGATAATATTGAATTCTTTTATGACAATGAAAATGGTACAGTTAGGTGATTCCAGAGAAACCTGGGGGAAATGAGGATAATGAAGGCCTCTTCTCTATTCAGGTGTAGCTACTTCTTAAGTAATCTTATGCATGAAGATTTGTGTTTGTACAAATGGTAAGTCAGGTAGTGATTACTGTCTATGAATGAGGTTTCCAGTTTGAAGAAAGAATTCACAATAAGATTAATTCAGATAGTAATCACACTTTGCCCATTTCATACATTATTTTCTTCTACATACTTCTATTTGGTAATGTATACTCATATCAGAATAGATATCCCCTAAAACTTTGATGAAGGAGCAAAAAATCAATTAACTGGGATTTTTTTACTGTTCTCAGCAAATATAGGCAAAACAAACTGATTAAGTAGAAAAAAAAGATCATTTTACAAAACTTTCCGGAGGATGTTCTTGAGTCAGGACAGATTCTGCCCAATCAGCTAAACATTTTAAAGGTGCCAAGACTTTATCTTGAGAAATGATGTTGAAGAGGAAGACTATTTTTACATGCTGCTCCTTCTGATTAAAACCTTCTTTCCCACTTTGTCTAGTGAACACATATCTTTTCTGCAGACCTTGGGTCAGTTGTCACTCTGCAGGAAAGTCACCTCAGCGGCAAGCAAATTACCCTTTTCTTGTATAACTCCCTTTTGGATTCTCATCATATTTACAATCTTACATCACTTGCATGCTCCCTGATTAAAATCAGTCTGCCTTATTAGACTGTAAACTTTAGAAAGGCAGGGACCTGTGACCTTTTGTTCACCAGTGGACACCAGTTACCTTCTAGCCTGGTGTCTGGCATGTGGATGAGTCCAAGGGTATATTTGGTACATGAGTCAAATATTGTAAGAATTGGAATGAGTGCTTATTACCCAGGAAGGAAGACAAGTATATCGATAATTTATTTTTGAGATAGAGCTGAGAGTTAAAAAGAAACATGACTATGAATCAGCTATCCTGTTGCCTGAATGCAGATTGATGAATCTGGCCCTGAAACACGGCAACTGGTCATGATAAAGATCTTGTTTTTCAGCACAACACTATGGAGGGATAAATTGATAATAAATTGTCTATGATGATGATGGTTTTGATGTTAATTGTGAATTATGCCAGAAGTTCTCATTTTACTTTCCACTTTAAAGATTCTCATGGGCAAATTCTAAGTCACAGAGCTGGCAACAATGTACAATGAGGTGACGTGCCACAACTTCTGAAATATAAATTTTCTGGGGCATAAAAGGGAGAGAAAGAAAGTGATTATTCCTTCAGTTTTTTCAAATGCAGTGAAGTGAAAAATATGCCCTCAAGTTTTGCACTGGAGAAATATAAAAGGACTTTTTAAATATGCATTACAAATATTCAAGAAGTTAATCACTGTATTTTTCCCCTCAATATTGATGGGACAGTTACGAAGAACGTTTAGGGTAGAATTCTCACCCAGGGTAAAATAAGAAGGGATGTGTACAATTCTCTATTAGCTGTGTCCCATACTGTGCACAGTGTGAAATAAGGAACTAGTCAAACAAAATTACAGTGTAAGATGCTATATTACTTCACAAGCAAATAAAATGTGAACAACTCAAAGTACAGCTCAATCAGTGTTAACCTACTTAATCCACTGAGAATATAACTATCTATTAAAGCAACCTCCCTAAGCACTTAAAAATTAAAAATTAAATAACATCTGATATTCTGACAAATAACAGTTTCTATGCCAGGTGAAGGTAGGAGGCAAAAAGATGCATAACTTGATGTGGCTAACATTCTAAAATACTTTAAGTAAAATACTTAAACACATGTGAGAAAATAATGAAACCGCTTTTGAAACTAAGTTATAAACTGCCTATTTTATAACACAAAATAGCATGCCAAAAAGTTGTATTTTAAAAGGAAATGAGTAAAAATGAGGCATATGACATCTCTAAGGCAAAAATTCTTAGAACACATCTTTTTATATACCTATATCTATTGGCATATCTATTTCTTTAAAAAATAGATATAACTATTTAGAGTCATAAATAAAGTCACTTATGTGGAAAGAATCAACAGTAAGTGAGAAATAAGTACAGGCTTATGAAAATTGATAGGGGAAAATAACAACTAGAATAATAATGCTTTCAATGTTCATCTTTGAGGGCCTCAACCATGTCTGGCTTATACCCAGCTACAACATGCAGTAATTTCTCACTTCTTGGGTCTGAACCTTTCTTCTTACCCTATATTCTGTCTCGGACCAGCTCATATCCCTCTTCCATTTCCACCCACATCCTAGTGTAGTGGTCTTCAGACTGAGGTCTTATACCTGTGGAAGCAAAGGAACACTTTCCAAGGAGTCCCGAAGGAGACTGGTAGTGTTACAGGAATACTTTCCAAATCCACAACTTCCACATGAACACACTTTCATAAATGTCCTTCTACCACCTTCTCCCACTTTGCAGGAGAAAAGTCTATTTCTCACTCATACTGCATCTTCCTATGGTGCATTGTAGTGCAGTATCCAAAAAAGGGAGAAAATTCTAAATATTGGTGTTGGTATTCAGAAAACGTTTTTTCTGTTTTTTTTTTAATCTTGATTTCCATAAAATATGAAGAAGTGCATAATGAAGTTGCCAGGTGATAATTTTAAAAATTTTGATGACGGATCACTATGTGATTTTTGGCTCAAAATTTAGAAAGATTTTGAAGAATTGTGTAACATTTCTATAAGTAAACACTTTCCACTCCCGTCTATTTATTTTTATATATAAGATTTTCTGGTACTCTAAAATAGAAATAGGAATAGAGTTGATGGTGAAACATATTTCATTCTAGCATTAAATAATTTTTATTTGCAAATATATAAACTAATTGAAAAAATCCAATATCCTTTTTTAGTTTTATGTTTAACAACTTTTATTTTGGAAATTATTTGTCAATATGTACAACATAGTTATGTTGATTGGATCAGTTATAGCCTAGTAATAATTGTAATGATAACTCAATTTAGATGAAAAGTTTAAAACAAGGTCTGATGATCACATGAAACGAACTTTTAAATATGTGTGTGTGTTTGAATAGAAATGTGGTAGAGTGACTAAAAAGATTTTAAAGCAAAAATACATAATATTAGGATACAATGCTGGGGTGAGGGAGGAATAATGTAAAATCTGTGGCTATTAAATAAGTACATAATTATATTTTTAAATGGCTAATGGTCAGTTTAAAATAGTTATGATGATTAGATTCTTTTGGATATATTTAGAGGCCTTGAAAGAATTTTATTTAAAGATGTTAAAGTTAAATCTTTGCAATATTTAAATGTATAATGGAATATATTAGAATTTTAGATGTACACTAAAATTATTATCTCAGGAGATACAAGTGCATACAAGGTTGAGCCCTAGTGAATTTCTCTAGTGATTTGTCCTTATTGCCTTCCTTTCTCTTGTTCCCTCATTACTCTTCCTCAAGAATGTTCCAATCTGTCCATTTATGTCTATCTCCATTTCAGCTCTCTAGGCCGATAATTTTTCCTGATCTGGTCAAATTCCTATATGACGGTCTCTCAGAACACTAAATAATTCTCTATGACTGTAGTCATCCAAATTTCATATTTAGATTTGTGAGATTATTTTGAACAACTTCTGTCTACTGTCCCACCTCAACCAATGTGTAAGGGCAGGAAAAATGTATACTCGATGCCTGGCATGTAACAAAGGCTAAAATTAAGTTAGTTGAATGAATGAATGGTGCAAGTGTCTACCTGGTGCCTGACATGTAATAGTTGCTCAATATGTATTTACTGAATGCATAAAAAAATGAACATATATCCTTTGATTATATAATTAAAAGAGAGCCAAAGAGTGTACTTTTGTGGGTAAACTCTATGATTTATTTTCATGAAAGGTGAGCATAGACTTTTGCACCATTGAAGCTGAAGCAAATACTGGAGATTTGGGAAGAAAGGGTGGGCAATACCCTGCTTTAGAAACAAGCTTAAGATTTTGAGAAGTTTAATGACTTGTCTAAAGCCACAGCTATTTAATGGCAAAATTAGGAACAAACCTGATTCCTTTCCCCAGATCATGGGATATCTGAGAAACCCTGTCCTTTCTCTTTCTCTGAACAGACTTTGCAATGGTTTTACTTATCTGCAAAATGTTTATGCCAGTAATTGAACACTTAAATGGCAGGTTTGGCTGGTATAAGAAGTTGAGCTTATAAAAATTTATAGTGGGTCAATTTATAGTGATAAGAATAGAAAAACTCAGAGAAAAGAACAGAGAGAATAGGACCACAGTGACTTGGAAACATGGACAATACAGTAAGAACTGCATTTGGGGAAAAGAAAACCTGAAGTTTCTACACCACACATTACACACACCAGAATGGAAAGAGCCCTTTGTCCCTCCAACTTTACATTCTCACACAAGAAAACACTGATGAACAGGGAGCAGATACAAAGGAAAAGAGCTTATCTGAAGCTCTCTACCTTTTGAGAAAAGATGAGCAAAGGCTGATGTGATAGGTGCCAAAAATAGCAACTGATTAAGGAGAGCAAGGAGGGAAAAGTAACATTTACCTGAAAGCCAAGAAAAGAAGTATTTCTTAAGCTAGGGGGAAAGACAAATGCCCCATTCTCCTAACTGAGAATCTCTACTGTGATATTTCCTTTTATATTTCATGTAACAAGGAATATTTTGATAAACCTAAAACCTTACAGTGGATGAAGGCATTGAATAAACATTACAATCTCTACTTTCCATTTAAAATTCACACTGTCCATCCAATACATCAGAGTAATCAAAACAAGTAGGGGGAAGGATAACAAGCGAGATGGTGGCAGAGAAAGGAGCTCCTAGACTTGGCTTCTGCTACAAGGCAGTTAGTAATCACCCAGAGCTATCTAAAGCACCTGTTTGGGGGCTCCAAGAGACCAGAAGAGTATCCTGCAACATCCTTGAAAGAATAGAAAAAGTAGAGAGCCCATCTGCAGAGAAGATTAATCAGTAGAACACTCCATGCCACAGAAGCCAGTGCCCATCCTCCACTGGTGGCACAAGCTACCTTAGGAACTATTCCAAATTTCAAATTGGAAGCTCCACTTCCAAAAAATGGGGGAGGAAGAGACAGTTGGGCACCAATTTCAACTGCTGACTAGTAAATCCAGCAGGTTAAAGTATAATCCTAAGAACAGCTCAAGTTTGAAAATGTCCAAGTCAAGGAGGCCAGTAGCCATAATTTTAATTCCACCCCTGGCACAAGGGGAAGTGGAGTGGTCTGAAAATCACAGTGCTGGTAGGGACTGGCTTCTTCCCATCCAGATCAGATTGCAGCTCTAGCACAAGCCCAGGCCCACCTCTGTCAGGGAGGAAGCTGGGGGGACCTGTGCCAGTCTCTCCGGGAAAACAGAGGCCATACTGTGGAGGCTATGCAAGTCACCTCAGGAGCTATTTTTCTGGCTAGAATTGAAAGTTCCATTTCCTAAAAACAGGGGAGGAAGAGATGGTTGGCCACCAATTTCAGCTACTGTTTAGTAAATACAGCTGGCTAAAGTATAACCCTAAGGACAGCTCAAGTTTGAAAATGACTGAGTTAGAAAGAGGCTGGTAGCCATCTGTATTAGTCAGCTAAAGGGGTGCTGATGCAAAATACCAGATATTGGTTGGTTTTTATAAAGGGTATTTATTTGGGGTGGGAGCTTACAGATACCAGGCCATAAAGCATAAGTTACTTCCCTCACCAAAGTCTATGTTCACATGTTGGAGCAAGATGGCTGCCAACATCTGTGAGGGTTCAGGCTTCCTGGGTTCCTCTAGGCTCAGTTTCTCTGTTTCCTCCACAAGGCCAGCTATAGACTATGTGGCTCTCTAGACTTTGCCTCTCTCCACAAAGTCAGCTGTAGACTATCAGGTGAAAGGCTCTGTCTCACTCTCTGGGGTTTCTGCCATGTCTAAAGAGCCATCTCTATTCCTCTCTGTTCTTCTCCTAGCTCAGGTCCTCTCTTCCTAGGGCTTCCTTCTCTTTCCTCTGTGTGCTGACTTCCTGGGGCTCCAGCTTAAGATTCCAGCATCAAACTCCAACATCAAAAATCCTCGACTCTGTCCTTTGCCATGTCTTTTTATCTGTGAGTCCCACCCAACAAGGAGTGGGGACACAACACCCTAATGATGTGCTCCAATCAAAGCCCTGATCATAACTTAATCAAGCCCAGGTATAGACCAGATTACAAACATAATCCAATATCTATTTTTGGAATTCATATAACCATATCAACTGCGACACCACCATTTTTACTCCACCCCTAGCATGAGAGGAAGCCAGGCTGACTGAAAATCACAATGATGGTAGAGACTGGTTTCTTTCACCCAGATTGGCCTGCAGTCCTAGCTTAGGCTTCAGCCCCCACTCTAGCAAGGAAGAAGCTGGCAGGCCCTGGATCAGCCTCTCCAGGTAACTGCAGGTATATTCAGGTAGCACAGACTGAGTAGTTGGAAGTCTACCAGAACAACTGCTGTCATTTTGACCTACACAGAATAGATTGCTGCCCACACCTGCAGCTCCATCCCTGCCCTAGGTAGGAGAGAAAGGGACATGAAGCTTCATCAGTCTCTCTGGGCAATTACAGTCTAGGCCTGCACCACTTGGATTATTACACACAGCTGTGGTTCTGTCCTGACCCCTGGCAAAGGAGAAAATTGGAAAAAGCTTCATTTGTCCCTGGGGCAATGTGGGAAGCTTGAGCCTCCACAGCTTACAGCATCAACTACATTCTTGGTTACACAAACAGCAAGGGAAAAAGGGCAAGAAAGCCCTAAACTAAAGAGAGAAACTGTACCCAAATAAATACTCTGGTAAGGCAAATGCCAAGACACCAAAAAAAAATTGCAATCAACACCAAGAAACAGGAAGATATGGCCCAATTAAAGGAAAAAGATAAGCGTCCAGATGACATAAAGGAGTTGAGACAAGTAATCATAGATGTTTAAGTAAATCTCCTTAATAAATTCAATAAGATGGCTAAAGATATTAAGAATATTAAGATGACATTGGAGGAAGACAAAGAAGAATTTGAAAGCATACATAGAAAAATAGCAGATCTTACAGGAATGAAAGAACAATAAAAGAAAGTTAAAATACACTGGAATCATATAATAGCAGATTTGAGGAGGCAGAAGAAAGATTTGGTGAGCTTGAAGAAATGGCCCCTGAAAGTGAACAAACAGAAGAGCAGATGAAGTAAAGAATGGATAAAATTGAACAGAGTCTCAGGGAACTAAACAACAGCAAGAGACATACAAACATATGTGTCATGGGTGTCCCAGAAGGAGAAGAGAATGGAAAAGGGGAAGAAGGAATATTTGAAGAAATAATGATAGAAAATTTCCCAACCCTATTGAAGGACATAGATATCCATGTCCAAGGAGCACAACGTACTCCCATCCAAATAAACTGGAATAGACAAACTACGAGACAGGTATTAATCAGAATTTCAAATGCCAGAGACAAAGAGAGAATTCTGAGAAAAGCAATGCATAAAATATAAGGGATACCCAATAAGATTAAATGCCAATTTCTCATCAGAAACCATGGAGGCAAGAAGACAGTGGTATGGTATATTTAAAATACTGAAAGAGAAAAATTTCCAGCCAAGAATCTTATATCCAGCAAGATTGTCTTTCAAAAATGAGGATGAGTTTAAAATAGTCACAGATAAACAGAAACTGAAATAATTTTTAACCAAGAGACTGGCTTTGCAGGAAAAACTAAAGGGTGTGCTAAAGCCTGAAAAGAAAAGACAGGAGAGAGAGGCCTGGAAGAGAGTCTAGACATGAAAAATATACCAAATAAATAAATAAAAATAACTAAAGTATCAAAAGAGTGCTGAAATATAATATGACAGATAAAACCCAAATATTCAGGAATAAACTTAACCAACAATGTAAAGCACTTGTATTCAGAAACTACAACTCATTGTTAAAAGAAATTTAAAAAGACCTAAATAATTGGAAGACATTCCACTCTGTCAGATTGGAAGACTAAATATCATTAGGATGTCAGTTCTACTCATATTCTTATACAGATTCAATGAATCCCAATAAAAATTCCACCAGCATTTTTTTACATAAATGGAAAACATGATTATCAAATTTATTTGGAAGGGTAAGGGGTCCTGAATAGCTCAAAGCATCTTAAAAAGGGAAAGAAAATATGGAGGACTCTCATTTATGGACTTTAAATCATATTACCTAGCTACCGTGGTAAAAACAGCATGGCACTGACATAAAGACAGACACATAGACTAATGGAAGCAAATTGATTCAGAAACAGACCCTCACATCTATGGTCAAGTGATTTTTGACTAGCCCTTCAAACCCATCCACCTCAGGCAACACAGTCCATTCAACAAATTGTGCTGAGAGAACTGGATATCCATAGCCAAAAGAAGGAAAGAGGACCATTATCTCACACCTTATCCAAAAATTAACTCAAAATGGATCAAAAACCTAAATATAAAAGCAAGAATCATAAAGCTTCTAGTAGAAAGTATAGGAAAATATCTTCAAGACCTGATGGTAAGTGGTGGATTCTTAAAGTAGATAAGAGGAGGACTGGATGGTCTACTGATGTTTAATGTATGTAGAAGTGTTAATTAACTTTACTGTAAAGTAAGTTAGTGAGTAAGAGCTGGTTTATAAATGGGAATGTGGTTGAAAAGGGTAGTCTAGGGATGTAAATACCAATTGGCAGAAAGTTGCAGAATAATCCGGGGACTGAATAGCACAGTAAACCCAGAAGTGGATGAAAATTGTGGTTGATTGTACAGATGCAAGAGTATCTTTCGTGAGCTAAAGCAGATATACATCAGTGGTGGGAATGTGGAGAAGCATGGGAAAAATACAACTGGAGCGACCTATGGACTATGGTTAACAGTAATAATGTAATATTCACGCATCTATGCCAAAGATGTACTATGTTGATAAAGGAGGTGTAAGGAAAAAGTGTGCCAAATATACACTATGGACCTGGTAATAATTATTACAGATTATCTTATAATCTGTAATAAATGTTCCCTTGCAGTGTGGTGTGTTGATAGAGGGGTGCTGTTTCGGAATGCTGCATATGTGCTTGATTGTTCCGTAGGTTTACAACTTCTGTAATAAAATTATATTTAAAAAATAATAATAGGGTGGGTTTGGGAGAAAATGCACCAAATGTAAGATAAGGACTACAGTTAGTAGTAAGATTTTGAATTATCAAATTATCAATTATTTTTTCATAATTTGTAAATGTCTCACAATACAAGGTATTGGAGGACTGATGTATGAGACCCTTGTATGATGTTATGCATGTTTGCTTTATAAGTTCACAACTTTTACTGCACACTTATTATTTATGTATGTTCATGTAAAAATGGCATAAAAAGAATAATAGGGTGGGTTGGGGGAAGAATATTTTGGTTAGTAGTAATATTCTGAGGATGCCCTTTAAACATTAGCTAAAAATGTTTCTCATCAATGCAAGGTATTGATGGCAGGGTGAGGTATGAGAGTCCTGTAAGATGCTATGTTTGTCTGTTTTGTAAGTTCACAACTACTACTATACAATTATTGTTTATGTATATTTATGTATGAGTGATATATCTCAATAATTAAATATATATATAAACAAGTAGAGGGACTCTCCAAAAAAGACTAATGCTTTCAGATTTCCTACTAGGTCAGGTGTTATACAGGCAGGCAGGTTGCGCATGGAAGCTCCTGCCTCTATTAGCTTTTAATTTGGCAAGTTATATAACCATTGTGAGTTTTGGATGTGTCTTCTATAAAATAAAAATGATGAGATTATGCACAAAGCACTTAACTTAGTGTCTGAAATGTACTAAATGCTCAATAAAGTAGTTTTTATTATGATTATCATCATTAAAGTCAATAATATCAATAACATTATAATTAATTCCATGAATAGTGGAGCTTATTATCAAATATACCACAAAGCTCTAAAATGCTCTTCTACTTACCATTTCTCATAGAGTGGCCTTAATTTTCCCAATTATTTCAATTCAATAAAAGTTTTTGAATTCCTACTATGTACAATGTACTGTATTGTTTCAGAGTAATTTTCTTAAATAAAGTGAAGATTATAATCATCAATTTATGGATATCACTATAGATTGAGTAAAGCTTTAAATTAAATACTTTAAATCTTTATTCCTATATTGGCCTAAAACTTTAAACTGTGCCTTTTAATATAATTTTTAAAATAATACATTATCACAAAATTAAGAGTCTGTGTTCTTAAGAATACACATTTAATTTCAGATTAAATTCATTATTCAGAGAAAATGCCTTACTGTGATATCTTTATGACTAACTGGACAAACTCAACAATGTTTTAATACAGGGATTTTTAATTAATAATTCAGCTGCAGTAATAACATAGTCACTACATTTTACTCAGTGAAACTTAGACCTATTATTTCTTGTTTATTGTATCAACTAGCAGAAGAACCAATTACTATTCTTTTATTATAATTTTTATATATACAAAAAGGCTATCGTGCTTTCTGTGCCTTTTTTTTTTTTTTGAGAGTGAAATTTTGAGATCTCACAAGCTCTTCTTATAGCTTCTGATTTCAAGATCCTTTTTGCCATTTGTTTTGATCTCCACCTAATGCTTGGCAACATATCTCTCTTCTGAAATGTGATATTCTACTGAACTTAGTCTCCAAATCTCAGCCTAACAAGACCTGAATTCTTTCAATGCCAAGCCTGTTCTCTGTAAGATTTTAGGTTTATCAAGATGTCCCTTGAGTTCAAACCAGTTTTCATGCATGATATCATCATTACAATTAAACACTCAGTAGCATATGAATATTTTAATAAGTATCAGAATGTAAACTCATTCATCATCCACTGTAATTCTTGAATTATTCTCTTTGTTGCTACCTTCTCTAGTTATTCTTCACACAGTTTTTGCTTCTATTATCCTTCCCTGCACCAACTTTCACATCCATTTCATTTTCATTATTTCACTGATTCTACTCATCTTCCCAGTGTGTTGAGATTATGTTGCATCATACATAGTATAGCACCCCAAAGATTTGCAATCCCTGCTACTTCCATGATTCATTCTTCTTGAGATTATTACCATAAATCTATTTTTCCAAAGAAAAATATTTCCTAAGTATACCATTGTATTATCTCTAGATGTTTTGGTTTCTTTTGTTTTTGGATGATTTTTACAAGTTATTCTTTTGAATGTTTCTGTTAAATGAAACATGTTTCTTCAGGCATGTTTAAAAAGAAACTTCTTATTCATTGATTCATTTTAAGAAAGTTTAACTGGGCACCAACTACAGGATTATATTATTATTTCATTATGAAGCTATCATCCAAATGCTACAGCTTAAATCTCTGTTGGCACAGGGAGCTCTGTGTGTAGCCTGTACCCTTGCCACAGAATGTCACTTGTTTATGCTGTGGCATATCCTATGATTGGTTGAACAAATCTTAGCGAGCACAGAGTTATTTTACTTAGCAGGTTTACTGGCCCGGCTACAAAAGAAATCAAAGCAGGAGTATATTAAAATGATGAAGGAAATAGCAAAAGAAGTTTAGAGTGTTTGGCCCAATTTCAATTATTTTACCATGAATAACTGACAACTTATCATAATCAAAATGAGCTGACACCTTATATTTGAATTTTCATTCATAAGGGAATTATAGCAATGATGGTTTAAGTTCACAAGTTAAAATCTCAAGAGTTGTTAGACTAAATATCAACCCAAGTGCCCTTTCTTTGTCTAGGCTCCCCACCTAACTACCTCACATATTCACACATACCTATTCCTAACTCTAGTCTGGCCTTATCCATCCAGAAAATTCCCATTCCACCTTCAAGGGTCTGAATGCGATTCCTCCAAAGAATTAATCCCTCCCTTCTTTGTTTTCACACCCTGTCTTGTGCTAAGCTCTTGCTTGGTAGTATGATTGTTCATAGAGCCCTTTCACTAATTTTAGCGCTATCTCTTCTCTTTGCTTTCCTACTCACACAGTTAACACTGAGAATTTCTCAATAAAAATTTGTTAAATAAATGAATTGCATTTTAAAATACCACCTCTCCAAAACTGTCTTTAATCATTTTTTATATTTTTTTAATTTGTTTTTCCAATACCTATCTTTAAATTTAAATATAGGAAATGACCTTAGGCTTCAATACTTTCCTAGAGAAACTATGCTAATGCACTGGTGCAAGCCCAATTTTAATAAAATGGTAAGAATATATGTTAACATGGTTAAAATCATTAAAGGTTAAAAAAACAATTATAATCTCTGAGAAAAGCCATGTGTCCATAGCCTATATATATATACACACACACACACACACCATTTATCCAGTTTATTTTTTCTCTTATGTATATATGGCTATTTACAATAATAAAATTTTGGGTGTTTTGATTTTGGATAAATGTTTATGTTTTTATAGTCTAGTTATATGTGATAGAATTGAAAGAGGTAGTAAGAAATAAGAAAAATCTTCATGTAATTTTTTCGGGTCAAGTATAATAGTTTTCAGAAGACTTAGCCAAAAGGACAATCATTAGTAAAAGTGTAAAAAAATAAGGACTCTTTAGTTACAGAGAAGACTGAAGAAGGATTTAATCACTGCCTTTAAGTATATGATGAATCAATTGAGAGAAGATAGTGATAAAATATTTTCCTTCTAAGCTTAGTACAAGACCAGGAACAATTAACTAAAGGGCAAACAAAAAAAGGCCACAGAAGGTGAGATATTATGTCAAATTACTAAATAATGCAGTGAAAGATGTCCCTTAGAGGTTTTTAAAATAGGATAGCTATGCTTTGATATGAAACTATTTAGATACTAAATTTAAATCTAAATAATTTGCAACAAGACAAAGACTAGTTTATTCCCTAAGAAGATTACACTGGGTGTGGTTTTCTATGTTCACCTAGAACTGCTCTCTTCATCTGTTGCCAAAGGTGTTACCTGCGTGACCCATATTAGGAACAAACCCACTGTGGCATGTAAATAGCATCATCTGTATATTTTTCCCCAGCCTCGATTCCTTCACATCTGATGCTCGTTAAAGATGGTGACTAGAAACTGGAGAGGAGTGGGTATGAGTTCCCCAAAGTATAAAAACAAATGGAACATAAAGGTCCTTGGAAATATAGAGATGCCTTAAGTAGGTTTAAAAAACTTCAGTAAGAAGACCAGTGATCTTTGACTTTTTTTTTCAATATTCCCTTCATTAACATTAAAAATGACATTTAACATTTTTTATCAAAAGTAATGCTCTTAAATAATTTTAAATGTAATATTATGTATTAAAACACTCTACTGTGAAATTCCAAGATAAAATACAAGTTCAAGGTCATTGCTAAGGGTCATGGAAAGAGTAAAGAGCTCTTTTCATAACCTTTCAGTTTTCATTTTTAATATTAACTTTTATATGCTACTTTGTTTATGACATAGGATGGCAATTGTTTTCTAATAAATGGAACAATCTTTATAACGAACTTAAAGAGTTTGGCATAAATCTATACTTATTTCCTCATGAAATTTCAGAGCTATCAAAACTTGATATAAATTGACACCTTATGTATGGAAAATAAAGCCCTCAATTTAAAAAGTTAGCCTAAAACTTAATAGTCCAGAGAAAACTGTATTGTTGCTTTCCTGCTGTAGTCTTGTAAGATGTGAACCTGAAATAAAGTTTTGTAGTGATGTTTACCTTGTCTTATTTTTCACCGGTTGATAAATGGCATGAATTCACTGAAAATCTGAAAGCAGTGTTAGATTTAAGAGGAATACAGGATTTGGTTCAGTTTACCTGTTCCTGTTGCTGGATATCCAATCTGAAATAAGTGTTGATGCCTGTTGATGACAGTGCTTGTTGCCAAAACTGCATGCCAGCATTATAACTTCTCTACGTAGTTCTCTAGGTAGCATCAAAGGGAAAAAAATAAAATAAAAACAATGTTAATATCCTAAAGGAAAGTCAGGGTAATACAATACATAAACAGCAAATAAGTCAATAATTAACACAAAACTACTTTTAGATCCTGAAATCCAATTCTGCTGGTAAAAGGCAATGTGGGAGGGTAGAGGTTAAACGTACTAAGTCTGCTGTGGAAACAATGCAACCGTGAGGGACTCAGGTTCAGATCTCACCATCACCAATGAAGGCAGGTCTTAAATAAAGCATGGCACGGAAATGCCTTTGTTCTGCTCATGCTGCTAAAGTCACAATTGTACTAGTAGCATTTTATTGTACAGCTCTGGGGGGAAAGGAGAGAATAAGAAAACCAAAGAGTACTCATGTTGGTAGGATGCTTGAACAAGAGATCCATTAAAATTATTTTTTGGCCATCCAAGCTTGATGTATGTTGTTGCAACTTGCTTTAAAATATATTCCTAAACAGGGAGGATAAGGACAAATAAAAATGATGTCAGTTTTAAACCACTCCATGCTGATAATTAAAATTCTATAATAAAATTAAAACATTTCCTAAATGCACCTATTTTCAAATATAAGTAGAATTACAGGCACAGTAATGCCCCATTCTCATTTTATTAAGCTTAGTATATCAAATATAGGAAATAAGGACAAAATATTTTTGGGATGATGGAAATGTAGTCTTTACTCCCCGGATGAGTGACTAAGTAATTTGCACTGTTAAAAATTTTAGATGACCATTTTTGCAGCAACACAAAGAAACAAATATTGATAAGAGCATCTATGCATACTATATATAAATTTATGTCAGTTAATGAAAATAAGCATCTAATGTTTATGCATTTTATGTCAATAGAACATATTTAAATCAAAATTACATGGTGCCAGCCAACAGCCTAGCATTGTTGAACCTGACATACACAGAACACTCTATAGTATAATGATACAGTATTTCAAAGTCAACAAACTATTCAGCTAATGATATATTTAAATATCAAGATCAATGCAAGATATACTCTTTCTCACTTTAATGTGACACCTGAATTTTGTCAAAGGACTGAAAGCACTGAAATTACAGTAAAAGCAATTTTTAACTGAAAATAAGATGTCTGACATGATATACTCTTCTAAAGTACAGACATATACCAAAATGTATTTATCATTTACAGAAGTTTAATATTACAGAGTCTTTCTGTTAGGGAGAAAAGAGAAGTGTTATAAGTCTTTCTCTAGCAGATATAAAATATACCATAACTAAAATGACACATTTCTTTGCATGTCCCTTTAAGAAGTTGGACAAAACTAACAAGTTAGTATTTTCCCCATTTCAAAAATTTATTAAAACAGAGGTGTTTTTTGTAGGCATAAGATAAGAAAGAAAGAAGCAATTCTCATGGTCATCAATTAGATGGTTCTAATAAACAGATTCTAGTTGCAAGTAATTCCAAATGTGTAGGTTTTTTTTTTTTTTTTTTTAGCAGAGCCAGTATGTCATATGAAATAGGGTGACTTTATAAGATACAGAGCAGACTCTTAAAGTAACTAAAGGGAAACAAACAGTCCAGTGATATGTCTTCACATGCAAAGCATTGCTGGTGATAAATTTAGGAATCAAAAGCTCATTAGCAGTACTTAATCCTAACCTTCTTCAAAATGATTGTTAAATTAGATTAGGTGGTGTCAGCAGTGCAATTCTGGTATACCAGGCTTCAAGCTTAGGAAATCTGGTCAGGTAGCATTTTGGAATGTTTGTCATGTCTTCATGTCTATTTGGATTATCTGTTGTTTGCTCTCCTGTATCCCCTTGGACCCAATTATGAATGGGCTTTTGCCTCAATGTTGATCTTATCCTTGTTAATTAAGGAAGTGAATTGAATTTACTATGCCCTTTGGATAAAAATAATGACTAACAATCTTTACTGAAACTGTCTATATTCTGTTAAGATCTTTGGGATCCTGCAACCCAGGTTAAATCCTTTGTGAACACAGAGCCCTTTAACTCTTGGAAAGTAAGTTTGAACTTTAAGGATTTGCCATGTATATTTGTTCTTAAATTCTGAAGCATTTAAGCTTAATTGACACTTTTAGGCCAGAACAAAAGGCAGCTTGTATTATATTTTCTTCTTCAAATAACTGTCATCAGTGTTACACAGAAAATTAGAACAAAATCAATAACATAAACTGGAAGAAGGAAGTAAATTCAGGATCAGTTGCATAAAGTAGATTAGAAAATAGTTTGTCTTGTAAAAATAAGAAAGAAGAAAATATATATCTTTTTACATTGAAGACATTGTAGTTTTCCATGCGATCCAATAATTTATCTAGAGGATAAAGAGCTCGGCTGGCAGCGTGCCAAGGAAGAAAATCCTTCTCTTCAGAAAGGTATCTGATAATCTCCAGAGGGATATTCTGAGGCAAGTAGCCAGCTCTGCACAGTCAAAAAAGTCAATGTTAATTATATGCAGAAAAATACATGATGATGCAAAAATGAAGATTTTTACTTATGCAAATAATAGGCAGAAAGCAAGATTTATCACAGTATAAATAAGTCATATGCAGTGCTATAAAAATAAAAGTACTCACTTTTTAAATATAATCTTACTTAGGATGACAATCCCCCTTAATATATACAGAGCTGGAAAGTTAAAAATCCGCATGCCCACAAAAACCAGAATACATATTTTTTAAAAAAGAAAGAATTGTGGAATTTGAATAAAATCAAATCTAGATATTTTCTTTCACAGAAACTCTTCAGAGATCACAAGTAATTGAAAATAATTGGTTACTAAAAGGGAATTCCAATTTCTCAATGTATTCCCTTTACATTTCATGTAGTACTGTTTAATAACATTTAATACAGATTGTTCAAAAGGATGATCAAATTAAAGCAGCAATTTAGCTTTGACTGTATTTATTTCACATTATAACACAAACATTTTTTAAGCCTGTTTTAATAAAACATCGCTTTCTGTAAAAGTACAGACTCTTCCCTTTCATTATTTTCCTTTCAAGTAAGATCCCATGTCACTTTGAGAACCAATATCAGATTCCTTAGAGAATGCATTTGGTAGCTCCTCAAAATTATTTGAATGTATGTTGTCCATATTTAAAGCGGTCACAGCCAAAAATAGCAGTCAAAAGTAAGTGCATATCTCTACTCTCCAAAAGATTACATATAAAATCCTTGTAAAGTCAAAATGTTATAAATGTCAATCCACAATATATTTAAAGATGGTCTCGGGAAGCTGATGTGGCTCAACTGATAGAGCATCCACCTACCATATGGAGGGTCCAGGGTTCAATCCCCAGGGCCTCCTGACCTGTGTGGTGATCTGGCCCACATGCGGTGCTGATGTGCGCAAGGAGTGCCCTGCCATGCAAGGCACCCCCGTGTACGGGTGCCCCATACACAAGAGTGCGCCCCACAAGGAGAGCTGCCCCACGTGAAAAAAGCACAGCCCACCCAGGAGTGGCGCTGCACACACTTGCTTGCTGACACAGCAAGATGATGCAACAAAAGGAGACACAGTTTCCCAGCTCTGCAGGATAATGCCAGTGGATGCAGAAGAACACACAGCGAATGGACACAGAAAGCAGACAATGGGGGGGGGGAGGGGAGAGAAATAAATAAAAATCTTAAAAAAAGATGGTCTTATCCTAAATGTTTCTTCTGCAAGTAGGTACAGTATGGATTTTGCTAGGTTATTTTTTACATTGATAATCAATTGAAAGGAGACTTAATACAAGGACCAAGAAAATATGAAAACAGTCAAAGCATGTATTTTATACGATTGTTCTTACAGAGCATCACAAATTAGATGGATCTGTTTGTGTTTCATGGCAGGTGGGCAAAGAGGAAGCAAAGCCTTTTCGCATCTTCACTTAAAATAAAGCTGCCAGTTTACTGAGTCCTTACTTGATGTGACATTCAAACAGTACTCTGCAGACAAATATTAACTTACAGCCATATTTTTTTTATCATCCCCCCCTTTGCAGCTTTTTGTGTGCTGTCTGCTCTCTATGTACATTTGCTGTGCATTCTTCTGTGTCTGTATTTATTTTTTATTTATTCCCCTCCTCGCTTTGCGCCTTGCTTGCTGTCTGCTCTCTGTGTCCATTTGCTGCGCGCACCCTTCTGCGTTTTTGCTTGTCTCCCTTTTTGTTGCATCACCTTGCTGAGTCAGCTCTCCACAGTGCTGGGCCAGGCAGCACTCCACAGCGCTTGCGGGCTGGGCGGCACTCCACTGCACCCAGGCCAGTGGATCTCCACAGTGTACAGGGGAGCCTTCCTTCACAAGGAGGCTCCAGGACACAAACCCAGGGCCTCACGTATGGTAGACAAGAGCCCAGCTGTTTGAGCCACAGCCACCTCCCTACAGCTGTGGGCTTTTTTGCTTTTTTTAAAGAATTTTTTTTTTCTCTCCCCTTTGTGCCCCTGCCCCCCCACCATTGTCTGCTCTCTGTGTCCATACGCTGCCTGTTCTGTGTCTGCTTGCATTCTTGTAGGTGGCTCCAGGAATCTGTGTCTCTTTTTGTTGCATCATCTTGCCACATCAGCTCTCCGTGTGTGTGCCACCACTCCTGGGCAGGCTGCACTTTTTTTGCAAGGGGCGGCTCTCCATGTGGGGCACACTCTTTGCACCTGGGGCTCCCCTATATGGGGACACCCCTGCGTGACATGGCACTCCTTGGGCATGGCAGTACTGCACGTGGGCCAGCTCACCACACAGGTCAGGAGGTCCTGAGTTTGAACCCTGGACCTCCCAGAAGGTAGGCAGATGCTCTATCAGTTGAGCCACATCCACTTCCATATATAGCTGTGTTTTTAATGAATATTCATTAACACCAATTCTGGATATTAGACTTCAGTTCTCTTTGAATAAAAAATAGCTTATCATTCTACTAGTTTGGGTTCACCCATCATACAAGATGAACCATAGATATCTGTCATAAATAAGAACTTTGCGAATACCCCAAATTTCTACATAATTTCAAATTTTCCTTAAGTGTGTATAATTTATACTACATCAAGATTTGTACCACTCTTCTCATGCAGTTTCTATTTTATACAACCTTGTGGAAATATCATGATTATCCTATGGTATCAACAATTAAGTAAGCAACTTTATCTTTTTGCTAGTGTAGTGCTTCAATAATACAGTTACATTTTGCTTTCAAGGGTCTGTCACTCATTGCAAAAGGAATATATTTTTTATAATATCTTTAATACTTTTTATTCCTTAAGAGAATGATAGCTTCCAACATCAGATTTTGTAATTAGTATACCCTAGCTTTTCATTCTAAATAATAATTAGCATGGTGGCCATAAACCTGACTCCTCTTAACACATACCATGGACTATATAATTTTAGAAGTTAAAAAATTTATCTAGAAGCCATCTCCATTTTTTTTGCTGAAGAAATAAGAAAAAGTAATTATAATTTACAAAAACTTTATAGTAAGTAGTTAACCTATAACGGATCTTCAAAACAAGTTGAAAAAGTTGGAAAATTTGAGTCTATTTTCCCACAGATTTAGACATAATAGCCTTCTGCCAATTATAATATATTGTGTTTTTTTCATCTCTCTAAATGGATAGGCATTATTTAACGACTTATGTTTGCAGACAATATGACAGCAAATCAAAAAAGATGAAAAATAATGTTATGGAAAGGACCCAGATTCAGGAAAGGACCTGTGCCTGACTTGGTCACTGATTTTCCCTATAGAATTAAGCAAAAAAGTAAAATAATTTCTCCAGGTCTTACTTTCTTTATCTGTGAAATAAGAGGGTTGAGCTAGGAGACATTCTTTTTAACCCCAAACCCTTTTACTCTAACCTATACATGTACTATCAAATTTAATATGCTGAAAAATTACAATAATATGGACATAATTTATTTGTTTAAAAACTTAAAAAAATACTTTGTCACTTAATATTTCCCATTCTTCAATTATTTAATATATAAAAAGTCTAAGAGGCAGGGCTTCAATCTTGGTTTTATAAGACATCGGGCATAGTGTAGCGAAAATAAAAGCATAAAAAGACTGATAAAAGTTCTCATGGTGACAGGGCAAGTAAAGAAATGTAGTCACTAAATATACAAATATAGAAATGGAACAAGTCCTTATGGCAGATAATACTAACTGCTCAAAAAAATTCATGTTCTCCTCTTCTTCCCATATAATCCCCACTCTCTCTTGTAGTTAGGTATGGTCATGTCATTAAGACTAGCCAATAGAACATGAAGGTGTTCCACTGTCAGAGTTAGCCCATCGACATCTCTCCTCCTCTAAGTTCCTTTTCCCCAGAATGACTCTTCGAGCATGACATTAGAAGACTTGTACTGATGCCTGGACCCCTGTATAACTGTGTGGCTGAGTACCAGTTCTCACACCCATTCAGTTATGTGAGTTGGTAACACCTTTCCCTTGTGCTTGATCCATAAATATGTTTGGGTCTCTTTTTTTTTTTCAAGCAGTTAACCTCCTCTAATGCAGTCGTCAAATAGAGTAAGAAACAGATTACACTCAAATTGCCCTCATTCTGCTTTGTTACTTACAAACATATGTAAGTAATTACCTAGTACATAATTCAATATACTTACATTTAAGCCTACTAGATAAAAATATGTAGCTACACTTAATTGGACAAGGGATGATCAGCTTCATTACAAAATTAAGAATCATAAGAGATAATGTTAGTGAATAAGTTACCTAGCCTCAATATGTGTTTGTGTAATTGGCTGGTAATGATATCTGTGATTACTACTACAGATAATGCAATCATATAGGGGAAGTGTGTGGAATCCAGCGAATGGAACACTACATTAGTTCAAAGTAATCAGCCCAGTAGGGAGCACACTTAGGGTCCTGATGTTGAAATGCAGTTTCCCTAAATTTGCATTACCTCCAGAAAATGATGCTAACAAAATGGAAAAACATCAGCAAACAAATAATATTCCATGTATAATTAAGTGTGTGTTATTAATATTTTAGGAACAGTTTGTAGATGATATCTATCTTTGAACTTCTCTATAGTTGGGATAGGAGTAGGAATAAGAAATGATTTAGGAAGAAAAGAAAATGAAGAAGAGAGGCAAATAAGGAACATAAAAGAAATAGAAAATATAGCCCAAAAGCAGCTATATATCTGCCCCCCACAGACACCTTCTCTCCTTCTTTGCTAATTTATTGGAGCTTGCAAAAAAAATGTATCTTTAGGCATACATAAGGGTATTTTTATAAGGAGATTCAAATCAGAGACTATATTTACTTACGTTGAAATGCTCTGATTTCAGTCAGCTTTGTTTTCACCTGAGATCCAGAACTGCTTTTTAAAACTCATTCTGAATTCCTGTGAGTGTTAACTCTTGAATCTTCTGAGATAGGGGGCATATTAACAAATAACCACTTTCACTGTGTTTTCTTTAAAAGCCATTGGTTCCTGGGTACTTGAACCCAGAAAAAAAATTTTTTTTAAAAAAAGCACAATTCTTAAACTCTTCAGAAAATCATAATTCACTCTTCATTGAGTATTCATTGAAAACCAATAAAAAGCCTAATACATCGATCACAATACATGCAGAAGATACTATCACTGTCCTTTAGGGCACAGAGTTTTTAAAGCATTGGCTAAAATGTTTGATTAAAAAGCTTACAAAGTCCTATTTGTTAATATTTATTATGAAAAGTCTGCTGTATACTCTTTGTGGGACAATACACTGGCAGAGATTGGAAACTCAAGTAATCTTCCTCTGAATACCATTGAATAGAAAGAGAGATAATGGTGGAGGTAGCCCTGCAACCCACATTCCATGTGGTCAGTGCCTAAATACAAAAGGATACAGTTCAGGCATTGCTGAACCATTATCTACAGAGGTGATAAAAAGAAGTGACTTATTTTTACTTCCATAATTTAGAAGTGTGAAAAGTTGCACAGAAAAGAGTTGAATAACCGTTCCTCCTCCTCCAGGAAGGCATCTCCTGAGAACATTTTAGATAACTTTTCTAGACTTAGATAATACCTTAATAATGCCTATATTCACAATATCTATTATGATATCAATTATAATGTTACCATAATGTTATCTTTCTCTTACACTGGACTTAAGGTCATTAAGGAAATGAAGCCAGCTTTAGTTATCTTTTTATCCCCATGGCATAATGCAAGCCTAGCATGAAATAGGCACTCAATAAATGTTCCTTAAACTAAACTAAATTATGGCAATAATGTCATAGCTCATAAAAAGAAGAGTACTTGCCAAATATATTAAAACCTAAAAATAACCATAATGTTAAAAAATACTAAGCATTATCTAAGCTTTATATATATATACACCAGAGAATGGGAACATTCTATCAAAGTGATGTCTATAGCATTTTTGCTCAGCAGAGAAAATGTTAGAAGAGGGCCAATGCTGTCTAGCCAGTAGCCTTGAATAAGCTAATCTATACCCAAATAAAATAGATTTATAATCAGTGAGAGAGCAGAGGCATTATATGAATATCTCTGTTCTTTTTTTCTCTGATTAGCAAATTGTCTGCCTAGAAGCAGTAGTGTTATTTTATAACAAGCATTTAAATAAATTGATCGAGGTTTTCGAAATCTCTGTTCCCAAGTCAGTAAATTGACAAGGGTAAATTACATGATCTCTAGGGTCCCTTCTTCAGTAAACATTTAATAGCTAAAAATAAAACATCGGAAATAACTTTTTGCAACTTCTGTAGTGCCACTACCAACATAGTTACTAGCCTTTCCTCTCCACAGGCACTTGCGTCCTTATTTCACACATAATTTCACAGAAAATCAGTCAGCCAGCATCTCAATACTAGGGTCCACTGGACACTCAATAGTGTTAAGAAGCAGGATCAATATTTGACCATTAATTGGCAGAGTCAATAGTTGTCACCTATTTGGGTAAAAAGGAAAAAGACCTTAGCTTTACGGCCAAAGATAACTATTGTTTTTAGAAAACTATGAACTTAATAATTGAAAACTATCATGTATTGAGGACTTACTCTGTGACAGCTACGGTAGTATGTGAAGGTGGTCTAAGCTGGATTCAGTTTACTATACTTAGGAAGTTTCAAGGTAAGTACTATTATGCCCATATTGTAAGCTAATGTTTACAAAGATAAGCACCTTACCAAGTTCACCTGGCTAATAAGTGGCAGAGCTGGAATGCTCAGGCAGGGCTGATAAGAAAGCTCTTACTGGTCTCACCATATGAGGCTGCCTCCAAAAGACCACTCTCAAATAGGTTAAATGCTTTCTTTCTCCCTTCTATTACCACTGTACACAATGTCCCTACCATAGCAAATATCACATTGGACTTAAACTACACAAGTAAATAGATAATATAATCTTAGGTTCTCTGAAGAGAAAATAAGCAAGGGTAGGGAAGAGAATTATGGGAGGAACTATTTAAATAAGGTGGTCAGGGAAGTCCTCATGGAAGACATCTGCATGAAGTGATGGAACTGATAAAGCAAATACCTGCTCTCAGAGAATTCTGACTGAGGAAACAGGCAGTTCAAAGGTCCTGAGGCAGGAACAAATTCGGGATTTGGAAGAATAGCAAGACCTTCATGGAATGGTGTGACTTGTAGAAGAGAAATTGCAGAGGCTGAAGGTGGCTAGATCACAAAGGACTTGAAATAATAAGGACTTCAGGTTGTTTTTCTAAGTGTGATGGAAAACCACTGCAAGTTTTTGCACTGCAGGATGGCAAGATCGGATTTATACCTTAAAAGGTGACTGGTTGCTGTGGAGAGTAAACTCAAACATGCCACCTGGTCTTTCAAAATGATTATGAGGGAAATGGATGTTTCTCAAGTGATAAGGCCTCCGCCTATCATGTGGGAGGACCGGGTTTGATTCCTGGGGTCTCCTGGTGAAAAAGAAGAGAAAATGTGCCTGCACGGTGAACCAGCACCTACATGGTGAGCCAGTGCCCACATGGTGAGCAAGGTGCCCACGCGGTGAGCCAAGACCCAAGTAGCAAGCTGAGTGTCCATGTGGTGAGCTGAATGCCCACATGAGTGCCCACGTGGTGAGCCAAGTGCCCATGTGGCGAGCCAGTATCCACACAGGGAGCCGAGTGCCCGCGCAGCAAGCCGAGTGCCCACATGCTGAGCCAGTGCCCACGCGGCAAGCCAAGTGCACAAGCCAAGTGCCCATGCGGTGAGCCAGTGCCCATGCAAGTGAGTCATACAGCAAGATGATGACACAACAAAAGAGAGGCGAAGGGGAGAGTCAAAGTGAAGCTAGTAGAGACCTGGAACTGAGATGGCATAATTGAAAGGGAACCTCTCTCCACATCAGAGTTCCCCAGCATTGAATCTCGGTGAATCCTAGAGGAGAAAGAAGAGAAGAGAAGACAAAAAGAGAAATAGATATAGAAGATCACACAGCAAATGGACACAGACAGACAGACAGGAAAAAAAAAAAAAAAAAAAAAAAAAACCAGCAGGGTGGGGGAGGGGAAGAAGAAAGCTTAAGAGATTAAGTCTCTAATCATAAAAAGTTTTAAAAATATATAATTAACTAAAAAAATGATTATGAAGTGAAATGTGATTTCTTAGTTGATCCTTTCTCTCACCATATGGACTATGTTTACAAGAAAAATAAACAACTAGTGAATTAAATGGATGGCATGGAGCAGAGATCATGAGTTTTGAAGATAGGTCACATGTGAGACTTGTTTTAGAAAGTTTCTTCTGGAGTTATCAGATCAGGGAAAAAAGTTCCAAAAGCCTATTTATGCATTCTTTATGGTTGTTCAATTGTTAAAAGAAGCATCAGGCAACATGGAGAAGATCACTCAGAAATCATTTGAGAGACAAAGACATTTTTAAAGCCTACTCTCAGGAAACTGTTTATTCCACCTTGGGTTAATTAGAATAGTTATTCCTAAGTAAAAATACAGAAAATATTCTGAAAGACCACAAGGAAAATTATCCACATAGCATAATATTTTCATGGAAAACAGTGCTGAAAGTCTGGATGGCATGGAATTCTGCTTACTGGCTGAAGTTTCCCAATGTTCTACAGAGTCATGTGGGAGTAAAAGGAATAAACACATTCCAACAGGACTTTGTCAGGGTTACGCTTAGGGCCATCAGGGTATCAAATCATTATCCTACAGGTTCATAAATCGGTGGGGCTTCTAACTTGCTATACAGCTGCATTTTGGAGATGGGTGAAAAACACAAAACTAGAAAAGAAATCACTCAAACCAAACCACTTAAAAAAATAACTTGGTATATCTCTTTCTATGTCAAAAGTTCTACATATCTTTAAGCCCAAAGTTTTGGTTCTTATAGATAGAATAAAATTTCATGTGTTTATATAACATAATACTTGTCCATGTTATTAAAACTTGTCATAACCATGCTTTGGATCCTCTAACAATAGTCTGCTGGAAATATAAGCATAGCCCACTCTTGTTGAATATTTTGGTTATATATGTTTTTCATACCACAAGTAACAGGGCTATGAAATCTTGTAGGCAATGCTTTTACATGTTCCAAATGGTTTTCTTTGGATAGAATCCTCAAATTAAAATGATCAACTTAAAGGTTATGTCATATTGTGGTTCTAGTAAATCTCTTGGTTGGTGTCTTCAATCTTTGTCAAGCATCAACTAATTCCAAAGAAATGAGGACCCAATTCAGTGCAGAAAAGTCACAGGGATGGTCAACATTGATTCAGTACTTTCTGTATATCAGTCCCTGAGCTAAACCCTTTACATGTATTCTGTTATTAAATTGGCACAGCAAAATTTAAGGTAGACAATATTACCATGCCCATTTTACTGATCAGAACTGAGACTCAAAATGTTACCTAATCTCTGCAGGATCATACTGTTAATAAGGGTGATGTTGGTATTTCAACCTGGCCCTCCTGAGCCAAGCCTGTAGTGTTCTTACCATTATTCCACAAAGGCCCAATATGTAATTATATATTCTTCTTCCTATCCCCTAGTGAAAGAAAACATGGGGAGAAAGATACCGGGGAAATCGTTTGGGAGTAATTCATGGAAGCCTTATGAGGAAAACATAATGTAATAGAATATATGGAGAAGGAGGGTATTCTTTGGTTCATGGCTGTGACTTTGAAATTGGAGGCCTAAAGGACTTGTAGTTTCTAGCCTTTGGGTGACTGAAAACCAAAAAGTTTGCTAGATGCTTAAAGTAGATACCATGAAATGGAGGACTTTAAGCAATGAAAATTTATTAGCTTATAGTTGAGTCTGTGAAGGCATCATCAAGGCAAACCAATGTATCATCAAAGTATTAATTTCTTCTGGAAGACCGGCTGCTGGCTATCCTTGGTCTCTGTCACATGACAAGGCACATGGCATCATCTACTGTTTTCTCCCTTCTCTGCTGGGTTTCATTGATTTCAGCTTCCATAGCTTTCTCTCTGTATTCATTCCATTTATAAAGAACTCCAGTAAGAGGATTAAGACCCATCCTGAATGAGG
Source organism: Dasypus novemcinctus (assembly GCF_030445035.2). NCBI lineage: Eukaryota > Metazoa > Chordata > Mammalia > Cingulata > Dasypodidae > Dasypus > Dasypus novemcinctus. Next base: position 54,760,649 of record NC_080684.1, on the reverse strand, counting down.
CGGGTCACACCTTAACTGAAATAGCCTCATCGCAAGATCCTACTTACAATGGGTCCACACCCACAGGAATTGATTAACTTTATGAACATGGTTTCTCAGGTACGTATAGTTTTAAATCACCACAGTCATTTGGGGCCATATCTACCAAAGGCACTATCTTCATTGCTCTCCCCCATCTTTGGAATTCCCTCAGTATTCAGCCTAATCACCATCAGCAAGTGAATACCCTCAGCCAATGTTCTGACCTGGAGAGACAGGCAGCAGCAATGTAACTATCATGAGATCATGTATTACAACAACCCAAATATTGTGGACCCAAGTGAAAAATAATAAATTACAATCTTTAATGTACGTAAGAGGGAATGATCCAAACAGCAGAATATATTTTCCATCTCAAGGTCTTAAAGGAAGAAGAGTTAAGGCTATGGAAGGTGGTTTGGAGCATCGTGCTTCAGACAGAGAAAGGAAAGGTGAAGGCCAGGAATAAAGATGGGGAGGTGGGGATATTGCTTCCTAGACTAATTGTATGGTAGACTCCTGGCCTGAAAAGAAATCTAAAGATATTTACCTTACACAGATAGCTTGAAAGAAGTCTCAAAAACAAGCCAAGCCCAACCCCAGTGTATGCATGGAGCTATAACTGCATATATGATTTATCCATGTAATTTTCTAAAGCTCCTTGTACAACCAGCTTCTAAAATGTTATACTGTTGTAAGGATTAATAATTAAGCAGGAGAATAATATAGGACTCAAAAGGTGGATTCATTTAAAAAAAAAAAAGTTGAGATTGTGACAGTTTGAAGTTATTTTATGAATCCTTATAAGAGAAAGATTCTATTTTTGAACTAATCCATTCCTGTGGATGAGAGACCCTTTTGACTGGATGACGTCAATGAGTCATAACTCAGATTGAGTGTCTACCCTCTTGCTGGGTCTGATATAAATGAAGACACAGAGAGACAGACCCACAGGAAAAGGAAACTGTCATATCTGATCCTGCAATGTGAGGGAAAAGACTCCAAGTTTGCCCACATATGAACTCAAGGAGAGAAGCTCCAAGAGGTTCTAAGAGCTGAGGTCTGGGGAGAGATGAGCCATATGCCTGGTAGTTCACAGCTGACCTGGGGAAGAAAATAGAGCAGCTGAGACTGAGCTAGGAGACCTGGAAAGAGACAAGCCTATGCCTGGTTGCCCACAGCTGAGCTCCAGGAGATTTTGGAAGGGAAGGCAGAGACCTCACCAGCAACCTCAGCAGAGATTGGTGGCCATCTTTTCCATGTGGCAGGACCCCAGAATCAAAAGCAGCTGACTTTGGTGAGAAAACATCTCTGATGGTGCTTTTGTTTGAACAATTAAATGGCCTCAGAACTGTAAGATTTTACCCTAAAATAAAATTCCCATTATAAAAGCCAACCCATTTCTGGTACTTGGCATTAGCAGCCCTATGGTGAACTAAGAAAGAGTATGATCTAGCAATGCAACAGAGAATGATAACTCAATTGGAAAAGGCTTTAGAAGATCAACCGACAATGATAGAAGGAATCTAATAAGAGCAAAGTACAACTCATTTAATCTGGGTTCTCCAGAAACTTGAAAATGCTACTGGCCAAAGTTAGAACATTTTGAGTATCAAAAAAATGTATATATATTAGTGGACTGAAGCATATCACATATATTTAAACCCATAAAGTCAAAATGATACTTAAGTAAAAACAAAACAAAACAAATAATTGGTCACTATGGAGCATGCTGGGGAACTGGCTCATTATTTGTAAGAACAAAAAACAAAGGGAACCAAGCATTTACCCTGACTTTGCTCTAAGAACTGTATCACTGGGTCACCAATTAATACATACAAGTTCCTCTTTAAAGAAATCTTCTACGTCTAATTGAAAATGGAGTGAATTAATCATTATTGAATCACCTCTAATGAATTAACAGATATAGGCATTGAGCAACACTAGCTAAAAATATAAAAAGAATGAAAACTAGTTATTGGATGTCATTGATAGAAAAATATAGCAACATCTCTGAAGTAAAATTTGATTTAATCTGAATCTAATCAAGCCTCTAGATCCAATTACCAATTTATAGCAAATACAGCATACAGAGGAAAATATAAAAGTTCATAGCAGGGATGTAATCAGGAAGATCCAGATTGTGAAAAATTGTATACGACTAAACAACCTCATTCTTCGCCAAATAAATTAGAAAGAAAAAGAATTAAAGATGATGGGGGGAGCCTATAATTTAAAAGAGATTAAAAAAACCTTTTTTTAAAAAAGGCCATTCATGAGACAATTTGAAACTTAAACACTTCCTGGGAAATGTTACATTTTAGTGGTTATGTTTAAAAAGAACCATATTTTAGAGGTGCATACTGAAAATTATTTTGATGAAAGGATTTGATATCTGGAATTTTCTTTGGAATAATATGAAAGTTGGGAGAGTGTGGATGGGAATAATGGATAAAATAAAACTGACAGCAAGTTTATAAGTATGGATTCAATGGGGGTGCATCTCACTCTTCTGTCTGCTTTTGGATTTGAAATTCTTCATAATAAAAACTTAAAAAACCAAAATAGGAACTAAGTCTTATTTATACATATATTTCCAGTGTGTATTATAAAGCCTTCATATCATACATGTTTAAAAATATTTGCCAAGAAACAAAGTTCAAAAAACATTTTCAGTTTTGGTGTCCTCCTTTACAAAACAGAAAATAGTATTTACATCCCAAGGTCATTATGAGGGTTAAAAGACAATAAATAGAAGTGTGTTTTAAAAACTGTAAAGTAGTAAACAAATGTGGAGAGGCTTATGTTGACAGACCAGAACTAGAATTCAGCAACCATGTGCTTTGCATCTATAATCTGACCTTGATTTGTTCCCTACACTGAGCTAATAAACTCATGGATAGATCTCAGCACATTCATTTTCCCCTTAGGGACAAAGTACCAAATGGTAGTGTAATTGCCAAGGGAAAATTATTACTCTGTTCTGAATTATTTCCATCATAAATTCAGAACCAGTCAAACAGGCTCTGTCACAAAAATGACAGGGTTGCTGTACATTGATGAGATTCCCACATACAAGTGCCCAATAAATCCAAGAGTATCACAACCCTCCAAAGTCATTCTGAATCATGTGTTTAAATCAGAAGAAGAAAGCCAGGTTGACAGCATGTTGGTCAACATGGTGGAAACAATGAAAATGCGGTGATTTACTCAGTCATTAGTTAGAAAACTATCCCATCATCTGTCTCATGCATATTCTACAACATGTGACAAGCGTTATGTGTGTATTTACATGTTTTTCTACTGCATCAAAGAAAAAAAATTTTTACATTTACTAATGATAAAAATCATCCCTATTTCCCTTAAATTTAAGCATTGCTGGTATTAAAGATTTTAAATTATGTCAAAGAAATAAACTCTTTCATGCAACAGTAGTGAATGACAGAAAAGGAATAGAGGACACACCATCTGTGTATGCTATATATTTTCTTCTTTTCCAGTCTTAATAAAATATCCACCTTTACCTACAAATAAATGATATACCTAATCTAATTCTTTATGATTTAAAGGGGTATTTTTCTGCCTTTCAGAATATTATACTCTATTCTAAATTAGAGTTAATAGCCACCCAATGCCATTACAGATTAAATAAGGAAGGTAAAAATATTTCCTTATTATTGGGTGAGATAGAAAAAGGCCTTTTCAACTAAATAATTGACTGAATACACAAAGGATTCGTATCTTGAAAGAGATAGCGGTGCCCACCTGAAATCACCTTTGGGAAAGCAGGTATGCTAGTGTATTTTTGTTGTTTGTTTTTTGACATTTTGCTCTCCCTGTTAAGAGAATAAGGGGCTAAGTGATGACCTAAAGAAATATGGAAGAAAGCTAAACAAATTTGCTGAGCCACAAAATGTATAAAACAAATGATGGCCTTGGAAACAACACTATTAACTTATTTGAGATTTATACCTACAAGAAGGTTCAGATTTGAGGAAATTTTCCATTCTTAGTATTATAATACATTAGAATACTATTGAAATCAGCTACTAACTATAAATTATAATAACAGATACTTTTTTTGCCAACTTTTAAAACTCCAGGTACAGAAGGTTTGGAGGGACGTAGCTTCCTCTGTTATCTCTGCTTCTCTCAATTTTAGCTTCAACTCCCCATGTTACAAAATCCTGGAGATTCATTAGTTTTATTGAAATATTTTAATAATCCTGGATCACCAGCTAAGAAATATTAAAACTTAACGTTCCCTTTATTTTCTTTAATGCTAATGATGTTCAAATAAAACTTGGAAAAGAGTAATGATAATGATGCTCTAATTCCTTAATGATGATTAATAATTAGAGTACATTAGTGGTATAGATTTACTGTGTAATAACAGTGACACTCATTAATTTTAATAACAGTCCCATAATTAAGTCATTGCTTAATGTCTGAAAATTTACCCCTCATTACTACTTATAGGAAGTAATTTTCTAAAGTTGAAGAATTGACAAAAATACAAAACAATGACAAAAAAGTATTAGTTAAGTCAAAATAAAGACATGTTTACATTATTCTGAAATACAAGAGCTCAGAAATAAAATAGGCATATTACCTTTTACAAGAATTGCATTAGTTTAAAATATTTTATAATTTGCTAAAATATTCACACATATTTTGACAATAATATTGACTTTGAAAGTTATGAGATTGAAAAAAATTTTTTTATGTTTTTTAAATTTATTTCTCTCCCCTTCCCCCCCTCCACCCCATCCCACACCAGTTGTCTGTTCTCTGTGTCCATTTGCTGTGTGTTCTTTTTGTTCACTTCTGTTGTTGTTAGCGGCACCGGGAATCTGTGTCTCTTTTTGTTGCGTCATCTTGCTGCGTCAGCTCTCCGTGTGTGAGGTGCCATTCCTGGGCAGGCTGCACTTCTCTTTCGCACTGGGCAGCTCTCCTTATGGGGTGCACTCCTTGCACATGGGGCTCCTCTATGCAGGGGACACCCCTGTGTGGCACGGCACTCCTTGCGCGCATCAGCACTGTGCATGGGCCAGCTCCACATGGGTCAAGGAGGCCCGGGGTTTGAACCGCGGACCTCCCATGTGGTAGACGGACGCCCTAACCACTGGGCCAAGTCCGCTTCCTGAGATTGAAAAAATTGAGACATCTTTCTCCAGTAAAAGAACAACTTTTATGAGATGAAAATTCTGGAATCTTAACTTACTAAAAGTCATTATCATTATTATATAATGTATGATAACTGATACAACAACAATTTTAACAAGAATCACATGTTTAATATGTAGAAGGAGAAATTTAGGAAAAAGATGACAAAGTGATAAAATCTTTATAAACATTGTTAAAGTGTTAGAAAGACAACAGAACACACGTTCACCCCAACCAACTAAAATACCTTTAAACAACTTAAAGTTGCTACTCACTTTTTCAAAAGAAACTTTGACTCAATTAAATTAAATTAAATTCTTTTAAAAGAATCCATTTTTTTCTTATGGATTTATCTGTAATTTAATCAGTTTCCACTGACTCCCTTCTGAGATAGATAAGGAAGTCAACACACTTAGAGTTTCTATCCTTTCTCTTGTCTCCTCTATATCTTTATTTGTTGAATTATTTCCAAATTTTCTTGGTTTAAATTTTCTTAATTTATAACCTGAATTTCCTTGTTTCTTTAAACATGGTTTCATATATAAATTAATTCAAGACTCACCATCATTCCTCTCTAGTCAAAGGATAACAATTACATCTAGGACTGTGTATTCTATCCATTGGAATATCTTTGCTTACAGAAATCTGAACTGTACTGAATTCCATTTTCTAGGTTACTTATTTTACTTAATCCTTAGAGTCCAGCATATTCACCAGAATGAATGTTTTGATGTTAATCTTTCTGTATCAACTTTTTCTTAAAACACACAATGGTGCTTTTTTAAACTATGCATTTAGGTTTTTTATTTAAGAAAGCTCATTTCTCCTATGTCTCCAAATTGATTTTCTTTTCCATTTGCTTTCTTCTTCTTCAGAAATATCAAAAACACGAACACTGGATGCCTCTTGCTTACATTATTATTTTCATTGTTTTATCCATTTCATTTATCTCAACAATCTCAAGCCTATTCCCCACTACCTTGAATATGTTTCCCCTTGTGTTGTGTCTATGAAATTTTCACTGATTCTCATAAGACTTTCTTTTCTGAAATGCCAGATTAAGTTCATTTTTTTTGTTCCCTCTTCCCTTTTTTATTTTCTTGTATGGTTTCTTTAATGCTTGCCTTGATGCCATATTTGTTTTAAATCCTTGAAAATAAAGAGATCGGTACATTTAAAATTTTCTTCTTAAGGTTGTAGTTCTGTTGTAATTATGATTTTATATTATTTTCTTATGGTATCTTTCCATAGTTTCAAGATATTCAGTCTTGCTTAAGTGTAAATATCATTCATATTTGAAGGGGAGAGTCCTATTCTGTAGAAGTACACTACAGAAGAATCATGCCTAAAGAGAATCATGTTGAATAGTTTGGAACAGGAGCAGTTTTCATTTAGCATTGTTATTTCAGACTTGGTTCTAATCAAATCAACAGTTCCGTCTGTTTAGGAGCATATTTCTGCTCCGTAGTCCAATTTCTGAATATGCTGGAAAGCTGTGTGATTCACAGTTCAATCCTGTATATTGCAGATTATCATTGTGGTGATTTAAATTAAATTGTTTCTTTCCAGCTGTCTCAATTAATGGTTGCCAAGCCATTTGCCATATTTACTTCTTCCCTACCCCACCACTTCTGCCCCCTGCTGCCTGTAAAAACAGGGGATTTGTACATACTCTCAGGGTGGAATTTTTTTCCTGCTCTTCCATATGGAGAAAAGATTCAGCAATGCAATCCATGATGTGTCTAAATTTCATTATTCCAAATAAGGCAGGGATATGCCTTCCACTTTTGTAGATCTCTGTGTCCTATAGTGGGTCTGTAGAGTCTTTCATCTATTCTTAGAACCCTTTTGTGTTTTGGTCCTTAATTCACTGTATTTATCATCATTCTCTCTTGTCTATGGTTTGGACTTGTGTCTGTCTTCATGTTTCACGCAGAAAAAAATGGAGACATCTCTGATTTTCATTTGTTTTGTTTTGTTATTGTGTTGTAGAGACAGGAGTAGAAATACATGTATTTCACTTTGTTTAACTGGAAATCATTAAAAAATAAAACATAACAAAAACAAAAAATGGTACTACTAGTATGGCTTCTGAAAAGGTTATGTATTTAAACTAACTTTCTCATGTATTTCGGGTAGCACATTCAACCAGTAAGAGTCTGTGGAGTACTCAACTCACTCTTCACCAAATCTGTTTTGGTTTTCATCCTGAAAACACAACCAGACTCTCCATTTTCCCCATTTCCCTTAAAATTAGATGTTACCTTGTCTTGGTCTAACAGGCTGCTATGATAAATGCCACACAATTGATTGGTGTAAACAGCAAGAATTTTTTGGCTCATGGTTTTGAGGTCAGAAGAATCCAAATCAAAATATTGGCAAGGCTTGTTTCTCCCAGTCTGTAATGTTCTGATGCTGGCTGCCTGCAGTCCTTGGGGTTTCTTCGCTTGTATCTCTGCCTTCTGCCACATGAGCATGTCCTCTCCTTTCTTCTGATTTTTGCTGACGTCTGGCTTCTTCCTATGTGGTGTTCTCCAACTTCTGGCGTCTTCTCTTTTTAAGGCCTCTAGTAATATGGAGTAAGACTCACCCTCATTAAGCTGGGCCACACTTTTTAAGGTGACATCTTCAAGAGGTTCTATTAACAATGGTTCATACCCACGGGGATGGAAATTAAGGTTAGAAACACATGTTTGTTGGGGTATATGATTCAATCTACTACATACCATGCAATTGATTCTACCAAAGGAAAGTGGGCAGAAGGGACGTGAATCTTTTCCAAACTGACACCATAAATCCTATCATGTCTTTCTCCCTCTAGTTGACTGTAATGGCAATAACCCCAAGTTGATCTAGGAGCTACATGTTAAAGACAGCAATTCTGGATCTTATTTGACCAGTGTAGCAATTTGATACAGTTCATGAATTCCAAAAATAGATACTGGATTATGTTCATAAACTGGTCTGTACCTGGGTGTGAAGAAATTATGATTAGGATTATGATTGGGCCATGTCAGTTGGGTGTTGAGCCCCACCCACCAGGGGTGGGGACTCACAGATAAAAGACATGGCAAAGGACAGAGTTGGAGTTATGATGTTGGCTTTTTGATGCTGGAGTCTTGAGCTGGAGCCCCAGGAAGTAAGCACACAGAGGAGCTTGGTTTTGAGGAAAGAGAAGTAAGCCCTGGGAAAAGAGGAATGCTGAGCCTGGAGAGAAGCAAGTCCTAGGGAGAGAGGAACTCAGGAAGCCTGAACCCTGGCAGATGTTGGCAGCCATCTTGCTCTAACACGTGGCGAAAGATTTTGGTGAGGGAATTAACTTATGCTTTATGGCCTGGTGACTGTAATCTCCTACTGCAAATAAATACCCTTTATAAAAGCCAACAGATTTCTGGTATTTTGCATCAGCATCCCTTTGGGTAATTAATACAAGCAGTAAATATTTTCATATAGATTAAATATCTCAGAGGAAGAACCTAAGGTGTGGGGCTCCTTTCAAAGTCTGATGAACTCAAAAAAGCAGCTCTCTCCCCCATATGTCAAAGATAAATAGAACATCTGAGAACTAATTCTTATAAATAATTGTAGGAATAAGTACTCACACATGGAATTGACTAGAATAAAATAAGAAAACTACTATGTGTTTAAGAATTTTTACTGCCATACTAGCTACAACTTGGACTCAAAGAGTGTGTGTGTGAAACAACCCTTGTATACTCACTCTTATACAGGGAGGAATTAGGATGATAAAGTGACATAGTGCCCAAGGATGGTATATTCCCAAATCTCATCTCAGATATATCCATGGAGTATAATGGAAAAGGAAAAGTCTCCCAAAGGACAGAGTCAAAGACTACTAAGAATAAACTGGCCAAAACTCTCCTTCCAAAAGGCAGAATCAGATTCTAATCAAGAAACTTTTCCACCATTAGGAGTCCTTCAAATACCTTCTCTGTCTTCCATATTTTCCTGTTTTGAATTGCAAGTTTTATTGTATCCCTGCTCAATCATTAAAAATGAGTTGTGTGAGGTACAAGTAACTAGTTAATTCATAGGTTTCCAGACATCTGTGTTTCACTTGGAGATACTAGACTTTGAGCTGGGACTTTGAATTATATTTAGAAGATAAAACTTCAGATGTTGTTTGAATTCCTAGTTTCCTGCATAAGAGACTACAGAATAAGTTTTCAAGAAATCTGCCTTTCATTTATTAAAAATAAAAAATAGATGACACTTTTATCAGATGTAATCCTAGGAAAAAACAAAATTGTTCCTCCAGTGTTCAGAAAGATACACAGATGAACACAAATTGATTAAATGATATGATCAAGGTCTCCTTGTTAATGAGGAAAATGAAGAAAAAAAGATGCTCAATCTTATTCATATCTCATAAAACTAAACCCTATATTCTTTATTCCTTGACCTTTAGCATTGATAAAGTGCCTTTTATACCTTTGCTAAAAAATTTTACAGTATTACTGTTAACTATAGTCTCTAAGTGGTAGAAGTGCCTGGGCAGAATTGTTTTTTTTTTTTGAAGTAATGCTTCCATAATTTGTTAAGCTGCCTTTTGTCTGTTATTTTATTTTTTGAATTTGAAATAAAATTTACTGAAAAAAAAAAATCACACAACCAATGGAAATTGGCCGAGGCAGGATTCAAACCCTGGAAAAGACTAACTCCAAAGCCTATGCAAGTTTCCTCTAGGGTTTTATAATATCAAAAAAATGCAGACAGTTACCTGGGAAAATTTGGAATTCTAATATGGATAAGGACAATGCTGGCTCTAACTAAAAATACAGAAATGATCACTGATGTTAAACTCTTTTAATTATTAAGCATAAACCAAGTGATTTTTTATTTTGTTTTGTTTTTTTTTTTTGCTTTTTTGCCACATACTGGCTATGTTACACATGCCACCTGTGGAGGAAAGAGATAGTTAAGGATGCTTAATTTGTTTGGACAATTAAATAAATATTTCTTTTTATGTTTATAAGGTAAATGGAGTTTTAAGAATAATGTATTTTAAGAAAAGAAGAGGTTATTACAGTTTTTCTCTCCTGTTATCTCCTCAGTGATAGTATGTATACAGGCAGAAATAGTTCAGCACACTAGTGGCTTTAAAGAAGTTAAAGAAACTCCATATATAATTTCTGTTTTCGGAAATATATATATATTCATATATATATATGAATTTATATCAGTTCATATAGCAATCCTTCTCTTACCTTTCCTAATTAAAGTACCAAGGGCTATTGAATAATAATACAGTATAAAGACAGCCACCAAAATTGCTAATGATTAAAAAGCAGATGAATGCACTGTAATATTCTAAGCTTGAATCTAACAATAAGTAACTTCCAAGGATCTCCTGGTCAATGAGGCTTAATGGAGAGAGACATCTGTATTCCCACCTCATCCGTGAGTTCCCATATAGAAGTGCAGAACCAGAAATACTTTATATTCTCCAGAGTGACAGATTTTTTACTTTTCTATAGTACTTTCTCATTAGTGATAACATTCAGAGGAAAAAAATGGTTTAAAACCTGTTCACTTAAACAAGTGAAACTGGTTGGCAAAGGGAAAATTGTAAAAGTGCCTTTCTATTTTAATAGGTCACTCTAAGTAAAGCCAAAATTTGCACATCCTCTAACCAGAGATTCAAAATGTAAGCATGATTCTTAATCCAAAATTCAATACAGATTTTTTCATAATGGCAAGGGATTTCTTTTTATTACTTAAATTTTACAAAGTTACTATCATTTTTTCTTGCCCATTCTGATTTCTTCATGTTTGCCTCCCTATTACATATCCATGTATAGCAGTAACTTATTTTGTATTCTCTTTGAAAATTACCTTGAAATATCAGCCACTGCTAAAAAAAACTGTTGGAGTCCTATTATCAGATAATGCTGGATGCAGGCACTGTTAGATTATTTGTGTGATATTACTTGTTTACTTCTTCCAACTGGTTTTCAAAGATCACCCTACATTCTCAATTGCCACATCTTCCTTAAAGGATTAGGAAATTGTCAGTATACCTTCCAGAAGTGATCTGTCTTTCCTTTTAAACATTGTTTATAAGTGCTTTTGTGTGTGTGTGTGTTATAATAAATTTCCATTTTATTTACTTTTAAGTATAAGTGCTTTTAAGGAACCTAATATTTATATTAGATAAACATAATTGCAAAATTATAATCTCTCTCTAAATTCTAAGCCATTTGCAGATATTCTGTTAGGTTTTATATTTCACATACCTAGTATAATACAATGTTAAGTAGATTCCTTATAAATATTTAGTGAGTGAAATACATGTATTTCTAATAACTATCATTTGATGAGAAAATTTCATTTTGCATATAAATTTTGTTTTTAAGAAGTTCCTTGCTCTCAGGATCATGAAGCAGTATTTACCCATATATCCTTTCACCTTCTTTAGTCATTTAATTATTACCAAAACTACTAAAGTTAATGTTAGTATGCAATCTTCATATTTAAATTTCCATGCTGTATATTGGAAAGATCTAGATTGCAATAATATTTCTTATCAAAAAAAAGCTAAGAAACAATATGTTACAGAGAAAGATGAATTCAGATGAAAATTGAATCAACAAGTTCATCAAAATGGACTTGACAGTAAAGCATCCATGTGGAATCTAAACTCCCTCTTGATGTAGAGGGAGACTGGACATAGCCATCCCAGGTCCCAGGAATAGAGTATGGATTAGAGTGGACTTACTGGTGTTCTGCTGGGGAACTACTGTGATTAATAAGGGAAGAAATTGTAGTAGTGACGTAGGGAGGGTGGCCACGGTGGCTGCTGATGGTCAGGAGAGGGAAGAAGAGATATGGTGTGGGGGCATTTTCAGTATTTGGAGTTGTCCTAGGTGTGCTGCAGGGACAGATGCTGGATGTTGTCTGTCCTGTCATGGCCCACTGGGTGGACTGGGGGAGAGTGTGGACTACAGTGTGGACCACTGTCCATGTGCTGCAGCGGTGCCAGAGTGTATTCGCCAGGTGCAGTCAATGTACTACAATGATGGAAGAGTTTGTTGATGTTGGAGGGGTGGCGTGGGTGGGGTGGGGGGTATATGGGGACCTCATATTTTTTAAATGTAACATTTAAAAGAAAATAAAGAAGAAAAAAAGGAAAAAAAAAAAAGGACTTGACAAAATTTTTGTATACATTTCCAATAAAATCAATCCTAAATAATTAGTTTTAAAGTTAGGTGAAACTAAGGTTAAAAGGTTTTATCGTGGGTTAACTACTTTCAATCTCAGTGCAATATCATAAAACCCTAGAATGTCATTTCTTAAATACCCATCTATCATGGAATGTTATACGATTACAGAACATATTGCTTGAGCACTTATAGGGGCTATCGTTATACAGAATGCTTTAATCACATTAACTTAATGTTCAAAGCAAAACTATGATATGTAGCTATGTATGTAGATACTGCAGTATGCACATTTTATAGATGAGGGTACTATGAACTAAAGAAGTTAATAACTTGCTCATGGTCACATTTTGTTGAATTGGTACTAATATTAGTATTTAATTACAGAGCCAATGATCTTAACCACTATAATTTTCTTAAACTAAAAATTAGCATGTTAAATTAATTCTTTCTTAGGTTTCTTTTAGTCTAGAGAATAGAAAACATGTATAAAGTAAAATTAATAACATCAGTTTTAAAATTAGTTTTGATGGAAAACTCTCATATTCTGCTTGAGAAAAAATTGCTCACCTTTTAGTGACAAATTGAAAATGTATTTCAATAGTCTTAAATAGGTTTATAATCATGGACTTAATAATCAAAATTTCAGAAATGTATCTTTATAAGCAATAAATAATAAAAAGTACATGCATAAAACTTTTTAGACTTATTTATGTAAGTGAAAGTTTGAAAACATCTTAAATTTCCAATAATATGAAGGTATGCAAGTTAATTATGGTATATACAGCCAACAGAATATTAGAAAGCATTAAATTTTTATTAAGAATTCTTTTAAAAACTAGAGAAAATAAGTTAATGTTAAATCAACAAAATGGCAAGAGGAAAATATACCAAAACATGAACAGGACATAGGATTATATGAGACACTTTTATTTTTACATAATATCGTATTTTTCAAAGTGTCTACAGTGGGTATGCGTTATTGTCACAATGAGAATAAAAATATTACCCATCAAAGTAATTCTCTGAGAATATTGTTGTAGGGGTGGCCAAAACATAAACATGACACTTGGAGTCATTCAGATTGGGGTTAGTTGAATTCTAGTTTTAACATCTGAAGACAGATTGAAAAGTTATAATTAAAATAATTTCATCCTCTCTGAAACTTAGTCACTTTACCTATAAGGTGGGGCTAAGTGTTCTTGTTGACTGGGCTAAGCACAGTTTGTGCAGCATACACAGACATACTGAAACAGTGGCAGTAGAGGTATATGTGGAAAACTAACAATATTCTTGGGAACCAGAAAATTAAGCTGGCAATTGTAAACACAGAAGAGATTAAGGAATTTCTAGAAGAGGAAGAGACAGAAAGGAATCCCCCAACTCTGCCCACTTCTCTAACTGAGCTCTTTATCACCCATGTGTTGAACACAGACTCAAAGAAATTCAGCTAACAGTAAGACCTCTTTACTGAGAATAGATATGCCTACCCCCAAAAACAGTGTTTGTATTTCAAATTGAACCAAGAAAATTACCTTGAAAAATAGAAGAAACAACACTCCTTAGAGTAAAATAACAGAAATTAGAATCTCCAAAACTTGACATGCAAAATGCCAAGGATACAGTCTAAAATTACCTAATTTAAAAGGAACCAAAACATACCTATGTGTCAAAAATAAATGAAATCAGTCAACCATAATCTTCAGGTAAAACAGGTGTTAAAACTAAAACACAAGCATTTAAAAATGTCTATTGTAGAAATCCTCAATGAAATAATGTAAAACATGTTTTGAAGACATGAAAAAGGTAAGATAATAAACAGGAAATCTAGGGGTAAGGGGATAAAAATAGATGAAAAGAACAAAATAGGTATTTTATAAATAACAGTAAAATTCTAAAATAAAAAGTTCACTGAGCATAACTTACCAGCTGATTGTTTATGGGGGAAATAAAAGAGAAGGCAAACCTGAAAACAGATCTATAGAAATTATCCTTCGTGAAGAACACAGACAAAAAAAGTTAGATGATACCAAATGCCTCTATTTTTATATAACTGGAATACCAGAAATAAAAGAAAGAGAAAAATGGACAGAAAAAAACTACTTGACAAAATAATGGCTAAAATGTTTCCAAACTTGATAATAGACAGAATTTATAAATAAAAGATTCTAAACAAATATCATGCATAATAAACACAAAGAAGTCCATGATGAAGCATATCATAGAATATGTTTGAGACAAAGATTTTGAATGCAGCCAGAGAAAACTATATTGTTCTATTTATGACTGATTTCTCTCTAGAATGTTCTATTTATGTTCTATTTATGACTGATTTCTCACTAGAAACCAAGTGGGCCAGAAGAGTGAAAAAAAAAATTTTTTTTAAGTACTGACAGAAAGAAACCACAAACTCAGAATTCTATAGAGACAATGTTCTTTAAGAATGATGATAAAATGAAGATATCTTTAGATATAAGAAAACTAAAAGAATTTGTTCACACCATTTTTGTACTATAGGAAATGTTACCAAAAGAAACTCGGATGCTGAGAGATGAATGAAGCAAATTATAAACTTTAAATATTATAGGATAGATGCAAATTATTTCATTCTGTTTACTATTCTTAAAATAGCTTTGTAGACATAAAATCATTTTAAAATTATAACTTATTTTTGAGGTTTATAATGGATGCATTTTTAATATACTTTAATATAAAGGCATAGAGGAACAGTATATGGAACTATGATGCTGGAGGTTTTAAATGTTTTATGTGGTATTATTATGTGATGTTATAAAATTATAAATGGACTGAAAAGTTAAAGATGTATATTACAGAATATAGGTAATAGATAAAAGAACACAAATAAGTGTAACTAAAAATCCCAGAGGAAGATTAAAAAGGGACACTGGAAATATTCAGATAAATGTTTTTTGAATCAGAAAAGAAGAAACAGAGGGAGAAATAACAGAAAAGACAAATAAAAAAGATGATAGTTCCAAATCCAACTAGATCAATGATTACATTAATTGTTAATGGGATAAAGTAGATACAACCCCAGGTATTGGTTCTTTTGAGGGCTAAAGAGACCCACAGGTTCTATGGTCATGGCAGATGGAGTTCACTGCCATGTCAGTTGGCCCGTCTTTGGAGCTGGTGTTTCTGCATGATGGAGCTGGACACAGATGGGATCTCTTTTCACAAGCCTTTCATGCTACTCTATTGGAATTGTAGTTGGTGCTGGGGTTTAAGATATATTTAGGGGATTTGAATCTCTGGACTGACAATATGATAACCAGGCCCTGAGCCTCAACAGACTTTAGCTCCTATACTCTGATGTATTGAACTTACCCCACTCAGCTAACATGGAGTTTAAGAATGTCAACCACCACATCATGGAGCCTAGAGTGCCTACAACTGAAAGCAGGAGGATTGCATCAAGCATCCACGTGGAATCTAAGCCCCCTCTTGACATAGATGTGGAATGGACACAACCAAGCCAAGGTCCACAGGATGGAGGAATACAGTAAGGATTAGAGTGGACTTAATGATATTCTATTCATGAACTATTGTGGTTAATAATCAAGAAAATGTGGCATTGGTGTGGAAAAAGTGGCCATGGTGGCTGCTGGGTGCGGGGAATGGGAGGAAGAGATGAGATGTTGAGGCATTTTCGGGACTTGGAGTTGTCCTGAGTGGTGCTGCAGGGACAATTGTCAGACATTGTATGTCCTCCCGTGGCCCACTGGATGGAACGTGGGAGAGTGTAGGCTATGGTGTGGACCACAGGCCATGGGGTGCAGCGATGCCCAGAGATGTACTCACCAGATGCAATGGATGTGTCATGATGATGGGGGAGAGTGTTATTGTGGGGGAAGTGGTGGAGTGGGGGTGGTAGGGGTGAATGGGACCGCATATTTTTTGAATGTAATATTTTTTTAAAAATGAATAAATAAAATAAAATATAAAAAATTTTAATGGGCTGAGAACTACAATTAAAAGACAGTGATTGTCAAAATGAAATTTAAAAATAATAAGCTGTTTGTAAATATGCATTTTGATTACAAAGACAGAGAGATTGAAAGTAAATAAATGTGAAAAGATACACTATGCAAAAAGTAAGCCTAAGAAGGCTGGAGTGACTAAGTTAACATCAGAAAAAAAGAGATTTCAAAATAACAGTATCACTAGGGATGAAGAGGGATGCTTCATAATGATAAAAGAATCAGTTAACTAGGGAGCCACAACAATCATAAATAAGTATTTCCCAAAAATAAAGACTCAAATAAAGCAAAATCTGACATAATGAATAGTCCTCCAATTCATAATTGAAAATTATAAGACCTTTCACTAGTAATTGACAGAACAACTAGTTAAAAAATCAGCAAAGGGTATAGCTCAAGTGGTTAAGAACCTGCTTCCCATGTACTGGGGATCAAACCCAAATCTCCTAAAAACAAACAAGACAAACAAATATCAACTCTCATTGGGGAGGAGATGTAGCTCAGTGGTTGAGCACCTGCTTCCCATATACAAGGTCCTTGGTTCAACCCCTGACACTGCCTAAAAAAAAAAAATCAGCAAAGACACAGAAGATCTGAACAGTATATCAACTACCTTGACTCAAAATGCACAAAAAAAGAACAGAGTACACACTCTCTTCTCAAGTGCACACAATGCATTTACCAAGACAGACTTTTACTTGAATCAAAAAACAAATCTGAAAATTTTTTAAATTTGAAATTACAGAGTATGGTCCCTGACCACAGTGCTACAATGTAATAATTTTAGAAATAAAAACCAATAAAATAACCAGGAAAACAAAAAACAAACAAATATATATAATGAGACACTTCTGAATAATCATTATACCAAGAAGATATCACAGGAGAAATTTAAAAAATATATTTTGATCTTAATTATAACAAATGTATATCATATTACATGTTTTGGGATACTGATAAAGTAGTCTTTAGCAATAAAGAGCTTTAAATGTCTATTTTAGAAAAGAAGAAATGCCGCAATCAATGATCTAAGATTCTACCTTATGAAACTAGAAAAAGTAAAGCAAATAAAATCCTAGGGAAGAAAATAATAAAGGTAAGAGCATAAATAAATTAAATAGAAAACAGGAGACTAATAGAGAAAGCTAACAAAACCAAAAGTGGATAGCTTGAGAATATCAACAAAATTAATAAATCTGTGGTTGGAAGGATAAAGAATTAACAAAAATTACCAATATCTGGGATGAGAAAGGAGACACTGCTACAGATTTCACAGGCATTAAAAAGAAAATAAGGGAATATTATATACAACTTTGGGCCAATACATTTAACAACCTAGAGAAAATGGACAAAAAAGATCAAAAGTGACCAAGAAGAAACAGAAAACTTTAACAGCACTATAATGACAAGAGAAATTCATTTTTAATTAAAGACTTTTCCATATAGAAAATTTCAGGCCCATAAGGAATAAATAATACCAAGCCTATAAAAACTTTTTCAGAAAACAAAAAAGAGAACACTTTTCAATTAATTTTATGAAGGCCATGTTACCTCGATTTCAAATACAGACAAAGCTATCACTTGAAGGGAAAATACGAAACAATATTGATCAATATACATGCAAAATCATTTTAAAAGATTGAATCCAATAATATTAAAAAATTTAATATATCATTATCCCAGGAAAATAATGTTAGTTTAACAAACAAAAATCAATCAATAAAATTTACCACATGTGAAAAGCCCCATGGTTATTTTAATAGATGTGGAAAAATCATTTGGCAAAATTAAACACACATTCATTATAAAAACTCTCAGCAAATGAAGCAAAAGGGAATTTCCCCACGTTGATGCAGGGCATCTACTAAAAACCTACAATTAGCATCATACTCAGCAGTGAAAGGCTCAATGCTTTCTACCTAAGATCCCAAACATGGGTGTCTTCTCCACAGGTGTCTTCTCTCCTTACATGTATTTAACCTTGATACATGTCAGTGAACCTAGTCAGTAAAATAAGGCAATAAAGAGAAATAAAATACATACTGATTTAGAAATAAAATTATTGTTATTTTGAGGTGACGTTACCATGTACGCTACAAACTCTAAAGAAACTATTTTTAAAAATGCACTACAAAAACTAAGAAGTAAATTTAGCAAAGTGGTAGGAGATAAGGTCAATATAGAAAACTCAAATGCATTTCTACATATAAGTCTTGGGCAAAATAATTTTTTAGAGGGTCAGAGGGCAAATATATCAGACTTGTAGGCCATGTGGTCTCTCTCTTAAAAGGTCTCAACTCCACTTTTGCCATAGGCAATGTGTAAATCAATGGCATGGTTGTGTTCCAGTAAAACTTTACTTACAAAAACAGGTGTCTTGCCTTTGGGCCATAGTTTGCTGACCACTGCTGGGTATTAGAAACAAAAAATTCAAACATGAAATTTTAAAAGCAACTACATATACAGTAACACACACACAAAAATAAATGGGAATACATTTTAAAAAGTATGTAAGACCTGTTCCCAGAAAACTACAAAGTATTGCAAAAGGAAATTTAAAATTACCTATATAAATGAAGAGAAATGCCCTGGACATGGATATTATTAAGATGTCAAATCTCACCAAATTAATTTACAGATTCAAAGAAATCATGGCCCCAAAATCCTAAAAGCCTTACTATGAAGTTACAGTAATCAAGACACCATGGTGTTGATGTAATGACAAATATATAAATCCATGGAACAGATTAGATAGTAAAAAATTAGATCACAGCTTATATAGTCAACTGATTTTTGACAAAGGAAGAAGTCTTTTCAACAAATGGTGCTGAAACACCATTAACTTTAACTCTTAAAAATATATAAAAATTAACTCAACATGGATCACAGACTTACATAAAAAGACTAAAATGATTAAACTTCTAGAGGGAAACATAAGAGACCAACTGTAATAATGGGGTTGGTAAAGGTATCTTAAAACAACCAATTATAGAAGAAAACAATAAAATGGACCTCATCAAGATTACCTTGAGACAAATTAAGGAAACAAAAAAATAAGCTACAGATTGAGAGAAAATTTTTGCAAATCACCTATTTGACAAAGGGGTTTATGTCCAAAATATTATTAAAAATTCTTATACTTCAATAATAATAACCCAATTAACAAAAATGGGCAAGAGATTTGAACAGACACTTCACCAAAGAAGATATACAGATGGCAGATAAGCACATGAAAACATATCATCACTTATCATCAGAGAAATGCAAAATAAATTGATCACAATGAGATACACTTTACACACAATGTAATGATTAATGCTAAAAAGACTGTCAACACCAGTTTTAGCAAGGATATGAAGCAAATGAACTCTCATATATTGCGAGTTTGAAGGCAAAATGTTGCAGCTCCTTTGGAAAACAGTACAGTGGTATCTTATGACAAACTTACCATACTTCCCAGCAAGTCAACTCCTAGTTATTTAGTGAGAAGTGAAATCATAATCGCACAAAGAAGCATATTCAAACGTTCATTTCAGCATTATTCATAATAGATTAAAACTGGAAGTAAGCCAAATGTCCATCAAATGGTGAATGAATAAAAAAATTATAATATCTCTACAATATGAAAAGGAATGACACATCAATACACACAGCAACATGGATGAATTGCAAAAATATTATGCTAAGTGAAAGAAAGACTTAAAGTTTACCAGCTCTATAAATTCATTTATACAAACCTCAGGAAAAGGCAAAATGATAACGAAGCTAAGCAAAAAATTTGCTGCCTAGGATCGGGATTAGCCGAGAGGACCAACCAGAAATGGACAAGAGGATAGCTTTCCCGGTAAACAAACTATTCTACATTGTAACTGTGGTGTTGATTACAGAATTTATACACATCTCTGAATTTTTATATGTAACATGGTAATAAAAGAATACTTTTTAAAAATTTAGAAACAGATTAGAAAAGTAAAAAGAAAAAACAAATCAAAATAATGATAAGGATACCCATCTGTGGGATTGCTGGGAAGATAAAATAAGACAAATAAGAAAAATCAGCTAACACAAGGATGCTCCTTAAAGGATATTAATGTTCGTTTTTACTTGCTATGAGGACACAATGAATAATTATTTTCCAGGAAATACATTTGCATGGGTTTGTTACTATAGTCTTACATTTCTGCCACTGGAGAGGTTACCAAGATGCTCTGAGGCTCCTTGTGTTTTTCATCAAGTAAATAAACATAAAATACTCTTCTGCATGTCTCTTTAGGGATTTTATCCTGTTTGTCTCCTAACTGGGCTCCCTGCTTCTACACTCAATATATCCTCAAGAAAGCAACCAGAACGTTCCTTCTTTAAACGTAAGTCTGATCATGTCATTTTTCTGCTTGAAACTCTCCCAGTGGCGTTCCCTCTCACTGGAATAAAACTCCAAATCCTTATAATAGTAGATAAGGCCTTACATAATTAGTGCTCCATTATATTCCTGACCTCATCTCATTCTACGAGAGCCACATGCACCTGTTTGTTTTCCCTTAAAGATGCCAAGCACATTCTACCTCAGGGCCTTGACACTTGCTCTCTGTCCAGGATGCTCTACTCCCAGATAGCTCCCTTTTATTACTTCTTTCAGGTCGTTGTTCAAGTATTGACTGAAAATCGAAGGCTTCCATTCTATTTAAGTAAACTCTTTATCTTCTATGTCCATTCTTTACCTTGCTTTTTTTTTTAATTCTTCACATAACACCATATGACATGTATTTACTTATTTGCTTGATAATCAAACATCCTCCACTATAATGTAAGCTCTAGGAGGGGAGGAACTTTGGCTTTTATATTTATTGCTATTATCTCTAGAGCTGGGGTTCTTAGCCTTTTTTTCATGGACCCCTTTGCCGGTTAGTTGAAAACCACAGACCCCTTACTAAAGCCACATTATACTGTGTATTAGTTAATAAATATATCACACCTACACTAGCATGTCCCCACAAGAGTAGAGTTTTTTTGAAATTTTCAGTTCAAGATCATGGACCTCCTGAAATCTTTCCGTGGACCCCTTGGGGGTTTGTGGACTCCTGGTTAAGCATCTCTGCTCTAGTGCTATGACAGTGCTGGAACACAGTAGGTATTTATTAAATATTTGCTGAATAAATGAACTGTCACATTGTTATTTCCATCCTTTTCTACATATTTTCAATCCCCATGGATTTTCAAATGTACAGAGCTGAGTTATTACTATATAATTGGAATATATTGATGAATATTGTTTTATAGATTCACCATTTGTGAGTTACTCTTACTAACAGACATCAAAAGTTAAAATAGAAAGGTCAGTCCTCTGAAAGCATTGTGAAGTGTTTCTCATGCTTCTTATTATTTTCATATTGCCTCCTTGTAAAAGATGCTCTCATATCACTTATGTGTAGAGGATAAAGAAAACATTAGGTTCCTTTCAATATCATGAATGTACCCTTTAAAAATTGATGCAACAAAAAGAGTCACAGATTCACTGGTGCTTCTGACAACAATGCAAGCAGATAAAGAAGAACACATAGCGAATGGACACAAAGAGCAAACAAAGGGGGTGGGGGTAGGGGAAGGGGAGAGGAAAAAAATTTAAAATCTTAAAAATTAAAAAAGAAACTGATTAACTTATATGTAGGATATTGGATGATGACAGAACAAACCATGTAACTAAATATTAGAAGATTTTCCTATTAGTTTTTCTGTGTTTTTATAATGATGAAATATAGACCAACAAATAACACATTCTTACCTTACTTTTAATTTGGCATATCTTTGAAGTAAGCGAATATATGAAAATTTCTGCCTCAAACACTTGTAACCTTATATTGTGATAAGTGATATAATTATTTAGTGTGGAATTCATGTCTAAAAGACTTCTCAGTAACATTTTCCTTCTAAATTGAATTTATTTAAACTAAACATCAGCTATGATCCTCTAAAAATTCTATATCATTTTTCTCCTGTGACAGTAGCATGACAAAGTAATCTTTCTGAAGCCAAATGTAGTGATTTCATCAAAGCATAAAATAAGTATCATGACTCTGTCTTCTTTATCCACCTACATTCCTATTCATTTATCTTTCAGTCAACCTACCTATCAATCAATCAATATATCTATCAACAACTCATTAACATTCACATTGTATGTATAATTTATTGAAATACAGTACATATTACTTTTGGGTTTACTGAAACTCAACTTTCATATGGATTTCTTAACTCTTCATACATCTAAGATATAACGGATAGTCAAAATTCAACAGAAGGCAGTAGCATTAGAAAAATGAAACAGGAAACCTGAGAAACTCTTTAAATGGAAATTAAAAACTATAGTAAGCTAGGAGGCCTGAGGTCTCTCCTCTGTACAATACTCAATTTCTTATCATTTTAATTTCACTATCAGTTGAAAAAGACGTAATGTTTCCCTCAGTATGACAGATAAAATGAGTAATCTGCCCTCAGCTTACACAATTAACTTCCAATACATCTGTACACCGGTAAAGTAAAACCAACTAATCTATACCTGGATTTCTTTTCATTTTGGCATTTCTGACAGCATTCTTAAGAACTTTCTACTAATTAAGAGTGTGGTTAAGTTAGTACCTACATAAAACTCCAGTAATTATTATTCTCTTCAACACCTATTAACCTTACCTGAATTTGCCAAATCTAAGACTAACAATATTTTCTTCCTTGTTGCAACGTCTCTTCCCTCCACTCCCCTTTTTATTAGCACTACCACCTGGGGACTTAGGGAATTGATTTTGAACCTCTGTTTAATCCTCACCCTAATTAGGTGAAGCAGCTGAGTAACCAGACACCTCTATCTCCCTCCCTCAGAGGCAAGAATCCAGACCGTTCCCAATTCAAGAAGGAAGGAATGATCTAATTGGCAATTCAAATGTGATCTGATTCCACAGGCCCAGTGTTATTGCTATCTGAGTAAAACTGCACATGTATCTTTAAATAACATTAAATAGGCTTTGGTACAGTTGCAATGAGTCAGGTTTTCCTAATCTGAGGTTTTCTTACATCCAAAATAGTGAGGGCCTTTTTACTGGTACTCCATTCCACTTAAGGATATTTGAAGCATTCCACATAGAATAGTTCAAGTTACATGCAATTAGCAGAGCGCTTCCTATATTTCAAATTATCTCCCAAAGCTTTAAGATGTGCCTCATAAGCAAAAGTGTGTGTTAATTTGAATTAATCACTCACCTTCATTGCACAAAACCTTGAATTAAATTTTCTTTCCTTACCCGTCTTCCCAAAATATCTTGTCTTCAGACTTAAAAATGGAATCTTCTATATTTTTATTGCAAGTAAAAAGTAATGTAAATACCTACTTCCCATCATTTTTATTCTAGTTTCATTATCGGGGTAGTGCTGCTACCTTAAGTAAATAACAATGGAAGCCAAAAATAGATTTCACGAGTTCTGGAAGAAAAATATGAGCAGCTTTTTCTTTGTCATTCTCATGTTTGTTAAGAAAGATGAATATCAAAAAGGCCCCTACGAATTTCTATTCCAAGGTGGGAAAAGATCATTACAAGATAACCTACAGTGGCAACCTAATTAGTCTAACTTAAAACCTGCATTTATATCTATATGCATAACTTCCTCATTTAAATATTTCTTTATAATTCAATTTAATCATAATAGAAATGTAAAGAAGCTTTGTGTAGCCAAAGGAGATATATGTATAGATCTTTGTGAAAATGAAGCATTTACATGAACAGGACAAATGCCAGAAGGATTCAGTTCAGATTTTCCACAAACTGGCTCTATCTTAAAACTCTAGTTTCCTTCTCTGGATATAGGAGTGTTGCCTTTTTCTGAGTTCCTCGTAGACTCTTCCTATCAATCAAAAAGCAAGTAGTTTCCATCATGTAGAGCAGAAGCAAAAAAAGTTATGCATTAGCCATAGTCCTTTAAGAAAAAACTGGCATTAGGATATGTGGTAATGTATGGTTTGGAGCAGACCAGGTGAAGGGCCTGTGTGGAAGGAGACCAGTGAGTATGGTGACTTTGCAAGATGATATGCAGGAAAGGACTGTGGTGGTTAGGTACCCTGGAGTGGCTATAAGGCATGCTGTGCAGGTAGGAAAGGAAAAAGGAGTGAAGAGAAATAATGCTTACTGAAATCTAGGAAGGTTGCTGAGCCTGGCCATTATGTATGTATGTATTTTAAAGCTTATAAAAAACCCCAGCCAAACTGAGTAATTCATGGCATGAGAAATCCAATTCTACCTCTTTCTACAACCATGACTTAAGAAGGGAATTCAAATTAAAGAGACTGGAGTTGGTGTCTGTTGTATAAGGCAAATGAGAAAGATAAAGGCAGACCCTGAATGTCCAGAACATGGGAAGGATCAACATACAAAATTAAAAATAAATATATATACACACACATACATGCATATATACATTCATACAATATGAAGAAACAGATAGAAAATAGCTTTTAGAATCTATAGTCCCAGATTAGCTAAACAGCTCCAAGCAAATGGTACCCCATGGTTATGACACTTATCCCTGGACAAGGACCAGTCACATCTAGGTGTGTGCAATATAGTAGTCAGATGAAAGGCAAGTGCTAGACAGAGGCAGAGTTATCCTCAGGAGGTGGTGGCAACAGATTGTGACAAAGGGATCAAGTTTTCCTATAATAACAATTAGACTCTACTAGCTGTATGCTTATTAGGCAAATATAAGGACAATATAATATTGTTTTTAAATCGATGGTACTGTGGTTGGTGTGGATTGGATTTTCTGTAAGTTATTCATTCTATTTATATTCTAATCTCCAAAACATATATATTGATTGGCATTCTAAAACTAGTCATGATCTGGGCTAATCTGGAAGAGAGGATACAGCACATTCATTTCAAAGAAGTATTATTAAAAAAGATTTATTTAAAATATGATGTGAATCTGTACTGTATAAAAACAGAAAGGAGAGGGCTATGATGCTTTATGAGACTGGACATCACATAGGATCAAACTCTTAATTTCCCAGAAACCTAAGGAAGCTGACATAACTGAGTGACTATGTCTTTGGATGGATATCAAAAGGCACCAAGCTTTGCCATCAAGCATACGCTATTGGAAGGTCAAAATTAGTCCAATAATAAATAAATAAGTCATTTTTAAAAAAAGAATGCTTATTTTAAGGCCTCCCAGCTTCAAAGGAGCTCCTGCCCTTCTAACCTGCCGCCACCGATACACTCTGACCTCTGAAGTGGTGGTTCTCACACTGTCCTGCATGTCAGAATCAAGTGATGCACTCATTAAAATGCAAATTCCCAGGAAGTCCCAGGAATATGCATTTTAAATAAAGCATCCTGGGTGATTCTAATGCAGATGGTTTCTTGGATCATAATCTAAAGAGCACTTGCACCTGAATGTGCAAAAGATTTCTAACTAGCAACAGAAGACCTATCTCAAATTCATGAAAGGAGAGACACTGAGATAAAACTAACCACATCTAGGAATCTAAGGTCAGAGGAAATTCAGGTCTTCATATTAAACGTACATCTTTACAAACCTATTTATGTAAAGTTGGCAGTATAAATGGGCATTTCCGAAAAAGCTGGGTCTAAAAACGTGTTAATTCTTTGTAAACAGATAAGTACTTCAAATTCTAGGGAAGTGAAGATACCTAGAGCAAATTCCTATGAAATCCCAGTCTTAGGTTTCAAAAAAATTAAAAATCCAAAGAATCACAATTTGTGTCAAATATGATCAGACAGTACCAACTATCAGACCTAAAAAATCATTTTAACATGTGTGACACTAAAGAGCATGAACCTATACACTTACTCAGACAAATTTGTACTTGCATTTGGAATTTAGAATATGTATTCTCAAAAAAGAATGGCTCATGCAAATCTATGCAGGTTTCAAAATCAGCCACATTTTTGTAACTCAAGAGTACAGACTGTTTGCTATGAAAATGGATCGGTCCTCCGGAATGATGTCAAAATCTCTCTCTCATTATTACTCAACACTCTCAGACATTAGGCATTAATATTAAAATGCCTACAGAGCTGAAACACAAATTTGGCACCAGAGGTTGCAAATTTGTTTTTTATTTAATGCAATAGAATTTAGAAGTCTCTAAGAAAGTCTGCTGTTTTCAAGAGCCATAGGCCTGCCCCAAAATGTCACAGGAGGTTAGTACTTCTCAGAACGCCCCCGTTCCTCATCAAGAGGACAGCACCTGTGAATCCACCCTCAAAAGATTTCTACATGTATCATACTTCAAAGAAATATAACTCTCCCAAACCTTGAGCAAGTCCGCACCTGTCTGTAGGAACAGTGTACCTTGAAAATCCAGGAATATGATTGAGGTTTTTGCTGGGTTATCACAAAAAGAAAACGGAAGACTGCCAGCTTGTTACAGTAAAACGTCCTGAAAATGCTGCTCAGGGTATTTTTGACATTTATCTGTGGTAAAGTTTTGCATAAACTAAAGCCAATTTAGAGGCCTTTGGGATGAGTTTTTAAAGAATTGCATGCAGAAAGGTGTAAAATGAGAGGATTTCCAGGTGACTCTTGGTGTATCTATAGATGAGCATTTACAGATAATGACAAGAAGATACTTAGACTCCCCAGCCTCAGAAATGTAAGAAACGTGGTGTGCTTTGAGGGTGGTCGCAAAGTTCCTGAAGGGGCTCACTGAGAATCTTTGCTCAAAGCTCATAGCTTGCACTGGTCAGAAGGCTGAGAGTATAACTGAGAATTCATTTACTATCTTCTGGTCAGTGTTAGAATACTGGAAACACATCACTAATAATTAATCTTTTTTCTCAAGAAACAATTTTATCACTTTCAGGATTTCATAAATATTTAGTATTAATCCTTTTGTATGCACATTCTAGTGGCTTAACAAAAGATAACTAAGAGCATAATCGTACCTGGATACTTCTCCCAAATGAATTTAATAGAAACAGCTAAAGAACCATCCTTCTCTCAGCAGCCAATGAGTAAAATATACAATACATTTGAATTAATGTTTTTTATTATTAATAACACTCATGATTCCGTAATAAAACAACTAAGAGAGAAAAATGTTTAGGCTGAGATTATATGGTAGTTTAAACAAAAGGGTAGGGATTGGAGAAAGAATTTCAGTACTAGACATTCTTCATAAAATCAGCATTTACCAAGCAGTGGGCAGTATCAAAGAGATCCAGGACCCTTAAACAGTGTCTGCATCGTAATGTTCAGCCGAGGTAAAGTACTACTGTTGCCCCAGCTACAAAGTGAGGAAACAGGGAGAAAGCCCAGCCAGCCAAGGTATTTCAAGCAAAATATTTCTAAGTTATTCCTTCTTTTTTAATTTATGAAAGGTCAGCACATTATACATATAAATAACAAGCTATCAAACTAGGAAAAGCAGTTCTTCATCTGGCCTGGTTGGGGCATATCATGCTACTATTTTCTGCAAGAAGTAAAGAAATGATCAACAAATGTATTACAAGAGAAATCTTTAGCAAGGTTCAGGAGAGCCATCCGGAAGACACAAGAGAACTTACAAGAAGAACCCTGTTGGAAGAAGCCCAACAAATAGCAGATTATTGCAAATCAGCTTGCAAACATTGCTAAGGTTATTTCAATTCCTGAAACCAGCACTCAGAAAGGAAAAAATGTGACATATAAGTTTCAAATACATTCAAAATTTGCTTCTTCATGATCTATTATATTTTCAGCAGCTAACGTACTAATGTCCAATTTTCCTGACATCTCAAATTGATAAACTGTGAAACAAGTCAATAAAAATATTAATATATTTGCTATTTTTTAAATTAATATATTCATCAGACATGTATTAAGGACAACTGATAATCGCCTCCAATTCTTAAAAACTTTTCTATGGGTGAGAGAAACAGAATCTTCAGACATGGGTCCTTATGTTTGTGGTTAACTCTAATATTTTAAAAGAAATAACAGGTATCTCATTTTTTAACAATGTTTCTTAATTAAGTCATAATAATTTGCCATTGTCAAGGTTTTATAAGTGACTGGATCCTTAAGAGAATGGCTTAAAAAAAGCAATTGAAAAAGTATGTTACACGGTTAAAAATGAATGTCATATTAATAGCACAATAAACTTGCATGTGTTCTGCATAATTGAATTTTCCAGGAAATCTTTGACTAAATAAAGAAATCAATGCAGTAACAGTCCAGAGCAAGATAATGATGATGATGATGGTGGTAGTGGTGGTGGTTGTGGTGATTTATCTATGGAACTCTTTTGAATTTGCACAAATTTTCCCAATAATTTTTATGCAGTTTGAATATAATGCCATGTAGTTCCACAGTTCAGTGGTACATACTTTTATAGCTTTTTAAAAATTGTACTCAGAGCATGTTAAAAGCTTTAAATATCCAATCCAGTGGTTATTATATTCCTCTTGCTAATCTTCTAAATTTCCAGTTTCTATCACATACTAAACTAATAAATAATTCCAGTAAGAATTTTTATGTTATCTAGCTGACAATTCCACTCCTGAGACATCTCAAGTTTCTACTTTACTCAAGTTGCAGTCTGAGTCATTACTATTGTAACAATTCTCCTTCCACAAGACCATCCTCTAGTTTACTCTTTTTTTTTCTGATCGCATTTTAATGTTTTAGAGTCTCATAATAAACATTTCTTTTCCTGGTGTTATTTCCTATATGATGTCTTCTGTAATCTTCTTATGCCACATTAATTTTTTTTTACTCCTCAATGCTTTCATAGCATTGCATTCATAGCACTTACATACTGAATATAGGTAATTATGTACTGTGTATCTTCCCTGCTAGACTGTTAATTCATCGAAAGTAAGGAATGCTTTATCAAAAGAAAAACAAAAAGCAAATGAAACACCCTAAAATGAAATTATTTGGCATTTTAGTCACTCATTTTATTTCAAGTCATAACAATGAAATTTGCATGACAATTATTAATCGATGCCCTGTACTCAAGCAATGAAAATTAAAATATGTAAGTGCAGAAACAGTATCATTCCCTATAGCAACTTATATCATAAAATAATGAGGAAGGAACACAAAATTACCAGAACCTATGAATATACAATTATAGGCCTGACTTAGGGGCTGAATAAATAGAGATAAATAATATGTCCTGACATTGGAAAGCTCAAATTTGCAAAGATGTTAATTCTCTGCAAATTAAGTTATAAATTCCATGCTTAGTCTTAACTGAAACAGAATTTTTAATGGAATTTATCAAAACTGATTTGAAAATTGATATTGAAAAGAAAACTTATATGATTTTAACAAGAACAAAAGGAAATTTTGACAACCATAATATACTATAAAGTGAAACCAGAATAATACGGTACAGGAGCAGAAAAAACAAAAGAGACCACAGAACAGAACTGAATCAATTCCCGATAAATTTGAGAAGCTATATTAAGATAAAGATATCATTCAAATCAGTAACTAAAGGAAGACTGTTTAAATAGGTGGGAATAGAATAATTGGTTATGAATTTTTTAATGTTAAGGAAAATTCGACCCTCCACTCAAACAAAGAAATTAATTATAGAAGAAAGGATTGACAAGTTACATGTAAAAACAAAATAACCTTTAAAGAAAAAAATGGAATATTTCCTAAATCATCAGATAGGGAAGGCCTTCTATCTAACACAGACCTAAAAAGCTATAAAAGGAATGACTTGCCATTTTTTATTACATATAGATTAAAAACCTTTGAATGATGAAATATACCATGAAGAAAGAAGGAAGGAAGAAAGGAAGGGAGGAAGGGAGGGAGGCAGAGAGGGAGGAGGGGAGGAACTGACAAAATGTTGAGAGAAACTACGTTAGAAGGTACTAATACCCAAATCACCCAAATTATATAGGATTTTATAGGAACATTGTGGTGGTTTGACACAGTATCTATCTCAGAAAAGCATGTTCTTAAAGTTAGTTAATTCCTGTGGATGTGGACCCATTTATATAGGGTCTTGCAATGAGACTGCTGAAAGGTGTGACCTACCTCATTCAGGATGGGTCCTAATCCTCTTACTGGAAACCTATATAAGAGTGCAAAATTCAGAAGAGAGAGAGAAAGCCATGGAAGCAAGAAGGGAAAGACCAGCAGATGACACCACATGCCCTGTCATGTTACTGAGGAGCCAAGCGTCACAGGCAGTTGGCAGGAAGAAAGCATCATTTGATGATGCCTTGATTTGAACATTTTCACTACCTTAAAATGATAAGCTTATAAATGAATAAATTCCCATTATTAAAAGCCAACCTATTTATGGTATATTGCTTTCAGCCTAGCAAACTAAAATAAATACATAAAATGAAAAATACCTTTGCCTATAATCTAGGGCTTTTTTTTCATTTTTTAAATTAAACTTTTCATTTTGAGATGATTATAGATTCATGCACAATTATAAGAAATAGTACTCTTCACCCAGTTTCTGTCAATGGTAACATCTTACAAAACTATAGCACTACATGAGCTCCAGAACTCTAACTTTGAGGCCATAGGGTACAGAACATGCCCATCACCACAAGGATTTCTCATTTGTCCTTTTATGGTTTTACCCCTATCCATCCTGCCTGTTTCCCTTTCTTAACCCCCTGGCTACCATTAATCTGCCCTCCACTTCTATAATTTTGTCATTTCAGGAATGTGGTATAAATGGAATCATGCTCAGGAACCTTTTGGGACTGACCTTTTTCTTCTAACCTAGTTCTCTAGAGGTTCACCCAGATGTTGTATATATCACTTGTTCTTTCCTTTTTATCACTGAGGATATATTTATATATATATCCTCAGTATATATATATATACTGAGTATAGATGTATGGAAGTTTTTTTAACCATTCAGTTTTAGGCTATTATGGATAAAGCTGCTGTGAACACTTGTGTACAGCCTTTTGTGTTCACATAGGGTTCATTTCCCTGGGATAAATATCCAGAAGTGCAATTGCTGTATCATACGATAGTTGCACGGTTACTTTATTATGAAACTGGCAAACTTTTCCAAAGGGAGCTGTTCTATTAAATTTTCTTTTTGATTTTTTTTGAATCAGGAAATATGTCACAGAAAAAATACAAATGAAAAATGTTCATAAAAGTATGCACAATTTCATTTAACCAGTACTGCAGGAAATTCAAAAAATATTATTTTATTATTAGACTGCAAATATTTGAAAGATTTATACTATTCAGTGTAATGGAGGATTTGACTGAAAAGAACCCTCTCATACTTGGTTGATGTTGGGTTAAACTGGTAAAGGCTTTGGGAATATAATTCGCAGTATTTAATAAAACTCATACTTTTAAAACATCTTTGAATTAAAAAATTTTTAAGGAAACAATCTTATTTTAAAAACCACATTTGCACAACAAAAGACTGCTCAAGGATACCCCCTACAGTCTTGATTATAATAGTGAAACACTCGAAACAATAGAATAAAGAACTTTATCTCTCTCAGAGAACCGAACACTTTCGTATTCATGTAGGAAAAAAAAATTCAACTGTGGGGAAATGGAAATAAAAATGGCTGAATAGATAAACACCAAATACTAATAATTTTACCTCTGAGGTAAAGCGATGATGGAATGGAAAGAACTGAAAGATTTTCACAATGTATTTCTATTTTGTTTTAATATTTTATAATTATAATGTATTCATATTATTTATATGCTTAAAAAACAACCGTAAAGAGATACCCACAGCTTGTTTACTTAGTTATCAAAAAACAGTACAACGAAAGTTTAAAGTTTGAAAATTAATAATTCAACCATTAGTTCATTCAACAAATGTATACTGAGCACAATCCTGTACCAAAGATTAGGTTAGGCCGTTATAATAGAAGGATAAGACAAAAGCCCTGTTCTCAAGATCATCCAAGAGTCATCAAGAACCCCGAAAAATAAGTGGTCCTGCTACAAGGTGACAACTGTTACAGCACAGGTCTGCAAGATGTGTTAAAGAACATCTGACTCACTGGGAGGACAGATAAGGCTATGTTGCAGAGTGCCAGTGAACGAAATGCTATGAAATGAATAGAAATATCCCCTGTAAGCAAGAAGAACAGGGGTTGAGAGGAATTTCAAGCAATGGGCAAAGTTAATCTAACTTGAGGTCATGGACTCTGCTTGGAGATGAATCCCACCACTCCATGGGCATATGAGAAGCTTGATGAGGTCACTCATAAAAATCTCAGCACACTTCCTGGCATATAAGTATTTAATAAATATTAGCTGTTCTTTTACTTATTATCTTCTAAAAAGCCTAACAGAATGCGATATGCCTCAGTAAACTGAAAGGTTGATATGGATTGAAAAGCAAGACTATGCTGTATTTACTCAAATACAATAAAATATGAATAGCCCTAAATACCATAAGTGCAGGCATTTTCCTGAAAAAAAAACTCATTTTTTATGTTTTAATCACATGCTACTATGAAAATTATTTCATGATCAGTAAAACAAAGTAGAAATGACAATGAAATTATTTATTTCAAACTTTTAAGACTTCCAAAATGAGAATTGAAAGCAATTTCCTATTTTCAACCATTAAAATTAAATAAAATATTCTTTTTAAAAATAACTTTTATCACCTTGAATCAGATTAGTCAAAAGATCCCTCCCTCTCCCTTTTCATCTGGCTTCTGTCTTTAGGACGTAGTTACTTATTTACTTTCTCACCATCATTTTTCAAACCTATAGAATTTACAAGAATGACCGTTTCAAATTCTTAGTTCTTCTATGTTGCCTGGTTCTTTTGTTAAATAAATAATATTACTACTGAGAAGCTATACAGTGCTCTGGTTAAAAGCATGAGCTCTGGAATGATACTACCTGAATCAGACCACCTGGTCCTGGAATTACTAGTAATTTTTAGTCATGCTACACAAGCTCTCTGAGCCTCAGATTCTCACTTCTAAAGTAGGAATGGGATTATTAATTATATATATATAATAATAATATATATATTAAAATATATATATATATATAAAAAACAGAACAGTGTCTGGCACCTTGCAAGTGTTTAACAATTTTTAGCTTATGATATTGTAGTTCTCCAACCTTTCTTTGTACTAGTCTTCACTTGCCTCTCTCCTTTGTCTGCTTCTCCCTCAGTGCAATATTACATTTGGTAGTCTCTTACTGGTTTTCTGGGCACTCTAAATGCCTATGTCAAAATAATCTTTCTGTCAGACCTAATACATTCATCCGTCTTCATATCTTACTGCAAAGCAAAATCTACCTCTTAAACAATATCTCCACACATCACTATCTTGGCATGTCTTGCCCACCCTGATTTTCTCAATGTTTCCCTGAAAAGATGGTACCATAGTATGGAAGAACCCTCATTTACTCTTGTTGGAAGTGAACCCTGGTTCTCATTAAACAAGTACATTCAATGCATACGATTTCACTAGAAATTTCCTTGTTAATAAATCGCCCTTAGCTTTACCATTCAGTTAGTAGGCAAATTTGAGCCTGAAATTCTACATGCCTGGTTAGAAAGAGACATTGATACAGCGTTCACTCACCAAGTAAAAGAAAAAATTAGTAGTAGTTCTGTCTTCTTTAAGGACAGTGAGGAATGCAATGGTCAGGAATAATTTTCTAATAGTAAGCACCTGAAATTCCTTCTTTACCCCTTTTTTTACATGCTTTCTCCTCTAAATTACTTCTTTATAGAAACCATTCTCTGTAACCTGATTCCAAACTTTGGCTTTGCTTCTATCAAAGTAATTATCAGGCCACCTAAATTTAAATTCATTAGTTTTGATTGTAGAATGCTACAGGGAGTGATATGCTTTTTAATATTAGGAAGAGAATTGAAATTTGAATACACAGGACATAAAAGTAGTTCCAGGCCCTATGTTTGAGACAACATATATTACCTTAAGACAAGTTCTGTATTCACAGCTGGAGAGACACATCTAATTGGCCTAATACAATTATTATAGGAGAAAATATTATAAATAATGATAACTAAGTAAAGAGAATGACCATCTCCTAATCTTATAAAAGCATAATGAAGTTGAGCTGAACTTTGGTGAAAAAAAGTGTAAAATGTGAGTACATTTTACTAGTTACTCTCAAATTTGAGTAAGTAGATTGGGTTTATGATCAACATAGTTTCATTTAAATGACTATTGAAATTAATAACTGATTTCATTATAAACATCTAATTATGAAAATAACACCAATAATATAATTACTGTGACTAAAGCCTCCTGCTACGGGATCGCTATATATTTTGTGCAGAACAGTTTTATTCTGTGGAATGTTTATCTGTCCTGCAGCATAAGTTTTTCATAATCAATCACATTCAAAAACACATTAAAAAAAGATATACTAGTATTTTCAAGAAAAAAATTGCTGATGCTTGAAGGTATGTTCCATCAAAAATTAAATATGGCACAATGGCCATTTTGTAGAGTTCATTAATGAAATCAGGAGGAGATTCTTAATCTCTAGTGTTAAATTGAATGTGCTGTGAAAATTGATCAAGCTTCTCTTGATTCGGAAATATCCTATGGCTACTATTGATCAAGAGTTTGGGATGCTGATTATGATTCATATCCAAACTCAAAGTGTGAGATAGGAATTGTTTTAAAAGGCTTCTTAAATTTAAAACATATACACTATTTAACTTAGTAGAGGAAGTCTTACAGATAAGAGTTTTTATAGTGGAGATCCATAGGAGAACATACCTGGCTAGGCTGAAGGCATCGTCAATCAAACCTGCTCTGTTACTTACAGAGAGAACCTGTGGGGTCAAACAGAAAAAAAAATGGAACCATGCAAGATTAAAATGGCAGGTATTTATATATCAAAACATCTTTTATTAGCAAATCCAGGTTTACCTTATGGTTCCTTATTAATTGGTCAATTAATAATCTCCAATTCCTTAGGTCATAGTTGACCCTAAAGTAGCCAGTTTGATTGATGTTCCCCAGCAGCCAGCTTCCTTTGTCCAAAGTTATTCTGTGGTGTTCTGAAAACAGCATTTTTCAGGGTAAAATAGATTTTAAATTTTAAGGGTTAAATGGTATTAAGTTATGTTTTCTTAATACCAGATCTAATGGTACCAATAATTAAAAGAGATCCATCATAAATACCCAAATGTAATCTACTTTTTAAGTCAATCATACACTGTATCTAGAATTTTCTAGAAAACCTTTAGTTGGTTTACTCATTCTTATCTCAATTGATTGTTTTCATATAATTATCAGTTTTGTTCTTGATA
The DNA here is from genome assembly GCF_030445035.2 of Dasypus novemcinctus. Lineage (NCBI taxonomy): Eukaryota > Metazoa > Chordata > Mammalia > Cingulata > Dasypodidae > Dasypus > Dasypus novemcinctus. Next base: position 54,725,004 of record NC_080684.1, on the reverse strand, counting down.
AATTCCCATCACCTACCCATCTCTTCCTTTCTCAACATAAACATAACATAGAAATCTACCAGTGTATTTATGTGGCTTCTAATTAGATTGTGTGTGAATATATGGCTAGAATAAAATAAAAGGTTTTAGGCATATATTGTACTCATTTTATTTAGCAAGAAATTCATTAAAACAATAGCACTCATTTATTTGAAAGTCTCTATAGTTTCTTGCCTTTTGCTTTATGCTTATGTGGAAGTACTAATAAATAACAGACTTTCTGCATCATCAATAATGCTGGAAAAGAAATCTCATTTGTTCAAGACTCTAATATTTCTACATATAATTAGAAACAAAGATAATAAATTCTGCTTATTGGAATCACTTTGGAAAATGGTAACTTGATTATGTTCTCCACTAATTCAATTAAATGAAGCCAGTAAAAACAATCTTTAACTTCTTACAAACTTAACTCCTTCAAATATGGTAGAGATAAAGTACTCCAATTATGTTTTTTTAAATTAGAGAATTTGTAGGTTTACAGAAAAATCATGCATACAATATAGAGTTCCCATATACCACCCTATTATTAACTTCTTGCATTAGTGTGGTACATTTGCTACAAGTAATGAAAGAACATTTTTATAGTTGTACTATTAACTACAGTACATGGTTTATATTAGGGTTCACTGTATGTCTATAGTCCTTTAAAAATATTTTTATTCTAGTAACAAAAATATGACCTAAAATTCCCCTTTTAAACACACTCAAATATATAATTCAGTGCTGCTCATTACATTCACAAAGCTATGCTACCATCACACCCTTCATTACCAAATCCAATTAAAGTTAGCCTTCACTGACTTTGCAGAACCATAGTTCATAATTCTAATGATTTTATTGTTGCTTTCAGCACTCATGCTTCATAGAAGTTGCATAATGTTTGAAGTTGACTTGAAATATCAACATCAGAGCCATGCTTGGAAGGGTCTGACATCCAGGGGAAAATAAATAAAACCTGCAATGGTCTATCTAACTTCCACAAACCAGAAAACACATACCAGAAAGCAATCACATCACATCTGAGGGGGAAATGGGTACAATCTCTAGCTCCCACTTCAAAGTTTTTACATCAAGAACTCCCCCAAAAAGATTTTCTCTTTATTTTCCTGTGTTTACAGAAAACTCTCTTTCAAGAAGAGATCACACAGGAAGAGAGTATGCCACAAAAACATGTGTAGACATTAATGACCAATAATTGCTCAGGACTGGAATGGAGTGGGCTAATTAATCCAATTCATATTACAATTACCAATTTTCAAAAATTTACAGTAAAACAACATAGACTCAAACACAAAAGAACACTTAATGTAAAAATCTAATCTTTAATGTTCCATATAGCATTTCAACTTCTTACCACCTTTTTAAAGAAATGAGGCTCAGACGGGTTAACCAAATTGTCCAAGATAGCTGGAAATGTTCCATCTCAGGTCTCCTAACTTCAGTGTCCTTTCTACTGTGCTATACTCTATGGGTACAAGGTGATCTAACACTTTTACTGTAATATGATAAACATTTTTCACATTCCTGTATTGATTTGAAAGAGGGAAAATGACACTGGAAAAAAAGTAGAATAAGAGCAAGAAAGCTGGGTTCATGTTTCAGCTGTCCTATATATAAGTACTTGAATTTAGGTCATTGATTCTCTTTGATGCTCAATTTCCTTACCTATTACCTGAGCACCAAATAATGGCCTTGAAATTCCCTCTCAATTCTTTGACTGAATGAAAGAAAAGGTTATTTCTCTTAGTTTGAAATTTTACCCAGTTTAATCCATGGTTCTTAGGGAAAACATTTTATCTAAGAGTGCTTTAAAATATAAATCACTGTTCAGGTTTCTGAAACTTTATAATTGCATGTTTTCCAAAAATTTAATGTATTTATCCATACAATTGGCATGAAAAACCTTAGAATGCCATCCACATTTCACAGATGTAAAAATGATTACAAAATTATTGAAAATATAGCATTTTTAAAAACGAAAATAACCTTATATAGAGAAATTTTAATTTAACATATCTGAATTCAGTGAAGAAAACTTAGCATGGAATTATTGAGGATACTGTCTCTCCTAAGTAACCTTAACTCTTTCATTATTTATGATTTTTATTACCAAAAAAAAAAAATTTTAAATCATGATTGAACTCATTCTGGTTTAGAGCAAGTCTGAATATCTTCATTTAAGAAATATTTATTTTTTGAAAAAGGGTTGCAATGTTAAGGCATCAAATTTAACATATGATTATGTTTTAAGTCTTTGCAAGTTTGAAATGGTCGTGAATTTCTGATTTTAAATCTATTTTTTAAAGTTCCTATTCATATTTTAGATAGCAGCCATAACTTAACTACAGGCAAATTCCTTGGCTCTAGTTTTTAAATGTATTTCAATCAACAATTTATAGGTAGAGTTTAGAAAAATTAAAATTAATATGCATATATAAAATAGGAACACAATCTCTATGCCTTTGTGGTTGTCTGATCAGAATAAGAAAGGCAGGCATATAGCATTTTTAAGCATGCCATTATTAAACAGATAACTAAGACCTGAAGGATATTACTGTTCATGAATATTTTTTACCTTGGTTATAAATGAGATCTTTGCAATAGACTTTTAAATATCTTTTCATTTCTAGTTAATTATATTCTTAAAGTGTTCTTTAAATAAACTTATAGCAGGCAATGAATTTTAAATTTTTTCTAATGGCCTAATTAATCACAGTATGCGATGAGTGTCAGAAAAAAAAAGTACGGAAGCTACTTTTTTTTATTTTGAGGATTGTTAATCATAATTTTAAAATTATATTCAGAATGTATCCAATATGGCAGAGTTAGATTATACCAAGAAACAGATTACATAATATTTTATAAGATTTGATGATCCTCTAATTTCTTTTTGAAAAAAAGAGGAAAAGAAATATTAGGCATTTCTAAACAACTGTGACTGATTTTAAGTGTATGAATTAAAAAAAAAATGTCCACCGAAGTAACACAGGTAACAATGTGAGAGGAAATTTAGGGATAATAACACATGTTGCTTTCTTTACTAGACTCTTGTGAGAATCAAATGAGATGCTTCCCTAGACCCTATCAAAAAACATGTGTATGTATTCTATGGCAGTATGTTGAGTAATTGACAGAACTGCAAAGCAACCTATAAAAGTATTAAAATCTTACCAGTGTGTATGTTGAGGAAATGAGGGAGAATGTAGGGTATAGATTTAGAAAATCCAAACTGAGCCTGTTACCTATCTAACCAACTGAGCTTGGGCAAGTTACATCTTAAGACTTAACTTCTTCATTTATAAAATGGGGATAAAATTAATAATCACTCTCAAGACTGTGCGTCTCAAATGAGCTCATGTTTAAGGAAAGCACTAAAGTATTATGCTATTTTTAATGTTTAGTTTTAATTTTCAAGATCAACTTCTCTTTTATGTTAAATCTTTTTTCCCAAAATTTGGCATTTTACTAATATATCATTATTTTATTTATTGTTATTATCTCCTTTCATTCCCATTAATTGATACTAGTCAAGATGCAAACTACTATATTTACAAAGTCTGTATTCGCAATAAATTCATAGTAAGAAGTAAAGAGATAAACACTTTAACCTGATTTCAATAGCTAAAAAAATAGCAACAAAAACTGTATTTAGGGTAGAATAATAAGCTAAAACGACCTATGCTATACATTGCAATTAATTACATATTCATTCAAAGGGTTTAAAAAATAAACAGCCAAAAATATCTGATGATTCAAATAAAATTTGAACTTTAATTCACTACTTGCTTTGCCCTAATATGAGATTAAATCTATTCCACTACTGAACAATGAAAAACTACAAAAAACACTAGCCTGTTAAAATATGCAATTTTTTACATATGTTGATAATTCATCAGAATATTTTCTTTAAGTTTTTATGGAGAAATATTTTTCATTGATATTATTTGACTATATTTTGAAGAAAGGATAAGTGATAACATATAAAAGGAGACAAACGTTATCTATCTTCCTTTTTTTTTCTAATCTTTGGTGCCAGTTTTTTATTAGTTATTATTGGAATGAAAGACTTCAAGTTAAAATTGAATGCAGTTAGATTGAGACTGAAAAGGCAAACACTGCATTAAAGTTTCTCTTGAATCTTTTTTCCAGATTTGTGTATTTATTAATTTTTTATAAATTATATTTGAAAAGAGATTTACATGGTATGGGTATCCCAAAAGCCTCAACATTTCATCTGTGACAATGTTCGTATCAAACAGAAGATGCTGCTAAGAAAAAAGGAAAAATGACTCACTATATGGGTATAATTTCAGGGTGGGGTGTGCCCTTCTTATCACAATTTATCTAAATAGAACCTCCCAGAGGTATGCACTGCAAAAACTGGGCACTACAGTGATATTTTAGGCAAACATAAAGTTAAGTTTTGTCTGATCCAGATGTTCGATCAGTATCCCCATACCCTTCTAATTTCCCATTTCTACCCTACTTTACTAAGGGAACGATTTGCTTTATTTCTATTACTGTTTATTTCATGCTCCTCCCAATCCTATAGCGGGATGACTTCATTCATAGAGTCGGATCACGGATCGTACAATAGCAATTTGCTGACTTCATTCATTATTTCATAATAAATTATACAGAAAAATGAAACAGCTGGATGTTTGTAAAAGAAAAGTCTATAAAGGCAAATAATATGGTGAATGTGGTGTAAATACTAAGTCTGAGAAATGAAAATAATAGTAAATAATAAATAACAGTAAATAATAAACAATTCAAAAGGAGAAACACCAATAAATTTTAAGATAAGCATTTCAATATATTGCTAAATTACGTATGAATATTTTATAAACAATGTATATAAATGAAAGCGCTCATTTTCATATTATGTGAATGTGTCAAAAATACAGCAACATCAACATTTGAATAAAAACTCACCTGTACTACAAGTTTTTATTTATACTACAAGTATTTATTCCTTGAAACCAGATTAGATTGTTTTTTAAGAACTTTACCTTTTATGTATGTATGTATGAATATATTTATTTACTCTTTATTTAGTGATTTTAATCACTAAAATTCTTTGGTTATAATAAGACTGAAATAAAGAAAGAAGTATTTATATATGTATGTTTGTGTGTATATTTATTTATACCTCAACATATTTCAAAAAAAGACTTGTGACTATTTAAAATTATGCTTGTGACATAGCAATATAACATCAATGAGAAGCATGTGAGAAAGAGTAAGAAAGAAAAAGTAGACAAATCTGACCATCTACATCTAAATGAAACATTACGTAAAAGATGATAATTGACTTTTTCTCCAACTAAATGGAAAACAGAAATAAAAGGGACCTGTTTCACACTCTAGCATGAAGAATTTAGATTGGATTCAAGAAATAGCTTTCTGGCAGTGAACTGAAATAGGTCACTGTCTTATCTGAAGATATTTAGAAAAAGGATAGAATCTCATCTCTCTGTTCCTTGAGGTTTGATCCTACCTAAGGAATGGCTCAAGGTCCCTCCCTTCTAGCCCTATAATTATCTAATTCCCTGGAGATTACTACATCTCCTATATTGCCTCCCTTAAATAGACAGTCTGATAATGAGAAGATAGAAGGAAATATGATTAAAATGTAACTTGTGTTTTAGTATTTGTTATACTTTTCTATTGGGCATTATGATTATATTTTAATTACATTTGGGATTATAAAATTATGTAGTTTAAAACATCTAAGATTAGTAATACAAGTTTAAATAAATGTTCTCTTCACCATTAAAGAAAAAACATATTTAAATATTTTACAGGCAGACTGAAATAAGATGATTTAGAAGCTATATTAAAGGGATTCTGTTATTCCTCCTAGTTTTATAGAGGTGATTATCATTCTTCTATCTTCTCTTTCTAATTTCTCTTTACATTTTTTAAACAGCTGAAACCAAGGGTTAAGTTGCTGAACAATTATCTGAAAACAAATAGTTCTGCAGGAGAATATATATTTTACCTGATTTGTTAGACACCCAAATAATTGCTTCTGAAGACACATGGCTTCTATTTCCTACCACAATAGTTAATGGAATCTGCCACAGGTAACTGCAAAATAAAATAGTAGGTTTAAGAATAAAAATGGCTATACAGATTTTAAAAAAATATTTTCATGTACCTTCTATACTTTTTATAGCTCTCTTTAAGGTTAGTAAAAAAATGTTCCAGTCATAAGAGTAAGTAATAAGTAAAGGTGAATTCTTTTATGTAATGACACTAACACTTAGTTTCTCTGAGCTTTAATTTAAAAGGGACTGCTAACAAAACAATTTATCTTTCAAAAAAACTATATATTTGCATTTTGCATTAGGAATAAAAAGTGGCTAAGATCTATAAATCTTATCCACTCCATATATTGATTAAAGTCCAAAACCAAGTCCTTTCTATTTGTTTCTATATTAGATTAATACATATTTTCATGGTTTCATGCATTTACACATCAACATTCTCTTTATTTATTTGTCTAACTATTCTGAAAGACACTATCAGTATATTTTAACAGAAGGTCAATATGACATACTTAAAGATACTCAGTAAAGCAAAACTGAAAAGCAAAACCAATCAAAGTCCACTGAAATCCAAGTCAATACAAAGAACATTGTGGGACACACTTAAAGCTCTGTCTTCTGAAATGGGATTACAAGTTGATGAGACAAAGCATACACCAACATACAGAGATCGCTTAAGAATCTCAACTATTACAGGGAAGCATATTCTAATATTTGTCTTTCTATATGATAAAAATTGAGGCCTATACTTGTACATGAATACCAATTTAATCTCAAACAATTAGCCAAGGAAATGCCGGATGGTTTTACCATATGCCCAATGACCACATTTTATTTCCTTCCTTGAAATATAGCCAAATTACTTTTTCCTATGTAGTATAGCAACAGGGGTAGACAACATCTAATATGGGGAAAATATTTTTTATTTTAGAAGTACAAGAGAGACTGTGTGAGTTCAGTAACTGGAAAAGTAAATGGAGAATTGAGAATATGGAAACATTTCTGGCATAATTAATAGTATAATGAACATATCATTTTTGGAATGGAAGGGGTGACATCTCCTCTCAACCTGTCCTGTAAAATTTAATTGTTTTATCATTTCTGTTTCTCATTCATAATTAATAAACAGAATTCAGTAACAGTAAAGAGTTCCAATGGGAGATTAGAAGAAATTAATCTTATACTAACTGCTGTCTTCAATATGGTAAGTTAATATGTTCAAGATTCTGTATTTTTAAATTTCCTGTTATACTAATCAGAGAAACATTTTTGAGTGCCAACCATTTGGAGACTTGTGCTCTATATTAATGATTTCACACAACTGGTCAACAAATAATCTATTGTAGCCAAACCTGTATTGATTCTTAAGATAGATGTTAGTGAATATGAAAGTTTTTTTAGCAAATATTTCCAGGCTTCTGGCATAGTACTAAGAATATGCCATGAATATTTGATGATGTATTTGCTATGAGGAATGCACAGGAAATTGACATATTTCTTTATGAGTCAGTTATTTTCTAAAAAATAATGAACCTCTTTCTGTTATTGCAATAACTAGTTAAGAGGCAACAGTGTCCAAACACGGATCTGATTCTCAAATTAAATCACAAATTCATTTTGCATATATAACACCTTGCAAAAGTCTGGGATGAGAAGCAGTCCATAATCTCTAACTGGATAGAATGGGATTGGACTGAATTTAAGTAAAATAAAAGAGACCAAATCAGGCTATTGGTAAAAGAGATTAATTAACTTGATTTTTCAATACATGTCTTCCACAATGAGTTGGGTCAACCTAAATTGTGAAGCTAAGTAAGTACAAATGAAAGGGGAAAAACTATGTAAAATTAATTGTTCTCTAGCATAAATGCACCGGTTCATAGCATGATTATAAAATGATTGTGAAATATTCTTTGGTTGTACTATAATCAAACATAATTTTGCATGTATTTAAGTTATATTCTTCTAAATAACTAAACTAGAATGTATGATAAAAATTGGTATTTTTGATATTTGAGTTTTAGCAAAAGCCTCTAAAGCACAGGAAAAGGAAATTCTTAGCAAAACCTGAGGTTGTTTACAATGCCCATAAATATAGGCCACTTACTAAACAGTAGACATTGCATCACATAGCTGTTCAGATGCAAAAACAGTTAATTATAAGGTACTGGATACAAACATTGGGGCATTTTGAAAAACTTTTAAATAGACATACATTTTTACTAAAATTTTTTGCACTGTATTCTATATACATATGTGTGTGTATATATATATATATATATACATTTTGAATATATATGTGTATATATATGTGTGTAAAGAATACATATATATACACCCAAAAGGACAAATTAGGAGTTAAGTTACCAAACATATCTGAAATTGATATTCATTTTGAAATTCTTTACTATGAGTATTATAGAAGTTATTTTTCATAACTTTCCAAAGAACACATATTCAGTCTTTTTATAAAGTTCATTTTAAAAATCAAAGAAAGCATGGTAATTATGTTGTTTTGTGATTACAACTTAAAAGGCTAGAGGACACTAAATATAACTGATAGAAGAGCCCAGTGTGAGATGCTATAAAAAATCGAGGACTGCAGTGTATTATGTTTAAAAAGAGATTAGAAAAATGAATTTATGTAATTAGATTGTGTTTTGGTTGCTTAAGTTTAACTTGAATTTTAGGTATCTCATTTTAAGCAGTAACACAAAAAAATGCATTTCAAAGGACTCCCTAAGATATTCTTTTCTTTAATAGTTCCTGAAACTACCCCCTCTTCATTAGTAGTTCACATTTTTATAATAAAGCAATGTTTTATTTATTGATTATTTTAAGGTAAAAGAGCCTGTGCATTCTTTTCTAAAAATGGTACCAATTCTAATAAAACATTAATGAAGTGAAAAACTGTCCAGAGATTGCTGTCATCTGGGTCAATAAGAGTAGAGAAGTATGATTGTGGAAGTATGTAGAATTCCCTGTAGCACAAGACTCTAAGAAGTTTCACAGTATATGAAGAGCCATTACTTAACATTGCAATATATTAGCTTTATAAAGAAAAAATAATTACACAAATTCACAACTTCCCAATTATCAAGATTCTAGAAAATATTTCATTCACTTAAACATCTTTCCTTTCCATGCTGTAATACAGCTATTACATAGGGAATGCATAACTATGTATATTTTTGTTCTGGGCATGTTGCACAACAGTCATGCTGATTCAGAAAATATGCATACTTCACAGGATTTCTGCCATATTGGGCAGTAAGTTTTATTAATACCACATCAACTGTTTGTACTGAATAGTAAAGATCTAGAAAAGCTATACAAAGAGCAGGCAGAACTGGTTTTTAAGCTTTAACTAAAATGTTACAGTGAATTAAATGACCAGTAATAAAAATAAGAAATACTAAACTTTACCTACAAGCTCTATTATTCCAAAATGGAAAATAATTGTTGAGACTAATGGGATATCATGCGTTATCTTACTCAATATTTTATATGCCAAGTTCTCAGGCTTCAAAAAATCACATGTATATGATTTTATAACTCCAGCAAAAGCAAAGGGCTATAGATGTTCCATATTCTTAGAGAGCCTGAGAGAAATCCTGCCCTTAAAAAGTCAAACTCAGGGCTGATACATCTAATTCATGTTATAGTTTGACAGAGTATTTTTGTTCAGTATTTGTTCTGTCATCTGTGTGTCCTTTATGTTTTTCTGCATCAGTGATGCTTCTGTCAGACTGATCATCCTCAAAGGCATGGCCTGAATCTCTCTAACTTTGCCACAGTCAAGTAGTTTTTATGTACTTTCTGGCAAGGCCAGGGTTGATGCCAAAGCATGTTTAGCCTCAGGCCAGACAATGGACGATCAAAAGCAGCAACTGGCAGCCGTGAGGAATCCAGTCTGGGTGAAGAAACCCAGGGAGAAGCAGACATAGCCAGTATGGAAAGATAATGACGTATTCCATGAGGCCAAATTGTTAGATTGCAAAGAGCAACTTCAATACACGCGCGCGCACACACACACACACACACACACACACATATATAGGTATGTACAGAGAGTGAAGGGGACTTAAGATTTAATGTTTTCCTAAATCAGATTCCAAATTTAGCCACCAGAAAACAATCATAATTCTCTTAGTCCCCTCCATTTATAGCCAATCTTGGTGCTAGCTTACTTAGGAATGATTCCCACTCTTCTTATAGATATCAAAGTAAACTTAATGTATGCTCCAGATTCCTCATTAAGTCAGATTCCTCATTTTTCAAAGTATTGGGATATAGCATGAGTAACCTAATCTAAACACCTATTTTATTTATTAATTTTAACCTCTGAACCCATCCCATACTCAATCTCTTACCAAGGCACTTTGTTTAAAAAGAATTAAAACTGTCTTATCGGAGTTCTCAATTTTCTTGGCTCAGGTTTTAATGAGACAAAAAAATAGAAAACATGAAGTTGAAAGACATGAAAGAAAAACTTTATGCTGAATTATCAGAAATTAGAGTTTCAAAAGAAAGTTAAAGTAACAGCAAATCAAAATTCTATACATATTTTCTGGTTAGCAGTTTTAAACACTAAAGAAAAGGGAAAGAAATATTTTTATGGTAAGTGGTACTGAGATTTGGACCATTTTAAGGTATTTGTTTTGAGTTCCTTTGACTCAGATACTATTTAGTTTAGTTTTAGGTTATATTTTTAGAAAAATTGTTTTGCTTGATTGTTCCTGTTCTCTTTTGTTTTATAAATCTCAAACTGTGCTCAATTCTATTCAATTTACTTCAACACACCCTAATTTTTTAAAATTTAATTCAACAAACATTTATAGAGAAAAGTAAAAGTCATCTTAATTTTTACAATCAACATGACAGTTTAAAATTCTGTCTTCTTAAGCAAAATAACTTTTCCTGCTCTGTCACCAAAATATCCTGGAGGTAGAAGTACTAAGAGAAATAAAAATGAAAATAACATCTATTAATATAAAAAGGAAAAATATGATTCACTTACAACATTTGAGAATTACATTATCAATGCTTTTACAATATTAAAAATAAAAAGTGAAAAAACAATTTTTTCACAAGAAAAAGAGGTGTACCTGTTATTTTGAAGTTCAAGTGCTTTGGTTTTAGCACTGATGTCATAAATAAAATGTTGTTGAGTAATTATTATCCTATTTTCTGCTGTAATATTTCCGAAGATAGTGATAACAGGATAACCCATCTGGAGTGTCCACTGATCCATTACTTCTTGTATATTTACATATTTTCCATTCCTTTTTAAAGCCTTGATAACCAAAATTATATTAATTAATTTTATAAGCATGAATTATAAACATCATTAACATTAAACAATTTACATTTTTTAACTTTACAATTTACCTAACTGTGAAAACATTTAAAATCAGTGAAGCTAATATAATGTGCTAGTAAAATTAATCTTAAATTAAGCCTCATGCATATATACATGCACACACATCTATATATGTAAGCCTTGTGCATATAAATATGCACATATATACACACATGAAAGCTTTATTAACATTAATGTTTTTATATAATGGAGGATAAAATGCATTTTACTGTTAAAGCAAGTACTTGCGGCATCATTAGGCATCCCCAGGATTCTAGTAACATGTTTAAATATTTGTTATTCATTTATAGAAAAATATTTCTTTGAACGTCAGTATTTCTCTCTTTGTTATGAATATCTGACTCACCATATTAAAATTATATTTCAGGACTATTATCATGTTTGAATGAGGCAAGGTATATTTTACTATCAGAGTAGTTTAGTTTAAGTAATCTTAGACCTCATTATCTTTATAACATATAAAAAACAAATAAGAAAGCAATATGAGTGAAAGGAAAACATAAAAGTAAAAATCCCTGTTAACAAATAAATATGAAAAGTTATGAATGTCTCATAAACTCAATTCAAATATTCATGTAGAGGTTTGGATGCAAGCTTGTTATACGTTACCTCTGATAGTGTGTTCCAGAGATCATTTCTGGCTGCATTGCCATACTTATGAATAGTTAAGTAATCCTACAAAGAATATAGAATTGTAATTACAATTCAAAGGCTAAACAATTACCAATAAACACACTCATTTTTCAATTTAATTAACTATTTCCTTTTGCTGCAATGACATTAATGCAAAGACACACAAAAAGAATAAGAATCTCATTTTAAAATATTCCAAAGAAATTTAACTATAGCATATTTCCTAAATAAGTCATGAAACAATATTACTTTTTGAGGAAATTATTTTCACTCCCTCTGCAATGAAATATTTAGGGGGAATTTGCTTCTTAGGCTTTTATAAAGTGTTGAAAAAATTTTCTTTTCTGGAAAAAATAGAGAGCACTAGCTGAAATATGTGGAAAATCTTTACTTCATAGGCTACTGTTATTCGAAATTTACATATCAAAGAAAATTACACAATGGAAAAATATGTGCCCATGTGTGAACTTTATCAGAATAACTAGAGCATAGATTTGATCAGGCTATATAGCCTGGTGCATTTCAATTATTCAACCACAGACTCTGTGATGTCTCCCATGCTTTTTCCAGCAATCAAAAGGCCAAAGTATTAAGAAGGATTGTTTTGCCAAAAGAGTTAGGACTGTCTCCACAAGCTGTCTTGGTACCCCCATCTTCTCTGCAAAGGAGATGCTGCTTGCCTATTACAAAAGTTATAAATACTGCTTTCTATGAGTTTGCAGTGCACATTAATATTTAATAAAGAAAGTCCTTCTTAAGGTTATTTAATATTTTGGGGCTTAGGACCTTCTATTTCCCATTTTCAACCATCAATTCTAAAACCTACAAACTTTTCTTTCTGATTCAAGCCTTGCTCCTTTCTAAGAAAGATGGTTTATCTTGTTACTGTGTTATTTAGTTATGTCTATTTGGCATTAATTTTCTTCTGATTTCAAAGTAGAGAAATGAACAGAAAATATTGTAAAACAAAAGGCCTTCTCTCCTTAATTTGAAATTCCATCATCTCTACAACATGTAGGTAGTAGACAAAATCCTAATTTACATCACAACTGAAACTGAAAAAAAATGCTAACTCTTTTCAGTATTTTATGTACAGTGGGATACTTTAGGGATAATTAATGTTGGGAAAGCAAATTTTTTGAAATACAAATTGTAACACCTGTGACAGATTCAGCTTTTGTTGGCAACTCACAGCACAGCAAGTGGCAACTCCACTTTATCAGATGCCTAGAGAAGCAATGTCCAACACTGACTTACCAACCACAAATTCACCATTTTCATAAGATGTTGCATATAACTTTTTTTGAAAAAAAAAAACACATCCTGAGATAAGCAATCTGAATCCAAATTTGACTTTGTATGAGGTATTTTTTATTTGAAGTTAGGGATCAGTATTTTAATGTTATTTCAGATAGCTGTCAAAATTATTTTTAAAGCATTCTTTATGCTTTTTTATCAAATAAATGAACAAATTTAACAAGAGTGGGAATCATGAAATATAAATTTTGTTTTAGTGATCCTATAATGAAAGTTATTAAAACTATTTACTATTGGGTTCATTTATGCTACTAGGATAACATGAAAGGGGAATAAAGGAATATTGAATAGACCTTGAAAAGTCCAATATATAACTACTGTTTTATCCTGTACACAGACCATTAAAACTATAGACCACACAACTGTTCATGATATGATTTGACCCTGTCCCCATACTGATCATCATTTCAAAGTCTTGATTCCCTCCCCAAAACAGAATAAGCTTCAAACTTATATTTCAGACAGGCTGAAATGGCAATTATCCATGCGTAAGAAATAGCTCTCAAAATGCCTTAGTATTCAGGGCAGATAGCATGCCTTCTCAGCATTCCAACAGCCCCAATATCAGATGTTATTGGAATTCTACATATGTCAGCCCCTTTCCAAAAAAATTGTTTTCCTTAGTTATTTTAGCATTTCATTTGCACAAAAATAGTCATATTTTGAATTAAGAAAATATTGTTTTGTCTTTGCAGAATTACAAAGAAACAAAGAATAGTGAACATATTTATTAAGAATCAAATCATTAATTTATTCATTCTCTGCATTAAATAAATGGAGCACCTAGTGTGCCAGGCAAGTTTCTCAATGCTGGGGGAACAATGGTGGGAAAGATCGCTGAGAATAACTGCAAATACCAATATATGAGTTGTGTAGGAAAGTCCCTGTTACTGAAGCTGTGGAAGTCTTGGTTCAACAATGACCTGAGAAGATGTATTCTAACATTTATCATGTGATTGCATGGGAAGATTTTAAGTTCCTTTCAAACCTATAAGTCAGTGACTTTGGAAATGGTCAGAAATATGAATCTGAAATAGGAACCTGTATTTATATTTATGGGTATGAAAGTGAATCAGCAGTAGATTTGACATTATGATATAAAGTAAAAGGATATTTTAATATCAACTATAAGAAGAATATCTATTGTAGGAATTTCAGAATAGTAGAGTTATTTAAAATAATAAAAAGATGACCACAAGAAAATTCTTAAGGTACATCTCTAGCAATATAAACTGATTAAAAATAAAAGGGTATGAAGTTTCTACTTGTGGGAAAAGGCAGCAAAACATAGTAGTTAAAAGTGCAGGAACTCAAGTGCTTGGTTAAAATCCAAGCTCCAATACTCACAAGCTCTAGGAGCTTGGGCAAGTTGTTTAACCTCTTTGTACCCATATTCTCATACATAAAATAAAGGTACTCATTGCATAGAGTTCTTCTGAGAATTTGATGATTTAATGTATGTACAGTGCTTAGAAGAATGTTGAGTACCTAGTGCATAGTAAGTATTCAATAGAAATTAGCTATTATTATTTAATCATCTCCGGCTATACATGGAAAACTGAGTAACTAAAGGGAAATCATCATTAATAATAATTAAGGAATCTAGCATATTAAAACAATAATATCCATATGTAGCTCAGTGGTTGAGTGCCTGCTTCCCACATACAAGGTCCTGGGATCAATAACCCAGCACCTCCTATTTTTGGCACTGTGTGAATTGCTTTATATTTTATCTTATTTACTCCATGCAACATTATGAGACAGATATCATCCTCCTCATCATTTCATATATCAGAACACTGGGACTCAGTAACTTCAGCTCACATACAAACCCCATACCTGATTATACAACTCCCTACCCAATATCCATTAGATGTCCCACAGGTAACTAAGAGTTGGGGTCAAAACTGAAATCATTGTCCTCCCTCATATCAGCTCTTTTTGGCCATCTTACCCCAGTGTTGACCCTCTATTCACCTGAACCAAGAAGTCATCTTACTGATTTGACATTCTAAACAATTTTCCAAGGTGCCCCTTCTATCTACCTGTTTGACAACCACTATACAGTGTTTTTCCTGGAGGACTATAACTGCCACTTCTCCTGCTCTGTCACCTTGCAGACAGAATGCTCTTCAACAAATGCACACATAAATCCCTTCTGTGTTCAGAATACAGCCTAAACACTTTAATATAACTTAAAAATGTTCCTCATGGCTGAGTTCTTCAGCACCTCTCCAATCCTTCTGCCACTTTCTGCCTCAACCTACCTACTTTTAGGTTTCTGAAAATGTATAATGCAAATTTTCTCTCTTTTCTAGTTCTTCACATGCTGCTTTCTACATATTCTTTTCTCCTTTGCACTTTTCAATTCAACTCAATATCCAGATCTCAGTTCTGATGCATTTTTTTCCAGGCATCATTTCTTGCCCACTGCCATCCCCTTCCTAATTCTGACTTAGAATTAGGCCACTTTGTCCCATAGCAGAGCATTTATTACACCGTATTACAATAATCTATTCATTAGTTGGCCCACATAATGTAAACTCCTCGAGGGTAAGGACCTTGCTAGAGTTGTTCACCACTGTTTAACAAGCATCTATGAGCCCAACCTGGCATAATATATATGCATGATTTCTGACTTTCCTTTTGAGACAGTTTTATATTAATGATAGACAATGTGGTAAAAACAGATATCATACAACCATTCTGCTCCCTCAAGTTTCATATTTCTACAATAATATAGAGATGATTCATTTTTAAGTGGATCCTAGCCTGATATATAATTTGCGTTGATATATGCAGTTGCATATGATGTCATTAAAGATTGTGAACTATTGAATATGAGATCAATTTTGTTTTACTTCCTTGGCTAACAAGTGACATGGTTCATAACATTTCATGTATAAAAGCCAGTGGGACCAGTAAAGGCAAGAGGAAAAGTGAAAACCGTGAGCTGAGGAAATAAAGCATTATTACCTTTTGAGATTTACAAGGAAATAGTTAGGGAATACTTATTCTCCTCTTAATGAGTCCTTCAGCATGTTAGGACAGAGGATTAGCTGCTTGAATGGTTTATTCATGTAGGATATAGAGGACAGTTCAATAAAAACCAAAGATGTATGGGTTGGTTTAAATGTGTTTAGGTGCAGGGTACAAAATATCACCCTAATACCATTTTCATAATGACAAGATTTATTATTTCCTAATAGAAGTAGCCCCTTTCCCCTGGAATTCTTTTAGTCCCACTTTACCTATGTTTTAGCTTCATCCTCAGGTTTGTGGCTAGACAGCGGCAGCAATCTCTGGCATTACACTCAGACATGGCATGGTACAGAGAAAAGAGACAAGAGTCTCTTCCTCTGAGCCTCTTTTTAAGAACCAGGACACCTTCCCTTCAAATTCTGCAGCAAACTCCCCACATTTCTCATCTGTCAGAATTGTATCATGTGCACTGGCCTGAACCTGCCACTGAGGCTTTTGGGCTTATAAAGCAAGACACAGTCCTCTGAAATATAAGGATATACAGTAAAGGATGAGACCCTGAACAAGGCTGAAATTCAGTCAATAAGTCAGAAGATGAGACTACCTTATGAGCAGACCACCAATAGTGTTCTCTGATAAAACAATAGACATGATCCGAGGCCTCTGTGACACTGGGAAGCAGGATGTCTTTTACTTACAAGACTACTTTAAGAAAGACTAGGAAAATCCAGGCATTGATTTTTCTAACTATGTGACAAGAAGATAGAAGCAGGGAGTTGAAATATTATTTCTTTCTCTTAAGCATAATTCTATCTCAAAAATGTGGAGCGGGCATTTGTTAGCTTTTGGCTTTCCAGAATTTAAACACAACTTTTATATCAGGGCAATAACTCACATTGGAATCTTGGAGAAAGGCAAAGGATCTGCATCCCAATACTGAAATGAAAGGGACAAAATCTTAAATACCACCTCTCCATTCTCTCTGGCAGCTAAAGCTAGGGCATGTGCCCCGGCCTCAGACAACTGGATGCTTCTGCGCAGGACTGTGAGTCTTACAGGAGTATTGCAAAGGAGTAAGCATAGTTGAAAAATTATTCCCTGCCCTGATGCCATTGACAGTCCAGAGATGACCACACTAATGGAGGCAACTGAATCAGCCACTCATGTGGCCTGACCTTGGCCAAGGTTGTTGATACTTGAGCCTCCCTAATACCTGTTTCTGAAGCTCAGTTCATGAATCTTCCAATTGAATCCTACATCTTTCCAATAACTTCCTTTCCATTTAGCCTAAGTTTGTTTCGCTTTCTTGCAACCCAAAACCCTGCCTGATACAAAGCTAAAGTGTGATATAATAGAAACAAAACAAACAAAGACACTTTTAAATTTTCTTAGTAACCCTCAGAAAGAAAAATATAAACTACCTCTGATAATTTATACAAAGTATAAAGAACAACAAGCTCTATTTAGTAAATGTAAAAAACACTAGACTTTCTGTGTTATGAACAATAGGTATGGTGGAAAATAGATGGATAATTAAAGTTAAAAAAGAAAAGAGGTAGACAAAAAGATTGGGAACAAAGACAAAAAAAAATGAAGATTAATACAAGAAGCCCCGTAGACAGGGATGCCCACAATATAACAAAAACAACAGAAAATAAAACTATTCAAAATTATTGTCTTACAAAAATCCCCTAAAGCAGGGGCTCTTAAACTAGGGACCACAAGGTCTGAATGTGAATATTTGTAAGTATGTGCCTTATTAGAGTGTGATGGTTTCAAAGGGATTCATGAACAACAACAAAACAGATGAAAAGCTGCCAGGTCACAGCAGTGTCACCCAAGAAGATAGACAAAGCCCCTTTGAAGCCTGGCCTGTGCACTTCAGATGATATTTATACAATTTCTGACCTTGAGAAACAGAAGCAAGGAGACTAAAACAGTGAGAGATGACCAACTAAAACACAAGAAAGCTAGACTATAGGATGAGATACTTTGATCAATACCTGGAGACAGGTTGGAGAATATTAGAGTAAGTAAAAACAAGCAACAAAGCATTGAGAAAGTATAATGCAAAAATATAAAACTAATCTTTACATTAAAAAATTTATATGTATATATATATTTTTCTTTATTAGAGAAGTTGTGGTTTCACAAAACAATCATGCATAAAAGACAGGATCCCATCATCAACCTACCATCAACATCTTCAATTGATGTGTAACATTTATTACAATTGATGATACCACACTTTTATAATTGTACTATTAATTAAAGTCCATAGTTTAATTGGGGTTCAATGTATAGTGTAACTCCACAGATTTTTTAAAATTATTCTGTTATACGTACAATCTAATATTTACCCTTTTAATCAAATTCACATAAATATTTCAGTGCTGTAATTGTGTTTACAATATTGTGCTATTATTCCCACCATCCATTACCAAAATATTTCCATCATTCCAAATAAAAACCCTACATTTTAAGCCTAATTTCCCATTCTCTATCCTTACCTGGTCCCCTGGTAACTTCTATTCTAGATCCTGACTCTATGAGTCTGCTTATTCTAATCTCTTATTTCAAATTGGTGAGATGATACAATCTTTGTCCATTTGTGGCTGGCTTATTTCATACAACATGATGTCTTCCAGTTTTGATGATGTTGTCTCATGTATCAGGACTTCATTCCCTTTAATGGCTGAATAATATTCCATTGTGTGTATACGCCACATTTTTTAAATCCATTCATCAGTTGATGGACACTTGCGTTCCTTCCATCTTTGGGCAATTGTGAATAGTGTTGCTATGAACATCAGTGTGAAAATACATGTTTGAGTCCCTGATTCCAATTCTTTTGGATTAATACCTAATAGTGAGATTGCTGGGTCATATTGGAATCTATACTTAGTTTTCTGAGAACTTCCAAACTGTCTTCCACCAGCAATGAATGGGTTTTCCTCTTTCTCTACATCCTCTCCAACACTTGTTATTTTCCATTTCCCACAGCACTGAGGAAGCACTGCATCTTTAGAGCTCTACCACCTCCATGCCTGTCCAGAGAGGTTTAAAACAATGGCTGCTACTGCCTTTGCCTGGGGCAAGGTTCAAACAATGGTTGACCTCAGAGCTGGGTCCCCAGCAATCTGAATTCACTAATGAAAAGCCATGATTTGCCATGCCCACCTTGTTCCTGAGGAACAGAATTTCTGTGGCCCTTTTTCTCACCAGTGAGGTAACGAGGCAGCCTACCATGAGAGTTGGAGTTCAGTGCCAGTAGCCACTGTGCAGAGAGAACCATTTATTGTTCTTTACCATAATTTATCAACTTCTTCCTCTCACTCTTCCTTGGATGTTGTACAGTTTTTCTGACATCCAGAATTTCAAAATAGTTGTTTCAGACATTTCCTCCTTTTTAAATAGTTGTATTAGTGAAAGGACTGAGTCCTGGAGATCCCTACTCTTCCTTTTCCCCAGAAGTTAATCTTTACATTTTAATTATATTTGCTTCCATTAGATGCTATTAGATAATTTCATTTTTTCATATAATAAGCTTAATTTTTAAAGAATTTTTATATTACAGAAAGTTACATTAAAAGTATAAGGGATCCTATACTTCAGCCCACCCCCTCTAACATTAGATAATTACATTTCAATTTCTACTAGAAGAAAGGTTTAAATAATTATAAAACATTTATCATTTAATCATAATAAAGGACTAATAATAATAATGACTAATAAGAAACTTTTTGTGATACAGGGGTTTCTAGTCACCAAAGAGAGGTAGCATTTAGGAAAAAAAAAAGTATTTCAACACATAGAGGAACAATAGTTGAACAGTTAAATCATTGTTTTCATGCCATTCTGATTCTGATTTTTGAAAAACACCCTTCCTCTAAGTTTATCTTAAGAAGTGGCTTGTTTGGATATGGGAGCATGCAGACATTTCTCTAAGATCAAAATGATATTTTGCATGTTTAAAAAATCCATTTCTTCACCTAATGAGTTTTAATATTGTAAAAAATCTGTATGCTCTTATATATAGTTACTAAATATAGAAATAAATCAGAGAACCTTAACTTAAAACAGCCTGCAAGTACATTTTTTTCAACTCTAGACAGTAATACATTTTCACGCCAATTTTGTTTTCAAATATCTTTTACATAGCAATTACAGATCACACCATCAATGCCCCAACAAACATCACCAATATTGCCACTGTTGGATTTGTACTACATTCTGGAACAACTTGACAAGGCCCTAGACCTGTCAGTGAAATAGTGTGAATGTATTTGTCTATACGGTTGTCCTGGACTAGTAAAATATCCCCATTTCTCACTTTTGCTACTAGTCTGATATATTACCTAGACATAAAATGAATCTATTGGTAAACTTGAAGTTTGTGAATTGCTTTTTCTGAATGTCCTGATAAAAGTCTTTGACCACCACAAAATTGATAAATTATATATATCCTGACTGGTAAAACTGCAGTGACTCTTCTAAATCAAGATGCTCACAGACTCTAAGCCTTGTCCATGAAGTTCTCCTCCCCTACCACTGTTCTCATTCAGACCCCAGTGCTGGTGACTAGTTGAGAAGAAAATAATTTAAATGGGAAATAATTGGTGTGTATACTCAGAAAAACTAGGTAAGAATTATGGCTGATCCTTACCTGCCATGTGATCATGGCTAAGGTGTCATTTTCTCTAATCCTTAGTTTCTCCAGATGGAAAATATAGATAATATGAGTATTTACCTATAAAGTAATTGTTATTTTAGGAGCACGCTCAAGGCAGGGATGGGGTGGGGGAAATGCCTAGAGTCAATGACTTCTTCAATCTAAGACAAGTAAAAATGTTCTAGAGGCCCAAAAGAAGGGAAATTGTATGCACTAAATGGACAGAGAAAAGTGCTTGGACGAAAAAAATATAAAGATGAAAAGCAGGAAAAAAAGGCCAAGATGAAAGCTTCTTTAGACTTTAAGAAAGTGGCCCTTCTAAGTCTGGCAAAGGAAAAATGCTTGGAGCATTCTTCAAGCTGTGGGATCTAGCACCCTGTTTATATATGGAACTCCACTGAGATGATATGACTACTGGTAATTCAGGGGATGTGGGCTCTAATTAGGCTCATCAGCAAAATGCCCTATGCCCAAGTTGGCAAAGAAGCAGCAGACACTAGCCTTCAGTTGACCAGAATGACAGACAAGATGCATACCAAACACTCAAGAAACATGCACTATATCCATTTCTCTCCCATTCACTTTTTAGCTGATTCTCTTGATCAAATAAGACTGCACACCTGTGTGGATGAGGCCAGAGGGCTCTTGTTCACAGATTCTGGGCTTAACAAGCTCTTTGGTATGTTCTCACATGAGTGAGCATGACAGAAGTAGAAATCAATAAGGACAGATTAAATTTCCCATATACTCAGTGACGTGGGGGAGTTCTTTTTAGTGTGAAAACCATACTTACTGCGCTACCATATTGTTATTAATGGTGAGTATTTATCTATCACATCCTTTCTATTTTGACTTTCCTGGTTATCCAGCTTAGAATTCATAATTCAAATATTAATCAATTCCTGACAAAATATTTCATCTTCTTTGCAGCTCTGTCCTTCACTATTGGTTTTCTCCAGTGTTTGTTATCTTACAGTATTTGTCATCTCCATACCTGTACTTCTGCAGTTCAGCAGCACAGGAGAAAATCATGCAACTGAGCAGATTAGTTCCATTATAAATTTGCAATTACCAAACTCAAGTAAGCACTCAACACTTGCTGGAAGATATGCTTTCCTACTCCTTTCAGTCCTCCTCCCTCCCACCTTAACAAACTTGTCCCAAACAGCACTGAAATAAAGAGAAGTTATCAGGAAGGAGTTCTCTTGTTTTCACAATACCTAATCTCCAAATTTACTGGAAGCATCTCTCCTCTTCAGGACCAGTCCTTTCACCTTCTCAAGGATTGAGCTATCAGAGTTATCTCTTCCTCTAACAGTATTATCAAACTTTTTCCTGACTCTTTCTCTACCAGCTGAAAGCTGGTTAAGTGTCTCCCATCCTTGAAAATGAAACAAAAAAATCCTTCCTTGAACTTTTATCTCCCTCTAGCTAGTAGAATTGATACCATTAAACAATATTTTTTATCACTTTTTTTTTATCTCCTTCCTTGGCAAATTTCATAAAATAGTACTCTACATAACACTATTTCTACTTCCAAGTACTTTTTCACGCTTCAACCCATTCTACAGATACCAATAAAAGTGCAGATTGCCAAAAGAATGTTTTTCAGTTTTTATACTATACCACCTCTCAGCTGCATTTAATTTCGTTGACCGCTTCCGTATTCTTGAAACACACTTTTCTCTTGACATTGGTGACACCACACAATTGGTATTCTGCCAGCTTCTTCAGGTTTTCTAACTCAATCTCCTCTGTGACCCCCTCCTCCTTTCTTAATCTCCAACTATTACAGCCTTTCAGGTCTTTTTCCCAGAACCTCAAACCAGAAGCCTGAGAATCATTCTTGATTTCCTCCCCTTCAGCTCCTCACTCTTCATCAAATCTATCCCTAGCCCTGGTTAATTCTACCTTCAAAAAACATTTTGAATCCATCCACATCTCTGTATATCCTACTGACACCCTAACTAAGCTTCCACCACCTTTCACCAGAATAATAAAACACCCTCCTGATTTTATCACCCAATCCCTTTCTTGCCCTACTGAATCCCAATGTATTATTTCAAGTGGTCAGAGAACTCTTTTAAATATAAATAGAACCATGTCACATTATAGCAGTCCTTTTGAGCCACTGATTTATAACATTTGGGTTGTTATAACAATAATTTTGAAATTTGAAGTAGCACAGGGAAAAAATTATAGTAATTATATTAAGGTTCATTATTTTTTATATAGCATTATATAAAATTCAGAAAAAGAGAATAAAACTTCAATTTTTAAAGGGTAAAATACATGGGTAAATACTTCCTAAAAGAGTAATGAAAGGAATACATACATGCAAGGAGAGAATATATGAAAGAAATTCCAACCTTATTCGTGATAAAAAATATATACACTAAAATATCAAAGGCTTGACTTTTTAGTCACTAAATTAATAAGAAATTCATTTTGAAAATATATAAGAGCCAATGCTGTTTGCTTTAGTGCGTTATGAAAAGAGAATCTTCAAATTTACTGCTAGCTAATATTAGAGAATGGTTTAACATTATGGAAGAAAATTTTGTTCTATGCACTGAGAAAGGTATGCATTGAGACAATCCAAAATATAATGGAAATATCTACAATTTGAAGATATTACAGTGTTGTTTATTCAACAAGAACTGGAAAGCAACATAGATGTTCACAAACGGGGAAAGCTATATATGTTAAGGTGCACCTAAGTCCGTGCTAGTATTAAACTATGTAATGGAATCATCAAACAATTATAAAAACATGAGCACTAAGGAAAAAAATTTTCTCAACAGAAGAGCTTTATTTTCAAGTGTCAATACTTGTAACATTGCCAAATATATAGTTCTAGGCTATTACATGCACTTTCTGAGAAAAGAGAACATAAAATAAGAGGGACAATAAATTAAAAAAGGAAAAGAAACAAAACTGCTGATGCAGGAACTAAATAGGTTAGAGAAAAATGCCTCCAAGGCAATTTTATTGTACTTCTGAACTAGCAGTCTAACTCCATGGTAGTATCTCCAAAGAGTCAGGGAAATGTCTTGATAGGTATATCCAAGTGTGTGCCTGTTTACAGACTGGCAGGCACTTACACACATACCAGCACACACATATATTTAAAATCCATCAAATAAATGTGTTGATAATTTTAGATACATTTGAAATAAAGTGATGAAAAATATTGTTTAATGGTATCAATTCTATTAGTTAAAATATATATTTTGATACCTGAAGTAACTGATGAAATATAACCACTGCCTTCCATTGAGCAGGGCAAGTGCCTGCAGATGGCCAAATAGAAATACATATTTATTTAATAATAAGGGATTTTTAGGTAATGCTATATACCCTTACTGGTCAGTTATAAACATACCCTTCAGAGGCAAAATGATAAAGATTCAATGGATGGTCTGTGTATAAAAAATTAATTGAAATTGATGAATAATGGTTATTTCTCCCTGATTCAGAAGTAAGAATATCTATTGCTGTTAAATTTTTAAATACTTGTTTTTTATTAGAGACAGACTTCTTGATTTTCAAATCCACAGTATCTTTCCTTAAAATTCAATGTTTTTTCCTTTGCAACACGTTCATTAATTTTAGCTCGGTAATTAGGTCTTTAACAAATTAAATGATAATTATGTCAAATCCAAATGACTAGAAACCAGGAATGATGACATCATTATCACATGGTTTTGACTAATCACAGCAAATTATAATCAAGTGTTAACCATTTTCCCGCTCACATGTCTAAAACTGCATAGCATTTTAAGTGAAACATGAAGACATTTGATCAAAAACTGCCTATGGCCATTCATTTTTGATTAATTATGATTCAGCTACCATCTGGATGAAAACACAGTACCATTTTCTCGAAGGGAAATTAAATTTTGACACACTGTCTCTGTTCCTCTATTATATTCTGACTCTTCTTTTATCTGAAAACCTATATGCAAAGCACCAAATACTCTCTCACAAAAGCAAGCCCACAGTTACCAAATAAAAATCCTGCATACACATGTTAACATATAACACCTCATTGGAATACAAGTTATTGAGTATGTTTTTGCTACTAATAATCCCTATGGCTTTGTGCCTGTCATTACCTTCAGGCTATTAGAATTTTATGAGCACAAACCAATAATAATGATATTTCCCTTTTGCTTTTTATCCACACCTCATTGCCTTACATTGATTTGCATAAGCAATTTCCACCCTGATAATTGGAGCCAAACATCTTGTTGTAGGTTACCTTATGGAAAAGAGCAGTTAAATACTAATCAAGAGAAATCCTTCTTTATTCAACCATATTTTCGGTAATGTTGAATTATCCTCACTGGTTGAGCAGGAAGGTGACTCAATTTCTAACATGGATTTCAGAGTTTGACTTTATATCAAGCTTAATAATGGTTTTTCTTCATAATTTCAATTCCTGGGTGTTGACTCGTAAAAACTTGAAGAACGTTACCACAAGGCCCAAATCATTAAAACAATATTGTTTTGTTTGAAAAGGAAGAGCACTCATACCAGATACTAATTATTTTTTTAATAGCTATGAGCCAATCAATGTTATCTGAGGATTTCTTAATCGTAGCTTTGCTTTTTTATTACCAGAAAAATCAGAGAAAAAGAAAAAGATGTTATTAGAGAAATTAAAACAAGTAAAAACAAAATAAGAAAGCTCCAAGTTATATAAAAAATTCTATCTGAACGGATCATTACCTGAATTACTTGTCTTAAAAGTAAGCCTATAAAACTACATATAGAATCAGGATTTGAGCTATAAGAACCTAACCTAAATTTAAAAACAAACAAAAATATGGAGATCATAATTTACTGATCAAACGCATATTTTAACCTTAAGCTTTGTTTCTTAAGAGTGAAAGTTAACATATAAACATTTAAATAACACGAATCCTAGGAAGTGAAAGAGGTAAGAACTGCTAAAACATGTTTCGGGGTGGGTGATTTTTATTGGAGGAGAATTTAGAGAAAGTAAATGTGTATAGAACAAGAAAGACTTCATGGGGAGTCTGTAAAATCACCAAGACTCTAGCAAGACAGAAAAAAATAAAGAGGACAAAATTTGAGCATATATATATTCCAGTAACCACACAGGAAAGAAAAGTGAACAGCATAGAGCATTGAAGTTTGTCCAAATGAAGAAGATAGAAATGAGGTTACACTGCATGCACACCACCCCAAAGCCCCACCAGTGAGGGCTCTGCTTATGTTTGGGTGGCATTATAATGATAAAACTACACTTAAATACTGTAAACACGAATAGATGTGGTGCACCCAAATGATCTTGCTGGTTTCTCCAGAGAGGATCAGCTAGGAAGGCACTCAGAGAGGCTAATACCACGGACAAAAATGAAGTCATAAAGGGTAGGCACTATAATGTATATAAAAAGTATAACTTGAGCTTGTACGCAAGACATGTCTGGTTACTACTTAGCTGCCTATTGCATTTCTCTCTGACTGTTTACATTCTTGTATATAATGTATCATTCAACTGTTTTCTCAGTCATCATCATTCACTGGAATCTATACTAGAAAGAAATTCTGAAAACACACAACCTCACTCTGCAGATGTCTTACATATTGTTGGTCTTAAATTAAAAGCAATTTACGCATATTGCACCTTAGATTCATCTCTCTGCACTTCCCAAACCCTAAAAGGATTGGTCCACTTAGGGTGAGGGGAGTAGATGAGGTGCCAATAGTTGTGATCACACACACACACACACACACACACACACATACAGTTTGAAACTCTTAAATTAATTTTAATTAGTTAATTAGTTAATTAAAAATAAAAACTTTTTTACAACAGTGAATCTTTTCTTCTTTGGCTCCTTATTTTAGAAGAGCAGCAACTTTAGAAATCTAAAAATTTTAGACACATTACAGATACTGATTTGCCCTAACATACTTTACCCAACTCATTCAAAGAGGAGATTAAAGATTATAAACCCACGGGAAATTTCAGTGTAGTTATATAATGAGTGAAATACAATCATTGTTGGTTGGATTTTCCTAATTTCTCCTAACATAATTCTTCACAAAATTACTGAAATCAGTTGTTATACTCTAACTGGAGAAGAATCATATGGTCATACTATTGAAGGAAGAGGAAAATAAAGGAGTAACTATCATAAAGCTCCAGATTTTAATATGATGAACTAAAAATAATATAAATAATATTTAAACAATATAACAAATAAATGCATAGATTTAATGTGTCAGATTGTATGTTGGCAACCACCATTCCCACTATCTTCTACACTCAAACCTTCTACAGACTGGAAGCCTGGAAGCTACATTTTCCAGATTTCCTTGCTGGTAGGGTTCAAGTTGAAGTTCTGCTAAATGAGAAGCATGTATAAGAGATATGCAAGTACTAAAGAAGGAGCCTTCATTCCTCAGATAGCAGAAAAGCAGGCATGTAGTCTTTGGCAGGAGACAGAAGTAAGTGCTGTCAATGGCTTCCAGATGTACCACCAGTTGCTGAGAACTTGGGTGTTCCTTTTGATGCATGAATTTCTTGATTTTCTGAAGGTTAGCAGTGACTTCCTTGGCCTTCACTCCCCTAGTCCACCCAAAAGTTTTATAGAATCCATATTCCCTGTGCTAAATTTCTTTCTGTTTCAAATACCTAGAACCATTTTGGTTTTGATACATATTATATACTAGAAGTGGTTCTAGGAAATAGAACCTCAAAAATGGAAATCTAAGATTGTTTAGCTGTCGTGATTAAATTTGAAGGATGTGGTATCACTGACAGTGGGTAATAGGGCCCTCATAGTCCATTATTTTCAGTGCCAAAACAGACTCTTAAATTATCACCTATAGTTGCCTAAATTGCAGAAAAAATTCTGGGGAAACAAGTGACTGTTTCAATAGAAGATTTTGGTAGAAAAGAGAATTACAAAGTCTGCGAAGTGGATGGGCTATAACTGACTCAAATGGAGAGATAACAAAAAGAAAACAGTAATCTCATTGCTTTAAATGCTCAATTTAAGACATGGTCAGGGAACCAGAAATATTCAATGACTATGTTCAAATAATCTTCTTACTCTTCTAGGTTTAGAACCAGTGTAACTGAAAATCAGACCAGGGTTTAAACTTCTAAGGGACACAATTACAACTCCAGTTGACTTCATGGTTTCAGTAGTCTCGTATGTGAAAGGGAACTCACATGTGATTGGGAACTGTGGACACTGAGTATCGCAATGGAGACCTTGAAAGTCTAAATCTCACTGAGCACTCCTTGGCATCAAAAGCAGTTCTTCTTGTCTAGGACGAAGAAAGTTTTCCCTTGTTTGAATTCACTATGAGACTTATCAAAGGTGATGCTGATTCTTTTGAAGGCCAACCTCCAGTATACCTCAATGCCATGAGATCCAAAAGTATAGCTGATTTCAGCAGATTTCAATAACGGAAGTAGAAAACCTGATCGTAGATAATACAGCATATACACTGAAAATCACCAAGAAATTTTCAAAAAATTCCTTAGAAAATGTCACTTTAGGTAACTAATTTAATCATGCAAATGTAATGTCTCCAGAGCAAAACATAATGTGAACAGATAACTGAAAAACAAAGGAAATATAAACTCTTTCCTAATACTAGCAGAAATATACTACTGGCAAAAACTCAGTAACACCGAATTTTGTTTTGGTTTGACTATAGTTATAGTACAATATACATTGGATGCCATATAGTCTTAATAGAAACTTAACTGAAGATGCAAAAATAGGGAGTATATATTATTGCAACTATTTACATCAAATTAAGAACAACTGTCTCACATTAAAGCTGTCAAGCCCAAATAGAATAAATAGTAAATTGCACATAACCTTTCATTCAGAGAATATGAAAGTTGGAAAGAATTTTTAGACATTATCTAATCCAATGTTGAGTTTTATACCTATAAGTATAGAGACCAAGAGTAGTTTAGTGACTGGTTGAAAGGTCATCATTATTAGAGCATGAACTGAGGATCATTTTGTTTCTCCCTACTCATTCCATTGCCACATGCTTTCTGAAATATACCTGCTGTTGTTTTGGAAAATTGACAATGTTAACAGTAGCTATACAGATTTTGCAAACATGAAAAAATTAGTTTACATTTTATCGAAAATACAGTTTTTAAAAATATGTACAAATGCCATTCATAACTCAATAACAGAAAGCTTCAACCTTGGCTCCAAGTCTTACTTTTAGTTCAAACATCAAAATGGAAGCTAAAATATGAATCGTAGCCAGGGCTAATTCTTACGTTGGCATACTGTGACGGTTTGAATTTTGTGAATCCAAAAATATTAAGTTCAGAAACTAATCCATTCCTATGGATGTGAGACTCTTTTGACTAAACTACATCAGTTAAGTGTGACTCAGGTTGGGTTTCCACCTCTTGCTGGGTCCGATATAAATGGAGACAAAGAGAGACAGACCCACAAGAAAAGGAAGCTATCATGTTTGATCCTGCAACGTGAGAGAAAGTACTGCAGGTTTGTCCACAGCTGAATTCAAAGAAAGAAGCCCCAAGAGGCTCAAAGAGTTGAGGCCCAGAGAGAGATAAGCCATATGCCTGGTAGCTCACAGTTGAACTCGGGAAGAAAGCGGAGCAGCTGAGACCTAGATAGGAGACCTGGAAAGAGATAAGCCCTGTCCCTGGTTGCCCAGAGCTGAGCTTGGGGAGACAATAGACTCTGGAGGGGAAAGCAGAGATCAGCGTCCATCTTTGCCATGTGGCAGGACATCAGGGTCAATAGTAGCTGACTTTAGTAAGAAAGCATCTCTGATGATTCCTTGATTTGGACATTTCACAACCTTGGAACTGTAAGCTTTTACCCCAAATAAAATTGCCATTATAAAAGACAACCTGGGGAGCAGATGTGGCTCAAGGGGCTGAGCACCTGCTTCCCACATGGGAAGTCCCAGGTTTGGTTCCTGGTATGCCTCCAAAAAAAACTACAATAAGCAAACAAACAAAAAAACCAACTCAGGGGAGCTAATGTGGCTCAGTGTTTGAGTGCTGGCTTCCCACACATGAGATCTCAGTTCAATCCCCAGCCCCGGTATCTGAAAAAAAAAAGCCAACCCATTTCTGTACTCTGCAATGGCAGCCCTGTGGCAAACTTAAACTCACATACAATTTATTTACAAAACTGTTTTGAGACTTTTTTTTTTTAAATGATGTGTAAGACTGAACTATTTAAGCATCAGACAAAATTCAAGAAATCAGGAGGATTAATGAAAAATATGATCCAAGTCCAGACCAAGGAAATTGTGATTATCGAGTACTAAACTGTTCTCTGGACTTTCTAGCAGCTAATAAAGTGGGTTATATGGCTATTGGGAACAAAACTTTTCTCAAAAAGCAGCTAGTCTTTTGGGCAATATATGTGAGTTGGAACTTTAGAGATATTTTTTCCACACAAAATATTATAAAAGGTAGAAAAATTTAGTTGAATCTATATTCAGATACTTTATAAGTTAAATATGAACATGGAAACTGACCCATAAACCTAATACCCTTCTATATTAATTTTATTTTCTTTTATTATATCTGTCATTCTCTTTGTAAAAATGTGTCTTGCTCTCAAAAGAACTTAAGATGAGCACTAAGAAAACACACAATTTCAAAATAACACAAATTTAGATGGATAGGAAATCAAGAGGAAATCACCATTATAACATTGTTCCTATGTGGAAAAAGAGAGCTGCAGTCCAAGTACAATAAAAAGAAAAAAAGAAAAGAAAAGAAAAAAGAGAGGAAAGTGAAGTGAAGGGAAAGGAAGGAAAGGGAAATTTTAAAATGAAAGAAAAAGTATAAAATGCAAACTATTTGAAATTTGGGGATGTCTACAACTCTAAATCTAATCCTGGAGTCTGTTTGCTAATAATGAGTTTCCGTTTGTCAATATAGATATAGCCATAGCTAATGTGAAAACAATTAATAGATTTTAGAGTGGAGGTAAGCACTAACATGCCAGATCAGGCGTTTCAACAACTTGTAAATGAAGACTCCCCAGAGCCGTGCGGAAGGGAAACATATTAATATCAACTCTGTGACCACTTAGCACCTTGACATGAAGTGTCTGTTCAGGAGGTCATCTCCAAAATGTATCCCATACATCTTCATGCACAAGAGATGATCATTTATCACCTAGACATAGGGATCTACTGTAAACTAATCCAAAAAGTGCTGATGATACACTAAATCAGTTTGAGTGATGAGTGTAAATAAAGCTGCAAGTGAAGTCCTGAAGGATACAGATCTAACTGATCAATGAGATGTCACAAGGCAAATGAAATGCAATGTTGACAAACATAGAGTCCCACAGTTGAAAATTAAGCAAATCAAGTATCAGATCATAAAAGCACACATGAATACAAGCTTCAGATGAAAGTTTAATATAACAAGAGTTAGACGGTATAATCTGTTTCAGATAAAACAGAACAGACTGGGTCAGTGGCAAAGGATATATTAAAATAGATGTATTTTGCATATCATAGAAAGTATGACAGGCTAAAGAAAAATGTTGCACAACAATAATCTTTTTCAAATAATTTAATTATTCAAACTGCCAAGTAAATATAGGCAGAGATGAGGAAAACAATAAAAATTGTATATAGAAAATGATTTCACATCAACTTGCTCCCGGGAAATCAAATTCAATTTGAGTTGCCCTTATGAAATCTTAAATATTTTCTGGAACTGTCATGTTACAATTTCAATGGGGAAAAGCAAAGGAGAAAATACAAGGAAGGACATTCCTATAGGCAGTTGATATTCATAAAGGGCACTTCTTGAGAAAAAAGATCTTCCCAACTTTGTGCTCAAAATGGAGCCTTTAACACATAGCAAAACAGGTCCGATGGATTCAGCTTTTGTGAAGGTGGAAAGAGCTGATTAAAGTAAATTTCAAATCCTGCTGGAATAAATCTGTAAAAGATTTCGCAAAGGAAATTATTCGTCAAGAAGTTTTCATTTTTTTCTTTGTTGTGTTAAGTATATAGCTTTGTCATAACATATTTAACTCTTACTTTGTATTTTATCTTTTGGTTTATTTTGGGTAAAGATAGAATTATACTCCTAAAATATGACCTGATCCCAGACGTAGTTTATTTAAATTCCAAAATGAAAAGCTTACTAAGAACAGATAAGATTGATTGCTCTCTCTGTTTTAGCATAATTGTATTTCAGGTGAACATCAATTTACTTTAAAGGACACTTCTAAGTAGCAGAATGCATCATAAATAATTCATCAATCACAGCTGCTAGAAACATGATTTGCTCCAGTAGATTTCAATGGAATAAAAGTTCTATTTTTCTATATTTGTGTTTGCTTTTAAAGCATTTAAGAATCCTCCTTTTCTATGAATCTACTCCTAGATTCCATACTTCATACACTAAATGAAGTATGATAAACTGCTCCTTTTTGTTCTTTGTATAAAACATTGTATTTGCTAATAGGAACAAAAGACATTTAAATATTTTTGGAACAAATAACAATCAATGTAGGTCAACTGTAAAACAACAATACAGAAGATGCCTATCTGAAAAATAACATTAAGCATTTTCTTAAATACATAATTCTGGTGAGGTTAATATAATTTGTTTTCACCTTACATACATTTACATGGATGAAAAGGAAAATAAGCTTTCTGAAAAGTCTTATATAATTATTTAAGATCTTACATACTTGAAGATTACTCCAATATAATAATGCAAACTAAACATATACTAAATTGCATAACAGCTCAAGTTTGGTTGATACAGTGATTATGAAATCTATAACTTTCATTTATCATACGGAAAGACAATGTTTACCTTACACATCTTAAGGATTTCCGTCAAATTAAGGAATTATTATTAGCAATTGCCCAAACTGTGAAAAATCTTTAACATAAATATATTGATAAGAAAATGTAAGAAAAATAGAAAGCATTTTACTTACTTGCAAACCTCTCTGAAATACTGAATGGCCCATAAAATTAGCCAGCATTCTAATTAAAGCAGCACCCTGTAGGAAATAATATTTAAAAGAAAAGAAAAGAATTTCAACCTAGTAACATATTCCAAAATGTCCTCTATCAATAAAATATAGTCTGATTCATTCATGTTATTGTGTTCTAGAAAATGCAACTAAGAAACAAAAGTATAATGAAAACTATATCCCATTTATATTAACAATTGCATTTTTCTTGTAAGTCTAAAAGTTTTGTGGCTCAAAAATCTATAATTGCAGAATAGAATTCTTCTGGATAGATTGTGACAATAAGCTGTAATTCAAGGAAAATAAACATCTTACCAAACACTCAATATGATGATGCTAATGAAACATAGTTTTTTATCTGCAAATTCATAGTCTGGTAAGGGAGGGATGTTCATGCTAATTTTAAAAATCATATTAAAATAGAGCTTTGGCAACATAGCTACTTACAGCTTTCTTAGCTTAATAAAGAACACTTTAGGAAGGATTAAAGAATAAAGAGTACTTGCTAAAATCTCTGAATCTGCAACCCATGTTCAATCCTGGCTCTACAACCTACTCACAATGTGTGTCAGATTGAATTATGTACACCAAATAGACATATTAATCTTAATACACATTCCTCTGAGTGTGAACCCACTTTAAATAGGACCTCTTGAAGATGTTATATTTTGTTAAGGTATGGACCAACTTCATGAGGGTTGGTCTCAATCCAGATTATTGGAGTCCTTATAAAGAAAACCAGAAAGTCAAAAAAGCAGGAAGTCAGCAGGAACCCATAAGAGAAAGGAGAAGGTGTTGCTATGTGATGGGAAACCCAAGGCCTGCTGGCAGCCAGCACCAAAACACTAGTCTTTGAGAAGACATGGTCTTGCCAACACCTTGGTTTGGACTTCCAGTCTCTGAAATTTGATCCAATAAATCCCTTTGTTTAAGCCAATCCATGGAATTTGTGATAGTAGCTCAGGCAAACTAAGACATCATGCTTCCTTGGAAATTTTATTTCACAGCTCCGTTCCTCACTGTAAAATGTGGGAAACAGCCCCTATATCATATGGTTGTTCTGAAGATCAAATGCATTAGTAAATGTAAAGTGCTTCAAGCATGGTCTGAAAAATATTGTGCACAATACAAGTATTATATGAAATTGGCTAATTATTTTAATTCTATTTACTTATTTTATAAGTTGGATATAGCCATATATATCCATCTTCAAGTAAAACATGGGATAAATATAAATACAGCAAGAGAAAAATACTACTTTAAGAGTCCATCTCATCTTGAGAACCATTATTTTAACTTTATAGAATATGTGCAAAAAATGAACATGTAGTCAATATGAAACATTCCAAGTAATAATGGTTAAGCCCAAGTTATCATGAACTAGCAAAAAGGTCAAGTGAAAAAGTAAAATAGTACATTGGTTATAGCATTTAAATTGCAAGAATCAAAAATCTATTTACAAGAGTCCACTGCCAATCATTCTAACACATCACCCATTTTACTGTCTTTATGGTACTTACTGGTCTGTGCAATCA
Organism: Dasypus novemcinctus; assembly: GCF_030445035.2. NCBI lineage: Eukaryota > Metazoa > Chordata > Mammalia > Cingulata > Dasypodidae > Dasypus > Dasypus novemcinctus. The sequence continues at coordinate 54,690,364 of NC_080684.1, read as the reverse complement.
TCTGCTTTTATATTTGTCTACTTTCTGTTTTCCCCTTCCAGAATATAAATTCCATAATGGCAGAGACATGTTTGTCTTGTTTACTATAGTACTCCTAGTGCATAGACCACTGCCTGGTATATAGCACGGGTTCAATAAATATTAGCTGCATGAATGAATGAAAGAGTGAATACAAATGTGGACAAATTGTCACTTTAAAATTATAATACTGATACATGAAGACCAGGTTTGACCTAATTATAGCTTAAAAAATCTAGGTAAACTGGAAAGATGATGGTTATGATATAATGATAGTAATGATGCAAAGGCTTATCACTATTTTATAAATATTTCCTCAAATTAAAAATCCAAAATAAATTAATATTATTAAAAAAGGAAAACCTCAACAGATATACTATAATTGAGTCACTACCATGGCCTAGTGACTTGATAAGCAAAATAGAAATGAGCATCAAAGAAGATGGTTCAATCTACACCAAGATATTTTAACTATGGAACAGTGGTTGTAAGCAGCAGAAGTTTCAATATAAATGACAGCTTGGTTCTAGGCAGAAAAAAACCCCTTGTGGTTACATATCCCACTTCATAATCATTACAGAATCACATTTTCCAATAACTCATTTCTTCCCAGGTGTATCTTTTTACAATACAATCAGAACTACATATGCAGGAGTTCTTAATAAGGGGTCCACGAGCTTGAATTAAAATAAAAAAAAAAATTATTCTTGTGTGGACGTATTAGCGTGGGTGTAATATATTAATATTTTAATAATTAATACACATTAGAGGGTAGACTTAGTAAGTAAGGTGTCCATGGTTTTCACCTGATTGGCAAAGGGATCCGTGGAACAAAAAAGGTTAAAACACCTGACATACAGGTTCATCCAGCATGGGACTGGTCTGCTGCACCAAGTCCAGAAATGCAAGAATACATTTCCATTGTTTTTAACTAGAACTGCATCCTGTGATTCTGGGATTTTAATACTATACATACTCAGGCTCCATGAATCACCACTAATGTGTCTCAAAAAACTTCAGTCACCACGGAAATTGCTCCCAAAATTTGTATTTTATTCACATATCAACAAATGATAAGTCGAACAAACCATAGAGTTTTACACCTATTCTGATATTTTTTTACTCCCACACTGTAGACCCTTTTCTCTTTCCTCTCCTTCCTCTTCTTTATCTTCTGTATACATTTGTAAATCAATAAAAGATAAGCATTTATGATTCAATCTGGGGACTCTGTTAGAATTCCCTTTAGAACCTATCAGCTCTGTTCCTTGAATTTCCTTGACAAGCTCTCCTCCTAAACCTTTCCCAATCTAATCTACCTACCCCAAGGGTGTAAATTGTCAGTTTTTCATCAAAACTAACACTTACCACCTGGGGAGTGAGTCTTAGACTCTCAAGCAGTCAATTCAATCTTTCTTTCAGAACAAAATAGCCTTCTTCTGATACTTCAAGCATTTACTTCAAGGTAAAGATGACTTGGTCTCTTATTGGGCTATAAAAACTATCAATTTAGCATGGTCTAATGACAAAAGAATCATAAAGCATGTACCTGTTTTCCTATCTAGAGTTCAGCAAGAGCAGTACACTAACAGGAAATAAAACCTAGTATTAAAATCAATATTTTATAAGTTACATAATATCACTATGCCTAATAATAGGGAGTTAATTAACTTTGAGAAAATATTTATTGCTAACTTGAACATTCTGTATTCTCCACAGTAGCATGCTTTCTTCTATATTTACTGTAGCCTTTTTTTTCCAAAGCTAAATTTTAAGAATTCCTGTTTCTAGAAATTCAGAACCAGATGGGTTCTCCAACTGTCGTTATTCAGCCAACAAATACCAGGCACCTACTAGCATGGATTATGAGAACAATCACTCCCCTTAACAAAGACATAACTGATGGTAAACATTAAATCAAACAAACAAACAAACAAACCTAGAATCCTCTTTCATCATGTTTTAAAGCATTTGTTCACCAAGCAAACAGTACTTAGAAAACTGTAACTTACATTCACTTGCCATTCAAAATTCCAGATGCAATTTTAAAAACTGGATATTAACCTTTATGGGAAATAAATACAGTATTTCTGCAAGGCATTTGAAAATTTGAGACTAGCTTAAGAAAACCCATGACTGTGTCTGCTAAACGTCAGTTAGGGAGATATTAGGATGGAAATTACTGATTCATTTTAAGGTTTCATAAAGAATATTCCATATAAGTATGCTTATGTTCCCATTTGTCATTTAGAAATCTTTACATTTAGGAAAACATTTTTTTTCAACCTCATCTAAAATTTCTTTTTTTCTACATTGTAATCATTTTCATGCACCTCAGGCTTGGAGAGAGTAAACATTTCCAGAGAAGGTACTGTGTCCTTGTTATTCACTATGCCTGGCTCAGAGGAGGGCTGAGAGAAAGAGAAGTTATCTGGGCACCTAGCAATTACAAGAATATTTCAAATACTCTTGAAAACTTACTACTTAGCCAGCATATACAGTGTGGCAATTTGAGATTATTTATGAATCCCAAAAAAAGAGATTATGTCTGTAAACTAACCTATTCCTCTGGCTGTGGTAACTTTGAATGCATTAGAGTCACCTGACATGTCTTGATTAAATTACACTGTAACGATTAGGGCTTTGATTCGACCACCTCAGAAGGACATGTCTCAGATTGAGTCCCTGCCCCTTTGGTAGGATGATATAAATGGACATGAAGAGGACACCTGGAAGAGGAGAGAGAGCTCTGTCATGTTTGATCCTGGGGCCCTGGAGAAAGCTGAGCCATTTGCCTGATAATTTGCAGCTGAGCAGCTGAGAAAGGCTAGAAAGCAAGGAGACCTATGCCAGATTGATATAGGAAGCCCTGAGAGACAGACAGTATGCCAACCTGCAGCTGAGATCAGAAGAAGTTGGACCCATGGAGCTTTAATAGGTCAAAGGAATGAGAGACCAGATAGAGATTGCCCACCATCTTGCTTCAGCACATGGCAAATGACTTTGTGAGAAAGCAACCCTGAGTTGGACTCTTTAAGACCTTTTAACGGTAAGCATTTACCCCAAATAAATACCCTTTATAAAAGAAAACAGAATTCTGGTACTTTGCATCAGCACCCCTTTGGCTGACTAATGCATACAGTTTATTTCTTCATCACTGTACCTCAATGAAAGTAATCACTTTTGAAGAGGAAGAAATTTCTAAACTAATTTAGCCCTTCAACATGTGCTTATTGCATAAGTTGGTGTGAACTGTATCCTGTAGAATACAAGTAGGAATGCCACAAGTCTCTATTCTCAAGGAACTCTAAATCTTATGAGATATGAGAAGACATAAAACTGTACATGATGAATGAAAAAAGATATAAATATTATTCTAATGATCAAAAAAGAGGAGAGGTTATTACTTTTTAAAGGATGAAGGACAGAGAAGACCTAAAGAAGTGTCATTTGTGTTGGCCCTTGAAGGATGGATGGGGTTCCATGTGCAAAGATATATAGAAAACATTTGGATGGGTATGGTAGGAATGGCCTTTGCATGGTCATGCAGGTGTGTAAGTGGAAAGCAAAGGTAAACAGCATGATTCTGAAGGACAAAGGGCATATACCAAGCAATCGAAGATTAGATTGGAAAAGAGTGTTGGGGCAGTTGATAGAGAAATTTGTATTTCAAGACTAAGGAATTTGGATTGTTAGTGGATCAGAAAGGATTTTGGGGGAAATGGATTTGGCCCCATGGATAGGGCATCTGGCTACCACATGGGAGGTCCACGGTTCAAACCCTAGACCTCCTTGACCCATGTGGAGCAGGCCCATGTGCAGTACTGATGCGCGTGCAAGGAGTGCTGTACCATGCAGGGGTATCCCCCGTGTAGGGGAGCCCATGTGCAAGGAGTGTGCCCCATAAGGAGAGCTGCCCAGCACAAAAGAAAGTGCAGCCTGCCCAAGAATGGGGCCACACACACACACGGGGAACTGACACAACAAGAAGACTCAGCAAAAAGAAACACAGATTCTTGGTGCTCCTTATAAGGACAGAAGCAGTCAAAAAGGAACACACAGCAAATGGACACAGAGAGCAGACAACTGCGGGGGGTGGGGGAAGAGGAGAGAAATAAATAAAAATAAATCTTAAAAAAAAATAAAGGATTTTGGAAAGATGGCCAAAAAATAAAAGTTAGAACTTACCTGTGATAGTCCAGGAAGGGAGTAAAAAACCAGAAACAAATGGTAGCAATTAACAAAAGAAAAGATAGGTTTAAGGGATAGAAAAGAAAAATTTTAATATTAAAGCCCAAGAAACTAGAAGGTAGCATTAGTAGATACATAGAACTTAGAAGAAATATCTGGTTAGGTGAAAATGATAGCATCAGTTATAAATGTAGAATTTGAGGAAAAGGTAGGGAACATAAGAAACAAAACGCAAATGCAAACACAGTAAAGAAATTCTGTGAAAGATTATGATTAAAGACATAATGTGGGATTAGTGGTGGCTGAGAAAAGTTCTGAGGTTTTAATGAAGGTGCTAGAAAACAACATCTTAGAACCTTTCTATGGATTCTGTATGACCTATACTTGACTGCCCTAGTAGGTACTCAATAAATCAGGGAAGGGTATCAAACAAGGAAGTCAATGAAGAAATGAAATTAAAATCAAAGAAGGGCTACTGTCCTAATATTTATTATTCATCAGGAGCAGCAAGCAGCTTCCTGGTTGAGAGCTCAGACCTATCCCTAAGACCCAGACTCAGATCATATCTCTACAGCCAGAATTTCCACACATTGCTGGTGGGAAAGGAAAACAAGGCAGCCACTTTGAAAATGATTTGCCAATTGCACTTGAGGGTAAAATACACACACTTCCCTTAGACCCAACAATTCCATTCTGAGATATTTACCCAAGAGAGAGAAACACGTCTACACCAAACCCTGTACACAAACGTTTATGGTAGCTCTATTCAGAATCAACAACTGGAAACAACCCAGACGTTGTTTAACAGTGGAACACTAATACAATGAAATACTACTCAGCAATAGAAAGGAGTCCACACTGGATACCCACAATAATGCAGAAGAATCTCAAATGCAGCATACTGAGTGAAAGAAGACAGATTCAAAAGGTTATGTGTTGTATGCTTCCATTTATAAGACGTACTGGAAAAGGCAGAAAGTATATGGACAGAGGGCAGACTGATAGTTGTCAAGGGTGAGGAAAGGGTGTGATCACAGGGGCAGCATGAGGGAATTTGGGGGTGATGGAACTCATCTATATTTTGATTCTAGTTGTGACTACAAAAAAAAAACTGAGAGCTGGGAATAAGTAGTGTGACAGTGCTTTAAGAAAAAGTGTTCCAGATTTTGTTGGAAATGATAGCTAAAAGAAGGACATGAATAGGTCAATTTTAAGAGAAAGCTAAAGGCTATTTAAATTGACTTGTAGGTATGAAAGTCAAATTGAAATAAAAAAGGAAACAGAAGAAAGGATAGAGAAAATCACAGCATGTATATTGAAGTTTGTTTATGTTTTTCTTTTTAAGAATACAGAGAAAATTTTGTGAAAAGGAATAGATGATCCATATATATAGACTAGAGATGCAGTACATCAAGAGTTGTTGGAGCAAGACTCCAGGAAAGCCAGATAAGAAGAGAAGCAAGGTTAGTCTTGAAAAGAATAAGGGAAATCTGCTAAGTCAAGGCTGAGACAGAAAAGGGAAGCAAAGATACATGGAAGATTTTGAAATGCAAGGCAAAGAAGTTGAGGAAATACAGTACATGGACTAGTCTGTAAGCTCTATCAACATGTCTGACTTGTTCTGCTAGACTAACCACTACGGACCTATGTAACATTCATTAAGTACCAACCATAAGCCATCTTCACAATATTACAAGGAAAATATTGCTATCTCAGTTTTCCAGATCAGAAAATTGAAGTTTTAAGCGTTGCTTAACTTGCCCAAGTAGATGCAGGTGGAGAGTAATGGAGCCAGGATTAGAAACTCACTTGTATCCAACTCCAAAATCAGTAATCTTAATCATTTTAGATTAATTTTTTATGACCCTAAATCAAAATAGTTACCCAACTCTCTCCAGAAATGCTGTACAAAGCAAGAGTTAAGAAAAAGAAAGGAAATTACTCATAGAGTTTGGTATTAGTGAGATAGTCACAGGAAAGCATGATGGGAAGACTAAGTCAATGAGACATCATTGAAATGCTGCTCAGTATGCTCAGAACTGGTGATAGAAGAGAAGACACAAAGGCGTTCACAGAACAGGAGGTGTTAACGGAGTAGGAGACATGAAGCTAATTGAGGGCAGGTTCAGTGAGAACAAAGGGCTTGTCAAGTTGAACACAGTGATCTTTTTAGCAGATGCTATATGTGAATGATCTCCCACTGCTGCCCCTCTTCTCCCACCACTGCCAAGGTCACAAGCTATGGGTTGTTCCCAGCCAATGCCTGGAAAAGTCAAGCCCATTCCAACAAAGCAGAGGACTCTTCCAATGGACAACTGTAGCTTGAAAACTCACCAAATGGCGGGGCAGAACATTTCTTGCTACTGGGCTGCAGTCTGAAATTTTTCTAACTCAATCCACCTCCCTTCCCTTTCTCTTTGCATAACTTGTCAATCTGCATTGTGGTCTCAATGTTCTTGCAGGCTTCTCTTTCCCCAAATAAATGTCTTGCATATCATGATGTCTGCTTGTTAGCATAACTGAGCTAACACAGTAGGATAATTTTAAGTCCAAGTCCCCAACAACCTTTCTTTTCAATGAAAGTTCACTAGAATAAGTTGGTAATGACTCTAGTTACAAGTAGACACACTGAAACAAGATCTTTTCCTTCTTACTCTTCTCAAGCAGTCCTATGACTGTCAATATTACATACTACAGATGTGTTTGCTTTATCATTTGTTCTTCTCCAAGGTAGGAGAAAGTAAGGAATAATATATCATTTTCAATTTACATATTGGAGAGATTGAGACAAAAGGATTAATTAACTTATCCAAAGTTAAGTAGATATACTGGTTACTGGAACTTCTCTCCAGGCTCCTTTCCATCAAATCTGTTGTTGAGTTCTTTGATTAGTACAAAAACTTATGAGTTAAAATTTTCTTGAGGGAGCAGATGTGTTTCAGGTGGTTGAGTGTCCGCTTCCCACATGGAGGTCCGGGATTCAGTTCCCGGTGCCTCCTAAAAATCAAAAACAAAGAACAAGCAAAACAAATTCAAACACCAACTCAGGGAAGTCAAAGTGGCTCAGTGGTTGAGCACCAGCTTCCCACATATGAGGTCCCAGGTTCATTCCCTGGCCCCCAGTACCTCAATAAATTTTTTAAAAAAAATTCTTGTTAGCTTCAGTTACTGAAAAGATTAGCCTACTGATTCTAAATCAAAGTACTTTTAAAATGTAAATTTCTAAAAGAGGTCTCTGTAATAAATATGGACAGGGTAGAGATAATATGATATTCTAATATGATTTTCTACTTAAGAATGGATTTTGGGCTCCAATAAAAGCATATCTTAAATCCTCCATGGTTTTTCAAAAGTATGTTTTTTTTTTCTTTTTTAACAATAGTGTGATAGCTATATTTAAGACAAGAAGTAGAAATAAAAAGCAATAATATACATAACCTGATTACCCCCCCACACACACAAATTGATTACCATAAAGAAAAGCTGAGAGCGTAGAAGAAAAGAAAGAGAAAGAAAAGAGAAAGAAAATTAATTTGACATAAGAAGACAAAATTAATGCCCCATTTCCCCAATCACCCATGCTCGGAACCTTGAAGTCCTCTCTGATTTATTACTTTGTGAGGCCAAACTTCTATCTCGACATAGCTGAATTATTTCACAGCCTCCCAGTAACAATCCCGGGTACATTTTCTCCTTCACATAACCATCCTATGGACTAGCATAGTCTAATTTTAATAATTACTTATTACGAAACACAATGTCTGCTAAAAATCCTACCTCTCTCACTTACTAGGTATAAGACCTTAGGCAGGTTAGGTGATTTCCCTATGTATCTACAGTAAGAATATAATGATAAAATAAAACACTTGCCAATAATAATAAGTAAACAGTGAGCTTTCTACAGTGTCAGAGGAGTAATAGCACACAAATATTCAACAAAAGAAATTTGAAAAATAACAACACTGTAAACCAGCATGGATATAAAAGGAACGATAAAACATAAGGGCAGAAGTAACAAAACAGAAACAAAACTTACTGAGAAGATGAAAATGAAATACACTGTATCTAAGCAAAGAAAAACTCTGGAAAAAAATAATCAAGAAAAAACAGGGAGAAGAATAACATAAATGAACAATATTAGGAATAAAAATGGGCACATAAAAATTAAAACATTGAAAAAACTATAGCAACTTGTGCCAATAAATATGAGAACACAGATAAGAGAATTTTCTATAAAACATAAGTTGTCAAAGTGACAAAAGTAGTAGACAGATTAATCAGTGATAAAAATAAATAAACAAATAAATAAATAACCACCCAAAACAAAAGAAAACCTAAATTCCTTGTCAGACAGTTTTACAGGCAAGTAAACTTTCAAGGAAACTTTGTAAACATGTCACCCTTATCTTATACAAACTATTTGAAGAGAAAATGAGTAAAAGCTTCTTAGCTCTTTTTTTACAATGCTTATACAATTTTGATAGACAAGTTGGACACAAGAAAATATAACAATTTCCTTAATAATCTTGTATGAAAATTTTATTACACATATTTATATACATATATAAAAGACATATATAATATAAATGCCTATATATATACATATATAATTTGTAATAAATGCCCTACTTATATCTTATATCTAATATTATAAATGCTAAGTAGTCAACATATATTTAATATTATATTATATACATATATAGTTTATATATATATATCTAGGTAGAAAATTAGTTATCTAGAGCAAGATTAGGTCATTTATCCAAGGTAGTCAATAATATTTAATAAAAAACTATATTAATGTAACTCATCACATTAAAGATTAAAGGAGGCAAACTAATAATAACAATATATGCAGAAGAAACACTTGCTATTATTTATCATTCCCTCAAAACTATGTATCTTAGTGAACTAGGAAGAAAAGAGTATTCTATTAACTATTGATAAAGGCCATATTCCAAAAATATACTTGATGGTGAAACATTATGTGCATTCTCCATGAAGATTAATAATTATATTCAAAAGTACAATAAAACAAATGAAAAAGAAAAGAAATAAGGACAAAAAGATGGAAATGAAGCAACAAAATTCCCATTATTCAGAGATGTTGTAAGAGTCCTCACAAAAAATATGTGAATCTGGAGAACTAATCAGGAAGGTTAATAATAAACAGAGGATAAATTAATAAAAACCAAGAGAAACAATACATATATATATATATATATATATCAGCAAAAAGTAATTTAAAATGTAATTTACAAAGAATCCCATTCTCAAGAGCAAAAATACAAAAAATATAGCAAAACCAAAAATTATATTGAGAAATTCAAGGAACTCTGGAGCTTTCATGGAGAAAATTATATAACTTAATTAAATACATAAGGGTCTAATAAAACGAAGAATTATATTCTTTATAAAGCTTGAATGAGCTGTTATTGAAGAAAACTGTCCAATATTGCAAAATTAATGTGGAAACTCATCAAGAGAAGCTATTCTTTCCTCCAGGAACTCTTATTTGAAAATTCATATGGAATAGCAAAGAGTAAGTCAACAATAGCAATTCTGAAAGGAAACAAGATGGAGTAATTATCAGATCTATAAAACCATATAGTTAGATTTTAGACAGTAATGTTGGAGCAGAGGTACACATATAGATCAGAAGACCAGAATGAAGGTCTGGCAATTCACCAGTGCTGATCTCGGTGATCGCTGACAGTGCTGGTATTACAAAATAGTGGGAGAAAAGAAGGAAACCAGTAAATAGCACTAGGATAATTGGTTATCCAAATAAAAATGAAATTATATCTTACATCACAGCAAAAAGAAAAAACAAAAATTATACAAATGGGTTAAAGACCTCACTGTAAAATGCATATCTTTAAAAATATTAGTAATAGCTTTCAAAACCTATCTTTAGGTAATTGGAAGTATGGAAGGAAACTTAAGCAAACAGAAAAAAAGCAAGAATCATAAAGGAAAAAATGGACAATAGACTATATCTGAATTAAAAATATCTGTATGATAAAGCCATCATACATTAAAAGATAAGCTACACTGATGTGGAGGCAGTGGCCACTAGAGCTTCTGAAGGGAGGGAGAGGGAAGAATAGGTGTCATAGGGTGTTTTCAGGACTTGGGAATTGTCCTGAATGACACTGCAATGCAAAATAAATGTCATTATATATCTTGCCATAACTTACAAAATTGTGCGGGAGAGAGGGTAAACTATAACCCGTGCTTAGGGGCAGTGCTCCAAAATGTGTTCATCAATTGTACCAAACGTCCCACACTAATGAGAGATGTTGTCAATGTGGGAAAATGTATGAGGGGCAGGGAGTGGGGCATATGGGAATCCTCCATATTTTTTTATGTAACCTAAGTATCTTTAAAAAAATTTAAAAAGTATATTATTAAAAAAAAGATAGGCTACAAACTTACTAGCAAAAAAAAATTATTATCCAGAATATAAAACAAAAACACATCCCTTATGAGTTAATTGATAAAAATAAATAAGCAAGCAAAGAATCAAAAACAGCAACAACAAAAAACAAAAAACAAAAATCCTACCCTACTGGAAAATGGGCAAGGATAGAAACAGAAAATTTAAAAAGAAATCCAAAAGGGAAACACATACTTAAAAGAGATATTACCTCACTAATGCACAAAGAAATGCAAATCAAAAAACCAAGATAACAGTTCCCAGACAGAAGCCAGGGAAAAACTTTGAGAGCTTAATAATACCAATTATAGACAAGGATTTCAAGAAACTGGATTTATCAAAGATTCTAGTGGAAATATATATGGATTCAAACACTTTGGAGAAAAAAACTAATGGCATGTTAAGGTAAACCTGAAGACTCATTTTTTTGTGAATTTAACAATTATTAAATGTCTGCTGTGCTAGATATTGCTATAGGACCTGAAAATGATGCAGAGAACAAACCAAATAAAACCTTCATGGAGATGACATTCTAGGCAGGAAAGACAGTTAATAAACAAATAAAAAATATAATAATGTCAAGGATTAATTATTGCTATGAAGAAAAATAAAGCAGAGTAAGAGAATAGAGAGCACCAAGGGCAGTGAACTCTCAAATTTTATATAAGATAATTGGGGAAGTTTTCTCTAATGAATTATTGATGTTTGAGTAGAAATATGACTCAAGTGAAGGGGAAGAACATTCCAGGCAGAGAGAACAAACAGAGTTGGATTTTGAGATCTACAATTCAGGAGAGAAATTGCTCCCAGAGGGATCAAGTGTATTTGAAGAAGATAAAAAAATATATCTGAACAATGGTTCCTGGTACATCCCAGTATTTAGGGTGTGAGAAAAGGAATACAGTCCATCAACAGACATGAAAAAGAAGTAACCAGTGAAGTTGGTAACAAACCAAATAATAATCATCATCATAATAATAATACAGAAAAAAACAAGAAGAAGAAGAATGCAGCAAACAAACTGAAGAAAGCATTTCAGGGAAAGTATGATCATCACTATCACTATAAAATATGCTTGAGAAAGCAAATTAACTAAGTTGAAAACTGATTGGATTTTGAAATGAAATTAATTTTTGATCTGACAAGGGAAGTTTGATTAAGTGGTAAGAATGAAAGCATAATCTGTGGTTTTAAAAAGAAGGGGATAAGAGAGAAGACTGTGGGAAGAAAGCAGATAGGAAGCTTGAGGAATCAGTCCCTCCACCACCTGAACAACTACTGAACTGGCTGGAACTGTCTGAATTAACTATTTCGAAAATCCAGGGTTTGTTATAGAATACTGTTCAGTATCCAGGGAAGAGCAGGAGGCAGAGGCTGGTAAATCAGACTAAATGAATACTGGTCAATTTCACCCTTCTTACAGTGGCACATGCTCCACCCCCATCTTCACAGCAGGCAGTAGTGAGGTCCTCAAACCAAGCTCCTGATGCACTTTTCTGGGGTAAGGATGGGATATAAAGACTTAGTAGCCCACGGCCTCTACTCAGTGCTTTTGATGAGCTACATCATATAGCTGGGGACCCAGCTCTGAGGGTGGCCATTTTTCTAACCTGCCTCAGGCAAAAGCAGCAGAGGTATCTTAAAAGACTGTAGAATCTTAAAAAGCAGAGAAATCTCTTCAAAGACAGAGAATCTTAGAGAAGACTTTGGATAGAATAGCCAGAAACAGAATCTATGTACAGTGGGGGAAGCAAGCTCAGATTGAGAGGTGAAGAATTTTCTTGTTTGTCTGTTTTTTATTGTTATTATTATTGAAATTATGAAAATGCTCTAATAATGATTGACGTGATGAACGCACAACTCTGTGATTATACCAAATACCATTGATTGTACACTTTGGATGAATTGTATACTTTATTAATATGTATCAATAAAATTGATTTGTTAAGAAAAAAGTAACATTTCTCAAAACTTTAAAAAGCAGTTAAAGGGCTGCTTACCTAAGCAAGTGCTGATCAAGAAAAATACAGCTTCAAAAAGCTGTAGGACAAGCTCTGGGAGACCTTACTCGTCTTTTCCTCAAACCATCCCCAGTAGAGTATGAACCTGACTTGCATTCCCATGTGGGTGCTGGGCTTGTTCAAGCTGGGAAAGACTGACCTAGAAAACTCCTCTCAAGTTCAACCCATTCTGCCGAAACTTCTCCAGACAAAAGCAGCTTGTGGCAGCTAAAGCAGTATAAGAAATTATTAAATCAAATAGCCTGGAGCAAAGGCTTAACTGTTTTAAATCCTCCAATAGAGCACCCAGGTAAGGGAGAAAATCTATTTCATAGAGTAGAAGGGGCATTCAAATTCCTATAAGCAGGGGAACTCCTAAGGCCACTAGCAAAGACAAAGTCAGGAAAAAACAGGCACAGAAAAGAATTGCTCCTTTTCACCACTGCAGGGCTGAACTCTGAAGGAGATCACCAGCCAACGCAAGGTTAATTTCCAAAGACTGTGAAAGTTATTTATTGCATTGGTTTCTTTGGCTTTATTAGATCCTGGCACTCAGGGAAATTTCTGTCATATCACTAGCTGGATACGAACTCAAGAAACAGACAGCTCATGGACTAAATACTTCCGTTAACACTTAAAATGCTAAAATATACAGAGTTCAACAAAAGAATACAAAACAAACAAAGAGGAAATGGTGGCCTATACAAAGGAAGATGATAACAACCCAGAAAAAAATTAGTGAAGATGACCAGACTTTGGACATACCATACAAAGTCTTTTTTAAAAAAACTGATCTTCATTATGCTCAAGGATATGAAGGAAGATACAGAGAAAGAACTAAAGGCTATTAGGAAAACAATGAATGAGCAATGTAAGAATCTCAATAAAGAGATAGAAAATTTAAAAAGGAAATGAACGGGATTATTAGAGTTGATGACCACAATAACTGAAATGAAAAATTCCAAAGAGGACTTCAACATCAGATTGGAGATGGAATACAAAAAGAATAAGTGAACTCAAAAAGATGACTATTACAATGAGTCAGGCTGAGAAACAGAAGGAAAAAGAATCAGGAAAAGTGAAAATAGCCTAAGAGACCTGTGGTTCACCGTCAAGCATACCAATATAGGCATTATGGGAGTCCAAGAAGGAAAAGAAAGAAAGAAAGAAAGGGGCAAAAGGAATATTCAAAGAAATAGTATCAGAAAACTTCACAACTTAGCAAAAGTTGTGAATGTGCAAATCCAGGAAGGCTAACAAACACCAAACAGGATAGATGTGATAAAAAACTATGCCCAGGCACTGAGTAATCCAACTGTCAAATACTACAGACAAAGAGAGAGTTCTGAAAGCTGAAAGAGAAAAGCAATGTGTTATATACCGGAGGTTTCTCATCAGAAAATATGGAGTCAAGAAGACAGTGGGACGAAATACTTAAAGTACTGAGAGAAAACAATTTCCAAACAAGAATTATTTATTTGGTGAAACTGCATTTTGAATATGAGGGAAAGAGTAAGATATTCCCAGAAAAACAAAAGGTGAAGGAATTTGTCAGCACTATACCTGCCCTACAGGCTATGCCAATTGTAGTTTTTCACATTGAAAGGAAAGGACATTAGACAGTGGATCAAAGCAACAGAAACAAGATCTAAAGGAAAGGTAAGCATATGGGTAAATACAAATGTCAATAATACTGTATTGCATTTTTTTTGGTGTGTAAATCCACTTTTAATTTCTTACAGGTTCAAATACGCAAATGTATAGAGTAATGATAAATCGATAATTGGGGAGATACAATGTATAAAGATAAAATTAGTAACAAGTATAACAAAAAGGTAGGGGACAGAGGGACAAGACAAAGTGTATGCTACTGAAGGTATATGCTACTGAAATTAAGTTGGTATCAAATCAAGTGTGACTGTTATAAATTTACAATGTCAAATTTTAACCCTATGGTATCAACAAAGAAAATATATAAAAAACATATACAGAAAAACATAAGAAGGGGACTCAAATTAGCACACTACAAAAATCAAATATATAAGCACTAACAGAAGAACTGAGGATCAAAAAACTATAAGACTTACAAAGACCATGTAGCACAAGGGCAGAAGAAAATCCTGCATTATCAGTAGTTATTTTAACTGTGAATGGATTAAACCTTCCTGTCAAAAGGGAGATATGGAGGAAAAAGCATGACCCAACTATATGCTGCTTACAGAAGACTCACCTTAAATACAAAGACACACGTAAATTAAAAGTTAAGGGATGGAAATGAATACACCAAGAAAATAGTAACTAACAGAGAACCGTGGTAGCTATCAAAAGGATCATTATATACTGCTAAAGGGGTCAAATCAATAAGGAGACATATCAATTATAAACATATATGTACCTAAAGGCAGAGCTCCAAAATATATGAAGCAAATATTGACAGACTTGAAGGGAGAAATATATGGTTCTACAATAATAGTAGGAGACTACAATACAACACCACTTTCAACAGACATTCTAGACAAGAGATCAATAAGGAAATAGAAGACTAGAATAATACTATAAACCAACCAGATTTAACAGACATATATAGAACACTTCAACAAATAGCAGCAGAATACACATTCTTCTCTAGTGGCCTTGGATTAATCGCCATCATAAACTATATATTAAGTCACAAAACAAGTCTTAATAAATTTAAAAATATTGAAATCATTCAGTATATATTATCTGAACACAATTAATGAAGTTAGTAATCAATAATAGAGGGAGAACTGGAAAATTCACAAATATGTGGAAACTAAGCAATGCAGTCTTAAACAACCAAGGGTTCAAAGAAGAAATCACAAGATTTTAGGAACTATCTTGAGGTAAAAGAAGATGAAAATACAACATACCAGAATTTAATGGGATGCAGGAGAGGCAATGTTGAGAAGGAAATTTATAACTCTATAAATTTGCATTAAAAAAGCAAAAGGTCTCAATCAGTGACCTAATTTCACAACTGGAAGAAACAGAAAAAGAGCATACCAAACCAAAAGTGAGCTGAAGGAAGGAAATAACAAAAGTCAGAGCAGTATAAATGCAGTAGAGAATTAAAAAAAATAAAGTTGTTTCTATGCAAGGATCAATAAAATCCACCAAACTTCCACTAGACTGATAAATAGAGATAGGATGCAAATAATAAAATCAGAAATGAAAGCAGGGAGATAACTACCAACCCCACAGAAATAAAAATGATTTTAAGTGACTAGAATGAACTACTGATGCCAACAAATCAGATAACCTAGATGAAGCAGAAAAATTCCTAGAATTACACAAATTACCTATAGTGATTCAAGAAGAAATAGAAGATCTCAGCAAACTAATTACTAGTTAAGAGACTGAATTAGTAATCAAAAACTTCCCAACAGAGCAAAGCTCAAGTCCAGATGACTTTGCAGGTGAAATTTACAAAACATACCAAGAAGAATTAACCAATATTTGTCAAACTCTTCTGAAAACTTGAAGAAGAGGGAGTACTTCCCAACTTATTCTGTGAGGCCATCACTCTAATACCAAAACCAGATAAAAATACTACAAGAAAAGAAAATTAAACAACAATATCCCTTATGGATATAGATGACACAAGCCTCAACAAAACACTAGCAAAATGAATCCAATATCACATTAAAAGATTTATAAAACATGATCAAATATAATTTTTCCAAAGCATTTAAGGGTGATTCAACATAAGAAAATCAATTAATGTAATATACAATATTAATAGAATGGAGGAAAAAAACACAATCATTTCAATTGATGCAGAAAATAAATTTGACAACACCCTACACCCATTCTTCTTAAAAACACTAAGAGAACTAGGAACAGAAAATATGATAAAGAACATATTTGAACACCATACAGCCAACATCATACTCAAGGGTGAAAGACTGAAAGCTATCCCTTTAAGATGGGAACAAGGCAAGGATGCCCACTATCACCACTGTTACTCACCATTGTACTGGGAGTTCTAATCAGAGCAACTACGCAAGAAAAAGAAATAAAGTCCTTCCAAATTAGAAAAGAAGAAGTAAAACTTTCCCTATTCACAGATGACATGACATAATACATACGAAATTCCAAAAATTGTGCAACAAAGCTAATAGATATAATAAATGAATTCAGCAATGTGGCAGAGCACAAGATCAACATGCAAAAATCAGTACAGTTTCTATACACTAGTAATGAACAATCTGAAGGGGAAATTAGGAAGAAAATCCATTTGTAATAGCAAATTTATAGAATCAAATATCTAGGAATAAATTTAACCAAGGTTGTAAAGGACTTGTACATGGAAAACTACAAAATATTTCTAAATGAAATCAAAGAAGTCCTAAGTAAATGGAAGGACATAAAATGTTCGTGGATTGGAAGACTAAATATTGTCAACATTTCAATTCTACACAAAGTATTTTACAGATTCAGTGTAATTGCAATCAGTATTTCAATAGCCTTTTTTTTTAATTACAAAAATGGAACAACCAATCATCTAACTTATATGGAAGAGGAAGGGACTCTAACCAGCAAAAACCATCCTTAAAAAAAAAAACAAAGTTGGAGGAATCACGTTTCCAGATTTTAACACTTACTACAAAGCTACAGCAGTCAAAACAGTTTGGTGCTGGCACAAGAAAAGACTTATAGACAAATAGAATGTAATTAAGAGTTCAGAAATAAAC
Organism: Dasypus novemcinctus; assembly: GCF_030445035.2. Classification (NCBI taxonomy): domain Eukaryota; kingdom Metazoa; phylum Chordata; class Mammalia; order Cingulata; family Dasypodidae; genus Dasypus; species Dasypus novemcinctus. The sequence continues at coordinate 54,673,001 of NC_080684.1, read as the reverse complement.
CCTTACATCCATGGCAAATAAATTTTTGACAGGAATGCCAAGTCCTCTCTATTGGACAATAGCCTCTTCAAAAAGTAGTACTGGGGAAATTGGACATTCATATGAAAAGAATGAAGGTGGATACCTACCTCACACAAAGATTAACTCAAAATGTACCTAAGAACAAATACAAGAAACAGGACTATAAAAGTCCCAGAAGAAAATGTGGGAATGCATCTTCAGGACACTGTGTTAAGCAATGTTTTTTAGATTTTATACCAAAAGCATGAGCAACTAGAGAAAAAATAGATTAATGGGTCTTCATCAAAATTAAAAATTTTTTGTGCATCAAAGGACTTCATCATGAAAGACAAAGAACAACCTACAGAATGAGAGAAAAATGTATGGAAACCACATATCCAATAAGGGTTTAATATTCAGAATATATGAAGAAATCCTACAACTCAACAACAAACAGACAAACATCCCAATTTAAAAATAGTCAAAAGACTTGAATAGACATTTCTTTAAGGAAGATATACAAATGGCCAAAGCACATGAAAAGGTGCTAAATATAATTTTTCTTCAGGGAAAGGCAAATCAAAACTACAATGAGATACCATCTGACACCCAACAGAATGCCTGTAAAAGCAAAGTGTTGTAGAGGATGTGGAGAAATAGGAACACTCATTCATTAGTGGTGGGAACATAAAATGGTGCAGCAACTTTGCAGAACAGTTTGGCAGTTCCTTGGAAAGTTAAGTATAGAATTGCCATATAACCTGATAATTCCACTTCTAGGTATATACCCAAAAGAAAAGAAGCAGGGACTCAAACATATTTGCACACAGTTGTCCATAGAAGCATTATTCACAATTGCCAAAAATGGAAGCAGCTTAAGTGTTCATCAACCAATGAATGGATAAACAGCATGTAGTACATACATGCAATGTAATATTATTATTCATACATAAAGAGGAATGACATTCTCATACATACAACAACATGGGTGAACCCTGAAGACATCATGTTGAATGAAATAAGCCAGACACCAAAGGAAAAATACATAAGATCTTTCCTATATGAAATAATTAGAATAAGTAAATTCATAGAATCAAACTAGAATACAGGTTACTAAGGGCTGGGGTAGGAATAGGGAATGGAGAGTTCAGTCTTAATTTGTGCAGTTTCTGTTTGGGTCAACGGAAAAGTTTTGGTCATGTATAGTGGCGGTGGTAACACAACATTGTGAATGTAATTAACATCACTGAATTATATGTCTGGATGTGGTTAGCAAATTTTAGGTGGTATGCAGGTTGCTAGAAAAAAATTAAATAAAAGACAAGGGGAATGAAGAAATTGGAGTTTTGCACTAAAAGAGCACAAAAGACAAAAAATTAGCCTGGTGTAGAAGTAATAGCAAGGGAATTTTATTAGAATCAGAGCATTATAACATACTTTATGTTAATAATTAATTGGAGAAGGAAGAATGTTTCAGGAGTGAGAGGACTGCTCAGCAAGAGCAACGTCCTTGAGCATGTATGCCAGAGAGGATGGGATTCAGTACACAATGGAGGGTCTAATAGATTGGAGCATAAACATTTGTCCACCATAGCAAAGAGAAAGGAAAACAAAATATATAGGAATTTGCAGATGGAATGAATAGATTGGTGGTGGGGGTACTACCTCAAATGAAATAAGAAGCAGCAGCAGCAGCTGAGAGTGAGGAAGGATAAAGATGTGAGCACTAGAAAGGATGAAAAGAAAGTAGATATTAGGTATCTTAGAAGCACAGATGCACATATCTTATAACCCAGCAATTTCACCAACAGGTGTATAACCCATTAGTGAGAAACATACATAAACACAAGGACACATGTACTCTAATTATTTCTAAAGGACAAAACTGCACATAAACAAGCCCATGAATAGGGGGATGGATTTATAAGTTCTGCTTTATTCATGAAATATTATATAGCAGGGAAGATGAATGATATGCAAATAAAAACATGGATGAGATAAATTCACAGTACCTGTGACATGAGATGCAGTAAGGGATTAGGGGCTTCAACTCTATCTAATGCTTTATTTTTTTTTAAAGAAATCGTAAGTAAATATATTTTAACAAAATGATTAAATTTGGACCTTGAATATATGTATGCCTGATACTACTATCTGTCTGCTTGAAAATTTTATTAAGACTTTGATATAACAATAATAAATGGTGTTCACTGGGAAAATTGCTAACCTATATAATTTTATAATAATTCTCATCTTATGATTAATTTCATTTAGTTAAATCCTCCATGTTTTATCTAAATTTATTATTCCTCTTGTTTTACTCTTAATAGAGGATAAACAGATATTATATGATCTATAGATTTCAAGGAGTAGTTTGATTTATACAAACATATATATTTCTTGAAATGAATGTATCTGCTAAGAGGAAAACTGTAATAATGACAAATTAAAATAACCAGACATCATTTGGTGCAAACTTTAAAAAAAAAATTATCTTACAAATAATAACTTATTTTAAAATCAAACTAGTAATAAGTATGTTACAATTTCCAAAAAAGTATAAAGATATCAACCAAGCAATAATTAGGAATTACATACAGAATATCTGAACCAAATGGAACCCAAACCAATAAGTGTTGAGTAAAACTACCTTACTAATGAGTAAAGCCAACTTAATTTTGTTTTAAGAAGTTAAAGAAACACCATTTGTTCCTTAAAAAAAGATATTCTTTAATTCCAAATTCATTTTAGAACTTTAGGAATAACAGACTGTAAAATAATTGAAAATATGTCAACATCATTTATATTTTATGAATATCAGAAAACAAATGGTATATCGTCACTTATTATAGAATAATTGTTCCTTGTCAGAGTTAGACTATCACAGCTGGAAATCCATATGAAGTTTAGCTTATTAAGGAAAATACAACATGAATTAATGTTTGTGAATAAGTCATGTCAAATGTGCTACATAAGACTTTTAAAAGACATGGGCATAATATTGTGCTAACACATGGCAAATTAAATACTTGACAGGATCATTACAATCCTTTGTAGGGTTGTACATATTAGGTTATAAATGTATTTTACTAAATAACTTCTAATTTCTATCTAATAGAAAAGATGGAATGGTACTTCAAAGAGACATTGAAGGTAACAAGTATTATGCAAAAATCACGTATGTCAGTTGTAATGAAATTTTACTACCAGTTGGACATTTTGTCTGAAATTTAGAGTACAGAACTAACCTCTAATAAATTAGAGTGCTACTTTTTATTGTCACATACTTTCATGAATAATCTAAATATTCACTTTTATACATAATCAAGCCCAAGATATTTAAATATATAACCATTATTTATAAACAAGTTTACAGATAGAAAATTTAATTACCTAGTTAAATTTGTGCTTCCTTCCCAGTTTTTCTTTTCTCTTCTAAATTTTATTTTTACTGTGTATATTTATGCATGTGTTGATATATATAAAACAATATAGGCAATATATATCAGGCCTTCATATTTTTTATCCATATTATTAAAGGAAAGAAGAAAAAGTAGTGGACATATGATGCTTATGAGAAAACAAAATGTCTTGAATCTGTCTCTTATCTCTAATCTCTCTCCTGGATCCTGGCCCTCACTGTCTTTGAGAGATCTTTGAAGGGTAGGAATTTAATCTGAGTTATACTCTACTGATATGTGTATCTTATTCCGTGTTCTCCTTGAGTGAGTGCCCATATATACAGCCCACAAAGGGAATGAAAACTCAAACTGAGTTGCACTAATGCCGTGGTTGAAACAAAGCCCTAATCTTAATTTAATCAAAGACGTCACAATCAAATCTAATACAATCAAAAGTTATCACACCCAGATCAGTTTACAAGCATAATCTCTCTCTTTGGAATTTATAAATAATCTCAATCTGCCACAAATGTTGATTTCACACCCTGAAACTTTACTGAACTTGTTTATTAGCATTAGTAGTTTTGTGTTTGCATATGGATTAGTTGGGATTTTATAAATATATATCTTTTATATATATAGGATCATGTCATCCATAAATATAGTTTTACTTCTTCCTTTCCAGTTTAATGCTTATTTCTTTTTCTTGCCTAATGGCTAGAACTTCCAGTCCAATAGAGAATTGCAATGGAGAAAGTGAATAATCTTTCCTTTTTCCCGATATTAGGGTGAAAATTTTAAGTCTTTCACCATTGAGTATGATGTTAACTGTGGGTTTTTCATAAATGTCCTTTATCATGTTGAAGAATTTCCCTACTATTCCCACTTTTCTGAATGTTTTTTTATCATGAAAGGGGATTACACTTTGTCAAATGCTCTGTGTCAGTTAAGATGATCAAATAGTTTTATTCCTTTGTTCTTTCAATGGTTGTATTACAGTGATTGTCTCATCATAAACAATCCTTGCATTTTGGGGTTAAGTCCTACTTGGTCAGAGTGTGTAATTTTTTAATGTGCTGTTGGAACTGTTTTGCAAGTATTTTGTTGACAATATTTGCATCTATATTCATAAGGGTTCTTGGTCTGAAGTTATCTTTTCTTGTGGCATGTTTTTCTGATTACAAGGCAATACTGGCCTCATAGAATAAATTAGAAAGTAATTTATTAAATACTGTTTGTTAGAGTTTTGAGAAGTATTAATGTTAATTCTTTAAATGTTCGGTAGTGTGCACCATTGAAATCATATGAAACTGGACCTTTCTTCTTGGGGAAGTTTTTGATTAATGATTCAGTCTCTTTACTTGTTACAGGTCTTTTCAGACTTCCATTTTATTTTTGAGTAAATTTTGGTAGTTTGTGTGTTTCTAAAAATTTGTCCACTTCATCCTGGTTAATAAGTTACATAATTGTTCTTGGTGTTTTCTTATAATCTTTTTTTTTAATTTCTGTAAGCCTGGTAGTAATGTCACCATTTTAATTTCTCATTTTAGTCATTTATATCTTTTCTTATTAGTCACTCTAGCTAAAGTCTTGTTAATATTGTTGATCTTCTAAAAAATCAAATTTTGGATTCATTGATTCTATTGTTTTTTTATTCTCTATTCCATTTTTCTCAATGCTAATCTTTATTATTTCTTTCCTCTGGCTAGCAATGTTTAGTTTGCTATTCATTTCCTAGCACTGTAGGGTATAATGTTTGGTGTAGGAATCTACAACTCTAAGTTTCCCTTTGAACACTGCTTTCACCACATATTATAACTTTTTTAAACTGTGTTTTCATTTTCATTTGTCTCAAAGTATTTTCTAATTTCCATTGTGATTTCTGCTTCAGATCATTGGTTGAGAGTTTGTTATTTAATTTTCACATCTTTGTGAATTTTCCAGTTTTCTTTCTCTTACTGATATTTAACTTCATTACATCATGGTTGGAAATGATACTTGTGTATGATTTAAATTTTCTCAGGTCTTGTCCTGCCTTCCAAATCCCCCAGTATACAAGGACACTTGCATTTTGAATGCCCTAATTTCCTAAAGAAACTCTCCCCAGCTTTTTCCTGTAGGCTTTTGGCTCTCTATTGTTTGATTCAACTGTCATCTTTTGCCCTAGGCAACTGTGGGTTGTTTTCTCCCTAACAATGTTTTCAAGGAATGCCCTCTGCTTTCGCACCTTGAAGAGTTCAGAGTTAGGCAGAAAAAGGCAAGTGTTGTGTTAGTTGTTCAGTCAGCTCCCCTGACAGCTTAGAATAGAGAACCATAATTCTTTGCTAACAAGATCTGCTTTGTTCCCTCCAGAAGCATGGGCCAGGAGGCTCCCACACTGGCAATGTGGGCTGCCATCTTCAAGACTACCTCTGCATCCGTGAGTAGGGGTGGGGCAAGAGCACGTAAAAATGCCACGAAGCTGTCCTACCATGATTAAGTTACCTTTTTTCTTGCTTTAGTGTTAGCTAGGTTGCTGTGAACATTTTAATATTTTCCAGAGTTCTAATAAAGTTGATTCTCCCAATTTTGGGTTGATTTTTTAATACTTCTACAGATGGACAGGTCTTTGGCTACCTACACTGCCATCTTCACTGAATTCATCCGGCTCTACATATTCATTATTAAAGCATAATTTTGAAACATTACATGCCATAAACATAATATTTAGAAAATACTGTCACCCCAACTACATAAAATATCCATTAAGAGCTTATTAGCAAAGCTTTAAAAACTCTGCAGGTATCTGAGATACAGCTGGAGTCTTTGGTAAATCTTCTACCAATATTTGACCAAAAAAATAAGCAATTGCTATTGTCTGAATTTCTAAGAAAGAGAATTTTAGCAATAAATTATCTGGAAAAGTATAAAGAAATCAATACAGTGAAAGAAGAGCAATAGAATGTATGATCTTTTGTTCCTGAGTATCTGGAACTGCTATTCAGAACATATTGAACATGGTTTGATATAACTATGTTTAAAAAAAAACAGCAACTATAGGTAACAATGTCAGAGGGATATTAGAGAAAATTCAGGGATAGGATCAAACATTAAAAACAAAAAAGAAATGAAGATTTTTTTCTGGAAATGTATGGCCAGATAAATACATAAATATAATATTCAAATATAGGAAAGTGTCATATATAAAGAAGATGTGGTCAGTTGATCTTCAAACCTACTTTACATTAAATAGCAACCACATGGGAACAAATGACCAAAACAGAGATACCTAAAAGGGAGAAAATATATTAACACCTTACTATTTGGCATTAATAACCACCAACAGAACATGTAGACTGACCTTCAAAAGGCAGTTTAAATAAACTATAAATATATATATATTTTATAGCAAAGGCTTAAGTATTAATTTTCCTGAAGGTGGAATAATGTTCTATACTAAGCTTTCAGCAATCAAACAGTTATGTGTGTACTCTTGCTTAGCCCATCTCCAAACTGGCATATTCTCTCCTTTATTAATTTATTCATCCATCTAACTACCAGCCTCCTACTAATATTGTTGCTGCTCTGAAATCCTCCTCTACCATAGCTCTCAGGTATTCCTTTTGGGTAAAAGTTAATGGCCTACAAAGTCCCAACCGCTTGCACAAACACACAAAGTCATAGAATAAACCTAATGTAGTATCTTAATGTGCCATGTGATTATATGCAGTAAAAGTGAACAAATGCAAGCCTAAATTTCCATAATATTACCCAAGATATACCAGACAGAATCTTTTTATTTTTTTAATTCATCAGACTAATTAATATTTAAATATTTCATTACATAGCTTCACTATCTATATTTAAAAGAGTCAATAGTTATGGAAATGAAAAACCCATTAAAAATAAAAATAATTGGGTTCTGACTTAAGGTTAAACTATTTCTCAATTTAAAAATAACACACATGCCTAAAGGGTAAAATTATACTTATTTTAAAAAAGGATTGCAGATTTTCAAAAGTTTTTTTTTTCCCATGGCATGTATGTGATCAAGTGATTTTTTTTTTTCCTAAATGACATTAAATGACGTAAGTTTTAGTTCAACTGAATTTCCATGGTGATTTGTGTAAACATCCATAGCTTTTTGGTCTAATTCAGAAACTCTATGCTCAAATATATATTAGCATATGTTTTGTCTTTGGGTGGGATAAATGCATCTTTCAGGGCAGTTATTAAAAGAGTCCTCCAAAGAAAATTAAGGGAATTCAAGGCAAAAAACTTGAGACTTATAGGTTAGTTCTCTAGAATTAGGCAACTTTTCACATGAATGAGACTAACTAGACATAACCATAAATAGCTATGTCCTTCATGTGGACTCATGATAGTCTTCCTTTTTGTGAAAAGTAGGGTGTACAAGCAAATTACTCATATAGACAAAATGTGCTGGGTGTTTTCTTACAACAGAAGCTTTATTTAGGAGTTATGCTGAACATCTCATGTTCTGACACCACTGACAAGGACAAAAGCATAGTATATTTTTTCATTAAGCATCCATATGAGGAAATCTTCAAGGATGGGTTCACACAAGAGGTTGATGAGATTATTTACACAGATGGCCATGATGGAGTTCAAGAACAATATTGATTAGAGCCATGCTTTTCGAACTGAACTGCTTTAAAACTGAATTCACCATCCTACTAGATGCACAATAAATAAAATAATGTATTATAAGTGAATGCCAATGTAACTAATGCTTCAATCATTGCAATTAATCCACAAAGGAAATGGGCCAATTGAGATTTGAACACTGTTTTTATCACTCAAATATATGTAGAGAAACAAAGAAGAAAAATATTTTGTATATAGGGATGAATAGCTGAAAGACATGTTTTAATCCTTATTGTCAAATTCATTCAAACATGATATGACTGGAAGCTAAAGAAATTATTTTACTGTACCAATATTTGCAGAATATGGAAAATAATTGCCTGAGTAAGGACTTCTCTATCTCCCTCTCTGCTATTCTGACTTCAGGGCAAGTTTACAGAGAGAATGAAATGCCAAGATTAAAGTTTCATCAAACTACCTTCAGCTGTTCTCAAAAAAAAATTAGCCTCTTAATGTATTTCATTGTGAAATGAACTATTTCTTACCTTGCTTCTCCTCCAGAAAAGCAAAAATCATAACTTCATTTTGGATGCTTTTGGGTAGCAAAGTGTAATGAAGAGCAGGTTAGTATCATAGACTTGATAATATCGAGAAGTCAGTCAAAAATATAAATGTTCATCAGTATCCTCTCATAAACCATGAGGAAAGCTTCATCTCCAGCTTTGTATTTTTTTTTTCAGTGCGACAAAGTGAGAAAGCATAGAAGTAGTCTGTCCCTGGAGAGATTCAAAACTCAAAAACATAGGGAAGCGGCTTGGCCCAGTGGTTAGGGCGTCCGTCTACCACATGGGAGGTCCACGGTTCAAATCCCGGGCCTCCTTGACCCACGTGGAGCTGGCCCATGCGCAGTGCTGATGCGTGCAAGGAGTGTCCTGCCACACAGGGTTGTCCCCCGCGTAGGGGAGCCCCACGCGCAAGGAGTGCGCCCCATAAAGAGAGCCGCCCAGTGCGAAAGAAAGTGCAGCCTGCCCAGGAATGGTGCCATACACACGGAGAACTGACACAGCAAGATGACTCAACTAAAAGAGACACAGATTCCGGTGCTGCTGACAACAGAAGTGGACAAAAGAAGACGACGCAGCAAATAGATACCGAGAACAGACAACTGGGGTGGGGGGTTTGGGGGTTGGGGGGTTGGGGGGGTGGGGAGTGGGGGGTGGGGGGTGGGGATGGGGAGAGAAATTAAAAAAAAAAATCTTTAAAAAACAAAACAAAACATATTGTCCAGGGAACCAAAAGAAGAAAGCCATTTATAACAAAACAAATTCTTCTGACAGTGGTGGGTCAGGAGCAGAAACAGCCTAAGTTTTTATAAAAAGACAAGCAAATACTATCTTGCCAATGTTTACTCAGAAAGTCCATATAAGAAATTCACTGCTTAAACGTTTCACTTATGGTACCATTTTGTGTAATGGCAATAAGCTAAATTTGATGAAATCTGAAGTCCTAATTTCTGAGAATAAAGAAAGAAAATCATTTTAAAAGAACATCATTGAACTTGTATTCCACAGATCACACTTTGTGACACATCATCTTTATAGGATAAAATTTTCTAAGACACACAAGCAAAAAAGCACAATTCCCTTTCTCCTAGAAACTCTAAGGAAACATCTGACAATCTTTAAGCAGATATCTAAATCACAAGTTCTGTTACTAGTTCTCCAAACGTTAACTTCTTGTAAGTGGCAGCAAGACATCCACTTCTCACTTTCCTCTGTTTCACTTAACCTCAACTAAAATGAGAAGCATTGACTGTTGCTACTAACAGAAGCCTAGAAGATGTAGAACACACTCATACTTGATGATATACACTCTTGCATTTTAGAACAATTAATGGTCAACCTGACTTTCTTACCATTTAAAATAATTAGAACAAATCTCTTAAAATAATCAACAGTGAAATTAAGAACAAAAATGCCACATAGGATCAAATCGATGGTCCCTCTGATTTGGTCTCTCTCTGACGCAAGTATCAAGGGATAGTGAGGGGCAGTGTTTGTTCATTGCTTTTCATAACCTTATCACAAAGGCGGAGGGCTATGGTCTGAACATTGCTAATTCTCCATCAGGTTTGAATAAGGAATCACAAGAAACTAAAACTAGGCAGCACCACTTGATGTTTGAAGAAAGTTATTTAGGACAAGCAAAAGAAGTTTAATTGCATTATTTTGGAGGAGAGGTGTGAAGAGTTCAAGCTAAAAAAAAAAAACTTTAGAAGGTAATGTTAGCTTTAAGAAAGTATGAGGGAAGCAGACTTGGCCCAAAGGATAGAGCATCCGCCTACCACATGGGAGGTCCGCAGTTCAAACCCAGGGCCTCCTTGACCCGTGTGGAGCTGACCCACGCGCAGTGCTGATGCGTGCAAGGAGTGCCATGCCATGTCCCTCGTGTAGGGGAGCTCCATGTGCAAGGAGTGTACCCCATAAGGAGAGCTGCCCAGCATGAAAGAAAGTGCAGCTATGCCCAGGAATGGCACCGCACACACAGAGAGCTGACACAACAAGATGACGCAACAAAAAGAAACACAGATTCCCGGTGACACTGATAAGGATAGAAGTCACAGAAGAACACAGCGAATGGACACAGAGAGCAGAAAATTGTGGGGGGTGGGGAGAAATAAATAAAAAATAAATCTTTAAAAAAAAAAGTATGACTTTATTTAATAGTACAGAGCCATATTTACTTCTCTTTTTCAGGCTAAATGTTTAAACTTAAAGAAAGCAACAGTGTCCCAAAACTCACTGTTGTTATGATGAATTTGATGCAAATGGATATTAAATTTGCCTCACTACCTTGAAGTCTTTTAGAGTTTGGAATATAGAGTTAATCATCATTAAAGTTCATTTGCACTACATATATTTAGTGTACATGATCTAAAGGTGCTGAGTGAGGTAATAGCTAGGATATTGTTTCACCATTCCAGGACCTTGTGTTAGGCAATGGTTTCTTAGACTTTTCACCAAAAGCACGAGCAACAAAAGAAAAAATAGATAAATGGGACTTTATCAAAGTGTAAAACCTTTGTACATCAAAGGACTTTATCATGAAAGGAAAAAAGCAGCCTAAAGAATGGAGGAAAATATTTGGAAGTCACATATCTGATAATGGTTTAGTAGCCAGAATATATAAAGAAATTCTACAACTCCACAACAAAAAGACAAACAACCCAATTTAAAAATGTACAGAAGTCTTGAATAGACATTTCTCCATGAAAGAAGTACAAATGGCCAAAAACGCACATGAAAAGATGCTATATATCATCAGTTATTAGGGAAATGCAAATCAAAACCACAATGAGATACTATACCACTGGCACCCACCAGAATATCTACTACTAAAAAATGAAAAGTAAAAAGTGTTGGAGAGGATATGGAGAAATGGAATACTCATTCATTGTTGGTGGGAATGTAAAATGATGCAGCAGCTGTACAGAACAATTTGGCAGTTGTTTAGAAAGTTAAGTATAGAATTATCACATAACCTGACAATTCCACTTCCAGATATATACCCAAAAGACTTGAAAGCAGGGACTCAGAGAGATATTTACACACCATAGTCCATAGCAGCATTATTCACAATTGCCAAAAGATGGAAGCAAAATACAATATATTCATACAGTAGAATATTATTATTAAGATGTAAAGAGGAATGAATGTTCTCATACATGAGACAATATGGATGAACCCTGAAGACATCATGTTGCATGTAATAAGCCAGACATAAAAGGAAAAATACCATATGATAGTTCCTATACGAAATAATTAGAATAAGTAAATTCATTGAGTCAGAAACTAGAATAGTTAACCAGGGGCCAGGGTGGTGTTAGGGAACGGGGAGTTAATGCTTAACTGGTACAGTGTTGCTGCTTTGGGTGATGGAAAACTTCTGGTAATGGATGGTGGGGATGGTAGCAAAACATTGTAAAAGTAATTAACACCACTGAATTACACATTTGAATGTGGTTAAAGGGAGAATTCTAGGTTGTATACATGCTACTAGAATAGACTTTAAAAAAAAAAAACCATAGAACTACAGAATACAAACATTGAACACAAATATGAACTATGGACAAAAGTTAATAGTACAATTATAATAATATTGCTTCATCAAGTGTAACAAAGGTACCACACTAGTGCAAAGTGTTAGTAAGAAAAGCTGTGTGTTTGGGGGGAGGTGGATACATGGGAACTTTGTATTTTCTGCATGATTTTTCTGTTAACCTACAAATTCTCTACCAAAAAAGTCCAGCTTTGATTATAAAAGGACATTTTAAATAGATGTAAACAAATAATTACATTATGTAAGAGCTCTACTAGAAAAGAAACGAGGTCTTTTCATGTTTTAAAATATGTGCAACGGGTCCTCTAAATATAGAAACAAATCAAAGCATTAGCACTCTAGAATAGTGGCTAAGAAAACAGATATAACTGACAGGGTTTTAATCTTGACTTCACCATTTACTAAGTTTGTGATACCAAGTACATTACTGCTTCAGTTTTCTCAACTGTAAAATAGGAATGGAAATAGTATCTATAAAATGTGATTGTTGTGAGGATGAAATGACTTGATACATGAAAAGAATGTATACATATGTGTCTGGCATGTAATATTATGCAGGTGTTAACTTGGGTTATTATTTCAGCCATAAATACATGAAATCATATTAAATTTCCCCAATATTATCATAATGCTCATTTAAAGCAGGAAAACATATTTTAGACATTACATAGTGTTTAAAACTCTTGCTTTTATTCCTAACTAACGTGACTACTGAAATCATTTCACCTGCCAATTTACTTGTTTCCTCCTGTGATAAATGCCCTTTCAGAAGGTAAACAATGTGGTGATAAATGTTTGCACGTTTCATCTTAAAATTGTGGCACTGGAAAACAGTTTGGCAAAACACACATTCAGCTTCTTGGTTATCATACTGCTTTAGCTTATAATATTTACTAAGGAGGTATTATACCAAAAAATTTTCTACTTCAGGGCAGGTATTTTTATGGCATTGGGGTAATTGCATCCTATTTTAAAAATTACAGTAGGGAGGCAAAGCACAACTGAACCTCAACATTTGCTTTATGTTGGATGTGCTCTAATTTGTTGAAGACTCACAGTACTATTACATTTTCATTTCTGGGGATTTTCTTAGTTGTTCTTCAAGTTTGCTTGCATTTTACTCATAATTTCAACACTCTTTTTACTCACTCAAATTTATTAGTAGACTATTCATTCTCTATGTCTAACATATCCAATATCTTTAATTATAGCAGAGCTGATTCTGTTCTCAATTGTTTCATGGAATCTTGTTGATTTTTCACTGTAAGATGTTCTTTTTTAAAAAAAGATTTATTTATTTATTTATCCCCTTCCCCTCCCCCCACCCTGCTATTTTTTGCTGTCTGTGTCAATTTGCTGAGTGATCTTCTATATCTATTTCTCTTTTTGTCTTCTCATATTTTCTCCTCTAGGATTCACTGGATTTCGACCCTGGGGACCTCTGATATAGAGAGAGGTTTCCTGTCTATCACAGCACCTCTCTTCCCTGGTCTCTGCTGTGCTTCATCTTGACTCTCCCCTTTGTCTCTCTTTCTTTTGTCTTATCATCTTGCTGCGTGACTCACTTGCGCAGGTACTTGCTTACTGCACAAGCACTGGCTCACTGCATGGGCAAGCTTCCTCTTCTTCTTTTGCACAAGGAGGCCCCAGGGATCGAACTGGGTCCTCCTATATAGTAGACAGAAGCCCTATCACTTGAACCACATCTGCTTCCCTCTAAGATGTTCTTTTTTTTTTTTTAAGATTTATTTTTCATTTATTTCTCTCCTCCCCGCCCCCAAACTCTTCCATTGTCTGCTCTCTGTGTCCATTTGCTATGTGTTCTTCTTTGTCCGCTTCTGTTGTTGCCAGCAGCGCGGGAATCTGTGTTTCTTTTTGTTTCGTCATCTTTTTGTGTTAGCTCTCCATGTGTGCGGCACCATTCCTGGGCAGGCTGCAGTTTCTTTCACGCTGGGCGACTCTCCTTACAGGGTGCACTCCTTGCATGTGGGGCTCCCTATGCAGGACACCCCTGCAAGGCAGGGCACTCCTTGCACGCATCAGCACTGCACATGGGCCAGCTCCACATGGGTCAAGGAGGCCCAGGGTTTGAACCGCGGACCTCCCATGTGGTAGATGGATGCCCTATCCACTGGACCAAGTCCGCTTCCCTAAGATGTTCTTTTAACTTGAGATTTATCAGTAGAACTCTCTTGAGGTTCAATGCAAAGGTGGGTTTCTCTAGAAAAGATTTTCTTAAATTTCTCTCTGGCATCATAGACACTTCTCACACAGGAAAAACCATTTTAAAATAAAATCCAGGCTTGAAGTTTGCATTGTACTGCAATAGTTTTAATTTCAACTGCAATACCAACTAAGAGTTGCTTGTAGTTGTGAATTTTCAGGGGACATTTTCTGTTCCTCTCTACTCACTGTCAAGGTTTAGAAGAGACAATTTCTTTGTTGTCCCTTAAAGATGGGGATAGGCTTATTTCTAGTTCATCTGTATGCTATGGTTATAGTTCTTTAGGTCTTGGCTTTATAGGAGACCTTTTATTAAACCTGTCACCTTCAAATTTGTTTTCTTTTCCTAACTCCAAATTCTTGAAAACTGAAGTTTAATTCTTCAGATTGGGAAAGTGCCCTCAGGCCAAAAGCCCAGCTTCAATATTACATAGGGCTGTGGTTCTGTCCCTAGCCCTGGCAAAGGAGAAAGGTAGAAGAAGCTTCATTGGTCCCTGGGGTAATGTGGGCAACTTGCGCTTCCACAAATTACAGCACCAAATACATCCTCAGCTCCTACTGCACAACCAGCAAAGGAGAAAGGACAAGAACATAAACTAAAGAGAGAAACTGCACCCAGAATAAATATATCTAGTAAACCAGATGACAAGACACCAAAAAAAAAATCACAATCCATACCAAGAGAGAGGAAGATATGGCCCAGTTAAAGGAACAGGATAAGCCTCAAGGCAACATAAAGGAGTTGAGACAACTGATCATAGATGTTCAAACAAATCTCCTTACCAAGTTCCATGAGATGGCTAAAGAGATTAAGGATATTAAGAAGACACTGGGTGAGCACAAAGAAGAATTTGAAAGCATACATAGAAAAATAGTAGATCTTATGGGAATAAAAGGCACAATAAAAGAAATTAAAAATACTCTGGGAAACGGACTTGGCCCAGTGGTTAGGGCGTCCGTCTACCATATGGGAGGCCCACGGTTCAAACCCCGGGCCTCCCTGACCCCTGTGGAGCTGGCCCATGTGCAGTGCTGATGAGCGCACAAGGAGTGCCGCGCCATGCAGGGGTGTCCTCCGCGTAGGGGAGCCCCACGCGCAAGGAGTGCACCTGTAAGGAGAGATGCCCAGCGCGAAAGAAAGTGCAGCCTGCCCAGGAATGGCACTGCCCACACTTCCCAAGCCCCCAAGCCGATGATGACAACAGAAGCGGACAAAGAAACAAGACGCAGCAAATAGACACAGAGAACAGACAACCAGGGGAGGGGTGGGAATTAAATAAATAAATAAATCTTAAAAAAAAAAATACTCTGAAATTATATAACAGCAGATTTGAGGGTGCAGAAGAAAGGATTGGTGAGCTTGAAGAAATGGCCTCCAAAAGTGAACCTGCAAAAGAACAGATGAAAAAAGAATGGAAACATTGAACAAAGTCTCAGAGAACTAAACAAAAGCAAGAGACATACAGACATGTGCACCATGAGTGTTCCAGAAGAAGAGAAGGGAAAAGGGGCAGAAGAAATATTTGAAAAAATAATGGTAGAAAATTTCCCAACTCTATTGAAGGGCATAGATATCCATGTCATAAGCATAATGTACTCCTATCCAAATAAACCTGAATAGATGCATTCTGAAACATATACTAATCAGAATGTCAAATGCCAAAGACAAAGAGAGAATTCTGAGAGCAGCAAGACAAAAGCAATGCATAACATATAAGGGATACCCACTAAGTTTAAGTGCTAATTTTTCATCAGAAACCATGGAGGCAAGAAGACAGTGGTATGATATATTTAAGATACTGCAAGGGAAAAACTTCCAGCCAAGAATCTTATATCTGGCAAGACTGTCTTTCAAAAATGAGGATGAGTTGAGAATATTCAAAGACAAACAGAAACTGAGAGAGTTTGTAACAAAAAGACTAGCTTTGCAGGAAATACTAAAGGATGTGCTACATAAAGACAGGAAAGGCTTGGAAGAGAGTATAGAAATGATGATTATCCCAGTAAAAGAAACTAAAAGTCTCAAAAGAGTGGTGAAAATAAAATATGACAGATAAAACCCAAAGGTCATAAGGGTGAAATTAGAACCTCCTTACAGTAATAACATTGAATGTTAATGGCTTAAAACTCTTCAATCAAAAGACAAATGGACAGAATGGATAAGAAAATATTAGCCACCTGTATGGTGCCTGCAAGAGACTCACATTAGACCCAAGGATACCAATAGATTGAAAGTGAAAGGCTGGAAAAGATATTCCACACATGCAATAAAAACAACAACAAAAACAGCTGGAGTAGCTATACTTATATTAGATGGAAGAAACTGTAAAAGACACTAGTAATATGCAATCTGAGGAGGAAGTCAGGAAAAAAAATCCCATTTACAATAGCAACTAAAAGAATCAAATACTTGGGAAAAAACTTAGCCAATGATGTAAAGCACTTGTATTCAGAAAACTACAATGCTTTGGTAAAATAAATAAAAGAAGACCTAAATAAATGGAAGAGCATTCCATGCTCATAGATAGAAGACTAAATATCATTAAGATGGCAATTCTACTTAAATTGATACATAGATTCAATACAATCCCAAAAAAATTCTACCAGCATTTATTAAACAAATGGCAAACACAATTATCAAATTTATTTGGAAGGGTCAGGTGACCCAAATAGCCAGAAACATCTTAATAAAATTGTCAAGTTGGAGGACTCTCACTTCCAGACTTTAAATCATACTACCTAGCTACAGTAGTAAATGAGCATGGTATTGGCATAAAGACAGACACAGAGCAATGGAATCAAATTGATGGTTCAGAAAGAAACTCTCATATGTATGGTCAAGCCTGTCAAACCCACCTAGCTTGGGAAGAACAGTACATTCAACAAGTGACACTGAGAGAACTGGATATCCATAGCCAAAAGAAGGAATGAGGAACTCTATCTCACACCTTGTCCAAAAATTAACTAAAAATGGATCAAACGCCTAAATATAAAGGCAAGAACCATAAAACTTCTGGAAGAAAATATAGGAAAATACTAAATACTACATTACTAAATACCTGGTAGTAGATGGTAGATTCTTAAAGGAGATAAGAGGAGGACTGAGATGGACTACTGATGTTTAATATATGTAGAAGTTTTAATTAGCTTTACTGTAAAAGTTTGGAGATATATAGAGCTGATGGTAACAGTGTGTGTAAAAGCTGGTTTATAAATGGGAATGTAGCTGAAAATGGTAGTCGAGAATTGTAAATGTCAATTGACAAAATGCTAGAGAAAAATCTAGGGAATGAATAGCACAGTAAATCCAGAGGTGCATGAGAATTGTGGTCAATGGCACAGATGAAGGACTGTCCTTTGTGAGCTAGAGTAGATGTACATCACTCTTGCAGAGTGGTGGGAAGGTGGAGAAACATGGGAAAAATAAAACTGGAGTGATTTATGGACTGTGGTTAATAGCAACACTGTAATATTCATGCATCTATGCCAAAGATGTACTGTGTTAATAATGGAGGAGTATGGAAAAAGTGTGCCAAATGTGTGCTTTGGGCCATGGTTAATGGCAATAGTCTATGATATTACCTCATAACCTGTAACAAATGTTCCATCACAGTGTGTTGTGTTGACATAGGGGTGTTGTATGGGAATTCTGCACATATACATGATTGTTTTTGTAAGTTCACAACTTCTGTAATAAAAATATATTTTAAAAAATAATAATAGGGTGAGTTGGGGGCAAAATACACCAAATATAAGATAAGGGCTATAGTTAATAGTAAGATTTTGACAATATTCTTTCGTAATTTGTAACAAATGTCTCACAACATGCAAGGTATTGGTGGTGCATTGATGTTTGGGACTCCTCTATGATATTATGCATGTTTGTTTTGTAAGTTCACAACTTTTACTATACACTTACTGCCTATGTATGTTCATGTGTAAGTGATAGAATAATATTAGTAATAATAATATGGTGAGTTGGGTGAAGAATTCACCAAATGTAAGATACTTTGTTTAGTAGTAATATTTTGAGGATGCTCTCTAATCATAGTTAAAACTGTTTCACAACAGTGCAAGGTATTGGTCGTAGGGTGAGCTATGACAGCCTTGTATAACGATATGTATGTTTGTTTTATAAGTTCAAAACTATTAATATATACTTATTGTTTATCTCTGCTTATATATGAGTGATATACTTCAATAAATTAAGAAAAATAAAGATCGATTCAAAACTTTTAAAAAATGACTCATATTGTGAATATTTTTTATTCTGAAATTTCTACAGACCTTCTTTGTGTAAAAAGGAAGTTGTACCTCTGTTTCCTGTTTTTTTCTATATTTCTCACCTGTCAAAATGTCAACCTTTAATTCCAGTTGCTTTGCTTGTTTATCCTTGAAACTTAAGTTTGTGCTTAACTTTGTCACTTGTCTTTTCACTAATAACTGTAGAATCCCTTCATCTGAAATAATCTATTCAAAACATTTCAATTCCCCTTTTCTAACTATATGCTTGGGACTATATATTGACTGATTCCCACTTCTACTTAGTTTTTATCTTCAATTACTATTTCTTCTCTGACTATCCTGTATGAAACAATTTGAGATTCACAGAGCCTCCTGACTGAATTGACCTTGGACTTTAACAGAAGCCCCCATCCTTGCTGAGCTGCGTTGTAACTGCCTCCCAGCTTAATGGATTCAGTCACAGAGAGTTGCAGGGTGAGCAAGCTACAGGATTGAATTGCCATTCATTGAAATTATAACTTTTTATTCTTAAAATTACAACTATTGAAGAAGTCTTCCATTAGTGAGTCACTGTAAAATGTCATTAGAATTAGGCTTTTTGCATAAGTTAAACACTAAGAACAACTGTAGCTGTGAAAGTATTTCGGAAAGCTACAGAAGCAGAATCTCACTACAGCCAAGTTCTGACACAGTGCTGGTTCTAAAGCTTCCTATATCGTGTGATCACCACCCTGACTTTCCCAAAGGCAGCATAAGAAAGAGCAGTAGAATAGTCAAAACCAGCAGTGTGCCTTTTTAAGTGTTTCAGCAAAGTAAAAAAGACAGAAACTATATGCAACCAAAGAATTCAAAAGTAGCATATTTAAACCATTAGTTAATAACAAAACAACACAACAAAGGAGGGGTGGAAGAAGATAATCAGACGACCAGATTAATCCATTCCTTTCACTATTTAATAGCCGGTTGCCTATTTCATTAAATAACTGACTTTTTCTTTCAGTTTCACCAAGTAAATGGTAATTAAGAGAGAAACATCTATGGAGAGAAGTATAAATTACTAGAAAGAAACAAAACAAGTATAAAATATTAAGGTTTGAGCAAAATATAAAAGAAACCATTCAAATGGTGATGAACCATTCTAAAACATGTGCAAAAGAAAACTTGCCTCCATCAGCATAATGCACAAATTAATAATTTACTAGTAAGTAGTAAAAGTATTTTATCGCAGAAATGTCAATAAAATCATCTACTCCCACCATGTACATTTTCTTTATAAGGGCAAAAGCTCCTTTACATTATGTCTTAAAATTAACTCTGGCCTAGTATAATGATAGTTCATGGCTAAAGGCAAAAACAAGAGTCACTGGTAAGATAGAAAAAGAGTCACTGAACTGTGTTCTGTGCTGGAAATTCTTCTGATGATTTTTCATAGATATCAGCAGATGACAGAGATAGATGGGAATCATTTTTAAATTTTCCCATTTTACCTAAGAAGCAAGTAGTATGTTTCTTTTACTATTCAAACTTCTGTATGTATAAATGAGAAAGAAGGAATAATATAAACATAGACATATATATGCAAAATTAATTTCTAATAAACTATGAATTTTATAATACACTATTGGACTATCATGTACATGAGGTTAAGATCCAGGAAAAGTTTTTCAGTGTGCTCCAATTTAGTATGCTAAATTAGAACAGATTTTCAATTTTATTTTTAAAGAAATAGAAGGATAAAGATTTTATAATCTTGGATAGTTCATATTGAAATCTTTAATTGCCTTTTATGTAAAAAAATTCTTTCTTATATTAACTGAAATTTCTTCCTGTTATTTAAGGCCATCTATCTTACTTTGACCTTGATGTTGACAGAAATGCGGTGAGCAGCTTTCCAATAATGACCATTCATATATTAGAGCCAATCGTTAAGTTATCGCTTAGCCCTCTCCTCCAGGGTGAACATATGTAAGTTCTTCAGTCGTTTCTAATAGCATTTATCTCCAGATGTTTCAAAATCAGTCTTTCACCATTCTTCCCTCCCTCTCTCTGTGTCTTCTTAATTTTTCTCAGTCTGTGAAGCATGTTCACATTTTCTTTATAACTGAGATCATAAGCAGTGATTATTACTTTCCAGATTTTATGATCCTTATTTTTGAATCTGGATGACAGTACATTAATCCTTTTTAAAAAGTGCATTTTTTCATTCATACAGAAAATCCCTTACTTTGGTATATGTCAAAAGACATGACTTTTCCTACTAAAACAAAGGGCAAAAGAGCAATCATTTACATTCATTTGATAGTATGTATGTAGTTGAGATTCTGGACAGAGAAAGCAAAGGGTAAGAAGGACCTGTTTAGAAGAAGAAGAGGTAGAAAAACATATAGAACAGGGAGGCTGATGGTGCCTAAGGCATGAGAGCAAAAGATAGAAAAAGAGCTGAGCTGACAGGAAGGGCTCTCCCATGAGGTCTAAGACTGAAAATCAGGCTGCATGTGAGAAAATCCATTAGAAAACAGCATGATTGGGCAAGACAGTCTTTTTCCCCCTTTGGAATTCATATGGAGTTATGTCTGAAACTTTTTAATCCTATTTCTAGTGCCAAGTCTTTTTTCCTAATTCTTATAAGCAGATAGGATCTTTCCCTCTGAAACTCCATAGCATTTTGCTTATATTGCTTTTCTGATACTCACATTAATTCAAATAGACAAATATTTATTGGGTGCCTGCTAAGCACAGACAGTATAATAGGTCTGCAGATACATCAGTGACAGACATTGATCCCTTTTATGGTGTTTACATTCAGTGATGGGAGGAGATAGCCGAACAATGTAATGAACATAATATTGAAAAAATTATGTCACAAGCTAATCAGAGACATGGGACAAAAGAATAAGTGAAGCAGAATAAGGGAAATCAAGAGAGAGGGTATCAATTACCCTTTAAAATAGGTGGCCTCTTTGATAAGGTAACTGTAGCAGTTTCATGAATTCCAAAAAGAAATATTGGATTATGTTTGTAAACATCTTTTCCTCTGGGCATATTAGATTATATCGGATTCAGATGTTTACTTGAATAAGTAATCAGGTAAACCTATTGTGCCAGTAGGGCGTTCAGTCCTAGGGGTGGGGACTCACAGATAAAAGACATGTCAAAGGACAGAGTTGGAGGATTTTCTAATGTTGGAGTTTTGATGTTGGAGTTTGATGCTGAAGCCTTAAGCTGGAGCCCCAGGAAGTAAGCTCACTGAGGAAACAGAAGCAAGCCCCAGGAAGGGAGGAATCTAGGAAACCTGAGCCCTTGCAGTCATTCTGCTCCAACATGTGAAAATAGACTTTGGTGATAAAAGTAACTTATGCTTTATGACCTGGTATCTGTAAGCTCCTATCCCAAATAAATACCCTTTATAAAAACCAACCAATTTCTGGTATTTTGAATCAGCACCCCTTTGGCTGAGTAATACAGCAACATTTAAGCAAAAGCTTCAGGAAGAGGAAGTATCCAACAACCTATGCAGGGAAGCAACCAGTTCAAAGGCCCTAGGGTGGAAGGGAGCTTAGTGTACTCCAGGGAAACAAGGATGCCTGTGGGACAGGAGCCCCAGGAATGACAGGAGAGTAAGAAAATATTAATTCAGAGGATGGGAAGAGTGGGGTGAGTGGAGATTAGGTACAGCCTCAAGAGCATTGTAAGGACTTTGTGTTTATTCTCACTTTGGTGGGGGAGTCATTGTAAGATTTAGAACAAACAAGTGACACTATCTAATTTAGGATTTAAAATTATCACTCTGATAATTTTAAAATAGGTTAAAAATAGGCTATCAGGGGGCAAAACTGGAAACACAGAGACCTTTTAAGAAACTACTGTGGCAATATGGTAGTGATTCAGATGACAGTGTCAACAGGAATAATGGTGAAAAGCGGTCAAATTCTGGTAATATTTTGCTGATAGAGCCAACAGAATTTCCTGACAGAAAGGATGAGAGAAAAAGAAGATCAAGGGCTGGTTGAGAATCTGGAGTTGCCATCAACTAGGACAGTGCATATAACTTGACTTAAAATGTATTTATGTGTGGAAGTTGTAGCCCAAGATTTGGAGTTACAGCAGATCTCAGTTCAAATCCAGGCTTGCCCACATGCTAGCTCTCTGATGCTGTGCAAATCACTGAACTGATTAGGCCTCAGTTTCCTCATCTGTAAAATGGGTTAAAAATAACTACATTCCACATTTTTGGGATTTGTGCGTGTGTTTTATGAATTGCATGTTTTATTAATATGTATCAATAAAATTGACATTTTAAAAAATCAACCCATTTTTGGTACTTTGTCTCAGCAGCCCGTTTGCAAACTAAGACATTCCTGGCACATCATCAGGAAATATAGCATTTTTTGTTAGAAGTAAATGGGATGATACATGTGAAGCTTTTCACAAAATGCCCTGTACATAGTAAGTGGTCATTAAATGATGTGTTTTTTCTGTTACTTTAGCATAATTAATGCTATTATTTCAAGTGTTTTATGTCTTCTGTGGAGTTATAACCTTCTTGAAGGAAAGCAACATCTTATTTTTTCTACAAAAACTACCTGCTTTATTTCTAGAAGAAGCATGTACAATCTCTGTGTACTAACCATGGCCTGAATGACTTGATACTGTGGATGAGGAGCCAAGTATCACAAGGGATAGTTAACTCAAGTTGCTAAGTGAACTTTCCATAACAATTTCTAAGAATAATAGAAATTATATGTATTTGCTTCTGACAGCCATACAAAGATGTCCAAACTTTAGGTGTGGAGTGTATTGGTAAAGCATTGCAAGATTAATTGTCTTTTTTATTGTCTCTTAATTTGTGTTCACCATGACCCCTTGTGGCTTTTTCTATGCTTGCCATTCTTTCCTTTTATTTCATGTAATTTTGTTTGGTCTTTAAATCAACTTTGATATAAGATTTGCTGAAAATGTTGTTTTTAAAGGATCCTCTTTACATTTCCTCATTTTGAAATCTGTTCCTCTCTTCCAAAATTGTCTAAAAACCCTCTCCTATTTGGCACTATGTGTAAATTTAATAAGCATTCTTTCACTTTCATCCTCCAGGTCACTGGGTCATTGATTCTTATTTCCCTTTGTGCTATTAGAGCCAAAAGACTGTCTCAATCCATCTTTTCCAATCTTTCCTGTTATGAACAGTATTGTTCTATTCAAACTGTCATTTTACCTCTCCTCCTCTTTTTTCAATCTACTATTAAAATGAAAAACTTATTTCACTTGATAGAACTTTTTTTCCTTCAGACTAGTTTTTACTTTTTCTCTTTCCATTCTAAGAATATGTATACAATTTTAGTACCTTTAAAAGAATACTTGCCTTGGTGCTATCCATATTGAATATGGCTGAGTATTTCTTCAAAAACACTCAGTTCTTAAATTCAAACTCCCCAAAATTAGTATCTGGTCTGTTTTAGTTTGCTAAAGGCTGCCAATGAAATATATATTAATACAAGAAATGGGTTGGCTTTTATAATGGGAATTTATTAGGGTAAAATATTACAGTTCTAAAGCTATGAAAATGTTCAAGTCAAAGCATCAGAGATGCTGTCTCACCAAAGGTCAGATGCTGGTGATTCTGGACTCCTAGTCATGTGGCAAGGCAAAATGGTGTCCAGTCTCTGCCTCCTCCTCCAGGCTCACTCTTTCACTGAGTTCAGCTGTGTGTGATCAGGTATAAGGCTCATCTCTCCTTGGGTCTCATCTTTTCATCTTCAGGCCACTCGGCTGATTCTACCCTCTGGCCTCTCTCTTAGGCTCTCAGGGATTCACTGTCTTTATGTGGCTGTAGGTAATCCTGGAGTCCTCTCTCACGTGGCAGAGTAAAAACTTACAGTTCTCTTTCTCTGTGTGTCTCTAAATATTTCTCTCATTTATAAAAGACTCCAGCAAGAGTGTCAAGACCCACCCTTGGTCATGCCTTACTGAAGTACTCCAATCAAAGGCCCCCAGCTGAATTCAATTAAAAGGATCCTGGATATGCACAGGAATGGATTAACTCCCTAAACACTATCTTTTCTGGGATTCACAAGGTCTATGGTTCCTAAATTTTCATTTTTTATAATCCCATACCCCTATAATACATTTCTATATAAAAAACTGAAGTGTAATGAAATTACAATACAGGAAGTATGACAAAAGAAGAAGTGGGAATAAATAGAATAACTATTAAGGGCATAATTGCAAGATCTGATAAGCTAGTGGAGCACTGATACAATGAGAGGTTGATAATTGGCAAAGGTTAACGATGACTAGTAAAAGAGATCTACAGAGAGGAAATCTCGGAAGAGTGGTGGAAAGAAGTTTTTACTAAATGCTACAGACTGCTTTACCAAAAAAAATGTTCTGGATTCTACAACTCAAGTCTCTACAGTCTTTTCTGAATTATCCAGATTTACCATATTAATCCTGCCTTCTACCAAGCCTACAGTTATGTTATCTCCAGAATGTAAATTTATCTACAGTGCTCCTCTGCTTTAAGCCCTTTCTTTTTGTACCTCTTGACCTGATGTATAAAGTTTAAACTTCTTAGCATGACATAGAGTTTATTCTTATGTCTCCCATCCCAACCCCTTGCTATGCTATGACAATGTTAAACTAAACGCTGTTTCTCTAAATCACCATGTTTTTTCTTTTCAGAGATTCTTGTAAAAAATGGTCCCCTCCTGTGTTTTTGCTGCACCCCCTCCTCTGTGACTGTATTTGTACACATTTCTTTCATAACTCCTAAGATGCTGAGGTTGGCATCCATTACTTGTTTCCAGCCATCATTTTCTTTTGGAAATTTCTCTCTCCTCTCAACTTCACCAATGACCCTGTCAATCATGTGGCCCTTCTCCCCAACCACAGAGGATGAGTTCATAGCCCAAGCTGGCCACTTAGAATACTCCATCTCCAAGGATTCAGGGATTGGTTATTGGAAATATATTACCTAATCAGGACCAATCAGAACCCTCTTGGAGACAGTTTAAACTTTCTATGAGTTCCCTGGGATCGTGAGTTTGCAGACCTATCTGCCTAAGCTTACTTGGGTCCAACTACCCAAGAATCATCCAATAATGAAGCCAAATAGAGACAAAGAGAGCCAAGAAAATGATGAGATCTAGAATTCTGATGACATTGTAAAAGTGTCTGAATTAAACCATTCCTAAAGCTAATCATATACCTCTATCAGTTATTCAATCAAAAATTTCTTTTTATTGCTTAAGTTGGTTTGAGTTAGGTTTCTACACTTCAAACAGAAAGGTTGCCAGTTATACTGCCATGTTATTGCAGTGAATAATTTTGGGCTCTCTC
The DNA here is from genome assembly GCF_030445035.2 of Dasypus novemcinctus. NCBI lineage: Eukaryota > Metazoa > Chordata > Mammalia > Cingulata > Dasypodidae > Dasypus > Dasypus novemcinctus. The sequence goes on along the minus strand of NC_080684.1, from coordinate 54,647,091 downwards.
TCCTGTGTGTCCTGTTGGTAGTTGTATCCCTAACAACCAGCACATAGGGCCCAGAACATAAGCAAGGACTTATCAAATGATTTTTAAATGAATGCTTCAGCCTATCCTGTTGATCAAATATTGTAGTTGTTGAGAATGTTGGCACTGGAACCTGACTGCCTAGAAAATATGTCCTTGAGTTGACCAGTTGACCACAGTTCAGTTTCTCCATCTGCAAAATGAAGATTATGATAATATGATAATAACAACCTTATATGGTGATTATGAGAATTAAATGAAATAATGAATGTAAAGTGTTTGGCACAGTGCCTACCATGATTAAGCACTCAATAAATGTTAGCATGTATTATATATGTCTATGAAATTATTTAGGTTTTCTGTTAAACATTTTAGAATGACATGATTTAGCCCATTCTACCCACAAGGTCTATTTGGTTACTGCATCTTACTCAAACACTAGCTTCTTGATTGGAAGAGCCTGAGTAAAATCAAATGGGAAAACTAGACTAAGAATCTGAATGTAGAACAAGACCTGAATAATTTTTCCCTACATTTTCATCAACCCAACAGCATAATTTATGAATAGTGAAAAAGGCATCAATTTCCTGCAGAAAAAGTTACAAAATAAATCACATAATGAAGACTAGAAAAAAATCTACAAGGAAAAGTAACTAACTATATCACAGACCAAAGTGCAATTATGATTTGGAATAATTCTATTAAAATGTTTGTCCTGTAGAATTTGAAATATTTCCTGGTTTTAGTAATTGCAGAAAGTTCTAAGAGAAATCCTTCAAAATTATTCACTATTCTCATGAAAATTTCGAGAGCTACCTTAGAAAAGAGGATATTGTTTCCAGCCCATTTACAAATAAATTAAAATATTTGAAAATCTTTGTTAAGATTCAGAGAAATTGACTTGAAATTACCCATTTGAAATAACTTGGACCACTTTGGAAAGACTCTTTCTACTAGGAGTAAGTCATTAATATTCAATATCAATGTACAACCACCAAGACAGTAGCAGAGTAAGGAGCTCCTAGAGTCAGCTCCGGCTACAGGGCAGTCAGTAATCACCCAGAGCTATCTAAACACCTGTCTGGGGGCTTCAGGATACCAGAAGAGCATCCTGCAACATGCTTGAAAGAATTGAAGGAAGGCACTGCCCATCTGCAGAGAAGATTCATAATTAGAGCACTCCATGCCATGGAGATCAGTGCCTATCCACTACTGGAGGCACAAGCCACCTCAGGAGCAATTTTGCAGCTGGAATTGGAAGCTCCACTTCCCAAAAACAGAGAAGGAAGAGACTGTTGGGCACCAATTTCAGCTATTTATGAGTAAATATGTCTGACTAAAATATAACTCTAAGAACAGTTAAAGTTTGAACCTGTCCAAGTTGGAAAGAGGCTGGTAGCTGCCATTTTGACTCTGTCCCAAGCATGAGGGGAAGCCGGGATGACTGAAAATCACAGTAATGGTAGAGACAGGTTTCTTTCATCCAGATTGGTCTGCAGCCCTATTCTAGGCTTCAGCCTCACCTCTAGCAAGGAGGAAACTGGTGGGTCCTGCACCAGCCTATCCAGCTAACTGTTTGTACATTTGGCTGGCACTGACTGAATAACCAAAAGTCCACTGGGGCACTGCAAACATTTTAGACCCTCACTGCATAGATTGCTGCCACACCGGCAGCTTCATCCCTGCCCCAGGCAAGGGGAAAAGGGGCACAAAGTCATCAGTCAGTCTCTCTGGGCAACTACAGTCCAGGCCTGTATGACTTGGATTATTACATACAGCTGTGGCTTTGTCCCTCCCCCTGGCAAAGGAGAAACGTGGGAGAAGCTTCACTGGTCCCTGGGGCAATGAGGGGAACTTGAGCTTCCACAGCTTATGGCACCAGCTACAAATCCTTACTATACAACCAACAAGAGAGAAAGGGCAGGAAACCCTAAGTAAAGAGAAAAACTGCACCAAGAAAATATATTCTGGTAAGCCAGATGCCAAGACACCAACAAAAAATTACAAACCATACCTAGAAACAGGAAGATATGGCCCATTTAAAGGAACAAGATAAGCTTCCAGATGACATAAAGAAATTGAGACAATTAATCATAGATGTTCAAAGAAATCTCCTTAATAAATTCAATGAGATAGCTAAAGCGATTAAGGATATTGAGAAGACATTGGATGACCACAAAGAAGAATCTGAAAGCATACATAGAAAAATAGTAGCTCTTATGGAAATGAAAGGCATAATAAAAGAAAGTAACAATACAATGGAATCATATAATAGCAGATTTATAGGAGGTGAAAGAAAGTATTGGTGAGCTTGAAGAAATGATCTCTGGAAGTGTACATACAAAAGAACAGATGAAGAAAAGAATGGAAAAAATTGAACAAGGTCTCAGGGAATTAAATGACAGCAAGAGATGTGCAAATACACATATCATGGGTATCCCAGAAGGAGAAGAGAAGGGAAAAGGGGCCTAAGGAATAATTGAAGAAATAATGGTAGAAAATTTCCCAACCCTATTGAAGGACATAGATATCCATGTCCAAGAAGCACAATGTACTCCCGTGTGAAAAAATCTGAATAGACCAACTCCAAGGCATGTACTAATCAGAATGTCAAATGCCAAAGACAAAGAGAGAATTCTGAGAGCAGCAAGAGAAAAGCAATGCATAACATATAAGGGATACCCACTAAGACTGAGGACTGATTTCAGAAACCATGAAGGCAAGAAGCCCATGGTATGATACATTTAAGTTACTGCAACAGAAAAACTTCCAGCCAAGAATCTTATTCCAGCAAGATTGTCTTTCATAAATGAAGGCAAGTTTAGTATATTCACAGATAAACAGAAATTGAAAGAGTTTGTAATGAAGAGACCAGATTTGCAGGAAATACTAAAGGATGTGCTACAGCCTGAAAAAGAGAGAGGGGGGGGGGGGGAGGAGAGAGTGTCCTGGAGGAGAGTCTAGAAATGAAGATTAAATCAATAAAAGTAATTAAAAGTGTCAAAAGTGTGGTGAAAATAATATATGAAAGATAAAATCTAATTATTCAGAAATAAACTTTACCAATGATGTAAAGCACTTTTACTCAGAAAACTACAATTCAACGTTAAAAGAAATAAAAAAAAGACCTAAATAATTGGAGGAACATCCCATGTTCACAGATTAGAAGACTAACAATCATTAGAATTCTACTCAAATTGATATACAAATTCAATGCAATTCCAATAAAAATTCCACCAGCATTTTTTAAATAAATGGAAAACATGATTATCTAATTTTTTGGAAGGGTAAGGGGTCCTAAATAACAAAAAACATCTTAAAAAGGAAAAGCAAAGTTGGGGGACTCTCATTTCCAGACTTTAAATCATGTTACCTAGCTACAGTGGCAAAAACAGCATGGTACTGGCATAAAGACAGACACATGAAGCAATGGAACCAAACTGATGATTCAGAAACATGTATGGTCAAGTGATTTTTGACTAGCCTGTCAAACCCACACAGCTCAGGCAGAATAGTCCATTCAACAAATGGTGCTGAGAGAACTGGATATCCATAGCCACAAAAAGGAAAGGGGATCTCTATCTCACACCTTGTCAAAAAATTAACTCAAAATGAATATAAAAACTAAATACATAAGCGTGACACCTCTGATGACCTCCCAACTCTTTTTTGGAGACTCATAGCTGTATAAATTCATTTGTCCTCTCCATTTTCCCCATTTATTCAAGGTCAAAAAGCATTTTTTAACACCTGATATTACATGTAGGCTGAGATATTCTACTGGTCTGAGTTGACCCTTTTATTCTAGGTCTTTTTTTTTTTTTTTTTCATTTCTCTCCCCTTCCCCCCTCCCCCCAGTTGTCTTCTCTCTGTCCATTTGCATGTGTTCTTCTGTGACAGCTTCTATCCTTATCAGTGGCACTGGGAATCTGTGTTTCTTTTTGTTGCGTCATCTTGCCCTCTGCATGTGCAATGCCATTCTTGGGCAGGCTGCACTTTCTTTCGCACTGGGCAGCTCTCCTTTTGGGGTGCACTCCTTGTGCCTGGGGTTCCCCTACATGGGGGACACCCCTGCGTGGCACGGCACTCCTTGTGCACATCAGCACTGCACATGGGCCAGCTCCACAAGGGTCAAGGAGGCCCGGGATTTGATCCATGGATCTCCCGTGTGGTAGGTGGACACCCTACCCATGGTGCCAAGTCCACTTCCTTCAAGGTCTTTTTCTAGTTACAGCATCAGCTGGTGCTTGATAGTAATCTCTTGGTGCCACAGAGGCTCATCCCTGGGAGTCATGTCCCATGCTGGGAGGGAGGTAATGCATTTACATGCTGAGTTTGACTTAGAGAATGGCCACATTTGAGCAATATGGAGGCTCTCAGGAGGTAACTCTTAGGCACCCTGCAGCTCTAGGCCTAGTTCATATTTGTAGCACACAGGCTCATAAGCATAGTCATCATTATCAAGGGTTCATTGTTGGACCATCCTTCTTTATTGGTCTTTGTCATTGCATTTGAGGGATTGTTGCTGTTCCACTGGGGAATGTGATAGAGCTCCCCTGGCTTGGAATTCAGCACTCCCTCAGTTGTCATTCTTCCCATGGCCCACACAATGGAGGAATAGAGTATGGATTAGAGTGGATTTACTGATATTCTATTATGGAACTCTTGTGATTAGTAATGGAAAAAATTGTAGCACTGATGTGGAGAAAGTGGCCATGGTTGCTGCTGAGGGTAGGAAAAGGGAAGAAGAGATATGATGTGGAGGCATTTTCAGGACTTGAAGTTGTCCTGGGTGGTACTGCAGGGACAGATGCTGGACATTGTATGTCCTCCCATGGCCCACTGGGTGGACTGGAGAAGAGTGTAAACTATAATGTAAACCATTATCCATGTGGTACAGCAGTGCTCCAAAATGTATTCACCAAATGCAATGAATGTCCCACAATGATGAAAGAGATTGTTGATGTGGGAGGAGTGGGTTGAGGGTGGTGGAGGGTATATAGGGACCTCATATTTTTTTAATGTAACATTTTTTTAAAAAAATAAAGAGAGAAAAAAAAAGCCTGAATGCAAAAGCAAGAATCATAAAGCTTCTAGAAGAAAATGTAGGAAAATATCTCCAAGACCTGATGGTAGGTGGTGGATTCTTAAAGAAGATAAGAGGAGGACTGAGATGGACTACTGATGTTTAATATATGTAGAAATTTTAATTAGCTTTACTGTAAAAGTATGGAAATGTACAGAGTAGATGATAAACACATTATACTGAGTGACAGCTGGTTTATAAATGGGGATGTGACTGAAAATGGTAGTCTAGGGATGTAAATGCCAATTGACAGAATGCTAGAGAATAATCTAGGGATTAAATAGCATAGTAAACCCAGAGGTGGATGAGAATTGTGGTTGATGGTACAGATGCAAGAGTGTCTTTTTAACTAGTGCAAATGGACATCACTATTGCAGGGTGGTGGGAATGTGGAGAAACATGGGAAAATACAAATGAAATGACCTATGGACTGTGGTTAAAAATAATAATGTAATATTCCTGCATATGCAAAGATGTACTGTGTTGATAATGGGGGAGTATGGAAAATGTGTGCCAAATGTACACTATGGACCTGGTAATAATCAGATGGTATTATCTCATAATCTGTAGCAAATGTTCCACCACAGTGTGATGTGTTGATAGACAGGTATTGTTTGTGAATTCTTCACATGTGCGTGATTGTTTTGTAATTTCACAACTTCTGTCATAAAAATATATTTTAAAAAAATAATAATAGGGTGGGTTGGGGGGAAATACACTAAATGTGATATAAGGACTATAATTAGTAGTAAGATTTTGACAATATTCTTACATAATTGTAACAAATGCCTCATAACAAGGCAAGGTGGTGGTGGTGGGTTTATGTATGGAATTCTGTATGATGTTGTGCATGTTTGCTTTGTAAGTTCACAACTTTTACTATACACTTATTGTTTATGTATGTTCATGCATAAATAATATAAAAATAACAATAATAGGGTGGATTGGGGGAAAATACTTTGGTTAGTAGTAATAGCTCTTTAATCATTAATTAAAAATGTTTAACAACAATGCAAGGTATTGGTGGTAGGGTGAGGTATGAGAGCCCTGTACGATGTTATATATGTTTATTTTGTAATTTCACAACTATTACTATACACTTATTTATGTATGTTTATGTATGAGTGATATGCTTCAATAAGTTAAAAAACAAATTCAATGTCAATATCAAATAGGGTCTATAAGATTCTGAGAGCTCAACATGTTAATGTCAAGAATGAGTAAAGCCCAGTATTTTTTAAATCTTTAACTGGGTTCAAAAGTAGCATTTAGAGAGAGGACTCTTTTTAAGAGAGAAGCACTAATAAAGTTGAATTTAGTGTTCTAGATACCATAGAGAAGATAATATCTAGACGGATGGATTTTGGGCAATGGGAAATCAAATTAGAATCAAAGCTCCAATGCCATTACTCTACTTTCCTTGAAAAGTATAAGAACATGTCTAGCTAATAAAAAGTTAGGATAGTGAAATAAGAATTGGACAGATACAGTCAATACTTTTTTGCCACCACCTCCAATGTCTCCTTGCCTCTGCCTGTTAGACAAGTTATAAGAGGACAAGTTCAAGAATGGTTCACAGTCCTTCAAGCTGCCACCCAATAGATTGGCACCAACATACAAGACAGCTAAAGCAATATAAGAAATGACTAAATCAAAGAGGTCTGGGTAAAAAGGATTACCAAGGGGAGTGGATGTGGCTCAAGAGGTTGAGTGCCTTATTCTCACATATGAGATCTGGGGTTCAATCCCCAGCACTGGTATCTCAAAAAAACAAAACAAAACAAAAAAAGATTGCAAGGTTTAAGAAATATAATAGTACACCCTGGAAGGAGGAAAAGTATATTTCATAGGGAATACAGTGGGCATTAAAATTCCTCTAATTGGGAGTATTCCAAAGAGCAGAGTCCAAGACAAAAACATGATGTGGAATCAGAAAAGACAGGACCTTTTTTTTTTTTTTTTTGCCGTATATTGATCTTCCTGATAGAAGGGATAAACTTTGAAGAATAACAGCTAATACAACCAATTTGCAAAGACCGTGAAGGGTGTCTTTTGTTTTGATTTGCTTGCTTTTGTTAGATCCTGGTACTCAAGGAAATCTTTGCCATATCATTGCTGGATACATACTTGAGCACTACATATGTCAGTGACTAAATCCCAGGGTTAACATATTAAAATATTAAAATGTGCAGGGTACAACAAGAGGTTACAAGACAAAGAAACAGGAAATAAAGGCTCATTCAAAAGAAAAAGAAAAATTTCAGAAACCATTCATGAGAAAGAACAGACTTTGTACATACCAAAGACTTTTTAAAAATTATCTTCAGTATGCTCAAGATTAAGGAAAACACAGAAAAAGAACTAAAGAATATCAGTAAAATGATAAGTGATCAATATAGGAATCTAAATAAAGAGAGAAACATTTTTTAAAAGGAAGCAAACAGAAATACTGGAGTTGAAGACCACAATACTGAAATAAATATGTCCTAGCAGGTTTCAACTGCAATTTAGAGTTGGCAAAAGAAATCATCCCTGAACTTGAAAATAATACAATTCAAATGATTCAGGCTGAGGAGCAGGAGGATACTTCACTGATATGTGCATTATGGAGTTCCAGAAAACAAGAAAAAAGAGAAAGAGGAGCAGAAGGGATATCCAAAGAAATAATGGCAGAAAACTTCCTGAATTTAATGAAAGACATTAAAATACAAATTCAAGAAACAGAATAAACTAGAACACCATTGAGGATAGCAGAAAACTTTAAGGATCTGTATGATAGACAAATCCACAAAAATAGAAGTTTCAATAGTTCTCAGTCAATAATTGGCAGAACAGTTAGACAGAACATCAAGAATGATATAGAAGACTTGAACAACTATATCAACCAACTTGACCTAATTGACATTTACAGAACACTCCAGCCAACAACAGAATATTTTTTTCAAGTGCATTTGGTATATTTACCAACAGACAAATTCTAGACCATAAAATAAACCTCAATAAATCTATGAAGCTTCAAGTCATGCAGAGTATAATCACTGAAAAGAGAATTAAATGAAAAATGAATAACAAAAGTCTCCCTGTACAATATCAAATATTTGGAAACTTAACACACTCCTAAATAACTCATGGTTCAATTAGTAAATAAAAGGGAAATTAGAAAGTATATTAAAATTAGTGAAAATGAAAATCAAAAATTGGGGGATGTCCTAAAGCAGTACTTATGGGAAAATCTATAGGATAAATTTCTGAATTGGAAAAGAATAAAGAACTCAAATTAAGGACCTCAGCTTGCACCATAAGAAACTAGAAAAAGAAGGCCAAATTGAACTCAAAGTATGCAGAAGAAAGAAAATAATAATGACTAAAGAGGGAATCAATGCAATAAAAAAAAGGGAGAAAAATCAATGAAACCAAAAGGTGCCTTTTTAAAGAATATCAACAAAATTGATAAACTTCTAACTAGACTAATCAGAAATAAGGGATGCAACACAAATTTCCAATATCTAGGAGGAAAGAAGTGACATCAATAGAAATTCTACTGTTGCATAAAGGATAATAAGGGAATATATTATATACAACTTTATGACAGTAAACATTTTCAATGAAATGGGCTAAAAACTTGAGGTTGATACAAACTACCAAAGCTCACTCAGGAAGAAGTAAGTACCCTGCATAGCTATATATACAATTGAAATTTTCAAATGAAGGGAATTACAGATGCAGATTACTGCAATTCTACCAAACATTTAAGTAAGAAAAAATAAAATTTTATACAAATTATTCCAGAAAATTGAAAAGGAGGTACCTCTTACCAATTTGCTCTATGAGGATAACAATACAATGATAACAAAAATCAGACAAAGACATTACAGAAAAAGAAATCTGCAGACCAATATCCTTCATAAACCAAGATGCAAAATTTCTAAACAAATTTTTAGCAAATTGAATCCGATAAAATTTTAAAATGATAATACTTTATGACCAAATGATGTTTTGTTCCCCTGAAATAAATAGTATTTCTTGAAATACGCAGGTCTAACATTTAAAAAATCAACCAGTATAATTTACCATACTAACAAACCAAAAGACAAAAACAAGAACATAAACATGATTATACCAACAAATGCAAACAAATCATTTTTGGAATCAATGTGCATTTCTGACCAAAACTCTCAGAATTGTAGGATGGAATGTAATATCTTTGTCCAGATAAAAGTATTTATAAAAATTTAAAGGCAACATAATATTTAAGGTAAAAGAATGAATATGCTCCTCCTGAAATCAAGAACAAGACAAGGATGCCTACTCTCACCAATTTAATCAACCCTGTACTACTGGACGTTCTAACCAGTGCAATAAGGCAAGAAAAAAGTTAAATTAAAATAAAAGAAACCAGTTTGGAAAGGAAAAATTAAAACTTTATTCATTTGCAATTGGCATGATTATTTATATATAAAGCCTGATTGAATACACTAAATAGCTATTAGAACCAATACAAGTTTAGTGTATTTGTGGGATACATCATCAATATACAAAAACCTACTGTATTTTTATATAGCCACAAAATATCAAAAATAGAAATTTTCAAAAAATACCATTTATATTAGAATGACAATGTGAACTACTTACGGATAAATCAGACAAAAAATGTGAAAGGCCTAGTCATTGAAAATTACATTACTGTGAGAAAATAAAGAGGACCTGAATAAATGGAGTGATATACTGTTTTCATGGATCATTCTTGCTGATTTGTTAATTCTCCCAAATAATTCTATAAAATCAATACAGAATCTTCAAATCATAGCAGTATTTTATAGAAATTGACACACTCATTCTAAAATTCAGATAGAAGAGCAAAGGGCCCAAAAAACTAAAGAACTATTAAATAAAATTTTCAAAGGAAGGGAGAAAGGGTGCACCTGAGGCAAGCTTCCATGGAATAGGAAAGTGTTCATCTTCACATAAGGTGTTATCTCAGTGGGTGGAGACCACACAATAAACAAGAAAATATTAAACTTCCATCCTGGGGAGTCCTGCTAGGTTCTCAAACAGAAGGGCAAGAGTCTTTCAAGAATATAGGTAATGACTAATAAAAGAAGATGGACCAATATGTCAAGCCCTCAGTATTAATACATGTATCTATAAACCTTACTCTTCAAAAATTGCAACCTAGTGATTACCATGGGCTCCAAGGGGAGGGAGAGGAAAGAATGGATGGAGTATGGGGCATTTTTGGAACATTGGAATTGTTCTGCATGATCTTGCAATGACAGATACAGGCCATTACACATTTTGTTAGAACTTATGAAAGTGTATGGTACTGAATGTGAACCATAATGTAAACCATTGACCATGGTTAGTGGGAATGTCTCAATATTTGTTCATCAGTTGTAGCAAATATACCATACTCAAGTAAGATGTTATGAATAGGGGAAATGTAAGAGGGGAATGGGGTGGGGTAAAAAATTGTCACTGTACACAAAAGATAACAGATCTTACAGGAATATAAGACACAATGCAAAAATTTTTTTTATATGTATTTTGTATATGTATTTTTATATGTATTTTATTTATTTATTTTTGGCTTTGTTTTGGGGGAGGTTTTGGATTGCAAAAGAGTTGCAGCTGTCATAAGAGAGGATCATTAGTGCAGGGTGGTGGTGCTGGAGGAATGTGTACAGAGGGGTGCACCTCGGGCATGCCTCTAAGGAATATGAATATGTTCAAGTGGTCATGGGATGTTGTCTCAGATGGAGACTCACACAACCAACAGTATACTGAAATCCCATCCTGGGGGGGGTCCTGCTACATTCTCTAATAGAGTGCAAGAATCCCTAGAGTACATGGGCAGTGGTTATGAAGGAATACAGACCAATATGCCAGGTCCTTGATATTGATGCTTGTACTTATGAACCCTGTTCTTGTGAAATTGAAACTTAGCCTAGTATTATATATTGCCTAAGAGTTACTCCTAAAAGCCTCCTTGTTGCTTTAATGTGGGTTCTCTCTAAACCAAACTCACTACTTTACCTCCAGCAAGGAACATGACTCCCAGGGATGAGCCTCCCTGGCACCAAGGGATTATTACCAAGTGAAAATGACTGTTATATTTGGAAAAAGATCTTGACCAAAAAGGGGGAATATTATATTATGGCTAAGAGATTTCAAAATGAATTGTGGAGATCATTCCAGAGGTTATGCTTAAACATGCCTTACAAGGATCTCACTGACTGCCACAGTAAACAGTACCTCAAGCAGGGGAGCTCCTGAGGGCTCTGCAGATACCTGGCTAGTTTAACCAGGGCAGACAACCTCAGGAATCTGGCTCCCTGTTAGTGGGCCTTAGCTTGGTATATATGATCATCTATCCCCCCACACACACACTGTATCAGAGTTAGTCTCATTTATAATTTTCCAACACATGGTTGTTAGGCTCCTTTTATTTGAACCTATAATTAGCACTATACTCATTACATATGTGCCCCAGAGACTTAAATCTTTAGACTATTCACATGCCAGTTGAGCCCTGAATCTCAGCAGAGTTGTAGCCAAAACTCACACTCCAATTTATCAGGCTCACCAAGGACAAATAACAAAAGGATGATAATGGACAATGCCCATACCAAAAAACCAGAGAGTACCTACAACTGCAAGCAAGGCAGTTCCACCCATATGGAAGCAGAGCGGGCATCACTATCCAAAAATCCTCAAGATCGAGGAATGAACAAATATAAGGGAGGGGGGGAATGCAGCTATGGACTAAAGTAGGCTTATTATTATTATAGTAATGGAAAAAATTGTAACATTGATATAAAGGCACTGGTCACCAGATGTTCTAAGGGAGGGAGAGGGAAGAATAGATGTTAACATGGGGCATTTCTGGGACACTGGAATTGTACTGCATGACATCACAATGACAGATACAGGTCATTATACATTTTGTCAAAACATAAAACTGTGCAGTGCAAAGAGTAAACCATAATGTAAACTATAGGCCATGATAGCAATGCTTCAATATGTGTTTATCAGTTGAAACAAATGTACCACACTAACGAAAGATGTTGTTAATGGGAAAATTGTGGGAGGTGGAGGGGGTGAGGTATACAGGAATCTCCTATATTTTTTATGTAAAATTTATATAATCTAAAGCTTCTTGAAAAATTAATAATAATAAAAATTAGGGAATCAATACTAACTTATTTCAAGACTTATTAAAACAAGTAAACAAGGCCATGTAGCACTGGTACCAGATAGAATATATCAAAAGAACAGAAAAAACTGTCCAGAAATAGGCCCACATATACAATGATCACTGATTTTCGACAAATATGTAAGAGTAATTCAGAGAAGAAAGTATAAGCTTTCAATAAATGGTGTTTGAACAATTAGATATCCATATGCAAAAAGAAAAGAAACTTGATCCATAACGCATACAGTATACAAAAATTAACTCAAAATTGTTTAAAGATCTAAATATAAAATGTGAAACGATAAATTTTCTCTAAGAATAAACAAAAGAGAAACCTACATGGCCTCGAGTTAAGGAAAGATTTCTTAGATATGACACCATTAGCACAATCTGTAAAAGATAAACACTGGACTTCATGAAAACTAAAACCTTCTGCTTTTAGAAAGATAATATTAGGAAAATCAAAGGCTATGGAGACACCTATGTCCTACAGTCATGGCAGATGGCTCTGGAGTCCAGTGCCTTACCAGTAGGCCCTACTTTGGAATTTGTGCTCCTGAGTGTGATGGAGTTGTACTCAGATGTGACCTCTCTACACATGCCTCCTCTGTCACTTTTATTGAACCTGTGGTTGGTGCTGGGGTTAGTGTATGCTCAGGAGACTTGAATCTCTGGACTATCCATGTGCCAGCTGGGCCCTGAGCCTCAGCAGAGTTTGAACACCTACTCTCCGGTTCATTGGACTTACCCAGGTCAGCTAACAGGGAGGTCAGGATGGTCAACCACCACACCAGGGAACCGAGAGGTCTACAACTGCAAGCAGGAGAATCCTATCCATCAGCCATGTGGGATCTAAGCCCCCTCTCAATTTAGAGGTGGAGTGGACATCGCCATCCCAGGGTTCGCAAGATGGAGGAATAAAATATGGATTAGAGTGGACTTACTGGTATTCTACTATAGACTTATTGTGACTCTAGCAATGGATATGGAGACAGTGGCCATGGGAGTTGCCAAGGGCAGGGAGAGGGAAGAAGAGGTGTGATATGGGGGCCATTTTCGGGACATGAAGTTGTCCTGAATGATATTGCAGGGACAGATGCAGGACATTATACATCCTGCCATAACCTACTGAATGGACTTGGAGAGAGTGTAAACTACAATGTAAACTATAATCCATGCTGTGTAGCTATGCTCCAAAATGTATTCATGAAATGCTATGAATATGCCACACTGATGAAAGAGGTTTTTGATGTGAAGGAAGTAGGGGGGCAGAGTGGGGTATGTGGGAACCTCTTATATTTTTTAATGTAACATTTAGTGTGATCTATATATCTTTAAATTTAAAAAGATAATAAAAGATAAAAATAAATAAATAGACAAAAAATGAAAATCAAAGGCAAGCCAAATTGGGAAAAAATATTTGCAAATCATGTATCTGATATTCAGATATTCAGAATATATAAAGAATGTTCAAAACTCAATAATTCTATTCATGAACTATTGTGGTTAGTAATCGAAGAAAATGTGGCATTGGTGTGGAAAGAGTGGCCAAGGTGGCTGCTGGGTGCAGGGAATGGGAGGAAGAGATGAGATGTGGAGGCGTTTTTGGGACTTGGAGTTTTCCTGGGTGGTGCTACAGGGACAATTTTCGAACATTGTAGATCCTCCCATGGCCCACTGGATGGAACGTGGGAAAGTGTGGGCTATGATGTGGACCATTGACCATGAGGTGCAGCGATGCTCAGAGATGTATTCACCCAATGCAATGGATGTGTCATAATGATGGGGGAGAGTGTTGCTGTGGGGGGAGTGGTGGGGGGGTGGGGGGGATGGGGACCTCATATTTTTGAATGTAATATTTTTAAAAAATGAATTAATAAAAAAATAAAATAAAATAAAATAAAAACTCAATAATAAAATTAAGAAACCAGTATTAAAAAAAACAGGCAAAATATTTGAAGTGCCATTTCAAAGGAAGACATATGGAGGGAAGATATGCCAATGATAAGATGGCTAGCATCATTAGTTATAAAGAAAATGCAACTTGCAACTATAATGAGATACCACTAAACACATATTAAAATGTTTAAATTTTAAAGCCTTATTATACCTAGTGTTGGTGAAGATGCAGAGACACTAGTGCTCTAACACACTGTTGGTGAGATTGTACAATACTGTAGTAGTATAATACTCCTAGGTATTTGCCCAAGAGAAATAAAAGCAAATAAGCACATAAAAAAAAAAACAACTTGTACATGAATTTTTATAGCAACTTTATTCATAAAAGCCAAAAACTAGAAACAACCCAAATGCTCAACAGGTTAATAAATGAACAAATTGTGGCATATCCATATATCCCACAATATCCATGTTTCCCAAGATAATTAAGTGAAGTGAAAGAAGACAAAAAATAGAGTGTGTATTGTATAATTCCATTTATATAGACTCAGGAAATGAAAATAAACTTTAGTGACAAAAGCAGATCAGTGGAAGAGGAAGGAGAGCTGGGACTACAAAGGAGCATGAAAAAACTTTCAGAGTGACGGATATGTTCATTAACCTGATTTTGGCAAAGTTTCATGGGTGTATACTTATGTAAGAATACACAAAATTATACAATTCACATTATGCATTTTGTTGTATTTCAATTATACCTCAAAACAGCTGTTAATAAAAAAAAGAAAAATGTTCCTGGAAGTAGTCTTCATTAGAAATGGGTGAATCCTACCATTATTGCAAACACGCAGAAAGGACACTATTTCCAATAATATTTAAAGCATAAAGATATAGGGTTAGAGACAAATGAGTAATAACAGTGGTGGTACTGAGCACCTTGGCACAGAACCCTTATTTTTCACATTTGGAAACTGGCTTGCCTCCACACCCAAATATAAACAGGGTGAAATAACAATCATTGTATCTTCATTCTTTCCCATTGTTTTGATTCTTACGCTTCCTAGATTGATCCAAGCTTGCCCAAATCTATGGAATCTAAAATAGGTGTCACACATTTGTGAAAGCACATTTATAACCTAATAAATTAAAAGAACATTCTCCTGACTTCATTCATGCTAAAGTGAAGCTGTTAATTATAGTCTTTTAGAATTGGGGGTGAGAGAATAACAATGACAGACTCCAAACACGTTTCAAATGATCTTAATAAATTCTATTGTGTGTTATATTTAAAGAATCAATACAGTTGAAAAAACTGAATGTACATCAACAAAGTCCAGCCAAAACACTCATATATAAAAATTAATATATAGTTTAAATATACCATGGTTCTAAACGTCCACTGGTTTTTATAAAACATAAAAAAGCACCCTTTTTAACCAGTGTCATTACCATCAGTTTTAAAGATATTTTCTCTTAACAATTTTTATTTCTGCCTATTATAGCACACAGTTACCTGAGTATAAAACCAAATAGTCAAATTATCACAACAAAGGATTTCTGATGAATTATTTGACCTCAATTTATTAAATAGGAATATTCTTTTCTATAAAAATCATATTAAAAATGGTTTTTAGAAAAATTTAAAAATTATTAAGTCATCAAAGTATATACCCATGTATCAATAAAATTGATTTGTTTATTTTTTAAAAAAGTATGTACCCATTCCAATGGATGCAATTCAATCTAAACAAAACAGGACAGTAGACTTTAACCATAAATGAAAATTTATTAAGTGCCTATTAAGTGTTGAACACTGAGGTACACAGCCTCACGCTAAAAGTAGAACTAAAGGATAGAGAAATAGGAAAAATCCTAATCCAAGTGACAATGAAAAGAGTACATGTGTATAATATCATATATGTCTAGTCACTGGTCTAAAATTCTTCTTTGCCATTCAAAGTCTCATCTTTAAAATTCTATTTATTATGCTTATTATCCAGGAAACATGCTTAATCCCCAAAATGTCTCTTTAAATAATGTTTTTAAAATACATATCACATCGCTGCCTATATCCATTTGCATTAGCCACTCAGAATAAATATTTAAGGGGTACTGGTGAAAAATAATTGTCACCATGTATGTCAGTGCTCTTACTAATAATAAAAACTGACATTTACATAACCCCATTTGTTCAGCAATTTCATATCGAGTCTCTGATCATTTCTTCATTAATATTTCTAACATTTCTATGCATTATTTGGCAAACATTCATCTCCATTTTACTGATTTACAGAGCAAAACTGTAACTCATAAAATAACATGAACCTAGAGACTGTTTTCTAACTCACAGTCCATTACTATCTGCTAGGAAGAAGAGAAGAATGTAATACATCTGGCATGAAATAGTGTGGCTACCCAGATGGAATGTGAAATATTCAGTTGGCACTCGGGTCTTATCTATTCCCACCTTTTTATATGCGATCCAGTCAAACACCCTGTCAATATCTGCTGCCTGTAGCACTTCCTGTGATACTGGATGGGAACTGGCCAAGCCGTCAAGCAGCATCACTTCATGCAGAACATCCGTCAGAAACCTCTGTTTTTCCTGCAATATAGGAGATGGGGCAATATCATAGGTGATTCATGGTTATGACAGAATGAGTGTGACAACATAAACACAATGTGTGTCACTTAACTGATGATGCTCATCAGTTTTACATGGCGACACTCAAGTCTAATGAGACCACGGTAAATAAAATGCCCCTTAAACTACTTTGAAATGAAGATGGTTGATTTGAGCACGCATGAAACAAAATCAATGGACTAAAATGGGCTCTAAACAGATTTAGAAAAGGAGTGGACTCTGCTTTAGTTAAAGCAAATTTGGACTGTGTGTACATTTTGAAAGTGACTAAAATGTAGGCTTGTTTATGTATTCTATTACACGAAGACTAAAGTTCCATTCTCTTACAGGTAAATTCAGTATAAGAATACTAACTAAATTCAGGGTAACAGCACTATTTTTCATTTATGCCATTTATCTCTAATATCATTTAAATAGTTCATTCTCTCTGTCTCTATGCTTTCCCTCTGTTCCTCCCTTCCTCCCTCCTTTTCTCTCTCTTTCTCACACATGTATTTTTATGAAATAATATCAACAAGCCACAGCAAGTAATAAAAGGCAGTAATGACACCAAACTATTATATCTTTGGATGGGGATGTGAATTCAGAAGAATGAACATAAAGTGGATATCACAATAGGTATTAATAATCTAATACTTTTGAGTAGTGAGAACAGACAAAATCATGAGACTTCTGTTCTGTGCATTATTATACCATTAGTGCTCACTCTATTAAAAGCAGGTTCGTTTTGTTAGAAATAGACAGTAAAGCAACAGTATGTCTCTTTTGCTTTTGTTTGAAGAACCTCTTCTTTAAAGAAGCAGTTCAAGGTTTTCTTAACAAAAATGCTGGCAACTATTAGTCCTTCTGGCCATCTGCCTTCATTGAGGGAAGAGTAAAAGAAAAGAGAATTTGTAAGAGATAACAAGGACAAAATAGCCCCTAGATAGTAGGGACCTAGGGAGTATCACTACAGAGATTAAAGACTGCATGGCTTAAATTGCTAGAGATAATTCTGAGCCTACTCCTGGAGCCTCCTAGTTTTGAGTCAGTGATAAACAGCTATTTCTGAATGAGTTATAATTTCAAGGTGAGAAGCACCAATCCTGGATTTCAAGAAATGGAAATGGAGAATAAATATGCTAAGAAAAGGATAGTTAACTGGCGCATATGTGTGTGTTTCTATAAATTTTGCTTTAAAGAAACATGTTTGCTTGTCATGTGCCCAATGAATTAAGTATTTAACCAATAATTCAATTAACTGCCATTCAGCTATATGGTGAAAGGTTTATTTTATAATATCTTATTTTTACTATCTATGGGAGATATATCTAATTCCTTCATTCTTCTTTTACTCCTCTAAGAGTTTCAGAGCAATGGAGTCAAAGAGGATCATGTAGCAATGACTGTGCCAAATCACACTCTGAGTATCAGAGGGCTGCTCCAGTCTTGGAGAGACCACAGATGAGATGTTCAGACTTAGACAGAATTCATGCACAAACATGACATAGATTTATGCAGTATTCCTTCTCAAATTGAGTGCCTTATTCAGGATGCATTAAGGAGAGCAGAATTAGTCCTTAGAATTTGATTTTTAAACAGAAAAAGATTGCTATTTACATTGCTCATTTAAAGTTCATTAAAAAGCAGCAATGAGATCTTTAACAAATGCATAGAATAAGGGAAAATCATATGCCAATTCTAAAATTTAAAAAATTCAATGTTACTTTTAAGCAGGTATCCTGTTACTCATGCAAATTTAAAATAAACATTAAAACTATTTGACATTGGAATTAATAGGGAAAACTATGAAAAGGATCTTAAATTTCAACATGAAAAGTGAAGGTTTTTTATTTATAAGAAGTGCCTATTGAAGACATGATTTACTAGGAGATGATGACAGACAACAGTCATTCCAAGGAACAGAATGTGTCTGCAACTGCAAGCAAGGCAGTTCAATCCATCTGCTCCATGGGATCTAAGCCTCTTCTCAATAGAAGTAGACCGGACATCCCCAACTCAAAATCCTCAAGACTGGGGAATGAACAATGGACTAAAATAGAGTATTATTCTATTGTAGACTTATTATTATTCTAGCAATGGAAGAGCATGTATCATTGATATAAAGGTGGTGGCTACAAAATGCTCTGAGGGAAGGAGAGGGAAGAATGGGTGTAACATGGGGCATTTTTGGGACATTGGAATTGTCCTGCTTGATGTTGCAATGACGGATACAGACCATTATATCTTTTGTCATAACTTACAAAATTGTGCAGGACACTGTACACTATAATGTAAACTATAATCCATGGTTAGTAGCAATGCTTCTACATGTTCATCAATTGTAACAAACACACCATACTAATGAAGAATGTTGTTAATGTGGGAAAGTGTGGAAGGGATAGGGAGTGGGGCTTATGGGAATCCCCTATATTTTTCATGTAACATTTATGTAATCTAAATTATCTTTAAAAAATTTTTAATTTTAATTTTAAAAAGCAAGTTTATAGCAGATTGTATATATGGTAACAATAAAATATTTTTGAAAAGATCATGGGTCTATAATACACAATGAACCCTAAGTTAAACCATGGATTTTAGCTAATAGTACAATTATAAAAATGTGTTATCATTAATTGTAATCTGTGTCCCACACTAATGCAACATGTTGGTGGTAGGGTGGTATGTGGGAATCCTGTATTTTATGCATGATTGTTCTGTAAATCCACAACTTTTCTAATAAAGCAAGTACAAAATTGCATGCACACCAAAAAAAAAGAAACAACACAAAAACAAAACTATTTGACATTGGAACTTATGGGTAAAACTATGAAAGATATACTTAAACTTCAGCTTGATCAGTGAAGACTTTTATTTATAAGAAGTGCCAAATGAAGATGTGATTTCCATTCTGAAGATAAAATGATACTCAACTCTTCAAATGGGATTGCCTGCTCCATTACATGTCAATCGAATATCTACTCTTTAAATTATTTTTATTTAAATCTTTATTTTTAATATTTTGCAATATTAAATTTTAGTAAACATATCTTAGTGTTGTGATGTGATTTTTAAAATAACATATAGTATATGTGTAAGCAACCTTAAAAATGAAATCTAAGGTAAATTTCAAGAAGAAATCTTTATGTTTAAGGAAATATAAGGTTATGTAATATATTACAGCATGCTTCTGGAGACAAACAAAAACAAGTCTTTGCCTGTCCAGTAGAAATTCAATAACCAGTGTTTAAATTTAGTGCAGCTAAGACATTAGCAAAAGATTCATCTTGTACATTTTGGGGGAGAACAATATCATATAATTGAGAAAAAAGGCTTAAGTGCATAAAGAGATTGAGAGGGGAAAAGGAAATTAAAAGCCTGACAGGAGGATACTCAGAAAACCCTAGAGAGAGAATACCTTAAATTGAGCAAGAAAAAAAAATTCTAGCCAGAGGCAAACCCAATTTAGCAGAACTAAAAAGAGTTTCCAGGAGAGAAGAAACTAATATTTTATAAAGACCTGTCTCACCCAAAAATAAGAAATTACCCTAGTTTACCAGTCCCTGACTGGGGCCCTATTATCATCATCAACAGCAACAAGAACAACTACAAATTTTTTAAGTATGACTAATTGTCTACTGTTTACTTGGGCTATGAATTTTAAAAATCAAGTTAAAAAAACCCTGGCTCTAATGTGAGAAAAAAGAAAAACAAAACAGTTAGAGTGAATGAAATAATAGTTTTCTGTTACAGATTAGAAATGCTAAAGAAATTTTAAGAAAAAAATACCATAAAATAGAATTATTCAGAGAATGTTTAATGAAAGAGATAGAATTTCATCTGACTTGAAGAAACTTTAAAGTTTTGGTGTATGTGTGTATGTGTATGTGTATGTGTGTGTGTGTGTATGTGTAATGGTTTGAAGCTGTACATATACCCAGAAAAACATGTCCTTAAATCTATTCTATACCTGTGAGTGTAAAACCATTGTAAGTAGGATGTTTTGATGAGGATACTTCAGTTAAGGTGTGGCCCACCTGAATCAGAATGGTTCTAAATCCTCTTACTGGAGTTCTTTATAAGAGAATGAAATTCATACAGAAAGAAAAGCCACAGAAGCAAGAAGCTGGAGGCAGTGAAACCCAGAAGAGAGAGGAGAGACCAGCAAGTGCCACCATGTGCCCCATGTGGCAGAAGAACCAAGGATCACCGGCAGCCAGTCTTCGGGAAGAAAGATCTGCCTTGATGATGTCTTGATTTGGACATTTTCTCAGCTTCAAACTGTAAGCTAGTTAAGTTTTCATTGTTTAAGCCAACTCATTTCATGGTATCTGCTTTAAGCAGTGTAGGAACCTAAAACAGTAGGGAATATATATTTGTGGTTTATATTCAATAGTTTGCATTTTACTTCCTATCCTAGGATTACCATGATATGCCAGTTTACCTTTGCCACAAAAGCAGCAAAACAAGGCAAAATGGAGAACTTTGTAACCTGGTTAAGAGAAGTTTAAGTTTAACAGTAACAACAAATCCTACTACCCTAATATACATACTACCTAGAGTTTTTATATACATTCATGCATTTAAATAGTTCAAATAATCTCAAAAACATCATTTTGTATTCTACTATTTTCAAAATAATATTGTGTGAATTTTTGGAGATTAATGAGAAGGCACTTCAGAAAACTGAAAAATGCGAGGAAATGCACTGAGTTGAGAATTAACACCATGGATGAGAAGAAAACCACTGTTATTTTCTTCATTCATTCATTCACTTAATAAATATGCATTAATATCCTACTCTATGCCAGATACTATGCTACATTTTGGGAATAGATGACTAAATCTAATCCCTAACCTTAAAAAGTCCTCCAAGAGGAGAAAAAAGTACAAGAGAAAGACATTTATAAACAGCAAACTATATAATAATATGACTGTGTTTTACACTATAAAAACACAGAGAATGAAATTATTTTAGAAAAGGCTTCATGAGGAGATGACATTTAAGCAAATTGTTGAAGGATGAGGGGTTACTCAGATGAATGGGGGGAAGCAGCTGAAAAACAGCAAAGGAAACATAAAAGAAAGTCACTCTATGAATTCCAAATTATCAGGCTGAAGAATTTGGTCACAATAAATAGGAAAAAAAACAGGAATAATGGCATAATAAAGGAGTTTATATGATAAAATTAACTTATCTGTGGTATATAGGGTGGTTTGATGTATGTAGAGTTGAGTGTGATGGTTTGAAGCTGTATTAGCCCCAGAAAAGTATGTTCTTAAAGTTAATCCACTCCTGTGAGTGTAAACCTTTTGTAAGTATGTCCTTTTGATTAGGTTACTTCAGTTAAGGTGTGACCCAGGATGGGTTTTGTGTTTTTGTTTTCCTGGCTTGCAAAGCCTCTTTTATTTATTTTTTAATTGTATTTTTTTGAAGATACATAGATCACAAAAAAACATTACATTAAAAAATATAAGAGGTTCCCATATACCCCACCACTAACAAGATGGGTTTTAATCCTCTTACTGGAGTCTTTTATAGGAGAATGAAATTCAGACAAAGAGAGAGAAAACCATGGAAAAAAGAAACTGGAAACAAGGAAACCCAGAAGAGAAGGAAGAACCCAGCAGATGTCACCATATGCCTTGCCATGTGAAAGAAGAGTCAAGGATTGCCAGCAGCAGGTCTTTGGGGAGGAAGCATTGCCAGACAGTGCCTTGATTTGGTTATTTTTTTCAGCCTCAAAACTGAAAGCTTGTAAATTAACAAATCCCATTGTAAAAGCCAGCCCTTTCTGGAATAATGTATTTCAGCAGCTTAGCAAACGAAAACAGATCTGGGAGACAGGATGTAATTACTGTGCTAAGAGAGTTTGTGGTGATGATGCAGTAGTACAAGGTGTTGCTGAAGGACTGTTAGATGTGAGAGACATTTTGAATTAAAAAAAAAAATCAACTGAGGGAAGCAGACTTGGCCCAATGGATAGGGTGTCCACCTACCACATGGGAGGTATGTGGTTCAAACCCCGGGCCTCCTTGACCCGTGAGGAGTTGGCCCATGCACAGTGCTGATGCACGCAAAGAGTACCATGCAGGGGTGTCCCCCACGTAGGGGAGCTCCACGCACAAGGAGCGCACCCCATAAGGAGAGCTGCCCAGCACAAAAGAAAGTGCAGCCTGCCCAGGAATGGCGCCGCACACACGGAGAGCTGACACAACAAGATAATGCAACAAAAAGAAACACAGATTCCCAGTGCTGCTGATAACAATAGAAGTGGTCACAGAGGAGCACAAGGCAAGTGGATGTAGAGAGCAGACAACTGGAGGGGAGGGGAGGGGAGGATGGGAGAGAAATAAATAAATAATAAATCTTTAAAATTAATTAATTTAAAAATCTACCGACATTGATGTCTTCATCTCCGTAGTGAATGATGGAAAGAATGTACTCAATGACATGATCTTTAGATTGATGAAATTTTAAAAGCTATTGACAGAAATGGGGAAATGAGGAAAAAGTTTGATTTGGAGTACAAGCTAAAAATATCAGTTTTAAACATGTTACAAGGAAAGCAACATTGAACATGCCAAAGAGATGTGCTACTTGCAACTGAGCATAAAAGTCTGTGTCTAAGATGAGGAACAAATACTAAAAATCTTTTGGCAGTAAATGGCAGTTTGTATAGAAACACAAATGAAGTCTTAGAAATAATTGACTCATTTTAAAATTTATTTCTTACGATATTAGCATTTGGTATATTGGAATTTAGTAAAGGGAGTCATTAAGAATTCTTATCACAGAATAATATGTCTGAGAAATTATATTTCTTGATGTCTCAAAATGGGTTCTGCCTGAAAATGTCAGTTTGAGGGGTTAAAAGGGAAAATATCGGTTCTAGCCATAGTTGCTATTGACTATAGAGAAATCTGCAACTTCCTATAGGGAAGCTGACCAATTTTAGTGAAGAGCAGTATCAGGCAGGCACTTTGACTTTGTTACCAAAGAAAGAAAAGGAAAAAAATTCAGAGAGAAAGTCAACTCTGAGCCAGCTCAAATAGTGGTGAGGTGTTCATAGGAGTGCAGAGAATAGGAAAAAAATTCTTAGGGCAGACCTGAGTTAGATCAGAGCAAACACCAGGACTAAATTTCCTGGAAGGATGGAAATGAATTTAAGGATTCTTTCAGTATTCCTAGGAGAAAAGAAAGGCACACTGCTGCAAAGTCTATGAAAGAATACTAGAGCAGAAGAAAAAATATCCAGTGTTCGCAATCCGCATGACCTTGAATAATTTACTTAAACGTTTCAAATGTCCATATTCTCATTTGTAAACATATATAGTTGTGAATATTAAATAAGAGGATTTGTTCTACAAATATTTATTGAGCACCTTCAATATCATAGATGATATGCCTGGTTCTGGGGTGTGGAGAGACATAAAGATACTACCTCAAAGATTTTATAGTACTACAAGGAGAGACAGAAATGAAAACAAATATTAAATCACAGTGTGATGTATGTAAAAATAGAAGTAGGTTCAGAATATATTACTGTAACTACACAGTAACAGAGCAAAGACTCCAATATGCTCTGCTTGGGAAAGTACAGGAAAGTTTTCCGAGGTGATAGTTTGAGTTGAATCTATAAAAATCATGTGAGTTTTCTAGGAGGGTGTGCAAAAAAGGGAATTTAGGGCAGAAAGAAATATGTGAAGACCTGAAACAATGAAGTCCATTTGGGGAAATACAGAATTTTGTGTGTTAGGAGGCAGAGTATAATGAGCTGAATGACTGGTGATAAGCACAGAGAGATTGGCAAGAACAAAATCATCAAGGATCCTCCATTCTGATTAAGAAGCTAGAGGAGTGACATCATCAGACCACATTTAGAGAGATGATTTTGAATAGAGTGGGGGAGTGGACTAGAGGGAAGAGCAACTAGACACAGAAGAACAGGACAATATTGCATCATTATATACAAAATAGCATGGAATATGGGCTAGAGTTTTGTGATCATAAAATGCTTTACCTAGCTAGGCTGGTTGGTCTAGGGGTATATGATTCCCTCTTAGGGTGAGAATGGTCCCCGGTTCAAAACTCTATACCCATAATTTCTCACAAATTTTGTTCAATTTCATGACGACCAACAGTAATCAGACAAGGTATTTATTTTGTAATGCCAAAATGTCTGAACTAAATAGACACAGGTATACATATGTATGTAGCTACCCATATGGATATCCAAATAGATAAAAATAATTTTTTTCGGTAATTTGTTTATATAATGTAATGCCTTGTTCTAGTAAGGATTTAAGGAAGTCTATTTCTCAAAATATTCTTTCTAAATTTGAACGAAACCTACTTATTAATACACAAATGGGAAGTTCTTCATGTTTATAGCATCTTCTTGGATATCTCCTAAGGGACTTTTCTAATCCCTGGAGTTAGATCAATAAGAATACCTGACTAAAATTATTTAGCAATGCAATCTAATTCCACTCCATACATTGTCTATTTAATGCTTCATATATGCCAGGTGCTGTGTTTGATGCTGGGGAAATGAACACAACTGGGACATGATTCCTGCTTCCAAGCAACTCCCATTATGGTAGAGAAGACAGATACATGGACAACCAGTTAACACCATGTGATGAGTATAGTATTAGCAGCATAAACAGGGTAATATAGAATTATAGAGTAGAAGGAAAGTTATCGGTAAAAATACTTTTAGAATTTAACCAAGTTGATTCAACCTCAATTGATCTATCATCAAGAGGAGAAATAAGATGTGTCATTTATGTTTTACTTCTCCAGAAATCCATATCTCCAAGAGATAAAAATTTTCAAGATTTCATACGTTAAAACAATTGCTACACAATTTTTTTTAATCTGAACTCCTTGCTTAGACAAGGCTCAAATGGAAAACACAAGGATACCTAGGATTACACACTTTACTTATTTTGCTCTTGTTTTTTGTGACTTATTCAAATCATCATAAAATTTAAATCAGAGGAATATAATTAAGCATTCCAACAAGAAAATAAAATGTATTGGAGGAAACATTCATCTGATTTCATTCATGGTTTCCAGTGATATATTATCTGTAAATTTGTAATTACTGTCTTTTATAAATACAAAATACAACACCACATTTGAGTAAGAAACTAACCAGACTCTTAAGTTTTCTATTACACCAAATAAGGAACTTTATTCTGAAACTTTATATTGTCACCCTAATTTTCATAAAGTTCTAAAATGTCTAAAAGTATTTAAAACTCTACTCAGTTGAAAGTTACTTGATTTACTAGGGAAATATGATATCATCATTTAACTGACTAAAATTTTACAGATAGCTAAAACCTATGGATAGATGAAATAAAACTAAAGAGCTAGTAAAAATGTGTTGCTACCACATAGCCACGTACTTTAAAAATTAACATTTCAGAAGCTAAAACACAAATTCCCAAGATATACTCACTTTTATGTATAGCTAGTTCATTATAGCAATCCATTACATTAAAGTCAAACTTATATAAACTTGTGTGCATTATATAAACATTGAATAATAATTTAAAAAATAATAACCATTAACACCTATAATGAACCAAGCATTACACTGAAACTTTACCTCCATATTTATTTACAGAACACATCACAGAAAATGGTGCTTGATCAGAAGACTCCAGGAAGATCTCTATTGATATAACAGTATTCTCTGATCCCACATAAGCTTTATAGTAAGTAACTGGAATAACATGCTCTATAAAATCGGATTTCTTTTAAATATCAATCCCATTAGATCCACTGCCAAGCCACAAATACTCTAATAAGACTCTTTAATTAATGCAAAACTAAACAAGCAAGGATATTTCTATAAGAATATTTTGGATGATCTTATAAGCTTCTCATAACCCCAAATATTTCTTTGCACACCTTTTTATGAGCTGCTATATTCTTAAACATGACTAACACAGAGAAACTGTGTTAAATTGTGAGTATGACTACATACTTCAGCTGCCTTATGTTTGGTTTGTAACATCCAAGCAGAATGTGTCACATTTCATATTATCCAAGATGTGATGCAGCTAAGGGAAAATGCAAAGATGGACTATAAAACGCACTGCATTATATACAAGCAAATTCTGAACCTTCTGCAGACGTACTTAAGAATCTTAAAGATATAGTAATATTGATTTGGTAGACGTTATCATCAATCAGTCACTCAAGTTTCCATTAATTATGATAATCCTGGGTCTTAGAGAGCAATACTGAATGTGCTTAAATAATGTCAGTCACAGTAATAATTATGAACAGGTTGTCTAATTAAATAGCTCATTCTGATTCTAGCAGCCCAAAAAAATCACTGTGAATAATTACCATATGCCATGTGCTTTCATATAACCCTCTTACACGCGTCATTTGACTTCCCTTTAATTTTGAGGATTTCTTGACATCTTTCCTTCAGCTTTCCTGTAAACATTTAGACAATGTAGTTTTATATATTTTAATTTCAGTATCCTATACTAGCTTAATGAATTAGATCCTAATATAGATATGGGAATTGTGATAATCTTTCATATATTATCTTTTGAACTTCATCTCATGATATTTTCAGTCAGACTTCTATTATGGAGCATATCATATGTGCTACATTTTGGATTAAACCCTGAGAAATGATTGTAAGACAATCTCTGACCTAGCAAAGAATATTGTCTAGTGGGGGAAGCTTAAGTCCTTTGCCAGTTACCACAGATTCATTCCTGTTCTCCTAGAGTGTCATCTCAGAATCTTGTCCAACATTTTTAAGTTTCTGAAAGATGATACTTACTACAAGACTTTTATCTTTTCAATAATCCCATTTCTACTTAGGCACAAAAAACATTTTCCTCTAATGTTCCAAAGCTTTATTCCATGGAATGGGCAAAAAAGAGGAAATGAACTTTACTCTAGGCAAAGACCAGGTAATCACTCTGACAAAAATAATTAAATTGGTAAAACAGATCTGTGAGATTTTGAGGGCCAAAATATTTCATACTCATCTCAGAGTTTCCCAACCCTAACAGAAAGGCTACCAAAGAATGGACATCCAATAAATGTTTGTTAAGTAATGAAAAATGAATGAGACTAATCCATGGAAATATTTGGTAAATTACAAGCCAAAAAGTACTAGCAAAATGCTTAGAAATAAATAGAAAAATTTATCTTGTGAAAGCCCATGTATTTTCAGATCTTATAAGTGATATGTCCCGTCAGTTTTCAAAGGGAGCCAAAAATTCCAAGAAAAGTTCTCTGTGGTCATAGTGGGCAAAACACTGTTGAGAGAGGAGAGTTATGTTTTAAAAATTACTCATCACCAATAGTGGATCATGGGAGGCGGACTTGGCCCAATGGATAGGGCGTCCACCTGCCACATGGGAGGTCCGTGGTTCAGGCCCTGGGCCCCCTTGACCCGTGTGGGACTGGCCCATGCGCAGTGCTGATGTGAGCAGGGAGTGCTGTGCCATGCGGGGGTGTCCCCTGCATAGGGGAGCCCCATGTGCAGGGTGCACCCTGTGGAGAGAGCTGTCCAGCGTGAAGGAAGGTGCAGCCTGCTCAGGAATCGTGTGGCACATGTGGAGAACAGACACAGCAAGATGACGCAACAAAAAAGAAACACAGATTCCCGGTGCTGCTGATAAGAATAGAAGCAGGTACAGAAGAACACACAGTGAATGGTCACAGAGAGCAGACAACTGGGGGGAGAGGGAAAAGAGGAGAGAAATAAATAAAAATAAATCTTTAAAAAAAAGTGTATCATATTGCAAAAACCTTTAAGTTGGACCAATTATAAGGATAGTTAGTCTGGGAAAATACTTAATGTGGAGATTTGCTCTTATCTTTAACCAGACAACTTGGGAAATAATATTTAGATGAAAATAACTCCCACTTTTACTCAAAACCAAAAGAAGGCAAATCTAATTTTCCAAGCACTTATCTTCCAGGCAAAGCTGTAAAGCTTAGAAAAGGGGGGCCTAAAAGTAGAACTGACCTACTGATCTTAGCCAAAAGATACTTAAAACCAGACTGAAGCAAATCTAGGTAAATCTGAGTTTATATTAGAAAACTTGTTTAAGCTATATAATATAAAAATAATAATAGGAAGCTAAATGTCTTCATTATTTCATGACTGGATTAATCTTCTAAGACCTGCCTCATGTGCCAAATTTTACTTTGTATTCTATACAAAGCGACTTCTGCCAAGGACAAGGTTCATCAGCCAGAGCCACCCCTCTACTGCCCAACACACACACACACAAAGAATAAAGTCTCAAGTGTCTTCCACATCTACTAGTGGAACCACCACACTAAAGGTAAAATTACACTGTGCATAAGAAGTTGATATATAGCATCTCCATGCTAATAACACCATGAGGTTTACTCTGTAGAACTTAGCACAATGAATGACTCAGTTTAGGTGCCTGATAATTTTTTTAATCAATAAATAGAATGAATGAATGGAATGGCAAAAAGTAGCAGCAAGCCATCAAATTAACTCATACAAAATCTGTGAGCTAATATACTGTTAAGAGTACCTTAAGAAAGGCATCACTGAACTATAAATAAAATCTGGAAGGCAGAAAAGAAACTGATTAAAGGAATTATTCAGACACTGGTGTATTTGAAATAGGTTCTTAGAAAAAAGCATTTTCATGTACCTTAAGTTTAAAGACAAATATGACACATATGACAAAGACAAGATTCTGATCATTAGAAAGAATTTCATCAATTCCAGGGACAACTAAACAGCTAAAAATATAAATAGTTTCAAAACGGGTTACTTAAATTTGTGAATGGTAAATCCACAGAGGTTTGCTCAGCTCAGTGTCAAAACATGTTCTAGCAGAAATCATCTTTTTTGGCTCATGGCTGAGGAGAGCTGCCTGAACGGTGGATGGAATGGAGGTCTGAGCCAGTATAGGCCTCTTCAAAACAAATGACAAGAGAAACCATGTGTGTTTGCAAGATACTCAAC
Organism: Dasypus novemcinctus; assembly: GCF_030445035.2. Classification (NCBI taxonomy): domain Eukaryota; kingdom Metazoa; phylum Chordata; class Mammalia; order Cingulata; family Dasypodidae; genus Dasypus; species Dasypus novemcinctus. The sequence goes on along the minus strand of NC_080684.1, from coordinate 54,617,269 downwards.
AGGGTATCCTACTCTATTTGACAGTGAATTTATAGACATTTTTATATATAATGTCTAGTGGTACACAGCAAATGCTACAAAAGTCTGTTTTCAGAAGCAATTGAAAAGCAACTGTTTCAGAAGCAATTGAGGCATAATCTTCATTAACCTCAAATTATCTTATTTTTATTTTTATTTTTTGCTTCCTCTTCACAAGTAGATCTTTTTACATTTTTGAATTTCTATCACTTGACACCATTACTTTCATTTCTGACATCCTTGTCCAGTAACATCTGAAGAGTGTCAAGTAACACTGATGGGGAAAAAAAAAAAGTTTCATAAACTGTTATGGACTTAGTCACTCCTTGCTTGGAAATGGAGTTGTATTCTAATATGTTATACTTTCTGATTAGAGATGATTGTAATTGGAAAATTAATGAATTTTATTTTCGTTGCCCACTTATTCCCCAACTTTCATCTGCGGTTGTGTTCTCCATAGACATTTTACAAAGCAAATTTTTAAACATTCCTGGGAAAATACTGAGTAATGTCAAGGTTGACAATTCACATATTATAGGAAGATAAACCCTTTAACAAGGGGTAGTTATAGGGACAGATAGATTAGTAGTACAATATACTAACAATGGTACCTAAGAGAACATGTCCAGATTTTGGCATTAATTTTTGGCATTTACATTTCTTGGTTTATCAAGTTATGCTTGGCATTTTCTATATCAAATTGGAGTATTTTCCTTACAAACTACTCATATTTGAAAAGGGAATGAAAAGGCTAATTTTCCCAGAAATATTTCTAAATATGAGAAATGATGACTTTGCATTGTTGTTAAGCTCCAAGTTCAGTAAGCATTTTCTTCTTAGAAAATGTCTGATCTTGTCAATTCATTGGTTGGTTTTGAAATTCCTAAATGAATGTAGAAAGACCTTGACACAATGCAAACTTGAACACCATCCCCTAAAGAAGTACTTTATTCTAAAGGGAATGCCCATTTCTTTTTTATCTCTAGGTTTAAAGTATACAAAACCTCAAACACTTAGTATCTTTCAGAACAGAGTGACTTTGCTTTTTTTAAAAAAAGCATCAATTAAGAACATGCATGAAATTTTCAATTTCCAACTGTGTTTCAAATTAAGAAAATTCACAAAGAAAAAAAATTGAGGTGATTTGACTAACAAATTTTCATACATAACTGAACATAAAGAAATACAGGAGACTATAAATGAAATGAATACAAATGGATCATGTTTGTTTCCCCTTCCCTTTCAAAAAATCTTAGTAAAAGCTGATCTTCCATCTGAAGCAGTAAATGAAGCAAGTTTACATTTCCTTAGACTCAGATAACACACTGATAATATTCAAGCTCTTCAAAAGCTTCCATTTCACAAAGAACTGTGAAGCCAAAAGTTTGATTTATATAAAAGAACTATTTGTATAAACAAAACCAAAAGTATGAAAACATTATTTATTCTTCATTGCTGTAGTTTTATACTCACAAATGTATTTGTCCCATAAAATGTCTAAATCAGTTAATATACCACAATAACTAACAAATGAATGACTGGCATCCATTCTGACTGATGCCCTTAACAGGGTGACTAGTGCATCAATAGTATATTTTGTAAAAAGCATAGAATGAATCTTAAAATGAGAGAAAATATAAATACAATAGTTAATATTAGCCTCAGTGAAACCTAATTGACTAGGCTAGTGTAACAAGCACAGTTCCTGTTTTAACTGATACTCCTTGCTAGAAAGTGTAATACCTCTTCAGGAACTACTGGTTAGTAGTACTTAAGTGGTTAGTTAGTTACCGGTTAGAATCTAAGTCTAGAGCCTCCTTCTTAGCAGTGACATCCTTTCTGGATGATCCTAATTGTGTTTTAGCCTAATCCTTGACGCACTGGGCATAAGCACATTAGGATTCCTCCTGCATTTACTCAGAGTTCAGAAATAGTGTGTGAGACACTTTTCTTCAACAGCATTAGCTGCTATTCTTACAGCCCATCTTTTGACTTTCTTCTTCTTTGTTACCGGCCCATTAGTCACCAAACTGCTCTGACCACTAATGGCAAAGGAAAAGCAATCCTTTCTCCAAAACAGGGAGTTACAGTTTCCCAATTCCTCTCAAAGGGGAGAATGTTTTCCTATTTTTTCAAATCTATGCTTAGGGCAGAAAAACAAATTGCTTCCAGGGGAGCAAGGAAGAAAGGATGAGGGAAAACACATTCAAAGAAGTCCGTCTTGAAGACTGTGATCCCAAGAGACCCAAGCAGGCACTCCTTCTACTTTCCCTCCTAGTCTTTCAATATAAAGGTCATTGTCAAGGCTACCAAACAGATTGAAAAAGACCACAGACTCTTGGGACTAGCCCAAAGAAGACTTTAAATTGTTCACATTCACTATGTGTTGGCAATTAGAAAATAAAAACATCAGCAACTGGTTGAAAGCATTTGGATTACTTTCTGATTTGTGGATTGCTAAGGTATAGAATAAAACATGTGAACTTCGATTATAACAGACAAATACAACTATATGAAAAACCAGGAGTATAAATTCATACATTTATTTGATATTCAATATTTATAAGTTAAGATTCACTAATGAATATTTAACTTCCAAATGGCCTATTTCTAATTCCATAGCTCTAGTGGGCAAATATAGTTTAATATTGGTGAATTATACACAATCATTGCCAATATAACAACTATTGCCAGAAAACACATTAAATATCTTTGAAAAGTAAGTGAATTACTTTTTCTATAGACACATTAATTCAAGAATGAATTTAGGAAATGAACAGCTGAACAAGTAAAATGTTAACCAAAACCAAAAATTTTCCCTGCTGCTTTTCTATTTCCCCCTCTCTGAATAGTCAAAAGTATGTATTTTTGTTGAGAATGATTAAGCACTATATCTTCAGGTATAAGCTTGCAAAGACATTGAACTCTATAAACTTTCTATTTGTTTTACCAATAATTTTCTTAACTTCTCTTTGAATCAAAATAAAATAGTTTAAAAACTTTCTTTGTGCCACTTTGAAGAAAAAACAAGAAGATTTAATATGACTGCCCATCAATAGCACATCATAACTTGAGCCATCCAATAAAGTTGTCACCAACAGTCAACTTTGATAAAATAACATCAAGTAAAAAGAGACTAGTCACCCCATGAAATATATCCTTAGCCCTGAGCTGAAGAAGTTGCTTCTAATGATCTTGACACTTCTGTTTGATGAATGGAACATTATCTAAGGCTTATGTTCTTACAGAATAGTCCACATTGCCCATATAGATAAAAATTGATTTGGTGAGACAGAGTCTAGATACAAAGTTTATAGAAATTATTTTACAATCTATACATAATGAATATAAATCTAGGGTGTCAATATGGATTGCTGGCATTGGAAATGTTAGTGCATTCTATACATAAAATCAATACACCTTTCTAATGGAGCATTTATTTTCCAGATCCTTGATGCCTATTCACATTTGTATAGTGGTTCATACATTTACAAAACCCTGCAAGTTATAGAGCTTGGTAAGTCAGTAAGATTGCCCAGTTTTTCAAATGACAAGGCTGAGTCAGGTAACTGAAATACCTTTCTTGGGATCTGAATTTCTTCCTACTTATCCATTGCCCCCACCTCCTCACCTTACATCATACTCTCTGTAAATGATAAACTTGATTAGTTTGTTGGGGAACCGAATTATCACAATATTTCATGTTGTGTTCAGAATGTAAAAACTGATTACTTAAGTATCAGGGACTGGTTCTGTAAACACACATACACTCACACATACATATACCCTGAGCTTTTACTAACAGTTAAGCAGACAAAGCAAGTGTACTGGCTTAGATCAGAACAAGAGCTTTATTAAGAGTGCTATGTAATTCTGTGCTTCTTTATTATTATTACGCTGAAATTAGAGTGTCACAGGTAATCTCCCTAGCAAATTGGTATCATATTTCAATGCTTGAAACTTGGTGTCTAAAAACAATAAAAGCACTGTTTTGAGATTAGAGGTAAAAGAGGTCAGCTTCCTGAATTTCTTTACTCCTGACATGAGCCTTGCTTCTGGTTTTCTATTTTAGACTCAGCTCTCACAAAGCCCAGGCCATGAATTCCTACGTAAGCTTTTGTGCATATCACAACAGTATGAGTTACTGCTGACACAGCTATCACTCTTGTTCTTTCCAGGATTTCTTTCATTCTTTTGCTGATGGCATTATTAAAATAGTGCTGGTACAGTCTAAAAGCTACTTAATATCCTCTCTTTTTTATGTGGTTAATTTACATGTAAAACTTTTTTTGAAAATAAGATGTCAATGGAATATAGAGGGAAAATCTGTTTAGGATTTCTTCTTACACGTTTTATGAATTTAGTATATTGGACTCTCTGCAAACTATATAAAGAGCACTGCTAAAAAGCAAACACAATCAAAGATCAGTAAAGTATTTTTAATCTTTACAATCTGAACATAAAGAGACATCATAATAAGGCTTGTTCCTCTTCATTACTAATGTCTAATTAATGACGATGGAGCTTATTATTTTATTTCTTAATCTGATATAGGGTGAGCCTTCTGTGTCACTATAATTGTATCATCATTAATTCTAATTTCTTCATTGTAAAATATGGGTTTATAAGCAACAATATCTTAAATCCTGATGACCCCAACAGCTCAAATTTTAGCACTGAATGTGAATGCCCTGTATTTTATTAAGAACCGAGTCTCAGTTTTTTATACTGTATGTTCATTTTAAGTGCCCCTTACAAAAATATTCTGCAGAAGGCCTATGTTTATTACTTAACTGATAAAAAATGATGAAGGAATACCAAAAAGTAGTAGACAAAATCCAGTATAAGGACACTGAAAATTAGGATATATTGCTGTGCTAAAACCATCAAAAAGCTGTCAGTTTTCACCCCATCTATAATTCTATTGATTACTTTTTAATAATTTTTCATGATGAATGGAAAGAACTTTGTCATAAGTAACTGAATAAACTTTAAAAAAAGCTTACCTATATGAGTAATGTGTAATTTGTAATAAGGACATCTTTTAATATTGAAACATAATGAAATTATAAATCAGTAATAATCTACAGCATAATGAAAATTAATTTAAAATTGTAAGCCATCTTAAAACCAAAAGATACTTTTGGAAATGTTTCAATATCTTTAAACATTTACATTTTAAAATTTCATGTATGTTAAAGAATACTTCAAATAATACGGTGTGATATTTGTTATTTTTTTTTCAAAATTTTTAAAGCCATTTTTAATTTATTTCAATGATGTAATAAACAGTACAAGTAACAATTTTAAAGGCATCATACATACATATCTAGATATGTAAATCTAATTAAATTCATCTCATAAATTTATACAAATAAGCCACATAAAATACGGGCAAAACTGCATAAAAGGGGCGGATGTGGCTCAAGTGCTTGAGCGCCTGCTTTCCACATGGGAAGGCCAGGGTTTGGTCTCCAGTGCCTCCTACAAACAAAAAACAAACAACAAGCAAACAAACGAGAGAACCAACTCAGGGAAGCTGATGTGACTCAGTGGATGAGTGGTTGAGTGCCAGCTTCCCACACATGAGGTCTGAGGTTCAATGCCTGCCCTCGTATCTCACACACACACACACAAAATGAAAACATGGAAATGGTGATAGTGTTGTAATATTTCCTCTACATGTTATGTAAGTTCACATTTTTTACTCAGCAGGTATTGGCAGGATTTATGGTAGAGAAGTTGCATCGTGACTTACAGATACATTCATATTTCACCTTGGTTTGCATGCTCTTAAATCATTCTGGGAATAATGCAATTAGATAATCACTTATATTAATAATTTAGAACATCAGGAAGTATTCAAAATTATATCTTCTGTGCTATATCACAAGAAAGGTGAAATGTGAGCTTTTGAAAATTGATAAAATGTTAGGACTTTGCAATTTTTACATAGGACCACTTAAACAAAATTTGAGTTTTGAAAACATATTTACCCAGGATTCTGTTTAATTATAACATCATCACTTATTTATTAATGGAATCTTATACCAAATTTAAAACATACAAAAATACATATAACATCAATACCCTCCCTCCATTTTTCTTCTGGAATGTTCTAGCACACCACTGCTTAAGGGAAAACAAGCCCTACTTCAGGCTCAAATGTGCAAGTATGTTCCTAAGGTATGGGCTTAATGCCATCAGATCTTCACAAATTTTTAATGAACTTTTATTAAGTCATTTAATCCTAAATTACATATGTCTACAATATGCATCAAATAATTTTGCTAATTTTTATGTTTCATCACATATAAAAAATGTTATTCTCATTTTTCTGCTATTGAAATATCTTATGCATTTAAAATATTATTTGCTAATTACTGCTACCTTCTCTGTTTAAAGGATAATCTGTATTATCAAATACTACAATCTAAAATATTCCCATAAATTTCAACATTTTGAAATCAATGTATTATTTAGTTCCTAATATATAAGATAACTCTTTTAAAATACTATTGTTTAAGTTTTGGGTTAGTTTTTATTTATTGGACCTCTGATTTTTCACACATCAGTGGTATTTTCAGTCCTCTCTGATGATAACAGAAGACAACTGTAACGGCAGATCAACCTTTCACTAGGAGTTCCAAACAATTAAAGAAAAGTGCACTTACCATGTTCCAGCCTGGGTAGAGGTAGTCTGTACCAACAAATTCAAAATAGTGAGCAAAACCTTCCTTCAGCCACACGTCTTCCCACCACACAGGAGTCACAAGATCACCAAACCACTGCAGTGACAGAATGAATGAGCATTGGAAATAGTTAAATCTATAGTGGGATTATTTTATCTAAAATTAAATGTATTAAACTTAGATGATCATAACTGGAATCCATTTCCCACTTGGCTTCATGACCTTTTTAAGATGTGTTGTGGCAAGACTGTATTGATTCATTCTACTACTTTGGCTACACTAGTTTTTTATAAATGCATTCAGAGAAGAATAAGAGAAATGATCAAGGAACACAAAAAGAATATTTAGCCTGGAGAAGAAAGACTTGCAGAAATAAAAAATGGATCCATCTTCAAATATGCAAAGGCCTATTATGTGGATGAGGAAAAGGCTTGTTTCTTGTGGCCCTAGAAGGAACAAACTTGAACTAACAGATGAAAGTTAGAGTTGGTAGATGTCTGCTGCTAACAGACTGAGATGAGATGGCTGAAGGTGGAAATTACTCCCTCAGGAGACAGTGAACACATATAGTTCTATCACAGGAGGAACTGAAACATCACTTTCTACTGGCAGAGGAAATTTAGAGAAGACATCAGTTGATTGTTGGAACTAAGGACTTTTAAGGTTCTCCACACCTGACTCTCCATGACCCTATGATAATGAGGGATCAGGCCATTAAAAAATCTCTAAAATCTCTTCATGAAAAGTAATGATGATTTTAATTGGTGCTTTGATTAGATTATGATGGATTACTCTGAAACCCTAGTTCAGTTCAGCAAAAGGTTAAAGGAATTTTTTCTCATTTATTCAAAATATACATTACATGCCAGGACCTAACCTAAAGATGTAGGAATCAATGAGAAGTCAGATAATATCCCTTTGTGGTCAGCAGATATTTTATTGGGATGACAGGACACTGAAGTGAGATAGACAATAAAAAATTAATAAGTAAATGAACAATACAGTTTCAAATCATAATAAATTGTGATAGATTATGATTGGAAGAGTCACTTAAGATTTTAAGACAGAAAGTTCTCTCCAAGCAGGGGGACCTCTGAACTCAGACTTTAATGATAAGTATGAAGGAGCCATGAGAAAGCCTTGGTCAAGAGGATTCCAGACAAATGTAACCATTAGTGCACGGCACTAAGGTGGGAATGAGAAACTTAAGAAAAAGCAGGAAGACCTATGAGCCTGGAATGTAGTTGGTCAGGGGGAGAGTGGCAAGGAGCCCAGAGGGACAGACAAGTACCAAATCATGTGCAGCTTTAGGAGGACAGTAAAAAGTTTGTAACTGAGAGTTTCAGTATCACTTGCCCAAGAGAATTTCTAATTGAAATATAAACAAGCTAGCTCTGAATTTGTTGATGATCACAAAACATGAAATTTTTTTAAAAAAATTTTTTGTTCCTTATCAACATTGTATGTTTCACCTTTAAATTAAAAGTCTGCCTTCAGAATTATCACAGTAATTATGTGGAGAAGAGTAACATTGAAAGTAGTTTGGCAATGACAATGGAGATTATTATAGGCATTTCTCCTAGTTTCTAGTTCATCCTATTATAAGAAAAGCCTCTAGTGGTCACAAAGTAGCACCTCTAACCTATAGCAAAGAAGTAACAGAAACTGGAACAAATGAAATCCAATTCTATAAACAATTACAATATTATCAGTATGATTTTATTTCAACAGAACTATCCCTCTAACATGTCATTTATAGGAACATTTGAAAAAGAAACTGCTTTTGCCTAAAAGAATTGCAGGTTTACGTGAAAAACCGAACTCTTTAGCCCAGAAAGGGACCCTGGTGGATCCCTGCAATGGACAACTTTAAGTATCTGAGGTCAGGAACACATGCCCAACATGACACATGCAGACATGTCCCCACCACAGGCTCACTGTAAAAGGCTGACATTTAAGTAAATGGTCATGGTCTGTACCAATTTATCATTAAGTCAGTATTCATTGATTAGCATTTAGAAATTCACCTTCCCTCATCAACAGCATTTTCTACATCATTCTTCCTTAAGTTTTTCTAGCTTTTTTAAAAAGTTTTGGGTTTATAAAATATTCAAGTCATATTGTTTCACTACGATATTTCAGCTGTTTTAAGTTAAAAACTACACATAATAATTGGTAACCAGGAGAAATATTGCTTTCTACTAGCATGAACATTTATTTTCCCTTTTTTTCCCAATAAAAATCTAGATTCAAATAAGCATGTTAAAAAGTCTCTGTAATACTGTCCATTCATTGTAAGAAAGAGCAGAAAATTAAAATGAAATTAATTTTATCTTAGCTTCACTACAAGGTTAATTTACATATGAATTTTTTAAACATGCCAAGAAAAAAATATCAATCATTTGAGAACAAAGAGTCTATGGCTGAGTAAGTGAAAGACTTCCTAAGTGTCTATGTGATGGGAAAAGGGGAATAACAAATTGATTTCAGCAAAAGCAAATTTTGACACATACACAGAACTCAGCTTCATCTTGCAGCAATACAATAAATCTTTGCCCTCACTGCACTTACCATATATGCACGCCAATAATCAAAAGAAAATAAAGCAAGGATGACAAGGAATAGTGACTGGGTAGGATCTCCAAAGAGGCTACTGGGTAGCAGTGCCATCTCACTCCTCAACTAAACTGAATGACAGTTGTTTATTAAATATGATCAGTGTATTTATTTTTGTTTGTGCTGTCATCCCAGAACAAAATAACACATCTTCTAGAAAAAAATATTCAGTACTATATATAATTAAAATTTAACTGGGAGGATAATTGAGTCCCCTAATATAAGTATCTGAAATCATTCTATAGTCTCAATAGTTTGCACATTATACTTACACCTGATTCTTTTTCTCATACCTGGTGACATATTTCATGAACAATGACCATGGTGACATCCAGCAAATAAGAAATAGATGAAACACTGGGATCCAGTAGTATTCTTTGTTCCACAAAAATACTTAGTCCCCAATTCTCCATAGCAGCATACGGATGCTTAGGCACAGCTAAAAGATCTAGAAATAGAATAAAACAGTTCCAAAGACTTTAACAAAGATACCGGATTCTAAATCCATACCTGAAAAAAAAAAAATTCAGAAATCCTAATTAGAAGGAATGTTTACTCTTTCTTGGTATTTTTTTTTCTAAATTAAACTACCTGCCATTTCTACATGACGGCAGAAATATAGGCTGTCGCTATAAATGCTGGTCATATCCATCCATCACAGTGTATTTTCAGGCCCACTGCTATAGGTAGCTGAAAGTATTGGCACCAGTATTGATGGGCCCATCCTAATAAGATTCAGAAAGTCAAGGAAACTAAATGCAGCAGAGTCCACAGAGTGGAAGGCGTTGTGCCTTCTAATAAAAACACATTCAGCTCAATGCAGTAAAAATTATACTCTTACTTTTACCTCAATATTTTCTAAGAGGAAACATTTTAAATCAGTTTTAAAATGTGATATGCCATTTTCTAATTACTTAAATTCCAATTAAGTTTTGAGTTCTGTTTTTAAAAACATTATATGTAAATAAAACTTGTAGAGAAAAATATAGTAGTGTATATAGTAGCAAAAGGACTACTGAGGAAAACTACAGGCTTGGGTTTTGGCCCTGCCTCCACCATTAACTCAATATGTGATATTGGTAAATCACTTTGTTTCTTAAGACCACAATTCCCTCACCTACAATATAAGGTTATTGGCCTTAATTATCTTAAAAATCCCTTCCAGCTCCAAAAATCTATGATTCAATGATTCTAAGATTTATGCTTACTTTAAAGAGTCATGGAGGTCTTATCAACTTCTGGTTAAAGTAACACAATAAGTTCTTGCTTTGATGTATTCCCTCTGCTTTAAACATACAGCAATGATAAATAAAATATTAGAAAAGAAAACTTAAAAACACCTCCAGGCTCGAAAATCAACCTCTCCCTGGACAAGAAAGGGCACAGAAATGTGAAGTGGTGATTGCATGTAAAGTCAGAGGCCTGCTGGGTTCTGTCTCCCGAAACGAGCGGTGACAGCCAGGAATTGGCTCTGGCAGGATTCATGGAGCCAAGGGGACCTAAGCCAAGCTGACTGCTTAATGCCAGGGGTTGAGACAGGGCACTCACACTCATCAAAAGAGGCTGAAAATACCTGGTGCCCACCGCTTCCTGGGAAAGCAAGCAAGTGGCAGGTTAGGGATTTAAACCCAGGCGGCTTGGTTCCAGAGCCTTTGCTCTTAATCACAGCACAATATTGTTCATGGTCTCTGCCCCAGAAGTTCTACTTCTCAATATAAACCCTAGGGTAACTCCCATGGATGCCAAAGGATACTACACAAGGATGTTCACTGCAGCACCATTTGTAAGAGTGAAAAAAGAAAACAAAATGCCTTTCACCAGGATAATGGACTAAGTAACTGCGAAGTTGCCTGCCATATAAAGAAATACTATAGAGCAATTGAAATAAATGGTCTCACCACTAGGTTCTAGAGCTATCCATCAGCATGGATAATCTGAAAAGGAAAATGCTGAGGAAACAACTAAGGTGTGAACTGATCCATACCATAAACTATATAAAAACAAGCAGAATAATACTGTTAAGGATTGAATTGTTTCTCCCAAAAAGACATGTTCAAGCCCTAAGCCCTGATCCTGGAACGGTGAATTTATATGGAAATAGGATCTTTGAAGATGTCATTAGTCAAGATGAGGCCAAACCGGGTTGGGGTGGACCCTCATCCAACATGTCTGGTATCCTAATAAGGAGAGGAAATTTGGACACTGAAAGAGAGAGAGAATGAGAGAGAGAGAAAGAGAGCACCATGTGACAAAGGTAGAGACTGAGTTATGCTTCCACAACCCGAGGAACACCGTGGGTTGCAGGTCACCCACCACAATCCAAGAGGAAGGAAGCATGGCTTTAGGAGGAATTAGGGCCATATTGGCACCTTGATGTTGGTGTCCAGAACCATGAGATAATAGATTTCTGTTGTTTAAGCTAACTAGTCTGTAGTACTTTGTTATAGCAGCCCCAACAAACAAAGACAAATACCATAAGTTGTAAATGGATACTTACACATGCAAACAGTCTGATTAAAACACACACACAGACAAACACATATGGAAACAATAAACTCCAAATTCAGGATTATGATTGTTTCAGGGAAAACAATGAGGGGAAAGGGATAAAGGACAGTCACACAAGGGATTTCAAATGTATCCTTCAATGTTAACTTTTGTTAAATCTGGGTGATGGGCACATGAGTATTAGTTATGATTTTACTGATTCTTTTCTGTACTGTTTACATAATTAATATACTTATAAGAAAGAGACTAAAAGGTTGTAGTATATTACAACCAAGAGTCTTATGATATGGTTGATTTTTATTTGTTCATGACTTCAACAAATATCTTTTAAGCATTTGCTGTGTTCTTAAGTCAAAAATATATATTAAAATAAGTCAACTACGGTCCCTATCTTCCACTAGATTTTAGACTAAGAATGGGGACATGTCAGTTATAATGCAAGAAGGAAAATAAGGGCACATACGTAAAGATTAAAAAGCACTAAGAGAAAAAAGGAGAGAGAACAAAGCTGGTTGGGGAGGAACTTAAAAGAGTCAGGGTTTGAGTTTGACTTCAAAATATAAATAGGATCTTAACAGGCAGGTGGAGGTAATACATATACATTTTTTTATAAACGAGTATTCGTTGAGTACCATTTTTGCACGAGGCATTATTCTGCCCTTCAGGCGACCTACTGTCATGGTGCTTATATTCATACGTGGGTGTGTATAGGAGGAAGGTGAATTAACAAGTAGTGAGTGAATGAAACAAACTTAGCAAATGATAAGTGCTACAAAGAAAATATAATAGAGTAAGCTATTGCTTGACTGGTGAGTGAGTGTAGCATGGTCAAGGCCACCCCAATGAGACAATCACATTTCAGCTGACATTTGAATGATGGTAGAAGCTAGCTATTCAAACATCTGTGGAAGTGTGTTCTAGGACAAGAAAAGCAAGTTCAAAAGCCCTGAAATGGGAATGAGCCTCATATGTTGGACAAACAGAAAAAGGATCGGTGTGTCTGAAAGCATATAAAGGAGAGATACACAAATCAGACAATTGGCACAAACTGAAAGTGCATAACAAATAGACATTCTTCTACTTAAGGCTTTAAAATAAGAACTTGCCTAAATATGAAATAGGCAACATAACAACAATGCATCAACTCTGCCTGCCACCAACAGAGGGCAACAGTAGCCACATGGCTGATGTCATTCGCTTATAGGAACATGTGGATTTAGAACACTCTTTCGGAACTTAGCCTATTACAAGGCAGTGGCACTTCTGTATTAGTCAGTCCTCCAAGAACACAGAGTAGTCAGGTTCCCAAAACAAAGTGAGCACATCAGGCCTCATAACAGGATTTGGATTGGTTCAACGGTACAGAGAGAAGACTCCAGATACATGTGCCAAAAGCCAAGTCTAGCAGTTTGGGATAAAGAAGAAGGTACACTTAGGAGGCAGACACCAGACAGCAAAACCCTGGCAAGCAGCATAAGCAAGTACAGCTTGGTGGCAGAGATACCAGGCAATGATGACTAAAGCAAAATGCTGATAATACCCTGGTATCCAGACATGTGAGGACACAGGCAGACCTGAGTAACAAGGCCAAGCAACAACCCTGCCAGAGCCTTTAAAATGGAGTCAGGATTCAGGTAAAGTGATTGAGGGATGGAGAAGAACACAGAGGTACCTAGAGTAGAGGGAAGACTCCCAGACACAGATGGACTTTACTAGACACATGGGAGATCCATGTCTGCGGATGGCAGAGAAAAAAGGTGAGAGAGAGATTGAACCGTAAAGTGTAGGTGAAGCCACTACACATAATAACCTGCTAGCAAAGCACTGAAGAAACTTTTACTTTGTTCAAGCTATGACAAAGTATTAATAGTTTGTGCCTCTACTCTACTCATTCATGTCTTGAAGAATCTCCTATGAAAGTTTGACCATATAAGAACAACTCTACCAAGAATATACCCATACGATGATGCATACAAAATCTTCATAGCAGTTTTATTTGTAATAGCTCCCAAACTGGAAACAACTCAAATGTTCATCAACAGGGGAATAAGTAAAATGTGGTAGATCCCTACAGTGAAGTTCTACTCAACAATATAAAGAAATGAACTATTAATGCTTGCAACAATATGCATAACTGTCAAAATGATTACACTGAGAAAAAAAACAAAAAGAGTGTGTACTTTGGGAAGTTAATTCTTAATTGGTACAGAATTTGGAATGATGGAAAATTTTTGGTGAGGGATGGTGGTGATGGTAGTACAACATAGTGAATGTAATTAACACCACTGAATTATATATCTGAATGTGATTAAAAAGAGAAATTTTAGGTGATATAGATGCTACTAGAATATAATTTTTAGAAAAAACATAGGACTGTACAACACAAACTGTTAAATCCAATGTAAACTATAGACTATAGTTAATAGTACAATTATAATGATATTGTTTCCTCATTTTTAAAAATGCTACCTCACTAATGCAAAGTGTTAAAAGTGGGTGTGTATCTGGGGGTATATTTTTTGCATGATTTTTTGTAAACCTACAACTTTTCTAATAAAAAAAATTATAAACTAAAAATAGTATATACTCTGTGGTTACATTTATATGAAATTCTAGAAAATGCAAACTAATCCATAGTGACAGAAAGAAAATCAGTGGTTGCCTGAGGATGAGGATGGGTAGATATTACAAAAGATGGATATGTTCACTATCTTCATTATAATGATCATTTCACAGGTGTACACTTAGTTCAAAATCTACCAAACTGTACAATTTAAATATGGGTGGTTTATTATATGTCATTGTAATGCAATAAATCTGTTTAAAAAACACCTGAGTCAATAACTAAAACATCCTTTTGCTTCATTTTCAAGAAGATATTTATACCCAATGAATTAAATTTAAGTTTTGCAAAATCAATTTGTCAAGAAACTAGATTCATTAAAATGTGCAACCATAACTCTTTTAACATTAGTAATGAAAACATTAGTAAGAAAACACAAATATTTAGAATCTCATTTACTTGGAAATTCAAAGAAAATACTGGATAAAATTGTGCATAGTAATCTGCTTCCTAACCTTTAAATACTAGTCTGAAAAGCTATAAGCAGATAGGAAATGTTAACATAATACTAGCAAACGTGATAAATTACTACAAAAAATTGACTCCTTCTACTTGTTCCCTTTCCACTTGCCCTCAACCCGTTTCAATTTGCCTTCTACCCTTAACACTGCATTGAAAAGGCTCTGACTAATTAAGGACACCAAATCTCACAGATACTTCTCTGTTCTCAACTGTTTTGATAGCACTGAAAATTGTCATACTGTTGATTTATTGCCTGTGATAATGGGATATCCATGTATCCATGTTTTTTCCCACTTCTTAGATTAGTCCTTGTTGTTTTCTTTATTTTGTTTTTTACTTTCTTTTCATCTTCTGACTTTTGAAAATCAAAGTTTCCAGAATTTCTATCTGTGGCTTCCGTTTTTGGTTTGTTTGTTTGTTTTTATTTTTACTTACTCTATTACTTGTTTTATTTGAGTGTTCTCATCCAAAAGTCACCACTCACGTTCAGAAAGCTCTCTTTGACCTCTAGATGAAAGTATCTAAACACTTGGTGGTCAAGTGTTATTTCAAAGGCCTCCCAGATAACTGTCCCTCCGGGGTAGAGCCGTCCATTTAATCTAGCTTAAACCATAAGAAAGCCTTACAGTTTCTACTTTTGTACTCTGGGAAAGCCAGTCTCCATGAGAGAAATCCCACTATGCTGAGGAACACAGAAGCCATGTAGAAAGGTCCGAAGAATCACCAAACAGAATCTAATAGTATACACAAATCAAAATTCAGCCACCAGCACTAGTGGCAGTGTTAACATAACTATGCATGTGAGACACAACCTCTTAAACTAGAAATACAAACTAATATATTTGGCATTATTAAATAACCACCAGCAAACACCACGTGCAATATCAGACTTCCTCTGCCACAGTCAGATTCTGAACTCACAGATCACTATCATTTCTCAGTCCAGAATAAGATATATTTGCTCTGGTCTTGAGCTTAACCAAACCCTGGCTCCAGCATGAGATGATCAGGTATCTTCCAGCTGATACTTTCAGCTGCATGATCATGTTCCCACAACTATCTCAGATACTTCAGGTCATCTCAGATGACCTCAGATACTTGCCTTTTGTCCTGCTCTCCCCTGACACATTCTCTTTAGCCTAAGCCAGAATCCCTAGAGTCCTGACACCCCCTCAGCTTTGCCAGTCCAATTCTTCCTTCCAGGACCACATCAAACCTTATCAAACCATCGATTTATAAGTGCTATCTATTTATTTATCCAAATACTTTGACACTAGTAAGAAAGTCCCTGGTAAAATCAGAACCCCAATGCCCCAGACTTCATCCTTGATTCTGAAAACAGCAGGAAGGTCCTGGAAGACAGGAATTTAATGCCAAGGAAAGAATTATTACTCCCATCAACCCAATGCCTACAGCAGCCAACCGCTCTGCTTGCGCAGAAAACAGACCTGCTCCCAGGGCACTATTCTGATCAGACAATGTGGCACTTTCCTTATAAAGCATTACTGAGGGACCCAGTTTGGATATGGAGAGCTATTTCTCCCATCAGTTAATAACAGAAATTTTGGTCTCAGAACAAGAAAAATTCCATAGGGCTTTGTAATTGGGCCCCTCTGATTCTCTTGGAATACTTTAGAGCCATTCACTCATTCATTCATTCATTCAATCAATCATTCATTTGACCAAATTTGTTGAGTATTTACTCTTTCCAGGATCTACAAATACAGCAGAAAAGGAAATTAACAAGGACCCTGCTCTCATGGAACTCACACACCAGCTTATGGTGATGAGGAACCAAGTAATACACAAATAGATCAATAAATAGACAAGAAACTGTGAGGTTGTGATTGGGGCTAGCATGAAAATAACACAAGGATATGTTAATAGGTAACAGGGCTGAAGGGAAGATACTTTAGATTGAGTGACCAGGAAAAGTATTTCTGAGGAAATGACATTTCAGCTGAAACTTCAACCCTATTGAATTTTATGTTCCATGACTCTATGCCCAGTTCCCAGTATATCGTGCCAGGCACATGACTGATACTCAAAAAATAGTGTAAACTACTACATAAACTATAATCCATGCTGGGTAGCAGTGCTCCAAAATGTACTCATCACATGCAATGACTGCACCACACTCTGAAGGAAGTTGTCGATGTGGGAGGAGGCGGGGGTGTGGGGAGTGGGGTATACGGGAACCTCTTATATTTTTTAATGTAACATATTGTGTGATTTATGTATCTTTAAAAAAAGATAATAAAAAAATGAAAAAGAATAATTACTGAATCAATGATTAGTTTGCTTAGTAATGCCAAGTATTGCTGAATATATTTACAACTAGTTTTGCCTGCTATCGCAAGCCAACAGCTGCATAACCATTACCAATACCCATCCAGAAAGTTCATTTAATACAACCCAGAATACCAGTTCTGCCCATCAGTTCCATGGTTTCAATATGTCATGTGAAGTGCCTCAGTGCTCCCTGAATTCACCTCCCTACTCCTATGCTAAGTATCACATAGATTCACTCCCTCCAGCTTCACAGACAGCCTCTGAACTGTTTGCCTGGCCCTGCACCCTAATTCATGCTGCTCTCAAATCCCCAGCCTACTGACATAATTCTTACTTCTTCTGGTTTGTGTCTCATTTCACCCTTTAAATTTCAACCTTGATACTTCCATTCTATACCCTAGCATCATCTCAATCACAATCCAAGTTATCTTACCAGCTATGCAGAGGGAAATGGCCATAATGGTTAAAGGTACAAGTTTTGGAGTCTATGTGATCTGGGATGAAAATGCAGCTCTATCACTTATTAGCTGTCATATATTGAACAAATAGTTCAATCTCTCAGCTTCCATTTCCTCATTGATAAAATGAGGATAATAATGATACCTGCTCCACAGGTTATTGTGAAGATTAAATGAAATATTCCAAGTAAAGCTAAATGCCCTAGGCACAAACCATATATTTTAGATCTTTCCAATTAAAAACCACCTTGGAGAATAGAGTGAATCATAGCCCCTAGCTTGAGATAGGAGGAGGAATCTTGTCTTTGAACAAAAATCAAGCGTTGGTTAATATGTTGGGTTGGACAATTTGAATTCTGAATTGAAACTGTATTTTATAACTTAAAGCAACATACGACTTTCCTAAGAATGTGCCCAAAAACACATCATAGGGCATGCTCATATTATCATTTAGTGGCGCTAAATAAATGTTTAAGGTATATCAGGTGAAAAAACAAAAGGGGTTTTTGGTTGTGTCATGACTGGCACTTGTTCAAGATTATACTTCCATATGCATTTGCACATTTTTTATTAAAATATAAAACTTCTTGTTTTGAGGGTTACTATATGTGTCTGATAAAAACATAAATTGCATTTAAAATTGTAATATTAATCTGGTAAAAGTCAGAGAAGTCACCCTTACAGATATTTATAACATGAGAGCAATTATCCTAGTTTTTCCTTTTACATGCATATTTTGTATTGATTTTTTTTTAAACTCACAAATAGGTTAGGTTCTGAATTGTTGTTTTTAGGTAAATTTGACAAAGAGAAGTTCAAGCTTTGCTATACCTGGATACATTCCCCCCAAATTTAAGAGCGAATCAGTCCTTCAAAGTTTTAAATCCAAACACATTTTTCTTCCCATCGATTTTCTGTTTGGGCATCTTTCCTTGAAATAAAGCTAGTTTCATCTACACATTTTGGTCTATAGCAGAATTTTCATCAGTATCACCTGTTCACAAGCTTAGTTTTTAAGTTCTCAAACTTTTATCATTCTCCAGAATAATCATTAGGCCATAATATTCAGTAATGGTTTGCTGATCCTTCTGCCACACACTCAAAAGATTATTTTTTTAAGTTTCTGCAATCACTCTTCTTGACACTTACTGATTATTCTCAATTGCAAGAAGGGACACATTTCATATGTTGCCTGATTTCCTTTTTCTTGTAAAATAATTTCTATGCCAAAGGGAACATTTGTCATTTTCTTAACTCTTTAATTTTTAAAATTAGTTCTACTTTAATTTCCATCATCATAACGTGCCTCTTCTTTCTAACACTTTCAAAGCTTGCCTGTCTTTACTTTAATGGACTTGATTAGGCATAAACACAGCAAACACACTAAATGGCCCTATGTCCATTGGTTGGTGACAGGCAAAGTTGACTAATGCTTGGTAACAAACATTTGCTATTATCTAAGAGAATGAAGGCTGAAAGTCAAAGTGCCTCTCTATTAAGGTTCCATTTGCAGCATATTTTTGTTTACTCCAAAAATATTTATCAGTTACCTAATATAGGCCAAACTGATCTGGATACTGAATACAGAAACTTTGAACAATAAATGTAGAGTCTTTGTAAACCCTTAAAAAGCTTAAATTCTAAGTGGGGGTACATGCAAGTTAAAAAGCATTCACATCAGAGCTACACATGAAGATAATTACAGTGTAATGTATATGGTTCAGCATAATATATATGGTTCAGCGAGTACACAGTGTACTTAGTGGATGCAGGATACAGTAGAGGTTAAGAACATGGCCTTTGAAGCCAGGCAGCCTGGGTAATTGACTTCTACTGACCTGGGGCATGTTACTTATCCTCTCTGTCCCTCATTTCCATCACCTGAGAAACAGAAACGATTATCATAACAACTTCTTCAGAGAGTTACTGTGAAGGCTATTGTTGGAACCCAGTTCTCAAGGGTATCTCACATTCCTTTTTATCTGGCAAGCACAGACACTGACTGCTTTTTGTTCCAGACTATCTTTTTCAGAATGTTTGTATAGGGAAGATAGGGATAGTGCCTTCTCCAGAGCAAAGGAGATAAAAGAATACGATTCCCCGAGGCTCAGAGTGCCTCACCTATAATGTAATACATGCATGAGCAGGTACCACCTGGCCTTCCATATGTTGCCCTTGGGGCCTGCAGTTTAGGGAACTGGCACCAAAAACAAAAACAAAAAAACGCTGATACTCTGGCTATTGTTATTGCTGGTAAACAAAGTATTTTCTCTTTAATCTAGGAGTTTCATATCTCCTACCAGCATCCATGAAACTATGGCAGGCTTACTTGTTAAGCTTGTAAATAGGTTAAGATAAAATCTCAGACTCTTCACAGTAAGCATTACTCTTACTACTTATTAGAATAAGTAGTAAGAAGCCCGTTCTTAATAATGGCTAGCTATTGTGGTAAGTAGAATAATGCCTCCCCCTCCTCAACCTTTTCAAAATGTCCACATTCCAATTCCTAGAATCCGTGTAGATGTTATTTTACATGACAGAGGTTGAGATTATCCAAGATGGGTCAGTGTAATCTCAAGCACCCTTTACATAAAAGTTGGAAGCAGAAGAGGAGTCAGTATCAGAATGATGTGATATGAGAAACACCCGTCTTTGCTGACTTTGAAGCTGTAAGGGGTCCACGAGCCAAGGAATATAGGCAACCTCTAGCAGGAAAAAGCAAGAAAATGGATTCTCACCTAGAGCCTCTGAAAAAGAATGAAGGGATGCTGGCACCTTCATGTTAGGCCAGGGAGACCCATTTTAGGCTTCTGACATCTAGGACTATAAGTTTGTGGTAATTTGTTATAGTAGAAAAAGAAACTAAAACAGTTATCATTCTCATAACCATCCTCCATAGCTATCATCATCATCAACCTCATCATCATTATTTTCATCATTACCACTACTATAAAAAAAGATTTTCCTCACCTTGACCTAAGAATCAGGGAAGGCTTCTTGGAGAAAGTCAGTTCTGAAATTTGCTGAATGAATAGGATTTAGCTGGAGGAAGAGTGTATTTCAGGCCAAGAAAGTAGGATGTGCCAAGTAAGAGGAAACAGTACATACAGGAGAAAAAAGCTGGATCAATATGGCTGAAGAATAGACTAACAATCCCTGTTTTGGTCGTGCTGATTTTGTGTTACCTCTGAAACACCCAGAGATGCCTAGTAAGAAACTGAATATAGAAGTCTGATGCACTGGGGAGAGTTTTGATTTAAGAAGTCATCAAAACATAAGCGATGGAAGACAATGCTCAGTAGAGAAGAGAGCTAAAACAGATATCTGAAGAGCACTGAGATGTAAGAGCTAGGCAGAGGAAGGGAGCAAAAGGAGCAAGACCCAAAAAGGATACCAAGAATACGCAGTCATAAGAGGACAGAAGAAAACCAGGGCAGTGTAACACCCCATCAGTTGAGAATAGTGAGCTTTCCAAAAAGGAGGGAAGAGTCAACAGTTTCTGTGAATATTCTAGGTATTTATAAAATACAGAAAATATCCATTCAAGTAGTTAAATATGAACTAAAGCTTTCCAAGAATACTGGTGTATCTTTCCTTGCTGTTTCTAATAGATTTTCAAAATGAACTACAAAATTTTTTACACAGTCTAATCATATGTATTAGCACAACCATCTGAAGGAAAAGAAAAACAATACTCCCTTAGGGGCACTTATTTGTCAGATACTTAGTGAGGGACCTTTGCTAAAGTTGGCCGGTCCCATAGGAGGAACTCAGGAGTCTTTCTTGTTTTAAAAGTATTGAGTAGCTAGGAGTCATTTTAGAGGTTTGGGTGGCCCTTTGATACTCTTTAATTGACTAATATACATTTCCAGCAGAAAAGAGTATAAAAAATGGTGCTTTTTATAAATGAGCATTCTCAGTTCTTGAATTTTGGAGTTGTCAGTAAAAACTATTTCCAGATTCGCATACACTTCCAACAATCTGAGTACAAAGTGGTTACTTCTAAAATAAATTATTTATATATGTTTAGTAAAGTGGAAACAAAGATTCATTGTGCCTTAAGGTCAGTTCCTCTTAGCACCATCTGTACTTGTAGTATACACGATATTCAATAAAAAGATGGGAACATATAACTGAAGGGAACCAGTGGTGGGTTCTTAGCCTAAAACTGTCTAGTATTAATTTCAAACAAAATCAAATACTTGTTGAAGCCTGTGAGAAAAAAATTCACTGACACCAATAGTTACTTGTAGTTTTTTTAATCACCTTTTGTTCTAGTACAATGTATTACTTAATGTTAACTGATACCTAAACAGTGGATGGATTTGCAGAGAGTGAGTGGTATAAACAGGAAATACTGAAGTCCCTTCGAATTGTAAAGGTCTCTAGAGAAATTTCAGTTTTGGGGGTAATGAAAGGAGACAGAAAAAGGAAGAAAATAGAGTAAAAACATAGTGCAATTACAGAAAAAGAAAACATAGAGACACTATATTACATTAGTAAGTTTTGACACTAACATAAAGCTAATTTGCCTATAAGGGCATTAAAATAGAACCTTATCAATTTAGTCCTTGACATGCATGTTACAAAAGACTATCTTTTCATAACCCAAACCCATAAATTTACCATTTAAAATGCTTCAAGTCACCAAATGCAGTGAAGAAAAATGAATGTCGTGAACCATTCAGGTTGAATTATGTATCAGTTGAAAGGTATTGATCAAAGTAGGAACAATGTCTTTCATTATTGAAGGTACCTGATGCTTTGTTATAAATATCTTCTTACAAGTATAAAGAAACCGCCTTTTCCAGATTTTTCCACAAAAGAGTTTCTGAGAGCTTCTATTCAATGTTTTTTTCAAAACCCATTACTAGTGTTCCAAATATTCCCCAGTTCAATTTACATTATATCAAGAAATGAAATACAGAGAGAACTAATAATGAGCTAGAGATTGAACTGAAACCTTTACCTCTCCAAGCTCCAGTATCTAATGTGCATCACTAAGTTATTCTCCTAAGTGTATTTTATAGGAAGGAAAACATTTGTATGCCTAATGGGGAAATGCTGAGGAAAGGGAAATTTTTGTGTGTGTGTGTGCCCATCATAAAAATGTTGCTCCTAATGTAAATACTCAGGGAACAGGAAATGGCCCCTGGCAATTTTCCTAACACCACAGTTAATAGAGCATGAGAGTTCTATAGCTCAAAACAACCCATAACTGATCATGTACAGTTGCAGCACTGAGACTACCATGAAGAAAATGGTAACACCTTTCTTCTTATCATTTCTGTTTCTTTTTGTCCTTCTACTACACTATGCAAATCTCTTACTAGTGTATAGGCATACCTCAGAGATACTGCAGGTTAAATTCCAGACCATCAAAATAAAGCAAGTCACAAGATATTTCCAGTGTATATAAAAGTTATGTTTACATTACATTGTCACCTAAATATGCAATAACATTATACCTAAAAACCAGTGTGCACATCTTAATTAAAAATACTTTATTGCTAAAAAAAAAAAAAAATGCCAACCATCACCTTAGCCTTCAGCAAGTCAAAATCTTTTGGTGGTGGAGGTTCTTGCCTCGATGTTGATGGTTGTTGTCTGACCAAGGTAGAGTGGTGGTTGCTGAAGGTTGAGGTGACTGTGGCAATTTCTTAAAATAAGTCTGACACATCAATTGACACTTCCTTTAATGAAAGACTTCTCTGTAGCATGAGATGCTGCTTGATAGCATTTTACAGAACTTCTTTTGAAATTGGAGTTAATTTTCTTAAACCTAAATCAACTAAGTTTATATAATATTGTAAATCTGTTGTTGTCCTTTCAATAATGTTCACAGCATCTTTACCAGGAGTAGAGATTCCATCTCAAGAAACCACCTTCTTTGCTCATCCATAAGAAACCATTCCCCATCGATTAGAATTTTATCATGAGATTGCAGCAATTCAGCGACACCTTCAGGTTTCACTGCTAATTCTAATTCTCATGCTACTTCTACCACATCTGTAGTTACTTCCTCCACTGAAGTCTTGAACCCCTCAGCGTCATCCATGACACCTGGAATCAATGTCTTCCGAACTCTTGTTAATTTTGATATTTTGGCCTTCTCCCATGAATCACAAATATTCTTAAAGGCATCTAGAATTGTTAATTATTTCCAGAAAGTTTTCAATTTACTTTTCCCAGACACATGAGAGGAATCACCATCTATAGCAGCTATAGCCTTACAAAATGTGTTTCTTCAATAACAAGACTTGAAAGTCAAAATTACTTCTTCATCAATGAGATGTGGAATGAATGTTGTGTTAGCAGGTGTGAAAACAACATTAATCTCTTTGTACATGTCCATTATAGCTCTTGGGTGACCAAGTGCATTTTCAGTGACTGGTAATATTTTGAAAGGAATCTTTTTTCTGAGCAGTCTCAACGGTGGGCTTAAAATATTCAGTAAACCATGTTGTAAACAGATGTACTGTCATCCAGGCTTTGTTGTTCCATTTATAGAGCACAGGAGAGTAGATTTAGAGTTATTCTTAAGGGCCCTAGGATTTTCAGAATGGTAAATGAGCATTAGCTTCCACTTAAAGCCACCAGCCACATTAGCCCCTAACAAGTGAGTCAGCCTGTCTTTTTATGCTTTAAAGCCAGCTATTGACTTTTCTTCTCCAGCTATGAAAGTTCTAGATAGCATCTTCTTCCAATATAAGGTTGTTTCATCTACACTGAATATCTGTTGTTTAGTGTAGCCACCTACATCAATTATCTTAGCTAGATCTTCTGGATAACTTGCTATAGCTTCTACATCAGAACTTGCTGCTTCACCTTGTACTTTCAGGTTATGGAGATGACTTCCTTCCTTAAACCTTGTGAACCAACTTCTGCTAGCTTCAGACTTTTCTTCTGCAGCTTCCTTACCTCTTCAGCCTTACTCTGGATTAAGTTTTGGCTTAATGGGAATGTTGTGACTGGTTTGATCTTCTAGCCAGACTATTAAAACTTTCTCTATGTCAGCAATAAGGATGTTTTGATTTCTTATCATTGGTGTATTCTCGATGGAGTAGCACTTTCAATTTCCTTCAAGAACCTTTCCTTTCCATTCACAACTTGGCTACCTGTTTGGTCCAAGGGGCCTAGGTTTCAGTCTGTTTTGGCTTTCGACATGACTTCCTCACTAAGCTCAATCATTTCTAGCTTTTGGTTTAAAGTGAGAGATGTGTGACTCTGCCTTTCACTTGAACAATTAAGAAGCCATTCTAGGGGGTTATTTATGAACTGGCCTAATTTCAATATTGTTGAACGTCAGAGACTAAGGAGGCCCAAGGACAGGGAGAGACCTGGGGGGATGGCTGGTCAGTGAAGCAGTCAGAAAACATATACTATCTTGTAGCACCCCAAAACTTGCAAAGATCATTGATCACAGATACCATAACAGATAAAATAATGAAAAAGTGTGGAACATTACAAGAACTACTAAAAGATGACACAGAGACCCAAAGTGAGCATGTGCTTTGGAAAAATGGTGCCAATAGACTTGCTCAACACAGTGTTGCCACAAACCTTTAATTTGTAAAAAACACAATATCTGTGAAATTCAGCAATGTAAAGCATAATAAAACAAGGTATGCCTGTACTTGGAAACTTTTTGAATAGCCATTGAAGTGAAAGTCAGTATTCTAAAATAAACACAATGTGGAGTGCTATGCTATTAATAAAACGCTGAGGTCCAAGAGTACTAAAGCATCTGTTCATGTGTTACAGTAATATTTGGGATATTCAAGCCCTGGATGGAGGACAGTGCCTTTATGGCCTGGTGGCCAGTACAGTCTGGGCAGGTCAAAAGGACAGGCAGGGAATGTTTCAAGGTGTTTGGGATATTCTAAGAACTAACTACCTCAAGGAACTCGTGTCTACCTCTCCGGGTCTCAACATGATATATATTTTTTTCCAATATATGTATATGAGTGTGTGTGTGTGTATCATTTATACTGTGTGTACATATATGTGTATATATGTGTGTGTGCACATGTACGTGTGTGTGTATATTTATATATCCTTTATATATATAGGATTTAAATTAGTTAAACTTTTGCATCTAAAATTCTGAGTCTATAATTCTAAAATTATGCTTGGAATAGATTACTGTTTCTGGTCCTATGCAACTTTAGGTAAATGGATGACAAAGCCACATATGTGGGTTTTGGCCCAAAGAATTCAAATTGATATTAAAGGCAAGCAGCACTTTTCAAAGATCATATGTAAAACTCCAAGTTAGCTATAGAAATACAATACCTCTAAATTTTACTTTTGACAACTCTTCTAACATCTCAGCTTGTTTTATTACTGGCCTCCTGAGTTCCTAAAGTTTCATCAAGTTTTGACTACTAGGTATCTTCTCAGATTCGATATAATCTCTGGCCTCAACACTTCTGTTGCTACTGAAAACATAAATACATCTATTACAGTGATGTGGCACTCAATTCATAATATTGAAGAGTACAAAATGGTATTTTCATGCCTACATAAGATAATCTTATAAAATATATTATATATATTAAATAACCCAAATATATTAAATAACCCAATTCTCTATACTTGCCTAGACAAAAAAAAAAATTTTCAAATTGTTCAACTTTGATTTATGAAACTATTTTAAAGTTTACTACTATTAAATACTTGAAAACTGTACAGAGATTTTTTTAGTCAAAACACAGTTTTTTAATTATCATATTACACAGATATGTCAACTTTTTATAGTACATATGGTATTTTTTACAAAGGCAAATATATGCCCAAAGGAGTTTTTAAAAATTTTATACTGAAACTATTTTTAAAAATCTGGCATTTGACAACGTCACAAATGACATTAAACATGCAAACACCAAAGACATTGAGTTTTTAAGTTTGAGATCACCCTTGACATTGAGATACTGATTAAATAAATGGTCTTCTCTCCCTTTTCCCTTCCCACCTTCCTATCCTGTCTTATTGACTCTTTAAAGACAAGTGTGAAAGAACAACGTGTTCAGTGAATCAGGAAGAGTTCTCAGAATTCTGAAACAAGAAACGTGAAAGGAAAGGGCAGGAGGAAAGTTAGGAAGGAAGCAAATACATACTGAAGTATCTTGCATAGCTTTGTGTTTTCTTTAAGTAGTGGAGGACCATGAACAATTTGTGTTTAGGGAGACAACTCTTTCATACGTTAGTCTCGTTAGTCAGCAACATCAGCATCTCTTGGGAATTTGTTAGAAATACTAAATCTCAGACCCAGCTCCAGACCTACAGAATCAGAACCTTCATTTTTCACAAGCAATTCATATGTACCTTAAATTTTGAGAAGCACCGGCCAGACCAAATCTTCTATGGTGGGATGCGCTCCTCCAGGGTTGCTCATGGCCCTCCATTAAGGTAAGCAAGTAAATTAGAACGTTCATTTAGATTTAATTATATCTGATATATTAACAAAGAGATTAAGCTTTTCCAATATTCATCTAAGGGCTAATAATGACACCTCCTTTGGTGCATGTATCAAAGATTTGGGAGAGTGAGCAGGAATTCCAGAAACTTCTTGACAGCACTGCCTTGCTTATTTTTTTTTTTTTTTTAAAGATTTATTTATTTATTTATTTAATTTCCCCCCCTCTCCTGGTTGTCTGTTCTTGGTGTCTATTTTGCTGCGTCTTGTTTCTTTGTCAGCTTCTGTTGTCGTCAGGGGCATGGGAAGTGTGGGCGGCGCCATTCCTGGGCAGGCTGCTCTTTCTTTTCACGCTGGGCGGCTTTCCTCACGGGCGCACTCCTTGCGTGTGGGGCTCCCCCACGCGGGGGACACCCTTGCGTGGCACGGCACTCCTTGCGCGCATGACGCTGCGCATGGCCTTGCTTATTAGTTCACTTTCAAGGGATTACAATCCGTGCATTACGTAAGTGTCCAATAAAATGAATAACATGAATTATATTGTCTAGATTAATTACACCAACCCTCACAAAATAAATAGGTAGATCTGAAAGATCCCTGAAAAAAAGAATAGATTGAAGCTAATACAAATAATGCAAATTCACCAAAAATCAAAAAGAAAAAGGCAAAGCTGATTCTTAGTAAGAATAACTAAGGTTTGTGGAGCACATACTATGCCGACCAAGTACTTCTGAAGTACTTTATGTGTATTAACTCGGTTAATCCTAATAATTCTACAAGACAGGCATTATTAGCACTTCTGTTTCACAGATGAAGAAATTGAGGCATAGAGAAATTAAGTAAATTTCACAAGCCAGTTTAGTGTTGGCAGAGATGAGATCCAAATTTTGGTAGTCTGGCTTAGATCCCCAACCCCTAGACTATATTCATCTGTTGCATTACAAGGTGAAAACAAATACATAATTATATATTACAAAAAAATTAAGTAAAACTCAAAATTAGCAATAATAATATTTCCACTATGAACTTAACATATACTCTGATTAACAACAGTTCTTTTCTCTGAACTTATATTGTACCTTGAAATTTAGCTAATGAAAGTACTATATGTACTCTTTCAAAATTAAATAAGTGGAATTAATTTGCTAAAAAAAATTTACTACAGTCATGTACAATCAACAACAAAAAAAGGAGACTCCTGTTACAAAGCAGAGATTCTAGAATTTGAGCATACATCAGAATCACCCAAAGGGCTTGTTAAAACACAGATTTCTGGTCCCTATGCCCAGAGTTTCTGATTCAGGAGGATTAAGTGGGGACCTAAGAATTTTGCATTTCTAATTAGTTCCCAGGAAAAGTTGGCACTGCTGCTCTGGGGACCACAGCTTGAGAATGAGTTAGAATGGAGAGTTCCTCCAATATTGCTGCACATTTGAGTCACCTGGGAAGCGTTTTAAAAAATACTGATGCCTGCATTCCACTCCCAGAGAGTCTGAATTATTGTTCTAAGGCAGGCCAAGGCATACTTACTCTTGAAACCGCCCTAATGTCCATTAAGGGTTGAAGAATCACTGCTTTAAATGTGAAGAGAATAGAGGCAGAAAGACAGATTCAAAGACTATTGTAGTAGTCCAGGTAAGAGGTATAAATGGACAGGACTTGGAAATTAATTAAATAGTAAAGATAAGAAAGCCACCCATAGACGATGCTACTAAGTTGAATGAATTGTACTCCATTTACCAAGAGTATGAATCCAGGGAACCAGAAGGGAAAAGAGGAGGAAGGGTGGGAGAAGAAGAGGGAAAAGGGGAGAAGGGGGTAGAAGGAAAATAAGAGTAAAGGAGTAAGAGGGGACACTAGAACTATAAGCAGAATTGTAGTTGTTTACTTAAAAAATATAGGTGAAATAATATATTTTAGATAACATTTTTCTAGGACAAATTATTTTCATAATGGCAACCTCAAAAAGTCCATTTCTGCTAGTAGTGGAAAATTGATATACAAATCCCCTCCCAATAACCCCATATGTGTCTTTAAATCCTTTTGAATAATTAAAACCTTGGCAGCCTGGCTTCAGAGCCCATGTTCTTAATTTCCACCCTATGTTGCATCTGTTCTATTTTTATGTTGACATAAAAGGGATTCAATTAAAGGGCAAACAATAAGTCAAAAATAGTAGGGATTAGCACTCAGAGCTATGCGATAGTAAAAAGATCTTGACTACTTCAGTCTATCTTTTTATTTCCTATGATGTAGTCTAGGCTGAAATTTATTGTTTTAAAAAGCTTTTTGAAAAAATAATAGAAGCAGTGTGTCTGCAACACTGGAAAAAAATGCTGAAATTTCAGATCACATGGATTTCTTCTGTTAGCATATAGGAAGACATAAAATAAACATTTTCAGTTTTGTTATGGACCACCAGTGTTGATTTCCACAAACATCCAACCTCCTCTTAAAGAATTTTAATATAAAAGACAAGACTCTAAATTCCTTTGCTAATGAGTCAATGAGTTCATGCAAAAAAAAAATCAAATCTCTATTTTAAACATCATTTTGTTGACTATTAATGAAAGCCTGAATTCTTTAGTATGGCATATTATCTGGTATTAATGAAAAACATCAAAATTTGTTCCCTCCTCCCATGCATAAACTCTCTATAACAAGAGCTAATGAATTTCAAACCTTAAAGGAAAAGGGGAAATTTAGGATCAGATGCAAACCATGCTTTGTTGACATTCTCAAATTAAGAAAATATATATGGCACAGTACTAACTGCTACAATATAAAAATGTTTCATTTCCACTCTGCCTGAATATAACAGCAGGTGGTAAAATGGCATTACAAGACAGTCACTTACACTTTAAGCCCAAAGGCAAAGGATCCATTCTATCTGTAGCATAGCTTAAGTTATTCTGTTGCTTGTTCTATACACACGCAAAAAATGTAAAAATAAAAAACCCCCATTACCTCCAAGGGCAAACAAAAATGACTAATGATAATATGTCTTTTTTTTTTCTTTCTTATTTTTTATCTTTTTCTTTTTTTTTTTTCCTTTCCTAAATTGCTTTCTATAATACTGTGGTTTAAATCATTGCACTAACCTGTGATAGCACTTTGAAAAATCTAAATTGCTTTATCATAGGTGCTATTTCTCAATAATGTCATAATCCAGAGCACAGTTCATAATGGGTATGACTTTAACAAAAATGTTCCAAAGTAGTCAAATAAATTAAGTACTAATATTTGGTTATCGAATAATTTTCTTTGTTCACCAGTATATTAGCTAGATAAAACACATTAACTTGGGGAGCAGATGTAGCTCAGTGGTTGAGTGTCTGCTTTCCATGTATGAGGTCTTAGGTTCAATGCCTGGTACCACCTAAAAAACAACAACAGCAACAACAAACTGACCAAAATGATTACTTAGACTATTTTTCATTTAAAAGAAATTTGATCACAAATTTATGGTGTTCTTTCTTATTGGTAGATTAAATGCCGGCCTATATTAAATGCCGGGCCTATAGATTAAATGCGAGCCCAAATAACACCATTGCACAATTTGGGAAAAGACACCTCTCTCTCAAGGTACTGCACTGCCATTTGGCAGAAAATGGTCTTATAAATATACAAATCTATGATAGTTACAAACATGAACAAGGTCCTCCTGGAGTTGTGCAATGCACAACCTGATCTAGTAGGTTGTGTCAACAGAATTAACAAGAAAAGTTTCGTAACCCATAGAGTTCAGAAATCTAATACACTCTGCAGGAAGATAGTGAGACAGGTTTTCAGAATAACAAACACACTTGTGAAAACATTACTTATGAAACACCACATTTTGATCAAAGGATCCAGTGCTTAATAAGAACATGATGGGAAATGAGCTACTTTTTGCTTTCCAGAGGAAAGAGCAAAAAACAGACTTAGGTTGTAAGGGTGATAGTTTCAAGATTATTTCTGACAACATTCAGGTGATATGCAGAGAAAGTCTCTTTACTTCGCTGTGGTTCACAGCTCTGCTGTACAATAGAATCAATTAAGGAGCTTTAAATGATCCTGAAGCCTGGGCGCCACCACAGGTCAATGATGTCAGAATCTCTAGGGATGGGGCCCAAGCACCAGTCATTATTTACAATTCCCTAAATGATTTCTAATGTCCAGTCAGGGTTCAGAACTTCCAACTTAGGTAATTTTAGAAATAGTATTCCTACCTAAAAATAGTCTAGATCCAAGGTTCTCAAATTTTAATGTGCGTCAGGATCAACAGGAGGGTTTCATAAAACACGTTACTGAGTCCCATTGCCAGAATTTGTTATTCAGTAGATGCTGATGCTGCTTGTCTGGGAACCTCACTTGAGTACCACTAATCTAGAATCTTGCTCTCAAAATACTTCCTGTATTGACAATTTTAATATCACCATGAGCCTGTTAGAAATGCAAAATCTTAGATCCCACACCAAACTTACTGAATCAGAATCTCTATTTCAACAAGAGCCCTAGGTGACTCATATGGAAATTAAAATTTGAAGTCCCTGGTTTAGAGCACAAGCCAACTAAAAAGCCTCCTAGGGCAAAGAGGGGTGTAAATGGGGATGGTATATGGTGGGGACTTGAAAATAACTGGAGCACTTACATTCTAAATTCTTCACCTCTAACCAATTTGTGGCCCATGGGAATACAGGCCCAAAGTTGTTAGACATTGTAATTTTTTAAGAAAGCTAGTAATCTAGATTTTTATGTGAAATATCCCACTGTGAAAGACTGGCAATTAATTCAAAGGTTTCATAACACCTTCCAGACAAAATATGTCTGTGGATCATACTTGGCCTATAGACTGATTGTTTGTGTGCTCTTACCTAATGGTCAATCATGAATTGAGTTAGTTTGAAATAAATCTTTGGAAATCCCTTTAGAGTTCTTTCTTTAAAAGCTTAAGATAATTGACATACTTGGTAATTTGTTTTCCATGGGACATACTTCTGCCTGACATGAATTCAGCAAACAAGAGAAATAAATGTTGGACAGACAGTTCTCAAATCCAAGTTATGGAAGAAAAATACACAGCTATTAAGTTAGGAAGCAAGAGAGGATGCTGAAATACCTCAGGGGTGCCTCTGAAGAATATGAGATTCTCAAACCACCTCAAGTGAGAATGGCTGAGGCATTTGATTGTGTTAACTGTTAAATACACCTATGGACAATGAAAAAATTCTATTCATAAGCCTTTCGGGGAAGGGGGGAAGAGAAAACCAGTAATATTCTATAGGCAGAATTTATTTCACTTGTTAAGGAAGATATGGTAAAATAACTCCAGTTCCTTAATACCACTCCATCTTCAATAGTGTCTAAGCGAATCAGTTACTTTAACTAAAAAACAGTTTGGAAAAACTTTCAGTTGAGGCCCACAATATGTTTAAAGGACTGCATTTTAGTGATCTCTTGGTCACTGAGTGTTTTTACTCTACACCTTCATTTACTCACTTATTAAAGACAGCTTAGAACTACTGACAGATAAATATGAAGATATCCTTCAGAAAGAGCACATAGCACTAGAAAAACAAATAGGAAGGAGCTAAGGGGACTGAAGAGATTCATAACAGTCAAATTATATATCCAATTGGAAGAAAAGAGAATAAAAAAGTTATGAAAATGCTGCTAGAGCACCAGTAAACAGGAAAAGTTCCACAAAGAATGATACAGAAAAAGGCAAAGGAAAATACTCAAACTCTTCTAACCAGGCTATCATTTTTAATACACCACTTTCAGTAGGTCACATCTAATTCCATAAGCTCAAATGGCGGTCTTTTCATATCACTAACACATTTCTTAGCCTATAAAAAAAAAAGTGTCTGTAACACAGTTTAGCTTTAATCCTATTAAATATAAAACACTGTAGTTGCTTCTCTCCAGGTACCTTCAATTAGGCAAACAATCAGGATAAGAGATACTTTTTGTATTCTAAATACATACTTATAAGCTTTTCAAGTTTTTTCCATTAGAACAATAAAATAAAATTCATCAGGATGTCTTTCTTTATTGAATACATAAGAGAGCCACCATCACCTCTTACTTTACTTCATCAACCACTTCTTTAAAAATGTTGGGTATGGCAAAAGATACGTTAAGTAGCAAAAGATATGTTAGATAAAAACCTTTTTTTTTCCCTAAAAGTAGCACCTCAACAACATATGGCATGTTAAATGACATAAATTAGTAAATGACAGATTTTTGCATACCTATCAAAATAAGGGAATTTGTAGTTGAAGCTGTGAAATTAGGGGTTACAAATCTGAGTATTTCCCAGAATCTGTATTTATAAGATAACAATTCATCTTTGGGGTCTTTAACAAAAACGTTGAAATTAAAAAGATCAGTGCATTAAAAATCAGAAGCTCTTTGTTTCATACCTTTGCCTGTAAGAAACCATATGACCAGGACCAGGGTATTTCAGTTTCTTTATATGAAAGTGACCACACCATTTCAGTTTCTTTACAAGCAAAAGGAGGAAAGAAATAAATTAGGACTTATCAAGCCCTCATATCTGCTAGACTCTGTGCTGGACAAAATCATCAGTCAGATAGGATGCTGAACTGGGCAATCTTTAAGGTCCCTTTATTTAAAATCTCTCTCATTTCATGGAATATTTGAAAAGATAGGTAAATAATGTGTGAATCCTGATCACATTAGGTCACACTAGGACCACTGTTCTTTTGGAATCTATTTTCTTTCAGTCATAACCTCAACCAACAATAACTCCTTTGCCTACTCATTAGTGCTAAATCCAGAACTATAGAAAGGATCTATAGTTGGAATAAAACAAAATTCCTTCTTTTCCTGGCTGTGTTGCCATGGTGCATTGCTAACATTAGAGAGGGGATGGAGGGGTGTATTGTATGTGTGCACATGCAGGTATTTATATTAATGCGAAATATTCCAATCAACATATTCTCCATTTTCCTCAAGACACCCAAAAAAGGCTTTTCCTTATTTTTAATAGTTCACTTCATTAGACATTGTTATCATGCTGTATCATAGAAAAACAAAAATGAATAATGCCCAATCCAAGTCTTTGCTTCTTAGAACTGTGAAAGATCCTTATACAAATAGTTTAAGTACATAGTAGGAGCAACACACCTGGGATGCTAACAGAACCTAATCGGGGAGGCCAAAGAAGGCTTCTAAGAATAGATGATACTTGAGTAGATTTCCCTAAATATAAAGCAGAAGAGCAAAAATACAAAAAGGTCTTAGGGTATAGTTAGTTAAAAGCAGAGGGAATAGTTAAAAGCAAAGACACAATGAGTGGCATAGTATGGAAAATAAGCTGTAGAGTATCATTGTAGTATAAAGCTAAAAGCAAAGATTATGGGAAAATAAAGCTGAAGAGGTAGTCAGCAGCTAAATTATGGGGAACCGTATATGTCATATACTAAGAGTTTAGATTTTATTCTAGGATCAATGGGAAGCCAATGAAGAGTGCCTACCAACAAAACAGTCAAATTTGCCCTTTGCCCTTTATAAGTTTGAAAGATGACCAAGCTGGAAATGACAGAATGGAAGAAAATCAATGACAGTTGAGGTCTTTATACTGTGTGGTATTAATGGGACTATGGAAGAGTGAATAGATTTAAGAAACATTTAAAACATAAAGGTGTAAGCATAATTTGGAGACAGCAAGGGAGAGGAATCTAATAAGCCTCTTCTTACGTTTATGGCTTTAGGACAACCTATATAAGGGAGTACAAACAACTAAGATATAAAATGCATGAGCAGAGCTATACTGGTAAGGATGCAAAATGGGAAGAAGGATACTGAGTTCTGTTTGTATCTGTTGCAAAAATATGAGTCATAATCCAAGAAGGTAGATCCAGCAAGCATTAATCAGAGGTAGAAAGAGAAACAGAAGATAATGCTATCACAGGAAATAAAGTTCCAAGACTGAAAGGAGGATCAATAATGGCAAATGCAGCAAGGAGATGCAGTTAGAAGTACTGAAAAAGTGTTTATTGAATTTGGCCAGTTTGCCTTTGCCAGGCACTTTCAGTGGGCTGTTGAGGGTGAGTCAGACTGCAGCAGTCTAAGGGGTGAATAAGCGGTAAAGAAGTGGAGGCAGCCAGTCTCACAGTGATTGCACATCCTCATGGTTGGGAGAGGCTTGTCCAAGTGTCTCTGCCCTCTCTTTGCGGAGCAGAAATGTCCTTTACATTTCCTTACCCAGCACTCAGCTCTACCACGATGACTTGAAGATAGAGTAATTTTCCTCAGATTGAGTAAAAAACCTCAGTCACATTAAAAAGTCATTGTGAGGTGAAGAAGGACAACCACCACACCATGGAGCCTAGAGTGATTACAACTGAAAATGGGAGGATTGCATCCAGCATCCAGGTGGAATCTGAGCCTCCTCTTGACATAAAGGTGCAATGGACACAACCAATCCAGTGTCCACATAGAAGAGGTGGCATTGGATTGGGAAAAGTGGACATAATGGACAAAGGGTATGGGGAAAGGCAGGAAGAGATGAGAGGTGGAGGCGTCTTCGGGACATGGAGCTGCCCTGGATGGTGCTTCAGAGGTAATCACCGGACATTGTAAATCCTCACAGGGCCTACATGATGGAATAGAGGAGAGTATGGGCCATGATGTGAACCAATGTATATGAGGTGCAGAGGTGCCCAAAGATGTACTTACCAAATCCAATGGATGTGTCATGATGATGGGAACGAGTGTTGTTGGGGGGGGGGGGGAGAGGGGGGGTGGGGGGGTGGGGTTGAATGGGACCTCACATATATATTTTTAATGTAATATTATTACAAAGTCAATAAAAAATAAAAAAATTAATAAAAAAAAAAAAAAAAAAAAAAAAGTCATTGTGAATGACAGCTATCAAGCCCCATAGTAGTTCTCCCAAGCTAAGCACCTGAAGAGGAGCAGAATGAAGCAGGATACCAATCCATAAATCTGAAATAATTCTAGCATCTTTGAGAAAATATACTATCCTTGCAGAGTGAAATGTTATCCTAACAAAAATCTAACAGTATAAAGAATATAAGAGACTCTGCAACTTCAGTTTGGATACTCTTTTACTTCACATTTACAGAGAATGTTCTAGAGGATTCTGATACTGTCTATTGCTCCCAAGCTTACTCGATGAAAACAGGTAGCAGAAAAGGGGAGGATTCTCATCCAAATCAACTTATTTCATTTTTTAAAAATATTTCAAGCACTGCCTCTGAAATAATATTGTTCTTTTCTATTCATCACAAGCATTGGCTTTATTATGTTGTTTATCCCTGGATTTTAGTGATTAGATTCAACATGCACATGTTATATTTGGCCTAACAACATCAGCAGGAATTGAACAGCATCTGGCTCTCTGGAAATGAGAATGCACCTATAACAGTGCTTTTCATTAAACTTAAACCCAGTATTACTTATATTTTATGATTCTTCCTGTAACAGTAAACCCTTTAATGAGTTTTAAGAGATTCTCCTCCAAGAGATCTAACAGGAAGCTGTACTTCTCATGAGACTTTTCCACACCTCCTGTTGTTTCTCCTTTCCTGACTGTCCAATTCAGTGTCAACCACCTTGTGTATAACGATGAAGGACTGCCTAAGCCAGAGACACTCATCACTGGACGCTTCGGTGAAAAGAGCAAGTCATTCATTGTGGGAGCAGGGAGAGGGGGAGCAGAGGACGGAAAGGGAACACTGAAAAGTTATCAGGCAATTTTACTCTTGCTTCAGCCAAATGACAAATTAGCTGTTTTCTTGCAAATGAACACATAACATCCATAATAAAAAGGAAAAACTTTATCTAAGAGGAAAGTGTCGATTAAAAAGCAAGTCAAAGCAACAACAAAAAACACAACAGAAAGGAACCTGTCACACCATAGTTGCTCTGAACTGCAAGTAGTTAAAATTTGTCCATCAAGTTTTTTTCTTTAAGCCCTTATCAACTTACATGGTACTAAAATCTAAAGCAATAACATAGGACTGAATCAAACAGTATTATGATCCTCCCTAACACATCCTGAATTTTCCTCATTTCTGAAACGCAAGAGAGACATTAATACCCCTCACCCCAAAAATTCACCAGGTATGTATGCTTTATTAATTGGGTCGTTTGCTACTAGCTCCTTAATTAAAATCCATTTTGCATGTGCACAGCTCTCTTTATATTCAGAGTGAAGGAGTGATATCATCTGAGTCTCAATAACTGATGCCCTGGTTGCCGTGATTAACAAATACTTACCAAGGATCCTACCGTGCCAGATCATGGACAGGGTGAGATCTGCTCCTGATATTGTAAGCACACTGAAGCATCCACTATGGAAACAGTGGAGGGGTTTAAACCCTGAATGCTAGAGCCAGGCCACTTACAAATGAATCCTGAATCTGCCATTTACTGCCACTGCTAATCTCTCTGTGCCTCCATCCCTGTGTTTGTAAAAGTAGGATAATATGAATATACATGTCATAGGATTGTTAGGAATTACATGTGTTACCATGTCATATGTGCTGAATACATCTAAGCTAGCATTACTAACATGGATTTGGAGGTTTGCAAAGAAACAAGTCATCTGAGATGTTGGCTTATTCTCAAAAACATATCTGTAAAATTGAACATGGTCAATTTTACACACGTGTAATGATGAACAAAAAATTGACTTCTGAAGATGCCTACTGTGCTGATTCCATAAAAATCAGCAAGCCATAAAATGGGCTCAGGTGAAAACAATAGTTTAAAACTTGCCTGACTCTGACTTCTAATAAGTTGCTTTCTACATCTGTAACAGGAAACACTTATATTTTTCCATTGGGTAATATTGGGCAAAAACTGTGGAGGTCCCAAGGACAAGAGAACGAGGGTAACAGACCTATTTTAACAGACTGAAATATTACATGGACGAAAATTGAGTTATCATGTAACACAACCGAAAAATGGGGGACAGAAAGTAAGAAATGGATGAGATTTGAGTTGACTAAGGGAGAAGAAGTAAGAAGGAGGCATAATATAATAAGAACTATTCTCACAGTTCTCATTTTCTGTTAGGCAGTGTTCTAAGTGCTTTACTCATGTTAACTTATTAAACCCTCTCAGCAACTCTAATTAATAGAAAGGTACTATGATCATCATTCCCCATTTACACAGAGAGAAACTAAGAAAGGTTAAGTAACTTGCCAAAAATCACATGATAGCCATGTAGACTGGAACTATGCCCAAACACTTCAACTTTTATTCACTCTCCAAACTATACCATATTTCCTCCCTCAAATATAATGTGTTGTAGTTAGTTTGACTAGGTCACATATAAGCTCAAATTAGAAATATTTGAAAATAGATAATGGAGGGTGTGTTTCTTGGAATAGTCAATCAGATATTAATATAAAGTTGCTATGTAGAAGATAGGTGATTGCAGGTTAAAATTTTGCTTTATTATTCAGGATCTGCAAGGGTCATGAGGACATCTAATTAGGACCCTTGAAAAGAGAGTTCATGTGGCATTTCAACTCTCCAGAGTCTTCCTAGATAGCATCAAACAGAGTGGGCTCCTCAAAGCTGGAGGTCAAGAGAGTCTGGAGAATTACTTTTCTGTTCTTCAGTAATTCAGTTTTACTCAAAGTTCAAACATCCTTAATTCTGAGGGGCATTCTGGAGTGACTCTTTTGGAATATTATTAAAAGAAACATTAATAACATCTTATCACTTGGCCTGATATCATAGGAACCCTGTGAAGCCCAGCAGATGAGGTACGCTTGAGTGAACAAAACAAAATACTATTATTTTGTATTAACATCTCAAAACAATATCATTGAAGTAATTAAGATGATGTCTTTATATAAAGAATATTTTTAAATTCTAATGGATTTGAATTACCACCATCAAATCAGACTAAAAACCAATGATAAAAGGAAGAATCAATATTTCAGCTAAACAAGCTGGTGAGTTTTTAGTACTAGAAATAAGTCTGGTCATGCCCCATATCTTTATTAATGACCTGAAAAAACCTACAACATGTTAATTAAATCTATGAATGCAACTAAACTGGCATGGTATTTCCAAAGGTTAAACTAGGACAAAAGTTAAAAGGAAACATTTTTACCTTAAGGAAAATATTTTTAATAAGTAGAACTACTGTCATAAACTCTCACTCAAAGCACCATCAATTATCATCAAACAGAGATGCTCTTTAAATAAAGGTCAAACTCCACATAATAAAAAAAACTTGGGGACAGACACATGGCCTTGACTTTAAGAAAGTCTTTACCGTTTACATTTTCATTTAATATAAAAAACCTTCCTCTCACTTTTATTGGTCAAAGGGGAAAAAATGTGAACAAGGAAAAAATTAAAATTTCACCTTTATCATTTATACTTTTTTTTTTTTGCCTTTCCTACTTAATGAACCAGAAACTCTCTGTTTGCTAGTAATCACATAATTATGTCCTTGGGAACTGGTTTTATATTGCAGCTATTTATTCCTTTACCTATCAGGTCATTAGTTCAGAATTATATGTTTCTCTTGTAACAGCTGATAATAATAAATTCTTACATTGCATCCCAAAAGAACCATGAAAAATGCTTATTAACCACTTCATTCAGAGCAAACACAATGCACCAGTGGATGGGGGAAATTTTGACTAGGAAAGAATGTGCAACTTCAGCTCTATCTTATCCACAAAATTAAATCAGTTGTATTGGAATGATTTTCCAAGAAAAGTAGGATAGTGTTTTTAATGCCATCAAATTAGAAGTTTTTTTTCACATTCTAACCAATCACATAACAACCTGATATAGAAGAGATATTAAGCGAGAATCCTTTAGTCCTGAATAATTTCTCCTCTCAGTTTAGGGGGTTTGGGACCAATCCCCAACAGAGGGAGCTCTCAACCTACAAGACCACCCATGCCAAAGAACAGATGTCCTACAGACACCAGTCTCTTACAAGATTAGCTAAATAAACTATTGCCCTTTAAGGAACTATCTACGTCATTTTGGAAAGGCAGGTTATTAAGTAGATACTAATTTAATCTGGTGGCCAGATATAGAAGACAGACATGTTTACTTGACCCGCAGTACTTGCATTGCTGATTTGGATTTTACTAGTATTTTAATTGTCTTTTGTTTAAAATTTGGGACTGTTCACATATCAAAAAAAAATCTGGATTTCTGGCCCTTCTTGAAAAATGACAATCTGACAATAGCAGTTATGTCCAAATGAAAATGATCAGCTGCTGCTGAGGAAGAACTCTTTTTTAAAAGTGGCAAGCCCCTTCCATTTTGCTTCAACCCCCAGATCCCTAATGTCCTTGCATGCCTAATCCCTGCCGGCATATTTCAATTTGCCATCCGTGTTCCACAGGTCAAAGACCAGTTCTCACTGTTCTACTCTGGAGTGGACCCTGCAGTACCAAGGAAGAAAGGTGAAGGGCAGCACAAAGTGAACAAGACGATTGGTTCCCTTAAAAATGTGAGCGTGCGTTGGTCGTGGAGAGTGATTAGGTCGGCAGAATTTAGTATTCTTTGATTTCTTTTTTTTTTTTTCACCTGAGTCCTTGATTTTCCCTGTCCCATGGCTGATATGGCCTGGAAGTTAAGAGCTATGTACTAAAATATGGAACCTTAGAAATAGAAAGAATTTATGAGATTATTTGGTCCAGGTTTTTCCCAAATTGGCTCATCTTCAGAGCTGAGAAAGCTTTACTTATTTCTTCATTTTTTTTAGGAGGTACTGGGGATTAAACCCAGGGCCAAGTACATGGGAAGCAGGAGCTCAACCACTGAGCTACATCCACTCCCCTTATTTATTTATTTATTTATTTATTTATTTATTTTTATCCCCCACCCCTTGTGGCTTTTTGCATGCTGTCTGCTCTCTGTTTCCATTCACTGTGCATTCTTCTGTGTCCA
The DNA here is from genome assembly GCF_030445035.2 of Dasypus novemcinctus. Lineage (NCBI taxonomy): Eukaryota > Metazoa > Chordata > Mammalia > Cingulata > Dasypodidae > Dasypus > Dasypus novemcinctus. The sequence goes on along the minus strand of NC_080684.1, from coordinate 54,576,268 downwards.
TATTTATTTTTTTATTTCCCCTCCCCTTTGTGGTTTGCTTGTTGTCTGCACTCAGTATCCAGTCGCTGTGTGCTCTTCTGTGTTTTTGCTTGCCCCTTTTTTGCTGCATCACCTTGCTGAGTCAGCTCTCCACAGCACCTGTGGGCCGGGCGGTGCTCCGTGGCATCTGCAGCCGGGCAGCTCTCCACAGTGTGTGGCAGAGCCTGCCTTCACAAAGAGGCCTGAGGATGCAAACCCAGGGCCTCCCATATGGTAGATGGGAGCCCAAATGATTGAGTCACAGCTGCTTCCCCCTATTTATCTTTAATTCCAGTAAAATATATATGACATAAAAATTGTCTGAAGCCTTTTAAAAGAATAATTGTGTGACATTAAATACATTGACAATATTGTATAACTTTCACAACTATTTATGCCCAAAATACTTTCATCATCTCAAATTCATACCTTTATTTGACAGGTGTTTTATGGAACAAAAGATCAATAGTGATGGAAAGCTTAATATAGGGATTCCATTTCCAGGATGGCAGCATAAGGAATTTTATCAACTCACTCCCGAGCAAACAACCATAACTGGTGAAAACTATAAAACCAACAACCATATAAAGTCTTTGGAAATACTTCCAAAAATTTATAGCAAATGAAGAAACATTTATTCAAGAAAATCTAAGTCTTGGTGAGAACTGTCTGTGGCACATCAGTCACAATCCATTCCCTTCCTACCCCTCGTCCAAGCTCATCTACCCATCACATCTATGGACAGATGTGGCCAGGATGAGGCTAACAGCTTCCTCTCCTACCAGCACTACTCAAGGTCTCTAATAACTCCCCTAGCAGGCAGGCTGCCAGCACTTCTTGCCTCCATCTTCTTGTCATAGAGGCTTACATCTAGGTACATGCAGTGAAACGTCAGGTGACACTCTGCTCATAGGATGGAGTCTCTACCTCAGATGTAGCAGGATGATTCCAGGGCCCCAACTGTATCAGTTTGTTCATAGGGACAGAGGCTTCATGCTGGAAGGGGCAAGCCAAGAAGACCAGAGGCTTCTACTCTTACCCAGCACCTCATTTTGTAAATCAAAGGTTTCATTCAAAGAAAAGTGGGCCATTGTTCCAGGCCTCAGTTGCAAAGCAAGGGCTCAGAGATTTTGCCCAGGCATAGGAACAGATGGCTTAGAAGTCACCCCCAAAATTATCTTTTTTGGAGCAGGATATGATAAAGTTCAAACCTAAATGCTCTCTTGAAAACAATGGAGGTTTTGGTAGTAAGCAATTAAGTGGAAGCTGATAGGGCCAAGAGAGCAATGTGCTAAACCACACACCAGCTCATTAACCAGAGAGAAGTAAAGACACAGATAGCTAAGAAGAGCCATCCAAGGGTCATAACAAACCTCAAACACAGGCCCCATAAATTACCCTATAAAGGGGTGTCCATGTAATTGGACCAGGCATTTAAAGAAGGATGAATATCAATTCTTCCTAAATGCTTCCAAAAAATAGAAGAAGGAATTCTTCTCAACTTATTCTTTGAGGCCAGTATTATCCTGACACCAAAACCAGTCAAGACATCACAGGGAAATTTAAGACCAATATCTTTTACAAATATAGATACAAAAATCCTCATCAAAATAAGGATTATACACCATGACCAAGTGGTATTTATCCCAGGAATATAAGGTATATTTAACCTCCAAAAATCATTCATGTAATATACCCTATCAATAAAATAAGGCTGAAAACCACATGATCATCTCATTGGACACATTTGACAAATTTGACAAAATCCCAACACCTCTTCATAATTAAAATAATAAAGAAAGAAAGAAAGGGAACTTCCTCAACCAGATATAGTGCACCCATGAAAACCCCATAGTTAACATTTATTTAATGGTAAAAACCGAATCCTATATCCCTAAGACCAAGAACAAGACAAAGGTCTTCACTGTCAGCATTCACCACCACTATTCAAAACTGTATTGAGGTCTAGTCAGAGTAATTAGGGGGAAAAAAATAAAGAAGGAAATAAAAGGCATCCGTATTGGAAAGGAAGAAGTAAGAAGTGAAACTTTCTCTATTTGCAGATCGCATGATCTTTTATTCAGAAAATCTTAAGTAATCCAATAAAAAAATTACTAGACTAATTTTGAGTTCATGAAGATGACAGGTAGAAGTTCAGTATGCAAAAATCATTTGTATTTCTACACACTAGCCATGAACAACCCAAAAATGAAATTTAGAAAAATAGCATTAAAAGAATAAAATGCTTAGAAATAAATTTAACAAAAGAAGTATAAGATTTGAACATTGGAAAATATAAAACATTGTTTAAAGAAATTAAAGAGGACCTAAATAAAAGGAAAGACATCAATGTTCACAGAAGGGAAGACTTGATATTAAGATACAATACTACCCAAATTAGTCTATAGATTCATAGCAATCCCTATCAAAATCCCAGAAATTGACAAGCTGATCCTAAAATTCATGTTTTTTTAAAACATTTTGTTAAGATTTATTTTTTATTTATTTCTCTCCCCTTCTCCTCCATCCCCCAGTTGTCTGCTCTCTGTGTCCATTCACTGTGTGAATGGACTGTGTGTTCTTCTGTGACCAATTCTATCCTTATCAGCGGCACTGGAAATCTGTGTTTCTTTTTGTTGCATCATCTTGTTGTGTCAGCTTTCTGTGTGTGCAGCACCATTCTTGTGCAGGCTGCACTTTCTTTCGCACTGGGCAGCTCTCCTTACAGGGCACACTTCTTGCACATGGGGCTCCCTTATGCGGGGGACATCCCTGTGGGGCTTGGCACTCCTTGCAGCACTGCGTATGGACCAGCTCCACATAGGTCAAAGAGGCCCAGGGTTTGAACCGCAGGCCTCCCATGTGGTAGGTGGATGCCCTATCCATTGGGCCAAGTCCGCTTCCCCTAAAATTCATGTTAATTTGATAGACCAGCATAGCCAAAACAAACTTGACAAAGGAAAACAAAGTTAGAGTACTGATACTCCAAAGACATAATAATCAAGACATTTGTGGTACTGGCATTAAGGACAAACACATAGATCAATCATATGAAATGCAAAGTGCAGAAATAAATCCAAACATTTATGGTCAATTGATTTTATTTTTTTTAAGATTTCTTTTTATTTTATTTAGCCCCCACACCCCTTGCAGCTTGCTTGCTGTCTGCTCTCTGTGCCCATTTGCTACACATTCTTCTGCTTGTCTGCTTGTCTCCCTTTGTTGTGTCATCTTGGTATACCAGCTCTCCAAAGGTGTGGGCCATCAACTCTCTGCAGGTGCAGGCCATCAGCTCTCCATGAGTGCCGGCCAGCTTGCCTTCAAGGAGGCCCTGGGATGCAAACCCAGAGCCTCCCATATGGTAGATGGGAGCCCAATCGATTGAGCCATAGCTGCTTCCCTGGTCAATTGATTTTTGACAAGTGTGCTAAGACAATTCAATGAGGAAATAGCCTTTCCACAAATGATGCTGAAACAACTGGATATCCACATGAAAAGGACCCCTTTCTCACACCATATACCCAAATTAACTCAAAATGAATCATAGACCTAAATGTGAAAGCTAAAACTATAAAAGTCTTGGAAGAAAATATAGGAGCAAATCCTCACAAACTGAGTTAGGCAAGTCTTCTTAGATATGACACCAAAAACACAAGCAAGCAACTAAAGAAAAAACAGGTAAATTAGACTTCATCAAAATTTAAATCTTTTATGATTCAAAGAATACCATGAAGAAAGTGAAAAAACAACCCACAGAATGGAAAATATTTGCAAATCATTTTTAAGCTTTTTTTTCCTTCTTTATTTCCTTTTAAATGTTACATTAAAAAAAATATGAGGTCCCCATATACCCCCATCCCTCCCACCCCACCCCTCCCACATCAACAACCTCTTCCATCATCACAGCACATCCACGGCACCTGGAAAATACATACTGGAGCACCACTGTACCACATGGACAGTGGTCCACATTGTAGTCCACACTCTCCCCCAGTCCACCCAGTGGGCCACGGCAGAACACACAACATCCAGCATCCATCCCTGCAGCACCATCCAGGACAACTCCAAATCCTGAAAATGCCTCCACACCATATCTCTTCTTCCATCTCCCTACCATCAGCAGCCACTGTGGCCATCCTCTCTACATCTTATATCCGATAAGAGATTTGAATCTACATTAAATAACATACTTTTATAACTCAATGATAAAAATATAAATAGCCCAATTAAAAATGGGCAAAGGATCCAAATAGAAATTTCTCCAAAAAAGATATACAAATGGCCAATACGTACATGAAAAGATGCTCAATATCATTAATTATCACAGAAATACAAATGAGATCCCTTTCATACCATTTAGGATGGCTGTAACCAAAAGGACAGATAAATGTTGAGGATGTGGGGAAAACAGAACTCTCATACACTGCAAATGGAAATATAAATGGTGCAGCTGCTTTGGAAAATATTCAGACAGTCCCTCAAAATGTTAAAAGTGGAATTACCATATGACTCAACAACTCCACTCCTAGGTACATATCCAAGAGAAATGAAAATATATGCTCAAAGAAAAACTTGTAATTTAATGTTCATAGCAGCATTATTCAGAACAAAGAGTATAAACAACCTAAATATTTATCACCTGATGAATGGATAATAAAATGTGACATAACCATAGAGATGAGCAATAATTTAGCAATAAAAACGAATGAAGTGCTGATTAATGTTACACATGGATGAATCTTGAAAACATGTTAAGTGAAAGAAGCCATCCACATAAGCTACATATTGCGTGGTTTTATTGAAATGAAATTTCCATAATAGGCAAATATACACAGATGGAAAGTAGATTCTTAGCTGTCTACAGCTGGAGGGGCTAGAAGAGGGAGGAAGTGGAAAGTGACTACTAATGGGCAAGAGGTTTCTTTATGAGTTAATGAAATATTCTAAATTTGATTGTGGTGATGACAGCTTCACAACTCTGTGAATATACTAAAAATCATTTAACTGTATACTTTAAATGGGTGAAATGTATGCTATGTAAATTTTATCTCAAAAAAGTTGTTATATTTAAACAGTCTAATCAGATTTTGTCAGCCAAAGATAGAACAATGTCTTTTTTATACTATATCCCAACAAGTGCCAAAGATACATGCATACATAATATATAAATATATAAATATATATCTTTCTAATAGCAAATTATTAAAAATGGCCTAAATGTCTAAAAGTAAAGATTTAATTATTTAATATGTCCAAATCCTACCATATCCTGTTGTGTTCATCAAAGCATCATGTAGATCAGTTTGTTCCCATATATCAAACTTGGACTTATGTACCAAATATATTGTTAGAGCAAATAAAGTGTACAATGCAGTATGTAAAAATGGATTCAATCTTTGCAAAGTTACATATATATGGGGTAATATAAATTAAAATGCTAACAGGAATAATAAAAAGCTGTTGGGATAACTGTTATTATTTCTTTTTTTCTTTAACCTTTTCTATGTTTTCTGAAAGCCTAACAATAATGTGGTACTTTATAAAAAGACAGATCACTTGACCCCACCTAAAATCTTCTCTTCCTCTGAGGCTGCATAACCTAGATTTGTGAGTTTTCCCCAGATTCTCCAAGCAATCCTGACATCGCTAATCTGGCACAGCTGTGGGGATTTAGAAATCAATAGTTCATGTACTTTTTGACCTAATAAAAGAATGGCCTTTATAACATCTCAGACATATGGCCAGCCAGCTTGCACATGATCACGTAAAGGTAAACTCCTTTTCCCTTTAAGTGACAGGAGACTATTTTATCATCAGAGGATTCTGTTAGCATGTTCTCTTTATGTTAAATCTAAATTCAGTAAAAGCCACCCATTGGTGTTAGTCCTTCATTCTCAATGACTCGTTTTCTTCTTCATTTCAATAAAGACATATTAAGTTATGAGGGAGATATCCCAAGGAGGAGCATTTTTCTCTGGTCCCCCACCATCCTCTACCCCACAACACACACACAAAAGCCAAAGAAACACAGATGGAGGAATTGGTATTGAGACTACATGCAGAGTAAAAGAAGTGAGTCATCTAATGAGATACTTTCCATGAGCTGTGCAAAGAAAATGTCATTCTACACATTGTGAAACATGGCAGAAGAAAATGATTTACAGCTCTTCCTAAAAGCTGGAGAGGAGAGACTGGGCACTGGGAAAAGGACACAGAAACGCTCCAAGAACTGTGGGGGTTCTGGCCAAGGAAAGCAGACAGAGCAGGCCCATAGGCAGGGCCCCAGCTGGCTCGGGCACCATGCCACATATGAGAAATTAGAAAACTGGGACTCCCCCTCCAAGTGACACCAGTCTCTAGAGCAAGAATGAGCAAACTACAGCCTTTGGGGGCAAATGTGACCATTCACTCATTTATATATTGTTTTTGGCCATTTTCAGACTATAAAAGGCAAAGCTGAGTAGTTGCTATAGAGACAGTATGGCCCATAAAGCCTAATATACAGCACAGTTCTAGAGTCTAGATAAGAAAATTTGCCAGAATTTGCTATGGCACCTAAATAACTGAAAATTCATCTTTAATTTTCTGGTCCATCAGAGGGTCAAGACTCCAGATAGATGATATCTGGCCACTGTATAGAGAAGATTAAGATGAAAAATTTCCTTTTCATGGCAAAAGAGGTTTGAACAATGATGAAAATATGGGGGATAGGGGAGAGCAGGGGGAGGACAACGACAAATGGATTATTAGCAATAATTTCCTCTGCATCTTACTGAAGGATATTTTGACTTCCTCACAAGTGATACCCTTCCCCAGGAAGAAGAAGCCACAGAGTGTAAATTCCATGAGGACATAGTAGAAATACTCAGTAAATAACTTTTGTGGCATCTCCACCACTGACCAACTAGGTAACCACTGGAAAGTAATACAATATTCCTGGTCCTCAAGTCCTTCATCTATAAAATGAGGAAAATAATAGTCCCAACTGCATGGGTTATTGTTAGGAGGAATTTAGCCGATATATGTAAATCATTTATAACAGAATCTAGCATACCTTAAAATATTCCAGATTGTTATTTTATGAAAATACACAATTGAAAATGCCATTAAATGTATCATTATGTTTCCTAGAAATTTTGAAACTTTGCCTTTTGGCCTCTTTCACAGAGATTAAAGTTTGCAATCTAAGCACTATAGAGTAGAAAAGCCCAACATATTATACATGCTTATAAAGATATTTTAACCATAGAGTACCTGAATTTTATTATTGCATTCAGCAATGAAAAAATAAGTTCCCAATGTTACTATTTAATTCAACCAAGCATCTTTATTTAGAATATTCCTACTATAACTATGTAATTTTATTTTTTAAATACTTTTAAAAGATATTTAGATTATATAAATGTTAGATAAAAATATAGGCAATTCCCATATGCCCCACTCTCTATACCTTCCACATTTTCCCATATTAACAACATCCTTCATTAGTGTGGTACATTCATTACAGTTGATAAAAACATTTTGGTTAAAACCAAATCTATATTGAATTATTGAAAGGATATATATACTATATTCACTTTCCATGTAATTGTATTTACTTCACATTATGGCAAAAGATTCCTTAATAACATTAGTTTCATACCCACTGCTAAGTCAGTTAGTTCTTTCTGTCACCAATATTTATTGACAGGAATACTTTTCTTTACTGATTTTTTATGAACTCATAGCTATGAATTTTAGTGGCTGCAATAGTTCCAGGGCTTCTTGACTTCTTTAGCAAAAACAATGTTTTGGTTGTTGTTCTTATGAACCACAACACTGAGTATGGATTATTTATCACAGAGCCATGATAAAATTCATTCATTCATTCATTCACTCCCCCCACCCCAAAAATCAAGAGTATGAGGCAGAAACAAGTTTTTTCCCTTTAGAATAGCTTAAAATGGTTTCTCTCAATTGAAAAGGAAAGATAACATAGAAATTCGAAGTCTTTAAAAAAAAACTTTTGTTTAAGTGAGACATGAGAAAAATAGTTTTTCCATTTATTTCCAATCTTGTTTTATAATGAAAAATCTTTCAAGAGCTTTCCATCAGCTGTCACAAAGTGAGGAATCTTAACTCAAGACAAATTATAGAAACTCAATTGATTTGATAACTTAAAGTACAATTGCTAAACTAAATGGAGCTACCACACATACACACAGATGATCTGGTTATCACGTTCTTTCAAACTTTTCTATAAGTGAGAATTTTAAAGCATCTAAAGCTATGGAATGGTAGGCAACTATAAAACAAAACTAAAGATAGGTATTAACTATATTTTGTAGGCATATTTATTGAGGAATATGCAGGTTGCATTAGATGCAGATCTCAAACCAAACAGAGAAAAAAAACAAATGAATTATACCTTTTCAAGAGGAAAGATGGAAGCTTTTGCTGGCCAACAAAACACCAAAACTTTCTAGGCTACACTTGAAAAGCACTCTTAGAATCTAAGCAACAATAGTTTTAGCCACATTAAGAGCAACAACAAAATCCATATGTAATTGTACTTTTTATCAAAATATCCTAAACCCAAATAAAATTTAATGTAAAACACAAGACTAATACTGTCTTCATTGCTCTTACAGGAGTGAAGTTTTTATAGTAACTTTAAAAGTTACTATAAAATGGATTTATAGTAAATTTTTAAAGGAATCTTTTTCCTTTCACAGGTTTTTTGTTTTACTTTAGTTTTAAAGTAGTTATTCTGGGAGAATTACTCGACACTATGACAACTGGAATTATGTTCTAGATGAAAATTTAACATTCACTCACTAAATACTTATTGAATAGCTATTAGATGCTAGTTACTTGAGGAGATGCAAAGATAAGAAACAAATTGCCTCTTCTCTCAAGAAATTTAGCGTTAGGGGGACACAGTATACCAAAATAACAAGGAAAGGGTTAGTGGTAAATTCTTAATTAGGGAAGGGTAAGCGAGTTCGTATTGGGAGGAGAGATGAAATTTAGTTCTGGAGATAAGGGATTTCACAGATACGATAGCACTTGAGTTCTGCTATACAGCTTTCAATTGCTGCTATAACAAAGTACCACACATTTAGTTACTTAAACAAAGCAAATTTATTTCTTATAGTTCTAAAGTCTAGAAATCCAACACAGGTCTCACTGGACTAAAATGAAAGCAGTGGCAGGGCCATGGCCCTTCTGGAGACTTGAGGGACACATCTGTGTCTGCCTTTTTCAGCTTCTAGAGACTGCCCACATCCTTTGCCCAGGGCCCTCCTCCTCCGACTTCAAAGCTAGCAAGGCAGGTCGAATCTACACATGGAATCACTCTGACTTCTGCTTCCATCTTCACATCTCTCTGACTCTGACGCCTCTTCTGCCTCCTTCCACTTTTAAAGACCCTTGTATTTATATGCGACCCATGCAACAATCCAGGATAATCTCCTGGATTAAAGACACTGGATTAGCAACCTTAATTCCACCTGCAACTTTAATTCCCCTTTGCCATTTAACATAACATGCTCACAGGTTCAAGAAATTAGGATGTGAACATCCTTGGGAGGCCATTACTCTGTCTACCACAGTCCATAAAGTACAGTTTCTATATTCTTATGGACACCAGTACACAGGCCACCTGTATCAGAATAACCCTGGTGTCTGTTAAAAATCCTGATTCCTAGGCATCACTCACTACATCATGAATAGGGGCCAAAAAACTCTCAATGTTTTAAAAGTTGAGCAGGATTTTTGACTCGTGATCTTGAAGGGTTGAAAGGAAACCAAGTGGAAAGAATGGCTTGAGCCTTTGTATAGGAAAGTGAAGATTGTGATCATGGAAATGTAAATACTGTAGTTTTACCGTACTGAAGAAAAATCTGAAGGGGATTCATGAAAAATATGTTTGGAAATAAGGTTCAGGTCTCAGATATCTGAGAGCCAATCTAAATAAGTTTAACTTACTTGGAAGGTCAAGAAATCAAAGACATTATAGAAATAGAGTAACCTATTTCTTGGAAATATTTTCTTTCTTTCCAGACAGAAAATTCTGCCAGAAAGAGTAAAATGAAAACATTCTATAGTTGTTGAAGATATAACACTGAAATAATACATTTTGTTATTCGGTTATGAAGCCATAAAAATTACTATTCCTATCTTAATCCATTTCTCTCCATGAATAAATCGCTGGCTAGAATTGAAAAGACAGATTGCTAATTGAAATGTTTCAGTCACTTGGCACTGCATATAACCAGAACACAGCATCTTGTCTTTCACTGCTAATGAATATAGACTTGGAAGATTGCATAGGGAATGCAAAGATTAAATGGTAGAAGTTGTAATAAATGTTAGCCCTTTTCATTTCAACATGATGCTAACTGCTAGTTAACCAAATATCAAACTCTTGCATAGTTTTAAGGTGTACTATAAAATCGGCAAGATTTTCATACTCTTGTCACTACTTCTAGGAACCATAAAACCCCAACTGAAAAAGATACTATTTTTAGAGATAAAAATTTAATATAATATGAGAGATGAACAGCAGCAGCCCCAGAACATATTAAAACAATTGTTTCAGGATTGAGAGATAATGAATCATTGCAGCTATGAAAAAGACATGAAACTCTTTATAATACATCTATGTCAATATTAAGAAATAAAGGTGGACATATATATCTCTCTTCTCTGGACCATAAAATATTTGGCATTCTGGTTTATACAACATTTCTATTTAATAAGGTTTTTGAATATATACCTATCACAGCTCATACAAAAATGTCCTGCAGCAATGGAGATTTTAAATCAAACTGTCATTACCACCATAGATGAGTCTAAAAAAGCTCAGGTATAGAGCAAGAAATAACTTAGAGGATTCCTTAGATTTTGACAACTTAACTATTTACTGTCCAAGAAAAACAAAAGTCAAGCAAGCAAGCAAACAATTTCAAACAGCCCAGTGTGTAGACTGTATTTTCCAAAAAGGCCCACAACAATATCTTCTTCCCTACAGGTTCTCCCACATTGTGATATTTGCCAATTCCCTATCCTTGAATCTTGGCCTGATGTAGAAACTGTCTTGGCCTGATTTAGAAACTGTTTTATAGCCAATAGAATGGATCAAAAGTAATGCTGTGTGACTTCACAGACCAGAACACCCTGCCTTGGACTCTTAAAATGCTCTTTTTGTGTGCTCCTCCTCAAGCTATTCCCTCAGAACTAGTGGCCATGCTGTCAGAAGACCAAGTCACATGTAGAGGCCATGTATAGGTGCTCTTGGCCTCAACTCCAGCCAAGCCCAGACTTCGATCCCTCCTCCTCAAACATCACTCCTGTATTACAGATGCTTCCAAATAATTCCTCAGCCTTTGGAAGGTCAGCCACAGGCTTAGGACTGCCCAAACGAAGCCACAGACATCATGGAGCAGGCCCAGCTATCCCCACACAATCCATAAGCAGAGCAAAATAGTTGTTTGATACCACTAAGTTTGTGTCAGTTGGTTATGCAGCTATAGATAACTAGAACACACAGCCTAGCGTCACATCTGATATAGAAACTATATTAATCTCAATTAGTCTGTTAGGAAAAGAATACATTGCATAACAGATATTTCAACAATTAGAGCCTAGCTACATGTACTAAATTGTACCACAAATAGAATCAAAGTTATTCCCAGCTCTCAGAGTAATACTCAGAGTAATATACTCAGCTTGAGAGTATATTAGGGTTTCCCCACTAAAAATTGGAATCTACTTCACCACATGTGATGTCTGAAAGATGGAGAAAACCTTAGTACATGAGAATTGATCTAGAACATCCCTAATATCTTCAGTGTGGCCAGTCTGTCTGACTGGCTCAATGCCCTAGTCTTTGGTAGAATTAGAATCCAGTCTGTTTAGATGTTACTCCATTTCCCTTGGCTTTTTCCAAAAGTTTTTGAAAAAAGGAAAACAAACAAGTCCTTATTCCACGGTTGAACTCTGCTTCCAGGAAGTCATTCAGATTCCTCTGTGACTGACAACCTCACTTAATGCAAACAACTATAGATAATATTATGTACCCTATCATGTAGACTCATTGGACAGTGATACTGGTTTGGATCAGAAGGGTCCTAAGTCCCTTGGATTTATTTTTGTAAACAGTATGAGCCTTCAAGAAATGAGGCTAATTTTTTTGTCCCAAGATTGTTCCCTCACCTCCTGACCTTCATCCTATGAAAATTAGGATATTAGGCGTAGCTGGGAAGACAAGGGATCAAGAACACAAAACAAGACAAGTGTGCAGTTCCCAAAATTCAGGACTTCATACATGGGAAGCAAGTACTCAACCACAGAGCTACATCTGCTCCCCATCTAATGTAATCTTGACTGTAAGATTTCTAAGCTTGAGACCTTTAACTACATTCAACCTAATTTCAGATCTGATCTCAGATTTATAGTGGGCTTGAATCTACAGATGGGTTGAGTGGCTCCAGCTGTAAGGTATGGCAGAATGTAGAGACCAAGGAAAAGGCACTACTTAATAGAAATGGTTACTTCCCCTTTATGCTCATGGTGGCTCGTGGTGCATTCTAGAATTCTGCCTCTTTTTTATTGTTTGTTAGCTAGTTGTTTTTCTAATTTGACTGTACTTCTGTGGAAAATGGCACATTTCGCTGTTTCCACTCTCATTTTTCTGGATTCCTCAAAGATTGCCCACAGTAATTTAATAGCATCCTCTGCAATTCACTTGGTAAAATTCATCAAGGTCTGGGAGGGAAATATAATTAATTTTATTAAGTGGCTACTGTTCACCATACCCTTTACATGGGTTATCTCCTACAAAGTTAAAACTTCTAGGAAGTGGGTGTTATCTCCCAATCAACAGGTAAAGAAGCTGAGATTCAGAGAGGCTGCCTATCTTGCCCAAATTCTAAAGCAAGAAAGTGACAGAAACCAAGATGTGAACACAGGCCTGACTTAATTCAAAGCCCAAGCTCCTTCCACCATGCCTGATGGCCAGGAAGTTTAAATTCATTTTGAGCAGCTATTTGCTTTCTATAATCCCCTCAATTCTGGATTTCTAATTTTTCTTTATAAATATTTTTTTGGTCTGAGAATCATTTTCCTTTATAGAGAAGAGGAAAGAAAAGTTAATGCTGAGAATTTTCTCTTTTCTCCTGCCATTTGCCCAAGGGATAAATCATCCCTTTTGATTAGGGCTCCAAACTAACTTTGATCTTTTGACTATAATTAGCACATTTTATCATTAAAAAGTCTCACCCCATCCTAAACTTTATTTTTCAGACCTGGTTTTCATAAATCCATGTCACCTTTCAAATATCAATGTTTAATATTGGCCAAGTTGCTTAACCTTTTACCTTCTACCTTAACCAGTCGACTTTTGTCTTTTTGAACACCTCCTTTTAGATCTTTTCTCTAACAAGTTCATTGGGTAGCTTCTTGGACCAATTTCTTTAAACACTGATTATACAGTCAGAATCTTATTTGGAGGTATTACCCATTCTAGTTGATCCATCCAGCCATTCCCAAAATATCCATCAAAAGTATTCTACATATTTTTTCCTCAATAATGTTGAATTGTAATATGTTCAAAAAGCTCCTTTTTGACTAACTATTGGATGACACAGCTACTTTTTCCTTTTTCCTAGAGTTCCTTCCTAACCCACTTTCCTTTCAGTATTTAGTGTCTCCTTGGGCCAGAGTTAAGTCATAGTAACAGTACTTCTACTCTCTCCATCTTCCAAGAAAATAAAAGTAACATCTGCTTATCAGGTTCCCTCAACAACTTTTAAAAATAGAGAATGCCCTGAAGCCTTCTCTTCTTTAGCATAAAAATGCAAAGGAGTCAACAATATTCCTTAAGAGCAGAAACAAAGGACAAAATTCTATTGTAGACTTGATCAACGACTCAGCAATTAATTTGAACAAAAACAAGATTTTGTTTTGCTCACCAGAAATAATGGGAAAATAATATTTTAATAATACTAGGTGTGAGGACTGGTGTGAGGATTAAGGAGGCAATGTTTGTAAATGCCTCTGATGAAATTGCTCTACTATCACTGATTTCTCCTTAAAAGATGGAGAAATTAATTCACCTGCTTCTATTGAAAGGTAAAAAAAAAAAATCATTTTACCTACTTTTTGTAACAGCTAGAAGAGAAAGAAGAAACTGACATAGAAAAACATATAGGTTCGATGACTTTTGTACTAAATGTGATCATCAGAACCATGAAACAGATTAGACTTAAGAAATTTTGTGTGCAATCAACAGGTTTTAAACATTTTAAATATGCATTTATCTAAACAAATACATAAGCAATTTTCTAGTAATATCACATATTTATCAATTGTCCATGAAAATATTTATCTTATATCTTCCTACTAAAATGGAATACAAAAAGAGAATGCTTGAAGTAATAAAAACTTTGAGTCATACCTGAATAAACATGGGAATTAAAAGTTATTCTTGAGAACCATTCTTGATTCACATCTTTATGCCTCAAAGAAATTGAGCAACAGACTCTCTCTGCCAGTTGATTTGATAACAGGAATTGATACAGTAGGAATTATGGAGAGATTTAAACTTTAGCATGAATTCTAAAATACCTTTAAAAATAATATCTAGGGTATCTAAAAATGTAAGATATCCCTGGTTGAGTTTATAGTGTCTGCTTCCAGATGTTTAGCCAATTACAGGTCAAAGAATTAGCAACTGGCCCATACATGCAATTTTCATTTTTTACTACATTTGATAAATAATTAATATACACACTGAATATACCCATGTAATTGAGGAAGGCAAAATATTTTGGTAAAGATTAATAATCAGTCAATAGAGGTAAAAGAAATAAAATATATTGTTAATATTTGTGGAGACAAAATTACAAAGATCTAGAAATATCTAAGGCTTTTTTATATGATTAGGCACAGGAGGAGAAATGGTTATTGTTAGAGGTTTGCAATAATTAACAAGCTGTAGCTTAGTTGCCCCTGATATGCCTTGAGGGCACTTCCCCAAAGATTGAACAAAGAAACCAGGTAGAGATGGAAATACAGGGAGATAAAGACCTTTACTACCTGCATATCAAAGGGAGATAAAAACATTTCCTCCCTGTATATCAAAGGAACACCTGCTCCTCCAGCATTTCAAGAAAACCTAACTTCCTAACCCACTACCCTCTAGCCATATAAGGGAAAAGTTTCAGCTCTAGGGCTTCCTAATGGCCCCTGCACCTCACTCAGACCCTCAACCCCCTCCCATCAACTATCATTTCCCTGCCTAGGAAAGTTCTGTATAAATTCAAGTCCCCCCCTTCCAGGAGTGGGCTGAAGTCTCTCTTCAGACTCCCACCATTCTGGTGGGGGAGCTGAAGTCTGTTCTTCAGACCCCCTCTGTTGGGAGAGCTTCTCAATAAATTCTCTGCCTGTGGTCATATCAGTCTCCATGACCCAGTAAATGCCATTTTTCTTCAACAGTTACCAAGAAAATTTAGGAAGCAAACCAAGAAAGAACTTCAATAATAATATAACTTGTATATACCAAATAGAACTTCATGACTTAGTGACTTTGGAAAACAAATCATATAAATCTACCACAGAGCCCTGATATAAATAAAATTCAGTTTTTAAAAAATTACTAAAGTCCCATTCCTCCAATACTATTTCTGTCTTTAGGAAAAAACCTTTAAATCCAAAATGATCAGTATTATACTTGATACAGATAGCATCAGTTGCTTACAGTAACCTCAATATGGTCAACACAGTTGCTTTACAGAGACTCAGTAATAGCTTAGCTTACCCCAGACTGCACAGGGCATAAAAGAAAACCAGAGTAATCAAGTTATCCAAAACAGATATGAAATTGCAAGAATAATAACAGCCTAATTCTGTGATTGTCACCAAGGCTAAACTCCCACTGATTCCAATTACATGTCTATTGAGAAAACACAATTGAAATTTAGGACTATCAAAGTTATGGTTCAGTTCCCTTGCAGTTACTACACTTGTCTTTTACAGGTTAGTGACAAAACCAAAAGAATTAAGAACTAAGTAATAAATTAATGAAACAAAGCTATGGTTTTCCAAATGAGGTCAGTTGAGGGGCTGGGCCATGTGAGGCAATTCTAATTACATACATAGATTTCATTTGTATAAAGTACTTCAGCACTAAAATCCTGAAGTAGAGAGACTTTAGACTATTTACTTTAATTTTCTGAGTCTCAGGTTCTTCATTAAAAATAAAAGCATATTAAGACCTCCTTTATGGGTCTGTTGTAATGATTAAATATTGTAATGTATGTAAAGGGACCAGCAGAGAGTAGTAAATGAATAAATTATATTCTGCCCCCACACACACACCACTCCAGAAGATACTAAGTAAAGATCAATTAATACATCCCCATGTCTCTGCCAAAACTAAATACTATACATATAAAAGACTTAGGGGGAAAGCAATTTTACAGCTAGCCATCTCTAGTAGGTTATCACAGTGATTAACAACCTTACTGACAAGATGCATGTCCTTACTGCTTAAATAACTGCAAATTAAGTCACTTTTTTCTTGACCTTATTCAATTACCATACCCTATTCTTAATTCTAAGCTTCCTGACAGAGGATGCCTTTTAAAATTCATTGCTTTAAAATAAAAATCTATGAATGCCTTTAACCTTTCTTTCTTTGTTCTTTCTTCTAATTCCTCGCAAATGAGCAATTACCTCAAGTAGCTAGTAACTAATATAGGGTTAGTACTGTGGCACGAATTTCATTGTTCTCTCTCTACATTAGTCTTTCAAACTTGTCCAAAACTGTGCATGGGCTCTGATTTTCAATCCCCCTACCAATTTATAAAGTAATCCGTTTCATTACTTCCTTTAAAACTCCTAAATCTAAATTTGAGCCTTACTTTGTCACTGGTTTATCATAATCCATGTTAAAATCATGCAGTTATTCATTTCCCTCTGTATAAAATATCACACAAAGCAACATAACCATGATTATGAAATATCACACCAAGCAACCTAATTAGGTAAGACAATGGTAATTACTACCCAGGACACATAGAACAAGCAAGCACAAGAGAATCTATGCCCCAAAACGACTCCTAGGGGTAGCTAGGTAATTACCAAAAGTAGTGTCTTCTGTGGTTACAAAAGCAAATGGTTTATAGAGTGTTGATTTTAAAATTTGACCCTGGGCACTTAAATAGTTTTTCCTAATTAGAAACTTTCCTTCAGCGTTTTCTCAGATCTTCCTGTAGTAGCAGAGAGAAGTCAGTGTACACGGTGTTGAAGGCCAGGACGTGAGAATTCTGAGAAGGAAGATGATTTATTTTGACCGGCCGGACTCAGTGGACTCTTGTCCTGATAAAAACCGAGCCCCGAGTAGAATTTTTGGGTCACTTTTATACAGAGGATATAAGAGTGGGGAGTCAAATGGTGCTTGTATGTAAAAGGACTTTTTGTTAGTTTTTTCAAGTGTTTTATTTGAGTATTACATAGGTTATTTCCTTCAGGTAAGTTTGATTTAACACATTTCCCCCACATTCCAGGTAAGCTTGAGTTAACACATATCTGCTTCCAGGTAAACTTGAGTTAGCACATATCCCCTACATTCCAGGTAAACTCGACACATATGGCTTGCACCCTCCCTGAATATTCAAAACCTATAAAGTTTATACTTCTCAATTGGTTTTCTAGGCATGTTTGAATTTTTGCACAGGCTCTATTATTCCCACAACAACTCAGAATTCATTTGCAGAAGTGAAATAAAAACAAAAACACAATATATCAGACCTTGATCAGTTTTTGGGGGGAAAAATGATTTTAAAAAAGGTTAATTATTTTGGGTAGAAATAAAAAACAAACAAAAAATCATTAAGATGGAGAATTTCCTTGGATCCAAAGTAGTGCTGACTCATAGGCAAATTTTCTTTCCTAACTGGGTCTTTGTATTTACATTTCTCTAATTATTAATAAACTTGGTCACATTTTCATATATTTATTGACCATTTGGGTTTCCTCTTTTGTGATATGCCTTTTGTCCATTATACTATAAGGTTTCTGTTTTTCTTATTCATTTGTTGTTTTTAATATGTCCTGGCTATTAGGCATTTTATTGGTTCTATACATTTTTACTATCTTCTTCAACTCTAACTTGTCTTACCATGTTTTAGCAGAATTTTTTGATGAACGGACATGGATAATTTTAAAGAAATCAATACGTTAATCTTTTCCCTTATAGGTACTGATTTTTTTATCTTGTATAAGAAAGCCTTCCCTTAATTGAAGTCATCATGTTATTATCCCATATTATCCTTTAGGCCCATATATTTTGCCTTTCACATTTAGGTCTCTAATCTGCAGGAAGTCATGTTTATATGGTGTGAGGTAGGAGTCAAGTTTATTTTTTTCTATTTGGATGTCTAAATGCTCCAGCACTACTTATTTTAAAAGTCTGTTCCTTTCACACTGATTTGGAGAGCCTACTCTTTCACATATCAAATGTCCATAAACAAGCAGGTTTCTTCTTGGGTTCTCTTTTCCTTGGTCTGTTTGGCCCCATGACACTCTCTTAGTTATATAGCTTTAAAATATGTCTTGCTACCTGGGTAGAGCAATTTCCCACACCTTATACTACTTTTCCAATAGTCTCTATATTCTTTATGACCTTGTGAACTTCCACATAATTTTTTAACCCACTTGGTGAATTGAATAAAAGAATCTGTTAGGATTTAGTTTGTAATTCATTGAATGTGCAGATCAATTGAGACAGAAATGGCATATTTATAATTTAAGTCTTCCAATCTATTAATTTTTTTAAAAATTTATTTAGGTGATTTTTAACATAAATTTTTATATTTTTCTCACAGAACTTTTATACATCTTTGTTAGATTTATTCCTCATATATTTAAGCTAGTGCACAATATGTATTATTTCTTTTTAACTTTTATATTGCCTGTATACAGATGCAATTAATTATTGTATATTGAAGTATATTTACCAATCTTATTAAGCTCTTGTTAATCATGAATCATAATAATTAATCTGTAGAATTTCTTGGGTTTTCCATATTTACAATCGCATCATCTGTAAACCATGGCAATTCTGTGTTTTGCTTGTGTTCCTCACATCTTTTGTTTATATTCCTGCCATACTGAACTGTCTAAGGCTTCCAGTTTGATGTTGAATTAAAGTGGTGGACAGACAGACAGCATAAATGTCTGATTCCTGATTGGAAAGAGAGAATATTCAATGTTTCATTAAGTGTGATTCTGCTATAACATGTTTTCAAATAACCGTTTATCATATTAAGGAAGCTGATCCTAGTTTGCTAAGAATTTTTATCATGAATTAGAGACTTTGATTAAATATTTCTTCTGCATCTATTGAAATAATCATACTTTTTAACTCTTATATTCTTTTTTTGTTCTATATTTGTTATCTTTATTTAGAGAAATTGTGAGCTTACAAAACAATCATGCATAAAAGTACAGAATTCCCATACATCATTTCACCACCAACACCTTAAATTGTTGTGGAACATTTATTATGAACTATGAAAGAATATCATCAAACTATTACTGCTAACTTTGGTCCAAAGCTTAAATTTGGTGTATTTTTCCACAATCTACCCTATTATTAACACTATATATTAGTATTGCGCATTTGTCATAGTTCATGAGAGAATACTCTCATATTTGTACTGTTAACTGCAGTCCATCATGCACCACATGGTTTGATGTGTTATATAGTCCCATGCCTTGTACATTCTATCCAAAGTGCACTCTCCTATGTTCTTTTAATGTGCTAGTATACATTGATTGATTTTAAAATGTTCAACCAATCTTGCATTTCCAGAATAAATTCAACTTTACAATGATGCATTATACATTTACATTTGACTTTTCTTTGTATAAAATATTTACATTTATGTTCATGGGTGAGAAAGATCTGTAATTTTTCTATTCCATAATGGTCTTATCAGGTTCTGATAGTCATGTCATGCTGGTCTCATAGAATGAATTAGTGAGTGTTCTTTCTTTTCTATTGACATTTAAAAATTTGTGTAAAATTGGCATTATTCTTTCTTCTTACTGTTTGGTAAACTGTGGTAGCATTCAATAGTAAAGCCACCTAAATCATAATTTTCTTTGTAGGATTATTTTAACAGATATGACTTATTTAATAGTTAAAGGATAATTGATATTTTCCTATCTATTCTTTTGTCAACATTAGGAAGTTTATTTTTCTAGGAATTTGTCCATTTTACCAAACTTTCAAAACTATTGGCATAAAATATAATAAAACTCTCATATTATTTTTTAATATATACAGAATCTGTAATGATATCCATTTATATTCCTTACATTGATTAGTTGTACATTCTCTTTTTTATTCTTTGATTAATCTCAACAAACATTTGTAAATTTTATTATTCTTTTCAGGATAGCAACTTTTGGGCTTACTCACCTCCTCATTTGGATTGTTTTCCAGTTCTTTGATTTATGCCCTGTTTCTGGGCAATGCAAGACCTTAGAGAATTTTAATTCCATTTATTTCCCTCACAAAACATGTTACCACCACCAGTTATTTTGTTTCTATTTTTAACTCCATAATATAGTATTGTTGTTGTTTTAAACAATTATTGTTAATTTACATTTTCCTACTTATTTACCAAGTTATTTCCCTTATCATTCCATCTTGGTTTCCAGACCTTTCATCTGGTATCATTTTCCTTCATATGAATGACATCTTTATTGATAATTTAGGCCAAATTTTGATGAAATAACAAATCACTCCAAATTCTTAGTGGCTTAAAGAAAGGTTTATGTCTCTCCATGACCATGACCAATTAGTCCAATGTACATGTCATTTCAGGAAAAAAGCTGAAGGAAAAGCCCTTATTTGGGACACAGGTTTAAAACTTCAGTTCAGAAATGTCATGTGTCACTTCCACTCACATTTTATAGGCCAATAAAGTAATATGGTCAAATTTGATGTCAGAGGTTCATGAAGTCTCTATTAGATAGAGTCAGAAAACCTTTTGACATTAATAAAATCTACACTATCATCCTTTGGTATTTGCATTAGACAGGGTCTTCTGATGACACACTTATTAATTTCTAATTTATTTGGTAAACATCCTCAAGGAAAAATGGGATTTAATATTTTAATCTGGAAGCTTCTAAACTAAGAGGGATCTTGATTGCTTTGCTCCTCTAGTGTCTTCTACTCTCCCTCTCCTCAATTTCTTCCCCATTCTCTAGCTGATATTTAGCTCCTCTCTGGGATCAAAGTTAAGTGTGGCAGTAATAGGCCTCCTGAGGAACTGACAGGTGGGATAATCAATCAGAACAACGAACAGCTGGAGCCCCTGCCCCAAACATTAGCAAGGGGAGGAACCATAGCTTAATAAAGGTAACCCCACAAGCCAAATCACTCTCTGCGTGGAGGAGCCAGCACCTACATCTGGGTATGCATAATGTTATTTTCTCCCATTTTGGTTCTCTTGTCCCATTTTCTCAATAAACTACTGGCCTAATTTAAAAAAAAGAAAAAAAAAAGTTAAGGGAATGAGGAGCAGATGTAGCTCAGTGGTTTGAGTGTCTGATTCCCATGTACAAGGTGCCAGATTTAATCCCTGGTACCACCTTAAAAGAAAAACAATAATTTAAGGGTACAAGAAAATACTTATTTAGATAGGTGTCTCTTGGCTCTATGAAACTAGAAAATAATTCAAGCTTGTACTCATTGGATACTTTGGGGGCTCAGTGGATGCTCCCTGATAGGGGTATGCATTTCTATTCCTGATGGTCATTTGAGATCCTTCCCTAAACCCTGACCACTTGGTGGTACATCTCCAGCCTCTTTCCACAGAGGGAAACCATTATGCAAAACCTCAAATGATAATTCATATTTTTTTGTACAGCCCACATCTGGTCTATGGGAAGTGCTTCACTTCCATTGCCTAGATAAATGCTGGAAGTGCAGGTAAATCCAAACACCTCTGTGCTCCCTTACCTTTGTCACAAAATGATGTCAACTTTTTATCACTTCAGGTTTCTCGGGCAGATTCAGACCTCAGTCTAAAGTAGGCTTTTGTTTGCTTAGGTATGAGTCCTCTAAAGCTTCCAATTTGGGGAAACACATTTTAAACTCTCTGGGTTGCTTCATTGAAGCCCTCCCAAACTAGGTTTGAAGGAAAAGAACAGACCGTCTATCTCCCAAAGTGAGTGGAAATGAGAGTTACTACATACAGCTCTCTGGAAAGAAATCTCTTCGGCAATCTATCCTCCAAAGTCTTCTCTGACTCTTTAAAGCCTTGATCTGACTGAGGGTCCAACAGTCATGGAACAGATTGTCATTCATTTTCTGTAAATTGTGCATGAGGAGGTGGGAAACTGTCCTACACTTAGCTGGTACCTCTTATCACCTGTCTTTACACTTTAGGCAAAAATACTCTTTGGTATCATTTTCCATCATCAGAAACAAATGAGTAAAATGTACTTTAAAAAAATTTAACCCACATTTAGCTATAATCTGTGTGTTGCTCATCTATTTTCACCATTTCTTTAAAAATAAATGGTACAAAGAAAAAATAAAAATAAAAAGGTACAAAGAAAAACATGATATAGATTGTCATCATTAGATAATTGTTAATTTACAAAAACAGCCACTTTTTGTTGTGAAAATTAAGGCTATATATATGCAAAGAAAGAAAAGGGGATAAAGAGTTTAGAGTTTTCTAAAAGAACAAAGGGTGTTACAACAATACTTAAGGAAAGATATTTTAAAGTCTCCCTCAGGAGCAGAAAAATTCACCATCATCAAAAACATCCAGGTACGCTTCCACTCATTTCCTCTTAATACAACCAGCACCTACTAGTAAAAAGACTTTGCACAAAGAGCGGTATGCTCCTAGATGAGGGTAAACCTGAATATCCTGGCCTCTGCTTGGAAGCAGTACTATTACAAACCAAGAGCTCTTTGCTGGACTTTGTTGGACTTTCACTGGGAGTCTCAGTAGAAACAGTAATCTGTTAACATTATATAGAGCACTATACAATGTCCTGGATAGCCCTAATTCTCATAAATCAAAAGTTCTATTTGAATGCAACTGATCTATTTTGTGAGGGCAATTCTACTCAGAATCAGATTTGTCATGGCACATTCCTTTAATCCTTAGCAGTATGAGCTCTGTAAACACAGTATTTGAAATAATATAACACATTATTTTATACAGAAGCCTTCAGAGTCCTGCATCCCTAAATGCTCTCCAGTAAAACAGCCAAGTTACTTACTTAAGCTTCTTTTTATTCCCTTAGGCAGAAGAGAAGTAAAAGTCCCATGGGCCAGTGAGCAAAGAAATATTTGAATATTGGGGAAGTTAATGAGACAGAGAAAGAGCTGTTTCAGTTGGTAAGTCCTACAAAGTAAAGGTTTGTGCAAAGGTAATAGTAATATGAAGTGAAGAGAGGGACAATGACCATTTAATATTTTCATCCAGAATCATATCCTCAGTAACTGTTCCATGTTTATAAGACTGGCAATTTGCTTGCAAATATAGTCCATGAAACGATGTTATGTTTTCCTTTACACTGACCAAACACTCACCCTTTTAGAAACACCACAAAGGATTTTAAATGTGAGGCCATAAATCAATCTATATAAAACCTCTCTGAATTAGCCAAGTGTTTTTTGTTTGTTTCATTGGTTGGTTGTTGTTTTGTTTTGTTTTGTTTTGTTTTTAATCTTCCTTTCTGTGACCCAAGCACTTGGAAAAGAGATGTGAGAGAAGATTTTGAATAAAGAAAAAAACAAATAACAGAAGTCTTCAACCAGATATGCCTATGATAAATGATGACCTTGGAGAAAAGTATAATTAGAATTTAATCAAATATTGGAGACAAGAGTTACCAACATACAACTAGAGAATTAAATCGTGACAGAGAAGATAGAGAGCCATTGAAGAGAGTAGAGACATTTCAAACAAGGCAACCGTACCATAGTAGTGATCAATGGAGAGGTCCCTTAAGTAAACAAAAACAGATGTTATATATAAATTCTACAAGTAAATGAAGAAAATATTGAACATCGTCTCCTCCAAAAGGCCTTCCATGACCTGTCCCCACCCCACCACCAAACAGAGGCCTGAGCTGGTGTTCTATCACATATTTACACATCTTTCTCCTCGCTGTCTCGGTTTTCTTTTGTAAACAGAGCTAATGATATCTTAAGGATTAAATGGAATAACTCTTAAAGCCTCTAGTTCATGCTTTAAACATAGTAGGTACTCGATAATGATAATTATTATACTCTAATTTTTTATTTGGATCTTTATGTAATCTACTTGAAGAAAATTTCCTGGTTAAATCATAGCCACTGATAACGAAGCACTTATTATACACTAGGCACTGGCCTAGGTGCTTTAATGTAGATACTATTGTTATCCTAATTTTACAGACAATAATAGGATAATTAACTTGGCCAGGGTCACATATCTGAGAAGTGGCAGAGATAAGGCTTTTAACTCAAGCAACCTGGCTCATAACTAGTACATAGCACTGAGACTGACACATGTTTCTCTGCATTCTGCTTAGCCATAATGAACACAGACTTCAATGTCTGAGTCAGCTTGATCTCCTTAACATTTTCATTTATACCCATAACCTAAATCAGAAATGCCCACTAAAACTACTCCACTTCAAATCCCAGTGCTCTGATCTGGTAACTCTGGTTTCTGTCCTGCTGAATCCTGCCTTTCTGACCATCCACTTCAAATAGAACTCTTATTTGGAATTCCTAGCTAGCTCTCTATTTTAGCTTCATTGTGGACTCTGGGTTAAGTTTTGAACTAAAACTCTGCCACTTGCGAACCAGGCTGCCCTACTCTTGTATCCAATCCAAGTCCCTGGGATTCCACCTAAGGCCCCTATTTGGAATCCATCTTTCCATGAAGGCAAGTATGAATATTTTAAGTTGGTCCAACTTAGGACTGACTCCCAGTGGTCATGAGTAAATTTTTAATCCCTTTGAGTTTCGGTTTCTGCATTGAAAATATGTGGGAAATATTAGGACCTGCCTCAAAAACCTGCTGTGAGAATGCAGTGAAATAACATATGTAAAACACTTGGAATGATACTTGGTACATATCAAACAATGCTGAGATATACTGAGGGAATGAAGGTTGGCTAACAGGAGAATCCAGTCTGCTTTTATTATTTTGTCAGCCTGAATATCCTTCCTATTCTTCACTTTACTTCACCTTCATCCTTCAAGACTCAGTTCAATTATCAATCTCTTAAAGGAAGTGGCCCCCTTTGTGCTCTCATGACAAACCAAACAAGTTTTTGTGTTAGTCCTTGCCACATTGCATTGTGTATTTCTTTGTGCACACCGCTAGCCTGTCAGCTTCCTGACAGAGCTGCTATGTGCACATGTAGTGTGACTGGGGTGATTACCTAGTACTCATTTCTATTTCTGCAATGCCCAGCATGGGCACTGGCTTTGCCTAGGCTTAATCAAACTGATTATATGATCTTTTGCCAGCATCACGTAATAAGAAACTGGTAACTGGCTAAATGATGAGGTTGACTGGACACAGAGTCATTAGTGAGGAAGCAATCATCAGCTTATAACTGCTTCTCAGCTCCAAGGCAGGGTGAAGGAATACTGCACCTCCACCTTGCTAGAGTCAGGCAGTAGCCCCAACATGGGCTTATTGCCCTTTAACCTGGGAACTGAAAGATGAAACAGCCATGCCCCACTGAGAAATAGTCAGTGGGGCTACTTCAGAAGAAAGGTAGCATTTTCACAACTGGGATGGAATATGTTCAGGAAATAGTAGAGAGATATGAAAAAGCAATAAGTTTAACGGAATTCAATTAAGAAAATAAGTAAATATAACCAGTTTAACCTTAGTTCAAATCCACTACCAGTAACTTTATCCATGAATGACATTCACAAAATGTCTAACATACTGAAACAGAGAAAAAGATGTTATGCCTCCTTCGCCAACAATTCTGCTTAACAGTTTATTAGCCTCATTTAGATAGGCAAGCACTCCCTATCCCCCAGCTGTTACTATTCTCTTGGCAAATGTTTGTGGTCCACTCTTGCTCAACTATTTCTATTCTTTCAACTAAACTCTAAGAACATTTTGTTAAGTTTTGAACTTTATCATAAGAATATATAGAATGTGCGATAGTTTAAGGCTTTTAGAGACCCCAGAAAAGATCATGCCCTTAGGGCTAATATATTCCTGTAAATTCCCAACTATTGTAGGTATGACCTTCTTTTCATTAGATTACTTCAGTTAAAGGACTTTAATTAGATTACTTCAGTAAGGAAAGACCCAGGGTGGATCTTAATCCTCTTACTAGAGTCCTTTATAAATGGACTGAATATCGAGAAACAGAGAGAAAAGACCCAGTAGCTCAGAGAAGAACCCATAGAAAGTGAGAAAGTCATGAGAACAAGAAGCTGAAATCAAAAAAAACCCAGAAGGGAAGACAGAGACCCACCGAGGCTGCCATGTGCCTGGTTACCTGCAGCCTTTCTTCTGGTAGAGAGCATTGTCTCATGCCTGGATTTAGACACATTCTCAGCCTCAGAAATGAACGCTTGCAAGTCAATAAACCTCCACTGAAAAAGCCAAACCATTTCTGGCATATTACTTTCAGTAGATTTTTAGCAAACTGAAACAGAACAATTTAAGTAGTTGTTTTTAAATTACATTCTATATAAGGTTTAAACATTTTTATTAATATTTCTAAGTATTGCAAAAGATCTGTTGCTACTGTGAACTTGATCATTTTATTACATTTTTAAATGATACTATTTCCAACATAAAAGAAAACATTAATTTCTACATTTGTATAATGTTTAAATAAGACTCTGGAGCACACTGTTTGGACTTGAACCCTTACTCTTCCTCTTGCTTCAAGTGTGACCTTAGACAAGTCACTTAACATAATTAAGGCTCAGTTTCCTCATCTGTAAAACAAGGAAAATAACTATACTTACTACATAAGGATGTCAATTAAATAAGATAATGAATAAAATACCTAGAAAACACTTTGCATTTGGCAAGACCCTGAATGTTAGCTATTCTTGTTGCTGCCATAGTATTAGGTATGTCTTAATTTCCTAATGAGAAATTGTAAAAGTGAAAACTCTTAAAGGGGTCAGCCTTAAAAACAAAGACAAATGGTC
Organism: Dasypus novemcinctus; assembly: GCF_030445035.2. NCBI lineage: Eukaryota > Metazoa > Chordata > Mammalia > Cingulata > Dasypodidae > Dasypus > Dasypus novemcinctus. The sequence continues at coordinate 54,549,033 of NC_080684.1, read as the reverse complement.
ACCAAAAGCCAAAAATCTTTTAAAAAGAAGGAAATGCCTAGAAATCATTCCTCTGATTATTATATCCCTCAATCCCCCACCAAGCGTAAGTGATTTATAAACCAAATGAAGTGGAATAATACAATGTTAAGCATAGAATAAAAAAAAATTGGGAAAATGCCAGAATAGAAAATTCTTTAAAAATTTTCTCACAAAGAATTGCCTAAATATTGCTCAACAGATTATAGTGCATCTAATGCAACTGTACACAAAATAAAATAATTAAAGGGGGAAATTATTTCAGAACAGTAATGTTCTTTTCCAATTGAAAAATCACTTCTTTAAATAAAGAAATAAAATGCTCTACATAAAAAGATACAAGAGAGCACTACTCAATATGCAAAGTGTTTTACTAATGATAGCGTCACTAATTAAGACAAAATTTTCTCAAATTTGAATAGCATACAATGGACTATGAAATCAAAATGTGTAATTTTGCAAAATGTTATAATCTGTCTTAATATAGCTTATTTAAAATCTTCTCTGCAATCGAAGACTTATATAAATGTATGCTGATACCTTAAAAGTCTTTTTTGACAGTATCTGTGCAAAAGGTCTCACTTTTCAAGGTTTGAGAACACACAATACTTGTTAAATGGAAGCATCTTAGTGCATAGCTGCCAACTTTCATAACGAAGAGCAGTTTAAACTGAGTTTTTATTTATCAGTAAATGAAATCTGATTTTGCTCATATATGCATATTATATGAATGTATGGGTAGACTAGGATGTATCTCTCTTTTAAGCAAAAGAAATACTTACAGTAGTTAATACCAATGCCTAGTTTTCTATATTGCCATGAAAAGTCTCAACAACCAGGGAATGACTTTAATATTAATAAACCTGAATAGCAAAATACCTTCTGCTACAGTGTCCTATAAGTTAATTATCACTACAAAAAGTGCATTCTCATATTAGACAAGAAGACACACTTGCCTAATTAGACTGAAATATTTAACATACTTTCATAGGTATCTAATCTATAGTCACCAAATAATTTACTTTCTGATGCAAAAGGCTTGTCATCGATTTGTCAATATTCTAGACAAAAATGAATATGACAAATAATAAGATCCCCATTTATTAGATTATGAAACTGTGATCCAGAGAGATTTTTGCTCAAGATTAAATAGTGAGTTAGTGGTAGAGTAGGAAATTAAAACTGAAATCATTACACTGCATTTTCTCCCTTGATAGCCTATTCATCTACATGTTAAAATAGACCACAGACAACTGAGAGACAGAGGCAATAAAAAAACTAGGAATCTGTCAGTTATTTATCATGGAAAGTATACTCTTTTTTCCAAAAAAGTAGTCTATTTTGTAAAGTCACAAAAACGATTATACTTTAATAAAGCATAAGAAAAAAGTACAGTTTTATTAATTAAACTTGTGCAAGAATCATCTAAAATCTAATGAAAAGAAGGTTTTCTTATTTCCATCTTATATATGTCATCAATTATAAACTGGGATTAATTTGAACATTCTGCATGCATACTTTTACTAAAAAGAACTATAACACTTTTCATGATAAAAACCTGTTCTGGTGAGAAATGTATGCCTGAAACAATGAATTTATGTGTTTGTATAAATATTATAATAAAACATTCATATTTCCTATGATTTTTTTAGCAGCACAAGTGCATCTTATAAGTATTAGTCAAATAAACAAAAAATTATCAAGTTCAGCATAAGGGCTATTCCATAATTTGGAAATTGACCCATTTGCTGGATAAAATGGTTTGTACTTTTCCCAGTAAGTATTAGATATTATTCCCTTGAAAAATGTTTGGGAAATTCTTCTAAGACATTTTGTAAGATATTCTAACCCTGGCCTTCAGGTAATGCCTGGAGTTTTAATTTTTCTTTTGATTTGGAAACACCTCAAGCTTGAATTAATAGAAACATTTCTATCAATGTTAAGCATGTAATATCACCTCCTGAAGATGGGCAGAGTAAGGGAAGCCCTACCTACCTGTCCCACACTCCACTCCCACCTCCACCAATTAACCAGAGAAATCCTACTTTTATTCAATATCTAGTCTCTTCATGAGATTAAAATTTTTAATTGGGCTCTGTCTAACTTAATTAAAAATGTGCCCCAATTTTCAGAAGAGGCAACCAAAAAATATAGTGGATTATGGGTAATAGGAAATTAAATACTGATATTTCAATAATTTACTTACTCAATATATATATTTATTAAACATCTACTATGTTAGGCACTATTGGAAGGGTTGGGAATATCAGGCAGGGTTAATAAGATAAAATCTCTCCCCTTGTGAAATTTACAGTCAAATGGCAAGACACTGTGTGTATCATATAAGTGAAAAGTACATAATACAATGACATATAATAATATGACCTATAAAGAAAATATAGCCTGGAAGTCATTACTTTTGATAGGTGGTCAGAGAAGGTCTCTCTCTCATACACACACAGGAGGTGGCATTTAAACAAATTCCTGAAATATGTCTCTTAGTGAAAAAGTATTTCGGACTAAAAGAACAACAATGCAGTTTCTGGAGGGGAAATGGGGGGATAAGGTAGTATATTCAAGTAAGCATAAAAAGATCATATGAACAGAGGGACATAAGCAAGAGGGGAATAATAAGTAAAGTCAGAAAGATAACCAGGGGGCAGACCACAGAGGACTCATAGACCAGCATAAGTTCATGTTCTAAATGTGATGGGAAGCAATGAAGAGAGAAACTGATGTCATGTGATTTATATTTTTTAAAAGTTCACTCTTGGTCTTGTGTGGGCAATAGAATGGACAGTAGGGAAAATGGCAAGAATGCAACAGGAAGAGTAGTTTGCAGTTTGTTTTGATAATCTAGGAGAAAGAAGATAGGGACTTGGACTAAGATATATAAATGGAGATGGTGAGAATTCAAAAGATACTGGAGGGAAGTAGATGTGGCTCAAGTGATAGGGCTTCTACCTACCATATGGGAGGACCTGGGTTCGATCCCTTGGGTCTCCTGGTGAAAAAGAAGAAAAGAAAGTGTGCCTGCATGGTGAGCCAGTGTCCATGCCCTTGTGGTGAGCCAAGTGCCCGTGTGAGTGCCCACATAGTGAGCCAAGCGCCTGCACGAGTGCCCATGTGGTGAGTTGAGTGCCCATGTGGTGAGCTGAGTGCCCACACGAGTGCCCATGTGGCAAGCCAGTGCCTGCACAGTGAGCCAGTGCCCATGCAAGTGAGTCACGTGGCAAGATGCTTATGCAACAAAAGAGAGTCAAAGGGGAAAGAGTCAAGGTGAAGCACAGCAGAAACCAGTAACTGAGGTGGTGTAGTTGACAGGGAACCTCTCTCCACATCAGAAGTCCCCAGGATCAAATCCCAGTGATTCCCAGAAGAAAAAAAAATGAGAAGACAAAAAGAGAAATAGATACAGAAGATCACACAGTGAATGAACACAGACAGCAAAAACTGCAGGATGGGGAAGGAGAAAATAAATAAATCTTAAAAAAAAAAGATACCGTTATATAATTTGAAGGTAGAAGCCTATATAATTTGCTCATGGATTGCATATACAAGAGAAAAAATCAAACATGAATCTTCAGTGCTTTACCTAAGTAGCTTGATAAATAGAGTTGTCATCTACTACATGAGGAACACTGAAGAAGGAACAGATTTTGTGGAGAAGCAAGAGCTCTGTTTTGGATTTTTAAGACTGAGATGTCTAGGTCAAATAAGAGTTGTATTAATACCTTCCAGAAGGTCAGAGCTAAAGGTATAAACATGGGAGTCATCAGCATATAGATGGTCTCAAAGCCATGAGGCTGAATGCGATTAATAGGGAAAGACTCAATAGGAGAAAAGAAGAAGAAAAAAAGAAGAGAATAAGGATCTGTTATTATTATAACAAACATGTAGATATTGAGAATATAAGAAGAACCCAAGAAAGGAGTCTGAAAAGTAGACAGTGAAGTAGGAAGATTCTAGTGTGACATTCCAGGAGCTAAGTGAAGAAAATTTTGACGAAGTGAGTGATCAATTCCATCATATCCTATTGAGGAGCCAAGTAATATTAGTTCTGTCAATTGACCATGGGACTTGGCAACCTTAGAGTCATTGACGGCACTCAAAGTGTGACTCAATTGAGTAGGTTAGGTCAAAAAACCTGAATGACAATAGAAAATAAGGAAAGGAGACTGTACAGAAAATATTCTGGAGACTTTTGCTATACATAGGAAAAGAAAAATCATAGCTAGCAGGTAAGGGAAGATTTTTTTTTTGAAAAAGATATATTGAAGCCTGTTTGTATAAAAATAATCCAGTTTGGGGGGGGGGGGGAATGTTGACAATGCAAGACAGAAGGGATAATTTCAAGAAAGTCCTTAAAGCAGCTAGAAATGATAGGATCAAAGACATGTGTACAAGTTGGCCTCAGATAGGTGCACAGAATATTCATCCATTGTGTCAGGAGGGGAGGTAAAGTATATGGTGCAGATGCAGGTGATGAAAGAATGAAATCCACTTCTGATTGCTTCCTTGACTGAAATAAGTATACAGGCTGAGACTGGGGAGGGGAAGTATGTTTTAGAAGCTTGAAGAGAGAAAACAATGTGAGATCATTGTCTTAGAGAGCAAAATGATACAGAAATGTAGTATAATTGCTGTGTAGCATCAAGGGCCCACTTACCTATGGCCATAAATTTAAACTGAATGCCATGATCAAGTGGATGCAGACCTAGAATAAGCACAGAGTAGACTGAACCAGGTGGGAAGTTTGACCAAGAGAGAACAATGGAGAGAGTAGCAAGAGAATTGTAAAGGAAAGCAAGAATGTGATTACAGGAATCATCCCACCATCTAACTTGGTGAAATGGAAAGTGAGAAATGAGAGATCAATGGCCATGAAAATGTGGTAGAATTAATGGATTGGCAGTCCCAGGGAGGAGGGAGGCGAGGCATTTTTATTTTTTTATTTTTTTATTTTTTTTTAAAGATTTATTGATTTATTTAATTTCCCCCCCTCCCCTGGTTGTCTGTTCTTGGTGTCTATTTGCTGCGTCTTGTTTCTTTGTCCGCTTCTGTTGTCGTCAGTGACACGGAAAGTGTGGGCGGCGCCATTCCTGGGCAGGCTGCTCTTTCTTTTCACGCTGGGCGGCTCTCCTCACGGGCGCACTCCTTGCGCGTGGGGCTCCCCCACGCGGGGGACACCCTTGCGTGGCACGGCACTCCTTGCGCACATCAGCGCTGCGCATGGCCAGCTCCACACAGGTCAAGGAGGCCCGGGGTTTGAACCGCGGACCTCCCATATGGTAGACGGACGCCCTAACCACTGGGCCAAAGTCAGAACTGGAGGCTGTGAAGTCAGAACTGGAAGCTGTGAAGATAGGAGGCTGCAAATAGAGATTGAGATGTTTGAAATGAAGATGTCTTAAGGTAGTACAGTTATAGGAAATTACAGGGTCCAGGGTAAGACCATGGACTGGATGAGGGCAATGACAAAGATCTAGGTCTCTCAAAGGTTTTGGAGAGATCATCTATATGGACATTGAAACCACCAAGAAGGGTGACAGAGGACTGGTAGAAAGAAAGTCAGTGTTTCAGGATCATCAATGAAACATTTGTTAATGAAAAGCAATGCCTGGGAGACAATAGCAGATGAATTCAGCCAAGATGAGGAAGCAAACAAACAGGAAGTGTAATTCACTTGCATCCATTCAAGTAGCGATGTTTAGGAAGGTGGTGGGAAGGAATAATTCTCTAAAAACAGCTCTAAACAAGGATGACTTTCAGACTTGTATGTTGTGGGTGTGAAAGGAATCAATAGCCCCCACTTGAGAGAGTAAGAGGGAAAGAAGTACCCTCAAGAAACATCCCAGTTTCAGTGAGCACTAAATAGTAAAAGAGGGAAGTGAATGTGGCTCAACTGATAGAGTGTCCACCTACCATATGGGAGGTGCAGGGTTCAAACCCAGGGCCTCCTGACCCATGTGGTGAGTTGGCCAATGGGCAGTGCTGCTGCACGCAAGGAGTGCTGTGCCATGCAGGGGTGCCCCCACATAGGGGTTCCCCTCACGCAAGAAGTGCACCCCTCAAAGAGAGCCTCCCCACATGGAAACACAGCCTGCCCAGGAGTGGTGCCACACACACACAGAGCTGACGCAAGATGACACGACAAAAAGAGACACAGATTCCTGGTGCTGCCTGACAAGAATGCAAGTGGACACAGAAAAACACACAGCAAATAGACACAGAGAGCAGACAATAGGGGGTGTGGGAGGGGAGAGAAATGAATAAAATAAATTTTTAAAAATAAATAAATAGTAAAAGAAATATTCAGAAAAGAAGTTATGGACGTGGGGGGCTCGCCGACAACCCATAGGGAGTTCCAAAGGGTGCAAGTGGAAGGGTTTGGAACAGGTATGAATTTGAATCAGATTAGGGAATGCACCTGTTAACATAATGTGGAAAAGACTCAAGATGATGAGAGATGACCAGGGACGCTTGGGATTCTGATGGTGATGGAGTTGGAAAGGGTTAATTGTCTCTTAGGATGAGGCTAATAATCAAATCTAATTATGACTTTCTTCTTTGTACTTTGTCTTATAAAGTTTATTTTTGCATGTGTTAAGATTGTTAGGAGGTGAAAGGTACGCAAGTTTTACTGAGAATACATGCTGGTCTGTGGCTCACCAAATACGTTACTGGATTTTGTCTATGTTCTTGACTATGCTGCAGAAATGAATTTCAAGAGTAAGTCAGGTGAGTTAGGCCAGTGATTTATTGGGGGATGAGAAATGGGAGAAAATAACAGATCAGAGGTCCCAGGTAGAGAAGATGAGGCTGAAAAGTGATAAAGCGGGTTGATTTTCAGACTACAATTTCCCATTATAGATTATAAATCCCTAGGTTTACTTGCATCGTGATCCAAGTTGGGGGAGAAGGCAACCAGAGGCGAGAGAGCGAGCTTAGGCCTTGTGCCTGCTTTTTGAACCATTATTTATTCTACCCCTTTGCTAATGGCAGGGGAGGAGGTCTAGCTATTTGTTGTTTTGATTGATTACCTCCTATCAATCCCCCATGAGGGCCCAGTGATAAAGTCCTTGGGGAATATCCGGGGCTTCTCCTAGCTTCCCGTGGAAGTCTTATACTGAATGGCAGTATCTTGAGGAGGGTCTTCCATCCTGGGATTTTTGATGTCCACATGGACTTCTTGCCAGGTCCAGATCCATCTATTGATTCCCTATCTTACTAGCCTGCTTTACTGAATTTCCTTTAAAACCTGCTGAATTTGTTTGTTACCTAGGAGTATTAATCAAGTTTTACTGTTTAGAATTTGAGAGATCAGAAAGTGTTACCTTGCCCCATTTATTAGATACCATTGATTATTAACAAATTTAAATTAAGCATATTCATATAACACATTTAAATTAAGCATAGTCTGTTTTAAGATCCCAGCCTCTGGAATTAATTGTCTAAACTGGTATTTCTTAAACTTTTGCTGATCTTATAATACATAGTATATAACATACACCTGAGCATGTTTATAGGAGTAAAGTGTGCCCATTTACAGTTACTAATTGTGATCCCACACTATTCATTCTCTACCAATGAAGCACTGCACAAAGCAGATGCATGAAAGTTCTTTGTTTTATGAATCTTGATTCCACTATACTTACGAAGAGTAAGACTTTTAATAGCAAACTTTAAAATTGTCATGAAACTTGTAGCAACATCTTGTGATCCAAATCACATCTGAGCTCAACATCCTAAATTTCATGCTCTAGGCTCAATAGAAAAAAAAAAATTGTCCACTACAACAAAGCATTGCATCAACTTAAAAAAAAATAAAAAACAGCTTCCTTCTAAGAATGAGGATTAATTAGCCTATCAGTGCATCTTCTTTGTGATACTTTATTTGCAGTTTTCCTCATCTTGTATCTCAAATGACTGATATTTTTGACAACAGATAAACAAAATCTGGCAGTGGATAAACAGATCCTCAGTTTTACCATTTCCTAGGATTTAAAAATATGACAACTCTGAAAGATGCCGTGTGACTGTTTGCTTCTGCCTCCCCATTCCCCACCCTCATCTTGTAGGAACTTCCACTTCTCAGAGACAACTCTCCTTCAGGGTTAGTGCCCTCTTCCTATGGCTCAAACTCTGAAGGAGGGGCAGCAGTGGTCTAGCCATGAGTCTTGGTGAACTCAGTACTTTGAGGAAAGCATCATTTCAATAAGAAATAATAATATCTAGTATATGAGTGCTTACATTATAGGAAGAACTCACAACAATCCCATGAAGTTGGTGTGGCAGTTTGATATTATTGATGAATTCCAAAACAAAATATTGATTATATTTGTAAACTGGTCTGTTCCCCTAGGCATGATACCTTTGACTGTATTAAATTCAGAGGTTTCACTTTTACTTGATTAAATTAATGAGGGCTTTCATTTAGCCATGTCCCTAGAACATTGAGTCCCTGCCTTCTTGGTGGGCCAGCACTCACACAGAAAAAGATACAGCAGAGGAGATTCATTTTGATGCTGGAGCCCCTGGGAGAAAGCCAAGTCATTCACCTGATAGTCTACAGCTGGTCTTGTGGAGAGAACAAGCAGCTGAGCCTGGAAAAAGACAAGCCCTGGGAAGAGAGATGAGACTTATCCCAGCCTACAGCTGAGATCAGAAGAACCTGGACCAGGGAGCCTTAAGAGGGAGAGGAAGGCTGAACCCTTGCAGAGACCCACAAGCATCTTGCTTCAACTTGTGGCAACAGACTTTTTGAGGGAAGAACTTCATGCTTTATGGTCTTGTGACTGTAAGTTTCTACCCCAAATAAAGACCCTTTATAAAAGCTACAGATTTCTGGTATTTTGCATTGGCAGACTAATACAGTTGGTAATATTATTGTTCTCATTTACAGTCAAGAAAACTGAAACTCAGAAAAGAATTAAAGCATATTAGGCACACGTCTAAAATTTAAGTCAGTTTCAAAAGTATATAGGCTCAATCATTACTCTTCTCTACCTCTATTCATAAATCAAAGCTTTCTTAAAGGTCAAAAAGAAAACCAGGTGTGTTCATCCTGACAGAAAGAGCAAAGAAGTTTCCAAATTTTATTCATTTTAAATGTGAAAGTGAGATTAAATTATGTGAAGGCATCACCATAAAAGTCTTCATGTAAATATGTAATGTAGAATATGAATATGTAAAATATAAAATATGAGTATACAATCAGTATATATAAATATAAATATATGTTTTTAAATGTTTTAAATGCATGTACAAGTAAATTGTTATAGACGTATATTGTATATAATTAACAGAATATAATTATTGTTTATTAATACAAATGTAAATTCAACTAATATGGATATTACTGTATATATTTATGAGTAAATGGATGCCCATAAAAGAAAAAAATGTTACCAGTTATATTGAGAGTGCCAGTTCAGTTTGATTCTCAAGCGTATTCAAAAATGCAGAAAAAGATGGCATGGTTCAAAAAACTGAAAATATTTACTATCTGGTCCTTTACAAGAAAGGTTTGCTGACTACTGTGACATTGATTATGGAGACTTCCTTACATGATTAAATTATTTCTAAGCACAGATTATTTTCCTATAGATGAAAGGGAGAGGTGAAAAAGCATAACAGATTTTTGAGAAGGTAAATCAATAATTTCTTCTTAAATAATCAAAGTAATTAGTGCAAACTGGAATTGTGATGGGAAGACCTGAATAGTTTAAGTAGTTACCAATATTTTTATTTTGGCCATGTACTCGGCATCTCCACCACAAATCTAGCAAACAGTATTGAAAATAACCCAATCCATACATAGGTATAAAAAATTATACCCAAATTTGTGCTACAGATAAGGACTAGTGCTTTTGTCCACCATATAAGTTTGGCTCATCAAGTTTCATATCACTTAATAGCTAGCATTATTAATATTAATAAAAGTTGACAGGGTAGATCTCAATGTATTTTAGAAGCTAAATTACACTAAACATTACCAACCTACCAATTATTTAACAGCCAACTGAATATTTTGCAGGCTGTAAAATAATAATAATTTCTAAACAATTTAAATGCTTAAAAGCATCCTCTTCTATACTACTGAAGACACACTCTAGGTCATTCATGGATTATCTCCCACAAGAACACAGAACCCATAAGGAAAAAAATAAAGCTGATAAAATATAAATCTAAGTTATAAACCATTAAAATTCCTCGAACTGAAAAATGGGCATTTGGGACTCACCCTCTCTTTGAAAATTAGCCTCCAAAAAGTTTCAGAAATGCCCTAAAGGCTTCATTTACAACTACCATATTAGGTTCACTCTGCTTATTTACGGCAACCTTCCTTACAGGTCAAGGTTTGTTTTATGCTTCAGTCTATTTTACCATTTCAAAGTACATAAGCAGCAACATCAAAATTCTCAAAGACAGTGGTAAAAGATTTTAAGACTAAAAGTAGAACCAGTAATATATTTTACATTTGAAATCTTTCAAAAAGTTTCCACCTCGATCCCAAGTTTTTCTGCATGACTTCCTGAAACCCCATCTCCTAGATTAGACAAGAAAGTGAAGAAACTAAGTACATATTTCCTCAAATAACAATAGCACATCTGCTTCTCTCCTGACAAATGAACAAACTGATATTCCATGGCTTACAGCAATGATCTTTTTTTAACCTTCATTATCCAACAAGATCAGAAGATCTACATGTCACCAGTAAAGGGTTGCTCTGATTATGATAACCACTCAAAGTTCCTAAACGTCAGAATGATAATCAATACTCTTTTCATTGGAGATGGGTCTGAAAAGTTCTGAATTGAATAAAAAACACTGTCACAACAACACTGGAACAAGGATAAGAAAAAAAAAATTATTTTGACTATTTCTTTCTTATCTAGCACTTTGCCTTTAATTGACTTTTATAAGCTTAACCCTAATTTATATAACTATTCCTCAGTCTTAGTTTCTTGTAATGAAGCTATTTTGAAAAACCTACTGATTTCAATATAAGCTATTTTAGCTCTAAAGTATATGAGAATAGTCACCTTTCTTTTCAAATTGCCTGATTGGCAGTGCTTCTGTCAGCAGTAATCCCCAGCCTAGACTTTAATGAAATGTCCCTCCCTTCCTCTGAGGTTTGGGCTGCTACTTGTCTCTAATTAAGTCCAGAATGACCAATGGCCAGTGAGGAAAGTAATTCACTCCAATAGGATTATTACAGATATTATTTTGTTCTAAATACATCTGCTCTAGAAAATACAGAAAATTCAAAGTCCTTCTCTTGCTATGGTAACTCCAAATCACCAAGAAGGAGAGAAGGAGGCATAAAAAGATTGCTCCCTTTCACTTTTCCCTGTAGCTCCACAGGAAAAATTAACTGTAAGGGGGAAAAAAAGAAAAGAAAGGAAAAAAACTCATATTTTCTCAAACTATTTACCACATTTACACTGTAGTTCAGAGGAATTAACATGGAGACTCCATTTGAAGCCATACTCTGATACTGCAGACTCTGTTGGTGCTGCTTTCAGAACATATCCAGAATCTGCCCACTTCTCACCACCTCCACTACTAACACCCTGGTCCAAGATACCATAATTTCTCAGATTTACGCAGGAGCCTGTCTCTACTTCTGCTTTTGCATCCACCATCCTCGTCCCCCTCCATATCAGTGTTCTATATGAGGCAGTCAAAGTGATACCTTAAAAATATAATTTGCTCTAGATCACTCCTCTGCTCAAAATAAACATGTGTGTCCGTCAACGGCCAACAAATGAAATCTTTTCCCATCTGGGATGGCTCCCACGAAGACTTCATTGCCGCTTACTCTCAATCTCACTCACTCTGACCTAGGCCCACTGGTCTCCCTGTGATTTCTCCAACAAGTCTGACAACCTCCCACCTCAGGGTTCCCTCATTTTTTTAAAGATTTTTGCTCAAGTGTCAGTAACCATTTGAGCAAGGCATTCCCTCTGACCATCCACCATCCTTAAAACTGCACACCTCCTTCCCCCAACATTTCTGTCACTTTCTTCTCTGCTCTATTTTCTCCATAGAAGTTATCTCTGTCTAATTTAATATATTTTTTAATTTATTTTATTGTCTTCCTACCTCCTCTATTAAAATATATACCTAGTGAACTCAGGAATTTTGTTTCTCTTTTGCTAAGTACTAATTCTCCAGTACCTAGTAGAACAGTGTCTAGTATATAATATTCAATAAATATTTGCCAAATCCATGAATAAATGTTGTTCTCATTTCAAAGAACAAGGGGAAGAAGAGCTGATAGACAAATAGACAGGTATTTCATTGTTGGATTACAAAAGCATCCCAGATGCAAAGCATACCTTTTTAAAAGCGTCACCCTAGGATTGCCATCACAATAAAACAAAAGCTGAGTACTTCTTCCAGCTAATAACTCACTTACTTTTTTTTACCAGCAACTTCCTTTTTATGGATTCTTAATGAGAAAGTGGCTGCAACTATAGCTAACATCTCTCTCATCCCTTCCACTTGTAATTATCAAAAAGGAGTTTCCTTGGCACTTTATAAGGTAAATCATCATTATTTCTATTTATTTTGTTAAAAAGAAAATAACATCTTATTTGATTTACAAAGTGACTCAAGCTTATGCCGTCTCTCCTTTTTCTATGTGGTGAGAATTTTTTAAAAAGGAGGAAGTTGGAGGTCGCTCATTCATTCAACCAACATTTATTGGACCGAGCACTCTTCTAGGCAGAGGGGCTAGAGCAGTGCAAAACAGACACAAATGTCCGTTCTCTTAGAGCTTCCTTCTGTCAGGAGAGAGGTGGGACAGATAATAAGAAAACTAAAGAAGAAATAAAGAAAATACATGTTCAGTGAGAAATAAGTTTCCATGGAGAAAAACAAAGCAGCGTTTCTGCTTCCTAGGGCTGTCATACAAAGTACCACAAACTAGGAAGCTTAAAACAACAGAAATATATTGCCTCCAGAGACTTGAATCCCAAAGTCAAGGTGTCAGAAAGCCCATGCTCCTCTGAAGTCTGTAGGAAGAATGGGTTCCATGCCTCTCTCCTGGCTCCTGGTGATAGCCAGAGATCCTTGGTGTTCTTTGGCTTGTGGCATAACTCAATTTCTGTCCTTTATTACAGAGCCTTCACTGCATGTGTGTGTCTATGCTCCTCTTTCCTCTATTAAGGACATCAGTCATATTGTGGGGCCCACCCCACTCCACAATGATCTCATTCTAGTTTGCCTAGTTCTATCCTTAGTGACCCTATTTCCAAATAAGGTCACATTCTGAGGTTCTGGCAACTAGGACTTCAACGTGTCTTTAGAGGGAATACAACATAACCTTTAACAAGCAAGGCAGGGAGATGGGAAGTAGACAGGAAGACTGCACTTCACATGTGGGGGTTGGGGAGGAGCTGCAAAGGTGATATTTCGTCTGTGTATATAACTGAAGGAAATGAGTTCTAGGCTGAGGGAAGAGCAAATACAAAGGCCCAAGACAGAAGCATACTTGATGTGTTGGAGAAACTGGAGGGCAGTAGTACAGCTAGAACACCGCAAACAAGTAGGAGAGAAGTAGGAAATGAAGTTGGAGTGGCAGTCAGAACCAGATCATGCAGGGTCTCCCAGACCAAAGGAAGAATTCTAGATTCTATTCCTAGGAATGATGTAAAATCATTGGAAGGTTTGAGCATGAGAGCAACTTAAATCCAACATCCTCCCAGGAACTCTGCAAATTCAAAATGACTCATTCTCATACTACTTTAATTTCAAATTTAATTTAGATTGAACTCAACCCAGGCAAGAGAACATGGGAGAACAGAGGAGAGTGGTAGCTGTAGAAACAGTGGTAAGTGATCAGATTATGGATATATTTAGAATGTATAGCTGAAAGGATTTGTTGATGTTTTTGATGTGGGATATGATAGAAAAGAGTATAAATCCAAGGTTTTGTTTTGTTTTGTTTTGTTTTGTTCTGTGCCTAAACAACTTTTGCAAAAAATAGAGTTGCCCTTTTCTGAGATGGGAAAGACTTCAGAAAAGCTAAGATAGTGGTTTAAGATCTGGAGTTCAAATGTAAACATTTTAATTTCAAGACACTTGTTAAATATCCAAATATAGATGTCAAGTAGAATATAGAAGTTTGGAATTGGGGAGATAGAACCAGGCTGGACATGTAAATTTGGGAATCAACAGAACTAGGAGGTGATATTTAAAATCATGAGACTAGATAAAGTTACTAAGGGACTGGATCTAAGTGGCAAAAACAAGTTCAAAATCTGAGCCCTTGGGTGCTCCAATATTAAGCTGTTAGAGAGGTAAAGAGGAAAAAAAAAAAAAAGAATGGGAAAAAATGGTCAGTGAGTAGGAGAAAAAATTTTTTTAAACAGGAAAATGTTTTACCCTGAAGAACAAGTGAAAAATGTATTTTGAGGAGATGGAGAGAACAGCAGTGTCAGATGCTGTTGACAGCTCAAAATGAAGACTGAGAATTGACCATTGGATTTAGCAAAGTGGAGGCATTTCTGAACTTGACAAGAGCAGTTTTAGAAGAGTGTAGGAAGCAAAAGCCAGATATAAAGTGCATTCAAGAGACAAGGGAATGAGAGAAATTGGAGTCAGTGCAGATAGACATTCCTTTCAAGCAGTTTGGCTATAAAAGGAAAGAGAAAACTCTAGCTACTGCTGAATATATTCGTGTGTATGTGTGTCTGTGTCACTTTACATACACACATGTGTGTAAGTTGAGAACAGTAGCACCAGATTTTTAATAATGATGGGTGTGGCAGTTTGGCATTATTTATGAATTCCAAAAATAGACATTGGATTATGTTTGTAAACTTGTCTGTTCCTCTGGGCATATTAGATTGTATTAGATTCAGAGGTATCACTTTTACTTGATTAAATTTTGATCAAAATTCGGCCATAACAGTAGGACATTGAGTTCCCACCCCTTTGGTGGGCAGGGACTCCCAGAGAAAACCACAGAACAGAGGAGAGAGTTGGAGTTTTGATGCTGGAGCCCTAGAAAGTAAACACACAGGTAAAGAACACAGAGGAGTAGAGATGGCTCCATAGACACAGCAGAGACCCTGGGAAGAGAGAGCGTCTGATGGTCTACAGCTGACCTTGTGGAGAGATCAGAACAGCTGAGCCTGGAAAGAATTGAGCCCTGGAGAGAGATATAAAGCCTTATGTCAGCTACAGCTGAAATAGGAAGGAGCTGGGACCACAGAGCCTTAGGAGAAAGAGGAAGGCTGAACCCTCACAGAAAAAGGCAGGCATCTTGCTCCAACATTGTGCAACAGATTTTGGTGAGGGAAGTAACTTACGCATTATGGCCTGGTTACAGTAAGCTTCTACCCCAAATAAATACCTTTTATAAATGCCAACAGTTTTCTAGTATTTTGCATCAGCACCCCTTTGGCTGACTAATACAATGGTGAAAATCCAATAGAGGGAAAACTGAAGATTCAGCAGAAAGAGGGGAGAACTGCTGAGGTGAAGTCCTTGAGCAGGTGAGAGAGAATGGGATCCGAGGCACAAAGGAAATCAGTGTGCACCAATGGAGTAGCGCCAGTTGATCCATAGTAACAGTAAAGAAAACAGTAAGTGGCACAAGACTTAGGCAAGGATTAAAGACGAAAATATCAGAAATAGTTATTTCCTAACAACAGCAAACCTGTAAGAACAAAATACCTCTATTGGAATATGTAAAACAATGCCTTGGAGTCCTCTTGATAAATATGCCCTTATTAAGTTAAGCACTTTCTAAAATTGCATTTATTTTCAAGATGAGAAGCAATCTTTCAAAAGACCCAGATTGAATTAGTGAAAATATGCTCAGGAGTAATCCCAAAGTTGTGAAGTTCTGAAACTCTTGAAACTAGAGAAGGAGGGAGTAGGTTAGTAAGCAAATTGAATATGTAACAATACTGGAAAACTAAGAATATTTTTTTTTATAATTTTCTTCATCGCATTTAAGTATCTAGTAGAAGAGGCCATTTATTATCATTGCTGAATTCAATGTACCTAGTAGCTACTCAATAAATGCATGCTAAATTAGTTAATTCAGTTCGAGTTGTTTTGTATTGCATTAAATTATCTGCTCAGTATACTTGTGGTTTGTTCATTTATAGCAGTAATAATCTCATGCATCATTCCCACTAAAATGTATTTTTTCCATTGATTTCTTTTTTGTCCTTACTTTTTTATTTTTTATTTATTGTTTGCATTAGTGGTTAATATCATATACATTGAGTATCATATGTTTTGTTTGTTAGTATAGCCTTGATATTGAATAACATGTAATAGCTACAAAAGACTTAACAAGAACAGTTAAATGGCCATATTATAGAGTAATTAATAAAGGGAAAATGCCTTGTTAAATAACTATTAAATATTGACGTAACCATGTCCCTTTTAATAGGAGTTGCTAATGCTGTAGCACAAATAGTTGTTAGGGTGGGAATTAGGAAAACAAAAATATTTCACACTGAAAGAAATGGTAATTGTTCTCTTAGTTTCTGACAAAATTATCATATGAAGAGTTTTACAGAAGTAAATTACGTTCCTCAGGCGGGGAGAGGGTATACTTATTTTTTATTCCAAAGAGAGGGAAAAGGGTGGTTATTTGAAGAAACATTTCTCAATGGTGCGTAGTGAACTAGAAAAAGATGGATTGCCTCACCTGATTCCTTAAGAAGGTACTAAGAATGTTAAACCACAGAGAAATCATTAAGTGATTTCCACTGAGAAACTGTTAAGATTAAATAGCTCCAGTGTAAATTCAAATATGTTGAGGAGTTTTGGTAGAAAGAAAGCATCTTGAGGGTAAATTCACATTTTAGTGAACTTGACCAGACTATATAAAGGGCCCCCAGAGATTTTATGTCAAAAAGCAGTATTAATTGAATTAATTGAAAACCTCAGAAAAACTTTAACATGGTAATCAGTATTTGTATAACACAGTATCTAAGCAAAATGTGATACTTAAAGGCACATTAAGAAAGTCTCAAATAATAGTTCAATTATGATTTACATGAGCAAGAATGGGAATAGTATTATATAATTGGCACTTCAAATTAAAAACAATAAATATAACCACTTAATTTTTTTCTTAATTCAAGAAAAAAAAAACATAGTCATAGGGAGTGAATAGTTAACAGTCAATATAAATAGTTAATGGGATAAAAAATTACAAAAAAACAAACCTCCAAAACCTTTACTACCCTACGTAGCAAATAATCAGCAGGAGCATCACAATAAAGACATGGATGTGTCATGGTTTCAACATCAAAAGCAACAAAACCATCATTCAAGCTAGCCTCTCCTAATCATGAAATTAATAATGCCATAACTTATCTCTTCCATTATAGAAAAATAAGTAGACTTCATCAATATGATAGCTAGAACCCAAGTTATAAAGAGAAATCCATGGACTTTCCTCCTACACAATTCTCAAAATGATTTCCCCTTCATTTCTATCTCTACCTCCCATTTAAACTCTTGTCCCTTTTTCAGGACTGAAGGCTTCTTTTACATGCATTTTATGTCTACAGTATTGTGCAATGATTCCTCATTCTTATAGCATGATACTATATATTCACCCTTCAAAATTTTGGTGTTTGATACCATATTATGTGAGTCTCTAATCCATTCATTCCTGTAAATACTGTATTCTCTTCTAAACAAAACCACAATCTCCTTGAGGGCAGAAACTGTTATTACAAAATACCTGTGGTCCCTTTACAATGATAGCACTGTCCCAGGGAGGTGATGAACTTCTCATGAAAGCATGTCCTGAAAAGAAGCAATCAAGCAAACGCCTTTACAAAACTTATGGACTTCCAAATTACACAGCAGCTGCAAAAGAAAACTGCAAACTATCTGCCACAATTAATTGAAATCTAAATAGGTTGAATAACAAAATATCTCAACAATTCTGAATCACTTCATCTGCCCCCCAATTAATTTATAAAATACTCATGACAAGAGCACATTTGAAACACTCATAGATATTGTGATGAAATTATGTATTATTATATTACACATGTGCTTCTTTATAAACATATTATTTATAACAAAAATAGTTATAGCATTATGCCTTGAGCAATCAGCTTATCTAGTTTATTGAGATGACCCATATTTTAATCTTTGAAATTTCAGAAATTTTTATATCTATTTCAGCAGAATCCCCAGACTCTGGAGCTAGACAATCTGGTTTTGAATTCCAGATTCACTAACTTCTGCTCTGTTGTCTGAGCACATTATTTAGTCACTAAGTACCTAAGTTTCCTCATTTGGAAAATGAGAAAACAACGGACTACCTCAAAAGACTGTAGTAAAGTTCACATGGGTTAGAATGTATAACACCATTAAGAGCAGTTAGCATAGAGTAAACATGATATAAGTATGTGTTGTTGTTGTTGTTATTATTGTTATCAATATGTCTAAGAGACAAGGAAAGGTGATAAATTAATTCTTTATATTTCTACAACAACCTTCTTTTAAAATAACTCTCAATGCCCTGAAAGTTCCCATGAAAATAGGACAAATAGAAATGAAAGGCTTGCTGTATTGTATCAAAAAGACCCTGCATCTTCCCTTAGAACTTAAAACCAAGAAGTAGAAACTCTCTGCAAACCTTATACAAATACTTTTAATTATCTGACAGAGATTTAAAAACAAATCATCACACAAGGTACAATGGCTGCCTATTTCAGCTTAACAGCATTAAAAGAATATCTTTGTATAAGAAAGAGCGTGAATTACTATCCTAAAACAGGCCTAAGAATTCTTGGAGAACTATCCTGATAAACCACTTGGGGTGGAAATTCATATCCTTAAAGATAGTAGAGAAAGTTAAACTACTCAGCATTAGAAGTGAAAAGGAACTTGGGAATGGAGGATAAGAGAAGTTACTGCAGAGTTTAAGACAGAACAGCAGGTCGACTTTTAAGAAAAGGAGGACACAATATTAAGTTTTAAGTATGTATTTGCCATACAACACCCCCGCACTCACACATACACACATTCCCTCCAAAGCTTCAGTTGAGTCAGGTCAATTGGTGGGGAGTTTTCTTATTTGTTTTAATATTGGATTTTCTAAGGGAAATCAAAGAAAGTGGTACCTTCCACAGCTCATTGACAGGGTTTGGGAGAGGGACAGACCTGTGAGGTAAGGATGATTCAGTTCAGCAGAAACAGCGCTTATTCAGATTCTTTCTCCCTCTCCCCCTATTCCCAACATGCTCCCCATTGGGAATTTGCAAAAACACTGATCTGTGTTCTATACTCGCAGTCTCTAGTCACTGCCCTTCCTCCTCCTGTTCTCTCTTGAATACATCCATAAGGACTTTTTGCCCCAACAAGTCATTGGAACTGCTCTTGTCCAGGTCACTAATGACCATCATGCTGCTAAAGCCAATACACCATACACACCTGGTTTCCTCAATGCCTCAATCAATTGCTCCTTCTCAGTGGTCTTTACTGGCTCTTAATCTCTCTAATCTCTAAATGCTGGAACATTCCTTGTGCCTATTACCTTTTCTACCTGCTCTCTTTGCCTTGTTGATTCCATCCAGCCTCATAGCTTTGCACATTATTATATCCCAGCAAATATATATATATGGCCAGACCACACACCCAAACTCTGTATTTAATATTCAGTTGTTGGGAAGCAAATGTGCCTCAACTGATAGAGCATCCACCTACCATATGGGAGGTCCAGGGTTCGAACCCAGGGCCTCCTGGCCCATGTGGTGAGCTGGCCCATGCGCAGTGCTGCTGCATGAAAGGAGTGCCATGCCACACAAGGGTGTCCCCCATGTAAGGGAACCCCACGCATAAGGAGTGCATTTCACAAGGAGAGTCACCCCATGCAAAACAAATGCAGACTACCCAGGAGTGATGTCACACACATAGGGAGCTGACGCAGCAATGGACAGCGAATGGACATAAGAGAGCATACAACGGGGCGGGGCGGGGGGGAGGCAAATAAATAAACATAAATTTCAATTGTCTACTTAGATTTCTAACAGACATCACAGTGCCACCTACATGCTTAAGAAACATGTCAGTCTGAAAAAAATATGTGCTCCCACAATTCTTCTACCTCAGTAAACGGCAATAACAAACTTCTAGCTCTCAGGCAAAAACCTTAGAGGCACCCTTGTTGCCTCTTTTTCTCTCACATCCATATCCTGTTAATCAGAAAATTCTGTTGTCTCTACCCCCAGTACAGATTCAGAATTGGAGCACTTCTAAGTACCTCTTCTAACACCCTAGTTCCAGGGACAATCATTTTGCCTGATTTTTGACATAGCTTCTGAATTGCTTTTCACGCCTCCGTCCTTTCCACGTACAGCTTTCGCCCTGTTGACATTCTGGGCTAACTCTTCATGGTGAAGGGCTATCCTCTGCATTGCAGGATGGTTAGTACCATCCCTGGCCTCTACCTACTAAACACCAGTAGCAACAACATCCCTTCTCCCCATGTTTCCAGACACTGCCAAATGTTCCCTGAATGAAAAAACCACCTCCAATTGAGACCTACTGGCCAACAGTATATTTTCAACTCAGCTACAAGAATGTAAGCCAAACTTAAAAAAAAAAAAAACGACCACTGGATGTCCACCTCACTCAGAAAAAAAGGCAAAGACCTTACCAAAGCCTGCTGACTTTGTGACCTGACCCTCACGCTGACCTCACGTTCTACTTCTGACTTCCTTAGTGACTGCTCCAGCTGCACTTGCCTCTTTGCTATTCCTCAGGTATACCAGGAAAGTTCCCATTTCAAGGTCCGCACTCTTTCTTTCTTCCCTCTGCTTATAGCTCTTGTCCTGGGATATTGTTTGGGCTTACTCCTTCACCCCCTTAAATTCTTTGCTCAAAAGTTACCTGAGTAATGAAATTGTCGGTTATGACCCATATTAAAAAACCAGTCACTTTCCCGTGTCCCATCTAACCCCAACTAATTCCTATACCTCCTTTCTAGCTTTATTTTATTATCTCCATCTGATGTCCTTTATATTTTAATCATTGCTTCAATGTCTGTCTCCTCTTAATAGAATGTAGCCCTAGGGTGGGGAGGGATTTTTGCTTTCATTCACTTTTATGTTCCCATCACAAAAAGTGCCTACAATATGGTAGATATTCAGTAAATATTTGTAGAATAAATGAGGGAAAGAAGGAAGAAAAGAAGGAGACCAGGAAAAAGGAAGGAAGGAAAGAATAGTGGAATCAGACTTTGAAACCATCGTAGGTGGATAAAGAGGGGTCAAGGCAGTGGCAGCTAATATCTAGGATACATCTGCATGCATCGTTAACAAAGACTGAATTGGTTTCCATAGAATTTATTTTTCAAAAATATAATTCAGAATGTACAATGGAAGGTAAAGCTTTATTGAAATGCTTCTGCTGTTATGGATTTTTAATGTAAAAGGTATTTAGAAAGCATACTTATAAATCCATTAATATATAGATCTAAATATCTATAGAGACATAAAATAAGTAAGGCTTTAAGAGAACTTTTACAAAGCATCATGGGCTGCGGTAACTCCCCTAGACACATAAAAAGGAGTGTGCTAGTATAAGTCAAATCATTCAATTATATACACCATAAGCAGCTTAACAAGTAATAGTAACAGTGAACAAAGCTCTTTTCTACACATGAAAGCCTGTGTGGTTCAATTGTGAGTGAAATAGTGGAACTGAAATGCTTCCTGCTGCAAGCTGACAGTTATATGGAACCCCCTGAAGTTGCAAATTGAGTTCCTCCGCTAATTACTGGTCTGAAGGGGACAGAGAAAGATCCACATTTTATTTCTCTTGCTGAACTTGCAACATAAGTACTGGTGAATTTTACATTAGGGTCAAGCTGGGAAGTTCCCAGCCAGTTTCACCTGGAGTACAGAACAGTGTCATCTCCCATGCAAATGAGGCCAGGTGTTCCTTTCTGCCCCAGATGTCTACGAGGGAGATTTCAATGTAACAAATTCTAATAGGGAAGTTGATATTAAGGGAAAGAAAAGAAGGAAAATAAAACAAAGCAAAACAAAACATA
The DNA here is from genome assembly GCF_030445035.2 of Dasypus novemcinctus. Taxonomy (NCBI): domain Eukaryota; kingdom Metazoa; phylum Chordata; class Mammalia; order Cingulata; family Dasypodidae; genus Dasypus; species Dasypus novemcinctus. The sequence goes on along the minus strand of NC_080684.1, from coordinate 54,526,955 downwards.
GGCCCTATTTGAAATAAATTTTACCTAAGGATTTTAAGAGCGTTTACTTCAAATAGACTTCACAATTTTGTAATAGCACTCATTAAAATTGTATGCCACACCCATTGATAATAATATCAACTCTTGTATCTACTTTCTGAAGGACTCATTGTAAACCCAATAAAACTACACAGCAGGCAACAACTTTAATGAAATAGGCCCTTGTCTCCAGAGAGGAGAATCTGTGGTTCAAATGCTAACACTTTTGGTGTAAGCACTTTATTCTTGCCAAAGAGCAATACCTTTCATGAGGGTCCTCATCAAAAATGCTCTTGGGAAGGAAAAAGAATGGGGAGTCAGGAGGAGGGAACAAAGGAATGATAATGTATTATTTCAAATTAGTTTTTCTGAGAAGGAAAAATAACTTCAGCATTTCTAATGGTTGTATCTTTCCTAACTTTCTGGAAAAGCATTGCTCACTCCCCAGCAAAAGCAGCCTCATTCAAATTAGGACAACAAAATTAATTCATTTATTAATTCTACAAACAATTTTTGAGCATATTCACTTTATAAAAGGTGGAGAAGTAAGAACATCAATCATGAATACACAATCTTCATAAATATTACAGTTTCCCTTCTCTCTTTTTTAAATTCTATTTCCTATAACTATAGAGTCAAAATATGATGGAATAAAAAAATCTAAAAGATAACTACATTGAAGTACAACCCCTGAGAATTAGCAAAGAGAAGCTAGTCAATGAACACCTTGGCAGTATAAAACATTAGTTTGGAGAGTCATCAAGAACTGGTTTGAAATCCTAGTTTCTTTACTAAGTGTCTGGCTGAGTGAATGACAAACTCCCTGAGTCTCAATTCTTTAATTCCCTTCTGTAGCAAATTGTGTAACAGTAAATAACCCATGTGGTAGTTACATGGGTTAAATGAGATGTTGGCAAGCACTTCACCCAAAGAACGTTTCCAACAAATTATAGCTATTTCGGTTATCTTTTAGAATCTGAAACTTACATGTGTTTCTTAATTCCCAGGAGCATGCTATGGCCACACTCCCAGAAACGCTAAATTTTATTTTACCTCTTCAGAAGAAATTCTTTTTCTTGCTCATTTTCTCTAAAAATATAACCCTTGGAATTTTCATGTTCCCAAAATATCTCCAATAAACATACAAAGAAATTCCACTTTCAAGGAGTCTTTCCAATAAAATAACCAAGAAAATTCTTACCTAGTTTTGGCAAGGAATAGGGCACTTTAAAGTAGTCTTCATAAAATTCTATCAATCTCTTTGTTATATGGAGAGCATAGTCCCCAGATCCTCTTCTGATAGCATCAGGTCTTGCATATAATCGTACCTAATTAAAAATACATATAAAAGTTACTGTAGCCTTTTGGTACTCGAGTTTTATCTTTCCTGAAAATATGAATATATGCAAATCACTCAGAATACTGCAAAAATGGAAGAGTATTCTTGTTCAGATTACCAAAGCAGGCTGTGGCTGAGAACCAAGTTTAAACAATTAAAGTAGCCAAGGTGAGCAAGTTACAATTTCCTCGCTTTACAAGATGATATAGAGAAGATTTATACACCTTGCATCAAAATAAATACTCAAAGTTATCACTTACATGTGTTTGCTAAAGATATGAAGGTACAATGGATTACTATAATGAATCTCTGCTTATGCTGAAAGTAGGAAGGATATGGTGGCTAAGCAGAGGAGAAAATTCATAGTTTGTTAAGGACACATTGTGTCTAGCTTTGGAAGTATTACCATGCTGAGCAAAATATAATTTATACTTCTTTCTTTTCTTTGAAACCGACCATCCTTATTCCCAATATGCAAACTAGGGATAGAAAATTCTTTCATGTGCATAAATGATTGCAACACTGGAAGACCCGTCTGCAACTGCTCCGGGCTTCAAACCAGCAGAAGCAATTCATATTTCAACACAATCCGGATACTTAATATTGATTTTTAAATGAAGCATTGTATATTATCTAGTCCTTGGCAAAAAAGAAAAGAAAAAAAAAGCCTAAGGCAAGTAACATAAAACTGAACAAAACTAACAATTGTACAGAAAAGGTTAAAATGAGATTTGTTTTCATGAAGTTTTCATAAAGCTATCCAGCATCTTCCATTCCAAAAGCTAAATCTGTTTTTCAGAGATGTGGTCCCTAATCCTCATATCAATTGTGTGAATAAGAAATGTGTATTTTGTAGAGTAATAGAAAGCACAGTGGTCTGGAAGTTGGTTTAGTCCTACTCTGCCACTAACCAAGCTGAGTGATATTGAACAAATTACTTAGTCTCCTTGGGTGTCAAATTGTCTCATTTACAAAATGAAGGAGTTGGCCACTGTATTAGTCAGGGTTCTCTAAGGAAAGAGAATCAACAAGAAATATCTGCCAATAGTATGTGATTCTATAAGAGTCTCTCATGCAGCCGTGGGGATGCACAAGTCCAGGTTCCTCAGGCAGGCTGCAACCAGGGGCTCTGATGAAAGACCAGTGAGGGTTCTTGACAAGTTCTGGGAGACAATGGTTGTCCAAAGATGAGCTGGGAAATTCTCACTCAATGCTGATGGTATTGATGATGATGTAATTGTAATCAGCTATCTATGATTTACCACTGCAGTAAAGCCAATTGTGATTAAAGTCCATAAATGCCCTTGTGTTACAGTTAGCCCTGTGCTTGCTTGACCAAACAACTGGGCACAATTACCTTGCCAAGTTGACACATTAGCCTAACCATCACAGCCACCAAATGATTTCTAAAGTGCTTTTCAGTTCTAAACTACATTACTTTCAATTCCATTTTACAGATAAGGGAGATTTTGTTTGTTTGTTTTGTTTTAAATCACTAGAATAATAAATGCTTTAATCAGTATGTGGAAATGGATATTAATATACTCAATTATAACATTTGGTTACATAATTAACTCTTTATTATCTATGCTAAAGGACAGAGAGAAGAGATGTGTATAAGCAAAAAGAGTAGAAAATAAAGAAAACACATTCTGACTTTAGGTTAGAAAGAATTGTAATTTAATAACATATTTACTGAATAAAATATTTACAATAAAAATCACTGGTTCAATGTCATTCCTATCAATCAAAACTGCCAGCCAGTTAAGTTCCATGCATTGAATTTAATAACAATTATTTAGTAAAATTGTAAAACTATTACTGCCCAACAACTAAATCAAATATCAAATTTTGTTCACAGTTCCCTACAGTTTGGATTGGCAATTGTATAAAACCAAAACTGTCCAGACAGAACCATGTGTAACTTGAAACTCTTTGAGAAGCAGATTAAGATTCCCTGTCCCTGACATCAACTGTTTTCTAAACATTTAATGTCTTGAGTTTCCAAGAAGCTGACCCTAAAACAAGGATGAGTATTCAAGTGACTTGATAAGGAGGTGCTCCCAAGAGAAACCTGTAAGACAGTGGGAGAAACAGCATAAGAAACGAGTAAGAAGCATAAGAAAAGAGTAAGGTACAATTTCAGGTTAAGTCTGATCTCAAAAGGAGCTCTAGAGAGTAAATTATACTGTAGAGTTTGCTTTCTTTCTTTGAGGCAAGATTGCTCAGCTTCAGCACTATTGCACCAGTCAGTCATTGACTACTGGTTGCCAAGGGAAGGACACAATATCCTAAGCACTTCAAGTTCTTGGAGAATCTGGGTGATGAACTTCCAGTAGCCAAAGGGTAGTCCTTTGGAGAAAGTTCAGGTGTGAGCTGATAGGAGCAAAGCAGTGGGAACAGGGGTATGGGCATACCAAATTGTAAAGGGGATCTAGGCTGTTCACCAACAACATACACCACAGATATTAATTCATTCATTCTTTTCATTCATTCATTCAATAAATATTTATCTGGCAACTGCTTTGTGCCAGAACCTGTGCTAAGTATTTTGAATTTAGCAATGAATAGTGTGTTCTCTATTCAATGTAGGTACAAAGCATTATTGAGGGAAAAATGAAAATGTAATCACCATTATCAATCTGTATACCACTTATTAGGTGAGTTACCATTTGTAATTGCAACATAGGCCATATTAATATAAAATACAAATGCAAATGGACCCTGAGGAAGAATGAATAGCTTTCGTAAGGCTAAAGGTGAAATAACTAGTAAATTCACATTAAAACCACAACCAAAACCACTATCAAATGGTGGAACAAGAGTCATTGATTTTACTTCTAGGAAGCAATTCATTGATTTTGGTAGAAACACAGCCATGCTTATCAATCAACACCACCAAGTCATTCAAGCTATCTGCAGACCCAGACAACAGGAAAATGATTAAATCAAACTGATTGTCAATATTTGACAGAAATGATCCAATTTTAGTGAGAAGATAAAACATACAAATGCTTAGCACAGTGTCTTCATTTCTTCATTCAAACATTTATTGCATGCCTGCTGTGTGCCATGTATTATACAAGGGTATAGAGATGGATTGAAGAACAATAAAAATCCCTACTACAAAATGAGCAAGACATTTATACTTACTGCTCTTAAGAGGTTCACAATATTTGGAAAGACAAATAAATAGACAACAAAAATACAAGGTGAGAAATTTAACATTGTGCTCTTCCCCCTTCCTACCTCTATTTCAGCAGAGGACTGAGTCTAACCAAGGCCAAACCTTGCATATTCTCCCTCTTCTTGCCAATTTCAAAGGCATCACCCTGCATTCCTTTCCTTTCCCTCCTTCATCACCAGTTCATGCTTCCATCTAGGATAGTTCTCATCAACAAAAAAATACTCTGTATTGGCTTTTGTGCTAAAAAAAAAAAAATCTTTCTTGACACCAGTTTCTCCAGAAATTGCATTTTTTCTGCTCCCTTTTACAACTAAGCTCTTTGAAAGGGTTTTCTATATAGTTAGGATGAACATGTAAGTTAATGTCCAAACCAGAACACTTTGAGAGTGAAAGGAGACTCTTACAACCTAAATGATAAGTGTAAATAGGGTGTTTACCTGTTTCTAGTCTCTCTTAAATAGACTGCATCCAGGCTTTCATCCCTCTACTCTAGCAAAACTGCTCCAATCAAGGGCACGAAAGACCTCATGATGCCAAAGCCACCTGTCAGATCTCAGTTCTCAATACACTTGACCTATAAGCAGCATTTAACACAGCATGTTGACCATAGCCCTCCTTGAAACACTTCTCTCTATTGGTTTCTCTCTCATTGACTGCTCTTCATGTCTCTTAGTTCTTAATGTTGGAAAGTACCAGGTTTCAATCCATAGATACCTTCAGTTCTTTGATTACACTCCATCATTTGGTGATTACATATGGTTTAATGGTTTAAAGTATCATCTCAATGCTGAAGACGTCTCGCTTAATTTCAAACTCAAAAACCCAATAGCTCACTTGACATTACCACTTGGATACCTAATATGCATCCTAAACTTAACATGTCTAAAACCAAGCTCCTAATTATACACACACACACACACATACATACACTCTCTCCTCCTGCAGCTTTTCCCATCTCTGCTCATAGCAATTCCACCCTCCTATCCAACTGCCCAGACCCCAAATCACAGCATCATCCTTGTTTCCTCTCTTTATCTCACTTTTCATGTTCCCTTGGTCAACAAATCCTATTGGTAACTTTAAAAATATATACAGAATCTAACACAGAGAACACTGCTGTGAATGATGACTCTAGTTAATAGTATAAATATATAAGAATGTTCCTTCATGAACTAAAAAAAATTGTACATCATTATTACCAGGTATATTAGTCAGCCAAAGGGATGCTGATGCAAAATGCCAGAAAATGGTTTTTATAAAGGGTATCTATTTGGGGTAGGAGCTTATAGATACCAGGTCATAAAGTGTAAGTTATTTATCTCACCAAAGTCTATTTTCACATGTTGAAGCAAGATGACTGCAGACATCTGTGAGGGTTCAGGCTTCCCGTGTTCCTCCCTTCCTGGGCTTGCTTCTCTTTCCTCTGTGTGCTTATTTCCTGGGGCTCCAGCTTAAGGCTTCAGCGTCAAACTCCAACATCAAAACTCCAACATCAAAAACCCTTAACTCTCTCCTTTGCCATGCCTTTTGTCTGTGAGTCCCCACACACCAAAGGGCAGGGACTCAATGCCCTACTGACACAAGAGGTTTCCCTGAATAAATAATCAAGTAAACCTCTGAATCCAATATAATCTCATATGCCCAGAGGAAAAGGTCAGTTTACAAACATAATCCAATATTTCTTTTTGGAATTCATCAATAATAACAAACTGCTACACCTGGTGTTAACAATAGAATGGTATATGGGGAAAACACAACTAATGCAAACTACAGGCTACAGTTCAAAGTAATATTTTAGGGAAGCGGATTTGGCTCAACTGATAGCATCCACCTACAATATGAGAGGTCCATGGTTCAAACCCAGGGCCTCCTGACCCGTGTGGTGAGCTGGCCCATGCACAGTGCTCATGCGTGGAAAGAGAGCCATGCCACTCAGGGGTGTCCCCTGTGTAGGGAAGCCCCACGCACAAGGAGTGCACCCCACAAGGAGAGCTGCCCCACGTGAAAATAAAGCACAGCCTGCCCAGGAGTGGCACCATACAGACAGAGAGGTGACACAGCAAGATGATGCCACAAAAAGAGACACAGATTCCCAGTGCCACTGACAAGAATCCAAGTGGACACAGAAGAACACACAGAGAATGGACAGAGAGAGCAGACAATGGGGGGTGGGAGGGTGAAAGGAAGAGAAATAAATAAAAAATAAATCTTTAAAAAAAAGTAATATGCTAAATGTCAATAATGGGGGTGGGTGTTAGAGGTATGGGGCTTTTCTTTTGGAGGTAATAAATGTGTTCTGAAATAGATTGTGGTAATGAATGCACAATTCTGTGATTATAATTAAAGCAAATGATTGTGCATTCTTGGTGGATTGTACAGTATGTGAATATATTTTAATAAAATTTCTCAATAAAAAAATATATACACAGACTCTACTTTTCACAACCCTACCACTACATCACTGGTTGAAACCCCCTTCATTATTCACAAAAATGATTGCTCTGATTTCCTACTGAAGCCTCATGCCTTGCTCCCTTCAGTCTGTTCTCTACATAGCAACCAAATGGTATTGTTAAAATTTACATCAAACCATGTCACTCCTCTGCTCCTTCTCTTGTGGCTTCCCATCTCATTCAGAAGAAATGCTCAGGTTTTAACAAGGATCCACAAGTCCCTGTACAAACCTGGTCACCTTTATCTCTCTGGCCTTGTTTCCAACAACTCTGTTCCATACTAACCACCTTCCAGTGACACATTAGCTTCCTTCCCATTCTTCAAATATGCTGGAGATATTCCCACTCAAGGCCTATGAGTCTTTCACTAGATATCTCTGTAGTAGTTTGGTGTTGTTTATGAATTCAAAAAATAGACAGTGGATTATGTTTGTAAACTGGTCTGTTCCTCTGGGCATAATAGATTGTATTAGATTCAAAGGTTTCGCTTCACTTTTACTTGATTAAATTAAGATTGGAGTTTTGATTTGGCCATGTTAGTAGGATATTGGGTCCACACCCCCTTGACTCATAGAGAAAACTACATGGCAGAGGAGAGAGTTTAAGTTTCGATGCTGGAGCCCCAGGAAGTAAACACACAGAGAAGCAGAGATGTGAGGAAAGAGAGAAGGTTCCATTAGACATGGCAGAGGCCTCTGGAGGAGAATGAGCCCGATAGTTTCCAGCTGGCTTTATGGAGAGACCAGAGCAGCTGAGCCCAGAAAGAAGCCAGCCACGGAGAGAGATACAAGCTTTATGTTAACCTACAGCTGAGAAAGGAAGGAGCTGGGGCCATAGAGCCTTAGGAGGAAAAGGAAGGCTGAACCCTCACAGAGACAGGCAGGCATCTTCTTCTAACACATGGCAACAGACTTTGGTGAGGGAAGTAACTTACTCTTTATGACCTTGTGACTGTAAGCTTCTACCCCAAATAAATAATACCCTTTATAAAACTCAACAGATTTCTGGTACTTTGCATCAGTACCCCTTTGGCTGACTAATACAATCTCCATGGTTCATTATATCCTCTCCTTTAGACACTTTTCTAATATCTCCTTCTCTGAGAAGCTTTCTATTTCCCCAGGACGCTAGTACTCTCTATCTCCACTTCTTGCTATATTGTTACCCAGAACATTTATGACCTTCTGACAAAATATATGTTTTACCGATTCATTTTGTTTCCTGCCTGCCTTCCTCCAAGAATGTAACTTCCATCAGGGCAGAGATTTTTACCTATTAGATAGTAATATGTTAAACTTCCATTTTTTGTAGGTTAAAATATTTTGTTCAATGTGCCTTTCCAGTTCCTGGTACATAGTAGGCAGTCAATAAACCTTTGATGAATAATTGAATGAAAGAATGAATGAATAAATTTCCTAGGTATGTGCAGGGACTATATAATAAGGGCAATTTTATAAAACTATGGGATTCGCAGGGGAGGAGATGTTTTACCTAAATCTTTAAGGAAAAGTTGGATGTAATAAGCTTCCAACCAGAGGAGAATAACCCAGAAATAGTAATAATACATGCTAAGGCAAGAGAGCTGCCAAACAGTAAATGATGGTAAAATTGGGAGCTTTATTATACTAGCAGTGGGAATTCATTGGAGGATATTAAGCTAGAAAGTGACAAAAATTAGTTTTACATTTCAGAAAGATCACATCAGTGACCTATACCAAGTGAACTGATGTAAAGGGGGTTGCTTTTTAAGACTGAAGGTAAAGAGACAAATTAGAAAAGTATAAGGCAAGACAGGAGAAGTAAGGAAAAACCACAAACCATATTACTTAAAGGCCTGTATATCTAAATGTAGAACATGAATTTAATTCACAGGCAAGTCATATAAAGATTTTAAACCACAGAATGACATGATTAGAATTAAGTTTTAACAGATTACAATGGCTACAGTGCAGATGACTGATTAAAAGGGAATAGGAATAAATGAAAGGAAATGAGTTAGACTATTGCAGAAGTCCAGTGAAAGATGGTAGCAGTTTGGACTAGAGAGAAGGCAGTAGGGATGCAGAGAAATGGATGGATTTGTTCAATGGTCCTAACATACTTTGAACAAGTCATTTAGTTATCAAGTAAAGCCAATCATAATCCCATTCTCACTTAAGAACAATCATTCACTTTATCTGTACCTGTCCTACTCCAATGCCCTGTTAGAATATGTGACACTCAGTTGAAAGATGGGCAAAAAATTTCAAAATGTTTCACAAACTGGACAATTCCCTTGTGGTGAATTGAGTTTTCTATACAAAAATTCATCTTATATTTTGTGAAAAATCTCACAATTGTTTTCTTCTTTTAGAGTAACTAGGTTTTACTTGATCATAACATAGAAACTAAATCTTCATAAACATATCATTCAAAAGCAATAAAATATCATTTATTCCACCTGCTTAATTGCATTTTCTGACTGTCCATGACAACAGCCAAGGTCTGAAAATGTAAATTGCTTACTTTTTTTCTACCAGGCTTTATCTTTCCCTTCTCATGGCTTCTCCCAACACCCAGCATGAACCAAACTACCCATTTAGTCCAGTGGAAAGGACATTAATCTAAGTACTGGCACACATGGAATTGAGACTGAGCTTTCACACTGTGTCAACTTGGGAGAGTAAGTTAACTTATCTGTTCTCAGCTCAAAGTTCCTTCCAGAGCTAAGAGTCTATCATTTTATTATGCCTGGGCGATTGGTACATCATATTAATTTGCCTAAGTTATTCTCCTACATTTCCCACTTATTTTGAGAAGATAATAATGAAAAGGTGTTTTTTTGTCTTTCACATTATTCTGCACATTTATATTTTTCACTTCCCTTGAAAATACCAGCCAACTCTTCAGCTACCTTTTCTTCATCTTTTATTCTCAATTCTTGTTCTTCCTTTCCCTGAACTGCCCATGAACTTGAGCCTGCTTAAACAGAAATAACTCTAGTGACCAATATGGAATGAAAGAGGCTGACTTTGGGAAAACATACTTATGGCACTATCTCTGTGGTAAGATATCCCAGCAATGAACTAAGGTACAGGCACTACATATGTTTTTGAGCCCTCAACTCACAACCCCAAACCAGGTATGCCTAGGGGAGGTCCTATTTAAATCAGTGGACTTTATTCTGTATTCCCATAAACTCTCCCTTTTTAAAGTATGTTTGTTTCAGCTCTCCATAGGATTTAAGTTTTTTAATCATTGAAAGGGGAGAAGTGCTATGGGAAAACATCCTTCAATTCCTTTAAACTCATCTCCCTGTCTCATGAAAACAAAGACGGTAATTTAAATTTCTGCTCTTCTGAAGAGTGAGAGCAGCTGCCTGGAGGACATATTGAGAAGAATCCTGAGACCACATTGGGGCTTGGCAGGAGAGAGTGCTGTGATCTGTGAAATGCGGGCTGTCACTTAAGGGTAGGAAAGGTGGTATTGGTGCCAGATATTTGCCATTATTAGGACAGAATAATCTTTGTAAGGAAGTTATAATGAAAGGGAACTCCAGGCAGATTCAAATTGATTTTTTCTCTGATAGCTATGCAACTTAGAATAAGAATATCAGAGACTATTTAAGGATTTCATCAACAGGATATTATTTATTCAATTAATATTTAATGAGTACCTATTAATGGTTAGGACACTGTTTATGTGTTGTGTTCAGGGGTACACAAGACCTTGCAGTCTAGCAAGGAGATATAACAAGAAGGATAATATTATTGAGAATAACAGAGTATGTCCAATTTACATGGGCTCTTCAAAGAAGTCCTCTCTATAGGATGGAGATTCAGCTGAATAGGAACAGAGTACATGAGGAATAAGAAGAAGCAAACATTTACCATATACTTATACATAAAGGCTCTACATTTCTTTCTGTATTAAAATAAAGATTTCAAAAGAAAGTAGAAATACATAAATAGTTGAAATACAATGCGAAAAATGTAAGCAAGCACGTTCTATTTTCAGAAATATTATGAAATCTTATACTAAATAATTGGTAGACTTTTCTCTACTAATGTGAAATAGTTCACAGATTTTCTTATTTATCTATACAAAATACCTATGGAATACATATGGACTTAAGCAGTAAATTCTGACTTTGTAGCTGAAGAATTTTAAAAGAAAGTTATTCTATAGTCATTAAGCCACTTTAAAGGGCAGTGAAAGGAAACATCTCTGACACCTTTCTATTTTAATTATTTGTTGTGTTAAAAATGAATTGTGAGTAGTTGCTATGTAATTATGTGAAACAATGTGTAGTTACAACAGCAAAGTAAAAGAACATTTATAACAGTAGTGTAGTTAAAAAAGAATTTGAATAATATTTTCTCTGATTTGACTTTTATAATTTGGTACTCTAAATTAAATAAACCTTCTGGCTTGCCATAGTTATTCTCTGAGAAAGTTTTATGCTTTGAGAGTACATCAGGAACTTTGGGACATAGTAATTGTTTCACACCTTTGAAGTATCACTATAATAACAAATAATAAGTTTACTTTTCCTTTCACCTAACTGAAAAATCAGTCCCTTTCTTTAACAACCAATAAAGCTGATTTTAATTCACCTACATGAATATAATTTGATGTAGGGGTTCTTTATACAAATCAGTAAAACAGAACAAACCAATGAGAAAGGAGCAGGTTCTTTTGGTTCAAATATATTGATACATAGAAGAAAGAATGTTATAAACAAGAAGCTAAAAAAGTTGCAGAAGATAACGACTTTCTTTTACTAAGCAAAAGGAAAATAAATGCACAGAAAAGTCTAACAGAAATAGAACCAATGCCCAGATGCTGGAGATGATAAATAAAAACTGGAAGCTGTATGAATCTGGGGAAGGAGCTGGCCTGGATGGAGCAGACAATGTAGGCAGGGGACAGGAACTTGGGAAACTTGCAAGTAAAGAGTCTAGATATGCTGCTTTGAGAGACTGAGAGCCACTTTACAATCTGAAGCAGAGTAATATCATTGAAACAATAAAGAGAAATTATTTAAGAAACAGAATTTAAAATGTATTGCAACAGGGAAGACAGTGAATAGAAACACATATTACAAGTGAAAAATTTGTTCGGTCATTTTTATAGAGAACAGCCAGTTCTCTCTCTATCACTATAGTCAAAACATTCATTCTGAGAAGGAGAATTTAGAATTGGGCATGGATGGAGATTAAAATCTCTGTATTAAATTGAGGCACCTGGGTGGTATCAAAACTGCAACGACCTCAAAAGCTGTTATTCTAACAAAAACACAAAGCAGAAACAATTATCATAGCCTTTCAATAAGACTTACCTCAGAATCTATGATGCAGACCCAACTGATAAATATTTTGAGAACAATATTTTAAACATCTTAAATAAGGTCTAAGAACACCTCATACTAAATTCCACCCCACATCAAACACTATTATAAGGGGAATCTAGAGTACTGTCATTGATAAATTTGCTCTGATGGTCTGTCTCTCCTTGTATTTTTTCACTTCCATAGCATTCTGTGAAAGATTCATGAGAAAAACACTTGCCAAGAATTCTGAGACAGGCTTGCTACTTACTGTTGGTTCCTTTTGGACCCAGTGGTCTTTATTCTATAGGACCATAGACGTTCTATCTCTAAAGTATGTTTGCCTCATCTCTCTACAGGATTTTAATTTCTTTAAGCATGGTCCTATCTTTCAATTTCTTTTTTCATTCCTCACCATGTCTAATATAGCATCTTATACTCAACAGGGACTGACAACATGTTGCTAACTCCCATAAAATGGCAATAAACTTTGAAGGTCCTTGTCTACTCTAATACTAAAATGATGTTATAATAGATTGATTATATCTTCCAACTGCATTTCGCTTCAGGAAAGGAAATTAGCACTGTGGCAACCTGTACAGTCTTTTCTTGTAAATCACTTCACATTTATTTGCTAAGCACAACATTGACCAGTTCACTGTGGAGTTTATAAGTTTGTTACTTATGGGTACTTCAAGGAAAGGACAGGGCCTTGTCACGTTCACACCCATGTGGTCAATTTTTCTAACTAACTAAGTAGCTAACTACATATATGGGAGGCTGAATGATTGACCCTGAAGGTGGCCATGTCTTAATCTCCCAAACCTGTGAATGTTACTTTATATGGAAAAGAGGCTTGGCAGGTGTGATTAAATTAAGGCTCTTGAGATGGGGAGATAATCCTGGATTATCTGGATGGGCCATTGTTAGGATAGAGTAATCTTTGGAACTAAATGTTAATCATAACTATCTTTGTAAGGAGGAAGCAGCGGGAGGTTTGACTATAAAAGAGAAGAAGGCAATGTGACAAGGAAGCAGAGAGAGATTTGAAGATGCAAAAAATGAGGGCAGGGGTCAAAAGTCAAGGAAAGCAAGTAATGCAGCTCTAGAAACCAGAAAGGACAAGGAAAGGAATCATCATCCCCTAGAGCCTTCAGAAGGAACCAGCCCTGTTGAAAGCTTGATTTTTACCCCTATAAGACTCATTTTCAAACTTCTGACCTCTAAAACTGTAAGATAATAAATTTGTGTTGTTTTAAGCCACTAAATTCATGGTAATTTATAAGAACAGCCAGGGAAAATGGATAACTTTTTTATCTTCTTGTCAGTTTATACGCTATTTGTTTTGTATTCAATTTTCAGCTTTCTGATGATGGGAGCACATTTGGTGTGCCTCTCTCTGTTGTAGTTATAATTCTTTACAATCTTCAAAGCATAATTGGTATACCAAAAAGTAAAATGAAATGACTGAATAAAAGTTAAATCATCTACAGCACTGTATCTTGTCCTGCAATTCTTTGCATCGGAATCACCTGGTATGGTTGTTTAAAATTCAGATTCCTGGGCCTATCCACTCCTGAAGGTCGGAATCATCTCTCTTGGGCAAAGCCCTAAAATCTGCATTTTTAACAAACTCACCAGTTGAGTCATGTGTATATTAAAGTTGAATCACTGGCCTAGATCATCTGGAAAACCTTTTGTTCATTCAGCCCCACAGCAAGCACACCTAAAGGCTTGAAAGAAATATTTAACACTTAGGGAAAAACATGTATCCTTATTCCTTAAATCTCTTTCAACATCAGAGCCTTCAATGAAGATACATTCAACAGGGCTATTATTATTTTTTAACTCTAACAACTAGTCTTTTTCCCCCTGTACAATAAACAACAAACAACAGATGAGTCGGATCCAATGTTTGGAAACCAGTAAAAGTTATTTAAAACTGTCACAGCCCATAGATAAAACAGAAGCATTTAATCCCTCTCTGAGATAGAATATCTCTTTTGTAGTAGACTGAATTGCAGTTACTTTTTTTTTTAAGCAAGATAGAATAAATTTAGAGAATTTCCCTATTAAGCTATCTATTTTAAGCCTGGTGAAATTTCTTCAACAAGACTGACAGGCAAGTACATCTATTTGTAAATACAGGGGCTCAGTGCTCAGTAGGATTCAGTTTCAATTTAGTTTAGTCCATCTGTCCTTTTTAATCCCCTGATTTCCAACTGCCTGCTGACCTTACTTTTACATGTGCCATCTTCCACTCCAAATGAACACTGTCCAGTTCAAGTACATCATCCAGCCTGTACTGCTCATTTCTCCTGCATCTTTTAATGGTGCTGACATCCTTCTGCCACCCAGGGTCAGAACTTCAGAATTCATTTGTTCATTCCTTTAACAAATGTTGAGAGCCTATGTGCACCAAGCTATCTTCCAGGCTGTGAGGATAGAGAAGTGAACCAGATAGAAATCCTACCACAGAGAGCTTATATTTTAGTAAGAAACAGACAATAACCATGATAAAAACAAGCTATATATAAATATATATACATATATGCACATATATGTGTGTATATATATATATAAAACACACGATGATGTGTTAAACACAAAAAAAAAAAATCGGAGAAGGGGGTGAGAAAATGTCAAAAGCACCAGGGAAGAAGTCTCACAGAGAAGGTGATATTTTAGTAAAAATATAAAATAGAGGATGTGAATCATTGATGACATGAACATAGATTTCAAGGGGGAATTGTGTTGGGGATTGAATCACATCCTCCACAAAAAGCATGTTCAGGCCCCAATCCCTGGTACTGTGGGTGGGAACCCATTTGTAAGTAAGGCTTAGAAGATGTTATTAGTTAAGGTGTGCCCAAACTTAACGAGGGTGGGGCTTAATGCACTCTGGCTGAAGTTCTAAGAAGGCACTGGAAATTGAAGATGCCAGGGGCAGCAGCCAGAAGCTGAAAGGCAACAGAACCCAGAATAGAAAGGAGAAGATGCCACTATGTGCATTGCCATGTGACAGAAAAGTCGAGGAACTCCAAGATTGCCAAAGGATGCTGACCCTGGGAGGAAGCAGGCCTTCCAGCCTCTGGAACAATGAGCCAATGAACTGCTGTTGCTAACCAAACTCATTGTGCATTTAATACCCCTAGGAAACAAAGGCAGCCACTTATCAATGTCCCTAAAACCTTCATTGCTTCAGTCTAGCATCTTCCTTCAACCCTTTCTTTAAAGAAACCGCAAAATATTACAAGCATAGGAAAGTAGAGACTAATCTAATACTACCCTTATATCTCTAATAGATTTAAAGAATGTTGATATTTTTCCACACTTGCTTAGTGTATCTTTAAGTATGTAAAAAAAATTACAAATTTCTTTGAGATAGCACACTCTTACCATCCTACTCCCTTTCTTCTCACACTAGAATTAACCACGACCATGAGGTACTGACAATCCACATTAAATTGTACAATGTATTTCCAATTCATATTATATTTTTTCCTTCAGTTTGACTCAATATTATTTTCCCTTCAGACACTCCCCCAGCAAGATATGGCAGTACCTGTCTCACCACATTGTCGGTAAATTTTGTATTTTGAAATTTTTGTTGATCAATGTAAACAAAATGGCATCTTATTGTTGGTTGTAATTTGCATTCTCCAAATAATAATGAGGTTAAGCATCATTTCATATGTTTATTGGCTATCTTTCCCTCTTCTGCAAATTGCCCTGTTCTTTTGCCTATTCTTCCTTTGGATTCTTTGTCTTTTCTCATGATTTCTAGTCATTCTCTGTATGTTCTGGATAGTAATCCTTTGCCAGTGTATGATTTGTAAAAATCTTCTCCCAATCTGCAATAGTATTGTATATTATGTTACTGATCAAATATTTTTTTTTACTTTGAGTGAAGTCATATATCAAATGTTCCTCTTAGGGTTTGAGTGTTCTTTTAAAAAACAAAACAAAACTATATAATTACTTCTACTGTCCACAAGGCCAAAAGGCTATTTTTCCTATATTTACTTCTAAAAGTTTTAAACTTTTGCTTTTCAAAGTCAGGACTTGAACCCACATGGAATATATTTGAGTGGTGGGTAGAGATTTCATTTTATTTTTTTCAATATGGATAATAGGTGGCAAAGTACTATTTATTGAATGGTTTCACTCTTCCCAGTAATGTATAATGCCACGCCTTCATATACCAAGTTCCCATATATGCACGGATACCTGTAGTTTTCCATCATTCGGTATGTCTGTCACT
Organism: Dasypus novemcinctus; assembly: GCF_030445035.2. Lineage (NCBI taxonomy): Eukaryota > Metazoa > Chordata > Mammalia > Cingulata > Dasypodidae > Dasypus > Dasypus novemcinctus. The sequence goes on along the minus strand of NC_080684.1, from coordinate 54,510,386 downwards.
ATGCTAATAGCCCTTTCTGTAGTCACTAAAACTAAATAATAAATTGTGAGGTCTAGTAGGACCAGTATCTTCTTATTCTTTTTCAAAATCTCCTGCACTATCCTCAGGCCCCTTACTATTCTGTATGAATTTTAGGGTCATTTTCCACTCTTACATACAAAATACTATTAGGAATTTTTCCAGAATTGCATTGGATTTATATGTTAATTTGACATCTTCAAGATCTTAATACCCATGCCCGTGTACTATATCTTCACAATTTCATTCTTTACTCCTTTTTAAGTTTTATAGTTTGCTGCAGATAGGCCTTGTACATCTTCTATAGATTTACTTGAAGATACCTTATGGCTTGTTGTTACTGTGAATGGGATTTGAAAAAACACATTTCTAATCTATTATTACTGAGAGTAGACACCTATTGATTTTTGTAAAGTGACTTTGAAGCAAGCCAACTTTCTGAATTAATTCTAATAATTTTTGTGGTGTTTTGCTTGTCTCAGTCAGGATTTCTAGCACTATACCAAATAAAAGCAGTAAAAGAAACCTTCTTATGTTATTTCTGACATTGTTTGGAATGATTCTATGGTTTTACTACCAACTGTAATTCTTCTGCAAGATAAGGAAGTTCCCTTCTATTCATTGTTTACCAAGTATTGTATCACAAATAGTGATGGATTTATCTAATGCTTTCTCCACATCTGTTCAAATGATTTGTTCTTTTTTTTTCATGTGATCTATTAAGATAGTGAATTATAGTAATAAATTTTCTAATGTTAAACCATGTTTGCTTTTACAAGGAGGAATAAATCAACTTAGTCATGTTGGAATGCTTTCCCTGTTTTCTTCTTCTTCTTTTGTTTAATAAAGTTAAAGTGTTTAGCTGTTAAGCATACCTAATAAAACTGTTATGAGCCTGGTGCTTGTGTTTGGGGGGAGGGACTTGCTATTTCACTACAGATTCAATATCTTTAAAGTCCTTGATAACTTACATTTTTTAAAAAACTATCATTTCATCTAAGTTTTAAAGAAATAAGCACAAAATTATTTGCAGTATTCTCTAATTATTTTAGAAATCTCTCCTTTATCTATAGTTATTTTCGATCCTAATTATATTTGCACTTTCTCTCATTTTCTCTTGATTAAGATTGTCAGAGATATTTCTGAAAAGTCTTTTTCAAAGAACTCTCTTGTGGTTTTATTGAGTCTTTCTATTGTTCCTTTTTTTCTTTATTAATTTCTAATCTGATATTTATTATTCTCGTTTTTCTCTTTTCTTACATTATACTGTTCTTCAAACTCTTCAATAAAAGGATCAAATGTTCAATTTTAAATAATTCATATCATAAATATGTGCTTTCATACCCTACTGTTTAGAGCTATAAATTCCTTCTAATTTTGTATCACGAAATTTAATAATTAATGTTCTCATTTTTCATTAATTTCCAAATATTTCATAATTCCCTATTTGACCCATAAATTATTTAGAAGTATGTTTTTAACTTCCTGTGTATGTGGTTTTTGTGTGTTACCATTTTGTTTTCTTTGTTGTCTTTGTTTTCCCAGAGCATGACCTGTTTACTGTTGATTTGGGAATATCTTGAGATTATTTATGGACAAGAAAATAGTGAATTTTCTAAGCATTTGGTATAGACGTTTGAAACAATGTTTAACCTCTAATTTTTAGGTCATGGCTCTAAATATATTTATTAGAGCAATATTAGTTGTGTTGTTTGCCTTTTAAATATTAGGGGTTTTGCTTTATGTTTCTGAGAAAGGTGTTAAAATTTCCCACCATCAAATTGGACTTTTCCATTTGCAGTTCTGCCAATTTCTGCCTCTTATATTTGAAGCCAATATTATTAAGTACATATATGATTCCTGTCTTCCAGGTGAAATCCTTTTATAAGCTTTTGCCCTATTAATGTCATTTACTTTAAAATATATTTCATCAAATAACACCAACTTACTTTTACTTAGAATATTGTGAAATATCTTTCTCCATCCTTTTATATTCATTATTTTGGGCTTCATATTTAAGAAGCATCTTCTGTTTAGAGTTAGAGTTTACTTCTCTATTTAATCTACTCATCTATATTTTTATAGGCAAATTAAGTATATATAGACATAGATAAATCTAAATCAAAATTTTTGTCTGATTCTTTCTTATAAACTCTCATAGGGAAAAGTCTGAACGAGTGCAATTTTACTCCTTTTTGTTAAGTGATTATTTGGATAATGTGAGACTAAGAATTTCATGAAAACTCCCCATTGTATCCCCTCCAAATAGAACAAGAATTAGCACAAAACAGGAACTCAGTGAATTCTGGTCAAATGAATAAATGATTGAATGAATGCCCAGGCATTCCTCCTCTGTGCTTCACTCTACTCTGCAAAGTGCTCTACTCTACTTACCACAAGTGACATGATGAACAGTTTTCCACTCAATCTCTCTACTAGATTATGAGCCTCTGCAGGGCAGAGAATACATTACTGGTATGTATTCCTATGTACTTCCTATCCACCCTCCATACATGTTTATTATTATCGTTAATGGCATTATAAAATTTCCAAAACTTCCAAATATACTATACCCACCAAGCAATATCCAAACATGTTTTTATATGTAAAAATATCCAGAAAAACAAACAGTATTATTTTATGAGTGTGTATTTTTTATTTTTTTATAAATAGTTTTAAGTTCTAATCTCATTCTCTTTTTCACTTTTTTCATTCAACTCTTTTTCAGATATAGCCATGCTTCTATATATAAAACTAGTTAATTTCTTCAGCTTATTCCATAGTATACAACCATATACATACACTAAGTTTTGCATTTCCCTAGGAGAGGAAGCCTATGATACTTCCCACTTCCCACACTGACGCAAAAAGCATCTTAGCACATGTTTCCTTGTGCACTGACTTGAGAGTTTCTCTGTGGTAAACGCTCAAGAGTGAATCACCAGGTTCAGGGGTTAGCATACATGATTTCCCTATGAACCACAAGCTGCTCTCTAAAATGGCAACACTAGTTCACATTCTTAGCAGTAGTGGAAAAGGTCTCTCCTCATCTTTACATCCTCACCAGCACTTGATATTATCTGATTTTCACATTTTTACAAATTTTAAGGTATTATTTTTTATTATTTTAATACATATTTGCCTGATAAGTAGATACTGAGAATCCATATACATTTGAGCAATTGTTAAGTCTAAGTTCCACTTATAACCAAGTAGTCGTGACTATATTATTAAGTACTCTGTCACTCAGTTGCCTCCTTTATAAAGCAGGGTGATAACACTTTTTTATGAGGAATTAAATGTTTAAAAATTAACCACGAAGAACCTAGAAAAAGGAATTGTTCAATAAAAGTTGATTTTTATTATTACTATTTAATATTCTTTTTCTTTCATGTAATCTCTTCTATGAATTGCCATTTACAGCCTTTGGCCATTTTTCATCTATTTTTCCTATATTTTCCTTTCAGATTTACATAAGCTCCTTGTAGATTCTGGATATCAATCCCCTGAAAATGTTTTTAAATGGATAACTGAATGAGTGATGAGAGATTAAATATACCAGTTTTGTTTCACAGAACTCTGTTTGCTCTTTCTGCTCATTGTCTTGCTAGGTCATTTTTGTGAACAAAATGTTGAATCTGAATATATTTTTAATTTAGTCAATAAATTTTAAATAAAATTTAATTTATATTCCATTTTTCTAAGTCAACAGCACCCAAATCCACAATTCTAGGAGGGGAAAGAATCCCAACTCCCGACTGGAAAAATTAAACAATTGTATTTGTGGTTTTTATTGGGCACTTTTTTAGAAAGAAAGGAAGAAAGTATATAAGAGCTAAGGAATTTATCAAATCTTAAGAGACAGTTATTTCATCTCAACATCAAATTCATTATTCATCTGGAACAATCCCTAAAATGGGCTGCCACAACAGTATAATTTTCCTCAAGATTGCCAAAGGAACTAATTGTTACAGCCAAAGGCACTTTTAATAGAATTCTTAGTAATCATTTATAAAAATACACAGAAAATATTAGAAACTTCATAATAGAGCATAAATAAATATTTGATAAGAATTAGTGTTTAAGCACTAAAATTTGTGGTAATTCTCCTAGCAACTCAAAACTACACACAAATTGATAATGTAGCATCATGCAAACAGCCCAACCCAGTTCTACATAGAAGACTAACATTACTGTATCATATTTTCAAGCAAATAATCAAAAGTATCAGTCAAGAAAAAAGTAATTGTCCCCATCTTGAAAGAGTATAATTCATATAAAAATGGGTAAAAAAATCACAACTAAATAAGAAACAGAAATGGTGACCAGCTACCAACACTTCCACATGCCTCCCAGATGGCTTTTTAAGTCCTGATGATGCTAAACTATACATTTTTCTAAAAATGGCAAAGATAGGTGATCTAAGTAAAAATTCTTACTATAACAGAGAAGGCATTAATATCCTAAGTAAAGCACACAATTAAGCAAAAGTTGGCCAAATCTTTTTTCCCCATCAAATTCCAAAGCTTAAATGCAGATTCCTTTAGTTAATCTGTCAACTCATGTTTAATGAACATGTACTGGATTCTGGAGTTAAAATAATAAACAAAAACTCACAGTACCCTTATACTTATGACTTGGTAGGAGATATAAATATTCATTTTTAAATCGTACAATAGTGAAATTACTTTGAAGGACAGGATCTTAGTCTATGTTACTATAAGAGCCTATTATAGAAGAATCTGGCCTAGTCTGGAAGGTCAGAGTAAGCTTGCCTTAGTATCTTTAGGAAGACGATGGGTTAAGCTGGTAAACAAGAGAAGCAGAGAAAGCAGCATATTCAAAACTCTATTGTGTTACAAGATCTTCCATTACTAGAATAACAATAAGTCTACTTTAGTGCATACTTGCATTCCCCCATGTATGTTCATTCCTCAATCTTGAGGATTTTAGGATGGTGATGCTCACTCTGTTTCTGATTGAGGGGCCTTAGATCCCATGGGGCAGGTGGATGGAACTGTCTAGCAATTATGGATACATTTTGGGTGGGGATGGGCATTGTCCATCATCATCATTTTGTTAGTGGTCCTGGGTGAGTCCAATGAACTGGAGAATAGGTGTTGCAGCTCTGCTGAGATTCAGGGCTCAACCATTATATGAACAGACAAAGATTTAAGTCTCTGGTACATATATTTAACAAGTATAGTACTAATAATAGGTTCAAATAAAAGGGGCAGAAAAGTCATGAATAGGGAAATTATAAGTGAGTCTAACTCTATTACACTGGGGAACATAAAACTGATATAAAGGCAGTGGTCACCAGAGATTCTGAGGAGAGGGAGAGGGAAGAATAGGTATAGCATGGGGCATTTTTGGGACATTGGAATTGCTCTGAATGGCATTGCAATGACAGAGATAGGCCATTACACATTTTGCCAAAACCCATAAAAATGTGCATTGCAAAGTGTAAACTATAATGTAAACTATTGACCATGGTTAATAGCAATGCTTCAATATGTGTTCATCAATTGTAACAAATGTACCACATTAATGAAAGATTTTTGTTAATGGGGAAAAGTGTGGGAGGAGGGAGTCAGATATAAGGAAATCCCCCTATATTTTCAATGTATCATTTATGTAATCTAAAGCATCTTTAAAAATAAAATAAATAATAAAAACCAAAACAAAACAAAAAACTTTATGGTGCAAGAGAGCATAGTGAATCCATAACTGCGGCTGGGATGGAGGGCATAAAAGGGCTGCAAGATAAATCTGTTCCCCACAAGAATATCCAGAATGGGTCTGGATATTTGGCTATATTAAGTGTTTATTCTTTATTTTAAGTACAATGGAAAGTTATAGATGGGGCTTGTATTAGTAGCCAAAGAGGTACTGATACAAAGTACCAGAAATCTGTTGGTTTTATAAAGGTTATTTGGGGTAAAAGCTTACAGTCACAAGGCCCTAAAGAATCCAACTCAAGGTTCCTTTCTTACCAAAGTCACTTGCACATGTTGAAGCAAGATCATTGCCAATCCCTATGAGGGTTCAGCCTTCCTCTCTCTCAGCTACGAACTAGCATAGAGCTCATCTCTCTTCCTCGGTCTTTAGGTGTTTGAGCGTTCTGTCATATGACAGGACCGAAATAACCAAGTTCTCTCCTCTTTCTTATCTTCTTCTCTGTGTCTTCTTGAGTCCATTTATATAGGTCACCAAGGGGGCAAGGACTCAACCCTGAGTTAGACCCTTCTGACATGGTCAAATCAAAGCCCTAATCTTAACATAATTTAATCAAAGACATCTCAACTGAATCTAATACAATCAAAGGGTATCATACCCAGAGGAACAGACCAGTTTACAAACATAATATCTTTTTTTTGGAATGCATAAATAATACCAAGCTGCTACAGGGCTTAAGATGGGAGGCTTTAATATAGAGAATGAATTGGGGGGACAGTAAGAATGGAAACCAATTCTAAGACGTTGCTGTATTCCAAGTGAGAGATAGCAGTAGCTTGGAGTGAGGTAGTAGTAATGGAGATTGAGAGAGGTACAGGGACTCAAGAGATATTACAGAGGCAAAATCAATAGGCTGAAATAGAAAAGTACAGGTGCAAGAAAACCCTCTTTCATAATGTCTCCAAGAATCTTTCTAGGCATTGTACTGCTCTCTCTCTTGTGGCTGCCAGTTGGTCACCTCCCGCCGGCTGAAAAAGTAACTGCTTTTTTGCAACTGTTTGGACACCCAGGCAGAATTTTCCAAGCATCCATTAAAGAAATAATTTCAATGCATTAACAATAAAGAACAGTTTTAGTAAATATTCTGTAATCTCCACTTCTGTAACATGACAGGACTAATTTTCTGGACAAAAATATGATCCTATTTAACCCTGTGGAACATGAGTTATTCTCATTGCTGTTCATCTCTCTTGCTTCTTCAGCACGTCTGATATGGCACTTAGGGTGTCTACATCCCAGGGCTTCATTATTTTATAAGGATTTGTTCCATTTATGAAATATTTGATCTGTGAAACCTATAGAAACTTAGAAAAGAAACTAACCTTTTCCTCTGGATCTTCCATTAGTTGAACAAGCTGATTATGACAAATGCAAATAGGTGCAAAGGTTTTGCCACAATATTTCCTTTAGGTTCACCGTTATATGCAAACGTGTGTCACATTTTTCCTCAATCACTGTATCAGATTTATTTGTTATATCCATTCATATGCTCTAAAAACACACCCATTTTTAATCTTTAAAATATATCTATTGCTCCATTTTTCAATCAATTCTTAAAAGCAAGGAAGGGAGCTTGGTAGCTGGAAGATTCAAACCTAGACAGGTAAAATCAGCAGTCCCAACCCTCTGCTGGAGTTTCAGGGTCATATATCAGCACGAGCAGGCTCTGGTTAAAAACATGGACTTTTGCAACAATCTGATACACTACTATTTCAGTAATGTGTTCTCAGGTAAGCTATTTAACCTGGGTTTCAGTTTCCTCAACTGTAAAAGGAGGATAATATAAGATATTATATTATATATTATATCAAATAACATACATTGCAATATAATATATAAAGTTATTGACACAGAGTGAAAAGTGGGAACTATCATCTTCATTGTCATCATTGTCATGTTCCTGCCTTCCTCTAGACATGGCCATCCATCAAAGGAGGAATATTCAACATGAAAAGTTTACACCAGTGATTTTCTGTCTCCTAGAATATTGAAAGATGCAAGATTGAGGCAGTCACTTAGCAATTAACTATAAATTTAAAGAACGGGTTAAGTACAGTGAGAATGTATGGAAAGATGGTAATGGATAAAGGGTTATTTGCATAAGTGTTTGTTGAGAGAACTAGACTAAATGAAGGAGTAAGTTGTAGTTTCAAATAGAAAAATACACGGAATATGGAACATAGTATACAGTATCAAATTGAAGAAAAATGATGACATTACAGACTTGAATCCAATATCTCTGTTATTTTATTACCTTTTAGATCTTTGTAAGAACAAACATATTCTTGTTTATTTAAAAGGTTGTGTTTTAATATTATTTGATACTAACAACCCTAAGAGAAATGCATAGTAGCTATTCCTAATTTACAGATGGGGCAACGAAGGCTCAAAAAGATGACATTTTATAGTCACATATTCAGGACCTAACAGGGAAAGACTTTTAACCAGGTTTTCTCACTTCAAAACCCATGATCTTTTTAACTATACCAAAGTAGATCCCAAGGCCATGCATTTTGGCCATCTCTTACTCCAAAATGCATGTGCAATTAGTTACAGTCACAAACTGTCACTTACAATAATAAATAGATATTGTTTGGTCTCAGTGTAAAGTAAGCAGGGTCTGCAATCCAAAAAAGAGCCAAGGGGGCCAAAAGCCATGTCAATCACCTTTTAAGGAAATTCACTTACTGGAAGAAATAATAAGGAAAGAAAAACAAAACCAAGCTCACATTCATTGTTCCCAGACATCAAATAAAGTCACTCTAACAACAGCATTGCCAGCAATAGTCCTTTTAAGATTGCCATATAATGCATAAAAATTCCAGAAACATACAGAAGGCCTATTTGTCTAATAAGGGCAATAAAATGAAATAAAAAAAACAAAGTCAGGCAGATTAGAAATAAAACTATGTATTTCCACAATGATTGCAGAATATTTGTATAAGCAAATGAATTTTAGATATATATAGTTAGCATTTTTAGGAATGCCAAGATATTCATAGGGAAAAATGGTAGAAATGCATGCTTAGCTAAACTCAACTTTATGTTTGAGAAGTTATAACTATGGTATAAAATCCATAGTAGAAATGAAACAGTATTACATCACTGGCAATCGCTAATATTAATGTACCAAAGGGGACTAAGTTCCCTGAAGCTAGAAACATGTCAGAGGGGAAAGACACACAATTCGGCTTGAAAAAGCAAAATCCATTAACCATGAAATAGGGAAACAAAAAAATCAAACTTCCCAAATACCATATCCTACTGGGAAAAAAAATCTATTAGTGAAGAAGACCTCTACTAAACAAATTTTTTTCCAACTAAAAAATATATAAAAATAAATGTATTTAAAATCAAGAAAAATTCCAGAAAATTCATATTGTTATTATTTGACTATCAAAGTACCAACATATTTCCCTTGAGTGTAGAGCTCTCTAATGAATGCATGTTGACTAGAATGCACTTAAATGTACCTCTTTTTTTTCAGTTTAAGAAAACATCATATTAGCTACTATTTGATGAGAAGTATTCCAAATTTGTTTTTCTATTGTGATATTACTCCAAACAATTTCTGGAAAAGAAGTCCTAACCTCTTCAGAAAAGTAAGGTATATAAAACAAAGATCTGACCCCCCTCCCCCTCCCCCAGTAGACTTACATTTGCGAAGACTTATAATGGCTCTTGAAATAATCTTTTAAAAATATTTCACACCAAAGAAGTGATAGGTGGCCTGAATCAATTAGAGAGTTGCTCTTTAGCAGGACTCCCAGATAGAAAAGATTAAGGTCACAGGCAGGGATCAAAGGGATTTACTGCCTTACTAGTGATGCATGGTGATGGTGGAGAGGTGGAGTAACGTACACATGCTGACGATCTAACCAGCAAACAGAGGCTTTCTACTTCTTTAATGGGTTAAAGAAATACATTCCAAGATGACTGACACATTACTTTTTTAAAAAGTTGAGGAATCACTTCAAACATACAACTTAAAATATACATCTTTATCACATAAGCAATAAAACATAAGTGATAGGCAGCCTCTTTAAGAGTGAGTACCCTGCCTGCTGGTATTCACACCCTTGTGTAAACTCCTCCTCTTGAGTGTTGGCTGGACCTAGTAACTTCCCTCTAGCAAGTGGAATATGACAACAGTGACAGAATGTCAATTCTGACACTGGGTTACAAAAGTCTGTAACTCCACCCCCCACCCCACCCCCCCACCGTGTGAGTATGTGTTTGATATTATTGATGAATTCCAAAAAGAAATATTGGATTATGTTTGTAAACTGATCTTTTCTTCTGGGCATATTAGATTATATTGGATTCAGAGGTTTGCCTGATTAAATAATCATGTAAACCTCTTGTGCCAGTAGGGTGTTGACTCCCGCCCTTTGGTGGGTGGGATCTCACAGATAAAAGCATGGCAAAGGACAGAGTTAAGGATTTTTGATGTTGCAGTTTTGATGTTGGAGTTGGATGCTGAAGCCTTAAGCTGGAGCCCTGGGAAGTAAGTTCTCAGAGGAAACAGGAGCCAGCCCCAGGAAGAGAGAAACCCTAAGCCCAGGAAAAAGAAGCTGGAGGAAGGGTAGAATCCAGGAAGCCTGAACCTTCGCAGATGTTGGCAGCCATCTTGCTCAAACACGTAGAAATAGACTTTGGTGAGGGAAGTAACTTATGCTTTATGGCCTGGTATCTGTAAGCTCCTACCCCAAATAGATACCCTTTATAAAAACCAACCAATTCTGGTATTTTACATCAGCACCCCTTTGGCTGACTGATACACTCTCTCTCAACTCTTCTAGCTTGTTCACTCTCTTGAAAACTGCTACCATTTTGTGAGTTACTACTGTGGAGAGGTCAGCATAACAAAGAACAGAGGGCGCCTCCAGCCAGTGCCACCAAGGATCTGAAGCCCTCAGTCCAACAACCCCCGTGGAACTGAATCCTGCCAACAGCCATGTGAGTAACATAAAAGTGGATCCTCCCCCCATTCAAACCTTAAGATGACTGTGGCCCTTGCCAGTACCTGAGTTGCTGCCTTATGAGACACCCTGAGTCAGGGGACTCAGATAAGCTACATTCAGACTGCTGACGCACAGAAACTGTGAGATAATAAATATCGATGTTTTAAGTCATAGTGTAGGAGTAATTTGTTACACAGCCATAGACAACTAATACAATATACAACAAAAATAGCCTCCTTGTTAATGGTGTCCTCTATGAATAAATATACTACTGATTTTAGAATGAAAAGAGCCTTGTCTCCACCAATTATTATTACTCAAGTTCAAAACCTCAGTATCCTCATCTACACTTGGCTTCCTTGCTCCCAGTTTTGTCTCCTCAGAATCCATCTCCCAGACAACTTGCCAAGAGAGATCTACTTGAAATATGACTCTCATCATGTCATTCCACTTATCCATTCATTCATTCATTTACTGAGTGCGCCCTACATACCAGATTTTAATTAAGGCATTCGACATGCAATGGTAGACAAGAAATACTGCTGTAGCCCATCATAGGATGTCTTTGTGCTTGAGAAAAGGGGGCCTCCACCAAGCAGACAAATTACAAAATAGCACCCCCTCTTGGAGGATGAATTACATTAAGATGTTCCTCTGGGAAGAACAATTAGAAGAAAGCACCTTGCCTGGGCAGAACAAACAATTCCATCTGAGCAGAGGAATTATCTTTGTAAGTACACACAGTCTGCATTTGAACCCTCTTGGCTGGATATTTTTGAGAGGGTACAACTTGCATAGCTATTAATAACAGACCTGACTATAAATCTCTACCTTACTACCCTCATGGAGTTTTCTAAACTTAACTTCATTCAGTGGCTCCCCACCAATTCTTGCCAGGGATATCCAAGAAACAAGATTTCCCTGCCCAAGCAGCCCAGGCAGTGGGTTGGGTTGCTGGAGCTGACTCCTACAATAGTTCTCCTTAATGTCCACTGAATCACTCATAATAGCAAGAGAGAATGATAAAATCTGCCAGAGGTATTCAGAAACAGGCCACCTCAAGCATGAAATTTCTGTGGTGTCAGCTACTTTCTTTGAAAAACAAAAGCAAGGTTTGCATACTACTCCATGCTATATTCATTATTATTTTAATAAAAAATAATGGATTTCCTCTCAAATAACTGTGTAAAATTGGTATTATATATAGTCATGGTATGTTATCCATAGTTTCACTCACCTGAGGAACAAATGTCACTGTTTGAGAAGTAGAGAAGGCAGACTAGAAAGCATTCTGTGATCTGGCCTCAGAATTGTCCTTCAATACAGGAACTATGGCCTCTACTTTGGGTCCTGCACTTCAGAGAACTCACTGTGCCTCTTCCACAGCTCCACCTCTCCCCACGGAATGAGAATCCTCAGGGCCAAGGGGACAGGCACTCCTGGAGCCCATTCATTCCCCTGCCAATGCCCTAGACACCCAAGAATCAGGAATTCTATACCCAAACAATCCAGTCAGGGATGGTGATGGCACGTATTGGTTGATAAATGTCCACTGTTAAATTTCAAGAAAATTTACAAGCTGTATGTTAAGCATGCCCATTATTAAAAGTTAAATTATATAAATTTAATTAAAGTTCTTAATTAAAAGGTAGTAAGATACTGAAAATTCATCAATTCCTAATTACTCTACTATTATTTATGTTCTTGAAGTTATTCTTGTCTATAGTATTTGCATGATAGAAATACTGTACAATCATGTGCCACATCTCTTCCCAGTGATACATGATAACAGCTTGAAATTGGACAGGGTGGGTGTATTCTGACCATAGAAATCAGCTACCGCTATAATTCTGGGCTTGATTTATTGTTTTCTTGATTGTCTAGACATAAAAAAAAAAAGAGATGGAGAAAATATTAGTAATGCAGTTTACACGTAAAAGTGAGTCATGTCTGTAGCCACTACATATAGGCAAAGATGATTGAGGAAATATTTGTCCATATGCAAAAACTATTATCCAGTTCAGCAAAGGAGTCACTCATACTCCTTGGTTCTCTTTCATCTTACTCATTAACAATATTAAAATTCTTATCAACCATCATGCATATAGGAACGATACTCAGAGACCCCGTCATTAATTTACCAGCACACCACTAGGCCCAGAGTCCACTCTCAGTGCCACACAGGCCTCTTCTTCGATCTTTCCACCCATGCTGCCCATGTGTACATCCCTAGGGAATAAACGTGTAATCAGGGGGTATCCACAATACACAATGCCCCTCAGGATGTGTGACCAAGCCAGGAATGGGAAGGCAAGAGGGCTGGCATTAGGAAAGGGCTCAGGGTGGGAACAGGGAGAGGAGGGTGACTCCAGTTTACGCTCATCCAGTTCTACATCTATTAGGGCAGTCAGGCTCCATACTGCTCTCTCTAGTTGCCTTGCTTTTGTCATGTTAGCAATGATGATTACTCACAATTCTCCATGCTAACTATACTGTGTTGCTTCTCACCTCCACACTCTTGCTCATGTGACCCACTTACATGGGAGGCCCATTTATTTCTATCCTTGTACCACCACTACCCTTTTGAGTAGGACTCAAAAGACTGATTTGAATTAATAAGTGAATTTTATCAACTCTATAAAACAGTCCACTATTGTTAGCAAAGTATCATGAAAAAAGACACTTATGCTTTTCAGGCTACAGTTTTCTGGGTAGTAAATGAGGATAAATAGATCACATCTTGTAAGGATTAAATAAGATATAAATGAAATGATTACAGTCACTGACACTTATTAAGCACTTACTCACTTTGCATTGGGCTTGGTGCTGCTCAAAAATTATTTCATTTAATCCTCTCATACTTTAACTCTAGAAAGTAGGTATAATGATTATACCCATTTTAGGAATGCACAAACTAAGGCTTAAAAAAGTTATGCAGGAGCAGATGAGACTCAAGTGGTTGAGCTCCCGCCACTCACATGGGAGGTTTGGGGTTTGGTTCCTGATGCTTCCTGAAAAAACAAAAACAAACAAGCAAAACAAACAAAAAAACCCAACTCATGGAAGCCAATATGGCTCAGTGGTTGAGTGTCAGCTTCCCATATATGAGGTCCCAGGTTTCGATTCCCGGTACCTAAAAAAAAGAAAAAATTTATGCCCACATAATAGAACCCAAATAATAATTCATTTATCCACTCCATAAAATAACAGTAATAAAGGCAGGGGACCATATATCAAAGTGAACCCCGTGGTGAAGGATGGCCTGTGTTTAACAATACAAATATAAGAATATTCTCTCATGAACTATAAAAATATACAGTACTAATACATGGTGTTAATAATAGGATGGTTTGTGAGAAAAATATACCAAATATAAGCTATGGACTATAGATAGCAATAATATTACTACAATGTTCTATCATCATTTGTAACAAATGTGTCACAACAATGTAAGGTATTGGAGGTGCGGCAATTTATGAGAATCCTATATGCATGATTGTTTCATAAACTCACAACTTCTCCAAAAAAAAAAACAAAAACCCTGCAGTCAGTGTTTAACTTACAATAAATTCTAAGAAAATAATTACTGCAATACTAATCCAAAAAAAAAAGCCCATCTTTAACCTGGTCATATAATACGCAAATCTTATGCCCAAAAATCAAATATGAATGAGATCAATGAAAACAAATTAAAAGCTATGTGATCAATATAGACAAAGGAGATTAAATATGACCCTCTGTTTTAAAGCTGGTTTTGACAAACAAGAATAGCAATCAAAAGTAACTGTTCAGGGAAAACGATTTAATATAAGTGATATATTCCAAGGTATAAACTAGCAAGAGACTGCACAGCCCTGAGAAGGGTGCTCTCCTTTTAGAATTATTGAAATAGAAGGTATTTTAGGAAGCCCTTTAGATCTGATAAGCTTCTCTATACTATAACTCTAGTCATACTTCTTTTTTTGGCTTCAAAAAATAAAGCACATTCATTGAGAAGAGTATTTATCATCAGTTATGAACTACGTAAAACAACAAACACTGAAATTATGAACTCTTTGGCACAATAAGCAGAAGGAAGAACATAAAATTAAATTTAAAGTTCAGATAACAGCATTGACAATTAAACTTGGCCTAAGACAAGAAGATGTAAACTATTGTGGACCATAGTAAGAAGTACAGGGAAACAGATGTGGCTGAAGCAATTGAGCTCCTGCCTACCACATGGGAGGTCCCAGGTTCATTTCCCAGTGCCTCCTGGAGAAGGCAAGCTGGCACAGCAGGGCAGGCATGGCAAGGTGGCACAACAAGATGATGTAACAAAAGAGACACAAAGAGGAAAAACAAGAATGCAACAAAAGAGACACAAAGAAGAAAGACAATGAGACACAACAAACTAAGGAGCTGAGGTTGCTCAGGTGATTGAGTGCCTCTCTTCCACATGGGAGGTCCTGGGTTCAGGTTCTGATACCTCCTAAAGAAAGGCAGACAGACACTGAGATCACACAGCAAATGGACAGAGAGAGCAGACAGCGACCACAAACAATGAGGGATGGGGGATAAATAATTAAAATAAATCTTTTTTAAAAAAAGAAGTACACAACCCCTAAGGATATTTAAATTTGCAACACAATATTGATATTGAGAAGTGACTCCCCTGGTTTCTTCTTTGGACTATTCATGTTAATATTCCCAATATATGCTAATTACATAGTGTAATGATTAAAAGCATAGACTCTGGAGCCTGACTGCCTAGATTAGAATCCTGGTTCTGACATTTATTGACTATGTAACCTTGAGCAAATTATATAACCTCTTTGTTCCTCAATTCCCTCATTTGCAAAATGGGAGTAAAAATAGGACCTACCACATAGAATGTTAGGAGTATTATATGTAAAACACTTGGAATAGTGTCTGTTACTTAATAAGTAGTATATGCTGGCTGTGATTCTTAGCATTATCATTGAAGTTAAGTAAGATCCCGAAGCTTAGTTGCTATAATGGCTCACTTTCAGAAAATGAAAGAAAACAACTGAGTCATGTCTACAGAACTATATCATATACCACTGTAACAAAGAAAAAAATTCAATATATATGTTCTAAGTCCTATATGTACAACTTCACCTTCCTCATTTCTCAAGACAATAGAATTCTTCCTCAGAAAAATCAGTGGTGTACACTTTATTCTCTAATTGCCTAATCTACTAGTTAATGAAAATAAAAAAGAATAATTCATCCAATTCTATATCTCAATCCCTACTCTAACTATATTCTTAACTTCAGAAAATGGAGTATATTAAAAATAGTACTTTGGGAGAAATATGACTCAATTTTTAGTATTTTAGAAGGAACTTCTCTCTTCTTGAAAACCTATTCTGTTTTCTGAGAGTTCAAGATACTGAAAATTAGTTTGAAGTATACATCTAAAAAGAAATGATTAGTTTAGAACCAAAACAAATCTTTAGCTCTGGTAGATTTAACTTGTTTTCATTTATACCATGCTTTGTATTTGCCAAAATAACAAAAACACATGATATTTTTTTTGAAAAATAGGTTATTATGGAATGATTTAAATAAATAAATAAAATAAAAATATTTTTTAAAAAAATCATAACAATTTAGGAAGAGAATTACCAAATATGGGCAATTTTTTCTCTAAGTTCCAATTTTATTTCAAAAAGCATTCACAAATATTGGGGAGTTTTTTCAGGTCTTTTATTTCTCCTCAAGATATTTCTGTCTTACGTACTGATTTTGAATTGTGAATATTTCAGTCCTTCCTACCACTTCTTTCCTGCTGTTTTGAGCTGTATTAGTCAGTAAAAGGGGTGCTAATGCAAAATACCAGAAATCAGTTAGTTTTTATAAAGGGTATTTATTTGGGGTAGAAGCTTACAGTTACCAGGCCATAAAACATAAGCTACTTCCCTCACCAGTTTATTGCCACATGTTGGAGCAAGATGGTTGCTGATATCTGCCAGGGTTCAGGCTTCCTGGGTTCCTCTCTTCCCAGAGCTCATTTCTCTCTGGGTTCAGCTCTTCAGTTTTCTTCACAAGGTCAGCTATAGACTGTGAGGATTTCTAGGCTTTTCCTTTCTCCACAAGGCCAGCTGTAGAGCATCAGGTGACTGGCTCTGTCTCTCTCCCCTGAGCTTGATTCTCTCCAGGACTCAGCTGTTCTGCTCTTCTGTGTGCTTCCTTCCTGGGCCCCAGCTCAAAACACCAACATCAAAATTCCAACTAACTCCTCTGCTCTGCCATGTAGTTTTATCTGTGAGTCCCACCAAGGGGTTGGGGACTCAGAGTCCTACTGACATGGCCCAATCAAAGCCCTAATCATAAGTTAATCATGCCCAGGTCCAGACTAAATTACAAACATAATCCAGTAGCTATTTTTGGAATTCATAAACCATATCAAACTGCTACAGTAGCTTACCACCTCTCTCCAGACTAGCTCTTCTGAAAATATTTTTAAACATTTTCTCCTTCTAAATATACACTAATAACTTATCAGCCAAGGAGTTTAAAGAAGTATAGTGCTTCAGTTGTTTTTAAATGATTCCATTAGAACTGTCGTTGTAAACATGTAAATATCAGATACATCTTCTGTTAGTGGTATTATTTATCCATAGCTACACAGTTTGAAATCCTGTTGATTTTACCTCACAAATATATTTTACATACTACCCCTTGACTCTATCTTTATTGCTATTGCCAAGTCTGTCCCTCACCACTTCTCATTTAGATTCATGTACTAATGTTGGCACTCGCTCTGCTTCCAATCTTAACTCCATCCAATTCATCCTATGCTCAAGATTTTAACGGATTTTTCCAAAACAAAAAACTTATAATATCACTCTCACAATTAAAACTCATCAGTGCACCCTTTCATCTATAGGATTATGTCTAAACTTTTAACTTGGATAATATGGCATACTAATCGGGGAAATTTTTTGCAAGTAACAGAAACAACCTCCAACTTAAGGACAATAAAGGATGCTCACAAAATCAAAGGAAGAAAAACTGATGAAACAGGCTGTTCCAGGTTGTAGGAACCCATGGATGGTCTCTTCAGAACACTCAGTCATTCATTTTGTATTTAAATCCCACGGACAGAGCATGTGCTTAGCTGGGCTTGAGTCATCTGCTCACTCCTTCTTGTCTAACAAGACTGTATCCAAAAATAAAAATTAAAAAAAAGACTGTCTCCTATGTTTCTATGGCAGAGACTGCTAATTATTTCCAATATTCTCACTTACCCTCATATTTTTAACTTCACAAAGGATCTCTTACGATAAAGACTACATCTTTACCTTCCCTTGTAGGTAGGTCTCACCATGCGACCATGTTCTGACCAATGTAGCATAAGTGGAAGTTTTTGTGTGCAGCTTTCAGAAAAATAGGGGCATGCCTTTTTCATCTCTTCCTCCTTCCCACTGGCTGCATAGTAGAAGAGAAAGCTGGGGATCCAGCAAACATCTTAGATATCAAATGGTTTTGAGAAAGGAAGTCATCTATGGTAGAATAATAGCATAATTAAGCTGGGTCCCTGACACTATGACACATCATGTCAGCACCTCTATACTTTTACTTGAAAGAAAAATAAAATACATTTCCAGTTTAAACCATTGTTATCTGTGGGATTTCCATCACTTACAGGCAATCCTAATCTGAACTAAAAACAATTCCTCATAGCAAAATCAAAGTGTTAATACTGGAAGAAAGAATAATAGATGCTAGGCAGGGAAAAAACTGCAGATGCCCACTGAGCCAAGCTCAGCCATTCAGGCTTTGATTCTGCTTACCTTTTCCCTCCTTTTATACAGAATTCATTTCTGTTTAGAATTTCCCAAATATAGTATGCTCTCTTATCAAGCTCAGCAAAAACATTTGGCTGCTTGGATTGCTTTTAGCCTCTTCATTTGAATGTGTAACTTCTGCACACACCAAGTGTGAGGTCATGCATCATCACTTAAAGTCTTCTGAGTTCCTATACCCCAACTTTTTTGTTTTGTTTCATTTTGTTTTTACCCTTTCTCCAAGTTCTCATATTACCTTGTGCAATTCCACCATTGTACTTTTTGTACTTATTTTTAGCCACAGATTTTCTGTCTATCTCTTACCCTATGAACCCCAAAATGGTAATATCTTAGATTGATTGCTGTGGAAGCCAACTCTGAGTGGGAATGTGGTATGCAGAAGGTGTATTGGGACGTACTGTCAGAAGACAGCTATGTAAGAAAGTAGGGAAGCAAGAATGGGAGAAGTTGGTCTTCAATACATTTGCAATTGAGGCCTCAGCTGATTCTACAGGGAGCAGAGGGGTTTGGAAGGTCCTTCAGCCTTGTGACAAATTGAGGCAAAGGGGGTAGGCCTTGATATCTTTACATTACCCAGTCATTTTGGCCTCCCACCCCAGGGAGGTAAACCTGGAGCACAGAAGATCCCTGTAGCTAAAGGTATTTAATTGCCACTGAGGAACTCAATTGTGATGCTATAGCAGCAGGTATCCTCAGCAGCTAGATGATGGGTAAATACCACAGAATCTACTACAGTCAGGGATCACACCAAATTCACTTTTAAGTAGTCAATGCCTAGAATGATAAAACAATTGCCTTGTGTGTAGACAGAGGATAAACTCAATTAAGGAGAAATAGAAGATTCTATGAAAAAGATAACTATGGAAGGAAAGTCCTGCTAGGGACAGGAAGATTGTCAGAGTCCTAGTCCCTTATCAGCCCCAGAATGTCATTCCTTAGAATTGAGGTAAATGAGGTCCAAATAAGACTAACTGAACTTATCAATTTACACACCCAGGATGAAATGACACAGTAGAAGTGAGAGTTGAGACATTTGTGGAGAAAGTCTTACATAAAGACAAGGAATGATAACTTCATTTGTTAAGATAACAGTAAAAGAAGCTAGTAGTGATTCAAAGCAGATGTTACAGTAGAAAAAGAAAAGGAGTAAGTCGAAGGTAAATGCCTCAGTATTTTCAGTAAAATAGGCAGTAAAAATAATTAAAAGAAACCAAATGAAAGTTAGTAAAAGCTTCAGAAGGTTTAAAGTTTGTGAAATATTATTAGAGTGTTCTAAGAAATAAAGAGATATGAAGATGGGATCTTAGATAGGGGACCGTTTGACCATAGCAGAATTTCTTTACAGTGAGATGGCAGTAATTTGTCATAGATAAGATCACAATAGCCAGTGCGCAAAAGAGAAACTTAATCTCCAGAATTTTCATTTCAAAAATATCCTCCTACTTAAAACACAAATAGACTGTATTTGCTTAGCATAATATGATCCTTTTCTCCACATATATGCAAGGCCAATTGTGAAAAGATAAAAATGTTTAAAGGTCTTTCTTCTTTAAAGAAATCGTAACTATAATTGATAGTTAGACCCTAGAATTTTTGGAGGAAAAAACACAGCATCTCTTTCTAAAGACATGTTGTAGGTTCTGGGAATTAATTTAGAAAACATCTTTTCTATGGGACATAATATTACCATAAATGACAGCAGTGGCAGCATCATCACCTGATGTGTGATACTTTTACAGCACACTATAGTTTGTAAAGGGCTTTACATACACTAACTACTCAATCCTGCTTATACCCTATACCCTTGTGAAACAGGAAATTTAGCCTCAGTCTAAGCAAGTGACTTGGACATGATCACATAATTAGTATGTGGTGGATTCAAAGCTAGAGCCTATATGCTCTAACTCCTAGTCCAGGGTTTCTGTTACCTTCATAGCACACAGATACTCAGATATGTTTTTTCACCTCTAGCAATAATTCAAAATTCTTAAAGTCACCTTGGGAATTAAGCATCTATGGTATCATATTCTTAGAATGATTTAAAATTCACCAGGTAAATGCTACAAGTAGGAAATACCCAATTGCAGAGGTTACCACATTCTATTTACATCATCAATGCTGACCTTTGACATGACAACTGCCAAGCAGAAAAGCAATCCCCACCACTATCCTTAGTTGGAAAACAAGGTGTTTTTGCCTGAGGTAGGATATGAAATAAAGCCCTAAATTGGCAGTAAAAAGCTTCAGAGAAAAATCTTGGCATCAATCTAATAAATAAGTATAGCCAAAAAAGGGAAAAAAGCACTTCTTTCCAACGTTGTGTATGAAAACATAAGTAGGCACAGTGTCACTTGTTCAAAAAGTCATCTGAAACATATTTTTGAGTTCCAATTAGCAGAAAGTTCTCACAGACTGAAAATTTCTGTAAGTCACTTTTTTCCTGAATCTGCCTGAAGACGTTTTGGGTTTTGTGTGTAGGTTTTCATGGATCTCAAGTTCCTACTTAAAATGATTGTTAGTGTTGTGCTTAACCACAGCCAAGTGTGTGCTGCAGGAAAACAGTATATTTATTTACTCTATTACATTTAAAAGTTTGCACTGCACTGATAAAAAAAAAAAAAAAGTCCCAGTGCAACTTTCAGATATGTATATTAGGAACAGCATGGAAAACCAGGGAGGCAGCAGTGAATCTTAACCAGACAAAGACCGTACACGGGGGTTCTTCTGACTCTAGCAGTTTAGGAATAACGCAGATAAATCATAAAGCAGGCAAGGGGGAATAGAATACATTTCAGTCTTGGCTCAAAAGAAAAGACATACGAGACACACTCGGGGAAACTAAATTTATACAGTCTAGAGAATGAGCTTCAAGGAGGGAACTTGATCATACTCTATAAATACCACCAAGGTAACACCATAAATAATTAAGGAGAGGAGCTATTCATTGTGTCTGAAGGAGGTCCAAAAATGAAGTTTTAGATTTACTTCTCTCTGCCTTTCTTCTTGGCATCAAAACATGTTTGTATTGAGAATCAATTGCTCCTGCTTGGGATATATTGGGGCAGAACATTAGACATGTGGCTGTAGCTACTTGTCCTGCCTGAGGAGTATGACTATCACCCTTTCCCTCCAGTCACGCAGTTCAGACCTGCCTGAAAAGAATAACTGCAGGAGCAGCAGGATTAAGATCTCTGTCAACTAATGCTTCTGAGCTATGCCTCAGAATATTGGGGCAGAACATTAGACATGTGGCTGTAGCTACAGGTCCTGCCTGAGGAGTATGACTATCACCCTTTCCCTCCAGTCACGCAGTTCAGACCTGCCTGAAAAGAATAACTGCAGGAGCAGCAGGATTAAGATCTCTGTCAACTAATGCTTCTGAGCTATGCCTCTGCCACTTTGGAAAGCCAAAGCAGCTGCGCCCTCCTAAAACCCTAAGCAGCAAATGAGGCAACATGTATTTTAAACACCACTTACTTTTACATCAGTTTACTCCAAAGAATGCTTACCATGTGCTAGTCAGTGCTTCTCCAACTCCAAATGCATACAGATCACCGGGGGATTCTCTAAATGCAGATATTGACTCAGTAGGTCTGGGGCATACACGGAGGATCTGCATTTCTAACATCCTCACAGGTGAAGTTGACGCTGCGTGTCTGTGGACCACACTTAGTTTACCGGGCTGCTATGACAAATGCCACACAATGGGTTGACTTGAACAACGGGAATTTGTTGGCTCACAGTTTCGAGGGTAAGAGAAGTCCAAAATAAAGGTATCAGCAAGGCGATGCTTTCTCCCCAAAGTCTGTAACAATCTGGTGCTGGCTTGCATCTCTGCCTCGGTCACATGGAGATGTCTTCTCCTTTCTCTTCCTTCATTTACTTCCGGCTCCCTGCTCCCCCTGTGGCTTTCTTTAACTATAACTGAATTTCTTCTGCTTATGAAGGACTCCACTAAACCAGATTAAGTCCAACTCTCATTTACTTGGGTCACAACTTAACTAAAATAACATCATCTAAAGATCCTATTTACAGTGAATTCATACCCACAGACATGCAGATTAAGATTAAGAATGTGTCTAAATTGGGGCACATAATTCAATCCACTACACACTCTTTGAGTGGCAAGGGGCTAGGAATTCAGTCTCTCAGGAGAGACAAAGACAGAGAGAGAGCTAAAATTCAACACTGTAACACACACGATGCAGCTACCCCAGCCTGAGAGACACAGAGTAAGAAACTTCCCAGGAAGGACAATCTTTGAGCCAAGTCAGAAAAGACATTACTGCAATGAAATACAAGGAAGGAGCACCCAGGAAATCTCTATAAATTTTCATTCATAGATAATTAATATGAATAACTTAAGGATTTGGAGAGATTCTATTAGTTGCTGGTTTTCTTTGATTGTTCTATAATTTTGCTGTGTTTTAACTTAACACAGTGTAGAGTAAAACCAGCACAGGCTTTGGAGTCAGATTACCTTTCTGAACTTCAGGTTCCCTTTGGCAAAATGGATATAATAAAACCTATCCCATGGGTTATAGAAGGAATAATAAATGCAATTTCCTAAGAAATGTTAAGACTCTTTTCCCCTTTAATTGGCACCTAAAATAAACTGCATCTCCAGCTTCCTGGGTTTTTTTTTCCCCATCTTAGATACCTTCTTCAATACCTACTACAAATGTGCTTATGTTTAAGGAAAATCACATTGAATTTATTAATTTACTTCTTTTGAAAAAAATCTGTGCTAAATGTATTATCCCACATGCTCACTAAGCATTTTTAAAATAGTTGCTTATGAATCTATCCCTTAACAGAAGTACAGATATGGCAATCTTACATTGTGAAATTTTCAAGACAACTCTGATCAAATACTCTGCTCACTCATCAAGCAATTGTCCCAATTTCTGGTTAAAAATATGGTCACCAGAGACATATAATCAAACATTCTGGATTGTTGCCTCAAACCAGAAATGTTTTAATAATTTTATTCAATAAGCTCAATTTGATAAATGTTTATCTTAAAATTCCTACATATAAGGCTTTATGGATTAAACCCACATGGCTATGACACTGCCCCTGACCTCAGATTACTCATAATCTAGCAGGTATTTTCACATGTGGGGGGAGGTGGTTGGTAGGATGTGGGAGAAGGTCTGCTTGATTCAAACACACACAAGTGTAAACTGGTGTTGTTTCCAACTCTCTCGTTTGGGTTTCTTTCTTCTTTATCATTATGGCCCATCAAAAAAAGGACTGGAAATATATGATGTCTAAATGCAAGAATCATCTCTAATATTACATATGTAAGCTCACTGGTTCATTAGGACTTAATGCCTGCAGATCAAACTGAGTCTTCCTATAGTAGATGCAGAATGACATTTAAAGGGGCTATAAATGCAATAGTAATGGGGTCTGTTCCCTGAAATATCTTGCCAGAGTCTAGAATTCATTCCTGGGAGAACATAAAGAAAATGTTGTGATTGGCAAGCTACTAAGACATGTCCTCTCACAGTAAACTAGAGTTCAAGTGGGAGTGGATTTGGAAAATACACTGTTCTTGTCCCTGTTCTATCATGAAGAATCGGACTGAACCCTTTAGCTAGTCCTTAAATCATTTTTACAGAAGAAAAATTCTGGCAAGAAGGAAAATATCTACAAATGAGCAAAGTGTCGACTATGGCAATTATGATGATGAATGATTTGCTGAACAGTATATTACATGGAGATTTTTGCTCTCTGTGAGCACTGTAATGTTATTATTTTATGCCTTGCCCCTTGAAATACAATTCTAGCAATAGAAGCCACTGTTGCTATTCACATTCCACTTTAAAAGAGTGAAAAGAAAGGAGAGCAATTAGAAAAACCATTTAGAGGACTCTCAATAAACCTAAAATTATACCCATTCAACTAGCTCCATAAAATCAAAGGTTGACTTTAATCCCCAAATATCTGGACCATAATACATCACTTCTCTCCATGTACTATCACTGAAATTTGAATTATCTCATGCAATAATGCTTTTTTAAAAACCTGAGCTTCTAGAATTCCAATAGGAAAGCTATCTACTCACTGGATAAAAATATTCTGCAGATAACCAAGGAGCAAGATAACATTTCACCTTAACATGAATTCAAATCACTGACTCAGTTTGGGGTTGTCATGAAAATTTGTCCTCATTTTCTATCTTCAGAAGTGCATTCAGGCTAGATAGACAAGAGGGTCAAATAAGACTTACTAAAGATACAATCATGTGTTCCTAACCTAATATAGACCTAATCACTGAGGCTTGTGAATTTCCATCTATCACTTGGTTCTCTCAGGCCATGTCCATCCACTTTTAGCACATAGAACAAGAAACTGTTAACTGTGCAGAGCTATTTTTTAATCTCATTACTATCACAAATTCTTTAAAACCTCACATCAAACCACCTTGTTTTCTAAAACTAGACTTCAATTATCTTCACCTGGATTACCACTCACTTCCTTCTATCCCAAATTGCTAATTTTTAACATTTCCCCATTCAGAGAACCTTGAAATCTGCTAATTTTTTTTTTCCTTACAATTTTTATCCTGGCTTAAATCTTATAGTAAAGCATCAATAGATATTGGTAAATATTCAAGACAATTATATTTTCTGATCTTATTTTTATTAGTTTCTCCACCATTTGAACAATTTATCAGTCCTCACTATCATTCAGCACTTTGCCCTGAGTTAAGGAATGAGGAAGATACAAAGAGATAAGGAACATGCTCCCCATCACTTGAAGCACTCAAAGACCTGAAGACCGTATGTCAGGGGTTTTATTTTCATTATATCCTCATATGTTTCTATTTACTTTGCTCATTCTAGAAAATGTATTAATCCTCTCTAAATTCAGACTATCTTTCACAGAGTGACATTTTCAAAGAATAAGAAGAGGGCAAAGAGCTAAAAAACAAAATTGTCTAGCACTTCTTGATTGTCAACATCATTATGCATTGCCATGTAATTCTGTTTAAATGCAGATTCTGATTCAGTAGATCTAGGCTGGCCTTGAGATTCTGCATTTCTAGCAAGCTCCCAGACGATGCCTGATGCTGATGCTGACAAACGAGCATGGGGCAACGAGGAGCTAGAGTCTAAGATGTATGAACGCAATTTCTCTGTCTTTCCTGCCCAGACCTAGTGTCTGGCATCCTACCTAGCATGTAGTAAGTGTTCACTAAATATCTGTGAAATGAATTAGGTGTGGAAGAGATGTAATTGAAGAAACAAAGGAAAAACACAGGGGAGGAGTGTATTCAACTCAGCTTTCTCTTATACAGAGTTGATCAAATCAATTCTAAACCAAATTTCCCATCCTGACCATCAAAGTGATCCATATTCATCTCATTATTCCTATCCATCTGCTTCCAATCTGTTCTCCTCAGATTGGGCCACTTGTCTCACTGCACATATATAAATGCATGCCCATCAGATAGAGCATCCCACACCTACTCCTCTTCTTACTTAAACCCGGGGCTACCAACTCTTTCAACTCAACACCCCACCTCCTCAGTGAAGTCCTGTCCAGTTTCCTAGGCCATACCTGATACCACCTGTTATGGGTTGAATTGTGCCTCTCAAAAGATAGGTTCAAGTCCTAACCTGAAGTCCCGTGAAAGGATGCTATTTGAAAATAGGATCTTTGAAGGTGGTGTTACTTAAGATGAGGCCAAACTAGATTAAGGTGGGCCTTAATCCAATATGACTTGTGTCCTTATAAGGAGAGGACACTTGGGCACAGATGGCAGGAGACAGTGAGAGACATGTCCACCCAGAGACAGACTCAGTTATGCTTACACAGGTGAAGTAATACCAAGGATTGACACCACCCAGCAGAAGACAGAAGAGAGGCATGGAATGGATTCTCCCCTTTGAAACATGACCCTATTGACACTGTGATTTAGGACTTCTAGCCTCCAGACCTGTGAGACAATAAATTTCTGTTGCTTAAGTCAACTGTTCTGTGTTACTTCATTACAGCAGACCTGGGAAACTAAGACGATACACTTCCCAGGAAATACCCCATAGTTCTTTTGGGGCATTAGAAACACAGCAAAATGACAAGGGAGCAATTCTGTAGCAGAGAAAATTAGTCTGTTTGGTGGCAAAGTAGTGTCCTTCTGTCAGGGTGAAAGTTCACCGAGAGTTCACTCTTGTATTTGCATTGGTCTCTGCTAAATAAAGAAAATTAGTCATCTTCAGTAGCATAAAGGATACTAAGAAGTGCTGTTGTATAGTGGTTGGAGCATGGGTTTAGAGACCCAAAACTCTCCATTTAAAGGAGGAAAGCATTCCCAATAAAGTTTTTGTAAAAATTAAATACGATAACATACTTCAACTTCTTAGCAAAGTTCCTGCCACACTGGAAATAGTGAATATTTGTTACGGTTACCATCACCGCAGAGGGTTTTCCATAGGCTGTGGTGCCCAAAATGTGATCCTCAGAGCAACAGTAACAGCAGCATCTGGAACTTGTTAAATTCTCTGTCCCCACCCCAGACTTCCTGAACTAGAAACACTGGGAGTGGGGCCCCTGCAATCTGTACTTTGACAAGTCTTCCAGGTGAATCTGATGCCCACTAAAGTTTGAGAAGCATTTTTCTTAGGATTAAAGAGACTATATATGTAAGCCACCTAAACAGTTTAGTGCCATGTAAAGGATTAGAGCCTCACTAAATGATTCCTATATTTTTTAATAGGGTATGAATTTTAATCTGCAAGTGCTTTCTCTCTGCTCCTAACATGTCCCGCACCTTGTAACAAACTACATGGTTGCTTCAGTTACTCAGCCTTTGAGACTGCCAGCCTTTGAGACTGTCCCAAAACTGCTGCTCACAAACTATTTAATTGCTTATCCAATTGTCTACCTAGAAACACCAGTGGGTCTAATTACCAGCAGCTGACCCCTGGCTACAGGAGCATGACCACCAGCTCCCACATTGCCTGTGATAGCAGCATTGGAAGCGGAATAGTCCTAGCCCAGCTTA
Source organism: Dasypus novemcinctus (assembly GCF_030445035.2). Classification (NCBI taxonomy): domain Eukaryota; kingdom Metazoa; phylum Chordata; class Mammalia; order Cingulata; family Dasypodidae; genus Dasypus; species Dasypus novemcinctus. The sequence continues at coordinate 54,482,832 of NC_080684.1, read as the reverse complement.
AGTACTGACCCTTCTGCCTTCCAGTGGCACAGTTCATATCGCCTCCAGGCAAACCACCTATGCACATGATTCTGAATTGTTCTAGCTTTTCGAGGGGAAGGGTGTTACTTTGGTTTCCAATTTTTCTTTGCTTTCAGTTTTTGAAAATTGGGGGTGGGGGTTGGGGAGAGTTGCATTTGTTTCTTTTCACAGCAAAACAGTAAAACTTTTCCATAAAAACTGTGTATTGCTCAAGGCCAGATCGTTAAGCAGCTGGGGCATTTTGGGCACTGCCTGTTACTGATTTTATTTCCTTTTCACTGCACTTGCAAGCAAGTCATTTATCTTTAAGTTAGCAAGCAAGAAATGGGAAATAAAAGAAATATGTTTTATTTAAAGCAGTGTTTGAGGCTTGGAATGATGGGGTAAATGGGCACTGCCTATACTGATTTCATTTTCATTACACTGCACTGACAGCGAAACCATTTATCTTTTTTTGGAGTCCCACTTTCATCTCTCTGCTTCCTTTAGGTTTCAATTGGTTCCCTCGCCCCTCCCCCAGACCCCACCCTGTCATACAAGTGATCTTGAATTTTGATGAAAGAACAAACTGGTGGAATCCAGGGAAAGTGATTCCTTTGGGTACAGAGCTCCAACCACCATTTTCCTCTCTGAGGGTGCAGGGATAGGATAAAAAAGCCATCATTTCATGGCATAGGTCAGGGGAGAGACTTTCCTTTCCACCAAATGGAGCAAATAATAGTCAAATAAAATGTTTTACTTCTACTACTTATTCTCCTTTAAAATGAAGGTATATGATTCTACTATCTAGCAATATAACCTATGAAGTAGTAATGAAACAAAATCGGAACAAGCTAGAAATTCCCTTAAAAACGGAAGAAATCAGTGGTCTTTAATAAGTTCTGTTTGCTGGCTTTTAAAATGCCATGCAACACTCCTGCAAAGTCTTTGTTGGAAAAGTTATTGTGTTCCCAACATGGAGGGAAAGTGGGTTCAATTCATTTACTGTCATTATAGAAATCCTTTTATTTTCCATCATCTGCTCAAGGTATACCCAATTTACATTTCCAAACCAAATGTGATGGGCCTATAGCCTAAATCTCTTTTTAAATTGCTGCAATTCTTTTCAAATATTTAGACTTTTAAAAAGGAACTGAGTTTATCTTAAGTGGCTGGACTCTACCCACATTATTCTTTATTTACTATCAAAAAGCAGGAGTGTGCTTTTAACCCTTCCATAATGCCCCCTGCTTGCTTTAGCATAGTAGATGATATATAATAATCACTGATTTTCTTATCCTCTTTCAATCAGTTGCCAGTGAGTTGGGAAGCATGGACTATAACTTCAGAGTCTAACAACAGACAAGAAAACGGCAAGGTCTTCATAAATATTTCTGGATTTGAATAAATGAATTACGTACTTTATAAAACAAATTTGAAGCTATTTTTTACAGACCTACAGTCAATTATATCAGGAAAACGGGCCCAGATAAAAATGGCAATGCCAGAAAGATGTCATTACACATATAACTATATTACTACACTGTTAAAATAAGCTAGATACTATAGTATAAACTAAAACAAATAATAAATGATTTAACTCATATAGGACTATGACAAGTAGAAGAAACCTTTGAAATTATGCCCCCTAAAATCTATGAGTATGACAAGGCAAACAAAGTAGCATCAAAGAAACTTTTCCTCACTGTAAAATTACTTCATCCTTCATAAACCAAATATTGTCATGTTAAACTATTCTACAAAATTTCTTTCACTCAGTCTACTTACGATGCATGTGTAGTACACTTTCACTCTAAAATATAACATGGTGGAAATTTAATAAATACTCAGAAGTATCTAGAATAAAAATCATATTTATGTCCCCTTAAAGCCCCAAATGAAAAAAGCACAAACTGGTTTCCTCTTTTTACTTCTCAAGATCATGATCAATTAAATCCTCAATAATCCAAAAGTAAATATAAGAATATCTCTTTAACTACACTTTAGTCTAATGCACAAGTATTAAAAAAGAAAACCAACAGAAAATGTGAATGCTGTTTCTGGAAAGCATATCGATCAAATTTAAATTTAACCATTAAATTATAGTAAGGTGACCTATCTCAAAAAAGAAATTCTAAATTAGGCAATTACTTATAATGTGTCTGCAACATTCAGCTTCTGTTTAAACTCTTCTTGCATGCCTAACCCACCCTATTAACACCCATCTTTGCAGAAATCTAATTTTAGTATGTGTCAATACACAGCAAAATGAAAGAACATCAAACAAGCAGGAGAATGGACTTTTTGGGTCTCAGCTTTAAATATTTTGGCTTTGGCTGATATAATTCATAACCTGACATTGTTTAAACATCGTACAGGTTTTTCCTTCTGATAGTCCTGGTCAATTTGCAATGCATGCCAGTATGCAAAAACCAGACTGACTCTGTTGATTAGGCAAAAACCAAGCAAGGACAATTCCTAAACTGGGCTGCTTGCCCCATCAACACTTCTAGTAAGAAAATTGATGAGGAAGCATGTAAGAGACAAGTGGCAAAAAAGAACAAATTCCCAAAATAATCCTTTGAAAGTCAAAGCTATAGTTCTTTTACATTTACAGTCTGATATGTAATCAAAGAGCTGAGGTGTTAATTTTATGTTACATTTTTTTTCTTTTAAAATTAATCCCATAAAAGAGAACAACTGCTAAGAGATAGTTTCATCTGGGATTTAAGGAACTTCAAAAGAAAAAGTGTTCAAGGCTGCAAATAGAAAGAAAAAAAAAATCCCTAAAATGATACAACACCATATCAGTTAATTCTGGTTTCAGAGCAGGTCCCTCTATTGGCAATAACACTATGCATATATAGTGTCAAATACTGAAAAGAAATCTCTGTGGTCAGTTTGGTGATGCAATGTGTTCTACCAGATGATCCATTAAATCATATTGATTCCCCAAATACAAATAGTTTTAGAATGTCCTGCAACTAACCAGAATATTTTAATTAAGAAGAATTAATACTGTGAGAAAGAGCAAACATTCAAACATTCAACCAGTATTTATTACCTTGGGAAAGCTGCTATACCAGATCCTACCACTACCCAACCCTCAGGTTCTACCTCTATTTCCCATTTTCTTAGCAAAAGCCAAATGTTAATTAAGAAGAAATAAGAAAAGGCTCCCTGATTCAGGCTCCATTCTAAATAATGAACTAAGGCTCCTGCTCAGTGTCTCCAATTTCTGTTGCCCTCCTTCTCATTGGACATGTTGGCTCAAGCCATTTTCTAAAATACCTTTCAGTGCATGGAAGGTATGAGTAAGATAAAAAACCCTCCTAAAGAGGCATACACACACACAAAAAAAATCAAATTATGGTATTAGAACTTATTTCTTTCTCTAGTCTGCAAATTTATGATTAAAGATATGAATCCTAAAATCAAAGAACTTTAGAGAGAGATAGAAACAGAAATAGAGATAGAAAAATACACAAACACACACACACATATATGCATATACACATACATGTACATGTACATATATATACATATATAATCGTCATTCAGGGTTTCTCAAATAGGCTTCTATTTTGCTGCCATTCCTTACCTAAGTGTTAATCATTCAAGTTAAAAGTAAGGGCAATTTTCACAAGTCTTTCATGCTACTTTACTGGAATTGTAGTTGGTACTGGGGTTTAAGATATATCTAGGGGATTTGAATCTCTGGACTCACAATATGATAGCTAGGCCCTGAGCCTCAACAGACTTCAGCTCCTACACTCTGATTTATTGGACTTACCCCACTCAGCTAACATGGAGTTGAAGAATGTCAACCACCACACCATGGAGCCTAGAGTGCCTACAACTGAAAGCAGGAGGTTTGCATCCAGTATCCATGTGGAATCTAAGCCCCCTCTTGACATAGATGTGGAATGGACACAACCAAGCCAAGGTCCAAAGGAAGAAGGAGTACAGTAAGGATTAGAGTGGACTTAATGATATTCTATTCATGAACTATTATGGTTAATAATAGAGAAAATGTGGCATTGGTGTGGAAAAAGTGGCCATGGTGGCTGCTGGGTGTGGGGAATGGGAGGAAGAGATGAGATGTGGAGGCATTTTCGGGACTTGGAGTTGTCCGGGGTGGTGCTGCAGGGACAATTGCCAGACATTGTATGTCCTCCCATGGCCCACTGGATGAAACGTGGGAGAGTGTGGGCTATGGTGTGGACCACAGGCCATGGGGTGCAGTGATGCCCAGAGATGTACTCACCAGATGCAATGGATGTGTCATGATGATGGGGGAGAGTGTTACTGTGGGGGGAGTGGCGGGGTGAGGGCTGTGGGGGTGAATGGGGACCTCATATTTTTTTAATGTAATATTTTTTTAAAAATGAATAAATAAAATTTTTTTAAAAAGGGCAATGGAGCAAGTTTTGAAAAACTTCAATTTGCTCAATGTGAAGGATTATCTGTTATTCTGAGAGTGTAGTTTCTACTTTTGGGGTGCTAAAATATTGTTTTTTTGTTGGGATAATGATGATGGTAGTGGTTTGTTGGGAAAAGGGTTACTTGTGCTTACTAGGTGTATTAGTCAGCTAAAGGAGTGCTGATGCAAAGTAGGAGAAATCTACTTTATAAAGGTATTTATTTGGGTTAGAAGTTTACAGCTACCAGGCCTTAAAGAGTCCAACTCAAGGTACCATAAGAGGTACTTTCTCATCCAAAGTCATTTGTTGCATGTTGACACAAGATGGCGGGCAATGTCTGCAAGGGTTAGCCTCCACTTCCTCTTAAGGTTCCGTGGTCCCAGCTTCTTCTGGCCTCAGCTGTAGACTAGTATTAGGCTCGTTTCTCTCCTGGGGGCTTGTTTCTTCCTGGGCTCAGCTGCTCTGCTCTCTCCACAAGGTCAGCTGTAGACCATCAGGCTCTCTCTCTTCCTGGGGTCTCTGCTGTGTCTATGGAGCTGTCTCTATTGCTCTGTGTTCTTCTCTTGTGTGTTTACTTCCCAGGACTCTAGTATCAAAAACTCTAACTCCTCTGCCGTGTTGTTTTCTCTGTGAGTTCCCATCCCCAGGGGGCGGGGACTCTACGTCCTACTGATGTGGCCCAATCAAAGCCTTAACCATAATTTAGTCAAGTAAAAGTGAAACCTCTGAATCCAATAGGATTTAATATGCCCAGAGGAACAGACCAGTTTACAAACATAATCTAATATCTGTTTTTGGAATTCATAAACAATATCAAACTGCTGCACTTGGCAAACAAAGTTAACAAATCCATGCTGGTCTACAGTATTGTTGTTCTTCATTGTACTGTTTTGTGAATTCCCTAAGCTTGGATAATTTATTTAATCCAAACACTATTATTTTATGGATCAAGTCTAGAGAGATGGAATGACTAGAATAAAGTCAGACAGTCTGGTAAGTACTAGAATGTCACCATCTCTTTTGACAACAAGCCTTTTGTTTTAAGCTACACAGTCATCCTTTAAGAAAAATAATAATAAAAGGATAATTTTACTCATGAACAAGGAACAGTTGGGGATAAGCAGAAAGCAGAATCCCTCCAGGATTCTAATTGTTCTAATTGTCTTTAAGAAGTTTGTTAATATCAGCCACTTGGAGAACTGTACTGGTCATTATTTTGAGTAGAATACAGAGTAAGACATTTTTTCCTGACAAATTTGCAAGTTACTTGATTGAATACACCACATAAAATGCTTGGTTTATGTGGCAGTTTGAAGTTATTTATGAATCCCCAAAAAGAGAGATTATGTCTGTAAATTTATCTATTCCTCTGGGTGTGGTACCCTTTGAATGTATTAGATTGAGTTGACATGTCTTAATTAAATCACTTCTTAAGATTAGTGCTTTGATTTGACCACATCAGTAGGGCATGACTCAGATTGAGTCCCTACACCCTTGGTGGGCTGATATAAATGGGCACTCATTCAAGATGACACAAAGGAAGAGAGAAGGCCCCAGAGAAAGGGCAGAGGAGGAAACTTTGAGCCATTCGCATGACAGTTTGCAGGTGAGCTGGGAAAGCCTGGGAAAAAACAAGCTTATACCAGCCTGTAGCTGAGAGAGGAAGGCTGAACCCTCACAGAGATTATCCAATATCTTGCTTCAACCTGTGGGAACTGATTTTGGTGAGAAAACAACCTTGATTTGGACTCTTTAGGAGACTTGTAACTGTAAGCTTTTACTCCAAATAAATACCCCTTAAAAAAGCCAACAGATTTTTGCTACTCTGCATCAGCACCCCTTCGGCTGATTTATACAGTTTATACTCCCAAAAACCAGGAATCAGATTTTGTGTAGAGGCAAAATGAATTGTACAACAGGTACTTAACTAGTTTATTCGAGCAAAAAGACCAAACCTACTATTAAAAAAAGAACTGACTAGCTGCATTGTCACTTTCACTAAATAATTCCTCATTTTAAAGTAATTAAACTTATCCTTACAATAGGAAGTTTTCCCTGTGGTGCTTAACAAAGTCAGAGAATTGGCTTCATAATCATTAAAATCTCAGAAAGGCTGAAAACAATAGAGCTCTTCAGCTGTAGGAAATACCATGAAAATATATAAAATTCTTCTGATAAAAGGACAATACTGCCCTTTTTTCTTGCCTTTTATTTTTCTAAAAAAGAATACCTGATTCTGTTGCTATTTGCAATATTTACATAGCTTCTTTACTCCTAAAACACCAAATTCTGGTTGTGGCAACAACAAAATCACCATTGTAGTCCTTCTTTACAAAATGTTGTCTGGTAAACAGAACTGCTCATTTGTTTCATTGGTTTTCTTTCTTTCAAGTTTTCCTTACTGGGATTTGGATAAACATGTAAATATACATAAATCTCTGAAAATGAAATCTAAATCTCTTCAGTGTACAGTGCTTTAAAATACATGAAGAATTAAGAGAAGAATGGTAACTACATGGGCATAAAAACTGGAGAGTATAAGCTTAAAATAAATGCGCTAGGATTTAATTTAGAATTAAGCCTTTTAAATAACAATGCTATGACTACATAACAAAAACAAAGGTGTTTCCAGGTTTAACAAATATGAAGCAAATGGCTTTGGGCACTTTTTTTATTCTAAAAGATTTCAATAAGTTTTTTTTCTTCTGTTTTTCATTTTGTTTCAAACTGTTTGCTCCTTTCTTGTGCTGTCCCTGAGAGGAATATTTTAGCTCAAAAGCTCCCAACTGATGATCAATCCCTCAAAAGCGCAACTTACTGAAACTAGCTTTATTATCACTAGTGTTTTCTGAGAAGTCAAATCATACCCAAGATCCAGAAAAAAAATGTTTACAAGAGAAAGATGAAAGGACATTACTTAAGGACTGTCATTCATTAAAGAGTTTCATAAAATAATACTAAAGATGGTTAAGGAGGCTTCCTTTTGAAAAATCTGGAGATGAAAATGAAGCTCTGCAAAGATCCAAAGGGGAAATAAAATTCTACTTTTTCAAGAGGAAGCTATCCTCAATATAAAATGGTTGTTTATGTAGAAGCATTCCTCCTCTCTCCATAATTCTGATTCTTGGCTGATCCACACTATCTTTAATGATGTCAAAAACTAAGCATGGCTCCCTCGAATCCAGTGGAGTCCAAACCCCGGAGTTTGTCCATGATCTGACTTCTCTGGATCATATTTAACAAACAGTTGACAGCTGAATTTTCATCTCAAATTTCCCACATTTGTCATTCTCACTATATACCTTCACAACGTCTCTTTCTCTGTGTGAAAGCCCTTCTGGCCTTGACTGAAATATTCCCCATCACCAAGGCCCCATCTCCTCCATGAAGCCCTTTCTACATTGATGGAAGCAGAGTGTAAAGATCAAGTACTATGGTGCAGGGACATCCAGGTTCCAGGTCTGGCTTTGATACATTCTAAGTGTAATTTAACCCCTCTGAGTCCCAGATGCCTCTAAGGTTCTTGTGAGGAATAAACTGATCAACGAAGTGTCCAGTAAATTCTCACTAAACGTCAGTCATTTTGATCCCTCTAGCTTTACTGCTGGTTTTGACTCTTTATTTCCAATGAAGCGAGTCAGTCAAGAGACTTGATGTAACAGAGTTCTCATTTTATTTTAGGAATAAACATGCTCAGATATGCTGAACAATCTGGTATCAGGAAAGGTAAGGATTGTAGTATATTTTGGTCTTGGAAAAGCATAAAACTAGATCTTGGAGTTTTAAATTAATATCCTGCCATTAATGTGACCTGGATAGTCATTCTTTGTCTACTTCTCTTTGTCTCTTCACTCTCTATCAGCGAGACACTCTCCCCACCTTCTTTGTTTATGTGCATGTGCACCTTCTTATAACTTCAATGTGGAAGAGACCCATCCTAGCCAATCTAACCTTTACATTATAACTGCCTTTCAGCTTCAGCTCCTTTTGCTTCTTCATTGTACAACTACTTTTTGGTTCGAATTCACTAAAAGAATCTAACTGGCCCAATTCTTTTTGCATAAAGCCATGCTATTAACCTGCCACAGCCTTTGAATTGGCTTTCTTTGGGTCAGGTGATCTCATAAACCTATCATGTGTGGAATTGGGGTGAGATGGGCTCAGGATCCCACCAAACAAACATGACTGCAAAAGTGCAGCTCCTTTGGGGGTAGAACCACTTAAATGGAGTTGTGAGAAGGGCAAATACCAAGACCGAAACCAAGTAGATTGTTGTCCTTTTCCTAGAAATTCATATAACACTCATTACCAATAGTTCCCAACCTTATTCTCACCCAATGATTATACAGGGAGGTAGTTAATTTGAAAAATTCTGCTCCCCACCAGGTGATTCTAATAAGCCACTCTCTACCTTCTACATCCAAGTTGAAAACTACTGCTCAAAAGGATCTAATTTATCTCTTAATTATGCATCATTTCATATTGTTTACTGTTTCTGTTTTAATGTGTTCTCCTCAAATTGATTGTGACCTTCTTAATCATAGGCATTGTGCTTTACATAGACACATTTTTTAACCTTTCTCTTTTCCCTTCCCCCAAGGACATTATGAACAGTACTAAATTAATATATATCATTTTATATGTGGAAAGAACATTGGAAATCTTCACTCTCCTCATGCTTTAGAGATTAGAAAACAGAGTCTAAGACCATGTGTATGGCTTGTCCCAGATCGCATGGCTAATCAGGACCAGAAACCAGGTAAGCCAAGGTCTCAGGCAGTGCGCATGCATTTCCAGGATCCACTGTTGATCAGTATTAAACCTAGAGAAGCCAAATCCTGAAAACTTATTTACAATTTATTGGGTAGATATTGCTGAATTTTTCAGATACTTCTTTCAATTCTAACGTAGATCTTCAAATCTGTATACATACTGAAAAACAGTCAATTACTTTCAAGTTTTCATATATTTATATAGTCCAGATAATTCAGTTGGGTCCGCTTTTCTCCCTGATATTTTGTGACCTCTTAATTTAGAGAACTACTAAAATAAAACAAGCAGTCAACAGTTTCCAGAACTAGTAGTTTTTTTATATTATTTTGTTGTCCACAACTAGGCTGTGAGCATCAAAACAAAGTTGTATGTTATTTACAAATGATTGTTTATAAACTCTGCTACTTTTGTGATCCACAACTATATTAACTATGCATTTTAGTGCATTCCTCTACAATGTATTTACTGTAAAAAGTATATTTCAGAAATAAGAATTACTATATTTTGAACACCAAGAATAGGTTGGAATGAATATTCACTAGAAAAAGGCTTGGTAACACTTGGCAAAATAGATGCACATTTACTTTCTAAAAACAAGTTAGAAATGTAGTCTTGAGCTTATGTAACCTCAAATACAACATAGTTTTAAAATACTTTCTGTGGCAGAAATTGTGCAGTTTGCCCTGTTAACCCACTTTGTGTATTATTTTAAATTTGAATTAATTGTCAAATGTTATAAATTGTGAGGACTTACCAAATAATCTCATTTCCTAGATTCTCCTGAAAACAATTTTAAAAACTTGTGAACACTGTCCTCCTTTCCAACCCAGAAGCCATAAACTACTGAGTAGTGGCTGCCACCCGTCTAAGCACAGATCCTGCCCCAATGGCCTCAGTTCCTGCTATCTCCTATTTTCTCTCACACTGTGGCCCAGGTCTGCAGCCATTTTCTTATTGTCAATTTAAAAGATAAGTTTCATATTTCTTTCACTAAGGTCTCTGTCAAAAGTGAGATGAAAAAAGGCTGAGAGGCACAGGCTTCTTTTTCTCACATCCTACTCATTTACAGTAGCCTTGGAATTATTGAGTCCTGTTCTAAATCTAAGATAGAACCCCTCTGAATGAGTTAAAATATCCTCCACATAGAATCAAAACTTAAATAACGATCTTACCTATAGCCCGTTACAATTTACAGAGGCGCAGACATCATCTAATTTAATCCTTGCAATAAAGGTAAGGTAAGTAGGGCAGGGTATTTTCATTCTCACTCCACCAAGAAATCCTAAAGTCACAGAGATTGAGAGGCTTGCCCAAGGCCACACAGCTAGTACCTGACAGACAAAGGTAAAATCCAATCTTCTGATTTCAAATCCAGAGCATTGCCTAATGCACTACATTCAAGTTATTGAGCTGATCCATGTTTTATCACATTTTGCATTTTTTAATATATCTTGTCATCAAGGTGAAACTCCAGAATGATAAAAATTAGGGTGATGTTTTTATATTCCACATTGAAGAGCCAGTTTCAGAAGAATACTTTTGTCCATGTCACTCTGTTAGTGCTACTTTAAAATATATAAGTATGTGCCTCTGTGTGTGTATGCACACACTCATATACACTCCTCATTCTAAACAACTGAAGGAAATCATCATTCTAAACAAACCAACAAGACTAAAATAATTAAGAAAACTGGTAAGAGGAAGTAAAAGTCGGGGACAAAGCCAGAGGTATTTATCACATGCCATAATTATCAGATACATAACTCAGGACCATTTCTTTTACTCTGAGCTTCCTAGCAATCAGTGCAATGAGGAAAACATCATCAGTTACTCAATTCACAATGTCTGGGGTAGGGGTGGGATGCTCAAAAGAGGTATAGTTCTTCCTGTTATTGATATCTGGAGACATTTTTTCCCCAAGGAGCCTCATAAAGTCCTCTTTGTGCCATATAAAAATTAGATTCTCTACAATATCAAAATGATGAATGAAAGAATAAACCATAGTTTCCTTGTATGTTTCTCATATCTCTCAATGAAGGCTGATAATATAATAACAAATCACAGTTTAGCAAAAGCAATCATACTGAGTCAATACAATGCAGTCCAGTTACACAGTAAATCTAATGGCCAGATTAATAAAACCAAACAGATTGGATAGATTATGTAGATGGATGGATAGATACATAGAGAGAGATAATCTAGACGCAGCTTACCTTTTAGGCATTCCATACATAGTATTTTTCCCATCCAAGCTTTTATTTAAGTATTGTGCAGAAAAGAACTCAAGGTTAAAAATCTCTGACAAGATCTTGGCACAAAAATACTTCACATTATTGATTAAAGACAAATCCATAACTTGTAACAGTCTACTCATTTGGGCCTAGGTCTGATACTACACCTGAAACAGTTGAAGCCCTCTCCCACATTATCTACAGAGGGAAGCCAAGGGAGTACTTGAGGGCAAAGTCAATGTCTCTTCTCTTCTTACTTAGACAGCTGGCCCTTCCATGAGATAGCAGAAAGTGCCAAAGGCTACAGCACTTGACCTCTCCCCTGAGCTTCAGTCATGTATTGTCAGCAGCTGCTGACTATCTCCATCTGGTCACCATGTCTGCCCTTTAATCTGCTTCTCTATTCCTGTATTCCCATTCTGTAGTGATGACCTTATTTCCTACCCAAGCATAGAAACCTCTCCTTCCTTTAACCCCACCACCCATGACCAAGTTCGGCCAATGGTAGCTCTCACCCAGTGCACCCTTTCACCATGCTTACTCCCACTGCTCTAGTTTCAGGAGAAAACTACCTCTTATCTGCAATCTTAAATCATTCTCCTAATGATTTTCTGCCTTTCCTTCCTCACACCCACCCTCCTCCTCAATTCTAAAGGACTTATCTTTCCAAAATAACACTAAAAATTAAATAGATTAATAATAATAGCATTTATTGAGACTTTATTCCATGCCAGGCACATTTCCATGTACTTTACATATATTCCTCTTAACTCTATGAAGTAGCCTTATATTAAGATTAGAAAAGTGAAACATAAAGTAAATAAATAGCTTGTCAAAAGTCACTGGGTTAAGACACAATGGAGCCAGGATATGAGACTGACCAGTTTAAACTTACACACTATACTCCTAACCACTGAGAAAGACAAACAGTCCCTGACTTCCAGAAATTGGCCTGGCTCTCACAACTCAGCCATGGTGTTCTCTTGTTGGCATAGACAACCTCAGAGAATATCAACACTGGCCAAGATTACTGTGACTGTGATGAAGTGAGACCATAAACAAGACTACCTCATGTCTAAGCATGAGACGAAGGTCGTAAATCACAAAAATATATCAAACATCTCACTCTGCTGGCTAATGTTAATGACTACTGATTTGGACTTGCTCTTGCCTACCCTCCTACATAAGATTTATTAAGGTACCACATCACAGAATTACTCTCAATTCAGGATGAACCCCCTTTTCTTTGGACCCTCTTCAAAATCATCTAACCATATCTTAAATACTGTAAGTCCCCTCTAACACATCCTTTTGATGAGATGCTCTACAATTGCCCAAGGCATGGATTTTCCCTGGCTGCAATGAGCAATAAATCCAATTCATTCTATTACAGGTGTGTAACTGATGCTCTTTATCTAAAGGACACTGATATCACTATGCCATACTTCCTCCCATAAGGATTTTTCCACGATGAAAAGCCCATTCTTGATTTCTAATTCCTTATGTGGAAAAGTCCACACTCATTAGTAGAAAACCTAGTCTTCCATGCTCTTATCCATGCCTTCTTCTTCAGCCTCACTGTCACTAAATTCTTCCTCTGCCATCCTTTCCCTGTCACCCAGCTTATGTCTTACCTACAGCAATGCTCTGCAAATAACAGCACTTCCCCTTTCTTTCCATACCTTTACATGTAGGTGTTCTGCCTGGAATATTTTATCCTACAAATTCCCCTCCTTCTCTGGCCCCTTCCTTACTCTGTGGACTGACTTTGGTGTCCTTCCTCCATATATCCATAGCTTCTATACCTCTTTTACAATTTTTATCCATTGTATTAAAATTGTCATTCAATTGTTCAGCTTTACCTACTTGTATCTCCAACCACCACCAGAATACAAGCTCCAGGCATAGTGGGATCACACTTTAATAATATTTACAAGGGTATAGCAGAAAATTCATGAATCTTGAAGTCAGATAAAGCAGTCTAAATTGACAGTTCCACCATTAAAAAGAAAGGCAACTAATTTAAGCTTTTGAGTCTTGGTTTCCTCATCTGTAAAGAATGCAATTGCAATAACCTCTAGTGTTGTTGTAAGGACTGAAACTACATAGTAGCATCTAGTACTCAATATATACATAATGAATTTAACAATACAGAGCATGATAAAATACATAGAACTTTTAAAATATGTATTATGCTCAAACATCTCCATCAAAAATGAGTTGCTAAATCATACTTTCTCAGGAATTTGAGTTTTATTAAATGCTATCCTGTGTGAGCTACCACAAGATAACCATGTAACTTATACATCAGAATCCTTCTCTCTGAATGATTATTCAATAATAAACTTCAGACCTAGAAGAAACTACAGTTATTTAATTCAATGCACTCTTATTTTTGTATTAGATAAATAAGTTGTGGTATATTCATGTGATGGAATGTTTGCTATATGCACCAACATGACTGAATCTTTCAGACATATCAGTGAGTGAAACAAATCAGAAATAAAAGAGCATGAATGTACAGTTCCATTTATATAAGGTTAAAAAAACAGGCAAAGACTAATTTATGGGATAATGGCTAATGGTGTGGAGTTTTTCTTAGAGGGTGATGAAAATATTCTAAAATTGATTGTGGTCATGGTTAAAAAACTGTGAATATACTAAAAACCATGGAAGTGTACACTTTAAATGGGTGAATTATATGGTATGGTATGTGGATTATATCTCAATAAAGTTATTATTTAAAAATTTTAAATTTAAAAAAACCTAATTTATGGTGTTAGAAGCCAGGATAGCACATTCCTTTTGGAATGATGATGGTGCTCCATTTCTTGGTCTGGATGGTGGTTAGATAGGTGTTTTCATCTTGCACAAATTCACTGAAACATAAGCATATGACTTCAATGTGTTATACATCAATAAAAATGCTTACTAGAAAAAAGAAAAAGTAGCTCTAAGAATCAGGTATACTGTGGTAGGTGCCAAGCTCCCAGCAATACTTGTTTTATGGGCAATGCACTCATTTTTAAAATGAGAAGGGTCCGGCAGTTTAAGTGACTACCCCAAAGTCATATAACAAATCCATGACTCAGAACTAAAACTGCAAATCCTGATTTTCTTGCCACGGTTCTTGACATATGGGTGTATAATACTATTCCAAGTAAATATATCAGTGTCTTCTCAAGGAAATAGTTCCTTGGATCTGTGCATGTGGAAGCGGGAATGGAATCTATTCAATGAAAAGCTGCTCTTTGGCCATACCCCAGCTATCACATTGGCTGCTGGCCTAACATCCTCTGAATCAGGGAAAATTTGCAAATCAAGGCCAGACCTCAATCCGCAACTGGTACAACACATTTCTGTTTGAAATAAAATTCAGTTCTGTATTTTTTTTTTCTGGCTAAATTACACATAAAGGGGAAAAATGGTTGCTTATCCATTTAAAGTAGCCATAATGCCAAGGCCACACAATGCAATTAAAATGCTGCAGAAAATCAGGCTACATAGCAATCATGTGCAGTGCCAGCTCTCCTTTTCCATTAGTGCTGAAAGGACTGGTCATAGTAAGCTTGGGGTGAGAGGGCACTCCTCTCACTGTCATACCTAGCTGGAGAACCCAAGGCTGAACCACAAGGGGGCCACGGTCTCTAGCAGCCACAAACACAAGTTTGACTTCTGCTGCCAGCCACACTCTCCAGCAGCTCAGTAGATGCACCTCTGAGAGGTCTGGATTTGCAGATCATCTGCTCAGATACAGAGCAGAAGCGCACACAGTAATTTTATAGCTACATGTCCTAATATCTTGCAACACTTTACTGATTTAAGTATTTAGATGGCAATAAGGCTGGAGCTATGCATAACTAGATACTAATTAAAATGCATAAGAAATCATGAGTTATGACACAGAGGACTGCTTGAAAATTATATATATATACACACATTACATATATATGCACACATCACACACACATATATTTTATAATATCTAAAGTATATATGGACTTTACAAAATCGAAAGTAATTATTCCATAAAATATTGCCACCTTGAGGAACTTGCGTAAGACCTATCAATTTTTGTTCATTTTTTTTCCTTACGAAATTAGTAGAAAGCAACCCATAACTCTCTCTTTGAAATATTTCCTAATCTCACCAAAGTCTAAGGTAAAAGTTTATGTTTCTCAAATATATTAAGCAAATGAAAAATCCTAAGGCAAGTAACAGAAAACCTTTAAAAAATTCAACTTTATTTTTTCACAGTAAAAGACAACTCTATTTTCTTTAAATGGAAAAATAAAAAGTCTTTAACAAAAGCTAAAAGTAAAAGTGTTCTAAAATTTCAAGGCACCATCCTTATGTAAATTATATACACATAACTGCTTAAACAATTTATTTTTAATTAGGTAGCATTGCATTTATCTGGTAAATTTGCAGTGAAAACATGAGGTATAATAATAGGTACTTGTGGTTCAGAGAATGCAAACTTGCCACCAAACTATCCAAACACTGGTTCCGAATACAGCACTTTTAAAAATATTTTAAGCATAACCACATTTCCAATTCCAATTCCTAATTTCAATGTTTATCAATGGAACCAAGTAGAACAAAGGTCTCAGTACCAAAAGCAAAACATTAAGATCACAGCCACCAGGCACTTTAATTTTAAAATTCTAAAATATTTTTATGCACTTGATGTAATTCAGATATAAAATTCAACTGCAACTCTTTGAAGGGCCAAAAGGGTTGAAATCCACAGAACTACAAAATATGGACCCATCAAACCCAAAACTATCATTTCAGTATTAGTATTTCCTACCATTTTTACTTCAGTGACATTCATTTGCGATAATAACGATTGAATGAAAATAAAATTAACTTCATAGTCATGTACTTTGTCTATGTTGTATAAGACAAATATTATATGAACAGTTCACTCCCAGTGCATTTAATCTGTAAAATCAATCAGAATTCAGGAGCAACAGACTGCAAGTTTGCAATTTATAAGGTTTTTTGTGGGTTTTTTTTTTCTTATTTTTTTAAAGGAAGATCTGGCATTCTGGTGTATTGGTTCAGCTTACTGTGATAAAAACAGGTTTCTGGGGAAGTGGATGTGGCTCAAGCAGTTGGACACCCACCTACCACATGAGGGGTCCCAGGTTTGGTTTCCAGTGTCACCTAAAGAAGACGAGCAAGAGAGTGAGCTGACATGGTGTGCTGACACAGCAAGCTGACACAACAAGATGACACAACAAGACGACATAACGAAGAGACACTACGAGGAAACACAATTAGAGACAAAACAAGCAAGATCAGAGGTGGCTCAAGACATTGGGCTCATCCCTCCCTCATGGGTGGTTGGTCCTGGGTTCAGTTTCCAATGCCTCCTAAAAAGAAGACGAGCACACAATGAACACACCCAGAGAGTAGACAGTGAGCACAAACAATGTGGGTGGGGAAAAGAAATAAATAAAATAAAAATAAATCTTAAAAAGAAACAAACAGGTTTCTGTTAAGAGCTTTTCAGCTCTTCAGCTTTTCAGCTTTTCAGCTTTTCAGGGTCTGAGATTTTATCTTGCTTGTAAACCAGTTTAACTTGCAGTGGTTTCATAGATGCTGGCAGAAGAAATTAGACCTCTGGGTCAGAAACAAAGAACATTATCATCCATAGCAAAGCTGGCAGCATAAGCTTCATGGTCAGGCGGTTGATTCCCTTGGCCCCCTATGTCCCATGAAGCAGCAAAAAAGTCAGAGATGGACAACGCATTCACAGTGGATCTTTGTTGAGGAATCCCAAATTCAGGAAACTTCCATTTTATAATATGTTATATGCAACCCTACTTAACCTTTGCCCCAGAGAGAGATTAACCTAGTCAGGAAGCACATCTGCCCTCTTTCCCAGAGTAAGACACTATCTCTAGCTTCTAAAGCCGCCTGTTATGCGAACAACCTCAGATAGAAAATATTCCAGAATAAAAGTTATCACAAGACATGGAGAAATACCATGGTTCTGTCCCCTGACAGTTCCATGCTATTTGTTCTATACTTCCTTAAAAGGATTTCTTCTAAATACTTGGACACTTTACTTAAAAATAAAGGTATGTACTAGTGCTAGAAGAACATTTTTTTTCTATCATAAAATTGTACAGTTTGGTATTGATAAACAAAAAGAAAACAAATTACTTGATGGTAGCATTAATTTCACTACAATAAATATATTTCAGCTATATCTTACACTGCCATGGTTATATCATATTTGCATAAAATATTTTTAAACATTCATTTGAACATCTAACAAGTATTGGAAATATTTATATGTTTTAATTTAAATATAAGAAAGTCAAAAGGAAAGGGAAAAATACAAAGAGACAATGCAAAAATTTAAACTAATATTTGGTTGATTCGTTTCTCTACAACACCAAAAAAATGAAAATTTTAAAAATAAGTCAATATTCTAGAAATGGCTGAGTATTTTAGTCTTTGGAAAAGAATAGAGAAATTCTCTAGCTACAACTCATTTGTTGAAGTAATGAAATCACAAAATTTAATAGCTAGGTAGGAAGAATTTTAATGTTTGCAACCTACTCAAAGATAGCCAAAGAATGTATCAAAAGAGAAAAACTATTTCAAACAGTAAAAAACAAAATAAATAAAGGAAGGAAAGAAGAGAGGGAAGGAGGAAAGGAGAGAGAGAGGAAGGAAAGCAGGAAGGCAAGAGAAAAGAAGAAAAGGGGAGGGGAGGGAAAAGAAGGATTAAAAGTTAAAATAAAACATTTAAGTTTTGCTTCAAGACCTTCAAAACCTTGATACAGATTCCTTCGCATATATATTGACAGATGGAAGAAGAAGGAGGGAGAAAGGAGACTAACAGTGGAGGTTTGGGTAGCTGCTTTAATACTTTTAATAAAGTTCCTGAACTAAATAGATTTTCATTAGCTTAAGAAGTTGATGGTTATCTCATAATTTTTAAATGACATAACCATAAAAAGTTTACAGATCTATTACCTTCATGAAATTCTAATAAAATCTGAAAGGACAATATACTCCAAAGAAATCTGGTAAATGCATGGCCTACAGGAAAATGTGTTTATCTACTCTGTGAGTGGAGTAACGGGAAACAGTCATAGTATTACCTTTTTAACACCCACCACACTGTTACATAGTAACCAAAGTATCATCTGTTGGGTTTACTTTTTTAGTATTTTTAAAACAATGACTGAGTGCTCTTGGATCATAATTAATAGCAGGCTGGAGAAAGTCTGGTCATTACTTTACAGGAAATGTCTGACCTAAAGACCATCATATTATCATAAGTTGTTCTAACCTCCTAAATATAGAAAATAAAAAGCAATTCCTGTTATTTGTTGAACAATTGTACATGATCATAAAGTTGCTGCTCTGTGAGCAATATCAATACATTTAGCCGGTAATAAATGGAGCATAAGGGCTGACAACGAAGAGCCATCATAGGGCATCACAAGCAGCAACGTGAGAAATCAGCAATGTGAGGTACATTGACCACACCTTTGCAGGCAGACCTGGCTTTGCCAGCTGAGTTAGCATGGAAAGTCGCCCTTTCAGTTTACTTATCTCTAAAGTGATAATAATAGAACCTACTTCTCAGGGTTATCTTGAGGATCAAGTGAGATATATTTAAAGTGTCTATCACACTGCCTGGCTTAAGGCAGAACCTCAACAGATGTTGACTGACTTTGCTTCCCCACCTATCTTTAGCTATGCTAATGCTACAATCTAGACTTTGAAATCTATGTAATTGTCCTAAGGAAGAACGTAGGGCAGAGAAAAAAGAATTGCAAGAAAAGAAGCCTTTCTGGAAGGAAGGTACTAAATTATTTGAAGCTATCACCCACAGAAGACAGTTAAATGAGTCTCACTCTTCCCCATATGTTATGGTAAGAATGTCTATTGCCCCTCAATTCACCATTTTGCAATTTCGTTTCTGCCAGCTGTATTACTGGAGATCTACCAAACTGGCCAGTGTAATGGACAAACAGCATTAATTCTGCTACTATTATTATCATGCTTAAGAAACAGACAGTTTCTCCTGGCAGCACGCAAGGCTATCTAGTAAGTGTTCCATTAAAGCGCCATTCATTTTGATCAACAGTCAACAATATTTCCTGAGTGACAACTGAGAAAGACAAAATCTTCCTTTCCCTGGACCTTTAGCAATGTTAATGCATTGCCCATATAAGAAGATGACCCCAGTCCTATGTGCTTAAATTATAAATGATAACTGCACCGTGGACTCATTATCACCTCTTTAATCAACTGCCTATACCAACCACAAACATACATTCATACATTTACACGAGTGTAGATGATGAATAAATTGGAATGTAATTAGTAACAGAGTCCAGAATGACATTTCCAGAATCTGTTTTTAAAAAGCTAATTTAAGTAAATGACATTCTGGAAAAGATAGAATGACAAGGACAGAGGAAAATTCAATGGTTGCTGTGGCCTAGGGGTTGGGGAAAGGAACTGACCATGAAGAAGCATAAAGGAACTATGGGAAGTGATGGGAATATTCAATGTCTTGACTGTGGTGGTAGTTACATGACTGCATGCATTTGTCCAAATCCGTAGAATTATACATGTAAAAGGGGTGAATATTATTGTATATAAGTTATATATCTATAAACCTGACTTAAAAGAAAAAACAACTAATTGGAAAACGGGAAAGAAAGTAGAGGGCCCATAGTAACAACAAATGCTATAATTTATCCTCCAATAATGCTCATGAAGCTAAAATGCAAAGTTGTCACAAATCTTTAAAAGAACTTGCCACATTTTGTACATGAATAAATTCTTGGACTCAATACCATTAGAGGTCAGATTCAACTGAAATTGGTATTGATTAGGTAATGTCAAATTTCAACTCCACATACTAAAGCAAGGAGAAGAAATGAGATTCACAAAGAAAGCAAAAACTTCATTATAATTAGAAATTTAAATGAGGGGCTTCTCTTCACCCCAATAATTTTTTCTTCAGAACTACAGGTTAAAAATACAATCATATAAATATATAATGAATAGTTTTATGGTAAAAATCCACAAAAAGTATCCAATTCCCAATGCTGCTCTACAGTTATAAAAGCATTTCATATTTTGTAGAATTCTCACATGCATTACTTTACATAATCCCTGCTAAACAAAATGTAATATAGTACGTAGGAATAATAAGAATTCTTTAGTTTCTATAGTGTATCAGAGGTACAAAGCAGTTTCATATAGTATCTCCTTCAACCATCACTAATACATGTCCAGTAAAGTTTATTAAACCTATTTTACAGATTAGGTTAAGTGAGAAGCAAAAGGATTGGAGAGTCTGCTAAAAGTTACAGACCCAAGAAACTGAATTTAGACATGGAACTTGAATTCAGGTTTTCTGACTCTTAATAATAATAGCTGTTTGGATATATTACAGCATTTAATTTTCAAAATAACTATATGAGGTGGGTAGTAATCTTTCTTCCTCTAATGTGTGAGGAATGTGTGATACAGAGGTGCTAGATAATTTGTCCAAGGACAAACAGCTAGAAAATTGAGGAAGCAGAATTCAAAGGCAGGCAGTCTGGCTCCATATTCCTCAGTCCTCCTCCATGGAATATGTTATGCACATAGCACCTTCCATTTTTCCCGTGCTGGGCAGAAGGGCCACTCACACCTACACACACTTTATCAATTTGTTTTAATGGAAACTGAAGGACATGAACACATAAATTAGAATGTCCAGCATTTCAGGTCTTTTTCCTACAGGGTTTCAGAACTGACAGAAAAGGTGCAACGTTCTTCACCCAGTCCTGACTCCTGACTCTAGTTTACTAACCTGTTGACACTCATGGGGCGTAAAGTCAACCACTCTGTTACATTCAGCTTCCTGATTTTTCTGTCCTTCTTCTGCACCCTCATTGCAACTTCTACCCAAACTTGCAAAAAATCCCATCCTCTTCCTTTCGCTATTACTCTTGCCACAAAGCACAACTGGAAAAAACAAACCAGCGTGAGAATAGTTCCACCATGAATTCTTGACCTCAACAAGCGTATCAGTACTACTCAATAATCCTTGTCAGCCAAGACAACTCACTCTCCCTTTCCCCACAGCTGCTATTCCAAAATCTCATTACCTTCCTTCACCTTCTCACTTCTTCTCTCTACATGCTCAACACTTTTCTCTGACTTGATTGAGAAAACTGAAACCATCAGATATGACCTCCTCAACTCTGTCTCCATAAATACACCTTACCTATTATCTGCTTCATCTTGTACCACCCTTCACCTCCAGTTTTTGCTAAATGCTATTTTTCCTTCTGTTTTTAGGTTACTCCCTTCACTTACACATTTCATCCCTTACACGTTTCACCCCAGCTGCTCTCACGTCCTGCGAGACCTCTTGCTATCACTGATCTCCAGTCTCTCTGGTAGTTTTAAAATCTCCCTCTCCACTGTTTCTTTCATTGAAAGCACAAAATCTTTTTTATCTCTAAAATCCTTTAGTTTATGTCTGACTACCTTCTTTCTCAGACTTTCTCTTCCCAAACATCTTGAAAGAATAGATGTTCGCTGTCTCTTCTTCTTCACCTCCTCTTTGCTTCTCACACCCGTACCATATGACTTCTACCTCCAAAATGACTTTGTGAAGGTTTGTAAAAGTAAACTCAGTAAACTCGTTGTCTGGGGCTGGGAATGGATGGAGGGGCATGAGGAAACTTTCAGAGGCAAAGGACATAGTTTATATCTTGATAGTGCAATAGTTTCACATCTGTCAAAGCTGAGTGAATTGTACAATTTAAAAATGTTCGGTTTAGTGTATATAAAATTATACCTCAATAAAGTTGATAAAAAAACTCAATATGAAAAGAATTCTAACTTTAAAAATAAAACAAAGAAATGAACTGAAAGGAAGTGGATTAGGGTTATCAAAAGGTAAAATAAGATAAATTATTAAGCTAGACCTTAAGTTTCCTCTCAACCAAGTCAGAAAGGGAATAGTACTGGGTTAGAGAAATGTCTTCATGGTATGGGAATTCCAAGAGAAATATATCACCTAGATTTAAAGATGAGGTTTTAGGTAACATAACAGCTTTACAAAATGCAGAAATAATATTTAATTGAATGTATTATGACTCACCTAAAGCATTATATTAAATAATTACATGGCAGAAGTATTTCTACAGCTAATGAGATAATCTGGACTGTTCTTATTGCTTTCTGACAATACAATACACCACAGGGATAGAAAAAAAAGCCATCATTCATGTGCCAGGTACTTTAAATATGGAATTTCATTTCCTCTAACATACATAATAAGAGCTTCATAAATGAAATGAGATTCCTTATTTAAAGTGGTTAAGTAACACAACTAATACGTAGTAAAACCAGAATTAGCTCCGAAATCTGTCACACTTTAAAATCCTTCCTCTCAAGGAGTGGATTGTCAACATGCTCATTAAACAATCTCTCTCAGATATCAATTGTCTGGAGAAGTCTCTAGCAAATGCTGGGCCACAGGCAACTTGTCACTGATGTGTGCATGGAGTCCCAATAATCAATGGTACTGAAGAAGAAATAAATGAGCTTGAGCCACCAAGAAATGTAAGTATGAGAGCTGTTGGGATATGAGAGCCTGACTTGTATTCTCACCCAGACCTCCCTCCATAATGACGTAAACCAGAGGAGACTCTTCAGGAAAGCAAAAAATATATTACCGGCCTTGATTCTATTAAAGCTTTCACGTAGTTAATGGTTGGATCCCCAAGAGTTCTACACCATATAACATGGAAGAGACAGGCATAACAAAAAAGTACCCTGATCATAAAGCATCTGATTTTTAATAAAAACTGCATTTTATAGGCACACATAAAATGTGTTAGCTGCAAAATTCATTCTCAAAGGCTCAATTAATTATCTTGTTGGGTGGAGTTATTTAGTACTATCCATTTAGAAAATGGAATGATTATACTTTTACTTTTAGATGATCTGGTTCAGGGATGTTCTTTCTGATGACAATGAGAAACTAGCTCAGCTGTTTTCTATATATTCTAGAAATTCTACCTATCTTCTTAGAATAAAACAAGTCAGAGAATATTCCTTGACTTTTCTCATTTTCTCACAATCCATATCCAATATATTCCAAATCATGAGAGTTCAAAATATATCCAAAATCCCTTGGAGAGTGGATGTAGCTCAAGTGACTGAGCACCTGCTTCCCATGTACAAGGTCCTAGGTTCAAGCCCCCATACCTTCTAAAAAAAAAAAAAAACTAAACTAAATCTCATTGATTGCAGAGCAGATGTAGCTCAGTGGTTGAGTACCTGCTTCCCATGTACAAGGTTCTGGGTTCAATATCCCATACCTCCTAAAAAAAAAAAAAGAAATATATATATATATATACACCCCACCACTTTTCTACATCACCACTGCCAAGACTTTACAATAACAACTTAGATGCTCTTGCTGCTTCTACCCTTACCCCTCTATACTATATTCCCAAACTGCAGCAAGAAGGATGTTTTGAAACATGTCTAATATGCCACTCCTTTGCTTGAAACTTTCCAAAGTTCTCCCATCACACTCAGATAGAAAATAAAAGTCCTTATAATTGCCTAAAAGGTGCCATATGAATACACAGACACACATATACACATGCATGTATACTCACACATGCACACACACACATCTGACCTCATCATCCATCATTCTCCTCTTCACTCCAATAGTCTTCTTGCAGCCCCAGAGAGAGCATTCTCTCTGCCCAGAATCCCCTTTCCCCAGATATCCCAAGGCTCACTCCTTCAGGTCATTTAAGTTTTTGCTCAAATGTTCATTTTCAGTGGAGCCTTTTCTAATCATCCTCCATATTTAAACTGCATTCCTCCTTTTCCCTGCTTTGTTTTTAACAGGACATGACACCATATTATACCTTACATGTTTTTGTTCTTGTCAATTTCACCTACCCACCTGCCTACTGGAATAGAATGTAAGCTTCATGAGTTTTTGTCTGCTTTATTCATTTCTGTGCCTTGATGGCAGTGCCTGATACATGTGAAAATTCAAATAAATATTTATTGAGAAAATATTATTGTATAACTGAATGAATAAAATCATGATATCAAATAGAAAGGGATGCTTGTCTTCTTGTTATAGCTGACATACCCACATCTGCTTCCTCTAATACCACCACCAAGTTGTTTAAATGTAAATTTAAAATAAGTGAGGAATTTAGAGCAAAAGTCTGCTTTACAGGGTCTAGTACTAGAATTGTGTGTATTATAAAATGATTCCTACCATCCCTGGTCTAACAATGTTAGTGTTACACAGATTTTCAAAAAGCATTGCTAGCCTGTGATTTACAGATATATTAGTCCACAATTACTTTTTCACATGGAATCAAAAAATGATGGGGGAATTAATAAATATGTCCTTTAGTGTGTTTTCAGCAAATACTATAGATATGAAAATCATACATAAGAAAAAGTTATGCCTAAATCCTACTTGCTTCTCATACAAAATATTAGATTATCTAATTATATAATTATTTTAGAAGAAAGCCTAAAGAGTTTCAATTAGATATCCACCAGCAGAACAAACTCTTATTCAAGAGATAGGTGGGAAAAGGGGATGCTAGAACAACCCAAACTACACAGGACCTACCTTAGGACGAGTGTTTCTCACTAGCAATAAGCCCAGCAAGATGGAATTGTTTGCACAATTGACATCTCAGGTCAAAATGGATTAAAAATAATAACAGACAATGAAAAGAGAAGTAGAACACCAAAGGGAAATCCAGAAGTGTCTGCCAAGATTTAGGACATATGGAAGGGTAATCCAGCCATGATTGAGTTGCAGAAAGGAATGTCCAGGCACAGAGTTCACTGAAACCAGTGGAAATTACTAGAGAAAATGATCTTCTCTTGTTACATTGCTCCTACTAATTTAAAATAAACCTTGTATCTTGAACAATAAAATCTCATGACTGTTGGTTGTCTAGTCTGGGAATGTCTTGCCCCTAATTTATTAAACCGACAAAGAAATTCCTTTTCTCTAGTTAGAGATGATTCTCCCGTCCATCCTGATACACTTAGGGTAAATCCCACTGAAAATATTAGGATCTATTACTGAAAAGGCAAAAGATACTTAGAGCTAAAGTCCTGCAGGAATCTTAGTTCACAACACGGTGATCAGTTAGTTGACTCATCATCACTGGCAATTTATGCCTCTATGATTTCATTTGCAAAAGTCTTACCATGAGCAACAACAAGTTCCAATCTTTCTCTGTAATTGTACATAATGACTGACCCTGGAGCCTTTCAGTGGGATTTAATAATTCATTTTTTAGAAAGGATAAATTGTTGAAATGATGTAACTACATTCTCAAAATGACATTTATTATATTCTTTCTATTTAACATGTCATCTTTAAAACTTTGTCAGAGTTGTTTTGTTGTTTTGGGGGTTTTGATAGTTTCAAATAAAAATTCAAAAACATTGAATTATACAAAATTCATTTAACCACCTCCCAGAATTAGCAAATTAAATAAAATATAATAATTTAATTTAAAAAATTAAAGGCTTTTATTTTTGTTGGGATTTTATCAGAGCCTTTTTTTTCTTTTTTCTTTTTTCTTTCTGTAGTTTATTTCTCTCTTTCTCTTTCTCTCTCCCCCCCTCCCCCTCATTATCTAACCCAGAATAATACATGGGACAGTAAGACTGATTTCTGTCTGTTGTTTATCTATAACCTGTACACAGGCTTAGAGAGGAAATACCTTCCTAAAGAGTCTAGAGCACTAGGAATTACTATTTAAAATGTCAGTCACAAACTCAGAGAAATAAGTGCCCTATCTTAACAATTTCCTAAAACATCCCTGGTACAATTACATCTAAAATCTGGCCCAGTGGAAGTCAAAGAAATCTAAGGAAAGGCTCTAGATAAGACCAGTCATCTCAGTAGTGGACCTATATTATGTAGATCTATCTTTTGATTAGATAGACAAACTGCTGAAGACATTTTAGATGTTGGAGATTGTGTCATCTCACAATAATAGGTATTTTTGACAAAATATTTTCCTATTTGATTCATTAACTATTTACCACAGAGAGTGGTCTGTATATTTATATAAATATAAAGCAGATTTTCTATGGATCAAATGCTGGTAGGATCACTGCTACTCCAAAATTTCCAAGAATTTATGTTTGACCCTCTGGATTATTGAGCACTAAAGTCTCAAAATGTTGCTAAATTAACTAAATACCTTACCTTTATGCTTTCCATGAGCTGGCCCACCTTTCCCCATTTAAAACTAAGAAAATAAAGATATTAAATTCAAAATATAATCTAGCAAAATTCTAATAAAAGCTGAAGTTTAAAAGATTATCGATAATCCTGTTACCAATAAAGGCCAAATCCATTTCAAATCTAAACGGAAAGAAACTAAAAACTGTAATTTATAGGGTCACAATGGAGGTTGTGTAATTAGATGACCTCAAATAAGTCCTTGCAGAACAAGAGAGAACCTATTTAATACTTCAGCCTGAAATCCACCAATATTTGAAAACGACCAAGTTTTTCAGCTCTTTATAATTATATTTCCTCATCTATAAAATTAGTATAATGATAGCAGCAGCATCATATGTGTTCCTGCCACACTCAGCATTCATTAAATGTTGGATGCTACTATTGTATTTTAAAATACAATAATGTTCTGTAGCAGAGACGGCTAATTGTCCACCAATGTCCATCCCCTCTTATTCGTTATTTTATTTAGAGTTCCTCATTTTTAATGGGACACATGACGTTCTAGATTAATATTTCCCAACTCCTTTCACCTATATATAGCATGTGAGAAAGTTCTCACCAATGAGAATTAAAAAGAAATTCTCTGTTTTTCTCATTTCAAAGATACCCTTAAATGGAGAGAGCAGGGCCACAAAAAGTCATTCCAGATATAGAAGTACAGTGAAAAAAACAAAACAAAAAGGCTTTAATCCATACTTCTCATTCAGGTATGTGCATCAGATAATTTTTAATATACTCTCGATTCATATTCAGTAGGTCTGGAGTTGGGTCCATAAATATGAATGTTGATAAAAGGCCCCAGGTGATTCTGATGTGCACAGTCATTTAAGTCTCATGTAGAAGATGAAGAATAAATTAATACCGAACATCAGTACACTGGAAATGCTGCAAACTGCAGACTCAGTCTATCTCTAAAACAGCCAAACAACCCCTGAAGAATACAATATAAAAAGTTCCTTCTCATTTGTTCTTCCTACATGATGAGCTATTTCCTTTCTTTTTCTCTTCATTTTCAATAACTATTACAGGAAAACATGAAAAATTTTTGTGTCTTAATCCTTAAGTTTCCTATTCGGAACCTCAAAATCTCTAGTGACATAGTCTTGATTTCTTCTTTACTGCACTTGTATCCACATTTATCTTAGAAGTACGCAGATATTAGCAGGTGAGATGAGTCTTCACAAGCCCTCCTGAATATAACTGCAGACTGGCTGTACATCTTCATAGCCACCACCATTCCTTTTGATATAGAATCATCAACCACCAAGTCATTCTTCTAGAGCAGTGACTCCCAATGGAGGAGGAGGTGGGGATGATTTTGCCACTCCCCCTCTGGGGTACCTTTGTCAGTGTTGGGAGACATTTTCAGTTGTTACAACTGGACATGCTACTGGCATCTAGTGGGTAGAAGCCAGGGATACAGCAAAACTTCCTACATGTGTAGGTCAGACTCATGAGGAATTACCCTATACAAAGTGTCAGTAGTGTCATGGAACCTTGCTCCAGAAAGTGCTGCCCCTAAAGATCTGTTGTTAGAATACCCAAAAATATACACTTTCTGAGAAGTTTCTAAGATTTATCCAGATAAATATGAAGATAGAGTCCATGCTTGTCATGCGCAGCCCTGTGTCTGCCCTGCAGACATTCCATGTCAACATTTGTGAGACAGTAGAGCATTGCAGTGAGGAGCACTGACTCCACCAGTATACCACCTGAGCCGAGGCCCAACTCCAGCATGTCACACTGTGTTACGATGAGCAAGGAATTCCATTTCTCTAAACTTGTTTCCTCATCTGTAAACTTTGATCATATAGCTGTTATGAAGAATTAAAGAAAATCCACATAAAATTCCTAGAATAGTACTGGACACATGGTAAATGACTAGTAAAATAATTTTATTTGATGAATGAATGAATAATTTTTGTGAAGCTTTCAATAGTGCAGAAAATCTCTTTCATCTTTTTAGATGGAGCAGCCTTTTCTCTCACTCCACCTTTGATTAAATGAGATTATTTCATTTTTTTATATAGCTACCTTTCATAGACACCTTTGTGACACTGGTTTAATCTCCATCTCTTCAAATATTTTTCTCTCCCCGATTTCTTTCTGGGAACAAGTCTACCATAAACCTAAGAATATTCCATCTTTCCACACATGACAGAACCACAAAGGAACATCTGAAATCCATCTTCAAATTCATCTCACTCCCTCTAATAATGTCATTATAGGTCACTTGCACAATGTTGGTAATCACAGAGAAAAATCAACACTGCAAATTTTTGCAAATTTATGCTGTCTAGATGAAATAGCAGTGCTTCTCTTCTTGCCTTCCTCAGTGAACCTCCATACACCTTGCAAACTACCTCTTTTGAGCTGTTCCCACAAAAGCTCCCATTTTAATTTTCTGTGCTCTTTCTCCCCCTCCGATCCTACCCTGTTCACTAGTGAGACACAAACTTACTCTTCTCGTTGTAGTTGCCAAGCATTCAGCACCCTTATGCTGGGATCAGCATTTTACCTCCATTGTTCCTTTCAAGTTTCTCAACATCATTACAAGAGAGTTATTGTTATCACCATATTTTTAAGAGACTACCGAGATTCCATTTTTAAAAACTCCCTATAGTGAGTCGTGAAATTCAAAGCCCAACCCTCCCGTCTTCCAAATACCAATGCTATTTTCACTAACCCTCTCTGCCCTGCCTGTGCCTGACCTTTCTATGGCCTCCTGAAAACACACACACATTATTTGATAGAATCTCTATGTTCTCAGGTGCTTCTTTTACACAGAGCTATTTCACTCACTTGTATACTTGGCCATTCACATTGCCTCTCCCTATGGGAAGGTAAGGCAAAAGGATATTTCTTTGTCTCCACCATGAGTATCTTTTACATTTTCACAAAGGTCCTTCTGATGAAATTTCTCATTGTCTAATGAATTACTAAAAAAAAAAATAAGACTGTTCTTCCATTCAGAAAATATGATCCTACTTCAAATGGTTAATTTTGCCTATGTGAAATCTGAGAGACATCTGCATTAATTCTAGGCATGTGTGGAGAAAACCTAACTTTCAGCCTGATGTGCCATTCAGAGGATTTACATGTGTTCAAAAAGACACATATAATAAATTTGCATATATATATGTAAACTCTGTATTTCTTTATTTTCTTTCACTGGTATTACAGGATTGTGTCATATTAAGTTGGAAGGGAAGAAAGGAAATGAAAGTCCTCACTCTGGTCAATACTTCACCTAAACCTAGAGCTCTACAGAGAAGGATGGGAGAAAATAAGAGAAAAACTACCAGAACTAAGAGGAGAGTGCTAATGTACCACCTTCTAAGTCAAGGAGACCTAAACCTTGAGGGATTTTTAATTCAATTTATTTCCCTTCATCACCAAAATCAAAGAACTCATCAAATCCTGCTGGTTTTTCTTTCTAAACGCACCTCACATCATCCATGCATGTTTTAAATATCTACTGTGTAACTTCTATGAGCAAGGACATGTGCTATGTACCAAGGAGTTTGCAATATATGTGTATATATGAGTATATGTGCTTATGATGTGTAATTATATGCATTATTATGTGAGTGTGTATGTTTCTCTGGAAAAAAGATCTTGTCCTCACAGAGCTTACAATTTAGTAAGTGAGAAAAAAGGTGCAGATAACTACAATATGAATTTATTAGGACAATTATCCAAAGAGAATTACAATTGAAGGGAAAGAATCCAGCTGTGGTGATTCATCTAGCTTCACTGAGATAAAAATTTAAAAATTAAAACTTTGCCTGGAAGACCAGTTAAGCTCCAGTGCCAGGATAATACTTCTTTGTTATACTAACTTTCTTTTAAATTATCAGTTGGTTAGTTGAACTCAAGGAAATATGTTTTTAAAAAATGTTTAACTGCCATGTGAAAAACACATATGAACACTCCATGAAGTTGCCTTTATCAGGTCTAATCCCCCACTATCCATGCCAGACCATGACCTTCTGAGGCACTTTAAGACTCCAGGCTTTCCCAAATTATTTGCCACTCTGCTTTGAAATTTATATTTCCTATATTTCATTTTAATCATTCCTTTATTCTTTTGGAATCTTTGTTTTCTTCCATTTCCAGTCTAAACTTGTATTTCCAATCCCACTCTACTTATCTAATTTATTTCTTGTAACTAGCAATTTTGCATCTTCCTCAGGATCCACCATGGTTCAGAAAACAAATTCTGAAGTTCAACTGCCTGGGGCTGAATCCTGTCTCTGCCACTTGTGAGCCACATAATTATGGGCAAATTGTGTATCCACTCTTCTAGTGACTCAGTTTCCTCATCTAGAAAATAAGAATATGATAGTTCCTGCCTCAAAAGTTTAAATGAGGTATTAAGTGAAATGATACCTTGAACAGTGCCTGTCAACTAATTAATGCTTCCAAAATGATATCTGTTTATAGAGTGTACTCTCTTTCTATTTTTCAATAATGTCAAACTACTTTTCCTTTGAGAAACTACTCCCTTCCCAGATTCCATTTGCCCCAGATAGGAGGGCTGATGGAGATCCCTAAAATCTACACCATCTATTGAGGTGGGCACTCAACTCAGTGAAAACAAATTTCAAAATTCCCTCTCCTGGGAATTTGAGGAATGCAGCTGGAACATTCTGATAACAGTGCCCCAAGGGAGTGTTCATTGGTATCTGCTATCTAGATCCTCAAGGCTATGCTTCTCTAGGGATCTTAATTTCTGTGAGCTGCTCAGGATCCTGCAATTCATTTTCTCTTTCACTCACATTTTTCAAAATTGCTTTGAGACATTTGCAACCAATCAACTGATACATTATTCTTACTTTCTGAAGAAAACTCCATGGTCATCCCATCCTTGGATACTTTCTTCCTCTCATAATAAAGGTTCTTTAATTTGCCTTTCACCTACCCATATCTATCTATCTCTCAAGTTCCAATATTTTCAACAATAATCCCAGCCTTTGTTGATCTATGTTCTTCTTCAACATCTAACATCCCTCTAAATTTACCTTTCCTTTATATAATGCCTTGTATTATCTAGTGTGTGGCAGTGTGTCTATCTAGTTTCATCAAGTTGCATATTAGTTTTTGTATAATATTTAACAAGGTACTAAGCCATGAGAGGACACTGGGGATCTGTTAGTTGGCTGATTGAAGTTAATCAGAAAAGTTTAGGAATTTTTTCCTTTCCCTATCAGGGTGAACTTCTTATGTATTCTGCCCAGTTTGTTCTCTCATTGATTTTCTTAATTATGCCAGATTTTTCTAAATATCTCAGTACATTATTGAATATAATAGCTCAATACACATTTGTGAATGAAGGAATTATTTTCCTATGGTTTTAAGAAATATTATAAGAAATAAATACTTTTTTTTGCCATGTGAACAGTACCTATGGATAGTGATTGGTTTTGCGCATTAGCCAGTTCCTCCCCAAATTAAATCTAATCAGAGAACAGCAGCATCTCACAGATCCTGTGAGTTTCCATCCTGCCATTTGGTCTGATAAGGAAATGGAGAAACATTAGTAGGTGTCAGTGGCTGAGGACAGGCAGTATGATTAGTATTTCTGAAGTCTTCTTCCATACTGAATATTCAGCTTTATTTATGCATCTGAATACAAAGGCTTTCCAAGCAGATAATACCTGATTCTTCAGCAAAGAATTTTTCTCTTTATTGTCTGCAAGTTCCATCCCCAGAAATATTAACATCTCTCAGCCAAACATCCTGGTTAGTCTTTCTGAAATTAAGCATCAAATCTTATAAGAATCACTTAGACCTGAGAAACATCAACCTTTAGAATATGATTCTGTCTTATCATGTATTCTATAGTGTGGTTACCCAGAGATTTTCCTCTGGACTGTAGAACATTTTGTTTCTGAGACCACAAGAAAAGTTTGACTACTTTTTCATGCCAGTTGTGATCTAGGCAACTCTACTTCCTAGCCCCTAAATCAGTTTAATGCCTGTTCCTAGGTTCTCAGGAAAGTTTAGCTAGACTAGCATGGCGGCCTCAACCAACCAAGAAAACAGATCCTAGACAGGTAAAGAAGGAAGAAAAGAGTCTTATAGTCTTTTAATAAAGGTGATTAGATGTTAAATATTATACCTGTGCTTCTGAAGAAGCTCCTGATAGGATGTGAAGCACTCCCAGACTCCAGATCCTTTAGTGGTTCCTCTCTGCCTACAGAATAAAATGCAAACTCCCTAACATGACACATGCCATCCCTTCGGGATCTTCTGCACAAATCTCCAACCTCGTCACTTACCACTTCGGTCCTCAACATTATGCAACACTCTACCTCCCTTTGATGATAAAGGCTTTTCCAAAACAGTCCTTTAAGCAAAAAGTTCTAAAGAATTTGAAAAAAAAGGGAGGGTGAAGAAAGGTCAAATAATAATAGTAAATCTAAAATCAGAAGGAAAGGAAGCAGCAATGAAAGGAAAGCAAAACTTCAACCTTAGGTTATATGTTATTTCTCTACTGTAGGCATGCCTGGAATATGCTACCAACTGAACTGGTAGCTTCCTTTGCAGGCACCCAAAATCCTACTGGAAGACTGAAGGAAGAAGGATCCCAGTCTGAGGCATCTCCCTCCTCTCTACCAAGAGAGAAATGGGCCTGGATATGTGCCATGCACTCTGTCACATACATTAGCACATATATATATATATATATCTATGAATACTTTACACTGAACTGTTTTGTAGGTTTTTTACTTCAAGCTTTTTCTTTTAACTTTTCATTAGACTCTTTAATATGTAGATTCTTAAACCTCAAGGCAGTTGATAAATTGTGGATTATATAACAAAACCTATTATCGTTCATCACCAGGGCCAGGCCAGCCACCAAAGGATGGAGATTTGCTGAGGCACACTCCATTACACCAACATCCCAGTGGAAACCTTGGGGCTGGATAGTTCTATAAGTGCCTCCATTAATTAAATCTTGCATACTCAGTTTTCCCCCTTTCGCTATTAACATGCCCCTCTAGTTTGCCATTCCACCCCATGCATAAGTGTTCCTTTTTATCAACAGCTCTTATCCTTTACACAAACCCCTGACTGCCACTACTTCTGCTCATATTCCCATGCCTATTAGGTCAGCTGTCATCATATTCAGAGTCAGAACAACAGATGAGCATATTCCCAGCCCCTGCCATTGTGCTTTACACAACTGTTCCTCCACTTCCATGAAAAACTCCCCTCTTTTAGAGTACATGGCATTCACTAATCCTCTTGATCACTTATCTAAGTCTCCAGTTATACTCTTGCACTTTTTCAACATTACTACCAACATTCTCAAGGATTTCCCTCGATGTTTCTGATGTTGTTCTGATCTAGACTCACAGTTACCTCTGATCACTCCATGATCCTACTTTCCTTCTCCTTCATCTACCCAACTTTTCAGTAACAGGTGTAAACTTCTCCAACTCATTCTGAAATCTGAAACTCTCCTCTTTATCACAGATCATCTTTCCATCCCATCCACTTGATTACTCCACTCCTGATAAGCACACTTTTTATTCTCATGTGACATCTATTCTTAAACCCCTTCCATTCCTTTGGGAGGGTCATTCGAAGGATCACCTCCCTGACTATCACTTCCATCGTGGGTTTGCTTGCCTCTCTGTTTCTCTGGACCCCATGGCCAGTAATTTCAGCAATGCTTTTGTTGTCATTCTAGATGTCTTATTTTCTTGACTGCTGGCCACATGAATCTTGTCAATCCTTCAGGCTGAATATCCCCACATCTCCATTCTCTATTCCTATTTCTGGGTTCTTAAAACTTGCAGAAAGGCACAAAAGAGTGCTGGGTAGTTCTCCTAGAGAAAAAGCCACCATTTAACATCAGATAGTCCTTTGCTGCTATCTGGAAACCCTTTTGTTCTCTTCTTATAGAATCACCTCTGCCATAATCTAAAACTCGCTTTCTCTAGACTCTGCAGAAATATATTCTCATATCTCTTCCCTTAACTAGCACACTCTTGAAAACATACACTATGATCACGACCTCCATTTCTCCACTCTATACTCTGGTTCTTAACAGAACCTATCTGCTCTGTGTCCATAACACCAAAGACATTTCTTGAAGTTTCTTTTTCTTTTTAATTTCTCAAACTCCTAGACTCTAATAAACCCTGATCTGGCCATCCAGCCTGCAGACACTAGTGCAGACCTGACTGGGCGACCCAGTCCTGACTAAGGCACGTGTGTCCTGCAGCAGTCAAGGTGGATGCCGTAATCCAAGGCAGAAACCCACAAGGCAACGGATCACCTCCAGCCAACCCAGGCCTAGCTGGCCAACAAGCCCAGCTATCACCAGCCATTTAACTACTCTAAGAGATATGTTTCCTTAATAAAGGACAGGGATAATTCCTGGTATTTCTGCTTTAAAAGAACCACCCTATTTCTTTTTCCCTATACCAGATCCTCCTGAGCCTACACTCTGCTTTGGATTCAGTTGCCTGTTTGGTAGTCAAACTTTCCCCCTCAGTATTTGGCTCTCTTTAACAAATCTTTACCTACAGCTTTACTGCAGAGTCCCTGAAAAGTAATGGTATCCATATTACTACATTTGCTATTTATATTACAATATTGGTCAAACTTATCTCTCATGAATCTCCATGCCCTCCATATTTACCTAACCACAAAGTTTTAAAAGCCCCACCATGGAGACTTCTCCGAAGGGAATTCACTTATTCAGACATCCAGTGGACTTTAACTAAAAGCATCTACTATTTTCTACACATAATACAAACTACTAAGCATACAAAGATGAGTAACACACGGGGCCTGTCTTCAAAGAGTTCACAGTTTAGAGGGGCAAAAAAGTCCAGCGAGAAAGGACTATGGTTGCACGATATTGGCTAAAAGAAAAGGGTGTATCAAGATTTCTAAAAGTAGTAAGAAGGAAGATAACTAATACTCCCTGGGGTAGTCAGGAAGCCTCTGCTTGCATTCTTGAAAAGATTATAATCCAACTCTTATTATTTATTTTTATTTCTCTCTGGCACATTATTACATTTGAAATGTAATCTACTTAGAACATCTAATGGCAATAGAACAACTTTTTTAACATATATTTTCCTTTTAAAACTGGAACATATGCTTAGAATACATCAATTTACACTCTCTTCTCTTGTTAAAATGAAATCTAAATTTTTTCAGCACTAAATTATACAGAATAATCCCATGTTTGAAGTGTGTATGAAGAATATCCTCACTAGAACCCTGAGCATCAGAAATATGCATGCCATGTATGCATACACACAAACTTGCCTGGGTATGGGTATATGTACATACACACCACCATTGTAAATTTTGTGTATCCTTCCTATTGTGGTGAGTCCATGGTTAAGCTAAAAAGTATGCTTTGCACCCTACTAATGGTCTTCTGCTAGCATCCCTTCTCTAGAAACTCTATTTTGCAGCACAAACTTTCATCCACAAGGTTGTAGAAAAAGATGCCATGTTCCTAAAATGTGACCCCACACATGCACTCTCTAGATACGTTGACCAGCGATGATTACTTGATTCAAGCCAAAACAATCAATATATTTCCTATGAATTTGGGAATGGATAAGGTCACTTTTGTTTCTGGGGACTGCCCAGGAGTATGTAAACTTTAGGAACTTTTGGCAACCAAATCTACCATGTGACCCAAAGGACAGAAGAAGCCTGTTCACCGTGAGCGGAGGATAGGTGAAGCAGAGGAAGCACTGGCGAGACCTGAAAGAGGATTCCTGAGTTCCTCACAGTGCTCCAAGCCCCACATCCATCTCTGACCTGTGATTCCATGGAATTCCTCAACCTCTTTCTAATAAATGTTCCTTTTTGCCTGAGCTGAAATTGAGTTTTTGTTACTTGCCAATAAAAGAATGCTGACTAAAATAATTCTATATAACCAGTTATAAAGGCATGAACAGAAATCATTTGGGCAGTATAGGTTACACATCTAGGGAATTGATTACCAAGGAGAATGAAAACCCTCACTGATTGCTATAGCCAGTTCAGAACACACAGTCAATCTGGAGGATGGAAACTGGAAATCTATTTTTACATTAAGCCTTAAAGTCATTCTGGACTCTTTGAGTTTCTGCTTCCCCAACTTTTTGCTTTTCCTATTTCTTGTCTCTCATGAAGCCTTCCCAATTCTTCTTTTAAAATGTCTTTATATCTATATTATCCTATCCATTTCAATTATAACTATTCTAGTCCAGAGTTTCTTACCTAAATGCATTCTGCTACTAGCCTCTCCTCATGCCCACAAATTTTGCATGCTTTTGCCAGGCAGATTATCAAAATTACACCTATCATGTGTCCAGCTTTAAAATGTCCAGAGGCTCTTACTGCTTACTGAATAAAACCTTAAATTTTAACCAGGCATCAAGTTTCTCCACAATCTAATTTCCATCTACTTCTCAGGCTTATATATCACTACTTTCTTATATGACTTCTGAGTATATCATCAACTTAATTTTCACCATCAGAATAGCCATTACATACCAGGCACTGTGCCTGTGATTTTACATACATAATCTCCTAAAATGTTATAAAAACTGTGGTGGTTTAAAAACAGGTCTGCAAATTCTTTGATACCACTCCCATTGAGAGGTGGGATCTTTGTCCCCTCCCCTAGACCTTGGCCAACCTAAGTAACAGAATGCAGTGAAATTGAGACTATTTAGCTTCTCAGTTTAGGTCAAAAAGTCAATAAAGCTTCTTTCTGCTTTGCTTGAAAAATAAAAGAAGTGATTAATACAATTCTTTTTAACCATTTATAATGAAATGAACAGGGGGTTGTAAATCTCTTGTCTTGGCTTTAGAGCCCCTGAATCATCAGATAACATATCTGATCACTTTGAGGTCACCATGTGCAAGGAAGTTCAAGTCATAGGGAGAAACCATGGTTAGATCCCCCACTGAGAGTTTCAAATGAGGTCCAGAAAACAGTCAACATAAAGTAAAGATACTCGAGTGAAGATGCCTCCAGATTATTCTGGCCCCCGTCTATCAGGGCACCCTGAGGCATCAGGCCTCCCCCACAGAGGCCCAGACATCATGGAGCAAAGACAAGTTGTTCTCTACTGTGCACTGTTCAAATTCCTGACCCACTGAATGTATGAGCATAAGAAAATGGTTATTTTTATATCAGTAAGTTTTAGGGCATTTTATTCATCAGCAATACCAACTGAAACTGATTTTAGTACCTAGAAATGGAGCACTAACCATAACAAAAGCCTAAAACATGTAGCACTGGTTTTGGGACCAACTGTGGGGAAAAGCTGGAAGGGCCTTGAGGAAATCATTAGCAGAAGTTTTATGGTCCTTAAGGAAGCTGTTGATGGGGACTTGAAGGATCACAATGCAAATGGCACTGGAAGCTAAAGGAAAGGGGGCATTTGTTACTTAGTGGCAGAAAGTTTGTCAACGCTATGGTCTGTGGTAACTTGGAAAATTAGAAAACTAGAAATTTAACAATTGAATTATATTTTCAAGGTAGGAGTATTTCCAGGCATAATATTGAATGTTCTACCTGTTTTCTTCTCACCCCAAAAATACAAATGAAGAGAGATGAGCATGAGAACAAACTATACACTTTACGGCAAAATTTGGAGGAAATATAAATCTATAAATATAAAAGAACTAGGACTTGCTGAATTTGAAATTAAAACTGTTTCTCCTTCCCAGCCTCTCCAGGCAGCAGAGTCATAGAGAAAAATTAAGTCTGGGCACTGTGAAAAAACAAACAAACAAGATAAAGCCAGGGGTTGTAACTTTGTTAAGACCTCTAAAACTCTTAAAGTGGTGTCTCACAGAACTTTCCAAAGAGAAAAAATGATTTCTAAGTGTCTTAAGGTGATGCTTCATAAACCCTCTTTGTTAAATAATAGAGCAACTGAGACTCCTAAGGGTTTTATTTCACGAAGCCTCAAGGTACAGAAAGACTCATCTCTAAGAGATCTGTGGGTATAGTTTTGCCTAATCGAGTGGAAGGAATATGATACATAAGAAGCCCACAATTTTTTCATAATTATACCTACTTTGACTTAAAGTCATAGACTCAGTTCAAAAGAAAAATAGGACTTTGGACCCCTAACCTTTTACTAGTAAGAAGCAGGTTGAGATGGTTATTCAATGACCAACACAAGCTATTTGTTACTTGGAAAAGAAAGGATAACTTAGAGGGCAAAACCTAGAGCCCTGAGGGAGCAGGCAAGTGTCAGGGAGAACAACTCACATGATGACATGTGCCTGATAAGATTTCAGAATTGCTATAGGCCAGAAATTGTTGGATATTCCAATTTAGCTTCAGTTTTTGAATGAAATGTTTGCTGCACTATTAATATACCGGTCTCATCATTGTATGTTGAATGTGAAGTGGGTAGATAACATATCTATTTAGTTGGCAGGTCTTCAGAATGAGGGAAACCATGCCCAAAAAAATCAAACCCAAGAAGACTCATCCATACCTGGACCTAAAGTAGATGGTGACATCATGAACTTCAAACTTGAGCCTGATGCTGTAATGGAATGGGACCTATTGGTGGTTCTTAAGAAGTGAGTGTATTTTGTATGTGAGATAAATGTAAATAATTTGTGGCCTGAGGGAGAATGTGCTGATTTTAAAATAGTTCCATAAATTCTTTAACAGTCCTCCCAACAAAAGGTAGGCTATATCCTCTTCTATTGAATCTGGCCATCTTCAGTGACTCACTTGTAACTATTAGAATGCACTAGAAGTGATAGCACTTGATTCCTGAGGATAAGTTAGAAAAGGCCATAATCTTCTACCAATTATTTTGGGAGACCTGAACTACCGTGTAAGAAATCCAACCACCCAGAGAGCAGATGGAGAGGCCATAGGTAGGTACTTCCGGTGACAGCCCCAGTTATGTCCCAACAGACTGCCAGTACCAACCACCAGACATGAGTAAAGGTGCCTCCAGATAATTCTAGCCCTCAGCTGTCTAGTCATAATGCCCCCAACCATCAACTCTCCTCTTCTGAGGCTCTAAGACATCACTGAGCTGAGACAAGTTGTCCCTTTTGTGCCCTGTCCAAATTCATGACCCATGGAAACTGTGAGCATAAAGAAAGTTTTGGGGTGGTTCATTATGTCATAATAGTAACTTGAACTACATAGTAGAGAAAGAATCATACTTTCAGTTTTCAAACAAGAAAATTGGAAAAAAGGGAGGTTGAACAAATAAGGTCACACAGAAGCATTTGAAAATATTTTACCTGATTCTAAAATCCATCTTTATAATCACAATGCTACACCATCTCTCAATAGATATCCCTACCTCTGTGTCTTTTCTCATAACATTTCCCCTCCATAGGATAATCTACATACATCATTTGTGTTCTCTAAGCCCAAATCATTGTTCAGGCCATATCTATGTACTCCATGAAACAGATCCCTACACTCTAAACCAGAGCAATTTCTTCCTCTTCCAAACTGTCTTGAACTTATTTTCTACAACTAGCAATTGAAAATTAGTGAATGCTATTGTCACTAATTCACAATTAGTGAATTCACTGCTTTTCCTATGCATATCTCTTGACTCCCATCCTAAATTATGACCCTAGACTGGGGTTGAAAATCCAAATCTACAGGATCAAATTGGGTAATATACAACAGTGAAGTGGACAAAGTGCAAAAGAACAAGGGAGATCTGAATTAAGGTGAACCAGGAAACAAATGTCCCATGTAAATGGGTCAGCTGCTGCTCAGCTCCAATATACTGATTTTCTTCGAAGCATATAGCACCATATGACATAATATATACTTATTTGTTTATTGTCTCATTCTCCTTATTAGAATGCAAGTTTACTCAAAGCAGAAAACTTATCTCCTTTGTTCCCTGCTATATCTCCAGAGCCTAGAACAGGGCCTGACACCCAGTGCATATTCCGTAAATATCTTTTGATGGAACAAATGAGTGAATAAATATTGTCAAGTGGGAGTATAGATCAATGTTACCAGATCTTTCATTTTTAAAGGGAAGTCAGAAAGAAATAATTTTACATACAATCTCCCAACTTCTAAGTGTTGACAACTAAACAGAAAAAAAAAATGTTAACCTATTCTGGGGATAGGTAAACAAGACAAGTCTGCAGTCTTAGATTCAGTCATTATATATCATTAGCATATACTAGTTAATGATGGTGATCAAACTTTATAAAACTTTCTTGAGGCATTGTTACAATTCAGCTGTATATTGGAAAGACACTATTCTTAATCCTTACTTATATCCCAAAGGATATACCTTCAGTTTCTGATGTGAAATGACTATCTTGAATTTCACATGACCATCCCAACACCCTAGATTCTAAAGCCAAATTTCCACTCCTTCTAACTGTTAAGGGTGGAGAAATGGCATTCCCATGTGCCCCCAAAAATAAAAAGGAAAGGCAGTGGAAAGAAAATAGATTGGATTTCCAAGGGATGATGGAAAAAGAGAGTCAGGTTTTAAACTCTATTTACACAGTTAATAAATAAGAGCTCCCTATGGCGACTTTGTTTTCCTTTTTACTCTTCTTAGTATTTTTATGTGATACAATCTAAAATTTTATTTTAGTTGCCCTTTTGATGTTCTCTGATAGAATGTTTTCTCTTTTTATATACAATTACTAATGAGAAATTTTTAAATGTTTACTAATTACTTAGAGTTCTAACTTTCATATCTAAATAATTAGAATCTACCTGACTTTAAATATGGGTCACTTAGCAACAAGAACAATTGTATAGGGATGAGAACACTTTTACTATAAAGAAAACATACTAGGAAAAATCATTGTTAGTATATAAGATGCTAAGTGACTCACAGCAAGTCAATCATAAACTTTTGAAGATGTAAGAGGAAATTAGATGCCTTGGTACTCTTTTTTCTGTGTCTGGTCCAATGAATTCAGCCTTAAAACATCTGTCAATGATGTTAACAAACATCAGAGGAATTCGAGATTTCAAGTGACTGTAAGTCCAAAAGAGCAAAAAGCTGCTAGTCCTCTATAGCCAGCATGGTTAGCATTTAGGACATTATTTGAATGATTATGTGGATGAATTCACTATACACTGTTCTCCAATAATGGCATTAATTTTGTATGCAGGCAGATTTTATTTTTTAAACAGGTTTCATAGAGATTTAAATTGAAAGCAACAGTGAGGAAAATTTATTTTGCCAAACCTATTTTTCTAAAGTTAAGTTATTATAAAGCTATGAACTTCATAGAGAATAATATAGATTTCTCTTTACCTCTGCTGTTGTATTCAAGAAACACTGGATGGGGAGAATCCTACCTGAATTCACTTATAGAGACACAGGTGAAATGTTTAAACACAGCCAACAGGTCTAGTAGGGAAAAGCCCAAAATATGGGTTCAGACTAACATAGTTTTGGCTCTATCAGTTGTTTCTTTCTGACACCAGGCAAGTTCCTTAATCTCACTTTACTCTAATCATTTTGAAAAAGAGAATCATAAATACCTTGCTCTAAGGTTGACCTGAAAATTAAAATAAGTACATATTTATCATGTAAACCATTGAACTGGGGAGGTGGTTATTAACTCAGCATGGCCTAGCTTAGCCTGACGCAACACAATAGCAAGTGAAAAGGACCTAGAACACCAAGGTTTCACAAATAGCAACTATCAATAATCAAGGAGATTATTATAAATTTAATATAGACAATGAATTTTATAGGCTCCCTCTATTTCATCCTTCCCTAAGAATATATTCCTATACACTTGAAAGAAACTTTATACCTTACAGATTTTCTAGTACATGGACAGAAGAACTTAGACGCAAATATGTTGACTAAAGCATTGTTAATAATTTGAAAATAGGAAGAATGTAAATGTTCATTTACAGAACTGACAAATTGTGGTATTTTCACCCAGCCATTCTATTCAGATAAATCACAAAAACACAATTTTAAGCAAAAAGTCAAATGAAATAAGTTGGAGAATGGTACCTGTAATATAAAGTGTTATAACATACAAGAGTTTAAAGCATTTTATGTGTTATAAATAGATACATACATATTTAATAATTTTATAATATATATGGAAATGGCAAACACCAAATCCTGGACAGTGGTTTTCTCTAAGGGATAGGGCAAGGCAATGAGCTCAGGAAGCGATATATGGAAGGCTTTAACTCTATTATGTTTCACTCTCTCAAAAAATAAATTAGAGTAAAGAAAAGATGGTAAAATGTTATATTCCATAGACCTGCTTACTAGGGGCATAGGGCTTATTATATTATTCTCCACTTATTTTGTATATTTGAAATATTTCACAATTTTAAAAGAAGCAGTTTTTTCCAGTCATGTAAGTTGAAACAGGCAATTTACCAAAACAGACAAAAGCTGCTTCAGAAATATCCAGGAATGGGGCTGGAGATGAGAAAAGATGAAAGGATGGTGGAAAGGAAGGGAAGACACTGGGGAAAGAAGTATGGAGGTTAAAGGAATAAAAGGGCTGACTAGAGAAGAGAGGTTCCTCTCTGACCCTTTGAAACCATGAAGATAATTTAGAAAAAGGTTAAAGAAAAGACTCATTGTATAACATAGGAAGAGATGTTAGAAATAACTCGTTAAGCCATCATGTTTCTTTATGAGTGTACATTATCCAAAATCATCATTAAGCTTAAAATACTTACTACGACCCCACTTTTGGTGGTAGTTTCTCTGTATGTGAAGTTGCAAATGGCCCAGGCTAAGTAATATGTGGACATGAGAGGGGTCTGCGAAAAGTGATCCGTAACCCATCCATCTTCCTCAAACACGGAAGTTTCCACTGGCATATTAGATAAAGATAAATAGGTTGCTTGATGCTTGATGCTGATTTTGAAAGTAGCCTTGTAGATTGGCTCATCAAAACAAGGAAATGCCTTTCTGGCATGAGTAGGTGAAAACTGAGTAACACCAAGGAATCTGGAAAAAAGAAAATGACATTCTCAATTACATTTACGGCTTGAGTTAAGTTATGGCCAATACATGCTTCTGCAGATACAAGAATGTATTTTTGTCAAACTGCAATTTTTTTTCTGATCCAAATTAAGTGCACAAACAGCATAAAAGTGCAATTCATATATAACGTATACCCCCAACAATAAAAGTTCTTCAGAGAAGTTTTCATCTCAATTAAAGTAAATTCTCTCAACCCAGAGCTGAGCTTGGTGGATGAAACACTATACTCTACAGAAAAACATCTAACATACATCACACTGGCAAATATTGGAAAATAATGATTCTCATTTTTGTTGTGCCTCATTTTCCACCCTGCAGTTGTACAAGGTGTGAAGACAGTGAAACCAAAACTAAACTTGTGCACAGATATATGTAGAATATAGACCATCACTGGGAAACAACTGTGCCCTCAGATTTCAGTAAGGCA
This sequence comes from Dasypus novemcinctus, assembly GCF_030445035.2. Lineage (NCBI taxonomy): Eukaryota > Metazoa > Chordata > Mammalia > Cingulata > Dasypodidae > Dasypus > Dasypus novemcinctus. The sequence goes on along the minus strand of NC_080684.1, from coordinate 54,438,667 downwards.
TGTTCTGGTTTTTGTTAAAAACAAGGACTTTGAAGCCAGACAAAATTTGACTGAATCCTTGTTCCAGGACTTTCTTAGACATATGAACTAGGACAATTCCTAAACTTCTCTAAGGTTTAGTTCCTTCTTGTTTAAAAACAAATACTCAAACCTATCTAAAAAGTATTGTAAAGCCCAGATAAAGAAAAAAAAAAAAGGATTTAAAGCACTCATCACTGTGAATAGCATTGAACAGGCAGTCGAGAAATTTCAGCCATTGATATCTTCAACCTCTCCTAGGGCACTATAACATATGTTTCTGCTTATATTAGAAACCATTGTTTGGTTTTTGCTACTTATAGTATATATATATAATATATATATTTATAATATATTTATATATAATATGGTTTTTGCTACTCATTGTATATATATAATATATATTAATATATATTTATAATATATTTATATTTATGTTTATTAATAAGAAACATCTATACAGTAAATATTTGCTATTCATAACATATATATATATAATAAACATCTATATAATAAATATACATATTTAACACCCTCAAGTTTTCAGGTCAAGATGCATCTCACTAAAACTAGAAGTAACCTCTACATTCTCTCATGGTTTATGGTTACAAATGAAAAATACTCAAATTAAATACTTTAAAGGTGCTCTTGTAATTATAAAAAAGAGGCCATTAGTCATGAAAATGTTCATGACAAAGTTGGTGAAAGTTTAAAAGATATTACTAGCTACAAAACTTGATTTAAGGCAAGTCAATATTGGATCCTTTGTAAAGCATTACTGAATTTCAAGGCAGTTTTTTTAAAAAGCTCTTTCCCCCACTGTGCCCCTCTCCATCATCCATGGTAGACATGGCTGATCTAACACGGCACACTCTCCCACTGAGCCCAGACTTGGCCTCAAAATTATTCTCAGCTACCTCCAGTCAACAGGGTTGGTGTGCGTATTGAATCCTATTGGCTGTCCCTGGCTCAAACCATGAGGAATAAATGTTCACACCATTTTTAAATTAGGGAGCTTATATTTATCATTGAGGGCCTACATTTTTAAAGCTTAGGCTTAAAATAGAGAAAAATAAGAAATTTCTGAGATTAATTGCATGCAAAATTCTTATAAGGGGGGAGGGCGGTTTTAGGAGTTAGTTTGGGGTTGCTACATGCCAAGCTTGGGTAAGTCACCTACTTGCCTGAGACTGTTTTTCAGTTAGTAGTATTTGTTAAGCCTTCCTTACAAAACTGTCGAGATGATAAAGTGGGAAAGAAGTGTTAACTATAAATATATATATATAACTTTACATTTGTATAGCCATACAAATTAAGGTTAAATTGGAAATGAATTTTAGAAACAAATAGTCCAGCTCTCCTAAATTTAAGATGAAAAAGTAGATCCAGTAGGGTTAAGTGATTTGTTCAAAGTTACACAGGCAATTAGTGCCAAGCTGGATCTAAAACGCACATTTCCTGTCTCTGAGTAAAATCTAATTATATCTCAAAAATGGTAAAATCAATTTTAGCCATAATTTATAAACAATATTTTTTATTGTTTAACTGTAAGAAATAAAGGTTCTCCTTTTCAGTATCATGGCAATATTTTTCCTTATTATTTTCTGCTGATAGTAATATAATTTTTACTTAATGAAATGTCAGTAATTTTTACTCAAAATCTACCCTTTCACAATTTTCTTTTCATGTGATTTTGTCTTCCATAATGCTGTTGATTCTTATCTTTCAACCTTGTTAATTAAAATGTCCACTGAGCTTGATATTTCTCTACTGAGGTAATTTAAAAGATATCCATGGGATTTCATATATAAGAAAATGTGTTCCCTTTTAACTTTCAAGTACCTGAGAACTCCAATTCCAATCATTGAACAAATAGATAGTGTAAGCTTCTCACTGTATTAGGTACTTGGTAAGATTTTTTTAAAGATATAACCATTGCTATTTGTCCTTAAGGTCTTTGTAATTTAATTGAAAAGAAGAAAATACATACACATGAAAAGACAACTAATAATTCTAGGGGGAAAGTTCTATAAGAGCTCGCAGAGAGGTTGCAATTAGAATGTGTTAGTCTTTAAGTAAAATATCAAAGGTGTTTTTTGACAATAATGGGTACGGATTTATTAGATGTACAATATCTAAATACCTCTAGGCTAATTAAAAATTAATAACCCGAATATTTATTCCTAAGAAACATTTCATACAATCTCTTTCTTAGTATGTAAATATGTTAATTAAATCACTGATTCTCAGGGTTGAAAAGGAACTATTAAAGATCATCTAGTGACTTTTTGTACAGATTAATATTCTTAATGAATTCATACACACAGTGTATATCTATGCACGGAGGGCCACTATATATTCTGATAATGTCTAAATGAGGAAATACCAATTTCACAGTCTGGCACCTGAGGAAGATTGCAATTGAATTTCAATTCATATTTAGGAAATCAAAAAAAAAAAAAAAGTCCTTTGGTGAAGAAGAGCAGTTGGGCTAGATTACATTTCAGGTCATTTTCTAAGCTTGAGATCCTATAATTCCAACAAAAATTAGAAATGAAATATTCCCTAAATTTGAAGAGGTTCTTTTAAAAGTTAGGCTACCACTAAACAGTTTTCTACTACAAGTTCTATAATATACTTGTTTCTCTTAGGCATTTATTTTTTGAGTGTTCAGTTCAGGAGAGAAAAACATAAGTATATATGCTTCCTTCCCTCAAGGAGTTTATTTGCTCATAAAATAAATTAAACACATACCTAAACAGATATTACACAAAAAGCCATGAAAAAGAGGGAACATGTATGAAGAAATCATATTTGCCTGAAGCATTGTTTCTTAAGCTCCACACTACTGATATCTGTGACTGGATAATTCTTTGTGTTAGGGTCTGTCCTATGCATTGTAGGACATCTAGTCATAGTACCTCCCCCTGTTGTAGCAATCAAAAATGTCTCCAAACATTGTCAAATGTCCTTTGAGGGCTGGGGATAGGGCAACATTGCCCCAGTGAAGAAACAGTTACCTAAAATGCAAGGAAGGGAGGTTTTGTGGATGTGGAAGCTTAAGAATTGGGTAGATTTTAAGGATGAAAGACCAAGGGGCATGAGCAAGTTGACCGTACGTAGCACAAAAATAAGGCCTTTAAAAAGCCTTGACTCACATACTAAGTTAGCACCTTGTCCACTCTCTTGCAGAGTCTAGCTATATAAAAGAGAGCTAGCTTCAGGATCAGAGCCCTCATCTCAGCAGGAGACAGTGGCTGCTGGGGTTCAATATAATTCTGTCTTCCTTGCATATATATTTTATGGCTGCCTTCAATTGGTAGCAATGAGACTTCTTTTCTGCTTAAAACACCAAGAAGGCCTCTAGAACTGATTTGGAGAAGAAAGTAATGAGTTTTTGGGTGAATTTGAGGTTAGTTCAAGATGGCAGCAGGAGACCAGGTTGAAGAAATAAAAAAATTAAATAAAAAAATTAAAAATGGAAAACATTTTAATACAGGGTATGGATATGAAATATATGTAAATAACAAGAAGAAAAATAAAACAGCAGGAGGCAGAAGTTAATAGGGACAAGTATTTTGTTGTCTGCTTTTCTCCTGCTTTCTTAAACAAAACCATTCTTATTTTTTAATAAATCCCTCTATTATCATAAAAAATTCTATTTCCACAAGTGACATTCTGGAAGTGTCACTCCAAGAATGTCACTTTAACATAACTAAAAAAAATGTCAATAACATACGTGTATTTTAATTCTCTTCTATCTAAAATAAATTACTTTACTTTTTTAACAACTTGTCTATTTGACATTTTGGCTGAGCTAAGAAGGAGGGCTTAAAGCTCTGTGTTGCCTCTGAAGGATATAGAGAATTGATTTCTTCTTATTTCTGCGGAAGTTCACTAGGCAAGCCACTTGTGTCAAGTCATTATGATAACATTCAGCAGAAGTAATGCATTAATGTTGGTTGATATTGCCAACAAATTACAGTATGTGACACAAAACAATTTCTGCTCCATCATTTTCAGTTTGCCTCTTCATAAAGATAAAATATGCAGAGGAAGCAACATTTGCATAATATTGTTAGTAATCAGATTGATTCACGACTTTGAATCTGTGGAATCTACCAAAACCAAGCGAGCCTCACAAATGGCATGGTATATTTAAAAGGTTTCTGTTTCAGTCACATCTGTGCACACTGCATGTACAACACCGAGAAAATTGCTCTTTCAACTTACTTCTGTGGTAATTGCAATTTGCCTAGTGTTGCAATAGTGTAAGACTGGTAATAAGAACTCCCAAGATTCAAAGAAAAGTTCCAAAGGACCATTTATTATTGTTCAATTGTTTGCAGTAAAATGGACTAAACTACAAGGCCATGGAATTTACACAGGCCCCATTTAAAATGATCCAAGTTACAAGGTCATGGAAGCCATTTAAGTGAAGTTTGTTAATCAAAATGCAAGTTATTACTCTATGACAAAATGTTTTAAACCAAAATGGGCCATTGTTTAGACTGTGTGTTTTTATGTACTTCAATGAATCATTAAACTTCTGCCATTTCAGTAGAGGAGTGCTGTTGAATATTCAGTGCTATAAGCAAGAGCGTAGTCTATTTTTTAAAAATAACCATTCTAGTAAACTAAAAACATAATGCAATAATGATGGTAATATGTATGTAGGAAGTGATGCATATGTGAATAATCGTGTTATAAAAACAGAGCATATTATTCATAATTGTTTTCCCACTTGTATATGAAATAATCTCATAAAAAATGAGTACTTAGTACTCGACCACCATTGATGGAGAATATTATGAACACATTAAAATTACTTTACCAAGTCATAATAGTAGTTTTGTGTGAGATGTAAAATAGTGCCCAAGATTTGCTGCTTTTTACTGGAAAGATGCAAAGCATTATGTAAGTATTATAAAATTTTGCTACTGTCATTGCTCAATTTAAGTCTTCGGCACAATATCTAATAATTGGTCTGCCTTTCCCTTGGTCCTTTGAGTTTTGCTACTTGCTGTACTTGCTTCCAGAGACAAGGAAGACACTCTCTTGACCCTTCAGTCCAGGTTGCTGCTAGTCCCACTGCCGACAGAGAGTAGTGCCATAGTCAGACAGTTGGACACTTTGTTTCCCCCAGTCTTCACCACTCATTTCCGGCAACCATCCCCATCTCACAGTGTCTGAACCAAGCATCCGGTTTCTCTAGCCATAAAACACAATCACCTTTCTCTTCTTCATGGTGAAAGGGGATCTGCTTCTTCCTTCCCCTGTATTTCGAACTCTGCTTTGGAGGCAAAACTAACAGTGACCAAAGAATATTCACAGGGTCCATTTCCTCATTCCTTTGCCAGCAAGACGAAACCCCAAGGTAAGAAGGACATTGGTCCTACAATGCCTAGTATCAGCCCAAACAACGGATCTCCATCAATGAAATAATATAACCTTTAATACTCACAGACTGCTTAGCAATTGCCAGGCATTCTTTTGAATGTTTTATATTACTTAATTCTTATAAGCCTCACAATCCTCTGAGGTAGGGAATCATTATCCCCATTTTCTGAACACTTCAGAAACTTGGCCAAGGTCATAAAACTACTAAGGGGCGAGTCAGCACAGGACCCCAGGCAGTCCTTTCCATAGTCCCTGATTTAGGAGTAGGAAAATGAACACACTAACATACACATATCGTTTTCCATCCAGCAGCACAAACAAAAATGGCTTGAATCTATTCTTTAAAAAGATGAAAAATAACCAACAAAGATAATTTTTACATTATTTTTTTTCATCCTCTGATTTTAACTAAAACTTCATCCTTCAAGTAAAAATATGTCTGCACTGAGAGGAATCGATTCATTCCTGTCCCTGCAAAACTAGATCCAGAGCTCCTTGTATCCCAAGCCCATTCCAACGTTCAAAGGCAAACAAGGTGCACCTGGAGGCAGGAGGCAAGGAGGGGTGAGTCAGGGACACTTCATCCCAATTCAGCCCTAACCTCATTTTGCCCATCTTAATCCTCCATCTCTGCCCCACCACCACCCACCAGCTGTGCCTGTTTGTGAATCACTTCAGATTGTCCCGGAAATTGGGAAGTATTTTTCATCTTTGCAGTCTTCCAAATTCTATGAGTTAAAATTCTGTCTGTGGGAGAATGCATCCACTCTCTAGTGGTAAAAAGCAGGATTGCATGGGACTTTGAAAAACTGGGGGTGGCCAGCTACTTTTGCGAATCTGAGAGGAAGTAAACAGCACGCAAAGAATTAAGATGATGATGACGATGACGATGATTACCATTGCTGCTGGGGGTGAAGCATGAGGGTGAAGGAGGATGCATGAGCATGGGGGTGAAGGAGGAAGCCCTTCCTTACGGACTGTAGAACATTTATGTATTAACGGTAAATTATTTAGCTCCTCACTTTTTGTATCACTCTTTGAAGTCATACTTAAAGAGGTGAATCCTGTTATATTATACTGACCAGATGTCACCATCCTCAAGGAAGCCTAAAGTGCCAAACCCATCCACATACACAGTGGCCAAATTAGTTTGGGGTAAAAAACAAACAAACAAACAAACAAACATGCTGTACAGACCAAACAAATATCAAGAAAGCCAGTAGCAGGCCCATCTCTGTTTGAAAGAGAGATAGGGCAGATAGGCACTGTTTGAAGTTGCTTCAAATAAATAAAAACACAGGCAAACTAATTTAACTCTTTCAGGGAAAATGTATGCTTTATTACTATTCATTGTGGTTAAATCAGATTGGACCATGCAAGAACACAACAGGACAAACATCAACTGTATTAATTTTCTTCCCAGACTGAGTCATGATTAAATGGTCAGTGTTGCTCTTTGCATGTGTGATTTGTTTTTGTTTTGTTAATATTATCAAGTTTGGTTTACTGGTAACATTTTGAATGGCAGCCAAAATCCAATACTGGACTCAATTTGGCCATATGATGGGAAAACAATTAGCTAAGGCCATTAAGGAATCATATAAAAAAGGTATTTACAAAAGCATATGGCTCTTAAAGTGTTTTCAGTATAGAGCTTTATATGGAGGGGCAAAAAGCCACATACTCCTACTTACTCATTTAAAAATATCTTCTCACCAGAATGAAGGGGAGAAATGAGATTGCCTTCAATATAAAAACAATGCAGTGATTTCCTTGGTGTTTTATTAAATGTCATGATTTCTAACTCCAGAAATTGCACAAGGTATCAAACCATGTACATTTATACCACAAAAGATTGAATGTCTATCCAGAGATACCCTCCATGTTCTCCATAAGATTTTGGCAAAAGAGTGGTCCCAATTTTCTTTGAGAAACATAATAATATTTCCCATTTTAATCTAAGACCATGGTTTCTCTCTAAACTAAATAAAAATTTAAAAAGTCTCCTATTTTTATTCTGTCTTCTATCACTTTGGGATCGACCCAATCAAAGTTTTCAAAGAAAAGCTGTTTCCTTCTTCAAAGTGAATAAGATGTTCATTTACCTTCGGTAAACCTTCTCTTTCAGGGTGACCATCTGGATCTAAATTAAGGTACCCTACTTTGAGCATGGGTGTGCTCACCATCTGGCTACCCAAAAGTGGCAGTTATTTCAGGTGAATGAACATTTTAGCTAATTCTAAGCAAGTATATTCTATAGAAGTCTACAGCATAAATACACAACCCTGTCATCTCCCTGCTGCACAACTATTTAAAGAAAAGGTGAACGTGTATTCTGCTTAATGGAGATAATTTACTGCTTGTGTGTAAACATATCAATTTTAAGAGAATGTATTTATTTGGAAAACTCAACAAACAGTGGATTTCACTCTTGGAAGTCCAAATGAACAACCAAGAGTAGAGAATTTTCCTCAAGTAAGGAAGTCATCAACAGGGAATGTCACCTGGGTCTTCTAACCTTTCTCCACTACAGCCTGGGAATCATGAAAGGCAATTCTTCCCTGGAGGACAAAACCAGGTCCCCTCCAATACCTAGTGGGGGATAAAACCTTTCATGGGTCAAAAAGTCACAAGACACAGTAGAATCGAATTTTCCTGCCCTTTCCCATATGTTTCTCTCAGATACCTGAGAAGTGAATCAAAGAATCAGATTTACTGATATTAATGAGTCATTGTTTCCACAGGGGCTAAGTAAAACACAATAAATTGTAGCATTGCTCTTTTAAATATTTCAAGTTGTTCAATGTGAATCCTGATTGGCAGATTAAATATTTGTTTTCATTACAGAAATTATCCTATAATTAAGTTGGCAAAAGTTATGACTAACTAAAGACCAAGATATTTAATCATTAATCAAATGAAAATTGAGAGTTTTCATCTGTGTCCTTTTGGAAAGCAGGGTTTTAAAATGCCAGTGCATTGTATTTTTGTGACAAAAACATTACCAATAAAAGTCCAACTCTGGCTGAGTTCCTGATATTGGTCTGTTTTAAAAATCTCCAAGTATCCATAGTAACAACAATAACAAAAAGGTTTAATATAAGGACTGTTGACATAATTGTGAAACAATTTACTATATTTCCTTTGGTCTTACCAACTGCAGTAGAAACAATTAAGAAATTATCAGATTTATTACAGAATTGGAGGAAACAAAAGAGAGAGAAACAAGGACTTTCTTCAAGATACTGTTTAGAAATGAAACCATCCTGAGATCTCCAGAAACAATGAATCCTGCAATTTGGTTGGGGTGCCGAGTTTAGCTACATGTACACTGGGCTAAACTTTCAAATAAGTTATTGACATTTTTAGGGAAAAATGAAGAAGAGAGTTTGAATGCAAATATGCACCAGGGGTAAAAGAAAACAGTTATGGGTCAAAGAGAAACATCTGGTCTTTCTAAGAATCCTGTTAATTTGAAAGCACTGACCAAAACAAGCTCAGTTCCACCAAATATATTTTGGCATGACTCAAGGAACAGGATTTGTTGAAAGTATTTATTTTACCACAGCAAGATTTATCAGTAGTGATATGCAATTCGCACAATATGCTATTGACATTTTGGTATAAGAAACTTGTTTCTAAATACAGTACATGCACATTTGCCTTCTATGCCTTTCCCCCATTTTTTATATGGTTTTGAATTTTTTAAAAATATTTTTCATCTATATTCTTTAAAACATGTTGGAGGACATGGTGGAAGTGGGTTTAAATTATCCATATCTGACTGCAGGAGTTAGAAAGTGATTTATACATTCACTTATGGGAGACTTTAACTATCATACAAGTACTAAAGCACTGGGTATTTTATTTATATGAGGTTACCTCATAGCACTCTATAAATAATGAAACTTTTGTGTACTCCCACAACACACTGACATTTCCCCAGCCTTACATGATAACAGCTTCCTCTGAGAGCTTCCAGGCACCATGAGTCCTAGACCAGAATCTGGAAAAGATTGGGTCCTAGCTCTCCACTGACAAGCCTGTTGACCTCAGTGCCCGTGGTTGCTCAGAGTCCTAGTTTTCTACTGCTGTGAGAATCACCTGAGAAGAGGAAGCATTCTGCCAGTGGCTTCATTACTAATCTTCCACCTGCCTCCTCTTCTAAACTTGATAATTTCATTTTTAAGTTCACTTCAGTTGTTCACCTTCTCGACAGTCATTTAAAACCTAAGTTACTTTAAACGCCGGTTAGGGCAAAGAGCAAGAATCACTTTTTCATTCATTCAACAATATATTTAAGAGCATGGTCCTACTGGATACTCATAAAAGCTAACATTTATGGTGTTACTAATATGTCAGACACAGGATTAAGTGTTTTTTCCATGTATTCATTCATGGACACCTACAACAAACCTTTGAGAATATTATTATTGTTGCGATTAAGTATGGGTTCTGTGGCCAAGCTGCCTGGGTTCAAATATCGGGTTTGTTACTTCATTAGACGAACACAAATTACTTGACTTCTCTGTGCCTCTATTTCCCAGATGCATAAAACAGGGAATGACCATAATAGCACCTACTCCTTAGGGTTGTTGTAGGATTCAGTGAGCTAATACAGTGTTCAATAAACACTAGGGGAATCGGTGGTTGATAGAGATTAATCAACTTCCAAAATCAAAACCACAGCCTTCACCACAGCTAGAGGAGCATCTGGGACTTGAACCCACTTCCGATGGACTCCAAAGTCCAAGTTCTAAACAACCGGTGAAAAAAGTCCCAAAGCTTCTCAATTTTTTTTTTCAATAATGCCCATATCTAAAAAGCACCAAAGGCCCTCACCAACAAAGTATTGGAGACTGGCCGCTGACTTTTCCTCCCTTCATCAATGTAGTCATTTCCAGGTGCACTAAACCTCGAATAAGCAACTGGAATCACCGTGAGTTCCTAGAGAGCTGGCGGCATTTCTTGCTGCCTTCCTGCCCCCGCCCCCATTAGACTGTCACAGGGAACCACTGCTACCTCTCGCAATCTCAGCTTCCAGTTTTGGCAAACTTGATGCGGCCAAAGCCCATCACCTGTCCACTGCCTGCCAGGGGCTGATAGGGTAGATGGTGTTGTAGTGAGAGAGGGGTCTACCCTGTCCGGCCCTGACATTTTACCGCGATGTACCGCTGTCCTGGTCTTAGGGCTCATGCATTTTTCCCTCGACGGTAACTTGGCAGGCTTTTTATGTCAATCTGGCATCGCTTAAATTACACACTCCCCTTTAAAAAAAGAACCATGCACCCCGGCTAGCTAAGAAACTTTGACAGAGTGGGGGAGCCCGACCAGAGGAGGAGGCGGCATTCATTATTTGGCACTGGTGAGTGAGTTTGCGGAGTTGGGAGCAGTGAGAGCCCAAGCTTTGGGGGGACGTCAAGCACTGAGGTTCTGGGCAATGGTCCTACCCCACCTTGGCTTCCTTCCTCCACCCATCCTTTCCCAGGGTATTGGAAGCCAGTCTGGTCCCCAGGGTCACAGGCTGCCCAGCGGATCGAGCTGCCTGGCGGGGTGGGGCGGCGCCGGGCACCGCCTCCCTCCATACCTTCTCTCCCCGTGCAGCACATAGGAGCTACGGAAGAAGCCTAGGAGCTCGTTTTCTATCAGGGCGTTGTAAATGATCTTCAGGTTGTAATTCCTCTGTGCGTCCAAGGTCCGATTCAGAACTACCACCAAGACCTGGGTTTGCGGGTAGAGGAAAAAGCCCGCCACCGGGACAGCCCCGGCCGCCCGGTCCTCGGCCACCTGCACCTTCTCGACCGCCACCCGGGAGGCATGCAGCACGACATAGCGGGTGGCGTTCCTGCACGCGATTTCCACGTTGACCTCCCCGGAGAAGGTGAAGTTCTCCATGAAGGCGGTGAGCATCAGGTTATAGTGCAACGGTTTGAGGTGGCCCGACAGGCGCAGCTGCGTCCAGGGCTGCCACTGTTCCTTCTCCTCCTCCAAAGGCGGCGGGACAGACGGGGTCCCGGGTGTGGCCTCCCCGCCCGCCTCGGGCTGCGAGGAGTCCCCACCCGCGGGGTGGTTACGCCGGGCTGAGCCCGGGAGGCTCGTGTTGCCGCCGCGCGCTGGGAAGCCCGGGGGACCGCCGTCGGCGCCTGGCGCTGCGCTTGCCCCGCACTCGTCGAAGCGCAAGCTGAGCAGCACAGCGAGCATGGTGACCGCGAGCAGCGCCACGATGGACACGGCGAAGGCCAGCACGAGCCGCTTGTGCACCGTGATGTGGCGCTCCGTGGTGCGGGGACGCACCCCCACCGAGTCCGCCCACGGGTCCGAGAGCCCCCTGCCGCCGGCCCGGAGCCCGGCGTCGTCCTCCCCCATCGTGGCCGCCAAGGGTGAGCTGCTCTTCTGGGCCCCCTCCTCTTCCTCCTCCTTCTTCTTCCTCTTCTTTTTCTTCTTCTTCTTTTTCTTCTCCTCCTCTTGCTCCCCCCGCTCGCCGTCCAGGGCCATCATGCTCCCTCCTCCTCTTCCCCCGCCCTCTCAGGCACCCCCCGCGGGCGGGCCACCCGGGCCACCGCCAGCGCTGGCATCAGAAAGCGCTCACTGGCCGAGGGCGCGTCGCCGGCTGGGACCCTGGGGAGGCTCTCCCGGGTTCTTTTAAGACGGGCTCTGGCCGCAGGCGACGGCAGCCTCGGCGCCCCCCATCAGCCCCGCCTCTCTTCGGACTCGGGCGGCCGAGGCGCGCGGCGACGAGCTCCGGGACGCGCCCAACTTGCAAAGCGTTTCCCGCTCCCCGCCGCGCGCTACTTGTCGGGCTGGCCCGGGCGCCGGGGCACACGCTGCCCCCGCGCCCGCGCGCCTGCGGCTGGCGGCTCGCCTCCCCTGCGCCGCGCTCTCGCCTAGCTTTCCGCGGGAGCCTTCCAGCGGGTCCTCGGCTGGGGAGGAGGACGCAGGGCGGTGGGAAGAGCGAGCGGCGTGTGGGGGGAAGTTAAGGCTTCTGCTCTCTTCCTCCACTCCAGCGGCGGCTTTCAGTCCTCCGGGCGGGAGGTGCTTGCAGCAGCGGCTGCGGCGGCAGCACCGGCACCGGAGGCGCCGGAGCTTTACAGCCCGCAGCCTGGAAGGAGAGGATCGTGGCCGGCTAGGGAAAGACGGAGGTGACCAGCCAGAGGAAGTCCCGGGGCCGCGGAGCAGCGCCGGGGATACGTCCTGGAGATGCCTTCTCCTCCAGCCGGGACACTTTAAAGCAGCTGTGGCGGCAAACGGCGGAAGCTTCGCTCTTTCCGGTGTTGTTTTGCCCTCAGGAGATGGCAAGTGAGCCAGAAGTGTCCGGCCCGGCCAACCCCTTCAGGTAGACGAAGCTCCGGGTTTGCTCCGTATCCCCGTGAGGAGAGCTGGAGAGTGTGTGTGAAAAGACGTGTGCATGTGTGTGCGCGCGCGTGTGTGTACACACAGGCTTCGGGTCTAGATTGCCAAGGCCACTCCGGCTGCTTTCAGGGACTGTAACTCCCGGAGAAAGGCAAAGGAGAGAGCTGAGAGCGCGAGGAGGAAGGGAAGGCGGGAGGGCGGGGAGCGGCTGAGAGGCAGAGGCAGGCACAGAGAGATTAGAGAGCTTTTCTCCGCTCTGTCACACCAGACACCCACAGCCACAGAGGGGGATGCTGAGCCGCCTGCAAGAAGTACATGGTAAATCTTCAGCGCAGCAAGCCCCACAGTCACCCCTCTTTCCGACTCCTTAGCCCCACCACGGATCCCTGGAGAGATCCTGAGAACCTTTGGCTATTAACACTAAGCAAAGGCAGACAGTGCTGGGGAAATGTGGTCTGTATCAGATTTCAGTTCAAGCGTGCCGGAGAACTTGGAGGATTGCATGTAAATTGTATGTTACATTATTTCATATTTTACTGTGAGATGTGCCCAGGTGTGCAGTACTAAAATAATGGTTAGCAATGAAGCATTAGGGTCCTCCCAGAAGTAAGGCTAAGAAAAGGGAATGTTTCTCCCATAGGAGAATTTCTATTTTTAGCTTGGGGAAATAATTAAAACATAATGCCTATAATATAACATTAAGGACCAAAAACTTGAGAGTGAGAAGAACTGGAGATATGGCCCCTGTTATTTCAGACGTACTAAAACAGCAAACAAATAACATTCTGTGATTGGTCAGTTTTTCACTTCACTTAGGCACAGTTACTTTTTTGGCAGCTTTCCAGTGTTATCATGAAAATTGTTTAAACTTTGAACAGTTTTCAATGGGCGGCGTTTGCTGACTGCAGGAAGCATCAAAAACAAGTTCATAGCCCATTGACTGGTATGAACTGTCTGAATTTACAGAACTTTTCAATTATAATGCAGAGAGCATATAAGTATATATAACTTATCAGAATTTGTATGAAAAGCTCTAATTAGAACAAATAGAAAACAGCCACTCTAAAGGTGGCTAGAGATCCGCGTAAAGAGGCAGGGGTCTCTTACTTTTTAATTAAAGAACTAATGAAACAAAATATGGTTGACTTCAGAGTCAGTGTTTTGTTCTTGTTGTTGTTTGTTTGTTTTAGGAGGTACCAGGGATTGAACCCGGGACCTCGTACATGCGAAGCAGGCACTCAACCACAGAGCTACATCCACTCCTCCAGACTCAACTTTTTTAAAAGTTCAGAATATAAAGAGAATGAAGTAATTCCTTTTTACATTTTTTTCAGGTCTTCAAATCCTAAAGGCATTTTTTAAAATCATGTTCATAATTATTTTTCTTACAAAAAGCAAATATTTGATGCTACTTGCTTTAGAGTCCTGAAAATACACAATTAAAATACTGTGTGTTTGGCTTTAAAAGCATGACCAAAAGAAAAGAGACCAAGTATACATCAGCTTTAGCCTGACAACCCTTCTTGAAGCCCTTTTACCCTCTACCCACAGATGGAATGGGATACACGTCCAATGCCACACATTCTAAATGTTCATTAAAATCATTTTAAAATCATGAAAAAAAATGCCAGGGTGGTTTTTTAAAAGCATGTCGTATGTGGGCTGTTAGCAACAGACCAAGGGAAATGCCACATTCTGTTCAAGTTACTTTTTTTTGCTTCATTTTTAAATCTCTGCTCTTGCTGCCCTTATCTATCTGGCTGTATGAATTTTAAGAGTTGAGAAGGTAGGGTTCCTTTGGTTTGTTTTCACAGAATCAGGAAATATATTACAGACAGGGGAAAGGAGCCAAGCGACCCTCTGGCAGGTCACTAGCCTCTGTTACTTCTGGGTCCTTATCTGGCAATTCAGGATTATTGATTTAAGGTCCATAGTGCATTTAGACTATCACAGGATCTGGAACCACCTCCAGGGGACTGAGAACCACTGCCTAAATAAAAGGGTCTCCTAGTAAGGGACCGTTGAGGCTTTCTTTTTCTGTACTTTATATTTTATCAATATTTTGATATATTTCAGAAAATTACTACAAGACAATTCTCAGATATTTTGGTGTTTAACTATACATTTACCAATTTGTAAAGTCTCCTCTGCAAATTAGTGAATGGATTGCTTTTAAACCCAAAATGAACACAAGCTTATTAATGCAGAGTGGATAGAACTTATGAATGCATTGACTCCCTTAAAATGTAAATTTACCCAATAAATTCAATATCAAGTTCAAGTGGGTAAATATTTCTGTCTCTCATATCAATGTTATGAAAATGAGTTTTTCCTTTTTTTTAAATTTCTGAACACATGTAGCACTCTTCCCTTGAGAAGGAAGCATTTTGGTAAAATAGTTTTTGCATTATTTTCTTAGGGACTACTCATTCTCCCTCAAACAAAAAGAAATGAAAATATTAAAGAGGTGATTTACTAATATTCCTATGAAGAAATTGTCTTCGGTGCATAGGTCACAGGACTAAAGATAGTTTTGACTCTACCAATGCTAGCACCATGCAGAACCCTAACAAGGGAGCAGGACTTTCCAAAGTACCTAATGCTTTCTCTCAATAAAGTCTTTTTGTGGCCCTGTTTCATTCAGGGTCTTGTAAAAGTGAAAACAGTCTGAATGTTTAATATGCACAAGGCTAAACCTGTTATTTTTAGTTAAATCCACACTTCACCTTGGTCCTTCAAGTTATCAAAAAGAACTATCTTCAGTGAATGTATTGGGTTCAGAGTCTCTCCACTTTAATCGTTTATACTTGAACTGTTGTTTTTTCTCTTTTCAAACTGGTTTGTATGTAAAGGTACAACTTAAGTGTCCCTAATGTACTCGGTCCCTTCAAGTGTGATTACTACTTCACATCCAGAAGCAGCTTGGCTCAGAAGAAGGAACTAGATCAGGGGTCTTCTCCACCTCCCGATGTTCTCCTACCACGGTTACCTAATAGAACCAGTCTCTTATATGAAGGAATTGGACCAGGTTACCTTAGAGGCACTTCTAACATTCAAATTCTATGAAAAAAGTTCAGCATCTACTACACTGTCCTCTTTGTGTTCTCAAGGGATATTTAATTTTTTTCCATTTTGAAACAAAAATATTTCAGCTAAAAACTTTAAAAAGTTTCATAGTTAAAGAGACTTTATTTTAAAATGTACTATACTTGTAAATCTTAGGAGATGAAAACAAACCTTACAACTCTGGAAGTCAAAACAGGCTAGATGTATTTTGTGAGAGTGATGTTTTACTGAAGGCTTCACATTACTGGAAACCAAGGCTGACAATGAGTGGGAGAAGTCTCTTTGCTAAAGTGGTGCCGCCATGTGGCAATAGCAAAAAAGCAGTTTGAAATCTATAACTGTGCTCATTTGATGAAATTTTAAAATTGAGAATAATTCATGTTATTGCAAACTTCAATCGTATTTTTATATAGTACTTTTTCAAACTTTTACATTTGACTCCATGCCATTGTTAACATTGTTGAGGGATTTTATACAAAAACCACCCTGCCAGATAGAACATGCCTCAAGGTCTTAATGATGGAGAGAGAATTGTTTAGAAATAGCCATAATATTGAGACAGTAAAATTTTCATGATGTCTGAAGTTTGACAATTATAATTAATTGATAGTTGTCCGACTTCTGTAGATTTATAGAATGGAAATTAAATCTAAATTTGATTATGTCTTTTTTCCCTCACATAAAAATCTGTAAAATTATGAAGTTGTTTAAAAAATAGCTCCCTAAACGATTAATATATCCCTACATATCATTAATTCTAGGGAAGTTTCATTGTTATGCTTATACCTATACAGAACAAGTCTCGGCATAAAAAGGGTCTCCCAAGTTGAGAAATTTAAGGAAAAGCATGACCAAATGTCTATAGTGTCATTCCCAGTTCCAGCATTAAGTGTCATATCTGGAAAAAGAGATAAGTAGAACCTCTAGAAAGATGTATTTTTATCTGGGGGTTCTAATGCTAGGTTAAAACTCTTCATTGTTTCCTCTGGACTCTTTGGTTTATAATCTCAGTAAGAAATCTCCATAAAAAGGCAATTATGCATCATGGGAATGTTTACAGTTTATTTATAAAGCTTGAAAACATGTGTACCCTCAAATTCTACAAACACAATAGAAATTGAGTAACTTTTCAGAAATGTTGCTGTTGAGCAAAGTCCAATTTGTCTAGTTGCTCAAGATATGAAAACAGGAAACATACCAATATAGTTTTTATCATGAATTTAAGTTGCTCAAATACATGCTTCAACATAAATACAGCAGGAAGTTATTAATGATAATAATAATAATAATAGCTAAGTTTTATTAAGGGCCTACCTTGTGCCAGGCATTTGTCTAAGCACCTTATGTAAGCCCTTTCAATCAAGAGATTGTCCCTCATGAAATTAATACTGTTATTATCCTTATTTGGCAAATGAGGAATCTGAGGCTAAAGAGATGAAATAACTTGTGTAAAATCATTTAATTCATAGGTGGCAAAACTGAGATTCTATACCAGGAAGTACTATATCACTTGCACTCTTAACTATTATGCTTTACAACTTCCTGAAAGGTAAACCAAATATAAACTATCCAAGTACACAATTAATACTTGCTACATAAATTGTGAAGTCAGTGCCTTGCACTGTGGTAGGGATATAGCACCAAACCAAACAGCCGTGGTCTCTACCCTCCAATGAGGGTACAATGCCTAGCACATAATAAGTGCTATGTGAATGTTTGTTAAATGACATGAATAAATAGAGAAAAATGTAGCATGGCCCTGAGCAGAATGATTATAATTTTGTAAAGTAATGATAAAAAAGCACAAACATTATTCATCCTGGATTGAGAAGTAGTTGAAAGAGTTGACTGTAGCTTATTTTCATACTGCAGTACAAGCAGTTTACATGCCTTAGAAATCTTACCTCTTGAATGCATTGAAAAATGTGTCTTTGACCCAGGCTTACTTGACAGTACAAATTTACATGATTTGAATGATGCCTTACCTCTTTCAGACCATGAAAAGTATCTGCTTCAAAGCCACACTTAGACAGGTAATATAAAGTCATATGAAGACATATCCTGATTTATTTCTTCTGTCTGTGTCTTCTAATCCATTCATGTTTATTCTCTCTTCCAATCATTTATTTCCTTCTATTTAATAGAAACAAATTGTTTATCTCTTAAAACCTGAACTTACTACAGATAGACATGATATATAGGTATTCATCAATATAGTGCTTTAAACTAGGTAATTACAATAATTTCTTAAAATTAGGTATCAAACAATCATTGTAAATGGGTTGGCAAAGAGAAATGAGGAGATGTGAAATTTTTCTCTTTTATTATTGAAATATCACTAATATTGAGGGCATATAGCTATATGTAACTTTTTGAAAGCTGATTTGATCCACTGTCTTTTATTTTTAAAGATTTATTTTATTTCTCTCTCTTCCCTCCCCCCCCATTGTCTGCTCTTTGTGTCCATTCGGCTATGTGTTCTTCTGTGTCCACTTGCATTCCTGTCATGCAGGACTGGGAAACTGTCGTAGCTTTTTTGTTGCATCATCTTGCTGCGTCAGCTCTCTGTGTATTGTATGCCGCTCCACTCCTGGGCAAGCTGCGCTTTTTTTGCACAGGGCAGCTCTCCTTGCAGGATGCACTCCTTATGCATGGGGCTCCCCTATGCAGGGGACACCCCTGCGTGGCACTGTACACCTTGTGCGCAGCAGCGCTGCTCATGGGCCAGCTCACCACATAGGTCAGAAGGTCCTGGGTATAGAACTCTGGACCCTCCATATGGTAGGTAGATGCTCTATCAGTTGAGCACAACCGCTTCCCTGTGACTTTTATTTTTAATAATATAAAATTCTAATGAAATACTGTTTTAATGAACCAGTATTCTGGTCAAAAATACAATAATTCCTGAGTGAAAAGTACAACCTCTCTTAGACAATAAATATTTTTATATATCATATACATGTATGTATATAAAACACAATAATAGGAAATTAAAATTGCATTGTTTTTCAACCTCATTAAATTCCTACTTTGAAACTGAGAAAAAAATATGAATCATGATATTTTGCCTTCACATTTTAGACCTGGGCATAAATAACATGTCTTTTTGTGATGAACTGAAGAATATCTTCTTTTCTTGGTCTGTTCCCTCTCCTTGTTTCTCTTCAGTGATGTTTGTTTAAGAAGGCCTAGTTCTTTCCACCACATGGATTCCCTTATATCTCTTTACTTTCAGAGTTATATAGAAAGGTTATACCTAAGTCACACTGTTTTTCCTTTCTCTGTACATGGTTTTCTGATAGCAGTCACCAATTCACATCTTCCCACCCGCCTAGAAATTGCTCTCTAGGTGCTTTGAAAGTTAGCTGAAATATGTACTGGGGATCCAGGAATTATTGTTAAAGTTCAAATAATTAGACTTCTGCTAAAATGCCTTTTACTTGGCATTTTTTAAAATGTACTTATAGAATACTACTAAAAATATTGAGTCTAAATACAGTATTATAATATAGATGTTATAATGTTAAATATGTTGGTTTATATTTACATTTATTTTAAAACATTAAGTGCTAAGCACTATATAAAACGTAAGTGAGGAATGGTTGTAGTTTATAGCTAAACAGTGGACCCCAAGTCTGTATCTGGACAAAAGCATCGCTGCAAAAGAACTATTAATACACAGAGAAATTCAGTCAAACTATTAACTCTTGAACATAGCCAGCTGCTCGACTGAATGAAACTTTTTTTTTTAGCTCCAAAACAACCTATATAGAAAAAGCAATGAACTTAAATATGACTGTTTGGAGTTATAAGCATATTAAAATTTGGATGATCATTTTATGAAATAGGTTTAATTCTCATAGTAGAATTGATTTAGTGTGTAAGGTGCTTGTGAAGTTCACTTTTGTCACTTTTCTCTTTAGTGCCACCTTGTGGACTACCCAATAATAATAAATATTATATATAGGATTTTGAGTTTTTCTAGTTCTATTCTCTGCTGTGTTAAGGCAAGTCGTAGAAAGCAGTGTGGTAAAACTCAGATGTGAAGCAATTCCTTTTCTTTACCAGGACATATTTACCAGACTTCTGCAATGACCATTCCGACACCAAAACGATTTCTTAGAGTTTGGAAATACTGGTATCTGAGTAAAAATTGATGTTCATTTATAGGATAGTCACCATACCTATCTTGGATAACATAAGTGGCGAGCTCTCACTTGTGATTTTTCCATAAGAAAAATGTTTTCTTAACTATCATTTCTACAACAGTGCTCCATGAAAACTGATTCTAGGTGATTCCAAGCCCTGCTTAATCTTTTAGAAAAAGTTCCCATATCTGATTTTGTCTTGGATGCAGTTTATTCCTCACGTCAGACTGAATTTGCATTGAGTTACTTTATTCAGTTTGTTTTTTAACTATGCTGAAACTGTACGGGAATAAAGAAAATTTTAGTAGAGTATGCTAAACTGCCTCTCTTATTTGAGACATGCAGGAGATGTATTTTAATTTCCCTAACATTTTCTATATATTGGAGAGGCTAATAATAATTTTTTGAATAGCCAAACAAAAAATAATGTTTTTTTTTTCCTTTTCAAAACACCTAAACTTATGTGAAAGTTTATCACTATGTATTTTTTGTAGTATGATGGAGAAAAAAATTTTGAAATTACATTTTTATGAAGTGATTTCAGAGCAAGTGAAAACATATGTAATCTGGTCACTGTGAATGCATAAATGTTCAAATGTGAACTCCTCCTGGCCTATTCAGAGTTGAAGGTTGTATCATGTGTTATTCAAGAAGTAATTTTCCTTGGATGTGCAATAAGGCCTCAAATTTGACCTATAACCTGAATATCATAAGCTATCAGTTATTGATGCTGGAAGCATACCAACAAAAAAAAAAAATGTAGTTTTATAGGCCTGCTAAAAACCTATTATAGAACCAGGGCAGTCAAATACTATGAGTAAAGCTTCAAAGACCATAAAATTTAACTCCCTAGTCACCTTTCAACTTGAGCAAGTCTTATGCTTTGCCTTTAGAATTGCTGTGTTGTATTTTCCAATCAGGAAATGGATTTTAATTGTTAGTTTTTACACCCTTTGATATTTGAACTTCTTCATGAAGTTTCTGACATACATTGAGTTTCCCACAGATTTGATACAGGAACAAATTAAAAGATCTTAGAACAGCAACATCTGATCTATAGGCTCCACTTACCCTTTGCATGGCTGTCATTGAACAAGTCCTTGTTTTTAGAGTTTAACCTAAAAAAAAATTTAGAGAAAGGACTTTCTTACCTGAAGACCAAGAAGGGTTTTGACCATTTTTTCCTTAATGTTTCCCCTTAAGCTATAATGTTACAAGTATGTCTTACTTCAGTTTAGGCTGAATAAAGTGCTATATGATGCCGGTTAGAAAGTCGCTTGGATACATGTGATACAAGTTGTACAGCTAATGGTACCTTCATTTAACTGACTCTAGTAATGAATTTTATCTCCTCATTTTTATCATATCCTGTTAAATGTATGGCTTTTCTAAAATAAAGACAAGCAGCAAAACACATTTCTTATCTGCTCTATTACAGATTTAATCATTGGGCTATATGATACACCAACAAACTCTTAACATCGAACGGTATTAATGATCTCTATTCAATTCATTTTAAAGTCAGACTGCACAAAATATGTTCTTGACATTTCTTAGAATTTCATTTTTTGTTCCAAAGGATCATTTATTCCTTTAATCTTCCAGTGTGGGAAGTGATAACTATTGACTCATTTTTGGAAGTGCTAACATTCAACTAGGTAAACTCAGTAAACGATGGCTATTAATGTTCTCTTCTGTCTTCTAGACAGAAAATCAAACCTATTTAAAGTAAAGGATGTGTTTAAAATCAATGTATGCCCACAAGTTAACATTAATATTTACAAACATTTTCTATGTTCATTGTGTCTTATTTGGGTCTGTGTGTATAAATATATATTTATATTTATTTATCTATATCTATGGAACTATGGAGATACAGTGATAGATATAAATAGATGAGAGATAGAGAGAAGTGTATATATTTCTATACGGTCTGAAGAAAACTGTTTTATACTAACCTGCAGTGCTATGAAATACACAAATAGTTCTCTAGGTTCCTCCCTCATTTTCAGTGCATGCCAGGATAGTCAAAATAAGCTTCAGATGTGATAATTATCCAAATATATAATTCTAAAGCCATTATAGGACCATTTCTTTATTTCCATAAAATTTATCTATAGTATTTCTCTGCTTAATGTTCAGAGTTCTCTAGCAGTTCTCTTTTACACGTTCAGAACAGGAGCTATATTTTCTAGGATGTGCAAATAATCAAGTTATAGCAACATTATAAAATATGATCTGTATTATGAATTGAATAGAATGCACCCTCAGATCTGATTGCCTAAGGCTCAAAATGTTAACGCTCCTGAAATGCCTTGTACGGTATCAGCTAGTTGAAATTGCATTAGCCATGAGAAAAAATCTTGGTCTCTATCTCAGCCTCATTTCACCAGCCTTTGCCTGCTCCTGCCCACCTAAGAGGGGAGCTTCTGCTCTGCAGAGGGTCAGCGCAAGTTGAAAACCTTCACCTCCTGTCTGTTTCCACATCTCCAAAAAGGATCAGGCCTGAGAACCTCTGTCTTCTGATATACCTTTGTGAAGCGATTTAATTACATCTTTTCCCCAAAGTGCAAAGTTCTCCAGTGCAAACTGAGGAGACACAGAAACAGGTCAAAATGGAGAGAAACTTCTTTTTTTTTTTAATTAATTTAAACTATAATGCCATGAAAAAGCACTTTGAACTTTTTCTATTCCCAGGTAATTGGTTCTAAAATAGAAAAACATTCTAAATTATCCACATGCCCTCCTTTGTTAGAGTTCTTCCCAAAGAATTATCTGCAAAGGTAATATATAGAACATCATGATGATTTCCTTGCTTTACGAGCACATTTTTGTCCACAAACTCTAGAACAGAAAGCTAGTCAGCAGCCAAAGAGGGTCTCCTAACAGCTATAAGAGAAGCCTCACCCGTAAATAATAAAGTAACTAACAGAAACAAGCCAAATCCCATTTTTAAAAGCCAAATTCTGCCGTGAATATCACAGACATCATCACTTAATCATATCCACTTAAGAGTAGTCTAGGGGGCGGCGGACTTGGCCCAGTGGTTAGGGCTTCTGTCTACTACATGGGAGGTCCGCGGTTCAAACCCCCAGCCTCCTTGACTCGTGTGGAGCTGGCCCATGAGCAGTGCTTATGCACACAAGGAGTGCCCTGCCACGCAGGGGTGTCCCTGCGTAGGGGACCCCACGCGCAAGGAGTGTGCCCTGTAAGGAGAGCCACCCAGAGCGAGAGAAAGTGCAGCCTGCCCAGTGATGGTGCTGCACACACAGAGCTGACACAACAAGATGACGCAACAAAAAGAAACAAAGATTCCTGTGCCACTGACAACAACAGAAACAGACAAAGAAGATGCAGCAAAGAGACACAGAGAACAGACAACCGGGGTGGGGGAAAAGGGGAGAGAAATAAATAAATAAATAAATCTTAAAAAAAAAAAGTAGTCTAGGGAAGCAGATGTGGCTCAGGCAACTGGACTCCTGCCTACTACATGGGAGGTCACTGGTTCAGATCACGGTGCCTCCTAAAGAAGACAGTGAACTGATGGATGGGCAGGCGCAGTGAGCTGACACAGCAAGAGACACCAGGAGGAAGAACATATTGAGAGACAACAAAGCAGGGAGCTGAGGTGGCTCAAGAAGTTAGGCACCTCCCCCCCCCCACATCAGAAGTCCCAGTTTCGGTGCCTCCTGAAAAAAAAGAAACAAGAGAGAGATGAGCAGACATAGCAAGTGAAAAACAACAAGGGATTGGGGAGAAATTTAAAAAAAAAAAAAAAGTAGCCTATAATTTCTTCCGTATTTTCAAAACAGGTTCCTTGTAACCTTCCAGGGAAAAGTTGGTTATGAAATGACCACTTGGTTTCATAAAGTCCAGGTAGCTTTAAACTAAGCTGAATACCATTCATTTAGGCCATAGCCATTCAAACAATTTTTTAGTTAATGAACAATAAACAAAATAACCAGTTAAAAGTTATTGGACTGAAAGCTAATTTTCCATACACTTCAGGGTCCAGTCCAGTAATATAAGAATCTAGAAAAATGCAGCCATTAAGTACCATGACTTTCTCTAAGAAAAGCATTATCTATATTCTATATCTACTTATTTAGCAACTCAAGAAGGAAAAGAAAAAAATGGGAGAAATATCCCAGCTGAGTCTAAAATTTTTATTTAAACCCTTCTTAAATGATGCCTTTCAAATGCATAAGATATTATGTGAAATGGATTTTAAAAGTAGTATTTTGAAATGATTTTCCAACTCTTGTATTATAAATTGGTATAAAATCTTATGGAAAGTAATTTAGCGATAGCTATGAAGAGTCCCAAAACTAAATAACTGTGGTAAGGCTTGTGAGACAGCCTGTATTTTAACTGTTATCTTGACTCTCGTCTACTACTCTTCAAGCTTTTTCAGGGGCAGGAATGTGCATGTTCACTTATATATCTGCAAAGCAAACTGAGTCTCTCAGATATACAGACTCCTTAATAAATGGGTATTGAATAAATGAATGAATCCCTTCAGTAGTGTTTTCTTCAGTTTCTCTGGCCTTCCTTGCTTCCTTCTCTGGTTTATGGCTTATCTCCTCCTCCCTGCCCAGCACTCTTGTCCTGCCTGTGTGAGAAAGGGCCTCTTCAGCATAGCCTCCTACTTATTGCCCCAATGAGCCATCCTGGTGTAGGTGGTCCCACACCAAGACCTGCTCTTCTTCCCTAGCTCTGGCATAGAGTATTCTTTGAGAGTACTTTAATCTGCATTTTAGAGAGAATGAACTAACAAACAAAAACTAAAGTAAAACTAAAGGAAAAACTAAACCATTATCTCTGAATAAGCCAGAAGGTCAGATAGATCAGTCTCTGATCCTCTCAGCTTCAGTTTTAGAAACTAAAATGAAGTGTTCTCCCCTGGAGGGAGGATTTGACTAGATGTTGGGACAATTTAGACTATAGAAAGGAGTTATATGTTACACAGAACTTAGATTCTAAAGTCAGCATGTAAGATAAGAAGCACCTATGGTAAAATTGCCCCTTGAAAAATAAAATAAACTGCCTCCACAAAAAAAGCAGTAAAACATGGTTTTGTGCATGTGTTCCTCTACAGCAATATGTATATATAAATGTATTAAGTATACATTTGTATATTTGTATATTTATGGTTTTGTATTTGTAAATGTTATGTATATGTATTTTGTTTTTTTGTATATGTATTTGTATATGTTACATATATGGTTATGTATTTGTATATGTATGGTTTTGTGCATCCATTCCTCTATAGCAATATTTATATATAAATGTATTAAGTATAGGGTATTTATAGTATATATAATATTTTTTGTATTTTTAATTGTTTAATTTGGGTAAAGTGTCCATATGATGTGACTCTGCTGTTTTAATAACACTGCTACCAATTCACTATTGTTTATATGATGCCAAAACAACCAGCCAATGTAGGAAATTCAGTTAAAAAATAATGGTAATGCTTTTCTTCCTTCCTTTCAAGCAGGAAGCAGTCCAATGGAGGGTCAGGGCTCATACAAATGGGACATCAGAGTGGGACAGGAAAGCAATTTTATGGAGCCTGGGCACATTAGAGGCCCAGCAGGATTAGCCACAGGTAGCCAGGTTTCTTAGTGCTGTAAACTCATGGCTTTCAATATATTTAAATAGAAATAGAAATATAGATTTAAGTGTGTGTGTGCATGCATTAGGAGTACCTGATAGCAATAACACCTCAGTAGCAATGAGCACATTCAATGACCAAATCTTGGTTTCTAAACACATCTCAGCACTATAAGAAATGAAGGTTCATTGCAGACTCTAATGGTGGGTCAGGGAAAGAATAAGATGAGCTTTGAACATCTTGAGTTGCCAGGGAGTAAGAAAATAAAAGAATAATGGGAACATAATCAAAGGAGCTTCCACTGACCAAATATGGAACAATCTGAGCACCAGAATAAATAATGAGGGTGATGGATTATAACCCATTGAATAAAATGGGAATCTATGAATCCCCACTGAAATAAATAAATATATAGATAAATAGGAGAAGAGAAAGCTTTTTCTTAGATTAGAATGCCAACTAATAGATACAGCAGGAGTTCAGACAAGAAATATCAATGAATTCTAAAATTGGTAGTGAAAGTGAAATGAGAAACAGAATTTTACATAGTCTCTAAGTATCTTCCTACAAAATGTTTATTAATTACAAAGGAGAAAAATTAACTTTACGGTGGAGAAACCTAACAGACACCTTCTGATTCAAGTGACTAAACTTAACACCACTAGTAATAAGACAAATCAGTATCATATGTCACCTGAGAGGATGCAGTGAGAAAAACACATCGTTCTCTGATATTACAGCCAAAAATGCATAACTTGGGTCTAATCAAAGGAAAACATCAGACAAACACAAATTGAGGGATATCTATAAAATAACTACCCTTCAAAAATGTCAAGGTCATGAAAGTCAAGAAGAAACTAAGGAACTGTTTGAGATGGAAAAAGACTAGGAACAAAAAATACCAACTTGTTTGTTTTTGCCATAAGAACACTACTGGAACAATTGGCAAAATTTAAATTTGATCTCTGGGAGCAATAACACCTCAGTAGCAATGAGCACATTGAACTATTGTACAGCTCTAAAGTTGCACAGGCTCAGGAAAGGAATATTGGTTGGAATGCAGTAATAATAGCAACAATAAAATGGAAAAGATAATCATGTGAGCCAATCAACCAATTGCTTAACAATACTTTTTGGTTTTCATGTACTCTCTTGGCATCCTGCAGGTACAACCTATTTTGGCCTATTCATAATTTCTCTTCACAGAGGTCATGTACCCATTTTAAACACCGCAAAAGACATTTTGAGAATGTCAAAAGACAAAACTACTTTTTGTCTTTTTCTTTCCTTTTTCCTTTTCTTTCTCCCTTCCTTCCTTTGTGTTTTTATTTTTAGAAGCAGCAGTCACTCTGCTGGAAAAACCTGTTCTAAGCAGAAAATACCTTTCCCCACTCCACCCACCCAGGAAAGACTGATAATTCAGCTAGCATCTGATGAGACAGAAGGGAGAAAGAATAACTCCCTACTTACTCCTCTTTACCCACCCAACCTTCTCTCACACCCCTCCCTCTATCGCTTTTTTCCTCCTTTTTTCCTCTGGAATAGAATTAATAAATAGAAGTGGACTTCCAGCAATTTTTCTTGCCTTATAATCTAAAGTACTTAATCCCCTCCCCTAGAACATGTAAAAAAAGGATATCAATACTCAAAACATCCCCCCCTTTTCACTCATTTTTTTAGCCTTCTAACATCTTCCCGTGCAGCAAGTCAGGGCTATGAAACAGTCTGCCACTCTAAACAGCACTTGTCAGGAATGTGAGACATTGTTAAAAGAAAAAGAAGTCTTAGAAGATCTAAATTCAAATCACTATGACTACAATTAAAATTGGAATCATTCTTTAGTAATAACAGGTGATGTGTAAAGAAGGCAATGGCAATCAAATTGATTGTCTAAGATCTCAAGCAACATTCATGTATCAGAAGAATCTGAGAAACAATAGCCAAGTTATATTTGGGAAGATATTTTAGTTCTCTTGCTTTATTCTGCCTCACAGAAACTTGTAATATATACTATTAAATAGACTGGTGCTTTCCTCCTTGCAATCACAGTGATTCCATGATGGTGATGATGACGATGATGGTGTTGATGATGATAATGGTGATAATGATAGAAAATGCAAAGCATCTTGGCAGCACTAGTTTTTTTTACCTCATGAAAACCACTGCTGGTGTCTTATTTGCTTTGCGATCCTCTAGGTCAAGAGCTATTGCACTGAACTGCAAACCACTGTTATTGGTCATTTCATGAATACAGTGTTCAAAAGGCAGCTGGTATGACATAATGTTTGATTTCCTCCAGTGGAATCCCTCTCAATAAGCCATAACTCTATGCTGGGGAGGATACTAAGCATATGTTCTTCTGGTTTCAGATCTGCTCCACACCTGTCAAAGGACTGTGTAGCTCAACTTAAATATTCTGAGTCTCTCAAACAGGGAGCTGGGATATGCTCCCTGGTTTACATTAATTGCTCTTCAGCAAGGTCTCTAATGGAAGTGTTAGATCACAAGATTTCTCTTCTGAAACTTGTCCCAAGGTTATCATCTCTGATACTTATTCATTCATTTATTCAACAAATATTTATTAAGCCCCAACTATGTGCAAGGTACTTTTCTATGTATGATGAACAAAATAGATGAAAATTCCTGCCTGTGTGGAGCTTCCATTCTAGTATGAGAATACAGACAATAAATGGTTTTAAGTAAAATATATGGGGATAAAATAAAAGAGATATTAAGTGTTGGACACAGAATGAGGGGTTACAATATTAAATGTGATGGTTAAGGAAGACCTCACATCTGAACTAAGACCTGAAGGAAATGCGATAAATAGATATGTGAGGGAGAGCATAAAGACTAAAGGCTCTGAGGCAGGAGTGTAGCTGGTGTGTTTGTGGTACAGCAAGGAGGCAAGCCTTAGGGAGAGAGGAAAACCTGCCGGGTCATGGAACTAATAATGATGAGCCAAGATTGTGTAGGGTGTTGTGGACCACTATAAAGACTTTGGCTTTTATTCTGAGAGTGATGGAAATCCATTGGTAAGTTTCAATTTGGTAATGACATGATCTGCTATAGATTTTAGAAAAATCCTCTGGTGTATTTGTTAAGAATTCAATGAAAATTTTTAAAAAAAGAAGAATTTTGAGCTATTGAAATAATCCAGCTAAGAGACAATTGAGGCTTGGACTGGAGTAGCTCAGGATGTGGTAAGAAGCAATTAGGTTTTGTTGAAAGATTGTATGTGGAATGTATGTAAGAGGCCTCAAAGATGATGCCAGACATTTGGTCTGAGCAAGATGAAGTTGGCTTGGAAAGAGGCAGATTTAAGTACCCAATGTGATCAAACTAGGATTAGAAAAGAACTTGCTAAATATGATAAAGAATATTTAGAAAAAACTTTTTGGCAAGCGACACACAATGTTGAAGTACTGAAAGGTTTCTTTCAATATTGGGAACAGTAGACTTAAGTCTATTATCACTCTTCTGTCTTACAGTACATTGTTCTGTAGGTCCTAGCCAGTGCAAAAAGGCATTAAAAAAGAAACTTAAAACATTGACAAAGAAGAAATGAAACCTTCGTTATTCACAGATAACATAATCATGTATGTAGGAAAGCCAAGAGAATCTACAAACAAACCATTGGAATGAATATGTGATTTAGCAGTGTCATAGGGATAAGGTCAAAATTAAAAATCTGTTAGAACAAATAGCTATTTAAATATTTTTAAAAGATACAATTTAAGTTAGCATCAGAAAACATCACATCTCTACACAGAAAATTACAAAACATGACTGAGAAATTTAAGAGTATCTAAATACATAGAGGGTTATACCTTGTTAATGTACTATAAGGCTTGATATTATAAAAATGTAAGTACTACATTAATCTCTAAATTCAGTGTTATCCCAATAAAAATTTCAGCAGTTATTTTTGTGAAAATTTGCCAACTTATTCTAAAATATATATAATTTTTGTCTCTTTTTTTTTGAGATACCAGGGCTGGAGATTGAACCTGGGACTTCATATATGGAAAGCCAGCACTAAACCACTGAGCTACATCAGCTCCCCTGAGTTGGTTTTTCTGTTTGTTTGTTTGCTTATTGTTTGTTTTTCTGTTTTTAGAAGGCAGCAGGAACTAAACCTGGGAAGCTGGCATTTAACTGCTTGAGCCCCATCCATTACCATGTCATTATTTTTTGATATTTTTTTCAACCTCATCCTGTTTCACTTCTCCTTTGGGACTCCAAAAATACAAATGTTAAATCTTTTCTTACAGCCCCACAGGTGCCTGAGGCTCTATTTGTTTATTTATCTTTATTTTTTGTTAGGAGGTAAGGGGGATTGATCCCAGGACCTCATACACGGGAAGCAAGCGCTTAACCACTGACCTACATTCACTCCCCAATGAGAGTTGGTTTTTTCATTTGTTTGTCTGTTTGTTCGTTTTAGGAGGTACCAGAGATTGAATCTGGAACTCGTACATGTGAAGCAGGAGCTCAACCATTTGAACTACATCTGCTTCTCTGTTCCTTCACTTTATTCTGTTTTCTCTCTGTTGTTCACGTGGGTTCTTACTGTTCCATCTTCAAGCTCACTGACTCCTCTGCTCTCTCCATTTTGCTGTTGAGCCCATCAGTGAATTTTTATTTTGGTTATTGTATTATTTCAATTCTAGAATTTCCATTTGGTTCTTCTTTTTATTTTCTACATTGCTAAAACTTTGTCGTTTTCTTAAGTTTCTTTTTTTTTTTTTTAGATTTATTTTATTTCATTTATTTATTCTCCCTCCCCCACTTGTTGTTTACACTCACTGTCAGCCATCAGCTCACCATGTTGGCACAGGCTGGCAGCTCTCCTTGGCAGCACAGGCCAGCTTGCCTTCACCAGGAGGCCCTAGGAATCAAACCCTGGAGCCTGCCATATGGTAGACAGGAGCCCAATCACATGAGCCACATTCACTTCCCCATAAGTTTCAAATGTGTTCATAATTGCTTTTAGAAGCATTTTTATGATGGCTGCTTTAAAATTCTTTTCAGATAATTCTAATATCTGTGTCATCTCAGTGTTGGTATCTGTTAATTGCCTTTCCCATTTAGGTTGAGATATTTCTGATTCTTGGTATGATGATGATTTTTTATCAAATCCTGGACATTTTGGGCATTATGTTATGAGAATCAGGATATATATTTTTTAGTTTAGAGAAGTTGTGGGTTTATAGAACAATCATGTATAAAATACAGGATCCCCATACACCATTGCACTACCAACACCTTTCACTGGTGTGGAATATTTGTTATAATTGATAATATCACATTTTTATAATTGTACTATTAATTAAATTGTATTGATTAACTTAGGGTTGACTGTTTTATGTAGTGCCATTTCATGGATTTTTAAAATTTTTTATTTGGTTACCATATGTACAATCTAACATTTCCCATTTTAATTATATTCAGCTATATGTTCCAGTGCTTTTAATTGCATTCACAATTGTGCTACCATTGTCACCATCTATTACCAAAATATATCCATCATTCCAAATAAGAATCCTGTACATTTTAAGCCTTAACTCCCCATTCCCTATCCCCACCCCATCCCCTGGTAACCTATACTCTAGATTCAGATGCTAGGAGTTTGCTTGCTTATTGTTTCAAATCTGGTAGATTATACAATATTTGCCCTATTGTATCTGGCTTATTTCACTCAGCATGATGTCTGGGTTCATCCATGTTGTCACATGTACTAGGATTTCATTCCTTTTTGTGGTTAAATAATATTCCATTGTATATATATATATATGTACTACAATTGCTTTATCCATTCATTGGTTGATGAATACTTGGGTGACTTCCATCTTTAGGCAATTGTGAATAATGTCTCTATGAACATAGGTGTGATGATAGTTTACTATTTGATAGTATTTTGTTGAGGATTGTGTGTGTGTGTGTGTATATATATATATATATATATCCATAAGAGATAGTAGTCTGTAGTTTTCTTTTCTTGTGGTATCTTTATCTGGCCTTGCTATGAGGTTGATGTTGGCTTCATAGAATGAGTTACAAAATATCCCCTCCTCTTGAATTTTTTGGAAGATTTTTAGTAGAACTGGAGTCAAGTGTTCTTGAAATGTTTGATAGAATTCCCCTGAGAGGTCATCTGGTCCTGGGCTTTTCTTTGTTGAAAGTTTGATTATTGATTCAATCTCTTCACTAAAATTGTTGAGATATTCTATTTCTTCTTGGGTCAATGTAGGTAGTTTGTATGTTTCTAATAATTTGTTAATTTCAACTTTGTTATCTAGTTTATTAGCATACAGTTGTGCATAGTGTCCTCTTATTGTCCTTTTTTATTCCAGAGGGTCAGTAGTAAAGCCTTCCTTTTCATTTTTTATTTTCATTATTTGTATCCTCTTTTTTCTTTGTCAGTCTAGCTAAAGGATTGTCAATTTTATTGATCTTTTCAAAGAATTTTTACTTTTGTTGATTCTATTGTTTTTTGTTTTCTATTTCATTTATCTCTGCTCTAATTTATTTCCTTTCTTCTGATCACTTTGAGTTTTGTTCACTCTTCTTTTCCTAGTTCTTCCAGTTTTGAGGTTATATCTCTGATTTGAAGTCTTTCTTCTTTTTTAATGTAAGCCTTTAGAGCAGGGGTTCTTAACCTTTTTGTTCCACGGATCCCTTTGCCAGTCAAGTGAAAACAATGGGCCCTTTACTAAATCCAACTATACTGTGTATTATTTAATAAACATATCATACCCACACCAACACGTTCCTACAAGAATGTTTTCTGAATTCCAATTCATGCTCACGGACCCCTTATTAAGAACCCTGTTTTAGAACTATAAATTTCTCTCAGCATTGTCTTTGAGGCATCCCATAAGTTTTGGTATGCTAAATTTTCATTTTGTTTTCATTTGCCTCAAGATGTTTTATAATTTTACTTCTGATTTCATATTTAGCCCATTGGTTGTTTAAGGCTCTGCTGTTAGTGCATATATTTAAAATTGTTATATCTTCCTGTTGAATTGTCCCCTTTAGCAGTATTAATGACCACTATAACAATTTGGTATTGTTTATGAATTCCAAAAATAGATACTGGATTGTATTTGTAAACTGTTCTATTCCTCTGTGCATATTAGATTATATTGGATTCAGAATTTTCACTTTAACTTGATTAAATAATGATTAAGTTTTTGATTGGGCCATATCAGTGGGCCATTGCATCCCCACACTCTTGATGGGTGGAGACTCACAAAGAGACATGGCAGAGAACAGAGTTTGGAGTTTTGAGCTGGAGCCCTGGGAAGTAAACATGCAAGAGAAGAACACAGAAGAATAGAGATTGTTCCACAAATATGGCAAAGGCCCCAGGAAGAGAGAGAGCCTGAAAGACTATAACTGCCCTTGTGGAGAGAACAGAGCAGCTGAACCCAGACAGAAACAAGCCCCTGGAGAGAGACGAGACTTATCCCAATCTACAGCTGATATCGAAAGAACCTGGGACCATGGAGCCTTAAGAGGAAAAGGAAGCCTGAACATTTGCAGATGCTGGTAGCCATCTTGCTCCAATACACGGCAACAGACTTTGGTGAAGGAAATAACTTATAGTTGATGGCCTGGTAACTTTAAGTTTCTATCCCAAATGAATACCCTTTATAAAACCCAACAGATTTCTGGTACTTGCATCAGCACCCCTTTGGCCGACTAATACAACCATCTTTGTCCCTCATAACTATTTTTGACTTAAAATCTGATTAATCTGATATTAGTATAATCACCCCAGCTTTCCTTTGGTTAATACTTGAATGGTTTATTTTTTTCCATTCTTTCATCCTCAAACTTCTTGTATCTTTGAAGTCAAGGTGAGTCTCTTTCAGGCACCATGTAGTTAGGTCATGCTTTTTAAAATCCATTCTGCCAGTCTCTGACATTTGACTAGAGAGTTTAATCCATTTACACTTAAAGCCACTACTGATAATACAGGACTTTATTCTGCCATTTTGCTATTTAGCCTTTGTAAGTCTTATATCTTTTTTCTCCCCCACTCCATAAACACCTACTATTATATTTATTGGCTATTTGGGTTTTTGTACTATATTGAGTTGGTAACTCCCTGTAGTTACCATGGGGTTAAAATTTAACATCCTAAATATAAAACAGTTGTGTTTAGATTGACACCAATTTAACTTCAATAGCATACACTTTTGCCCCCACCCATTTTTGTACTTGTTACCACTTATATCTTTGTACATTGTATGTCTGAAGACATATATCTATCATTACTTCTTATGCATTTACATTTTAGTACCTGTAGGAATTAAGAAGTAGAGTTAAATACCAAACAATACAATATGGCTGGCATTTATAATTACCAAAATGGTTACTTTTTACCACAGGTCTTTATTTCTTTATTCTGCTTTGAACCACTGTTTAGTGTCCTTTCCTTTCAGTCTGAAGAGCTCCCTTTACTTTAGCATTGCTTGTAGGGCAGGTCTAGTGGTGATGAACTCCTTCAGCTTTTCTTTATCTGAGAACCCTCATTTTTGAAAGAGAGTCTCACCAGATATAAAAGTCTTTGCTGGCAGTTTTCTTTCAGCCTTTAAAGTTTTTCAACACAATGTCTTCTTTCCACCATGGTTTCTGATAAGAAATCAGCACTCAATCTATTTGGAACTCCCTTATAGGTAAAACATTGCTTTTCTTTTTCAGCTTTAAGAACTCTCTCCTTGAACTTTTTATTCAATAATATAACAAATATATGATGGGGTGTATTTTTCTTCATGTTTATCCTGTTAGTGAACTTCTTGGATGTGCACATTTAAGTCTTTTGCTAAGTTTGGGAAGTTCTCTGCCATTATTTCTTTGACTATTCCTTCTGTCCCTTTCTCTCTTTCTTCTCCTTCTGGAATTCCTAAACTCTAATATAGTGTTGTGCTTGATGGTGTCCTATAACTGTCTTAGACTACTTTTGCTTTCAAATTTTCTTTATTTTTGCTCCTCAGGCTGACTCATTTCCAGTGTCTTATCTTCAAGTTCACTGATTCTTTCTTCTATCAGCTCCAATATGCTCTTGAAACCCTCTTCTGCATTTTTGCTTGTTGGTTGCTTTTGTTTGTGTTTTTGTTTTTTTAGGAGGCACCAGGAACCAAACCTGGGACTTCCCATCTGGGAAGGAGGTGCTCAACTGCTTGAGCTGTATCCATTCCCAGCTCCTGTGAGTTTGAATCTGGATCTCATATATGGGAAGCTGGTGCTCAACCACTGAGCCACATTCGCTCCCCTGAATTTACTTTTTTGTTTACTTGTTTTGTTTGTTTGTTTGTTTAGGAGAAACTGGGAAAGAAGCCTGGGACCTCCCATGTGGGAAGCAGGTGCTCAAATACTTGAGCCACATCTGTTCCCTGTACATTTTTAATTTCAGTTATTGTGGTCTTCAACTCTTACTAGTCTTACTTGGTTTCTTTTTAAATTTCTTTCATTCTACTAAGTTTTCCATATTGCTTATTCATTGTTTTTCTGATATTCTTTAGTTATCTCTTGGAACACTTTAAAGATTTTTTTAAAAGGCTTTGTTCAGTGTGCCCACATTCTCATCCTCTTCATTAGTGTTTTCTTTTTTTTTCTTCTTTTCCTCTGGATGCGCTATCATTTCCTGTTTCTTTGTTTGTCTTCTACTCTTTTGTTACACACTGTACATTTTAATATTCTAAAATGTCAACTCTGGGATTTACTTCCTGGGATGTCTGTTTCTTGGTTTTGTAGCCAATTGGTGATAAGACAGAGATTTTTTTTTTTTTTAACTTCAGCCCTTCTATCAGGAAGGTGTGCCCAAGGCCAATGTATTGTTTAGGATTTTCCCTGTCTTTCTGGGTCT
Organism: Dasypus novemcinctus; assembly: GCF_030445035.2. Lineage (NCBI taxonomy): Eukaryota > Metazoa > Chordata > Mammalia > Cingulata > Dasypodidae > Dasypus > Dasypus novemcinctus. The sequence continues at coordinate 54,403,191 of NC_080684.1, read as the reverse complement.
CTGTCTTGTCCTAGGCTTTTGCTTGTTACTTGCTTTGGAGGTCTTCTGTTTACAGGAGTTTGATTGTCCCTTCTGTTTTGGAGGAGACAGACCTCCTTCTCCCAGGGGTTTGAAGCCAGCAGGTCTTTGTCCTACACTGTTGTCTCTATAGTTCTTATAACCCCTTTATTGACTCAAGATGCTTTTGCCTCAGGGCAAGTTTGGGAGGTAGGTCACCCTGGAGAGGACTTTCTCAGTTCAGTCTTTCCCAGCCAAAACAGGGCCAACAGGCCACAAACGGGGCACAGACAAGCTCCACAGCACCCTCAGGAGGGTATCACAAAGGGTGCCAAAATGTTCTCCAACAGCTCTCCAAAGTGAGCTTTCTTGGCCTGCCCATCAAATGCAGCCTTTCAGCTAACGGTCCTCCACAGCCATTAGGAAGCACTGCTTCTTTAAATATCTGCCACCTCTGCATCCCTGTCCAGAGAAGTTTAAAATAATGACTGCCTGCTGCCTTTGTCCAGGGAGGGTTGAAACACTAGCTGCCCTCAGATTAGGGCCCCCAGCAATCTGAATTCTCTAATCAAAAGCTCTGATTGGTGATTGGCCATGCCTACCCCTGTTCTTGGAGAAGTGGATTGTTATGTCCCTTTCTGTCACCAGCAAGCAAGCCAGTGAGTAGACAGCCTGCTTTGAGAGTGGAGATGGGCACTGGAAGCAGCTGTGGAGAGAGCACTTTACTGTCCTTTACCATAGTTTATTAGCCTCTTCTTCCCACTCTTCCCTGGATGCAGTACAGTGTTTCTTCAGGTGTTGGGAGTATCAAAATTGTTGTTTCTGACAGTTCCTGCCTTTTAATGGTTGTTTTGATTGAAGGACTGAGACCTGGTGCTCTGCAACCTCCCAGAAGTCTCCGAGAGTCAGGGTTTTATTAAAATCTTCTTTTTGTAGGCTTCATCTGACACCATACAGGTGAGAGAAGGGAGAGCTGCATTGTTAATCAGAGGGCATGGAGTCTAGGCTCCCTACTTGGCCTCCACTGACACCCTGGAAGGGGAGGGGAGATACTTGTTACTCCTGAATGGCAGTGGAAGGAATCCAGGCTCCCTACTAGGCCTCTGCTAATGCCATCCTGACTGAGGGAGCAGGGGTGCCTTCTTACTGTTCCTTACATGGCTTCCACCAAAACTAGAGGAGAATGGTGAAATACTGACTGTTCATTAAGCATTCTCTGATACCATTCAGTGGGTAAGAAGAGAAGCCTTCGTTACTGCCAGACTTCCCACAAGGTCTTCGCTGATGTCACAGCACACTGATTCATTACCACTTGATCGTGATGACAGTTGGCTCCCTCTCAGTCTTTTTTGACACCAACCCACCTGAGGGTTGGGTTGGTTGAGTAGGGTGCACCAGGACAGCTGAAGAGTGGAAGTTTAGAATCACCTCTGCCTCTGCTGACAGGGATGGGAGTAGAGCTACAGTTTCTTCTGTGTTGCTTAGTTGGAGTAGAATAGTTATTACATAAAATTTTCTGTTTTGCTAGGCTTTCTTGGTACTTTGGCTAGAAAGTGTAGATTTTCCTTGGAACTTTTTTGTCTCCATCCATTGGCATTTCTGGGTTTCCAGCTTTCCAGCACATAGTCAGAATATATGAAGAAAAAAGAAAACTTAGAGAATTCATCATGTCATTCCTCAGGTCCTGAGGTTCCCTGACCAGTCTGCCTTCTCTCCATACTTCAGAGTTTTATATATTTTTTATAGATATAATATCCAGGCATTTTAGGTGTATGTGGTGGGAGCAATAGAGAACAATGCATCTACTCCATCTTTTCAGAAGTAGAAATGTCAATGCAGAATTTTATATCTAGCAAAAATATCCTTCAGGAAAGAAAAGTAAATCCAGGCATTCTCAAATGAAAGCAAACTAAGAATTTGTTTCCACAGATTTACCTTTAAAAAAAAAAATGACTCAAGGAAGTTCTCTAAAAAGAAATGAAGAAATAAAATAAGGAATCTTGGAGTACAGGAAGAAAGAATGAACAATAGAATACAATAAACTTTCCTTCTCCTCTTGAGTTTTATAAATTATGTTTGATAGTTGAAGCAAAAAGTATAATGCTATCTGATATGGTTCTCCATGCGTGTAAAGGAAATATTTAAAACAATTATATTACAAATGGGAGGGTGAAGGAATATAAAGGGAGATAAAATTTCTACATTTCAATTGACTTGGTACAGCCATTTTAAAAAATGGTTTGACAGTTCCTTTAAAAAAACTAAATACACATGGTTAATATGTAAATAAGTAACCTTACTCTTAGAGAAATGAAAACTCCTAGAGAAATCCCAGAAAAATGAAAACCTAAGTCCTAATAAAAACCTGAAACCTATACACAAACATTCATAGTGCTTTATCTGTATTAGCCCAAAACTGGAAGCAACCAAAATGCTCTATGACAGGTCAGTTGTTAAACTGGTATATCCATACCATGGAATATTATTCAGAAGTAAAATGGAGCAAAATATTGATTCATGCAAGAACTTGGGTGGATCTGAGTTACGAGAAAAAAACAATCTCAAAAGGTCACATAATGTATGATTAGGGTATGATTCCATTTACATAACATTCTTGAAGTGACAAAATCATAGTGATGGAGAATAAATTAGTGGTTGCCAGGGATTAGTACTGATGGAAGTGAGGGGAGTGGGTGTACCTATAAAGGGGTAGCACAAAGGAGATGATTAATTCTGCATCTTGATTGGGATGGAATAGTTCTGCGTCTTGATTGTGGTGGTGTTTGCATGAATTTACACATGATAAATGGTATAGAACTATGCATACCCACTGTATCAATGTCAGTTTTCTGGTTTAGATTTTGTGTTATAATTACATAAGATACAAACTTTGGGGGAAACTAGGAGAAGCGTACATGGTATCTCTCTGTGCTATCTTTGGAACTTCCTGTGAATCTATATTATTTCAAAATAAAAATTTTAAAACATTCAAAGTGTCAAGACAGTTAATAGTGAAGAAAAAAAAACAAAGACCATGGATTTACACTACTAAATTCTAAAGCATAAAACAGAGCTCAGTAAAGCTTTGTTTTGAAAAGGGTGGTATTAAAACAAGTAAAGACATGAGGACCAATGCAGCAGATAAAGAATCAGAAATAGACTCACAAAAACTTGACAGCAAAGGTGCTACTGCAAACAAAAGGAAAAGATTTTTTTTTTCAAAAATCGATTACTTTGAGATTTGTGTGAGAATCTTGACCTCTACTGTATCTGAAAAGTCAATTCCAAAGGATCTTGGATGAAAATGTGAAAGACAGAAATAAGATACTTGTTAGAAGATAACATGTAAAAATTTCTCCATGAATTTGGGGGAGATGAAGATTTGATAAATATAATAAAAATTATAAAGCCTAAAGGAAAAATCTTATAAATTGGGCTTCATAAAAATTTCATTGCGTCAAAAGATAGTATTAAGAGTGTGAAAACATAAGCCACAGAGTAGAAAAAGATATTTGTTATCCATATATCTAACAAAGAACCATATTAAAAGTATGAAAAGAACATTTACAAAATAGTAAGGAAGAGGCATTCAACCCAATTTTTAAAATGAGCAAAATACTTGAACAGGGCCATCACAAAAGAAAATGTCCAAATACCCAAAAAGTTGATAAAAAGGGAATAAACTGTATTAGTTATCAGAGAAATGCCAATTAAAAGCATAGAAGATATATCATACAGCCAAAATAATACTTTAAAATTTAAATAAATAAATGACAATACCACATGTTAGTGAGAATGTGAAGCAATTGGAACTTTTCACACAGTGCTGCTGCAAGTATATACATTGGTATAACTACTCTAGAAAACTCTTTAGTTACTAAAAGTCAATATTTATTTATAATGTTGTGTTCAGCAATTGTGTTCCTAGATAATGCACCCCACAGCAAAGCATACACATATGCATCAAAACCACATGTACAGAATAACCGACAACTTCTCTAATAAAGAAAAAACTACACAGACAAGAATATTTATAACAGCTTTGTTCATTAGTAGCCTCAAACTATTAACAACCCAACTATCTATCAACAGAATAGATAAATAAACTGTGGTATATATACAATGAGATATTATACCGCAATGAAAAACAATGAACTGTCATGGCCAACAAATAGAAAAATCACAGACACATAACTGAAAGAAGCTAGACACAAACAGCTACATATATATGGTTCCATTTATATAAATTGGGAAACATAAGGAAAATATGTATGATAATAGAAGTCAGAGCAAATGGTCATCTTGGTACGGGACATAATAAATTGGAAGAAGACAAAGTTGTCTTTTGAGATGCTGGTAATAGTCACTGTCTTGATCTGGGTGGATGGATAATGCTTGCATTGTTATGTTCACTTTGGAAAATTCTTTGAGTTGTAAATTTAAGATATGTACACTTTAAATAGTGTATATCAATATAAAAAAGTTTCCCAAAAAAAATCATCTCCCTAAGCCACTCCAATCTGTTTCTCTTCACCAAATCCCTTCTTGAAAAATATTCCACATTAAGAATCACAGACATACCTACAAGACTGAAGCAAACCATGAAATAGGTGAACATATGACCATAGGGACTAGAAGGAATGTGTCCAGAGAGCATATATGTATCATATAAAGGAGCTAGCTCTAACCCATTTTTCTTATTCAGAACGGTAGCTAAGTTTTTTGCTAGTTTGTCTGACATTTTTAAAAAGAAATAGGAATCCAAATATTTCTATGAATTTTCCTAAATTGTATGTTGTCATTAAGTGTGTGTCTACAAAATCTGCCTATGTGATAGTCAGCCCGTGGGCAATCAACCTGCTCAAATACCCTGCTTCCTTATAATTTAGTTTCTATTCCAACATTCTAATATAACCACCTCAGTTAGCTCCTAGTCACTTCATCCAGTAGTCTTAATTCACAAAATCTAAACCTCTCTGTACCTTTCATATTGTTGACTGAATTCTACTTTCTGATTAATCCTTCTCGATTCTCCCTAAGATCTACTCCTTCCTGGTTCTTTAATTTAAGGAGTTTCTCCAGATACCACTTCACACCTGAGACCAACTCATCTGTCATTCCATGTGCTCCTGAAAGCTTTTGCCCTGCTCTCCTCTTTTATTCTCTCTTGGTTCTAATATGCCACAGCCCTTTATCTGGCCTCACTTAAGGTACACATCTGGGTTGTGTATTCATTGAACACACTGATTGTGATCTGATTTTTATTGGAATCAACGTTCCTAGCATGGATCCATTGATTGAGTAAATGACTCAATGAATGAATATCAACACATGTTTGAATGTTGGGCAATAGACAGACCCTGACCAAAGTCAGAATTCTAGCATTTCATACCTTAGGAAACAGAGAAACAGGAAAAGAAAGTGTCGCTAAATCAGCCCAACTCATCACCATTAAGTAGTGCTGAATGAAAGAAGAGCGAGTTATCTCACAAAGCTCTCAAATAAACCTCATGAGAGTTGATTCTGCCTGTTAATAAAAAGAAAATGCAGTAAAATTATGGTTATTTTTTAATCTTTAGTAAAATAGTCACTTTCATTTTTTAATATTTAGAGCCAGAATCATAATCAGTGAAACCCAAAATCTTTTCATACTAAAAAACTTTGGCCAAAACATGTGCCCTTTTTCCTGTATTTATTAATATTTAGCTTATTGTACTGAAAAAATATTACATTACTACACAATTTTAATTTGGAAGCTTGCTTGGTATTTTTTGGTCTATATGATTATATGTATTGTAAATTAAATTTCTCAGCTAAATAATGCCAAAATCCTTTAGGAGAGTCAATATCTGTTTTCACTTTATTCTTTGAAGTGCTTGTCCAAGATACAAAAGAAGCAGAAAAAAAGCAATTTTGAAATTAGAATTATAGACTAAATTATAAAACTAACATTAAAATTATTTCTAATTCAAGAAATTACTTACATAAATGTGATTAAAATATTTTTAAAATACTATTGAATTATAGAAATGAATGTGTTCATAACAGGTATACAATATATACATATAGTATATATAGTATGCAACACACCATACATATTTTGTGTTTCTATAACTTTAGTAATTTATTATACAACAAAATTCATACATATTGCATCAACTGAGAGGTTAGTTGTTAACTAAGAAATTTTTTTTTAAAGATTTATTTGTTTATTTTTCTCCCCTGCCCCCCACCCCAGTTGTATGTTCTCTGTGTCTATTTGCTGCGTCATCTTCTTTGTCCACTTCTGTTGTTGTCAGCGGCATGGGAATCTGTGTCTCTTTTTTGGTTGCATCATCTTGCGTCAGCTCTCCGTGTGGGCGGGGCCATTCTTAGGCAGGCTTCACTTTCTTTCGCACTGGGCGGCTCTTCCTTACGAGGTGCACTTATTGCGCGATGGGCTCCCCTACATGGGGGACACCCCTGCGTGGCACAGCACTCCTTGCGCGCATCAGCACTGCGCATGGGCCAACTGCACACGGGTCAAGGAGGCCCAGGATTTGAACCGTGGACCTCCTATGTGGTAGACGGACACCCTAACCACTGGGTCAAGTCCGCTTCCTTAAGAAATTTTTAAGACTCATTTAAGGTACCTCAAAATTTCAAGTAAGAACACTCTTACTCAAACCTCTTTGCAAAAAGTGCTATATTAAAACTTGGTAAATTTTAATAATTTTTTCTATATTAAAAGCATAAAGCCATAGTATTTTTTTTTAATCTGCAGATTTATAGAAATGACCTTTAGGAAAAAAAAGTAGGAATTCCATTTCTGGAAATAGATTAGACAGTTCTATAAGAAGAATAGTCTGACTGGACAAAAGATGCTCCAATTTATATCTAATATGCCTTTAGGAAAAAAAAATAGAAATGTATCTTAAAAGATATTCTGCAATAAAATATCAGGAGATACTGGAAAAAAACAAAACAAATATGCTTTAAAATATGCAACTGAGCTCTCAAGAAAGTAAAGGAATTCTCCAGGCAACAAAATTAAAAAGAAATGTAGAGGGGAGCAGAAGTCAATCAAGCAATTGAGCACCTGCTTCCCACATGGGAGGTCCCAGGTTCAGTTCCAGTGCCTCTTTCTTTTTTTTATTTTTATTTTTTAGTTAGGCCAGTAATTTATTAAGGAATGGTGAGTAGAGAAATGGGAGAAAATAGCAGATCATGGATCCCAGGTAAAGAGGAAAGGGACTGAAAAGTGATAAAGAGGACCAATTTATAGACTACAGTTCCCCATTATAGATTATAAATGCCCAGGTTTTACTTGTGTATTGTTCCAGGTAGCAGGGAAGAAGCCAAGAACTGGGAGTAGAAAGCAAAAACAGGGGAAAAGGCAAGGGCAGGCCCTGGTACCTCTTAAAAACAACAACAGCAGCAGCAGCAGCACAATAAGCAAAACAAATGAAAAAACCAACTCAGGGGATCCTGTGTGGCTCAGTGGTTGGCCAGCTTCCTTTCCACGTATGAGGTCCTGGGTTCAATCCCTAGCCCTGATACCTAAAAAAAAATAACTGTAGAAATCAGAGCAATTAAATGCTTTGTACTGGGAATATTACCATCCTGGTAAAGAATGTGCATGATGTTTGACTGCCTTGGAAGGACTCTAGCTAAGATCTAGGGAAAATGAATTCTTCATCTGCAAAGGTAAACAACAACAAGACAGTTTGTCTCTTTTGGACCAGACTTTAGAGAAAAGAACTTCTTTCTTGAGAATTTTTTCTTTTAAGAGCAGGGATTGAAACTGGACCTCATAGGTGGGAAGCTGGCACTCAACAACTAAGCCTCTTTGGCTCCCCTGAGTTGGTTTTTTCATTTGTTTGCTTGTTGTTTGGGGGTTTTTTTTGTTGTTCTTAGGAGACGCTGGGAACCAAACCCATGACCTCCCATGTGGGAAGCAGGCATTCAACTGCTTGAGCCACATCTTCTCCCTAAGAATTCTTAATTCATAGGCCTACTATCTTATAGACCTGGTGTGGTAGACTACATAATCGCCCCAGAAAGATACCCACATCCAAATTTCCAGAACCTGTGAATGTGTTACCATACATGGCAAAAGGACTTTGCAGATGATTAAATTTAAGAGTTTAAGATGAGAAGATTATCCTGGCTTATCTGGGTGAGCTCAGTGTGATCAGATAGGTCTTTAGAAAAGGAATGCAGGAGGCTCAGAGTAAGAGAGAAAACTTGCAAGATGCAGTACTGCTTGCTCTGAAGATGGAAGATGGAACCATGAGCCAAGGAATGCATGCAGGCTTTATTTTATTTTATTTTATTTTTAAGATTTATTTTTTATTTATTTCTATCCGCTCACCCCCCCTCACCCTCCCCCCCCCCAGTTGTCTGCTCTCTGTGTCCATTTCTTCTGTGTCCGCTCATATCTTGTTAGTGGCACCAGGAATCTGTCTCTTTTTTTTGCATCATCTTGCTGTGTCAGCCCTCCATGTGTGCGGCGCCACTCCTGGGCAGGCTGCACTATGTTTTTGTGCTGGGTGGCTCTCCTTACAGGGCACATTCCTTGCGTATGGGGCTCCCCTATACAGGGGACACCCCTGCGTGTTGTGGCACTCCTTGCGCCATCAGCACTATGCGTGGGCCAGCTCCACACAGGTCAGGAGGCCCTGGGTTTGAACACCCCCATGTGGTAGGTGGATGCTCTATCCATTGAGCCAAATCCGCTTCCCCTAAGAGACTAGAAAAGGCAAGAAAATTGATTCTCCTGTAGAGTCCCGAGAAGGATTGCAGCCAACACCTTGATTTAAGCACTTCAGACCTTCAGAGTTCTATGAGAATAACTTTTACTGTTTAAATCACAAATTCATGGTAATTTGTTACAGGAGAAGTAGGATTCTATTATACTTATTCATATTTACCCTACTTATGCATTCCAATAAACATCTTTTTTATTTTTATTTTTCTAGGCTGATAACACTCCTGTAGCTCCTAGCAAATGCAAACACAAAATTTTTCTGAAGGAATACCTCCTCAACCCAGGTCTGCCATGATTTTCACAAGTACATCCCAACCAAACATAAACTCATAATCAAAATTACAAAATTGATAGTAAAACAAGCCATCTTGAATGCAGTGAGCAGAAACTATAAACTACAAAATTGTATCCCAAGAACAGATACTGGTAATATCTGATACAGACTGAAAAATAAGGAGATTTAGAATAATTATAAGAATAAAAGATATCATTTGAAATTATACAGGAACAAGAAATCTAAAATTGATTCAAAATCAGTCTCTCTGTAGCTTCCACCCACTTCTCTCAATTCTTGTTATCTGGAATGAGAAGGTCAGGGTATGTTATAAATCCACTTACCTGTCATTTTCCAGAAATTGAGTAACAATATAGCTAGGTGGGGATGAGCATGTAATTGGGCATCAGAGGACCTCAGTTAAAAGCTCTGGCTCTGTTTTTTTTCCTGGCTCTATTTTTTACCTCATGTGTAATTTGGGGCAATTTATTTAGTCTTCCTTTATCTCAGTTTCCTCATTTGTGAAATGGAGATGATAATATTATCTTCTCCACAAGACTGTTGGGAAAAGTAAGCAATATATGTAGACTGCAATGCATGGCACATAACAAGTGCTCAGAATCCTACATTGAATAAATACCATAACCCGGTCCTCTTGTAAACTCATTACAAGCATAATTTTAATTTATTAAACCTTTACATCAATCCTTTGGGGAAAGTTTCATTATCCCTCCTCTACAGTGAGGAAACTGAAAATTAAACCTAAGTGAAAATTTATATTGTTTTTGTATTTTTAAAAAAATGTTTTAATCTGTCTGTTCAAAAAAAGAAATTACTGGGCAAGGCTATCATATCCAAAGCATATGAGTTTGGAGGTATTGTGAATGTGTGTGTGTATTAGTGAAATTATTCATTCTGAAAAATGTTAGGTGTCAATTATAGGCACAGCAATAGTTTTTAATATTTTCTTCTGGGTTTGGACTCCCTAAGACAGAAGGGCCGTCTACAAGGTAAGTAAGTAGAAATCAGCCACCAAACCATTCAACAAAATCACCTCCACTTACATACTGGGTTATTTATAAATTTTTAGTTGAAGCAAGAGCCCCATTGCTAGAATAAAGTTTTAAAACATTCATACAAACATAAATAGAAGCTTGTCCCTTCCCTGAAAGGGCTCACTTTCTGATGGGGTAAGCAAAATATATTACCAAGGAGAAAAAAAAGCAAGCAATTGCAGAGATTTTGATTATGAATAAACACAGCTTTGCCTTTCCAAGAGTGCATAAGGATAATGTTGATCAGGCTTTGCTTTAAATAAGCAAGTGTTTTTTTTACAAATAGTGTCTTGAATAAATGTCCTTAAAACAAATAAAATTTTTTTAGATTACTGACCTCTGATGAGTGTGCTACTCCCATTTTCTCAGCACCTTTTTTCCTCCTTATTCCACCATTCCACTAGGCTTTGGCTTCTGTCCCTACTCCATATATTAAACTGCTTTTTAAAATTCATCAGTGAACTCAATGTGGCCAAATACAGTGTTTAATTTAGTAGACTCACAATAGAAGATTAAGCTGGTTTTCCTCTAACCTGAACATTATTCTTTTTCTGCATCCTTACTGGCACCTCTCCCCAATAATTACAGATGTTCCTAAAAGTTTTTTAATGAGCCCCCTTTTCTTGCTTTCTTACATTTTCTCCATGAGCAGCTTATTTGTTATTAGAGCTAAACAACAAGAATCACTGCAATGCAGATGGTTCTTGTGAGGGTTGATAACACCTTATAGGTGTGAACTTATAAGGCTGTTTATTTCCTGCCAAGGACTATGCCTGCTTGCTGGATAAATGCCACCCCATAGATAGTTATGCCTGATGAAAAAATAACTTTTGAATGAGTTCTCTGTTTCTAAGACAAGATGACATAAACTTACTTTTCTTTGCTTCTCCCCACTAAATACACCAAATACCTTGTAAAGGTGGAAAGATGTAGGTGAACTGGCTAGGTACTTCAGGACCTGGGGAACAATAAGATGATGGGTTCCCAGACTTTTTATTTTTAAATCCCCCACATATCCTGGAGAGACCTGCAATCCTGAACCTCCAATAGGCATAAAAAAAGAAAGACAGAGAAAGAGGGAAACAGATGGAGTGAGGGAGAAAGAGGGAAAGGAAGAAAGAGAGGGAGAGGGGGAGGGGGAAGGAGGGAAGGAGTGAGGGTGGAAGGAAGGAAGGAAGGAAGGAGGGAGGGAGAGAAGGAGGGAAATCCTGTTGTCTCTGACCAAAGGACCAATGAAAGGGAAGCCCAGTACTGACACTGGCAGCAGTGGCTGATTGCCCTCAGGAGTGTTGACAGCAAAGTCCAGGTAGACCAATCTATTACCTGTCTAACACTAGCTGACAGTGATGGGTCCAATTTGCCAGAGTCACCAGCAGCCTAAGGTTCCAACCCATCTCCCACCTCACACTGACCAAGGGTAGTGACTTCCTGATATATCCTCCCTTAGCATTACCAGCAGGGCCCAAGTTGGCCTAAACATTCTCTTCTCCTCACACGCAGATAGTAGCAGGTCCAATCTACCCCCAGCCACAATGTCAGCAGGGCCAGGGAGGGCTGTCTGACTCTGTGCTAAAAATAAACAGGGCAATTGCCTGCCAAAATAGATGATTTGAATAGAATCAAGAGTCTCCTCACATAAAAGTCCAGGATCCAAGATACAATAGAAAATCACTTATTATACCAAGAACCAGGAAATTTACAACTTAACGGAGAAAAGACAATCTCTTGATTCAAATACAGCAATGAATTAGATATTGCAACTATGTGACAAAGATTACAAAGAAGCCATCACAAAATTGATTGAGCAAGTAATTATGAATGCCTCTCAAAAAAAATAGAAAACATTAGCAAAAAAAATAGAAGTTATAAAAATAACCAAATGAAAATTAGAGAACTGAAAAATATCATAACTGAAAGAAAAAGTTGGTGGAAAGTCTCACTAATAGAGTAGAAATGACAAAGAGAAAATCAGTAAACTCAAAGAGGGATAAATAGAATTTACTCAATCTGAACAACAGAAAGGAAATCTCCTGAAAAAAAATAAAAGAGCCTCAGGAACCTGTGAAACAAAACAGAAAATCTAGCATTCATATCATCAGAGTCCCAGAGAAAGAAGAGAAAGAATGTAAGGCTGAGTAAGTATTTGAAAAAAAAATGGTTAAAAACATCTCACATTTTGTGAAAGACTTTCAAGAAGCTGAGCAAATCCCAAACTGGATACCCTCCCCCACTAAATCCACATCAAGACACACTATGATTAAACTTTACAAAACTAAAGAAACCAATTCAAATAGCAATGTATTTCTCATCCAAAACCTTGAAAGCCAGAAGAAAATGGCACCACTTTTTTTTAAATTGCTGAAAGTCAACCACAAATCCTATATCCAGTGAAACTATCTTTCAATAATGAAGGATAATTAATAGTATTCTCAAATGAAGGTAAAGTAAAAGAATTTGTCACTGACAGACTAACCATTAAAGAAAGGCTGCAGGAAATCCTCCAAACACAAAGGAAATGATAACCACAAAAGAACTGGAACTTCAGAAAGGAAAGAAGAATGATTTAAATTGATAAAAATCAGGATAATATAAACTATCTTTCTCCTTGTGAGTTTTTAAAGTCATGGTTGATGGCTGAAGCAAAATTTATAACAATATCTATGTTTTTATTACAGAAGTAGGTGTACAGAAAAATTATGCATAAAACACAACATTCCTGTATACCCCCCATTATTAACACCTTGCATTAGTGTAGTACCTTTGTTACAATTGATGAAAGAACATTATTGTAATTGTACTATCCACTATAGTCTATGGTTTACATTGTGGTTCACTGTAACATTATCTATTTTTGTGCTTACCATGTATAGAGAAAATATGTAGCCAGTGATGTTTAAGTAGAGAAGATGAAAGAACTTAAATGGAATTAAGGTTTCAATTCATCACTAGAAGTTGTAAGATGTCCACATCAGTAAGTTGTGACAAGTTATATTTTCTACCTATTATATATGTTTATACCTATGGCAACCACTAAGAAAAATATACAAAAATATATCTCAAAAATAGAATAAGTAAAACAAGATGGAATTCCAAAAATTGTTCAAGTAAACCATTGGAAGGCAAGAGAGAAACAAAGGAATGAGAAACAATAGAAAAAAAAATAATAAGTGGCAAACCGAAGCCCTAGCATAACAATAATTACTTTATGTGTATATGGTCCAAATGCACCACTTAAAGACAGATTATGCTGCCTATAAGAAACTCATTTAAAATGCAGTGAAGAGTAGATTAAAAGCAAAGGGAAGAAGAAAGATATATCATGCTAACAATCAAAAAAATAAAAATAAAAAAACACAGGAGTAGCTTTATTAATATCAGATAAAGCAGAGCAAAGAAAATTACTACAGACAGAGAGGATCTGCAATTATAGTTGGTACATCATTTTCAAGCAATTGATAGAACAAGACAGAAAATTAGCAAAGACATAGAGGAGCTAAACAACACCAACAAACAATTGGATTTAATTTACATGTAAAGAATACACCACACAACAAGTGCAGGATACACTTACTTTTCTAGAGCACAGGAAACATTTACTGCGAGATCATATCCTGGGTAATAAAACAAACCCCAACAAATTTAGAGGGATTGAAGTCATACAGAATATGTTCTCGAACCATAATGGAATCAGATTAGAAATTAATAACAGAAAAACAACAGGTAAATCTAGAAATGCCTGGAAATTAAACAAAATTACTAAACAGCACATGAGCTAAAAAGAAGCCTCTAAAATTTTCAAAAATACATAGATTCTGAATGAAAATGAAAATAAACAAAATTTGTGAGATGGACAAAAATGCTCTGAAGGGAAAATTTACAGCTTTAAATGTTTACATTATAAATGAAGAAATGCCTCAAATCAATAATCTAAGTTCAAATCTCTACCTCAAGAAATGAGATAAAGAACAAAATCAACCCATTTCCAGCAGAAAATAGGAAATAATAAAGATACTAGCATATATAAAATTGAAAGTATGAATTAATGAAATTGAGAAAGGAAAGCAATAAAGAAAAGCAATAAAACCAAAAGTTGTTTCTTTGGAAAATCAGTAGAATTAATAAATCTCTAGCAAAGACAAAAAGAGTGAAGACACAAATCACTAATAGCAGTTATGAAACGGGATATCACTAGATTCTGTAGGTACTAAAAGAATAGTAAAGGAATTGTATGAACAAATTTATGCTCACAAATTTGACAACTTAGAAGAAATAGACCATTTCTCTGAAAACCACAAGCTACTGAAACTCAACCAAGATGAAATAGATAACTTGAATTGTTCTGTAATGATTAAACATATTGGACTTAAAATTGTTAAACTCTCAGAAAAAGCAGTATCCAGGCCCAGATGGCTTCACTGGAGAATTTTACCAAACATTTAAAGAAGAATTAACACCAATTTTATATCATTTCTTCCAGAAAATAGAAGAGGACAGACCACACTCGAAATCATTTTGAGGCCAATATTACAAAAATCAGATAAAAACAGCACAAATATAGAACCATAGGTCATTATCCCCCTTGAAATTAGGTGCAAAAATCACCAACATCTTAGCAAGTTGAATCTAACAATGTATAAAAAGAATTTATACAACATGACCACCAAGTGGAATTTATTTCAGTTATGCAAGGTTGTCTCAACATTCTAAAGCCATTAAATATTAATCTACCATACAACAGACTAAAAAAGGCTAATCATATGATTGTATCAGTCGAGGCAAAAAAAAAGCATTTGACAAATCTAATACTTACTCATGATTAAAAATTCTCAGCAAGTTAGGAAGAAATGGGAACTATATCAACTTGAAAAAAGCATTCAAAAACCCTACAGATAACATCATTCTTACTGGAAAAAGGCAGAATACTTACACCTAAGATAGGAAACAGGACAGGGATTCAGTTTTCACCCTCCTATTCAACATAGTATAGATGTACTGCCCGCAGCAATAAAGCAAGAAAAAGAAATAAAAGGCACATAAATTGAAAAGGAAGAAATAAAACTTTCCCTAATAATAATAATTAATAATAAAACTGTACCTGTATGTACCACACTAACGAAAGAAGTTGTCAATGTGAGAGGAGCACGGGGTGTGGGGAGTGGGGTATATGGGAACCTCATATTTTTTAATGTATCATTTTTTGTGATCTATATCTAAGTATCTTAAAAAAAAAGATAATAAAAAAAATGAGTTAAAAAATTGTACCTGTGAGCATATGACACGATTGTCTATGCAGAAAATTCCAAGGAGTCTACAAAAATAAAATTCCTATAGCCTAATAGTGGATTTCCGCAAGGATGCAGGATACAAGATCAACACAAAAAAATCTATGTCTTTTCTATATAGTAACAATGAACAAATCAGAACAAAAATTAAATCACAATACAATTTACAAGTATGCCAAAGAATATGAAATATTTAGGTCTAAACTTAACAAAATATGTACAGTATCTATATGCTGCAAATTAAAAAGTGCTGATCAAAGAAACCAATGACAACCTAAATAAATGGAGAGACATTTATTTATGGTCATGGATTGGAAGATTCAACATATTAAAGATGTCAATTCTTTCCAAATTGAGCTGTAGGTTTAACATAATTCCTATCAAAATCTCAGCAAGGTTTTGCAGGTAGAGAAAGAAGTTTAGTCTAAAACTTTTATAAAAAAGCAAAATTCCTGCAATAGCTAAAACAATCCAAAAAGAAGAGTAAAGTGGGAGGAATCATTCCACCTGATATTTTACTCTATATCTACAGTAATCAAGACTGTGTGGTATTGACAGAGGCATAGACACAGAGATCAATAGAACGTAATAAAAAAATAAAAAGATAAAAAACAGAAATAGACCCAAAAAATATTCTCAAAAGATTTTTTACAAAAATGCAGTATAATTCTATGGTGAAAGGATAGCCTTGTCAACAAATGGTGTTGAAAAAATGGACATGCATAGTGAAAGAAAAAGAGAGAGAAAGAAAGAAAGAAAATTGGCCCTAATGTTACACTTCATTCAAATATTAACTCAAAATGGATAATGGGCTTAAATGTAAAAGGTAAAATATAGAATATCGTAGAAGGAAATCTTTGAGTTATAGGCTAGCAAAAAATTCTTAGATTTGACTCTAAAAGCACAGTTCATAAAATTAAATAAGTCCAATAAGTTGAACTTCATAAAAATTAAAAATCTTTGTTCTTCAAAAGACCCTGTTAAAAGGATTAAAAAGACAAGCTACAGACTAGGAGAAAATATTTGCCAACCACCTTTCAAACAGAGAACTAGTACCTAGAATACATAAAGAACTCTCACAACTCAATAATAAATCTATAAATAACCCAATTAGAAAATTTACTTGGAGACATATCACTAAAGAGAATATACAGATGACAAATAAGCACATGAAAAGATTTTCATCTTCATAAACCATTAGGGAAATGAAAATTAAACCACAATGAGCTATCGCTATACAACTATCATAATGGCTAATATATATATTATGACAGCACCAAATGCTAGTGAGGATGTAGACAAATTGGATCATTTATACATTCCTAGTGGGAATATAAAATGATACAGTCACTCTGAAAAACAGCTTGACAGGTTTGTTTGTGGGGTTTTTTCCAGAGCTAAACATGCAGTCATCATTCATTCCAGCAATTCTACTATCCTGCTTTTATCCCAGAGAAATGGATGTTTGTGTTTACACAAAAACTTGTATATGAATGTTCGTTGCAGTGTTATTCCTAATAGTCAAAAATGGGAAACAACTCAGATGTCATACAAAGTGTGAATGGGTAAACTAACAGTGGTGAATCCATACCTTTGTGTCTTTGTTCACCAGGTTCTTATGACAACTGTCACACAGTGAGCTGACTTACACAACAAGCATATATTAGCTCATGGTTTGGAGGCTAGAAGTCCAAAGGTCAAGGCATTGAGATGGCCGTTCTTTCTCACCAAAGTCTGTAGTGTTCTGGTGCTGGCTTGCTGCAGTCCTTGGGGTTCCCTGGCTAGCATCTCTGCTACATGGGGAGCTCTCTCTCCTTTTGTGTCTCTTCCAGTTTCTGTTGACTTTTGGCTTCTGGCTCCTCTCTGTGGCTTTCTCTGACTGTCTAAATTTCTACAGTTTATAAAGGGCTCCAATAATATGGATTAAGGCCAACCCTCATTCAGTTGAGCCATAACTTAACAAAAAATAATATCTTCAAAGGTCTTATTTATAAATGTCATTTGAAGGGATACATAATTCAACCTATCACACCTTGGTATACACCTCAGGAATAACAAGAATGAGCTATGGATATACACACAACCACTTGGATGAATCTCCAGGAGATTAGGCTGAGTGGGAAAAGACCAATCTCAAAAGGTTTCACACTGTAGGATTCCATTTCTGTACCATTCTTTAAGTGATAAAATGATAGGAATGGAGAACAGATTCTTGGTTGCTAGGGGCTATGTATCGGCATAAGGGGGAGGGGGAGCAAAGTGGGTGCTGTTATATGAGGCCACATAGGGGACTCTTGTGTGATGGGACTGTTCTGGACCTTGCTGTAGTGGTGGTTACAAATATCTATGCATGTGATAAAATCGCATAGAACTAAATACACACACAAACAAGTGCATGCAAGCCAGGTGAAATATGAATAAGGCCAGTGAGTCATACTCAATGTCAGCTTTCTGGTTGTGATATTGTACTAGAGGAATGCAAGCCATTAATGTAGTGGGGAGCTGGATGAAGGCTAACCAGTATCTCTGCATTATTTCTTATACGTACATGTGATCTCAGTTTCCTCAAAATAAAAAGCTAAAATAATCCATCAATTAATAAGAACTTCTATGGTTCAAATATAAAAGCTTTCCTATAGAGAACTCAGGTAATTTTGTACTTTTTTTTAAAAAGGGAAAGTACATAATAAAAATTAAGTAATTATGAATCTATAAGTTATAATAAAAGTGGCACACCATTTTGGACAAAAGTCAAAGAAATACAAACAGCAGCATACACTTTTAGCTTTAGCATTAATCTTTTAGACTATTTCTGACCTTTGTCTGGCCAAAATGAAAGAAATCTTCAAACTCATTCTGAAGCCTTTCTTAGACTAAGAATCCTCTGATACTTGTTCAAAGCAGGTTAGTGTCAAACATTGTTTGAGCAGCCTCTAAGAGTCTGTTTCCAACTTATTAAAAAGTTTTAAGTTGCCTTCTTACCATTCACAATGCATTCTCTTTTTAAGTGGTTCCTGATTACTCTCTGACCTTTAGCAGAAGAGAAAACATCTTTCAGCCCCTTACAATTCATAATAAAATTGAGATGAGAGGAAGCATCCTCAAAGCTAGATTATCTGACTCCCAGATCAGTGTATCTTCCTACTATTGTAAACTGCCTTTCATAGAGTTTTAGCCAGGTCTGGCATTTCTACATTTTAAACTGCCAGCCCCTGATGGTCTCCCTCATCTCTAAACTTCTCTAGCATTTATTATTGATTCTAATATATTTATTTAAATTGAGACATAATTTATATGCAATTAAAAGCACTTGTTTTAGGTGTAAGTTTTTGTAGTATAAATAAGATGCATGTTGACAAATTCACTCCTGTGTCATCATTATCACAACCAAGTTAAACACCACCACCATCCATCTGCTTCCAATCCCTACTCCTGGGTAACAACTATGTTGCGTTCCATCACTACAGATTAGCTTTGCCTGTTCTAGAATTTCTCTTAAAGGGAAGCACAGAGTGTATATGCATTTGTGTCTGGCTTCTTTCACTTAGGATAATATTTTTGAGATTTACCTATGCAGTTGCACGTATCAGTAGTTCCCTTATATTGCTGAATAGTATTCTATTGTATGGAGATGTATACAGTTTAGTCATTCACCTATTGATGGACATTTGGATTGTTTCTAGTTTTAGACTATTATAAATAAAGCTGTATGAACATTCATATGCAAGTCTTTGTATGGTATCATATGCTTTCATTTCTTTTTTTTTTTTAATTAATTAATTTATTTCTCTCCCCTTCCCCCTTCCCCCACCCTGGTTGTCTGTTCTCTGTGTCTATTTGCTGCATCTTCTTCTTTGTCCGTTTCTGTTGTTGTCAGCGGCTCAGGAATCTGTGTTTCTTTTTGTTGTGTCATCTTGTTGTGTCAGCTCTCCGTGTGAGCGGCCCCATTCTTAGGCAGGCTGCACTTTCTTTGGTGCTGGGCAGCTCTCCTTATGGGGCACACTCCTTGTGCATGGGCTCCCCTACGCAGCAGGGCACTCCTTGCGCACATCAGCACGGAGCATGGGCCAGCTCCACACGGGTCAAGGAGACCCAGGGTTTGAACCGCGGACCTCTCATGTGGTAGACAGATGCCCTAACCACTGGGCCAAGTCCGCTTTCCTTATTTCTTTTTGATAAATATTTAGGAGTAGAATGGCTGAATCAACTGGTAGGTGTATGTTTACCTTTATAAGACTATTTTAAATGCCCACCAGCAAACTATGAGCAATCCAGATATTCCACATGCTTGCTAACACTTGTTTTATATTTTTTAAAATTCTTTTTCCTTTTGGCCATTCTAGTGTTTTGATAGTGGAATAGCAGGTGGTTCTAAGTTGCAGTTCCTTGATAACTAATAATGTGAACAGCTTTTTTATATGCTTTATTGGCCTTTATTTATCTTCTTTTGTGAAGTGTCTGCTCAAGTCTTTTTCCTATTTTTAAGTTGGCAGAAAATTTACATAGTCTAGATTAAAATCCTCAGTCAGTGATACAGCATGTTGTAAGTATTACCTCATAATCTGTGTTTTATTTTTTCATTTTCTTAAGAACATCTTTTGAGGATCAGAAGTTTTAATTTTAAAAAGGTCCACTTTATCATTTTTCAACTTTATGATTAATGCTTTCTGGGTCTTTTCTATAAAATGTTTGCCTACCCCTAGGTCATTACGATTTTCTCCTTTTTTTTTTTTTTTTTTTTTTTTGTCTAAAGGCTTTATCATCGGGATTTTGGGGGAAGGGGGTTGGTTGGGTTTTGTTTTTTTAAGGTACCATGCCAGGGATTGAATGTGGGACCTCGTGTGCAGGAAGCTGGCACTCAACCACTGAGCCACATTGGCCCCTTGAGTTGGTTTTTACATTTGTTTGCTTATTGTTTGTGTTTGTTTTTTAGAAGGCACCAGAACCCAACTCAGGACCTCCATGTGGGAAGCAGTTGCTCAAGCGCTTGAGCCACATTCTCTCCCAAAGGCTTTATGTTTTATCTCTTACATTTAGGTCTATGATGCATTCCAATTCTCTTCTAATTTAAAAATAACAATAAAAGCCAGAACCCAACTCTGTCTCCATTAATATTAAGTGTCATTATTTAAACTGAATTTATTAGAGAGTCCCTGTTTTATTTCAAAACCCAAACAATTGCCATGAATGTAATAAATAAGAACAGTAATATCTATTAATGAGGTTTCTAAATATATAAACTGCTTCATTTCTTAAAAAAATATACATATTTTTTCATATAACAAAGCAAAGTATTAACTATAAGAGTTTTCACCTTGAGCATGCTCTTAATCAGAACTCAGTCCCTGGTTCCCTCTTAACTATTGAAGATAATAACCAAATGGTTCTTTTGAAATATTCGCAGGTCAGTAGATCTTACAAGGAAGAAGTGTAAAAGAAGAAACCTAATAACAATTCTACCCCTCTCCCATACTCAAGAGGAGTTGGAAAAACTACTTATAAATTCTAATTCTTCTATTTTTACTCTCCTTCCTCTTCCCTGATATTCTAACATATTTATAGTAATTTATCCTCTGAATTGGGTTGGCTCCAGAAGAAATAAGAGGGAGGTTCATATTGAAATAGGAAAAGCATCTTGTAATATTGGTTCTTTTTTTTTTTTTTTTGGAAATTGAACCCAGGACCTCATATATGGGAAGCAAGCACTCAACCACTGAGCTACATCTGCTTCCCAATTCCCTCAGAGAGCTGGTTTCTTCATTTGTTTGTTTGTTTTGTTTGTAGGAAGTACTGGGGACCGAAACTGGGACCTCGTACATGGGAAGCAGGTGCTCAGCCACTTGAGCTACATCAGCTCCCCTGGTTCATTTTTAATGTAAGTGAGGTGAAAAGGTATATTGATAAAAATTTCACCATTTAATATCCATTAGTAACAGATAGATGATATATTAGATGATTGATAGAGAGAGAGAGATGATAAATAGAGGGGGGGGGGAGACAATATCAGTGGTCTATACCTAATGAAAATGAGGTTCTAAAACACCATCCTGTATGTGTAATTTTGAGAAAGAGGTTCATAAAATTAACCCAGCCTATTCTCCACACAAAATAACCCAGATCTACACAATATGACATTATTGTGTTGTATAACTTTGTCTTTTAATTGTTTTTTTATGCTTGTAGGTTTTTCAATACAATCCCAAAATAGATTCTGAGTGCAATGCAAAAGGCACTGTGCTATGTTCTACAGCAGTGACTTTCAACTTGGGTTACACACTAAAATAACCTAGAGAGCTCTGATTTAATATCAATGGTCAGGCTTACCCGAGATCGATTCAATCAAAATCTTTGGGGCAGGACTCAGTGTCACGAAATGATTCCCATGTTCAGCCAGGATTGAGAGTCACTGTTTTAGAATGCTGATTCTCATAGTGTGCTCTGTGGACCATTGAAGATCCCTGAGAACTTTTCCAGGGATCTACCATGTCAAAAGTCAAAGCCATAATACCAAGATGTTATTTGCCTTTTTTAGTGTGGTATCATTTGCACTGATGATGCAGATGCCAGTGCCTCAGCATGAATTAAAGCAGTGGCACCAAACTCTCCTAGTAGTCTTGTATTCATCATCACTGTGCACCCACAAAAAAAATTCACTGAAGAATGTCCATGATTAAGTAGCATAAATTATTAATTTTATTAAGTCTCAACCCATGAGTACATGTCTTTTTTTAAGATTCTACATGATAAGATGAGGAGTACACATCAAGTACTTCTGTGATGTATTAGTCTAACGGTTGTCTCGAGGAAAAACACTTGTGTAACTGTTTAGATTATGAGTTGAACTAGTTGCTTTTATTGTGGTACACCATTTCTATTTGAATGAAAGTCTGAGAGACAAATTTTCGTTGTTCTTACCAGACATTTAGCCAACTTTTTCTCAAAAACAAAGTGAGTTATCTCACTTAAAGAAAATACACTATTTGTTGCCAAGATCAAATTTAGCTCAAAGAAAATTTTTGAAAAATTCTTATCTGCCATTGTGTGCATGATGGCTACCAGCTTATTTTTTTTAAAAAAAAGACTTTTCTAATGAAATCAGTGGTGATATTAACAAATTCAAAGTTTTTTATACAATATGATGCTAACATTTGGAAACTATGCATGTCAGCAAAATGATGTTTTCCAAATGGCCATGTATAATGTTACAGTATTACATATGGGTTAAAAAAAAAATCTATCTAAAGTTCAAGATAGATCAATGCACTTTAATATAGAGTAAAAAAAAAACACAAAAATTTGTATGACATCAGATTCCACTTTGCAATTAATCTTTAAAATATAATACTTGTTGAGTCTGGTGAAATGGCAAAGAAGAATATCCACAATTCTCTGAAAAGTCTTTTAAAATACTCCTCCCTTTTCTTACTACATATTTCTGTGGTTTCTAACCACAGCGCATACTACAATGGATAGAATGCAGAAACAAACATTAGAACCTACTTGTTTGCTCTTCATCCATTCCTTAAAGTTTGTAGCTGTGCCACTCTTCTCACTAATTTTTTTTTACTTTGGAAAATATAGTTACTTTTCATTTAAATATGCAATATTTTATTTATATTAACATAAAAGATTTAATGTTGCTATTCCAAAAGAATTAAATATTTTGAATAACTGTTTAAATTTTCAATATGCTAAATATGGATTGATTTATCCATATAAAACAAAACTTGGGGGTTGTCAATAATATTTAATAACATAAAGAGATCAAAAAGTCTGAGAAGTGTTGTTCTAGATAATAAGCTTCTTGGGACATATCTGTGACTTACAGTATTTTTGTGTGTTTCCCTTTTTCACCCTGTCCCTTTCTGCAATACCCTGTATAAATACTGAGTAGAACTTTAGCATTCAATATATAAATTTTTGTAAAATTGAATTAAATTTTTTATCGTGATTTTGATCTTCATTCAAATTAATACAGTGTTTCTTTAACCAGGATATTCTGTGCCAGAAATTAGAAGAACTGACACGACAAAATGACAAAAATTCCTGGAGCTTCGATTTTACTCAGAAGTTTGGAATAAGAAAAACAAATCATTATTCACATGTTCATTCTTCTCTGCTTAAAGTAGCAATCTAGTGGAAAAGTTTCAAAAGCACCACCTTAATATAAAGAAGAAAATAACTTTTCCCACACTTAATAACAAAGTGTTAGATGCTAACCAAAAGTGAGAGAAATGGAAGGTGAGATGATTATTCCTTTGGCCCTTCAGGGAGTCTTCTCAGCTTGTGTTCTTGCCAGAAGCAATATCCAACTATTTATGTTAAGCAAGTCAGCTGCTCGAGGTGAAAGTGTAAGCAGGTTTGAGGAAAACCTTTCTGTACGGTTTATCAAGAAAGATAAAGGCAAAAATAGAAAGGAGGAAATGAGCCAAAAAGAAAACTGGAAATATGTTTCTTAGGAGGCAGAGGGGAATCAAAAGCCATATCTAAATGATACTGAACAAATAAATATGGCCTAGGGGAGAAAGAAAGGTAAGTCAGTACTACTGAAACTCAAATTGGTACATGCCACTTCTCACAGAGTAAGGCACTACAAGGCAGAGAAACGCAAATTAAAATATCCATAAGAAATCGTGTTTTGCCTAGCTGATAAGCAAAAAGTTTTAAAAGGTAATAATATGCTTTTCTGGTGATGGTGAAAGGAAAGATATTCTTTCTTCTATTGTTATCTGAGTGCAAAATGGCAGATATTTTGAAGGGCGGTATCTATAAACCATTAAAATGTGCAGTCTTTGACCCACTAATCCTGCATATGGGAGTCTCTCCTGGAGAATTAATCAAACTCAGGCACAATGAAATATTTACAAGGATGCTCTTTGCAGCATTGTTTTTAACTAAGAGGCTACATGTTGAAAACTTCTTACATGGCCACCAATAGGGACACGGTTAAATACAGTATGGTACTGTATACTTCGCTGTGGTAAAGAATAATGAGATGGATCAACAAAATATATACTATGGTTCCAGTAATATAAAAATATATAAACTAAATATATATGTGATCATATAAATTTAAATACTTAGAAAACTTTTAAAAATAATTTCCTGGGTGGGGGAATGTAATGTGAGGAGAAGATATTGGAAGTGTGTGTGTGTGTATGTATATATATATATACACACACATATATGTGTATATATATGGGTACATGTGTGTATGTAAGATATATGCTAATTATTCTTCTTTTTAAAAATTTTTAAAAATTAATAAATTAAATTTTATATATTCCTATGTATATAGATGCATAAACATACTCATATGGTAGTCCTTGCTGCATTCATAAAAGAATTCTTAAAATTATTGATATCCCTTTCATATTCTCAGGTTAATATCTGAAAATTGTATAAGTGTAAATGTTGCAAAGAATATAATTTCTTATGTATTTTAAATAATAGCATTTTTAAAATAGAACCTTTGCATCATGTTTAGTGTGAGTCAATATAATCTAAGTAAAATAGCAATTTCAAGAGTACATGTACAAGCTCTTCTTTGGCAGTCAGAAATTCTTCATCATTCTTTTTTCTCTCTGAACTTAAATTGTCATTCCCTACTCCCCAAAGAATTTGATCTTAGTGTAAAATGTTGTTATGCTTGAAAGTCTTTTATCGAACAACCCACCATATTCTCTTTAATAAAATAGGTATATAACTTACATTTTTAATGTTTAAAAGTTTTATGGGACCGTTAAGTATGGCAACATTTCTTCTGATTTAATTATCATTAAAATTACTTTTAGGGCATAAGATAGAAAGATAGATAGATAGATGACAGAATTTGTATAATTAGTAAAAATAAAAATGAAATTTTATTGGAAATCCATCTCTTACTGAGATGGCAGTGCTCTCCTTTTCTAATTAGTCCAGGTATCCATGAATGATTACTACTTTTATCTAGAAGGTATCAGTGCAAATTAACAGCTAAATAATAAGCCATAATTAAGAGCTGTACTTACAAATGGTATTGTTTAATGCATTATTTTTAGTGGAATCCACAATACATTTCCAGTAAATTACCCAACTCTAATACCATATCCTTTGAGATAGGTTCATTTACCCCAGGGTTATATGTGCCCTAGTTTTAAGATCAGTGCTATAGAATATATCAGGATGCCATAAAATAGTGGTAAAGGTCTAATAGGCCACATGAGCAAATTACTAGGAAATGTATTAATTACTAGGAAACATCATATCTCAGATAGTGTACAAACATTGGATAATAAAATGAGTCTAATAACATAGATGATACATGAAGCCTCCTATTGAACAAGAGGGCTTAGTAAATGATGGGAGATGAAGGAAAACTATAAGTTATTCTAAATGAATATTTGAGAGATATTTGAGGGAAGGCAAGGCAGGACTGTCTACCATACGTACTACATATACTTAGTGGAGCAGTATACTGAAAAGCAGTTAGAAACATATCCTAGAAGATGTGAATTTTGATATGGTTGTTAAAATATTCCACAAGTGACAATGATGATGCTTTCCTGACATAGATTGCAAGTCTTGAAGAAGTCGTAATAAACAGCGTCAGTCTTCCTAGCCATAGTTTCTAATACTAATTTTTGAGTTAGAAAGACAAAGCCTCTTCATCATGGACAGTGATGGCTTTAAACAAGTCAATACCCTTACCTTAAAGCAAGGAGGAACAGAGAACTTAAGATCTCTGTGACTGGACTTACTCCTAAGAGAAATAAGGATAGAGCTGATACAAACATTGCCATTTGCCCTTGCCAAATCTACCCATCCCAAGTTTACCAAGCACAGAGTGAGTAAATGGGGCAGAGAGAGGCCCATGGTTAAACTACTTCAACTACCTTACAAGAAAGCAAAATTAGGAATAGAAAAGAAGCATTTCCCAATAACATACATCATAAATCTGGCAAAGGCGTGTTAATTATGAAATTAATCACCCAGGTATTTTGCTAAAAGTCTTACTCTCATTATTAGTGAATTGTTTGAGAGGTTCTTATTTGCACTTACTAATATTTTCAGCCTCCAAAAAGGAAATGAAATAATAGGAGAAGCTACTCTTGTGTTATTACTTTTTCTCTTTAAAAAAAATTTTTTTCAGGAGGTACTGGGATTGAACCCAGGACCTCGTACATGAGAAGCAGGCATATAACCACTAAACTACACCCTCTCCCCTCCTTTTTTTAATTTAAATTTTATTTGACTATGGAATAAAAGCACATAAAATTTCAAAAGATACCAAGTACCAAGGAGTAGACTGTAAAAAGTAAATCTGGGTGAATCTTTAATAAAAGAAAGAGAAATGATTCATTCATAGCTGTGGAGTGCCTTCCACATGCCAGCCACTGTTCTTGTTTTAGATGCTGGAGATTTAGCAATGAATAAGATAGACAAAATCCCTGCCTTTCTGGAGCTTTTATTCTAGTTGATGGTGATGGGAAGGGAGGAGACAGAAAATAATAAGTATCTAAAATGTATGATGCTTGTAAATAATATAGAGAAAATTAAAACCAGGCAAGGGAGACAGTGTGCATTGCAGTGACAAAATCTCAGACATTTGAGTAGAGAACCAAAGAAAATAAGGGAGTAAATCCTATGGATATCTGGAAGAAAGGCTTTCTGGGTACATGGGTCAGCATGTGCAAAGACCCTGCAGGAGCTTGCTTTGAATGTTCAAGATCAGCTTGTAAGCCACATGACTGAAGTGAAGTGAGTGGGGGAAAGAGTAAGAGGCAATGAGGTCAAAGAGAGGTAGCAGAGCCAGATTTTAACTTCCACTCTGAGTGAGATGGTGTACCATTAGAAGGTTGTGAACAGAGGAGTGACATAATTTTACTTTTTAACAGGGCCATTCTGACTTCTGTTTAAAATATAGACTGACTCAAAATCATAGATAATAGATGATGATGGCTCGAATTGGAGTGGAGATATAGAAACTAGAGAAGTGGGTTTGGATTTTGGATAGATTTTGAATCTATAATCAATAGGATTAGATGTGGGATGTGAGGAAAAGAAGGAACCAAGGCTAAATCTGAAGTTTTTAACATGTGCAACTGGAAAGACTGAGTTTACTAAGATGAGGAAGACAACAGAAAGAGCAGGTTTGGGGAGAAATTTAGTATTTTGGTTTTGGATATTTGAAGTTTGAGATGCCTTTTAGATTTTGAGATGTAGGTTTTCAATAGTCAGTTGGATTTATGAGTCTGGATTTCACAGGAGAGTTCTGGAATGAAGATATACATTTGGGAATCATGAGCATAAGGAAGGCACTTCTAGAGAAGGACTATAATAGGAAACAAGAAAGGTCTAACGTCTCAACCTTGGAGCTCCAATGTTTAGAGGTCTGGGAGATGAAGGGCAACAAACAAAGAGACTAACCAGGGAAGTGGACTTGGCCCAGTGGATAGGACACCCACCTACCACATAGGAGGTCCACGGTTCAAACCCCAGGCCTCCTTGACCTGTATGGAGCTGGCCCACGCACAGCGCTGATGCACGCAAGGAGGGCCATGCCATACAGGGGTGTCCCCTGCATAGGGGAGCCCCACACACAAGGAGTGTTCCCATAGGGAGAGCCATCCAGGGCGAAAGAAAGTTCAGCCTAGCTGAAGGTGACACAACAAAAAGAAACACAGATTCCCATGCCACTGACAAAAGAAGTGGACAAAAGAAGAACATGCAGCAAATGGACACAGAGAGCAGACAATGGGGGAGGGGGGAAGGGGAGAGAAATAAATAAAATATAAATCTTTAAAAAAAAACAAAGAGACTAACGAGAATCAACCCGTAAGGTGGTAAGAAACAAGTGGCTGGTGAACTGGAATCCAGGTAAAGAATTTCACAAAGGAAGGAACAATAAACTGTGTTTATTATTGCAGATATGCCAAGTAAAACAAAGACTGAGAACTGCCCATTAGATATAGCAGTGTGGAATTCAGTGGTCACCATTGAAAAGGCTGTGTCAGTGGAGTCATGGGTGAAAAACCTAATAGGAAGAAAAGAATTAAAGAGAGCAAGTACAAATAAGAAGAAAGAGGCAACAACATTTAAAACTTAAATTTCATAGTCAGTCTTATCATCTATAATGACCATTCCTAAGTACTGCTCAGTGAGTGTACTTTAAAAATACAGACTTCTGGACTCTACCTCTGACATAATGAAATCTGAGAATGGGACTAGAAAAACCTATTTTTTACAATAGCTCTCTTTTTCTGACACTCCACATCCAAAACCTTCAGCAAATACTTTTGGTTTTACCTTTAATATATCTGGAGTCTGACCACTTCTCCGCACTTCTACTACTACCACCCACACCCTGTACCAGACACCATCGTTTCTCACCTGGGTTATTACAATGGCCTCTATATAAACCCCTATTTCTACTCGTGGCTGCCTATACTCTACTACATTTTTAAAACATGTCAGATCATGTCACTCCACTGCTAAATCTCATTTCACTCAGAATAAAAGCCAGACTTTACCATGGTCTTCAAAGCTCTAAATGAAATGGCTACCCTTCTTCTTGTCCTCCAGCTTTCTCCCTTGCTCACTTGAGCAAGCCACACTCTAGCCACAGTGGTCACAGTGGCCTCCTTGCACCAACCAGGCACAATCCTGCTTCAAGACTTTCACACTCGCTTTCTTCTGCCTAGAATTCTCTGCTTCCAGATCCCCACAAACATCCTGGTTTGCCTGAGAGAGTCCCATTTGTGCCTGCTCTCTCAGCATAATTATTAGTAGCACCCCTTTCAATCTTAAAAGTGGCCCCGTTTGGATGACAAATTATGTGGTCCCATTTGGATGACACGGCTAACTATCTTGTCTCTTTCAGTTCTGTTCAATCTCACCTACTCCTGGAGGACTCTGGGATTTTGCCCCCATCCTAGTATTTATATCTTTCTTCTCTGCTTTGTGTTCTTTTCTCCATGGTTCTTTCCACCTCCTAATATGCTCTATTACTTTCTAATTTATTACGTTTATGGTCTGTATTCTGCCACTACAATTTAAACTCATGAGGGCAGATATTTTGTCTGTTTTTTCATACTGCATCCCCAGCACCTAGAACACTGCCTAGTATAAAGTAGCTCTCAATATATTGATGAACAAAGGCAGGAATGAGTGTATAGAAAGTTTTCTCACAAGATACCAAAATAAAAATAAACATTTGTGCTTTGGGACTTTAAGGATAAATAAATACCTGTAAATATTCCTTGAATTCACATAATCCAAAAATGCTTTATTATCTAATTAAAATTCATCCCTAGTTTTAAAAAAAGTTAGAGCTTTAAGTATTTTCCTGATTCAAATAAATGTTTTCATAAACATATTAATATATTGATTCTTTTGGTTGACAGTGATAGAAGTTTCATTTGAACTTCCTGAAACAAAAATAGTGGGGGGTGGGGGAGAGGGATGTTTATTGGTAGCATACTGTGGAGTCTCGCAGAATTGAAGGACTAAACCTTAGGTCAGCAGCTTCTGGCATTTTTAAAGCCTAGATACAAAGATTCAAGCACCAACAAGATTCTCTCTTTCTTCTCTCTTCTGCTTCTTGAAGCATGTTAGACTCATTCTCCCCTATTATATTCCAACTATGGAAAGATCTTTTTCTTTCAGCTTCTGGCTTCATGTTAAAGCAAAAAAAAATCCTGGGAAAGAATTTACTATTGGCCAGCTTGAGTGAAATGCTTGCCAGTGGAAAGGAGAAGTGAAATACTGTAATTTTTCAGCTTAGGGGAGGTAATCTCTATGTCAATCTCTATGTCAGAGATGCAGGTTCTGGTCACAAAATGGTGAGACCCTTCCCATCTGAATGGCGGAAGAAGGAGAGAGGAGCATTTCCTCAAAAGCAACAGAGTCCTTTTTCCCAAAAGAAATGAGTGATGCTGAGAAGACAGAAAAAAATTAGAATTCCACTTCAATATTGTTTTATATTTTTAAAATGCTGCACAAGCCATAACCTATTCCAGAGATTAATAAACCCCAACACTTTGCTCACTCCTAAATGTATATGATTTTTTCTATGCATTGAGTCTCTATGATTCAGCACTTTGATAAGCTTTTTGCAATTTTACCATCCAGTTGCCAATTTATTTTGCTTTAATAAGATATACTAC
This sequence comes from Dasypus novemcinctus, assembly GCF_030445035.2. Lineage (NCBI taxonomy): Eukaryota > Metazoa > Chordata > Mammalia > Cingulata > Dasypodidae > Dasypus > Dasypus novemcinctus. The sequence goes on along the minus strand of NC_080684.1, from coordinate 54,372,688 downwards.
CAAAATACTGTACATCCTATAGCCATAGATACACTCTCTTTTTTCACTATATTAAATAATGATATACATTTTCAATGTATCTATGGGGAATGTTAGAATATGACAGCTGTATTTGTTTTTCACTATGTAAAGTGAATGATAATATCTCAGAAGCTGATTTATTTCCTTCTTTTCTATCCACAATGATCGTACTGTGCTATTTCAGCTTTAAAATATGGATATTGAGGCACCAGCTGCTTTAACTCTGAAGAATAGTTCTTTCCCATGAACCAACAATTCTACTTAGAAAAGGAGAGAGAGAATAAAGGAATATTTCTCAGGGCCACCTAAACCAAACAAATAAACCACAATGAAAAAAAAGTTTTCAACAGCATTGCAGATTTCCTTTGTTAAACTACAAGGTAGAGAAATTCCCATGAAAATAAAATCAATTAAAGCATGAATTCTCATAATTAGAGTTGTCATTTTTATTATTATGTTATCGACACAGAAATGCCTCATCCACATTCCCAATTAAATTTGCTGCATAACTTGTACACAGAGCAAATGCTATAAATTGAACTAAAATGTTGTGAATAGTATGTAGCAGACTTTTTTTTTTAATTTTTGTTTTGTTTTATGGGTTTTTCACTTTAAAGAAATCTAAGAGATTTTATCTCCATTTAGAAAATCATGCATGCCGTGACTGGGGCAGTGATTTATGCTGTGACATAATATGTTTTTGACACAAAAAGTACTTGTCAAAAATGCAAGATACAAAGGCAGCTGTTCTAAGTCTTTTAAGGGAAGTAAGAAATACCTGGCTTTCATCAGTCAATAATATATCTGACATAAATAATGATTGAAAAGTGACAGCTACAAGATGTGATTTAGATGCTGTTTCAAGCACTTCTAAATGAAAAGGCAAGTAATAGTAATTTTTCTGTAATGTAATTGAACTTCTAGTCATTGCAACAAGTGTTATAATAATTATATTAGCAATTGGTGAGTCATATCATGAATAGCATCTTTAATTGAATACTTGTTTTCATAGTAGAGCTGCATCTCTGACTCAAAATTGGTTTCGATTTGGCACTAGGGAAGAATAGATTTAATCTTTCATCTTCCATCTGTCTTTTATGAGTAATTTTTTTTATTTTTAAAAACACACAAAAAAGAAAACCATGAGATTAAATAATGGCCAACAAAAATGGTCGAGGTTAATTTTGGAAGATGTGGATTTTCTGAAAACCAGCAGAAAGGCAGACTACTTTCATATAGCCAAAGAGCAATGTCTGCTCTATATATGTCAGGAAAGTTGTGCCATCACAAAATATTTTTCTCGAAAGACTCATTCTTTGCTTTAGGGCTTCAAAACTTCCCATTTGTGTATATTGACTTTTTTCACTCTGGTACAAACTATGGTCTTTCATACTCCAAGTTCATTTTTAACAGGATCACCACCCTGCCCACCACACTCCTCAAAAAGTCAACACTCTGTTGGTTTATTATCATAAAGCTATGAGTTTTATAGCAATATTTTTTAAAATAAGATTTTTAATCTTAATTTTAGAAATAGACTAAAAATACCCAAGTTTTTCTGGTTTGGGCTATATTACCTTAACATGAAGCACAAACTCAAATGCCCATGCATTGTCATATCCTTTGCTCTTAAAATTACTTTGCCATCTATTACAAATACTGGCTAGATACTTGCCAAATCCATTTATCTTTCTTTCTGAGCTTACAACTCTTTCTCGCTTCCAGCTTCTCTTGGAATTAGGAGTGGCCAGGTGACTGAGTTGTAGCCAATGGAATGTGAAGTAATGGATGTCACTTTCAGACTTGGTCCATAACAAGCTTTCATGCTCAATCCACCACTCTCCTCCCACATCTGCTGGATGAATGGAGAGGTCTCTGAGGACCTAAATGAAGGTAGAACCAGGATACAATGGGGCTAGTTGAATCCATGTATGAACATATAGAAGACTGCCCAAATGCCATGTGCTTGAGAAATAAATTATTACTACATTAAACAACTTTGATTTAGGGATTTATCTAATTCAGGAGCTGGAGTAACCTTCATTAGTACACATCCCAACTCCTATGCCTGGTTGAGTGGTAGCCAGGTAAAGCGTGGTAGTTAGGGTTATTTATTGGGAATTATTCACTTCCCCTCCCTCCCACTGCAGGAAGAATGCACCTCCCTGCCCTACTGCTGTTAGTCATTGGCCTAATGTTATGTTATCAGATGTGACATGAGCAGAGGCCTTAAATAAACTTGTGCGGTTTGTCTTGGCTACAGCACTCTGGTGATCTGCTTAAGAACTTGCCCTGGGGAGCTGCTGTCCTTCAGCTTATGCTCCTCAATAAGCACATACGGAGCAGACCTGAACCCAGCCTACAGCCTGGAGCCAAGCCCAGATGACCCACTGTTAGGAGCAGAGATATTCAGCCAAACCCTTCTTAGGCCAGCTAAACCATGGTTAACCTGAAGACCTATGAACAAGAAAATTACATGCTGTTGAAGCCACTGAGTTTGGGGGTGATTTGTTACACATCATTATTGTAGCAAAGGCTCACTGATACAGATGGGTAGCCCAGTGTAATGTGATTAAGAATACAGACTATGAGACCAAACTCAAAGTCACAGAGATGTCAAATCTCTACCATTTATTAACTGTTTCTTTGGACACATTTTTCAAACCATGCCTCAGTTTTTTCATTTATAAAATGGGATGATACCTATTTAATATAGTCAATATTTATAAAGTGCTTCAAACAGTGCCAGGCACATAGTCACCCCCATAGTAGTGTATGTTGGATAAATAAAATAAACCTTATTAATCCATGAGTGTCAGCCAAAGACCTCAATCAAGAACATGATTATTCTGTATTGTTTGCATCTACAAGAGGATGCTTCATTCTCTAAAGAAATTCTTCCCTATAATCAGGAGTCAGGGTAAGATAAGAGTTCCATCTGTTGAAGCCTTCCTTCTGATAAGTCCAGCTACATGGATTTTAATTCTGGGTCCACCATCTGAGAGCTTGGGCCCTGGGCTAGACACTGACTCTCAATTTTCTTATCCGTAAAATAGGGACTGCAATAGTAATTTAGCTCAGAGTAGTTGCCAGTATTATGTTAGATCGTCTAAGAAAACATTTTAGTACAATGAAGCATGCATTATAAACACTAAAATTGTTAGTTATTTTTAATTTGGACAAACAATTTTAGGAACTATAAGATAATTTTTAGCCTGTCAATACGTGGATTGTAACTTCAAAGCATTGTTTACCTGAATTCACCAAAAAGTTACCTTCTCCGATCTATTTAAGCTGAAGCAGATTTTTTGAAAGAGCACCTAACACCAACAACAGCAAAAAATTTATATTTCTCTCCTCAACAACCACAATTCTCTTTAGCTTTTATTTTCATGTTATTCTGATATATCAGCATAATACAAATCATGAAAATCATAAAAATGATTCTTGTTATTGTGTCTATGCTGTCTTCTCTTTTTATTTGTATGTAAATAATGTTGTCTCTGCTTTCTATTTACTAACAATATTTCTATTATTAATCAAAAAGAGCCCTCAGATCACACTCATTTCAATAGCAATTTAATTTAAAAGGTAAGAGTTGTGGATTATGTGAAATACTAAACCACAGTGAGTGTATCTTTTACATGAAAATAACCTTAATTTCCCTGCTTGACTGAGAAAAGAAATAAAAAGAATGATTGCTATAAATCAGGAAAAATTCATAACTTGCTGGAGATGTAACAGCTGTTGATTTAAGGTTTGCATCTTTGATAACATGATGCTGCTGGGAAGATAACATCTTTTTGACAAAGCTATGAACATAAAAATTACAAGGCTTTATTCAACATTTAAATATTTTCTCTGTATCATGTAGAGAAAAAATATCTCATTCACTTACACTAAAATGTATTTGAAGTATACCAGATCTGGTCAGCAAACTTTACAATACAATTTCATGTTTTCTTGTTACATAGGTATATAGCAGACGTGTCACATCATAAAGAAAAATAAATTATACTCAGTTTAGAGAAATGGTCTACTATTATTATGTACAAGTAGTTCCCATCGTTGGTAACACAAACACAGAACTGAACATACACTCGGGATATTATTCATTTCTTCCATTATCAGCTAGAATTAGGTGATTGAAAAATTAGGTGACAAAACAAAGCAAGTATTGTACTGTCTGGGAGAAAATATCACCAAAGCGGAATCTTAAAGAGATGTGAAAGAGAAAAACTTTGCCAAGCAGTTAGAAGCAATAGCAGTATTTTTATTTATCTAAAGGCCACTGTGCTATTGTACAAGTTCTTGCACTGTTAACTCACAAGCTATGAAGCTTTGTTTCTTATATATTAGTGAAACACACTGGGAGCATCATCAAGGAAGTACTTAGAATGACACTTGTATTGACCTTCCAAGTGTCCTCACTCTTAAAATAAACTCATTGTGCTACCTTTCTTCTATGAATTGCATTTATCTTAGAAACACAGATATGCTTATTATAAATATTCTTTTAATAACCCTGTCTTTTATCTAAGATATTCTTGCAATGTCATTGTAACCCATACATACTCCATACCCTCTAAACACCTACAGTCACTATTCCTTCTAATAGTCAAATAAAATTATTCAAATCCCCGTGCCACATGCTCTGGGAAATTCAAACTCAGAGTTGCCCACAATTTCGGGATACCAGTCACTCTGTAATTTTACTTTGCTTTCTTGCTCTTGCCTAATTCTTGATCCCTACCAGTAGTTTATCCTCCTGGAGCCACAGCCTTCTCCCTGTACATTTCATACCAAGTTGGACACTATTCCTTGTTTGTTGTACAAAGCATCATTTCCCAAGGTTGTGTGTACAAAAGAGTATTAGTGAAGGTTTGCAGAAATAGGCAATAGCTTTAAATTGAATGTTGGACATCCCTGCTCATTCATTTATTCACTCATTCAACAAATTTCTATCGAGCACCTCCCATGTCCAGGTACTGTTCAAGACCAGTGAGAAAAATAGAAGAAAAAAAAGATCTTCTTTGACAGAGCTCGCTGTCTAGTGATGTGACACAGAAAAGAAACAAAATTAATGAATAAGGTATATAAGTTAGAAAGTGTTAAATGCAATAAATAAAAATAAAGCAGGGAAGGTGGCAGGGGAGGCAGGATGCTTCCTTAGGAAAGTAAACTTTGTAAATATTACGTAATTTATCCCATTTACCTCCACAAATTTTGAGCATCACTATGCACATACGGTTGTGATAACTGTATAATTTGAATGGAAAAAAAGAAAGTAAATATATGCTAGAATCAGCAAAAGCCTGATCTCAAATATTGCAGGCAACTCAATGATTAATGAAATATAAAATGTTTTGTCTTGTTTTTATTTTGTTTTTGTTTTAATGCTCATTCTTGGTTATCCAATAGACATTTTTATGCTTTTTAAGCCAAATTTTTCTCAAAAGACAGTTAAAACTCTTAATCAGCTAAAATTCTGTTTAAAATGTGAATTAGTTCTATGGGAAGGAAAAATATAGTTCCGACTTTCAAGTGTTGATAAATGTCCAAAGTCCAAAACTGACAATATCATTTCTGCTAACCATTTTATTTCACAGTTTATGTTAATTCTTGGTTCTAAAAAAACTCCAGTGTGTTATTTTTCAATTACATTTCTATAGAGCGATGAAAACAGAATGGTGATTCATAGTAACAATGTTTGCCTTAAAAAGAGTTTTGTGCTACTGGAAGGGAAAGGTTCCATATCTGTTTAACACATTACCATATTTTCTGATTTATAAGCTTTGGCAGTTTATAAGGCACAGCCAACTTTTATAAGCATATGTCGTGGGGAAATTTTTTTGCAGCAAGGAGAATGAAAGAAAATGTACCTCTTAGCCCCGGCAAAGTCACTGGGTCTTTCTGCTACTGTGTCCTGAGAATTTTGAATACCTTCAATCAAGCTTTGGGCTCTGAGTGCGGAGTTCTGGAATTTGCTAAAATATCAGTATATAACAGAGTCATAAGCTATTACCCTTTAGTAGTAGCTATTGCAAATTATAGCCAGTTACCCAGAATGAGAGGCATTTGGGATGTGTGACTAAACAATTTATTTCTATATACAGCATGTATTTGAGAGAGTGAATTTGCATATTCTGAATTAGATATGATGTGATTGATTAATTAGAAAACATGTTTTGCAAAACACAGATTATCTGTTATATCAGGATCAGGTCTGGGTGCCAAAGCATGTGAGAAAAAAATTTGCAGCAACTGTTACAACAGCTGCTTTCTTTATCATAATAGGGGTAATAAGAATGATAAGAATGTATGGAAGCACAGTGCTACTGGTAGAGTTGATGATGATGAGAAAACAAAGACTATTATTAATAACCAAATGCTAGATAGGATCTAAGGCAATTCTTACTGAACTTCCTACAGGAGATATAATTTTATTATTACAGTTGCCAAACCCCTTAGGTTCTAATGACCTTTTCCTCATTGGAACAAAAGTTTTTATAGCACAACTTTTGATAACTCAGGTTTCCTAGGAACAAAAGTGTCAGGTGGTGGGCAGGTCTGTGACCCTCCTGCTAGTCCATCTACCAACTGATGATATTTACATGGTCTCTCATATTGCAAAAATACTCATTTTTTTCCAGGTCCTTTAAAATGCATATTGAATTGTAGTATTTGAGAAGTCTGTAACACCACCTTAGCATCTGGCCTCCTTTCCCTTTTAATAGTTCTCCTTGTCCTTAGGGACCAATTCTTTCTCTAGTGCCCATTCTGGGCCTTCCACCACCCTCTTCCTCAGCTCATACGTATTGCTGCTAAATCTGATCCCCTTTATTTATTGATGAGTTTATTTCTGGCTATGTGACAGTATAAAGAGCTAAGGTAATTTTAATTAAAATTTTAAGTAAGCTTTCATAAGGCATAAAGCAAATGATTTACTACATTCCAGATATAGTACATCTACTGAATTCCCTTTATCCACTTTGTAATTTGATCAAAGGATGCAACTGAATATGTCTGGCATGATCTGTTCTCTATGCACCTATGCAGCTTTACCCAGGCTTTCATTATGCGCTTGGTGATACATAGCACCTTTTTTTCTTAATATCTGCTCTGTTATTTTACTAAGGATTTAATAAAATAATCATCAGGAGGGATTTTTTTCCCTTCTTTCTGAAATATTTTAGCATGGTTATCATTCCTATTATTTTTAAAATGCTTTGCACACCCCAATTCTGAGAAATATTTCCCAATGGAAACACCAATTGGTGAGTAATATTCCCAGTAACTAATGGTACTTTATTTTAACCAAATGTACTTAATTTCTGTTTTCCATGTATTAATTTTTATCCTATTGAGTTCAAATAGCTTATTGAAGTTATGATTAATCTTTGGTAACATACTCATCTTTTCAGCTAATTATTCTCTGATAGAATGGTTAGAAAAATCTGTAGTTTCTAATCATATACCAGTTCAGTTCAAAATTGTGTCTGTTTGTCTATCATCCATTTTAGAGTACTTTTTCAGTACCTTGTAGCAAGTTTGTGACAGTCAATTATGCCAGCTTCAGCATATGAAAATGATGATTCTATTTGTTATTTTGGTGCATTCTCTAAGACAGAAAGTCAAGTAATTACAAGTAGGTCTCTGGAAATTCACAAATCAGCAATGAAGCTTATAGTCTATTTATTTTAGATGATAACCTAAAGATTGTAACTTAAATTTCCACTAATCAGAATTTCCACTTTATTAATATAACCATTTGTCGTTCAAATGTGCTGCAGTTAAAATCAATTGGCCCTATTTTAAAGAGTTGTCACATCATAAAAAGACTATTTGCACACTGTAGTATATAGAAGAGTTTAGAGGGAATGAGGATGTAAGCAACAAGAAATAATATTAATCCATTTGGAAACTTTCACAAGTAAATGAGGTAAGGTGTGCATACTAATGTAATCAGTTACTGCTCATACTCAAGGTGCTAGAAAATGTCACCTTTCTTTATATTTCTAAATCAAACTGAATCTACTTCTGGATCCCTACTTGCCATGGTCAGCAATGTCAGTTATTTTAAGGGCTCCCTTCCCATCCTTGGCAAAAAGACCCCTGGGCTTACAGAGTGCTGAGGAAATGAAGGAGACACTGTTGGCCACAGCTGAGATGCTCACCATGCCCAATCGTGTGCCAAGGTGGCCTGATCTACAGGTAGCATCCATATCATCACTGCCCTGCTCAGCTGTGGCCCATACCACAACCCCCAATATGCAGCTTTCCCTGGTACTGGTGCAGATATCATTTGGGGGTTATAAGACTTCTTAGCCTCTACTTTTTGGTGAGATCCTGGTCTTTATACCTATAAAACAGTTGTCTCTGGTCCCATCTCCAAGGAAACCTCTTGCCTCCAGGTCAAATCTCCATTTCTCCAACCCCTTGAATAAAAACACCCAACCTTTCTTTCCCTATGTTTTTTGTTGTTGTTGTTTTTGTGTGGTACATCTTAAAGTACGAGCACTCAGACAGCTTCAAACTTCAAAACCACAAAGAATAATTTATTTTCCTGATTTCTTTAGGAATATAATAACTGGTATTCTACCTACCAAAGAAGAATGGTGTGCTTCTTATGAATAAGAAAAAAGAAGCAATACCATTGAGTTTTCATATATTACTGCATTAAATACATATTAAAATTGTCTCTTACACAAGGAAACAAACATGATCACTTTTTTCCAAACCAGAAAAACATTTCTGAATGAATTTCAGTGTCTTTGTTTAAATCTAACATATATTTCATCTCATTTCATATTCTTTTTTTGTTTGTTTGATTGATTTTATTTATATCTCTCCCCCACCAAACTCTGCTGTTTTGCACTCATTGTACCTGTTCATCCTCCTTCATTCTAGGAGGCACCAGGAACCAAACCCGGGACCTCCCATGTGGTAAGTGAGAACTCAATAGCTTGAGCCACATCCGCTTCTCACATTTCACATTCTTATTTCCTAGATTTCTTCTATCTTTCCACTGGCTTTTCCCTAACTTCCGAGACAGCTGGAGATGAATTTATGCAGGAAACAATTGGCATCAGACTTTTAGCAAACAATAGATTGTCCCATGTAATAGCAATAAATATTATTCAAGCAATTAACTTAGAACATGTGCTGTTAATGAAGCTAAGGCTACACATTCATTGCTTATCCAAGTCAGTTTAACCTCATAGAAATAAAAATCTTTCTACAACAAAAGTGAATTTCTAACTACATCCAGCAGAATAATTCAGCATGATTGCTAGAAAAAAATTCCAGAGAACATTTCCTGACAGTTGGTCAATTGCATCAGTTTAGTATAAGACAGACAGTATACTATTATATTGTTCTCTAGAAGGAAACTTATTTCCCTGAAGAACTCCTTGCAGAATCAGGATACCAATGCTTTCAGCATAGGACTTAAGTTCAAAAGGGATGAAATTTGTGCTATCGATTTCAAGATAAACATAAAGTTACTTATACCAAGTGTTAATAAATAAAATACCTAGAATGAACATTAAATTAAACGATGCAATTCTGAGTGAGCTATAAAGGATCTAAAAAAGGGGAGGGAGATGATTTAAATGTAACCATTATGTGTATTTGTATTAGAAGAGAGATACAGCTAATATTCATACCAATAGGTTTATTTGTCATTTTTTTCCTACGTGGTCACATCATCGTGGTTTTGGTGCATTGCTTCACCGTGTGAGGGTCTGCACCTCACTGCACAAGTCTGGGACACCTTTTTTCTTTTTTTTTTTTTTTACCAGGAGCTCCCAGGGATTGAACCCAGGTCCTCCATATGGTAAACAGGAGTTCAATTGCTTGAGACACAGTCGCTTTCCGATAATTCATTTATTATGACTTGCAGGCTATGTATGCTGCAAAATACTCATGAGAATGAAACTGTGTCTCAGCAGTTAATTTCATTGTTACTGATGTGTAGATAGCTGATTGAAGTATAGCTTGTTGATCTTGATCTAAATAGTTCGTGGTGACAATTTAGGGAAACCATTAGTTTGATGAAAATCCTACAAGAGACACAACTCTTTCCTACGGACACAGAATTCATTGCCACATGTAAAAGTTATCTCTCCCCACAACCTTTCATTTTGGGAATGATGTGGTCCTGATGCCAATTCTCTCACAACCAAACTTCTATGCACAAATAATTTACATTCACCCAAGTCCATTTGGTTTTATGACGCAAATTGGTATGGAACATGATGTGATATTAAGAGATGAACCTAACCAGCGGCACCATGCCAATTTCTCCAAGTCGCCTCTTTCTCTCAGGGTCCACGCCCCGTAGTCCTTTCTTGGGTAGACTTCATCTAAAAGAATCCAGGGGTTTGGGGTGACTTTCCATTTCACAGCTTCTGAAAAGAACCCATGTGATATTGTGAAAAGCATCCTCAACATTATATTTGTAGAAAATACAGTGCTGAGTTTCAGGGTAGACCAATGACATTACTATAAAACTTAATTCAGCAAAAGCATTTCTCACTGGGATGTGCCAGTGAGATGGTCTGACTTAAACCAAAGGGAAAAAAAAGGTTTAAGGCCTGTCATTTCCCACAAGGGAAGAATTACCCCCTATGGAACATACTGGAAATTGTGGAGGTTTTTATTTGGTTCTTACAATGTGGAGCATGACAGGTACTTGGACAGAAGGTGCCAGAGATGCCAGATACCTTGCAATGCACAGGGTAGTCCTACCCTATAGAGGTTGGGTTCACACCCCATAGCTTTAGCATGTCCTGCTAAACATTCAGATACAAAATACACGCTTTGACAAGTTGTGGAATTTTAAAACATGAAATATGTTTTTGTGTTATTTCATTACTGACACATCCTATGTCACAGAAATTAATTTTACATTACTACATAAGAGCAGCTCATATGTTAATTTTTAATTTTCTTTACTTTAGCAGTTTATAATTTTTTTGGTTTATTATCCCTACCTCAATTATGGTTCTTTCCTTTTTCTCATCCACAAATAAATCAGGTTACTATTATTTACCCTTCCACTAGTGTTAATTAGGGCCCACACATACTTCTGCTCTTTAATTTTTCTTCCTATATATAGAATGCCTTCTAACTTTTTAATTTTAAACCCATATATTCATCATAAGTAGTTGCAAGCATCTGCCTATTTCATTATGTCTTCTAGTATAATTCTGCCTGAGCATTTACATATTAACATATATATTTTCTATTGTAAACAGTATTGCTCTTCTTTCTCCTCTACACAATAGATTATTGTATTGCTGTTTTTAAAATGTGTATATTTTTTATATTTATTGTCTAGTAATTTAACTTGGTGATTAAAAGGGAGGTATTATAAAATATTGTTAAAAGAGGCCCTTGAAGATGAAAGCATAAGTGCTTCAGGGTGGAAATTCCCCAAAGAATCTTTGAACACCTAGAAAAAACTGGCAGAGTCATCATCCTCAGAACTCCAGAAAACAGTTAAAGTGTGGCACTGATTGGAGCCAGCCTGTGTGTTCACTGTAAGTCTCTGGTCCTGTTCCAGCTTCAGGAGAGTAATATAATCCCTATGCAGATAACGGGATGCCTGTGTGTCTGTGCCAATATGTCAGGTGGCAGAATGAAAGACTGACCCAAGAAATATGTCTCTAGTTCACCCTCACATAACTTGTCCTTCAGGCAGAATAATAAATCCCCTTTATAAAAGCCAGCACATTTGGTACTTTGAATGGGCAGCCCTTTGGTAAACTAAAACAAATCCTGAATTATCGATAGTTACCTTAAATGTAACTGGATTAAGCTCTCCAGTCAAAATGTAGCTGGATTAAGCTCCAGTCAAAGAGACTGGCAAAATGAATAAAAAAGCATTACCCAACTATATCAGTCAACCAAAGGGGTGCTGATGCAAAATACCAGAAATTGGTTGATTTTTATTTGGGGTAGGAGCTTACACATACCAGGCCATAAAGCATAAGTTACTTCCCTCCCCAAAGTCTGTTTTCATGTGTTAGAGCAAGATGACTGCCATCAGCTGTGAGGGTTCAGGCTTCCTGGGTTCCTCCCTTCCAGGGTCTTGCTTCTTTCTGGTTTCAGGATTCCTTTCTTCCCAGGGCTTGCTTCTTCCTGGGCTCAGGGTTCCTCTCTTCCTGGGGCGGGCTTCTCTTCCCTCTGTGAGCTTCCTTCCCAGGGCTCCAGCTTAAGGCTTCAGCATCAAACTCCACCATCAAAACTCTAACATCAAAAAACCCCCAACTCTATTCTTTGCCATGCCTTTTATCTGTGAGTCCCCACCGACCAAGGGATGGGGACTCAACGCCCTAATGACATGGCCCAATCAAAGCCCTAATCATAACTTAATCATGCCCAGGTACAGACCAGATTATAAATATAATCCAATATCCATTTTTGGAATTCATAACCATATCAAACTGCTATACCAACTAAATGCTGTTTATAAGATACCTTAAATTCAAAGACACCAGGTGAAATTGAAAGGATGGAAAAAAATATACCATGCAAACAGCAACCAAAAGAGAGCTGGGTAACTATACTAACTTCAGGTAAAATATAGACTTTAATTCAAAAATGGTTATGAGGAACAAAGAAGGTCACTATAGACTGATAAAGGGGTCAATTTAACAAGAAGACATAGCAATTATAAAAATATATGTACCTAAAAGCAAAGCCCCAAAATACATGAAGCAAATATTGGCAGATTTGAAGGGAGAAATAGATGGTTCTACTTTATTTTTTTTTTTAATTTTTTTATTTTTTATTGACTTTGTAATAATATTACATTAAAAATATATATGTGAGGTCCCATTCAACCCCATCCCCCCACCCCCCCTCTCCCCCCCCCAACAACACTCGTTCCCATCATCATGACACATCCATTGGATTTGGTAAGTATATCTTTGGGCACCTCTGCACCTCATATACATTGGTTCACATCATAGCCCATACTCTCCTCCATTCCATCCAGTGGGCCCTGTGAGGATTTACAATGTCCGGTGATTGCCTCTGAAGTACCATCCAGGGCAGCTCCATGTCCCAAAGACGCCTCCACCTCTCATCTCTTCCTGCCTTTCCCCATGATGGTTCTACTTTAATAGTGGGATAGTTCAGTATACCACTTTCAATAATGGATAGAAAATTTAGACAGAAGATCAGTAAGGAAATAGAAGACGTGAACAATACTATAAGCCAACCAGACATATGTAGGATACTTCACCCAGCATCAGCAAATACACATTCATGTCTAGTGTCCATGGATCACTCTCTAGGTAAAACCATATGTTAGGAAACACAAATCTTAATAAATTTGAAAATATAGAAATCATACAATGTATCTTCTCTGACAACAAAGGAATGAAGCCAGAAATTAGTAACAGAAGGAGAACTGGAAAATTCACAACTATGTGTAAATTTAAAACACACTCAAACAACAAATGGGTCAAAGAAGAAAACAAAAGGGAAATTAGGAAATTAGAAAATACATGGGTAAATGAAGACAAAAACACGACATGCCAAAACATGTGAAATGCAGCAACAGCAGTGCTGAGAGGGAAATTTATAGCTCAAAATGCTTACTTTTTTCTCTTTAATCTCAAATCAGAGACCTCTTTTCACAACTGAAGGATCTAGAAAAAGAAGAGCAAATTAAATACAAAGTGAACAAAAGGAAGAAAATAACAAAGATTATAGCAATGATAAACGAAACAACAAAAAAAAAAAGACAAAATCAACAAAATCAAACATTTGTTCTCTGAAAAGACAATAAAATCAACAATTCTTTAGCTACACTGAAAAAGAATAGAAGAGAGGATACAAATCACTGAAATCAGAAATAAAACAGAGGACATTACTACTGGCCCCACAGAAATAAAAAAGATTATAGGAGTATACTATAAATAACTGTACATTTGTCAGATAGCTAACCTAAAAAAATGGACAAATTCCTAGAAACACATAAAATACTACACTGACATGAAAAGAAATAGAAGAACTATCCAGTCCAATAACAAGTAAAGAAATTGGATCAGTAATCGAAAACCTCCCAAAAAAGAAAATCCTAAGACCAAACAGCTTCACTGTTGAATTTTACCAAACACTCTAAGAATTTATACCAATCCACCTCAAACTCTCCCAAAAAAACTGAAGAGGAGGGAGCACTTCCTTACTCATTCAATGAAGCCAACATCACCCAAATACCAAAGTGAGATAAAAAGAATACTAGAAAAGTACAGGCCAATATCCCCTATGAATATAGATGCAAAATCCTTAACAAAATACTAGCAACATGAATCTGACAGGACATTAAAAGAATGACAGACCATGATCAATGGTCCCTGGTATGCAAACGTGATTTAACATAAGAAAATCAATTAATGTAATCCACCACATTAATAAAGTAAAAAAACACATGATCATCTCTCTTGATGAAAAAAAAGCATTTAACATATCCAGTATCCTTTCTTGATAACAATACTTAGAAAACTAGAAATAGAAGGAAACTTTCTCACACAATAAAAAATATAATTGAAAAATCCACAGTTAACATCATACTCAAGGGATGAAAGATCAAAAGCTTTCATTCTAAGATCAGGATCAAGGCAAGGATGCCGACTGTCACCACTGTTATTCAACATTGTCCGGGAAGTTCTAGTCAGAGCAATGAGCAAGAAAAATAAATAAAAAGGGGAGTAGATGTAGCTCAAGTGGTTTAACACCTGCTTCCCATGTACAAGGTCCTCGGTTCAATTCCTGGTACCTCCTAAAAAATAAAATTAAAAAGAAAGAAAAAGAAATAAAAGGCATCTAAATTGGAAAAGAAGAAGTAAAATTTTCACCATTTGTAGCTAACATACTACATATAGAAAATCCACAACAAAGCTATGAGAACTAATCAACAAATTCAGCAAAATGACACGGTATAAAATCAAGATGAAAAAATCAATAATGTTTCTATACATTAGTCATGAACAATCTGAAGAAGAAATCAAGAAAATATTTCAATTTTCAATGGCAACCAAAAGAACAAAATATCTAGGAATAAATTTAACAAAGGTTATAAAGGACTTGTACTTGGAAAATTATAAAACATTTCTAAAAGAAATCAAAAACCTAAATAAAAGGAGGACATTCCATTTTCATGGATTAGAAAATTAAACATTGTTAAGATATCAATTTTAGGTTGTGTATATATGTTACTAGAGAAAAATATTTTAAAACCCATTAGGACTGTACAACACAAACAGTGAACACTATTGTTAACCATGAACCCTAATTAGTAGTATAATTATAATATTGTTTCATCAACTGTAACAAAAGTACTACACTAATGCAAAGTGTTAAAAATAGGGAAAATTGTGTGTATCAGGGTGATTATATGGGAACTCTGTATTTTCTGTGATTTTCCTGTAAACCTACCAACTCCTGTAATAAAAAAATCAAAAAGTAAAAAATAAAATAAAGAGGGCCTTGCGTGTGATAGAGTTGAAGCCACTTGCAGAGATGAAGAATATTTTCAAAGAAGCATATCATTCCTTGATTGGACATCTGCTTACGCAGCAGATTGGTTGATCTCACCCTGTGCTTAGTGACCAGGAGAAAGGGAATTAGAGTGAAATGGTGGGATGGTCAATAGGCTAGCCTGCACCCCTACCATTTGGAGTGGCTAGAACACAAGTAACCTTGAGTTTTGAGTGGGAGGGAATACCAGAGAAGATAACTAGGTTTGAGTTCAAAGGACCTGCCTGATAGATATGTGAGTCCCAGCAGTGGGAGCCTCTCGGTATACCACTCAGGGCCATTTCGGAAAGAACTTGGAAGAGGCTTGATGGTGCACATCTCCCATGTCAGAAATGATGCAAAAAAGACTCTCTCATGGAAGCCCTGTAGAACTAACACACATACCCTATAAGAATACCAGCCTTTGGGAGCCTGTTCCACAGAAACCATCCACTGCCAAGGAAGAACCCCAATGGTGCTGGTTAAGTAGGAGTCATCCCCAACCCCCGTCTTTCTTGTCAGATGTCAATACCCCAAAGGATAAAGTCACCCAGAAGAGAGAGGGGAAGGGATGATGATCTCCGTTACCAGCATTTCTCTCTGATCAAGGGTGAGTTAGAGAACAGGTAATGTTTGAGGCTGGATATCAGACAAAAACCTAAAACTGAACTTTTTAATACTTGGAAGGAAACAGAAAACAATGGAACCTATTCAATTTGTAGGTAAGGAATGGAAAAGGGCAATTCGACTGAATATGTTTGAAGGTAATTATTGGAGACAAATAGGTATCTTTTACATCTGTATCACACTCAGTTAATATTGCTTTATATACTTATTAATATAGAGAGATGATAGATATAGATGGACAGTTTTCTATTAAGCTAACAGTTCTATAATTTGAAGTTAGAAATTTTCTTCTAAAAAAGTTGAATGAAAAGCATTCTGTGTACAACTAGACAAGACTATAATCCTAGATTAATAATATGCACAACCAGGCAAGGATTAGAGCCCATTATTCATTGCTGTCCTTGAACAGTAATGGGAAAAGATGCTCCTCTTCTCTGCCTGCTTTATTTGACTTGAGCTTTTAAATCAACTGTGAATAATTCCTACCAGTCAGAGTACCCTTGGTTTCTACAAATTTCAGAGTTATTAACCATGGGTTGTAAAACTAGGAAAAATAGACCTCCAGAAGTCCCCTGGATGCTTAGTCTCCATGACTTCATCACCAAATCCATATCCCAGGAGTCTATATTGTATAACATACCCCATTTTCTGATCCAACAGCAAAACTGAGGTCCTCACAATTACACCTGAACTTTTTAAGATATAAAAGGAGTGTGGTGGTTTGAAGCTGTAAGTACCCCCAGGAAAATATATTCTTAAATGTAATCCATCCCTGTGAGTGTGAACTCATTGTCAATAGAGCCTTTTCATGAGGCTACTTTAGTGAAAGTATGACCCACCTCAATCAGGATGGGTCTTAATCCTATTTGTAAATGAAATAAATTTAAATATGAGAGCAAGAAAGCCACAGAAGCAAGAAGCTGAGATCAGTGAAACCCAGAAGAGAAGGGAGAAACCGGCATATACCGCCATGAGCCTTTCCACATGATAGAGGAGCCAAGGATTGCTGGCAGCCAGTCTTCGCGGAGAAAGCATCACCTTGGTGATGCCTTGATTGGGACATCTTCCCAGCCTCAAGACCATGAGCGAATAATTCCCATTGTTTAAACTGACCCATTTCATGATATTTGCTGTGAAAAGTCTAGGAAACTAAAGCAAGGAGATTATATGAATATTTAAATTTACTAAGATCCCCGATTGATCCTTCTCATTTATTTCTCAGGTGACTAGGCCAACTTGGTGAGTGTTTTTAGCAGCCCTTGTCCTGCAGAGCCCTAAGAGGGCATTGGACATTCACCAACTTGTCTTAGGTTATCAGCAGTCTCTTGACAGAAGGTGAAAGGAAAAGCTTCACCTTTAGCACCCGAGGCAGCATATTTTAAAGTGGTCAGAAAGCAACAAGTTATGTTCTGTGGCATTATCCTTTCATCCTCGCCCCTCCAAATGCTAGCCACTGAGAATGACACTAAAGGCTAGCCACTGAGACTCACAAATCCTTTCCATTCTTCTCAATCTGCTAATTTCTCTGAGCCAACCATGAATGCAGATGGGGTCTGAAACAACTCTGAAAAGGAATTAACCATATGGCAATGGGTTATTTTCTTCTTGGCCCATGGTATCCACCCAAAGGATAGTAGTTAGCAAAGAATAATGCTGTGATCTCCAATGGTGACTCTCAAAATATCTTACCCAGACCAGTAGCATCTGCATCACCTTGGAACTTAATAGAAATGCAAATTCCCCAGTTCCTCAGACATAATGAACCAGAAACTCTGGGATGAGATCCAGAAATCGGTGTTTTAAGAAGCCCTCCAGGTGATTCTGACACATGCTAAAGTTTGAAAATCATTGGTCTATGATGCTGGCTCTCAGGGTAGAGAGATGGGGAAACTTTCTCTAAGATTTTCCCATGATCAGTACCAGTAAATCCTGATCACTGATGTTTTTAATCTTCCTCCACCAGTCTCTGAATTCCTAGCACAGGAACTGTATCTAATCCCCAGAGGGAAGGACGCAGTTTACACTCGATTTTTCTTCTTTGCTATTTCTTAGCATAAATTTTATGTATGTCTTTAAAAAATGAAGATTAATGTAAATTCTCCACTGTACTGAATATTGTTTAACATAATTAATTTTTATCATTTTTTTAAATGCTAGAAAATATCATATCATGGACAATTCTCCTTTATATTAGACTATTTATAGTATAGTATCTGATCAAAGTCTAATCCTGATGTCAGATGATAATAATCATCACAATATGTAGTTACACCTACTATGTGTCAGACACTGCTCTAAGCCCTTTTCTAATATTATTTCATCTATTTCAAATAACATCCTCATTAGTAAGGTACTATTATCAACACCATTTTATAGATGAGGAAACTGAGGCACAGAAAAGTTAAATAGCTTGCCTAAAATCACAAAGCCAGTACATGAAAAAGCTAGAACTGAAAGCCAGATAGTTTGACTTCACAGCCTGAGTTCTGAACCACCATGCCATACTATATCAAAGAGCAACCATTTGTTTTTATTGTTGTTGTTGTTTTCTAATGTGTTGACTAATATTACTGTTCCTGCAGTTTTTTAGTCCAATGCTCTTAAAGGATAGATATGGCACAAGTATTTTAGGCATCATCTCTGTTTGACCATTTCCTCCTAGAAATGTAATTTTATGCTAGAGAAAAATAAATAGTTTCTGACCAGAAATGCTCCAAAACATGTTTTTTTGTGTTTCTATTTCACTATTTTCTGCAAGGTTGAGAAGAAATAATAAATAACCCTGTTGCAACCTGTTGTTATACAAACTACCCAATATTGCACCTGAGATTCAATTATAAATTAATTGCACTTTTTTCCCCTTTTAATTGACACAATTAAGTCAATGCATAGCACTCAAAGATAGGGCCACCAGAGCAGGAGGCAAGAAAGGCTGTTAGATTTCACAGAGCCTTTGGCCTCTGCCTGTTATTAAACTTAGCTGTTCTCCAAGGTAAGGACCCTCCTATTCCTCTAATTAAGCCTGGGTCTTCTGAGCCAGGTTTAATATCAATTCATTCCTGGATAGCTTCTAATATGTTCTGTTTTATAAACCTGACCAAGATTTTGAATTTGTACTTTTTATTTCTGCATCTAAAAAATGGTGAGGTCCAGGCTTCCAGAGAGGAGCAAAACACAAATGCCCCTGCATTTAGTACTTAAGCTTTTATTTAACAATATCAAATTCTGCTGACAAATAAATTTGGTGAGATATCTCCTATTTAAATTAACCTGTGGTCTTTAGAGAAAGCAACTAAGGGAAAAGAATTCTTGCCTTCCTGATGCATCCCGGGGTAAAGTTCTGCAGTTCAGTCCCCCATTTGGGTTCATGTCTGCTGAGAGTACTACGTCTTGATTCTGAGTTTTCAGCTGCTGCCTAAAAACTCTGGAAGCTGGAGATAGGGTGTGACAGGGCAGGAAGACCCTTTGGATCCAACATTGTGGGAAATTAGATCTCATGTAAGTACTTTAAATTTGTCACGGTCCTTCTGAGGCCAGCTTAAATTAGTGACCATTTTACTCTTACCACCATCAATTTTTTTTTTCTGATAGTCAAAGAAGAGGCACAAACCTTAAAAATGAGAAATTCCTAACTGCAAAATTACACAAATACTTCTTTCTGTTTCATAGTATTTTCATGTGTTTCTCTTACCAAATTTATCATATGTACGTTAATCTATCTGGTTTATATGTGGCACAGTGTGGCAGACTGTATTTTCCAAATATGACTGGAACAGTGTCCACCATCCCATACGTTCATCTTACAGTGCTGTTGTTGATACTTCCCCCATTAGGAGGGTGGGTCTACTTGCCCTATCCTTGAGTCTGGGCAGGCTTGTCTTTCAGGTGTAACAGATAGAATGCAGCAAAAGGGATACTGCACCATCACACAAAAAAGTGATTCAGCTTCTATCTTGCTTGCTGGCATGTAAGAAGTCGGAGTCCCTCAGGCCTCTGTGGCGTGAACAAGTCATGCAAAGCAACCAGCTAGAGAGGTCCAGAGACTACGTGAAGAGAAGGTTACCTGGCCATTCCCCAACTACTGTGACCCTCTGCTGTTCTAGCTCTGGCTACCACCATCTGACTACAGGCCCCGGAGAAAAGCCAAGCCAGACCCAACCATCTGGGCCCTTCCCAAATTCCTGACCCACAGAAAATGTGAGCTGTTAAAAAAAAAAAAAAAAATTATTGTTTTAAGCCACAAGATTTAGGTGATGAATTGTTTCACGACTGTAGATAGCCATACCGTATAGTGAGCTATGATTGAACCTCATTTTTTCCCCAAAGTTAGCCAGTCATCCTAATGCCATTAATGAAACAAGCCACCTCTTCTTTGTTCATTTTAAAAGTCACCCTTCTATACTCTTGAGTCTATTTCTGGACTTTTTTCCTCTAGCCATCTGTCTCTCTCTTCCTACACCTTCTCTACACTGTTTTAAATATAGCTATGCAATGTTTTTTAACAGTGAGTAGGAATATCCCTATCCTGAATTGCAATTTTCAAAAAAGTTGTCCCTATTTTGCTGAGTGAATTTTAGAACCATTTTCAAGGTCAAAGATAAATAATGAAAGAAACTGAACTTTTAGGTGAGGTTATCTTAAATTGACATATTAGCTGCTTCTTTACAATATTAAAATGTCCCAATGAACTTAATATATTTCTCCACTTATTTAAATTTTCTTTCATGTTATGCAGTAATTTTGGAGTGTGTTTTTCCACATTGTCCTGAACATTTCTTGGTGCAATTACTCTCAAGCATTTTCTATTTTTGTTGTTAGTGTTATTAGATTTTACATATTTTCTAACAGGGATATACTAAAAATATTGTATGTCTATGAATATCTTACTAAATTCTCTAAATAAGCCTAACAGATTTTCAGTTTGTTCTCATAAATATACTGAATAGACTTGGTTTCCAAATAGATACTCATGTCTTCTGCAAATAATTATAATTTTTCTGCCTCTTTTCCAATATTTATACCTCATTTCATTTTCTTCTCTTGTTGTATTGGCTATAGATTTCAGAAAAAAATTAATCAACAAGTATATGTATTTTAAAAATAAAAAATGTAAGTTGTTATATCCCTTTAAAACTCTTGTAGAGATAATCCCCATCCATACGACCAACTTTCAAAATAAAGATAGCAAAATGAGCTCTGTCAAAAGCATCCAGTTATCATTCCTTGGTGAAAAAGAAGTCAGGTCGAAAACTGCACCTGTTAGTACAAAGCTCATGCAGAAAATTAGATGAGATGCCATGTACATAAAATAATCATATTTGTCAAATGTCATGAGAGAGATTCAAGCAAAATGCTATGAGATGACAGGAGAAATAATTTCTGCCTAGGGGAGTTGGGAGTTTATAGTATGGGTAAGAATTCAACAGATGAAGACAAAACAGGAGGTCAACAAAGGTAGAAAGTAACAAGAGATATTGGGGGAGCAACGAGTAGTCCTGGTTGGAGAGAGTATAGAGAATACGTAGGAAAGTAGTAATAGAAAAATTTGGAAGGAATAGTCTAGCTAACACCAGGAATGTCAAGCTATTATAACAACACAAATAGTTAAGAATAACCAACATGAACTGGGTACTTGAGATGTGACAGGCTCTGTCATTATTCATTTGCATTCACTCTAAAATACAGCTACAAGCTTAGACCATATGTTTTAGGTTACAGAAGTCTAGTGGGTTTTTCATCAGGAAGGAGACATGATCAAAGCAAAATTTAAGAATAACTTAACAACTTTCAGGAATGAAGGAGAGTGGGGAAGTCAAGGGAGCAATTAGAAAAAGATTCAACACAAGGCATATAAGGCTCCACTTTGTAGTCTCTAGATTCATTTCCCATTATCCCCATCACACATCCTTGTCCTAACTACCCTAAACTGATCTGCAAACAGACTGTGCCCTTTCAAACGCCCATGCCTTTTCACATCTCATTTATTATCTATGCTTGGAATGCCTACTCCGCACTTCTCCTTCTTCTGTGAATCTTAACCTATTCCAGGCATGGTTAATTGTTTCTTGATCTCTGCAAATGGCACTTTTCCCATACACTGATGAAAGTAGTTACCATGCTACATTTTAATTGAATGTTTAAAATCTTTCTTTCCCACAGATTATGAGCTTGTGAGAAATGCCGCATCCAATTTATCTTTATATTCCCAGCACCAAGTATAACATTTTAGCAGGCCTTCAGTGAGTAAATGCCTGCAATCAATACAAAGAAGGATAAAAGGCCCACGGAATCGTAGTGAAGACTTGGGGCTGAATGCAACAAATTGTAGTGCACACACACACAAAGCAGTTTTGTGATGCTTTCTAGCAATGCTCAGTATCTCATTAGCAGAGGGTCTTCAGCTCTAGCTTTTGTCAATGTAGTATCTCTTCCCTCTCTTTAGAAATAGGCCTTTCATGCTGACCTCATGGCTGGGCATATGACCAGTCATAGTACCTCACACATAGTCAGTCACAACGATTGGTTCAAGAGTGTGCAAGGCACATAATCTGGGCTGAGTCTATCAGAATCCTTCCCTGAAAATGGATCTCAGGACAGCTAATGGGATAGATTCCCTACATCTTGGTGGTCAGGTTGAAAAAATGTGAGTCAATACAATGTGGACTTCCTAAGAATAGGGGCATTTTTTAATTTTGTAGCTATATCCCTAGTGTTGGAGAAAATATGGTGCTTACTGGGACATGGAGACTGATTGACCATAAGCAACGAATTTACTGAGAAGCTCTCCCAATGGAGGGGGTCTGAAGAACAGACTTCAGCCCCTCCTTGGAAGGGGGGGAATTGAATTTATACAGAACTTTCCTAGGTGGGGAAATGATAGTTGGTGGGAGAGGGTTGAGGGTCTGAGTGAAGTACAGCAGCCAATAGGAATAGGAAGCCCTAGAGGTGAACATTTTTCCTGATAGTGATTAGAAGATAGTGGGTTAGGGAGTTATGGTTTCTTGGAATGCTGCAGGAGCAGATGTTTATTTGTTCTGTATGAATTTTATCTCGCTGTGATATACATTTCCCTTTACTCCCATCTCTATGTGGTTTCTTTATTTAACCTGTGGGGAGGTGCCATGCCTTTGGGCACATAGGCTTATGAGGGATGAGGTTATCCTTTCCCCAGTGCATATCAGGTGAAATGGAGCTACAGCTTGTTAATTATTGCAAACCTCTAACACCTAGTATCTGGGCAGTGATGGGCACAAAATAGGCACTGAAAAAATATCTGTTGGCTAAATAAATGAGTCCAGAACTCGCAGCAGCTGTATTCTCAGACACAGTTGGGATTTTTGCCACTAGCAATATAAGTCCTTTTCAATTGATAAAGAAATCATTTTAGGGGCTTCATTGCATTAGAACAGCCATTACCCAAATGTGCTAAGGTGGGGGGAGGAGGGTATCTGAAAATAATTGCTATCTACTATCACCATCATATTTTAAAAAGAAGAAACTAGAAAGGACTAATTTCAGAGCAAAGAATCATTATCTACATTTAATTAATTTGGTTTTATGAAGAGTTTGTTTCATTATCATTACTTTTCTTATTTCTCTGTTTCCTGATTAGACTTGAATTAGTTCATGGAACTAGGGAATTAGGGAATTAGTCAAACTAGAGATTGATAAAACCTACCTATGAAAACGTAAGTAAACAGAGGAGTCTCTAGTCTCAGAACATCCATCGTAGTTGGTATATTATGCTAGAAGAAGAGTATCAAAGTGATATATTTCCTTTGGTTGACAGCCGGTAAACATAAATAGCCATAAGCTATATTTTAATCATATTTATTTGACCAAATTAATACCTTTTCCAGAAATCACAATGATAAAATTTACCATTACTTACTTTTTTATACATACACTTCTTATTTTTTAAAGATATACGTAGATTACATAAATGTTACATAAAAAATATAGTGGCTTCCCATATGTTCCACTCCCTACCCCTCCCACATTTTCCCACATTAACATCTGTCATTAGTGTGGTACATTTGTTACAATTGATGAACACATTTTGGAGCATTGCCACTAAGTGTGGATTATAGTTTACATTGTAGTTTATACTCTCTCCCACACAATTTTGTAAAGTTATGGCAAGATATATAAGGCCTGTATCTGTCATTGTAATATCATTCAGGACAATTACCAAGTCCCAAAAATGCCCCCATAATACACCTATTATTCCCTCTCCCTCCCCTCAGAACCTCGTGGCCACTGCCTCCACATCAATGACAAAAGTGCTTCCATTGCTAGAATCACAGTAAGTCTATAGTAGAATATATTAAGTCTACAGTAGCCCATCATTAATTCCCCAATCCTGAGGGTTCTGGATAGTGATGCCACTCCTCCTCTAATTGAGAGAGGGATTAGATCCCATGGGGTCACAGAAGTGTAACACCTACTCTCCAGGTCATTAGACTCACCCAGGACAACTATCAAGGAGATGTTCCATCCTAAGGAACAGAGGGAATCTGCAGCTGGAAGCAAGATAGTCTGATCCATCTGCCATTACTTACTTTTAAAATCTAGTTGAAAATGGTGTCTGGAGAACTGGATAGCCATATGTAGAAGAATGAAAGAGGATTACCATCTCACACCTTATACAAAGATCAACTCAAGATGGATCAAAGACCTAAATATAAGAGCCAAGACCATAAAAACCTTAGAAAGCAGTGTAGGGAAACATCTACAGGACCTTGTAATAGGAAATGGATTTCTGAATATCTCACCAAAAGCACGAGCAGCAAAAGAACAAATAGATAAATGGGACTTCCTCAAAATTAAAGCCTTCTGCACCTCAAAGGAGTTTGTCAAGAAAGTAAAAAGGGAGCCCACACAGTGGGAGAAAATATTTGGCAATCATATATCTGATAAGAAACTTATAACTTGCATATATAAAGAACTCCTATATCTTGAAAATAAAAAGATAAACAACCCATTTAAAAAATGGGAAAAAGACTTAAACAGACACTTCTCCGAAGAAGAAGTACAAATGGCAAGAAAGCACATGAAAAAATGTTCCAAATCTCTAGCTATCAGGGAAATGCAAATCAAAACTACAATGAGATACCATCTTACACCCATAAGACTGGCAGCTATGAAAAAAAACAGAAGAATACAAGTGCTGGAGAGGATGTGAAGGAAGGGGAACACTCATCCACTGCTGGTGGGAATGCAGAAGGATCCAACTGTTCTGGAGGACAGTATGGCGGTTTCTCAAAAAACTAGCCATAGATTTGCCATATGACCCAGCAATACCACTGCTGGGTATATACCCAGCAGAACTGAAAACAAGGACACAAACTAATATATGTACACCAATGTTCATAGCAGCATTGTTCACTATTGCCAAAAGTTGGAATCAACCCAAATGCCCATCAACAGATGAGTGGATCAATAAAATGTGGTATATACACACAATGGAATACTACTCGGCTGTAAGAACAAACACACTACAAACACATGTGATAACATGGATGAATCTTGAGAACCTTATGTTGAGTGAAGCAACCCAGACATTGAAGGACAAATACTACATGACCTCAATGATATGAAATAAACAAGCTGCCCTAGATAGCAAGAGACTGAACGATAGGCTTACAGGAAATCGGAGGGTGGAGGAAGGATATGAGCCGATGTCTGCAGGGGTGGAATTTAAGACGAGATGGTGGTAAGTATGAACACAAAGAAGAGATAAAAGGGGGGCAAGGGGTTGCCTTTGGTTGGGGCTTTACGGGTTTGAGGGTGGCTGGAGAGGGACGGATGGGTAACGTTGCCCAAAAGTGGGGGGAGGGAGGGGTAGCATACGAACACAGGAGAGGGTCAGGAGGTGGTGGAGAGTAAAATGCCGAGAAAATCATATCAAAATATAATAAAGAGGGTTACCTGTTTAGAATACTCGGAGGGGAGGGTCTGATGCAGGACGGGCTCCTGGGGAATGTCTAAATGCTCATTCTGCCAGAGTGGGTGACACCATGGGGTGGAATCCCAAGTAGTGAGAGTGGGGGTGGACCCACATCCTGGGGAGGACTAATGCCATCAAATAGAGGGAACTGTATCCCTGGAGAGAAAGGGTGGCTCCCAGGGCATTGGGGCAGTTGAGCAAGTTAGGCCCTGAACACTATTCCATCTATCTCTGGAAGTGGCTCCTCAGGAAACGGAGGTTGGCTGTCACTGTGGGCACCAAGGTGGAAGGGAAAATGGACGTTAAATGTGTGGAACCAAAGTAAATGGGGGGCAAGAGAGGAGTTTCTTGAGAGTACACAAGGATGGATATAAAACATGTAATATTACACCATAACATAAAGGAGATGACAGACTGATAATGTAAACCATAATGTAAAACATAGGATAACTAAAAATGTAAAGAACTGTGTATCCTAAAGTATGCACCATAATGTAAGCACAGATGTTACCTTGTTAGAAAGCTAATATCTCAGACTCTGTACATCACCTTAAGTAAATATGATATGAATAGGGTGTAAGAGTATCACTGTGGAAGGGAAAAGGTTTTCTGGTGGATGTGTGGGAGTGCTGTATATTATATATATGCATTGCTGTGGTCTAGGACTCCTGTGAAGAAATGCTGAATAATTAGGGGGGAAAAAAAAAAAAAAGGATAGGATGTGGAATTTTTTCAAATCAACATTCTTTATCTAAGTTCTTTATCTAACTTTATCCAAGTTCTTTATCTATCCTTTAAACCCATCGCTATATGCCATTCCCTAGTAAGGGACCATGACATTATATTGGGCTTCAAATTTCGGGGAGTTCTGGATCACAGAGTGTTTCAACCATGGCAATGGAGGGATACTGGTATGGGATACCAATGACAGGTGATATATGGCTGACAGGGAGCTGTACAGAACATATGTCCAGGGTGCATGGTAATGATTGGATATACTCATAGTGGCAACAATTAAAAACCACAGCAGGGGGGGTACTGGGTTCCTGGCCAGTGGTGCTCTGTCGTGGTCCCTAGGGGAGCAGCGACAGTCTCCCAGGTACAGCGGCGGGGACCGGGAGGGAGTGAGGGTTCAACAGTGAGCCCCTGATGCTAATGACTATGCTTGTGAGCTGATAAACCTAAAATAAGAACAAGGCCTAGAGCAACATTGTGCCTGGGAATTTCCTCCTGTCAGCCTTCATGTTACTCAAATGTGGCCAGTCTCGAAGCCAAACTCAGCATGTAAATGCAATGCCTTCCCTCCAGCGTGGGACATGACACCCGGGGATGAGCCTCCCTGGCAACGAGGGACCACTATCAACTACCAACTGATGATGCAACTGGAAAAGGACCTTATATGGAAGGTTCAATGCGGATCAGCAGAATATCCATGTCTACATAAAATAACATGACTTTAAAATGCTGTTTGACCTAAAGTAAGGGGGAAATGGAAAGGAGAAATGAGTTTATATGGCTACGAGTTTCTAAAAAAGAGTCTGGAGGCTGGCAGAAGGATTGCCCTCATGCACAACTGAGCAGAGTCAGAGAGACAGATAAAGCAGATACAACCCCCAGATATTGGTTCCTTTGAAGGCTAAAGAGACCCATGAGAGTTATGGTCATGGCCAATGGGGTTAACTACCAGGGCAGATGGCCCCTCTTTGGAAATGGTGTTTATGTGTGATGAATCTGGACTCAGATGGGATCTCCCTTCATAAGACTTTCATGCTAATGTGCTGGAGGTGCAGTTAATGTTGGGGTTTAAGATATATTTAGGGGATTTGAATCTCTGGACTGACAATGTGATAGCCAGGTCCTGAGCCTCAACAGACTCCAGCACCTACAATCTGATTTATTGGACTTACCACACTCAGCTAAGATGGAGTTGAAGAAGGACAATCACCACACCATGGAGCCTAGAGTGATTACAACTGAAAATGGGAGGATTGCATCCAGCATCCATGTGGAATCTGAGCCTCCTCTTGACATAGAGGTGCAATGGACACAACCAATCCAATGTCCACATAGAAGAGGTGGCATTGGATTGGGAAAAGTGGACATGGTGGACGATGGGTATGGGGAAAGGCAGGAAGAGATGAGAGGTGGAGGAGTCTTTGGGACATGGAGCTGCCCTGGATGGTGCCTCAGAGGTAATCACCGGACATTGTAAATCCTCACAGGGCCCACTGGATGGAATGGAGGAGAGTATGGGCCATGATGTGGACCATTGTCTATGAGGTGCAGAGGTGCCCAAAGATGTACTTACCAAATCCAATGGATGTGTCATGATGATGGGAACGAGTGTTGTTGGGGGGGGAGAGGGGGGGTGGGGGGGTGGGGTTGAATGGGACCTCACATATATATATATTTTTAATGTAATATTATTACAAAGTCAATAAAAAATAAAAAATAAAAAAAAATAAAATCTAGTTGACATGAAATCATGATGAAATAAAAAGTAACGTCACATTTATTTTTCTGTACCTATATTACTGATAGCACACATTGGTATTTTTATTTAAATAGATAGGTATTACCATTTTATCACTGACCTATGAAAAAAAGTAATGTAGGCTACTTTTGCTACATTGGAACCGAGCAACATCATGGTTCAGAATCTTATGAATATTCTTTTTTGTAGACAATGGAAATTAAAATTTAAAACCGATTTTAAAGTTTATTTTCATAATATGCAGGAAAAAATGAGCATATCTGACTTCAGGCTTCTGCAAGGTAAGTCTAATATTTTGTTCTAACATTTTCCCATCAAACATAGTAAAAAAGTTGGGTTGATGTTGTTCTGCAGTCTAACATTTAGGCTTATGTTTTTAAAATTTTCATGTTTCTCATGTTTCTGATTCATTATATTGTGCAATGAAAGCATCTCTTTTCCACTTAGCATTCTGTTGAATCTGCAGAGATCTTGCTATTTTAAATGTATATGCACTGTTCTTCCAGCATAAAAATCAGCCATTAAGTTGGAATGATGGAGCAGCAATTTCTGGGTTTTATAGAGATTAACAAGGCTTACTTCCTCTTGCAGAGATCATGTAACCGACATGCTGCACATTGATGACCAGATTGACAGATGAAGGTACTATCATGTCTTGTCAGACATGCATTGAATTTTTCCGAATATATAAATGATCCTTGGCTTTTTAAGAAGCTGTTGAGGAATGCTACCATTCATTAATTACAAATGGCACTAGGGAAAAGTCCTTAACCAAGATAAGGATGGATAGTTATTTAGGAAACTGAAGACTTGCAAGAGAGTTATTTAGTATTAATGAGGTTATAGAGTAACTTGATTCATTATGACTAGTAGATGAGATTGAATGGAACAATCAAAGTTCACTTACTAGGCCTTATTTTCTAACCAGGAAACACTGAAGATATTGCATATCTTTGCATATATACATAACTTCCCTACAGCTTCATCTGTTCACTTTTTAAAAACTTTTCTTAACAGCAAACATTATCCTCTTCCTGTTTACTAAAGGTAACAATGCATACCAGTAGACATCCCAAAAGAAATTATTTATGGAATGTATAATAAAATCAGAAAACTGTAATTGCTCATTTGAAAAATTCCTTTAATATGATCAAACTTTTTTTTCTTTAAACTGACCTTACCTTAAAATCCTTCCAATGACAAATGCAAAAAAGAGCCATCAAGCTAGGTTGCTGTTTACATTCCATGGTCAATACCACTAAAATGAAATGCTAAGAATTCAACTTATGTAAATTTTTTCAGTTAAATTATTTATAATGGGAAATTCTCTCACCTTTCTGAAGTGAAATAAATGCAAATTTAATTCATTAGATGACTAGACTGATACAAAACCTGGGAGGAAATGTAAATGGTAATTGAAAATATAGAAATGATATTTGTTTTGGTGACACAACAAATCAATCAGCATAAATTGTCAAGCTTACAAAAATGCTACTAAAATGTATTCTATGTTGCCCATAAAAAGGCATTCTTTTTATTGAAGACATATTTTGCAGAGAAATAAGAGAAGTAGAAATTGTGGGCACAAGTTGATCTAAATGCCATGAATCTTGCAGACCTCTAAAGAGAGGGCCCTGTGAAGACACTGCTGAGGACAAAAGACATGGCTTTTATCCTGGCTCCCCTACCTGACAATTCTGAGACTCTGACTATGTCTGTCATCTCACTGAGCCTCAGTCCCTTCATCTGTATTAAATGGAATTTAAATAGTATAAATTTTAAGTACCAGTCCTGCTTGTGCTGCATAGATTTTATAAGATTCAAATGAAATAATGGGTTGAAAATGCTTTATAAATTATAAAGCTCTATAGAGCTGCCATGCCTTAGTATCTACATGAGTCCCAGGCCCCCAGCCTATTACCCTCATAGAATCAAATACAAAATCACTAGAGCAGTCCCTTGTTGGCTGCCCCTATTCACTGAATTGCTGGGAGTCTCGGCACCTTCTAACATGGATTAAGTGCTACTCTCTAGGCATTTATATAGCTTAATTTCATTAATCCCCATGGCAATCAGAGAGAGAGATTTTTTCACATTTTACAAATGAGGAAAGAAACTCAGAAATACTAACTTGTTTGATGTCATACAGTAGTAGTAGCAGAGATGAGGTGAAAACCAGCTCTGCTTTGCTGCAACACCTGTATTTTTTCCTAAGTAAATCTATAGCCCATCCGGATTTCTCCTTCTGGTTGAAGTGCATTTGGAGTGGAGGACGCAGAAGCAAACTCTAAGCAGAACTGTAATCATCTTCCATGTTAAGACTGTTGGTCTACAAACTTTTCTGGACTGGCCCCCTCTGACATCAGGGAATTGAGGTGTCACTGCCACCACCCAATAAATCCCTTGGCACTGCTGTGCCACAGGCACATTTCCACATTTCCTCTTAATTCTCCTGCTAAAGACACAAAACAGCTGCCTCATGAGCCCAGGTTTATCAAAATCTACTTGGGCCCTGAGAACCTGGCTGTAGGATCCCAGACAGTATACAGTCTTGATGAGTTGAAAAGAGCAGTTGGACATGGGTAAGCGGGTGTTAAACAAGGTGGCAGAAAAGTGAGAAAAGTGAACAATAAATTTAGGCACAGATCTGACACTCATCCTTGCACTACCCATTACCAACTGGCTGACCTCTGAAGTCTCATGTTTTCTTATATAAAGAATAAAAGAGTTATCTCAAAAGTTAGTTGGGAATGCGAGATAAGTGAGGTCATGTATGGGAAGCACAAAGAAGGTACCCAGCAAATGAAAATGTGGGTGGAATTAAAAAGTGAAAAAGACAGCTCTTCTTCTCAAATGGTCCCTACAAATTTTTCAGAGAGCCCAAACTATTGCTGCTGTGAATCAGCAATCCAGGATTATATATATGCAGAAAGAAAATATATTTTGTTCTTTCAGCCAGGGGTAGGATGAAAGGAAATTTTTCAGAGGATAACATATGACTTCAATCACAATATAATTTTTTTATTGAAAGGGTCTCTTTTTTTCTTCAAGTAAATGCCAGTGCATTCAGCATTAGGTAAGCATGTGTCATTGATTTTTAGTTGGTTTTATTGCTTTGTATTGCAGTCATGGGATAATTTTGTTTTTTAATGTTTTATAAAAACTCAGTTCAAATGTAAAACATTGAATACTTTATTACAAAGCCATTGAAACCATATCATTAGCTTTGTAACACAGCAATTGAGTAAGGCAGCACTTTAAGACATCTAGAAAACCAAATTCATGACCTCAGAAAAAGCAATAATTGTTTTGCAAATTAAAATCCTCTCCCCACTCCAGCTAGTAACTTAATCTTCAGATATAAATGTATTGTGAAATGCAAGAAACCTGAAGGAGGAATTGCACATCATTCTGCCATAGTGCCAGCAAAATATCTCCAGTTGACAGTTATTAATTTCTAGTCAAATTATCTTGGAATAGGGTCAAAGAGAACTAATGGTTTTATTTTATATTCCAGGAAGTGTTGCATTTCAATATTCAGAATGCAGTACTCTGTAAAGAGAGCTGCAGAAGAACCAGATTATTAAGTAAATTAACCCTTCACGACTTCTCAGGCATGTTCCCAAAAACTACATTAAAATTATCAAAGCTCTTTGTTTATACTTGATCTGTGCTGAATGAAATGTACAAAGTTTTAACTTATATGAAAATACAAGTGACTGGTTATATATGAATGACCAAGGATTGAAAGAATTATTGTTGTCATTCACCTTTTAGTTTGTAAGATCTTTTGATTTTGAAATAGAGCATACTAAATATACTTATATTAATAAAGAAGATTATTTTACTCTGCTTCAAGAATTCTTTTTTTCTATTTTATTTATTCATTTTTTTAAAAAAATATTACATTCAAAAAATATGAGGTCCCCATTCACCCCCACCGCCCCCACCCCACCACTCCCCCCATAGTAACACTCTCCCCCATCATCATGACACATCCATTGCATCTGGTGAGTACATCTCTGGGCATCGCTGCACCCCATGGCCAATGGTCCACACCATAGCCCACACTCTCCCATGTTCCATCCAGTGGGCCATGGGAGGACATACAATGTCTGGCAATTGTCCCTGCAGCACCACCCAGGACAACTCCAAGTCCTGAAAATGCCTCCACATCTCAACTCTTCCTCCCATTCCCTGCACCTAGCAGCCACCATGGCCACTTTTTCCTCACCAATGCCACATTTTCTCGATTATTAACCACAATAGTTCATGAATAGAATATCATTAAGTCCACTCTAATCCTTACTGTATTCTTCCTTCCTGTGGACCTTGGCTTGGTTGTGTCCATTCCACATCTATGTCAAGAGGGGGCTTAGATTCCACATGGAACTGCTTTCAGTTGTAGGCACTCTAGGCTCCATGGTGTGGTGGTTGACATTCTTAAACTCCATGTTAGCTGAGTGGAGTAAGTCCAATACATCAGAGTGTAGGAGCTGAAGTCTGTTGAGGCTCAGGGCCTAGCTATCATATTATCAGTCCAGAGATTCAAATCCCCTAGATATATCTTAAACCCCAGCACCAACTACAATTCCAGTAAAGTAGCATGAAAGGCTTGTGAAAAGAGATCACATCTGAGTCCAGCTCCATCACGCAGAAACATCAATTCCAAAGAAGGGCCAACTGACATGGCAGTGAACTCCATTTGCCATGACCATAAAACCTGTGGGTCTCTTTAGCCCTCAAAAGAACCAATACCTGGGGTTGTATCTATTTTATCTGTCTCTGAGACTCTGCTCAGGTGTGCATAAGGGCAATCCTTCTGACAACCTCCAGCCTCTTTTTTTTTTTTTTAATTATTTATTATTTTTTTTAATTACATTAAAAAAATATATGAGGTCCCATTCAACCCCACCGCCCCCGCCCCCCACTCCCCCCACAGCAACACTCTCTCCCATCATCATGACACATCCATTGCACCTGGTAAGTTCATCTCTGAGCATCACTGCACCCCATATCCAGACTCTTTTTTAGAGACTCATAGCCATATAAACTCATTTGTCCTTTCCATTTCCCTCTTAATTTAGGTCAAACAGCATTTTTAACTCCTGTTATTATATGTAGACGGGGATATTCTGCTGGTCCTCATTGAACCTTTAATTCAAGGTCATTTTCTAGTTACGTCATCAGCTGGTACTTGGTAGTGATCCCTTGGTGCCAGGGAGGCTCATCCCTGGGTGTCATGTCCCACGCTGGGGGGAAGGCAGTGCATTTACATGCTGAGTTTGGCTTCGAGATTGGCCACATTTGAGTAACACTGAGGATGTCAGGAGGGAAATCTTAGGCACAGTGCTGCTCTAGGCCTTGTTCTTATATCAGGTGTATAGGCTCACAAGCATAGTCATTAGTATCAGGGGCTCACTGTTGGACCCTCATTCCTTCCTGGTCCTTGCCGTTGCACCCGGGGGACTGCCACTGCTCCCCTAGGGACCACGACAGAGCCCGCCCCGGCCAGGAACCCAGTATCCCCCCAACTGTTGTTTTTAATTGTTTCCACTATGAGTATATCCAAACATTTCCATGCACCCTGGACACATGCCCTGTATAAATTCCTGTCAACCATATGTCCCCTGTCAATAACATCCCATACCAATATTCCTCCACTGCCATTGTTGAACCACTCTGTGATCCAAAACTTCCTGAAAAGTGAAGCCCAATATAATGCCATGTTCCCTTAATAGTAAAATGGAATATAGCAATGAGTTTAAAGGTTAGATATAGAATACATATTGATTTGGAAAAATTCTACATCCTTTCTTTTTCTTTTCTTTTTTCCTAATTATTGAGCTTCTCCTCACAAGAGCCATAGATCACAGTAATTCATATATACAATATACAGTACTCCCACATATCCAATATAAAACCTTTTCCCTTCCACAGTGATAATCTTTTAACTTACTCATATCATATTTACTGAAACTGATGTACAGATATTGAGACAATAGTTTTCAAACAAGGTAACATTTGTGTTTACATTGTGGTTTATACTTTAGGCTATACAGTTTTCTAAATTTTTAGTTATCCTATGTTTTACATTATGGTTTACATTAGTAGTCTGTTGTCCCCTATATGTTTTTGGTGTAATATTACATGTTTTATATCCATCCTTGTGTACTCTTGTCAAACACTTTTATTGCCCTCACAGTTACGTTGGTTCCATCTATTCATTATCTATTTCCCCTTCCCCTTGGGGCCCACAGTGACAGTCAATCTTCATTTCTTGAGGAGCCATGTTCAGAGATACTTGCAACAGTGTTGAGGGCTTGACTTGCTCAACTGCCTTAATGCCCTGGGAGCCACCATTTCTCTTGAGAGACACAGTTCCCTCTATTTGATGGCATTAGTCCTCCTCAGGATGTGGGTCTACCTTCATTCTCATTATATGGGTCTCTACCCAATGGTATAACCCACTCTGGCAAAATGAGCATTCAGATATTCCCTAGGAGTCTGTCCTGTGTCAGATTATCCCCTTTAAGTATCTTAAACAGGTAACTTTCCTAATTATATTTTGAAAAGGTTTTCTCAGCATTATACTCTCAACCAACACCTGACAATCCCCTATGTTCATATGTTGCCCCACCCTCCCCCCAATTTCTTGGGCAATATTACCCATCCGCCCATCCCTAGCCCCCCTCAAATCCGCAAAGCCCCACCCAAAGGTCGCACTATGCCCCCATTTTATCCCTTCCTTGTACACATACTTATCTCCAGCTTATCACAGATTTCACCCATGTAGATGTCAGCTTACATCCTTCCTCTGCCCCCCTATTTCCTGTAAGCCTATCTTCCAGTCTCTCGCTCTCTGAGGCAGCTTGCTTATTTCATATCATTGAGGTCACGTAGTATTTGTCCTTCAATACCTGGGTTGCTTCACTCAACATAAGGTTCTCAAGATTCATCCATGTTATCACATGTGTTCGTAGTTTATTTGTTCTTAAAGCCGAGTAGTATTCCATTGTGTGTATATACCACATTTTATTGATCCACTCATCTGTTGATGGGCATTTGGGTTGATTCCCACTTTTGGCGATAGTGAACAATGCTGCTATGAACATTGGTGTGCATATATCGGTTTGTGTCCTTGTTTTCAGTTCTGCTGGTTATATACCCAGCAGTGGAATTGCTGGGTCATATGGCAAATCTATGGTTAGTTTTTTGAGAAACCGCCAAACTGTCCTCCAGAACAGTTGGATCCTTCTGCATTCTCACCAGCAGTAGATGAGTGTTCCCATTTCTTCACATCCTCTCCAGCATTTGTATTCTTCTGTTTTCTTCACAGCTGCCAATCTTATGGGAGTAAGATGGTATCTCATTGTAGTTTTGATTTGCATTTCCCTGATAGCTAAAGATTTGGAGCATTTTTTCATGTGCTTTTTAGCCATTTGTATTTCTTCTTTGAAGAAGTGTCTGTTTAAATCTTTTTCCCATTTTTTAAATGGGTTGTTTATCTTTTTATTTTCAAGATACAGGAGTTCTTTATATATGCAAGTTATAAGTGTCTTATCGGATATATGGTTGCCAAATATTTTCTCCCGTTGTGTAGGCTCCCTTTTTACTTTCTTGACAAACTCCTTTGAGGTGCAGAAGGCTTTAATTTTGAGGAAGTCCCATTTATCTATTTGTTCTTTTGCTGCTCGTGCTTTTGGGGTGATGTTCATGAAGCCATTTCCTATTACAAGGTCTTGTAGATGTTTCCCTACACTGCTTTCCAAGGTCTTTATGGTCTTGGCTCTTATATTTAGGTCTTTGATCCATCTTGAGTTGATCTTTGTATAAGGTTTGAGATGGTAATTCTCTTTCATTCTTCTACATATGGATATCAAGTTCTCCAGGCACCATTTGTTGAATAGGCTATTCTCTCCCAGTTGAGAGGGTTTGGTGGCTTTACCAAATATTATATGGCTATATATATGAGGTTCTATATCAGAACTTTCAATTCAATTCCATTGGTCTGTGTGTCTCTCCTTATGCCAATACCATGCTGTTTTCACTACTGTGGCTTTGTAGTATGTTTTGAAGTCTGGTAGTGTGATTCCTCCAATTTCGTTTTTCTTTTTCAAAATGTCTTTGGCTATTCGGGGCCTCTTTCCTTTCCAAATAAATTTTATAGTTAGTTTTTCTAGTTCCTTAAAGAAGGCTATGTTGATTTTTATTGGGATTGCATTGAATGTGTAGATCAGTTTTGGTAGGATAGACATCTTAATAATATTAAGTCTTCCTATCCATGAACAGGGAATATTCTTCCACTTATTTAGGTCTTCTTTGATTTCCTTGAAGAGTCTTGTATAGTTCTCAGTGTATAAGTTTTTCACATCTTTAGTTAAATATATTCCTAAGTATTTGATTTTTTTATTTACTATTGTGAATGGTATTTGTTTCTTGATTTCCTCCTGATCCTGCTCATTATTGGTGTACAGAAATGCTACTGATTTTTGCGCATTGATCTTATAACCTACGACTTTACTAAATTCATTTATGAATTCTAGAAGCTTTGTTGTAGACCTCTCAGGGTTTTCTATGTATAGGATCGTATCAGCTGCAAATAATGAAATTTTGACTTCTTCCTTCCAATTTGAATGCGTTTTATATCTGGTTCTTGCCTCAGTGCTCGAGCAAGTACTTCTAAGACAATGTTAAATAGAAGGGGAGAGAATGGCCATCCTTGTCTTGTTTCTGACTTTAGAGGGAAGGATTTTAGGATTTCTCCATTGTAAATGATATTGGCTGTGGGTTTTTCATATATACTCTTTATCATGTCCAAAAATTTCCTTGTATTCTGATCTTTTGGAATGTTCTATCTAGAAAGGGTGCTGTATTTTGTCAAATGCTTTTTCTGCATCTATAGATATAATCATGTGATTTTTTTTCCTTCAATCTGTTTATATGGTGTATTAAATTGATTGATTTTCTTATGTTGAACCATCCTTGCATACCTGGAATGAATCCCACTTGGTCATGGTGTATAATTCATTTAATGTGTTGTTGAATATGATTAGCAAGTATTTTGTTAAGTATTTTTGCGTCTAGGTTCATTAGAGAAATTGGTCTGTAATTTTCCTTTCTTGTGGTGTCTTTGTTTGGCTTTGGTACTAGGGTAATGTTGGCATCATAGAGGGAGTTAGTCAATGTTCCTTCTGTTCCAATTTTTGAAAGAGTTTCAGCAGGATTGGTGTTAGTTCTTTCCAGAAAGTTTTGTAGAATTCACCTGTGAAGCCATCTGGCCCTGGGCTCTTCTTAGTTGGGAGGTTTTTAATGACTGATTCTATCTCTTTACTTGTGATTGGTTTGTTGAGATCTTCAATTTCTTCTTTCATCAATATAGGCTGCTTATGTGTTTCTAGGAATGTGTCCATTTCCTCTGAATTGTCATTTTTGTTGGAATATAGTTTTCCAAAGTATCCTCTTATGATAGTCTTTATTTCTGTGGGGTGAGTGGTGATATCTCCTTTCTCATTTCTTATTTTGTGTATTTGCATCTTCTTTCTTTTTTCCTTTGTTAGTCTCACTAAAGATTTGTCAATTTATTGATCTCAAAAAACCAGCTCTTGGTCTTGTTTATCTTTTCAAGTGCTTTCTTATTTTCTATTTCATTTAGTTCTGCTCTTATCTTTGTTATTTCTTTCTTTCTTCTTCCTGTGTGATTGCTTTGTTGTTTTTTTACTAATTCCTCCAAATGTGCAGTTAGTTCTTCCATTTTTGCTCTTTCTTCTTTTTTGATGTATGAATTTATGGTTATAAATTTCCCTCTCAGTACTGCTTTTGCTGCATCCCATAAATTTTGGTATGTTGTGTTATCATTATCATTTGTTTCAAGGTAGTCATTGATTTCTTCTGAGATTTCCTCTTTGATCCACTGTTTTTCTAAGAGTGTGCTGTTTAATTTCCATATCTTGGTGTGAGATCTGGGCCTCTGGCCCTTGCAGATTTCCAGCTTCACTCCACTGTGGTCAGAGATATTATTTTGTATGATTTCAATCTTTCTGAATTCGTTAAGCCTTCCTTTGTGGCCTAGTATATGGTCTATCTTGGAGAACGATCCATGTGCACTTGAGAAAAATGTACATCCTGCTGTGTTTGGGTGTAATGATCTGTATATGTCTGTTAGATCCAGCTCCTCTACTATACTGTTCAAATATTTTGTTTCTTTAGTGATTCTCTTTTGAGATGTTCTGTCCAGAGTTGATAGTGGTGTATTAAAACCCCCCCCCACTATAATTGTAGATGCATGTATTCTTTCACTTAGTTTTTCCAGCATTTGCCTCACATATTTAGAGGCACCCTTGTTAGGAGCATAAATATTTATGATTGTTCGTTCTTCTTGAGAGAGTGTCCCTTTCACTAATATGTAGGATCCTTCTTTGTCTCTCACAATTGTTTTGCATTTAAAGTCTATTTTGTCTGATATTAGTATAGCTACTCCTGCCTTTTTTTGGTTATTGTTTGCTTGTAAGATTGTTTTCCATCCATTCACTTTCAGCCTCCATGAATCTCTGGAGCTAAGATGTGTCTCTTGCAGAAAGCATATAGATTGGTCATATTTCCTTATCCAATGTCCCGTCTGAATCTTTTGATAGGTGAGTTTAATCCACTGACATTCAGTGTTATTACTTTCAAGGAATTATTTATGTTAGCCATATTTTGATTGGACTTGTGTTTGTCATATTTTGTTTGTTTGTTTTTTCTTCTCTTTTTGTCTTTTTTGTTGCTCTTACACTCTCCTCCAGCTCTGCCTGTCCTGTTTTTTCCTTTCTTCCTGCAGAACTCCCTTTAGAATTTCTTGAAGGGGAGGTTTCTTGTTGGCATACTCTTTCAATTTCTGTTTATCTGTGAATATTTTGAACTCTCCATCATTTTTGAATGCTAGTTTAGCTGGATAGAGTATTCTTGGTTGGAATTTTTTTTTTTTAGTACCTTGACTATATCATACCACTGCCTTCTTGCCTCCATGGTTTCAGATGACAAATCAGCACTTAATCTTATGGAGCTTCCCTTGTATGTGATGGTTTTCTTTTCTCTTGCTGCTTTTAGAACTTTCTCTTTGTCTTGAGCGTTGGATAATTTGACAAGTATATGTCTTGGGGTGGGCCTGTTGGAGTTTATGATGTTTGGGGTGTGTTGTGCTTCTTGGATATGTACATCTGTCTCTTTCAGTAGACTTGGGAAGTTTTCAGCCATTATTTCCCGCAACACTCCTTCTGACCCCTTTCCCTTCTCTTCTCCTTCTGGGATGCCTATAATATGTATGTTTGTGCATTTTGCATTGTCATTCAGGTCCCTAAGTCCTAGCTGGATTTTTTCTATGTTTTTATCAATCAATTCTACTATCTGTTTGATTTCCAATGTTACTGCCTTCCACATCGCTAATTCTCTGCTCTGCCTCTTCTAATCTGCTGCTATTTGCTGCGAGTGTATTTTTGATTTCTTGAACTGTGGTGTTCATTCCCATCATATCTGTTATCTTTTTGCACATGTCTGCAACTTCCCCTCCAAGTGTTGTCTTCATATTGTTAGCCTCTTCCTTTACTTCATTAAATTTGTCGGTGATATATGTTCTGAGATCTTTAATTACTAGTGCCAAGTTCTGCTCCCTTTCCTGGTTTTTAGTTTGTTCATTGGATTCAGCCATATTTTCCTGATTACTGGTTCGGTTTGTAGATTTCTGTTGCTGTCTGGTCATCATTTTATCTTGATGGGTTTAATCAGTTCCTTAGCTTCTTTGTCTAGTCTTGGGGATTAATTAGCTGTTGTTTTTGCGTAAGTGTCTCTTTGTCACTTTGTTCTTCTTATTCTAATTTCTTATTGCTGGCTGAATTCACTTTGAAGGAAAGTATTAGGGCCAGGGAAAGGCAATTGTGTAAGAAAGGAAAATGTATAAGGTAGTATTGGTAATAAATGTTAACAGAGCAACAATATGAGATCTGGGAGGGTGGGTATTAGATTCATGTACGTTGTGTAGAGTTGTAGCAGTAAGTAGAGTACCTATAATGAGGTAGTCAACTGAATATGGGAGGAATATGGTATGAATTAAAAAGCTAGTGTTTTCGTGAGAGAGGGAAAGAGAAAAGAAAGACAATAGTTTCAAGAGTGGATAAAAGACAGAAAACAAAACAAAAGTATTAGAAATTAAAAGTTAGACAATTTGGGGATCAAAGAAAAGGAGGTGGAATATAGGAGAGATAGTAGATGATGGAGGATATCAAGATGTGGGGGAAAGGGGATAGTGTAGGTAGCAAAAATCAATTCACACAGAAATGAGGCAACAGAGGATGAGGAAACCCAGCAAATGTGATGTGTTCCCTGCAGCACCTATTGTATAATTAAGATAAAATAAAATAAGAAGAAAATTAGGGACAAGAGAAAAAAAGAGAGAAGAAAGAAAGAAAGAAAGAAAAAGGGGGGTGGGTAAAGAAAAGGGAGGGGAATAAGTAAGGAAAAGAAAAGAAGATATAGAACAACAACAACAGCAACCAAAAAAAAAACCCTAAATAAATGAAAATTAAA
Source organism: Dasypus novemcinctus (assembly GCF_030445035.2). Taxonomy (NCBI): domain Eukaryota; kingdom Metazoa; phylum Chordata; class Mammalia; order Cingulata; family Dasypodidae; genus Dasypus; species Dasypus novemcinctus. The sequence goes on along the minus strand of NC_080684.1, from coordinate 54,331,502 downwards.
AAAAGACCTTGGGGGATACAATGGGAGAAAAGACTAGAAGATAATGCAATATTAGCAACCAGGACAATAAAAACTAAAAAAAAAACACACACAAACATTGAGGGCTAGGACAATCAAGGACCTCAGATGGACCTCAGGGCATGGTGGATTCAGGGATGGAAAGTCTGTGATATTGCAGACTCAAGAGGTGTGAGTCTCTGGGGTGTGGGCCACCAGGGTTTAGGGGACACAGACCTGGCAACCTCAAATCTGGTTAACAGGGAGCCTGGGAGCACTGCAGTGCAACACAGCCTTCAGGGATCCCCACAGCTGGGTGCCAGCCCTATGGGGGAGGTACATCCACAAACTCTGACCTATGTGTCAGAAACCTGCAATTCCCCCTCTCACTAGGGTCTCTTCTGTGGCTGTATCACCAATTCGACTTCAGGACACCTCCCGCCCTGCAAGCCCCCGAAACAGCCAGCTGGGGGCGCCTCTACACTGCAGCCAATTTAAGGATGCTGCAGATCAGCAGGCAGGCCCAGGGGGCGGGGCTGCACCTGGAAGCGCTAATATCAGTGTCAGAAACTGAAAATCCCACGCCTCGTAAAAGATTCCCCTAATCAGCTTCCAGATGCCTCCCACCCTGCAAGCCCCCGAAACAGCCTCCTGGCGATGTCTCTTCACTGCGAGCCATCCAAGGCTGCTGCGGATCGGCAGCCAGGCCCAGGGGGCAGGGCTCCAGCCGGAAGCGCTATTATTCATGTCAGAAATAAAAAATTCCCCGCCTAGCAAAATACTCCGTCTGTCTCACCAAATTGGTTTCCAAAAGCCTCCTGCCCTGCAAGCCCCTGAATAGCCCACTCAGGGCTTATGAATTCCCCAGCACCGCAGAGCCTCCAAGAATCGCTGCTGCAGTGCCAGTGCCACGGTGCCACCCGCCCCAGAGAGGAGCGTCCTGCATGCAGCCCCTAACTCCATGTAAGAGAGCCTCAATTTTATCTTTTACACAAGTCTTCTCTGTTACCTTCCCACCAAATCAATGTCCAGACACCTCCTGCCCTGCAAAATTCTGAAACATCCTGGTCTTGAAGAATTTCTAATGCTGCCCAGCCACTTCTTTGCAGGAGAGACTATAAGGTGCACTCACTCAACCACCATCTTGCCCCGCTTCAATAAAGAAGATTTAAAGAGTGTTAGTTATATAAAGATTTTTTCCACCTCTGCTCCCAGTTAGATGCTTCTTGTAATATGAATTTTACAGTAAAATTATTTTAACTCATGTAATTCCTTCAATTGGCTCACAAAAACTTTACCAAATTCAATTTTATGGTGTGCCATGTAAAATAATGTCAAGCAATTTTTTTGTGGATTTTAGAAATTAGTGGTAGGCATCCATGTGCATATGTTATATGAATTAAGGAACATGTTGGAATTTGATAGTCACAGGAATACTATAATCAGCAGCATTATATGGTAGAAAAAGCATGGGGTTTAGATTCAGAAGACTTAGTATCCATGTTTTAGCTCTGCTAATGTGGCCATGGGCAAGTCACTGTCTTTCTTTGAACTTCAATTCTCTCCCTATAAAAATGGGTTGAAAATAATACCTGGAGGTTTGGGGAAGATGACATTGGAGTAAGAAGGCAGGGTTTAACTCTCTCACAAAAGCAATGGAGAAAAGACCAAAAACTGTCTGAGAGACCTAATTTGGGGGTCAGCAGACCAGGACAGTGCTACACAACTCCCAGGAGGGCAAGGGGCAGAAAGACGAAGAAACTAAAACAAAAACCATGAGTTAATAAACCCTCAGGACAGCCAGGAAGGGTTCCCATCCCCCTCTCCCAAGATATTAACCTGGGATAAAACCCCTGGTTCAGTGCAGCTGAATGAGAGGGGAACAGACATTACCCTCCCTGTTACAAGGGAAAAGGAAAGGGGAAACAGGATGCTTCTCTTCAGTGAATTCAGGCAGCTAAGCCCACTCTGAATCTTAGCTCTGGTCAAACCAAAACACAGGAAAGTGGAGATTGAAAGAAACACCTCCTTGGAAGGGTTCACTGATGAGCACCATCTCTTGGCTGGTCTGGAAATTGCATAGACAAAACCTGCTTTTAGATTTCTCTTAAACAAAGCTGGGAAAAAATCTGCTCCCCCTTAGTGACTCCCTGGCCTGATTTTAATAATTTAAGCTGGGAGATTTTTTAAGGCTTAGAATAAGTTGAACCAAATATCAAAGAACTGTTAAAAAAAAAAATCATTGGCAAGAGAGACACATTGGCCATCAGAGCAAATTCATCCACATATTCAGATGCCTAGACATCAGTAAAAAATTACAAGCCATACTAGAAAACAGGAAGATATGGTCCAGGCAAAAGAACAAATCAAATATGAAGAGATATAGGATTTAAGACAATTAATGAAAATCACACAACTCTTGAATATCAATTTAAAGAATTGAAATAAAATATTACTAAAGAGAGGATACTAAGAAGACACTGGGTGAGCATAAAGAATAATTTGAAAGTCTGCAAAGAAAGATAACATGTCTTATGGGAATGAAAAACATGATGGATGAGATTTAAAATACATTAGAGGCACATAAGAGCAGATTTGAATTGCATGAAGACAGAATTAGTGATTTCAAAGACAGAACATCTAAACTGGAAAGGACAGGAAAATAGAAAGAGAAGAGAATGGAAAAAAATGGAACAGGGTCTCAGGGAATTGAATGACAACACAAAACACAAAAACATATGCATTATCAGTGTTCCAAAGGAAAAGAGAATGGAAAAAGTACAGAAAGAATATTTGAGGAAATAATGACTAAAAACTTCCCTACCCCCATGAAAAACATCAATATAAAAGAAGGACAACAAACCCCAAACAGAATGAATCCAAATAGACCTACAATTCAGAATGGCAAATATCAAATATAAAGAGAAGATTAAGAAAGCAACAAGAAAAAAGCAAAGCATCACATGCAAGGGAACTTTGATAAGATTAAGTGCCAACCTCTCATCAGAACCATGGAGGAGAGAAAAGTGGTATTATGTATTTAAGGTACTGAAAGAGAAAAACTGCCAGCCAAGAATTCTGTATCTGGCAAAACTGTCCTTCAAAAATGAAGGGCAGGGAAGTGGACTTGGCCTAGTGGTTAGGGCGTCTGTCTACCATATGGGAGGACCGCAGCTCAAACCCCGGGCCTTGTTGACCCGTGTGGAGCTGGCCCATGTGAATGCTGATGCACGCAAACAGTGCCCTGCCATGCAGGGGTGTCCCCACATAGGGGAGCGCCACGTTCAAGGAATGCGCCCTGTAAGGAGAGCCACCCAGCACAAAAGAAAGTTCAGCCTGCCCAAGAATGGCACCACACACATGGAGAGCTGACACAAGATGATGCAACAAAGAGAAACACAGATTCCCATGCCGCTGACAACAACAGAAGTGGACAAAGAAGAACACGCAGCAAATAGACACAGAGAACAGACAACTGGGGGGATGGGGGAAGAGGAGAGAAATAAAATAAATAAATAAATCTTTTTTAAAAAATGAAGAGCAGTTCAAAGTCTTTACAGACAAAGAAAAACTGATAGACTATATTACCAGAAGACAATAGATAGAGCATCTGCCTACCATATAGGAGGTCCATGGGTTTGATACCCAGGGCCTCCTGGCTTCTGTGGTGACTAGCCCATGTGCAGTGCCACTGCATGCAAGGTGTGCTGGTCCACACAAGGATGCCCCCATGTAAGGGTGCCCCCCATGGAAGAAGTGACCTCTGTGCAAGGAGAGCCACCCCACGTGAAACCACAGCCTGCCCAGGTGTGGTGCCACATACATAGAGAACTGACGCAGCAAGATGACACAACAAAAAGACACAGATCCCCAGTGCCGCCTGATGAGAATACAGGCAGACACAGAAGAACACACAGTGAATGGACACAAAGAGCAGACAAAGGAGGGGGGATATAAAAAAAATAAATCTTTAAAAAAAAGACAAGAATTACAAGAGATACTAAAGGGAGCACTGTAGTGTGAAGGGAAAAACTTGGACAAGAGTGTAGAAATGAAGATTATTAGAAAGGATAAATTAAAAGGTAAAAACATAGACAATAGTATGATATGACAAGTAGAAAGCCAAAGTCAAAATGGGCATCTATATGTTGTCTACAAAAAATTCACTTCAGATGTTAAGGACACAACCAGATTAAAAGTGAAAGGTTGGAAAAAGATATTCCATGCAAATAGTAACCAAAAGAGAGCTAGAGTAGCAAGACTAATATCAGACAAAATAGATTTTAAATACGAAACTGTTATAAGGGATGAAGAAGGTCATTATATATTAATAAAAGGGGCAACTCAGCAGTATAATGATAATAAATAATTATTCACCTAACCTCAGTGCCCCAACACTGGCAAAGCTGAAGGGAGAAATGATGCCTTTACAATAACATTTGCAGACTTCAATACACCACTCTCAGTATTGTATAGAACATATGAATGGAGGAAAATAAAGAAACAGAGAGTTTGAATAATATGATAAACTAATCTAGACCTAACAGACATCTATAGAACACTGCACACCAAAACAGCACAATACACATTTTTTTCAAGTGCTCATGGATCCTTCTCCAAGATAGATGACTTGCTGGGTCACAACACAAGTCTCAATAAATTTTAAAAGTTCTAAATTATTCAAAGCACTTTCTCTGATCATAACAGAATGAACCTAGAAACAAATAATTGATGGAAAGGGGGAAAATTCATAAATATGTGGAGATTAAACAACACACTCTTAAGAAATAATCAGAAAAAAAGGAGGGGGCAAGATGGCGGCTGAGTGAACATCCCTGTTAGAGTCTTCTGCAGGGAATCGGCTGGGTGGCGTTGGAGACTCTTTGGGACCGGATTGTTTCGGGATTTTTGCTGGTCCGGAGGTGTCTGGACATCGATTTGGAGGGAAGGTAACAGAGAGGATTCGTCTGTGAAATATACACGGAGATCCCAGCTACCTGCAGAGGATTCCCTTCTTGGGTAGGAGGAGACGAGGCATCTAGCCCCGCTCGGTGGGGCTGAGCCAGGCCGGGCCGGGCCGCGGTAGCGTTTGGAGCCGGGCGGGGCCGGTGCAGGCCCCGGCGGCGGGCCACGGTAGCGCTTGGAGCCGGGCGGGGCCGGTGCAGGCCCCGGCGGCGGGCCGCGGTAGCGCTTGGAGCCGGGCGGGGCCGGTGCAGGCCCCGGCGGCGGGCCGCGGTAGCGCTTGGAGCCGGGCGGGGCCGGTGCAGGCCCCGGCGGCGGGCCGCGGTAGCGCTTGGAGCCGGGCGGGCCCGGGTCAGGCCGCGGCGGGTACGGAGCCGGGCAGGGCCGGTCCAGGCCGCGGTGGCGGGAGGTGGATGCCGGAGCCGGCTGGGCCGCTGTAGCGAGCGGAGCTGGGCGGAGCCAGGCCAGGCCAAGGCGGCGTGAGGAGCCGGGCAGAGCCGGTCCAAGCCTCCGCGGCGGGCGGAGCCGGGCCTGCGGAGGGGTTTCTGTTTTTTTTTGTTTTTTTGTTTGTTTGTTTGTTTGTTTGTTTGTTTGTTTTTTTAATTTTACTTAAATTTTTTTTTTTTTTTTTTTTTTTTTTTTGAGCATCTGCAGTACTGGGGAGTTCGTGGGCCCTGGGCGGCCTATTGGGGGTTTGTGGGAAGGGAGGTGCTTGCAGACCCATTTGGGCAGACAGACGGGGGGGTTTTAGGGCAAAGCGGGGGGAAGTTGTTGTTTTAGATAGTGTTGCAATTGTGACACGTGTGTACCTGTATCTCTCTTCTCCCTATCCGTTCCCCACCGTTTGCCCATCCTCTTTTTCTTTCTTCATTTCTTCTTGCCTTTCTTTTTTCTCTATTATAATTAGTTTGTTTTTTTTGTTTGTTTGTTTTTTTTCGGTTTTCTCTTTCCCTCTTGTCCCTCATCTTCCACTTATTTTTACTTTAATTCAAGTATACAATAGGTGCTACAGGGAACACCTCACATTTGCTGGGTTTTCCCATCCTCCACTGCCTCATTTCTGTGTGAACTGATTTAGGCTACCTACACTATCCCCCTTCCCCTGCATCTTGATATCCACTATCATCTACTGTCTCTCCTATATTCCACCCCCCACCTCCCGTTCTTTGATCCACAAAGTGTCTAACTCTTAATTTCTAATACCTTTGTTCTGTTTTCTGTCTATTATCCACTCTTGAAACTATTACCTTTCTTTTCTTTTTCCCTCTCTCATGAAAACAATAGCTGTGTAGTTCATACCATATTCCTCCCAAATTCAGTCATCAACTTCATAAAAGGTACTCTACCTACAGCTATAACTCTATACAATCTACATGAATCTAACCTCCATCCTTCCAGATCTCATATTCCTGCTTTATTAACATACATCACCAATACAACTTTACACTTTTCCCTTGCTTACACAATTGCCTTTCCCCAACACTAATACTTTCCTCTAAAGTGAACTTAACCAACAACAAGTAACTAGAATAAGAAGATAAAAGTGACAAAGAGAAGATATAACACCTGTGCAAAAATAACAACTAATTAACCTCCAAGAGCAGACAAAGAAGCTAAGGAACTGATTAAATTCGTCAAAATAAAGAGATGACCAGAAAGCAACAAAAATCTACGAACCAAACCAATAATCAGGAAAACATGGCTGAATCCAATCAACAAACCAATAATCACGAAGGGGAGCAAAACTTGGCACAAGCAATGAAAGATCTCAGAACATTTATCACCGACAAAATTGATGCAGTAATGAAAGAGGTTAACAACATGAAGACATCACTTGGAGGGGAAATTGCAGACATACGCAAAAACATAACAGATATGATGGGAATGAACACCACAGTTCAAGAAATCAAAAATACACTTGCAGCAAATATCAGCAGACTAGAAGAGACAGAGCAGAGAATTAGTGATGTGGAAGACAGTACATCAGAAATCAAACAGATAGTAGAAGGGGTCAATAAGAAGATAGAAAAAATCCAATTAGGATTTAGGGACCTGAATGACAATGCAAAACGCTCAAACATACGTATTATAGGCATTCCAGAAGGTGAAGAGAAGGGAAAGGGGTCAGAAAGAGTGTTGCAGGAAATAATGACTGAAAACTTCCCAAATCTACTGAAAGAGACAGATGTACATATCCAAGAAGCACAGCGCACTCCACAAGTCATAAACCCCAACAGGCCCACCCCAAGACATATACTTGTCAAATTATCCAATGCTCAAGACAAAGAGAAGATCCTAAAAGCAGCAAGAGAAAAGAAAACCATCACATACAAGGGAAGCTCAATTAGATTAAGTGCTGATTTTTCTTCTGAAACCATGGAGGCAAGAAGACAGTGGTATGATATAGTCAAGGTACTAAAGGAAAAAAATTTCCAACCAAGAATACTCTATCCAGCTAAACTAGCATTCAAACATGATGGAGAGTTCAAAATATTCGCAGACAAACAGAAACTGAAAGAGTATACCAACAAGAAACCTCCCCTTCAAGAAATTCTAAAGGGAGTTCTGCAGGAAGAAAGGAAAAAACAGGAAAGGCAAAGTTGGAGGAGAGTATAAGACCAACAACAACAACAAAAAAGACAAAAAAAAATATACAAACAAAATATGACAAACACAAATCCAATCAAAATATGGCTAACACAAATAATTCCTTGATAGTAATAACACTGAATGTCAATGGATTAAACTCACCTATCAAAAGATTCAGACTGGGACACTGGATAAGGAAATATGACCCATCCATATGCTGTCTACAAGAGACACATCTTAGACCCAGAGACGCATGGAGATTGAAAGTGAAAGGCTGGAAAACAATCATACAAGCTAACAATAACCAAAAAAAGGCAGGAGTAGCTATATTAATATCAGACAAAATAGACTTTAAATGTGAAACAATTGTGAGAGACAAAGAAGGATACTACATTTTAGTCAAAGGGAAAATCTGTCAAGAAGATCGAACAATCATAAATATCTATGCCCCTAACAAGGGTGCCTCTAAATACGTCAGGCAAACACTGGAAAAACTAAGTGAAAGAATAGATACATCTACAATTATAGTGGGGGATTTTAATACACCACTATCAATTCTGGACAGAACATCTCAAAAGAGAATCACCAAAGACACAAAACATCTGAATAGTATATTAGAGGAGCTCGATCTAATAGACATATATAGATCGCTACACCCAAACACAGCAGGATATACATTTTTCTCAAGCGCACATGGATCATTCTCCAAGATAGATCATATGCTAGGCCACAAAGAAAGGCTGAACGAATTCAGAAAGATTGAAATCATACAAAACATTATCTCTGACCACAGTGGAGTCAAGCTGGAGATTTGCAAGGGAAAGAAGCCCAGATTTCACACCACGATTTGGAAATTAAACAACACACTCTTAGAAAAACAGTGGGTCAAAGAGGAAATCTCAAAAGAAATCAATGACTACCTTGAAACAAATGATAATGATAACACAACATACCAAAATTTATGGGATGCAGCAAAAGCAGTACTGAGAGGGAAGTTTATAGCCATAAATTCATATATCAAAAAAGAAGAAAGAGCAAAAATTGAAGAACTAACTGCACATTTGAAGGAATTAGAAAAACAACAACAAAGTAACCCAACAGGAAGAAGAAGGAAGGAAATAACAAAGATAAGAGCAGAACTAAATGAAATAGAAAATAAGAAAGCACTTGAACAGATAAACAAGACCAAGAGCTGGTTTTTTGAGAAGATTAACAAAATTGACAAACCTTTAGCAACACTAACAAAGAAAAAAAGAGAGAAGATGCAAATACACAAAATAAGAAATGAGAAAGGCGATATCACCACTGACCCCACAGAAATAAAGACTATCATAAGAGGATATTTTGAAAAACTATATTCCAACAAAAATGACAATCTAGAGGAAATGGACAAATTCCTAGAAACACATAAACAGCCCATATTGACAAAAGAAGAAATTGATGATCTTAACAAACCAATCACAAGCAGAGAGATAGAATCAGTTATTAAAAATCTCCCAACTAAGAAGAGCCCAGGGCCAGATGGCTTCACAGGTGAATTCTATAAAACATTCCGGAAAGAACTGACACCAATCCTGCTGAAACTATTCCAAACCATCGAAACAGAAAGAACATTACCCAACTCCTTCTATGATGCCAACATTACCCTAGTACCAAAGCCAAACAAAGACATCACAAGAAAGGAAAATTACAGACCAATTTCTCTAATGAACCTAGACGCAAAAATACTTAACAAAATACTTGCTAATCGTATTCAACAACACATTAAACGAATTATACACCACGACCAAGTGGGATTCATCCCAGGTATGCAAGGATGGTTCAACATAAGAAAATCAATCAACGTAATACACCATATAAACAGATTGAAGGAAAAAAATCACATGATTATATCTATTGATGCAGAAAAAGCATTTGACAAAATACAGCACCCTTTCTTGATAAAAACACTCCAAATGATTGGAATACAAGGAAATTTTTTGAACATGATAAAGAGTATATATGAAAAACCTAAAGCCAATATTGTTTACAATGGAGAAATCCTAGACTCCTTCCCTCTAAACTCAGGAACAAGACAAGGATGCCCACTGTCGCCGCTCCTATTTAACATTGTCTTAGAAGTACTTGCTCGAGCACTGAGGCAAGAACCAGAAATAAAAGGCATTCAAATTGGAAAGGAAGAAGTCAAAATTTCATTATTTGCAGATGACATGATCCTATACATAGAAAACCCTGAGAGATCTACAACGAAGATTCTAGAACTCATAAATGAGTTTAGTAAAGTCGCAGGTTATAAGATCAATGCGCAAAAATCAGTAGCATTTCTGTACACCAATAATGAGCAAGATCAGGAGGAAATCAAGAAACAAATACCATTCACAATAGTAAATAAAAAAATCAAATACTTAGGAATAAATTTAACTAAAGAGGTAAAGAACTTATACACTGAGAACTATACAAGATTGTTCAAGGAAATCAAAGAAGACCTAAATAAATGGAAGACTATTCCTTGTTCATGGATAGGAAGACTGAACATTATTAAGATGTCTATCCTACCAAAATTGATCTACACATTCAATGCAATCCCAATAAAAATCAATGCAGCCTTCTTTAAGGAACTAGAAAAACTAACTATGAAATTTATTTGGAAAGGAAAGAGACCCCGAATAGCCAAAGACATACTGAAAAAGAAAAACGAAATTGGAGGAATCACACTACCTGACTTCAAAACATACTATAAAGCTACGGTGGTGAAAACAGCATGGTATTGGCATAAGGAGAGACATATAGACCAATGGAATCGAATTGAAAGCTCTGATATAGAACCTCACATATACAACCACATAATATTCGATAAAGCCACCAAACCCTCTCAACTGGGAGAGAGTGGCCTATTCAACAAATGGTGTCTGGAGAACTGGATAGCCATATGTAGAAGAATGAAAGAGGATTACCATCTCACACCTTATACAAAGATCAACTCAAGATGGATCAAAGACCTAAATATAAGAGCCAAGACCATAAAAACCTTAGAAAGCAGTGTAGGGAAACATCTACAGGACCTTGTAATAGGTAATGGATTTATGAATATCTCACCAAAAGCACGAGCAGCAAAAGAACTAATAGATAAATGGGACTTCCTCAAAATTAAAGCCTTCTGCACCTCAAAGGAGTTTGTCAAGAAAGTAAAAAGGGAGCCCACACAGTGGGAGAAAATATTTGGCAATCATATATCTGATAAGAAACTTATAACTTGCATATATAAAGAACTCCTACATCTTGAAAATAAAAAGATAAACAATCCATTTAAAAAATGGGAAAAAGACTTAAACAGACACTTCTCCGAAGAAGAAATACAAATGGCAAGAAAGCACATGAAAAAATGCTCCAAATCTCTAGCTATCAGGGAAATGCAAATCAAAACCACAATGAGATACCATCTTACACCCATAAGATTGGCAGCTATGAAAAAAACAGAAGAATACAAGTGCTGGAGAGGATGTGAAGGAAGGGGAACACTCATCCACTGCTGGTGGGAATGCAGAAGGATCCAACCATTCTGGAGAACAGTATGGCGGTTTCTCAAACAACTAGCCATAGATTTGCCATATGACCCAGCAATACCACTGCTGGGAATATACCCAGCAGAACTGAAAACAAGAACACAAACCAATATATGTACACCAATGTTCATAGCAGCATTGTTCACTATTGCCAAAAGTTGGAATCAACCCAAATGCCCATCAACAGACGAGTGGATCAATAAAATGTGGTATATACACACAATGGAATACTACTCGGCTGTAAGAACAAACACACTACAAACACATGTGATAACATGGATGAATCTTGAGAACCTTATGTTGAGTGAAGCAAACCAGACATTGAAGGACAAATACTACATGACCTCAATGATATGAAATAAACAAGCTGCCCTAGATAGCAAGAGACTGAACGATAGGCTTGCAGGAAATCGGAGGGTGGAGGAAGGATATGAGCCGATGTCTGCAGGGGTGGAATTTAAGACGAGATGGTGGTAAGTATGAACACAAAGAAGAGATAAAAGGGGGGCAAGGGGTTGCCTTTGCTTGGGGCTTTGCGGGTTTGAGGGTGGCTGGGGAGGGACGGGTGGGTAACGTTGCCCAAAAGTGGGGGGAGGGAGGGGTAGCATACGAACCAGGAGAGGGTCAGGTGTTGGTGGAGAGTAAAATGCCGAGAAAATCATATCAAAATATAATAAAGAGGGTTACCTGTTTAGAATGCTCGGAGGGGAGGGTCTGATGCAGGACGGGCTCCTGGGGAATGTCTAAATGCTCATTCTGCCAGAGTGGGTGACACCATGGGGTAGAAACCCAAGTAGTGAGAGTGGGGGTGGACCCACATCCTGGGGAGGACTAATGCCATCCAATAGAGGGAACTGTATCCCTCGAGAGAAAGGGTGGCTCCCAGGGCATTGGGGCAGTTGAGCAAGTTAGGCCCTGAACACTATTCCATCTATCTCTGGAAGTGGCTCCTCAGGAAACGGAGGTTGGCTATCACTGAGGGCACTAAGGTGGAAGGGAAAATGGACGTTAAATGTGTGGAACCAAAGTAAATGGGGGGTAAGAGAGGAGTTTCTTGAGAGTACACAAGGATGGATATAAAACATGTAATATTACACCATAACATATAGGAGATGACAGACTGATAATGTAAACCATAATGTAAAACATAGGATAACTAAAAATGTAAAGAACTGTGTATCCTAAAGTATGCACCATAATGTAAATACAGATGTCACCTTGTTAGAAAGCTAATGTCTCAGACTCTGTACATCACTTTAAGTAAATATGATATGAATAGGGCGTAAGAGTATCACTGTGGAAGGGAAAAGGTTTTCTGGTGGATGTGTGGGAGTGCTGTATATTATATATATACATTGCTGTGGTCTAGGACTCCTGTGAAGAAAAGCTGAATAATTAGGGGGGGGGGGGGGGGAAATAGGATGTGGAATTTTTTCAAGTCAACATTCTTTATCTAAGTTCTTTATCTAACTTTATCCAAGTTCTTTATCTATCCTTTAAACTCATCGCTATATGCCATTCCCTAGTAAGTGACCATGACATTATATTGGGCTTCAAATTTTGGGGAGTTCTGGATCACAGAGTGTTTCAACAATGGCAATGGAGGGATACTGGTATGGGATACCAATGACAGATGATATATGACTGACAGGGAGCTGTACAGAACATATGTCCAGGGTGCATGGTAATGTTTGGATATACTCATAGTGGCAACAATTAAAAACCACAGTAGGGGGGGTACTGGGTTCCCGGCCAGTGGTGCTCTGTCGTGGTCCCTAGGGGAGCAGCGACAGTCTCCCAGGTACAGTGGTGGGGACCGGGAGGGAGTGAGGGTTCAACAGTGAGCCCCTGATACTAATGACTATGCTTGTGAGCTGATAAACCCAAAATAATAACAAGGCCTAGAGCAACTTTGTGCCTGGGAATTCCCTTCTGTCAGCCTTCATGTTACTCAAATGTGGCCAGTCTCGAAGCCAAACTCAGCATGTAAATGCAATGCCTTCCCCCCAGCGTGGGACATGACACCCGGGGATGAGCCTCCCTGGCAACGAGGGACCACTATCAACTACCAACTGATGATGCAACTGGAAAATGACCTTATATGGAAGGTTCAATGCGGATCAGCAGAATATCCATGTCTACATAAAATACCATGACTTTAAAATGCTGTTTGACCTAAAGTAAGGGGGAAATGGAAAGGAGAAATGAGTTTATATGGCTACGAGTTTCTAAAAAAGAGTCTGGAGGCTGGCAGAAGGTTTGCCCTCATGCACAACTGAGCAGAGTCAGAGAGACAGATAAAGCAGATACAACCCCCAGATATTGGTTCCTTTGAGGGCTAAAGAGACCCATGGGAGTTATGGTCATGGCCAATGGGGTTAACTACCAGGGCAGATGGCCCCTCTTTGGAAATGGTGTTTATGTGTGATGAATCTGGACTCAGACGGGATCTCCCTTCATAAGACTTTCATGCTAATGTGCTGGAGGTGCAGTTAATGTTGGGGTTTAAGATATATTTAGGGGATTTGAATCTCTGGACTGACAATGTGATAGCCAGATCCTGAGCCTCAACAGACTCCAGCACCTACAATCTGATTTATTGGACTTACCACACTCAGCTAAGATGGAGGTGAAGAAGGACAACCACCACACCATGGAGCCTAGAGTGATTACAACTGAAAATGGGAGGATTGCATCCAGCATCCAGGTGGAATCTGAGCCTCCTCTTGACATAAAGGTGCAATGGACACAACCAATCCAGTGTCCACATAGAAGAGGTGGCATTGGATTGGGAAAAGTGGACATAATGGACAAAGGGTATGGGGAAAGGCAGGAAGAGATGAGAGGTGGAGGCGTCTTAGGGACATGGAGCTGCCCTGGATGGTGCTTCAGAGGTAATCACCGGACATTGTAAATCCTCACAGGGCCTACATGATGGAATAGAGGAGAGTATGGGCCATGATGTGAACCAATGTATATGAGGTGCAGAGGTGCCCAAAGATGTACTTACCAAATCCAATGGATGTGTCATGATGATGGGAACGAGTGTTGTTGGGGGGGGGGAGAGGGGGGGTGGGGGGGGGGTTGAATGGGACCTCACATATATATTTTTAATGTAATATTATTACAAAGTCAATAAAAAATAAAAAAATTAAAAAAAAAAAAAAAAAAAAAAAAAAAAGAAATAATCAGTGGACCAAAGAAGAAATAGCAAGAGAATTCAGCAAATATCTTGAGATGAATGAAAATGAGAACAAACTATATCACAACCTATGGGACATAGCAAAGGCAATGCTGAGAGGGAAATTTATAGCCTTCAGTGCTTATATTAAAAAAGAAGAGGCAGCGGACTTGGTCCAGTGGTTAGGGCATCCATCTACCACATGGGAGGTCCGTGGTTCAAACCCCAGGCCTCCTTGACCCGTGTGGAGCTGGCCCACGCACAGTGCTGATGCACGCAAGGAGTGCTGTGCCACGCAGGGGTGTCCCTGCGTAGGGGAGCCCCATGTGCAAGGAGTGCACCCCTTAAGGAGAGCGGCCCAGCACGAAAGAAAGTGCAGCCTGCCCCGGAATGATGCTGCACGCACAGAGAACTGACACAACAAGATGACGCAACAAAAAGAAACACAGATTCCCGTGCTGCTGACAACAACAGAAGCGGACAAAAGAAGATGCAGCAAATGGACACAAAGAACAGACAACTGGGGTGGGTGAGGGGAAGGGGAGAGAAATAAATAAATAAATCTTTAAAAAAATAAAAATAAAAAAGAAGAAAGAGCTAAAATTAGAGACTTAACTGAACACCTGGATGAACTGGAAAAAGAACAGCAGACGAATTCCAAACCAAGTCAAAGGAAAGAAATAGTAAAGATGAGAGCAGAAATAAATGAAATTGAGAATGATAAAACAATAGAGAGAATCAACAAAATCAAAAGTTGGTACTTTAAGAAGATCAACAAAATCCACAAACCCTTAGCTAGACTCACAAAGAAAAAAAAAGAAAAGACACAAATAAATAAAATCAGGAAAGAGAGGGGGAACATTACCACTAACCCCACTGAAATAAGAGAGATCATAAGAGGATACTCTGAACAATTGTATGCCAAAAAAACTAGATCATGTAGAAAAGATGGACAAATTCCTAGAAACATGCAAACAACCTACACTGACCCTAGAAGAAATGGAAGACCTTGACAAACCAATCCAAGTGAAGAGATTTAAACAGTTATCAAAAAGCTCCCAAAGAAAAAAATCCAAGACCAGATGGCTTCACAGATGAATTCCACCAATCATTAAAAGATGACCTAATACCAATCTTGCTCAAGCGCTTTCAAAAAACTGAACAGGAAAGAATGCTACCAAACTCATTCTATGAAGCCACATCACCCTAATACCAAAACCAGATAAAGACACTACATAAAAAGAAAATTACAAACCAATATCTCTAAAGAATATAGATGCAAAAATTCTCAACAAAGTACTTACAAATAGAATCCAAAAGCACATTAAAAGAAGTATACACCACAATCAAGTGGGTTTTATCCCAGGTATGCAAGGGTAGTTCAACACAAGAAAATCAATTAGTGTAAGAAATTTCAGAAAGAAGAAAAATCACATATTCCTCTTGATTTATGCAGAAAATGCATTTGACAAAATTCTACACCTTTTCTGGATAAAAATACTACAAAAGATAGGAATAGGAGGAACTATCTCAATATGGTAAAGTCCATATGAAAAATCTACAGCTAGCATGGTACTCAGCAATGAAAGATTGAAAGCTTTCCTGCTGAGATCAGGAAAAAGACTGTCACTATTATAAATATACTATGTGAAATATGAATATATATAAAATTGTATATATAAGACCATTTTTCTTTGAAGCTGAACAAATGTAAGTAAACACTATAAAATGTTAATATTAGACAAAAAAATTATACTAAGTGAAGGAGAACAGACACAGAGTACTATAAATTTTATGATTCCTTTTATATAAAATTTAAATATAAATTAATTTATAAAGATGAAATTAGATTAGTGGTTATGGGCTAAGTAGGGCTCAGGAAGGAATGCTAAAGGTGTGGAGATTTTCTTTTTGGAGTAAAGAAATTGTTCTAAAATTTTTGAAATGATGAATGTACAACATTATGATTACACTAAAAGTCCTTGATTATACACTTTAGATAGATCTTATGGTATGTGAATATATCTCAGTAAAACTGCTTAATAAACAAATAATTGTGCAAGAAAGTCCAGAAAAAGCAGCTATGTACAGCAGGGGAAACAAAGAGATTGAGACGTGAGGAATTTTGTTGTTTGTCTGTTTTTTATTATTATTATTATTGAAATAATGAAAATGCTTTAATAAGGGATGAAGTGACGAATCTACAACTATGTTATTATACCAAATACCATTGATTGTATACTTTGGATGGATTGCATGCTTTATTAATATGTATCAATAAAATTTATTTGTTTAAAAAAATAAGAACCTATTAATGTCTTCATATTTTTCAGAGAATGCTCAATAATCAGCTAATGGACAACATTAGCTAATAGTCTATGAACAAGAAAAGACCCACCAGAGGTGTGACCTTATTTTGTAACATCCTTTCAACATGCATTTGATAAGCTATTTATGCCTAAACAGAAGGGCTATTTTTTTAATGTTTTTATGTATGTGGTATTATACTTGGATTTAAATTAGCATGGTCTTTGTGATGGTTAGGCTATGTGTCAACTCAGCCAGGTAATTGTGCCCAGTTGTTTGGACAAGCAAGCACTGGGCTAACTGTAATACAAGGGCATTAATGGACTTTAGTCACCATTGACTTTACTGCAGTGGTAAATCATAGATAGCTGATTACAATTACATCAGTCAGGGAGATTGCCATCAGCAATGAGTGACGCTTTATCCAATCAGTTGAATGCCTTAAAAGGGGAAGTGATTCCAGCATTGAGAGAGAATTTCCCAGCTCATCTTTGGACAGCTAGCATCTCCCAGAACTCATCAAGAACCTTCACTGGACTTTCATTGGAGCCCCTGGTTGCAGCCTGCCTGTGGAACCTGAACTTGTGCATTCCCATGGCCATGTGAGTGACTCTTATAAAATTGCATACTCTTGACAGATATCTTTTGTTGATTCTCTTTCCCTAGAGAACCCTCACTAATACAGTCTTCAGTAGATATGAATGTATCTCTAAGGTTAAAATGACCATTACTATTTCTTCAGCTTCACATCTAAATTGAGGTTTTACTTTTAAAACCACTCCTGAGGGATTTGATGTAGCTCAAACAGTTGAGTGCAAGTATCCCACATGTGAGGTCTCAGGTTTGGTAAAGATCAGAACAGAAGAAATAAATGAAACCAAGAAAAAAAACACAATAGAGAGAATCAACAAAACTGAAAGTTGGTTCTTTGAGAAGACCAGTAAAATTGACAAACCCTTGGCTAGACTGACAAAGAAAAGAATAGAGAAGACACAAATAAATAAAATCAGAAATGAGAGGGGGACATTACAGCTGACTCCACAGAAATAAGAGAGATTATAAAAGGATATTATAAACAAGTGTATGCCCCCAAACTAGACAATGTAGATGAGATGGACAAGTTCTTAGAAACAGATGAACCACCTACACTGATCCTAGAAGAAATAGAAGAGCTCAACAAACCAATCCAAGTGAAGAGATTAAACAATCATCAAAAACCTCCCAAAGATGAAAAGCCCAAGACCAAATGGCTTCACAGGTGAATTCTACCAATCATTCAAAGACAATCTAATACCAATCTTGCTCAAGTTCTTCCAAAAATTGAACATGAAAGAACACTACCAAACTTATTCTATGAAGCCAACATTACCCTAAGACCAAAACCAGATAAAGATACTATGAAAAAAGAAAATTACAGACTAATATCTCTAATGAGTATATATGCAAAAATCCTCAACAATACTTGAAAACCAAATCCAAAAGCACATAAAAAGATTTATATATCATGATCAAGTAGGTTTTATCCCAGGTATGCAAGGGTTAGTCAACACAAGAAAATCAATTAGGGAAACGGACTTGGCCCAGTGGTTAGGGCGTCCGTCTACCACATGGGAGGTCCGCGGTTCAAACCCCGGACCTTGTTGACCCGTGTGGAGCTGGCCCATGTGCAGTGCTGATGCGCGCAAGGAGTGCCCTGCCACGCAGGGGTATCCCCCGCGTAGGGGAGCCCCACGCGCAAGGAGTGTACCCGTAAGGAGAGCCGCCCAGCGCGAAAGAAAGTGCAGCCTGCCCAGGAATGGTGCCGCCCACACTTCCCGTGCCGCTGTCGACAACAGAAGTGGACAAAGAAGCAAGACGCAGCAAATAGACACAGAGAACAGACAACCGGGGGAGGGGGAAGAATTAAATAAAATAAATAAATCTTTTAAAAAAGAGAAAAAGAAAAAAGAAAACCAATTAGTGTAAGAAACTGCATTGATAAATTGAAGAAGAAAAATCACATAATCCTCTCAATTGATGCAGAAAAGACATTTGACAAAATATAGCACCTTTCCTTGGTAAATTTTTTTTATTGCCTAAATATAAAAATAAAGGCCTAAATATAAAAGGTACAACCATAAAACTCCTAGAGAAAATGTAGGAAAAACAATTCAAGATCTTGTGCTAGGGGGTAGTATCTTAAACCTTTCTACACTGTAACATTAAAAGAAAATAAAGAAGAAAAAAAATTCAAAGCAGGAATCAGAAAAAAAAAAAAAGCAAACCTTTATACACAAAGCATGAGCAACAACAAAAAAGATAAATGGGACCTCCTCAGATTAAACACTTTCACGCCTCATAGGACTGTGTCAAAAGGGTGAAATGGCAGCCAACTCAATGGAGAAAATATCTGGCAATCACATATTTGATAAGGATTTAATATTCATGATATATAAAGAGATCATACAATTCAACAATAAAAGGCAAACTACCCAATTTTAAAAAATGGGCAAAAGACTTGAAAAGACAATTGTCCAAAGAAGAAATACAAATGGCAAAGAAACACATGAAAAAATGTTCAACATAACTAGCATAAGGAAATGTAAATCAAAACTACTATGAGGGAAACGGATATGATTCAAGTGATAGAGTTTCCGCCTACCACACAGGTAGTCCCTGATTCAATTCCCAAGGTCTCCTAAAGAAGAAAGCAAGCTGGTGCAATGGGCAGGCACCACGAGCTGATGCAACTAAGTGACACAACAAGAGACACAAGAGGAAAAACATAATGAGAGAAACATCAAAGCAGGGAACAGAGGTGGCTCAAACAATTAGGTGCCTCCCTCCTACCTCAGATGTCCCAGGTTCAATTACCAGTGCCTCCTAAAGAAATAGGGAAGATGAACAAACACAGCAAATACAAACAACGAAGGGGTGGGGATAAATAAAACTTAAAAAAAACTTCAATGAGATATCATTTTACACTTATCAGACTAGCCATTATTAAAAGTTGGAAAACACTAAGTGTTAGAGAGGATGTGGAGAGATAGGAATGCTTATTCACTGTTGGTGGGAATATAGAATAGTACTGCCCCTGTGGGGATTCTTCAGCAATTCCTAAGGAAGTTGCATATAAACTTGTCATGTGACCTGGCAATACCATTACTACTTATATACCCAAAAGAATTGAAAGAAGTGACATGAACAAATACCTGCACACCAAAGTTCATAGTGGCATTATTCCCAACTGCCAAAAGTTGGAAACAACCCAGGTGTTCAAAAACCAATGAATGGATAAACAAATGGTGGTGTACACACATGATGAAATACTAGGCAACAGTAAGAAGAAATGAAATCGTGACACACAGGACAACATGGATGAACACAGAGGACATTATGTTGAGTGAAGCAAGCCAAACACAAAAGGACAAATACTGTGTGGTTGTGCTATTATGAACTAAATATATTATGTAAACTCACAGGTTTAATAATTAGAATATAGGCCACCAAAAAATAGGCTTGGTATTGTCCTGAATAACAAGCAATGACAGATACAGGCCAATCTACATCCTGCCATAACCTACAGAATTGAGTGGGAGAGAGTATAAATTACAATGTAAACTATAATCCATGCTTAGTGGCAATGTGCCAAATGTGTTCATCAATTGCAATGAAGGTACCACACTAATGAAAGAGTTGTTAATGTGGGGAATGGGGGGTATGGGAATCCCTTACATTTTTTTTGTATAACATTTTGTGTAATCTAAGTATCTTTTTTAAAATATATAAAATATATTTTTAAAAGTAAAGTATACAATTTAATGTTTTTCAGTATATTCCCAGGATTGTGCAACAATAACTACAATCTAATTTTAGAACATCTTTGTCCCCCACAAAATTAATCTCATATTCATTAGCAGTCACTCTCAATTTCCCTCACTCTCCTCAGCCCCCTCCCAGAGCAGTCATGAGTTTACTTTCAATCTCTATAGATTTGCCTGTACTAGCCATTTCATGTAAATGGAATCATAATATATAATCTTTTGTGACTGACCTCTTTCACTTCACCTAACATTTTCAAGGGTCATCCATATTACTGCATGTATCAGTACTTCACTGCTTTTTATTGGCAAATAATATTCTATTGTATGTATATACCACATTTTATTTACCTCAGGTCATGGACATCTGGGTATTTTCATTTTTTTTGGCTATTTTGAATAATGCCTCTATGAATATTCATGTACATGTTTTTGTGCAAATGTGCATTTTCATTTCTCTTGAATATATATCTAGGAGTGAAATTACTGGATTCTATGGTAACTTTAAGTTCACCATTTTGTGAAACTGCCGAACTTCCAAAGAAGCTATGCTAATTAGAGAGATTGAGAGGTGAAGAATGTTCTTGTTTGTCTGTTTTCTGTTTATTATTATTACTGAAATAGTGAAAATGCTCAAATAATGATTGAAGTAAGAAAAAAAGAAAATAAAAAAGAAGCTATGCTTGTTTACACTCCTATCTACAACATATAAGGGCTCTCATTTCTCCCCATCTTATTATTGTCTATTTTATTATAGCCATCTTAGTGGCTGCAAAGTGGGATCACACTATGGTTTTGATTTATATTTCCTTAACAACTAATAATGTTGAGCATATTTCATGTGCTTATTGGCCATTTATGTCTCTTCTTTGCACAAATGTCTATTCAAATTATTTATCCTATTTAGCTGTAAGCATTCTTTATATATTCTGGATACAAGTCCCTTATCAGATAAATGGTTTGCAAATATTTTCTCCCATTGTCTGGACTGCTTTTTCATTTTCTCAAAGTTATCATTTGTACCACAAATGATTTTAATTTTGATGAAGTTCAAATTTCTGTTTTGCTTTTCTCATTTGTGCTTTGGGTACTGTATATAAAAGCCTTTGCCTAAAGGTCTCAAAGATTTGTTCCTAAGTTTCGTCTAAGAGTTTTATAGTTTTATCCCTTACTTTTAGGTCTATAATCTATTTCAATTTAATTTTTGTTCCTGGTGTGAGGTAGGGAACCAACTTCATTATTTTGCATGTGGATATCCAGTTTTTCCAGTACCATTTTTGAAAAGACTACTTTCTCCTTGTTGAATTGCCTCGGCATCTGTGGCAGTTTGATATTACTTATGAATTCCAAAAGGATATATAGATTATGTTTGTAACCTGATTTACTTGTCTAGGCATGATACCCTTTGATTGTATTAGATTCAGCCTGTGGTTAAATTATTTCGGGATTGGGGCTTTGTTTCGACCACATCATTTGGGCAACTCAGTTTGAGTCCCTTCCCCTTTGTGGGCTAAATGGATGGACATTCAGTCAAGGAGATAGACATAAGTAGATAGTCAGAGAAGATACACAAAGGAAGAGAGAAGCTCCGTAGACACGGCAGAGATCCCAGGAAGAGAGATGAGCAATTTGCCTGATAATTTATAGCTGACCTTGTGAAGAGATCAGAGCAGCTGATCTGAGAGAGAAATGGGCCCTGGGAAGAGAGATGAATCGTATGCCAGCCTACAGCTAAGATCAGGAAGAAGACACAGGAAGAAGCTGGACCCATGGAGTCTTAAGAGGGAAGAGAAAGGCTGAACCCCCACAGATGTTGCCCAACATTTTGCTTCAACATGTGGCAATAGACTTTGGCAAGGAAGTAATCTTGAGTTGGACTCTTTAGGGTCTTGTAACTGTAAGCTTTTATCCCAAATGAATACCCTTTATAAAAGTCAACTGATTTCTGGTACTTTGCATCAGCACCCCTTTGACTGATTAATACAGCATCCTACTTGAAAATTAATTGACCATAAATATAAGGATTTAATCTCAACTCTCAATTCTATTCCACTGATTTATGTATGTATCTTTATGTCAAATCCACAGTTTTGATTGCTCTAACTTTTTAGTAAGTTTTGGAATGGAGAAGTGCATGTTTTGACTCCTGAGGGTCCCTTTGATTTCTATATAAAATTTAGGATAACCTTAATTTTTCAACAACAAAAACAACAGAAAAAACCAATAACAATAAAAATCCTTAATATTAAGTCTTCCAATTCATGAACGTGAGATGTGTTTCCATTTATTTATATCTTCTTTCATTTATTTCCATTAGGCATTGTAGTTTTCACTCTGACACTCCAGCAAATCTTTCGTTAAATTTATACATAAATCTTTTACCTTTTTTGATGTTATTATAAATGGAATTGTTTCTGAATTTTGTTTTCCATATTTTCATTGCTTTGTATGGAAATGTAATTGATTTTTCTATGTTGATCTTGTATCATGAAACCTTGCTGAATTCATGTATTACTTCTAATACTTTTTTTTAGTGAATTCCCTAGTATTTTCTATAACAGGAATATGCAATCTGCAAATAAAGATAAGTTTTATTTCTTCCTTTCCAACCTGGATGCCTCTTATTTCTTGTAGTCTAGGACTTCCAATACAAGGCTAAATGGAAGTAGCCAGAGAAAACATCCTAGTCTTGTTCCTGATCTTACTGGTAAAGCATCAGGCTTTCTTTTGCCATTAAATATTATGTTGCCTGTGAGTACTTTATGAGGTTGAGCATTTGTTGAGTGTTTTTATCATGAAAATATGTTGGATTTTGTCAACTGCATTCTCTGCATCATTGAAATGATCCTATGGTGTTTGTCCTTTTTCTATTAATATGGTGTTTTACAGCAACTGATTCTGAATGTTCAACCTTGCACTCCTGACAAATTCCACTTAATCATGGTGTATAATTTTGTGAGTTCCTTTTCTCTGCCTCCATCCTATGTCTTTCTGTAACTTCTGGCTTATCTTTATAATGCCTCATAATATAGATTAAGATTGGGAAACACTGTGACTGAGGGTAGGATAGGGAAGGAAGACCTGGTCCTCTTGGCTTCACCTGTCTGCAGTAGAGTTTCTACAACAGAAAAATTTAGGGTGGGGGAGGGATGAGAAATGCTGACAACCTGCCTTTCCTGGGGTGAAACTGTAGCATCAGACTGGGAGCTGGCGAGGATCAAAAAGAAAACTGCACAGGACAAGATAAATCAGACAAGGATGACTTTATTCCTAACTACCATGGTAGGGAAGAGAGTAGAACTCAACTCCATGGAAACAAAGGACAGCAAGATTTTTAAAGGCTAAGCATAGGTTAGTGGAAAAGTACTGAAAGATGGTAAGGAAGCTTGATCAGTGGAATGGGTGAGTGATTTATTGAGGTTGCCATTAGGACCACTTGCTTTGGAATGTTGTTCTTTGTGATAATTAGGCCACCTAGAGTTTCCAAGTGTCCTGAAGGCTTACGAGGGAAATAAGGTATACCCATTTAAGCGGTATAAAGGCTGATTGGAAAGAGACTGCAGAGTCCTGGAGTCAAGGAGAAGCCTGCCTAAAGTTTAGTCAAACTAGAGAGAAGTTAATGCAGTCTTGATCATGAGAAAGGAGTTCCCATTTCCTTGACCACATCTGTCCAGGTAAGAGCACATTAAATTGAGTTTCCAAAACATGGAGCTGGAGGAGAGAGTGGTAATGGAATGGGCTGTAGCTCAGAGCTTTTAAGTGCCTGTTGTTGCTGTTGTTGTTCTAATTTTCATCAGTTTAGTTGTTGTTTTGCTGGGGAGGTCCACTGGGCTCCTTACTCTGCCTTTCCTATTATGATGATTTTTTAGGTACTACTGACATTTCTAACAGAAGAAACTTTCAGGGAAGAAAGCATTATAGGCTTTAAAGTATTCTCAAAAGATTCCAAAGTTCTTTTCTCCTAAGAAGTTACAGAGACAAAGAAGGAACATAGAGGCAAAGGGCTAAGGATGCTGATTTCTTCAGGCAGGTATCAAAAGACATGGGACATCTTTATGAATAACTGTGAGTTTCAGATTGTGCTGATAATGTTTTCAGGACCATTAAGATTGTAATTGCCCTGGGGTAAAACTACTCTCAGATCTGTTTCTGAAGTAGACCTTCAAGGTTCACAGAGTAGTAGTGGCCAGCAAGCTTGTGTTTGCTTTTTTTTTTCATAGCAGTCAAATTAAAACAAAATCCAGGACTCAGTATTGCAATGTAAACCATAAGCTTTGTCCCTGGGGACTGGATATGTTTTTAGAGGGAGGGGGAGTTGGAAGTGAGGGGAAGTGGGGGAGAGTAAGAGAAGATGATGGGCTGACAGGCAAACCTGCCATTGAATGAAGGAAGGAGAGGTAAGGTTCTTGCTTCTATAGTATTCACCTGACCCACAGAATTCCCTTTAAGTGGGAAGGAATAAAAGCTGAGGGGCTTAGGGATGGAGGTGGGGAGGAAGTAGAGGGGTTGGTATCAATGGATAGGTGTCATTTATTTGTTCAGCCTGTTAGGGTCCCATAATTTCATTGATTTTAGAATAAAGCAAAACTCCCTTTTACACTATAGAAATTTGTTATTTTATTGTGGTGGGATTTAAATATTTTGTAGGCAAGTGCCAAAAAAATGTGTATGATAAGGAAAAAGAAAAGGGAAAGGGAGGAGAGGGGAAAGAAAGGGATGGGAGGGGAAGGAAGAAAGAAATGGTAGTTTCCTGTCTAGCTCAACCATTTGGTTGTCTTTAACTAGACTATTTAGAAAATGATAATAATGCCAAAATATCTTGTCCAAAGCTATGCAAATGATTCCTGTTCATGAAAATGCAAATAGATTATGTCCAATAGAGAATATAAATCTCTGTAGGTTAAATTTGCATATTAACCAGTTATAACATCTTACTGGTTCCCTCACAATTAATGAGTTAAATAAAATCTATGACATTTGCTCGTTTTACATTTTATGAGTCGTGATTTTACCTTTTAAAAAATATTATCCCTTATGACAAGTGTCAATCATTATTTGGCCAATAGTTTGCTTTTTCTGTCATTTTTGCACAGTATCATGCTTCTCTGTCACCCACCCCTCCCTTTCCAAAACTTTGTTTCCTCTTCACTGAATTTAATCTTTAGAGTTAGAACTGGGAGATGGCAGATAAATTGAACATAGGCGATAGAGAAGGGAAACAATGGTAGCCACCATCAGAATTCTGACATGTCAATAAGAAGCCAGAGTCCACTGTTCGAGAAAAATGTTACTGAAGCTTTTACATCTTAGATTAAAGATACACACACTCAGAGAGTAGGTATGCTACTTTGTCAGAAAAAAACTAAATATATTTAAATTTATCTTCTAGCACTTAGAATCTTTGTGGTTCTAGATATTGCAAAAGCAATGTTGTAAATTATAAAGATTGAAAATATAAATAATTAGGAATTTAAAATTCTCTGTAAAAGTCCAAAAATGATCCTGTTTACAGTTATTATAAATTTCTCAACAAGTTTTAATGCCATATTACATTTATCCTTTTTAAGCCTCAAAAGTGTCTATGTCTTAGTCTTAGGACATTTTCCCCTGATTTCCTTACCCAACAATTCAGTGATGCTAAGCATTCAAGCAACATGAAGGATTTAATCAACACTTGCATAAATGTATCAAAAAAACACTACATAAGCAAAGATAAACTTTAAATTAATATGTACTGTTGTTGCAAGCCATAATTTGTTTGAAAGGTTAGTTCTTGGATATAGTATAAAGTAGTTGTTTTAATTTTAGGTGAAACTTGCCTCCATCTCTTACCAAGGGGAACCTGAGCTAATATATCTTTACATAATAAATATGTTTGCCCCTATTTTAATGTAGAAGGGATCATTACAAAGGGAAATCAGATAAACAAAGTAAACAACCTAATACATTAGATAACCTGAAGTCATCTTTATTCTTTCACAACAGTAAAAAAAATTTTTTAATTTACTTTCTTGCTTTGGCATTTATGAATGCTAATTTCATCACACAAATTTAGATTTCCTGTGAGAGAATTTGAAACCACATTGTGAACATGAGTTTCGCATAAGGTTTGTTCCTTTTTCCTGAATTAGAAAGTAAAATATAAAACTCCATGCTCCTATTAGACCCTAGGCAAAATCAGCATGTCCCTGCCACCTCCTGTTAAGTTGATTCAGGACTCTCGGGAACCCTGTCACCATCTGGACTGGAGTGCGGAGTGCGTAGGGTCAGAGGGAGTCCTGGGAGAGTGTCCTCAAGAAGACCCCAGCTGGCTGAGCAGCCACCTGTTACCGAGATGAACAAGGGCACAATTTATCCTATTCATTGCAATCCATCTGCTTCTAGTCTCTGAATATCTGATCCTGTCATGGCAGGGTACAGCTGACGACAGGAGAAGACTGAATCAGAGACGAAGACTACAAGTCCAGCTAAGCAGAAGACGCTTGGAAGATACTCTATGATGAGAGTTAGGCAAGGAGGCCAGTCCGAAAGGCCAGGAAGGCACAGGTGGCGTCTGAGAGCAGCAGAAGGGCAGAAATTATGTGGAGCCCAGGGTCCCAGAGACACTGTAAGAGCAGCATTGGTGAGCAGGGCTGAGGCTTCAGAACCTAGACAAAACCGGGGTTGTTTCAATGGCCTGCTGCCTCCAGAGGCATAGATAGTGGCTTCAAGACAGACAGACAAGTGTGGATTAATTCAACCCCCAATTAAGGCAAGAATATAAAATCTAAAATTACAGGCAACGTGGTAAATAATAACAATAACATTTGCCAATACTTACGTAGCACTTACTAAACACTTTGCATAGATTAACCAAATCAATCCTCGCCACAACCCTGTAAGGTGGGTACTATTGTTCCCAGTTTCCGGATGAGTAAAATAAGGGGCAGACGGTTTCAGTTAACTTGCCCAAACTCACCTAACTCCACTCACATGGTGCAGCTGGATTTGAAACTCAGCAGTCTGCATTCCTGACCACTACAGTGCACGACTTTCATTTCCTTTCATCTTCCAAGAGACTGCAATGGCTCTTCTTGTTTTCTTATTTTATACTCTCCTTTCCCTATTCAACCCCTTTCACCCTGATTTCCCCTATTATATCATGAAAATCAGATTCATGGTGGAACTTGAGCAATGAATGATTGCACACATATATAAAACCTGCCCTGCTTCTCTTCCTCCCAATTTATTTGCATGAGTTGAAATGAGGAAGGCCCTTGTGTGTGTTCTTTAACAAATCAGTTTTATTGATACATATTAATAAAGCATAAATCCATCCAAAGTGTGCAATCAATGGTGTTCAATGCAATCATATAGTTGTGACTCTTGTGTTTCGGCTTAAGGTGAAGTTTGGTGCTGAAGTGCCTGCACTGTGTGAGGGATGTGAAGTGTACACATATGCATGCACACACTCAGGAGGGGCATGGACTGGGATGGAAGGTGGAAACTGGGGAAGAACTAAAGGTTAAAGGCTGAAGTGGAGTGACTGTTTAGGAGGAACTCCTTGAGACTTCTGATTCATCAGGCTGAATGGTGCCCAAGTGGTGAAGTGTGGAAGAAACCAAAAGGACTGAGATAGTCAGTAAATCACCAGAAAGAGTGACAGTGTTGAAACAGTTCCTTCAGGGACTCATGAGCAGCAGAAATCAAAGAGACACAAGAAAAGTAATGGCCTTTTGCCTGATAGCTCATCAGATACCTTCTAGAGATGCTTAGAAATAAACAGGGTAGATTTTCACAAGAAGCAGGAAAGCGTTGGGGCCTCAGAATCGTGTGGGTAAGCACAACCAAGCAGCAAAATACAGGTATCAATGTGAATGTGGCCTCTTTGAATGCAGACTGATAAGGCCTGGGGACATCTAAATTTGCTGGATGCACAGGAATAAGGAAAATAAAGAACAATGCAACATAAACTATCAAGAACAGCTGCCGACGTATTCCACTAACAAAGGGCAGCACAAACATTTGTCAGAATAGCTTGCAATCTATCGATACATTTTTTATTGTTGTTGAGGTTTTATTTTTGAAATCATTGTCATAAACATTGAACTTTAACCATACAGTAAAGTGGTTGTCCTTTTTGGTATAGTGTTATTTCTCATAATGTGCAAATTTCAGGGCATTTCTGCCATTAATTAGTACTGACGTCTGTTACTCATGCTTGTTCCTCTAGACATATTTGCACTCAAGTCTTAAGAAATTTAACTGTGTCCTTGTAACTGTCCCACCAAGCCTGTACCTTCTAGTTCACCTAAAATCAGACTCCAGTGAGGATCAGGTAACATAGGGGAAAAACTAGAATAAGCATTTTTGCCTATGCTAATGTGCCTGGACCATATGTAATAGCCCTGCCGTTCATCTCCCCTTTTCTATTTTGTACCTATCTATTCTGGTCATCAGCTGTAGCAGGCAATCTTGTAGGGAAGAGACCTTTTGAAAAATTCTCAAAAGGATGAAGTATAAGCAGATGTCCAACAGAAAGATAAAATAACATTGCAAGTAAAATGTAGTGATTTATTGATGCACTTTAGCAGACTGTAATAGAAAATGTGGAGAGCCTTAGAGTACACGATTAAAAGAAAAAAGGAAAAAAGTCTTATTTTTATCCCATTGAGTTCAGTAAATCAAGTAGTTCCAATCGCTTTCAACCAGTTAGTTCACTTATTATGAGTGTCGTTAGTTATCAAGTCCAATTAATTATATGCAAAATACTTTCTCCTATATATATTATATGTAAAAAAATTTTTACATATAAGTAAGAATTTAAGTATTATGTTATAGCATATAATACTTTATTTTATAATAAAGCATTATATAAAAATAATATATAATTCTATAACTTTTATTTTTTGTTAAAGATTTATTTATTCATTTCTCCTTCCCCCACCCCCCACTCATTCCCTCCGTTGCCTGCTCTCTGTTTCCATTTGCTATGTGTTCTTCTGTGTCTGCTTATATTCTCATTAGGTGGCTCCAGGAACCAATTCTAGTACCTTCCAGAGTGGGAGAGAGGCGATTACTCTCTTGCACCACCTCAGGTCCCTATTCTTCTACCTCTTCTTATTTTCTCTCCTCTGCATCTCTTGTTGCATCATCCTGCTGTGCCAATTCTCTGCATTGGCTGGCAGTCCTGTGCGGGGTGGCTTTCCACGTAGGGCAGCATTCCCATGCAGGGCGGCACTCCTGCCTGGGGCCGCATTCCCACCTGGGCCAGCACTCCGTGTGGGCCAGCTCATGACATGGGCCAGCTTGCCCTCACCAGGGGGTGATGGGCATCGAACCCTGGACCTACTAGATGGGAGCCCAATTGATTGAGCCACATCCATTTCCCTACATTATTTTATTTATTTTTTAAAATATTTATCTTCATTTTGGAATAGTAGGACTTTACTAACAATTAAGACAGCTGAATTCCATGGAAAATAATAATATTGAGACATATTTCATATTCTCCCATTTTTAAAAGTAGAGAATATGGCTGGTATTTGAAAAATCAATTATTTCCATAGTGCTGGCAGAGGTATAGCTGATAAGATATAGAATATTATTTTCCTGCTAATAGGAATTAAGATAATAAATATGTACAGAGAAGCTACTATGAAATAGGCAGGGCATGGTGAGGTTACTGAGAATAATCAGCACCTACTCTATGGTTAGTGAAGAGACAGATATGAACAACTAACTTAAATGTACCGTAGAAGAAACAAGAATCGGTGCTTTGTTAGCACAAAGGAAGGAGAAATTAATTCATATTTAGAGGATCACCACTTCAGAGCTGTGGCAACATTTGACCTAAGTTTTGAAGAGTGGGCAGAATTTTGATGAACAGGCTATGAAAAAGTATGAACAATAACCCAGAAGAGTGAAAGTCCATGGATTATTTGAGGAACAAGTAATCTGAGTGGTTGGAATTTAGACCATGATGGGATCAGCTCAGACCATTTATCAAACAAGTTTCTTTAAAGGACAATAGCATCTTTTCTATTATCTATTACAATTTACAGCTATCTTACCAGGATAGGATGTTATTTTATGTTCTGATTGTAAAAATCCCATACATCATCATATTTAGCACCTTCCTGGAAAGAGTGAAAATAAATGAGGAGTTTGATTCCATTAAAGCTTGACCTTTTTGTCTTTAAATTTTGAACAGCTATTTTTCATGACCTGACAGAGAACAAAGTAACTCAACCCAAGAAACACAGACATTGAAAATACAATTGAGAAAAAAAGTATATAAGATGCTCATTACTTAGTTTGTGATTCTGATAGATACATATATACACAAATGTATATACAAACACACATATATAAAGAGACATTTGGTGTGGTCAAGTCTTCTAAGATAGTTATCAACCTTAATGGCCCAAACTAATTCCTATCTAATATGACAATCAATTTTAGTTGATAATTAAAATAGGAAGTGGAAGAGAATTTAGAGGAAAGTCGTGAATTTAGAGTTGGATGTGCCATGTTTGATATGCTTATGAGACATCAAGAGGAAAATGTTGAATAACCAATTAAAGTAGGCAATTGGAGCTCAGGAAAGAGGCTGAGCAGATAGAACAGGTTGGGAGGCATGAACCCAAAAGTCACTAGACTTGATGGAATCACCCCAGGAGTACATGTAAGAGAAAAGAGATAATGACTATAAACAAATTCCAGGAAGCACAGCAATGGAAAGTTGGACAGGAGAGGAATCAAAGAAAGTGAGGCTAAATGTAAGTCAGATGTGAGCAATGCCCTGGAAGCAAAGAGAGGTAGTATTGGGAAAACGGCACTCGCTGGGACACACAGACTGATGATTGCAGTCAGGAAATTTATTGAGGGGTTCTCTCAGCAAAAGGGGTCTGAAGGAAGGTGGTATATATGACTTTATACAGTATATCAAGAGGTGGGGAAACAGTCTGTGGGGAGGGGATGAGACTGAGTATAGCCTGGGGCCAATAAGGAGCCATAAAGGTGAAATTTTCCCTTTGTATAGCTAAGGGGTAGTGGGTTAGGGGTAGGGTATTCTTGGAATGCAGGAGGGGATGGTGGTGCCTGGGCCTGGAAGGGGTGATGGTCCTTATCTGTTCCACTCTCACCACCATATGGCTCCATTGTTCATTCTTGGGAGGAGATGAGCTGCGTCCAAGCATGTAGGCTACGGCTTGCTCAACCAGTCACATAGGTTATGGCTGGAGGCTGCCTTTCTTTCTTCAATTTATGTCTTGGGGGGGGGAATTGAGTCACAGCCTTATGACCTGTTAAACACTGTAAACCTTGTAAGAGGGAACCTCTAATAGTAGCAAATTAGACGAGGAATAGGTGAATGAAAGTATCAAATGCTGTAGCAGCCCGGCAGGAGAAAACAGAAGCATGCCCACTAATTTGACCAATTATTAGATTAATTTGCTAGATATATCAGAGTAGAAAAGTTAGTGAATTCAAGAGATTTGTATGTATGGTTCAGTTCATGTGTCAACATGGCCAGATTATAGTGTTCATTTGTTTGGTCAGCAAGCACTGGCCTGATTGTTACAGTGAAGATATTTCATGGATTTAAATAATCAATAAGTTGATTGCATCTATGGCTTATTTCATCTACAATCAACTGAGGAGACTGCCTTCAACCACAAGAAAAGTCTCATCCAATCAGTTGAAGTCATTAAAAAGAGAAGTGATGATACCAGCACTCAGAAAAGAGAATTTCCATCTCTACTTCAGCCAGCCAGTTCTCCTGAGGAATTCATCAAAAACCTCCATCAGCATTCCCAGCTTCCAGCCTGCCCTACAGAATTTAGACTAGTTCATCCTGACAGTTACATGAGACTATGTATATATATATAGATATATATATGTTTCCTAGAGAACCCCTACTAATACAGTATAGTTCCAAAATATGACAAAACTAGATAACCTGAAATTCTCCCACAGCAAATCCTGGAAAATCTGGCTATAATTTAACATAATGCATTGCTAAACTTAGAAAAAAGCAGTAAAATGCCAAAGTCCCAAACAAGAAAATAAATCCCCAAAGCATCATGGTAATAACATTAACTGGTGATGTGACTGGGAATGGATAGGAATGGGAGAGGTGTTAATCTTGCTAAACTATCTCAGGATTTAACATACATGTAAAGAGAGAAGACAGTGCATCTGTCCTGTGTGATGTGGGGAGTTGCAACTGAAACACCCCTCACATACTAAGGCCCTCAAAAGATTGTAAGCTTTATTATGAGGGTGGACTAGAAAAGACTCACCCACCAGAATAGAGCAAGGGCAAGGAAGCTTGTTTGACTCTTCCTGAGTTGTGAATGGGTAAACAATGAAAAAGGTTCTTTGATATATCAAAATAACAAGTCTATGCAAATGTGTGATACTCAAAACTCCAAAGCTCAGCAACTAATATAATTGCTGATTTCACTGGAGTTCCTGGCAGAAACAAATGCAAAAAGTTTTAGAGACACACTCCCATGATCTATACCACAAGGTTTCTCTCCCTTTCTTATACACACATATACACACAACCATACATACAGAGCCCAATTAAAGATGAGCACACATAGAACAAAAAGGATATGATGAAAAAGTTCACCATGTGTAAAAGTTAGGAGAGATAGAAACAGCAGGATTAGACTCTAAAAACCTGAGATTGTAAAAATGAAATTTGAAAAGATTTTCAAAATATGTTTAAACAAATAAAGATATTAAAGAAGTGAAACCCAAAGTAACAAACTAAACACCATAACAAAAGAAGAGAAAATATGAAAAGGAACCAAACAGCATTTAGAAATTTAATAATATATATAGTCATTGAAATGAAAAATTCTATAGAAGGCTTGCATTGTATATAGATTGTATATATAAAATCCATATAGATTGTATATAGGTGAAGAGAGATTTCCTGACCAGAAAACAGGTATGAGGGAATTAAACAGAAAAGACCAGAAAGTAAAAGACACATACTCTCTTTTTTGGATTGTTTTTAATCCTACTCTATTCTATTTGTAAGAAACCCACATAAAACATAAGGGCACAGAAAGGTTGAAAAGAAAATGACAAAAGTAAATGAAGAAAGAGCAGATGTAGTGCTGATATGGGCTGTGTGCGTGGGCTTTGTGTTTCTTCAAAAATAACTAGGGCTGTGTATGTACGCTCACAAAACTTAACATTTCAGCATAAGCCATGTGCCCATGCAAACAATAAGAACTACAGCCCCACTTCTCATAACCATGCCACCCACTCCAGCCTGCCTAGATCCCGGAAAGTCCCATCTCTGACAAAATAAAACTGAATCCTAACCCTATGTGCCAAATGCTTCCTAACTCCACCCCCCATACTCTCTGTATAAAAGCAACCTACGAGACTGGGGGGCGGGGCTCTGCTTTTTTGGACAGGCGTCCACCCGGCCAGGCCAGTGGTAATAAATCTTCCTTCTCCGAAAACTCCTGAGTCCTAGCCTTCAATATATGATCATTGAATCCTCTCTGATGCCACAACAGTGCTATTAACATTAGGCAAAATAGAATTTATGACAATAAAGAGTGACATAAAACACTAGAAGTTATGTAAGAATTCAGAACTTGTAAGTACCTAAAACCATACCTCAAAATCTGAAAAACAATTGAGTTTCGTTTTAGGATTAAATAAGATAAATGTCCCTAGACAGGATTTTTTAAAGTAATGCTTCCATAATTTCTCAAGCTGCCTTTTGTCTGTTATTTTATTTTTTGAAGTTGAATAAAGTTAAAAAAAAAATCATCAAAATCACACAGAGAAATTGAAAAATTAACAATAATAATAACAGATTTTAACACAGTTCCTTCAGTAACTTATAAGGCAGGCAAACCTTACAATGTACATAAAAGATTTCAAATGATATAATTAACAAGTCTGAGCTGGTAGGAATACATAGACCACATTTTCTAACCACATTGAAATAAAATTAGAAATCAATAACAAAAGTTAAGTCCAAAAAACTCGGATATTTAAAATGTTCAAGATATGCCTCCATACAATTCTTGGGTCAAAAAAGAATTCATAATAGAAATTAGAAAATATTTAGAAGAGAAAACAATGAATTACTATTTACACATGGATGGAGATATAGTAGTATTTATAGGGGAAAACATGCAGCCTTAAATGCAAAAAGTAATAATAAAAAAGGAAACTTTTAATTAATAAAGTGTCAAACACAAAATGTCAGAAAAATAATGAGTTAGCCCAAATCGAGGGAAAGAAATAATAAAGATAAGAGCAGAAATTAATAAGATAGAAAACATAGAAGCAATAGAGAGAATAAACAAAACCAAAAGCTATTCCTTTGAAGACTCATAAAATAGGTCTCTGAAAATGGTGATGAAGAAATATAAAGAAATCTCCCCTAAAAAATTCCCACATATGTGCACAAGGGGACACATTCAGGAACATTCACTGTAGATATTTTTATAATAATGGGGAAAAAAGTAAGTGAACCTTTAGGAAAATGTGTAAATAAACCATGATTTATGATGATGTGGGCTATGGGTGGGAGGCTCTTTGTCTCTTCAGAGATAACCTAAACTATCTGTGACTTGTGGGTGTGGGGTGATAAAAGGCTACAGTCCTAGCAAGGACTCCAGTCCCAGGAAACAGTTTAACAATGCAAGGTCTATAAACTTTAAGTATTCAGAGAAAATGCAAACCAAATATGCTAAAAGCTTATCTAGAATGCCTGAGGTCCATGCTAAAAGCTTATCTAAGATGTGGAAGATATATATGCTAATTCAAGCCTATTGAGAACTGAAACAAAAAGGACTATTTGGCCTTTCCTCTCTGTATAAAAGGGACTCAAAAATCTTGTTCCGGGCTCAGGATTGAAACAGAAAGCTCCTGAGTCCAGCCGGCAGTCAATAAACCATATTTTCTTCTCAAAATCATTCCTGAGTCCTGGTTCCTGGTCTCTCTCTACGCAAATAATTGAACCTCTCTCAAAGTCTATAACAATGAAACTTGGTCTACATTTATCAAGATATACCTTAAAAATATAGTGTTGATTACAAAAGGAAATTTCAAAGATTCACAGCTCTTATTCATATATATGATACTATTTATGTAAATTAAGTCACTCATATTACAATTAAGTGCATTGGTTTATTACTGAGTATGGAGGTAATATTTAAATAGTTACATGAATGTTCAGAAAAAGCCAACTCTGTAGCAATTGGGGATAAGAGTATTCAAGGCAGAAGGACAAACAAGTGTAAAAGTATAACCAAGAGTTAAGAATTAACAAAAGATTATGATTACTGAATCATTATATAGATAGATGTGTTTTCCAGTGTATTCTAGAATAGCCAAAAGTTAATACCTGAAATTACTGAAGCTAGCTAAATGGTCTCACCCCTGCCTATTGTTTCACCAGACTGGACTCATCCTTGTGTAGACTTACTATTGTAATTGGAACCATTCCATCCTCCCCTTTTGAATCCATTAAAACCCCAAACTCCTCAAAATCAGGGAGGCCATTTTGGAGCCCTTAGTCCACTGTCTTCCTTTGTTATTCACAAGCAAATTAACTCTTTCTCTCTTTAAAACCCAAATGCCTCAGGAATTGGTCATTAATGAAGTGCCTTGGGTAAGACCCACTTTTGCTTGGTATTAAAAGCACTATACCCATCAGGGTACACTAAAAAAATAAAAGCTCAGGGAATATTTCAAACATATACAAAGATGAAAGGGAAATAAAAACATTAAACCAGAATTTGATGCAACACAAGCAGTCTGCAAAGAGATGGCCAAGATTGAAAGAAAGCTCACCAGTTTTGTGTTGCTAAGCAGCTACAACCCAATACATGCTCATTCTTGAGATGTTTTAGAATGTTTGAGGTTGATTTAGGATTTGGAACTAGGAATCCTGCCTTTCCCCCTGAAGTTATGCATAGCTCCTCCACTCTTCAGAAACCTTTTCCTAAGAATGGCTTCCTTGCTAGAGAAGAACTTCTCAAGGTGAGACTTGCAGAGGCTTATTTAGCCTTTTACATACATTTCAAATTCCCCTGCACTTCAAAAGGACAAAGAAAAGAATTTACAACCACAGGTCTTTTAAAGTAATTACTAAGAGAGATGGGCAGGAGAAGCAAATCTCTTCCTTGGTGTTGAAAGGAAGAATTAGGCCTTTCTTATTTTTAAATTTCTATTTGCCCTTGCATAGCAAAGAAACATGCGGAATCTGGACCATTCCATGACATATGACTACCATGAAGATGGATGCATATTAAAATGAAAAACCCATACTCTTGTTCTGATTTCAGCTATGTCACCAGGCAACCATCACAATTAATTGGCTTTCCATATAGGTTGCTCACAGAAAGAAGCAGCACTCTTCTGGCCAGTGCAAATAGCTGGTCCACTCTGCATTTTGTTGTCTCATTCAAAATTTTTAGATAGTACCCGGGATTTATTAAAAATGGAAACTCTTTGAAGTATTGGTTATTTCCTGGTGGAAATTCAATAATACCTTGCACAATATTATGTCCTTAACTGCACAAAAATGATAGAAGGTAGCTGTGATATAAACAAAGGAGAAGGACAGAAGAAATTGCAATCAGTTGTCAGTATTTTTAAAAGCAGAGGTAGCAAAAGGAAGGCAAGGTTGCTACCTGGTAACAATCAGCCAAAGCCCAGTAGCTGCTGCTCCCTTTAGTGGAGCATGCTCACCCCAGTTTGCTCCCCTCCCAGCACACTTCACTCCATTAGGTTCAGTCCCTCACTTCTACAAGCATTTGAAGTGATCCCTCTTGTAATCATCTGAAAATCACCTCATAGGGTCTAGAACGAGAGGGGTTCCAGAGTCATTCCTTATGTCTCCAAATCCTCCAATACTAAAGATAGCATGTGTAAATAACCAGGAATTTAACAGAATTAAGCTGAATTGGACAAGAATGCAACTTCCAACCTAAGCCAAAAATATTGATCTCTCCTTATTCCACCTTTTTACTTTATTCTTTTAATCCTTCTCTGCTCTCTAAAATTGTTTCCTAGAGATAATCATTCTAATTGCAAGCTACTGGATTTGGATACAACTCTTTTTGTTGTTGTTTACAGCTGTGATATTTTCTTTTTCTCCTATAATTAAGGGAACAGATATATCCATTTCACTGACTAAAATCTCTTCACCTGGTTTATCAGGCCCTTCATGATCTGCCCCTGCTTACTGCTCCAGTGTCATTTCTTTCCATTCCTTCTTATTTCCACTCCCCCATTACAACAGAGACAGAGGGAGAGAAGTCTCCAGGAATATGAAACTATTACAGTTAATAGCATTCAAACTCCTTCGTTGTACCTCTAAAATTTGCACATGCTGCTACCTCTGCAAGGAAGTCTTCCTTTATCACTGTCCTTCCCCAAACTCCCTGCTAACGCTCAGCTTAGCTCTTAGCCACTCCCACATGCTCCCCTGAACCCCATGTCCACAAGGGTGGGTAAGGTACCTTCTTTTGTGCACTCAACAGCCTGTACGTTTAGCCCCTATCAAACTGATTACAGGAGCTTGCTTATTTTTCTGTCTTCTCCACTAAAAAGCCAGACGCTTGCAATCAGGACAAGGAACATAAGGGACTGAATGAATCGATACCTGAAGCTTAATCTAGGATACCAACTTGCACAACCACATCTTCACTATTGTACTAGGTGTTAGCAACACAACCTGCACCCTAAAAGTTATTTCACCATTTATCTCCTTTCATTCCCTGCACTTTCCCATCCCATGTCCCATTAGAAAGCAAACTTTCTAATTATTATTTTT
Source organism: Dasypus novemcinctus (assembly GCF_030445035.2). Lineage (NCBI taxonomy): Eukaryota > Metazoa > Chordata > Mammalia > Cingulata > Dasypodidae > Dasypus > Dasypus novemcinctus. The sequence goes on along the minus strand of NC_080684.1, from coordinate 54,293,294 downwards.
ATTTATTTTTTCCAATGAGCACTACTCTCCACTTATGCTCAGGGAATGCATTTTAATGATTCCATAATAAGCGTTATAAACCTTTATTACAATTGATACTTCTGAAGGAAATGTAACAAAAAAGGAGACACTAGTTTTCCCAGGCAGCAGGTACCGATTCTAACACTCTCTTGGACACCTTCCTCAACAGTCATGCCCTGTTATGTTAGAGCTCAAGCTCCACAAATACACTGAGTTTTTAACAACTACTTTAGAGAAGGCCCTCCTTGTTCTCTCTCCCCCACCTTGTTTCCTCCCTCAACACATACACAAATCCAAAAGCAATCCTTACTATACAGTCGTGTTTGGCTTTCAATTACAAGACATGTCAGCCTAATGGATTAGGGGCGACACTCTTCCTATTCCCTTCAAGGAACATGGTCAATAGGAAATAAATCTCCATCCATCAATATGATAGAAATCCAAGGGCTTCTCGGGTCATTCTGTTATTCACCCAGGAAAACCTTGGAACTCTGTAAAACTATTCAGAGGTACCCTGTTTTCAACTTAGAGACACACACTTCCCCAACTGAAAAACAGAACAGAACAGAACAAAGGAAAAAAACAAACACCTAGACGTGCAGATGACAACAGATGGGAATAGAAGGACTTCAAGCTTAATTTCACCACAATTGACAAATTTAGAACAATGGAAAAGAAATCTCAAACAGGCTAACCCTTTAGAATTTAAATTCATAATAGGATCTGAACACCAAAATTGTGTGAACTCTAATCAGAATGCACTGGTGCACAGAAGCCAAAAGAATCTTCACATAATCCAAGAATTAAATGACAAGCCCCTAATTTACCGAGTGAATAATGAACAAAGTAATTTAATCAAATTACCTGTCCTTGAAGGCTTATCTCAGTTCCTGGAATGGCCTGCCAGCCTGCTATGTCTTTATCTTCCTAAAAGACCATTTTTATCATGTCACCTGTTCAAAGCACTGTAGTGGTTCCTTAATATTTGCAAGCGCTTGCAGGCACAGACATCATTCAGCGTGCAAGGCCTTCTATGACTTAGCTTCCATCTACATCAGATTTACACCTCCCATGTGACTTTTTCTTTTTCCCTCTGTCTTAGTTTGCCAGTCTGCTATGACAAATACCACATAATGGTTGCTTAAACTAAAGGTATTTATTGGCTCATGGTGCTGAGGCTAAAGAAGTTCAAAACTGAGGCATCAATAAGGCGATGTTTTCTCTCCAAAGTCTGGAACATTCTGACGCTGGTTGCCAGTGATCCTTGGGGCTTCTTGGCTTGTATCCTTCACATAGTGATTCCCTCTCCTTTTTCTTGCGTGTTCTGTTGACTTTGGGTTCTGCTGACTTCTGGCTTCCCATGGCTTTCTTTGACTCTGGCTTCAAGTGGCTGTCTTTTTTATAAGGCTTCCAGTAATCCTAATTAAGACTGAACCTCACTCAGTTGGGTCAAACCTTAACTAAAAATAATGTCATCACGAAATCCTATTCATAATAGATTCATTGCCACAGGAGTGCAGATAAAGAACACGTCCAAACTGAGGTACATAATTCAATCTACTGCACCCTCCACGTGCTGCCTAACAAGCACATGGTCTTCACATAGTTTGGCCAGCCCAACAAACCCCAGCCAGCTGCCTTCTGACTGTATTCTTCTCTTAGCCACTGACACTCATCTTACCCCTCTCTCCTTTGATTTTCAAAAGCAAATTCAGAGCTGAGAGCAGCCTGACTTCCCTCTGGTTTGTCTATTAGTTTTTTAACTAATTTTTTAATCACGGGAGTACCTCCCTTGACCAGTTTTTAAATGAAATCACATGTGGAAACCTATTACTCTAAGAAGCACATTATAACTGGAGTCATTCTAGTTGAGAGAAGAGAATGGCATCTGCGGACACCCACACTCATCTCCACAGAACATATTTGGAAAACTCCTGATAGAGTCTAATCTCTTCATTTTACAAATGAGGAAAGTAAGACTCACCAATATTATGAAGTTGCCCAAAATCACAAGTCTTAGTTCAGGCAGAGCAATAGAACTTCCAAGCCTGGTGTCCTAGTTCAGAATGCAGTAGCCCCACTATAGTAAAGTTCAGTATCAGATGCTAGCCTATATGCTGAACCATGAAGTGAAAAGGCAGGCTTCATGTTGTTATGCAACCTTTTACCTGTAAGCCTTCATTATCCAGAAAACATATATTGAGTGCTTGTTGTGTGCCCAGAACTGTGCTAAGCACTGGAGATTTAGAGGTAGATAAGACAGAGAACATCCTCTGTTCAATACTGACAATTAAACAGGAAGTTAATAAACATAAAATATGTCCACACAAAAATGTGTGCATAAATGTTCATAGCAGCATTATCTACAATAGCCTAAAAGTGGAAACAACCCAAATATTCAAACTAATGAATGAACAAACAAAATGTGGTATTGCCAAACAATGGTGCCAAACAAAAGCATGATGTTCTGATTTGTACTACAACATGGATAAACCTTAAAAACATTAACTCAGTGAAAGAAGTTGGACACAGCAGTCACATGTTATATGATTCTTTTTATGTAAAATGTCCAGAAAAGGCAATTGCTTAGAGGCAGAAAGCACATTAGTGTTGTCCAAGGGCTGTACAAGGGGTAAATGAGGAAATGACAGCTAATGCATATAGGGTTTCTTTTCGGATGATGAAAATGTTCTGGAATTATATAGTGGTGATGCTTACACAACTTTTTGAATATACTAAAAGTCACTGAATTTCACCCTTTAAAGGAGTAAATTTTATAGAATATTCAATTAAAAATGGAAAAATGTAATCAGAAATGAGAGATATGAATGAAACAGAGAGTACAGGTTAGAAAATAATAGAGGAAAGCCTAGAAAATGTGGTGGTTAGAGAGTCTCTCTGAGGAGGTCCTAGGTAATCCCATACCTAAAGTTTGACATGCTCCAGTGTCTGAAATAGGGAGCAGCATCAAGACCCCAAGGCAGAAAAGGACTTGGTGTGTTCTAAGAACTCAAAATACCAACAAGGCAAAGTGGGCCATACAAAATCAAAGAAGATGGAATGGACAGGCCACACAGGGTTTGTAGGCTAAGGTAAACACTTTAGATTTCATCATAAGTGCAAAAATCAGCCCTTGAAATCTTTAAGGAAGGGATAAACACCAGTTTCCTCACTCAGTGCATTTAATTACATCTACTATGCCCCAGACACTGTTGTGGATCAAAAGGAACAGCTATAAATAATTTTTTTTAAAAAGTCCTCACGGATTTACTATTCCAGTGGAGGATACAATCACTCAATCAATAAATAGGTGAGGCATAGAGTAAGGACATGGCAAAGAGTGCTACGGAGGCAAGGAAGTCTGGGAAGTAGATAGGTAAGCCAGTGTGAGTTGTCATTTTAATTAGAGAGGAAGGGAAAGACCCCACTGTGAGGTGATAATTGAACAAAAACCAGAAAGAAGTGAGGAAGTAAGACATGAGTATGTATGGAGGAATCCAAGAAACAGGTACCAGTGAGGAAGGAAGAAAACTGGGAATGTGACAGCCTAGAAGCTTACTAAAGATGTTGTTTCAAGGAATAAGGAATGATCAGTTTTACCAAATGCTGGCTATAGCTCAATTAATTTGATGGCTAAGAATTGACCATTGGATTTTGCAATATGGAGATCATTGGGGAACTCTGACAAAAATTTTGGGTAAAGTGATGGTAGGGGTTGGCTTGACTGGAATGGATTCAAAAAGAATGAGAGAAGAATTGGAGGAAGAAAGTATAAACTACTGTTTAAAGGAATGTTTCTGTAAAAGGGAGCAAAGAAATGGAGCAGTAGCAGGAGGGAGGATTGGGGAGAAATGCTCATAAAAAATGATCCAGTGGAAGAAATGATGATGCTAGAGCAGAAGGGAAGAATACCTGAAGCGATGTCCTTTAGTTGGAGAGGCTGGCAGGCATCTCCTACACAGGGGAAGGTTTAGATTGTGTGGCAGTTTGATATTATGTATGAATTCCAAGAAAAATAGATATAGATTATGTTTGTAAACTGGTCTGTTCCTCTGGGCATGATAACCCTTTGATTGTATTAAATTCAAAGGTTTAACATTTACTTGATTAAATTAAGATTAGGGCTTTGATTCAACCATGTCATTAGGGTGACTTAGTGTTGAGTCCCTATCCCCTTGATGGGCTATATAAATAGAACTTCACACAAAAGATACATGGGAATAGAGAGAGTCCATAGAAATGGCAGAAGAGAGAACTTAATCCTTTGGCCCCAAAGAAAGATGAGCCACTCACCTGATGTTTGCAGGTGAGGAGACCAGAGAACCAAGCAGCTAAGAAGGCCCAGAAAGAAGAGCCCTCCAGCCTGCAGCTAAGATCAGAAGAAGCTGGTCCCATGGAGCCTTAAGAGAGAGGAAGGCTGAACGCTCGCAGACATTGCCCACCCTCTTGCTTCAACATGTGGCAACAGACTTTGGTGAGAAAAGTAAGTTTGAATTGGACTTTTTAGGGCTTTGTAACTGTAAGCTTTTACCCCAAATAAATACCCTTTATAAAAGCCAACAGATTTCTGATACTTTGCATCAGCACACCTTTGGCTAATACAGATGAGAACATGAAGAGTTCATCCAAATTAATGGAGGAAGGGCATAAAGGCAGAGTACAGACACAAGTAGATGAATAGATGAAGTGATGGGGACCTGTGGATATAATCAAAGTTAATTTTAAAAAGTTAAATCTTAGGAACTCAAAGGGAAGGGAGTGTTGGAGCACAGGAGATTTTTAGGGCATTAAAACTATTATGTATGACACATGACATTATGCAATTGTCAAAATACATATGTAAATTTAAAACTGTGTACTTTATTAATAATAATATATCAATATTGTTTCATCAATTGTAACAAATGTGCCATATTAGTGCAAGATATTAATAATATGGGAAACTGTGGTGATAGGGAGACATATAGGACTTCTATGTATTTTCTGGCCAATTTTTCTCTAAACCTAAAACTGCTATAAAGCATAAAATCTATCAATTTTTTTTTAAAGTTAATTCTGGCTGCTTTCTGGGTAATAGGGCAAGTGTGAAGGGGAACCAAGAGCTAAAATTAAAGACCTAACTGCACACTTGGAGGAATTAGTAAAAAAAAAACAACAAACTAATCCCAAAGGAAGAAGAAAGAAAGAAATAACAAAGATCAGAGCAGAACTAAATGAAATAATAAGGAAGAAAGCACTTGAAAAAATAAAACCAAGAGCTGGTTCTTTGAGAAGATCAATAAAATTGACAAACCCTTAGCTAGATTAACAAAGAAAAAAAGAGAGAAGGTGCAAATACACAAAATAAGAAATGAAAAAGGGGAGATCACCACTGACCCCACAGAAATAAAGACTATCATAAGAGGATACTTTGAAAAACTATATTCCAACAAGAAGGACAATTTGGAGGAAATGGACAAATTCCTAGAAACACATAAGCAACCTACATTGATGGAAGAAGAAAATGATGATTTCAACAAACCAGTCACAAGAGATAGAATCAGTCATTAAAAACCACCCAAATAAGAAGAGCCCTGGGCCAGGTGGCTTCACAGGTGAATTCTATCAAACTTTCTGGAAAGAAGTAACACCAATCTTGCTTAAACTCTTCCAAAAAATTGAAACAGAAGAAACAATGCCTGACTCATTCTATGGCGTCAACATTACCCTAATACCAAAGACAACAAAGACACCACAAGAAAGGAAAATTACAGACCAATCTCTCTAATGAACCAAGATGCAAAAACCAATAAAATACTTACTAATCATATTCAACAACACATTAAACAAATTTTACACCATGACCAAGTGGAATTCATTCCTGGTATGCAAGGATGATTCAACATAAGAAAATCAATTAATGTGTACATGACATAAACAGATAGAAGGAAAAAAACTCACATGATCATATCTATAGATGCAGAAAAACATGACAAAATACAGCACCCTTTCTTGATAAAAACACTGCAAAAGATAGGAATAGAAGGAAACTTTCTGAACATGATAAAGGGTATATATGAAAAACCCACAGCTAACATCATTTACAATGGTGAAATCCTAAAATCTTTCCCTCTAAGATCAGGAACAAGACAAGGATGCCCACTATCAATCATCCTATTTAACATTGTGTTATAAGTACTTGCTTGAGCACTGAAGCAAGAACCAGACATAAAAGGCAGCCAAATTGGAAAGGAAGAAGTCAAAACTTCACTATTTGCAGATGATATGATCCTATACATAGAAAACCCTGAGAAGTCTACAACAAAGCTTATAAATGAGTTCAGTAAAGTCACAGGTTATAAGATCAATGCACAAAAATCAGCAGCATTTCTGTACACCAATAATGAGCAATCTGAGGAGGAAATCAAGAAACAAAAAGATTTACAATAGTAAATAAAAAAATCAAATACCTAGGAATAAATTTAACTAAAGATGTAAAAGACTTATACACAGAAAACTACACAACACTGTTCAAGGAAATCAAAGAAGACCTAAATAAATGTAAGAACATTCCCTGTTCAAGGATATGAAGACTAAATATTATTAAGATGTCTATCTTACCAAAACTGATCTACAGATTCAATGAAATCCCAATGAAAATCAACACAGTATTCTTTAATGAACTAGAAAAACTAACTATGAATTTTATTTGGAAAAGAAAGAGGCCCCAAATAGCCAAAGACATATTGAAAAAGAAAAATGAAATTGGAGGAATCACACTACCTGACTTCAAAACATATTACAAAGCTACTGTAGTGAAAACAGCATGGTATTGGCACAAGGATAGACACTGACCAATGGAACCAAATTGAAAGTTCTGATATAAGGAAGTGGACTTGGCCCAGTGGTTAGGGCGTCTGTCTACCACATGGGAGGTCCACAGTTCAAACCCTGGGCCTCCTTGACCCATGTGGAGCTGGCCCATGTACAGTGCTGATGCGCACAAGGAGTGCCCTGCCACACAGGGATGTGCCCCGGAAGAAGAGCCACCCAGCGCGAAAGAAGGTGCAGGCTGACCAGGAATGGCACCGCATACACGGAGAGCTGACACAACAAGATGACACAACAAAAAGAAACACAGATTCCCATGCCGCTGACAACAGCAGAAGTGGACAAAGAAGAACACGCAGCAAATGGACACAGAGAACAGACAACTGGGGCAGGGGGAGGGGAAGGAAGGGGAGAGAAATAAAATAAATAAATAAATCTAAAAAAAAAAAGAAAGTTCTGATATAGATCCTCATATATACAGTCGTATGATATTTGACAAGGCCACCAAACCTACTCAACTGGGAGAGAATGGCCTCTTCAACAAATGGTGCCTGGAGAACTGGATATCCATATGTAAAGGAATGAAAGAGGATTATCAACTCAGACCTTATACAAAAATCAACTCAAGATGGATAAAAGACCTAAATATAAGAGCCAAGACCATAAAGATCTTAGAAAGCAATGTACAGGAACTTGTAAGAGGAAACAGCTTTATGAACTTCACACCCAAAGTATGAGCAGTAAAAGAGCAAATAGATAAATGGGACTTCTTCAAAATTAAAGCCTTTTGCACCTTAAAGCAGTTTGTCAAGAAAGTGAAAAGAGAGCCTACCCAATGGGAGAAAATATTTGGTAACCATCTATCTGATAGGAGACTTATATCCTGCATATATAAAGAATACCTATATCTTGAAAATAAAAAGACAAAAACCCATTTAAAAAATGGACAAGAGACTTAAACAGACACTTTTCCAAAGAAGAAATACAAATGGCTAAAAGCACATGAAAAAGTACTCCAAATCACTAGCTGTTAGGGAAATGCAAATCAAAACTACAGTGAGATACCATCTTACTCCCATGAGACTGGCAACTATCAAAAAAACAGAAGACTATAGGTGCTGGAGAGGATGTGGAGGAATGGGAACACTCATCCACTGCTGGTGGGAATGCAGAACGATGCAGCCATTCTGGAGGACAGTTTGGCGGGTTCTCAAAAAACTAGCTATAGATTTGCCATATGACCCAGCAATTCCACTTCTGGGTATATACCCAGTAGAACTGAAAACAAGGACACAAACTTATATATGCACACCAATGTTTATAGCAGCATTATTCACTATTGCAAAAAGTTGGAATCAACCCCAATGCCCATCAACAGATGAATGGATAAATAAAATGTGGTATATACATACAGTGGAATACTACTCAGCTATAAGAAGGAATACATTACAAACACATATGATAACATGGATGAATCTTTTTTTTAATTCATTTTTAATATTATATTAAAAAAATATGAGGTCCCGTATACCCCCAACACCCCTCACCCCACTACTCCCCCCATAGCAGCATTCTCCTCCATCATCATGACACATTCATTGCATTTGGTGAATACATCTCTGAGCATTGCTGCACCTCGTGGTCAGTGGTCCACATCATAGCCCCTACTCTCCCACATTCCATCCAGTGGGCCATGGGAGGACCTACAATGGCCAGTAATTGTCCCTGCAGCACCACCCAGGACAACCCCAAGTCCCGAAAACACCTCCACATCTCATCTCTTCCTCCCATTCCCCACATCCAGCAGCCGCCATGGCCACTTTCTCCACACCAATGCCACATTTTCTTCAATTACTAATCACAATAGTTCACGAATAGAATATCAGTAAGTCCACTCTAATCCATATTCTATTCCTCCATCCGGTGGACCTTGGATTGGTTGTGTCCATTCCACATCTATGTCAAGAGGGGGCTTAGATTCCACATGGATGCTGGATGCAATCCTCCTGCTTTCCATTGTAGGCATTCTTGGCTCCATGGTGTGGTGGTTGACATTCTTCAACTCCATGTTAGCTGAGTGGGTAAGTCCAATAAACCAGAGTGTAGGAGCTGAAGTCTGTTGAGGCTCAGGGCCTGGCTATCATATGGTCAGTCCAGAGATTCATATCCCCTGGGTATATCTTAAACCCCAGCACCAACTACGATTTGGTAAAGTAACAGGAAAGGCTTGTGAAAAGAGATCATATCTGAGTCCAGCTCCATCACACAGAAACACAAATTCCAAAGAAGGACCAACGGACATGGCAGTGAACTCCATCTGCCATGACCATAAAACCTGTGAGTCTCTGTAGCCCTCAGAAGAACCAATACCTGGGGTTGTATCTACTTTATCTGCCTCTGGGACTCTGCTCAGGTGTGCATAAGGGCAACCCCTCTGCTAACCTCCCGGCTTTTTTTTTAGACACTCATACCCATATAAACTCATTTGTCCTTTCCATTTCCCCTTTGATTTGGGTCAAAAAGCATAAATTCTGTTATTATATGTAGACAAAGATATTCTATTGGTCCAAGTTGAACCTTTTATTCAAGGTCATTTTCTAGTTACGTCATCAGCTGGTACTTGGTAGTGATCCCTCAGCACCAGGGAGTCTCATCCCTGGGAGTCATGTCCCACACTGGGGGGAAGGCAACGAATTTACATGCTGAGTTTGGCTTCAAGACTGGAACACGGATGAATCTTGAGGACCTTATATTGAGTGAAGCAAGCCAGGCATTGAAGGACAAATACGACATGACATCTCTGATATGAAATAAGTAAACCAAGCTATCTCAGAGAGCTAGAGACTGGATGATAGGCTTAAAGGAAGTTGCGGGGAGAGGAAAGTTGCGAGCTGATACCTACATGGGTGAAATCTATGATCAGCCGAAGGTAAGTATTTGTACAGGGAAGGGATAAAACAGGGGCATAGGGATACCTTTGTGTAGAGTTTTGAGGGCTTGAGGGGGGCTAGGGATGGGAGGATGGGTCAGATGGAACAAAAATTGGGGGGAGGGTGGGGGAACATTTGGACATAGGAGATTGTCAGGTATGTGGTTGAAACTATAATGTTGAGAAAACTCGTTAGAAAATATAATAAGAAAGTTTACCTGTTTAAAATGTTTAAGGGGGGACATCTGACATAGGGCAGGCTTCTAGGGAGTGTGTGAGTCCTCATTTTGTCATAGTGGGTTATATCATTGGGTGGAGACCCATACAATGAGTGTGAAGTTATACCCACATCCTGGGGAGGACTGATGTTCTCAAACAAGAGGGAATTGTGTCTCTTGAGAGAATTGGTGGCTCCCAGTGGGTTAGGGCAGTCAAGTATAACAAGCCCTCAACATTGTTGCAAGTATCTGTGAATATGGTCCTTTGAGTAATGAAGATTGATTGATTGTCACTGTGGGCATTGTGGGGAGAGAGAGAGAGGAATTGAATAGATGGAATCAGGGAAAATGTGGGCAATGGAAGTGTTCCACAAGATCATGCCATGATGGATATAGGACATGTTAAATTACACCAAAAATGTATAAAATTCTATAGACTAAAAGGTAAACCATAATGTAAAACAGAAGATAACAAAAAATTTAGAAAATTGTATAGTCTAAAATATAAACCATAATGTAAACCAAAATGGAACCTTGGTTGAAACTTATGTTTCAATGTCTGTACACCAGCTACAGCAAATATAATATGAACATATAAAAATATCATTGCTGGGGAAGGGACAAAGTGTTTGATGTTGGATATGTGGGAGTATCCTATATTATATATGTGAGTTAATGTGATCTAAAACTTTTTTTAAGACAAAACTAATAATTAGAAAAAGAAAAAAAAAGAAAGGATGTAGACACTAAGGAAGAAATGAAAGTAATTGTCTTGCCACTGTACATTCAGGGCAACACCTATTGCAGTGAGGAAAGGCAAAACATCAAAATCAAAGCTTTTTCATTTTTTCATTTTTTGATACCCCAATTTATTTTTACTTTATTTAATTTTTCTAAATTAGTGTGTATTCTATATTTAACCAATAAACCCATCACTATATTCTATTTTCCTATTAATGGAACCTGGCAATATATTAGGCTTCATTTTTGAAGAAGTTTTGAACCACAGAGAGGTTCAACTATGGCAGGGGAGGAAGATGGGTGTGGGGTGTTATTGATAGGGGGCACACGGTTGGGAGGGAGTCTCCAGGGCATGTATACAGGGTACATAAAATGTTTGGATATTTTCATAGTGGTTACACTTAAAAATGACAACTGAGGGAGTGCTGTTCCTAACCAGGGGAGCTCTATCACATTCCCCAATGGAACAGCGACAATCCCCCAAGTGCAATGAAAAAGACCAATAAAGAAGAATGGTCCAACAATGAGCCCTTGATACTGACGACTATGCTTGTGAGCCTGTGCACCTGAAATATGAATTAGGCCAAGAGCTGCAGAGTGCCTAAGAGCTACCTCCTGAGAGCCTCCATGTTGCTCAAATGTGGCCACTCTCTAAGTCAAACTCAGCATGTAAATTCATTACCTTCCCCCCAGGGTGGGACATGATTCCTGGGGATGAGCCTCCCTGGCGCCGAAGGATTACTACCAAGCACCAGCTGATGATGTAACTAGAAAAAGACCTTGAATAAAAGGGTCAACTCAGACCAGCAGAATATCTCGGCCTACATGTAATATCAGGTGTTAAAAACTGCTTTTTGGCCTTGAATAAAAGGGGGAGATGGAAAGGACAAATGAGTTTATATGGCTATGAGTCTCCAAAAAAGAGTCTGGAGGTCATCAGAGGGGTCACGCTTATGCACACCTCAGCAGGGTCCCAGAGACAGTCAAAGTAGATACAACCCCAGGTACGGCTTCTCCTGAGGGCTACAGAGACCCACAGACCCACCATAGAGGTCATGTCAGATGGCTCTGGAGTTCAGTGCCATGTCAGTTGGCCCTCTTTGGAGTTTGTATTCCTGAGTGTGATGGAGTTGGACTCTGATGTGACCTTTATACACATGCCTCTTCTGTCACTTTTACTGGACCTGTGGTTGGCACTGTGGTGGTATATACTCAGGAGACCTGAATCTCTGGACTGTCTATGTGACAGCCAGGCCCTGAGCCTCAGCAGACTTGCAACTCCTACCCTCTGGTTTATTGGATTTACCCCGGCCAGTGAACAGGGAAGCGAAGAAGGTTAACCACCATACCAGAGAGCCAAGAGTGCCTATAACTGCAAGTAGGAGAATTGCATTCATCATCCATGTGGAATCTAAGTCCCCTCTTGATATGGAGGTGGAGTGTACATAACCATCCCAGGGTCCACAAGATGGAGGAATAGAGTATGGATTATAGTGGACTTACTAATGTTCTACTATGGAACCATTGTGATTAGTAATGGAGGAAATTGTAGCATTGATGTGGAGAAAGTGGCCACAGTAGCTGCTGAGGGTAGGGAGAGGAAGAAGAGATATGATGTGGGAGCATTTTCAGGACTTGGAGTTGTCCTGGGTGGTACTGCAGGGACCGATGCTGGACATTGTATGTCCTGCCATGGTCCACTGGGTGGACTGGGAGAGAGTGTAAACTACAATATAAACCATTATGTATGTGGTACAGCAGTGATCCAAAACATATTCGCCAAATGCAATGAATGTCCCACGATGATGAAAGAGGTTGATGAGGAAGGAGTGGGGTAAGGGGGGTAGGGTATATGGAGACCTCTTATATTTTTTTAATGTAACATTTAAAAAAAAATAAAGAGAGAGAGAGAGAAAAAAAAAGAAGGCTGGTATAATAGCACAGACAAGAGACCTTGAGGTCACAGACTAAAATAGTGATGATGACAATGAAATCTTACATTATGTTTTACAATCCTACATATTCAACTCTGTGTGTTATCATCAATAGCCTGTCTATATGTTATTATTTGTTGTTTATAGATTCATTTTGCAAAGAAACATGCAAATAATAGATGGCTATATTTCTGATTACTCTTTTTCCCTTTTTTTAAAAAATCAATTTAATTAGTAAATATTGATGAAACATACAATTCATCCAAGGTTTACAACCAATGGTATTTGGTATAATCGTATAGTTGTGCTTAGTTGTGTAGTCATCACTTCAATCATTATTAGAGCATTTTCACTATTTCAGTAATAACAATAATAGAACAAACAAGAAAATTCTTCACCTCTCAATCTCTCTCTGTTTTCCACCTCTCAATTTCTCTATGGTTCTGATTACTCTTGTCTCCCTGATACTTCCACCAATCCCCACAATAAAGGTATGTGACCAAAATAGTTCCTGTGCGTTTCAAAGCTGTTACTGTATGATGCTAGGTTAAAAGCTAGTTGATGCAGGGGAGGGTGAGGGTAGAGTTTCATAAGTATTATTATTCAAAGAATAAAATTTCCATAAGATCGAGACTGAGAAAATATCTATTTTATTTTCTAATATTCTTGATCATTTTATAACTCCAAGATTATGCATTTATTATTCTTTCTAGCTCTCTTAAAATTTCAACAACAAATGTATTGACCACCATGTGCTCCTTTATTTAATCACCTGATATGAAACCATCCAACATGCACAAGATACAAGATTCAACCCCACTTTTCCCAGTGAGATCTGAAGCATGCCCAGACTCTCTGGTAGAAAATAGGTGATTCCCAGTGAGGGAAAATGTTCTGCTGTAAATAGCTGCCTCTTGTATTAATCCACAGCCTTTACTATATGCTCCATTTTCTTTCAAAAGATTAACATTTAAAAGCCCCTTTGTCACAGACAGAAATTGAATTGTGAAGTGTGCTCCTGAATAAATAATTTCTTCTTGAATGTTAATTACCTAGACAATTATACTGAAGTGTAATTTTACATCAATACAGTATTGGGGGTTCTACAGACATGACCAATTGCACAAATGCCTCCTCAATGAAAAAGAAAAGGTTCGGTGAGGTTGAAATGAAAGTGTCTAATGTGTGCTGGATAAATATGAAACATTTGAAGTATTGAATATTAATCTGTATGTTTATGAAACTTATCAGAAAGCTTCAGGGCAACTATACAGCTAAATATTCATAAAGAATAAAATATACATACTTTATTTTCCTTATATATTCATAACAATGAAAAAAGTATACAGATATCTAAAGATAAAAGCCAAAAATTATGAATGAGACAGCTTCCAATTATAACCATATAAATTTTGAAAACAAAATGTATCCAATTTTAATATTTGCAATTTTTCTTCCAGGTGCAGAACATTATATGCAAATGTTAGGTCCTTTTTTTGTGGTGGTAGTTGTAGACATGTTTTCATGAAGCCACCTTACTAACTGGTTATAACCAACAGCTTTTTCATCAAGAATCTCTTGTCTGGGAAGCGGACTTGGCCCAATGGATAGGGTGCCCACCTATCACATGGGAGGTCTGCGGTTCAGACCCTGGGCGTCCTTGACCCGTGTGGAGCTGGTCCATGCACAGTGCTGATGTGCGCAGGGAGTGCCCTGCTATGCAGGGTGTCCCGTGCGTAAGGGAGCCCCATGCGCAAGGAGTGCCGCCCCCTGGGGAGAGCCGCCCAGTGTGAAAGATGGTGCAGCCTCCCCAGGGATGGCGCCGCACAAACGGAGAGCTGACACAACAGGATGCTGCAACAGGAAGAGACACGGATTCCCGGTGCCGCTGATAGGGATGGAGGCAGTCACAGAAGAACACACAGCGAATGGACACAGAGAGCAGACAACTGGAGGGGTGAGGGAGGGAAAGGGAGAGAAATAAGTAAAAAATAAATTAAATTAAATTAAAATTTAAAAAAAGAATCCCTTGTCTAGTAAGAGTCACAATTAAACTGGATCTAGACCCGTTTTGTCTGTTGAAGATAGTCACTAATAAAGCAGATAATATTTATTGAGTGTTTACTGTGTGCAGGCACTCTGAGCTTTACCTGCATTGTCCTTTTTAACCCTCAGAGCAACTCTGTGATGTTCTGACACTCAAATGAGGAAACCAAGGCTTAGGAATTTAAAGTAGCTTGCCCTAACTTCATAGGCAAAAAAAAAAAGTTCCATTCAGGATTCAAACCCAGCTCTTGTCAGCTCCAGAATCCACACTTTTAAGTAGACTGTTTTATAATTTCGAAAGAAAACCTTAGAGTCAACCCTATGTTGTGAATCTGCCAGTGCTGTAAATCACTGTCAACTCATCTTCCATTTTATTTTTCTTTTATAAGTATTTTTCCTGAGATGGCACTGGGACTGAGTTAAATACAGTATCTAAATAATCAGTCTGAATTAGAAGAGGGACTCAATCAAATTATTTGCCTTTATCTTAAAAAAGAAACTATTGGGAAGTGGATGTGGCTCAAGAGATTGAGCTCCCACCTATCACATGGAATGTCCCCGGCTTGGTTCCCAGTGCTGCCTAAAGGAGACAGAGAGTTGGCACAACAGGCAAGCATGGCAAACTGATGCAATATGATGACACAATAAGAGGTGTGGAGAGGAAAACGTAATGAGACACAACAAAGCAAGGAACGGAGGTGGCTCAAGTGATCAGGCTCCTCCCTTCCACATCAGAGGTCCTGGGTTCAGCTCCCAGTGCCTCCTAAAGAAACAAGGAAGATGAACAGACACAGCAAGTGCAAGCAACTAGGAGCTGGGGGGAAATAAATAAATAAAATAAATCTTAAAAAAAAAGAAACTATTTGATTGAGTTTTTAAATTTCAGCTTATAAATCCTTGTTAAACAAAGTTTGGTCCATAGACCAGAAATATTAACACCAGCTAGGATCTGGTTAGAAATGCAGAAATTTGGTCTCACCCCAGACCTACTGAACAAGATCCCAAAATGAGAAGCACAGTTAAAAAGAATAGGTCATCCAGGTTCATGGAGATCTAGCACCAATCTTCTTTAAAATTATATAAAATCACAATGATGTTTAAAAAGTGTCATTTGCAAGTAGGCACTACAAACTTCTTTTGCTTGGTAATGGTGAATAAAGTAGATCAGTGACTATACCACGTGAATTATAGGAAGTGCTGAATTTTTTTGAAACTTCCCCAAAATTTCTAATGTATAATGCTAACCCTGGAAAGTTACTATTTAGAGACTTGAAAGAAGATAGGTTTACTACTATTTAGAACTATTAATATGTTCAACTTCAGGGGAGGACTTTTTCTCAAAGTTTTTCAATCACTGAATTAAATAATAATGAAATGATTTTCATATTATACCAAGATTTGTTTGTACTTCTATTTTGTAGCATACTTTTATGAATCACAAAATACCATATTGACATCTCTAACAACTTTATGACATATTTAAGAGAACAAATTGTTTTTCTAAATTCCCCAATAAAAAAAATTCAGTGACTTGACACAATCAGAACACAATATTATTGCTAGTTTACCTTTCCTTTTTTTTTTAAAATTTAAACTCTTTTTCCCTTTCTCAAATTTGCTAAGTATTAAGGCAGCAAGAAAATATTTGGAAGGTACATTATAATCAGCTGCTATTGAAACTCTCAATCTGCCACATGCTAAAAGGCACAGGTTAAAATTGCTTTTACCTGTGCATGGAGTAAACAGTTTTCAGCATAATTTTAGAGTACTGGGGAAGGCTTTCCTGCCTTTATCAACCAAGATTCAGTTGTAGAAAATAGAATCCATTCTAGCTAACTAAAGCAGTATGGAAGTTATTGAAGGATATTAAATAACTTAGTCTTTAGGAGAACTGCAAAAATTGAATGTAGGCTTGAATTCATGGAATTACTCTCAAAGCCACATCACAGACCCTGGACACCAAGGGAGTTGCTAATCCTGACACAGACAGGAAACTGTAGAATGAGTAATCTGCCTGTTGAATTAGGAAGCCACCGCTGTAGTTGCTAGCACCAGAACCACACAATGTCTGCCATGGTTCACACTAACCAGTCTTCCACAGATGCCATTAAGCATTCTAGAAAGCCATCTGTCGGTGAGTGATGGTGTACAGGTGAGATGAGCATATCCCATAAATGCACACCCACTGTCTTTTATTTTCTCTGTAAAATAAGTAACTTGGTCAGATTCAGTATTGCATGGGACTCCATGACAGAGGTTAAGGCATTCAGAAAGCCCCTAGATAATAGTGCTTGCATAAATATGGCAATAGGGAAGATAAAATCAAATCCAGAATGAGAAACTCTTCCAATGAGAACAAGTTGCTGCCCCTTCTATAACAAAAGGGTTCTGAGCTAACTGACCAGCCACTTCATGGCTTTCAGTTTCCCCCTAATTAAGGTGCAGATTGGGTAATGAGCACAGGCAATAGCCAGATCAGCCTTGATAAAGGAGGTTCTATTTTTGGAGTCCATGCATTACTTCCATCCCTGCCAGCATGGTCATTTTGTTCATTACTCCATTGATCAAGCACCAGAGTGGCAGGGAAAGATTTACTGACGTCTGTAGGAAAGATTATCTTGTCTATGTATTTGTTTGTTTTTTAAAGATTTACTTATTTATTTCTCCCACCTCCCTCCATTGTCTGCTCTCTCAGTCCATTTGCTGTGTGTTCTTCCGTATCTGCTCATAAATTAGGCGGCTCCAGGAACCAATCCTGCGACCTTCCAAAGTGGGAGAAAGGGGACCATTCTCTTGTACCACCTCAGCTCCCTGATCTGCTGCATCTCTTATTCTCTCTCCTCTGTGTCTCTTTCCATTGTGTCATCTTGCTACACCAACTCTCTGCATGGGCCAGCACTCCTGCACAGGGCAGCATTCCACGTGGGTCAGCTCACCACACAGGCCAGTTTGCCGTCACCAGAAGGCCCTGAGTATTGAACTCTGGACCTCCTATATGGTAGACAGGAGCCCAGTTTCTTGAGCCACATATGCTTCCCTCTGCATGGTTATTGAAAATCTTCTCTACAGAGGGGCCTCTGGAAAATATTCACAAGGTAGACAAGCGATCTTGTATTCTGGGCCCATTCTTGAGGTCTGTCCACATATTTCTTTCCCAAATCTATTATCACCAATCCTCCCATCATGGTGTTTCCAAATACCTGAATATCAAGTCAAAATCTTATAGCCTCTGTCCATGAATTTGGAGTAGATCCATGATGATTCTGACCATTTCTTCCAGACAAAAATGGAAAACTGGTTATACCACTCAAATATCTGCCCACTAAAAAGATTTTCCTTCTCCATTTTACTTTGGGTCCACCTTACAATGGGGTTACAGTGCTGCAGGAAGTCATGTCTGCAATGCCAACATATCACACAAAGTCATATGAAAACCAGACTTTAACTTCTGCTTTCTCAGTTAGCTAGCTATAGAAAATGCTATGAGGCCATATGTGGGTTGATGGAGAGGTGGCACTGCAATGGGAGCAGTCATACTGAGAGTATGAGCCACCTGCTTACAACTTATTAGTGTCCACAAGACCTGCGTAGGCCTGATGATGGAGTGCTGCTGGACAAACTTGACATTAATGGCTGGTGGAGCAGAAAACACCCAGATCATTATTGAAGGCTACGTTTACATGAGCAGACTTTTAAGGTCTTGCAGGGCCCAGTGGCAAGCCAGGAGCAGTTTCAAAACAGTAGGTTATTTATTTGCTTGAAATTAGTACAAGCTTGCTTTATGTACGATGCTCCTATAGGAGTCTACTAGAGGTTACATAAGGCATCCCGAAGTACAATAGACACTGCCAGCATCATTGGATCTGCTGCCTCATAAGAACAAAATGGAACAACTTTGCACCAAGGCTTGAACCGACTACAGTAGCTTCTCTTACTTTTGGCCCCACTCAAACCTGGTAGCCTTGTGGATTCCTTAGTACCTGAGTCAGAGCAGATTCCAATTGCGGGATATGTTGCCTGCAAAATCCAAAGACACCTACTATGCATTGCGCTTCCCTCTTAAAGGCTCTTTAGAAGGGATATTCCTTGATGCCTCAGATTGCTGTTCCCTCAGAAACTTCACTGAAGTGACTGGCCACTGAATTTTTTTCTCCTACTTGCCATCATGACATCATCAATGCAGGAGGCTAGCACCTTCTCCTTTAGGGTGGTGAAATGATCAAGAACTCTGCATACTACATTACAGGCAGCAAGATGGAAAGCTGGAGAGTTGATATTAGTCTAATGTATGACAGTAAGGGGGTCCTGTCTCTACATAGAAAAATTAAATCCACATCATTCATCAACTTTTCTCTGAAATATCTATTTGTCTGTATAGTCTGAAATCCTACTATTTAAAATTCAAGTGCATTCATGAATATGAATGATGGAATGTCCCAAATAAAAGTAGAGCACTGAGCTCTTATCAAACACTTACACCTAAGTAAAAGTTAGTTGATCAGATCTCTTTATTCTGTTGTAGTTATTGGAGGTCATTGCAATGAAGCAAAGAAGAATTTTTTGTATTCCAGGAATTTATAGATATAATATTACTTCACTCATTCATTCATTCTTTATGTGCCTACCAAGTATTTAAGGCAGCTACAATGAAGTTAGGTTTTATAATCTCCATTTTAGAGTGGGAAAGAATTAGTAGAAATATAAGTTGCTAAAATGGCAGGTCTGTCTGTTTCCAAAGAGTATCTAGACAGGGAAGAGAGTTGTAGCTTATGGCACAGTTCAGGAGGTCTGGGAGAGACGGATAAGGTATAGGGAAGGATGCTAAACGTCAGAAGTAGTAAGCTGCCAACCTGCAAACCAAATGTAGGCCATAGGCATGGATTCCATAACCCTGACCTCCTCCACTAAATGTTTTTTAATGCTGAATTTATTCTTAGCATTTAAAAAATGAACTCTTCCATGCAAAACTCCAGATTTCTTGGCATTTTTTGAATGACTAGATGATGTGGCAATGCTGGACCCACATTTTCACATGGCAATATATCAGCAGAGGCTAAAGCATGAGCTGCCCCATTAGATGAGTTCACACTCTGACTCACCATAGTGCCCAGCAGTCTATTTACTCCTGGCCAATCACCCTCATTTAAGCAGCCTACAGTGTTTCTGTGTGCACTTAAATTAACTGCTACTCTCCCATCTCTACTTGGTTCAGGGTTGGGAGAGTAGAAGGGAATGGAGCATAAATAATTTGGCCTAAGATCCTGATAGCTGAGATAAAAAAGCACTGCCTTTTGATTTGATGCCAATTGTTTTAGGATCCATTTTCACAATTGCTTTAACTATTTAAACAAACTGAAGATTAGTTTTATTCAAAATGTCAATGTAATCAAATGAGTATACTTAAAATTATAATGAATTGCATCTTCCTCAAGATATTTAACTATCACCTACTGAACCTCTGTATCCAAAATAGCTTCAATTTCCTCAATCTCCACATTTGTTTTCACAATTCCTCTGAATCATATACTCAACCATATATGTCATTGCTGCCTAAATTCTGCATATACTTGCTTTGTGGAAGAATAAAATCTCGACCCTCACTGTTAATTAAGTCTATCAAACATTAGAACATCTTTTCTTTTGTCAGAAGTTTATTCTCTTATGTTTTCTATTGCTTATTTTCCATCACATCCTTGGGTTCATGTGTATAATACAGCCCAAATCTGTTTATTCGTTTAAAATTAAGGACTACCAATCTTAGCTACATTTAGTGGGGTAATATCACCCACAACAGTCAAAGGCAATATATATATCTCTCTTTTTTTAAAGATTTATTTATTTATTTATCTCCCCTCCCCCCCACCCCGGTTGTCTGTTCTCTGTGTCTATCTGCTGCGTCGTCTTCTTTGTCCACTTCTGTTCTCAGCGGCAAGGGAATCTGTGTTTCTTTTTGTTGCATCATCTTATTGTGTCAGCTCTCTGTTTGTGTGGTGCCATTCCTGAGCAGGCTGCACTTTCTTTCACGCTGGGCGCTCTCCTTATGGGGTGCATTCCTTGCGCGTGGGGCTCCCTTATGTGGGGGACACCCCTTCGTGGCAGGGCACTCCTTGCGCGCATCAGCACTGTGCATGGGCCAGCTCCACACGGGTCAAGGACGCCCAGGGTTTGAACCATGGACCTCCCATGTGGTAGACGGACACCCTAACCACTGGGCCAAGTCCGCTTCCCATGTATCTTTTAATTACAACGTGAATTCCAGCTCTGCCACTCAGAAGCTGGGTGACCTTCACCAATTTACTTCAATTTTTGAGCTTTAATTGTCTGTAAAATGGGATAACATCAACCTGCAACATAATTGTAATGATCAAATGAAATAATAAAAGTGAAAACATTTTGCAAACTTTTATGAACTAATCTTTTTAAAAATTTTTTAATTTAATTGCCTTTTTCTTAAAGATACATAGATCACAAAAAATATTACATTAAAAAAAATATAAGGGAAGTGGACTTGGCCCAATGGATAGGGCATCCACCTACCACATGGGAGGTCCACGGTTCAAACCCCAGGCCTCCTTGACCCGTGTGGAGCTGGCCCATGCACAGTGCTGATGTGCGCAAGGAGTGCTTGCCACACAGGGGTGTCCCGCGAGTAGGGGAGCCCCACGCACAAGGAGTGCGCCCCGTAAGGAGGGCTGCCCAGTGCAAAAGAAAGTGCAGCCTACCCAAGAATGGCACCATACAAACGGAGAGCTGACACAACAAGATGACACAACAAAAAGAAACACAGATTCCTGGTGCTGCTGATAAGGATAGAAGTGGTCACAGAAGAACACGCAGTGAATGGACACAAAGAGCAGACAACTGGGGGGATGAGGAAGGGGAGAGAAATAAAATAAATAAGTAAATAAATCTTAAATAAATACATAAATACATAATAAATAAATATAAGAGGTTTCTATATACTCCACACCCCACTCCACTCCTCCGACATCAACAACCTCTTTTATCATTGTGGCACATTCATTGTATTTGGTGAATACATTTTGGAGCACTGCTGCACAGTTTGGATTATAGTTTACATTGTAGTTTACACTCTCCCCCACTCCATTCAGTGGGTTATGGCAGAACATATAATGTCCAGCATCTCCAAGTCCCCAAAATTCCCCCACATCACATCTCTTCTTCCCTCTCCCTGCCCTCAGCAACTGTCTCCACATCAAGGATACAGTTTCTTCAACTGCTAGAGTCACAACAGCTATATAGTAGAATACCAGTAAGTCCACTCTAATCCATATTTTATTCCTCCATCCTGTGGACCCTGGGATGGTGATGTCCACTCCACCTCTAAATCAAGAGGGAGATTAGATCCCACATGGCTGATGGATGTGATTCTCCTGCTTGCAGTTGTAGGCACTCTTGGTTTCCTGGTGTGGTGGTTGACCATCCTCACCTCCCTGTTAGCTGACCTGGGTAAGTCCAATGAACCGGAGAGTAGGAGTTGCAACTCTGCTAAAGCTCAGGGCCCAGCTGGCATATGACCAGTCCAGAGATTCAAGTCTCCTGATTATACAACTCCAGGGTTGTGACTTTTTAAAAAGTTGTCTCAGTATCAAGGCACCTCAGCTCTGTTTCCTGTCTATTATACAATTTAGCACAAGGTGATATAAATGCCTATGATAGATTTCCAACTAGACCGTGAACTTTTTAAGAGCTGATCCTGTGCTTTAATCACCTCTGTATCATCAATCCTATATATAGTACTTATAATATTAGTTGTGGCTTACAACTGGCAATACAATCTCTCCATCCTGTTTGTATCAGACAGGATATTTAGAATCTAATGGACTTTCATTGAAACTGGTATCATCCCTCCAGGGCAATAAAGGAGGACCATTTGCAATTGCAATAGTGGTGTAAAAAATTTTTAAAGCCAAAGCTAAGAAAGAATCAAAAATTTGTACTAATTAATCCTGTTTGTTCATTTTGTTGTTACTTTGCTATAGGCAAGGTCAAGTCATGCTAATAGAAGAAATATACTTTACTCAATTGTGATAAGACTGTATTGTCTATGAAAAAAAAAAACTTAATTCTCACCTGCTCCATAGGTAAAATATCCCTCCACCCACCAGAGAGCAGACTGAATTAGAATTAGAGGATCTGACCTTTGCCTCATGCAGGAGCCAAAAGCCACCCCTTTCACCTCCAGACTGGACATAGCCAGTGCCAAAAGGCTTCAAGACACAAGAAGGAATGGGGGTCATGGAAACTCCATTCCCTGACAGAGAGAATGGGGAGCAGGACAGGGAACTTAGAAAAGTTGACTGCAAAATATTGAAGATAGAGAAGTCGGTCAAGAAAGAGGGCACGTTTTTTGTAGACTTTTTGTAATTTCATTAAAGGAAGTTTCTACCTTTCTGTAGCACAAGAGGAAAGGAAGTGAGATAAAGTCTTCAATTCCATTATATTTCAACTCTGTATAGTTCTAATATTTTGAGACATACAAGACCCTTCATCAAACAACTCCAGAAACCTCCACTGTAAGCAGATTTGTGCTTATGCTGGAGAAGAAGGGAAGGCAAGAGGTGCTAGGGATAGAATGACCTTTCCCATGGTCATCTTGCTAAGGTTGCAGGGGAGAAGGAGTGGGAGGGGCAATGTCCCTCAACCCTCCCCCAGTGGATTACAATCCAGAGTTAGGACTGTTTATCAAACAAAGAAAAGATATGGGGGCAAATGGCAGCAGGGAAGACCCCAAGCACCCAGGGCTCCCTTCCCCTTGTGGTAGGAAGAAATAACCTCTGGTGCTTCACCAATTTCTGCATGAATAATGGAAAGAATGAAGAATCTGTGATGAATGACGGGAGAATACACTCTTCAATTTCCCTTGCCTGCTTACATCTGTGTCATACTGTTTCTAGCTATTTTGAGTGCCGTGGAGTGTTCCTGGATATTTGGACTTCACACAATAGTAAAATATCAAGAACAATTTCAAAAGCTGATATACAGTTGACATTATTTTTTCTCAAATAAGTATATTTTCTTAAAAGTAACTTCTACTATAATATCATTTTACCAAAGATATTTTAACCCTTCAAGGCTAAGAAGGGTGTAATCTTATGGTTTCAAGTTTGAAGAAATTTAACGTGTTAAAAAAAAATTCTTTAGTCTGTCATTTCTCTGGTTTTACATAAAAAAGTTTCAACTTAGAAGTAGGGAACCACTTCCCTAGACTCTAGCCTAAGCAATTTCTCTGCAAGAAGAAACTCTGAACTCTCAGATTCAGAAAGCCATTAACACTGTTATGTTGCATAATGAGGTTGACTCACATGAAATTGCTGATATGTCTATTTGACATATCAAAAAAAAAAAAGAAAGAAAATTTCATATGGTTCAACTAATACCATGATATTTCTGTCTGCACTTGACCATTTTATAATGTCAAGTAAATGTTAGAACTACTAAAACTGAATTTGCAGCAATTCCGTGGAATTATATCTCTTGTGAAGAAAATGTGTAATAATTCTCCACACATGAACTAGTGTTTTAGGGGGATTTTTAAAGTGCGTCTTACCATATTCTACACAATTACTGGGTAGACACCCAGTATGTTGGGGTAAAGAGGTTCCTAAAAATGCTAAATCCTTTAAAAACCAAACCCTTAATAACTTAATCTTTATTATAACAAATCAGCCTTTCACCAAATTAAATGAACATAGTCAAGCACATAACACAGTGTTTAACACACAATAAACTTCCTTAAACATTAGTTAGTGTCTTAGGGATGGTTAAAGAGAGGGTAAAGCTCTTAAGCCAAGTTAAATAATAGAGGTTTGTTATTAGGATCCTGGGGACTCTCACAGAACCTATAGCAAGTAGGGTCAGGCCTCATGGGAAGAGAAATATCTGGTAACTCTTCTCTCCACTTTTTCTCTCAGCTCTATGATCTCTTCCCTCTTCTGCTCTTATTTTTTTTCTCTCTCTGCAGATTTCTAATTCCTACTGTCTCCTAACATTGGCTTGCAACCCTAGTCCAAGGCCATATAGAGGAAACCAGCCTCTCCCCTCCCCAGATTCTGCTTTGGCTCATAAAAATGGAAATTGTCCCTATTCAGAGAGTTTTGGGAAGTTAGTATATACTCTTTTTAAGCTTTCTCTCTTCCTTTCCCTTGGAAAGGGATTGTTGAGGTTGAGAAAAAAGTATGTAGAACCCAGGATCTTCTTAATTATCTTCCTTTCAGACCTGTCCTGCTGAGAAGACTTGACAGTTCTCTCTCTGCCAGGGCTGTGTGGTCATGTACAGTGTGACCATCTGGCAGGCCCTGCCCCTGTGGGAGAGGTAGAATTCTACTGTTCTATCTGCTACTAGAAGATTTCAACTGCAGGTAATAAGGAGTAGGAAGGAAACCATTCCATTTGGCCCTGAATCTGGCCAATATTTTCCAACACAGCTTTAATAATAACAAAGCTGATGTTTTGGCTCCTATTTAAGTTTCGGGACTCTTTCCTAATGCAGTTATTTGACCCATTTAATCTTAACAATGGCTCTAGAGTTTTAAACTGCCTCAGTCTCTATGGCTCTTAGTTGAAACAAACTGGTAAAATTCAGTTGTGGCCAAAGTGTTAAGAGGAAGGAATAACAGAAATCATGGAGAAAATTCCAAGGAAGGGCAATGAGTTGGATAGACCTGCCACATCAAAGATCTCTAAGTTGTAGCATTCCAAGCCTCCATAATAGCATTCACCCTTAGAGGTATTCTTTTTTTTTTTTTTTTCTGTTTTATTTTTAAAGAAACTTTAAATTACATAAATGATACATCGGAAATATAGGGGCATTCCCATATACCCCTCCAAATTCCCCTCCCCCATATTTCCCCATTAACAACATCTTTCATTAGTGTGGTACATTTGTTACAATTGATGAACACATATTGAAGCATTGCTACTAATCATGGACTATAGTTTACAGTAAAACGTACATTTTGCACTGCACATTTTTGTTTTGACGAAATGTATAATGGCCTGTACCCATCATTGCAATTTCATTCAGAACAATTACAATGTCCCAAAATGCCCCATGTTACACCTAATTCTTCCCTCTCCCTCCCTCAGAACCTCTGGTGGCTGCTGCCTTTATATCAATGATACAGTTCTTCCATTGCTAGAATAATAAGTCTGCTTTAGTCCATGTTGATTCCCTGCTTATGTTTGTTCATTCCTCAATCTTGAGGACTTTAGGATGGTCATGCTCATTCTGTTTCTAATTGAAAGGGTGCTTAGATCCCATGGGGCAAATGGATAGAACTGTCTTGCTTGCAGTTGTAGATAATCTGTTTTTTGGAATAGGCATTGTCCATCATCATCATTTTGTTAGTTGTCCTGGGTGAGTATGATGAACTAGAAAATAGGTGTTGCAACACTGCTGAGATTCAGGGCTCAAATGGCAAATGAACAAACTAAAGATTGAAGCCTCTGGGACATATATTTAATGAGTATAGTGCTAATTATAGGTTCAAATGAAAGGGGCAGAAGAGCCATATATAGGGAAATTATAAATGAGTCTAACTCTGTTACATTGGGGAACATATATTCCAAGGTAAGGTCCACTGACAGAGTGCTGAATTCCTGAGATCATCTACCCTGCCTGTTGTGTCTAGATGTCTCTAGAGCTCTCACAAGCACCACTGCTTGAGGCATGGTTTACTGTGGCAGTAAATGAGATCCTACTGAGATGTGCATAAGAGTAACCTCTGGAATGACCTCCTGGTTCACTTGGAAATCTCTTAGCCATAAAAACTCATTTGTATTTAATATCTCTCCCTTTTGGTCAAAGTCTTTTTCCAAATGCATTGCTAGTCAGCGCTTGGTAATAATCCTTCAGTGCCAGGGAGGCTCATTCCCAGGAGTCATGTCCCGCACTTGGGAGAAGGTAGTACATGTATATGCTGAGTTTGGCTTAGAGAGAGTCCACATTTGAGCAACAAGGAGGCTTTCACGATGTAACTCTTAGGCAATACATAACATGAGGCTAAGTTTCAATTTCACAAGAACAAGGTTCATAAGTACAACCATCAATGTTAAGGATCTGGCATATAAGTCTCCTTCACTAGGCACCACCCATGTAATCTAGGGATTCTTTCCACACTATTAGAGAATGTAGCAGGAACCCCCAGGATAGGAATTCAATATTCTTTCAGTTATTTTGTGGGTCTCCACCCACTGAGACAGCACCCCATGGTCACTTGAACATATTCATATTTCATAAAGGCATGCCCCAGCTGCACCCTTCTCTACACATCCCCCATCACCAACATCCCATACCAATGATCCTACCCCACCATGGCTATGGCCATTCTGCAATCTAAAACCTCCCTAAAAACAAAGCCAGAAAATAAATGAATAAAAATAATAAAAAATAAAATAATAATAATTAAAAACAAATCAAATTAAAAGTAAAAATAAATTTAAAAATAAAATATTGTATAGTGTCTTTTATCACCATATATTGTCTTTTATATACAGTAACAATTTCTTCTGTATGTTCTCTCAGTGTCTTATATTTTTTTCCTTTATTTTCAAAGAAGTTTTAGGTTACAGAAAAATCACATAGAAAATATATGGAATTTCCCTATATCTCAACCTCTGCCCTTCTCATATTTTTCCCTATTGATAACATCTCACATAAGTATGGTACATTTGTTGCAACTGATGAACAAATAACATTGCTACTAACCATGGTCAGTGATTTACATTATGGATTACATTTTGCACCATATACTTTCATAAGTTTTGACAAAATTTTTAATGGCCTGTATACATCATTGTAAGATCATGCAGAGCAATTCCAGTGTCTTGAAAATGCCCTATGATCTATCTATTCTATTCTTACTTTCCCCTCCCCTCGGAGACTTATGGTAATCACTAAGCTTCAGTTTTTGAAGAATAAATTTCATAGTTACTTGCATTAATATTGAGTTTGACATATTGGTCTGTTTTATTTTATTAGGCACTGCCAATGTTCTCAAGGGATTCTTGTCCTTCTAATTGAGAACATAGCAGGACTCCCCAGTATGGGAGTTTCATATTTTATTATTTATTGTATGGGCCTCCACCCACTGAGATAACACACCAGGACAAGATGAGCATTTTCATATTTCATAGAAGCATGCCCCAGGTGCGCCCTCTCCCACATATGTCCCACTCCCAGTGCCCCACACCAGTAACCCTTCCCAGCCACAGTTGCCAAAAGAACATTCCTACCATTGTAGTTTTAACCACAGACCTAAAAATCTCCAGAGTTCATCAGTTCCTTCCAACTCAACTTCCCCACTCAGAGCTGTTATTATTTTAATGGTTCCACTTAATGAATTTAGTAACAGAATGGCTCTCAATTTGGCAGAAATAAAATCTTTCCATTCAAACCACACATTTAAAGGATTTCAAGCGTTCTTTACTTTTTGTTTCCTGGTGGCACAATTGGTTCTGTTATGAAGAGCTACATTTAAAGCTTTGAATTTAATTCAGTACACAATTAAGGAATGCCTGGTATGCAGGGCCCTGTAAATAAAATATAGTAGTGGAAAGGGGTGAAGGAGAGAAAGGCTGGCTTTTAAATGTTTTCTACTGAAAGAAGTCCTATCATTAGCATTAGCAACAAACCTTTACTTAGCACCTGTTTTAATGTTTTGAGTTCACCTCCAAGGTCAGTGGAATGATATTTAAATTTTCTGCTAGCTTTAGTGAAATGTGTTAAGAGCAAAAGAAAACCTCAGTTTCAAGTTACTTGTGCAGTCTCTTCAAGAGCCCTGGGCAAGCCAAACTATGCCACTTGAATCTTTCTAAATTGTCAGGTTGCAAGGAAAGTTAATTTAAATTAAGAATTTAATGTTTATTACAGTTCATTTCAGAGTTTTAGGTCAAATTTTGAGATTATAAAATTAATTATTTACATACAGCAATTAATTTGAATTATGTATTTATATGTTAATAATATATTGGCCCTGGTATAATCAATGTGTAGAGAGAATCATAGGCATTTATAAGATTTGTACCATAATTTTAATATTTTAATTGATTGGAGATTAGTTTCTTTCTTTTTTTTAAATTTTTTATAGGCAGTACCAGGGGATTGTACACAGGACCTTGTACATGAGAAGCAGGAGCTCGACCACTGAGCTACATCTTCTCCCCTGGAGATTAGTGTCTATCTTTGAAGTGTTCGTCAGGGCAGGCTTACCCTGTATAATGAGAAACTGGGTTGCTCTGTCTGCTAACTGGGCAGGTGATTTAAACTATGGGGATAAGGAAAAGGAAGCAGTCTACTTTGACTTTCTGTACAATTGTACTTGCATGTAATAAGCTCAATGGCATACAACCATACTTATAATATTGTTTTTATAAATTACTTAATGGCCTACTTGACATTTGTTACAAAGTGTGGTGGTTTGAAGTTCTATGTACTCCAGAAAAAATATGTTCTTAAATCTAATCCATTCCTATGGGTATGGACCAATTGTAAGTATGACCTTTGGATGAGGTTTACATCGGTTAAGATGTGTATGGCTTATCCCATCCAGGAGAGGTTCTAATATTATTATTGGTATCCTTTATAAAAAGAAGTAATTCAGACATGAGAGAGAGGAAGCCACAGGAAGAAAGAAGCTGAGACAACTCAGAAGAGAAGGAAGAGAATAGGAGACCCCCCCACATGCCTTACCAGGTGACAGAGGAACCAAAGATCACCAGCAGCCAGTCCCAAAATGCCAGTATCTTCAGGGAGAAAGCATCAGCCTGACAGTACCTTGATTTGGACATTTTCCCATTCTCAAAACCATGAGCAAATACATTCCCACTGTTTAACCAAACCCATTTCATGGAATTTGCTTAAGCAGCCTAGGAAACTAAAACAGATTTTGGCACCAGAATTGGGTTGCTACTATTGGAAATATCAGAAATGGAAATGGGTAGAGGCAAAAGATTTGTGAGGTGTTTGATAGAAAGGCATAGATTACTTCAAAGAAACTGTTGGTAGAAATATGGCTGATACAGGTATTTCCAGTGAAACCCTAAATGGAAATGAATCATGTGTTGTTGGAAATTGGAGGAAAGGTGATCCTTGTTTTAAAAGTGGCAGAGAACTTGGTAAAATTGAGTACTAATGTCAGATAGAAGGCAGAACTTGGATATTTAGCTGAGGAGATCTCCAAGCTAAGTGTGCAAAGTGCAGACTGGTTTCTCCTTGTGGCATACAGTAAAATGTGAGAGGAAAGGAATAAGCTGAGAACTGACTCCTGGGCACAAAGAAACCAGAAATTGATGGTTTGAAAAATTCTGATTTTCCCAAAGATGAGTCCCAGAGAATAATGTTTGGGTATAATTGGATATGAAAGCAGTCAGCAATTTCTGTGAAAGTCAGGCTTAGAAATGCAGTTACCCAAGAAGGATGTGTGGAAAATTCTTTCGTCTGATGATTTGGACACTTATGTAGTACATGAAAACCTGACAAGTTTTTTTTGTGTAATTTGTATGAACAGAACCACTGCCGGCCTGGACTAAAAGGAACAGAGAAGGAACAAATTGAAGGAAAAAACAATTCACAGGCAGAACCATGGAAGTTGAGGTCTGCAACAAAGACATCTTTCCAGTCCAAGAGAATATGGAGATTCTGCCCCAGAGCTTGGAGAGGGTAGTCCTTTCACCCCTTTGTTCAGGGAGAGTGTTGCCACCCCAATGCTCAGAGAAAGTAAAGCCTTTGCCCTGGGGGTTGCAGAGAGTCTGGTTGCCATTTTGAGACTTGGAGAAGGTGGATACTTAACCCCAGTTTTGGGCGAAAGCATGGCCACTGGGCAAGTGCTTCGAAGGGTTGGGACTGCCACTCTATCAGCCTCAGAGAAAATACTTGCAGACCTTGAAATCTGGAGTGTGCCCTTCAAGATTTCAGAACTGTTTGGGACTTATAACCCGTTCTTCTTCCAATGATTATCTATGGGAATGGGTATGTTCATCCTATGTCTGTCCTACCATTACATATTGGAAGCAGATAACTGCTCTAGATTTCACAGGTCCACAGAGAGGACTTTTGCCCCAGGACAGGCCACATCTATAACCAATTATGATGAGACTTTATACTAAACGTTGTTTATGAAATGACAAGGTTTTTGTGATCCTTTGATAGAATGTATATATTTTGCATATGGAAGGAGCATGAATTTGGGGCATTCAGAGGGTGGAGTGTACTTGTTTGAAGCTGTATGTACCCCAGAAAGACATGTTCTTAAATATCATCCATTCCTATGGATGTGAACCCATTTTAAGTAGTACATTTTGATGAGGCTACTTTAGTTAAGGTGTGTGTGGTCCAGCCCAGTGGGGATGGATCTTAATCCTATCAGTGGAGTCCTTTGTAAATGGAATGAATTCAGACATGAAGGAAAGTCACAGGAAGAAAGAAGCTGAAATGGAACCTGGAAGAGAAGGAAGACACCAGGAGACATCACCATGGGCCTTGCCATGTGACAGGAAACAAGGTCACTGGCAGCCAGTCTCAGAACACCAGTCTTCAGAGAGAAAGCATCATCTTGATGATGCCTTGATTTAAACATTTTCCCAGCCTCAAAACCATGAGCAAATAAATTCCCATTGTGTAATCCAACCCATTTCATGGAATTTTCTTAAGCAGCCTAGGAAACTAAAACACCAAGTATCACACCCTTCACACCATACAGGACTGCCTTAATAATTACCAGGTCATTAGCACTATGCATTGTTCAGGGTGGCCTAACTGTCATAACCAAACATTGAAGTGTAATTCTTACTCTCACAAGTCAGTAGGTCAGCTCTCCTGTAGAGTCATTCAAGGAACCAGGCTCCTTCAGTTTTGTGGCCTTGTCAGTACATAGTACCTATGTTCATCCAGCCATCTGAAGGAGAAGGATGGGGAAATCCACAGGGAAAGTTTTCAAGGAGTAGGCTAGGAAGTGGCACATATTACTTCCACCCAATACCTGGCTAGAATGCAATCACATAACCACACCTAACTGCAGAAGCTAGAAAACTTCCATGTCCAGGAAAAAGAAACTGATTTTGATGAACAGCTACTTGTCTCTACCATACCCTATCTTTTCAAGAGTAGCCTTAAAATAGGAATTATGAACTCAAAGGTCCAAAATGGTCATATAAGTAACAAGATATGGGGCCTGGTGGGAACTGTCTAAAACTGGAGAATGTTCCATGCCTAAATGAGCCAGCACAGCACTATTTGAATATAGCAGACTGTTACCTTGAAAAATGGGGACAGAGTATTGCCAAATATACTTTCTCAAAAGAAGTGAGAAATCTAGATTTTTTAAAATGTAAACTCTTCCAATATTAAGATGGTAGCTATTATTCCATGTTTTATAAAATAATATACAGGTCACACAAATATTTGTCCCCAAAGTATGCAAATTGCAAACTGCTTTAAAAAGCCTACTTAGGCTCTAAAAACATAACTAATAAAAAAAAAGGACAAAACTACATGTTTGTACAGACTGAAGCTAATAAAAGAACAAATAAACTTCAGAATGGAGACATGAGTACTAATTAGGCAGTATAGCATAGAAGACAACATTATCTAAAGCAACAAAGGACAGGGACTGCTTATACCTTTATAAATCCTATAAATAATTAAAAGAATCATCCACGTTTCTTAGTTTATTAATCTTTTGGAAATTAGTTTGTGGTTTGTTTATTCATTTAACAAATGTTTACTCTACTTACAAGACATCAAGTTAGCTGCTGTATCCCTTGAGGATGTTATATTTTAATGAAGAAATAGCATGAATGCATAACTAGCTATAATCAAAAGCAAAAGAGCTATAGGTATGACTATAGAGCTTAGACAAGGGAGAGACTTTATCTGACTAAGGATGATCAGAAATGGCTCCATGAGGAAAGTGTCATGTGAAAGTAAGATTTAGATATGTAGAAGCAGGGAAGTAGGAATTCCAAAGAACATTAGAAAGGCACAGAACTTGGAAAATGCAAGGAGTGTGTGAGGGTGCATTGGCTGGAACATAAGGGACCTAAGTACAAATAAAAATAGAATGTCTATAATTTTTCAATCCTTTATTACATCAGTAATTTTTAAATTCCTTGCAGTTCATCAATGAAGATAATATTTCCTTCCAAATGAGACCAAATCTAAACTATGCCAATAGTTTAGAGAAAGTGGTAAAATGTTACTGAATTAATCTTAGTGACTTCAAAGTAGTAGTATTTATAATGGAGTATAGTTGTTACTCGTTTTCACATCTTACTCAATTCAATATTCTGATTTACCAATGATATATCCTGCAACAACTCCAAGCACTGTCATGAACTTCTTGTACCAGAAATCTGTAATAAGTCAGGACCTGAGCTTTCTGGTACAAGCTGCTTTTATTACATCAGTCACCTCCTGTTCAAATTTTCAATAGCTGACATTTGCATGGTTCCATCTGTCCAATTTATCTCTTCTCAAGGCCATATCATTTCAGTGCCATTTGGGAACCTTCCAAATTTTTGCTTCTATATAACTTTCATTGGTAGATATTATTCTGTAGTCAATTTTTCATGATAAGTAGACTCAAAGATATTTCTTTTATTTGTTTTAAAGAAACATTTTGATATCTCTTACCCTGGATTTACAATTTATATTTGTTTTCACAGTTCAGATAAATCTACTCTGAAGTCAATTTAACAGTACTGGTCAAATACATTATAATCTCTTCTGTTGATGTTAGAAATACCCAAATGTATAGCAAGTAGAAGAAAGCAGTAACTTTTTAACTGTCATCATGCAATAGATTCTCCAGATTTGTAAGATTTCCAATTAGCCATTCTGAAACTATTCCACTCAGTAAGATAACCTCTATTTTGATATGCCTCAATTTCCATCTCTTATCAAATCTTGTGTCAAACCCATAGGCTACACTAATTCTGTTCTCCTCTGTTATTGAGATGTCCTATTTAGTAGAACAAGTATGAGCCTAAGGTCATTTATATTATTAGTTTTGGGGAATAAAATACCTGGTCTACTGGGGAAGATTTTTAATGTTTTTAACAGTACCTTTACTGTCATCATTTCTTAGGGCATTTTAAATTTTGAGCTGTATATTATCAATGCTATTATAAATATTATTATTTCTGATAGCAGTATATTGTCTGATGATTCAATATCTGGACCTGAATTTCCTGGTACAAAATACGGTATTCTATTTACAGCACAATGCTTCCCCAACTAAGTCAAAAATACATATATATTCACCCTATGTCTTTTTCAACTTAGAAGCATAGATTATTTAAATAATAATGCTTTTGGATCAAGTCAGTAGGCAAACTTACCAAAGCAAAGGCACAAACACTTTAATTAATGGTGCTTGGCATCATAGAAATTGCTCATGTTCTGAAATGTATGTTAAAATTAACTTCAAAAAAACTATTCAAGGGAAGCAGATGTGGCTCACCTGATAGAGCATCAGCCTACCACATGGGAGGTCCAGGGTTCAAACCCAGGGCCTCCTGACCCATGTGGTGAGCTGGCCCACACACAGTGCTGATGTGCACAAGGAGTGCCATGCCACACAGGGGTGTCCCCTGCATAGGGGAGGCCCATGCACAAGGGGTGCACCCCGTAAGGAAAGCTACCCTTACGAAAATAGTGCAGCTGGCCCAGGAGTGGCACTGCACACACGGAGAGCTGACACAGCAAGATGACACAACAAAAAAGAGACACAGTGTCCCAGTGCTGCTGATAAAAATACAAGTGGACACAGAATAACACACAGTGAATGGACACAGAGAACAGACAACTGGCGGAGGTGGGGGGAAGGGGAGAGAAATAAATAAATCTTTAAAAAAAACCATTCAACATTTTCCATTTATATGTTTGTTTGATCATTATAGTCCCCAATCTATCTCTCAAAAACATCTTTGTTTTTTTTCAGTTCATGAAGGAAGACTATGGGACTTTTCCCCTTACAATGACTGGAGCATGTATTTTGGCGCTTACTTTGACAAAATAAACAAGTAAGATTAGGAAACTGTTTTAAGTACTCACTTACATTTGTTTATTTTTTTCCTTTCATGGGCCTAAAAGTAATGATTGTTGAATAATACATATATAGACTCTAATGATAGTTTATCACTACATTATTTTAAAGGCAATACAATAGCTAGCTAGAGTTCCAGGCATCCATGCAGTTTATTTATTTATTTATTCCCCCACCACCACCACCACCCCGGTTGTCTGTTCTCTGTGTCCATTTGCTGCGTCTTCTTTGTCCACTTCTGCTGTTGTCAGCGGCATGGGAATCTGTGTTTCCTTTTTTTGTTGAGTCATCTTGTTGTGTCAGCTCTCCATGTGTGTGGCACCATTCCTGGTCAGGCTACACTTTCTTTCACGCTGGGCGGCTCTCCTTAACCAGGGTGCACTCCTTGCACGTGGGGCTCCCCTACGCGGGGGACACCCCTGCGTGGCAAGGCACTCTTTGCGCGCATCAGCACTGCGCACGGGCCAGCTCCACACGGGTCAAGGAGGCCCGGGGTTTGAACCGCAGACCTTCCATGTCGTAGACGGACGCCCTAACACTGGGCCAAGTCCATTGCCATGCAGTTTAAATATACATTCTTTAAAGAAAAAAAAAAAATTTCATTGTCTAAGTCCGCAGCTCATTGTGGCATTCTGCCTAGTTTTGTGGAAAACATTTTGGTATTTAGTGTTTATTCCATATGTGTAGAATTTAAAATATATATTTATCTATGATAATATTTGTAGAAATTTCATAATTTTTTTCTTATTGGTCATAGATTACTATGTTGTTACTATGATGTTTTCATTGTAGCTATTTTTTTTTCATCTTTAAAATGCCTGCATTTAGTGAGCATTCCTAGATAAATGCCACCAAATAACCTGAATTGATGAGACCTCTGGGTATCGGGTTTCCAGTCACAATGTATATCAGCCAAAGCATACTTATAAAATCAATTCTCAAAAGTATCTCATTCTTATTATTTTTTGAGCTAACATACAATATTGTGGAATTGTTGCAAGTGGAAATCTTCCATGTTTAGTACTTTTGAAAGAACTATAAATATAAGCAGTCCAATTTAGCAATGATAAATGCTGCCTTCCAAATTCCAATCATATCTGTTCTTAGTTATAGCAATTTCCAATAACAAAAAATCCTGAGGTGATGCTCAGACACATATCATTTTTAAGACTTAGGAATAAAGACCTGGACTAAGGCCAGTCACTTGAATTGTGGGGATATCCATTCCAAGAATATCTTTTATAGTTATCACTGCTCACTTGTCACTGTGATCTATTAGACTGCCCCAGCTTCCTTACCACTGGGGAAAAAAAACTTTTTATTTTCCATTATTTATCTTGTTCTTGCATGCTATCTGCGTCTGTGTAAGGTGTTATTCAACTTATTCTTCTAAATAAATCCACAACAATGTTGGTATCAAAATATCAAAAAGACCATTTTGGTTTCTCTACTATCATCTCCTATGAATGAGCAACTCTTTGAAAGTAAAGTTTTCAAAGTCCCTTCTCACTCTATGAAATAAATGGAATAAGACAAGAAATTTTCACTCAAGTTAATGGCCACTTTTCATTTAATGACTCAATTTTGATCACTGTATTTTTTTCTATTCTAAAATGACATTGGCTACACATGCATCATAAATTTAATAACAGATTTTTAGGGGAAAACACACCGCTACATTAATGCATGAAATTAGTTTTGACTGATAGACAATATAACACAAATACTATAGAAATGTATATATACCATTCTCCTTTTGACACAGAGATGAACCGCCCAGAAGAGCTGCTGCCCGGGTGTGGTGAGAGTAGTCAGCAGACCACCTCCAGTTATCAGTTCCTTCAAAGTCTGACTCAGCTGCAGACATTTATTTAGCCTGTGGTCACGCCTTCTCAAGTCAGCCATATCCAGACTAGGTAAAATGGAAGTAAGGCTCCACAAGGTTGACCATGGCTTTGCTGGGCTTGCATCAGTTCTTTCTTGGTCCAATTCTGCTTCTTCTTTCTAATAAGGATCTTACATCCCAGACTCCATCTCAGCATTTGCTTCCAGAGAATCTACCTTCCAATGCAAGGTCCGAATTAGATCCTACTCTACAATGAGACCAAAATTCTTCTGAGTTGCTTCTGTCCCCTGAAGCTATTCATAACATCAAGGTGATGTGTTGATGTCCACAATTCATGCTCATGATTATGTAATCTTTACCAAGTTTTAGGTTGACAGCATAATCTGAATATGTCTTACTTCTAATTGGAGGTAGGTATACCAGAGTATATAGATTTAGGATTCTTTTGGTAATAAGTAACAGAAACTCTGCTCTACCTTAACCAAAAGGTAGACTCATTTACTCAAAGAATAAAGAAGGTTGGAACACTAAGGGTGTAGGAAGGGTAGGGATACAGCTGAGATTCAGAAACAGTGCTCTGTTTCATTCCTCTCAACGCTGACCAGCTTTCCCTATATGAAGGGTAACCATGTCCTCTGACATGCACTGATATCACTGATATCGTAGAGGCTTAGCTATAGCAGGGAGATTTACTTGATGCTTTGTCAATGTCTATGTTAAAAAATCCCATGCAAAGCAGATGTGGCTCAAGTGATTGAGCTCCCACCTACCACAGGGTCCCCTCTCAGGGCCTCCTAGAGAGGGCGAGCTAGCACTACAGGAGTGGCAAGCTGATGCAACAAAATGATGCAACAAAGAGACACAAACAGGAAAGACAGTGAGAGACACAACAAACCAGGGAGTTGAGATGGCTAAAGTGATTGAGTGCCTCTCTCCCACATGGGAGGTCCCGGGTCCAGTTCCCAGTGCTTCCTAAAGAGTAGATGAGCAGACGGTAAGTGCATACAATGGGGGAGAA
This sequence comes from Dasypus novemcinctus, assembly GCF_030445035.2. Lineage (NCBI taxonomy): Eukaryota > Metazoa > Chordata > Mammalia > Cingulata > Dasypodidae > Dasypus > Dasypus novemcinctus. The sequence goes on along the minus strand of NC_080684.1, from coordinate 54,255,665 downwards.
TGGGAGAGGAATAAATAAATAAAATAAATCCTAAAAAAAAAAAATTCTATGCAACCCCTATTGTAACCACTACAGTTCAGAAAGAATGACTAATGGATACTAAATTAATTGGGTGAAAGTTTAGTGGGAAACAGATTATTTACTTAGGCAATGAATCTTTCTGTAGATTATTGGGTAATATCAAGGGGAAATAAGGTGGTTTTATAGTGGAGAAATCTGGTAATAGTAACCACCAATTAAGTGATAAAGTTAGCATCTCCAATAATGGGACAGATATCCTGTGACTTGTGATAGCATCACTGAGAAGGACACAGGTCATTTATGTAGTATTCTTGACAAAAATACATTAATTGAAGCTAATTATAAAACATCACAGAGACTCAAACTGAGAGACAATGTTAAAACCAACTTTCTTGTACTCTTCAAAACTGTCAGCTATAAAAGAAAAAAATCAGCTAAGGAAAAGTTTTCCAGATTTAAGAAGATGAAAGAGACATGACAACTAATTGCAGTGCATGATCCTGGATTGTCATATAGATGAAGGAGAAAAGAAGGCTATAAAAAACAGTTATAGGAAAACTGGGGGGAAAACTGAATACGGATTAGATAATAACTTTGCATTAATGTTAAATTTCTTGTATTACATTAGTTTTATTGTTTCATTATCTTTTGTCAAATAACAAACCACCCTACACCTTAGTAGTTTTAAGCTGCAAATTTTTTTTAATTTTCATGGTTCTATGGTTTGACTGGGGGATTCTCCTGGTCTGGACTGTTCCAGCTGAAGCTGGATGGTCTTTATGGTCTCGTTCACATCAATGGCAATTGGCTTATGTAAACTAAAATGATTGACACATGTCTCTCATCCTCTAGAAGCCTTGTCCAGGCTTGTTCACATGGTGGCTGAAAGGTTCCCAGCATCAAGAGAGGGTAAGCTCCAAAGCATAAGTACTTTTCAGTCTGTGCTTGCATCAATGATTAATATCCCATGTCCAAGACAAGTCACATGGCTAAACCCAGATTCAAAGGATGGAGAAATAGACTTCATCTCTTGGAAGAGCTTCAAAGTTACATTATAAAGGGACATGCATGCAGGCATGGAAAGAATTTGGCCATTTTACAACCCAACATACTATGGTTAAGTAAAAGAATGTCTTTGTCTTTGGAAAATACACCCTAAAATATTTAAGGATAAAAGGGGCATAATGCCTGCAAGTTAAATATAGTTCAGAAAAAAATAATACTAATATGTGTGTGTGTGTGTGTGTGTATACATATACAATGAAAGACAGACAGAGAGGGGAAGGGAAAGCAAATGTAGCAAAATTATAATTGCTGAAACTGAATGAAGGGTATAAAGGTTATTGGGAGGTTTGTGTGCTTTTCTTGTAACTCTTTCAGATTACAATTATTTCATAATGAAAAGGTGTGTTAAAAATCCCAGCAAAGATCCTTTTGTGATTCATAAGCATAACGAATGGGTGTTCACACATTTGTGTGAGATGTGCCTCCCTCAAACCTTGTTAGGAGTCGGCATATTACATGTCTGACATGAAAAAAAAAAATCCCATTGATGTATTGGGTCAGTTCAGTTTGAGCCTGGCCTCTGAGGTCACTGACAGCAGACCCAAGAACTAAGTGGGCAGGATGAGAAGGACATCTTTAAAGGAGGGTGCTGGGGCAACTACTCAAGGGTGTACCATGTTCTGGGCTTTGGCTAGTTTCCTATTTAGTTAAACTCATATTTGCATCTTTTTCCTTACATGAATTATGTATCCCTGGAAGTTATACTATTTCTCTTTAATGTCAGCTGGAACCTTTTGTGAGATAGCTGATGAGCATGAGAATGATAATAATCCTTCAGAACTCTTGTCAGGTCACACCAATCCCTCCTTGCTTTGTTTCAGTGCCAGGTTCATCTGGTTACAAAGTTATACTATTACCACTTCACTTTATTCTGCCCAATTGTGGCATCTAAATAATGATTACCAATGGCATTAGGGGCCCCCTGAACATGGTTATTAATACCTGAAGGTGTTTTATTTAATTGAATAGTATAGAGACAATGAAAGAAATAGTTAAAATAACTTACATTGGAATGAACTACTTAGAGCTCACTAGTCATGAGTTTAAATATAAATTTTAAAATAGAGTGTAAAAACAATACAATAATAAAAGACAATATTCTGATATAGCCTCAGTGTGTTTCTGAAGTTTACTAGTAAAATCATTTAGCTAGGGTAGCAAAGCCCTCTAGGGAATTTGTTGTTACATAGAAGGAAGGTCTGCATCCACATATGTTTGAAAAATGTTGGGTAAAATCAACATCAAAAGGTTCTGATAATAAGCTTATTTACACCGTGTATCTTTAAAGAGCAGCTATCCTCTGCAGCACCTAATAAGTGTATTTAACCATGGAGCTTTTTCCCGTGAATCATCTAGTGGGACTGGTATTATTAAGAAGCTGCAATAGATTGAATCATGTGCCCCAAAAAAAAGACATGTTCTTAATCTTATCCCACATTCCTGTGGGAGTGAACCCATTGTAAATAGGACCTTTTGATGATGCTATTACTAAAGTGTGGTCAAACTGAATCAGGGTGAGACTTAATCCATATTACTAGGATATTATAAAGAGAAGAAATTCAGGTACAGTCAGAGAAATCAGAAAAAGCCAAAAGAAGAAGCCAGAAGTTAGTGGAAACTGGAAGAGCAAACTCAAAGAGAAAGAGATCCCCATGTGATGGGAGGCAGAGATGGAAGCCAAGAAACTCCACGGATTGTGGCAAGCCAGCACCAGAACTGCTATAGACTTTGGGGAGATAGCACGGCCTTGATGACACCTTGATTTTGGGCTTTCAGCCTCTGGAACCAGGAGAAAATTATGCTGTTAAATCAACCAGTGTGTGCTATCTGTCGTAGCATCCCTGGCAAACTAAGACAGAAAACTTCAAAATTTGAAAGTTGAAATCTTTAGCTATGAGTGATCAGAGCATCTTCTCAGGTTTGGTTCTATCCCAGCCACTCTTTGCATCTCCTGGACTTTTATCCTCATTGGACCCATTTCCACCTCCCATTTTGATTTATGAGCCTCTATCATAAATACCAGTCAGTATCAGATTGGTCTTACCCTTGAACTTAAACTATAAAACATTAATTGCATAACTATATGCTATGGAGCCATGTATATGCTGTAGAGTCTGGCAGACCTGAGGTCTGCAATCTGTGTGATTGTGATGGTTAGGCTCAATTGTTTGGTCAAGCAAGCACTGGGCTAATTGCAATATAAGGGTATTTCATGGACTTTAATAATCAGTGAGTTGATTGCATAAATGGCTGATTACATCTACAATCAACTGAGGAGACATCTCATCCAATCAGCTGAAGGCCTTAAAAGGAGAAGTGATTCCAGCACTCAGGAAAGAATTCCCATCTCTACTTCAGACAGCCATCTCTACTTCATCAGAGTCCCTGGCTTGCAGCCTGCCCGACAGCATTTGGACTTGTGCATCCCTATGGTCACTTGAGACAATTTTATAAAATCTCATACTATTTACAGATTTCTCCTGTCAGTTCTCTTTCCCTAGAGAACCCTGACTAACACAGTGACCTTGGGCGGGTTACATAATCTAAACTTCAGCTCCCTCATATTTAAGATGAGAAAATAAAAATACATACTTTACAGAGTGATGGGAAATTTAATGAGATGATACTTGCGAAAGGCTTAGCATAAATCTAGCATGTAGTAAGTGTCCAATAAATCTTAGCTCTCAAAAAGTGTTCCCAGGCTTTTATGTCTGCAACTGCATAGGCCTTTTGCCTGTATATTACTTGTACTTCAATTGAACCAGATATTTCCATCCTTTCTGCTACTCAGTAGACGAATGAAACATCAAATTGCTGGAGATGTGGCTATTTATAAACAACAGACATATCTTTCCTCCATTTGTGCTCATCTTGAAGGATACTGGTATGCCATGGTCCAGTCTCCTAGCAGACATGATAGGTCCTTTCCACTTACATACTGTATTAATGTCCAAGGTCCTCTTCTTTCTTAGAGTGTCTTTGGGATCTAAGCTCCCTTTCAATCAGAAACAGAATGGGCATCACTATCCTAAAATCCTCAAGACTGAGGAATGAACATAATAAGGAGGGACTGCAACTATGCAGTGGCCTACAGTCCATATTATTCTAGCAGTGGAAGAACTTGTATCACTGATATAAAGGCAGTGGTCACCAGAGGTTCTGAGGGGAGAGAGAAAGAATAGGTGTAACATGGGGGCATTCGGGGGACATTGGAATTTTCCTACATGGCATTGCAATGACAGATATGGACCATTATACATTTCATCAAAACCTATAAGATTGCATGGTGCAAAGTATAAACTATAATGTTTATAAAAACCAGGGGTTCTTAACCTGTTTTGTTCCATGTACCTCTTTGGCAGTCAGGTGAAAACCACAGACCCCTTAATAAGTCCACACTATACTGTGAATTATTTTAAAAATATATCACACATGCACCAACATTTCCCCACAAGAAGAATGTTTATTTGAATTTTTAATTCAAATTCATGGACCCCTGGTTAAGAACCCCTGCTATAGACCATAGTTAGCAGCAATGCTTCAATATGTGCTAATCAATTGTAACAAATGTACCACACTAATGAAAGATGTTGTTAATGGGGGAAAGTGTGAGAGGAAGAGGGAGTGGCGTATATGGGAATCCCCTAAATTTTTAATGGAACATTTATATAATTTAAAGCTTCTTTGAAAATGAAAAAAAATAAACTTCTGGTCAGCAAAACAAGTATAGAAATACTCCCTGAAATGGAGTTGCACTGCCTCTCTGGTGATCAGGAAAACTGCTCTTACTCCAGGTACCTACTGAATAAGGGAGACACATTCTAAATTTGGAAGTTTTAATCGATGACCCCAAAACCATGCAACCCCTCTCTCATCTTCTGTTTACATAAGCAAAATGCAAGCCCCACATCCTGCCTCTTAATCTATATAACTCAGTGACTAATCAATGTATTCCTAAAATGCTTCTAAATCATATTCAGAATCCTAAATGCAAGGGAACGTGGGAAGCACAGTTTTTAGTTTTCTAGGCTTTGAATCTAGAAGGGGATTGGAACAATTGTTTACAAAGTCACTTTCTGTCTACTGAGCATCCATACACAACCTACTTTCCATACTTATATCTCAAAACCTCAAAAAATAACCTCCACAACATGCATATATTCTGCAATCTTCCAGCTGTAGCCTGGCAGTAATAGAAGTCATTCAAGAGGATTAATGGTGTTTGAGGCATACTCCTCCCTAACCCTATTGTATAGCAACCACCTTATTTTACCTTGATAGTTAAGAATCAGTTACCCAGTCAACACAGGATTGGTCTTTTTTTCTCAAAATGGCCATTGATTGTCTCATTTTTCAATTCCATGTTGCATCCATGGAGGATGCAGTATCTCTTACTTAGACCTTAAATAAGCAGAGCCTAAAATTTCAGCAACAGGAAGCAAATATTTTGCAGCAGCCTAATCATGAGAGATGCCATTCCCAAGTCCCTTGCTTTGGTTTCAGACCCATGTACTCCAGTTATGAAGAAATATATTGACCAGTGCTTCAGAGTAAATATCACATCTATCAGACAGCACCCCAAAATGACAAGATGTTTTTTCCTAGATGTTGCCATAACTGAGTCTTCAATAGGCCATTCCACCATTTTAAAAGGTCAATTGCTTTTTGGATGATGGATATTACCGCTAAATCTCATGAGAATTAACTTGGCATCTTATTTCGATTGTTAACAAAATGAATTACTTCATCAGCAAAAGTATTGTGTGAGATATTGTAAATAAGTTATTTAGTAAATCCTTACTTGTTTGCTGGAATAAGCATAGTAAGCAGAGAAGGCAAATCCAAACCCAGATTGACTAATCCCTTTTCAGTGAGGAAAATTGCTGCTCTCTCCATGATGGAAAGGGCTTAATATAATCTATGTACCATCAATTCTCCAAGGCATTTTCCTTTGTTTCTGGCAGACTGGGGACTCTGTTGATATGTAGCCAGATCAGCTATGGTGGAGGAAAATTCATTTGTTATTGAGCTGATGCAGAATTTCCACCTGTGTCATCATAGCCACTTTGTTGATTAATCCATTGAGCAAAGACTAGAGAAGCTGGGGAAGATGTTATCTATTATCTATTGAGAGACCATCATATTCATTTGATTTTGAGAATGTTGTATGTATGTATGCAGAGTGGGACCATTTGGAGAAGACTTATAAAGGATGCATTATTACTCTTCCTTGAAGCTCCTCATCAAATTTGTATTTTCCAAAATCATTCATCATTGGATCTTGCCCATGAATCAAAAGAGATGCAGACATTCAGTTCTCTCTCCTTCTAGGCAAAATAAACAACCACATTGTGGCAGTTTGATGTTATTTATGAATTCCAAAAAGCAATATAGATTATGTTTACAAACTGGTCTGTTCCTCTGGCAAGATAACCCTTTGATTGTATTAGATTCAGCTGAGGCATTTGATTAAATTATGTTAAGATTAGGGCTTTGATCCAACCACATCATTAGAGTTTGAATCAGTGTTAAGTCCCAGATCCCTTGGGCTGATAAAATAGACTCTTACATGGAAGTAGACACACAGAAGCAGATATGCAGGAAGAGAAAGTGTTCCATAGACATGACCCTGGGAAGAGAGATGAGCCTGATAGTCTACAGCTGACCTTATAGAGAGAACAGAGCTGTTGAGCCAGGAAAGAAATGAGTCCTGGGGAGAGTGAGGAGCCTTATGCCAGTTTCAGCTGAGATTGAAAGAAGCTGGGACCACGGAGCCTTCAGAGGAAGGAGGAAGGCTGAACCCTTGAGACATGCCTGCCATCTTGTGTCAACACATTGCAACAGACTTTGGGTGAGAAAGTACCTCGGTACCTTGAGTCGGACTCATTAGGGCCTGGTAACTGTAAGCTTCTACCCCAAATAAATACCCTTTATAAAATCCAACAGAATTCTGGTATTTTGCACCAGCAGCCCTTTAGCTGACTAATACATACATATACCACTGTATGTTCTGCCCATTAGAATGATTTTCTCTTCTACCCTGTCTTTCAGGAACACTCCCAAGTAAAGCTGCAATGCTTCAGCAGTCCCCTTCCAGCTCATGCTACATATGCAGAACCATCTAAAAGCAGAAGTGATTTTTTTTCCTTTTTCAGATCATATGGAACTTCCCATGAGGTTTGGGAATGGGTTGAGGGAAGAATGGAGTGCAGCATAATGACCTGCAAAAGCCAGATTGCATATATCATACCTTCACTTGGTGATGGCATACTGCTGGACATGCCCTAAGAAGCAGACACCAGTTCATGAGAAGCTTCTCATTTTGCATGTATACCTGAGGGACATATGATTAGATAGTCTCTTTTACACTACAACTCATAAGCCCCAACTCTAACCAGTAAACCATGGTTATGGTTGATCACCATGAACTAACATTATCTTAGAATTAGTATCAATAATTACTGAAAAGTCTGGGTATCTTCCTTTATGCACACATAGTTACCTTTTATTAGTTACCTTTTTATTAGTCATGGGAGGAAGATACTTGTGATATTTTGGTAGCATCTTTCCTCAAGGATGCTCATCAATGGCTGACTGAAAAATTTGAATTTAATGGTGACCTAGGATGAATAAAGTAAATATGCCAGAAATCCCCTAATATAATAAGGAAGGTGGAATTCAAAGTCACAGGGAGAGCAAGCAATGATTCTCTTTCATTAAAGAGGCTCTGGAATTACAAACAGGTTCATGAGACAATGATTATCCTGATATCTCAGGTTAGGCTTCTGTAGACAAATTTTGTATTTTTAGTTAGCTGTCCATCTATTCCTAGGGCCCCAAGACCTATAAAACACTATTAAAGATTCCAGCCATCAAACCACTGATGCTGTTCTGTCTATTGAGGTAACCAGGCTCTGACTTCCTGGAGAGGTTAAGTGCTATATTTGGTCTCTGCTATATCAAATTCTATCACTTCTACTGAAGCTGGGATTTTGTTTGAATGGCAGCATATTCTGTCTTCACTTCTAGTCAAGACAGGACAGCCATCACTTGTCAAAGATGTTGTCTTATGAGATATAGTTATGGGGCTATTGAACTGGTCAAATTTCTTAAACCCATTATAACATTTCCAACTCCCTAAGACTTGGATTTCTTCTTTTTCATGATATTAAGGAATTTCTAGCATCGTGCTTTCATTCAGCCTAATCCACCATCAAGTCTAGGATTCAGTCAGCCACGAGAAGAAACAGAAACACTCTCAGATGCTCAAGCTAACCTCGAATCCAAAATCTCTGGTAATTGCAGCCATATCAAATAATTCAGCCCTATCTAAAGCCTTGGTCTAGTATTTCCCACATTCATTTCCCATGCATAATTGTTTAACTTCTTTTGCTTGTAAGCCATTTCCTCTAGGCCTGGTGTAGCAATTGTTCCCTGGGACATGAAGGAATTGAACACTGGCTGCAGGTGTGATGCAATAAGGGTCACAGGGTCTGCAAGAGGAGAACTGCCATCTGTTGGCAGGAAACCTGCCACAGACAAGGCTGGAACAGGGTCTTGAAGCAAGGCAAGATCAAAATTGTCATACAGGGAAATTAGGGCTGCTTCTGCTAGCCAGGGAGGCTTGGTGAGATATAGAGGTATAGAGCATGCAAATTTATCAGATTTACCCAAGTTCTCATAAATGATACCATTTCAATTATGGGATCTCAATTTTTCCCAAGGCAATGTTTTCAACTTTGTGAAAAAGATCTGGCAAAGCAGTGAATTCAAATTACATTGTAATTCAGTAACCTGTAGCACAAAATTTTCCATCCGATTTCCATCTAAATTAGCCTTGAGTCTACAAAAGATGAGAAATTTTTAGACAGATGTAGAAATTCCTTAATTCTTGGACAGTGCCTAGAGCTGAAAATTTAAAATACAGAGCCTATCACTTTCTTTCTGTTAGCTTACCAGCAAAGTTTAGAAAAAGTCAACCCACCACCAAAGTCCTTTTTAGTCTCATGTCCCACATAATGGTCTATCACAGCAGTTTCTCTCTACCAAACCCTTGCTTTTATTAGTCATATAATTTCCGATGACCAGAGGTGATAATTTAAATAACTGCTCATTCAGTGCCATAATTTCCTTTAAACATAATCAAGTCTTATTATTTGATGGTCTGTTGCCTGCAACCACTTCAGAAACTAACTACTATACCACATAAGGCTCAGTTGAACACAACAGAATCCACTATAACTGTTTTAAGCAGAAACGGTTTTATGTAGGTAATTAGGTCCTCTATTAGTCAGCCAAAGGGTTGCTAATGCAAAGTACCAGAACTCTGCTGGCCTTTATAAAGGGTATTTATTTGGAATAGAAGCTTACAGTCACAAGGCCCTAAAGAGTCCAACTCAAGGTACCACAAGAGGTACCTTCTCATCCAAAGTCTGTTCCCACATGTTGTTGCAAGATGGCAAGTGATGCCTGCAAAAGTTCAGCCTTCCTTCTTCCTCTTAAGGCTCCGTGGTCCCGACTTCTTCTGATCTCAGCTGTAGGCTGCCATAAGGCTTGTCTCTCTTCCCAGGACTAGTTTCTTTCCAGGTTCAGCTGCTGTGCTCTCTTCACAAGCTATGAACTATCAGGCCCTTTTCTCTTCCCAGGGCTGCAGGATCCTCTGGGTATCTTCTCTGTGTGTCTACTTCTGTGTGAGAGTCTGTTTTATCAGCCCAACAAGAGGGCTGGGACTCAATACTGAGTTGCACCCTAATGACATGGTTGAATCAAAGCTCTGATCTTAACATAATTTAACCAGACATCTCAGCTGAATCTAATACAATCAAAGTGTTATCACGCCCAATGAAACAGACCAGTTTACAAACATATCTCTCTTTTTGGAATTCATAAATAATATCAAACTGCCACAGGTACTTAGATAATATTTTGAAGAGCTGGAAGAGCAGGCTCCATGTTAATCTCCTAGGATCAACTCCCAGTCCTCAGAACCACTCTGCCTCTTCTTTGATTGAGAAAGCAATCATTGCCACCATAGGAAGATAGCAAATCAGGAAGCTGTTTGTACTATTGCTGATTGCAAAACCATACTAGAAATGCTGCCAATAGTGATAGGAGACACTGAATCAGGAAGCCACCTGCCACTTTGGGGGGGTCACCATTTTATATGCAGGGTCTAGAACCATGTCACCTCTGTCACAATCTGTGGCCCTCACTCTACCTCTATCCCTTATGTTGATTTTTTTTAAAATCAAAGTCTCGTGCAGCAGCATCTCATTTAGGTTTTGCTGAAACCTAAATCACATATAAAATTCTAACCTCAAGAGTCTAGGAATTTAGTTTTAGCTTCTGTCCTTTGCAGACTAGAAAGACTTCATATCCATCATCCTCAAATGTTTTCTAATGTCCTTTTGTAATCCATCCTAAAGGGAGTTCTTTTTAATTTGACATCACATCAAATTAGCCAACTCATTCTTAAGCATAGGAATAAACCAAATCACTCCCCACCAAACCCCCAACAGAGTGGGGTATGTTCTCAAATCCAGAAGGTTAATCTTGCATGTAGAAATTCCAATTCTTTCATAGATAACATAGAAGAAAGCTATCATTGTGTGGCATAATCCCAGTTCTCTCCTTACCCATCACAAAAATCAAAATGACTAGGCAGATAATATAAGCCAGTGATTCATAAACGTGTATAACAGCACACTGATATCTAGTTACCACCACAGATATCCCACCAAATTAGGATAAATGTGAAACAGAGGTTATTAAGCCAATGTCTGTTGGAAGCAACTGAAATGAGAAGGTCATAAAACACAGATACAATATGCAGCCAGTAAGAGATGAGTAGGACAGCAAATGAAAGGTGCACAGAACCAAAAAAGGTTTTGTATTTACAGAACCAACCAGAAATTTTCCGGTATATATCTTGCCAGCACTGCTATCACAAGTAACACACAATGGGTTGGCTTAAATAACAAGAATTTATTGTCTCATGGTTTTGAAGATTATAAGTCTAACGTTAAGGTCTCAACAAACCATGCTATCTCCCCAAAGTCTGTAGCAGTAAAATGATTTAAAACCTACCCTGATTTAACTTGACCACACCTTAACTAATAATAACATGTTTAAAAGGTCTTATTTACAAATGAACAGAAACACGGATCAGGTTAAAATTATGATTCAATCACCAACGGAATATATGAGAAAGAATGTCAGAGCAGTAAACAATTCTACTCAAATATCAATTTAATGCTAAATAATTACCAAGAGAACAGTGTGATAAATTACAAGTACATTGTCCCCAAATTCTTGCATTTAAAAGTGTAAAATGAACATAAATAGGATGGAAACCATGGGTTGGGGGGAAACATCTAAATCAGAATGCTTCTCAGATTTTGTATACCTCAAAATCACCTGGTGGGATTCTTAAAATACAGATTGCTTATCCCACCACTGTAGATTCTGATTCAGGTCTGAGGTGAGGCCTCATAATTTGCATTTCTAATGAGTTTCCAGATGATGCTGATGTTGTTAGTTAGGGAACTCTCCTTTGAGAATCACTGACTGATCTAGACTTCAAGCTTAATTCCTAGTAAGAATATTCAAATGAGTGTCAGAAAAGCAGGGAGGGCAGCCAGTGAGGCCTGACCAACAATACGGGGTGTATAACATACCTTGAGTAGACTTCTCCCATTTAAGGAATAAATAGCAGAGGAAAAAAATAATGTATGCAAAAAGTTCATGCCCCAAAAGAAGAAAAAAATTCCATGATAATGATAGAAGAAGAACAAAATTAGTAATTGATAATTCAGGTAAGGAAAGAAGTGTTTAAGAAAATAACTACTTTGACTTACAAAGGAAATGACATAAATCAGAAACTCTATAGTTTAATCTAAAGATTAGAGATGAGATGAAAAGAGAACAAGTAGAAAAAAGGCAAAAAATTCAGGGAAGCAAACACCGTTGGAGAATTTAACATAGCATCTGAAGCAGAAGCAAGCAAGCAAGCAATAGAGAAACCAAAATCAATAATGTAGAAGACAGGCTTGAGCGAATCACACAGAAATAAAGGAGAAAAGCACAATTAGATAAAACTAATTAGAGAGAAGATGATGGATAGGAAGGAAAAGCAACAGAGATCCAATATATAGCTAATTAGTATGTCTAAAGAAAACAGAATAAGTGGAAAATAAAACTTTTTAAAGTATATAATGTCAATATTAGACTTCTTATTTTAAAGAATATGAATATGCATTTTAGAGGGTGAAAAATAATGGCACATCCTCTTTAGGAAATGAAAGTTCACAGTATGTATTGGATTGAATTGTGTACACCAACTTGGATATGTTCTTGGTCTTGGTCCACATCCTGGTGTGTGTGGACCCCTTGTAAATAAGATCTCTTAAAGATGTCACTTCAGATAAGGGGTGGCCCAACTGAAAGCACCTAAGTGGAAGAATCATGTCATATTCAATCACTTTACTGAAATCTTACCTTGAGACCTTTACACTAGCTTGTTTGCCTGGATGAAACAATTCAAATGGCTGGACCACTCTCATCCTTCTTTTTCAGGTCTAATATCAATATTTAAGAAGCCTTTCCTGACATTTCTCTATAAAATAGATGTTTGAATTACTACCACTCTACCCTAAGAATCTGTTTCTTGACAATTAAATTAAAATTAGTCAATAAGTATGTGCTGAATAAGTCAATACAGAGTTACTGTGCTTTAAAACATATTTTAGACTGACACACTGAATGGAACAAGTTAGAGTCTAGAATTAGACCCTTGTATTTTTGGCAATTCTGAATATATTAAGATGGCATTTTAAATTAGGAGAGGGTATATTTGGTACATGGTAGGATTTTCTTCATTGTTCTTTTGATGTAAAAATTTCTTTTTTAGATCAACGTCATAAGTTACTCAGTTAACACAACATAATAACTAAATAAGAATAAATCTTCTTTAGTCAGTGGTTTCACTCTGCCCTTATTATTGTTCATTCCTCAGTCTTGAGGGATTTGGGATGATATCTACTCTTACTGCTTTAGCCTGAGAAGGGACATAGATATTATGGGGCAAAGGAATAAAATTGTCTTGCTTACAGTTGATACTCCTTGTTTTGGGGGTGGGGCTGGCCATCATTGCCATTTTGTTAGCTGTCCAGGGCAAGCCCACAGAACTGGAGAGTAGGAGTTGGCTGCATAACTACTAGGTTTCAGAGCTCAGCTGGCATAGGAACAATCCAATGGCTTTAAGTCTCCAAGAAATATACTTCACAATTAAAAATTAAAGGTTCAAAAAGAAGAAGCAGAAGAATCATGATGTACGGGATTTATAAATGGGTATAACTATTTTATATTGGGGAACTAGCTCTTCATAAATCCCTAGATACAGCCTGCCAAGGGGGTGTTGATTTTGTGTATGTATGGTTTGCCTATGGTATTCAGGTGTTGCTAGGGCCCTCAGGAGCACTTTCATTTGAGGTTTTGTTTACTGTGGCAGTTTGTCAAGGCTGGTTGAGACCTGCATAAGCATAACTTCCAGAATTGCCTCCTCACTCACTTTGAAATCTCTTAGCCATAAAAACTTTATTTTATTTAATATTTCCCCTTTCTGGTCAATGTCTTTCTCCAAATGCATTGCTCATTAACACTTTGGTAATAATCCTTCAGTGCCAGAGAAGCTTGATCTTGGGAGTCATGTCCCATGATGGGTGAGAAGGGGGAGGTAGTGAGTTTATTTGCAGAGTTTGGTTTAGAGAAAGGCCACACTTGAGTAACAAGCAGGTTTTCAGGAAGTAATTCCTCAATATTAATTATAATGAGGATTAGTTTCATTATTACAGGAATAAGGTTCATAAATACAAGCATTAAGATTGAGGGCTTGACTGATTAGCCTGTTTTCTATTATTAAGCAAGACTTTCATATTCCAGTGCTTTTGGCCATCTTATTTGAGAAAGTATCAGGACTTACCCAGGAGGGAAGTTTAATATTTTATTAGCTACTGTGAGGGCATCTATCTATCCAGAAAACATAGCATTAAAAACAGGGACACATTTATATCTCATAGAAATATGTAACTATATAATGTTCAAGGTGTTCAAAATGTGCTGTCTGTTGAGATACCTGACTGCGTCCCACCTTTACGTTTTTACCAGGGTGTGTTAATTGAAAGATAGAGCATAATTTATATACTGGCCTTATTCTCATGTAAAGTTCTTTTTTTTTTTTTTTTTTTTTGAAAATGAAGCTTTGACCTGCAGCTGGCTGCATGTACTTTCAGAGGCGCCTTGGAGTTAAACATTATAACTGACAAAAAAATTTGGTTCTTTCTGTGACATATAACATTTTTCAAAGAATAAAAGATGCTTCATTCCCATACCACATCCCAGTTTTGACACTTAACATTAGTATGGTATCTTTGTTACAAATGATGTAAGAATGTTAAACTACTACTGTTAATTATAGTCCACATTTTGCCTTTAGTATATATTTCCCCTTATACCCTTATTATTAACTACTTGTGCTAGTGATATAGATCCTAAAAGAACATTCTTATATTTGTATTATTAACCACAATCCTTGGCCACCAAGGTAGATGGTGTTTTGATAGGATATTTGGAAAAATTTAATAAGACTCAATCATTGTGTGAGTGACTTTTGAGGAAACCAAGGAATAGTGGATAGAATGGCATAGAATAAAAAGAAGAAAATAGGATATATGTCAAGTCCAAAGTTTAGTGTGACATGAACTCAGAAAACACTATAATATATAAGCCATCATGAATTTGCAGATGTCTTTTAAAAGACTTTCCATAGTCATAGAATAAAGGCTTATCCAGATCTTATTTGATTTTGAAAGAAAAGCTGTCATCTGGGCTATCTAGACATAACCCTGAAGGAAGAATTTTTAAATTCCTGTAGTATAAAAATAATGCATACCACAAAAAAGACTGAATAAGAAATGATGACCCAAATGAAAAGTTGCAACATATTTTGTAAATGATTATTGTATTTAATATACGAATAACTCTTACAAACAATAAGAAAAAGTAAAGGAAAATTACTAAAGGACACAAAAATAAAAATACAATTACAAACACATACACTTACTTCTCATATCATGAAAAATACTCCTATGGTCCCCCAAGAATAAAATTTAAACTGCTGTTAAGCTTAGTCAAAGACATGAAAATAGATGTAAATACAATTTTTAGCCATAAAATTAGAAAATATTTAAAACAGTGACAGTAATTGGCCAGAGAATAGAGAGATACTCTTAAATACTGATAAAGGGTATAGTTTAGAAATATACATAAAAAAATTAACACTGATCCAGCAGTTCCACTTTAAAGAATTTCTCCTAAGGAGATAATACACAATTTAGACTTCAAACTTATCTGTCAAAAAGAAACTATCATACCTTCAACAAAACTTGTCACTCTCCCAATTTTCTCCATCTTAATAAATGGCACCTCCAGATACCCAGTTGTTCTAGCTAGAAACTTGTTCACTTCTGATTCATCTTTTTCCCATCTCATCAATGTCTTTTCAATCTTCCTTCCAAAGTCTGTGTCAAATTTATCCTCTCCTTTTCTCCCCATTAGTCACTTTTTAGTCCATCATATTTTCCTAGTATTCTTGCAATAGATGCCTAATTAATCTTGCTTTTACTCTCAACCCCATGATCTGATTCCAAGTCTGAGGTCAACATTAAAGCTTTAAATCATTAAGTTTTATGTTTTAAGGTGAATGTTTAAAGTTTTGTAATTTCTGCCATCTTTAAAAACTGACTACCAACCAAATAATAAGCCTTCCTTGATTTCATGTAACATTTTAGCAATTTTCCCATTTCTCTGCTCCCTTTTATAGCAAAATAGTTCATGAGTGATTTTCTATAACTTCTGTATATATTTTCTTACCCTAATCTACACCAGAACCTTAGGTAACAGGGAGAAAATGTCTTCCAAAGTAAACACATCAAAACTCTCAAATTTCCAGCCATCAACAAAAGATCACAAGCAATACAAAGAAAAAGGAAAAGATGGCTCAAAGGAATAAATTAAAACTCCAGAAGCAACACAAACAGTAGAGCAACTACTCAAAGTCATTTAGTCAAATCTCCTAAATCAACTCAAGGAGTTAAAGGAAAATGGGGAGAAATATAAACTAAATTTGGATAAAGAACTAGAGAATACAAGGAAGAAGATGTGAGAACATAAAGGAAAAATAGAAAGTTTAAAATGAAGCCAAAACAGAACTTATGTGGAGGAAAAACACTATAATGAAGATTAAAATTATGCCAGAGGCATTCAACAGTAGACTTGAACAGGCAGAAGAAAGAATCAGCTAACTAGAAGACAAGAAATCAATATCATACAGATGAAAGAATGAAAAATGTTTGCAGACCTTTAGGGAGCTAAGTGACAGTATGAAGCATAATAATATACACATTATATGAGTCCCAGAAGGAGAGGAGAAGGAAAAGGGGACAGAAAGAATATTTGAGGAAATAATGGCCAAAAATTTCCCACCTCAACAGAAGGCAAATCTACGTGTTCTAGAATCACAAACTAACTCCAAACAGGATAATCACTAATAGATCTTCTTTAGGACACTTACTAATTAAAATATCAAATACCAAAGATAAAGAGAGAATTCTATTAGCAGCAAAAGAAAAACTATTAGTCACATACAAGGGTTCCTCAACAATACTAAGTGCCAATTTCTCACCAGAAACCATGGAGGCAAGAAAGTAGTGGTATGCCATTGAATATACTGAAAGAGAAAAATTATTAGCCAAAATTCCTTATCCAGGAAAACTGTACTTCAAAACTGAGGGAGAGTTTTAAGACATTGACAGAAAACAAAAGACAGAAAGTTTGTCACCAAAAGACCTTTCTTATAAAAAACACTAAAGAGAGTTCTTCAGGTTGAAAGGAAAGGTCAGAAGATAGTAGCTTGTAGCAGTATGAAGAAGATGCATGGGTAAATACAAAACCAAATAGAATGAAATCCTCAGTATATAACACTACTCGTTATTTTCTATAAGATTTAGAATACAATTGAATAAGAAATAATCATATTTCCATGTCATTGACATGCAAAATACAAAGAAGTATTGTAGAACAAAAACAATATATATAGAGAGAGGACTTCTAGGAAAATGGTGATGAAATAAGTATGCAGAGACTGACCCTCCCACAAAGAGGGGGAGAGAAGGTAGGTACCTATCTAAAGGAGGTGCTTTGGATATGTATAGGACAGGAAGGTGCTCTGAGTCAATTAGGATTGTAGTGGAAAGATAAAGAAGAAAATCATGAGTTGCTTGCCCCTGTGAATGGAAGCAACACATATATCCTGCCCTCACAGCAAACAGCCTTGATGCCCCTGGCTTACTGCTGCCAAGGGACTGCAAGGGGATGTTCCCTGGGAAGAAGAGGGGTCTGGAGAGGGTGGAGAGTGATTTTGGCCAGCTGAGCCCCCTGTGAATCTCAGAAGGGATCCCAATGCAATAGGAAGAGGGGAGAGGGGATCCACTCAGACACACTGTCAAGCCCAGCCTCCATCTCCCCAGGGAGAGAATGCAATTAGATTAGAGAGAAGGCAGGGCCAGGTGCCTAATCAGCAGGACTATAGCAAGGTATAGAAGTCTAAAAAATGCCTGGGGAAAGGGGAAGAGAGCTCTCTGAAGACAGCATGATCTAAGGAGACAATTTAGCTCAGTGGAGGAATTTCTGCCTTCCAAGAGAGTGATACACCTGGTTATCAGGCATCCAGCTGATACGTTATGACAGGGAATGCATAGGCATACTTTTTGTTTTAGGCTTTCTTGGATCTGGTTTTTTTTTAAGGTTTCTTTTTTTTTTTATTATAATTTTTAAATTTTTAATTGCTAAAACCTGGAACATCACCTGCAGAGGGCAGGCTGCAGGGTGATTGATGAAAACCAGCAGCCTGAGAAGCTTCTTATGAGCCTAAAGGGAAGGATATTTCCTTGATTGTTTTGTTGTTGTTGTTGTTGCTGCTGCTGCTGCTGCTGTTTTGTTTCTTGTTTATTGTAGTCTTTGTTTCCCCCTTTTTTCTTTTACCGATTTTTTTCTACCTACATTATTTCTATTCTTTCCTTCATTTTTTCAATCTACTGTTTTCTATTGTTTTTCATTCACTCCACCTCTTTTTGTTTGGTCTTTTTTTTTTTTAATTTCTCTCTCTCACTTTTTCTGTTTTCCTTATTTTGTTACTCTTTTTTTTTTCCTTTTCTTTTTTCTTCTTTTCCTCACTTCTCATCATTCTGGCCTTTTAATTCCTGTTATATATTTTTCTATATTTTGTTTCTCATTTCACTTTTTCTGTTCCACTTTTTAAATCATATTCCTCTGTACTCTTAAGATTTTTTTACTTGTGATAATTATTTATTTTCCTGGTCTTTTACAGCTCCTCTTATACCTTTTTTGTTGTTATTACTATTATTCTTTCTCTTCTCATCTCTTTCCTTTCCTCTAGCCCTAATTTTTTTCCAAAGGAACATGGACAACCACAAGGAAATAGTATAAGAAGAACAAAGTGTCCAAGTGAAACCTTACAACACACAAAACAACAACAAAATAAAACCCTAGAGTAGAAAGAGAAGCTAACCAACTCAATAAAGCCATCAAGATAAACAGATGCCTAGACACCAACAAAAAATTGCAAGCCATATGAAGAAACAGGAAGACATGGCCCAGTCTAATGAACAAACTAAAAAAACAATAGGAGATGCAGAATATGAAACAACTAATCAAAGACATCCAAACAAATATCATGAATCAACTTAATAAAGTGAAGGAAGAGACTAGGGATATTAAGAAGACACTGGGAGAACATACCAAAGGAATTGTAAACATAAATAAAAAGATAATGGATAAGATGGTGATGAATGGCAGAATGCAAGAAATCAAAAATACACTGGAAGCACATAACAGCAAATTTGAACAGTCAGAGGAAAGAATCAGAGATGTGGAAGACAGTACATCCGAAATCAGACAGATAGTAGAACAGATAGATAAAAAGATAGAAAAAATCCAGCAGGGACTTAGGGACTTGAATGACAACATGAAATACATAGACATACACATTATAGGCATCCCAGAGGAAGAAGTGAAGGGAAAAAGGGAAGGAGTGTTGGAGGAAATAATGGCTGAAAATTCCTGAACTCTAATGAGGGACATGAACTTACATATCCAGGAAGCACAGCACACACCAAACCATATAAATCCTAACAGCCTACCCCAAGACATATACTTGTCAAATTGTCCAATGCTCAAGACAAAGAAAGAATAGTGAAAGCAGCAAGAGAAAAGAGAACCACCATATTCAAGGGAAATTCAATAAGATTAAGTGCTGATCTCTCATCTGAAACCATGAGAGTCAAGAAGGCAGTGGTATAACATACTTAAGGTGCTAAAAGAAAATGTTCCAGTCAAGAATTCTGTATCCAGCAGGCATTACAAAATGATGGAGAATTCAAAATATTCACAGATAAACAGAAATTAGGAGAGTGTGCCAATAAGAAACCTGCCCTTCAAGAAATACTAATGGGAATGCTGCAGGTTGAAAGGAAAAATCAGGAGATAGAGTTGGAAGAGAGTGTAAGAATAACTAAAAAGATAAAAAAGAGAAATAAAAACAACATATGGCATACAAAAAACCTAAAGAAAATATGGCTAATATAAATAATTCCTTGACAGTAATAACAGTGAATGTTAATGGCTTACATGCTTCAGTTAAGAGACACAGATTGGCAGAATGGATTAGGAAATATGGCTCATCTATATGCTGTCTACAAGAAACTCACCTTAGACCCAGGGATGCAAGGAGACTGAAAGTGAATGGTTGAAAAACACTTTTACATGTAAACAATAACTAAAAAAAAAAAGAACAGGAGTAGCTATACTAATATCAAACAAAATAGACTTTAAATGGAAAACTATTGTAAGAGACAAGAAAACTATATATTAATAAAAGGGGAAATCTATCAAGAAGAAAGAACAATCATAAACATTGAAGCACATAACCAGAGCATCTCAAAATACATGAGACAAATACTGGAAAAATTAAGTGGAGAAATAGATACCTCTACAATTATAGTACACCATTATCACCATAAGACAAAACATCTTGACAGAGAATCAATAAAGAAACAAAGACTTTGAATAATACATTAGAGGATCTGGACCTAATAGACATATTCAGAACATTATACCCAAATACAGCAGGATATTAATTCTTCTCAAGTGCACATGGATTGTTCTCCAGGATAGAGGACATGCTAGGTCAACTCTCAAAGAATTCAGAAAGATTGAAATTATACAAAGTAATTTCTCTGAACACAAGGGAATGAAGCTGTAAATCAGTAAAGAGCAGAGAAGCAGATTAGGCACAAAGATATGAAAGTTAAACAACACACTCTTAGACAATCAGTGGGTCAAGGTGGAAATCACAAAAAAATCAGTAACTACCTTGAAATGAGTGAAAATAACAACACAACTTATCAAATCCTATGAAATGCAGCAAAAACTGTACCAAGAGGGAAATTCATAGCCATAAATGCCTATATGAAAAAAGACAAAAGAGTTAAAATCAAAGACCTAACTGCACACCTGGAGGAACTAGAAAAAAAAATTAACCCCAAAGGAAGTAGAAAGAATGAAATAACAAAGATCAGAGCAGAGCTAAATTAAATTGAAAGTAAGAAAGCACTAGAAAAAATAAACAAAACCAAAGCCATTTCTTTGAGAAGATTAATAAAATTGACAAACCTTAGCTAGACTAAACAGAAAAAAGGGAAGATGAAAATGCAAAAAATAAGAAATGAGGAAGGAGATATCACCATTGACCCCACTGAAATCAAGAGTATTATAAGAGGACACTTTGAAAAATTTTATGCCAACAAGGTGGATAATTTAGAGGAAATGGACAGATTCCTAGAAACACACAAGCAGCCTACATTGACAAAAGAAGAAATTGATGAACTCAGCAGACCAATCACAAGTAACAAGATTGAATTAGTAATCAAAAAACTCCCAATTAAGAGCCTGGAAGCAGATGGCTTCACAGGTGAATTCTACCAAACATTCTAGTCTCTTCCAAAAACATATAGAAGTGGAGGAAACATTGCCTAATTCATTCTATGATGCCAACATCACCCTAATACCAAAGTCAAACAAAGATGCCACTAGAAAGAAAAACTATTGCCCAATCTCTCTAATGAACCTAGATGATAAAATCCTCAACAAAATACTTGCTAATTGTATTTATCAACTCATCAAATGAGTTATACACCATGATCAAGTGGGCTTCATCCCTGGTATGCAAGGATGGTTCAACATAAGAAAATCAATCAATGTAATACACCACATAAAAAGATGGAGAAAAAAAATCACGTGATCATATCTATAGATGTAGAAAAAGCATTCGACAAAATACAGCACCTCAAAATACCTCAAAAGATAGATTAAAAGGAAACTTCCTCAACATGATAAAGGACATGAAAAACTCATAGCCAACATTATATTGAATGGTGAAATCCTAAAAGCTTTCCCTCTAATATCAGGAACAAGATAAGGATGCCCCCTGGCACCACTCTTATTTAACATTGTGTTAGAAGTACTTGACAAGCACTTAGGCAAGAAAAAAATATAAAAGGCATCCAAATTGGAAAGAAAGTAGGAAAAATTTCACTATTTGCAGATGACATGATCCTGTACCTTGAAAGCCAAGAGAAAGCTACAACAAAACTTCTAGAGCTTATAAAGGAATTCAGTAAAGTGGCAGGTTATAAGATTAATGTGAAAAAAATCAGTAACATCTGTACACCAATAATGAGTGATCTGAGGAAGAAATCAAGAAAAAAAATCCCCTTTACAATAGCAACTAAAAGAATCAAATATCTAGGAATAAATTTAACTAATGATTTAAATAACATATGCAGAAAACTACACAACACTGTTAAAGGAAATCAAAGAAGACCTAAATAAGTGGAAGAATATTCTCTGTCCATGGATAGGAAGACTGAACATCATTAAGATGTCTGTCGTACCCAAACTGATTTACAGGTTTAACACAATACCAATAAAAATTACCACAGCATATTTTACTGAACTGGAAAAGCTAACTATGAAATTTATTTGAAAGGGTAAGAAGCCCCAAATAGCCAAAGACATATTGAAAAAGAAAAATGAAATCAGAGGAATCACACTACCTGACTTTAAAACATAATGAATGCAAAGTTACAATGGTCAAAACTGGATGGTGGGAAGCGGACTTGGCCCAGTGGATAGGGCACCTGTCTGCCACATGGGAGGTCTGCAGTTCAAACCCCAGGTCTCCTTGACCCGTGTGGAGCTGGCCCACATGCAATGCTGATGTGTACAAGGAGTGCTGTGCCACGCAAGGATGCCCCCCATGTAGGGGAGCCCCCCACACAAGGAGTGCGCCCTGTAAGGAGAGCTACCCAGGGCAAAAGAAATTTCAGCCTGCTCAAGAATGTTGCCGCACACACAGAGAGCTGTCACAAGATGATGCAAAAAAAAGAAACACAGATTCCCATGCCATAGACAACAACAGAAGCAGACAAAAAGAACATGCAGCAAATGGATACAGAGAACAGACAACTGGGGTAGGGGGAGTGGAGGAAGGGGAGAGAAATGAATAAAATAAATCTTTAAAAAAAAAACACGATGGTTTTGGCACAAGAATAGACTTCCTGCCCAATGGAACCAAACTGAGAGTTCTGATATAGATCCCAGAATGTACAGTCATTTGATATTTGACAAGGACACCAAGCCCACTCAACTGGAGAGAATGGCCTCTTCAACAACTGGTGCAACACCTACTCTACAGCTCATTGGACTCACCCAGAACAACTAACAAATGATGGAAAATAAACATCCCAAGGAAAAAGAGGGTCAGCAAATACAAGCAAGATTGTCCCATCCATCTGCCTCATGTGATCTAAGCCCCTTCTTAATTAGAGGTGGAGTGGGCTTCACCATCCCAGAATCCGCAGAAGTGGAGAATGAATGATGGACTAGAGTACTCTTACTAGTATTCTAGTATAGATTTATTGTGATTCTAGCAATGGAAACACTTTTATCATTGATGTGGAGGCAGTGGCCACTGGAGGTTCTGAGGGGAGGGACAGGGAAAAGCAGGTATAACATTGGGATATTTTTGGTACTTGGGAATTGTCCTGACTGACATTGCAATGACACATACAGGCCATTATATATATTTGTCTTAACTTACAAAATTGTGCAGGAGAGTGTAAACTACAATGTAAACTATAATTCATGATTAGTGGCAATGCTCCAAAATGTGTTCATTAATTGTAACAAATGTACCACACTAATGAAGGATGTTGCTAATGTGGGAAAGTGTGGGAGGGGTTGGGAGTGAGGCATATGGGAATCCCCTATATTTTTATGTAACATTAATATAATCTAAGTATCTTTTTAAAAAATTAAAAGGTATAGTTAAAAAACAATAGAGAGAGGAGAAACAGACTCATATAGGAGCAAAGACTATGTATGTTATTGAAGTTTGGTATCTTTTGTTGACTGATAGGTAATAGACTTAGGTTATTTAATAGATGTTGGCACAAAATACATTAGGCAAGCATTAACAAAATTGAAGGGAGAAATAGACACCAGTAATAATTGGAGACTCCAAAATACCATTCTCATGAATGAATAGAACACCTAATAATAAGAACAATAGGAAACATACAAATTTAACAGTACTATAAATCAAATACTAACATACATATTCAGAACACTTCTCCCCAAAACAACAAGATACACATTCTCCTCAAGTGCATGTGAATGATTCTCTAGGACAGACTATATTAGATCACAAAACATTTCTCATTAAATTTTAAAAGACTGAAATGATACAAAGCATCCTCTCTGACCACAGTGCAGCTAGAAATCAATAACAGAGAGGATATTGGAAAATTCACAAATATATGGAAGTTAAACAACACACTCTTAAATAATCAATGTTTGAAAGAATAAATCACAAGGAAATCAGGAAATACCTTGAGAATTAAAAAAAAAAACACAAACTATCAAAACATATATGACCCACCAATTTAGAGCTATAATTTTCCCTCAGAAGGAAATTTATAGGTCTAAATTCTTCAATGAAAAAAAAGAGAGAAAGCTCTCAAATCATAGACCTGATTTCACACCAGAAGGAACTAGAAAATGAGCAAACTAAACCCAAAGTGAGCAAAAGGAGGAAATAACAAAAATTAGTGCAGAGATTAATTAAGTAGAGGATAAAAACAAGAGATAGAATCAATAAAAACAAAAGTTTGTTCTTTGAAAAGGATTTTAAGAGGATACTAAGAACAGTTGTATTACAACAAATTAGGTAACTGGATGAAATGGACAAATTTCTAGAAGTACATGAACTACCTATATTGACTCAAGAATAAATAAGAATAAACTAATCTTAACAGATTAGTAACAAGTAAAGCAATTGAATAAGGTCTAGATGGTTTCACTGTTGAATTCTACCAAGCAGAATCCAAGAATGTGAGGAAATTGTTTCATGAGAAAGTGCAGACAATTGCAACCATGTAAATGGGGGAATTACTAAGGCCACACAACCAAGACAATATGCATACACAGGGAAGATAAGGGAGGCACCTATATTTTGGCCTGGAGCTATTCAATAAACTCATCATATGTATAAGCCCTGAGGAGAGTACCTGCAAGGTCCATCTGCAAAGAATGAAAAAGGTGTTTCCCTTTCTCCACCTTCTTTTCTGTTGTTATTGCTGTTAGTTCCTGGCATTCAAGGAAAGTTCTGTCATAACACTAGCTGGATATAAACTTAAGGAACAAATACCTCAAAGTCAGCAATAATATATTGAAATATAAAGATGTCCAGGCTTCAAAAAAAAATTACAAAACATACAAAGAAAGAGGAAGCAATGTCCCATGCAAAGGAGAAGAGATTAATGCATTAGAAACAATCAATGAGAAGGACCAGACTGGAACATACCAAAAAAAGACTTTAAAAAATGGTTCTGGGAGTGGCTGTGGCTCAAGCAGTTGAGTGCCTTCTTTCTACAAGGGAGGTCCTGGGTTCAGTCCCCAGGACCTCCTAAAAACAAGAACAAACAACAAGCAAAGAAATGAAAAAATCAACTCAGGGAAGCTGATGTGGCTCATGGTTGAATACCAGCTTCCCAAATATGAGGTCCCACTTTCGATATCCAGTCCCAGTACCTCAAAAACAATGAAATGGTCAAATAGTCCTATATGTGCTCAAAGAGCTAAAGGAAAACATGGGCAAAGAGCTAAAGGAAATCAGCAAAACAACAGAGGACCACAAAGAGAATAGCAATAGAAAGACAGAATTATGGAAATGGACCAAACAGAGCTAAAGACCATAGTAACAGAAATAAAAAATTCCCCAGAGAGGTTCCATAGCAGATTGGAACTGGCAAAAGAATCAGTGAATTTGAAGATAAGGCAATTGAAAGTATTCAGTCTAGGAGCAGAAAGAAGAATGAACAAAAGAAAACAGAATCTGGGGAATCTGTGGGACACCACCAAGCATTACAATATACACATTGTAGCAGTCCTAGAAGGACAAGAAAGGGGCAGAGAGAATATTCAAAGAAATGATGGCTGAAAACTTTCCATATATAACATGGCAAGAATTTATATATCCAAAAACACTCAACGAAATCCAAACAGGATTATATATACATCATAGTATATATAATCAAGCTGTTGAATGCCAAGGATAAAGAGAGAATTCTGAAAGCATCAAGAGATAAGCAACATGTCACATATGAGGGAACCTAAATAAGAGTAAGTCCTGATTTCTTAGAGGAAACCATGAAGGTAAGAAGGCAATGGAATGTCATTTAAAGTACTGAGAACAAAATTTCATTAACCAAGAAGTCTACATCTGACAAAACTGTCTTTCAAAAATAAGGGAGAGATTAAGATATCTCTAGATAAACAAAAGTTGAAGGAGTTTATCACCACTAGACAGATCCAACAAGAGATATTAACAAAATTTCTGCAGGTTGAAAGGAAAGGACATTAGGCAATAGATCACTGCCACATGAAGAGATAAAAATTGCCAGTGTGGGTAATGAAGGGGTAAATATAAATGCCAGTACTATTGGATTTGGGGGTTGTGACTTCACTTTTTCTTCCTACAGAATCTAAAAGGTGAATTCATAAAATGTAATGGTAAATCAGTGGTTTTAGACTCAGAATGTATAAACATGTAATCTGAGGCAAGAACTACAAAAATGTGAAGGGACAGAGGAGTATAGGAACATAATTTATATATACTATTGAAGTTAAGTTGGTACAAAGCAAATGAGATTGTTATATATTTAGTATGTTAAATTCAAGGCACATGGTACCTACAAAGAAAATATTGGAGAATATGCAAACTCATAGAGACAGAAATTAGAATACAGGTTGCCAGGGATAGGGGTAGAAGGAATGGGTACTTAATGCAAGATAAATGTAGAGTTTTTGTTTAGGGAAATCAGAAAGTTTTAGTAATGTAAGGTAGTGAGGGTACTGAAATACTGTAAATGTCAGTAAACCCATTGAATAGTATTCTTGGAAGTAGTTGAGATAGTAAAGTTAATGTTATATATATGTCTCCACAATTTAAAAAAAAAAAGAGCAATTAAAGAGACAATGATAACTACATACAATACATAATCCTGGATGGGACCTAGAAAGGGAGGAGAAACAGCTCAAAGGGACATACATTATTAGAATATATAGAAAAATTGGCTTATAGAATGTAACATTTATATCACTGTTAAATTTCTTGAACTCTGTAACTGCAATTAAGTGCTTACAGAAATGAATGCCCTTGTTCTTAGGAAATGTATATGACAGTATTAACTGTTCAAAGAGCATGATGTATACAACCTACACTCAAGTGTTCAGCAAATGGTTTGACAAATAGATAAATTGATGGATCAACAGATTGATAGAATGATTCAGCAAATGTAGCAAAATGTTAAAATTGGTAGATCTGAATATCAAGGGAGGAGAAAATATGAATATGTTGGAGTTCTCTGTGTGAGGTTTGTTTTATTTTTGTAAGCGTCCTGTAAGTTTGAAAGTATTTTTTAAAGATTAAAGTCTTGAATGAATTCTAAAAATGATACATAATATGCTTGTGCCTTTGAATCTGTTATTTATAAAAGCTCAAAATTGAAAATAGCTTAAAAATTTTTCAGTAAAGAATGAAAATATTTATAGAGCATCTATACATTGGAATAATTTGCAACCATGATAATGATAATACAAATCTATATTTATTAACATGGAATAATGACCACAATGTATTAATGAATGAAAAGGAATACAGATTGGGTTTGATCCAATTTTTGTAAATATGCTTGTGTTTGTGAATGTATGGTTAGATGTCTGGTAGGAAATATAACAAAATATTAGCAATTGCTCTCTTTTGAGCAACAAGACTTCACATTTTATTTACCTTCTTTATATTTTTTTGTAGTTTAATGTTTTTTTGTTTAATTTTCAATGAGCACTGTGACAGTTTAAATTTGGTGAATCCCAGAAAAGATTAGTTTTTTAACTAATCCATTCCTGTGAGTGGAGACCCTTTGGTTGCATTAGATTCAGTTAAGTAACCTTGATTAAATCACTTGATTAGATCACTCTTAATTGGACAATCTCAGTGAGGCATGACTCAGGTTTTGTCTCTGCCCTCTTGCTTGGTCTTATATAAGCTGAGAATACCTGAAGAGACACAGAAAAAGACAACTGCCATTTTGACCCTGCCATGTGAAAGAGAGGGCTGCAGTAAATCAGAGAAACCCCAAGAAGCTGAGAGAAGTCCCAGAGTCTGGAATCAGCAGAGCACAGAGGCACAGAAAGAGGCCCCTGAAGGGCTGGGCCCACAGAGCAGCTCAAGGCTGAGGAGACAAGCCCTGATGTATACCTGATTGCCCACAGCTGAACTCAGGGAGAAAGCAGAGCAGCCGAGGCTAAGAGAGGAGACCCAGAAAGAGACAAGTGATATGTTTGACCACCCACAGCTGAGCTCTGGGAGATGGTGCACCTGAAGGGGAAGGCAGGATCCTTGGCAGAGATAGGCTGCCATCTTGCCTGCTGCTTGGGTCTGCCAGCAGACCACTGTGATGGTTAGGTTATTGTGTCAACTCGGCCAGGTAACTGTGCCCACTTGTTTGGTCAAGCAAGCACTGAGCTAACTGTAATACAAGGGCATTTATGGACTTTAGTCACCATTGACTTTACTGCAGTGGTAAATCATAGATAGCTGGGTATAATTACATCAATCAGGGAGATTGCCATCAGCAGTGAGTGATACTTAACCCATTCAGTTGAATCCCTTAAAAGAGGAAGTGATTCCAGCATTGAGAGAGAATTTCCCAGCTCGTCTTTGAACAGCCAGCATCTCCCAGAACTCATCAAGAATCTTCATTGGACTTTCATTGGAGCTCCTGGTTGCAGCCCGCCTGCAGAACCTGGACTTGTGCATCCCCACAGCTGCATGAGAGACTCTGATAAATCTCTTACTATCATCAGATATCCCTTGTTGATTCTGTTTCCCTAGAGAACCCTGACTAATACAACCACCTTGGTGAGAAAGCACCCTGATAGTGCCTTGATTTGGACATTTCATGGCCTCAGAACTGTAAGATATTCCCCTAATAAATCCCTATTGTAAAAAATCAACCCATTTCTGGTAGTTTTGCATTGGCAGTCTTTGGCAAACTAAATCAGCTATTTTTATTTTTAAGGGGAAAAATAAGTGTGGATGTGCTTTCCTGTGACTATATAACAAAGCTCTGGGCATCCTGGTTTTAAATAACATGCTTAGATAGGTGACTTCAATTTTAACAAAAGGAGAAGAAATAGTGGAATCTCTTAAATATACACTGTTTTCTTTTTGAGACTATATTTATTGGCTTCAAATATAAAATCACTGGAATGGTTCAGGGGCAGTACCTTCTTCTTAATCCATGTTGACCAAAGAGTTGAATGGAACTTTTCACAGTAATAAACTTAGAAAAAAGAAAAGTATTTTCTTCTCTTAATCTTACTATATAAATGAATGAATTCTGAGGTGTTACT
Organism: Dasypus novemcinctus; assembly: GCF_030445035.2. Classification (NCBI taxonomy): domain Eukaryota; kingdom Metazoa; phylum Chordata; class Mammalia; order Cingulata; family Dasypodidae; genus Dasypus; species Dasypus novemcinctus. The sequence goes on along the minus strand of NC_080684.1, from coordinate 54,226,409 downwards.
ACCAATATTGAGTTTTCTTACCTAGTATGCATTAAAAAAATTTTATTCATTATGTTGAGTGAAGCAAGCCAGACACAAAAGGATTGTGCTACTATGAACTAAACATGCTGTGTAAACTCATGGAGTTAATAATTAGAATATAGGTCACCAGAAAATAGAAGGAATGAAGAGAATGGAAAGCTGAGAGATAATCTGTACAGATTAATTTTTAAAAAAGGTTGTTTGTAAATCTTTGGAAATGAATAAAAATGGTTAAAGCACATCATAGTATTTGTAACTAGCGGTGCTGTTGTATGAGGATGACAGTGGTTGAAAGGAAAAGTCTAAGGTCATGTATATTACTAGAAAGAAAGCTAAAAATTGTAACATGGGACTGTATAAGATAGTAAAACCTCATGTAAAACATGAATATCGATAATATTGCATATATAAGACTTTTTACAAAATATAAATACAAAAATACTAGAAAGAAGGAAAGAGAATAGCAGCTATGTACAAGTAGGCGAGGCATAGAGAGATTGAGAGAAGATGAATTTTGTTTGTTTTTTGTTGTTTATTATTACTGAAATAATGAAAGTGCTCTTGGAGTGATTGGGGTGATGAATGCACAAACATGTGATTACACCAAATACCATTGATTGTACTCTTTGGATGGGTTTGTGCTTTATTAATATGTATCAATAAAATTGGGAAAAAAGTTTTGTTCCATAGTTCATTTTTATGCTTTGGAGAAAATAATATTTTGTTAATGGGCACTTCAATTACTTACACTTTATTAATATGTATCCATAAAATTGATTTGTAAAAAAAATTACTTTTTTGATAAAACAGAAAAGAAAACTTGCCAGGATGAATTCATATGAGAGTGAAACATGTTTAGAAGCCCAAGATCTGAGAGATTGCTGTGATTCCTATGGGCACCATGATATGCCAAAATTGTTTATGACACTTAGCCATAATTGCAACTAACCACACTGTTGGGATCCTTTTCTTGGCAGGATCAGAGCCTATGAATATGCGTGTGTATGTGCATGTGTGTATAAATTAGTTTCCTTGTGAAGATGTGATTGCTCCACCTGTTATAGTCTGTATACATCTTAAATTTTCATCAAGTGTTGCCAATTAGTTCACAAACAGAACTCAAGAATGAAAATTGAGGTGCAAAATGTCTGGTTTCTGGATGAAATTGGTTATGCCCAGTGATTTTTGTGGCTGCTTTAAATATTCTGTTATCAAATTGATTAAATAATTAAAGTTGCTAAAAACATGTCAGATGGAATTTCACATCAAATTTTAACTGGCTCCTTCGAAATGTATAATTTCTAGTGAGTTTTTTCACATTTCTGAAAGTCACCTGAGAGTCTCACCTTCATACAAGAAGCAGTTGTGGCAGAATGAAAGAGTCTTCTCCTAGGAATTAGAAGAATAAATTTTCTAATTTATAAGCAATGTGACCCTGAGCAAATAAGTCATCTTTCTGTGATCTTTCTGTTACATCTAAGAAGTGTAAATAAGATTTGTTCTGCCATCTCCTAAGATTCGTGAAAGATTAAATAAGATAAGCCCTGTTATATGTAATGCAGTTTGAAAACAGTAATATATAAAACAAGTTCAATAACATTATTATTATTATTTAAGAGAAGTAATTGGGTGCTAGTTTGCAATAATCATAAAGGAACTATTCAACACAATTGATATTGCTCAACATCAATTCAACAGAAGTTCAGAAATGAATAAAATATTGTGTTCCTTCAATAAGTACACAGTGTAATAAAGATAGCCTAACACAGATAAAATGTCAATAAATGTCAGTAAATAGGTACCAGATGATGGACACTGATGGGTAATGATAGGAAAGAAGTAAAAGATTTCACCATGACTCTCAATAGTCAAGAGGTGTCTTAGCCTTGATAGGCAGATGTTTTTTTGTTTTTTTTATCCTTTTCAATGGCTTTTTGGACTCTATAATCCATATTTAGAAAGGTCAGTTCAGGGAAGCAGATGTGGCTCAAGCAATTGGGCTTCTGTCTACCATATAGGAGGTCCAGGGTTCGATGCCCAGGGCCTCCTGGTGAAAGCAAGCTAGCCCATTTGGCAAGCTGGCCCACGCAGAGTGCTGGTGTGTGTAGAGTGCTGGTCTGCACAGGAGTGCTGCCCCACAGAGAAGCACTGCCCCTCAGAGAAGTGCCGGCCCATGCAGAGAGCTGATGCTGCAAGATGATGCAACAAAAAGAGACACAGAGGAGAGGCAATAAGAGATGCAGCAGATCAGGGAGCTGAGGTGGCACAAGAGAATGATCACCTCTCTCCCACTCTGGAAGGTCCCAGGATCAGTTCCTGGAGCCACCTAATGAGAATACAAGCAGACATAGAAGAACACACAGCAAATGGACACAGAAAGCAGACAATGGGGAGGGGAGATAAATAAATAAATCTTGGGGGAAAAAAAAGGCCAGTTCAAAATTATAAATATACTCTGCCATGTTTTCTTCTAATATTCTATTAATTTTTAAATCCAAGTCTTTGGTCCATGTGGCAAGTACTTTAGAACAAGGTACTGTGATTTTAGAGTGATCTTCATGTTTCCCTCCTACTCTGAGTTCAGTGCCAATTCATAAGCAGATATTGATATCAGAGATATCAGAGATTTTGAAAAAATCAGCTTTACTGCATACAAGATTGTATTGTATAATGCAGCTCAGGCTATTGTCGCCATCATACTCCCTTAAGTAAATTTAGCACTCAGGTTGAACAAAGTGCACAACTGCAGGCCTTGTCCAAGCAGTGCAAGGCGAAAGAGAACTTGTACATCCTGCCAACAGTCCACTCCACAAATGAGAGGACCCCAGAAGAAACTGAACTGAGGCTGCTCAAATCCTTTCTAAATCTGCTCAGTCAAGAAAGTCCCATTTTCTCTCATGGGAAGAAAAGAAGTCACTCGTCTTTCACGGGGAAGAGAGTAAGTCACCTTTCATGGGAGAAGTGCGTAAGGCAGACCAAAAGAGGCCAGGAGGGTTACGCTCTGAGAAGTCCTCTCATGGGAAGTGCGTCCAGAGAAGGAGGTGTTCCCTGCTAACATAAGGATGAAGTAAAACTGTATCTTCTTTTTCCCAAATGGGTAGACATGTAAATAAACCCTTTTCCAATTATTTTGAAAACTACATTTTCACATACCAACTTTCCTATGTATTTAGATCTATTGCTTACTGCTTTTTGGCACCATTGTTTTAATTCTACCCCATTTTAAATGTTTTTAAATGTTTTCAGATCTGAAGGGGTTAGCCTCCCCTTGTTACTGTGGTGTGCCTTGAAATAATAATTAGGAGTAACAGATGGAAAGAGGGTTAAGGAAGGCAGCATACATAAGAGATGAGATTGGTCATTACATACGCAGGGACAAATGAACAGAGTTTGTGTGAGGAAGTTGGAAACAATAAATTTAGAGCAGTGTTTGACAGAGTAAGTAATATTACCCTATAAACACTGAAGGATTTTGCACAAGATACTAACATTATCAAAGCAGTGTGGGGAAAGATTATTGCTATGTAATAATTATGATTATTTTCCAAATAAGTTAGAAATGGGAAAATTATGGAATGGAATCTTATTAAAATAGTCTAAGATTAAGGAAAATAAGGAAAAGGTGATAGCAGGACACATACATTTTCTTGAATGTTTAACAAAATAAGAAATTTGGTTTCTCAACATTGTCTAGCCAATTTCATATATAAGGCATAAATATACCTCATTTCTAAATACCTTCAATATCACATGCTTATTTTAATCCCTTTATTAATTTGTTATTATTGTGGCATGTTTCTAGTAGTGGGAAATGCCTAAATATACAAGATAAAATTTTAAGTATGTCTAACACCAGGAATGTCTTTAGAGGAAATTAAAGTAGGAAAAATTTATTTTTAGGAATTCCCACTTAAAATTCCAAAACCTACAAAGAAACAATTCTTAATTTTGGTGGAAATCCTAAGTTATTATGTTTTTTGTTTAAGATATTTGGATGATATTCAATTGGAAGAACAGATGAGGAAAAAAGATATCAAAAAGAAACTCCAATTCTAGCAATGGAAAAAATTATATCATTGATGTGGAGACAGTGGCCACTGGAAGTTCTGAAGTCAGGGAGAGAAAAAAATACGGGGTTATTTTCAGGACTTGGGAATTGCCCTGAATTACATTATAGTAACAGATACAGGCCATTAAACATCTTTCCATAACCTACAAAAATGTGCGAGAGAAAGTGTAAACTACAATGTTAACTATAATCCAAGTTTAGTGGCAATGTTCCAAATGTTTTCATGAATAGTAACAAATGTACCACACTAATGAAAGACATTGTTAATGTAGGAAAATGTAGGAGGTGTAGGGACAGGACATATGGGAATCCCCTACATTTTTATGTAATATTTATGTAATTTAAATATCGTTTAAAAAAAATACATGTCCATGTTATATTTGCTGTAGCTGATATACAGATATTGAAACATAGCTACCAAACATGATTCCATTTTGGTTTACATTATGGTTTATATTTTAGGCTGTATAATTTTCTAAATTTTTAATTATATTATGGTTTATATTTTAGCCAATAGACATTCATATATTTTTGGTGAAATTTAACATGTCCTATATCAATATTAAAAAATAAAAATAAATTTAAAACTTTTAAAAAAGAAACTCCAGAACTGGGAGGAATTAGTTATCAAGACTGGAAATATTTAATCATTTTCTAAATTCAAAAGCCATCTCTGCTGTCCAAATGAGCTAAAGATTGAAAGAGGCTTTCATAAAGAAACAGAATGAAATGAGTCATACAGGAAGGACCAGAGTCTTTGAAACAAGAGGAGCCTAGGAGTCTGCTTTTGATTGTTATACAAAATTGATGCCATGAAAAAAATAATTTAAGAAAAAAATAATACTTGCCATCAAGCTCACGTAGACCTTTTGTGAGAATCTAGACAAGTGCTAGCTTAGAACTGTCTATAAAATGTCAAGGGCCTTTTCCTAAGTAAATAATTTAGGATGCATACAATGTTTAAGCTATATTGATTTGCAGTGTTTCATAGTGTTGTAAATAAATTAAAATGCCCCCAAAAAGAAGAGAAGTTGAATAAATTATGGTTCTTCCTTAAGATAAATTCCTAAGATAAATACCATTAAGAAAAAATACATTTTTTTAGGAGGTGCCAGGGATTGAACCCAGGACTTCATACATGCAAAGCAGGCACTAAACCACTAGCTACACCTGCTCCCCATTCATGACATTTTAAAAAACGATGTAGAAGAGAAGCACTTTTGAAAGGCAGTATGAGAATCTCCATGGACTCTCTCCTCAGCTAAGTAACTGTAACGTAAGAAAAAGTATTCAAGAAAAAAAAAACTATTTAAAATCTGTGGAAATTGTCCTAAAGGCTTATAGCAAATGAAGAAATGTTTATTCATTAAAAACTAGTAAACCTCACTAAGAACAGCTCAGTATGATAGCAGCTCTCTACTCTGGCAGATGCAGTTAAGAAACACACCTTCTCCCCTCAGGATCCAGGTGATGGTGATGGTTTCTCCCTGGAAGGGGCAGACCACAAGCATTTATCATGCCCACCTCCCACTCTGATTTGTGTTGCAGAAGTTCTATTCAAGGCAAGTGAGACAAAGAGGTCTGGGACTCCCTTCGTCCATTAGTCATCACTAGTAGGACAGAGGCTCTACGACAGGCACAGCAAGTTGAGAAGACTGGGCCCTGATCACCTACAGCTCAACTCTCTTATAGGGCAGAGGCTCCACACCAGAATGGGCAAGCTGTGAAGAGCAGGAGCTATGGTATCCCCCACCTCCCCAGTACTCACCATGGAGCAGGATTGTCATTCCAAAAGAAGAAGTTATTCTGAAATCTGATCCCAGCTCCAGAAGAGTGGCACAAACATTCTCCTGAAGGAGGGGGAGGAGGGGAGGCAGGCTGCAAGAGAAAAGAGTTCTTAACTCTCTCTAAGGGAGCAGACTTGATTTGCAACAGAGAGAGGCATGTTCAAGCATAGGGGCATTGATAAAAACAATGGAAATTTTGGTGGTGAGCAATTAAAATGTGGATGGTAGCTCCATGATAACAACAAGTAAAAGAGTAGATATGCTAGAAGTTTAACTGAGAGAACCAGGGAAAGAGCCAGTTAAAAATAGACCTCATGGGATCACAGAAAGCCTCAAGGACTGTTTCAAAGACCACCTCAACAAAAAGGCCCAACTTTAACTGGATCAGACTGTGGAGCAATTTGGGTTCCAGGGCATTGTTAAAAGCAATAGATATTTAGGGGATTTGAATCTCTGGACTGACAATGTGATAGCCAGATCCTGAGCCTCAACAGACTCCAGCACCTACAATCTGATTTATTGGACTTACCACACTCAGCTAAGATGGAGGTGAAGAAGGACAACCACCACACCATGGAGCCTAGAGTGATTACAACTGAAAATGGGAGGATTGCATCCAGCATCCAGGTGGAATCTGAGCCTCCTCTTGACATAAAGGTGCAATGGACACAACCAATCCAGTGTCCACATAGAAGAGGTGGCATTGGATTGGGAAAAGTGGACATAATGGACAAAGGGTATGGGGAAAGGCAGGAAGAGATGAGAGGTGGAGGCGTCTTCGGGACATGGAGCTGCCCTGGATGGTGCTTCACCGGACATTGTAAATCCTCACAGGGCCTACATGATGGAATAGAGGAGAGTATGGGCCATGATGTGAACCAATGTATATGAGGTGCAGAGGTGCCCAAAGATGTACTTACCAAATCCAATGGATGTGTCATGATGATGGGAACGAGTGTTGTTGGGGGGGGGGAGAGGGGGGGTGGGGGGGTGGGGTTGAATGGGACCTCACATATATATTTTTAATGTAATATTATTACAAAGTCAATAAAAAATAAAAAAATTAAAAAAAAATAAAATAAAATAAAAGCAATAGAGAAATCAGCTGACAATTAGAAGTAGCTAACTACTGTATGTGATACCAATAGATCAGCCAGAACCTTAGTAGAGAGGTCCAAGAAAGAGACAGTCAGTTGAAGAGAGCTTGGCAAAAGCCACTGACAGCCCTGGAAGGGTAAAGAAGGCAGGATGGTCAAGAAGACTCTGCATATGCTTATGGCTACATCTTCTGAGAACTGACATTACTCCAACCAAGAGTAGCAGTTTACTATTCTTCTCAAACTCACCTGGATCATTTCCAGATAGACCATTTGCTAGGTGAAAAAATTTTTAATTAAAAAAAAAAACCTCAGTAAGTTTAAAAGAATCAAAATCATAAAAAGTGCATTGTCTGATCACAACAGAATGGAACTAGAAATCAACAGAAGAAAATTTTGGAAATTTTCAAATGTGTGTATATTAAACAAAATATCTTTAAATAACCATGGATCAAAAGACTTAATATAGTTAAGATGTAAATACTCCCCAACAGATTCAATGCAATCCCTATCAAAATCCCAGTTGGTTTTTATGATGATCCTAAAATCCTTATGGAACTGCAAAGAACTGAGAAGAGCCAAAACAATCTTAAAAAGAAAAAAGACTCACACTTCTCAATTTCAAAACTTATTACAAGCTACAGAGATCAAGACAAGTTGGTACTAACATAGGTCGAGACATATATATTAATAGTATAAAATTGAAAGTCCAGAAATAAAACTTTATATTTATGGTCAATCGATTTTCAACAAGGAGGCCAAGACAATTCAATGGGTAAAGATGGTGATCTAGAACTGTATGCACTGCAGAAAATCATGTGGTTTTTTTTTGTATTTATTTATTTTTTTAATGTTACATTCAAAAAATATGAGGTCCCCATATACCCCCCATGCCCCTCACCCCACTCCTCCCATAACAACAACCTCCTCCATCATCGTGGGACATTCATTGCACTTGGTGAATACATCTCTGAGCAGTGCTGTAACACATGGTCAATGGTCCACATTATAGTTTACACTCTCCCCCAGTCCACCCAGTGGGCCATGGGAGGACATACAATGTCCAGTAACTGTCCATGCAGTACCACCCAGGACAACTGCAAGTCCTGAAAATGCCCCCACATCACATCTCTTCTTCCCACTCCCTACCCTCAGCAGCTACTATGGCCACTTTCTCCACATCAATGATACATTTCCTTCAATTACTAATCATAATAGATCACTCAAATCCATACTCTATTCCTCCATCCTGTGGACCCTAGAATGGTTATGTCCACTCCACCTCTATAACAAGAGGGAGTTTAGATTCCACATGGATGATGGATGTAATTCTCCTGCTTGAAACTGTAGGCACTCTTCGCTTCCTGGTGTGGTGGTTGACCTTCTTCACCTCCATGTTAGTTTGCTGGGGTAAGTACAATAAACCAGAGGGTAGGAGTTGCAAGTCTATTGAGGCTCAGGGCCTGGCTATCACATGGACAGTCCAGAGATTCAGGTCCCCTGAGTATACACTAAACCCCAGCACCAACCACAGGTTCAGTAAAAGTAACAGGAGAGGCTTGTGAACAAAGATCACATCTGAGTCCAACTCCATCACACTCAGGAACACAAATTCCAAAGTAGGGCCAACTGATATGGCACTGAACTCCATCTGCTATGACCATAGAACCTGTGGGTCTCTGAAGCCCTCAGAAGAACCAATACCTGGGGTTGTATCTACTTTAGCTGTCTCAGGAACTCTGCTGAGGTGTGCGTAAGTGTGACCCCTCTGATGACCTCCCAGCTCTTTTTTGGAGACTCATAGCCAAACAAACTCATTTGTCCTTTCCATTTCCCCATTTTATTCAAGATCAAAAAGCATTTTTAACTCCTGATATTACATGTAGGCTGAGATATTCTGCTGGTCTGAGTTGACCCTTTTACTCAAGGTCATTCTCCAGCCACATGGTAAGCTGGTACTTGCTAGTAATCCCTTGGTGCCAGGGAGGCTCATCTCTGGGAGTCATGTCCCATGCTGGGGGGAAGGCAATGCATTTACCTTCTGAGTTTGACTTCGAGACTGGCCACATTTGAGCAACATGGAGGCTCTCAGGAGGTAACTCTTAGGCACCCTGCAGCTCTAGGCCTAACTCTTAAGAAAATCATGTTCTTAAAGCTAATCCACTCCAGTGGGTATAAACCTATTGGACACAGGACCTTTTGATGAGGTTACTTCAGTTAAGGTGTGGCCCAGGGTGAGTCTTAATCCTTTTACTGGAGTCCTTTGTAAATGGAATAAATACAGAGAAATGAGAGAGAGAGAGGAAGAGAAAGATAGAGAAAACTATGAAGCAAGAAGCTGTAAGGAACAAAACCCAGAAGAGTAGGGAGAGACCAGCAGCTGCTGCCATGTGCCTTGCTATATGACAGAGGGCCCAAGGATTGCTGGCAGCCAGTCTTCAGAAAGAAAGCATCACCTTGATGATGCCTTGATTTGGACATTCTCACGGCCTCAAACTGTAAGCTAATAAATTCCTTTTGCTAAAAGCCAATCCATTTCATGGTATATACTTTGAGAAACCTAGCAAACTAAAACTTTAAAGAATAATCTATTTTAGAAATTGTGCTAGACCAACCAGATATCCACACACAAAAAAATGAAACTGGATGCCTTCCTTACACCAGACACAAAAACTAACTCAAAATGGATCATACATCTACATGTAAGATTTAAAGCAATATAATTCTTAGAACAATACTTAGGAATAAATCTTCATGACCTTGGGTTAGGCAATGTTTCCTTAAATACAACAATAAAAACTCAAGAGACAAAAGCAAAAATAAATTGAACTCCACCAAAATTAAAACTTTTGTGCTGCAAATGATATTAAAAAAGTGAAAAGACGACCTAAAATGTGAAGAAAATATTTGCAAACTGTGTATATAATAAGGGACTTGTATCCTGAATATATGAAGAAAACTTACAATTCATTATTCAAAAGACAATGCTATTGGGAACAGAGCAGAATCTTACCTGGGGAAGTTACCAGGTAGAAGCATATTTAAGCCTGGAGACTGTTAGGGAGAATAGTATATTCCAAGAGGATCTAAACCTAGGGAGTTTGAATATCCCTTCAAACGGAGCAGAGATGGCAACTCCCATCCCAAATATACCCAGAAAGAGAAGTTTAATTCTTCGTAGCCAATATCTATATTCTGGCATCTAACCCAGAGAGGTCTGAAAGAATGGAAGAACATTAAGGGTTGTACTATAAATTGTACTAATCAAGCCAAACTGAAGCTTAAACCTCAGTGAAGATGGAACAAAAAATCTGAGCTATGAATCTATCTCTATGATTGTGCTTTGCTGTGTGTTCTTATTTCCTAATAAAAGTTTCTTTTGAAATATTTTAAACTTTTCAGTGATGAACTCAATGGAAGAGGTATTATATCATACCTTGGGTAGGGGAGAACTGTCCACTCCTAATAAGGGATCAGATACAGTAAGAGCAACACATTTTTTAGAAAGAGCCATGTACTTGGGACAGGTAGAAATGGAAATTCAGAAGTAGAAGGAGCCCAGAATATCCAGTTTTCTCATTGTCCCGTATTTCTTTCCCTTTGCCACTGAGCCCTGCCATGGCCTCCTAGAGATTCAGTCTTCTTGTTTTATATGTCCTCCCTAAAAGTAATAAATTCCTCCTCTCTTCACTGTGTCTCATCTGGCTGCACACTAGAATCTCAGTTTTGAGGTATGACAAGATGACACAGGCTTTCTAGGAAACTTGAACTGCATAGGACTGGGACTAGGGAACTACCTATAGGCTGGCTCCACGAAAACAGTAATCGGTTCCAAAAGTGGGTGATAAACTTAAGTATCAATAAGGTTAGCCTCTGTAATAAAGAGGACCTAATCTGGTAATCGAACAAGGCAGCAGTAGTAAGCTCACAGGAAATACTTCTAATGTATTTGGGGTGCAGTCTTGGGGTTTCTCAGTACTAACTATGTTAGCATCAGAGCCCAATCCAGTAATTAAAGAAATAGGATCCAGCTCATCCCCTAAACACTACCCGCATGCGCATGCTCACACAACACTCATCCCACCACCATCACTACTAAGGACAGACTAAAACAGTCAAGAAGGATTACATGACTCCTGTACAACACTCTAGAACACATGAAAACTGTAAAGAATGCAGAAGGGATCTAATCAGTCAACTTAATGTGGAAACTGTGGCAAAGAAGTCTCAGCATGAAACAGACATCCCCCTGATCTATTTCCTGCTGATCCAGAATTATCTCTCATACCCTGTACCTCAAACCTGACTGATAGCCAAGACCTCAGCTGAACTCACTACTTGTATTCCTTTGAACACATGGTGCTCTTTCCCTTCTGATTTCCTACAAGGGTAAATCCCGCTTAAAATGCCCTTCCCCTTCCCCAAAGCCTCTTACCCAGGCCAATTGACCCTGGGACCTTGTATATGGGAAGTTGGCACTCAACCACTGAGCTACACCCACTCTGCTCAATTCCTAATTATCATTTAAAACTCAAAGTCTCACCTTCTCAATAGTCTACCCTAATATCTCTAATTCGGTTTTGGAGTTCATCTCATGTACTCCCAGGGCATCCAGAGCCTATGTCTACCGTAGCCTATACATTATAACAGTTATCTCTTCAGCCTGTTTCTGGCAGTAAGTGTAAGAAGCCATTACTTACGAGCCTTCTCATCCCTCCTACTTGGTTGAGTGTGAGGCATAGAACGAGTGAAGCCTGCAGCTTCCGTGGCAACAACAACAAAAAAAAATTCACTAAAATGAAGCCAAGGCTCTCCCAAAATTGAAACCATGTATATAAAATGAATTCATGAACCCACTGCTGGTCATTCTGAGCTTTCAAACATTGTCTGCAACAGTTAGGACTAGATAATGAATGGAGAGAGCTAAGCCTACAGGTGTAAGAGGCTTTCTTTGTAACTGTCAGGAACTGGAGAATAGTAAGGACTCACAAAGTGAGATCCAGGTAGTGGGAGAAGATAATATATAACACATATTACAGAAAACTTCCTTGAGGTTCTGCTCAAGTCTCACCTCCTAGGTGATCAGCTAATTAGGGTTGCCAGATAAAATACAGGATGCCCTTATAGTTTTTGTTGACTATCTGGGCATCCTGTATTTTTATTTGGCAGGGAAAATTGTTTTGATAAAGCAAACCTATTACATTATAGTAGTTTTCTGATTGTTTTCAGAATGTACTTAGCCCTTCACATCAGCTTCTCCTTCCTCATCCTCTGGCTTATTTAAAAGTTTAAGCACATTTTATATTCTACCCAAGGATTTATACCATTTTTATGGGCTGTTTCTACCAAAACCCCTTGCTATCCATTGAAATGAATATCCCTAGCTTATAGCTCAGAAAAATAAGGCATATTGAGAATGCACAACCCCACAATTCCCAGGCCGATTACCAAGTCGGCCAGCTCCTTAACACACTCTGTCACTCATATTATGGCTGTTACTAGTCATAATAAAGATAATTATATTCTCATTAAAAAAGACTATTTCTCACAATAGCCTAATTTGATTTCCAATAAGGAACTGATCCAGCAGTGCTTTAGTAAGCATAGTGCTGTTGATCTTAGTGGCAGCTTACTTGACACAAGGAACAGAGAATTATATTTTCCTGGTTCAGCATCACCACCACCTGTGATATTCCTAAGGTTCCTTCTATGTAAAATTAAATTTCTTCCTTTGGCTAGAAACATTTTTATTCATAATAGCTACACTTGGACACTGAGGACGATTCAATAATCCACAATTTTCTCTGGTGAGGTTTTTCTTATCTCTTTCTTTGAGTGTTAAAGCACTTAGTTAAAGCACACACCTTGGTGTTTTATCACCCTATTAACATTACATTCATGCAAGTATGACTATTATAATTTTTCTACACTTTTTATCATTATAAACTTTTCAGAAACCTAAAATGTTGTCTGCAAAACACATTGCCTTTTGAATTTAGCCTTAAAAGCCATTTACACATTTAAAATAAAAATTAGTTCTGTCATTTAAATTTTTGTGGTAGAATTAGAAATTGTGCCAGCATCTTCCTTTGTATTTCTTCCTTTAACACTTCATTCTGCTCATTGTAATTTTAAATGTCCTTTTAAAAAGAACACCTCAACTTCACCCAACTAGAAAGTCAAGCACTGATATATGTCCAGGTGCATCAAGCATTGTTTCAAAATCACCATGACAACCACTAATTAGGGGAGGGGAAGGCATGACAAAGACTATCTTGGCACAATTCATTTTCTTTCTAAAATAAACTTAGTGCTTCCCATCTGAATTCATTGAGAAACTCTGCTTCATATAACAAGAGTGAATTTTAACATAGTCATATTCCACCAACTGTAGGTGCTGCTTCTTGCATGACCCCACATTTCTTCAAGTTGTTAAGGATACCCTCCTTTTGTTTCAGGCCATTGAAGATGGAAATGTCCGCTGCCAGAACAGTTTGGGTAGGATTCAGCGGAGTTTGCAGGCACGGGTAAGTGTCACTTTTACTGTTCAATCCAGATGACCAACTAGTGTTGGGCTGAGGAGTGTCCTTTCCTGTGAGTGAAGTGTGCAAGTAATGTGACTCCTCAGCCAGCCACATACTCAAATGCCAATATCATTGGCCTGTAGATGTTGCCTCACGTCCCACACAGCCACCTGATATTGGCTAAAGATGGAGTTGGACAGTTTTTCAAGTTGAAATAGATTCCCTTCATGTGGTCTGCCTAGGCCTATTCTCCTGATTTCAGTTCCCAAACACCTCCGCCAAGTGCATACCTTATACCCTCTCTTTCAACTTCCCAGATCAGGATGGTCTCAGGTTTCCCCTGATTCTATTTGTTCTCAACCATAGCTGCACATTACAAAAATCCAGGAAGCTTTTTGTTTGCTTGTTTGTTTGGTTTGGATTTTAAGCACCAATGCCCAATCAGCACCCTGAGAGATTCTGATTCAAGTGGCCTGGGATGAGGCCCAGGAAAGGCATTTTAATAGCTATTCTGGATTATTCAATTGTTCAACCAGGGTCTAGAAGCACTGGGTTTTTATTCTTTCTTATCTATTGTTATGATAAAAACTATATGCCAACTTTCCTTCAGGGTCTTCCATTTGGAATTGAAAATGCTTTACTTAGCATTTGCAAAAATTGGCTCTTGAAAGTAGAAAGTGTTGACTTTCAAAACTACTGTTTCTCAAGTGACCTTCCAGGACCTCTTTTGGAAGCTGCAAACAAAACAATGTCTGTTTCTCTTTGTCTTCCTGCTCTAACAATCCTAATTCTCATGAAGGAGAATAGTTCTAACCGGAAAATGGTCTTACACTATGAAAAGCAGAAAAGAAGAGCACAAAGATGACTGTATCATGATATTATCATACCATGTTCTCCCCCTTACCTAATTTCCCTTCTCTCTTAAACACCCTTCTCTTAAGGGCAAGTACCCTTATTGTATTCCTTCCAAGAATCCTTAAGCAGTGAGGAGATCATTAGTGGTTCTTTCCAAAGCACGGGTGAAATGATCAGAACTGTAGGGATTATTAAGGAATCTTGATGTTCTCATCTCAGTCTGGTACTACCAGGGTTCCTGAGAAAGAAAATGGAGGCATATTACTAACTTAACTCACAATCCACCTTATCTACACAGTGACCCTGGGTGAACCCACTTACTAATGGCAGCCTGTCCTACATATGGATATTTCTCAAGTGTCCTGCCTCACAAGCTTGGGGCTCAAAATCAGGCCACATATCCTAGAAAGTGTACCTTAAATAACTCTGAGTCCTCAACTTGCTACCTTGAGAATGCCTTCCTATGATAAGCACAAACGCCCTCAGGACTTACCCTTTCCAAAGGGCACAGCTCCCAGAGAGGAAATGGAAAATCTGTTCTTCATTTCACTTGCTGTTGCTGTTTATACTGCCCTATGATGTCACCATGGGAGAACAGGTGGTCCAGAAACCTGTTGCAAGGACCAAGGCACACACTGCTGTCATGGGTCTGGCAGTATTTTCTCAGGGTGCAGGAAGAAGATGCCTCCCCCCACAAGTGTTGCAATCAGCTAGCAACCCCAGGCCTGAGAACACTTCGCAGCTGGTATGGGTTGTGCCACTATAAATTCCCATAAAAGTAGGTGCTGGAGTCTTCTCCTCCATACTACTGCTAGCTGCCTATCTATCAAGGAACCACTGGGGTGTTATAGATCCATAATGACACTTTGCTTTCATCTGAGCACACAAGATGCCATCTTCCTAAGGGTATACTGGGACACCACATCAGAAGTTTTGAGCTTCAGCCTATGCATGTCCAGACAGAGGTTTCCTCTACAACCTCAGAGAGAGAACACTGCCGCCTTTGGGGCAAAAAGTTCCGTCATGGTTTCTCTCTGAACTGTCTCATAAGGTTTGAGAATCATACTCCTTTGACGTTGGGTCTCAAACAGAGTATATTCTACTTCGACCTCTGGTGTCCAAAGGAGGAAAACCCTGGAAATTCAAGGATAGCATTTGCTCCATATCTATCTTAAGACCCTGCTTCCCACAAGGCCTCAACTCAACGTCTGTCTGGCCGATGTCTCCAACCCCGAACACCAGACCTAGAAAGAGCCTCCATCTTCCCTCATCCCTCATCCCAGCACCTACCGCATTCCCTACCCCAGAATGATGAAAATTTTAATAATGCTGCTTTGATTCCAAATGCTCAACCAACAATCGTACAATAAAATAGTCTGAAGTTGACTATTTCCAAATCCAGAGCAGGAAGTCTTATACGTTGTTACCTTATTACATGACACAGGAGTGACAGAGTAAAAAACAAATTGGAAAATACTGATTAGGTCAACTCCATTAATGTATAGATAAGGAAACTCAAGCCCTAGGGATTTAGTAAGACTAAGTGCAAGCTCACTCTCCCAAAAAATAGCTGCATGTTTATAAGAACACTTCCTTTCAATAAGCTATTCCCTCACTGTGGAAAGTGCATGTGCCAATGAAACAATTTATTGCCATCATTAAACTACTACATTAAGATTATATATAATAATATTAATCTGAAAACTTAACCCAAACCCAAAATATGATTAAAAAACATTAACTGTACTACTATAGGCCTTGCAATCCACTAAGTTTACATTACTCCTTACTTTTTTGTTTTTATTCTTCTAAAAGTTAATCACAAAGCACAGGCTTTAATTTAAATTCCCCATACTTTGAACATACATGCCTCTACTTCATATCATTTCAATGTTGCCTATTTAATTGTAACTTACAGACCCTATAAAAAGAGCTTTATTGCATTTCCCATTTGCAGTTGTTTACACTTTGCTATCAATATTTTCCCACCATTATGCAGTTCAGAGGCTGTTATGCTGACACTAATGCTAATGGACTATATTATGCTTCTGTTCCACTACAGTGCATGTTTCTTAAGAAAACATAAAGAGCCCATTTTGCAGATGTTCGTATAGCCTCATAGCACAGAGCTGCTTATATTGTGCACTGAAAATAAGCCTAATCATCCTCCCTCCCCCAGCCAAGCTCAGTTCAGAAATTTCAGAAATATCTAAATTAATTGAGTTCTGAGTCTTTCACTACAAATTCATGGCCCAGATGAAGGACAAGGATGGTAGCCCTGTTGATGCAAACGAATGGCATTCTTACCATCAGCAAAGGCAGAAGAGCAGATGTGTCTAGAAGAATAAGTCCCGAGATTGCCATTATTGAACTGCCCAGTGCTATGATGTCAGTACTGATCACAAAAAGGGGGTTGTACAGAGTCAAAGCCACAGTGGCAGCACATCTGTCCCATCAACATAACTTAGTCAGAGACCTAAATGGGAACAGAGCAGTTGGTTCTAAAGGGAGAAGAATCCTTAGTGAAGGCAGAGCAAACTTAATCTCTCCTCAGAGTTCAGTGGGAAGTCTAGAGTGTACTACTTATTGATCTCATCCCACAACAAGGCACTTGTATTTTATCACCAATAAATAGCCCTTGTGAGTCTTTTCAGAACTCAAGGCAGCTAAGATAAGAACACATTATTTCCTGATCCTTTTATTTAAAAATAACTTGAAGGTTAAACACACACATACACACACAAACACACACACACAAGCATGGAAGCAGAATAACCCAGTAGCCAGGTATGGGACTGGCAAATCAAAATCTTACTGCTGAGCTTTGTCAAGAGTATTGATTGAATGTGAGACCTAAGGCAAGCTGTCTCAGTATTACCAATGGAAAGACCAGGCTAATAAAGCTGGCATCATACCCCATGGGAGTTCCGCAGAGTTCATAATGAATGGAAATGTGCTTCAGAGAAGACTGTGCTGAAATGTTTGGAAATCACATGACAAATGACTAATAAACAGAAGAGAACTGGTAAAGCTGGACAGGCTATAAAGACCTGGTCATTCTAATTTTGCCTGTAGTATATGACACTGCAGTGCCAAATTTGAGTGACTGAGCTAGAGTCTAAAATTCCAAAAACCCTGGGCTCACTGCCAGTTTTCTTCTGATTTTATGTGAGAGCTTGATGCATTTATACATTCACACTCACATCCTTGCCTTTTTTTTTTTTAACAGAGCTTTGCACGTTGCAATGCCTAATTTTAAAGCTCACACATATATCCAAAACAGAGAACGCATGAAGAGTAGCGTCAAATAACATATTACCATTTTGTTGGCTTGAAATAATTAAGGCAGTATCACAATGACTATTAGTCACTGCTTTCATCATTTGTTTATCTGAAATTATACAATTTCCAGAACCAAAGAGGCCAGCTGAAATCTGTCTCCCATCCCCTCCCCTAGAACCAAACTCCAAACTTTGCTGCTTTGAAAATAGCTCCATTTAGAATTGTGGGATGACGGTAGCCAGATAAAGCTAACATGTAGCATAGAGGGAGCACAGAAAACTCCTACACTTTAGGATTTTTCCTTTCTCTTCTTTTTCTAGGGCCATAAAATAAAGTTGAGCCAGGTTTTGTGGAGCCTAAAGCTTATAAAATTTGGGGGACCTCTTTGAGAAACAGAAAGCCCAAATAAAGTTTTACAAATATATATGTCCTTGCCAACACTTTGCTAGGGCCCCTTTCAGTACCTCCGAAGGGGGCCATACAAGTGAGGATCCCTGAAGCTAAAGTAAATCTGCCTCGAACCCTATGTAACAGGGCTGGCATGGATTTTCCCATGTCTCTCATTCTTCCTCACATAACCCTTACCTTCTTCCCATGATCCTCTCCTACTTTTTCCCCCAAGATCCTCTCCATCATACTACTTTTTTTCTTGAGCCTGGGCAATAGATGGATTTTGCAAATTTGTCAGAACACACCCTATTTTTAGGGTGAAGCTCAATAGGGACCAGGCCTCTTTCCAGAGTCTTCCAAGAAATAAACTTAAGAAGAAAAAAGGCCAAAAGCAAGGAAATTATTTCCTTGATTTGACTTTTCAAACCACACTTTCTTTTCTGATCCAAATCCTAGGGGGAAGAAAATCAGAGATTAGTCTGTGCCAGTGACAATTAAGAAAAGCCATCAGTTCCATTACAAGATATTCAAGTTTGTTCCTGAGAAAAATTTGACCAAGGACCTGGCACACTCTAATTTTAATTAGAGCAAGGAGTGAATTAACAACTCTAGCTGCCAGCACAAACAAAAGCCTAGAGAAGTCAGTTTGCTCCCTTGTAGTCAGCAATATCACCTATCTCCAGTGCTTGCTTTCTCTCTGCATATAGAATAGCCACTCAGGGAAAAGCTGAGGTGGAGGTGAAGAAGACGCAGCTGTTGTAAGAAAAGGAAAGCCTTAGCCTTTGCAGTTCCAGCAGTGAGACTAGCCCAAGATTGGGCGGGACAGTAAGTCACTTAAATACTCCATCAAGAACCAAGCACACCCATTACAGCATACATCAGGAGATGGGCAAGTTTTAGAAGCAGTGAGGGACAACTAGTGGCCCAGCTGTGGACCTCAGTATCAGCATCCAAACCACATGTGTAGCATAAATGCCATGGTGTCCATGTAAGTTTAGCCCATGGTGAAGTTCAGCCAACAGATGTAAAAATACTCTAAGATATTGGATAACTGCAGGGGGTGCTTAATGTTCTAGCCTAGACATTCTGTAAAAGGACATCTTCTGGGATAATGAAATTATCTTTCCCATCCAACCCCTCTCTCTCTCCCAAGTCTGTTTTTGTAATCCCTCACTGTTCCACCCAAGGTAGAAACCTCAGCCACCATTGATTCCTGTGTCTTACCCACCTCATCCATTGTGAAACTACTATCATAGTACTCAATTTTTCTCTGAACTGTACCATTAGCCTCCTTCTGGTTTCCCAAGTTTCCATCTTTTATTTCTCTAAATCATCTTCAAATTGTCAGTAACTATTTTCTGAAGCACATGTCTATGTGTGTCAGTACTATATGTATATATTCAAAAAATTCAGTGGCCCCATACTCTTTGTTATGGCCTCAGTCTACCTTTGTAGACTCGTCTTGTGCACTGCCTTCCATACTCTCACTGCTCTGGCCACATGATCCTGACTGTCCTGTGGTTTTGTTTTGTTTTGTTTTTTTCTGTTCATCTCCATGTCTTTGTTCATGCTGTCTCTCATACCATCAAGATCCAGGTCAAATGTTACTTTTTCTATGAATCATCTTCTGACCCAGCTCCTCCAGGCCAAAATAATATGTCTTTCCTCTGGGTTCTCCTATAGTATCTCTCTGTCTGTCTTAAAAGATAATAAGCTGTGCTCATGTCCATGCCTTAGGGGACAGATTCTAAGCATTTCTGTGTCCTCAGCACTCAGCTGAGAGCTGACACGTGTAAGCACTCCATAAACATTTGCCAAAATAAATAATCTTCCTAAATGCCAACGATTGATTTGTGGAGCAGATTTAGAGTTGAGGATTGTGCTAGTTCTTTGCAACAACTGCTTTTGGAGTGTTGGAGTGTGAGTGCAGTGTGTTGGCAGGAGGTAAGATTCACTAACATTGAAAGAACTTTTATTAATCAGGAAAGATTTGGGGATTGGGAAAGGGAACTGCTTTTGTCTTGAGACTCTATACCAGTCCCTACCTTTTTTTAAATTCTGTACCTGGATATGCCTGCTCTGACTTGCTATTCTAGATCCTTTTGGGCATCCCAAAGCAATGCCCCCTGAAAGACTGGGAATGCCAGTGCCTCTCAAAATTGCTGTACCCTTAAACTCTGAAAACCCCACTTGGCTATGAAATCCCAGTGCTTTTTTTCAGGTGCTATTAATTGTCAGTACTACTACAGTTGGTCAGCTGGCCTCACCAGCCTCCAGCAGGCAAACCAGCAGGCTCCCCACAGTTCCTGCTTCAATTAACCCACCCAAGCTGCAAGCTTCAGCCTCCAAAAGATAAAACAGGATTCTTTTGTCCAATGATAATTCTTATTGTTAAAATAGCCTCCCCCTGAGACACACCTATTCCACTTTTACATCACTGGAGGAAGAATATAAAGCTGAGAATCCATTTTTAAATATTAGTCATCTACAAATCAACTCTAGAGTAGGCTGTATTATTGTTCCCTATCATTCATTGCTCCATTTCTGGTGAGGCTTATCCATTCTTACCCATCGCCATGTGATTTGCTGTGCATCTCTGTAGGTTGAGAGCACTTCCCCTCCACGCTTTGGCTAATGATGTATGAGCACAGGTGATAGATCAGAAGATTTAAGAGCCATTCCATAGTTGTACCAGTTCTCATGACTTTTACCTTCTACCACAAAAATAGGCACATCCCAGATCAGGGCTGCTTCCTAAGCTGGCTTCCCAGCACAGAAAACACATGTGACAGAGAGCCTGGCAAATCCTAGAAAACCTGTCACATGTAATTGATATTTGGGATAATTTATAACTGCAGCACAGCTGATGGACACAAACAATCAAAATGTTTTTGCTATAAATATGTCAAAATAAAAATATTTTTTCTACAAAAACTCATATTAATAAGAAGAACATGCCAAGTCTGAAAAGAAAAATGGGCAAAGTACATAGGTAATTTACAGAAGAGGAAATCCATTAATGAACAAATTATTCAGCTTAATAAACAACTATTCAACAAATCATTCAACAATTGTTCAAATATATTCAACTTTCCTATAATTACAAAATTAAAATGATAATATAATTTTTTGCTAAACTTAAAAAGTATATATGGACTTTTAACTACTACCACAAATGCTAAAATACTAGAAAGGATATAAGGCATTGCACTTTTGGGAAAACAATTTTGGCAATATGTATGAAAAGGCCTATATGTGAATATATTCTTGTTATTGCCACTTTGCTCTCCAAAAGGGTGTCTCCAATTTCTAATCCTACCAGGAGTTCATTAAGGTTCTAGTTTCCTGTTGTCTTCACCAGCAGCTGATATTACCTAGCTTTCTGATTTTTGCTCAGGGCTATAAAGTTGTCTACTGCCTCATTAATTTGCATTTTTCAGAATAATAGTGAAGTTGGGAATCTTTGAATATATTTATTCATCATATCTTTTGCACATTTTTCTATTGCATTTCTTGAGCTCTTTTTTGTTTGTTTGCAAATATTTTCCCACAGTCTGTTATCCATCAGTAAACTCTGTGGTGTTCATCAATGGACAGAAATTTTTTATTTCAATGTAAAAAAAGCAATTAATATTGCCTCTAGGACTATTTGGGGGAAGTGGGAGTTGTTTAGCAAACCCTTGCATATCCCAAGGTCACAAAGATGTTCTCCTACATTTTCTTTTGTTTGGTTTTTCTTCCATCTGACAACTTTATTATAAACAATCTATTTTTTTTCTGTTACCAGTTCTCATTAGTGTACTTGTTTGGTGCAATACCAATACCATGCTCTTTTTATGAACAAGGGTTTGTATTTTGTCTTAATATCAAGGAGGGCAATTTTGCATATCTGCACTTCTTTTTCAAAATTATCTTAACATTGAATGTATAGAATTATCTGAAGGGAAAATGACATTTTTGAAATGATAACTTTCTATATATGAGTACAATACATTTTTACATTTCTTAAGGTCTTATTTTATGTCCTTCAATAGAATTGCTTTTGTATTTCTCTACACAGGTCTTGTGCATACTTTATTAGGTATTTAACTAAGTAATTTATGATTTTTTCAATTTAGAATTGTATCTATTACATTCTTAATTGGTCTTGACCAGTGTAGAGAAATACTATTGAACTTTGCATCCAGCAGTCTTACTGGACTTTCTTGGTTTCTTTAAAAAATAATAATATTATCTACAAATAATAAAAATTTTGTCTATTCAAGCAAAACACTTATTTACTTTTTCTTTATTTTTTTTACAGTAGCCAGGACTTCTACTGCTATGTTGAATGAAGAGTAGTAGCAGTCAAAGTGGTCACCCTCATCTTTTTCCCATTAAATGAAATATATCCAAAATTTCTCTGATAAATAATGGCACTCAGTAAACCATTTGTCTACAAACTATAAAAATTATAGTTTTCCAATAAGTATATATCCCAAGGAAATCCTGCATAAATGCACAAAAGAATATGAGGCAGTTTATCACAATGTTCTGAATGTTAAGAAAGTGTGGAATACCATCTAGGTATTCATCACTAGAAGACTGGATAAGTAAATGTGGCCTAACAACATTTAAATAATAAAAAAAATTCATACACTTATCCTTGTGGCTATCATTTCCAGTGTTGTTGTTGTTTTTATTTCTTTTTGTAGACCCATATTTCCATCTGGTATCATTTTTCTTCAGTTTGAAGAACTTCCTGTAACATTTCTTTTAGTGTAGGGCTGCTGGTGATAAATTCTTTCAGCTTTTGTGTATCTGAAATATTTTTTTATTTTAACTATGTTTTTAAAAGATATATTCGGTGGGTATAGAGTTGGAAGTGGACTTTTATGCTTTCAGTACTTTAAAGATGTTACACTGCTGCCAAAAAAAAATCTGCTGTGTTTTTTGTTTGTTTATCTTTGGCTTTCTGCGTTTGTGTATATTTGGTTTTCTGCATATAACATGACATTTTCTCTGGCTTCTCTTAAGGTTTCCTCTTTAAAACTGGTTTTCAACAATTCAATTATGATGTGCCTGGGTGTTGTTTTCTTACTCTTTCTTTTGTTGTGCTTCTTTGGGCTTCTTAAATGTATGGTTTTGAAGTTTGCAGCAAATTTTGCAAATTTTCAGCCATCACTTCTTCAAAATATTTCTTCAGCAATCTCCCTGCTTACAGACCCCAACTACATGTGTATTCAACTTTTTGAAGTTGTCCCACAGCTAATTCATGCTCTTTTGGTTTCTAAAACCTCTTTTCTCTGTTTCCTTTGGGAGCATTTCTATAGCAATGTCTTCAAATCTACTAATCTTTCCTTCTGCAATGCCTCATCTACATTAATCCCATATGTCTTAATCTCTAAAAGTTCAAGTGAGTTTTTTTAAGGACTCTGTTTGTATTTAAATTTTTGAATATATGAAATAGTTATAACAAGAGCTTTAATGTCCTTGCCTTTTCATTTTAACATCTATGTCAGTTCTTAGTCATTTTCAATTGATTGTTTTTTCCTCTGGATTATGGATCATTGCACCCTGCTTCTTTGCATGCAGGGAAATCTTTGACTCGGTGCCAGACACTGTGAATTTTTCCTTGTTGGGTGCTGGATCTTTTTTTATTCCTATAAATGTTGTTGAGCTTTATTTCAGAATGGTTAAGATACTTTTAAAAACTGATTCTTCAGGTCTTGCATTTAGGATTTGTTAGAAAGGACCAGAGCAGCAATTATTCTAGGGCTAATAATACCCTCCTTCAGAAGCAAGAGCTTTTTGAAGACTCTGCTCAATGTACTGTGAACTATGAGGTTTTCTAGACTAGAGAATGGAAAGAGATACTGTTCATGGCCTGGTATGAGCACAAGGCACTGTTTTCTTTCATTCTCTTTGCTCTTTGTTGGTTCTTTCCCTGGCCTTGAGCACTCCCCTCACATACATGCACTGATCAGTAGTTTGCTGAACACACTCAGGGCACTCTCAGATATTTGAGTTGGGGGGTTTGTTTGTTCGTTTTTGTATTTTTGCTTTGTTTTATTTTTGTAGCTCTCTCCATTACCCTCTTCTGTGAACTACAGCTCCTTTGGTCTCCCCAATTCTCAGTTCCATTTCTTCAATTCAAGGAGTCTTCCAGTATGGTCTTGGGTTCCCCCTCCCTTGTGCTATGGTTTAGAAATTCTCTCAAGGCAGGAACCTGGAGAAATCATGAGGATCACCTTGTTTGTTTTCCATCCTCAGGGATCACTCCTTTTCATTTTCTCATGTCAAGTGCCTTGAAACCATTGGTTAAAACATTTAGTCTGTGTTTTGTTGTTGTTGTTGTTGTTGTTTGGTTATTTCAGGCAGGAGGATAAATCCAGTTCCCATTATTCCTTCTTGGGCAGAAACTATTCATGTAAACTTTAAAAGCACAAAAAAATACTACGCATTTTTCAATTACACCAAAAAAATAAATGGAATAGAAGCATATACATTAAATATATAGAAGTGGATTTTGGAGAGAAAAGGAGGATTGAAGATAGCAGAGGAAGGAAACTGCAAAAGAATTAGAGTGAAGTTCTTACCTAGTGATGACCACTTGCCCTGAACTCAGAAATAGGATAGAACTCAGGAGTATGGGGGCAACTGCAGTTCAATTTTTTTTTAATTAAGTTAAATATTTAGCTCAAAAAACTAGATAAACAACAGAAACAACTCTAAGAATGTACAAGTAAATATATATATATGTATATATTTTAAAATCCGAAAGAAATAAAATATGAAACCAAAACCTGATTCTTTAAAAGTATGAATTAAAAACAAAAATTTTTTAAATGGCAAAAATGATCAGGATAAAAGAAGGAAGGATCAAATAAAGAATACTATTAACAGAGAAAACAGGAACTATACCTATAATAGAGTTTAAATATTTATAAAACAGTGTCATAAATACTACATGTCCGTATATTTAAATACTCGGATGAAATACTTTTATAGGGAATATAAATATGTTAATAACATTAAATATCAAGAAATAAAAGTGCTGCATTAGCCAACAACAATTTAAAAATTAAGAGTAATGCAAAATTTTCCCCACCATAAAGATCTAGATAGGGGATTTACAGGTAAACTGGATTATACTTTCAAAAAAACAACAATGTCTACCCAAACCAAACTATTACAGAGAGTAGAAAAACAGAGAGGAAACTTCCCATTTACTTTATGATGATAGAAACATTAATTCCAAAGCTGAGCTGAAAAAAGAACTAAAACATAGATTTTATATAAATTATATATATAATAAATTTATATATTTCAAATAATTTAATGAATAGATTTTAAATGAATGAATATTTCAGAGATTAGTGATTTTTATTATATGCATGTAACCCCAAATTCTATGACATATGAAAATATGTAATTACACTGATGTGTGAATTTGGTGTGCTGGCACTATGAATCAACTATATAGGTGCTACTGTATAGGAGGTGCCAGGCATCTGAATCTCAGTGTGACCTTATTTGTTCTCTGCAAATTTTATGGAGAAAATTCTACACTATACAAAGGAACAAACTACTGATACATGCAACAGCATGGATGAGTCTCAAATGCATTCTACTAAATGAAAGAAGCCAGAGAGAAAAGAGAATATATTGTGGGACACCTTTTACATAAAATTCTAGAAAATACACACAATGACAGAAAATGAATCAGTGATTGCCTAGGGACAGGAGAAGACAGAAGAATGATTATAACCAGGAACAAGAAAACTTTTGGGGGTGATGGAAATGTTCAATATCTTGATTGTGATTGTAGTTTCATGGGTGTATAAATCTGTCAAATCTAATCACATTGTTCACTTTATATGCAAATAGTTTATTTCATTTAATTACACCTCAAAAAACTTGTTAAAAAAGAAAGATATATATGCTTTAACAGTATTAACAAATTTAAACATTTAAAGTTTTTATATGAATAGGATAAATTTCAAGGGTCTTCAAAAAATGAAAAAAATATCAGGGTAAATATATATACAGCATGATTACAACTATGTAACCATAACCAGGAAAGAAGTTTAGGAGAAAATATGCCAAATTGCTAACACCATTTGGGATTTGATGAGGACAGGTTCATGGATGCTTTGTTTTCTTCTTTTTTCTACTTATCTGCATTTTTCAAATTTTCTCTGTTAAGAATGCATTACTTTCACTGTGAAAGCAATTTTTTAAAAAAATATTTAATTATTCTTGTACTGAAACATCATTTCTGACCAATGTTTCACACTGCCTCAGGCATAATCCTCCCTCGTGGTCACCAGATGCTGATCAGCACCTAATCACTGGTAGAAAAGGAAGAGCACCCGATCACATAGAAAGTGACCCCATATTTCAAGGCAATTTCTTGTATACTCCTTCCACTACCATCATGTCAATTACTATAACATCCCACCCAGGAAGAGAAGTTCAAGCTCAACACCAACTTTCTTATTTTATTTTCACTTGGGAAACTCTAATTGCATCATCAAATGTGCTCCATGCCAATGTCTCCTTCAGCTTCTTTGGTTGTAAGGAACAAGGACCCACTTAAGTCACCTCAAGAAATAAAAGGGTTCACGAGGAATAGGAAGTTGTCACAATCTCTATCTCTTTCTCAGAGGGCTCATTATTTCATTCAGCCATACATGGCATCTTTGCATATTTCTTCCCTTCTCTTCACCACCAAACAGCCTTCCCCCTCAACAATATCTTTTCTGCTCTGTCATCACACAAGGCCTTAACTCATTCTCTCCTTTCATTTTCTGTTTCCCTGCTAATAGGAAGATTCATTCTATGCTTCTATGAGGGACCATTTACTCCCCGGCAAGCACAGGTGTAGCTGATGAGTTTGGCAGAGTCCAAGGTATGAGATGGGAAAACGTCTCCCTTGAAAGGTGTCAGGGTTCGAGGTGGCCAACGCCTCCCCTCAAGCCTTCTTCTGCCCATCTCCACAGCTCACCAACCCTGCTAGCCACCCATTAAAAACCGTCCCCCTAATTCAAACCTTTCCCTAGCAACTGCTTATGGTAGCCAATTAGAAGCTTCTAGTAGTTGAGCCAATGAACAGCTTACACGTCACCCTGTGCCCTATAAAATGTGTGTACTTCCGCAATAAAGCAGACCTGTGCCATCAGCCAGTCTCCGAGTAACTTCTCTCGTCGGTCTTACCTGCTGCGAGGCCCTGCGTCAAGTGGCGCCCGAACAGGGACCCTCGACAAACCTCAGGTAAGACCCCCCGCCCACATCATGGGCTCCGCGCTTTCTAAGCGACAGGCTCCGCAGGTACGGGCACTTGCCGCACTCTTAGATTGCCACCGTTGTAAAGTATTGGTCCGACAACTGCAATGCTATTGGGACCTCCTTCTCCCCTTCAATCCCTGGCTCCTCACAGCGAACCTGTGGGATCCAGATACTTACCGACTCCTAATTGACAGAGTAACTACCTCCATGCAGCATGAAAAAAGAACCTTTCCCCCAGGGTTAATCCCTACCCTAATCACCATTAAATCCTGCCTTCAAGGCAGTGCCCCCCCCCTCTCCCCCGCAGAAACCTTCCCAGTTGAGACCAAATCTAAGAAATCTGCCTCCTCCGACGAGGACGACGAGGTCTCTCTGGTGTTCCAAATGAATAATCTTTTAGAAAAAGCGGAAGCTAAGATGGCGGATCACCCATCTTCTAGCCGCACAAAGGAACTTCCGCCTTCTTCTCCAGATCAAAACCGGAAGTCCCTATACCCTGAACTTCCGCCCTCCTCCCCGGAACAAAAGCAGAAGCACGGCTACGCCAAGCTTCCCTCTTCAGAGAGTGCTCCCTTTCCATCAGCGCCACCTGGTGGCGTGGAGGAACATTGCACTAATTATCCCCAAGTAGCCCGAGCTTCTAATATCGAAAAGGCAACTCAGGAGAGGAATCCCCTATTCGCCCTCTTCGGACAACCTGATTTTAAACAACACTCCCAATTATGGCCCGAGTTGCCTGATGCTTATTTTCAGGAAATGTGCCGTGCTTGTGCCGCCAGTCAGAGTGCTTATAACGCAATGTTGGGAACTAATAAGTCTAAGGAAGAAAAACTGTCCTCAGGGGATGATAACTTGTGGCCTACGCTCACCCCCGAGGCTCAAATATTTCCAGTGAATCTCAACCAAACACCACAAAGACCACTCCCTTGGTATCCCATTGAGCATACCGATATAAAACGCCTTAGGGAAGCGGTCCGAGATGATGGGCTTAATAGCCCTTATGCCCAAGAGTTACTAGATAATATAGGCATTAACCTTAACACCCCACGAGATTGGCATCAATTAGCACGAGCAGTCCTTACTTCAGGACAATATATTAATTGGAAGGCCCACTATCAAGACCAATGTGAAAGACAAGCAGAAGAGAATCGATCCAGAGGAGTACAGCTTAACCTAGAATGTCTCCTCGGGACAGGAATCTATTCCAACCCAGCAGTGTACGTTCAAGCTCCTCCGCAGTACTGGGATCAAGTAAGCACTGTGCTTTAAGAGCCTTTAAAAATTGCTCAGCTACTAAAACTGACAAAATTACTAAACTCATACAAAAGAAAGATGAGGACTTTTCCACCTTTGTATCTCGAGTACAAGAAGCTTGCACTAGAAAGGTAGAAAACGCGCAAGCCCAAGAGGCTTTAGCCCGCGAACTTATCTTAGACGGGGCAAATTCAGTATGTAAACAAGCTATAGGCCCCATTAGGACTGCCAACATCCATGACTGGATCTTAGCCTGCAAGGACTTAGACCAAAATACACAAATACTAGCTACCACCCTAGCAAAAACACTTGCAGAAGCTATGGCCCTCTCTCAAAATGCATCCTGTTTCAATTGCAAAGCCCCAGGACACTTCGCTAAAGAATGTCCACAAAAAGGACAACCTACACGTCCTAAACCTCCCACTCCCTGTCCTCAGTGCCATAGAGGGTACCATTGGGCTAAAGATTGCAGATCTAAAACTGATAGGGAGGGGAAGCCTTTAAACTCCAAATGGGGCACACCCCAGCCCCACACCCAAGGGGTACCCCCTACTCGCAGCACCCCAAAACCATAATGTGGACAATTCCCATAACAAAGGAAAAGCCTCTCCTCTCTATCAAAGCTGACAATCGGTGGTTTCATGGCACCTTAGATTCAGGAGCAGAAGTGTCTTGCTTCCCTGCGTGTTATCAACATTTATGGGACACTATACCCGGTCCACCTATCCAGGGAGCTACAGGAGAGGCTGCCACAGTACAAACCACACAACCCATACCCTGGGAGGATGAAGAAGGACATTCAGGCACATTTCAACCCCTATTCGTGCCTTCCCTCCCCACTATTCTTTGGGGTCGGGACATATTACAGCAAGCTACAGTTTGTCTTACCACCAGCCATCCCCCCCAATAGAGTTGGCCATTGTCCCCGTGGAGCAACCACAACCCACTCCTCTCCAATGGGACACAGAGGAGCCTATATGGGTGGAACAATGGCCTCTTCCATCCCACAAACTTCAAGCTTTACAACAACTAGTTCACCAACAACTTCAAGAAGGACACATTGAGCCCTCTGTAAGCCCTTATAATGCTCCTGTCTTTGTTATTCATAAGAAGGACAAAAACCAATTCAGGCTTCTCCATGATTTACGAGAAATTAATAAGCACATTCTTCCAATGGGTTCCACTCAGCCAGGGCTACCTCATCCCTCTGCCATCCCTAGGAAGTACTATATTTATATCATAGATATCAAAGACTATTTTTATTCTATACCCTTACATCCAAAAGACAAACATAAGTTCGCCTTCACAGTACCCCTCCCAAATCATCAAGGAGCAAACCCTAGATACCAATGGAAGGTACTTCCCCAAGGGATGAAAAACAGCCCCACCATATGTCAAAATTATGTCAATGCAGCTGTCAAACCTCTTAGATCAGAGTACTACCTCATTCATTACATGGATGACTTACTCATAGCTCATGAAAATGAAGCTACTCTTAACAAAGGACTTATACAGTTACAATCCAATCTTCAAAAGATAGGCTTACACATTAAAACAGAAAAAATACAAGAAATACCTCCCTTCACCTTCTTAGGATATTACATCAACCAAAGCAATATCAGGCCCATCTCCCCAAAAATCGACATCCCAGACACCTTAACTCTCGCCCAATTACAACAAGTATGTGGACACATTAATTGGATTAGACCCAGTCTACCTATTACAGCAGCGGATTTGGAGCCGCTATTTAACCTTTTAAGACTACCAAAATCTGCCATTAGCAACCCAGCAAAATCAATTAAGATAACACCAGAGGCAAAACAAGCCGTGTCCAAAGTGTCACAAGCCCTTACGCAAGTCCTGGCCAGCAGTATGATTCTCAATCTCCAATCCTCGCCCTTATCATTAATGCGCCGAAAGTACCTATGGGAGTCTTATGGCAAGACGGGCCATTGCTTTGGTCCCACGTCTCCCTCTCCAAGCTTAGTCGTGTCACCCCACTTATAGAAGCCTTCATACAGTTAGCTTCTAACCTAGTCCATCTTTCCCGACAAACATACAATCGGGATCCTTCTTGTATAATATGGCCCCTCAATACATTACAAACAAATCAATTATTAATTGACAATATATCTTTTCAAACACTGCTAACCACATATATGGGATCATGGGATAATCATTACCCTTCACATAAACTTTTACAAGGTATCCAGCACCTGTCCTTTTGCCCAGGACATGCAATCCCCTCAAGAACAGCTATTCCACATGCCATAACAATCTTTACTGATGCATCGAAAACAGCTTATGGCTTTGTTGTGTACCACCATTGTACCAATCCCTTGACAAAACAATTCCCTTTAAAAGATTCAGTCCAAAGAGGAGAATTGCTGGCTATAGTAGCAGCCTTGCAAGCATATCCCAATTGCCCAGTGAATATTTTTACAGATAGCCAATATGCATGTCAATTATGTAAAGTTCTAGCATTTAGTATATTTACACCCAAGGAAGCACCGTTAGATAGAGCTATCATCACTCTCCAAGAGACTATTCAACAGAGATATCACCCATGGTATGTATCCCATATACATAGTCATTCCAACCTTCCCAGACTTTTAACCGCAGGGAACAAATTAGCTGATAGGAATGTACAAACATTCATTATCTCTATACTCTCTGAAGACCTTATAACTCAAGCCAAAAATCTACATGCTAGGTTTCACTTTTCTGCAGCTTCTCTCCATCAATTACTACCCAACCTGACCAAAGAAATATGCAAACATCTTGTACGATCATGTGCCACATGTGTTTACCCTGAGGGCCCCTACAGCCACAAGGAGTAAACCCTAGAGGGCTCAAGCCCAATGCCCGATGGCAGTTAGATGTTACCCATGTGCCCAGCTTTGGCAAACTTAAATATGTACATGTTATAAAAGACACCTTCTCTGGCATGACGTATGCCGCTGCACTTGCGGGAGAAAAAACGAAACATTGCATCAAGGCTCTCCGACAAGCTATTTTATTTATGGGTGTGCCTTGGGATGTTAAGACAGACAATGGGCCTGCTTATCGCAGCGACTCATTCAGGCAATTTATCCAAATGTACAATATTACACATCATTTCGACATTCCATATAACCCCCAAGGACAAGCCATCATTGAACACACCCATCATCTGCTCAAACAATTAATAAAAAAGAAGCAGTCCCTCCAGCCTGCATCTCCGGATGAAATCATCACCAGAGCACTTATACACATCAATCTATTCACATTTGATGATAAAGGCCTTTCCCCTATACATAAACATTGGGGACCCTCCCACGTCCCCACACCACTTCCACTAGTATATTGGAAAGACCCACAATCTCAGCAATGGAAGGGACCCAGCCCCCTCTTAACCCAGGGACGAGGGTATGCTTGTGTTTTTCCAGATGACGAACTGCAACCTATCTGGGTCCTGGGCAGAAACACCAAGCCCTACACCGGCACGCCGGTCATCGCGCCGCGAGAGACGTCGCCTGCGCACCGTAATCTACCAAATGAGGCGACTCAGCACCAACATGATACCGAGAACACCGTCCGATGACCGGCTCCTGACAGAGCTCCACTCCCTTTACTGGTGAGCTCGACAAAATCACTCTCCCCCTACGACGCTACATGCCCTGCTCATTCTTCTATCTCTGCTAACCCCTGGCAATGCAGAAATAATCTGGGGTGCAGTTCGCCACCCTCCTGGATTCCTATTCCTTACCCCTGACAGCCCTAATTTTCCCAAACCCTACTCCTCAAATTGCAGTACCTCTCTACCCTGTAACCCACACATACCCATCACTTCCAGAGCCATAAATGCAACCATAGATCCACCGAAGGATTCTCTGCTACTCCACTATATCTCAGGAACTAACACTTCAAACTCAACAGGCTATAACAATACCATCCTCTTTTCCCCTAACCCCATGGGAGACTTCTTCCTTCGCAAAGAGTACATCGCTATTAACGGTACTTGGCCTTGGCTCCTCCCCGAGGCAAACAGAACCACATTTGGCACCGCCCCACCACCTCCGCTCCCGCTTTGCACAGCTATCCGCAACCAATCATCTCAATTAGAGGACTTTACATGGCAACCCTGCCTCTCTACTTCTGCTCCATATACCCTGCACCCCGGTAATACAGAAGGTTCGCTGTGGACAGATCCCACAGCTAGATTCCATCACTCCCAACCACCGCCTGCACCCTTCTTTAAACACAATCCTAGACAACACATTCGCACTGTCTTTGGTGCACATCAATTCTGTGGGAGCCTAGGTACATGCCTTAACCTCCGTGTCTTCCTCTGCTTTCCCAACTGCACCTTCCACAATGGAACATATACAGCTAACGATACGTGGGAACCATCTGTCCACCTTATACTACACATACACGCAACTGTTCTGCATTTCCTTGCGTTAAACCTCCCTTTGCCTTCCTTACGTGTCCCTCGCTAAGTGAGTCAAAAGTCTGTAACATATCCAACTGTTGGAACCCCATATATCCCTACGCATTTATCATACAACAACCTACACTTCTATGGGTCCCTATGAACGTTTCTTCTTGGGTTGCCCCTGTCTATCGCCAATATTCCCCACAGGTACCCGGTCTGACGCAGCCAAACGAGATTTTGGAATCACCGCCGCCACAGCAAGCATTTTCATTCTCAGCATGGCAGCCGCTACCGCAGCCGCCCTCGCGCTTACGCAGAATGCCATCACCGTAGAGACCCTACAAAATATCACTAACACTACCTCTGTCATTGTCAAAGAGCAACAGCAAATAAACTTCCTAACCCATCAAGCCATTCTAAACCTCCAACAACAAATCGACCTCCTATCCGAAGACGTCACCGCGCTATGGCAAGTCTCCAGCACAGTCTGTGATGGACGCTATTCCTTTACCTCTCTCTGCATCACGCCTGTTCCTGTGAAGAATCATACCAGATATAACTTGCGATCCTGGATTGTCAGTTCTTATAATACTTCATTTTGGAACTTTACCACAAATCTTCAAAATCACCTCAACACCTTGGAGAATATCCGTATCCCAACCATGTCATCCAACTTATTGAACAACATCATATCCAAAATAAGTTCATTGTTGTCTCCGTCTTCCCTTATCGTTTATGGTTCCTTTTTCATCATAATCCTTATTGTAGTATTAATAGCTAAACGTGTTTACCAATCCTTAGCGATAGTGAAGCGCGACCAAAAACTTATAGCCGCTGCAACCATTGCCTTAAATAAAAAAAGAGGGGGAACTGAGGGACCATTTACTCCCCGGCAGGCACAGGTGTGGCTGACGAGTTTGGCAGAGTCCAAGGTATGAGATGGGAAAACGTCTCCCTTGAAAGGTGTCAGGGTTCGAGGTGGCCAACGCCTCCCCTCAAGCCTTCTTCTGCCCATCTCCGCAGCTCACCAACCCTGCTAGCCACCCATTAAAAACCGTCCCCCTAATTCAAACCTTTCCCTAGCAACTGCTTATGGTAGCCAATTAGAAGCTTCTAGTAGTTGAGCCAATGAACGGCTTACACGTCACCCTGTGCCCTATAAAATGTGTGTACTTCCGCAATAAAGCAGACCTGCACCATCAGCCAGTCTCCAAGTAACTTCTCTCGTCGGTCTTGCCTGCTGCGAGGCCCTGCGTCACTTCTAATTTCAAATTAAGAGGAAATCTACCTGACTCAAATCCTCTTTGAAAACCAAACCTTCGGTCATACATCATAGGCCTGCCTGTGCAATGCCTACTCTTGAGTCAGAGGCCTATTCCTAGGGTCCAGTTAGGCCCAGAAAGTGAGGAAGGAGGCAACAAAACAGAAATGGATCAGACGGTTTAAATCATGGCTTCACAGGTGACAACGTCTCTGAGAATGACTGATTGCCACAGAAGGGAGTGGGATATGGGCAGGGTAGGCCTGAAAGTATTAGTTACTTCATTAACTAGTTTGCTAAAGAGAAATGAAAGTGATTTCACTATGATGAAATTCTTACATTGAATTCTTTTGGGATTCACAATATCAAAATAAGTCAAGTATAATATCTAGGAGATCAAAAAGAGTTAGTATCAAACAGGCTTCCTCATTGGGCCCCTGAGAGCTAACAGGTGGGGCAACCAATCAGAACAGTAAACTGCTTGGGCCCCTCCCCAACATTATGAAGTAGGTGGGGGAAAGGTTTTAAAAAGGCCTAACCTGCGACCCCACACATATGTCCCCCTGCAGCATGCAGGCAATCTATGTCTCAGATTGTGTACTGTTTTTCTTTTGTTTCTTAATAAACTCTTGACTCCCCTGCCTCCCCACCACTGAAAAAAAAGAGTTGGTATCTGTGAAAGTGCATTGAAAAGTACTCGCCACTATACAAATATGGAAGTTGTTATTCAGGAATTCAAAGCTTTCATTCATTCATTTAATAAACAGTGCCTACTATGTGCCTCGTACTACACTGTTTTCTGAGGAAATGCAGCCATCACTTCTCAAATTCCAATTACACCAATGTTGTAAGTGTACATGACTTTTTAAAGCAACTAAACGATTTTCTTTCTTCACAAATGAAATCCGAATAGGTAATCAGTAACTTATTGGTTCCTAAAACCTAAATAGCAGGCATGGCCTGTCCTTGAGTGAGACCTACAAGGAAAATGCAGCATACAGAAAGTATATTGCAAATTCAATGAAGTGGCATGTGTTGCTCTCTATCAATGCTGAGTGGAAGCCCCAGTATAGCATCAGGAAACCCTGCTGCTGACAGTATCACATTTCAAAAGTACTTAAAAACTGAGTTTGCAATCCCCTCTTGGTCCCCAGATACTCCATGGCTCATACATTAGAGGCAGGAGTGAGTATACACTAACCAAATCCTTTTGTGTATATATACATTTCTACTTTCCAGATTCTCCCTAGAATATTAACATTGGGTTTTAACTTTAAAAAAAAATGTATACACCCCCAAACACTGTGTAGATTTGCTGGATAATACTGAACAGCTGCGCTGTGTTACCCAGTGGGATTGCTGAGATTTTTGGCAATTGCTGAAATGACTCTGTGTAGACACATATTCACACATGTGGAGATAGAAAAATTGTTTAAGAACCAGGGGACCCATCAGAATGAAAGATGCCGGTTAAGTGCTAAGCATTATTATTTTGTCTGTAAGAACAAGGCAGAGAAAAATAATTTCTGGCAAGGCTGAAAATGCCTCAGAAGTATTACTTTAATTATTATAATGTAAGTTCATCAGGAGCCTCCAAGCTTAGCAAACTTGACCAGAAATCCATTTCCCTTCTGATAATCTTTCAGCCTGTACTAGTATTTTTACTTCTAATTACTTCATTAAAAGTATTTTATAATAAAATGTTGTCATTTCTCTCCCTCAGACCTTAAAACTATTGAGATAATTGTCATATTGTTCTTTCACACCTCCAAATGTGATTTTCTTCCAAGTAAAATAATCTGTTTCATCCTGCTTTCTACCACAAGGACTCAAGAAAATAGCCTTTCTGAATTATTGAGGAAAGGTTTACCTTTTTCTAAGCTTGTTAAGTAGTGTGAGAAACTAAGCAAAAACAGTTAATACACAGATTCTTCTCTTGCTTACATTCCTTTTATTGCTAGGAGCAGCCAAACACTTATGGACTCCTATATGTTATCAGAATGCAGCAATCAGATCATCAATAAACAATCTCCTTGCACTCTGAGATCACCTACTTTGTCATTTCAATCATATCTATAATATCAGTTAATGTTCAGCAGCAAGAAAACACTTGTTCTCTAGAAGTGAGGCTCCAATAACTGAATTGTGCCTCAGATGCCTCGCAAAGGACATAGAATAGCTGGCAATAAAAAGCACTGACAGCAGCTAAGTTGACTTGGTCAATTACCCTCTGCTGAACTGACATCTATAGGATGTATTTCAAAACATAGATTGCTCAGGAGTGATAGGAAAAGAGACATACTTGCACTTGCCAACTTAATAGGACATAATTCTCATTTGAGCAAATTGAGATTTCTCCCTGTTTTCCATCATTGATTTCCATTAAAACAATAACACAAATTTTTACTGACCGTTTAGACTCATTTGCAAATTCCTATTGGAATTATGTATCAATATGTCTTCCCTCTGTCCATATTGAAACAACTTTGCTCAATGTAAAAGCTCCTAACCATGGCTAATATAAAAGAAATAATGGTGGGACAGTGGCGGTAGGTTCACCTAGAGCCATAGCATCATTAATTGCCTGGATATTATTAAAATAACTTAATGTTGTTTAACATATTTGATATTTGATAGCTGAACTTTTAAGATTTATTTTTTATTTATTTCTCCCCCTCCTCCCCACAGTTGTCTGCTCTCTGTGTCCGTTTGCTGTGTGTTCTTCTGTGTCTGCTTGTATTCTTGTCAGTGGCACCCAGAATCTGTGTCTCGTTTTGTTGCATCATCTTGCTGCGTCAGCTCTCCGTGTGTGGGGCACCAATCCTGGGCAGGTTTCACTATTTTCCCCACTGGGCAGTTCTCCTTATGGGGCACACTCCTTGCACATGGGGCTCCCCTACGTGGCGGACACCCCTGTGTGGCACAGCACTCCTTGCATGCCT
The DNA here is from genome assembly GCF_030445035.2 of Dasypus novemcinctus. NCBI lineage: Eukaryota > Metazoa > Chordata > Mammalia > Cingulata > Dasypodidae > Dasypus > Dasypus novemcinctus. The sequence continues at coordinate 54,189,240 of NC_080684.1, read as the reverse complement.
CAGCACTGAGCGTGGGCCAGCTCATCACACAGGTCAGGAGGCCCTGGGTTTGAACTTTGACCTCCCATGTGGTAGGCAGATGCCCTATCTGTTAAGCCAAATCTGCTTCCCTGAACTTTTAAATTTCCTTCCAGTTTGTTTGTAATCTTGCTGGACTTGAGGTATGTTATGCTGAAATTACCACTGAACAACAACGATGATTAGAAATACCTAGGAAACCACAACCTCAGATAGAGACAAATGTCCTTCACTTTTCCTTTGGACTTTCAGCGGAAATGTGATGCCATTAAAAAAAAAAAACATGGACTTTGACATCATACTTGGGTGGGTTCAAATCCCTGAGTGACCTTACACATGTAATTTAACATCTCTGTGTCTTATCTTCCTCATGGGTAAAGGGAGGTCTTCCTGTACCTGGACATTATAGGGATTAAATGGCCACAAGATAAAGTACTCTACAGAGTGGTTCAAACAATATGGCCCCTCTAAAACAAGGTAATCGAATTCTGAATACAGTATTTATAAAATCATTATATAGGAAACTGTGTCCTCAGGACTCCCAGTTTTCTATTTCCACATGGTTTTCCCCTTTTTCAATACTAACCTTATCTTAGAATTTGCAGAATCCCAGTGACCTCCTGGTGCCCCACAGTCTCCTATTAAAGTTTATCTCGCCTACCTAGGGATTAAGAAATTGATATGGTGCCATTCCAGAAGCATTTGAATTTTTATTGAAAGATTTTTGAAAGATTATTTGACCCAGAAGGAAAAAATTACAAATGGTAAAGGGCAAGTACAGGGAAAATATCTGCAGTCCTTTGCATCGTTTCTGTCAGCACTGCACCTCGACACCACGCAGCCACGACATTTTGGAGTGAGGTTGTGCTCAGGCACAGGTGGGGAGTAGCTTCTCTAAGCCAGTCACACCAATGCTATTCCCATTTGTCAATGAAAGTTCTAAAGATAGGCAAGTGACCCAGGTTTGGCCATTAAAACATTAACAGACATCTTCTTGTGGATTCTGGGAACAAAAAGTATCTTCGCTAGGAAGGATTTCTCCTTTTGAGGGGAAAGGCGTTTTTGCTCTTGCTCCCCATCGTCCTGCTTTGGACATTGTGTATAAAGACTAGCTTGCAAGTTTGTCAGCCATTTGTCACCATTACGGAGACAGTGCCAACATACAGAAGAGGACAGGTCAGAAAGAATAGGAGACTGGCCTGGGCTGTTGGTGATATGACTGAGATACCAACTCTGGAATTGCCTACCTAATATGTAAGATTAGTAAACCATATATATATGTGTGTGTGTGTGTACTTTCAATCAGGTATTCTCTTATTTGCCGCCAAGCATATCCTACTTTATAGAAGACACTGTATCCTTTTATTATCCCTAGAGGGCTCAGGAGAAAACACCAAGATATAAATGAAGTCTATATCTATGGATTAAGAGCTAAAATAGCAGTTTTAAGCATTCCAGGGTGAGGGAAGCCCATATTATAAGCTCTGGTTCTAACAGGATGCTCCCCTGCCTTTAAGGTGGGACTGTCGATTGCAAACACTCTGTCGTAGTCTTATTTGCAATATAGCCTGGCACTTAGTAAACAATCAAAAAATATTTGTTGAATAACTGCATAAGCATTGTGGAGTGGTTCATCTAACTTCGTTGTAGCTTTCTGGTGCTTTGGATTTTGGGGACCTATGCTGTCTCTGCAAGAATTCGATTTGGAAATGAAGCCAGAAAATGAGAATAGCTTTCTCTGCTCCATCTTTCCCTTATAAAAGGCTCTACGCTGCTGATCCACAATGTAACCGTTTAGCTTCCCCAGTGCCCCAATCAAAGCTGTGATTTTCCTTAGATTCTCTACTTGTAAAAAGCCCACCACTGTTGGTGTATTTGTGTTTCTTTGTATTGACTGTAGGTTTTGATGTTGTTGCCAGTTCCCTTCTCACACTGTCAAATTTTGTTTTATATTCCCTTATTATTTCAGCCATTTCAGGGGGTAATGCTAATTACCATATGCTTAATAGCACTTCTGAACTGCACCAGAACAAGGGGGTCTCACAAATACCTGTCACCGTAGAAGTTTCCAATTACCATAATTCCATTCCTAATTCAAATTACCATAATTGCCCTCCATTAATGCAACTTTCTTAAAGCTGAAACATCAAAGCTGGCATGCACATTAGCTTAGTGACTACTGGCAAAAATAAAGTGTCTGTCCATTTTGCTAGTGGAATGATGTTAGCCTGAAAAGAATATATCTGTCAGTTCTCTGAGTTCATAATACCTCTTATATTATATTATGCCTATTTTGTCAACATTTGTGAAAAACAAAGCCATCTACATTTTAGTTTCTCTCCCTTCCATTCTTTTTTATTTAAAAAACTTTAGATTACATAAAGTTTACATAAAAAATATAGGGGATTCCCTTATGCCCCACTCCCTCCCCCTCCTATACTTTCCCGCATTCACAACATCCTTCATTAGTGTATATTTGTTACAATTGATGAACGCATAGTGAAGCATTGCCACTAACCCTGGATTATAGTTTACAATCTGTCCCACACAATTTTGTAAGTTATGACAAAATATATAATGTCCTGTATCTGTCATTGCAACATCATGCAGGGCAATTCTAATCACAACCTGAAAATACCCCCACATTACACATATTTTTCGCTCCCCTTCCTTCAGAACCTCTGGTGGCCACTGCCTTTATACAAGTATTTTCATATCTAGAATAACAATAAATTTGTAGTAGAATAATAGGAAGTCTACTTTACTCCATTCTTCATTCCCCAATCCTGAGGATTTGGGATAGTGATGCCCATTTTGCCTCTAATTGAGAGGGGGCTTAGATACCCTGGGGCAGATGGATGGAACTATTCTGCTTACAGTTACAGACTCTCTCTGTTCCTTGGGGTGGGTGTTGTCCATCATCATCACCTTGTTAGTTGTCCTGGGTGAGTCCAGTAATGGAGAGTAGATGTTGCAAATCTGCTCAGATTCAGGGCCCAAATGGCACATAGATGGGCCAAAGATTTAAGTCTCTTGGACTTACACCTATCAAGTACAGTATTAACTATAGGTACATTCTCTGAAGGGACAGCAAGAATCCCCCAAGTACAGAAGCAGTGCCTAGTGAAGGAGGATGGACCATTAAGCTGTATTCTTGATATTGATGATTATACTTATGAACCTTTTCTTTGGATATTGAAATTTAAGCTAGTATTAAATGTTGCTTAAGAGTTACCTCCTGAGGGCCTTCTTGTTGCTTAAATGTGGCCTCTTTCTAAGTCAAACTCAGCATATAAATGCACTACATTCACTCTGGCATGGGACGTGACTCCTGGGATGAGCCTCCCTGGCACCAAGGGATAATTACCAAGCACCAACTAGTGATGCATTTGGAAAAAGGTCTTGACTGTAGGGGGAAATGGTAAATACAAAGGAGTTTTTATGGCTAAGAAATTTCAAAGTGAGTCAGGAGGTCATTCCATAGGTTACTTTTATGTACGTCTCAGCAGAATCTCAATGACTGCCACAGTATATAGTGCCTCAAATACCAGGGTTCCTGAGGGCTCTAGAGACATCCAGACACTATAGGCAGAGCAGACAGCTCAGGAGTTCGGTGCCTGCCAGTGGGCCTTACTTTAGATTATACACTCCCCAATGTAACAGAGTTAGACTCATTTACAATTTCCCAACACATGACTCGTGAGTCCCTTTTCTTTGCACCTATAATTAGCACTATACTCATTAAATCTTAAATCTTGAAGATTCATATGCCAGTTGAGCCCTGAATCTCAGCAGAGTAGCAGCACCTACTCTCCAGTTCACTGGACAGTTCACTGGACTGACACAGGACAACTAACAAAATAGTTGATGATGATCATCATCATCATCATGGTGACAGGTATGCCCATGCCAAAAAAAACAGAAAATATCTACAACTGCAAGCAGGACAGTTCTATCCATCTGCCCCATAGGATCAAAGCCCCCTCTCAATCAGAAATAGAGGGGACATCACCATCCCCGAATCCTCAAGATTTAGGAATGATTAAACATAAGGGAGGAATGCAACTATGGACTAAAGTAGACATTATTAGCAATGGAAGAATTTGCATCATTGATATAAAGGGAGTGGCCACCAGAGGTCCTGAGGGGAAAGAGAGGGAAGAATAGGTGTAACATGGGGGCATTTTTGTGACATTGGAATTGTCCTGCATGGCATTACAATGGCAGATACAGGGCATTATACATTTTGTCAAAACCTATAAAATTGTGTGGTACAAAATGTAAAACTATAAAGTAAACTGTAGTTCATGGTTAGTAGAAATGCTTCAATATGTGTTCATCAATTGTAACAAATGTACCACACCAATGAAAGATGTTGATAATGGGGGAAAGTGTGGTAGCAGGGAGGAGGTAGGGTATGTGGGATTTTTTTTTTTTTTCAGGAAGTAACGGGGAATGAATCCAGGATCTCATCTTGTGTGTGGGAAGCAGGTGCTCAACCACTGAGCTACATCTGCTCCCCAATGAGTGTTGGTTTTTTTTCATTTGTTTGTTTGTTTGTTTGTTTTTAGGTGGTACCAGGGATCAAACCTGGGACCTTATACATGGGAAGCAGGCACTCAACCACCTGAGCTACATCTGCTCCCATCCCCTATATTTTTGATGTAACATTTATGTTATATAAAGCTTCTTTAAAAATAAAAATTAATTCAAAGAGAAAGAGAGAAGGGAAAATGTATACCATGTAAACACTGAGCCCAATAAAGCTGATGCAGCTCAGTGAATATCAGGCAAGGGTGACTTTCAATAGGAAACCTCACCAGATGTCAGGAGGCATGATTGTTCATAAAGATAAAGGGCTGAATCCATGAGCAGAAGGCCACAGCCCTCTATCTCTATGTACCCCTTATCATGCCTTCCAATTCTGTAGGAACAAAGGGCAGACTGACAAGTAGGTAAATCTTAAAACATTAACGAGGGACTATCCCAACTCTTTTGATAGACATAAGAACAAGCAACCAAAAGAAAGAAAAGGAGATTTTAAAAAAGGGAAAAAAAGAAAAACATCAGTAAGGATTTATAAGATCAAGAACAAGACCATTAGAACCTTCACTGCTCACAAAAATAGACTCCTGCTGTTTTCACGTCTAGCTGGAATGTGGCTAATATAGCTCATATGCTAGCTCAAAACAATTCTCAAGAAATTTCATAGAACTAAAACCATGTAGAGTAAGTTATCAGAAGACTGTTGAATTAAACTAGAAATTAATCTTTATGAAATTGCTACTAGAAAAATACAATGTGTAAAAGCTAAGCTGCACATATCTAAATAATCCAAGGCTCAAAGTTGAAATGACAATAAAAATTAGAAAATATTTTGAACTCAATGAAGAAATAGTCCATCAAAACTTATAGGATGTCAGATAAATTAGTGCTTAGAAAGAAATTGATAACCTCCTAAAGGGTCTCTAAGTTGAATACCAGGCCCTGGGTTGCAAAATGGCTCCTGGCAAAGGAGGCTCACAATGTAAAAACAAGCACCTTACACCATATCGGGACTCAATCATACTTCAGCAAGGCACAGCTTGGGAAACCAGCCTGTCAGGAAAAAGGACAAAAGTAAGAGGCACCTGATGAGTACACCTTAGAGCATCAGGTGCAAAGAATGTACCTCACTAATGAAAGAGGTTGTCAATGTGGGAGGAGTGGGGGGTGTAAGGAGTGGGGTAAATGGGAACCTCTTATATTTTTTATTGTAACATTTTGTGTGATTTAGGTATCTTTAAAAATAATAATAATAAATAAATAAATAAATAAAAGAGGCCCAAGCTCTGACGCCCCCCCAAAAAAAAGTTTATCAATAGTAGTACAATTCCATTATTGTAGTGGATCTTCCTTTCTATCTCATTAAGAGTAGAATATAGTGTTCAAATCTTCAAGTAAAGATCTCTGCGGAATCACCATTTTAAAAGTCATTTACTTTGAACTACATAGGCCAAAATATATCTAAAGGAGCACTGAGATTCTTTCATTATATTTATATACAGGGGTTCTTAACCTTTTTTGTTCCACGGACCCCTTGCCAGTCAGGTGAAATCCACAGACCCCTTACTAAGTCCACACTATATACCGTATATTATTTAATAAACAAATCACACCCACACCAACATGTCCCCAGAAGAACAATGTTTTTCTGAATTTCAATTGAAGCTCATGGATCAAATCCCTGATTAAGTTCTCCTGTTTATATGTAAAGACCAGAGAGAGAGAGAGAGAGAAATGTACCAGGGTCTGTGCTAATTTCTTTCACAGACATAATCTCATTCATCCTAACTTCCCCTCTCACCTCTCTGCCTTTCTGTTGTTCTCTCGGTGTATTGTTCTTTTGACTCATTTATTTTGCTTCACTTCTGTTTTACTGTTTTTATTCACCTTTTACTTAAGGTACCTTAAGTTTATTAAAAGCTCAGGAGTATTTTAGCAGTTTTCCTAATTATCAAATGAAGTCTTAGGTTTGCAATGATTAATTCATAAAATAAGTGACTTCAAGTTTATTTTTTGGTATGGAAAATCAATATATGATTAGTTTTGCTTTTTCAAAGACACATAAGACGTTGAGTTTAATTGTTTTTTAATTAGAGCAGCTGTAGTTTCTCAGAAAAATCATGCAAAAGTACAGAGTTCCCATATACCCATTGAGTTTAATTTTAAAACTTAAAATATTTCCTCCATCTAATTCGGAATGTAAGCAGTACTACTGTAACTCAGATTCTTACCACATCTCCCTTGGATGTTCTAGACAGCCTCCTGAATCATCTGCATACCCAGCCCATGTTATTATGTCTCCACTGTCAATACATTAACGTTCAGGCAATGAGGCCAAAATACTAGCCAGACTCAGGAGACCTGAACTCTCATCTGAGTTCAACCACTTCCCACCTATGTGAGTTTACACAAAATTTCGGATGAGAGGGGTACATTGATAGAAATAAATATCTGTTCTACTGAACTCGTGGGGTTATTAAGGGACTCGAATTGATGTAGAAGAAAGTACTGTGTAGTTTGTAAAACACCAACAAATGTTACATGTTATTAAGGTTACACTTAAGCTATTTTGTCTTCAAGTGGTATAACATAGTGTTAAAAGCAGACTTTAGAGCCAGACTGCCACTTAATATGATCTTGACCATGTAAGACCTGTGCTTCAGTTTCCTCCTCAGTAAAATGAGAATAATTGTACTTATAAGGTTATTGTGATGACTAAATGAGTTGATTTGTCATGCAAAACTTAAAACAGTTCCTGGCCCAGAAGAAGCACTATGTGAGTGTTTGCTATTATTACCCTGATTATTATCATGGTTCTCTCTGGTTCAAAATTCTACTGTGATTTCCCTGCCTGGTAGTCATATCTGTCTAGAATGTTTCTTTTCCCTAATTTTCCCTTCTACACCCACATAGCCAACTCTCTTCCAGCTATGCCAGTCTCCCAAGTGCCCCACACTCAACCCTGAATCGCTTATTCATTTAGCATCCTTTATCTGAAATATCCTTTTCCCAAGGAGATCCTGCTCCCTGGTTCCAAATGTCTCTGAAGCCAGCTCCACTCATCTTTCCCTTACCTTGGTTATTTGGTTATATATGTCAGTGTCTCCTCTTGTGTTTTACCTAGTCCAACTGATAATAGCCTAGCATGGACACTGGCAAATACAATATCTTGCTTTCATTGATGAATCTTTTTCCTCAGCCAGGCAATTTTCAGTTTTAATTATATGACTTGTCCTTGTTCATTATCCATATACCATCGAAGAGCAATGAAGGTAAGTGATTCATTGCTGACACATGGCATTTCTTGAGCAGCCATTAATTAGCAAAATAGCACTTGAACATAAATTGTTAAGGAGTGTCAGCAAATAAAACCGTAATCAGAATTTTTTTTCTCCCTTCTTGTGTATGCACCTTTGTGAATTGCACCAGTAATTTCCAACTTTAATTTAGAGCTTATCAGGGAAACCAAGTATTACATTAATCTTTGAGAACTGAGTATAAGTGTGCTTGACCCTTTTCAGTCTCTCTTCCAGAAATAAGAAATGACCTGAGCCACAGCACATTCATCTTCTCTAGCCTGCTGGGAGGCTCATTTCCTGTCATGCAAGATCAACATAGCTGAATTTGATTTCATCATTAAGGAATTCAATAAACAGTTATTGAGCATATACTATGTGCCAGGCACAGTGCTGGTTAGGGAAAACATGAGAATGAATAATGTAATTCGTGCCTGAGAGACATTGTCAGACTCTCCCCCACACACACACCCATACCCTTCGGACTTCCCTGATTTGGTGTGCTCAGACTTCCATCTGCTAGCCTGTCTGTGTCTGAGGACTTCTTCCAGAAAGATACCCTTAAAGATCACAGCAGGCAAGAATAGCCAGGGAATTAACATCTCCCTCAGACCCCTCACCCTTGTAAGCCACAGGATATTGGTTGAGCATATCCAGATATCTAAAGGAAGGTATCTAAGGACCACTTCCTAGAACAGCTTAATTTCCACCAAGTCTTTGCCCTCCCAATTGTGTTCATTATGCTCTATTACTGTTTCATAGCCAAGGCTTTTGCTTTCAGCAAAGATTCACACAGGAGAACAGATGAGAAGAAAGAATCTACGCATCTAGCAACATTTCAAACTTTAGAACGATCTAAACAAAATAGGCTGTCATTAGTCTAATTACATTTTTAGTTTGGGATGAACTTTGCCTCTAATTCAAAGTGAAAAATTATGTATGCATTTATCTTTTTCCAGTGTCCACCCTGAACCATTTCATATTCCATTTTTTTTCTCAGTCTGTTCTCTTGCTAAAACAGTCAGACAAAACAAACATAAAGATAATAGCACAATAATAAAGGAACATGAATAATCAGAATGTCTCTTCGGTCAGAAGTATTTTTGCTTCTACTAAACGACTATACCATGATAAATATTATTACTCTCAAGATCAATGGAATGAAGGATCTTCCAAATCTAACTCAATGCCAGGAAAATCTATATTGTATTTACAGATTTCAGATGGAAATGTCCAACATTCATAGCACAAAGCATTTGTATTCTCTTTTTTCCACTCTCCCCTCAATTTCCTTCCAGAACTAAACTACTTGCAAGACTTATTGGCCAAAAGCTCCCTGTTCATAGCAGATTCTGTAATCACCAAACAGAATATTTTGAGGATTATATATCAGCCATTCTTAAAACCAGGTTTCAAAGCAGACACTCATCCAGTGTGTATTGCTTCAGTCCCTTCAAGTCATTCTTGCTGAAGGAGCTAAATTGTTACTGAAATATAATCATCCCACCTATATTGTGAGCAGACAAAATGAGTAGATCAAATGGATTTGTAAACATTTATTGGCTGTTTCAGTAAAGCTGTGCAATATAATGATGGACACTGAACTCTGCATTTTATTAGCCATGGAAAATTCTCCAGGTCAGTATTTACATTTTAGCAGCTTATTAAGCTTCTAGATGCTGTGATTCAATCAGCTTTACAGAATCCACTTTGGTATGGCAATGCTGACACAGAAATATGGAGGGCAAATAGATTCATATTCATTTTCCAGACTACAGTCACACTAGCATAGTGATTTACCCTTCATTTACATCTGAATTTGGAGATCCACTTGCACCCAGGAGACCTGGAATTTTATCCAGAATATACTTTGTGATGAACTTAGCAACCAAAGATAATAATGGTTATTCAGAGGAAAGTAGGAGGAATCTTGTTAAGGATTGAGCTGTCATCATTCCTAGCCCCTCGTTGTATGTGAGGGAATCAATGACATGGCCAATGATTCAACAAATGTAAATAAACCTTGCACTTTGGTTTCCATTTCAAGGGAACTAGTCTTCCCCTGATACCAAAGGGATCAGGAGACAGCAATTTTCAGAAAGTTTTATTGATCTGCTCCCTCATAGGAAGTGGCAGAGATGTCCAGGGAAGATAGATAACTATGACAACAAACACACCATGGTGATCCTCTTAACTCCATCGAGAGCGTCTTTCATGCTACATATTTCTGACCTTATCCCAAGCATGTATTTAACTGTAATAATTAAAAATATGAACCAGACAACAAGTTATTAGACTTATGTTAAATGTTCAGAGTCCTAGAGTTAAGAGAAGAAGGTAGGATTAAGAAATTTGATATTAGGTGCCAAGGAGAGTAAATAAAAAGAGTAATAATGGTAGTACTTGAGAAGAAGTAAAGAGGCATAGTGTTAAGTAACATTTGAATAATTACTATGTAGCAGGAATTATCAATTTCCCCATCTAATCCTCATAGCAAACCTTAAACAGGTATATTATTCCTATTTTACAGATGCAGGAACCAAGGTACGGTGAGATTAAGTAACCTTCTTAGGGTCACACTATGAGTAAATGATATAATAAGAACTTCACTATGCGAGTCTAAGTCTAAAGACTGATTTCTTAACCATTATGTGGAGAAAGATCTATTCACTGGTATATTTGATGAACCTTTACTCTGTCTAAGAGAGAAATATAAAGAGCCAGAAAGTATAAGCTCATTCATATCTTCACTATTAATAAAAATTTCTCTATGCCCAGACACTTTCCTAGAATTTCTGAAATAATGTACCCTTTCAGACTATTTTGGTTAGAGATTTATCACTGGTGTTAACATTAGAATCAACACAAAAGTAAAAGTGATAAGAGTTGAATGAGTCTCAGAAAACAAAAAGATGGTTTGAACAGTCTTCTTGAGCTCAAATTCTGGATATCCATATTTAGAATAAAGTAATGTGAGTTTTTCCACTGAAGTATTTATTTGTCTAGATTCAAGTCTACATAAATATTAACCTAAGAAACCAGGGATGGGTACATATCTACATGAAACCATTAAATTGTTTTGTCAGCTATCACTAGAAATTCCACACGCTAATAGGAGAGATGAAGTAGGCTGGTATTAATCAGATTTTCTTGATATGTGAGTAGCTGTGTAGAAATATGACAAGATGAAAGTAACTGACAGGTAATGTGTGGAAGGGGGAAAAAATGCAAACTGCATATAGGCAATCGTCACCTGCTTATTACCATATTATAATCCAAGAACAAAACCTCAGAGGTTTTATACCTAAAGTTTCTGAATGTGAGATAACTCTCAGTTAGCCTCTGCTATGTAACAAACATTCCAAAACTTAATGATTCAAAGCAACAATGATTTATTATTTCCAACAATTCTCTGGCTTTTGACTGGGCAGGTCCTCCATGGGTTTCAGCTGGATTTCATTCACCCAGTTGTATTCAGCTAGATAGGCTGTGCTGGGAGGTCCGAGATAGCCTTTCTCACATACCTGGCAGTTTGTTCTGGATGTCAGCTGGGACACCTCAGTTTGCTGAAAAATTGACCAACATATAGGAAAAACATGCAGAGAGCTAGAAAGAGACTGGAAGTTGACAACAATGCTTAAGGCTCTGAATTCACCTATGATACATCTCCCCTTGGCCTTTTTGTTGTTGTTGTTTTACATAAGCAAATAAAATTCTCTTTTGGCTTAACCAATGCAAAGAAGGAGGATACAGAGGACTTGGTAGTATTTTGAGAGAGTAGGATGAGGTACTAGGCAGGAGAATAATAATTTTTCAGAAAAAGTATGAACTTGAGTTGCTGTGTGCTTGCTCTCTTACCTTCAATGGCAACTAAGCTGAAAAGCTGCCATATCCTTCAACAGGTAAAGCCAGCAACTCTGGTCTCAGAATTTGACAAGGTCATGTTGGAATACCGTTATGAAATGATCTCCATGATTAAAGAAGAAAAAAGGATATGATTTTTTATAATTTTCTTTTTAATACTAATAAAGAGAGAAACATCTTTGTGTTTACAGAGCATTAAAGGATATACAATTGCACATGATGACCCAAAACATCAGATAAGATCTTTGGATATGAATATTTAAGGTCTAATTGCTGGCTTAGAGAAGTAAATGTTTCATTAAGTATAAGAACAGCAAGTCTTTGCAACTTTCTCCATGTCCTCATTTAAATTTTTCTGCCTTAAAAGCCAGCTCTATAGGAAAATATCATGCCCATGTACTATCATTGATTTCCATCTCTGAAATACAGAGGAAAATTAGTTTGGAGGCAAAAGATGGAAGTTCTAGTTACAGGACTGGTTCTTAAGTCATTTCACTACCCTGGTCTTCAGTTGCCTTATCTCTGAGGTGAGAGAGTAGAATTAATAACGTCCAACATACCTTCCAATTCCAACATTCAATGATATCATGATTCTAATTTCTCACTCTCAACAAGGACCATCAACCATCCTTCTTCCTAGAATCTCTATAGTGTATGTTTGTAATACTTATTTCAAATGTCGAATTGGATATTGTCTTCTTCCACTAACTCCAACCTTTATGCTATTTAAAATAAAGTGGAACCTTTATGCTATTTAAATTAAAGTGCTGAGAGTGGCAATGAGGGGTTTGTGGGTGTTGGCAATAGCTTAGCCAAGCTGACCATGAGCTGTTAGAGGTAGCCCACGCTAAAGGGTTTTCTCAGTTATGTCATTTGAAATTTTTGTTTTTCAAATGAAAAGCAATTTGAATCTAAAAGACAGAAGTGATAACAAAAACATGTCAGCTCTTTCCTGGGAGCTGGGGTATTCTTGAGAATTTGTAGTATATTCTGCTCAGAGGGAAAAGATGAGTTAAGATGATCAAAAAAGTTTGAAAGCATACCTGAAGAAAGAGAACTTGAGTTCAAGCCAAGAATAATCCACTTCAAATAGTAATTTCACTATTACTGGTAGTCTAGGAATGCTTTCTTCAACTCTCTCAAATTCCTAGAACAACACATTTATGTTTAGCACCTAGCCTATGATAAAAAGAGAGAGAGGGACAGAGAGAAAAGAACAAATAAGGGTGTTACAGCCCTCAAGAGTCATATATTCTCATGGGAAAAAAATTAAACAATACGTAAAAAGTGGCAAATTGCTATTAGGAAGAAGATGCGATGATGGAGTACAAAGAAGGAAGTGTTATCATAGGCTGCTCTGAATTAAAATTGTTTTTATGTCTGTTTTTTTGTTGATCTGACTTGACTGTAAGTTCCCAAGGGCAAAGATAACTCCTCATTTACTTTTTTGTCTGTCACTTCACCCAGGACATTGTCTCACATATGACAGGTGTTTAATATGTTTGTTGCGGGAATTAAGAAATGAATGAATGCCACTCCAGATCACAGCTACCACTGATTACTTAGGAAAATTTGTTGATCAATATATACGTAACTTCCCAACTACTGATACAGATCCTTGACTGAAATATTGAGGCACCCAATGCAGAGAAAATAAAATATTCAAAACATTGTATTGCTATAGTTTTGTTTCACCATACTTAAGGCCTTGCTTTTATCTGCAATATGAAATAAATGTAGCAAAAAGTTCATAACTTAAAATGGTTTCCAGTTCTCAACAAAGTAGCAAGCAGTTTATAACAAGAAGGAACACCAAGTATAGGCTGATGGCTCCCATTCCCAAAACATCTTATCCTTCTCACAGGAAAAGTGAGAAGGTAGATAGATCTCAGAGTCATGCTTATACATAAACTGTAACAAAGCAATGGGAGTCAAAAGATGGTTAGGTTCCACGGAAGGAGAGAAGAGCATGCTGGAGAAGAAGAAGTCACAGCAGAGAATAGGTTAGAAGAGCTTTCCATTAATTTTTTTTCTTTCCTCTACATTAACTTAGAGAATATTGACTGTCATTTCACTACAGTAATGCAAGAAAGAAATAAAATCAGGAAGCACTGGAACCCAGCTGGGATGAAGAACGTAGAGTAATAAGACCTAGCAGAAGGGCTTTGCCCTCATTCCTTCTTCTGATCTCCCTCCCTACTCCTTGCCCTCATTCCTTCTTCTGATCTCCCTCCCTACTCCTTGAGCTAGGCATTTACATACAAAGGAGATGAGCTCTAGATGGGGCAAGGACGGTGACACCTAGAGCAGAGAAAATTGGGATGGGTGAAATCCAGAATATAACACCCAGGTCTCTTTACACTTACTGATGTCTTATAAGTACCTAAAGAATCACAAACCAAGGTCTGGACTTATGCCTGTCCATCTGTAGAGACATTACCAGTCCAGGCAGCTGAAATTTTTAAAAGAGTGAAAGATGCATCCAGAAAAATATTAGGAAATATCTGAAGAGAATACACATTCTGAAAGAATGATAATAAAAGGAATAAACTACACTAAAACTATACTAAATCAAACTAAACTTACATTTTAAAAAAGAATGAATGAAACTAACAGGAAAAGAAACAATAGAGTATCAAACAGATAGACTTTTAAAAATCCATACCTAGTGAAATTATACTGGAATTTTTCAGAGTGAAAAAAGAGATCACTTATAATAAGAAGAAACAGATATCAAATTTCTCAACAGTTTCATTGATACATAAAGAAATTATAATAATTTCTACAGAGTATTGAGGAAAGAGAATTATGAACCTAGAATTTATATCTAGATAAACTATTACCTAAATGTGATGATGGGATAAAGATATTCGTAGGCTTATGAAGTCATAAAAGTCCATACAAAGACTTTCTTTGAAAGAATTCTTGAAAGGTATATTCCTACATGACAAGGAATGACTCTAGAAGAAAATAATGAGATGTGGGAAGTAAAGATGAGGGAAAACATAGTAAAATATATTGTAACCTAATAAACAATAACAAAAATATATCCATAAAAACTTAGAGCTAAATTCTAAACATTAATAACATGAAAAAGAAACAAAATTTGAAGGAAGACATCAAAGGGGCATGAGAGAAGTTAGAATGTGCTAAGGTTCTTATTCTTTTCTTGTTCAGTGAAAAAAATATATAGATATCAATAAGCTTCCCAAATTTTCAATAAAGTAAAATAAGCACAAGTATAACTTAATAAGTTGCAAGTAAATACCACAAGAATAAAAATAAACTGTATAGCTTTCAACCTACCAGAAAAAAAAAAATCATCCACCTAATGGATTATATAAAAGAAGAAATTGATGAAAAGGAAGAATAGTAAATACAAAAAGAAATAAGACTTAATAAAAGTAATTACAATAAATATAAGTGAGTCAAACTCATCAATCAAAAGACAGAGAATTTCAGAGTGAATTTTAGGGGGAAGAAACAAAGTAAAAAAGTATACCTAATATCATATAACCTTGAAATATATATAATATTTCACTGACTGAAAAATTAGGAGAAATAAAGAGCTAAATCAGCAATTACAGGTGAAGAACAATTTCCTCTGAGAAATTGCTAGCCCAATAGAAAAAAATAAGCAAAATATCCAATGTATAAATTCCATAATAAATAATTTATCACATAGCACATTAGAACCAATAATACAAACTGTAAATATTTTGAGCTTACAGGAACATACAAGAATTCATATTTCAGTACATTTCTTCAGATTTACTATACTTACTAGATTGTAAGTTTGTCTATAATTCAATGTTGGAAACATCCTTTGAGGATTTCACAATCTCTTTTTAAGAGATGACCTTTAAGAATGCACACTCAGAGTAAACATTTGCTTACATGCTATTTTATGATTTCTTTATCTTATTCTTTATCCCTTATGTTTTACTTAAGTTAGGAAAAGTCTTCTCTGAGTAAACTGTATTTTGAAGTTTTGATATCCACCTCCCTTAGAGTGGCTTTTAGAAACATGGACTTTTGGCCACCTGTTATGGTAGTAAATCATCATTCTTTATTGATGATTTATAAAGAAAATAGTCAAAAGTTATTTGGTGCCAAGAATGTAAAGGAGGTAGGTGTTTTGAGCCTCAAGTAAGTTGTGACCTTAAAGGAATTACACTGACTGTAGAGTGAACATTTTCAGTATCCTTCCTTCTTCTAGCAACAGGCCCTATTTTAGCTTTTAATTTACTTCCCTACTCTTAGTTTGTGCATTTTGGATAGAACTAAGACCCCATGAAAAGCACCGGGTCCAGAACTAAACCAAAAATCATACTGCATTCCTTTCATCCCACAGATGGTTTCACTGTGGTCATCCAGCCTAAGATTCTGGGAGCTACCAGACATGATACTCTACTCTTGATGGATATAGGTTGCAGCTACTATGGTCACTTTTGCCACTATGTAGGAAGAAACTGTATAAGAATGAAACCAAAACTAAGAAGCAGGGGTCAGAATCAAAGAGAGAGAAACTAGATTCAGATGGCACTGCTTAAATACAGATCCACCTGTATTTAAAAATAGAGTTCTCCCTAATCTTTCTAGTTCCATAAAAAAAAAACTCACTTTTTTGTTTTAGTAATTTGAATGGGGTTTTCTGTAACTTTCATAAAAGAATTCTGATAATCTGATTTTCTTATATAGCTCATAAATATGATTTAAAGTCATTTCCAAAAAAGAACTTCAGAAATATTTTGAACCATGACAATATAATTGAAATGAAATCTCCCAAGATGATTACAATGGAAAAGAAACACTCAGATGTATAGAATCTTCCTTATTTTGTAAAATGTCAGTCTTTTTAATTTTTCAGGTCAGGTTTTTACTTATTTTTAGGTCATTAATTATTTTTAGATCAGGTTTCACCTTGGTGCAAACTGGGACATATGCTGACCCTTATAACAAGGTGGTTAGGTGGTGTTACCAAAAGAAATGGATAAAATCAGAGCTAGACAAATTAAAAATGGCAGATGTTTACTGTAATTATCTTTGAACAAGTGTAAGCATTATAAGAAAGTATTTTAATTTTTTGTTATTTATTAGATTTTAAATTTTTGAGAAAGGAACTCTTGCCTTACAACAAGGATTTTAACCTAGAATCCAAAGGCCATTATTGAATTTAGATTGTCCATAAAACCCCTGATGGTAAGTGAAAAAATTATGTCCATGACCATAAAGGAAGTTCCAGGGAGGGAATCCATAGCTTTTATTAAATTGTCAGAGGAGTCTATAATGCAAGAAAGGGTTAAAAGCCACTGCCCTATAGAATGGTTTGATAGCTAGTGAACAAGTTCCAGTCTTTTAAAGAATTCAAGGGAGAACATGCACTATAAATGAATTGGCTAACAGTAGTTATTTCTGGGGGTAGATAAGTGCTAATTCTTCTTTATAACTCTTTGGCATTTTCAACATTGTCTATGATGACCATGAATTATTTCAGTAATATAAAAGGTTAATTTTTTTAAAAATTTCTACCTAGGTCCCTGGATCTATCATGAAATTCCCAAGTCTAACATAGTAATTAAGTCATTTCAGTATTTAAAGGAATGGACAATAGAAGAATGAAGCGTTAATATTCAAAAGGCATAAAAACTCACTCAAAGTAATCAGAAAATCCCATTTCTCTGAACTAAAATTTTGCAATCTCTCTTAAACTCACTAATTGCCCAAACATTCAAGATATAAAAAAAGGAAAGTAAGGAAAATGTGAACAATCACTTCTAAATCAATCCTGCTATCAAATTCTATTCTCATTCAAATGCTCCCCCAAGAGCTTTTAAACCTCAATGGTGAACAGTGTCCTCCAATAAAGTGCACCATTGCGTTCAGTGCCAAAAGATTAATAAAACTTAACCAAGATAATTGCTTAAAAGTAGGCTCCATTGAGTAAACCAGGGAGGGAAAAGACTCATTCCTGCTAGTAATAATTATCCCTAGGTAAATTATTTCCTATGCTCTCCCAAAGGTGCCTTCTTCCAGAGAGCTCTTCCAGAGAAAACAATAGCCTGCTAGGGTTTATTTTAAGGTCATAATCCATTTTACCAAACTATGTCAACTTAAAAGCCTTCCTCCCTAAACCTTTTCTTTTTTCTCAAACCTGCCTATAATATACTCTCCATTCCTGCCCCCCAACTAAAAAAATAACAATAATAATAACAGGTAACTCTATGGAGTACTTAGCATAATGCCTGGCATGTAGAAAGTGCTTTATAGTCATCCATTAATTTCTTCATTATTGTATTTGTTCAACAAATGTTTATTCAGTACCTATCACATGCCAGGCACTATACTAGGTACTTGGGTTATATCCATAAAGAAAGCAGATAAAGATCTCTGCTCACATTGAAATTTCATTGCTTGGGGACATGGGCAATAAAAAACAAACATAATAAAAAAGTAAATTACATAATATATAAAGAGGTGATAATAAAAACATAAAGCAAGGTTAGGAGATCGGGAATGCCAAAGGTGGGCCAATAGGAACTGCATTGTTAAATGAGTGATCAGGGACGGTTTCATTAAGAAGGTAGATTTGAACAAAGAAAGTGAGCAAGTTAGCCAAGTAAACAAACTAGGCAGAGAAAATTGTTAACACAGAAGCCCTAACATGAGAGCATAAATGACCAGATCAAGGAATAAGGAAGCTGCACCAACTGGAACAAAGAAATCAAGAAAGAAAGCAACACATAATGATGTCAGAAAGCTAAGGAGAGTGTGGCTCATATAAAGCCTTTGTAAAGACTTTGGTTCTCTGAGAGAAATGGAATCCACTGGAAAGTATTAGAAGAGTGATATCTGACTTAATATTTTTAAAGACTCATTACAGCAAACTCAAGCTCTGATGAGAAAGACTGTAGAGACCAATGATAGAAACAGTTGTAGGAAAATAAGTCAGATCAGAATGGTAGCAGTGGAAATGGTCAGAAGTGGCTGAACTCAAAATGAGCTTTGTAGTCAGAGCCAAGTGGATGTAGGTCTGAGTAAAAGAGTGCAGCAAGGATGACTTCAAAGGTTTTGGCCTTGGCAACTGAATAAAGTTGACATCAGTGAAATGAGGAAGGCTGCAAGTAAAGCAGGTTTGATGGAGAAGATCAGGATTTCAGTTCTGGACATGTTGAATTGAAAGTGTCTATTGTCTGGGAGAAAAGGCTCTATCGGAAACAACAATTTAGGAGTGATCAGCATATGGATGGTATTTAAGACCTTGAGGTTGTCTGATAAGAGAGAAGGGACAAGAGCAGAGAAGAGAAGAGAAGAAAGTAGAAGAAATAACAAGAAAGTAGAACAAGTTCTGAACCCCAAAGCATTCCAACCCTAAAATCCCAAGGAAAAAAGAAGGATCAATTAAAAGAGCGAAGGATGAAAGATCTATAAACCAGGAAAAACACTGTAGTATTTAATCCTTACAGTAATCAGGTACTATCTTTACCCTCATTTTACAGATGAGGGAACTGAGATACATCAAGGCAAGGCTGCCCAGGGTCATCCAGCTCTCTAGCCTGCATTTGACTCAGGTTTCTCTGACTCCAAAGTCCATAATCTACTCCAGAATACTAACTTCCTACCTATCACATCTCCCCTAAAACCATTGTTTTCTTCATATACCCTTCAGATGTAAGGTACTCATTCTCCTATAGCCCGTAACTTTAAACTGAAAATTTGGACATCACTTTCCATTTTCCCACTGTTTCTTACAGATTTTCTCTGCTCTTCCCACCCTCAACTTTTTAAAATCTGCCTTTACTTCCTCAAAGTGCATTGGATTTGGCTATAACTCCCTCCACCCTTCCTTGTTATAATCAACTATTGAGCATCAGATCACTTCTCAAGAATCACTGAGGATTTTGGAAGCATAGTTAATTTGATGTCAATCAATGTGGATGACTACATTACTCCTTTTCTACTACTGGGACATGGCTTAGCTTAAGCACCCAAAATTCTAGTATTCTGTGTGACAAGCACAGCTTCCTGAACTTCCACACAGTCTATTCTCTTATTCCCATCAAATTTAGTGATCTTCTTTAAGTCCTCCAATTCCTGACCACCCCAACTTCCTTTTTCTCTGTGAGTACTCTCTTGGCTTCACTTTCTTCCCTATTAATCTACACCTCCCAAAACAATTCAACCCTTGAGCCATCCTACAGTCCTTCCTGTCTTCTGCTCCTATACCTCAGTTGCTAAGAGTTGCTGTCAGAACCAAACAGATGCACAGGTTGCTACTAGTTATGGTTCCAATCTCAAAGGAGCAAAATTTTTTTCTAGTTTTTCTTCTTATTCAAATTTCTGTCTCATTCCCTGAGCAATTATTCCAAGTTTTTATCATTCTACTCTATCTCCTACCCACTCATAACCCCACACTCATGCCATCCCCTTCCCTATCATTGGACTTTACTTGCTTCCTATTTCATAGAAAGCATAGATGCCATCACAGATATGACTCCCTCTACCTTCAAATTCCTGATCTCCAAAATTAGTATAAATATAATATAAAATTATTCTGTATCCATACTTACTCCTCCCTCCTTTCTTCTTACCTCAGAGGAATAGATGTCTTACCTAAGATAGATAGATGGATAGATAGATAGATAGATAGATAGATAGATAGATAGATAGATAGATAGATAGATAGGAATTTGTGGTAAAATATGAGAGACGATGGAAGAACTATCAGTGGAAATATTTATCTAAAGAAAATTTAAAGAACTATCCAGAAACTATGTCTTCATCTTCAAGGGGTGAATTTTTTTGTCAAACATTATTATTCAAAATCTTCAATTTTCTTGGCCATTTTGCTATATATAACTGACCCTACATCATCTACTGAAATAAAATTAAAATAGAACATTTTGTATTTCTTTATGAATATATACAGTGCTTTACCTTCTCTAAGATCCAGTCCAAATATTTTATAGATGAAGAAGCTAAAATCTAAGGATTGTCCATGACTTGTCTAATGCCTTTGGCCACTGGTTAAGATCTAATGCACTGGGCGAATGTGCTTTTACTAAAGAACCTCATCCACAGAGCCTGATGAGAGTTAAGAAAAGAGGCTGAAAGGTTTTGTTCTTCTGTTATTTCTGTGAGGGGAGGGTGTACTGGGGGAGATTTTTTTTTTTTTTAAGACATAGAATACAGACAAATGGAAATGTTAGCAGGGACACTTCAAATACTGTCCATAGAAACACTCTAGGAGATCAGAAGGTCCATGTAGTTATTGTTTAATAAAACCAGCTTGATATTTCAGCATAATAGGGGAAAAAGCTGAAAAGTGAGCAAGCATCTCGTTAAAAACCACTTTAAAATTTTACTTTTCCATCCTCATCAGAATATCAAAAGAAACAACCTTTTTTTCATTTATAAACTATCAGATATTCTTTTATGGTCTTCTTTGATTCATTCTGAAAACTCCTAAGTGCTCTAAGTGCCAACTTTATCAGGTATGTATTCCATATACAGCATCTTTACATAGATACATTCAAATACCTACCTAAATATACTATTATGGCAATTTTGTGTTTCAAAAACTAAATCGTATAGTGATGGAAATTTTTGTGCTTTATTTAAGGGCTTTTAGGTTTGTATGTACATCTACGTAAATAACATGGATTTATCTTTGCAAGAAAGAAATTTTAAGCCCTCAGGTACACTCCTTTTACCAGAATCAACTTAATTCCATTTGACATTGTCCTTTCCAGAACTGCAAATTCAATGAACCCAGCAGGTCCTGATCTTGGTTTTTAGCAGATGGCCTCAACAATATGACAGTAATAGCATCTGACATGTGCTGTTTCAATGATCTCTTTTACTCTTGGATAAGTATGGAAGCGTTAGATCCCGTGTGTTCCTTCAGATTGTTATTTCTGGCACGCTCTTTTTGGCATATGTTATGTTGAACCATCCATAACAAATTAAATTTTCATTAAGATTAAAAAAAATCTTTATAATCCATAAGCCTACAATTTGTTTCAGTTCCCCAGGTAACATTTTCAGTGTAGGGGGACTATTTCTACAAATAATTGCATGTGAGGCTAGTTTAGATTTTTTTTTTTCAAGAATTGGCTATTTTACTAAGGGGGGGTGGGATGCAGGTGGGGGAATCCTGGAATCCCACGAATGGAAAAGAGACAATGTGTCTAAAAGATGTGTGGCCTTGCCCTCAAAGCATTTTGCAGGGACAAAAAAATCATAGGTTCCCAGGAAACACATCAAAGAAGCTAAGCCACATGATGCCACTTGAATGGCATCACATAGGCTGGATACAAAGACTAGCTGGAGCTGGCAGAATTCTTGTACCTTTAAGGTAGAGCTTTAGAGCTGATTGTAACTGTAATTAACAGTTTCCTCTAGCTGTGCAATGGAATTTTCCTGAAGGACTCAGTGGTTTTACTCACTGGCAGGTTTAGTAAAATGGGATTTCAGGCCGTGCAGTGCTTTCAACTCAAAGTAGCTAAATCTAGTTAAAGCAGAAACATCAATGATTTTCAGTGAACGCACATCATAGAAATGTTTGAGCATCATAAACCATGCTGATTGCTTCTTTCAGAAGCAAGCTGCAACTAAATGGAGACCAGAGAAGGCGAGAAAGCTAACTTAGACATCTCTTTTCCTGAGCTTGCACTTAAATCCCATATAAATTTTTTCTATAATAATGCATTTAAACCTACTTAGTAACTGGAAGAGTACTTTATTTGCAATGTACCTTAGAAATATTCACTATGATTGGGAAAAGCATTTAAGTTTAATTCTTTACCCTGTCTCACCATTAGCAGAACCTTCACTTTGGTGATATTTCATAAACTGCCTGAAACAGAATCTCTTCCCACTTGAGCTTCTACTATAGATGACTTCATTAGACTCTTCAATATTTTCTTTCTACTGAAAATGAGTAGAACTATTCACAAAGAGATATAAAAAATTGTAAGTTGAAGTCCAAAATAATGGGGAATATACAAACCTATTTATTACTGAATACATTATTTTTATGACAAATGCAAAAATATTATCTATGCTTGCAAAATAAGCTTTTTTTAACGTTATGCAGAACATAAGAAGAAAACCGGAAAAAAAATCAGGTGAATACAATTAAAGCAAGAGTTTGGCCAGAGTTTTCTCTGCTTGACCACTTACTGAATAGAAAAGAAAGGAGGCTGAAAGATCCCTTAGAAAGAGCAGTGCCAAGACAGTCACTTCATTGCGTGGTAGCTGTATTTAACTATAAAGGGAAGTTCCAAGAAATGGATGTGCATGAGACTCACTACTTCATAAAAGCTATCAAAGAACTCACAGAAATGAGGATCTGTGGGGAAAAGAGGCAAGAGCATCTGCAGAAATCACAGAAAATACACAGTTGAGAGAACTGTGGTGGAAAGAGCAGCATGTCCCTGGAACCAGCAGTTTTACATGGACTCTGAACACAGAAGTGTTATGAGAAAGTGTCCTGGGACTTTCTGTAACGCTCTCGCTTCAGTCACTTAAATCCCTTGGAAGAGGTTAAACTTTTGTCAAAATCTAATCTGAAGTAAATGGTAGGCTAGCAAGTTTTCACTGTTTTAACTTGAAAATTCATATGTGAAAAAATGGTCTGACTTTACCTTCTCGTGAGATTAATTTCCTATAAGGTGTTTTAATTGACAGAACAACTCATCCATTATTCTAAATAGAACCATAATTGTTCTTCCTTGAAGTAGATCTGGGTAAGAAATCCTGGTTGTGCTTCTGAGACATAGTAGCCATGGTAAAGGGAAATAGAGATAAATAAGTATGCTTTCCAAAAGAATCAATTTTATGCTAGAAACAAAGAGCATCTCAAATTTGTAAAGCAGAATTTGAAGGGCTTCATTTTTCAAACACAATTCAATAAAAGAAGTCAATACAAAAACCCAGAATCACTTAGATATTCCAAATTATTCTTCTAAACAAATTTGAGTCAAAGAGCAAATGAAAAAATACAATAGGCTATTTGTAAAAAAAAAATTAAAACTCAAAAAACAAAAATGACCAGTCTTAATGAGATCAAACAGAAAAGCTATAATTTAGAAAAATAATAATAAATGAACTAAACATTCAATATAAGAAATTAGATATAAAGAAATAAACAAAATAAGAAATTAGAGAAAAAAAGTATCCAAATTGAGTTCTAATTCTGTGCCCAAACTTCTGAATGGTATTCTTGACTCTGCCCTTTACTTCTTGATTTTAACTTCAAAATGTCTATCAAATACTTGCATTTCCATTGCCAGCTCTATACTCCAAGGGCCATGGTGTCTCACTGGGATCATGTCAATGACCTTCTCATTGTTTTACATGCTTCCACTCTTGCCCTCCTATAAGCTACCTTACACACAGTGGCCAGGAGATTTTTTTGGAAATGTAAATTAAATTATATCACAACTATTAAAACTATTCAATGATTTCCCATTATATGCATAATAAAATCCAAATTTCTCACCAAGGCTTACTTCAAAGACTGTAGAGAGAGACCCGTGGACTGAATTTGATCCACAGATGTATTCTGTTTGTCCTACAGGATGTTTCAGAAGATTTTTAATGCATTGCCAGTACTTTAAAAAGAGAAACTCATATTTGAAAAATAGAAATTTCTGTATTTTCTTGAAAATTTGAAATACCTATCAACATTAGACCCATGTTTCCATTCCCTATTGCTCCAGACCCAAGTTTGAGTATAAATAGTTCTTTATCAGAGCACACAGTTGTGGGGTTTTGGGGGTTTGGTTTTTTTGTTTGTTCATTGTTGGTTTCCTTTGCTGTTATAGTCATGAATATTTCTCAATACATAAGTATATTTTCCAACATGAGAAAATGATATCTGGAGTGAACAAGCAACACATTTCTCAGCCCTTGTTTGTTTATGATACCTGCCTCAAAACGAAAGGAATGTCTGCTATCATTCTGGAACATTCTGAAAGTTGTTCCATATCTCTTGATGTTTAAAAACATTTCAACTTTTGGCATCATATATAAAAACCCTGCA
The DNA here is from genome assembly GCF_030445035.2 of Dasypus novemcinctus. NCBI lineage: Eukaryota > Metazoa > Chordata > Mammalia > Cingulata > Dasypodidae > Dasypus > Dasypus novemcinctus. The sequence goes on along the minus strand of NC_080684.1, from coordinate 54,164,469 downwards.
ATAACAATATTTACTCTTCATCTGAGTCAATCAAGGCCTGGACAGAAGGAAGGCAGAAAGGAAGGAAAGAAAGACAAAAGAAAGAGGGAGAGAGGAAGGAAGAAGAAGCAAATGGACATTTATGCAGTATCTTTTACATGCCTAGAACTGTGCTTGGTACAATGGAATACCAAAAGTTTATGCATAACATAAGGTTCCTGCAGAGGCTTTTTAAAACTGAGTCAAAGAGATAGGATATATGAAGCAAGAAGAAGATAATGAATACCTAAATTATATTCTGTAGATAACTATAGTAATTCAAAAAAAGAGAAATAAGAGAAGGCTGACAAAATCAAGGAAAACATAATTAGAGAGGATCTTGAGAGTAGAATAGCATCTCAGTAAATGCAGAGATTCAAGAAAAGGAATGCATAATAAACACAGGCAGAAAGGGAAAAAGAGCAAAGCATATTGCATGACAGAATCACAGAACCAGAAGAGTCATTTGACTAATGTGAGGTTGATTTGCATAACATGTGGACATGATGACATCATCTCTATAAACTACATATTTTATGTATTCATTTGCATTTATGCTTATATTTAATGTGGGGGAAACAGTCTGCCATCTTCAGATTTTAAGATCTTAGAGGATGGGGACCACATTATCCCTGACCCACCTAATCCATTTGTAGCATCTTTCAAAATCTCCCTAGACACAAAACAGATATTATAAGAACAGTGCATTGTCTTTAGATAAGGTTTTAGATAGATTCTTTGTGGAGTAGTTGGAAGAATCTTACAATAAAATTATACATATGGGAGCAGGTGAAGCTCAGTGGTTGATTATCTGCTCCCTATATAGAAGATCCAAATTTCAATCCCCAGTCGCTCCTAAAAATTTTTTTTAATTACACATATTCTCATGTCTCCATAGGGTAAGTAGATAAAAGATTTTATCTGCAATTCAGACAGGGTGAATAAAGGTATTAAGTGACTTGTCCATGCCATGTTTCAGGCTACTCTCTATAATTATTTAGCTTTTCAGGTGGCTTTGGAAATTTCTCCTCCCCTGTCCTAGTGGAGCACTTCCATTGTCTTCCCCACTCATGCTGCAAGTCTGTGATAGTAGGGTGTAAGGGTGTCATTAGCCTCTCCCCAATCCATCAGTTCACCTCTCATCCAAAAAGAGCTTCAAAGCAGCTTTTTTTCCTAATTTTTTTACTTTAGCATTCTTTGATTTTCCGGAACTAAGACTGTACAGAGAAATATTCAAACGGAACTCAAAGATATAATTTGGTCCATTCAATCATCCCTTGACATTTGAAGCCATTTTGGCACAAATCAGAGTTTCCAGCAACCCTAAAACACAAGAAACCAATGTGTCCAGTTTACATTATCAGTCAACCCACATTCTTTGCTCAAGTGAGATAGTAGAGATATTGAATAAATAAAATTATAGTCATTTCTATGATATTAAAAATAGATTAAATCTAGACTATAAGAAGTATGAATTTTAGATCCAGCTCTGCCGTAACTTGCTAAGTAAGGAAGTGGAAATAGCACAGAGCTTTAGAACAGTATGGTATGAGCAAACTTACAAATCGTGAGGCCTGACACAGGAAAGTTGCTTTACTTCTCTGACCTCTCTGTAAAATATACTACTATATAATTCACAAGGTGGTTATGAAGATCAGATGGATTAGTTTATAAAAAGCAATTAACAGCATCTCATATATAGGTGGGATTCAATATTAATCTCCTTTCCTATAAAATGAAGGAGTTGGATTTTGATAAATGTTAAGGTCCCTTCTGGTGATAAAATTTTATGTTTCTATTATTTTTTCCTAGGTACTATAAATTGTATACCAGCCTGATTCCCTCGCCTAGCCTCCAAGCTGCACAGCTGCAAACACTTAACTCCCACCTGTAGACTCAAAATAGCTCCAGGCTCTGAGACTATTATGACCAAACCTCCACATAGTACTCCCTTTTCAAGAACTGAGTCGTTGCCTTATTTCTTGCTTTATACTCTATTCCTTGGGAACTTTAATTCCATCTTTTTTCTCCCATTTCTTTCATGATACGGAAGCTGGTCCCTGTGTCCCTATTACCATTGCTTGTTCACAACTACCTGCTATAAGTTCTCCCTGAACTGACCACCTGCCTGCTTGGACACTCACTGCCTGCCTGTTGCCAGTTTGAGAGTCCTAACCCAACAGCCAAGACATCTGCCTGCAGACCACTGCCAGGCCTCCCAGATACCAGCTCTACCAGCCACCCACTTGCCGGCCTGCCTCACAGCACTCGCTGTGTGAAAGCCAGCCTTCTTCCTTCCTGCCCAGCTGAGCCTAGCCTACTTGTGGGTCCTGGACTGTCTGCCAAACCCTGGATCTAAAATGGATGTGGACGCTCACTAACATTGTTTCTTATTTCTGGAGAGAATGCATGCTCCTAATATATTTGAGATGAATTATCTTAATCATTAACTCACCTCTATATTTACTCTATATTTTGTAGCCTATTTTCTTATTACCTAATTTTCTCTTTTCACTAATTTGCATTTTATGGAGGTAAAACACATACATAAAAGTGCACAAAATATAACTGCATAGCTCAGTGTATTGCCATAAATATAACACAACATATGCATGTAACCAAGAGCCAGGTCAAGAAATAGGGCACTGCCCACACTACAGAAGGCTTTCTCATGTCCCTGTGTAATCACTACTCCTTATATATCAACCAAGACAACCAATACCCGGACTTTTAAACCTGTACTTCAGTTTTGCCAGTTTTTTAATTTTACGTAAATAGAATCATAAATAATATATCCTTTTGCCCAGACTTATATTTGTAGGACCTTTCCATGTTTATTCACGTAGCTGTAGTTCGTTCATTTTTTTTGTTATAAAGAATTCCATTGAGTAAAAGGCTATAATTCATATATTCATCCTACTTTTGATAAATATTTGGGTTTTCACTTGATTTTGGCTGAAACTAATAACATTGCTATGAACATTTTTATACATGTTATTTGGAGCACATATGCTTGTGTTTATATTGCGTATAATATATTCTATTATATATTATATATAATCTATCTGCTAATATACTCAAGAACTGCACTGTTCAATATCGTATCTACCCTACAGGTGACTTTTTAAATTCAGATCAACTAAAATTTTTAAGATATAAAAATTCAGTTCCTCATTTACTCTAGCAAGATTTCTAGGGTTCAATAGCTCATGTGGCTTGTGGCTACTATAATGGACAGCATAGATATAACACATTTTCATCATCACAGAAAATTCTATTAGACAATGATCTTCTAGAAGCTTTATTGTTTATTATTTGGCTTTTTCATATTTATACTTATAACTCAACTGGAATGGATTTTTGTGAGGTAAGGCATAAGAGAATCCCCTGTATTTTCTATGTAACTTTTATGTAATCTAAAACTTCTTTAATAATAAAGAAAAAAGAGAGGAGAAGAGAAGAGAAGAAAAAGAGAAAAAGGAAGGGAAGGGAAGAGAAGGGTTTCCCTACTACACTGAAGTGGAAATGTTGTCATAAAAAAAGTCTCTCTGCTATCTATTCTATTCTGTTTTTCTGTCTATGCCTTTACCAAATAATACTGTCTTAGTTACTGTGTCTTTATAATAAACCTAACTTTTGAATAAAATAAGTCTTCCCACCTTGTTCTTCAAAAGTCTTGGCTACTCCTGATCTTTTGCATTTCCATATAAATTTTAAATTCATTTTGTCAATTTCCACCAAAAAATTGGGATTTTGATTGACATTCTTTTGAATCTATAAATCAATTTGGAAAGAGTTTTACATTTATTATGTTGAGTACTCCAATCCAAAAATATGATACAGCCATTGAAATATTTGTCATCTTTAATTTCAATACTATTTTATACTTTTCTATGAAGAGTTTTTATACATTTATTTAGATATACTCCGAAGTACTTGATAGTATTTGATGCTATTGTATTTTCCTATACTTTGTTGCTGATATACAGAAACAGTCTTTTTTTTATTATTCTGGTGATGTATTTAGCAACCTTCCAAACCTATTTTTAAATTTTACATATATAACTATATCATATGCAAATAATCCTTATGTTTTTTTCATGAATTATGGAATTGTTGAGTATTTACAGTACAGTAAAGTGTTAGGAGTGGATATCCTTGTCTCATCCCAATGTCAGAGAGAAAGTATTGAACATTAAGAAATTTATTTTCTTGTCCTAATTTCTAGATAAATGCTGGATTTTATAAAATAGTTTTTCACTGAGGATTCTCCCCCTTTTTATTAACATGATATATTGCACTGACAGACCAACCTTGCATTTCTGAAATAAAATCATTTTGGTCATATTGTAGTATCCTTTTATATATTGCTGATTTTCATCAACTTATATTTTTTAGGATTTTTAAATCTATGTTCATAAGTGTCCTGGGGATCCCTCTAGGTGTGCTGACTCACCAGGAGGGCTCATGGTATTAAGCACACAGTCATACTCACAGCTATAATTTACTACAGCCAAAGGATACAAAGCAAAATCAGTAAAAAAAAAAAAAAATACATGGATAGAAGTATGAAGGAAAACGTCTCCCAGGGGAGTCAACAGGAACCACAATTATTCCAGCATCAAATCGTGACAACACATATGAAATGTTATCTACCAGGGAAACTCATTACAGACTCAGTGCCCAGGGTTTTTATGGGTGGGGGGGGAGGTTGGTCATATAAGTTCCCTCTGCCTAGTGTGTACCAAGATTCCTGATCTCAGAAGTTAAGGAGATGTTTAGTATGAACTATAATGTTTGTACAAATAGTTTAGGCACAGTGAACCACTCTTGTGAGATAAAGATGGTAGGAACACTCCTGAAATCCAAGTTCCCAGATGCCAGCCAAGGGCCAACCTTGCAAGCAAGCTGTTCTAAAGAGAGCATTCTCAGGCATGCTGTGTTAACTCTTCTGCACAATGAGCCTGATGAATAATTTCTTTTTCTGTGAAATTCTTCTCGGTATTTACTATTGTTTTACTAACCTCATAAAACATAAAAAGTATTCTTTCTTTTTCTTTTATGTGGAAGAATTTGTATAAGATTGGCATTATTTCTAATTATGTGGTAGAATACACTAGTGAAGTCATCTAAGCTGGAGTTTTATTTGTGGGAAAGTGTTAAGTTATAGGTTCTATTTAACTAATAGGTATAGGAATACTCACATTTTTTTTTTCTTAAGTGAGTATTGGTAAGATGATTTTAGGATTTGGGGCATTTTATTTAAATGTTTAAATTTATTGACTAAAATAACAAAAAAACTCAGAAAAAAAGTAATAAAATAAAAAAAATTTATTGGCATAAGATTTTCACAGAATCCTCTTATATATCTTAACTATCATCAGAATTTATAATGATATCTCCTTTTTTATTCCTTAAATTGTTCTTTGTGAACGCTCATTTTTCCTTGATCAATCTTACCAAATCTATATCAATTTTGTCAGTCTTTTTTGAAAAATCAATGTTCTTACTATATTCCCTGTGGCTTTTGTTCTTTTCTATATTTTCCCTTCTCTACTTGGGAAAGTTTCCTTTGCCTTATCTTTCATTTTATTAATTCTCTCTTTCATTGGGCCTAATCTTCAATAACATTCACCCATTAAGTTCTTAATTTCAAGAATTTTATTTTTCTGACCTAGAAATTCCACTTGTTCTTTTTATACTTGTGTCACTCTGACAAAATTCTCAATCTTGTCTTTTGTTTCTTTGATTTTTAAATTTTAAACTGTTTCAATTTTAAATACTTTCAAACTTATAGGACAATTATAAAAATAATACAAACCACATACAGAGAACACCAATAGATCCTTATCCCCCATCAATATTATCATTTTGCCACATTTGCCATATTCTTTCTCCATCCATCTATCAATGCATCTTTCTATGCATCTGTCTGTCAATCTTTCTGATTGTCTATCTATTACAAATTCATTTACTGAGCACTTCAGTGTAGGGTGTCTTCATCATACCCCTTGAAAACTTAATACTGTCATGTACACTTCCTAATAACAGATATATTCACTTATATATCTACCTTAAGTGCAGTAATCCAGTCCTAGAAATTTAACAATAATATAAGCCTATAGTATTCTTGGTTGGCAATTTTTTGTTTTCAACAATTTAAATATGTCATCTCACTCTTGTCTCCATGGTTTTGGATGAGAAGTTGGCAATTAACTTTTTTTTAATTTGTTCAAGTATATTATTCATACATGAACATACATAAACAATAAGTATATAGTAACAGTTGTGAATTTACAAAATAAACATACATAACATCATACAAGGCTCTCATATCTGACCCTACCACCAATATCTTGCATTGTTGTGAAATGGTTTTCATTAATGATGAAAGAGAATCCTCAAACTATTACTACTAACCAAAGTATCTTACATTTGTTGTATTTTCCCACAACCCACATTATTATTATTATATCATTTATACATGAACATACATAAGCAATAAGTATATAGTAAAAGTTGTGAACTTACAAAGAAAACATGTATAACATCATTTAGAGGTCCCATATATCAACCCACCACCACCATCTTGCATTGTTGAGAGACATTTGTTAAAAATTATAAAAGAATATCATCTAAATCTTACTACTAACTATAGTCCATATCTTTGGTGTATTTTCCCCCAACACATGCAATTATTATTTTTTTAAATATATTTTTGTTACAGAAGTTGTAAACTTACAAACAATAATGTGTATGTTCAGAATTCCTATGTAATACCCGTCTGTCAACCGTGTTTTGCTACAGATTATGAGATAATATCACCAGATTATTACCACTTACCATGGTCCATAGCATGCATTTGGCACACTTTTTCCATACTCCCCCATTATCAACACAGTACTTTTTTGGCATAGATGCATGAATATTATAGTATTGCTGTTGACCACAGTCCATAGGTCACTCCAGTTATATTTTTCTCATGTTTTTCCACATTCCCATCATCCTGCAATAGTGATATATACCTGCTCTAGCTCACAAAGAAGACTCTTGCATCTGTACCATCATCAATCACAATTCTGATCCACCTCTGGATTTACTGTGTTATTCAGTCCCTAGATTATTCTCTAGCTTTCTTTCAATTGACATTTACACCCTAGACTACCCTTTCCAGCCACATTCCCGTTTATAATACTCATTATAATGTGTTACCATCAACACTACACATTTCCACACTTTTACAGCTAATTAAAAATTCTACATACATTAAGCATCAGTAGTCCGTGTCAGTCCTCCTCTTATCTCCTTTAAGAATCCACCATCTAACACCAGGTCTTGAAGATGTTTTCTTACATTTTATTCTAGAATCCTCATGGTTCTTGCATTCATAGTTAGGTTTTTGATACATTTTGAGTTAACCTCTGCACAAGGTGAATGACAGGGGTCCTCCCCGCTTCCCCTGGCCATGAATATCTAGTTCTCTCAGCACCATTCATTGAATGAACTGTTCCACCCGAGCTGGGAGGGTTTGACAGGCTTATAAAAAATCATTTGACCATAGATGCAAGGGTCCATCTCTGAACCATCAATTCAGTTCCATTGAGCCATATGTCTGGCTCCATGCCAGTATCATGTTGCCTTCACCACTGTAGCCTGGAAACATGGATTTAAAGTCCAGAAGTGAGAGTCCTACAACTTGCCTTTCCTGATTAGGCTGTTTCTGGCTATTTGGGACTTCTCACCCTTCCAAACAACCCCAACATTTGTGCTTTCCATTTATTTCTAAAATGTTGGTGGAATTTTTATCAAGATTTCACTGAATCTGCACATCAGTTAGGGTAGAATTGACATTTTAATGACATCCAGTCTTCCAATCCATGAGCATGGAATGCTCTCCCATTTTGGTCCTTTTTTATATCTTTTAACAATGCATTGTAGTTTTCTGAATACAAGTGCCCTACATCATTGGTTAAGTTTATTCCTAAATGTTTGATTCTCCCAGTCACCATCATAAATGGAATTTTTTTTTCCTGGAGAAGTTGGTGATTAATTTTATTGAGGTTCCCTTGTAAGTGACATGTGGTTTCTTTCTTACAGATTTCAGAATTCTCTATCTTTGGAATTCAACAATTTGATTTTAATATGGTATGGCGTGGGTCTATTTGGATTTATCCTGTTTGGAGTTTCGTGAGTATCACAGATGTGTATAATTATGTCTTGTGTTAAATTTGGAAAGTTTTCAGTCATTATTTCTTTGAATATTTTCTCTGACCTTTTCTTTCTCCACCTTCTGGGACTCCAAAAATGAGTATATTGGTATGCTTGATTATGTCTCATGTCTCAGAGTCTGTTCACTTTTCTTCATTCTTTTTCCTCCTGCTCCTCAGACCGAATGATTTTCTTTGCTTATTTTCAAGTTCTCTGTTTCTTTCCTCTTCCAGCTCTAATCTTCTGTTGAACCTCTCTAGGGAATTTTTAATTTCCATTACTGTGGTCTTCAGCTCTGTGTGATTCCTTTCCAAATTCCAATCTCTCTACTGATATTCGCTTTGTGTTCATCTATCATTTTCCTGATTTCACTTAGTTCTTTGTCCATGTTTTCCTTTAGTTCTTTCAGCATATTTAGGCCTTTTTTTTAAAGTCTTTGTCTGGTATATCTCAGGTCTTCTCCTTATCATTGATGGCTTCTAATGCTTCCGTTTATCCTTTGCCTGGGCTATCACTTCTTGTTTCTTTCTATGTTTTGTAGTCTTTTGTTGAAACCTGTGTATTTTTATATTTTAATGTGTTATCACTGGGATTTAGATTCTGAAGGGTCTGTTCCTTAAGCCTCTTTCCAGTTAGTGTTATGACAGTACTTTCCTTGGATACCAGGAGTTTACAAAAAAAAAAAAGAAGGAAAAAAGGAAAATCCCTTTCCCAGTCTTTGCAGATTGACCTGTGTGAGTACTCTGCTACAAGGCTTATCCATACAGTGAGTTACAGAATAGTTCAAGGCCAAAGTATAGAGGCTGCCCTGAAACTTTCTACTCATGCATCTTGTCTTGGGCATCCATGTGGACTTAGAAATTCCCTTTTTACATGATACAAATGTTCCTTCTTTGCTAGGAAATATTTTCCTCAGTCTCGGGCACTGCGCTTTATGTCCTATAGGCAGCAATCTCTTGCTCCAGGCAGCACAAGTTGATGCTCTCCTGCATTCTGAAGAATAGCTCTGTAAGCTGCCTCTACACACAAGGCAAGTTCTTGATGGTGTGTCCCTCAGGTCATCAGCAGACAGATTGAGCCAAACATACAAACTCCCAGCATGTGCACAAAGATTACTCTGACCCCTTAAGAACTGAGACTAAGGATGCACACTGGGAGGACCAGCCAGCTCCTTGCCAAGTTGGTGAGGGATGGGGCAGGAACCAGTCAGGGTGCCAAGAGATTCTGTTGCACTAAAGAGGCCTTTTTCTTGTTCAGCCCTCATCCTGTTACTGCTCTCCTTTAACTATTTTCTGAGACTTTGAGAAACACATTTCTGCTAGTTCTTGCTATTTGTTTGAAGTTCCTATGGAGAGCTAGAACTCTGAAACTGCTAACTCTGCCATCTTGATCAGGTCAGGCTCATTCATGGTTGTTTTAAAGTCTACATCTAACAACTCCATTACTTAATCCCCTATTGATGTGTTTCTAGCATCTATGGTTTTAAGTGGTCTGTTTCTATTGTTCATTGTTTCTCTTGATTTTTATCATATCTCCAATGTCTCATCATTTTGATCATGTCAATCATGTTGGGCAAAAACGGGGATAATTGGATATGTAAAATGATGTTATCTTCTAGGATAAAATATATAAGAAGCTAGGATCAGTAACAATACTAGACCACCTCACATTAATTTCAGAAACTGAAATAATCTGAGACTGGATTTCAAATCTGCAGGGGCAGTCTATTTCCTGTTTTCTCTTGCTCCTATAGTATGTCTCATCAGCATTCCAACAAAGACAGTGAATTATTTATCCAGGCTTTTTTTAAGGTGGGCCCTAAAATCCATGTATATCCCCCTTTGTTTAACAACAAGAAGCTGTTAAAATATCTCTCAGCTTCTCAAACTTCCAACTCTCTCCTTAGAATTGAAAGCAACTTCTAAGGTAAAGGGAGCCCCAGATTCTGGGCTTACCACTCTGTGTTTCCTTAAGAATCTTGGCATCAGAATTCTTCGTACCTTATTAGCTCTCTGATATCTTCAAACAAATGATTTTATACTTTTTATAATTCTTCTAGTTGTTCTCAGCAGCAGTGTTTGTCTGAATTAACTAATACACCCATGAATGGAAACAGAAGTCCTAATTTGTATTTTTTCAAGTATCAGGTTGAACAGATATATTTTAAATTTCATTTTTAGAGTGGTTTGGAATATATATATATATATATATATACACACACACATACATACATAAATCAAAATTATATTACTTCAAATTTTTAGAAAATTAGCTGATTGTGATTTTTTTAAAAGATCATATTTAAAGGTCATAAGCCCAAGTGCAATGGCTAAGACCAATAAAGAAGGATGGTCCAACAATGAGGCTTTGATACTAACGAATATGCTTGTGAGCCTGTGCGCCTGAAATAAAAACTAGACCTAGAGCTTCACAGTGCCTAAGAATTACATCCTGAGAGCCTCCATGTTGCTCAATGTGGCCAGTCTCAAAGCCAAACTCAGCAGGTGAATGCATTGCCTTCCCCCAGTGTGGGACATGACTCCTGGGGATGAGCCTCCCTGGTGCCGAGGGATTACTACCAAGTACCAGCTGATGATGTAACTAGAAAATGACCTTGAATAAAAGGGTCAACTCAGACTAGCAGAATATCTCAGCCTACATGTAATATCAGGAGTTAAAAATGCTTTTTGACCTTGAATAAAAGGGGGAAATGGAAAGGACAAATGAGTTTATATGGCTATCAGTCTCCAAAAAGGAGTCAGGAGATCATCAGAGGAATCACTCTTATGCACGCCTCAGGAGGGTCCCAGTGACAGCCAAAGTAGATACAAGCCCAGGTACTGATTCTTTTGAGGGCTACAGAGACTCACAGGTTCTATGGCCATGGCAGATGGAGTTCAGTGCCATATCAGTTGGCCCTACTTTGGAGTTTGTGTTCCTGAATGTGATGGAGTTGGACTCAGATGTGATCTTTCTTCACAAGCCTCTCCTGTTACTTTTACCAGACCTGTGGTTGGTGTTGGGGTTTGGTGTATACTCAGGGGACCTGAATCTCTGGACTGTCCATGTGATAGCCAAGCCCTGAGCCTCAACAGACCTGCAACTCCTACCCTCTGCTTTAATGAACTTACTCCAGCCAGCTAACAGGGAGGTGAAGAAGGTCAACCACCACACCAGGGAGCCAGGAGTGCCTACAACTGCAAGCAGGAGAATTGCATCCATCATCCATGTGGAATCTAAGTCCCCTCTCAATATAGAGGTGGAGTGGACATAACCATCCCAGGGTCTGCAGGACAGAGGAATAGAGTATGGATTAGAGTGGACTTACTGATATTCTATTCTGGAACTATTGTGATTAGTAATGGAAGAAAATGTAACATTACGTGGAGAAAGTGGCCATGGTAGCTGCTGAGGGTAGGGAGAGGGAAGAAGAGATATGATGTAGGGGCATTTTCAGGACTTGGAGCTGTCCTGGGTGGTGTTGCTGGGAGAGATGCTGACATTGTATATCCAGCCATGGCCCAATGGGTCGACTGAGGGAGAGTGTAATCTACAATGTAAACCACTATCCATGTAGTGCAGCAGTGCTCCAAAATGTATCCACCATATGCAATGAATGTGCCACAATGATGAAAGAGATTGTTGATGTGGGAGGAGTGGGGTGAGGGCAATGGGGACTATATGGAGACCTCATATTTTTTTTTGAGGGCAATGGGGACTATATGGAGACCTCATATTTTTTTTAACGTAACATTTAAAAAAATGAAGACAAAAAAAAAGACTATTGAATAGTAAAAGAGAAAAAAGGTTATAAGTAATGTCTGAAAGAATTTACTCCATAATTATACATCAAACTTAAAAACAAGGAATAGATCAGTTCCTAGAAGAATCTGATAAGTAAATAATTATAACAACCATTTCTTAAGGACCTACCCTGTCACATGTGCTTTCTATGTATTGTCTATTTAATTCTCAAAACCATCTCATAAAGTAGCAGATATTATCTTCATTTTGCACTGAGCAAATTGAGACTCCTAGAAATTGAGTAAATTACCCAGGTCACACCCAATAGGTGGTGGAGGTAAGATGGAATCTAGGTCTATCTATATGAACTCTCTCACACTGTACCATAAACTTTGAGTCTGCTTTAAAATAATGTGTCACATTATACAGATTTCCTTATCTAAATATGTATACACTTTGGCACTTTAAAAACAAATTTAAAACAATTTGTGTCAAAAATAATATGTAAAAGTTATCATTATTCTCATCTTCAATTCTTCTCCCCTCTAGAAAAACAAGATGTTACTTGATAGTGAAATTTTCGCAGCACTAAAATTTAATATGTTATATTGAAGGGCAGTTCAGCTAGATAGAAATTATAGATGGCAGATGTCCAGAGATAATTCATTGCCTTTTAAATGAAATAGCAAGAATGTCTTTGAAGGGACATTTTCACCACCTAATAAGTAATCTTCCAAAGAACAGTACGTTAGTGATTATTAACCAGCACAAACTGCTGAGGTTAATGAATAATGCTAATCTGATTCCATCTGCATAAACCCCTTCTACTGAGGATTTTTCTTCTAATTTTCTCCTGGGATGGCTATTTACAAGCTAAAGTAGGAATTAGAGATTTTCAAAGAGATATCAGACACCTGCATTCTTTAAACATCTCTAGATGCAGAATACTGACCTAGATATGGGGAAAAAAGGATAATTAAGATAATTTTCTTAACTGTTTCTTATCCAAGCAGCTTATATCCAGCTGGCCTGGAAAAGCACCTTTCAACAGGAACAGACAAGTGATGGTCTGTTAGATAAAAATTTAAAACGTGAGAACTAAAACAACATGCCTAAGCAACCCGGAAATGACAACAAAAACAGTTAGGTGTGAGTTGCTAGACTAGAAACTATTCTCAAGCAAGTAAATAAAGCAAAGACTAATTACAGCCACTAAATAAAGGAAAGGGGACTCTCGTGCCGGCAGCTGTAGACTCTCTTGGTTCCTTGGTGTGGTGCTTGTCCACCCTCCCCTCCCTGTCAGCTGACCAGGGTAGAGCTAACGAACTGGAGAGTAGGTGCCCAGCTGGCACATGGACAGCCCAGAGATTCAAGTCTTCTGGTCATACACCAACCCCAGCACCAACCACATATTCAATAAAAGGGACGGAAGAAGCATGTACAGAGAAGTCACATCTGAGTCCAACTCCATCACACTCAGGAGCATAAATTCCAAAGTAGGGCAAGGCACCGAACTCCAGAATCATCTGCCATGACTGTAGGACCTAGGTGTCTCTGTAGCCCTCAGGAGCACCACTACCTGAGGTTGAATCTACTTTGGCTACAATGCCCTCCTTCTCCAACCTTCAAAAGACTTCGAATTCTACAAGGGCCTACCTCAAAGTCTATCTCCTACAAGAAATGAAAGTGAATCTCTCTCCTCAACTTACAAAGCATATGGAAGCTCTTCAATTTTATTGCTTTATAAAACAATATCTGTACAATGCTTTATGATTTACAAAGAACTTTCACCTATGTTATCTAATTTTTTTTTTAAATCTTGTTTTGTTTATACAATTTTCTTGGGGAAAGAGGAGATTTGCAAGACTTTGGGCAAGTTATTTCTGTCTGAATCTCATTTTTCTCTGTAAAATAAGAATAATAACTTACAATTAAGGAATCACTAAGAATATTATTACTATTAAAAACAAAGTACCTTTCCCAAGGATCTTAAGCAAGTCTCACACAGAGAACACATATATGTGGACTGTAAAAAAATTCTGAAAAGCACATTTATTTAGTTTAGACTCCACAGAATTTTTCCTTTTTTATTAATAATTTTTTGTTAAAGAAGTTGTAGGTTTACAGAAATATCATGCATAAAATATGTAAAATACAATTCCCATATACCCCCTATTATTAAGGTCTTGAATTAGTGGGGTATATTCGTCATAATTCATGAAATAATGTTTTTATAATTGTACAATTATTGCCCATTTTTTACAATTGGGTTCATTGTATCGCACAGTCCTATGTTTTTTCTTTTAATTTTTATTATAGTAACCTAAAATTTCCCCTTTTAACCACATTTACATATATAATTCAGTGCTGTTAATAACATTCACAGTATTTTTTTAAATTGAGCCAACACTTAGGATTTCATATAAAAATCCAGATATCAGCATTCCAACTTCTTCTTCCATACAATCAATTTTTTTTAAAAGTAAAAAGTAAAGAAAAGAAAAAGAAAAAAAAACAGAAGATTTAGCAATCCTCTATGACAATATTCCCTTGAGTGAGCAGCTGGTGTTCTCTTTGAAGACGGCATCGGTCTCCAGAGTGACAGTGCCACAACACTCCCTATTGTCTCCCTCACCCTAAAGGCAAGTGTCAGTTATCATTTATCACCAGATAGTGTTGTTTTTCTCATAGAAGAGAAATATACCTCAAATGTATCTCTATCAAAATTTGAAAGGCAAATAATAATCCAAGAGGATCTCATGTTTCAGGAAAACGAGACTACAGCATGAACTCTGTAAAAGTGAAAGCTATTTCTACACATTCAACAGTCAAAGAAAATGTGTATCTTACACCCCCGCTGCTTTACTCCTGTGCACTGCCAGCCTAGTCCCTAAGGGCATTTGGATTTGCAATCCCTGGTCTACACTGTAAACTCCATAGAGAGAGAGATGATATTTTGTTATTTTTGGTTTCCATGCCTTCCATGACTAGAACAATGCCTGGCACAAAATAGGCCCTCAATGATGTAGCAGCAATGTAGACAGGTATTAGAAATAATGATTGCAATTATACAGTAATAGTTGCTACAAAAGAACTATATACTGATACAGTGGAAACACAAAGGGTTCTGCCTTTCTCATTCAGCATACTGTGTAATAAAGGTAAGGAAAAAAGATGTCTAGCCCTTTGCTCACTACTCTCCAAACCACCCCCCAGAGTAGATTTAAGCTTCTGCAGCAGGAGTCAGTAAATGTTTTTCTGTAAAAGACCAGCTAGTAAATATTTTAGACTTGTGGACTAAGCAGTCTCTGTCATAACTACTCAGCCCCGCCATGATAGCACAAAGGCAGCCATAGACAATATGAAAATGAATAAACATGACCATGTTCCAATAAAACTTTATTTACCAAAAAAAAAAAAAAAAAAAGCAGGCAGTGAGCCAGATTTGGCCCACAGGCCATAGTTGGTTGACCCCTCTTCTAAAGGACAATAACTATTTTTATCATCTTTATACCTGTTGAGTTAAACTGAACTATTTGTAAGATTTTTCTGTTTGGATTTTGGACTTCAGTCTTTGCCAATAACACACACACACATGCACATACACACATCACTTGGCACAATGGTAACTCTATTTCCAGAAGAAATGCTGCTGCAGAAATGCAAACAGAATGGGGTATCTTTTTCATGCAGCTTCTTAATGGAAACAAAAATCTAGGGACTGCCATAATTAAAGTCCTGACCTCAATCTGTTTGGTCTTAAAAAGATCCAAGGTCATATAAGTTTAGAAACTGAAATACTTATTCTGATGTAGAGAAAATTGATCTTATTTTCTCTGACGAGAACTCTTGGAATGATATTTACTGAGATTACATTCCTTCCTTAAATTATAGTTTAGAAATTGAGGTAGAAAAAAATGGATAACAAACTGACATCATACCATATATATGTAACAGTCTCTTTTTGGGAAAATGAAGCAGCTTCTCAAGTAAAGAAAACACCTCCACCTAGAAATTAACAGTCCCTTTAGGTCTAGTTGTCCCTTCTGGGGCTGGAAAATAACCATCCCATAATAGAAAATTAGGAAAGGTATAGAGAAAGAAGACAGGGAATATGGAGAGATAAATAGAGTAAGTAACATGGAAGAAAACAGGATAATTGGAGAGGAAGAAATAGGGAAGAAGAAGCGGCCAGTGAGCCCGAGGTAAAAAGTGGCAGTCTGTCAGCAATTACTTCCAGAGTCAACCAAAAATCCCAGGGTCCTGAATGACCAAATCCTGGTTCACAGTATTTTTAAAAATCTAGTCCCTAGTATTTTTACAGTAGTAAAGATAATTGGCTTATTTCAATTCTACAGAGAAAGAATATATTTTGAAATTCAGACTAAATGTAATTGATTCAGTGTTACCTTAGTGTGTTTGGGTCCCTCAAGATCTGAACTGTGTTTATCAGATTTCTACCATTTAAAATCTCTGTTGTGGAAAGAATCATGTTGCATTTATCAATGAAAGAAAATATATGGGTCAGAAGATAGGCTAGAAATTACTAAAACTGTATTGCCAGGCTTTAATGTGACATAATCAATGAGAGAAGGAGATGATTCTTGCAAGTGTGAAAGAGATTTACAGGGAACTCCAGAAAAAAATTAACTTCCATGTTCCACATCTGAAACCAATGTTGAAACCAAAATGGCGAGAGATTAATATGTGATTTGCTCTTCCTGTAATTTCCCCTCCCTTTTCCAAGATGGCCACCAGATCATTATGTTTTCTTCTCTCAGGGGAGTTCAAGTTGCATGGGCAAAGAAGTTGTCTGAAGATTATGTATCCTTCCAGATTTCTTTTTCCCCTAAAAACCTAAACTCATTTAGGTAATTATGCCAGGTCTGCAGAGGAAAAGGGAAGGAAATAAGTTGAGTGCTTGGAGGGAGAGTTTCCCCCAGTGTCAGGAACAGGATTGAGATCTGTGGGTTCCACAACAAGGAGTTTCCCCAAATGGAGAGATGGCAGGATCTCTGAAAATAATGGTTGCATGGGATTTGTAGGGAGAATAGGCTCTAGTGCCTGGGCACAGTCTTGCAAAAACCCTGTTTGAAACAGAAGCAGCAGATCCTCTCCCCTTCAAGGACTAATGTGAGCTTGGGCAGAGATGGATTTGAACCAAGGAAATGAGGATTGTCCCAGATATTGTCACTGAGGGCTCCACCACCCCCACCCCACCCACACCAGTACTAATAATTTCTGAGATTGAAGATCCAGCCAATAAAGTGAGATGATGACAGCTTAGATCAGATTAAATTTGGGTTAGAAAAGTAATAGAAATTTCTCTTACCTGAATGGTGGGGTGGAATAAAATTCGTTGTTGTTGTAGCACTTTTTAATGAGTCACTTTTATTTCGTACAGTGCGGTCACGTCTCATATTAAATGCAAAGTAGTCTCAGCCACCTCCCCTCACAGGCTGCAAAATGCCAGACACTGTTGTAAGCACTGTACCACAACTATCTGAGGGAGCTACATTATGCCCCCATGTTACAGATGAGGAAACTGAGGCAAAAAGAGGTTAGATAACCTTCTAAGTTTGCAAAGCAAGTGAGCAGAACCAAGATTCAAAGCCTGGCATCGAATCTGACTGCAGGTCACTGTTTTAAACACTGGCTCTTCAAGCTGGGTGGGTCTCCTGCCATCAGACAAGCAAAAAGTCTAAATCAAGCAGAACAAGAAGTTCCAAGTGTCCTAAATGTCCTGGTGTAGCCATGTGATAGCAGCTGTGAAAACTCTGAACATTACAACAAAATAAGCTTCAGTGAATAGCTCTTGATTAACTGAAAGTTCTCCTTGACAATCTCCAAAAGCAGAAACTTACAACCTCTTTCTACAATAGTGCCGATTCCAGTGTTTTTAAGCTTTCAAAATTGTCCGCAGGTCCAACCGATCTCCTTTTTAAACTTTCCATAGTAATAGAGAAAACCTTTTCAGCACCTTTCTCATCAATGCACCCTCAGGCGAAGGAAAGGTCTCCCGCCCCCCTCGGCCCCGCCCAGCGCTTGTGGGCGTGGCCGCTCAAGAGCGGTTGGGCCAATCGGCTGCCACAAGATGGGAAGCAGGGAACAAATGGGCGTAATCGCGGCTGGTCTAGGAAGCTTCATCACTCCTACCCTCCAGACCCAAGAGGTGAACTACCTTGCCTGACACTTCACCAGAGCAGGAGGGAGGCAGGGTTTAAAAAAGAGATCTGATTAAAATCCCAGAGCATATTCTCAGTCTAATCTCTTTTTTCTCTCCAACACGATTTCAGCAATTATGTTTATCACTAAATGCCTCCTCTTGTTCATAACTTTGATGATTCTCACATGGGCTGTAGACTGTTTACTCTAATTGTGTTCTTATTAACATTCCATTTTAAATGGCTAAAAATAAGACTTTGACCTTCCAACGTGGATGGTTGTTTACTGTCTCTGCTCTGGGAGAAATTAACTTTGGAAATATCTGCAGCGTCTGTCCATTCACTTTTCTTCCTG
Organism: Dasypus novemcinctus; assembly: GCF_030445035.2. Classification (NCBI taxonomy): domain Eukaryota; kingdom Metazoa; phylum Chordata; class Mammalia; order Cingulata; family Dasypodidae; genus Dasypus; species Dasypus novemcinctus. Next base: position 54,145,980 of record NC_080684.1, on the reverse strand, counting down.
TTTGTTTCTTTAAGATGGGGTCTCCTATTTCTTTTCTGGAAGAGATGTGGAGTCAAAGATCACTGGGCCCCCAAAGAAAATATCAGAAGTTTCTGGTGACAAATGGAAAAGATTTCCATAGGTGAATACTAAGGTAAATACGCATTCTCACAAACTCAGTGATCTACTGCATTTAGTTTTAGGAAAGAGATCAAATACTAGATTTAAATATATTTCTTAATATATGCCAACCATTAAAAATGGCATCATCATTTTTTTACATGTAAAGAGAAAGTATCATTTGACCATTCTAAGGGAAAGAAAAAAAAATTATGCATTACTGCCCAAAAAATCCTTCTATGGGATGTGGAACATGAAGAAGCATGGTAGGGTTTCTTTGGTTTTGTTTTTGTTTTTCCCGTACAAAAGTAAAGATTAAGATAAAAACTGAAAACATTCAAATATGAATTAAAACAATCATATATCAAAAAAGCTACTCATAAAGATGTGGAAAAACCTAACCCTGCATATTCCCTGTGCCTTTACAAATGTGTGTGATATGTGGTGAGTGTAGGTGCCAAATAATAATTCTATACATTTTATTGATAATTGTCTTCAGCTTGACATATGGAAAGAAACATAATAGTTGCAGGGAATTGCAGCAATATATTTTGTTCCTTTAAACTTCTACTTCAATCACCTTCCATAAAGTAAAAGAAATGAAAGGAACTTTGTAAGGTATACAAAGGAAACTAAACTTATTGATATATGCTAGGAGAACCAAACCAATTCCTTTCATACAGACATGCATAATTCTTACTGCAGACCAGTCTCCATTTTTTGGATGAGCAGTCACTCCCTCCCGTTAGAGCTCAGGAAGAATGACTATCTCTGATCATGTTTCACAATCATTAAAATGAAGGAAATATGCCTACCTACCCATTGCATATTAAAGGGAAGAAAAATAAAAAATAATAATCACCAGCTTTCAAGCACTGATTTTTATGTATTTTACAGGGATCCATGAATCCTACCAAATTAATGACAATGAATAAGCTTCCTCAAAGATTTTGCAGGATGCTGCTGGCATGTTTCTGCAAGGGAAAGCAATTTACTTTGCCCACACAAGAGGGAAAAAGGAGGGCTTAGGAAAAATAAACTAGCCTGAAAATAAAATTATAATGCTGAAGAAATAACATATGAAAAAAACATCCTACCTATTCTCAGTTTTAATCATCTCAAAACCTAAAGGAGAATTAAACTTATTTATTTCCCCAACTGAAGCCTTTTTTGCTAAAATTGCAAAGCCAGTCATTTTATAAAAGAAAATGAATAAATCTTAAAGATTCTAGGGTGTCCAGAGTAAGTATTATGGAAAAAAGAGAAGAAGGAAAGACAAAAATGAAGTTCAGTAGAAAAGAATTAATTTCAATGACTATATTTCTACTATGTACTGATATTTACTGGCAATTATTCACAAATTTGTCACAACTAAGCAAAGAAATTATCTTTCTGTCCATTTTGAATTAAATACTGATAAAACAGTAAAATTCATTCAACAAATATTTATTTAGTGACTTCTATGTTCAAACATCCTTCTAGACACTGGGCATACAGCAATGAACAAGAGGGGGGGGGGGAATTTCAGCTAGAAGGATGTAAAAATAGGACTCACATCCCAGAAAGAAAATCAGAAAATTAACAAGATTAATAAGCAAAATATATATAAATTAGATGATAATGAATACTATGGAGAAACAAGATAAGACAGTGTGTTGGGGAGTACTGGGGGTGGTAAGACTTGGGGAGGGGAAAAGAGAAAACTGAAAAGAGAAAAGAGTATTTAAGGTCTCACTGAAGGAAGTGAGAGAGCAAACCATGCTGCTATCTGGAAGAAAAGCATTTCAAGCAGAGGAAACAAGTGCAAAGGCCCTGAGACAAGGTTATAGCTGATGTATTAAAAGAATTTCAAGGAGGGCCATATGTGGAGCAAAGTAAGGCAGGAGAAAGTAAAGATGATGTGAGAGAGGTAAAGGGATGGGATAAAGGTTCTGCACAGCTTTTCAGGCCATTGTAAGGATTTTGTTTTTTTCTCTAAGTTGGGAAGCATTTAGAAGAATTTTAGAAGAGTGATGTAATATGACTAACATTTAAACAGAATCACTGGTTGCCATGATAAGAAGAACCATAGGAGGGGAAAGGGGCAGAAGCAGGGAAACTTGATATAACTGAAGGCTATAACAGTGATCCAGATAAGATGTGATGGTGGCTTGGACCTGAATGGTAGCAATGAAGGTGTTGAGAAGTGACCAGGTTTGGGATGTATTTTAAAGGTGAAGTCAACAAGTTTTACTGATAGATTGGATACAGGAGGAAAAGATGAAAAAAGGGAGCCAAGGATGACACCAAGGATTTTGCCTGCATGCAGTATATTGATTTATTGACCCCAATTCTTGATATTTCCCTGCAATGGTCTTTGCTACGGTCTCATTGAGGATAAATTCTGTCTTCTCACCTCTCGATTATAGGCTCAAACATGAACATAATTTTGGCCAATGAGATGTTTGTGAAAGTGAATTTCTGCCTAAGCATTAAGAGGCCTTGCGTATCGTTTCTTGCCTTTTTATACTTCTGCCATGGGTATGGAAGAATATGCCCTTGCTAGTCTGCTGGTTCCAAAATCCTAAGAAGCAAGTGGAGTATAGTTGTCTCAGGTGACCCACAGACCTGCAGTGAGAAGCAGAGCCGCCTTAACTTGTGTTGCCTGAAGCAGAAGTGCCTAGCAAAGCCCAGTCTAGTTGATCAACTTTCAGACATGTGAGTAATAATAAATGATTCTCTTTTAAGCCTTTGAGTGTTGAAGTGCTTTGTTATGCAGCCACAGATAACTGTTACACTGCTGCAACTTAAAGGATAGTCTTATTTACTGAAATAGGGAAGCCTGCAAGAGAAGCAAGTTTGGGGTAGAAACCAGGATCCGAGTCGCAGGCACAGAAATTTGAGATACCAGTTAGGCTCTGAAGTGTAAATTGAGTCAGAATCGCATAAACCAAGGAAGAAGACTAAGCTAAAATATAAATGTGAGAGCCAAAAGAGTTTAAATGGTACTCAGAGCTTTAAGGTTAGATGACATCTCCAAGGAAAGGAGCATAGTTAAAGAGTAGATAAAATCTAAGCCTTGGAACATTTCAATGTGAAAAGGTTGGGGAAATGAGAAACAGCAAGCAAAAGAGACTAGAAGAAGCAGTCAGAGGAACAGGAGGTAGCCTAAAAAAGGGTGGTGTTAGGAAGTGAATAATGTGATCTGTGGACCAAATGCTGTACTGAGAAGTCAAGAAATATTACCCCTGGGTCCTGCAATGTGAAGATCTGGCGACTTTACCAAGCAGTTGTGGGTGGAGTAGTTGGGATGAAAACTTGACAGGAGTGATGAATTCAGGATAAAGTGGGAGGAAAGGAAATGGGGCAGTATGTGTATATCACTCTGGTTTGTTTTGTTTTGTTCTTTTAATGGGAGAGAGAATGAAATTTTTTTCATATACTGACAACAATGATTCAGCAAAGAAGGAAAAAGTTGGTGACAGAAAGAAGGAGACAATTGATAGAAATGGGAAAGAAGGCAGAGCATGTGGGAACTAATGCGAAATGTTGAGTATATTTGGGTGGGAGCCTAAGAAAGAGGATGCCGGAGGAGATATGAGAGTTTGAGGAGAGAGGAGAAAGTATGAAATAATGGTCCAGGAGAGTAAAAAATAAATAAATCAACATCAGAAAATAGGACTGACGGGCTACACATAAGGCTCACTTGAGGTGAGTGATCATGAACTTAAAATGAGACCAATCACACAGTTGTATATTTATCTACAACCACTTTTCAGTTCCATGAGTGTTGTCATAGAATAAAAAAATAATTAGCCATGGTTGGGAAAAACAGGTGCAATATGGGGGCATTTTTGGGACTTGGGAATTGCCCTGAATGACATTGCAACGACAGATACAGGCCATTATATATCTTGCCATAACCTACAATACTGGGCAGGAGAGAGTGTAAACTACAATGTAAACTATAAGCTATGCTTAGTGGCAATGCTTCAAAATGTTTTCATCAATTGTAATGAATGTACCACACTAATGAAGGATGTTGTTTATGTGGGAAAATGTGGGAGGGGTAGGGAGCAGGACATAAGGGAATCCCCTGTTATTTAACATTTGTATAATCTAAAGTTTCTTTAAGATTAATTAATTAATTTTAAAAATTGGTTAATGAATATAAATTGATATGTTGTTCAGGTAAATAAAATCTTTAAAGTGTCTTTTAAAAATAATTCCCTGCATTAACCAACTTCTTCAGTTTACCATTTCGGCTAACCAACTACTCTCCTGAATATGTTAGATAAAAGGACTTTCTGATGTTCTTTAAATTGGCCCAGAATTTAGACAAGTAAAACACAGAGCTCAAATTATTCATTCCTAAAGTAATTCCTTCATAAACATGGGGAGGGGGACAATATCTGGTTGAACTGGACAGTAATTTTGATTTTGAGTGTGTGTAAAACTGTGAATTATAATTTTTGGAAAGGGAATGTCACAAGAGCATCAAGGCCACACGCTTGCCTTTAAGGCAGGCCACTTCTGAATTCCAAAATAGTTGAGAATCTCTGCATTGAAGTTTCCCTTTGATTCCCTCTATAGCAGAATAAAACTTTTGATGTAATAAATTATGTTGTAACTTCACATTCATCATTCATTAGCCACATGAATATGGTTGTGAAGTAGTTAAATAATTAAACTGACCTGCTCAAGTCCAGAAGTATATCTAACAGCATGACACAGGAAATTTAACAGTGGTTATGCTACTGTGCCATGGAGGGTATCTGCAGATGTGACCCGGTATTTCTGCCCAAATCCAGAATACTATTAATAGATGAGACTACCATAATCAGACAGCCCACAGAAGAGAGCAAGACTCCCCCTAGAAACAGGGAGTACATTGCTAGATTAGAAAGAAACAGATACCATCCTCTCTAGCATGGTGGAAGAGAAAAACAGTCTCTTGAACATTATGATGGGTTCTCTAGTTTAACTTTAGGAAGGAGAAGGAAACTAAGTATTTGCAGCAAATAAAAAGAAATGTCCTGTTCAAAAGAAGCAGCTTTCTAATGTAGAACAAGAACATCATGAAATACACAAGAGACTCAACAAAACTTAGATAGCACAGGAGAGAAAACTGGAACAGGATCGTTCTCTCAACCACATTTAGCTGAGGTTTAGGCTCTTTCCTTAGTGAGGAGGAGTTGAAAGTTCTCGTCTTGTTATCATCATTTACAATTTATCTTATATGATTACAACAGATACTCAGTTATACATGGTGTTCACTGCATAATGTGAATTCAATAGAAATTTAAGTCAAAGAACCCCTACAGGTATTGCAGGAGCTCTGATTTGAGACTGAGTTGCAACCCTATTAACTACTACAGGCAAAATTCTGGTACCACTGTTGATATCATCTTTTTCCGAACAAGTTAGCAATACTTGGTACTGTACATTCTCCATACTTATTTAACCAAGTGATCATACATGTAGGAATTTGGTCTTTGGAAGTAATCAGAGCATGAACAGTCATTTATACACAAAAATTTAGAAACAACCCAATTAACAATTTTAGAGAATTGGTAAAATTATTATGTTTATATGTTGTTATTGAAGTACTTAATGAAATCTGATAAATACAAAGATGGGCAATATGTATGTGTTCAAGGGAGAATATATGATTTTTTGAGATTTGGGCTCTGTGTTCTTATCAGGGATAGAAATTATTTCCAGATAGGAGAGAAGTAGCAAACTCATATGTCAAGGCAAGTGACATAAATGGATGAAATGGACCATGTGTAAGAGATAATATGGAAAAGTGGGGATCTGACAAACTGAAGAATACTAGCTTATCTGTAAAGATGACCAATACTTAGCTCCAGCCAATTCTGAGAATGTGGACCCAATGTTACAATCTCTTTTGATTTTTTTTTTCAAAAGAAGCTAATCACCTGGATTTTGCCATGTAATTTGTGTAAAAGGCAATACTATAAAGGGTCACTTGTAACTCATGGGGCACCAGTTTTTGTTTTTGCTTTTGTTTTACATCTGGATTAGAGCTCAAAATGAATTGATACTTTAATGGATATTTTTGTGCATGTGAGTGTGCATGTGTGTGACAAGGGGGCTTTCTGAGTATAGCCTGGATTGACTAAATCTAGTCAAAAAGTATCTGGCTAAATTATTCTGCATAAAAGGTTCATATTGAGATGGGAGAAAGTAGAAAATGGGAGAGAAGAGAGAAAATAAGAGACCAAGAAAATAGCAGAAGATTGGATAAGGAATTATAAGAACATGGATTTCTAAATACCCAATTCATTGGGGTTGCTATGAACCTTCAGCAAAGTATGCTATGCATATAAATGCCTTGGATGGTGGTATTTTGGGAAAATCAAAGGACAGAAGTTATTTGTTCTTCCACCTGGGTTGGGTAAGCAAGGAAGAAGAGAACCACTTTAAGAGTTGAGAAATTAGCGAGTATCAAGGGTTTAATAAGAACAGGCAATTGGAAAGAGAGATACTATAAGAATATAAGTCTCTAAGAAGTGCCAGAACTCATATCTAGAGCATTGGACAACCCACAAAACAGAAGTTTATGAGTATATTAAGGTAACTAGCTGATAGATAAATCTCAAAATCTTAATGGTTTACAATAGAAATTTATTCCTATTTCACATCACGGTTCAATTGGTGAGAAGATGGGAGCTCTGTTTCATGCATCGCTCAAATTTCCAGGCTGACAGAGTATTCAGCACATGTATTCCTAAATCGCCATGGACATTCAGCTAGAATTTGATGGGCAAGAGAGAGTAGAAAATCATGCAAGCTATTTCTACATGCCAGGCCACATTCTATTGGCCATCACTCAATCATATGGCCACAATTAACCATAAGGAAGACTAGGAAATGTAGTCTAGATGTGAGCTCAAGTGAAAAGAAAATTATGTTCCCTGACACAGTGAGCTAAAACCAAGTTTATTTAAACCTCAAAGAGTGGGTAAATATAAAGAACTACTATAACTCAACAAAAAAGACAAATAACCCAGTTGAGAATAGGCAAAGAAATTGAATAGACATTTCTCTAAATAAGATGTACAAATGGCCAATATGTACAATAAGCACATGAAAAGATGCTCAATATCATTGATGATCAGGGAAATGAAAAATCAAAAACACAAAGAGATACCATTTCACCCCCACCAGAATGTCTATTGCTTTAAAAATAAATAAGAGAAAATATTAAGTGCTGACAAGAATGAGAATAAAGAGGCCCCCTTACACATTGCTGGTGGCACTGTGGAATGGTAGAGCCACTGTGGAAATCAGTTTGACAGTTCCTCAGAAAGTTGAAAATAGAATTTCCATATGACTCAGCAATCCCACTTCTTGTTATATACCCAAAAGAACTGGAAGCAGGGCATCAAACAAATATTTGTATACCAATGTTCATATCAGCATTTTCCACAATAGCCAAAAGGTAGAAGAAACTGAAGTGCCTGTCAACAGATGAATGGATAAACAAAATGTGGTATATATATATACTCAATGGATTATTATTAAGCCGTGAAAAAGGAATGAAGGTGCAGTGCATGCTGCAGATGAACCTTGAACACATCATGTTGAGTGAAATAAGTCAGACCCAAAAAGACAGATATTATATAATCTCCTATGAATGGGAATTTGACATACCTATGACCCAGCTTTAACAAAGCAAACTAGGAAAATTATCTAGGAAAGAGCAGATTAAAAAGATGGAGGCAACCTGGGCCCCAGAAGGAGTGCCTGGAGCAGACTTGCCCCATCAACCTGGAGTGTGAGAGAAATTAACTTCTTTTTAAGCCACTGTTTTTTGGAGCTCACTGATACAGCAACTCAGCCTATAATAAAACCAATACAAAGGCCTGTAAAACCAGAACTGGAATGCCTACCAACATGCATGCCCAAAGCTGAGAAAGTCAGTCTTCAGAAGTATAAAAGAATGAGAAAACAACAAAAGGAAGCAAAGATGAGAACACATTCTGCCTTAGAAAGTGTAATTGCTGTCTTTTCAGTTACTAGATCCATTCTTTCTTGATGTTCTTTATTTCTTTATTGATTCTCTTTCAAAGAATAGTTCTGCTTAAGCAATTTTGCATTTCAGTTACATATTAAAAAACAAAAACTCTACCAGGAGCAGATGTAACTCAAGTGGTTGATCTCCTGTTTCCCATGTATGAAGTCCCTGGTTCTATTCCCAGTACCTACTAAAAACAAACAAGCAAATGAAAAAATCAGTTCCCATTGAGGAGCAGATATAGCTCAGTGGTACATCCTGGCACCTCTATCTAAGATTGTGAAAGAGGTAGAGTAAGAGCAAAAAGTACACCAAAATGTCAGAAATAGCTGTTTCTGTGTGGTAGATTTAAATGCCACTTTTTTTACTTTTTACTTTTTTAAATTTCCAAAACATCCTATAATGAAATAGCATTGCTTTTAAAGTGGAGGGAGAAGTTATATTATTTAAGATTCTAGTACAAGAGGGGGAAATCAAACAATATTTCTTTTAGACTTCTATCTCAACCACAACTGCTATCTGAATGTTTCCATTATTTTTTTATTTTTTATTTTTATTTTTTATTTTTAGTTTTAGTTTTATTTTTTCCCATATACCACCCTATTATTAACACATTGTATTAGTGTTGTATATTTGTTATTATAATATAATTTGTGAAAGAATATTCTTATACATTCAAGGTGTCCACCTGTTATTGATTTCTTGTTTCATTCCATATGGTCAGAGAAGATGCTTTGTATAATTTCAATCTTTTTAAATTTAATGAGACTTCTTTTATGATCCAATATGTGGTCTATACTGGAGAATGATCCGTGTGCACTTTAGAAGAATGTATATCCTGCTCTTTTGGGGTGCAATGTTCTGTATATGTCTGTTAGGTCTAGTTCATTTACCTTATTATTTAAGTTCTCTATTTCCTTATTGATCTTCTGTCTAGATCTTCTATCTACTGACGAGAATGGTGTACTGAAGTTTCCAACGATTATGGTAGAGGTGTCTATTTCTCCCTTCAGTTTTGTTAGTGTTTGCCTCATGTATTTTGGGACACTGTGGTTAGGTGCATAAATATTTATGGCTGTTATTTCTTCTTGGTGGATTGCCCTTTTTATTAATATATAATGTCCCCTTTGACTCTTATAACAGTTTTTTACTTAAAGTCTATTTTATCAGATGTCAAGTATAGCTACCCAGGCTCTTTTTTGAATAATATTTGCATGGAATATCTTTTTCCAATCTTTCACATTCAAACTATTTGTTTCTTTGGGTTTCAGATGAGTCTTTTGTAAACAACATGAGTTGGATCGCATTTTTTTTTATCGATTCCATCACCCTGTGTTTTTTGACAGGGACTTTAATCCATTAATGTTCAGTGTTATTACTATAAGGGCAGTACTTAGTTCAGCCATTTTATCCTTTGGTTTTTATGTCATATCTTTTTTTTTGTTTTTTTGGTCTCTTTTTTTTTTTTACTATTGCAAACTCTCTTTCTGTATAATTGACCTCTCGTAATGTATCTGGCGATGCCTTCCTCATTTCTGTTTCTGTGTATTTTTAATATACTTTCATTGCGCTTACCCTGGAGTTTATATTACACAATGTACATCTAGAACTTGCCAATTTGAAAAGATACCAACCCAGCTCCAATAACCTACGTGTTCTCTCATATCCCTGCTTCCCCTCTTTCTGTTGTTTTGTCACACAATATCTCTTTATATTTTGCATATCCATTACCAAAAACTATGTCTTTTTGCCACTTAATTGTATTCTGACTCATAAAGGAATAAAAGAGTAGAGTTGTATATAAGTACTATTGGGTTTTTCATTTGCCCATTTAGTTAGCCTTACTGATAATCTTCATTTCTTCTCACTGCTCCAAGCCACTCTCTCCTGTCTTTTCCTTTTGGCCTGCAGAATTCCCTTTAATAATTCTTGTAGGGCAGGTCTCTTGATGAACCCTTTCAGTTTCTGCTTATCTTTGAATATTTTAAACTCTCCCTCATTTTTGAAGGACAGTTTTGCTGGCTAAAGAATTTTTGGCTGGCAGTTTTTCTCTTTCAGTGCCTTAAATATATCATACCATTTCTTTCTTGCCTTCATGGTTTCTGATGAGAAATTGGCACTTAGTCTTATTGAGGATCCTTTGTATGTAATGAGTCACTTTTCTCTTGCTGTTTTCAGAACACTCTCATTTTCTTTGGCATTTGACATTCTGATTAGTATATGTCTCATATTAAGTCTATTAGGATTTATTTTGTTTGGAATATATTGCACACCTTGGACATGTATATTTGTCTTTAATAAGAGTTGGGAAATTTTCAGCCGTAATATTCTTTCTGCCCCTTTTCCCTTCTCTTCTCCTTCTGGGATACCCATGACATGTATGTTTGTGTACTTCGTTCTGTCACTCATGTCCCTGAGACACTGGTCAATGCTCAGTTTTTTTGTATTCTTTTCTCTATCTATTCTTCTGTTGTTTTTGATTGTCTTGTGTTTTAGTTCATTGATCCTTTCTCCTGCCTACTCAAATCTGCTGTCATTTGCATCTAGTGTACTTTTCATCTCCACTATTGTGCTTTTCTTCCCCATAATTTCTGTTGTTTCTTTTTATTATACTTTTAAGTTCTTCTTCTTGCTCACACATTGTCTTCTTAATATCCTTTATCTCTTTATGCATATTTCCCTTCATCTCCTTGAATTGATTTAGATTTGTTTAAACTTTGATTCATTTTTCCAAATTCTTATCTCCTCTGAAGTTTAATTTGTTCCCTTAATTGAGCCGCATCTTCATATTTCTTAGTGTGACTTGTAATTTTTTGCTGATGTCTAGACATCTGTTGCAATGAGTTAACTTTAAAGGTCTATTTCTCCATCTTGTCTAGGGTTTTATTGTTGATTGGCTTTGTGTTAAGGCTTTTCTTTGATGCCTAGACCAACTTATTCTAAATCTTTAGAATTGTCCATATTTAACTAACCAGTTTTTCTCAGCTATTCTTCATCTGATTCTTACTCTTTTCAGTTTTAGGACCTTCTTTTCTTACAGCAATTCAGCTTAAGCTCTCCCTTTTTTTGTTTCTTCCTTGTTGGGTATCCCACCCCAATGAGCCAAATGGGGTCAATCCAGAAAAGTGGGTCACTCCAGAAAAATCCATTTTGCATTTAGGTGGCGCAGTCAACAGAAACTGGATTGAGCGAGTTCAGCACTTTCCAGCCACAGTTTTACCATAGTCTCTCCCTTTAATTTCCTCCTGGGGGCCCTTTCGTATGCAGCACTCCTCAGTGGTTTGTATTCTGCCCTGGGTCTCTGTGGACTTGTCCCTGTGCTTGGGTATATGTGGAGTTCTATCACTGATTTCCCTGGTGGGAGGGATCCAAGCCATTGCTTTTTACCAACTTCCCAAGAATACAGGACAGCATAAGGGAAAAGGAATAGACCAGTGGGCCCAAGGCAAAAGTTTGCTACCTGATATTTTTCTCTTTCTTTGATTCAGCATTTGTGGAGTTCTTCTCCAGTCCCTACAGTCCTCCAGAGTTCTAAGCAAGTGAGAACTGTTTTTTCATTCACTGAATCTCTGGGGAGGTTTTTTCAGGGGATGTCTTAAGTCACCATGTCGATAACGTTCTCAATAATGATACTTTTTAACAAGCATCTATCATGTACAAGGCACTGTACCAGAAATTTTTTTATGTTACTTCATTTAATCCTTGCACCAAATATATGAGAAAAACAATAATATCCTCATTTTATGGATTAGGAAATTGAGGCTAAAACAGATTGAGTAATTTTCCCAAAGTCATAAAGCTAGTGATTTGTAGATTTAGGATTCAGATTTGGGTTTGTCTAACTCTAAAATCCATTATTTATCATTAGACAATAAATAACCCATATTTTAAGGAAAAGAAAGGAAACTCTGTATTGGAGGCCCACCTAAAACTTTTTTCAGCAAGGAACTACCTTGCTCCTACTGAAGCCTTGTCATTGACAAGCACACTAAAGAATGGAGCACTGGATAGCAGGAAGTTGTCTGATTCATCTCTGTAACCTTGGGCCCAGCACTATGACCTATAGAAGGCACTTGGTCAGGAAGAATAAATGACTTTAAGAAGCAAGATGGTGATGTTTTTCCACTAGACATGCTTAGTTCTGTAGTTAATAAGTCGGCACCATGCAGATTTAGTACTCTTCTCCTCAGAAGTGGTGAGAAGGAAATTGAATGTCAACCTGAATAAGCCCAAAGATGCTAAAATAAATGTTTTTGATTTAATTAATTAATGAAGACTGCAATCTCTAAGGCCATTAAAAAGACAAATGCTGCCTGAAAAACTTTGTATCCTTGGAGGGAGTGGGTGAGCAGAAAGCAAGGAATACCCTTCTTACTGGAAATCCATTAATCTTGTAAATAATAGGAGATATGAGGAAGAATTCCAAACCTAATATCACCAACATGGAATTTTTAGCAGTTCTTGGCAAGCATTGTGCTAATTCCTGCAAAGTTCTTCACCATTTGATCTAGTAAGGAGGTGTAAAATGTGGATGAAGCTGTATAAAGCCTGGATGATAGAACTGTCATTTTAGAAGGTATCTCTCTCTTGGTGGTAGGCAGAATAATGGCCCCATATCTTAATCCCCAGAATCTGTGAATATTTTAGGCTACATGACAAAATAAGGTGGCAGATGGAATTAAGGTTGCAAATCATCTGACCTTGAAAAAAAGAGAGCATCCTGGAGTATCCATGTGGACACAATGAAATCACAAGAGTCCTCCATAGTATGAAAGGGAGGCAGAAGAGTCAGAGAAGATGTTATGACAGAAGTGTGGTCAGAGTGCTGCAATGTAAGGAGGATGCAATCAGCCAGATTGCATCCAGTGTTGGCTCTAAAGTTGGAAGAAGAGGCCATGAGCCAAGGAATGCTCTAGAAGTTAAGCCTCTAGAAGCTGGAAAAGTCAAGGAAACAGATTCTCCCCTAGAGCTTCCTGCCAACACCTTGATTTTAGCCCAGGGAGAGCAGTGTCAGACTTCTAGCTTACAGAACTGTATGATAATAAATTTTTGCTGTTTAAGCCAGTAAATTTGTGATAATTTTTTATAGCAGAAATAGAAAATTAGTGCACTATTAATGTTAGAGAGTTGCTTGTGGACATGGGTAGACGAGAAAGGAAAAATTAAAAATAGACTGAGGTGAAAAAAAAGGTGCATGTCTGTATGGCCCAAACTGGGATTCTGGGAAGGTTTCCTGAGAGTGATTAGAGGGAGTTACAATTAGTGACTGAGGTACAGAATGGAAAGGATACTGAATGATAAAGAGGGAGGACACTGAGAAATGTCCAAGAGTATTCATATACTTTCTGGAAGAGTAATCAATTCAGAACACACCTGTAAAATCTTTAATAACATTATGACAAAGGAATAGATATGTTTTATGCAGTCAGGGGGAAATTTGGCCTATAGATATTGGCACAGAAACAAAATCACAGAATCATATGTTAAAAAGAATTTTGGAAATGGAAGTGGTCTTAGAAATTAAGTAATTATGTAAAACTTGCAAGGCAGGGTAGCATAGAGGTTCAGAGACCAGACTATGGAGATGGTTTTAAAAAATGACATCTTCACTCAAAAGGACTTTGGGTGAATTATTTTACCTTCTCTTAATTTCAGATTCTTTATTGGAAAAAAAGAAAAGAACATTAGAAAGGCACTACCTCAAAAGGTTGTTGTAAACATTAATGAGAAAATACATTTAAAGGGCTCTCCCTAGCATCTATATCTGATATATAATGTCTATACAACTGGGAATTATTTTTGTTATCTGTCTTGGTTTGTTAAGCTGCTATGACGATTACCACACAGTAGATTGGTTTAAGCAATGGGAATTTATTTGCTCAGAGCTTTGGGGACAAGAAGACTTGCTTTGTCCAGGCTCTTTGGGATTCCTTGACTTGTACTCCTGCCTCCCATCACATGGTGTTATCTTCTCCTTTCTTTTCCAGGTTCTATTGACTTCCAGCTTCTGGCTCCTCCCTGTGGCTTTTTCTCTCCCTATGTCTAATTTCTTCTGTTTATAAAGGACTCCAGTAATCTGGACTAAGACCCATCCTCACTCATATGGGCCACACCTTAACTAAAAGATCATCTTCAAGAGATCTTGTTTACTATAGTTTCATACCTAAGGGAATGCAGATTAAGAGCATGTCTAAACTGGGATACATAATTCAATGAACCCCCTTTCTCTACTTTTCAAAATTATTTTCAGTGTTTCCAAAACCTCAGTGTCTCCTAAGTCCACTCTAAAATATAGTGAAAAGTCCACTTAAAGAGGAAAAAAACTCTTTGTTACTTACAGGTTAAAGTAAATATCTTTCAAAAGAAGTTTGACTCCCTTAAAGATCAAAAGGAAAACAAGGTTATGATTTGGTAAAACTGCCAGTGGAAAAAGAGTCATAAATTATAGCACCCAATTGAATGAATATAAGAGTGGATTAAGGAAGGCAATCCATAGCAATCACTCGGGTGACTAAAAATAGTTAGCTCCCCTATCCCCCAATGATTTTCATTTGCCTACATCAGCTCTTTCCTTCAAGTACTGCCCATATGATGACATGAGTTTCCAGAATCTGATTTACTCTGGCCTTTTATTAAAAATATAATATTAAGCATTTCTTTTATGCAAAGCATGATACTTTTGTGAACACAAAAACACACAAGACATGGTCTCTGTGCTCAAGAAGTTTATGGTCTACCTGGGGAAACAGAATATGTCCATGCAAAATAATTAAAGCTGTAAGAAGCACCATAGGCTAAACATCAAATGGGCTCCACTATTAATTGCTCATGCTGGTCACTAATACTGATAGCTTTTTTGTACAAACAAATAGACATCTTTCAGGGGCTGATCAGTTCAGCAGAGGCATCAGAGCACAGAAAAGTAGGCAAGTTTACTCAGTCGTCATCTCAAAAATTGTCTGATATCTCATTCTAACAGTAAATAATACATTTATTTGCAGATCTTTCTCCCTCACTACCCTGGGCATTACTTAAGGGAAATGTCCATGCTTTGGTCATTACATATCACATAGAGGGATTCAATAAATAGTGTTTGGATGAAAAGTCACCTACAGTGTATTAGACATAACTAGTTCAAGTTGGAGTTGAATTGTCTGAAGTTGGAGATTTTATATTTAAACTTTGATGAGTTTTTCCCTTTAGTGTGATAAATCTCGTCATAGGCAGACTCAATTGTTTTCTGTTTTTTCCAATGTGGCCTAAACATAATGTTCTGTAGTCAAGAAGCTTGCTCAGTTGGGCCTAACATTTACACCAGACATGACAGGTAAGTTCCTGTCAACACTAGGAAAAAGCACTGCCCATGATCACACTGCCCATGACCTGTCCATCCTTCCTGGTGGTACATGCTGTTGCCTCTTCTTGGAAGCTCTTTCCCACTCCCATCATGTTCATCCACCAGGGTACCTCCTGGTCATCCTTGGGATTCCTGCTTACACTTCAGTCCTTCAGGGAAGACTTCCCAGAGAGCTTGTAATACCACCAGCACCAATACCTATCCTTAACTGCAATCATTATAATTCACATTTTACATTAATTTTGCAATATTTCATTAAAGTATGTCTCTTGTTTCAGATTACAAGATTCATGTAGGAGAGAAGACACATTATTTTTATATCAAAAAGCAAATGTCTTCTGTATGTATCACTAGTGAATGTATAGTTGGTGCTCAATAAATCCTTTGAGTGAATGAACTCAGTGAACATTTATCTTTGCATCTTGAAGAAAGATATGAGAACACCACTGGACCAAGACAAAAATGACACCTCAGGCACAAAAGCACAGAAATTCTTAAATTTACCACTCATCCTGGTGGCCTACCACCCCCAAGGAGTCATGAAACATGTTGCTGGACCAGCTGCATCCAATCAGTGAATGTAAGGGCCCTGTTGCCAGTCTATAACTGCAAGGAGCAAGCACTGTATTCAGAAGTTTATCATAAGGAAAAGACAAAGGGATGTGGTAAGATCCACCCACATCTTCGTTGTTCTCACTCTTTTGGGGGCAGGATATTAATTCACCTGGAAGCACAACATACTCACTTCCCCCACGAAGGACTATCACTTCCTAATTAGCACAAGAATACTCAATACATCACCTCCAGTCTCTGTCTCCTGTCTCCATGTCTCTATGCTTCTCTTTCTCTAGCTTTCTTTCTCCATTTGCTCTCTCCCTCTCTCTCACTCTGTCCCTCTCTCTCACACACACACAGTCATATGAGTTTATATCAGTGCCTGCAGAAAAAATAAGGATAAGATAAGGATAAGGTTCTCTAACCTTGGTTGCTAGCACTTTTATTACCTCTGATATTCTATAATCTTGACCCTTTATATGCCCCTAACATGAACTACTGTATGAAACATGATCCCTGATGCTAACTGATTTTGGACAAGCAAATAAAACATTCTAAGCTGTCTTACTCGTCTTTAAAAACTTATAGTATCGCATTGGATCATTGTTAGGATTAAATAAGGTCATGAGTATAAAGTGCCTAGCTTCCCCTGACAAAGAGGTATCAGAGAAAGCCAGCAAGAATGGAAGGTTTCCCAGGTTTAATAATATTCAAAATACCCAGATTTCAATCCAAAATCACTTGTCATACAAAAAAAAAAAAGGAAAATCTCAACTTGAATGGAAAAAGACAACCAGCAGATGCCAACACCAAGAAGACAAATGTTAGAATTACCTGGCAACTATTTTAAAGAAGCTGTGATAAAAAAGAATTCAATAAGCAATTACAAACACACTTGAAACAAATGAAAAAATAGAAATACTCAGCTAAGAAATAGAAAATTACAGCAAAGATATAGAAGATAGAAACACCAATGGAAATTTCAGAATTGAAAAATACAATAATCAAACTTAAAAACTCAATGGATGGGCTCAAAAACAGAATGGACAGGACACAGGAAAGAAATAATGAACTTAAAGATAGAAGAAAGAAATTATCTCATATGAACAATAGAGAGATGATAGATTAAGAAAATAAAAAGAAGAAATGAGCAAAAGCTCACAGATTCACAGAACCATAACAGGCTCTCTGACATTGTTACCTCTGGAGTCCTGAAAAGAGAGGAGAAAGAGGACAAGGACTGAAAAAGCACTTGAAATAACAACTGAAAAAGTCCCAAATTTGGCAAAAGTTATTTAACTTTATTGATAATTGAGATATATCAATTAAATAATAATAATATGGCCTCTTTTTATGCTTACCAATTAGCATAAATGTTTAGGATTGATAATATTGAGCACAGGTGAAGATATAAGAAATGGGCACTCTCACAGTTAGTGGAAGTTTAATGGGTGGCATAGTTTTCTTAAAACCTTTCTGAAAAGCATTTTGGCTATTGCTATCAAAATTATAAATGTCCACATTCCCTCACCCTGAAATTCCACTTCCAAAAATAAATCCCATAGAAATAGCCAAACATGTTCAGAGATAAGTATCTAACATTTATAAAGGATGTTTTTTGCAATATCATTTGTAATAATGGAAAATTAGAAATCAGATATCTAATTAAAAGGAAATAGTTAATAAATTGTGGTCTAGTTGTACATAGCTGCAATGCAAATGTTTAAAAAAGTGTGAAGTAGACTTACACGCCTTGACATGAAGAGAACTCCAAGATGAAACATGCTAGTGAAAGAATAATATATATACTATGATTCCAAATATGCCCACACATTCCAAGAAAAGTGCATCTTTCTGAAAACAATTCATGTAAAGGAAATAGAGAGATTCAAACTCGTTAACAGTAGATGTACCACCAAGAAGTGTTTGCTTGGAACTTTGCATAATTTGAAAAAACCAGAAAACTATACTATCAAAAATAATGTGGAAGGACTGATAGAGCTCATGGGGAAACACAATCTCCCTAAACCAAAAGGTGACAATTGTGTTTGCAGAGGAATGGTAAACAAGGGGAAAGTTCATATTTTGTTCTCTATTCTTTCATATTCTTCACTCTTTCCAAATACAAAATGTAATGATGCATTATTTATATAATGAAAGGTTAAAGTTATGAAGACATGACCTTACGGTTAAAAAATAAAAATGAATAGAATAATAGTAGTCCACATTTCCTGTGTGTTTGGTAAATGCCATGTACTAGGCATTGGGCCAAATGCTTCTCATATATTTTTCTATTCATAAGAACCCTGTGAGATAGCAGGCAGGTGTTATATTAAGTGCTTTAAATATATGATCTCATTGAATGCTCACTGTGCAGTCAGTGCTATTACTAGTTCCCATTTCACAGATAAAATAGAGTGATTAAGCCACTTACCCTAGTTAGTAGCAGAATTGGGGACTGAATCTAGCTTGTCTAACCACAACAACATAGAGAAAAGAAAACCCACACATCTGCTGTGCCTACGTAATTCTATTGCCTCACCCACACTTAAAGAACACTGACTGACTACCCTAGAAGCTTTAAACCTAATTCAGGAAGAAGAACCAAGAAAAATTAGTCTATAAAATAAAATGGAGGCATCTAAATTTTTTTTTCAGTGCCTCTAAAATTTAGGGCAATGTGATGTCAGGTTTCAACAAATCCAATACTGTGTCCTCTGATTTCATTTTATGTATAGCAATTATTCTAAAAATAATGGATATTAAATTAATCCTGACAAAACAAGCTAATTAATATTAGTGTGCAGTTATCTAATTTTTTCTGTATTGTGATTGATAATTCTAAATGACAAACTATGAATAGCTAGGGAAACATTTTAAGTCATTAAAAAAAATACTACACGTGTCAAAAAAGAGAGGAGGAAGCAATAAATATCTTCAAAAATCAAGTAAATATGTCATTCAAACACAACATATTTTGTTTAGATAGAGGCTTCCACTCTGAAGAATTAGGGAAGCTAAGGAGTCAGCTTCTTTCTAAGACTAAAGGGCCATTTGACACTTAGGCTTGAGCCTCTGTCCTTATTTTTCTGGCTTATACAACCCAACCCTCACAGCTAAAAGGTCACAGTATACCAAGGAGAAAAAGTTTTAGAAATTTTTGAAACAGAATAAGGAAGCAGAACCAAATTTTCCCATAGTCCATACCAAAAATCCCTCATATATATGCCACCTAGCTAGTTAAACGGGATTATATCTGTTATGTCAGCCTTACTTTCCGGTAGCGCCTTGATAGAACTAGGCCACAGTAAAATCTACCTGGTTTTCAAAAGAAAGAAAAGTATCACTCCCATAATGAGGCAGGAATCCTGGTAGCAATACTCCACAAGGACATGGAACTTGACCGGTTCAGTTCATCATTAAGCCCAGTGCACAGGTGTCAATCCATACTGCTAAGGGGCTATAGATGTAGTTCTTGGGACCCCCTAGTTCTTGAACCTTTGAAGCTCTTCTCCTCTGACTTCTGGGATCTCACACTTCTCACTCTCCTACCTCTCAATGCTTTTTCTCTGTTAGCACTCTCTCGCCAAGAGAAATTAAACCATTAGGGCCTCTCCACACCTATGGCCCCCAACCCCTGCTGATAGCCCTTCCAGCCTGCATCTGAAATGTCGGGTTATGTGGTTATGGAGCAGATGACAAGAATGGAATGGCCAAAGTGATTTTTACCACTGGTACGCATTCGCTTCAACCACCCCCAAAGCTGGAGCATTTCAATGAGAAGCCAGTAAGTCTAAAAGGGGGTAATAAAAATGAGATGTACAGAGTAAAGGCCCACTCAAGTCCAATCACTTAGTGAAACCGCCACTTACCACTTACCAGCCTACTTTTCAGAGTGACCCCCTCCTTTACCAGTTTGTAGAAGTTTCTACAAGGTTCTAGATGTTTCTACTTCCCTTTCATTCCGATGTCCACCTCTTATGTTTATTCATAGGAAGGTCACTGTACCAGGAGATAAATTACTGCTTCCTTTCCCTTCACAGCACCTGCTAAAGCCAGCTCTGATGGGTTCTAATCAGAGCATGCTAAGCCTCCATTTTTTAAGACCAAGCATGATTTGCAACTGGAGCATGCTCCATTTAACCTCGCTTTTCCCAAACTGGTTTGGCCCATGTTATTGCACCCCTTCCTTAGCCACTCCCTCAAGCAGGCCTTCCCCAGATGGTATAAAACCCCAATATGTTGTGTCTAAAAGTATAATGTTTAAAACTCAGGAATTCTAGAGTCACCATATTCCACCATGCAGACAGACAAGCAGAAAAATCCTATCTGTGGAGAAAAGAGAAGAATAAAAGAGAGTCATGGAGAGTAGAACAAAACAGATGGACAGAGAAGGCAGAGGTGAGAACAGAGAGTTCTGAAGTCCCTTCCAGTTCCCAACTCTACCTAGGCCCTTTCAGAGGCCCACCACATCCCTGCTCTTGGGTTCTGTGAATCATAAGCCTAACCCAAATTAAACAGATAATACAAAAATTAAAATCAACAAACAAAACATTTAGGAATGGAAAATAAAACCAAGAGCAGGCCGATCTTTGAGGAGAATCCCCACTGAGATGAGCGTGGTCTCTAGCTTGTCATCTCCCCTCAAGCCTAATGTAGTGCCTGTGTCAGGGCAGCCCACACGGGTAAATAAATGCTCAGTATCCAGCCTGATGGTTAAGAAAGTGTTAGCGCTCCTTTCGAAGTTGCTTAATTTACAGCCCAAGATAAAAAGAAGGCAAAAATAAAGCTCAGTGTGAAATTAAATCCAGCTACTCTTCTTCCTGTGTTAGACTATAGGAATATTAAAATAAAATAACGAATTCTCTAGAGAAGAGGATAGCACAAAGGAAACAGATGGTTGTTTTAAGGCAGGTAAAAGACACCCCACATTGCCTTCCCCTCGCTCCTTCCTTTAACAGGAAGCATTTGAGCAGTTACGGTTATTCCTCACATGCATTTCAACTGTCCTGTTTATGTAATGCAATAGATAGGCAGATAATTGCACTATTGCACTACAAAACAAGCAGCTGAATGTGGAACAGGGCTCAGAAATGGAAACCTTGTCAGTTAGTGTTAGTGAATCATCACATGAAACAAATTGTTCACTTCTTGTTCAGTCCATTAGCTACAAGGATGAAAGGAATTGCTCTCCCAACACATAATACTGCAATTTCCAATTTTTCACTTAGTACTTCCCTTTGCTGCTCTGCAAATAAAATACATTTATATTCTGGACTTAATTTGTTCCCTCTGACCGGAACTTTATTTTCAACAGAGACAAACCTAAGCAATTGCTCTCTGAAACAGAGCCTTGGGAACACAGTACCTTTGACATAGAGAGGGTTGGGCTAGCCTTTTGAAAGATGCACTCTGCCTTCTAGTTGAGTTTTTCAGAGTTAGATAGTTGGGGAATGGCTCAGAGACAACTTTCAAAAACTCAACAAACTATGAATAATATTTTGATTTGATTAGTGTCTTTTTTCCAGAGAATTCTGTCCTATATAGTGATTCATTACTTTGAATAAGTTTTTATATTTTTATTCCCACTTCTCAGATATAAATTTTGATGTCCAGAGAGAATTGAAAAACTTCCGTGAGGTCACTGAGTCAGTTAATATCCATGCACTTCCGTTTCCAGGTAGCAGTTTAAAACCATCATGTAAACAGCACCTGCCAACAGATTCACGTACGAATGAGATTGTCTCATTTCTACCAAAATCTGATTAAGTAAAAGTATGACAATTCACAGAAGTAAAAACGATGGCCCATAACATTGGCATAATATTTCTTTGGGCCATTAAGAGACAATGATTTTATCATCTAGAACTGTGGGAAAAACTGGAAAAAATCCCCAAAGACAATGCTTAAGAGCTGATAGATTTAGACACAGGAAGAGAAGGAAATTAACATTTGCTAAGTAATTTTTTTATGTTGAAGCACACACACATATATATATATCATATCATATCATTTAATTTTCTTGATACTTCTGTAAGTGAGGTATTCTCATTTCCATTTTACAAAAAATGAAACTGAAGCTCTGAAAACATCAATAATCTCAGATATCTCCCTCTTTGTAAACAGAAAAAAGCAGAATTTGTACCTCTGTTTACCAGATTCCACAGCTCATGTTCTTTCTAGTATACCCTAGGAGAAAATTATTGTTTAAAGGTGGCCAATCCTGATGAAAACCAGATTCTTCTAACAGTTACAGTGAGCAGTTGGTCCAGAAAAAGTCTTATCCAGTTATCTAAACTACCTCTCAGTTTAAGTTTAATTCACTTTTTTAAAGCTTTTATTTTATTTTTTTTTAATGATTTATTTATTTTATTTCTCTCCCCTTCCCCTCCCCGTTCCCCCCCCCCCCCAGTTGTCTGTTCTCTGTGTCTATCTGCTGCGTGTTCTTCTTTGTCCACTTCTGCTGTTGTCAGCAGCACAGAAATCTTTGTTTCTTTTTGTTGCCTCATCTTGCTGTGTCAGCTCTGCGTGTGTGCAGTGCCATTCCTGGGCAGGCTGCACTTTCTTTCTCGCTGGGCGGCTCTCCTTACAGGGCGCACTCCTTTTGCGTGGGGCTCCCCTATGCGGGGACACCCCTGCGTGGCAGGGCACTCCTTGCACGCATCAGCACTGCACATGGGCCAGCTACACACAGGTCAAGGAGGCCCAGGGTTTGAACCGCGGACCTCCCATGTGGTAGACAGACACCCTAACCACTGGGCCAAGTCTACTTCCCTTAATTCACTCTTACATTCTTTTTCCATTGAACAAATCAGTGGCCACATAAACTGAATCTCACATTGTCGTCTAGAAACCAATTAAGCAGTACTGAGCAATTTTGCTGGCCATCTCACTGAAAGTAGTTACCTGTTTCCCAACATGAGAGGAGGATAAACAGGTCAAGCATCCCATATTTCTATGATACAGTCTAGGCCAAGAGGACAAAAATAATACTTCTTCAGGAAGTTGTCATTTCCATAACCAAGAAGAAAATAAGGAAGAAAGCAAATCTAAAATCTAAAATCTCCTGTCTCTCTTCTTGTGTTTTTATCTACCTGTACTTTTTATTATCCTGAATGGCCACACTTTAGTTGGCACTCTTTGGGGGCAGCAGCAAGAAAATGAGAGCGTGGGAGTCGGAGCCATGTATTAGCTCAGGGATGTGGAAGGTCCAAAGGTGCATCTAGCCTCAGGCACAGCTGACTCCACGGGCTTGATAATGTCATTTCCACCTGTCCCTATCTCTGCCTCTGGGCCCTGCATTCCTCTGGGCAGGCTTCATTCTTACACAGTCTTTCTCTAAAAGGAGGCCCCTGGAGTTCCAGGCTCACATCCCACCACCTTGAAAATCGCAGAAGAAAGGCACATGCCTGTTTCCTAAAGAGTTCAGAAAAAGTCCAGGTTTTGACCTTAATTGGCCCAATTCAGGGCATGTGCCCACCACTGAACCAATTGTGTGAGCAGGAAGATATAGTATTTCATCGACCAAGGCTTGGTCATAAGCCCAGTTCCAGGGATGGAGCCAGCACTACCCCTTCTGCCTCATCACCACCACCCACAAGGTATGGACTAAGAGTAGAAGCAAGGTTCACAAAAGGAAAAATGGGATTTGGTTATCAAAGAAGATACGGATGGTGGGCAAACAACAGCTGGTCAGTATAAGCAGCGTGATAATGACCCTAAAAGGCCTATTTCCAACACAGAAAAATGCCTCCATCCAGGCTAGGTAGGAGTAATGGAGCTTTCTCACTCTGTTCCCAGGCAGAAGCTCAAGAGGCAGATTCTGCCTGGCAATTAGCTGTCAGCTGATCACCAATTCAAATGTCCTGGAGTGGGTTGTACTGATGATCTGTACTTGCAGTAATCATTTGGCTGGGTGAATCAAATTATACTTTCCAATGCCACTTCAAATCAGGATTGCTATGCCTGTACTCATTTTCAGCAGTAAATGTTAGCCTGCAAGTTATTTTCTTTGATATTGACTACACGTGGGAAAGGGAAGAATTTAGGCTTCTTTTAAGTTCTGCTCAACAGGAAAGACCAAAAAGTTTTAGAGATTCGTGAGAAGACTAATTAGGACCCATTCTGATTTAATGGCTAGGCTTTCACACTGAAATGGAGAGGGGAGCATGTTCTGCACTTGCAAGGTAGAGATTTTTCTTCCAAATAGTTATCTGATTTGCAAACCTCATTCTTTCATAACGCCATGTGCAGTGATCAATCAGATGTAATGATCAAAAAGAAGTTTGCCTCAATCAATCCTGATAAACAAATAACTGCTATAGTGGCAAACCTAATGTGTTCTTCACTTCAAATTCACTTGCCAATAATTGGCCTCATTAACGTCTGTGAAGCTGGCTGTTCACGAAAATTGGGCAAGCTGTACATTAGATGTGTTCAGTGGTTTGCAAACCTTTGGGAATAATAGACCTACTGAATCAGCATCTTGCTCATTCCGTGGAAATGAACAGCTAAAAAGAAGACTGCCAGGGATCTGGAAGGAGTGAAGGAAGGATTGGGAAATTCCTACCACCATCCTGTAATTAATATTATATTTCTCAACCTATAAAATGAGGGCTAGCTTTGCATCCATTTTGAAGGTTTTATTTTGACAGAAAATGAACTTGATTTCTTTGGGCCATCTAGCTTTCAAATTATCCTGCCCACATCTGTCAGATGTTTTTGTTGTTCCATTATAAAAACTGTATCCAGACTGGATTTTGAGAATGCTGTTTGTTAGGCACCATAACCACAGATGCCCTTGGGTTGAACATCAGGCTCACTGCGATCCTCCCAAAAAAGGAAATATACTTCCAGCTGCTGCACCAGACCTATCTTTCTAGGGACAAGAAGAAATCACAGCAAGGGAAGCTTTTCTGGGATATCTGAAATATGTATTTGGGGAATTGGGAAGCAGGAGAAAGAGTAGAAATAAACAACCAATTCATTGAAATGCATACGGCCTGTTCCTACAGAAAGGCCTAGATTGACCAGTGAACACAACTAAGTTTGCCTTAAGATGGGGAGCTTTTTGTCCTGAATTTCCTTATATGTCGTCACCACCAACATACACCAATAACGCCCCATTCTCTACTTAATTTTTGCTTATGCAGCCACAATCTAAGTCACAAGGGGAAAAGTGCATTTGTTAACCAGTCTGGCTCTTTGTCCTTAAGAGCTGGCCAGGGAAATTTTAACATGATGTTGTTTTGTCAAAGGAAGATCTAAATATTTGTGAAAGCCACAGAAGGTCATTGTACGAATGCTTTTCCAGCCAAATGAGAATCAGCCCAGGTACTGATTATTCCAGCTCCCCCCGTGATGCATCTAATGGTTCTCACTCACCCACTGAACGTTGTAACTTATGGCATTACAACTATTTTTAATAATGTCCAGTGTGACTTTGCAGATCCCCAGTATTGTAATGGTCTCCTAACTAGTTTCACTGCTTCTCCTCTTGTCCCCACTCCCATCATTCAACCAACACTCGTGCAGTCTCTTTCCACACGGCAATCAGAGTGAGTTCTTCAAAATGTGAATCCGATCTGGCCACTGCCTCACTTACAGCCCTTGTGGCTTCCTACTGCCTCTCTCTCATTGCCCTTTTTCACATCACCCTGATTATTGCCTTAAACTTTCTTCATTCTCAAATCATCTAGTTTATCGCCTGTCTCTTTCCACTAGAATGTAAGTTCCAAGTGGGCATGACCTTTGTTTGTCTAATTCATCACTACTATCTCAGTGTATAGAAAAGTGCCTGATACTTAATAATCATCGCCTAACTGAATAAATGTTTTTGAGAGCCCCAAGTCACATTACAAAGAAACACCATTTCATGTTCAAGAACTGGTTATTTTGAACATATGTACATCTAATATTAGCAGAAGCTATGCCTCACTGTTAATTCCCTTGGCTCTTTCTGGAATATGGCAATCTGCATAAGAATCATTTCCCGAAATAATAAAATGTCTTTGGAAATAGAAAAAATAAAAAACAACAACAGCAAACTCAGAAACACTGGAAAACGCGGGTCTGTTTCTTTTTCATTATAAGTAAGACAAGGTTCATGAGAGTAAGCATCAGCGCTTGATTCCTTAGAAGTTGAAAATTACATCAAATGAATTGGAGGACAACTACATCTTGTGTTAATGTTTTCCTCTTCGAATGAAGAAAATGAGATGATGTGAGCCATGAAACCATTTGAAAATGAAACTTTGTATTTCCATTTGCATCCACGTAAAAGCACAGTTTTTCATTTTAGACTTTTCATGTTGGTAAATGTTGCAATACTTTACATTCATTAGGCTCAGGCCCATTTACCATGTGCAAGCAAGGCAAGCACAGATATATCATCCCCATAACATATTATTTCTAAATTACACAGTAAATAAATGAGACTAAGTCAGAAAACTCAAATCTTACAACCCTTACCATGAATGTTAAAAAAAAACACATTTTTTTAAAATCTTGGATCAAAGTTCCCTATAAAAGGTACAATTATTCTCTTTTTATGGCAAATAAACTGATTATCTAAGAATGCACTGGGTTCCTGACACTTATCGACAGCAGACAAAAAAAAGAAAAAAATACTGGCTGTTTTTTTTACAAAGTGTCATGCATAAGAGACCTGATCCTGTCTTGCCTAGGAGCCTTGTGTTGTTTTCTGATTAGCTGATTACGGAAGTGAGCAGCAAAGCCAAAGTATAGGCTCACAGTGAGATGACAGTGACAAGTGCCTTTAAATTTATAAGTGCCCTTGGAACTCTTTAATTTAGCTTTGAGTCATGAGGCATAATTGAGACAAATAGTTCTACTGTGCAGGTATCAGATATGACAAGAAGCTGGCTATGATAATTTTGTTACACTATTTCCATTTGGGGACTTTTTCTGCCAACACTTTTCCTTTGATGGCTATTAAATTTTATAGGATTTTCTCACCATTAGTTGTAATGGCGTTTGCACGTTAAATGTTCACAACAAATGAAAACCATGATTCCATTGTCTCACGTGGTGAAAACCGTGGTTACTGCTATTCCGAATGGAGAACAAATCTAAAAAGAATCAAGTAATTCCTTCTCCTTGTATGCTACCTATATAAGCTCTGTGGGAAAGCCTATTTGCTTTGCAACTCTTTCATTTTTGAAACAGAATAGATTTAGCATGTGTAAAAAAAAACCTGAAGATCCCACTATAAGCCATTCAGAAGACAGTGCGAATGTTATTTTTGTTGAGAGAATTTGTTTGCAATTAAATGTAATTCTTCCTTAAATAAATTTAACCAAGAAGCTCCCTTTTAAGGAGCTAAAAGATAAAATCTTAGTGGCTACTTATAGATCTTTTTAATGAAAAAAATTATAGTACTCTAGGACTTGTGTGTAAAGTGACACCAAATTATAGAAACAACAGGGAAAGGAGACCTTAAGAGTTTCTTGGTCAATTTTCTTTTCGAAGACAATTCAGCAACTTGTTCCAGAAATTTCTGGATTATTTTATTTAATTAATTATTCAGGGTCATCTTCATTTATTTAAGCAAGATATGTGAAACTATGCATTATGGATCCCTAAAACTATTGAAATATACAACTACTTTCTCCTAGATCCGTTTAATTTGGTTCAGCTTGTCATCATTCCTTTACCACCAATAAATTTTCAAAGCACTATCCCCTCACCTAGAGTAACATTTAAATTGCTTAACTTTCTCATTCTACCCACCAAATCTCTTCTCAAAAACTCAGTTGTTCTGAGACTCCTTCAGAAATGAAAGATTCTCAATAGTTAAGATAACCAATATCCAATATCCTGGATTTTCATTTGAATTTGACTTTTCCCTAATGTGTATTTTAACACTTTCCCATGTTCCTCTTGAATAAATTTTGTCCAAAAACTTCTGATTCATAATGGGCCCTCATTCAAAATTAAGAATTAGTTTGATATTACATGTAATTTCTCATTAAAAGGGAAGACTTGAAAATTGCTAATTTGAAAATTATTTTCTGATCCTTTTATTCGCTCTTTTTTTTCATCCTCAACTCCTCCCACCCAGTGTTCTGCACTAGCAAAAGCAGAATCAGAGGAACAATGTTTGTGTTTGATGAAGGAACTGGAAGAAGACAAAATTCATTCACTCATTCAGCAGCTTTTTATTTGTTCACTTAATCACCAGATTATGCATCTTATGGCAAGGACCACCAGAAGTCTGTGATATATCACAAATATTTGTCCAAAGTTGTCCAAAAATTGGGAAAGTAAACAATCTCCCAGAGACCTGGCCTAATTTGAGACTGCAAGGGGAAAATGTTGGCAAATTTTGTTCACAAACAACATCCTATATAGTGATAAACAT
Source organism: Dasypus novemcinctus (assembly GCF_030445035.2). Taxonomy (NCBI): domain Eukaryota; kingdom Metazoa; phylum Chordata; class Mammalia; order Cingulata; family Dasypodidae; genus Dasypus; species Dasypus novemcinctus. The sequence continues at coordinate 54,117,564 of NC_080684.1, read as the reverse complement.
TAGTTTTGGTAGACATTAGTTCGGAGAAGCTACACATAAACACACATATACACCAAACTGAACTCCTCAGCAATCCAAAAGCAATATGCAGTGGAATGTGAATGTTGGTGCACAACTTTATGTACTACTTTGGATAAATCACTTAACCTCTCTGAGATTCAATTTCAACATCTTTGAAATCAACGATGACCTTTATTACTCAATAATTTTATTGTCTTCTAAACAGAGAAACCAATTAAATGTTTGCGCATTATGATTCACTTTTTTCCAGGGCAAAATTTCAAAGTCCTAAGATTTCTTCACCACCGTTTAGTACTTCCTAATGTCCTTTCTGGGAGTTTATCTTCCAAGATACTTAGGGAAGTACACCACAACTCAGTTTCTATGGGGTCAATTTGTAATATATTCTCTTTTCTTGCATTGTATAAATACTCAACCAAAATAATCATGCCCACTACTGTGTTACCTCAACAATTTTGAAACAGAACACTGAAGCTTTTGTTATTGTGAAGTGTCATAGGAAGTGCCATATGATTCTGAGTTTATCTCAAATAATGCTGTGAAAACACTGATACTACAGAAAATAGAAACAGCCTCACTGCTATTTTCATTTTTTCTAATGAACACAGAGGAGAGGCTTAGATCTGAGGAAGAAAAGGTCATAAGCTGGAAACATAAGGCAGCTATTTGTTACAAATTTTAAATAGTTGCAATTTGGTTAAAGACTCTAAGCAGGAATATAAAATCTATATATAAGACGTTTAAACATATTTCAATCTTTCATGCAATGGTTATCTGTCATTGGATTCCTTGTGGTGTTTTGCACAATGAGTAAGTTACAAGTAGGTTAGAGATGCACAGGATTGCAAGCTTACTAGCCAAGCCACGACACAGAAAGTTATTGGTGTTAAGTGACATAGACTGAATCGCTGCAAGCTCCCCACACCGCCAAAGATCATGCTGGCAACACTGGTCCCAGGCATCAAATGCCCAGATATTGGTTCATTTTGTTCAAGGCATCACACACTGTGTTCAAATCACTGCGGAGGTCTTGCACCACGTTTTCAATACTTCTGGTGTCTTTCAGAACTTCAATACTCTGTGTGTAAGGATTGAAGTATACAGAGAAGGGACGGGTAATTGACTTTGCAAAATCCCTGCAGAATAAACAGAAATAGAAGGATATGCAATCAGTCCCACTGGTACAAGAGACAGAAGGAAGAAGCAGAACCAGAAAAAGAAAAAGTATTGTATTTTCTCTAGATGGAAGGAAAACAAGTTTACCTCATCTTTTCTTTGGCTTCTTCAAAACTTTCTGAAACAAAGTAAGCTTCCTGGAAGGTGGTGATAAGGCATTCCTGTAAGCAAGTTGTCTTTGGGTCAAAGGCTTTCACACGTGCCTTGTCAGAAAGAGCATGCTGCAGAAAAAAAACCACAAAACCCGTTAAACTCCATAATGAGACGTCCAAAGTGCCATGACATCACATTTCTACAACACATTCTATAGCTCAGTAAATCCTACACAGCTGCTCTGTTGTTACTCTGTCATGAAATACGGAGCTCTCCCACGTGCAAGGTAAATTGGGCATAGGGTTTTTTAAGAGTCTTTTAGGTGTTGAGGGTGAAATGAGATTATGGTATTATTTTATTGATTATCAGCCAAATTCATACTGGAAGACAAGTTCAGAGCTATAACCCAATAGAAATGGAATTTTAAATCTATGCTATGAATAGAAGCAAGGAGAGCATACATGTGCTCATAAATTTAATGCTATAAGCAGTGTACTAAAATTTTACTTAAATGGTAGAAGTAATAATTACCTGTGTAGAAAGGTAATTGGGGCTTTGAATGAACTATTTTTGGATTAATTGCAAGACATTTTGAGGCCAGGTACTGTGTATCAATGGAGTCTAGAGTGGACCTGGATATTTGAAGATTCTTGAAAAGCAATCATTTACCTTCTACCAAGTAGAGCAGAGCAATATATAGCAGATAAACATTGCCAGGTAGAGGGACAAAAAGCTAATATTAATAGTTAATAGTTATGCCCAGACCTGGCATTAGGAAAATAGGGAAGCTGGTACAGTTGCTGTTTGAACCATCATTAGCTCCCTTTTGCTCACTTACGTGACTGGCACTGAGAACAGCAAGGAACAAGGAATGATTGTATTCTCAAGATAAATTTAGTGATGATAAAAGTTTGTAACAATTTCCTGCTATATACAGCCTGCCTACTTACAGATCCTCGAGATGGAAAATTAATGTGCATACAAATCAGTAAGGAGCTTATCAAAAATGCAGATACCTAGGTCTCAAGTCTATTTAGTAGGTCTGGGTGAAACCCAGAAATTTTTATTTTTATTTTTTTAAGATTTATTTATTTATTTCTCTCCCCTTCTCCCCTACCCCGGTTGTCTGTTCTCTGTGTCTATTTTGCTGCATCTTCTTTGTCCGCTTCTGTTGTTGTCAGCAGCATGGGAATCTGTGTTTCTTTTTGTTGTGTCATCTTGTTGTGTCAGCTCTCCCTGTGTGCAGCACCATTCCTGGGCAGGCTGCACTTTCTTTCTCGCTGGGTGGCTCTCCTTACAGGGCGCACTCCTTGCACGTGGGGCTCCCCTATGCGGGGACACTCCTGCGTGGCATGGCACTCCTTGCACGCATCAGCACTGCAAATGTGCCAGGCCAACTGCGCACAGGTCAAGGAGGCCCGGGGTTTGAACCACGGACCTCCCATGTGGTAGACAGACACCCTAACCACTGGGCCAAGTCCGCCACCAGACATTTGTATTTTTAAAGCATCCACAGTGTCTCTGACATAATTGCTTATGAACAATATTTTGAGAAATACTCCCCTAGATTCTGTGCTTTCCTTATTTAAGTGATAAATTAGTTGGGGGAGAGAGAGAAAGGGATAGCAGAAACTGCCTCAAACTAAGAATTAGAAAACTTGGGTTCTAGCTCAGGTTTTGCTACTATCTAACTGGGTAACTCCAGCAAATTATTTAACCTCCCTATGCTGACATTTCCTCGGCTGTAAATGAGAATTTTGGGCTGGGTAATTTCTGAACACTCTCTCTATTCCAGCCTCTAGATACCATCCAAAGTATTTTTTTTACCTTCTCAATATCAAATAGTTAAGGTTTCCTGGAGAAAATCTGAAAAACCTTTCCTGTTCAATATTCTTGGTGCATTCCCCAACAATTTCAAACTGCATGGAATGATTTGCAGCCCTTCACAAGGGAAGACTGTGATCCCCTAAGTTTGAAAACACAATTGAGAACCAAAGGATTGACACACGCAAGAAAGAGCACACAGCCCCTATCCTGTGTGATTTGCTTCCCCACAAAATTCTGTTGTCTAGTTTAATGCATATATGAATTAGGTAATACAGAGGGCCTCTCAGAGTGAACACATATTTTTGACCCACAGAACAGCTTCATTATGAGTAGGAGGTCACCACACCTGCAAATACATTTGTACTAGATTCAGTACAGTGCCATGAACATCAGGGAATTTTGGCTCCACATGTCTAATAATTCTGTCCACATTTTAAAAACAACTTCACGGTTTCAAGAAACAAAATTTCCTTTATGAGAGCTGCTGCTTCTCTGCAAAAAATAAAGGCTTCTTGTTGGCTTGCTGTGTTTTTCAAAATTAGAAGTTGCCTTCTTTGCAGTCATATAATCTGGTTGCCTTTTATTATCTATAGTATTTTGTTCTAATTGTCTATGCATTCATCAGTACATAAGGAAGAAAGTGCAATGATTGATTCAGGGTCCTCAATTTTCTACTCTCTCACCTCCATGCTTAGTGGCAAAGGCAGAGTGCCATTGCTTCCCTGAAGAAACTCTAGTTTTCATTAGGCCAAGAGCAAGAGCAAGAAAGAGGTGAAACTGATCTGCTTGGTTTTATGATACTTCAATAGGATATTAGCAATTTTAGCAGTCACTATATATAAAGGATACCTCCAGAAAGTGTGTGTAAAGTAACAAAGACTGAAATCAGTGGCGTTTTAGAAAAATTCACATGTAATGTTCCCACTGGACACTCAGATGAACTCATTTAGACGATTTTAACTAGTAAAGTGGATAAAGAGAAGTTCTTTGAAAAGTTTACTAAAATTGACAAACCTTTAGCAAAACTGACAAAGAAAAAAAGAGAGAAGATACAAATAAATAAAATCAGAAATGAAAAGAGAGGCATTATTACTGAACCCACAGAAATAGAAAGAACTACAAAATTATTAGAGTCCTTTATTAGCAGAACAAAATTCAGAGAGAGAGGGAAAGCCACAAGAAGCAAGAAATTGAAGGTCAACAGTACCTGGGAGAGAAGGGAGATGCCAGGAGACACTGCCACGTGTCTTGCCATGAGACAAGCCAAGGACCAAGGATCGCCAGCAGCCAGCCCAAGAATGCCACAGTCTTCAGGGAGAAAGGATCACCTTGACGATGCCTTGATTTAGCTTTCTCCTAGCCTCAAAACAATGATTTAATAAATTCTTATTGTTTAAGCTGACCCTTTTCATGGTATTTGCTTGAGCAGCCAAGGAAACTAAAGCAAAAGGCATCCAAATTGGAAAGGAAGTAAAATGTTCCCTATTTGCAGATGACATGATCCTATAAATAGGAAATCCTGAAAAATCCACAACAAAGCTACTAGAGTTAATAAGTGAATTCATCAGAGAGGTTGGGTAGATCAACACCCAAAAATGAGTAGTGTTTCTATACACTGGTAATGAACAATTGGAAGAAGAAATCGAGAAAAAGAAATTCCATTTACATTAGCAACTAAAAAAGTCAAATATCTAACAATAAATCTAATTAAGGATAATAATGATTTGTACGCAGAAACATTGCTGAAAGAAATCAAAGAAGACCTAAATAAATTTAAAGACATTCCACATTCATAGCTTGGAAGATTAAATATTGTTAAGATCTCAATTCTACCCAAAGTGATTTATAGATTCAGCATAATCCCAATCAAAATTCCAAAAACCTTCTTTGCAGAAATGGAAAAGCCAATCTTCAAATCCATATGGAAGAATAAAGGGCCTAAATACGTAAAGCCACCTTGAAAAAGAAGAATAAACTAGGAGAGAGTATAAACTGCAATGCAAACTATAATCCATGCTGTGTAGCAGTACTCCAAAATGTGTTCATCAATTGCAATGAATGTACCACACTAATGAAAGAAGTCGTTGATGTGGGAAAAGTGGGTGTGTGGGGAGTGGGGCATATGGGAATATTTTTTAATGTAACATAATATGTGACCTACATATTTTTTTTAAATAAATTAAAAATATGTTTAAAAAATACATTACAGGGAGCAGATGTAGTTCAGTGACTGAGCACTATCTTCCCACATACAAGGTCCCAGATTCAATCCTCAAACCTGGTACCTCAGAAAAAAAAAAAAAAAACTCAGACATCTGATTAAAAAGCCATAGTAATCAAGCATCATGGTACTGGCACAATGATAGACAAATAGACCAAAGGAATTTAACTGAAAGTTCAGGAATCAATTGTCACATTGATGACCACTGATTTTTGACAAGGAGCAAAGACTACTCAATTGAGAAAGAATGGTCACTTCAATAAATGGTGCTGGGGAAATTGAATCTCCATTTGCAAAACAATGAAGGTGGACTACTACCTCAGATCACATACAAAAATTAACTCAAAAAGGATCAAAGACCTAAATATAAGAGCCAGAGCTATCAAGCTCCTAGAAGAAAAAGTAGGGAGGAATCTTCAGTGCTTTGAGTTAGGCAATGGTTTCTTAGACTTTACACCCAAAGTACAAGCAACAAAAGAAAAGAATAAGTAAATGGGACCTCACCAAAATTAAAAACTTTTGTTCCTCAAAGGATTTTATAATGAAAGTAAAACAACCTGCACAATGGGAGAAAATATTTGGAAACCACGTATCTGATAAGGGTTTACGACCCAGAATATATAAAGAAATCCTACAGCTCAACAAAAAAAGACAAACAATCCAACTTAAAAATAGACAAAAGTATTATCCATAACTTACAGAATTGTGTGGGATAGAGTAGAAACTACAATGTAAACTATAATCCATGCCTAGTAGCAATGCTCCAAAATGTGTCCATCAGCTGCAATGAATGTACCACACTAATGAAGGATGGTGTTAATGGAGGTAAATGTGGGCAGTGTGGGGAGCGGGGCACATAGGAAACCCCTAAGGATTTTATGTAACATTTGTGTAATCTAAATATCTTTTTTTTTTTCAATTTTGAAATAGTAAATTACTTAACCATAGGAGATTATGTGTTTAAAAATATTTCTAAACCATTTTATCAACTGAAATCATTCTAAGTAAAATGGTTGACCAAATACAAAAGATTAACAGATTAAGGGGTTTTACTCTTGTAGTATCCTTGTTATTGGTTTGGAAAATGTAAAGATGGAGAGGTCCATTGTTTACTCAAAACAAGTCATAGATACTTTCTTTACTGTCTGTTACAGAAATTCTTCTATGGGTTCATTATCTCCATCAATAAAATAATACCAGTTGTTTTTTTAAAAAATGGGCAAAAGACTTGAATAGACATTTCTCCAAAGAAGATATATAAATGGTCAGAAAGCACATGAATAGATGTTCAACATCACTAGCCATTAGGGAAAAGCATGTCAAAACCACAATGAAATACAATTTAATACCCACTAAAACAGCTACTATTTTTAAAATATAGATATTTACAAGTGGTAGGGATATTTATTTATTTATGGTGGGAAAATAAAATGATGCAGCTGTTGTGGAAGACAATTTGGCAGTTGCCTCTAGAAGCTACGTATAGAATTACCATATGATCTGACAATCAACTTCTAGTATATTTCCAAAAGAAGTGAAAACAGGGACTCAAACAGATATTTGCCCACAATGTTCATAGCTGCATTATTCACAATCGCCAAAAATGGAAGCAAACCAAGTATCCATCACTTAATGAAAGAATAAACAAAATGTGGTGTATATAACAATGGAATATTATTTAATCATAAAAAGGAATGAAGTTCTGATACATGTGACAACATGGAGGAACCCTGAAGTCATCAGGTTGAGTGAAATAAGCCAGACACAAAAGGACTAATATTTTATGATCTCACTTATATGAAATATGTAGAACAAGCAAACTCACAAGGTTAGAAACTAGAATACAGATTACCAGGCAGCAAGGTGGGAGTAGGGAACAGAGAGTTAATGCTTAAATTTTACAGAGTTTCTATTTGGGATGATGGAAGAGTTTTGGTAATTGATATTGGTAATGGTAGCACAGTATTACTGAAGCATGTATTTGAATGTGGTTAAAAGGGGGAAATTTTAGGTTGCATATATGTTACAAGAATTTACAAATTTTTTGATATCCATGTGACTATACAACACAAAGAGTGAATGCTAAAGTAAACCATGAACTACAGTCAATAATACAATTATAGAAATGTGCTTTCATCAATCTTAATAAATGTACCTCACTAATGCAAGGTGTTAATAATAGGGTGGTAATGGGAACCCTGTATTTTAAGCATGCTTTTTCTGTGAAGCCCAACTTCTCTAATAAAACCAAACACAACAACAAAATGAAAAGCCCAGATGATTGTTTTGATATCTTTTTGGCCCTAACAGAATAAATACTTGTAAACTAGATGTCTGTGGATTCACAACATGTAATGTGAGGCTAAGAGCATTGCTTAATGGCAACACATATCACATTTGCCTAATGTAATATTCAAAGAAAAACTGGAAGTTGATTGTTTTAAACTCTCATAAATGCAATGCGCCTGCATGTGGCTTTGGTGTCTGGTAAAATGGATATCTGGTAGACCCTCTCCATTCTTGGCTGACAGGAGCAGTGCTGCATCTTGGCTCTTATGCATATAAGGGTAATAATATTACCCAAGCATTAGCCTGGAGAATGACAAGAAAGTCATACAATACCCTGGAGTTGGGGGAGCAGCCCGTGAATGAGGCGACAAAGGTGGTGATCACTCCTATAAATCTTTTCATTTACCTGAGGTCAGCTCTCCTGTATGATACCTGCCAGGATCACCCATGCAGTCAAGAGGTCCCCTGTCTCTGAATACTAGAGTATGGTCCAGGGGGTATAAAATAACATCCATGTCTCCCTTGATTCCAAAGGTCTCTGCCCAATGGAGTAAAGGTACACTGAATTTGCCTCTCAACTCCTGTCCATGTCTCATGCCTCAGTTTGGGGCCATTGTGCCACCTATCTGTGCCCAGAGTGGATTCTCTGTAAACATTGGCCCAAATTACTTAATGCCTCCAGAAAACTCTGCGGTAAATCCTTCTTGAAATGTTAACAGCCTGATATCAAGAAGTCTGCAAGAATTAATCCAATTTCCTGTAGAGAAAGGCTTTATAACACAGAGAGAACCTGGCTGACAGTCTTTTACTCTCAAACCATTTTAAAAGTACAGAAATGCTAGAGAGCCACATTCTCTTGTCTAAGCACTCTCTACAAGGACTATTTTGGATTTATCCATGATGCCAAAGGTAAGGGTATACGACTAGAAGCCAGGAGACCTGGGTTCTAAACTTTGCTTTCCCAGAAGTTGGATGTGTTACCAAATGAGTTAAACTTCTCCAGGCTGGGCCTCAGTTTCCTCTTCAATAAACTATAAAGATTGGCCTACATGAATTCTAAGGCTCTTCTTAGAACACAATTTTTGTAGGGCCTGCAAATACACAGCATTCATACCACCAGCCCTCCCTCCACCCCAGCCAATATAAATCAACCTCAGCAGCCCTTCCTACTGAGCCTGGACGTGGCCTTTCCACCCAGAAGGCCATTATCAATTAACTGTCTTTACCACGTGAGGAAACTCCTATTTACTATTCCAGTCTTTTGAATATACACAAACCCTTTTTAAAATTTTTTTTAAAAAAATGTCCCGTAACTCAAATTTTAGTAGATAATATAATAAGATGACTAAGAGCCTAGGTCCTTAAGATAGGGAGGTTGAGGGTCAGATTTAGCTCCATTCCTTACTAAGTACCTGCCTTGAAGCAAGTTACTTCACTTGCATAAGCCTCAGAACAGTCATTGGGTAAATGGGAATACCAACAGCATCTACGACCCAAGGTTGTGGGAAGGATTAAACTAGGTAATGCATGCAGTGTCTGGTACAGGCGAAGCACCCAATATATTTAGTTATTACTGCTAACTCAGTCCAGAGATAATAATTGGTGCACGTGCACATTCAGCCACCCTTTTACCATTTGTGCAGCCTCTCCCCCAGAGGTCTGGAACCCACAGACAAGGAAGCATAGGCCTACCTACCCACGAACTGCAGCATTCCTGTCCTTCATCAATTTAGAATCTTCCTTCCTCCAAGCCTTTGCAATGACACAGAAATTATTATTTTCACAATTCTAGATGTAAACCCTGTGATCCTCACGCTCCATATGAGGACTGGTTAAAGTAGGGGGAAAACGCAAGTGTGAAGTCAGGTTTATGGGTAGTTTTGGCCCTAGATTCTGAAAAAGAATTTGCAAACCCTCCTACACTCACATCACAATCATCTTTTCCCACATCAGAACAAGAACAAATATATATTTATCTGTAATCATTTTTGAACCTGCCTCAAACGTTTGCCCTGCTAACCAAGCACAATCTGGCGTCAGCATCCCCATTGCCAAATTGGACAATGATGGCTTCGCTCTGTATTTTTCTCTATCAGTGATGCTGTAGGTTTCATCAGGTTGCATAAGCTGCAGGAGCAAGGGAACAAATTCCTTCTTCAGGAAATCCCTTTATAAAGGCTGAAGACACGTTTTAAGTTTCCCAGTTCTCCTGCATTTGCTTTGCCACTACTAACAGTGCCAGCTTTGTGCAAGGAAAAGAGAGAGAGAAGGGAGGCATGTGCCATTTGAGAAGGGAAGCGTGTGCCATTTGAGAAGGGAAAGGGTCTAGGGGCTCAGAAACTTACTAGTCCTAACTCTAGCCACGCCACTGACCCACTGCATGACGTGAGAACCCTCAGGTCTCTTGGGCCTCTTCTCTACAGCAAGGCAGTAATTCTGAGCGCCTCCCAGAGTTGTTGCAAGTGGTCGTAAGTACAAATGATTGTAATAAATACAAAGCATTATGAATGCTGATTAATAACTATAACGAAGGCAATGCAATAAATTCACTATGCAAGGATATCCTAAAACTAAAGCCAAAAAATAATAATAGGTAATTAAAAACTAAAACTAAAACCTAGAAATTCATCAGCTTTGTCAAAATCTGAAAAGCAGAGTGGAAAAGTTTATATATAATATTCCAGCAACTACTGTGGAAACAGTCACTAAAAAAATCTAATTGCTGACCTTAAGGAGATAAAGAACTAGACCTGACCAATAAAAAAGAAGTAAAAATTGCCTTTTGACTTTGAGATGGATTAACTCTTTGTGATCAGAGTTAGCAAATCCATCAATTAGTGATCATTTCCTTACCATTTAATATGAATAGTCTTCCCTGTTGCTCCTCTAAGAGAATTAGGTTCAACAAAGACCCAAATTAGTCACTTTCTTAGAACTTCCCTACTAGAGACTTCAAGTTCCTTGAAATTTGGGGCTACCCATTCTGGATTTGTTGAATAAAATGAATTAATGAATAGTAAATGAAAAATGACAGCCTTTTATAGCAAGGTCATTTCTGAGATACAGAGAAGAAGCATGAAAGGAGAGACACTAGACTGTGAATACACCAGTCAATTACCCTATTTTAAGTCACATTTCCAGGTGATTTAGCTCATTATTAACTGTTATTCCCAGTGATGGGTGTTATGGAAAGGCTCCACCCAACATACTTTCGGAATTCCTGTAAGCACATCATGGAACACAGAATTGGGACAAGAGAGAACATAACCACTGCTGGAAGAAAAATAGTCTTTATGGTTATCAGATTTGTGTTAGCTTTTGCAAGCTTTCCCATATTTATTTGGTTTCTCTATTCAAAGATAAAAGTAAGCATTGTCAAGAAAAAAATAGAAAAGAAAAGAAAAAATGAAAGGTATCCTTGCAAACTACACACACCACTCGGAAAAATTTGGCCAGCTCTGAAGTGCAACAACTAGGCCTCAGGAAAATTGAACCTCTTAAAGCACAAATTTTTAAATGCATTCTCTTCCAGGAGAAAAGGTGAGTGGTGGCTAGTTATATACAAGGTTTAAAGATTATAACCATACCTCCAAAAACTTAGCTGGGAACTACGTTTTGGCTGCAACTGGATCATAAAATATTTTACTACAAAAGATAACTGCATTCAAAATTGTAAGGCAAGGGGGTTTACACAGGAATTATAATGCTTTTAATGAAGTTATCCCTACCTGAGTTCTGGACCATTATTTGTTCATTCAAACAAAATTTAGACAGACAAAAGTATTCAGAAGTGCTATGAGAGGGCAATGGGCTCTTCCACAGAGCAGAGCAGGGAGGGGGCTGAGGGAAGGGGTGCTCAGGAAAGCATTTTATGTTATGTATTCTCTGTGAACAATCAGAAGCTATTTCTAATGGAAAGGATTTCTAAATTGTAAAAACGGTCCAAAGTAGCCATCACAGGGATGTTGGAGTGTTGAAATTTGAAAACGGAAGAATGCTAATGACTGGAGGTGATGGACCAAAGCAAGATGTGCAGCGGACAATGCCCTCCGGTGTACACATTTCTGGCTGATTGCCATTTCCAGAGGATTCTGTCTGCACCAATAGAAACAAAAACAACAGATTCGCCCCACTGCTGCCTAGGCATGCCTCATTAACCAGACCAGAGCTCCACGACCAAAGTTGGAGAATGAGAGAGATTAGTTTCTTTTGTTTCTGTTGTAACTTGTAAACCTTCTCAGGAGAATTTAAATAGATATAGCTCAAGAGCTACATTGTTTTCTAACTCTTTGCGGGGAGGGGAATCAAGAAGTACTCAACAGATGGCATGGTTTTCCAGGGATATGACATCATGCTATTACTATGGACTTTGGCCACTGCACTGAACTGACCTCAAATGGATCATTTTTTTTTTATATATATTTTTTGTCTTTATTTATTTTTTTAATATTACATTCAAAAATATGAGGTCCCCATATACCCCCCACCCCCCTCACCCCACTCCTCCCCCCATAACAACAATCTCCTCCATCATCATGAGATCAAATGGATCATTTTGTTGAGAATTTAGTAAAGACGATTTTACCAAGTACACCAGGCTTTCCATAATGTTAACCATTTCCTTCTACGCCGCCAGGCAGAACCCCAAGCAGTCCCAGCACTGCCAGGGTCTGACTAGAGCCCAGGAGTAGTCCTTCCTGCCCTTACTCTTTCCATCCCTCAAGAACCAGATTGGGCACCAGAGTCTTCATCAGGAAGCCTTCCCAGACACGGCTTATTATGTGCCGTGCATATTTGTTACCCTTGTTGTTTCATCTGATTGGTTGTTTTCTCTTGCTCTAGCATGTAAACTTCTTGATAGCAGGGATTCCAGACAGTATAGTTTAAGGATTAAGAGCAGAGATCCTGAACCCCGGACTGCTGGGTGTGAGCCCAGCTCCAACACTTGTTAGCTATGTGACCTTGAGCAAATTCCTTGATGTCTTGATGCTTCCGGTCTCTCACGTGTGATAATAATGTCACTTATATGATTGAATTATTACGAGAATTAAGTGGGTTAATATGTCAAAAGCACCTAGAACACTAAGGTCTATTTAAGTGCTGGTTGAGGTTAATGTTTTCCTTTTCTTCTTTTTCTTTTTTGTCTTCTTTACCTTCATCATCATCATCATTTCTCTTTGTATCCCCAGTGTCTGGCACAGAAGCACATAGTAGGTGCTCAAAAAGTGTTTGAGAAATAACAAACAAATGGAGTCATACCAAGTGAGCAGACCCAATAAAACTATAATTAAATGGCATCTTTCAAAAGTGTAAACAAAAAGTTCAATAAGCATCTATTTCCTAATTATATTATAAAAGGACAATCAATGCTTACAACAAAAACTCTAGGAGAGTATATAATCCTGAGTAATCAAAGAAATATTATGTTATTTTCAGTACCGTTTCTAGACTGTATATCACATTGCTCTCTAAATTCAGCAAAAACTTGCTACTCCACTGTGGTATAGACAGCAATTCTTAAGTAACCAGAATATTTAAATTATCCAAATGCTCCAGCACCAAACATTTCTGAATAAATGGTCATTTTGCTGTCTTACTGGATTTTAATGCCAAAAAAAGCATTCCCCTAGGCTTCACTGTAAGTGTTGGATAGTTCTCTGATCACATGGCTTAGGATTTTTATTTTTCCAAATTTTATTGGTCCATGAAAGTTTTAATACATATTAATTTTGAAGAAGCTTCAAATGCCTCTTTGGGAAGTAAATGCTTGGGAGTCCCAAAGAGGCCATGATGGTGACAGAAATCAGAGGAGCCAAGCCAAGCTCCAGAGTGAATTTCAATCAGTAGGATCACTGCTAGTTCATCACCCACTTTTCAGCAGAAAATTTAGGCCAGCCATTTGTTACCCAGCGTCTGAACATGCATTTGTCATTCCTGTTGATGTCTGCACATGGCTGCTCATCCATTAGAGTCACACCACAAACCCGGAAAGGCATGACCCATTTTCAGAAGTGCAAAAAGTTAGGTCAGCACCCACCTCTGAAGTGGCAAATCCTCTGTATTAAATATTTACGGGGTATATGCTAGTAGAAATGCTCAGACAAACAAATCAATATTTTTCATGACCTTGAACCAGTTTGCTTGGGAAGGATATTTTCATTCACAACTTCATACCTTTAATTCCCCAATGGAGGAAAGGAGTCCAGCTCCATATGCCCGCAGCTGCCCTTCTTGTTTGCAGAGGCCAAACTCAATTGTGAAGAAATAGCACTGGAAAAAAAAAAAATCCAGTGAACTGGTCAACAGGTTCTTCAACAGAATAAAATGGCACCCACAATAAAATGGTGCATTGTGCACAATTTCTTCAGTAGTGTCTCTTAATTAAACACATTCCAAGAGCATTTGTTGAAACCTATACTCTTGCTTTAACCCTCCTTAGGATAAAAGTATAAGGAAAATATCTTAACTACAGAGGTTCTTATGCTTCCTGGATTCACAACTATTATGGATCAAAATGTATCCCCTGCAGTAATTTCAAAAATAAAAGGACACATATTCAGGAATGAATGCATGTCACATTGATAATGCCATAAGGAAATGCTACTATATTTACCAAGTCGTGTTGCAATGGCATAAATTAAGTTCATGCAAATGTGGAAAAATAGTCACAAGCCAGTAATCCCAAACTGGTTATTTTCATTCAACAAGCATTTATTGAGTCCCACTAGGTACCAATGCTTGACACTGGGCACACCGTAGTAAAGAGACAAGAGAAAGACCACAATAGCAATTATATGCCTACCAAATCACCGAAACCACAATTCCAATATGATTTTTTAGTGAAATATTAAATTTATATCTATATAAGCACTTACATGCGTGTATGTTTGTGTTTGTGTACATATATATGTATTTTTATTAATTACTTAATTGGTCCAAGTTTTATCAGCATCAACTACTATAGAATATTAAAAGTTTACAATTGGTTCTGCTAGGTTTAAGAAATCATCTTAGACCAAAGGTTCTTAACCAGAGGTCCACAGACCCCCAAGAGATCATGGAAAGATTTCAGGTAGTCCGTGATCTTGAAATGAAAAAAATCAATATATTAACTCTACTTTCTACCTCTAACTGAAATCTAGCATTTCCTTCACTTATGAATGCATGCAATAAATTACAGTAGTATTCATTTCAAATCACATTACAATTGTTGCATATCTCAAAAAATCGCTTACACTCATCCATACTTTGAAATTACTATAGTTGTTAGATCTAACACTAGTTAAGTGTCATAAAACTGTCTGCCACTACATTCTGAAAAAAGGGTCCGTGGTTTTCACCTGACTGGTAAATGGGTCCATGGAACTCAAAGGGTTAAGAACTCCTGTCCTAGACAGACAGAGAAATCTCCACCCAACAAAAAACTCACAGGCTGTTGAAATGGGCTGAAATTACACTATTTTTGCTCAAAGAGAAAAGTGAGAAGCTGACAATGAGCAATAAAACTTGCATCAAATTAACACTGCCCTGCATTAGTGATGATAAAACGCTGAAGGTGTTGAGAAAGAAGAGAATTTAAACACTCCTGAAAAGGGGCGGAAAATACTAATTATTTCTAGCCTTCGGCAGTTTGCTCTATTTTTATTTGGAGGTTAAGATGTCCCTTGGTTTGGGATGGTTTTATGTGTTTCTAAATGTGAGGAAGATCTCCGAAAATGATGGTTCAGTGCTCTGCAGCCCTGGGCAGGACCCAAAGCACTAGTCATTTCCAGGTCATGGAGCTTAATCTCCAGAGGCAAGATTTCCTTATTTTCCATGATTCACCTGCCAAAGAGGCTAAAATTACAACTCTTCCTACCCCATCACTACCCACGGTGCCCACCAGCACTCCCCTTTACTCTGTTCTACCTCTTTGTCCTTTTCTATCATACTTAACATTTTTTACGTTGTCTTTACTTTCTTTATGCACTATCTGTACTGTTTATCATCTGAGTCCCCCCACTAGAGTATAAACTCCATGGGGGGAGACATCACTGTATGTTCATCTAAAACAGGGTTTCTCAACCTCAGTAATTTTGGTATTGGGGCTGGATAATTCTTTGTTGTGGGGATCTGCCCTGTGCATTGTAGGATTTTTAGCATCAGCCCTGACCTCTATCGACTAGATGCCAGCAGCAACAACCTCACCCCATCTTCCAGCCATTCTGACAACCAAAAACATTCAGATATTTGCAAATATTCCCTGGGGGACAACATCACCTAGGTAGAGAATCAAAGACCTAGTGTCTGAAACATAATGAAAATGTAATACGGAACAGATGTGGTTCAAGTGGTTGAGTGCCTGCATCCCACATGGGAGGTCCCTGGTTCAGTTCCCAGTGCCTCTTAAAAAAAAAACAAAAAACAAATAACAAGCAAACAAATGAGAAAAACAACTCAGGGGAGCTGAAGTGGCTCAGTTGTTGAATGCTGGTTTCCCATATACAAGCTCCCAGTACCTAAAAAAACCAAAAAATTTAAAAAGCTCAATTATTTGTTGAATAAACAAACAAATGGTCAATGAACGAATTATCTCTAAGTTAGGTTTGTTGTGTGGCAACATAACTTGGAGGAAGAAACACATAGGGATGGGGGCACTGAATCCTAGTCCTGGCCCTGCTTCTAATTAGCTATGTAAAAACAGCTTCCTAGGCTACAGTTTTCTTGCCTGTGATGTTCATTCACTCTTTCATTCTACAAACACGTCTTGAGCAGTGTTTATTCTATGCCAGACTCTACTCTAGATCCTAAGGCTTTGCAATGCATGAGACAACAAAGTCCCTGCTTCCATGGAGCATATACACCAGTAGAATGAGACAAAAAAAGCACCACCAAACTAATACTCAATAGAGAGGATAATTTCAGTTAGAAAGTGCTCTACAGATAATAAATCCAGGTCATATATCAGATATTGAGCAGGAGACATGACTATTTTGGATAAAGCGATCAGGGAAGACCTCTCTGAGGCAGTGATATTTAAGTTGCAACCTGCTTAAAAATCAGTTTTTCCTTCAGAAATGAAAAGGCCATTTATGCAAATATCTAGAGGGAGAAAGTGTTCCCGGCAGAGGGAGTAGCAAGTGCAAAGGCTCTGAGACTGGAGTGGATTTGTATTTCCAAGGACAATGAGAAGTCATTAGAAGGTTTTAGGCAGGAGAGACACATTCTGATTTAGTTTTCAAAAGATTCATCTGGTGCTTTGTGAAGAATAGATTGCAGAGGGCAAGAATAGAAGCAGAGAGACCAATTAGGAGGTGGAGGTGGCCAAGAACAAAGGGTAATAGTGGCTTAAAAAAATGACTTGGGCTGAGGATGACAGAGGATTGGGATAAATTGGTCTCACAAGAGGCCTCATGATAAGACCTAGGATAAAAGGTGTGAACATATGTTGAGACATTAAAACCCAGCCCTCAAGACTGTCCTCCAAAAAAATGTTCACAATTCTGGACTCAAAGAAGAAACTTGATCATGTACTCAGAGAGCAAAAGGCCTGGGAGAAGCCTGGAACTTCAGCCTTCCTTTTTCACAAAGGAAAATTCAAATTTAGGGAGATGAAGTCATTTACCCAGGACCAGTCTAGTTAGTGACATAAAAGAGATCTAGAGCTATTTGATATGGAGTATTTTAAAAAGCCCATCTGTCACGTGCTAAAGTTTCTAGGAAAAAGATTAATAGATGCATGATTTGCCTTTGCAACAACAAAAAAAAAAAAAATGAGGAAAGAAAAATCTAAAATGGAGAAAAACAAGAATTTCATGGCATCCTCTGAATGTGACTTTGAATGATTTCCCTAGTCTATATTGCACTGGTAGCACATGGCATAAAATCCTTGGATTCTTAACATTGAATACGGAAGAGTTCATCAAAAATGCACCATCACATTAGAAAACCACTAAAATACACATATGGGTCCACTAGAGGACCATTTAGATCAGACCCTTAAGCGCCCTTTTAATTTTTCTTACACTCCATCAATGTATGTATAATACATGCTCATGGTTACGATCCAAATCAAAGGAGGCTGACAAGAGTCTTGGGAGAAAATCTGGTATGCCATGCACGCAATCTTCACATAGATTTGGCATTCCATCCTAGTTTAGAGCAGGGATTAAAAGGTTCGACTAAAGAGCCAAAGCTAAATCTCTCACCCAAGTGTGTCTTTCATTGGTGTGCTTCTAGAATCAGGGCAACCTCGGTCCTCTCTGCTGTAGCTGAAAGCACTGTCTGCTCCATACCTCCTCTGGGATTCATTCCAGCGACCCTGACTTTACTCACCTCCGTCTGCCCAATCCTTATCTGCCCTCGCCTTTGGTTTCCTGCTGTTCTTGGCCAAAGAAGACCCCTGGATGCTCCTTTGGGAGCTCACTGTCCTAATAGGATTAGATCTTTGGCTTTGAGAGAGTTTTCTATTTACAGCTCTCTGTGTGGCTAACAGATAAGAGAAATGGTGAATTGTACCTGTCCATCAGATGCTGGCAAAATTTGAATTACGTACTTGCTAAGGATAATTCTTCTCCTTCCAAAGCTGGTGGAGACCTCAAAATGCGAACTTCATAGGGCATGATCACTGATGGGGGAAGGGACTGTACATTTCTACTGTCTGGTTTTAAATACAAAGCCTGCTTAGAATTGGACTGGATGACCCCTTGAAAACTCTTCAGAATTCCTGGATAACTAATTGCTTCTTGAAAAATTGGGAAAATATAAATTCATTTACCCAGAGCACTCTTCAGATGTGGATCTATAATATAGTCCCTAGAGTTTTACCAAGTGAATATACTACCTATTATTAAAAAAAAAAAAAAAAAAATACCCTGAGCCTTATAAGAACACCTGCAAAAGAGAATTCTGAAATTCTTGGCCACTAATGTCTTTTAAACAGAAATAAATAACAATACTAACACCTCCAAAATTGAAGGGTACCCTCCATCAAGGCTGATGTTCATGAACTCCAAATTTTACATACCACTAATTATATATAATTATTTATAAATATTTTATTTGAATATAATTACACATAATCATTAACTGAAAACCAAAACAGGAATGACAGATCGGACCTCTTCCATAGAATAAAAGCAGAGTCATTTACATCTATACCATCATTAAGCAGAAAAAAAGTCTGAGTGACGATCTGAAATCAAAACACTGCTGTGGAACGTGTGGTGTGTGCTTAGGGAGATGAGATAGGTCGCCCAATGCTGCCATCTTCAGACCGATTCTGGTAGTACACACCGTTCTGGCAGAGCCAATTGGGCAGTAGAGAGAGCTTAAGGGAACTAAGCCCACAAATACCCAATCACGCCAACAAGATACTTAATGGCCCTACATGGTGACCTACAAAAGAATTTCCTGCAACATTTTTCTTATGCTCTGGTGTTAAGTTCTGGTGAAGGTCTTGTTAAGGCCACATATTTTCATTTAAGAAAGAGATGTACAATTCTCTAAGGAATTCTTGATGGGGAAGAAACTATTTAAAATTTCCTCTTGAAGGGTCCTTTTGCCTCCCATTTCCCCCATCCTTTGCAGCTCTTGAATGAATAACAAAAACTCTTTCTGAAAGTCATTCTGCATTCTTTGATTGTATTAAGATGGTACATACAAACCTCTAGGAGGTAGACTGAGGGGTTCATACTTCTTTTATTTTCTCCAGGGATGTGGCTTGTACATGTCATTTATAAATGACTGAGTGAGTAAATGAGTGAGTGATGTCTTTACTCTATCACCTTCACTAAAAAGTTGATCTTTGTATGTTGGTAACATAAATTTTTAAATAATCACCTACATCATTGTACATCTAGAATCCCATTATCCGCTATTACAGAACACAGGCAGGAAGCAAGAAACTAGCAAAGAAATCTTGAAAAAGCCCTAAAAGAGAGGTGCTAAGTTTAATGTACTTTACTTATAAGAGCCCTCAGGCCCTTACTCAGATCCTATTTATCCTTATCTTGTACACACCTCTAACAAAGTTTAGTTATTTAGCTTCCAAACCCATACCCTGACATACGAATGTTAATAATAATACATACATACATACATATATATATAAAGCAAGCCCAACAACTCTAAGACCACAGAAATATAATATTTGGTGTTTGGGTAAATAATCCTAAACACATCCATGTTTTAAAGTATCACTAAACAAAAGAATTCAACAATGGCCCTAAAATATCAAAATAAGAGGGAAACTTAGCCAGGAAGAGGACATCCCAGCTTGGCAAAGTGTTCTCACATGTATTGTCTTACAACAAACCTGTGAAGTAGACGGAACAGCTGCTACTAGTTCCATTTTGCAGATGGGAGACCTGAGACTCAGAGTTCAAGTGATTTGCCCACATTCCCCAACTAATGGGTGGGAGAGTTAGGAAGCAAGCTCAAGTTTCCCGACTTCAAATCCAGTGTTCTTTCCTCCTCAGCAACTGCACTTATGGATGCAGGGCCACTATAGCTGGAGCAGCTCTTACTGCTGAACCACTAATGTACTTCCAGAAAAACGTAAATAGCCATTACCACACACTCCCCAAGAGCCACCCAAGCTGCCCAAGCCTCTTTTCATAATCTGTCCCCACATACCCCCACTGCCGCCACCAACTTCTTTACGATCAAGCAAATAAATGTTCATTGCCCACAGAGCCGGGATCTCTGGTCCACTGCCTGCATGTGTGTCTAGACATGCAAGTCTAACAAGCATCTGTTCTAATGAGTGCTCAGGACATAACAAAAGGGTGACTCTCAGAAAGTATGAATGCCGCTCAAAAATGTTCTTAACACTGGGGGTCTGCACCTCTGGTAAAAGCAGATAACACATAAAAACAGATAAAAGTGGCTTCATGTCTCACAGCCTTCCTTTCACAGTTTTCCCCTAGCATCTTTCTTAGTTTGAACAACTAACCTGTCAAAGCATACACTTGAAAAGTTGTTGAAAAGGTCAAGGCTGTACTCAAGAAGAGCAGTTTGACCCTCCTCCCTTCCTACCCACCTCTATGTCACTAACCCCAGCTCCTAGAGTTTGAATTTTAGTTACATCAGAATTTCCGTTTTCTCGCAGCAAGTGTTTTCGAGCTTTGGCCAATATTCCCTTAATCGTGATTAAATTGCAAATTATAAAAGGATTGGAATAAGAATGAAGCTTGATAGCTAAGCAGGAAGCTTTGGAATAGAAATATCAAGGCAACAAAAGTCAACACTGAGAAACAAAAGTGAAAAGGGAGGCTAAGCTGCTCATGCCATGGAGGCCTCACTACTCCTAAACAGCATAGGACAGGAAACTTTCCCTCTGGATATCCACTTTGCTGTTGTTTTTCCAACCATTTAAAATGCAGATGCTCCACAGTATCACCCATCAAGCCAAGGCACATGAGGTGTCAATGACTTCCTAGTGCTTTCTTTGCAGAGCAACATCTTGAGAAGGAAAGTTCTTTGAGACTGGGCTTCTAGAGGTGGTAGAAAGAGGTATTTGGCATGCTTCATTATTTTGCTCCAGGTTGGTCCTGTGTAAAAACACATGGAGGCTGGTCCAGTGTTCCAGAACCCACCAAAACAGCCATCTCAGTCCTGCGGCTACAGCTGCTCTGCACTCACAAGGCCCAGTAATGAAGGGCCCCCACCCCCCAGCAAAAGGAAGCCACTACTCAAGCATTCACAGATTTGAGGGACAGTAGTCCGTGTACAGATTCTAATTACCCTGGTCCAAATGCCTTGTGGAATGGTAGCTACACCTAGATTTCTAGACTCACTTTTTCCCTTGAGCCTCTAAACAAAAACCGCCATAGATCTGAACAGGTCACAAGTTAATCGAAACACATTTTAAAATTTTATGTTTATTAAGTTCTACTGTACTAAGCTCCGGTGAGAATACGAAAGTAGTTTAAGATAAGAGCTCTCCTCCTGCGGATGGACCTTCCTGGCACAGAGGGATCATTACCAAGCGCCAGCTAGCATTTGGAAAAAGACCTTGACCAGAAGGGGGAAATATTAAATACAAACAACTTTTTTGGGCTAAGAGATTTCAGAATGAGTAGGAGGTCATTCCAGAGGTTGCGCTTATGCGAGTCTCAGGAGGAGTTCACTGATTGTCACGGTAAACAGTGCCTCAAGCAGGGGTGCTCCTGAGGGCTCTAGAGACATCTGGATACCATAGGCAGGGCAGACAACCCCAGGAAATCAGTACCTTATAGATGGGCCTTACCTTGGAATATCCAAGAACCTATCTCCCCAGTTTAACTGAGTTAGACTCATATAATTTTCCTACACATGGTTCTTCTGCCCTTTTTTGAACCTATAATCAACCTTACACCCATTATGGGGTGGGGTATATGAAAATCCCCTACATTTTCGATGTAACTTTTGTGTAATCTAAAAGTTCTTTAAAAAATAAAGGGAAAAAAATTATGATCGCTCTGCTCAAGAAAGATGCAATATGGAGAAAGACAAGACTTATATAAAAATAATAATAGTACAACCCTGCTGTTTATCCTACCACAAACTTCTCACTGTCTTGAAACTGCAATTTGCTTATCTGTCTCAGAACAGAAAGACTATGAAGCTTGTGATGAAATTTGAGGGATAAATGGGATCTTGGATGACTATGGGAAGAGGGGAAGTTATAGGAAAGAGAAACATCATTTGTGTTTAGGACATTGGGGGGCAGGGAGTGAGTAGAATGAGGAGAACCAAGGATGTATGTCACAGTGACATAGAGGTTTCAGTCAAATTATGGAATGTACCAGATCACAGACTTCACTTGGTCCGGTAGATTGCCTCTTTTGCCCATGATTCTCCTCAAACCAAAGCCGACAAAAACAAGTGGAGAAAAAGAGGAATGTTGGGACTTCAGCAATGTCTTGTCAGCTAGAAAACGAGACCCTGAATCATGAAAACAGCATTCATTATCTTAGTTTAAGAACAGTCATCGAATGAATTAAGATGTAAAACCTAAACTCTGAAGAAACATTGGCAAACCTCGTGGAAAATTGGTCATCATATTTAAGAGGAACATCCATAGAGGGGAAAATGTGTCAGCAGAAAATAGTTTTTATTGAAGAATACACCAGCATAGTAAATTTTCAGCAACATTGTTTTAATCAGAATTTTCCTGTGTGTTTCTTAACCACTGTTTCCTATATCTTTGTGGTTGCTTTCAGGAATAAGTGGATGATTTTGTTTAAGTGCCCTCTGGCCATTTCAGTTTTATTGTCCCTTCTTCAACTTACCTGAGAGCATTTTCAACTTGAAAAGAGGCCTACTATCATTTAACATTTGCAGTTTCCTACACCAGGCTTTAGTGGTGTTTTAAAAAAAAAAGGGAAAGAAGAAGAAAAAAGAAGCCTCCCCCATCCTCTTCCTCCTTGCTCCTGGACTAACTGGAGCACCAAGCATTCAGGCATTCAGGCATTCATTTAAGGTCAGTGCTGCCCAAGCAGTTGAACCACCCCTAAAACGCTGACAGGATCCACTCTGAGATCTCCCAGGTCCAAGGTCAGATCGCAGCAGGTATATGGTGGCCCTATTTTAAAACCTTCACTGTAGGAAGTGGAGATAGCTCAGTGGTCGAGCACCTGCTTCCCATGTACAAGGTCCTGGGTTCAATGCCCAGCACCTCCTTGGGAAAAAAAAAAACTTCACTGTTCTAAAATAAAGTCCCAGTCAGACTCACATGGCAGAAATACCCTCTGACACAGCCCTGCTACTCTAGCCTCATCTCTCAGCCTCCTTCCTCCCCATTTCCCACAGGACCTTTGCCCTTGGTGTCCCCCCTCCACTGGACTACTCTTCCCATCACCCAGTTCCTTTACCTAATTCCTAGGCATCATGAGGTTAGGTGCCCTCCTTCTCTCCCTAGTGGAGCACTTATCAGTTCACACTAAAATTGCCAGTTTTCTCATCTGTCCCTTCTACCAGACTCTGAGATCCCTGAGAGCAGGGGGAGGGTCATATTGTTTGTTTTAAAGTCTGTAAATACTGACAAAAGGAAGGAAATGATTAAGCAAGAAGAGTTTCCACTGGGTCATGCCATCGGGGCCATTGCCAACCTTCCAAACCACCCTCAACAAATTTTCCAATATTACAGTCTTTGAAAAGATGAAAATATCGAACCAGGTTTCACTTACAGGTTTCAGAAATAGATCTGTTCATTGGCCTCTCTCTATGGCCCCTTCAACAACAGCCAATAGCCCTCCAACCCAGGCAGGGAGCGGGGAGCTGGCCCTCCTTGCCACAGCAAGCCCTGGAAGGGTAGAGGCCTTAAGGAGCTTGCATGAAGGTTGATGGCAGGTATGTCCTGTGGAAGCTCAGCCGTCTTGTGATAAAGTGGCTTCCTTCATTACAAGCAGCAATTCTGAAAGCCCAATGATTCCGACATCTGGATGCTCAACCAAAAATGTCAGGGGGGAAAGTTCTTCACTTTGCCATTTTTGAAGTTTGTAGCAAGTGGAGGCTAGCCAGGGAAAACGCTAAGTGTGCTTGGGGCTGGCGTGGAGGAGCTCATCTGTGGCAGGTCTGCACACTGCTCACACTTAAGCAGGGATGAGGAACTTATATCAACATCACTGCCCAGATAACGACGCACAAGATCAGACAGGTTCTATTTTCTCCTGGAGATTAATTCCATGAGATGACGGCCCATCCAACTCATGTTTTCCACAAAATTTCATGGCTCTTTCAAAAGGGTATTATGAATACAAACAGGCTTCTTTTTATGCCTTCTGCATCTGCTGGTATTTTGAGTGTCACAAATCAAAAGCTGGTTTTATATTCAGCAGTATTACTCCTTGGACACTGGACTAGTAGCTGAGCCTCAGTGTAACATCTCCAAAACAAAAGCATCCACAGAGTTTGGCTCTTCTTTTAAAGAGATGCCATCTTTTCCCAAATGACCTGTGGCTGAACTTATTATATAACCAGCTACCTTGAAATGGCTAAACTTCACTCTGAGGACACAGCCCCTTCCCCATCATTTTCATACCAGGTGCATGGATCAGCATTCCATTTATATGTGTGCTTAATCTAATTTGCACAGAAGTCCTACTTGAACAAATGCTATTGGTTTGGAAGTGCCCAAAAAACTGACTTTTATTACCTAAGCAATTCTGAGCCCCTTGAAGGAGAAGAAAACGGATGATCACATTCTCAGTCATTCATCTTTGGGCATGCCCTAAAATGTCCTGCACCAAATCACACATTCTCCCCAGATGTGGTGATTTTTAAAGGTCAGCTCTCAAATGCTAGTATGAAAAATGAGGTTTTTACTGACTCCCAGGTAAGCCGTGGGTAGTCACGACTGCCTTTAGAGAGTCATTTCCTTTTTATCCCTGCATTACGAAAAGCAACACCCTCCTGGACATTAGGGCTAAAGAACTTGCACTTTCTCACCTATTTCTTGCCAGAGAGAACTGCGAGTCCTGTAAGATGATGATATGTCTGAAAACTATCGAAAAAGGTATGTTTAGCAGGGAGAGGCATTCTCTCCGCTCTATTGCACCAAGCAGTCTTCTGTTTTAAGTTCTTATTAATGAAGTCATGTTTCTTTTCTAGTCACTAATCATCACCACTACCATCATCATCTCTCACGCTCAGAGTCAGCACTAACCATCTAGATGCGTAAAAGGGCTGAAAAGATTTACCTGCGAATTGGGGTTCCTGTCACAATGAGGGCTTAGAGGTAATTGAATCTCTAGATGGCATTTCAGCTGAGTCAAGCCACCCTATCTCTAATAATAAACGCTGTCAGCTGCTGAAGCCTACACTCTACCAGACACAGGGCTAAGCCCCTTACATCGTACTCACAACAACCCTGAGAGGCAGGCACTGCGAAGGTAGTATAATGTGGCAGTTAGAGTGCCTTGACTATGGATTACGAGACCAAGGTTCAAGGGCAGACTCTGCCATTTACTTCACCTTAGGAGAATTACTTAGGCTCTTTGAGTCTTAGGCTACTTGTCTGTAAAATGGAGTAAATAAAAATAATAATTACCATTTGTTGAAGTCTTACTATGTGCCAGTGCCAAATCCTCCATTTTACAGATAAGGAAATTGAGGCATAGGTTGAGTACCTTGTACAAGTTCAGATGAACCTGACTCCAAAGTCCATATCCTTTGCACCACACCACACTGTCCCCCTTCTGTCCCCTGAGTGACTGAACCCTGTAGGACCTTGGAATTGATGTTTATGCCATGTTCATGACGCTGAGTTTGGTGTGTGCTAGAAAGGTGAGGGTATGTCTAGCTTGCCTGTAACAACTCTTCCACCGTTTGCCCTGAGGTCGGTGCCTTCACATCTTTTGTGGCCCTGAATCAGCTAAGTAACATGGCACAGGCCTGTCGGGAGCCAGGAAGGAACTGGCACTATAAAGCAGTCATAAAAGGAAGCTGAAATAGTGAAATTGGAAACAGTGCTGCAAGTAGTACACCTCGGGAGAGCGGAGATTACAATAAATGAGGCAAGGTTGGAAATAAAACACATTGTGTTCAGATTAAAAAGTCCTATTATTGCAAAGCCCGAAACTAAACGCAATATAGAATTGCTTTAAACTATAGCAATCCACTTATATTTGATTTAGATGCATTATTTGATTGTCCTAAAATAAATTTGGTAAGAGACAGTGAGAATTCATGAGACAGTAAAAGGGGATATGATGTGAAATATTTTTGTGTTTCATGGAAAGCTCTTTTACCAAACTTACTCTCTGGAGCCAACTACCGAAAGAGCTAGTATGTTGGCTGCCACCTGGAATACCAATCCCTCTGATCTCCCTCCCTTCCCTACTCCCCCTCGGTAGAGGAGGGGATGGGCAGGTGACTGAAAGTGAGGTCCACTGCCCCACTGAGAATCACATACCCCATCCAAGGGGGACACAGAACTCAGTTTTGGCCAGTCGACACCTGGTGCAAAGGCAGTGTGACCCCCAGAGAGATTGGTCTTTTTTTAAGGGAAGCTTAGAATCTGGATTTAGTGTGATAGCCTATGATGTAAATGTAAATTTATTCGTTTCCTAGGCTCACCCTGACAAAATACCAAAACTGGGCAGCTTGAAACAAGAGAAATGTATTCTCTCACAGCTCTGGAGGCCAGAAGTCCAAAATCAAGGTGTCAGTTAGGCTTCCTTCCTAAGGCTCCAGAGAGAATCCTGCCTTGCCTCCCTAGCTTTGCGGGGCTCCCAGCAATCCTTGGCGGTCTCCAGCTTTCAGCTGCACCACTCCAGTCTCTGCCTCCATCTTTGCATGGCCATCAGCCGTCCCTCTGTGTCTCCTTTGGGTCTCTGTCCAAATCTCCCTCCCCTTTGTCTTATAAATGCCATCTCATTGGATTTGGGGCCCATCCAAATCCTCTAAAACCTCATCTTAATGTGATTACATCTGCAAAGATGCTATTTCCAAACAAACCACATTCATAGGTACAGGGGGTTAGGGCTTGATTAGATGTATTGGGGGGGTTGCAATTCAACCCACTACAGTGGGCAATTAATTTTTGTTTAATTTAAGCAAGGTGCAGGCTAGAACACACACACACACACACACACACATGCATGCATATTTTTCCACAGGCATTAGCCAAACCACAGGACATGCCTCTGGAAAACCAAGCACCTGCCTCTGCTCGCTTTGCCTGGTCACACCTTCCCGGACACTCTAAACTCCTCCGAGAATGACTTGGTGTACTAGATCAGGAGTCAGAAAATCTAATAGCTTAGCCTCGGCCATTATTTAGGCGTGCAATCTTGGGTGAGTCATTTAACTTGCCTGAGCTTCCCTTTATTCATCAATAACATAGGGATTCCTTTCCTCATCAAAATTGTACTAAGCACCGAAGTGGGTACAGCACCATGTGGATACTAAGGACTGTGCTGGGGGATAATATTAAGTCCTGCCCACCTCAAATTGCCATGGTGAGGCTCAATAGAAAGAACACATGTCAAACGCTAAATAAATGGAAGAACCATAACTTAGGTGAAGAACGCCTGCTTTGAGGTGATTAGACCATAGCTATCTGGCGCTCAGAGCTCTGGTGCCAGGGAGAAATTGCATTCTGGGTAGGAACTTGTGCGCTTAATTACAGGTCAACAGTTCCTAAAACCCTATCGAAGGAGCTCTCCAAACTGCAGACAGTCCTGTGAGAACAAAAGTTTACTGAAGTACTAACGTCTATTCTATCTAGAAGCACATATAAAAGCAAGTAAAAAATAACTGATTATAGGGAGTGGATGCAGCTCAAGGGTTGAACACCTGCTTCCCACATGGGAGGTCTGGGGTTTAGTCCCCCGTGCCTCCTATAAACAAAAACAAACAACAAGCAAACAAACAGAAAAACCAACTAGGAGAGCTAATGTGGCTCAGTGGTTGAGCACCAGCTTCCCACATACAAGGTCTCAGGTTCAATTCCTGGCTCCAGTACCTCAAAAAAATTTTAATTTAAAAATAACATATTTCACAACTTAGACAGTCCTACCACCCTCACCACACCCCCAGGAGGCCACTTTTGATCTTTGATCACCCACCAGTCTCCCTGAAGCTAAGATATCTTCCTTTCCCCATCTTTGTACTTATCAAGCTATACTTAAATCCCCACTCACTTATCTGTATCCCTCGCTGCACTGTAAGCCTCCAAAAAGGCAGGACCATGTCTCCCAGTTTTTCCAGTAAATTCACAGTGCTTGACATGTGCTTAGGAAATGTCTACCGAATGAATAAATGAATGGACCATAATTTATTCTATCAGAGCTGTGAAAAGATATCTGGTAGCAATCAAGCCAGGGCCTGCCTTTGCTAGAACCTCTTGCAAAGGAGCACCCTTTTCTCTCCCACTACAGTCTTGATTTCTCTCTTGGAAGAACTAGTCTTCTTTATTAGATTTGGGGGACAAGAAAGCAAACAGCCCCCCCCCCAAAAAAAAAAGATTTGGTGAAAGCTAAACATTCAGAAGTTTCATTTTAAGGCCTCTCCCCCTGTTTTATGACAGAGAACTTTCAAGCCTTGCTAGTTAGATACCAGCACAGGACCCCGTGGACAAATGTGGTGCCACACCCAAATGCATCAAAACTAGAACAAACATCTTTTGGAACTCTTCCAGTAACTTCTTTGCCTACT
This sequence comes from Dasypus novemcinctus, assembly GCF_030445035.2. Classification (NCBI taxonomy): domain Eukaryota; kingdom Metazoa; phylum Chordata; class Mammalia; order Cingulata; family Dasypodidae; genus Dasypus; species Dasypus novemcinctus. The sequence continues at coordinate 54,088,814 of NC_080684.1, read as the reverse complement.
TTTCTGTTAATGAAGCCATTTTATAGCCAAACTGCAAATACCTGGCTTGAGTTCTCAGCTGCTTGAACGCAGAAGGAGGAGCAGCCAGGATTGGAAACTCCAAATTTATTGTTTCTTTAGTTGTTAGGGGAGTGCTGCATGTATTAATGAACAGCATCATTCCTAATCTTCTTGAAAAGATTCACCAGAAATTCATATTTCATGTGCTCTCGCTGGCACAAACAACATTGATTCACTTGTTTTTCTTGACTGTTTCCTGAGACTTGCCTTCTCTACGTTCGCTCTGAGGAGGTGGGCAATTAACTTGGGAGGCCTCCTCCATCTCCAGGGAGAAGCTTGATGTCTTTTAGAGGAGGCCTTCCCTTTATTATTTATGGGTAAACACTTTACACTGCAAAATAGCATGTTCTCTCCATCTGTTATTGGTGCAAAGGTAATTGCGGTTTTGCATTCTTGAAATATGCCTTTTGATATCAGCATACATTCTTAAATAAATGTAGTTATGTTATAGATCATTTTAACGTGCATTTCTTGCTTTATTTTTTTTTTGCTAATGACTTATTACTTACCGTTTATTTTATATTTATTTTAGATTATGAAAATGATGTTAAACAGAAAGCAAATTCTAGCGATTTTCTTATTTGAGTTCAAAATAGGTCGTAAATCAGCGGAGACAACTCACAACATTGCATTTGGCCCAGGAATTGCTAGCAAATGTTCAGTGCAGTGGTGGGTCAAGAAGTTTTGCAAAGGAGATGAGAGCCTTGAAGATGAGGAACGTAGTGGTCGGCCATCGGAAGTTGACAAACGACCAATCGAGAGCAATCATCGAAGCTGATCCTCTTAAACTATAAGAGAAGTTTTTAAAGAACTCAGCGTCAACCATTCCATGGTCGTTCAGCATTTGAAGCAAATTGGAAAGCTGAAAAAGCTCGATAAGTGGGTGCCTCATGAGCTGACCGAAAATCAAAAAAAGTTGTCTTTTTTAAGTGTCATCTTCTCTTATTCTACACAACAACAATGAACTAGTTCTCTTTCGGATTGTGACACGCCACAAAAAGTGGATTTTATATGACAACCAATGATGACCAGTTCAGTGGTCAGACTGAGAAAAAGCTCCCAAGCACTTCCCAAAGCCAAACTTGCACCCGCTTTCTAGAATCCCAGCAAAGCCATGATATCTGAGAAGTATGTTCAGCAAATTGATGAGATGCACCGAAAACTGCAACACTTGTTGCCGGAATTAGTCAACAAAAAGGGAACAATTCTCCGCAACAACGCCCAAACACACATCACACAACCAGCACTTCAGAAGGTGAAGGAATTGGACTATGAAGTTTTGCAGCATCTGCCATATTCACCTGATGTCTCGCCAACCGACTACCACTTCTTCAAGCATCTCGACAACTTTTTGCAGCAGGATGCAGAAGAAGCTTTCCAAGACTTTGTCGAATCCCAAAGCACGGATCTTTATGCCGCAGGAATAAACAAACTTATTTCTCATTGGCAAAAATGTGTTGATTGTAATGGTTCCTATTTTGATTTAAATTCACAGTCTGAAACCTCAATTCCTTTTGCACCAACCTAATAAAACCCTTTTGTAATATAAACATCACAGTCTGCATTTCAGAAGAGGAAACCTGAGGTATGGAAAGTTAGAGAATTACCCAACGTCACACAGAAGAGGAGACATTCTCTCCAGAGACATGTCCTGCACTCTCTTGCCCACGGATGTGGCCACCCAGATACCTAAGGGTGTAATCATATGCACAGGCATGCACAGGCATGTGTTTTATGCAATATTTAGGAAACATTTAGCACTGTGCTAAGCAGCTTTACAATGCATTTTCTCATTAGTCCTCACAAGTGTTTCACTGGATGAGAGAGTAGGAGCATTTCTCTTTTAAAGATGAAGAAACTAGGGCACAGAGAGGTTGGGTAACTTGTCCAAGATCACCAGCCAGAGTGATCTTGAAACAGAGCCCGGATATGAATCCAGGTAATTTGACACCAGAGCCTGTTCTCTGAATTAACCCACTATACAACACTGCCTCCTTAACTTGTCCCTAAGGTGTGCAGGCTCAGTGAAAACCACATAGTATTGAATGCAGCGGTATTCACTTTATTTCATGATTCCATCTTTCCTTTTCATTCTCTACCAGTCTGGTAATCTGGGGTTAAGTGCTATAGGGAAGCTTTAGAAAATACTTGTTACTGGAATATATTGTGATCTTATTCAAAAAAGAACAACAGGAGGGATGAATATTATTAGACTAGAGTGAAGAAGCACTCACTAATGGGAACAAGACTAGTTCAAAATTTGCAAACTAAATAAATATTTACAGAAAACAATTTTCAAATGAAAAGTTGGCACCTCCTAATTCCCCCCCCCCCAAAAAATAAGGAAAACCAAATAAAATTTATTAGCTAAACATGATGTTCACTAAAACACTTTGCAACTTATCTGAGTAAGAAGCCATAAACTCCATATTTTTAGAGGACTTACAATTTGTTCTCTCTTCTGTAGATACACAAGATAAAGTCTGCCCTGACAGTACAAGTGTTTGATAAATGAATGAACACCTTTTTGCTCCCTTTCCCAAAGCCAGAACTCCCTTTTACTAAGTACCTATTTGATGTAGCAAAATGACTTTTCAGAAAAACTGGAAGACTATACCAAGACGTTCACAGCACTTACCTCTGCTGTGATATTACAAATAAGGTCTTCCTTCTCCTTAGTTATCCATTTTTTTTTTTAAACAATGAGCATCACTTTTGTAATAAGAAAGAGAAACAAAGGTTTTTATAAAGACTTTTCAGTAAAGGAGCCTCTCAATCAGCCTTGCGTCAGCCTCCCCTTCATTGCTGAGGGAATGATTCTTTTATGGACACTATAAAGGACAGACGTTCAGACCCTGAAAAGAATGATGAGGCCTCTCAGGTGATTTATTCCTCCCAACCCTAATAGCATTTCTTCCTTACACCCTGTCTGCTTTAAGCCTTCAAATGACAGCATGTCCATTTTCTGGGAAACCTCTCACCATCAGAAATATTCCAAGAACGGCCATCCTTACAGTGGCAAGTATACAGAACTCTAAGCAAATCGTAGTATTTCTAAAAAGAGAGCTAAGAGATTTTTAATCACCATGTGTTCAATCTCATGTCGTGTTTCTCACTGTGCTACCATTCATCATAGTGGCTCATAATATACAGTAATACATTTTCCATCTACTAAAGGTATGCTGAGTTTTTATATCACAATTCAGAAGAACAGCTTTGGAAATCCTTTCGCCTTCTTTATTTGAAAACTACATTTGTGGAATGGGGTAATTAAATTCCTATAGTTTGGTATAACATTCCCTCCTCTGCCCTTCTAGCTCATAAAAAAATTCTCTGCTTTTGTTAGAAATGGAATTACACTAAAGATATTTCTGTTAATACAAGCCTAAGATTTGGAGAACCTTCCTTCCACATTGTAGTTGAACCAGAAAATTCCTTCTTTTGTACATCTTTATGGAAATTAAAATGCTGCTCAAATGGTACAGCCACTGTGGAGGACTGTTTGGCAGTTCCTAAAGAAGTTGAAGATAGATTTGCCACGTGATCCTGCAATACCACTACTAGGTATATACCCAGAAGAACTGAGAGCTTTGATACAAATAGGTATCTGCACACCTATGGTCATAGCAGCGTTATTCACAATTGCCAAGAGCTGAAAACAACCCGGGTGTCCATCAACTGATGAACAGGTAAACAAACTTTGGTGTATTTATATGATGGAATATTATGCAGTGGTAGGAAGAAATGAAGTCATGAAACATATGACAACATGGATGAACCTGAAGGACATGATGTTGAGTGAAGCAAGCCAGACACTAAAGGATAAAATTTGTAAACTGAATAAATATTTACAGAAACCAAATTTTAAATGAAAGTTGGCATCTCCTTTGTTCCTCGCTTTAGCTCCAGATGGTGGGAGAATACCCCATTTTAAAGAAGACATTTGACGCACAAAGAAGTAGTGTGGTTTTTCCCTGAGCACAAGTCTAGCATGTAACAAAGCTGACACTCAAACCCAGAAGTGCTAACATCAAGTTGGAGCTCTTTCCACCACATGGCACCACACCATATACTGCCTATCAGACACCCAGAATCATATCTTCATAAAGCTCTGATTAGTGCTGAGAGACCGGACATGTAGACGTACAGTGCTAATGCGTGGATGAAATGAAGTGGGTACAGGGCACCACAGGTTCAGCACACAGCTCACAGAGAATGGGAAGTCACCAGCGCAGCTCTATTTTTATGAATTTCCAAAGATCTAAAATAGTTTTCCTTTGTTTTTTCATCTAGAGTTATATGATGGCTCTCTGAAGCCCCTAGGATATCGTTATAAAGATGAAGAAAGATTCGAGTTGCAAAAATATACAACCATTCCAGATTGCAAATGTACTTGTTTCTAAACATAGTGGGCAACGTAGAGCTCAAATCTTTTTAATTTGAAATAACTGCAGTTCTCATCAAAATATAAATAGATGAGAAGCACCTCAAAATGGCAACAAAAAATATCATAAATGAAACATACAAAAACAGATAGAACAAAAAAGCCTCATCTAAACATCAAAGTCTCAGAGAGTTATATTCAGAAGGAAGTGTGGCCTTGGGAGCACACAGATAGAAAAAGAAGAAGAAGAGGTAGTAGTGAAAACAAAGGAAATGGAAAAGGACAAAAATTAAGCTCTATGGGGTTGGTTAAAGAATTGCAGTCTTCCTTGCAAGATTCTACTACTTTTCTATATGCACAGAGACATGAAAGTGAGCGTAATGAGTTGGAATAGATATTATTAACTTTTAATTAAGTTACTCTTAGAAATAATGCACAAACTGATCATCCACCCAAACATCTCAATTAAGAATGTATAAAAGTGCATTCCTTCCAGCCCTTTGTCAGCTTTGTATCAAATGATCCAAACAGCTGAACTAGTTCAAAGACTCTACATGGAATAAATAAGCCTGAGGCTTATTTCAAGCCTTCTGTAGAGATACTAAAGTGGTCATTTTTAATGTCATTCATGTTCGGAAAGAACTACAGCTGGACATAAATCTTTTAGCATCCTAAGGTTCCCTGGCCCTAGCCAGTTAGGCAATGACATGAGAGACCGGGAAACAACCACCTGTCCTTGGCAGGGAGGAAAATATTAATTAGCAATTCATAAACTAAGGTTACTTTTACAGTTACACTTCTCATGTGAATTACAGACTATTACTAGTTTAAGATCGTACACATTTCATTACCACTCTTAGCATGAGAAAGTACTGGCTATACCTGGAAATTCAAGCACGCTTGATTCATGGCCACCAAAAGCCCAATCAATGCAAACTTGTTTACTTAGAACAAATAAATTATTTGTTTTGATAAAGGAAAGTACAAGCAGGACCCTATATTATTAACTTCCTCACAATTCTTTCCTGCAAAAAAAAAAAAAGTTTAGATGGTGTTCAGGTCTCTGCTCACAATGAATTCCACCCTTCCAAAAAAACATTCTACACTTGTATTTCCTAAACTGTGCCCCTTGGAATATAAACAGCTTAGGATGCTAATATACATTCCATTAGAAAAAGAGGCTTCTGTGACTGTATAATGTATTTTCTTAATTATACAGTTCATTTTTTTCACATTTTTACATTTCCAAAATGGAATTTCATCTCACAAATAGTGTCAAAAATTTTGCTGGCTGAATCTTTTTTCATCTAAAAAATGCTGTTATTAAATTAATGATATGTTTTACAACCATCTTAGAATAGAGGAAATGTGGTAAGTTCAGAAAAACAATATTTTATCACTTTTGAAGGTTCACTCTGTATGTTATCTTATGAAAGGCTCTGAAAAATGCTACACTTTAAAAATAAAGTTGTTTGCATTATTTAACCCAATGTCTCCCAAATATACTTGCCCACCAATCCTTCTTTTACAGAACTCATACTAGCATACCATGAGACTAAAGATCTGGGAACACATTCTAGGAAAGACTGCTTATTTCTTTCATTACCCTTGGCCCAGACTCTTCCCTCTTCATCATTACCAAGATCCAGGGACAGAGTCCCTTCAATCAAAAACAAAGGTAAACATGCTTCAGGGTCAACCCAACTGAATAGCTGACCTAAAACTCTCTGTAGAGGAAAAATTCCAACTGGACCAGAGGCTGATTTATTCTGCTTGAGAAACATCTGTGGTGTATTCATACTGATTGCTTTCTCCTAAAGATGATGCACAGCTTTGTCTCTTTCAAATGCCTTTATAATGTGAGAAATGAATAGACTGAATTGAAACCATCTGCATCGCAGGATGGGGTGCACCGTTTTGGTAAAAGACACCCCTTTACATTTGTTAACATTTGGGGGAAGGGAAATCAATATAATTCTAAGATCAGTTCCTAAATTCACCTGATCAGCAAGTTTGTTTGTGTATTCCTATAAAAATAAATAATATAGGTCAATAGCAAAATGGAAGATGGCGGAAGAGTGTGAGAGGAGACACCCAAATCAGAACCAATGCCATGGCCCTCATAGAGGCAAGGGTCCACTTTCAGGCCCTGCGTGAGTAAGCCATAAATCAAAAAACTCAGGTCACACAGCACAACAGTTCTTTGGCAATACCCTATTAATTCAGTTTTGAGAAAAAGTACCCCAAAGTTGTAAATACAGCTAAAAGATTTCTGGATGACTTTTTTGGAAGACATATTCAAGTGTTGTCTAATAGCCACCTGCTTCACTAGGGCCTTCCTCCTTGAAGTATGGAGCTGGTACCAGCAGCATCAGCTTCACTGGGGACATGCTGGAAATGCAAACTCTCAGGTCCCACACCAGAGCTGACGGATGGGTTTTCCAGGTTAGAGTATGCACTTAGAAGCTTGAAAGGCACTGATCTCAGGGATATAACCTTTGTCTGACTTCCTATTTACTATTGATTAGGGCCCAGAAACTGTAACATTAGATGTTACCTTGTGAAGATGGATAAATTGCAGTTATTTTTGTTTACTAGATATGCCAATGATTTCAGCCTGGTAGAAAAGATAAGCTCAAGGTTATGGTTTTATTGCACTGTAGGACATGAACTATTTGGCATCTTATTCCAGGATTCTTTCTTTCAGTGACCAGATAGTCACAGTCTCTCAAATTCTTCTTGGAACTAAGTTTACCATCCTGCTTTTTCCTATTTAATGAATTAAATAATCTTTGACACATGCTCAGTGCATTTGTATGGGAGTCATATTTTTGACTGTTTAAAATTATAACTCAAAGCCAGTCACCTCTCAACTGCAAAAAGATGATTATCCCTAGTGAACATTGCAGTAGCCATCTTTTCTGAGGAAAAATATTAGATTGTCTGGCAAACAGTAATTGAGAACATGCAATGTGATACGAAAATGAATCCAGTTTGGGCTTGTTCCTCAAAGATGGTCTAGTCTAATGCATAATCTAACTTTAGATCCAAGGACTGGTGGCCGAGAGCCTATAGCTCTATTTCAGCTTGCAGACATGTTTTACAGCCACAGAAGGTTCTGTTTTAATTTTTTAATTGAAAGGCTCTTCAGAGTGATAGGTATACTCCAGTTCTCCACAGGCTCCAATACTTCTTATTGTCTTATTTCAAGCTGCTCCACACATATTTGCTATTACCTGGCCCCTGAAGGCATTTAAGTTTACAACCCCTAAAGTAGACACTAATCCACTTAAAGCAGCACTGCAGGGAGAAGTAGCTGGTCTTGAAATCATAGCACATGCCAGACAGCCCTTATTGAGGAGATTTTTTCCTATCTATCACATACAGATCCTAGACAGCAATGATGAGTATGGAAAGAGTACAGCTGCCAAACCAGTAGTCTTTTTCTTTATCTGCCAGAGGGCAAATTATTTACATGTATCACAATGCATTGGAAATGCATTTACCAAGTATCATCATCACTTTCTTCAGATACAAAAGAGTTTCCTTTAAATGGTTCTCAGGACATAGAAACCATTTTCTACATAAACCAGCACAGATAGCGCCATTCTCAAAACTGAATATTATTAAAATGTCAAAGTAAATATCCTACAGAAACATAGCAAGGTGATGCAGTAGCTACAGGCAATACCCTGGTCCCTCTGAAATCAGAGCAGAAGTTCAAAAGCAGCTTTGGACAAAACAGAGTTGGTGATGCCAATTAGTCCTAGTGGATGCTGTTTTCTTCTTCAGACAGATTTGTTGACAGTACATCACAGAAAGATGTTAAGTGTCTGCAGTCACTAGATAAGACTCTCTTCTTCATAAGTGCTTAAAGTCACTAAACAAGGAAAAACAGGCACTATATAAACAGAGTCATTAATAATATAAATCTCACCAAGAGTAAAAGAATAATATGGCCTGTCTCAGTGTTCTGCTTAAATAGTGACTTCTGTGGTTTTCCATTTGTCCTCTCTATGGATTTTTCTCCTTTGGTGCCTCTCATCTCTAATTTTCCTCCCGTACTTCTTCAGGGGACTTAATGCAAACAGCTCTTAGGAAATCAGCTAATAATACCTCCATTTCTCATCTGGACAGCTAAAAGGCCTAGCTAACCCCTGCTAGCCTCCCACCATGGAAATTTCTACCCCTATCAACAAGGCCTTACTTCTTAACTTCTTAGTTCCAAATGGGTTACTAAATTGGGTTTCTCTAGGGGGTGAGGGGTATATGGGAACCTCTTATATTTTTGGAATGTAACATTAAAAAATAATAATAAAGAGATCGTAGGGAAAGAATAAAATAAAATAAATTGGGTTTCTAGTTTCAGTATAAGGCTTGAGGGAAGTTAGTGGGCATGTTATTCAACAGTTACTTATTCTAGGATTTACTTTGAGATTGCCTGGCTGGAATCTAACCATGCTTTCTTTCAAGAGTATCTTCTGGCAATTCTTCACTCACTTTGTTTTTAACTGAGGGATCAGATGTAGATTTAGAAGTCAATTGCAGTTTTAGTATCATTTCAGGAAAAATTTCCTCCTTCCAGGCTGTCTACACCACATGGAGGAAGCTTGTCAAATTTCTCTTTGGTTTGCAGTAAACTTTTCCAAGGAAAAAGGTGGTTAAAAAAAAAAAAAGAGAAAAGAATTGGAACTGCATGGCTTGTGGGAGACAGAAAGTCAAAGGGAATTAGGGTAATATCATGCAATATGGGAAAGAGAGAAAAGAGTAGACCAGGCAAAACCATGATTGAGACTACTCTCCTCCCACCCCAAACTGTCCACAGCATTTCAAAAAGACTCAAAATCTTTTGCTTTAAAGTCTTTTGCAAATGTATGCTCTTCTTTTCTTTATTAGAGAAGTTGTGAGTTTACAGAAAAATCATGCATAAAATAAAGGATTCCCATATACCATCCTATTATTAACACCATGCATTGGCATGAAACATATTTACAAGTGATGAAACCACATTTTTGTAACTACACTATTAACTATAGTTCATGGTTTAACTTAGGATTCACTGTGTAGTGCAGTTCTGTGGAGTTTTTTTATTGTTACCATATATTCAACCTAACATTTCCCCTTTTAACCACATTCAGATATATATTTCAGTGCTGTCAAACCCACTGCAAGCTTCCCAGTTGGGTTGGCTTCTTTGGTGGATACTTTATCCTCCCTTGTTTGTCACCAATTATTTCCTATATATAAAAACACCTCTCTGCTGGCTCCCTGCTCCTGATTCTGCATCCCAGATTCCAACACTGAACTCAGAGTTCACTCACACACATATGGAAGATTCACTCCTCCCATATATCTGCTTCTGTATACCAATTGAAAATGATACTTAGACTGGTTTTTCTGTATTTTTGTGTACTAGATTGAGAGTGCCTTAAAGCAAGAAAGAGTTCCTTTGTATTTTACCTGCCTCTAACTCATGGTACCTAGGATTCCTTATCCACTTAGAGAATTTCTATTGACTTGAATTGGCTTTTGCTGAAAAGCAGGTAGAGTCAAGAAAAGGACAATGAAAAGAGAGTGAGAGAGAGAGAACATGATTAATGTCCTAATGATCTCTCACAGATGGGAGTGTTTTTAGCCATTGGAGAGAGGGCAGTCCAAGGCCAAGGGTACTGATGCCATGCTAAGGAATGTATGCTCCCAAAGAACACTTACTCATCCTAAAAATTTGCAGGCCCTAGAAAAATAGGTTGCAAGATACAACTACTAGTTTCTTTCTTGTGATTGTTAAAACAGAAACAAAAGTGCGGTAGGCTGAATAAAGGCCCCCCAGAGATGTCCACACCCTAATCCCCAGAACTTGTGAAGATGGTGACTTACTGGCTACATGGCAAAAGGGACTTTGCAGAAGTCCCTGAGGGTATGGACCTTGAAAGAGGAGAATATCCTGAGTTATTCAGGTGGGCCCGATCGAATCATGAGTCCTTAAGAGTGAAGACCCTTTCCCAGCTACAGCCCAGTGAAAGAGAGATGTGAGAACAGAAGAAAGTCAGAGAGAAGCAATGTTCCTGGCTTTCGAGAAGGCAGAAGGAGGCCACGCGCCTTGGACCGCGAAAGGCTGGGAAAGAGATTCTCCCCTAGAGCCTCCAGAAGGAGCACAGGCACCACCTTGACATTAATTACCTGAGGGAGCCCATGTCAGACATCTCACCGACAGAACTGTAAGGTTGTATAATTTGTTTTGTTTCAAGCCACTGTGTTTGTGGTAATTTGTTACAGGAACAAAAGAAAACGAATACAAAAGGCCATCCTTGGCTTCCGGCTGGCCCACCAGACTGGGGAGCCAGGCATTCCCTGCTGACACTTCCCCACCAAACCAGAGAGATGTTTTATTCTGACAGAATCTATCTCCCTCACTCTCCCGTCCCGCTCCTCCACTGGCTGACTTCCTCCCATCTTTCAAGACTCAGCACAAACTTTACCTCCTCTGAAAATCTTAGTTTTATATGGAGAGATGATAAATTTCTGAACAATGACAACCATGTCACATTCTTTGTAAACGTCAATTTGAATGACGGAATTAATTAACCATTTGTTGGAGTGTAAAAATAAGATACAATGAAACTGCTTTGTCATTGTTTTTAAGAAAATAATAGGAGCATTCAGTAGGATTCACCTATATTCCAATCAATAAACTCCTACCTTGTTCCTTCTCTTCCTCTTTTTGGGCACACACAAACATATATGCAAACACACACACAGGGTCAGTTCCACACAGAGCCTGGCAGAGTTGAATCCCAAACTGTGGCCATTCAGGGTCATCCAAATAAGCAACACATTTATCCCTGATCAAGAATATGAACCATAGGAGGCCAAAAACTGAAACCAGAAGACTTCAAGGGAAATCTGAAAGGCATGGAAAAGTTTCCCCAACCTGAGGTTTAAAGCCAAGGCCAAGGTTTGAGACCTAGCTAACAGAACACATGGAGTAATGGCTTTAAAATATGTCCACAAATTCTCTGACACCCCTATCTCCAAAAGATGCAGCATCATTCCCCTCCCTTTGAACGGGGGCTGGACTTAGTGAGTCCCTTCTAATGAATAGAACATGATCAAAGTGAACAGTATAAGAGCAAGTCACAAAAGGCAGCCCAGCTTCCCCCCTGCTCTCTCTCTCTCTCATTACTTGTTCTGGAGGAAGCTAATGGCCATCTCATGAGGACACTCAAACAGCCCTATGGAGAGGCCCACCTGGCAAGGAACTGCGGCCCCCTGCCAATAGCCGCATAACGGCATCATCTTGGAAGCAATTCTCCAAGCTTTCAGGCAGCTGCAGTCCCCGCCAACATCCTGAGTGAGCCAGAGCCCTCAGTGAAGTTGCTCCTGAATTCCTGACCCACAGAAAGTATGAGATAATAAATGCTTCTCGATTTAAGCCACTAAGTTTTTTGGGTAATTTGTTATGCAGCAATGGATAACTCCCTGGGGCAGAGGTTATAAATTGGCAGTCAAGAGCTAGACTCAGTCTGTAAACATATTTTCTTTAACTCATACAGTGGTGGCTGTTACTTTTTTTTAATGAGCCAAAATGTTAAAATCATTAATTTGCTTAGAAATCTAGATTACCAGCATCTCTTGAAGATCTGGCAGCACAGGCCCTGCATTTGCCATCATCGTCTGCTGTAAAAGAGGCGTACGCTCTTGCGGGTTCACCAAAGGCCCCCTGGCCCCAAATGATGCCCATACTGACACCAGGAGGCAGTTGCTATTTAGACAGCTTTTGCACCGCTGTTCCTTTTTTAATAGAACCTGTTTCTCAGTTACCACATCTACTGAAGTGAGAAACAGAAGACATACTGAAAGGATTGTGTGTTCTAAGAAATATAGGGGAAAAATTATTTCTTGGTAAAAGTGAAGACTATTCCTATGGTCTATTATAATATGCCAACAATGTGTATCTGTGTCAAATATATACAACTTAAGGTAACATTTTTCTTCCCCTTGTGGCTTTGCTCATTTAGACTGAATGGCCCCTGTAGGTACGTAAGTTTGCTAAGTCTGTTCCTGGGCTTGAAATATGGCTATAGCAAGGCATTTGTACTTACTAAGGCTAGCTCCTCTGCATCTTAAAGGTAGCACCCATCTTTAAGCCTTTCCTCTCATATTGTTTGTTTTGAGAAGAATTTTGCTGTGAGTGAGCATAACACCTATTATAGTTTTAACTGACTTTTTACTCATTATAATTGCTCAGCCTGAGTTGCTTATTGCTGGCTCAAACTATGTCTGACCATAACCATCTTGACTAATCAAAGAGATAGTTCCAGGTACAACATCTACTTTACCATAAATTTGTACCTTCTTCTATTACTTATATTTCTTTTTTTTTTTTCTTTTTTTTTTTATTGACTTTGTAATAATATTACATTAAAAATATATATGTGAGGTCCCATTCAACCCCACCCCCCCACCCCCCCTCTCCCCCCCCCCCAACAACACTCGTTCCCATCATCATGACACATCCATTGGATTTGGTAAGTACATCTTTGGGCACCTCTGCACCTCATAGATAATGGTCCACGTCATGGCCCATACTCTCCTCCATTCCATCCAGTGGGCCCTGTGAGGATTTACAATGTCCGGTGATCACCTCTGAAGCACCATCCAGGGCAGCTCCATGTCCCAAAGACGCCTCCACTCTCATCTCTTCCTGCCTTTCCCCATACCCATCGTCCACCATGTCCACTTTTCCCAATCCAATGCCACCTCTTCTATGTGGACATTGGATTGGTTGTGTCCATTGCACCTCTATGTCAAGAGGAGGCTCAGATTCCACATGGATGCTGGATGCAATCCTCCCATTTTCAGTTGTAATCACTCTAGGCTCCATGGTGTGGTGGTTGTCCTTCTTCAACTCCATCTTAGCTGAGTGTGGTAAGTCCAATAGATCAGATTGTAGGTGCTGGAGTCTGTTGAGGCTCAGGACCTGGCTATCACATTGTCAGTCCAGAGATTCAAATCCCCTAAATATATCTTAAACCCCAACATTAACTGCACCTCCAGCACATTAGCATGAAAGTCTTATGAAGGGAGATCCCATCTGAGTCCAGATTCATCACACATAAACACCATTTCCAAAGAGGGGCCATCTGCCCTGGTAGTTAACCCCATCGGCCATGACCATAACTCCCATGGGTCTCTTTAGCCCTCAAAGGAACCAATATCTGGGGGTTGTATCTGCTTTATCTGTCTCTCTGACTCTGCTCAGTTGTGCATGAGGGCAATCCTTCTGCCAGCCTCCAGACTCTTTTTTAGAAACTCGTAGCCATATAAACTCATTTCTCCTTTCCATTTCCCCCTTACTTTAGGTCAAACAGCATTTTAAAGTCATGGTATTTTATGTAGACATGGATATTCTGCTGATCCGCATTGAACCTTCCGTATAAGGTCATTTTCCAGTTGCATCATCAGTTGGTAGTTGATAGTGGTCCCTCGTTGCCAGGGAGGCTCATCCCCGGGTGTCATGTCCCACGCTGGGGGGGACTATTACTTATATTTCTAGGAAATAAATGGTGGACTGGAATGGCCAAACTACAGCCCACAGGCCAATACTGTCCACCACCAGTGTTTGTAAATAAAGTTTTATTGGAACACAGTCACACTTATTTATGGATTGTCTACAGCCTTTCACACTACAATGGCTGAACTGAGTAGTTGCAACAGAAATGACTCACAAGCCTAAAATATTTACTATCTAGCCCCTTAACTAACCCCTGAACTAGAAAGATAAAATATAAATGTCTTGGTGATTAAATAGCCAAGAACACATGGAGCTTCGAAAAACATAACATAGGAAGCAGTAAAATCACTGTACTCTCCCCAAAGTGTTTGCATTATGATTCACAGTTGATAACTCTGAAGCTTTCTTCACCTTACAAATGAACTTAAATAAAACATTCTTTTACATTGATAGGGTAAAGGACTTACTGTGGCTAATTTCTGAACATCTTCATCTGATGCTCCCAGAGACGCCAGGCCTATTTCTTGTGAAAATTGAGCAAATTTAGGATCCGCAAGTAGTGGAACATGTCCCAGGAGTTCATGGCACGTGTCTCTGAGAAGGACATTACAAAGGAACATTATAAAAGAGTTTTTAAACTACCACTGGTAGAACAAATCATAAAAGCCTGAATGTAACCTATAATTAATTACTGTTACCATATTTCATCAATTCTAAAATTCTTTTACCGTATTTTAACATCTCTGTAATCCAGATGCATCTTATAATCAATGGCATCTTAAATTATATGATATATACTCTTAATAAAATAATAGCAAGGGGAGCAGATGTAGCTCAAGTGGCTGAGCACCTGATCCCTGCGTACAAAGTCCCAGGTTCATCAATCTCTCATACTTCCTAAAAACAAAACAAAAAGACAAATGGGAAAAAAACCCAACTCTCATTGGGGAGTGGATATAGCTCAGTGGTTGAGCACCTGTTTCCATGTATGAGTGTTTCCTCAGTACCTCCTAAAGAAAATTATAATAAAAGCAACTAAAATTTTCAAGTCCTTACCATATATCAAGCATATGGTAAGTATTTAATTATATGCATTATCTCATTTAATCCTCAAAGCAACCTTAGAGAATGAGAATAACTTATTGTACAAGAGCTTATAGATGAGGGATGAGCAAACCACAGCCTGAAAGCTAAATATGGCCCACTGCCTATTTTAATAAGGTTATTAAAACACAGATATGCTCAATCAGGTATTGTCTATGGCTGCTTTCAAGCTACAATGACAGAATTAAGTAGATATAACAAAATATATGGCCCACAAAATCTAAAATATTTACTAACTGTCCCTTTACAGAAAAAACTTTCCAACTCTTGCTCTAGAAAGTAATGAAGCCAAAATTTAAATATAGTTTGTCATGACTTCTAAACTCTTAAGCCTTAACCTGCACTGCATCCCATGTTTTACTTCACCAATGGGAAAAGCAGAGGATTGTGTTGTCATCATCAAAGTGACTTTCTCTACAGACAATGTAACTGTTTTAACACAGGTCTGTGCGTTGGAAGATCTTCCCAGTCCTCCTCTCTGGTCAGCCTGAACTAGCAGATAATAATAGCACCTCGTAACCTCTCTTATTTGCCTGTGCTTCCCTCTGGAACTGGATGCCCAGCCACTGCACTGGTATGTGTGACAACAAAACAAAGCAGAAGCTTCTCATTCATGGCCATGAAACACAAACTATTCCCTGATACCAAGCTATATTGGAAGAATTCCCCTATGACTCTCTGGGGTAGATCAAGGTACAGCAATGTTTTATTTACTTGCCAAAAAATCTAGTTATCCAGGCAATAACTGAAAGATGTTTTCTGATTTTACCGGTGCTCCTCCGAGTGCATCACTTCAAAGAAGAACTATAATATAAATGCCAGGTGCCACTGCCGTTATGATGAGTATGTGGCAGTTTGGATTGGCTCTATGGTTGAAGCAGTTGCAGTGGTAGTCAAGAGCACAGGATGACACCCATGTAAAACACAGGGCATCACCCAAATGGTAAACCTTGTTCCCAAAATTTCAAACCACATCCCTGACCTTGGCCAACCATTTCATAAATACATCAGGTTGAAAGGGGAGCCAAGTAAGAAGTTGTGGACAGAATACTGAAAGTAACTCCAAACTCATCCCCTGTCAACAGTGTGTCAATAGCTTCACTTTTACATATAAACTGAACTTGTAGGAAAGACCACGTGGTGGTTATTCTCCAGATCACATTACGTAAGGCAGAGAATCAGATTCACTGGTTTTATAGCATAAGGGGAATATAAATGTTATCTAAGACCCTCAGAAGAAAGAAATTAAATACAAAGGAAAAAAATAAAAGCAAGAAGGAAAGATAACATATACTGAGTCCTTATTTACTGTACGAAATGTTTTCATATAATATCACTAATTTAATCTCCACTTACATTTGACAAATGGGAAAATGAAAATTCAGTATATTTAATCATCTTTTTTCCAAGGTCACACAGTTAATAAGAGAACAGAGACAAGACTTAAAATCTAATTTCTTTGACTGCAAGTCTATGGTTTTACTGTTCTGTTGTATTAACTTGCAGATGTGGACTAAATGAGAATAGGGGGAGTGGGAAGGAGACACGGCTTAAGCTGAAGGGAGAAAATTTAGCCAAGGTGGTTAGCACAAGGTAAAACGTAATCAGTAGATTCTAAGTCACTTTTTCTGCCACCATGGGGTAATTCAGTGGATGTGAACCCCCCAAATCAATTGAGCAACCTTTTTAAAAAAGTGTCTGGGCCCTAACTAAGATAAATTTAATTAGAATCTCTGGAGAAAGACCAGGGCATGTGTGTGTGTCTGTTTTAGAGCTCTCCATATATATAAAACACAAAACATAGCCAGGGCTGAGAATGAAATGTTATAATTGATGATGCACAGAGCTCTACTTAGCAGGCTTCAACTACTAGAACTTAAAGAAAATTGAATATGATTATGTAATTCTAAGGTGCCCAAGTTTAATGCCACTAAAATTACATCATGATACTGTAGAATCATTAAAAGTGGTAGCATAAGGCAAATAGGCAATTAATAAGGTCGCCATGTCCATTTGGTTCAGTTACAAATCTAATACATTTTTGCTGACAGTGGACTTTATATATTTACCACTGTGATGAGTTTTTTAAAAGGCCATTATGTGGCCCACAATGGAAAATTTTGAAGTGCCCCATTGTATCCCATAATGTAAGTACTAAAGTGCTTCTACTGATCCAGGCAAAAGATATGACAGAAAGAATCCCAGATTAGACCAGACATCAAACTCAGGGTACAAATAAACCAAGTTATCAGAAACTAAAATAGTAACTACAGTGTCCAACATGTTATGAATACTTACTGTGGGCCAGGCCCTGTGATAAGCACTTCTTAACGTTAAAAGAGAACACGGTAGCTCACGGCTTTCCTACCATGTGGTAAGTGGCTGTGGATTCTTGGCGCATCACTGGGCTTATTTCTGAATTTGTTAAATACTCAAAGAAGGCTGATGCAGAAGGCAGTCTTCTATCTATCTACCCAGGCACTAATGAAATCCAACATCTTATAGGTAAAGTGGCAGTTGGAAGTTAAAAAGGAAAGGAGAAGGGAAATACTAAAGATCCCAAGACATTAGGAGTCAATATCCCATAGTAAAAAAAAAAAAAGAAGTTATCACCTATCACCTGGATTTAAAGTTAAGGTATCATTATGAGAAGCCTAGAACTCACTAGCCAATTTAAGAACTTTAACTAGCATTAGGATGATGAGATAATGCAATTACACACAGAGAATAAAGAGATTATAAATTTGAAAGAAAAAAATCAAACAACACAGAAGAGTAAGTTCTATTGTTCATTAAGAATGGAATTCTGAAGCAAGATGTTGAACACAATTATGAATGCAGTGTTAGGTTCTTTGGCCCTGTTGCAAGTAGAATTGATCATGTTCACTAGCAGAAGTATGCCCTCAGCTCCATCTCCATGTAAAGTCCCTGAGAAAGAACTACCCCTTAGATATCCTCAGAACAAAGTACAGGTACAGTGTGACAACAACCTCACTTCTCACGGGGCCAAGGCTTGAAGCACCTCTATTTCAAGACCAGAAACAAGGTCATTATCTTTAATGAATTTGGTGGAATCAGAAGTAAATGCCAAATTGCTCTCTCTCCCAGTGCCTTTGGCCAATGCAAGTGTACAGAAAAGAAACTATACTGTAGTTTAGTTTCTGTAGTGTTTAGAAAAGAAACTGTGCCAAAGAGCAATAAAACATTTTAATGTTACTAATAAAAGCAATTAATTAACATTGAAAACTTCATAGTTTCTTTAGTCTTTATGAGGCTACAACTATTGCCTTATCTCACCACGTCTCTCTTAAAAGATTAAATTATTTGGTTATGAGTGCACATGTTGACAATGCTGCATCCAGTCTCTCCAGGACTTGGAGGCTGAGTTGGTCACCATTCCCACAGGCTGAGAGAGTTTCCAGGCATGCAAATCTGACACAGAGCCTTCTTTCAATCCTTTGTACCAAGTAAGTTCTGTTGGGCTGAAACCATGCTATATACCCTATTTTACAAAGTGCAAATGCCAATGCTACTATGTCTTACATGTAACGTAGTTTGAGGTCCTAATATCGGTCATAATATCCACTGTTGGACCCCTGAGTAATTATGAACAGGTTTCCTGTGTGAGTCTACCACCATTGCTTTATCTCACCAGATCACCCTTAAAAATTCAATTATTTGGCTATAATTGCACCTGTCAGTACATGTTGCCTCCAATCTCTACATCGGCAAACTTCTCTTTTTAACTCACATCCCTTTGATGCATTTTCACCTGAATAATGCTTTTCAGAGAGCTTTTCACCCAAGCTCTCTGTTCACTGGAAATGTGGGACCTTTCAAAACTGTTAACACTGAAAAATATCATGTCTCCTTTTGGGGGAAAAGAAGCTAGGGCTGATATCAGACGCTAAACTTCTGCTCTCTAAATTGGAATCTTCTCTGATAAGCCCTGTTAGGGGAATTCTAAAGCCTGTGGAAATTCAACTACAAAAGGGACTGGGCAAAACGTCTCCAGGGAATTCTTAAATCATTCTGAGAAAGTTGGGTCATTTTGCTGTGGGGAAATAAGAGCCCTGGTTGTTAAGTTCAAATTCAAAATAAGCCTGCCATTTTTCTCCTCTTATCAGTTTTCAAAACCAACTCCTCACGCTGCATGTTGAACAACTTTTTATTTTTGCTGTAAATTAAAGCCTTTAAGAGGCAGTGAGTAAGCATCCAACATTTGCTTCCCATCCCAAATCAGCACATCTGTCTTTTAAACCTTTTTTCTATAGGTTTTGTTTGTTCTAAATGACGCAGAAGCCAACACTTTACTAAATCATAAAGAAAAGAAAAGGAAGATGAGTGGGAGGGGTGGAGAGCTTTCACTGATGAAAAGAAGCAGGAGGATGGAACTGGGAGCCAAAATAGGGTCTTTTTTTTTCAGCTTTCACACAACATTTGGTGGGTAAGTGCAAGTAATCTGGGATAACACACCAGGATGCAGGATGCGTTACAGGGGATGAGTTGGCTTGTTTGTACTGCACTAAGGAGATGATAATGGAAGTTAATTTGGGATTGAAGCAAGTTTTTGGGGGGGAGGTTTTTTTTTCAGTTCATACTTCAGAGTCATAAATACAGAGTTTCTTTCATTTAGAGTTAAAATAGGATACTGTAAAATCTGGCCCAGATAAGATTTTAGGCAGCCCTTATGATCTCACCCTCTTAGATTCCTATCACAGTATAGAGATAAATATATATGTGGCCCTCTTTTTATTAAGCCAGGCAACTGGATGTCACCCTGGAGGAAATCTTCTTTACTTCCCCCCACCTGCAGGAATCATAAGAAAGTCCACTGATGTTACTCTTCTTCACTAGCATTCTTTTGAGGCAGGCAGTTATTATAGTTCTCTTTTTTCAAAATTTAGTTCAAGAAGCATTTATTGTGTGCCTATTATGGAACAAGTACTATGTTAGGAATTGAAGTTTAAAAGTGTGTAAGCCATAGTCCTAAAATAACTCTTAGCAAAATTCACCTCAAGGTTCCATAAATGAGCAAACAGCCAGTACTAACTTTCCTGCTCCAGCAAAGAAAATAGTTTCCAGTCCTCACAAGTACCACAAAAAGGCTGCAAGGGAAACTCTGGTGGTATGTCTCTAGTTCCCCATCATTTCTGAGATATTTCTTATTTCTCGAAGAAATAAGAGATTTTTACCCCTATCTCTTCCTCCTCAAATTCCACTACATATTAAGGAGGCAGCATAACATAATGATTAATAGCTCGCTCTCTCTCTCTCATATTTAGGAGGTACCAGAGATTGAAGCTGGGACCTCATACATGGGAAGCAGGAGCTCAAACACTGAGCTATATCCACCCTTCAATAAGAGTTGTTTTTTGTTTGTTTGTTTTATTTTTAGGAGGTACCAGGGATAGAACCTGGGACCTTGTAAATGGGATGTAGCTCATTCTTTATTTCCAGTGCCAGTATCATGACTTTGGACGAGATCTTGATCTGCTCTTTCCCAGTTGAGTGACCTTAGGGAAATTACCTGACTTCTTTGAACCTTGGAATTCCTGTCTGTAAAACAGTGACAATGCTTCACCTTGTGGGGACTAATGAAATGATCCCAAACAAGCAGAACATGGTGGGGCACATCAAACCCATTTTCTCTTCTCTCTTGTGACAGTTTCTGTAAATAGAATAATTCTCTACAGAGTAGCAAAGAGGTCTAGCAGTCATTACCTCTTCCTTCCCTAAAATTCAATCATTTTGGATTTATTCTTCTGTACTTGCAAATTTAAAATGCAAATATTCCTGAAAAAAATCTCCCAGGTCATTTCAGTCTTCCATGCCTGAAGGTATATAAATGAACTTCTCCCTAACTGCAGCACACTGAGGGAATACAAATTTTGATCCAGGTGTGGATGCTTAAAAGTACTAATTTGCTTTGCAGTTATGGATACCACACAAGGGAGGCAAACCTGGGATGTTAAAAAAAAAAAAGCATCCTGCTTTGAATCTCCAAAAAAAAAAAAAAAGTGAAAAGCAGCAGCTGAAACTTTATCCCCAGTCACTTCTGATAGCCTGAAAGAAGGAAAACAGGGCTACAGCCAGCACTTAGGCAAAATTTGATTTCAAAATACACAGGTTTTAAATAATATATAGGATTTTTTTTTTTTTCTGTTTTATAGACCGTCTATTGTTAGAGCACTTGGAGCTCTAGAGACAAAAAGCTCTGTAAAAAGTCTTAGGGGTTATTTTTGCTTTTAGGCACTTCACAAAACTAGACATAATATTATGATTGAAAACTCGAGAGTCCAGGTCTAGGACTTGGCCTTGTAACTAAGAACATGCTGGAATTTTATGAGGCTTATCAGCCTCCTCTGAATTTAGGAGATGCCAAGCAAGAGTTGGACATATTTGGTATTTACATAAAGCTTTTTTCTCTCCAAAGATCAGAGCAGTATTTCATCATCCCTCACACAGGGAAGTTAAATGGCTTGCCGACAGTCACACCCGGAGCCGACAGTGGGCCCTGGATTTCTTGGCATTCAATCCATTATGTCCTTCTGCCCAATGACGTGAACACAGCAGCCTTCTGGCTGCATTACTAGACTATAGTGAGGTGCTATCCGCTTCTTCTGCCCTGAAATAGGAGATATTGACTCCTGCTAAATGGGCAGGGTTACAGTGGGCCTGTGAAGACCAGAGGCAAGGGTGGGCTTCCACTGGCCAGGGCAGCTGGGAGCTGGACGACCCAATGGGTACCTTCTCAGGGTACTGGCGAAGCACGGTCACCAAATAAAAGTAAGAAAGTCCCACCTTTTACTATCTTATACAAAATTTGTCATTAGAAAACAAAGACAGGAGCTATTAAACTTCAGTATATAATCTTTAGAGTAGGATAGTGCTTAAGCCCATAGATGCTCACATTCTCCCAAAGTTCAAATCCTGGCTCCTCCACATTGCATCTCTGTGACCTTGGGTAAGTCACTTAACTTCTCTGTGCCTCAGTTTCCTCATCTCTAAACTTGAAATAATAACAACTCAAAGTGTTGTTGAGAGCATTAAATGAGTTAATCCATACATAACATTTAAAATACTGTCTGGCACATGAGTCAATACATACATATTTACTATTAATAGTAAAAAAATATTATAATTGCTGTGGCTGTTGTTAAAATTATCCATATCTGTTTTAGGGGATGGAAGGGATGATAATATTTTCAGGACTTAGGGCCTTTAAATTCTTAACTGGTGCTGGATATAGCCCAAACTAAGAGATTCCTAAGATCTAAGATCTTTAGATGGTTGCTAAGATGGGAGTATGAGCTGTGGGTTAAAAAGCAGGAAAGGGAGGCCAGATGGGACCAGCTTTCTGAGAACATGCCATTTTCTGAGAATCACTGGTAGTAACACCGCTCTGCAATCCGGAACAGCAAAAAACGCTAACAGTGTTGCAGAGGGAGCCAGTCGGCTGGGCAGGCAGCTTGGCACCAGGCTCGGGGGTCCTTTGGGAAAGAACAAGTTTAAGCTAAACAGAGCTCCTGGAATGAAGGTTAAATTCTATAAATCTCTGTCTTATCGTCCCTGCTCTGCTGTTAGACTCTGCCCAGACTTGACTTCAGCAAAGCCTGATATTAAAAATACCCATGACGTCCAGGGCTTAAGTCAGACAAGTTCACAGACCCAGAATCTCTCAGATGGGAGCAAGGAGAAAAGGTTGGGAAAGGAAAGAAGATCATATTTTTCTTCTCATTAGAGACCTAGGGAGAAGCGTCTGTTCAGTCAAGAGAAGAGCAGCCAACCTTTCTTATAAATTTGGAAGCCTATGTCTTTACCTGCTGATATTATTACTTAACAAATGAGGATTAATGCCTAAGCCCCAAGAGAAGAATATAAATGACATCGTCCGCCAGTTTTAGAGAGGACTCTGTCCTAATAAGCAAGGACTAAGCATAAAATTCATTTACTTTACTTAGAAACAGATGAAAAACATTGTCAGAAATAATTCACTTTTATTTTTCTTGTAAGATTGAAGCAGAAAGGCAATTATAAGAAAAATCACCCGACTGCAAAGCCTTTTTTAAACTTTAAAACAGATATATTTAAAAATAACATTAACTGCCCCTAAATGTTCAACTGTGAACAAAAAAAGATTTTCCTTAATGCAAATGCATTTAGTTGTATAATGGCAATAAATATTGCAATATTAGTCAGTGCATCATGAATTATTTCCTAATGGTAAAAGTTTGGTCTTTGATTTGAAAAGTGGCACCACCAGGAAACCGCATAAGAAGATATGTCCACATTAGTGTGTGCTGAATGAGAAATCATTCCAACACAGCCTTGAATCTGGGAACTACTTGACTGAATAAGCTTATACCATGCTGTGCCAACTATATTTTTGTACTAGTATGGTAAGCACAACATTTGAAACATAAAATAGAATGAATATTTTTAAATGTTTTCATTCAAACATTAAAAAAAAAAAAAAGAATTTCCAGTGCAAAATTGCTTTATTCCTCTGGCAATAGCTTTTCTGGAACAACAGATATTGTACTGGATTGACCTCAAAGAATGATGTTGAAGAATATACATTTTTACTTAAAATTTCCAGTTGCTTTTCCCCTAGCAGGCCAGGGATGGAGGAGGGGGCAGGGGTGGTTGGGCATGCTATAAATGATGTTAATCAGTGCTCTCAAAATTTTTTCATGTTTCAAACGGCACCTGATATTAAAGCATGAGGCAATTGGCTACTTCTGGTCTCCATTAGAAATCTGGACCAGGATGGTTTGGGCCTATATTGAAGAAGAAACGACAGGATTGTTCTACATATATAGGAACAAAACTTCAGAAAACAGGCTCTTATTTCCCTACCCTCCTTCGTTACCAAGATCTCAATCAGTCCATGTAACTTGTAAGGAAAGCGTGAAGCTTAGCCCTAGGAAAATATGGTATTATTATACTATCTTTCCTACTAAAGACCTCTGTACATCTTAGGTACCACTGACCATAGGAAACAAAGACGAATCTGCAAACTACATACACATGTTCACATGCAAAGTCAATCAGTAAACATCCAACATCCACCTTACACAAAACACATTAAAAGAGTCTGTGGAAACTATGAAGAGTAAACAGTCCCCTAGAAGGAAGTACCCAGGGAAGGCAAGCCAAATGAACTAAAGCTGACATATGGGGAGGGAAAATCCAAAGTATCCCTCTGAGAGCCAGAAACTTGATGTCAGAGACCAGACCAGGCCAAGCCAGGCCAGGGAGTGAGGGGAAGATGCCTCCAACTTCTCTTATGGGGAGGACACCAAGCCACATCAGACACCCACCCATACATCTATCCACATAACACTCTTAAGGACCTGCACCAATGCTTGGCAGAATTTGTTAATCTCAAAGGATTTCTCCTTAATGTAATATTTAAAATACTTCAAATATAAATTTGAATATTTACAGAGTGGCATTATTTTGTAAGGTGGGGCAATGAGCTTTCCTGTCTTTTTGATGAGACTGTATTTAGTTCCAATGGTCTACCATCGCAGTTTCAATGGTGTCTAAAATTCTACCATCAAAGGTCATGATTTTGCCAAAGAGCCTGAATGTGTAAAAATACCTTATGCATGGAAGGGTGTCCTTGAAATCCAAGGATGAGGACACTCCCTGATATAGGGCCACAGCCCTTCCTTAAGGGGAGCTCTAGTACACAGTGCACACCCAGAACTTCAAATAGACCTGCATCCTTCACTTCCCAGGGCTCCTTCACTCTGCCGAGCTCAGGCTGGATTTGGAACTCAGTATATCTCAAACCTGGCACCTCCTGGGATCAGCACCGTTAGCCTCAGCCCACCCCAGCCTGAGTTCTCACTTATATGCCAGGTCTTGGAGAAGCACTCCAACCTCAGCCTGGATCTACTTTTCCTATACTGCCTTTGCCAGTTGAAAAGGTTCCAAGCCCCTGCCTGTGGCATCTTGATTTCCTTAATCCATTGGACTGTTTTCATCTCCAAGGCAGATCCCTGCAGCAATGGTCCTTTAGAAAATGGGACACATATATTTTAGTGCAGAGAATGAGAAACAGGCTGTTTTTTGTGAAGAAAACAGCCACAATGTCAGCCAGAGGTCACCAGGAAGACCCAAAAAGGGAGATGGATGCCACTGACTGTCTACCACCCGCTACACAGTGATGCTTACACCTGGTCTGGCAGTCTATGTTCTGACCCTTATTCATCTATCTGATATCCTGGCCATCACTACCAGGTCCCTTCAATCACTTATTTATTCAACCAAAGTCTGTGAAGCATCTATTACATATCAGGCTCTGTGCTCAAAACTGGGGAGACACAAGTCAATAAAACAGACACATTCACTACCCCCACAGAACTGACATTTCATGCATTTGAAACACCCAATACCAACCCACTGAGAGATGAGCCGCACCTCAAGGATAGGTTCATACAGCCCTTCCCACCTGTCCTGCCTTCACAAGCTGCACCCATATCCAGAAACCATTAGTTCCACCTGTGAAATCCTTCATTCTACTCTACCCATCTGGCCTGCTTCTATGGAAACATAAACTCTGACATCTTCCTAAAAGCCTCCTCTGCCAAAGTAATTAATGGCCCCCTCCCCTCACCACCAACTAACCCCCAAGCAAAGACCCATACCTCATGGCCATATACACAACACAGTGTAGGGGAAAAAAGGCAACTTTAAAACATAATTTTGTAAAAATCATTGAGTCCTTTGAAGAAACCAAAGCTACCAACCACCTCTACCCTAGCCCCCAAATCCCACCCCTATTCTACCCAATAATGATCTTCCACCATAGGGATTCATTCGGAGGTGGGAAGGTTACTGAGCGGTAAGGCTTCTCGAGGAGGGCAGGGAGGAAGGGAGATGCCAGCATGAATGGGGGCTTTTCTAAGAGAAGAGTGGGAATTGTTTATTCATTTACTCATCCATTCAATAAACTGTCACTGAACAACTACTAAGGGCCAGAAGCTGTACAAAATGCTGGGGCTACAAAAATGAAAAGAACACAGTCCCTGGTCTTGAGTTGATTACAGTTTTATGTAGGGGACTGATACATGAATAAATAATTACCATGCAGTGTTATACATGGTAAAACAGAAGTAAAACAAAGCGCTCTGGGGACATTTAACTCTGGAAAAATTTTTGCAGACAAGATCCCAAGTTAGCTCAGTGCTAAGGAATAAAAGGGATTTCACCTGAGCGAGAAGGGTAATCCAGGTGACAGGAAGCACCTGTGCACAGGGAGGGTGGCCTAAACTGCAGGCTTCTGGGGGAGGGAGGGAGCAAGAATGGAGTGGACACATGGAATGCAGGATGGCTGGAACATAGTGTTTCAGAGAGGGTGGGAGGAGAGGTAGAAGAGGTAGTTGGATGAGATATTTTTTCCTGCATGTAACTGGGAACCAACAGAAGTTAAACAAGGAATGCTATACTTGGATTTGTGTTTAAAAAGAAATCAGGGAAGCAGACTTGGCCCAGTGGTTAGGGCGTCCGTCTACCACATATGAGGTCCACGGTTCAAACCCCGGGCCTCCTTGACCCGTGTGCAGCTGGCCCACATGCAATGCTGATGCACGCAAGGAGTGCCGTGCCATGTAGGGGTGTCCCCACGTAGGGGAGCCCCATGCGCAAGGAGTGTGCCCCGTAAGGGGAGCCGCCCAGTGCAAAAGAAAGTTCAGCCTGCCCAGGAATGGCACAGCACACACGGAGAGCTGACACAAGATGACGCAACAAAAAGAAACAGATTACCGTGCCGCTGACAACAACAGAAGCGGACAAAGAAGAAGACGCAGCAAAATAGACACAGAGAACAGACAACTGGGGGTGGGGGGAAAGGGGAAAGAAATTAAAAAAAAAAAAGAAATCAAAGTCCACAGATTGCTTCTAAGAGGAAGGAAGACAGTAATGGGTAGACAGAGCATCCACGTTAATGTGACCTATCAGATATCTTACTCTAGATCAGTGGTTCTCAACAGGGGGTGATGTTGCTCCCCAGGGGACATTTGGCAATGGCCAGAGACATTTTGGGTGATGACAGCTGACAGGGTAGAAGATACTCCTGGCATCAAATGGATAAAAGTCAGGGGTGCTGCTAAACATTCTACAATGCACAGGACAGCTCCCCACAACAAGGAATTATCTGGCTCAAGACGTCAATAGTGCCGAGGTTGAGAAACCCTATTCTAGAACAACATGGGGTGGCGAAAGGGTGCTACATGACACAGCACACCTTGGATGTCCCACAGAAACAGAGATCAGGTTGCTTTCAAGACTTCTCAATTTTTTGTTCTGCCACTGTACACATACATACTGGCTGATGCCCTGTACTCTGCATCTTTTCCTCTTAGGCCAGTGAGTGAGTGAGGGGGAGGGATTTATTGGAATAACCTTGGATTTGACCCAATTGACGTTTTTAAAGGAAATCATTTGCACACTTCAATATTTGATTGGAGACAAAGTTGTTTGCCATCACAGTCGATCAGAGCATGCAGCAATGCAACACTGAATGAATCCCTGCCTCAGGCACTGCTCAGAGGGAGAAAGAGCAATAATATTTTCCTGCTTCTAGCAGAATAACTGACCTCTCAATCCAAGAAAAACACACAGAAAAGCAACTCCTCCCACCAGGAACATCGAAAGTTAGTGATTTGCCAGGACTTTCTCTACCATCTCCAGGATCAGAAAACTTTCCCCAAAGGAACAATCCAATCTGCTGTCACTTTTTAAATTCAAGTTCCATAAAACTGCCCAAGTTTAGAAAGCTCATATTCGTTAAAATGCAAAATTTCAAAACAAGCCAAAGACATGTTTAAAACCTATGCCTTGAAAGATGATACCAAAATACATTCTACCCAGGCTGGCAAGGAAAATGAAATTCTTTTTCAGATAAAGTCTTTTTGCTGCTTTCACTCTCTTTTCTCCCTGCGTCTTCAGGGCTCACCTTTGTCTCATTAGCACTGCTTCCACTACAACAGTTCAGCAATTGAAGGCAGTTATTTGGAAGCAGAGAGTACAAGTACCAAAGACAGTGGCCAAGCTGAATATCACAAATTGGAGAATCTACCCTCTTGGTTTTCAATTGAGGAAATGGGATTTCATTGCCAAGACAATGCCTGTGAAAGTGCTTGGGCAGGAAACAGCACTCACAGGACAGCAGCCCAGAGATTCAGAATATGTGGCTGGGAAGGGACTTAGGACTTTGCAATATGCAAGGATTAAAGAGAGCTTTAAAGAAAATTTTGTCTGCACTGAGTATTTCTGGAAGAATGCCATGGAAACTGGCAGCAGTGGTTGTCTCTGGGGAGCGTTAACTGGGTGTCAAGGGGGCAGCAGAGAGAAAGGAATTTACCTTTCTGAACCACTCACATGTATTGTGTATTCATGAAATAATAATAAAAAATTTAAAAGCAAAGAAATTATATGAGGCCTGCAAAAAATAAAGAGCTTGTAAGTGAATGTTAGCAAACCCTAAGTTTCCATTCTTTGTCTTAGTCTCCTCTTGTCTGCTTAGTCACAGCAGTCATGGAAAAAGAAAACACTCAAATCTATAGTGGGAGCTTAAAATTCACCTCTGAACTCTTGACCCATATTTCCAGCTACCAGGAGCATCTCCATCGAGAAGTCCCACAGGTTCCTCAAAGACAATATGCCCAAAACCCAAAACCTCCTCTTCTCACCACAGCCTGATCCTCCCCCAGCATTCTCAGTCATTATGAGAAATAACTACCTGTTCGGCTTCCCAGTCTAAAATCGTTAGTGTTATGCTAGAGGCCCTCCGCTCTTCTCATCCCCATTAGAGTCAATATGGAGGATATTTTTAATTCCTTCTCTATAATGTTTTCCAAATAGGTGTCCTCTTGTCCTAGCCTGACCTTCCCTAGTTCAACCCCTCACAGTTTTCCTTCACTAGAAGGTGCCCTCCCTGAATGATTTTCCTGCTACCAGTGTCTCCCCATTCTCCACACTTCCCCAACCCCAATCCCAAGTCACCCTTCTCAAATATATTTACCTGATGATGCTTAGGAGCCTTGGATGGCTGCCTACCTATTGCCTACACAATCAATCCCAAACGTCCTCACTTGACAAATCACCATTCACCAGGTTACCTGGAGACGCATTTCAGCCCTAACACATAGCCTGAGCCCTGGCCACTCGGGACAAACAAGTCCTGCTCCTTGAAGCCTCTTGGCACGTCTGCACATCTTTACACGTACCGTTTCCTTGCCTTAGAAAGCCTTCCCTTCCCTTCCACCCTGCCTTGTCCAAAAACAAAATTCCTATTCGCCCTGTCAAACCCTGCTCAGTGGGACCCTTCTCTGAAGAGTCTTCTGGGACTGTCCCTCCTCTGTGCTTCTTTGACACTTTGCACACTCCTGCTTATAGCCCTAACCACATTCTTTCATAATTAGTTAGGTTTATATCTCCCCTGCCAGAATGTGAGCTGCTCTAAAAAGCAGCCACTATATTTTATTCATCTCTGATTCCACTGCACCTCCCTCCTAAGCATCCCACATAAATGTTTGCTGAATGAATTGGCTGAAAGTACTTTGGTAAAAATGTAACACATTATCCCAAAATTTTTATAGAGCTCTGTGGCTAAAATCTCGTTTCTTTGCCCTCTCTCTCTCTGCATACCTATTGGCATGCTATCACAAGTCTCAGGAGGGCCAGTTATTCAAAGGGAACTAACAAAGTGCCTGCTATTTGTAAACAGAGCCATTTGCAAATCCTCTGGGCTAGATTTAGAGATTGCTTTTCAAACTCTGACAAGGCTCCTTTGAGCACTCACTCCACTCTAGGAAGCATTTCTTTTCCAGATGTCTTGAGTCCTAAAAGTAACCTTCGTTTACCCTAAAAACACTTTCAGGAAAGCTGAAAGGAGCTGGAAAACAACGTAGTAACCGTGCAGGACCCACTTGGTCAGTGAACCCTGTGCTCAGCAAGGAAGGGGAGACAGGACTTTGGAGATTTGCTGGAATGCCTGCCCACTTCGACTGCCATCAGCTATTTAACTGCTTGAGCCTCGAAGGTTCTCTACCCTCCAGTGAAGACTGTGGCAGCCCATTAATCATGAGATTATCCAAGTAAAGCAGCATCATAAGCAGAGTGATAAATCCAGTGTCCTGAAGAACAGTGGGTAACAAATTGGGGTAAGAGTAGGGCTAGCTCCTCATTTGAGACCCAAAGACAGCTCAGCTTGCCTGGAGACTCCAGCCTCAGGGACTTCGCACTAGTTCTTCTTGTCTGGAACACTCCTTCCCCAGATGGTTGCCTTCAGCTCAGTCTGCCCTAACTACCCAATCCAAAAAGGCAGCACTCATCATTCTCCAACTTTTCGCTCTGCTTTATTAAATTATCTCGATAGCGCTTAAAACCAACGGACAGCGTATTTCCAATCTATTCATACGCTAACTGTTGTCTCCCCTATTTGTCCAGAAGGACATTTTGTCATGTTCCCAGACAATTGAAGCACACAGTAGTTTCCCAATAAATATTTGTTAAATTAAATATATAAAAAATGCAGAGGCACTCCTCTCAATTTCAGGTAGGATGTAAAAATACAAGTTTAAGATGTTAACAGCCTGTGTGCTTAAATAAAGAGCCTATGGTTAATAAGGGAAGAGAAAGACAGATTTTCTAAAGAAGGAATGATTGATTGTACGAGGGATGGTAAGAGAATGTATGAGAGTTCCAGCAAGATGGCGTCAGCTTAGTTGGTGCTGGAGTTGGTAGGTTCCACCCAAGAGACTTGAATCTTTGGGTTGTCCATGTGCCATCTGGGTCCTGAGCCTCAACAGAGTTGCAGCACTTACTCTTCAGTTCATTGGACTCACCCAGGAAAACTATCAAGGAGATGATGATGGACAACCACCATACCAAGGAACCAATAAAGTCTACAACTGCAAGCAAGAAAGTCCCATCCATCAGCCATATGGGACTGAAGTCCCCTCTCAATTAGAGGTAGAGTGGGCATCACCATCCCAGAATCCTCAGAATTGGAGAATAAAATATGGACTACAGAGGACTCACTGGTATTCTACTATAGACTTAGTGTGATTCTAGCAATGGAAGAGCTTGTATCATTGATGTGGAGGCAGTGGCCACTGGAAGTTCTGAGGGGAGGGAGAGGGAAAACAGTAATATGGGAGCATTTTTGGGTCTTGAGAATTGTTCTGAATGACACTGCAACAACAGATGCTGGCCATTATATATCTTGCCATAACCTACAAAATTGTGTGGGAGAGAGTGTAAAATACAGTGAAAACTATAATCCATGCTTAGCGGCAATGCTCCAAAATGTATTCATCAATTGCAATTAATGTATCACACTAATGAAGGATGTTGTTAGTGTGGGTCATGTAGGGAGCGGGGCATATGGGAATCCCCTATATTTTTATGTAACATTTATGTAATCTAAATTTTTTTTAAATTTTTTTAAAAAAGAGAGAATGTGTGAGATGCAAACTGCATCAGTCTTAAAAGTAGTAGAAAATTTGGTAGATACAGAAGGGGCCAGCACATTTCACGTAGGGAGACCGGACAATTCATATATGATAAGGCCAAATTATTAACACGTGGGCTTCACAGCCTATCACCTTCTCCCCTCTCTTGACTGAGCAGTATAGCATTGTCGCTGAGCTTTTCTCCCCACCTCCCAGGACAGAAAGGATAAAAGTCCTAATTCTCTCAAGGAAAAAGGACAGAGCCAAAGAATCAGAAAACTTATATATGTCTGGAGATGATGTACAGGACAGGAGATGAGTCTAAGAAACTAAAATGGCAGGAAAAGCATTGCACAGAGTTCTGGCTTTAGGGGTAATTAAAAGACAAGTGGAGAGGGAATTAGTAATAGAATTGCTGTGGAGTGTAACCATAAACCTCCTTAACAAATGAGAGGCACAGAGGCCTGGCTGTGCATCATTTCTTACTTTGCCTCTCTGTGCCTTCACATCCTCATGAGAAAATTGAGATGATAACTGAACCAACACCATAAGGCTGTGGTGGAGGATGAAATGAGTTGATCACAGCTGCATATGGCAAGCAGTAATTGCTCAACATGAGTTCACTGTTATTATCCATATTGTTGGCATTTCGGTGCGAGCCCTGATTTTTTTTTAATGCAACATTGTTCTAAAACTGGTCTTCGTGGATCATGGCTTGATGAAATTTACACATCATTTTAGGAACCATGTCACCAAGAGCCTGGCCAACATTGAAGGCTGAGTGTCAGGGATAAAGTTAGAGAGACAAGCCAGACCTAGAAGGCCAGAGACTCTGAATACCCAGCTGAGGAGTCCGCAGTGGCTGCGAGTTGCTGGATATTTTCGATGAGGCCATCATTCTTTCAGGTGAGCAGTGCGGCTCTCACTGGCTAGGGAGGTGAAATTGACTTTGGAGGCAAAAGAGGACCTTAAGTCATTTTCAAGCAATGTAAACACTGATCACTTCACAGTATGATGATGTCCATCCAGCTCAGGCTTGGAATGTGGGTACTCACGGTTCTGGGGTGTAGAGGGGGTCAGAGCCATGCCGGATGTACTGAGTACAGTGGAACACTCTGTAAGCCAGTCCTGCCAGAAAGTCTCGTGGACTCAGGTATCCAGCCACAGGCCTCACTGTGAAGCCGGATCTTTCTAAAGAGGCAACAGAAAGAGTCAATTAAATATTAACTTGTGGAGTGTAAAATGGTACAACCATTGTGAAAAAGAGTTGGTGAAAGTTAAAAAAAAGAATTACTCTATGACCCAGGAATTTCACTTTGAGGTATATACCCAAAAGAATTGAAGACAGGGAATTGAACAGATTTTGTACACCAATGTTACAGCAACATTGTTCACAATTGTCAAAAGGTGGAAGCAACTCAAGTGTCCATCAATAGATGAATGAGTAAACTAAATTTACTATGTGCTTATAATGGAATATTATTCTGCAATAAAAGGAATGAAGTCTGATAGTGCTACTACATGGATGGACCCTGAAGACATTGGGTTGAGTGAAATAAGCCAGGCACAAAAGGACAAATACTGTATGATTTCACTTATTTGAAATATGTAGTATAACCAAATTCCTAGACAGAAAGTAGATTGCCGGGGTCAGGTGCTAAGGCAGGGGAAGTGTTAGGAATGCTTATTGAGTATAGTTTTTCTGTTTCAGGTTATGAAAGTTTTTTTTGTTGTTTTTTTTTTTAAAGATTTATTTATTTATTTAATTTCCCCCCCTCCCCTGGTTGTCTTGTTCTTGGTGTCTATTTGCTGCGTCTTGTTTCTTTGTCCGCTTCTGTTGTAGTCAGCGGCACGGGAAGTGTGGGCGGCGCCATTCCTGGGCAGGCTGCTCTTTCTTTTCACGCTGGGCGGCTTTCCTCACAGGCGCACTCCTTGCGCGTGGGGGTCCCCCACGCGGGGGACACCCTTGCGTGGCACGGCACTCTTTGCGCACATCAGCGCTGCGCATGGCCAGCTCCACATGGGTCAAGGAGGCCCGGGGTTTGAACCGCGGACCTCCCATATGGTAGACGGACGCCCTAACCACTGGGCCAAAGTCCGTTTCCCAGGTTATGAAAGTTTTGGTAATGGATGTTGGTAATACACACATTATAAATAAATTATCACCAGTGAATTGAACACTTGAAAGTGATTAAATGGGAAATTTCGAATTGTATATGTTACCATAATAAAAAGTTAAAAAATTAACCCATGGGAAATTTTATGATTTTGTGTTTTATACATATATATATATATGCAATAAAATTATTATATATATATTAGCCTGACAGCACTTGAGGGCCCAAGGAGGGATTCCTATTATTTATAAGGACATTCTAGAAACAAAGTAATCAAAGTACTAAAACTCTTGACAATTGATTGACATATACTGCTAGCAGCTAGCATGTTTGGGGTTTCCGATTACTAAAATACACTCATGAATGACGGTTTCCAAGGGAATGAAAAATTCATTACAATGGAAAGAAATGTAAAAAAAAATATTTAAGGACATAAATTCTAAGCCAAATTAGGATAAGAAACCTCAAATACACAGAAGATTTTAGTTGAAAGTGATGCTAACCACGTGTTCCTGGCATATTTCAAAAAGACACACCTAAGAATCCATTCTGCCTGTACGTCTTCAATAACACAGCTCTAATGCACCCCCTTCAGAAGCATCGTGGAATCAGTTCACATTGTAGCTTTCTCTTGTCAATACTACCTAACCCTTCTTTCTTTATTGTTTTCTGTGATATTTTGAAAACAATCCTGTTAATCACGTAAACCAAAGCACTGTATGCTGTCATGGTTTATGGTAAAAGGAAATAAAACAAGCAGAATACAATAAAATCTATGAAATTGTCTACACCACTAATTCAGTTAGGCTGTGGGTCAGGAAGTCTTCTTTTCTCATGTGGGCACAGGAAACCTAAAACAGGAGGGCTGCTCTTATCCCCGATGCCAGCATTGTAAAGGCTGCCAGTAAGAAAATCTCAGCTCATAAGGAGAGCACCTCACAACTGTTGGAAACAGTTTTAAAAGGCAAGAATCAATTAAGCTCATAAAACAAGTCCATACCAAGCTTCCTGGTACCCACATGGACACAGCCCTGACCCCCTGACTCCACAGACCCATACTAGAGCAGCATCATGTTCATCTCAAAAGCCTTCACAGTTGGGAAGCGGCTGTGGCTCAATCAGTTGGGCTCCCATCTACTAAATGGGAGGCCCCGGGTTTGCATCCCGGGGCCTCCTTGTAAAGGCCCACATGCTTCGGAGGGCCGCCAGCCCGCAAGAAAAAGGGAGACAAGCAAAAAAAAAAAAAAAAAAAATGCAGAGAACGTGCAGCAAGCAAGCCACAAGGCAAGGGGGGCAATGAATAAAAATAAATACAGGTGGCAGACTTGACCCAGAGGATAGGGCATCCGTCTACCACATGG
Source organism: Dasypus novemcinctus (assembly GCF_030445035.2). Classification (NCBI taxonomy): domain Eukaryota; kingdom Metazoa; phylum Chordata; class Mammalia; order Cingulata; family Dasypodidae; genus Dasypus; species Dasypus novemcinctus. Next base: position 54,053,802 of record NC_080684.1, on the reverse strand, counting down.
GAGGGCCGCGGTTCAAACCCCAGGCCTCCTTGACCCGTGTGGAGCTGGCCCATGCGCAGTGCTGATGCACACAAGGAGTGCTCTGCCACGCAGGGGTGTCCCCCGCATAGGGGAGCCCCACGCGCAAGGAGTGTGCCCCGTAAGGAGAGCCGCCCAGCACAATTGTGCAGCCTGCCCAGGAATGGCGCCGCACACATGGAAAGCTGACACAGCAAGATGATGCAACAAAAAGAAACACAGATTCCCATGCCGCTGACAACAACAGTAGTGGACAAAGAAGAACACGCAGCAAATAGACACAGAGAACAGACAACCGGGGTGGGGGGGAGGAAGGGGAGAGAAATAAATAAATAAAAATAAAATAAAATAAATAAATAAAAATAAAAATAAATACAGACACAGAAGAATGCACAGCGAATGGACACAGAAAGCAGACAGCAAGCAAAAAGCCGTGGGGAGGGGAGAAATTAAAAAAAAAAAAAAGCCTTCACAGTGGGGTCTTTCCCACTGAATATCAAAACAATAAGGATAGCTTCTTCTTTTTCTATTTTATGTCAATTAAATCAGTATATCCCACCTGCAGGACATGTGTGGCAGGAGACAAAGGAATATTCTTTACATTAACAGTTACATTTTTTAAAAACTTTGAATTTGTGGATATTATTGCTTAAGTAAGTTAAGTTTTATAAAGTAGGTCAATTCAAAATAATAATACATACATACATGCATTTACATTGTGCTTGCCCTAAGCTGATAAGTGATGAAAACTGAGCTCCCAGTATCCAGTTTACCAAGGGTCGAGAAAAATTATAATAAGAGAAAAGACTTAGCTATGCTTAATGTGTGTCAGACAATAACCTTACAGCTTTAAGGTCTATCAGTTTGTTTCCTTTCACAACCACCTTGTGAGGTAGGGATGATTATTCCATTGACAGAAGAGGAAGCTGAGGTACAGAAAGGTGAAGGTAACTCATCCGAGGTCACACTGTCGGTGGCGAAGAGGGAACTCTAACCCAGGCATTCTGCAGCCAGGATCCCTGCTCCTAACCAGCACACCACACTGCCGCTCATAAATATTAAGTAAATAATGTTAAAGTTGGGAGACATGGCAACAATGATGAGATGGTAGGCTGATTACTGAGGTGTGAGAAGCCTTACAGCAAAATGTAATTCTCATATATAAGCAAGCATTCCCCTGTGAGAAACAAAATAGGACATGACTTGGTCTGGGCCATTAAGGAGAATATAATCTAGTTAAACAACAGAATAAGGCATTATGTAATTAGGTGCTAATTAAGTGATAGCAATCAGTGGTTCTCAATCTCTTTTACTCAGTAACAAATAGAGAGGATGATGTTCACACTTGGGATCTTCTGCCAAAGGAACACCCATAGGGTGGCATGTGGATTTCAGTGCACTAGCTGTCAAGTCACCCCTATCTCTCCCTGATACATATGTGATACGTAATAAAGTTAGAGAGGGGAGAGATCATGGTGGCTAGAGCCATCAGGATTCGAGGATAGGGCAGGGCTTGCTCTGAGTCTTGCAGTATGGGTAGAACTGAGTAGGTGGAGACGATACAGCTTCCCTGGCATGGGGCAGGCCTGAGCAGATATGGGGAACCCACACCTGGGACAGAGGCTTTGTGCAGGGGAGTGTAGCAGGGGACAAACTTGAAAAGCTGGGTCAGGGCATTGAGTTCAGGATCAGCAGTTCAGACTTAACTAGCAAACTATGGCCTGCAGGCCAAATCTTGCTCGCTGCCTATTTCTGTATGCCCAAGAGTTAAGAAAGGGTTTTATACTTCTTAATGGTCACATTTTAAATAGTTATATAAATACCTATGTAATAGCCTTGATATTGCTTCTTGGCTTGCAAAGCCTAAATATTTACTATCTGACCTTTTACAGAAAATGTTTGCTGATCCCTACACAAGTAATAGGGACTCATTGATAGTTTCTGAACAGAGATGCCAGAAAGAAAATACTATCTTAGGAAGCTTAGTCTGGAAGAGGAGAGGAGAGGAGAGAAAATATAGGAATTATAAAATGATGGGGGCCTCAACTTGGGTCGTGGTGGTGGAATGGAAAAGAAAATGCAGCTTCACAATGGGTTACGATGCCAGAAGTGACGAGACTAATGATAACTAATCTCACACACACACACAGGACATCCACATCCTAATTCCCAAAACCTGCGAATATGTTGCCTTCTATGGCAAAAGGGACTTTGCAGGTGTGACTGAGTTAAGCTCTGGATTATCCAAATTGGTCCAATGTAATCACAGAGGTCCTTTTAAGAAGAAAGCAGAACGGTCAAAGTCAGAGGATGAGATGGTGATGGAAGCAAAAGAATTGCTGTCCAGAAGGGGCCCTGAGACAAGGAATGCAGGCAACCTCTAGATACTGCAAAAGGCAAGGAAATAGATTCTCCCCTGAAGCCTCTAGGAGAAACCCAACCCTGGTGACATCTTGATTCCAGACCTCTGGCCTCCAGAATAAAAAATTCATATTGCTTTGAGCCACTCCATCTGTAGTAATTTGTTAGAGCAGCAATAGAAAACTAACACAAAGGCTGACTGGATATCAGGAAGCAGGGAAGGTAGGACCCTAAGAGTAGGACTCCTTAGAGCCAGCCTGACCGGCCTAGAGAATAAAGTGTCGTGGACAGAAACAGGGAAGACAGGTGAGGAAGTGAGTTCCAGGAAAAGAGGAGGCAACGATGACGTTTTTGCTTTTAGCACTATTGCATTCGAAAGTAGGGAAGAGAGAGAAAGGGGCAGAGAACGGAGGACTTAACCACAACGAAGAACAGAGGAGGAGGTGGGGCCACCCTGCCATGTTTTCTGCCCGCGCAACCTGGCGCCCGCCCACCACGAATCCTAAGTTTTCCCCATGTTCACCACTATAACAGTACAATTGAGTACAGTCCCTGGCATACAGTTTATACTTTAAAATATTAACTGATCGACTGACTGACTGACTTTCCCTAGAGGAAAGTCCCTAATGTTCAACTTTATCCATGATATTGTCTTCATCCAATACATAATTTTTTAACAAAGCAACAAGTAAAAGGCCACCTTTGAGATCATTCCATACCTATGTAGCCTCAGCAGAGTCGTTCCGGGCTTGGAAAAAAGCTCAGAGTAGAACAACTTGCAAATTTCCTCTGGGGGATGTATAAGAGCCTAGCACAGAGACCCTTCCAAGCCCCAAGCCACATCAACAGCTGAGTCAATTTCCCTACCCAGAGTCCCTGCTTCCAGCAGGTGTTCACAGATAGTTGTTGGTTCAATGCTCTTCTTTTTAAATCACTGTTGGCTAGGAAATAAGGCACTTTCCTTTTTGGTAAAGAGCCATGGCTGCAATATGTGTCCTTAGTAGGCAAAGGAATAGACAGCCTGTGTGAAGCCTTACGTTGGGGACTGAATCATGCCGCCCACAAAAGGCACATTCAGATCCCAACCCCTGGTTCTGTGGGTGTGAATCCATTTGTAAAAGGGACCTTTGAAGATGTTATTAAAGACATGACTGGGAAGCGGACTTGGCCCAGTGGTTAGGGCATCCGTCTACCATATGCGAGGTCTGCGGTTTTAACCCCAGGCCTCCTTGACCCGTGTGGAGCTGGCCCATGCACAGTGCTGATGCGCGCAAGGAGTGCCGTGCCATGCAGAAGTGTCCCCCCGCGTAGGGGAGCCCCACGCGCAAGGAGTGTACCCCATAAGGAGAGCTGCCCAGTGCGAAAGAAAGTTCAGCCTGCCCAGGAATGGCGCCACCCACACGGAGAGCTGACACAGCAAGATGACGCAACAAAAAGAAACACAGCTTCCCGTGCTGCTGAAGCGGACAAAGAAGACACAGCAAATAGACACAGAGAACAGACAACCAGGGGGGCAGGGGAGAGAAATAAATAAATAAATCTTTTAAAAAAAAAAAAGACATGACCAGACAGAATGAGGGTGGGACTTACTCCCATATGGCTTTATGAGCAAAGGAAATTTGACACAGAAAGAGAAAGCTACAGGGAGCAGCCAGAAGCTGGAAATCAGCGGAACCTGGAAAAGAAAGGAGAAGATGCTGCCATGTGACAGAAAAGCCAAGGAATCCCAAAGATGCCAGCCAGTCAGAAGATACTTCTGAACCAATAAATTCCTGTTGTCAAGTCAACCCATTGTACGGTATTTGTTTTAGCAGACAGGAAACTCAGACACCTTACCTTTCAGAAACATGGAGACGTCTTCAAGCTGAGGCACATTGTCCTCCCTGTAGCCACAGTATTTAGTGAGCAGAGGGAAATTTTTCAAATACTCCCGGCAAGCGTGAGTGGGATAAAGTTTGGAGAGCTCCCGGAATACAACGCCCCATGTTTTTGTCTCCTCCTCCGTGTACTCCACCCTGGGAATGGGCTGACCACTAGATGGGAGAGAAAATAAATGAATAAATCTAGCTTTGGGTTCACTGAATTTAGTGTATTCTCACCTTTATGTCTATCACAAATCAGATTTTTGTAAATTAGGCCACCTGAGTGTTTAAAGGGAGCCCATTGGGTTGATTTTGTAAAATAAATGCTAATTTTGTGTCGATTGGACCTCCATATAAATGATTTGATTAAATTAAGTTATATCTTTAGAAATCCTTATAGAAATTTCCTAAGATTTATATTCTTAGACTAAGACTGGTAACAAGTAAGTTTCTGGGTTGGAAGAAACTGCTTTAGGTACAAAGCTGTGCTCTGAGAATCTTTTCTGCAATCACCTGACAACAGTAATAAATGGATGTTGTCTCTTGAAAATAAAATTGCCTTGTGGGTTCTCTTTGTCCTTTGCCCAGACTCACCCAACTCTCCAAGTGTAATTTCAAGATTATTTGTTCAGTGCCCAGAATGTCTGGGAAATACTAAAAGACTATGCTGAATTTAAAAGTACGAGTTTTGCAAACCACAAAATAGGAGCATCTATTTCTTGCACATCATGCTCTCAGTTTAGAACAGAGGTCCACAGGCTTTTCCTGTAAGGTAAAAATTTTAGTAAATGTTTCCCCATAGTAAACATTTTAGTCTCATTGGGCATACAGTGTCTGCTGCAACTCCTCAACTCTGCTTAAATGCAATACGTAACCAAATGGGTAAAAAAAATCAGGCAGTGGGCCAGATTTGACCCCTGAGCAATAGTGTTCTGACCCCTGAGTTAGCTTATGGAGAGGTCATCCTGGACTGGAGTGGTCAGGGAGACCTTCTGGGAGGAGGCACAACTTGAACTTATCCTTGTCAGCCAGGCAGATTCTGCAGATTTCATGACAAAAAGAAAGCTGAGAAGGAAATGATTGTTCTAACAGGCAACAGCCTGATGCCACATGGGACCTGTAGAAGGGGGACAGGTGTTTTTGCAAACTACAGCATGAGGGAAGAGAATTCGAAGTTAGCCTCTGATTAAGATAATGTGTTCTGAAAGTGAAATTAGGGGTGAGAAGACCTCTGGTGGCATGTGCACCCATGACCTGCAGCACGCCTCCACTGCCCACCCCGGCCTCTCACCACAAATTCTGTCCCTGCAGTCAACTAATTCACATGTACAACACATGGAAATCCAAATTTGCACACACAAAACTAGGAATTCTGCCCCTGCAATCTGTGCAGTCCATCCTGTAACAGGCAACTACCCCAGGACCCCAAGCACATGCAGCCAAAGGCCATCAAGATTACCAGAGCTGCAAGGACATTTAACAAGCCAGGTCATTCGGAGGGCCTACTGAGGCTGTATAAAAGGGAAGGCAGACAATTGCAAGAGAGGTTATCAAACCTCCCCACCCCTCAACCCTGTACATAGTTCAAAGGATTCTTCCAAAATATTTTCTATTTAAAGTTCAGGCCCAGTTGTGGTTCCTGCTTCCTCAAACTATTTTTATTAGAAAATAATAATAACTATAGCATATGAGGGATAAGGGATGACAAGTACTGAAGAAAGAACCAAAAATTAACATTTGCTTTCTCTGAGTACCAAGATTAGGGTTCATACAAACCAAATTAGAACAAGATTAGCCTTGTTTAAATTTGGCAGTTGATAACAAACAAAAAATTACAACCTGGCAAATATTTGCTGGGAAAATCCAAACTGCTTAGACCTAGCATCTGTGATGAATTTAGAACAAAAGCTTGAAATGGAAAGATAAAAATAGACAGGGTGTAAGGAAATAAATATATAAATGGTCTGTCTCTGATTTCAGCTAAATTAATTTGAGTCGGGTAAGCCCATAAAGCTAATAAGGGCTGTGCACAGTCAGAAGGCAGGAAAGCAATGAGGCTGAAACAACAAATGAAATATGGAGAAGCCATTCGAAAAAAATCTTTAGGTCGAGCTTTTCCCTTCGATATCAATCTGTAAGCAGGCTGCATTTCAGAAGGGAACTGAATATAGCCAATGGGATAAGTGAAAGCAGCAGAAAGAGAACAAGTGTAAGTTAGGGTAAGAAGACTTATGCAGGTCTGGGCCTTAATAATGAATTTCCGTGTCACAAACTTGGCAATATGGATGGGTCGTGTGTACTCTCATCTGTTTCCTCTTGTCTGCCCTGCCTGGGTAACTAACTAGCCTGCTCTTTGAGTTAATGACTGTGCACCCCTACTGCTATCCTGATCCCCTGGAAGTCAGGGAGATGTCTACCCCAGCCCAACCCCTCCCTGACAGATAACTCTTTAAGGTAAATGTTAAAAGTTCAATTTCACCCTAAGGTAAATGTTTGTTTTTAGTCGTTTAAATAATCCATTAAAAATACCCAAAATACAGGAAAAAAATTTAAAACTCTCCTTTTTTGTATGTCGTTAATACAGGCTTTAAAATTGCTAATATTTGAGCTCTTACTGTGTGCCAGATACTTTTTTTAAGGTTAAATGTTTTTATATGAGTTAACCCATTTGATTCTCACAAAGCCATGGGGTAGACACTCTTATTAGTAGCATATATTACTATTACTACCACTACTATTATTAAGGTTAAACTATTTACCTAAGATCATGGAGCAAGGCTCCAAACCAGTCTGGCTCAAGACTGGCTGTACATACCAATTAAACGAACATTTATTACAAACATCAACTTATTTTTACATGTCAAACTAAAATAAGATTTTTTGATATTGTATCCATATATATAAAATATCATATACAATCATATAAACTCATGATACTAGCATATATTTATATATCACATGAAGTACTTTCGTATTTATTCACTCACTTAACCTTCTCAGCAACACTGTGAGGCAGTGCTCAGTTCCCCAAAGAATGAACCTGTTCTTGGGGAACCAGGAAAGCAGGAACACCAATGACCTCAGCTTCCTCCCTCCCTCCCCTCTGCCCCTATTCCTGAGGAACTTAGAAGAGGAAAAGAAAGGAGTCTCAGAACCAGAGCACCCACATACATACACACTCCCAACAAGTGCAGGAGGTTGAAGGGTACAATTTGGATCAAGTTTGAGATTAATCTTTTTTAAATGACAGGATTAGGTCTTAAATACCCAAATGAACTTTGCTAATAATTGGAAATGACAGGAAATTAGATGTTGTTAAGAAACCTGCTTCCCAGCAGGAAATAAGGATTCAACATGATACAGTCAAAAGCAATGAGTAGGGAAAACACACCATATTATGTTGGTCTTAACCCCAACAAGATGAGACTCCTCAACAAACTAATTACATGTAAATATTATAATTAGATATCTAAGGAGTCTCCTTCATTTACATGGAATAGTTGGGATTCTGGAATTCTCAACAACTACCAAAATTAATATTCACTGATTCTGACTCTCTGTATTTTCCATGCACGGAAGATTGTGTCCTCTTGCCAAAGAATGGCAAACTAAAGCTTTATCAACACAATAGGGAACCAACTTTCAGTGAGAACAATACTAGGAAAAAGGCTAAAATGGGGACTTAGGTGTAACAATAGGAAAAACTCCCTGGTGTGAGACTATACTCAGAGATCACTAAGAACTTTCTTTGGAAATTGGGAAGGCTGTGGGAGGCATGTTTTTGCCTGTATGTTTAAATCCCCATTTTCTAGAAGCAGAAGGATGATTCTGAAAAACCTACCCTGTCCCTGCAGAGAGGAGACAGTGTGGAAAGTCCACAGACAAACCTAATTGGGATGAGGTAGAGACAGTTATTCTATGTAAGTCCTGAGCTTGTTAAAGTGAAGTTGTTTAAAAAATACATTTTTGACACTGAAATTCAGGGACATGTACCCCACCGAGACTGAACACGTGGGAGTTCTATCCATAACCAGAAGAAGAAGCAATAATACTTGCATTTTATTCAACTATTTGTTTGATCTTCTCTTCCAGCAGGTTCACCAGCAAGCTATTGTTTTTATACACATTGTTTTTTAATTTGGGGAATTGGAAAACATTTGATTATGGTGGTATGTCTTGACTGCCTTCTGGAGTCCTTGCTGCTAGAATTCCTAATGCGAGACGTAGTTTCTCTGCTTGTGTTATCTTTAGAGGAACTCCAGTGTGAGGAAGCATTTCACTTATTCAGAGGAGGAGGTTGTGACAGGCGGCAATTGATAGTATTTACATCAAGATGGTAAGACTGGCTGAAACACAATGCTGATTGTGTTCTTTGAAAACAGCTGGATTTCCTCAATGGCAAGGACCAAACAGAGCAGAAGGTAAACAGAGAATTGGTTAAGGGGATGGGTGAATTTGATAGAAAGAGTTAGGAATGAACTCATTTTTTAGTTGATTTCACTACATATCCACAGGGCAGGAGACACCACACTTACTCAAGGGCTCTCTATCTGCTTGGAATAAACTATCCTGCTCTTCTCTGCCTCATCTTTTCCCTCCTTCCCCACTTTAGGCAGTACTCTCTTGATTGACACTTTCAGAAGGGAAATGAGAAGAGGTGAAACCTAAAAGCCATCAACTTTGCAACTCGTTAGCAATTAGCAGCTCCTCTAAGGGTTTGAACAGAGCCTTTAGGAAAGACTATGGGTCTTTCAAGGCAGGAGGTCTCTGCCTTTTTCCCTTCTTATGTGACTCGTGTGCTGCACTCCTCAACCAGCACACCCTGAATTCTGCATAATTTCCAGGGAGCAAGCTGCAATCCATCCCTTTTCCTTCCCATCCACATAAGACTGTAGAAGAACACAATCAAAGTTATTCTAACATTATTAAAAGAATAGCCTTGATTTTGATCAACTGGAATAAAAAAGAAATAGCCATCTTTCACAAAATTTACTTTTGTTACCAAGCATGTGTTATACTTCTCACAACTGTGACACACCGGTGTATATAAACTACAATCACTATTTGGTGACTCTCTTTCTCCTAACTGTAACCCAGCACCACACTGGTTGGTACCTTCCTGCAATAACATTGCCTACAGCCAGGTATCGCTAGAATAGGACCATATATTCCATGGGTGTTTAATAAGAAGTTCACTTATACCTGGGAGACTGCAAAAAAAAATGTTGCCACAAGCCAGGGCAGGGAGGGGGGTAAAATTATATATATATATAAAAAACCTTCTTTATGTACATATATATATATATCCGAAATGGAGTGGAATTCCAGCCAAGTGTGCTGGAAAGCAAACACCATTTTTTTTCCTACTGATTTCCAAAGGTCTGTGAGAAAGTCTGGGGCTCCTACATTTGATAGAATTACACATCAGAAAAGAGATCATAAAGAATATTTAATAATTTTATGATAAAATATTATCAATAAGCCCTAGGGGAAGAAAACAAATAAAATATTCAAAGTCTTACTCCTCTAGATCTACCAATGCTTTGGAATGTGCACACCCTGAGGGTAGGGATTTTTGTTTGTTTTCATCATTTCTGGAATCTGGAACCCAAAGCAGAGCCTGGAACATATAGATGCTCAATAAATAATATTGATTGAGTGAATAAATCAGGCTAAACAAGTCACAGATTAAAATATGGAGAAAAATTATAGGTGCAAATTTGAAAGTCTGGGAGATATGTAATTATCTTATTTCACCTCTGCCTCATATATTTTAATTGCTTAGAGATAGCAAGTCCAAGACATGGAAACTTTAATAAGTTTCCTGGTAGCTTCCAGTTATCCCTATGTAGTACTTACTTTACATGTAAGGTTTTCTCTTTTCTAATTTTTCCAACTCAGGTTTGCTGGTCACTGTCTAGACATTTTCACCCAGTCAAACTTGTAGCCAATATTTTCACAAGAGAAAGAAAGCCGCCCCTATTAACCCAAATGGACAAAGAAGTCCAAATTGACTAAAGACAGATATGTTTTTTTGGCTGGCCATCTTAAGGACTGAACTTTCAAAGGCATTTTCAAGGCCACAGATCACAATGATTTGATTCTGTTTATCACAAAGGGAAGCTCCCAAATCAGTACAGCTACCTAACAACCATCAGAATGATACGGAGAGCTCATAACTTTCCAGCCATCTGACATGGCGTGGCTGGATGGGGACTAATTTGATGAAGAGACTGGGAGGCCTCCTGGCTGTTAAGCCATGCCATAGAGTAAACGTAAAGGCACAAACATATTTCCAGCTAGTCCCCTAGGCCAGTCAGGTAAAGTACATTTGTGATTACATATTTTATTTGCTTTTGCAAATGAGTTTTGTGCACATGAATTTTCGTAAATGAGTCTATGGGCCCTAAGGAGCTTTCAGATGGTAGCAAACAAAAACGTTAGTTTGTTTTGTTCACATTGTTAATATTGGTGCTGCCTTTACAAGAGACATAATGAAAACAAACTATTGCACCTAGGGAGCCTCGAGGGGAGTGAAGATTTAACTCCTGGAAATTATTTGTTTTTATTTGTCCTGTGCACCACTGGATAGGTCTTCCCACCATTTTCTTGCTTTGCAGAAAGCCCTCTTCACATTCTAGAGGAGCAATTTTCATCTGCAAAAGCTACCATGAAATTAAATATCAGCAGCAACAGCAATGGGTCTAAGATTCATTGATATGCACATGCTCAACATACACAAGGAGACTGTAGGCAAAGAACTTGATACTGAAGGGAGCTCAGATACCCACTCACCAATGGCAGCCAGCAATTCCAGGCCACTGGACTGAAGAGACCCAGAGCTAGGACTCATGCCTGATTTCCATGTACTCCAAATTCAGTCTAAGATGTCTTGCATCTTGCCAATAGGGGCTGAATGTTGCTAACTACTAGGCCCCCACCTCTTTCAGTAGTGGATGAGGAAACTCCATTACTCTACATTTCATTACTCTGAGCAAGTTGATAATAGCATTCATTCATTCATCCATTCATCCATCCACCCACTTAACTGTAATGATAGCAACAACATAATTACCTGTTAGGTGGAGTATGTTCATATAATGCCCATTTACAGGATGAGTAAACAACTGATAGTATTCCCATTTTATAGTTGAAGAAACAGGCTTACAGATATAGTAATTTGTCCAAGATCAAAAAGATAGTAAATTGGGATTTGGTGTAGCTCAGTGGTTGAGCACCTGCTTCCCGTGTACAAGGTCCTGGGTTCAAGCCCTGGTACATCCTTTAAAAAAGGCTAGTAAGTGGCATAACAGGGATTCAGATTCAGGGAGATTAGCTCTGGAGACCCCATTCATAACTCCTACACTTCAGCATGAGATACTGAATACACACTATGCACACAGCAATTGGTTTGACCTCAGTTTCCTCATTTGAAACTGAGGGGAATAATACTATTGCACAACACTGTGAGGATTAATTGAAGTATCATTTGGAAAGTACCAGGGCCAGTGCCTGGCACCTCATAGGTACTAAGTAAAGTTGGTTCCCTTCCTTCAGGAATATAAAACTGAGTAAAATTTCATCACTTGCATGTAAGGTTGGGAATAGGTTTGGAGATTGTCATTCAAAGCAGCACTATTCCATATAAATCCATTCAACTTCTCAAGACAGGACTTGTGGAAGTAATTTTAATCCTTCATATTCCTGGAAACCATTTTAAAGTAAAAATACCAATACCTCGTTCCCTGTGAAGCACACTGGAATTTGATGCAATTGCCGTCCTTATCAGTAAGTGATACCAGGCCATACTGTGTTAATGTTTTCCACAGCTGTGGGATCCTTACCATAAGAAGACAACATCCTACAGAGGCATTCATGCAACATCTGAAAAAACCAACAAGCCCCAAAAATGAAAAGGAGAAACATTTTCCCTTTTGTCTTTCTTCACAACTCTCAGACTGCCTTCCTTTCAGCCATTGAGCTGAACTTCAGGTAAAGAGAAACGTTTGGCATGAAAATTATTCATCCATGAAGCCTAAAGTCTTTTAAATACTTACAAGAAGTGCATTTCAAATATGCTGAGAATTCTGTAAAGAGCAGAATAAATTTTTTAAAAACCTCAAGTCATTTTATTCTCTTGCTGTTGTTTTCAGCTTGTATATTATACCACTATATTAGTCAGCCAAAGGGGTGCTGATGCAAAATACCAGAAATAGGTTGGTTTTCATGAAGGGTAATTTATTTGGGGTAGGAGCTTACAGATACCAGGCCATGAGCAAAAGTTACTTCCCTCACCGAAGTCTATTTTCACATATTGGAGGAAGATGGCTGCCAATGTCTGCAAGGGTTCAGGCTTCCTGGGTTCCTCCCTTCCAGGGTCTTGCTTTATTCTGAGTTCAGGTTCCTCTCTTCCCAGGACTTGCTTCTTCCTGGGCTCAGGTTTCCTTTCTTCCTAGGGCTTGCTTCTGTTTCCTCTGTGAACTTACTTCCCAGGGCTCCAGCTTAAAGCTTCAGTATCAAACTCCAATATCAAAAACCCTCAACTCTGTCCTTTGTCATGCCTTTTATCTGTAAGTCCCCACCCACCAAGGGGTGGGGACTCAATGACCTAATGACATGGCCCAATCATACCCTAATCATAACTTAATCATACCAAGGTACAGACCAGATTAAAACATAATATCTATTTTTAGAATTCATAACCATATCCAACTGCTACAACCACCTACATCAAGTGAAAGTTGCTACAGCCATTTTTGAATGGAAAAACTAAAGGTTTGTCCTCTTGGGCACAGAAAGTCATTTCAATTCTACAAGAGTGGTACTCTTGAAACTCCTGAATATGACCTTCGCCAGAAACCATTTTAGTTTCTAGGAACTGACCTCCATAATACAAATATTTGGTTTTATTCTACTTTTCAATTTGCCACTCCACTTCAGAAAAATTAAAGCATCAACAACTGGTGTTTATGCAGGACTCACAAAGTAACCAAACAGCCACATATATCTCAGTTTCATTCAAAACCTGGGAAAGCAAATCAATGGAGGATAATGGAATGGGATAAAATTAGCTCAGTCAGGGAGAAAACATATTTGCCTTGTAAGGTGCCTCTTCTTAAAAAGACAAAGGAGGGGGGAAAAATGAAAGCTCAGTCCCACATCACAATAGAGTCCACAATTCATCAAAGCGACCATCTGCCAACAAAACTGATGAGGAAAACATCATTAAGGATAAAAACTTGCTAACCTCCCTACCCTCCAGTTAAGTTCTTTCTTTGTTAAGAAAGTATAACCTTCCTTTCCTTTCTTTCTCCACCTTCTATTTGTTATGTTTCCAATTAAGATTCGCCTATCTAAAAATAGGCAATGCAGCACTCAGTATCCCTGTTAGTAATGTATTCCTTTAAGCTACATTTTGAAACCAAACAGGATCCATAAATCATGCCTCTTCTCACATGAAATGAGAAATGCTAAGGTCAACTGAAACTTCTGGAAAGGTGCAGAGGTGGAGCCACCCACTTATTTTTCTGCAAGTTGCAATAATTGCAAATGCCTCCTGGGAAAAAACCCCGACATCTGTAATCCTCCAACTCAAACACAAAGCTGAGTTGTCATGGTTACTTGTGGGTAAAGGAACCCCCAAAATGAACAGTACCAGGCACAGGTAGATGAGAAGCAGGGCGGCAAAACACAGCTCTACTCAATGTCTGAAGCCAATACTTACTTATCTCTGGTTATCCATCTCCTTCATTCTTTACAGACCTGTGGCTGACTCCTGCTGAGTAATCTAGTAAAAGAACAAACTGAAAAGACCTCCTGAGAAGTGAGATGCTGGCTTAGAAGCCCAACTTGTTCATTACAAGGCACATCCATTCCATCTTTACTCATCTATTCAAACATATTAAAATACATGGATCTTACTGAATCTCTGTCTTAGCGGTCTATTTTATGCCTATTGACATCAAATGTTATTTAAAGATGGAGGTGGGGGAGAAAGGGAACAAAAACGCTCTTCATTACTTTGGTGGGGAGGGATGATTAGAACCACTCCCACCCTATGTTGAAATAGAGAATTCTCTCACCCTCTGATGGAGCTGACTAAATACAAACTCACCCAAACACTGTGCCTCCTGGGTTGGTGACTGCAATTTTCCAATATTTTAGTCCTCTCTTGGGGTTGTTTTGTTTTAGAGTCTCTTTTTAGCTGTGTGCTTAGACTCAGAGTAAATGAATCACAAAGGGTGCAATTTTATAAATCAAAAAATCAAGAAATAAATAGGATAGCAACTAGTAAAAGCCACAGAGCAACAAATCCCCGGCAATTGTTTTTTAAACCTCAGCCCAGCTCTGTTCTTTTCCATTCACTCTGTGTCCCATATGGGTCAAGCTTGCAGTGGGAAGAAAAGAGCATGGGGCCTGGGAGAGCAGAGAAAAATGGCGACACAGGGCTGGGACATGGTTCTGCTGTGTGGCCAGAGTGAGGCAGATGGCCCGAGAAACCTGCAAGAGACAGCCCTGCCTTGAGGCCGGACAGGGCTGGTTCAAGTCCAGGTTCCATAATGGCAAATGTATTAAATCCTTACAGAATTATGCATTTCAAACATGCCGAGGGGTCTGTGAAGAACAAAAGAACTTTTAAAAATGCCAAACACTTGTGATCTCTTGCCATTGTTTTCAACTTGTGTATGATACCACTTAGGTCAAGTCAAAATTGCCACAGCCACCTCAGAAGGAAAAAAAGGAAAGGTATGGCCTCTTGGGCAGAGAAAGACATTTCAATACTACAAGAGAAGCATCCTTGAAATCCCCAAATGTGACCGTCCTCAAAAACTATTCCTGTCCTCTGGGAAATTGACCGTAGTACTACAGATACTGGTTGTGTTCTACTTTACAATCTACTGGCCTATTTCAGAGAAACTGAAGTATCAACAAATGGTGTTTAGGCAGGTGACACTCTCAGCGGTATCACCTTTACTAAGTTACATAAGGTCTCTGAACCTTGGTTTCCTTGTCTTCAAAATAAGTACAATATTGGCACCGACTTCAAAGGCTAGTTGTGAGGCTAGATGAATGTGTTTAATTTGGTGCCTAGCACACAGCAAGAATTCAACAAAAGGGAACTGAACGACCTGAATATGCAAGCTGAACAGCCCACACATGGCAAACATTTCTACCATTATTAGCCATTCAGGGACAAGTCCAATGTAGCCCAGTCCCAACCTGAAACTCCAGCCTTTGCTGGACTGGCCTGGGAAGGCCTCGGGCAATTTTTCAGATGGAAGAAACAAGCTATGTGCCTGATTGACGTGACACTGAAAGGCATCCCCTCACATGTGCGTATTTTTTAAAGCTTCTATAATCCAGCACAGTGGAGAGGCTCATGTGTAGAGAGCCTGAGGCCTCCTGCCCATGGCCTTGGGAGTGAGCCTATTGGAAGCAGATCCTCCAGCCCCAGTCAAGCCTTCAGACCCTTGTATTTCCAGCCAATATTTTGACTCCAGCCTCAAAAGAGACTCTGATCCAGAATCACCTGTCTAAGCTATTCCACAATTCCTGACCCTCAAAAACTGTGGGAGATAAATTTTTGTTGTTTTGAATTGCTAAAATTTGAGATAATCTGTTACACAGCGATAGGTAACTAACAGTGTAAAATTCAGAAGGAAGTCAGGTCTTAAAGAAAGCCTTGCCCAAAGGGAGGGGAGAAGGGTGGTAATCAAAGGATAATAATAAGGTTTGGACCCAAATACCTGCTGACAGATGTATGGATAAATAGATTGTAGTGTAGACATACTGTGGGATATTATGTAGACATTAAAAAGGAATGAAGTACTGGTATCTATTATAACTTGGATGAACCTTGAAAACATTATGTCAAATAAAAGAAGTCAGATAAAAAACAAAACGTCACACATTATATGATTCAATTTACATAAAATATCCAAATAGCTAAATCATAGAGACAGAAAAGAGACTGGTAGTTGACAAGGGCTGGGAGGAGGAAAGAATAGGGAGTAATTCTTTAGTGGGTTCAGAGTTTCCTTCAGGATGATGGAAATGCTTTGGAGCCAGACAGAGAAGTTGGTTGCACAACATTGTGAATGTTCTAAATGCCACTGAATTGTTCTTTAAAATGGTTAATATTAGGATGTGGATGTGGCTCAAGCAGTTGGGAGCCCGCCTACCACATGGAAGGTCCCAGGTTTGGTTCCTGGTGCCTCCTAAAAAAGAAGAGAGTACACAACGAACAGACACAGGAACAGAAAGCAAACTCAAACAACGAGAGAATGGGGTGAGGGGCAAAATAAATAAATGGATCTTAAAAATAAAATAAAATGTTAATTTTATGTCATTTGATTTTCACCTAAATTTTAACAAAAATATTGGAGCATGGTGATGGTATATAAAAAGAGATCAGTGGAAGTAAGAAAAATAATAATAACAAACACTAATACAGCACTTTCTATCTAGTGCTGTTAATATACTAGCTCATTTAATCCTCATAACAATCCTATAAAGTAGTAGTAGAGCTAATCCCATTTTACAGATAAATAACTTAAATAATTTGCCCAGTGTTACTCAACTGATAGGTGATAAAGCTGAGATTCACCTCAGACAGTGCAGCTCCAATTTCTGCACTCTTAGCACTCTGCAAAGTGTTTCTGACACCTAAAAATGAAAGGGGCAAAAACAACCTGTTTAGTCAGGATCTGAGTAGACCCCGGACCTTAGGTCTATGTTGTTATTGATAAAAATAATAATAAACTACATTGTATAACAATGCTCCATTTATTCCATTCAATCCTGAAAATACTCCCAGGGAAGAGGCAGACGATATATTATCTCCATTTTTACAGAGGAGAAAACAGGCTGAGGGATTTCAGATTCCATGGAATTTTTTTTTTTTAATTCAAAGAGAAAACAGCCCCATGAGAAGAATTCGAGGCCCACGTGCCACCTTAATTTCAACCAGGAGAAAGTACATTCATAACAAAATGCAATCATAGTAATATTCAAAATTGATTTAAGCAAACATGAGTGGCATAATTAAAGCTGGGGCTCCGGGCCTCTTTCCAAGAGAGTAAGACGGATTGAAATAACCACTGCTGCCCGCACCAAAAATATAATTAAATTAAATTAAATATGCATGCATATTGTTGAAGAACAATCATTATAATAGCCCCAAAGAAAAAATGTGTTTATTTCCAGTCAACTGAAAAAATGTATTACCGATTTTTCCCCCAACAATACAGCAACTTGGAATCCACAGAAATGCAGCCAAGCTAAAGCCAACGTTAAGATATGAAGGTGCCAATGACAGAAAACTGGAGAGTTTCAGACAAACCTAACAGTCACGGCATCACGGCTATAATTTTCTCTTCCTCCACATGCCATCCGCCCCCCACGCACTTCCATTTTCTCTGAACTGCAAGTCTATACTCACATCCCATTATCAAATTGCGGGGAACTTTTCTGTTGTTGTGTATGCTAGAATTTCATTCATTTGGGTGTGGGGGATCAGGGCGTTAGATGTTCCTTCACAGATGATTTTACAAACAGTGCCCTCTCAATCCGGAGCTTTCTTTCTCGGTTCTTCTCGGAAGACTCTTTGCACTAATGAGTATTTCCTCTGCCATTATTGGAGAGGCAATTAGCCCTTCCCGACGCTCTGCGCCTCCTAGTGCGGGCACGTCTGCGGGCGGCCGCGGGCCTCTGGGTAATCAATCAGGCTTCTCGGCTGCGCTGTCAATCAGAAGCTCGCCTGAATGGCATCTCTCCGCAGTTCCCAGCGTGCTGACACTTTCCCCGTTCCCTCTCCTCTTTCGAGTTCACGGCAATACAGACTTTGTGCCTGCTGTTTTCTCATCATACAGCAGAATTTTTCCATTTTTCTCGGCTTGCGTTGATTCTTTCCCCCTGCTTTATCCTTTCAAAACTATCACAGAAAATATAGTATTCAACAGGAATCCCCCAGAGGATTTCTTGGTTGTGGTTTCAATATATATTATTCTGTATTTCAATTCTTTGCTTCGCCTTACCTTCAGACACCTCAGTCTACATCCTGCCAATCTCTACCATAATCCAAAGAAATCTGTAGTCCACCTTCTTCTCCATTTCTCACCATCTAGTGAACTTCTCAATGTCCAGAAAGTTTTAACTGAATATAACTAGGTAATGAATTGTTCTCCAAATGTCAGAACGGTCCCTAACTTTACCACCGAACTATAACTGCAGGGACTTCACATGCTGGATTTTCCAGGATCAGTCTGGTTTCAAATAATCTGTTCTTCAGACCAGTGGCTCCAGGCTTAGGTTTGGAAAATCAGGTACAGCAGATTTTTTTAATGACTGACAGCAGCCACTTAAATGAATTTATTTTAAGTAATTATTTTATTGAATTCTTGCTCCTTTGCTCACTCAGTAGGTCATCAGCAGTCAAAATAAAAATACCCATTTCAATTAGAAATCACATCTTTTCCTGTAGATTTAAAAGAAACCTTGCTACATGGCATGGCAGACTGAAGACAGTGGCCAAGGTCGACTTGGGATTTGTTAGCACTTATGCCCCAGAGCAGGCACGGGAGACCTCAAGTGTGCCTGCACACAACACACATACACACACAGGCACAAAGACACACGTTGCTGGCTATCCCTTATCCATCTGCAAACTCATACTCAGAGAAGCCTCAGCAGTGACAGCATGAGGGACGTTAAGGAGTGATCCTTTGCCCTCTACCTTCCACAAATCCTGGGTTCACCTGTTTTCCTGATTTAACCACTCCCAGTAGACCCCTTCCTCATTCCGTCTACTGACAAGAGACATCCAAGGCAACGGGAGATCTGTAATAATTATTTTGGCAGTTTCACACACACACAGTGTAATAGGATTGTTTTCTATGAACTCTTTCCATGAGGATGGATGTCGGTCAGCACAAAAAGCATCGAGATATACAACAATCTTTAAACAGGAAGATGAAGGAGTTTCCTCCAAGCGATATTTCCAGGAATATTCAAGCTATGTTATATATTAAGACTGAAATATTCAACAATGGAGGTGAGGTTAGCGATCTAAAAAGGAAAACCATAAGTCAACCGGAAACTGTGAACAGCCTATGGACAGGGGAAGGGGGCATGATAATAATAGCTGACACTGATCAATGATTGTGTGCTAGGCACTGCACTAAGCACACACATGCGTTCTCCTTTTTAATACTTCCTACAGTCCAAAAAATGAGATGATATTGGTACCCCATGTCACAGATGCAGGGCAAAATGGGGGCAAGTAGCTTCCCACGGTGATCTGGCTAGGAAGCAGTAGAGCCAGGATGAGAACTCCAAGTGCCTGACTCCAATGCCTCTGTTTTTCATCACTGTTTCTTCTACCTGATAACTACAAACTCAGCACTACCCAGGGGAGAGGCTATAACAGCCCCTGGATTTCAAGTACTCCCCTCCCTCTAGCAAGGTATGCCAGTGGTCCCGCAAACTCTCTTAAATACCCGCTGCTTTGACTCTATATGCACCAAATAGCCTTCAGGTTATCATTTGCCTCCTCTGGTATTGTGACAAGGAGGGTTTTGTAAGTCCTGTGGGAGTCGTTATTTACTGTAAGCTAAGGAACTGGCAGTTCCCCACGTACCTCGGCCTCCTGAACATTCAGCTACCCAGAGTCAGGCCCCTTAAGCCTGAGGACTCCAGCCCTCAGCAATGGGACCAGGTCCTGGGATGCCAAGCTCCATCCAGACCTCCTTTGTATAAAACCTCCAAGAGCTTCACACTCCAATTTCTACTTTTTTGTCTGTAGACACCACACCTCAATTTCACCTTTAGCTATGGGAAGGTAGCAAAATGCAAACTTAATGTTTTGAGAGACTCATCCTCCATCATCTTGACCAAATGCTCTTTACTTCTACTCCACCTATGAATGTTTTATAATCAAATGACTCCCCTCCTCAGCCCTCCTTTAAAAAGGTTGACTCATATATGACAATTCTATTAGAATCACAACATCAGCTTGCCTTTGTCCAGTTTCTGGGCTCTACCAAGAAGAAACAAGTAACATTTGGCTAGTCCCTTAATCACTATACTAACAAAATTCTTCATATATACATACATATGCGTGTGTATGTGTGTATGTAAACATACATACATACCTATTCATAGTTTATATATATAACATATTATATGCACCTTCTATATATAATGCATATTACACATACATGCATATATATGTAGCTTATCTATATGAAAAATGCATTATATATAGGATCTATATACTATATATATATATATATATGACCTTAGGACTACTTTATCTGAGGGCAAATGTTCTGCCAGGCACTGAGCTTTCACCATGTCCTGGACATATCATGCCCCGAAGGCCTGCCCTGCCCTCCCCCTTTCTAAGGACCCATCTACACAGGCTTGACCAGATTCCATGAGGAGGGCCTTTGAACCAGGGGGAACCAATCTTAAAACTCACAAGGACTTCCCAGGACCCTTCAGAGTCCTCTCAGGACGATTTGACAGGAAAACAGTTGGACGCTGGGCTAGTAAGCAGGGTGCTGAGGCGGTATGAACTCGCCCTTTTGAGCCAGGATGAGCCATGTGCCTGCTGACTTCATGAGGGGGGTAGAAAGTCAGAGGAGAGAGGGTACAGAAGCTGCTGGGAATAGAAGGGACAAGAATAGAGACATGAACGTGAGAGAGAGGATGAAGGCTGTCTCAGGGCTTGGGAGAACAAGGGAATAGTACCCAAGCAAGAAGGGAAGTTAGAGTATCCTCTCACTCTGCATTTAGCACCTCTGCGGCAGAAAAAACACAAGCCTGACATCTACTCCATTATCTTAGGTTCTGCCTGGCGCTAGCACATTACATTGTTGTTGGTCTCAAGCACGTGCAGTCACTGTCACCTACCACTGGACACTATGTACAGTCTCCATCCCAGTGCTAAGCTTTCCCGTTTTCATCCCAACCCTGATCTGGGCCTGGTTATGACACTTACCCATAAACACATTTCTTTGATGGCTGCTTAGATTGGGCCTTCTCACCTTTCTTGCTAAATATTCTACTTTCATTGGAAAAGGTGGACATTGAAGGGGGTTAAGAAAACGTCAATTCAGAAGTAAAATGAAAACAATTTCCAGGCCCTTCAGAGTACACAAAAATTGCATTATGCCTTAGGAGAGCTGTGAACACAATGGTGAAAATGTAGCACTTGTCACGGGGCCTGCAGATCTCATTACTTTACAATTATACCAGGATGTCGAACATCAGTGTTGGCATTTAAAGTCAACGGAATTGGCGTGTTTAAAATGGTTCCTTTCTGCCTTCCACAGAAGTTATAGTGAAGAGAAGACAGGTCTGTTTCACACAGCATGTGTTTTTGCTAACTAGCCAGTGACAAATCTCAGGAAAGAGTTATTCAGGTACTTACTATTTATAACCCATGGCCACATCCACAAAATACTTTCTTCTCTGTCGATAGACATTGTCCTTAAATCCCTTAAACAGAAAAAGAGATTAGTGATTTAGCAAAGTGCAGAAAAATTAGTTGCAGAAGGCCTAAAAGAAAATCATTCTGGTGTTTACTGAGAGTTCAATTCAAATGTAAATTTTATACTTGGATGGCCATCTTGACGACACAGGCAGAAGCAAATTGTATTTACAGTAAAACCTCATTAAATTTTGGTCTGTACTAATTTGGGGTGTGTGGGAATTCAAGTTAAAGTTTACCTTTGCACTAGGTAGGCAGAACAGCTTTAGTTAATTGATGCTGTGAACAATATCTTTTGGTTTTCAAGTATCATTTACATGTAGTTCATCTTAATCACAAGTAAGTTAATCTTATCGTATTCATTAAAACAGATCCTTTAATAGGGTTATTCAGTAAGGTAACTTAATTTTTTTTTAAGTTTTATTTTATTTATTTCTCTCCCTTTTCCCCCGCCCCACCCCACCCCAGTTGTCTACTCTCTGTGTCTATTTTTGATGCGTGGTTTTTTTGTTTTTGTTTTTGTTTTTTTGTCCACTTCTGTTGTCAGCAGCACGGAATCTGTGTTTCTTTTTGTTGCGTCATCTTGTGTGTCAGCTCTCTGTGTGTGTGGCACCATTCCTGGGCAGGCTGCACTTTATTTCGCACTGGGCGGCTCTCCTTATGGGGCACACTCCTTGCGCGTGAGGCTCCCCTACGCAGGGGACACCCCTGCGTGGCAGGGCACTCCTTGTGCCATCAGCACTGTGCATGGGCCAGCTCCACACGGGTCAAGGAGGCCCAGGGTTTGAACCGCGGACCTCCCATGTGGTAGACGGATGCCCTAACCACTGGGCCAAGTCCGCTTCCCAAGGTAACTTAATTTTAATTGACTTGTGGAAATGACTATTCTTTCATTCAGAATAATCATCAAACCCCAAGTTAGTAGGGATTAAAGAGGCTTGCCATATTTTATGAATACAGCAACAAAATACAAAATCAATGCTAAAGGGATTCGTGCATAGGGTAGCAGGTTAGCTCATTCCATTCTGAGTTCCTGTGATTCTTATTAGTCTTAGCCAGCTTTAAAACTTTCATTCATCATCATGCACTCAGGAAATTAAATTATCATGTCTGTCATTCTTCAGTCAAGTGGAATCCTTCTGAGAGGGCTTCATGGTTTACTCAAAAATCTCTCCTATCTTCAATAGACTTTCCATTTTCCTTTCCTTATGTCATTTCAGACAATCAGTTCTTTCCTGGATTGTTGCTTCAAGCTGCTAAAAGCCCAGAGGAGATAGTTTTGATTTACCTTCTTAGCTCTGCAACCCCTGCAACCCAAAAGGAAAATGAAGAAGCAGTCACCACTCTGAGAAGGGAAGCCAGGCAAGAAAACAAGCCAGTAGGATTCTGGGATCTGAGAGCAGGAGAATGGAAAGCAGGCCTACAAAGACCCACGTTACCTCTGCTGTGACTAAGACATTTCTTCAAGGTTCAAGTGGGCTGTTGAAGAACCCATTCTTTCGTCTGGCTAAAGGAGAACTGACAGTTGAGGCCAGAAGTCACGGTCTCTGCTGGACATACAGCAATGACAAGAGACATGCTAATGGCAGAAAGAGAAAGACAGACAGAGACAGAAAGTGCCCTGAGACCACCCTAATATCCTGCACAAATGAAGTAACACCGCTCCCAGAAGCTAGCACTTTCTTTCCTGTGCTGTGAATTGAAAGTTTTTTAACTGGAGTTCATGTGCAGCCTTGTGGAGCCCTAAAATGTGAGTATACAAAATCTTGTGGCCATATTTCCACATTCATGAATGAGTCTATGACCTGAGAAAGGGTAAACAATCCTGCTGTATAGGGTAGATGCTTGAAAGCGCTTCAATGCTCACTGGTAAAACCAGGTTACCTGGGATTCTAGCTGAGGAATTTCAAGAACCTTTATTATTCAAAAAGAAATCAGGCCATGCCAAAAGGAAGAGAATCGTGTGAAAAGCACAGCATCTGTTCCCCGGTTCTGCCAGACTGGACATCATGGTAACAGCATCATAATCTGGGGGCTTCCAAAGAATCTTGACTCTAACTCGCCTCAGCAAACACCTGCACCTTTTCCAGAAATGCAAGAGAGCGATTTGCTCATCATGCCTCATTAGCCTAGAGTGGTGGTGATTACGCAAACGTTGTGTGTGATCCAGGGCTTCCTGGATTGAATCATGGACTGGCAAAGTAAAACAGGAATACTAGCTATACCAGTGATTACAGAAACAGCATTCCTTTGACATACCTCTGGACTAAAGCCACGGAGAGGATTGCCAGATAAAATACAGTACACACAGTTAAATTTGAATTTCAGATAAAGAATGACTACTGTTTTAGTATAAGTATGTCCTGTGCAATATTTGGATATACTTATACCGAAAAAGTAGTTATTGCTTATCTGAAATTCAAATTAACTGGGTATCCTATATATTGGTTTCCTAAATTTAGCAACCCTAGCACCCAGGGAGTACCTACTGCACAAACTACCCTCTCTCTCTCAATTTAAATCAAGGAGAACTGAAGACCAACCAAGCCTACACCCTAAAGTGCTCGGTTCAATTTACATTGGCACTCAAGTAGCTATTCCAAATAGCTCAACCTTGGTGGCATAATTGAACAAGCTGGGAGCTTTAAACAATACTCCAAACCCTGCCAAATTCCCAGAGAGTCAGATACAAGTGTTCTGGGGTAAGACCCTGGCACCAGTATTTTTTGTAATCCTCCCCATCCCCACCCCAGATCATTTAAAGGGAAAGCTAGGGCTGACAATCACTGAGGTAAGACAGCGTTCCCAAACTTTTAGAGCTCTTGAGAATCTTCTACAGATCCAGCAGATTCTAGGACCCATCTCTGAAAGTGCTGATTCAGTGGTTTTCATGTGAGCCTCAAGATACTGCATTCTTGAGCCCCTGAGGCTGCCATCTGAAGCAGAGGAGCCTGAAATCCATGTCTTATCTCCGTTGTTAATAAAATGGAGTTTGTGGGTTTTAAAAAGTTGTTTCTAAGTGAAGAATAAATTCCTTTCTTTAGTTTTGTGGGGGTTGGAACTTGTAGATTTTTTTTTTAATTTGCTTCTGTGTAGGATATGTGTTTTTGTTGGATTTTTTTGTTTATTTTTTAGAATCCTCCACAGCCACAAGTGAGACCTTTATCAACATGGAGTTAAAGGAAATCAGAGCATTTTACCAATTAATTGTACTGTTTGTGAATTTGTATAAATAATAACAAAGATCCTTTTAAACCATTTATATTCTTACAGTAAAAGGTTAAACTATTTATATAATAAAAGAGGAAATATGAAGTGTGTTTTGAAAAAAAAAAAGTACTTCATTCTTCCTTATTGGTGGACTTTGAACCACACTTTGATAGATCCTTCCAGTTTAGGTCCTTGCTTCTCAAAGTGTAGTCCCCAGACCTTCAATGTAAGTCTCAACTGGAAGCTTGCTAAAAATGCAGAATCTGAGGCCCCACCTTAGGTGTTACTGAATCAGCGTCTGTATTTTTAATAGTTCCACCAGGTAGTGTTTGCCCTTTAGAATTTGTGAGGCACTGATCTAGATGTTTAATCTTTCCTAGGTAGCTTCAACAACCTGACGCCAAGCCCCTTATGAGCTATCCTATCCTAAGAGTCTCATCAAATAAGATCTTATAAAAACACCAATTTACCAATATCAAATTTGTACAATGAACATTTGGAGTGCTTATAAAAGGAAATATGCATGACAAAAAAAAAACAGAAAAAAACAACAACTCTTAAGTAGGGGATAGCTAAGTACTTGCAATTATTTCAAGTGGTTGCACAGAAAATAAGAGAAGGTATCATAAGATGGGTATAATTAGGAATCATGGAATAAAATTAAGCACAGGAAAATTGACATTGGGTACCAGAATAAATTTCTCACAGCAAGGTCAGTGTTTCCTGTGGTTATTCCATTAAAATGACTAAACTCTTTTCTCCCACACTGAATAATTTTCAAACTAGATTAAGGGTAACATTTGTAAATAGGGGGTTAGAAAGAAATCCTTCATTGTCCAGGCACTGATCTGGATGGTTTAATACAATACTGCCATTCCTGGAATTAAAGTATTTACTCTTGCCAAAATGCTTTCCAATTGTTTTTATTAACCAGGCTTTTCAAACACCTCTTTGAGGTCCATAAGAATTTTATTTCCACTTTTCACATAAAGAACTTGAGGTGCAGAAGTAGAGCGACTTGCCCAAGGTTATCCTGCAAGTTAAGAGATGGTGCGAGTGCCGCCTTGTCACTGCTAAGCTCTTAAATCAGGTTTCTCTGCTAATTCTGGCTCCTCTGCAGGTGGGGAAAAGGGGAAGATAACAATTGCATGGTGATTAAAGGCACTTTTGAATATTTTTCTAATGTTCAGGAGACTTACATGTGAATTACTTTGAAATACTCTGAAATTTTAAGCTATGAAGGTAAAACACTATCTTTGCATGAATTCACCTTTTTGAAAGTAATGCAATTGCATCAGGTCTGTGTGACCACTTGAAGGTATATTCTACCAAATGACTGGTTTGACTGAAAATTTCCTTCTTGTTGAATCTGTCATAGTTTCCTTTACAGCAGTAGCTCTCAAACTAAAGCGTAGGCTTCTTAATACAGGTTCTCGGGTGGTAAGCTGATGCTGCTGGTACCTTTGAGAACCACTGCCCATGATCTAGGTCTAGGTAAACTGTCAGATCCCCAGATTTCCTTCATATAGAAATAATGAATATCTGTAAACTATTACCCGCTTAGAAGCTCGAACTACCTGCTTGGGTTTCAACCTTTCATTTGCCTGTTTTTAGACAAGGGACACTGGGAGAAAATGCTTGTAAGGAATGAGTGCATTGCTTACTTCTTCCAGACTCTTAACTGCACTTGATCCTGACCAGGTCTCTGTTGTTAGAAACTGATGTGTGTGTGTTGGGGGGTGGGGGGGCGAGGAGAAAATAATGGGAAATGCTTCCCCGAGTATCATATTTCTTTGAAGGTGGTCGTTTTTATTGGAGTAGAGGAGAAATGGTGGTAGACAGACTCAAAGTAGACGTGAGAAGAGATATGCCTTCCATCATGCCTTTATTGTAAAACTCTGCCTTCCCACTGAAGCTGAAGTCAACCACATTACTCTACTCCTAACAACCTTCCATCAAGAAAACAGTTAGGAGGATTTTATTCTCTCACTGAGCCCCCATAATGCCTAGTCCTCTCTAGTTTCCCAAAGGTGTGATCAATTTCAGTTCATCGCTTTTGCAAGGGTCACCATCTGCAAGTACATTTAAGGCTGTCTAATTCTACAAAACTAGTCTCCAAGGTTTAGAATCTCCTCTATCCAAACCTTCTTAAAAATAAGAGCTATGTGGAAATAGCTTTTCCATTTCTAATCTGCTTCCAGCCAAAACAAGTGTATAGGAAAGCTTTATAATTTGAAAATCCCTCAGTTATGGAGAATAAATAATAAATTGCTCTACAATGAAGCATTGCAGCACAGATTCACAGCACACACTGCCTGGCACCAGGGCAGAGCCCAAAGAGCATGTTTGGAATGGATTTTACTGGACACTTACTGGGTGATCGGCATCAAGCTCAGAACCATACATGAGAACTCTGTGAGAGCATCTGTCTAACTCAGAGATCTTCCGAGGAAACCAGGGCACATCCTCTAACTCTGTTGAAAACACAGCGCAGGTTCAAAAATATTAGCTCACATACTGCATTTTCCCCTTTGCAACATTTGTTGGTTTGCAAAATCACCCAACAACCAAAAACAGGTCTTGCCTTCTTCCTCGGTCCAAATATTCTCTGGAGGATTCAGCGTCACAATGGTGGTTTGAAATTTCAACAACTGAACGAGCTCGTTGAATTCTGATTCACCACACTCACAGTCCACAAAGATTTCAACCTCAGAGCTTCTTCGCCGGGATTTCCTGGATTCGATATGAACCATGTTGACATGTTTTTCCTGTGGAAACATAAGCAACATCTTTCAGTAACCCTCAGGGCACAATAAAGGGGACGCAATGGGCTATTCTTGTTCAATTGCCAAGCAACAAGGTGAAACTAGTGCCCAAGAAAGAAGAGATGACAATTTTCCCATTCTTTGATAGACTAAAACTTGAAATGTTTCCAACCATTTTTTCATTAACAAGGATGCTGTATATTTGTGTCTCTATGTGTGGGTTTTCCTGTCTCATTTAAAAAGTGGGGGGCAGATATTTAAGATATATAAAGGGTCCTATAAAATGTATTAAAATTATGGAACATCATCACTCCCCAGAGTGGTCCACATCTCAATGGTAATGGGCATGATTCTTGGGGGAGAAAATAGGTTATCCTTTATTTATATTTTCATTTTTCATTATTTCCAAAAGAACATAACTAAAACTCGAACCCCTGATTTATAGTGATATAAAGCTTCCTTTTGAAATAAAATCAAATGGAAAAAAAATTTTTTTAAATAAGTACATAGTATAAATGGCAGGCATATATGGCAGAAATTGGAGAGTGATAAGAAAAATGACGGAAGTTTAGGAACATTACCGGAACTGTAGCCCACATTATAGGAAAAAGAAATAGGAGCAAGAAAAGCAGCTAAAAGATTTCTGAAGGCAAAAGCAAAATAACCAAACAAATAACTCACTATACAATGAGAGGCTAAACAAAGGTAAAAATAAAAAATTCCTAAGTAGGACCCCTTACTAATTTTTTCCCTGCAGCATCCTCCAAATGACTACTCTAACTCTCACTCCATGGCTGATTTCAGGGGTAAAATCTCCTTACAACAAGGTGCATGGAGAGAGGGCAGGAACTTAGTATTTTAAAATCTAGTGTAAATTTCCCCAGTGATGTAGTCTTCCTTTCCCCTTCCTTAATGCAAAAATAAAGTTCTCATCTCTATTTCAACCCACCCCCAAATAAGTAGACATCTCCCCATCACTCCAGATGATACACTCTGATTATCTGACAATTCCTAATACAATCCTGGATCCTCACAGATTTTCAGCATAGGAACAGGGTAGGTAGTTTCCAGCGCCAAAATGAGATCAAATCAAACAGCACCCTTTCCAGTATCAAGAAACTAGTCCTGTAATCAGGAAACCAAGTACACTTTTTCTGTATTTTCACTAATCCTTTACAAAAGTATCATATTCTAAAGTGGCTGATTATAAATTAAGACTAATGTTAAGGATAAGGTTCAAGAGACTTCGCATACTTTGGGTCACATTGGGCTTTTAATATCCTTTAATTGAGGCAGAATAGACATTTTTAGACAAGGGAACTGAGATCAAGGTAGGTTAAGTGGTTTAGCTAAAAGTTAAGTCCCAGTGATGGCAGAGTGAAAACTCTAGTTTTGCTTACTCTGTCCCCAGGGACTTTTTCCCACTGCACCCAGCTGTCTAATTGAATTGACCTGCCTTTGGGCGCCATGTGGAAACAGTCCTAGATGATATAATTACACACAAAACATTCCTCCAGATTTCCATTACCACTGTTTATGGTGCCTGATTCTTGCCTTCAAGGTCAAAAGAGAACAAGGGAATATTTACCAAATCAAGCTGCTGTTTCCTCTTCTATGGTCATCAGAGAAGCATCATAATAATGCCTCATATTTGCACACTTTATGAAGCACTTTTACTCATGTTATTTCATCACAACCACCCTGTTAGGTGGGAATTATTACTGCTATTTCACAAATGAAGAAATTGAACGTAGGAAGCAACCAGTGACTGGCCAAGCCAGGACAGCACAGGTCTGAATCCTGTGACTGTAATTCCAACCATCTCTGCCCTGTGTCAGCAGCCCCAGGCACTGTGCAGAGCTAAGGTTCCTTATTTTAGAGCTCTAATCAGCAGCCAGTACCCCAAAACAAAATGCATTTGTAAAGGAGTGTGCTTGCTGAAGGACAGGGGAGATGGCAGGTGTACCCAGACAAGCCCCACCCCAACCAGGCGTTAAACCGCAGATCTGAACCTGGGTAAAGGCTACTGCATTTCTGTAAGAGGAGAGAAATGGTCCTACCACTTACATCTGAGGAGTGGGATTCATCTTTACAAAAAGACACTGAAGTTCATGAGACTGTGAGGCCTAGGGGAGTACCTTTACTCATGTATCTCACTTTAAGCAAGAAATGTGCTTTTAGGAACGTGTGCATGACTCACATTTTAACTAATCAAATCAGGCTGCAGCCTCTTGATATTTAAAGAAACCCTGTTTGGCTCTTTTGTGTTTGCATTTTCAGGTGTGAGGCTCACATTTTTTAATTACTGACTTCCTCACCTGGGAACAGTCTGCAACGTTCCCAGTAGGCTCACTCTGAATTAATAAATCATAGTGCACATAAACCTGCTTACTTTATCGTTTGGCAGGCAAACTCTCCTTGTAAAGCCTCATGGAGTTTGGGTTCTTTGAACTTTTCAACACATTATCCAGAAATTGATTCAGTAATGCTTCATAACAGATGACAGGTTATAACCAGGCACACTGCCACTTTTAAAGTCATAGAATGATATTTTACATTCACCTGAAAGAGTCTCAGCGCTTTTACCAGTCCACCAACTTCGTTTTTCAAAGAGAACACAACTGCCGTCTTGCCACTTTCAGCAGCAGTTTCACTCTTGTTGCTTCCCTTGTTGCCTTTCTTGTCATCATTTTTGCCAGAGCTAGCTTTGTTTTGCTTCAGGAGGGTAGAGGCACAAAAAATACCAGTTAAAAATCCAGAGTCTTCCATAATTAGATTTCTTTGCAGATATTCCATTCATCTGCCAGAAGCCCTAGCAGTCATATAAACTCAAGATATACCTTTGAGTAACTCGTAACTTCCAATCACAAATATTGGTCTAATTTACTCTTCAACATTATTTTCCAGGGCCCTAAAATATCTAGTGGTTGAAATCAAAGGAAGATCAGATGTGTTTCACTTTAATAGCAAGAAAAACATCTGACCATCAAAAGTATCATACATGAATAATCCCTGCCTGTTTAATTTTACAGTCTAAAGTTTGGTCTGTCAGCCTAGTTGTATCATGAAACCTTATAAATTACTAAACATAATAAAAATATGACCAAACATGTATCTTCCCATTAATAATTCTAGTTTCAATTAAATCATAAAAACTAAATATCCATTTCAATCCGAAATCTGTCAGGACTGAAATTGATAAACACTACTTTCTGCAATTAGATCCACATTGCCAACATGAATCTCCCTGCAGAAGTTCAGCAGAGAAGAATATGTTCAACTAAGGCCATCCATGTTAGCATATGATACCTGAAAAGTAGCTATTAAAATTCAGCCACCATAAAAGAAAAGAAGTAAAGAAAGGAAGAAAGCAAGTAAGCAAGCAAGCACGCTAGCTAATCATTGGGAGCAAACAGTAGAATGTGAGGAACTAGAAAGGATTAACACTTCATTAGCCACTCAAGATACTGTAATACATGATTAAGTAATGCTTATTAGTCCTGTTGGCTAAAGATAAAATTGACAGATTAGAGTCATTCAGATCACATTATCAGAAATGCAGGGGGAAAAAAAGATGGAAGCTTTCATTTGACAGACAATGCAAAATTAGGATGTATTTTTTTGTGTTCTTCATATGCAAATACAGAGTTGGGCAAAAGCAGAGAGTGTTCTCTCTGGCAAATGGTGACATAATATAATCACACTGATCTATTACATGAAACTGAGAAATATATGTTTGCTATAGAACCCTGTGAATAGTGATGTGCTGTTGTCTTCCTCTGAATTCTCTACTGCCTTTATATTCACTTGTTGGTATTGCCTCATTTGCCAGACTTATATGTAATAGAAAAGATAGAAAGAATGTTTTATTATTTATGACTTGAGGGAAAGAAGTTTATGCAGACATTGACATTTGGCTGCATGTTTAGTCATTAACAGTCAAATGTCTTAATGCTCTAAACATCTGCCTCCTCCTTACCACATAACACACAGGTTTTATATATTTAAATAGCATTTTTATACGAAACAGTCATACATTAGCCATCACTCCGAGTTTTCTGGTTTTCCTTCTAGCAGATCATTATGACTTTGAAATTCTTCAGTGTAACATCTCCTTCCAAATATTCATGATATTTAAATGTTAGAAAATCCATTTACATTTTAGCCTCATTTTCACAAATTGATTTAAACAGATCCACAAAACTTGCCGTGATTACTTTTCAACATTTTTAGCAATAATAATACATCAGTACAATGCTACCCTCTGGCACATATTTGGAACTACAATATTAAAACAGATTTTTCCATGATACAGGCTGTACAGGCTGAATTGGAATTGGTTTATAAACTCCAATAGTGTAGTAATGAAGAACCATTTAATATTTTTAATAACTAGAAATTTGAATACATTTTTCTTTCACTGCTGTTTTTATTAATCCCAATGACTATTACCTCAAATCAGGTTCTAAAATCCTGCAAAAAATTTGCTTTTTTTATTCTGTTAATATTTTAAATAAAAGTCGTTTAAATAGGGAAACAAGCAGTTTATTATCTTCATTACTTCATCAATTAAGTTGGGAAATGGAGTAATGAGGAAAGCAGGAAAACTTTTGAAAGGAATCCAATCTTTCTTTCACTCTGTAGCCTGCGTCTACAGACTAGAACAGAAAATATTACTCCTGTTTTTAAAGACCAGGCTTTGTAAATGGAAGGGAGTATAGGAGACACAGTAATCTTGTGGGAACAAGAAAAACCTATGTAATTTCTTCTCCCTTTTTGCCTCCTTAAGAAAAACCCTTTCAAAATTCTACACACTTTTTTTTTCTGTAGATATTAAACATTGTTTCACACAACCTCTTGTTCTTAATCCTCAGGAACTTCTGAGCTTTCTACTTATAAACTTTGAGGAAAAGTAGTTTAGCACACAGTGAACAGTATACCCACTTCCTGGATGAAGGAGGGAGAAGTGGGCAGGTTGGAGAGGTGATAGAGGAGGAGGAGAGAGTGTTCACTCTACACCAGTTGTCCACATGGTGAGGATAAGATGATTGCTACCAGAAAACACGCTCTTCTCTGCACAGTACCGGGTACTCAGTACTCACTGTTAAGCTGCCAAGTAACTGATGCTCTTCAGGCAACGCCGAATCCAGGGAAAACCCTCTCTTTGCCCAGTATTTACTGGAAAACATCATCATTTGCCGGCTGCATGGGTCCGGATGTAATTTGCTTTCTTTGCACCAGGGGGTACTAAAGAGGCAGTAGCAGCGCTGGTCGATATTGAGATAAGAAGGGGCGGACGGTCAGCCGCTTGCTCAGGGCTCTGTCTGGGATCCTGGAACTGAAGAAAGCACAATGTGAATCCCTCCTCCCTGGGCTCCTTTATATGAGTGACTGGGGACTGATGAAAGGCTGATTAGAAAGAAACTCATTTCTGACTGCCGATGGCCATGGTCAGATTACAGACCTGCAGCCTGAGGTTATCTGTACTACTGGTGCGATTTGTTTCTTAGGTCGAGTAGCTGTTTGGACAAGGGTGGCGGAGAACAATACATAAGGGGGTCTTATTTGTACAAGAAAACATCTGTCCCCCCATGTTACCTCTCATCTCTCAAGCTTGCTACCAGCGAGATGATCTCAGCTTTTAGGTGACGGAGAATTCTAAGATTCTTTGCTTTCTTCTTCTTAATGCCTTTCCAAAAGGAGGAAAATATTAAAAAAAAAAAAAAAAAAAAAAAAGAAGATCAGCACTGCTGAATCCTTAAAACATTTTATTTTGTGTTAATTAGATTTTTCTAACCTGATATGTGTTGTGATTGTGTGCATGTGCCTGTGCATGTGTGTGCATGACGGCTTTCCTAAAAGGCACCACTTCCTAATCCTGTGATGCCCTCATGCAGTTGTGATGTTCAGGCAATTGTATTGCAAAGGAAATGGGAGGCTTAGATTAAGCCACATATAGCTATAGCTCAGACATAAGCCCTAGAATTTTCCTAAGTGGGAAGGAAAGGGAACTAAATGCCTCTTTATCTGTTATTCCTTTAATGCTCT
The DNA here is from genome assembly GCF_030445035.2 of Dasypus novemcinctus. Classification (NCBI taxonomy): domain Eukaryota; kingdom Metazoa; phylum Chordata; class Mammalia; order Cingulata; family Dasypodidae; genus Dasypus; species Dasypus novemcinctus. The sequence goes on along the minus strand of NC_080684.1, from coordinate 54,020,044 downwards.
TGAAGTTTTCTGAATTTTCCCTCTCCACTTGTAACTGCATGGCATCCAGCAATGTAACATGCACAGATCAATTAACAGTCTTACTATTCAAACTTTCTAAACTCCTGAAAGATGGAAGACCTGTGAAGAAATGTGCTTGTTTGACCACAGAACTAAATAAAATCTGGGGCTGGCACTGCTTGCCTATATAGAAAACAAGATGAAATTTGTTCGAAACAGGAATAGAACCAATGTTAATTCAATTTTGATTATTTCTGGACTCTTGCTGACTTTTAAAAAAATCTAATTCTGGAAACATCATTTGGCTTGCATTTCCTCTAAAGATCAGCTCTGACCAGATATCAGTAAAGTTTAAATAGGTTGAATAATAATAATAATAATAGCTAATATTATGGAGTGCTTAGTATTTACCAATCTCTGCAAACCCTTTTGTAGGTCAAAACATGATTCATAATCACAAGGTACTTAGAAGGCAGCCACTATTATTTATATTTTTTATGTGAAGAAACTGAGGCACACGAAAGTTTATGTAACTTGCCAAAAGTTTACATGGCAAAGGAGTGGGTAAAGGCAGATTTGAATTCAGGAAATCTGACCCCAGAATCCACTCTTTCAACCATTACATTTACAGCCTCTCTAGGAAAGAGCATTCCAAACACAGAAAAACATAACATCTTAACAAAAGTAAGTTCAAGAGACCATACAGAGAAGTGGGTTTGGCCCAACTGATAGGGCGTCTGCTTACCACATGGGAGGTCCAAGGTTCAAACCCAGGGTCTCCTTGACCCGTGTGGAGCTGGCCCACGGGCAGTGCTGATGCGCACAAGGAGTGCCCTGCCATGCAGGGGTGTCCCCTGAGTAGGGGAGCCCCATGTGCAAGGAGCGCAACCCTCAAGGAGAGCCACCCAGAGGGAAAAAAGTGCAGCCTGCCCAAAGAATGGCGTTGCACACACGGAGAGCTGACGCAGCAAGATGATGCAACATAAAGAGACACAGATTCCCCGGTGCCACTGACAAGAATACAAGTGAACACAGAAGAACACACAGTGAATGGACACAGAGAGCAGACAACTGGGGGGGGAGGGGGAGGGGGGGAGAAATAAATTTTTTTAAAAAATCTTTTTAAAAAAACAGATCTTTAAAAATAAAGAGACCATACATAGATTAGTTGAGCTGGAAGAGATTTGGGAAAATGAGTAATTCAGAAAAGTTTTGTCCAACAGTTGTGTAAGGCATTGAAACTGAGTCTTGTGGATATAAAGATAAATGAGATAAGTCACTCCCTCAAGGAGATAACCATCTAGCAGAAATAAAATATACTGACTTCCCCACAGAAGACATCAGAAGCCCAAAGGGACAGACTGCTCACTGCCACCATAGGAGAGTCAGGAGACATTTCTTGGAGGTGTTGCTTGAGTTGAGTCCTTAAGTGAGCTTGGTTTGTCAGTAAGAAGAGAATGGGAGAGAGAAGGGAGGTGATTTCAGATAGAGGGAGCAGTATTAGAAAATATAGATAGTTGCTACTGCTCAAAAATGATGGAGTATAGGTTTTGGGCCAAGGGTGCCCAATGCAATATGACTGAAAAGGTAAGCAGGACCACACCATTATCGCCTTATCCAGTAGGTAATGGAGAACAGTTGGAAGGCTTTACACAGGGAAATAGTACAACTAGGTCAGTAATTTAGAAAAATAGCAGCTTTGAGGGATGTAAAAACTGAAGGCAGAAACCATTTTGGACTTGAAATAATCTGGTCAGGAGATGATGACTTGGATGGAGGCATTAAGAGTGTAATATAAAGGACAAGAAATGTTAAGGAGGTAAAATCTGTAGGACAATGTCCCTGCTTGTATGTGGGAGCAGAAAAAAATGATGTCAGAATAACTCCCAAGTTTCTTGGGTGACCTGATAGTGTAACTCACTGAAATAGACCATGCAGAAATAGTAGAAATTTGGGAGGAAATTTTTTAAATCAAGGTGTTATACATATTGCATGTGAATGGCCAAGTGAAGCTATCCAGTAAGCATTTGGATGTGTGGGTCTGTGAAGGTTAATTTTATATGTTGTTGCAACTCAACTCCTGAAGGGTACCAGTTGGTGCAGCCATGAGAACAAGGAATACACTTGGCACTGAGTCAGACATAAGCTTTTTGGGGACTTTTGTAGAGGAGAGAGTCTCTGATGGCAGCCAATCAGAGAATGAAGATAGTGCAACGCAAAGAGGCAGGAAAATGAAGGATGATATAGTAACAAGGACATTCCATAGTGTATGAGGACAGAGTTCCTGTTAGGGTCCCATTACAGCACATATAGATTCTGGTGATGTTATCACAGAAACGAAGTTTTACCTCTCTGAGGATATTTGGTTTATGATACCATTTGTATTAGTCAGCCAAAGGGGTGCTGATGCAAAATACCAAAATTGGTTGGTTTCTATAAAGGGTATTTATTTGGGGTAGGAGCTTACAGATACCAGGCCATAAAGCATAAGTTACTTCCCCCGCCAAAGTCTATTTTCACGTGTTGTGGCAAGATGGCTGCCAATGTCAGTGAGGGTTCAGTCTTTCTGGGTTCCTCTGGGCTCACCTCCTGTTTTCTCCACAAAGAGAGCTGTAGACTATGATGCTTTCTAGGCTTTGCCTCTTTCCACAAGGTCAGCTGTAGACTATCAGGCAAATGGCTCTGTCTCTTTCTTTCTCCGGGGCTCCAGCTTAAAACTTCAGTATCAAATTCCAACATCAAAACTCAACATCAGAAACCCTCAACTCTGTCCTTCACCATGCCTTTTATCTGTGAGTCCCCACCCCTATGCCCTAATCATAACTCAATCATGCCCAGGTTACAGATCAGATTACAAAATAATCCAATATCTATTTTTGGAATTCATAACCATATCAAACTGCTACACCTTCTATACATTCTCTCCCATATGGGGAGGGTTGTTAACCTTTAATTTATGTCTAGGTCATGCAGGCGGCTACATACTGAGGACTTAGGGGGAACCCAGGCCCTGTATCCTCACATGTATCAATTTGGATAGGTAATGATGACCAGTTGTTTGGTCAAACACTGGCCTAGATGTTCCTATGGAGATTTTTACAGATTTGGTCCGTGTCTACAATGAGTCTACTTTAAGTAGAGGAGACTCTTCATGATAACATTCATGGGTCTCATCCAATCAGTTGGGGGACTTAAAAACAAATAACTGAGGCTTCCAGAAAAATAAAACATTCTGCATCAAAACTGCACCATCTATTCCTCCTGAATTTTCAGCATGCTGGATTCCACTACGGATTTCAGACTCAAGACTACAACATCAGGCTTACCAGAATTTCCAAACTGCCAACCTACCCCCCAGATTTCAGACTTTCCAGCCCCTACAATTAATTAAAAGTAAATCTCTTAATATATATTACATGTATATGTGTGTATATGTACATAATGCAATGTCATCAAGAGAAAGCTAAGCTTCACAGCTACAAAGAAATACATTTGGGAAAAACGATAAAAGGAAAGAAAGGTGAGGATAATTCACCTAGAAACTCTCTAAGTTGAATGGAGAAAGTAGGTGCCAAGTTACTAAAGGATAGATATAGGATATGAGAGAACGGTGTTTTTTGAAGGAGAATAGAGATTGTTTTGAGATTGGGATGAACCAATAATCTGATCCTTTTCCTTTGCATAACTTGTCCTTTAGGTTTTAAGCCTTCATTCTAGCCTATCAAGTTTGTGCCATGTGAAAATTTTGTATCTTTGACTTCTGTGTTTAAACCCATGTTGAAAAAGGCAAGAGAAAGTGCTAAACTTTATAGCACACAGCCAACTTAACAATCAGTTTGACTGGATTTACTTATTTATTTTCCCACTGACTTTTGACTCCTAGAACTTAGAGGGTAAACTTAAAAGGGTTCCTTGGCAGAAATTGCTCACTATTACTATCAATACCCCTATGTGGATCAAGTAATTAAAATGGTGTGTTGTGGGAACACATGCTCAGGGCACAACAGAAACTTTCAGCAAATGAACCCTTTATTACTTGCACAGAAGAAAGAGTCCAGAAAGGGGAAATTGTCTCCTTGTCACTTACACAACCCAAAAATTTCAAGAGAGGAGGGGAAGTCTCATCACAGCCAGTCTCCCAGAGTAACCGAAACTGCTCCAGTTGGTAGGTGGCACCTCCACATGCCCCACTTCCTGTCAGAGAAGAGAGATAAATCTACAGTGTTTGGATGTGGTTTTTATCCATCTAGAAGTTGGGTGTTAGAGAGGGTCTCGTCGTTGAGAATTCCTGTTCTGGAACTGCCTGTTTCTGGTTTCTGGGTCTAAGGTCTGGCCGCCTTTTCATTAAACTTAGCATCTCCCCCAGACTGTGGAAAGTACAGGATAGAAAAGGAGGTGGGGATGGCAGAGGATCAGAGGACAGTCACTTGGTGGTGACTGTGACTTCCCCAGACAACGAGTTGGGGTAGGTGAGTTTTTTGTGAAGACCACTTAAAAGGTGTCTGTGATTTCCCTAACACCCTAATTTCTCCAACTTAACCACATGAATGAATATCATACTGAACTAAATATATAGCATCTCTAAGGTATTTTCTTGATTTAGTAGTACAGTAACATATAAATAAAAGGAAATGAAATGAGCCTGCCATGACTTACTTCTAGGAAACTCAAGCAGACACCTACCTAACACTATTTTCTTTTCTAAGTATTCATAGTCTTAGTATCATCACACACAGTTAATATAAAGAGCCATCCACACTGGTACTTGAAATATCTAGAAATGGATAAAAAAAATAAGGCAGCAGTATGTGGGGCAGGGAGTCATAGGTTCTCTTGGGACTTTAGAAAATTTCTATTTTCCTTTGAAGTGCAAAGTCATCATAAAGCTGATTATTACTCGTGATAGTCAAATATAAGTGCTGCACTTGTGTTCTCATAAAGAAAATTTCCAAACTAACATAATCCAGAAATGGCTTTCACCTCTTCCATTCATATTGCAATGGATAAAGTTGTTTATGACACTATGGAAATTTTATTTATTCCTCTTTTTACACTTAAATGTTACAGAAACTGCCACTTTGAAAAATGGTAGAAACAAAGAAAGAGAAAAGGTGGATTTAAACTTCTCAAGAAAGTTTTGTCTACCATCCAGACATACAAACAATACAAACTGAAATTAAGTCTCATAGGGTGATTTAGTGTCAGAGTTTGACTGAATTGGCCTAATGTTCAAGCATAACAAAAATAGCTAACCACATTCTTTTTTTTTTTTTTTAATTTTTTTATTTTTTATTGACTTTGTAATAATATTACATTAAAAATATATATGTGAGGTCCCATTCAACCCCATCCCCCCACTCCCCCTCTCCCCCCCCCCCAACAACACTCGTTCCCATCATCATGACACATCCATTGGATTTGGTAAGTACATCTTTGGGCACCTCTGCACCTCATATACATTGGTTCACATCATAGCCCATACTCTCCTCCATTCCATCCAGTGGGCCCTGTGAGGATTTACAATGTCCGGTGATTCCCTCTGAAGTACCATCCAGGGCAGCTCCATGTCCCAAAGACGCCTCCACCTCTCATCTCTTCCTGCCTTTCCCCATACCCTTCGTCCACTATGTCCACTTTTCCCATTCCAATGCCACCTCTTCTATGTGGACATTGGATTGGTTGTGTCCATTGCACCTCTATGTCAAGAGGAGGGTCAGATTCCACCTGGATGCTGGATGCAATCCTCCCATTTTCAGTTGTAATCACTCTAGGCTCCATGGTGTGGTGGTTGTCCTTCTTCAACTCCATCTTAGCTGAGTGTGGTAAGTCCAATAAATCAGATTGTAGGTGCTGGAGTCTGTTGAGGCTCAGGATCTGGCTATCACATTGTCAGTCCAGAGATTCAAATCCCCTAAATATATCTTAAACCCCAACATTAACTGCACCTCCAGCACATTGGCATGAAAGTCTTATGAAGGGAGATCCCATCTGAGTCCAGATTCATCACACATAAACACCATTTCCATAGAGGGGCCATCTGCCCTGGTAGTTAACCCCATCGGCCATGACCATAACTCCCGTGGGTCTCTTTAGCCCTCAAAGGAACCAATATCTGGGGGTTGTATCTGCTTTATCTGTCTCTCTGACTCTGCTCAGTTGTGCATGAGGGCAAACCTTCTGCCAGCCTCCAGACTCTTTTTTAGAAACTCGTAGCCATATAAACTCATTTCTCCTTTCCATTTCCCCCTTACTTTAGGTCAAACAGCATTTTAAAGTCATGCTAACCACATTCTTAAGCATCAGTTTGTTCCCTGATAAAATATTCATTTACTGTCAGATAAACCCTATTATTTCCCATATTACTAAAAATGCTTAATGCAGACATGCCCTGTGGTTGCTTTTAATATTTGTGATGATTTGTTATTTTGACCAAGAGAGTGGACCTGCAAATGATCAGATGTCATTAGTAAATAAAATGATAAAAAGATGTATGCCTTATGCTGTGTTTTCATTATCATGTTTTTATAACAACCCTCATAAACAGAGACTGGATAAGAGAGGCAAGCACATTTAAACTCAGTTCGAAGAGGATAATATTGAAGCACAAGAAGATAGTGATTTATTTTCTGGTCAGTGAGGCAGTGGCTGAGATGAAACCAGAACGCACAGTTCAGATTTGAAATCAAAATGACCTCAATCATTGGGAAGCAGACCAAATGATGCTACAAGGCTCTACCTGCAGGATAACATGTTTGAGAAGTAAAAGCAAAACACAGAGCTTTAAGATGAAAAAAGAGGGCCCACTGTGATCACAGGGTATTATCTTAGAGGGTGGAGACCCATACAATAACCAACAAAATATTAAATTCCCATCCTAGGGAATCCTACTACATTCTCAAATAGAGTGGTAAGACTCTCTAGAGTACATAAACAGTACCTAATAAAAGAAAACAGACCAATATGCCAAGCCCTCGATTAATGCTTGTATGTATAAACCTTGCAAAATTGAAACTTAGCCTAATAATATATATTGCCTAAGAGTTACCTCCTGAGAACTACCTTGTTACTCAAATGTGGCCTCTCTCAAAGCCAAATTCAGCCAATAAACTCATTACCTCCTGCCCCCCACCTCCTGATCTAGGACATGATTCCCAGGGATGAGCCTCCCTGTCACTGAGGGATTAATACCAAGGACCAACCATTGATGCATTTGGAAAAAGACCTTGACCAAAAGGGGGAAACATTAAATACAAATGGCTAAGAGATTTCAAAGTGAGTCAGGAAGTCATCCCAGAGTTTACACTTATGCACATCTCAGGCAGATCTCACTAACTGCTACAGTAAACAAAGTCTCAGAGATGTCAGAGGTGCTCCCAAGGGCTCTGGAGACAGCCAGACACTATAGGCAAGACATACAACCCCACAAAATCAGCCCTACATCAGTGGGCTTTACCTTGGAATGTACGGTAACCTATTCCCTCAATGTAACAGTTAGTTTCATTTATAATTTTCTTACACATGATTCTTCTACCCTTTTTATCTGAACCTATAATTACCACCATGCCCATTAAATACAGGTCCCAGAGACTTAAATCTTCAGTCTTTTCATATGCCGGTTGAGCCCTGAATCTCAGCAGATTTGCAACCAACACCCACTCTCCAGATCATCAGACTCACCCAGGACAACTAAACAAAATAATGAGGAAGGGCAATCCTCTCCCCCAGAACAAAGAGTATCTGCAACTGCAAGCAAAACAGTTCCTTCCATTGGCCCCATAAAATCTAAGCCTTCTCTCAATCTGAAGAATAGTATGCATCATCATCCCAAAATTCCATCAAGATTGAGGAATGGACAAACTTAAGTGAGGAATGCAAACATGGACCAAGGTAGATTTATTATTATCGTAGTAACAGAAGAACTTGTAACAATGATATAAAGATGGTGTTTACCAGAGGTTCTGAGGGGACAGGGTGGGAAGAATAGGTGGAATATAGGGCACTTTTAGGGCATTGGAATTTTTCTGCATGATACTGTATGACAGTTACAGGCCATTGTACATTTGTCAAAAAGTAAAAAACCATACAGTGCAAAGAATAAACCAAAATGTAAACTATAAACTTTGTTAGCAGCAACGCTTCAATACTTGTTCATCAACTGTAACAAACGTATCACACTAATGTAAGATATTAATAATAGGGGAAAATGTGAGAGGGGGAGGAGGGTTATGTGGGTATCCCCTATACTTTCAATGTAACTTTTCTGTAATCTAAAACTTCTCTAAAAAATAAAGTTTATTATTATATATATATTTAAATGGAGGCCTGTAGTGGTGTCTATTTGCTTGTGATACAAAAATGATAAATAGCATTTATTAAATGTTTAATCATGCCTGGGTCTATATTCAAATTTCACATGTACTCCAATTTCCACTCACAACCCTTTGAGGCAGGTATTATTCCCATCTACACTTGATAAACAAAAGGCTCAGAAAAGGTTATAGCCACAAGAAGTGAATGGGCTAAGTTTCAAATCCATCATTATCTGACTCCAAACCCTGTGCTCTCAACCCACAGCTTAAACCTTCCATTTTACATTCAAAAATACAGTAGATGCTTTCCAGCATTGACAATTGAGCCATATGACCATTATGGCCGATTTTCTTTTTCTTACAATTGACTCCCAGACTTGATAGGATAAACTTTACATCCTTTGAAGAATATGAAACCCTTTGAAGTTACTGTATTAGTCAGCCAAAAGGGTGTGATGCAGAGTACCAGAAATGTTGGCTTTTATAAAGGGTATTTATTTGGGGTAGAAGCTTATAGTCACAAGTCCATAAAGCGTAGTTATTTCTCAAACCAAAATCTGTTGCACTTGGAGCAAGATGGCTGCCAGCCTCTGTGAGGGTTGTCGTCCTCTTCCTCTTAGGAATCCACGGTCCCAGCTTCTTCCCATCTCAGCTGTAGGCTGGCATTAGTCTCTCTTCCTGGAGCTCGTCTCTTTCCAGGCTCAACTGCTCTGCTCTCTCCAAAAGGCCAGCTGTAAACCATCATGCTAAAGGCTCGGCTTTCTCCGGGGGGCTCCACATCCTCTGCCTCTGCCTTGTTATTTTCCATGTGAGTCTCCATCCACCAAGAAGGCCGAATCAAAGCCCTAATCTTAATTTAACCAAGTAAAAGTGAAACCTCTGAATTTAATATAACCAAAGGGTATCAGGCCCATAGGAAAAGTCCAGTTTACAAACATAACCAATATTTCTTTTTGGAATTCATCAGAAATATCAAACTGCCACCATCACCCAAACATTCACATCACATCTGAAGCCACCTTGAACTCCTTAAGGAAAAAAGTTCCCAAAGGAAGGTTTTTTATCTGTCCAGAAGTACTACCTATCAATCCAACTCTCTTTATCTGTGTTGACATAGGAATCTGATTCTAAATTGTGGCTGAGAAATTTTGGTTTAATGACAGCAGGTGGGTCCATTTGTGTGTGGTGTGTGTGTTTTAATCATGTAAAACTTCTAAAGTATTTAAAACCAAGCTTATTAATAAAGATTTATGTTTTTTTTTTTTTTTAATCCATGGTGGTGCTCTCAGACAATGTGAGCATCCTTAGAAAACTTAGGAAACTTGGGAAAGATTAAACAAGAGGAGGGAGTGCTGGACCAACACTAGGTACGTGAACTCACTCCGCACTGGGAAGCTGATCAAAGGAAATGCTTATGGGGGCCTAAGTCCTCTCACAGAATAAACTCACACTCTATTCTAAACTTACCCTTTTACGTCTAATTCTGAGCTGTAGAGTTGAAAAGAGATGCAGAAAATTCAACAATCCAGACATGTGAAAAGCATTGCAAAATCGAATTTAGAGCCAATTAAAGAAATGGGAATTTCTGTGGTAAACCAGAGAATCTTCTTTTTTGCAAGTGTTTTTGTTTGTTCTGTTTTGTTTTTTTAAAGGAGGGTGGATTCTCATATCTGGAATGATTTAATTGTAGTCCTGTTGAGCAAAAGGGAGTAAGTTAGGAAGAAGAATTCTGCTATGCCCGAGTGGTGACTAGGATTGTGCCATCTGAATTCAATCCACTGGATTCAGCTGACACATTCTTGCTCCTTAAATATTTTGCCTTTAGAAGAGATTTGCCTCTGCCAAGACTCAACCTACTGATTCTGTAAGTTGTAGTTTATGAAGCTAGGGTTTCTTTTGCTGCTTTTCTCAGGTATGAAATGTCAGTGGAAAAGATGCTTACCTTATGTTCATCCATCAATATAACTTTGACACAAGTCATACTAAATAGAAAGCTTAAAAGCTGGCTTATAAACCATTGTTAGTTATTATGTGAAGGAAGCTAGTGAGAACAGGGTTCCTCCCTTTAAGTCATTAGCCTTTAAATAAAGTTCATAAAAGTTCTGTAAACCGGGAAGCGGATTTGGCCCAATGGATAGCTGGCCCTTGAGCAGTGCTGATGCGCTCAAGGAGTGCCCTGCCACACAGGGGTGTCCGCCGCGTAGGGGAGCCCCACATGCAAGGAGTGCACCCCATAAGGAGAGCCACCCAGGGCGAAAGAAAGTGCAGCCTGCCCAGGAATGGCGCCGCACACACAGAGAGCTGACACAAGATGACGCAACAAAAAGAAACACAGATTCCCGGTGCCGCTGATAAGGATAGAAGCGGTCACAGAACATGCAGCGAATGGACAGAGAGAGCAGACACGGGGGGGGGGGGGGGGGGGTGGAGAGGAGGTAAATAAAAAATCTTTAAAAGTTCTGTAAACCAAGAGATGAGAATTTGTCCCAAAGTTACCCAGAAGTTGAATTTAAATTGGGCAAGTTAACGAAAATTCAGTTTTTAGAATTAACTGACACTGACATGCACAAAAGAATATATTAATAGTTATCTTAGGGCGGCGGACTTGGCCCAGTGGTTAGGGTGTCCGTCTACCATATGGGAGGTCCGTGGTTCAAACCCCAGGCCTCCTTGACCCATGTGCAGCTGGCCCATGCACGTTGCTGATGTGCGCCAAGGAGTGTCCTGCCACATAGGGGTGTCCCCCACGTAGGGGAGACCCACGCACAGGGAGTACGCCCCATAGGGAGAGCTGCCCAGCTTGAAATAAAGTGCAGATGATGCAACCAAAAGACACACAGATTCCCGTACTGTTCACACCAAGAGAAGCACACAAGGACTCAGCAGACACAGACACAGAGAACAGACAACTGGGGTCGGGGGGGTGGGGGAAAAATCAATCTTTAAAAAAAAAAAGCTGGGAAACGGACTTTGGCCCAGTGGTTAGGGCGTCCGTCTACCATATGGGAGGTCCGCGGTTCAAACCCCGGGCCTCCTTGACCCGTGTGGAGCTGGCCATGCGCAGTGCTGATGCGCGCAAGGAGTGCCGTGCCACACAGGGGTGTCCCCCGCGTAGGGGAGCCCCACGCGCAAGGAGTGTGCCCGTGAGGAAAGCCGCCCAGCGTGAAAAGAAAGAGCAGCCTGCCCAGGAATGGCACCGCCCACACTTCCCATGCCGCTGATGACAACAGAAGCGGACAAAGAAACAAGACGCAGCAAATAGACACCAAGAACAGACAACCAGGGGAGGGGGGGAAATTAAATAAATAAATCTTTAAAAAAAAAAAAAGCTATCTTAGATTGTCTTTTAGGAAGAGCAGGGCACACAGAGGGATATATAATAGCATTACTTCTATTATTTTAAGACCACAAAAAGTAGTACTTAATTTCACTTAGAAAACATTTTTTCATCAACTAGTTAGCAAATGACTATACTTGGCTCCTTTAATGTGACTCATAACAAGCATTGGGCCAAAACTTTCTAAATGTGCCCCTGACAGTGACTGGAGCATGCAGTGTAAATATTGAGAACTTGGGAGAGATCCCCTGGAGAGGTTTTGCTTTGCGAAGTGAACCAGTGACATTCAAGGAAGAGATTCTAGTACCTTGTACGAGGAGGTGTATGACACCTAGGGTAATGTATAAACAGCAATAGTAGTGTTTCTAAAGCACTCTACTAACCTACTCAGTCTTGTGCCTCCAGAAAGACTGATGGGGGTGTCGGAGGTGTCCGTTATGGACTGTCATATCAAAAGCCCATTTCTCTGAAGCTAAATACGTGCTTTTAATTTAAAAAGCTGAACAAGAATTGAACTGCTTATTGATCACAACTAAGCTTATTGGAATGTTTCATTCTGTACTCTTTTGCATGTAGAGAGATATGTGAAGAGCAGTACATCTTGTAGATATTTGAGATGCGTATTTAATTAATTGCTTACCTATTATTCTAACATTCCAGTTTTATCTATAGGGATTGACCCGTATTAGGTAAATATGTTATATGTGATTTGATAGTTCTTACAACTATCAACTGTTTTAATCATCTTTTATCCTGTTGGTGAGGAAGTGATTCCCACCGCAGGGTAGAATGATGGCCAAACACATGATAACAAACACTGCATAGACGAGATTGACAGCAGTTTATTCATCACATATACTCACAACCCAGGGGAGAACACTACGCATAATGCCGGTTAACAAGGGTTGAAGGAAACAGGCTTCATAGTATCAAAGGGGTGGTACAACCCCTTGTTTCTGCAGGAGGATGTGATTGGCTTGTTTGAATAAATCCTTGGGCGGTAGAGGAACTGAAACCCACTACTCCCAGATAAGCAGAAACTGTACCTGGTCCCCCTTGATAAGGAGGGCTGTTTGGCCAGAGGGCTTTACCCATGGGAACAGAGTACGGAGGGAACCTTGAAGTTAGGCCAGGCAAGGTCCTATGGTTGCCATTCCACTAGATGTTAAGGAAGCACATAGTATTAGGCCTAAAACCATGGAGACTTGGATTTTTTTTTATGATGAATTCATAAACAGTATAATTTCACACAGGCTTAAGGAGGGTCTTTGCATATCCAAAAAGAAGTACATCCAACCTAAATGCCCTGCACCCCACCTTCTGCATCTAAGGACAACACATTGTTTTTCCTATAGTCGAGACTAAGCTTGGAATGTATTTACAGAACCAGAAAAAACATTTGCAATTAGAGCAATCCTCACTAATCTGCAACTTAAAATTCCCATATTATAAGATCCCAAGGGGGGAGAATAAGTACAGATGCTTAGCATCAGTTAAGGACATTAGATACTGATGGAAACCTTTCAGTCATTTCAAATAATTTAACTGTACCTCATATTCAAAAGTAAAGTAACACTGAAAGTTTTCTTCAAAATGTAATAATTGAGGGAAAAACCTATATAAGAGAAGCTCAAATGACTATCATCACTTTTTACTAAAAATGGTGGTGTAAATAGAGCAAATTCACCGTAGAAAATCAAGGAACTACTTGTTTAGAGACCTGCCTCCCTGACCATAAATCAAAATGTTAACATATGAAATACAATATACAATGGTAATTCTCTAATTTCAAAGGACCCAAGAATCACCTGGATGCCTGTTAAAATGCAGATTCCTTGACCTCACCTCCGAAAAGTTCTGATTCAGTAGGTCTGAAAGGAATACCTGGACATGTTTTGTTTTTTTTAAACACAGACCAAGGATCTGGAAATGAGCACCTTGAAGATATTTTAGTTAATGGATGTTCACACAAAAATCATTAACATGAATCATAAATTACTTTGCTATTCTCACATTAAATAATTTATAAGAATGATTCTCAACTTTGGAGGGAAATGAAACTTTAGAGACTATGTGCTCTCTTCTAAGAAATATGCACACATGCACACCAGAGTACACATATGGTAAGAAATTCCTGCATCCTCTAGGAATCCCAAGTAAAGAGCCCCAAGATAGAATGGGATCACCCTGTTACATAGTTGGACACAAATCAGAGTTAGCCACTTTAGTTCTAGGTTCTTCAATAAACATCTTGGATTATTTTACACTGTCTTTAATAACAGATACAATTATGTGAAGTTCCTATAAGAATCAGTTGGTATCCATAAAACTGAACTATCCACTTTACCAATGTGAAAAGTTCAAATTCAAAAAACAAAAGCTCAAGTTTATGTAGTAGTTGCTAACTGGATTTTGTGAACTGATTAAGACTTTTATCTACACTATATTATCATCACTTCCATATAAAAATGTGCTAGAAAGAAATGCACTTTTTAGTAAAATCTATGTTTTAACAAGTTTTATTCTGAAACTTGACAAAAGTTCAATTTACTGAATGTATCAAGATTTTTTCAAAAAATCAAAAGTAGAGATCATATTATATAGTGGGGAAAAAACTCCCAAAAAGAAGGCACTGTTCAGAAAGAACAAGAAGGACATCAAGATGTTCTAAGCAATTTCCTGAATACCAGGAAATGAAAGACTGGAGATGGTGAGTTTTTGATCAGTTCACTCTTTTTTTCTTCCCTGAATAGGTTTACTCATTATTAACTGATAAAAGATAACACACATATGATATTAAAAACTAAAATCTAATGGTTCTACTCTCATGATTGTCAGTTAATGCTCAACTAGGAAAAAAAGTTCATTTAGTTCCCTAACCTTCAGGAAAAAAAAAAAATCTATCAACTATTTAGCATCAGTTGTAGTAAGATGTTTTACTCTCCAGCCAGAAAATTATATGAGACAGCACTATGCCTATTTTCATGTTGATGAAAAACTTTTTTCAGTTATACAAGGGTTCATGTTTCTTCTTCTTTTGCACAAGTCATTCAAATGACTGTTTTACATCACATTAAAATATGAGCTATATTGAGGTCCATTGTGGGTTTGATTTTTCCCCTAATGAAGAACAGATTATTCCTAAGTGTAATTTAACTGAAAACACTACTTCAACTTCATATTTATTTTTAATGATATGTACAGGAGTTAACAAGTTACAATTAAAACGAAATCACTGTGTTAATTCCACAGAACTTAAAATCATGCAACACTGCTTGGTAAAAACAACAGCGTCATTCATATACAAAAAAGTATTACTTTGAGACTTGTGATAATATCTTGAAATTTTTGACATAAGCTTTTTTCAAAGGATATTTTATAAAAATTTAAAGACCTGATTAATCAGTTAATGCATTGTTAGGAAAGATAATAAACATTATTAGTAAAGTGAGATTACAAGCAATTAATTTTAAAATTACACCAGTTACAGGGTTGAATGTATTTCTCATGAAATCAAGTTTGGTTAAGAAAATAGTTTTGAAAAAATTTCATATTTAAGCTATGTATTAATTGTCAAATCAGGTTATATAAACCAATAGTTAAGTTTATTCAGTTAAAGAAAATATGCCTATCCTTTCTTACACTCATTTTATAAATAAGTACTTATATATAGTGTTTATATACAACTGAAGAAAAGTTCAATGTAAAAAACAGCCTGCCAATTCACTTACGGATGAAATAGTTCTTTACATAGATGTTAAACTGCATTTATGAAAATGTCCAATTTAAATCACATTCAACCAGCACAAATATTTAAGTTGAATATTACTGTAAACAATAGAGAAAAACAAATTCTTTCATTTTTCATTTCAGCACTGGGTAATAAGCTACTTTTCAGTTTAAAAAGCTAAAGAAGGCTCAACATTTAATTTAATCAAATCCAAAATCCACTAAACTTGGGGTAAACAAAGTGAATGTTTTTCAAAGTGCATAATTTCCAACTCATCCACTTGTATTATTATCCAATTCTAGTTCGTCAGCAAGAAAATAAAATGCACTTGGCTATAAAAATACTAAGGAATGTTATTGAAAAGAAAAGGCTATCTGGTAGAAGTAACTACAAAAATAATTAGTTTAAATCTTTGTAAAGCTTTAATGCAAGAACATCACAGTACACTTTGTTTCCATAAACCTTAAAGCATGATCAATATCAAGATTTTTAATTTCTGCCTTTCAAGTACTTGAAAAGAGTTGCAGCAAAGTCTCTCTCCAAAAATTAAGAAAAATGATCATGCAGGTGCTAATCTGGTGACATTTGGGGGTACTGATATTTGTGTGGGGTTGTCATCTCTGGCTCCACTGGCAGCATGTACAGGTAAGCAGTTACTCTGAAATGCAGTGGTAGGACAACTAGTCATGCCAACATTTTCATCTTCAGCAATGTCTGAATCCGGTGTTGTAACTTCACTTTCCTGAAGCCCCAGGATCTCACAAACTGCTTGTGGCAATTCCTGGATCAGAAAAAACATCAAATCCCAAACCATCATTCATTACAAAGGAAAAATAACGATTACAAAGGAAAAATAATCATTTCTATTTAAGACACTGATTCCAGAATCTCAACATTTGTTCTAACAGTTTGTTATGTATCCTCTCATACCTTCTTTCCCCACTCCAAATGAAATCCTACAACAGAAGAGTTCAAAATCACCTTTTAGAGTGGTTCCCATTACTCTCCACCCTACCACCCACACAAAAACATAGTTTTCTAATATTTAGTACTGATCTATTCTGCTTTTTATTACAGTATCTGATTTACAACATCCTTTGCTCTCAACAGAGGTGTTTTTTGGTTTGTCTGTTTTTAAAGATTTATTTATTAACCCCCCCCCCATTGTCTACTCTCTGTGTCCATTCGCTGTGTGTTCTTCTACATCTGCTTGCATTATCCAGTGGCACTGGGAAACTGCATCTCTTTCTGGTTGCTGTCATCTTGCTGCATCAGCTCTATGTGTGTGCAGTGCCACTCACGGGTGGACTGCACTTTTTTTCACACAGGGTGGCTCTCCTTAAGGGGCGCACTCCTTGCGCGTGGAGCACCCCTGTGCAGGGGCGCCCCTGCGTGGCATGGCACTCTGCACATGGCAGCACTGCATGCGGGCCAGCTTACCACACGGATCAGGAGGCCCTGGGTATTGAACCCTGGACCCTCCATATGATAGACAGACGCTCTATCAGTTGAGCCACATCCACTTCCCAATAGAGGTTTTTTAAAGGTAAGAAATCTTTCACTGACAAGTTACACAAAAATGAAGTAAAAATTCTTGTAACAAGTACAAAAGCCAAAACATATAACTGAGAATAATAATTTGGTTTGAATTCAGAACATGACACGTTTTAGAAATAATTAAAAGCCTGACACTGATAAAAGTGTAACGATGTAGACTAAACTATATTTAATTATTTCTGATTAGTATCTGTTGTTATTTGGGAATAATGCATATTTAATAAAAGGTCTATCGCTGTATTCACTAACTCAATTAGGTAATATAGCAATGCTTACATTAAAATTTGTAGTTAAATTCTGTGGCCTCTTCAGTTGTCTTAGATATATGTTCATTTACTTTTGTCTTTTTTGCCTAGTGCTTCCTATATGGAATAATCAGTCAACTGTTTTCAATTAAGTACTGTAAATCTATAATGGTAATAACCAAAATGCTAGCCAATACTTTGTGTACGCACTCAACTTGCTACAGCTACCATTTATTTTACCTCCAAGAAATAGTACCTTTCTTGATTGCGACCCACCAAAAACAAAAACCTTGGAATTATTTAAAGTATTATATACCTTGCATTTTACCATCTGTAGAGAAATTGCTTCTGCCTTGCATAGTACATCTTCCACATCAATCTTCATGGACAATTCATTGATATGCTAAAATGCATCAATAAAATAAAATGATAATCTGAAACTGAATGCACTATTATATTCTCCTATATAAACAGTTTATTACCAGTTATATTTCACTGAAAATCAAATACTTAAAATAAAAGTATTCATATTACAAACAAACAAGAAATTCAATATATCTTTCATTAGATTATTTCAAGTTTTAGAGTTAAAGAATAGCTTAATAAGCTTATGGAACATTAAATCCAACAGTTGTCCCAAGTCTGCTATCTCAAAGTTATAAGCAAAAGACAATTATTTTTTAGGTAACTAAGCTACATAAAAGAGCATTTGTTGAATTTCCTTTTCTTCCCAATTAACCAGATAAAAATAATTGGCCAATATGTATCTGCTGAACTGCCATGACTGTCAGTTCTAGCACTGACTGCTTTAATACTTTAAGGTATTCAACAGATTCAATAAGGCTCTAAGGATATGTTCTGTTTATCAGTACCACCAAATAGAGGAAAGAACAAAAATATTAAAATCTAATTTAAAGGAATAGCTACCTTTAGTATTTCATTAAAGCCGTAGTGCTTTTCCATTATTTGCTGCTTTTCTGATTCCAGAATAGCACAACAGAGAAGAAGATGGAAATTTTTACATGGAAGCTCAGTCCACATTACCTACAAAAAACAGAACATTGAATAAACTATTATCAACACTTTTCCATACAGATACAATGATGAACTCTGAATGACTCCTATGCAGAGCAGAAGTTGTCTACTTGGAGTAGTCCACTGTTTTTCTAGTTAGGAAATGAGGGGTGGAAGAGTCTTTCCTTTAGCTACAAAGGTAACACCAAGTTTAACATTACATGAATATGATCTTTAGATAATTGCATTAGCATAACATTGAGCCTAACCAATATGATAAATGTTATTAATTAAGGAACCACAGCCATGAGGTAAAGTTTAAAGTGTAAATGGGATAGCTTTAGGGCTAGTGGCATTTTCAGTATTTTTCCTGAACCTTCAGTTTCTCACTTTTAAATCATCTCCAGGTCTTGGAGGGAGGGAGTAGGAAGAATATTCAGTTAAGCAGCACACAGAACTGAAAACACCCAGAGACAGGCCTACATTCTGAATATATAAAAACCCTTACATCCTATTATATAATAACTCAGAAACAGAAGCAGCTACCCAAAATGCCATGTATAAAATGTGTTACCAAGGCAGTACTTCTTCCTAATTATAGAAATGCCCTCCAATATAACGCCTTATTTTCTCCTTGACAAATATATCTAAAAAATATCTTTTCTGGAAAGATAAAAGACCCACATAAAAAACACGAACAAAACATGCCTGACATGTTTTTACTACTTTCACCAGGAGTAAATCAAGTTGAAAATTTTTCAGACCAGGTTCAATTTTTGAAAGTTTAATTATAAAATAGTAATTAACCTCAAAAGTTTCACTGAAAGTTCCAATTTATTTGGTAAACATAGTCTGAGGCATTACTCTAGCCAAGTGGTAATAATATTCTTAATTCATTCTTTAAAGAAGTTGAGGCACTAATTTAACAAAATGATAAACACTAAAACATGATTCCTGGTAGAGAGCATGTAAATTTCATTTCTAATAGGAGAAGAGAAGAAGCGAGCCCAAAGCAATGACCCTTTGATCAGTGTACCACCTCCTCTACTGGTAGCACAGTCACTAACAGTATAGGGGAGAACCAATGGGAATCAATTCCTTCCGTAAAAGCCTTAGATGGCATAGGGCTCCACTGACAGTAAGTCGCTTTATTATCTAATGGGCTGCTCTCTCCATTCAATCTTTGGGATAATTTCTATTACCCCTTAGTTTATATAAAGGTAAGGCAGCAGTCAGTCATTACAGCAATATTTTGTTTTAAAATCATATTGCTCTTTTGATCTAACTAACTGATTCTTGAGAAGAAAATAATGATTTCCTGTATTTCATCAAGAATTGCTCTGGGGGCAAGACAGAATAGAAGGAAACATACCAAAAAATATAACCATGGAGAAAAAACGAAGAAAGAAAACTAAAAGGAAATACAGCAAAATGTTGCCATATGATAAATCTGGATGAAGAGATGTTTATTATATTATTCTTGGTATTTTGCTCTAACTTAAATTTCTTTACAAAAGCAAAACACAAGGCAACTCACTCCCAACACTTCATAATGCAAACTAGTTAAAGCACCACCTCAACTGATTGACCTATCTTTGTCAAAATTTCCCTTAACTCTGGATACAAATTTATACCAGAATGCAACATAGCCTCACCCAAAGTCGGTCTCCCAAGGAAAGAACACAGGCAGCAAATGGTCTAGAGAACTGATTCTGGGATACTTGTTGGTCCCAAATCTCACAGGGATTACAACTTGCAGAAATAATCTCCAAAAGACCACGTACTTAGCTTGAGACCATTAAGAAGTTTTGAACACACTTGTCTTAGAAAATTCGGTTAGATTATCACAATCCACTTATATTCTATAAAAGTTACTTTCCATAATAAATATATTTGTATAATAATTTAAGAACTTACCTCCCATAATCGAAGAATATCTAGAAAACTAAATTCCCTTTTAAATCTGATTAAAAGCCATCTGAAGCAAAAATAAAGGTATCCAGAGTCCTGAGATTCTATACAGATTAAAAAAATATATATAAATATATATGGTTATTCTTGTGCTAATTAAGTCAGAATATAGTGACCTATCTCTGTACCTAATTCGAACTCAAATTTTTCTATGCTCACAGGCCATTAGAAGTTCTATATTTCTAACTGTCTTTGATCAATTCAAGGAAGCAATGTAAGTTTGCAGGCTAACTTAAAAAAAAAAATTAAACAATTCTTATTTAGAATAACTGTTTTAAGACAGAAATTTACAAAGATCATTTGGCCCCACACTTTTATTTTGCAGAGGAATTCAGGTAAAAGCAGTAAAGTAGATCTGTCTTTAAAAGTATTCTTTATACAAATTTTTCTTTCTGTGTCTTACCATATAATTTGCTGGGTATAGTTTTGATCCACTTAACTTACCTAAGTAACTGCAAAATCCACTGTCCAACAATCGAAGTAAGGTACTTAGCTGTATTAGCTGGGTCTTCATACCTTGCATTTGTTCTTCAAAATTTTGATGCTTTAAAAGGAAATAATTATCATATAAATATTTATTAAATATTTATAGTATTTAATCATTATAAATTATAACTGAAATGAAAAATGTTGAACTTGTACCATACAGGTTATATTTAAACATAGGTAACTAATTAAAAAGCTAAAGCAACATTAAGAAGAGGGGAAAAAAGATAAAAGAATCCTTGATTTCAAACTAAAAATTACTTTTTCCTTCTCTTCATTTGTTTTCAAAAAAGAAGAATGCAGGGATAGTAGCTATAGACTAATTGATATATTTATTTCATGCATAGCATAAGAGACTTGGTGAAAGGAATACATTTGGAATATAAGCATTTATCAAATTATTCTCTTGTTAAATATTTCTTCAAATTAGTGTATAAAATTAATTTTACCTTTAACATATACTTCATTTAAAAGAATTAACTAATTACTTCTCAGGTTTGATGGTATAAAGGGAGTCCATGAGGTCAAAACTTTTCAAAACAATATTTAAGATACTATTTGAGGGGAGCACTTGTGCCTCAAAAAGCAGGTGAGCGCCTGCTTCCCACATAGGACGTCCTGGGTTTGGTACCCAGTGTCTTCTAAAAACAAACAAACCAAAAACACAGACAATAAGCAAACAAACACAAAACCAACTCAGGGGAGCCGAATTTGCTTAGTGGTCAAGAACAAGCTTCCCACCCGCGAAGTCCAGGGTCCAGGCTTCAATCCTGGTCCCAGTACCTCAAGGAAAAAAAAAAATTCCATTTGTGTTTTTGCCACAAGTGCACAGAGGGGTTTTCCCAAGGCTATATATAAATATATATGATGTGCGATATTGCAACAGACTGAATGCAGGAACAGATATGAAAATTTAGGGGTCTTCTATTAAACCAGATAGTTAAGAGATTGGAAAATGTAAAATAATGCTTCTTTTTGGTATAAAGTTTTCATTTTGGAAAATACTATTTTCAATTTAAAAAAATACATGTGTTAAGATATAACAGATTTGAGAAATGGATGTGGCTCAAGGAATTGGGTTCCCATATACCATATAGGAGGGTCCAGAGTTCACCAGGACTTCCTGGTGAAGGCAAGCTGGCCCATGTGGCGAACTGGCCCACATGGAGTGCTGTCCCATGCAGGAGTGCTGGCCCCCACAGAGAGCTGATGCAGCAAGACGACACAACAAAGAGAGATACAGAGTACAGACAATAAAAGACACATCAGACCAGGGACCTGAAGTAGTGGAAGAGAATGACTGCCTCTCTCCCACTCCAGAAGGTCCCAGGATTGGTTCCCGGAGCTGCCTAATGAGAATACAAGCAGACAGAGAAGAACACAAAGCGAATGGACACAGAGAGCAGATGGTGGAGGGAAGGGGGAGAAATAAATGTCTTTTTTTTTTTTTATTTATAAGGAGAGCTATTGTTTTTTGTTGTTGTTGTTGTTTTATTATTATTTATTTAATTCCCCCCCCCCCCCCCCCCGGTTGTCTGTTCTTCGTGGCTATTCTGCTGCGTCTTGTTTCTTTGTCCGCTTCTGTTGTCATCAGCGGCACGGGAAGTGTGGGCGGCGCCATTCCTGGGCAGGATGCACTTTCTTTTGCGCTGGGCGGCCTTCCTCACGGGCGCACTCCTTGCGCGTGGGGCTCCCCCAAGCGGGGGACACCCCTACGTGGCAGGGCACTCCCTGCGCGCATCAGCACTGCGCACGGCCAGCTCCACACGGGTCAAGGAGGCCCGGGGTTTGAACCGCGGACCTCCCATATGGTAGACGGACGCCCTAACCACTGGGCCAGAGTCCGTTTCCCTAAATATGTCTTTAAAAAAACAAAGTAATAGATTTTTTTAAAGAATATAAATTTCTCAGTTATGAACAATTTTTCATATGATAAACATTAAGAGATAAAATCCACATAAACAAAAGCCCTTTGGGGTTCTCAATATTAGAAAGTGAAGGGATACTGAGGCCCCAAAATTTGAGAACTGCTGTTGTTTACATGCTTTAAATAATCCTCAACATTGAGTAGATTCCCTCCAACACCAGAGTTGGAGGCAGGGGAGAGTGGCTGGCACACAACAAAATGAATGTGTTGAGAGGCTTCTTAGATAATTCTGATGCCTTTAACCCATAAGCCCCAATCCTCCTATGGTGAGGTAATGCCCTAGCCCTGTGCAAAGCCCTAGAACAATGTCCTCCCCCCACCCCCTTCTTTTTCAGTTTTAGAGGATACTAACAGTGCTTTATTACAAGGATCTACTAGATTAGAAACCATCATTCTTGGTGAAAAATATTTTAAAGGCTACTAACTCCATATATAAATATACATACATTTTAAAGGCTACTATATATATATATAGATATATATATATATATATATATGGAAGAGGGAGGGAGATGGAGAGAAGGGAGGTAGGTATGGAGACCCAAAGTATATGGCAAAATGAATGGTGGTATAAAAGAGTTCACTGGATCATCTACACTGTGTGAATATTTCCATATTTTCATAATAGTGAGCAAAATGCTTATGCCTAGATCAATATTAGAAGTGAGTAAATATAAATAAAAGTAATATATGGACATTAGATTTAGCTGTCACAAAAAAAGGTAAAACTTACATTAAGTAGAAGTGTAATACAAAAATAGAAAGTCAAGTAGCAACAGCACAGATAAGGATACCAAAATAAAAGCAATGCAGTGAAAAAATAAATGTAAAGATTATTTTGATTGCTTCATATTACCCTTTCACTCAAATACTATTTTTAGAAGATGCTACCAGACAATATACTAAGAGGGAAATCTTTTTAGAATAAAACTAGAAAAAGCCCCAGACAATCTTTAATGGAAAAGGCATTCACAGAGCATAATTACTGTGAAAAAATGATAGAATGAAGAAAATGAGATTTAATACACACAAAAAAATGACAAATAGATTATAAAGTGCATATTATAGATGTTCAAAAAGCAGTCCTTACATGTGAGACTGAAATACATGCATATATACGTATGTATGCATGTATGCATATATTTGCCATATGTCAATATACTTGAACAGGTCAGTAGTGGTTCAGTTTCACTGAAAACTATTATTGTAAGAAACTAAATGCACATGTTCATGTTAAAATATTTTTTGAATACCTAGAAACTACACACTGGGGAAAGATTCATATATTTACTCTACAAAAATTGTTGAACAAACCTTCATTAGGAAAATTCTGGTACACTATCAATGAAGTGGAGACATGATCCCTTTTTATCAGAGAGCATACTGTCTCCAATGTAAAGAGGATAAACAAAAACACAAAGATGGCAGGTGACATTTTTTATATAATTAGTATCAGTTGTACAGACCTTTTTAACAAATGCCCATGGTTTCTAGAGCATCTAGAGCATGAATAACTGGAATGAAAAAGGATGGCAAATCAATCAATCAAAAAAGTAAGGAAGATGTACTATGATATTACCAGATTACTGCAACTCATACTCCATCCAAATAACATTTAAAAAAATAAAGAGAAAAAAAATTAATCCAAAAATATTAATTCATGGTAAAGGACTAAAAAATTTATGAATTTGACAGTATAAAAACCCTTTAAAAGTATCAAAACTTACCAAACACACATTTGAAAAAGGAATAGAAGTGAGAATGAGTTGGAACTGTGGAAAACAGACTTGAAGGGGAAAAGACAAAAGAGGAAATAACTGGGGGAAAGACTAGGGCAAAAAAGGAGAGAACTGAAGATAAAAAAGGGTATCACTTTCCAAATTCATATTTGTATCCCAAAAGCCCTGAGTTAAACCTGTAGTACAGTGAAACAATTTTACAATATTGAAAGTCTTTATCTCCTTGCAAGCCAGTCATTTCAATATCTGACTTCAAGGCCCAGAATCAAGAATATTGGTTTTATTTTGAAAAAACAGTGACCTATATAGTCAGATCTTTGGATTTCATATGTCTTTATCCACTTTTTTTTTTTAACAGATTACCTGAGAAGAATTTTCTAATTAATTTCCCTGTTAATAATCTCTCTATTACTGTCCTGAAATTCTGTCTCAAAGATTTATCACGGAAAACAGATAAAATGTTCTTTGTACTTATATGTGTATATAGACACAGTTGAACCTAATAATCACATGCCTCTGGGAAAATAACAGTAAATTACTAAGAAACTGTCAAGGTTACAAACAGTTCAAACACATCTAGAGAAAATCAGTTTACTATAATGCCAAAATCCAAAATGCTCACAAAAGGTAAGGATATTACTCAGCATGACTAAGCTTTATCTCTGAAACAGAAGATATGAAAGTTCAACCATTTCACAAGAACTGAATTCATCTATTTCATCAATATTCTGTAATGACTCATAGCTCTTCTTTAGAACATAAGAAGTTACTAATATTAAATCCTGATTATTCCTATACTGCGGGCACTTACTATCTACTTTTTGTATTAAAAACAATGTCAGTACTTCTAAGTGCCTTTAAAAAAGCTATTTTAAAAAATGGAGCAATTTCCCTCAGTTTCATCATCATATATGTCTAAATATTTTTAAAAACTTCTATAATAAGATTTTACAATTGAAGTCTTCAATATCAGTTTGAATAAAGGAACTCCTGTTCTTACCATTTGATCCATGTAAGACGCAAAGCACCAAAAGGCATCCACTTCATTTTCCATCACATATAAAAGAGGAGAAAGTAAGTCACTCATTCCTTGCACATATCCTAAGAAGAATAGAAAAAATAATAGTAAGGTCTCTGAAAACCCAGATTTAGGTATCCTTTTGTCCATATAACCACCATTTCACTTAAAATTACATATTTTTTTGGTTTGGGAAAGTGGTGGATATCTACCACAAACAGAAAATAAACAAGGAGGAGGGAAGTCTAGCAATCAAATGAGAAAGATGAGTTGTTTTAGACTGAGATGTCAAAGAGATATATAACTGCCAGTATGTGTGTTAGTACTGATAACGCTATCAAGAGGGAGTAACAACATTAAAAAATAATGGACTACCTTATCTTAAACGCATTTTAGTAAATGAAAAAAGCCATGCCAAACAGTTACATGTATGATTTCATCTATGGCATTCGGGAAGAGGCAGAACAATAGGTATGGAAAGCTAATGCCTGATTGCCAGGGTTGGTTGGCTGCAAAGGGCCACACGCGAGTTTTTAGGATACTATTCTGTATAGTATTCAAGTATTGGATTCATGACCCTATGGATTTGTCAAAGCTCAACTGTACCTCACAAAGAATGAACTTTGTATATAAATAAATAAATAAACTAGCCAGTAGGTCATGGATCCTAAGGTGGAATACAGAGTCTGACACATGTATACATATACCTGTATTAGCAATGTATGACAAAACCTCACTGAAGTGGGTAGGGGAAAAGAATTTGAACTAAGTGACTTGGGAAAATATGTTTTAACTTTATATTGTAAATTTCCGGAAAAAAATAAACACTGTATTCTACTTGGCAAAAAAAATGTACAAAAGCATTATGAGAAATAAGAGAGTTAAGGACAGAACACAGAATCTTTGAGAAAAACAGTCAGCAGTAAAGAAAAAAAATCAAGGGAGAAAAGTGCCACATCATAGGTAATAAGGCCAGAGTGGCCAAACTGCCGTGAATAACAACTGGAAAGTGTCCAACTGCTTGAGCAACAAGACCACCAGTACCTTAAATGAAAAAAGTTACAAATAAGATTATGTACCTCTTTTAAATAACCTTCTTTCTCGTTTCTCATTACTCTATACCTAACCAATGCTAGCAACTAGGTTTAATCCAACCAATATTTTGTACCTAAAGCTACCACTTTAACTTTCTCTGACTTCCGTTATTTCTCAACTGTGACACTAATTAAAGGCCTAAATAAATAAATAATAACCTGGAGATAAAGAAATCTGGCTCCTAACTTAAAAACAAAGTCTCGATTTTGCTTTTTACCTGAAAATGTAAAGTTTCCATCTTATAAAACCTCAGTGTCCTTGATTGTTTTACACTTAGATTTCAGACTTAATATACACAGATTCGTAAATCAACAAAGGAACAAGAACTTACACTAGGCCTTTTCACTTAAATAGTATCATTTAACTTTGGTGACTTCTGTACATTTATTAAAATTACATGGGAGATTTTTCCAATGGTAGCTTTAAAGTCTGTAGAAAATATGGTCTCTTGTGTACAGATCCAAAGCTTACATTCTTATCATTCACCATATCTATCTGCACTAAAGCCATTTAAAAACTACATATTAAATTTCTGCTAAAAATGAACATGATTCTACATTAATCTTCCTAATTTGGAAGAGAGCTAAAAAAAAAAAAAATGATCCCAAGAAGCATGAAAGCCAATATTTCTTAAGAAAAATCATATTAAACATAATAGAAAGAGACACTCAGATCTCCTCAGCATCTCCATACAAAAAAAGGTATAGCTCAATTTGCTCTGAGTCTCTGCCCTATCATCTACTGCTATGCCTTTCCCCATAGTCCATACCAACGTCACTATGCCTACACTATACACTATGGAGAAGTGTGGCTCTATTCACATTAGTGCAGAAGGTCACTTTTGGTCCCTGTGGCAGTTTGATTTTATGAATTCCAAAAAGATATACTGATTATGTTTGTAACTGGTCTATATTCTTCTAGGCATGAAGACTAACTTAAATTCAAAGGCTTTACATTTACTTGATTAAATCAAGATTAGGGCTTTAATTCAACCATGTCATTAGGGTGTGCAGGGTTGAGTCCCCACCATCTTTGTGGGCTACATAAACAGACCCTGACAGAGAAGAGGACACAAAGAGGTACAGAGAGAGCTCCATAGACATGGAAGAGGAGAGAACTTGTCAGCTCTGACCCTGCAGCCCCAGGAAGAGAGATGAGCTGTTTGCCTGATAGTTTACAGCTGACTTTGTGAGGAGAACAGGGCAGCTGAACCCTGAAAGAAACGAGCCCTCCAGCCTATAGCTGAAACTGGAAGAAGATGGGTCCATGGAACCTTAGGAAGAAAGAGGAAGGCTGAATCCTCGCAGATATCAGCATCCATCTTGCTTCAAGATGTGGCAAATGACTTTGGGTGAGAGAGTACCTCTTATGGTACCTTGAATTGGATTCTTTAGGGCCTTGAAACTGTAAGCTTCTACCCCAAATAAGTATCCTTTATAAAAACCAACAGATTTTTGCTCTCTGCATCAGCACCCCTTTGGCTAATATAGTCCCCATAGAAGGCATCCAATTTAATATTACAATACCAGACAATTAAGAGTTACCAAAACATTTGGAGAAATGGCATGTGACATGATACCTAAATGTAACATTTCTACAAATCTATGCAGATGCTTTTAAAAATGCATTTTTTAAAATGAAAGGAATATGGGAGGAAGACTAAATTGTTAACATCAGAACTCTTCTGCATCGCAGTGACTCAATGAAATCAACAACAAATATAAAGGTTGAAACAACTGAAGCCAGAAGGAAATCTAATCTGATTTTTTAAAAGTACAAAAGAGAACCACTTTGCTGGAGCTGGTTATATATGGTCTGTGACAGAAATATTTCAGTATGCTATCCAAAAGATTTACAAAGCACTTTTCCACTGTTTAAAAAAAAGTGCTTTGTTATAAAGTTATAATGAATAAAAATTTCTAAGACGCTAATTTAATCCTTTAAATCTCCAACTTTCATATGGGATCACTACGATATTTCTTCTCTAAGTCTTAGTGAAGCAAGTAATCAAGTTAATCTTCATTCATATTCTGGTTGCTTTTAATCTAACCTTATTTTATACGTGGTGTTCTTTGGGGTATGTCATGGGTTGCATGAGTGGAATTAATATACAAATTCCTTTTAATTAAAGAAAGATTAAAGTTGTTTAAATCAACATTCAATGATACACAAATTCTACACTAGTGCTGACTGATGCATATCTTAATAAGTCCATGACAATTTATGAAGGAGTTCCCTAAAATTATTTTCATAGCAAATCTGTTTCCGTGGGAAGGTATGAGAAATGAAGAATCCTCATCATTCTAATGTACACTTTATTATACTGAAAACTCTTAATTAATTTTATTTACAAACACTCTACATCCACCAAACATGCAACTTCCTTTCTTCTTCCCTCTCCTAATAATCTCTAGTCTACTTTCTGCCACTATGAATTTGCTATTTGTAGATCTCTGATAAGTGATATCATATAATATTTCTCCTTATGTGTCTTGCTTGTTTCACTGAGCATAATGATTTCAAGGTTCTTCCCGGTTGCAGTATGTCTCAGAACTTCTTTCTTATGGCCAAATAATATTCCCTTATGTATAAATACATTTTGTTTATCTGTTCATTTGTTGATGGACACTTAGGCTGTTTCCACCTTTTGGTGATTGTGAATAACGCTACTGAAAACACTAGTGTACAATTATCTGTTTGAGATTCTGTTTTTACTTTCTTTGGGTATACACCAAGAAGTGAAATTTGGCAATTCTATGCTTAACTTTTTGAGAAACTGCTTTCTACAGTGGCTGCTCCATATTACATTTTCATCAAAAATGCACTACAGTTCCAAGTTCTCCACATTCTCACCAGACTATTTTCCTTAAACTTTTTATTTTGAAATAATTACAAATTTATTAATATAACAGTTGTAAAAATAATTCAAAATTCATATGGAGAATTCCACCATACTTACCCTACCCTTCCACCCCCAACCCCATATACCCAGATCCACCAATTTCAGCATTGTGCCACTTATTTTCCATTTAAAAAATAATAACCATCCTATGGGTATGAAGTAGTAGCTTAATATATTTTTGTTGTTGTTGTTGTTGTTGTTTAGGTAACAGGGGCCAGGCATTGAACCTGGGACTCGTATATGGGAAGCCAGCACTCAACTACTGAGTCGCCTTGGCTCCCCTGAGTTGGTTTTTTCGTTTTGCTTGTTATTTATATTTTCTAGGAGGCACCAGAATTGAACCCCAGACCTCCTATATGGGAAGTAGGTGCTCAAGTCCTTGAGCCACATCCACTGCCCCCAGTGTGGTTTTGATTTATATTTCCCTAATGGCTAATGATGCTAAGCATCTTTTCATATACTTACTGGCCATCTGTATACCTTTTTTAATTCAGGTCTTTTAATTGCTGTACAGTATAAATTCTTTACACATGTTAGATATAAAGCTCTTACCCATTACATAGTATGCAACTATTTTCTCCAATTCTGTAGACTATCTTTTCACTTTTTTGATAATTTCCTTGGACTTGTGTTTTTAATTTTGATGAAGTCAAATTAATCTATTGTTTCTTTTGTTGTGTGCTTTTGGTGTCATATCTAAGACTCTATTTCTGAATCACAGGTCATGAAGGTTTGCCCCTATGTTATCTTGTAAGAGAGTAATAGTTTTTGCTTTTATATTTAGGCCCATGATCCATTTTAGGTTCATTTTTATATATGGTGAGAGGTAAAAGAAAAATTCATTTTTTTGGCATGTGGATATCCAGTTTTCCCATTATCAATTTTTGAAGAGACCATGCTTTTCCCCATTGCATGTACTTAAGCTTGCTTGTCAAAAACTAACTGGGGGATGCAGACTTGGCCCAGTGGTTAGGGTGTCCGTCTACCACATGGGAGGTCCGTGGTTCAAACCCCAGGCCTCCCTGACCCGTGTGGAGCTGGCCTATGCACAGTGCTGATGCGCTCAAGGAGTACCCTGCCACACAGGGGTGTCCCCGCGTGCAGGGGAGCCCCATGTGCATGGAGTGCGCCCCAAAAGGAGAGCCACCCAGCACGAATGAAAGTTCAGCCTGCCCAAGAATGGCACAGACAACTGGGGCCGGGAGTGGGGGGAGAAGGGGAAATAAATAAATAAATAAATCTTTTTAAAAAAACTAGCTGGCATGGGAGGTCCCGGGTTCGGTAAAGAAAACAATGAGCAGGCAACGAGCAAAAACAACAAGCAGACAAAGAGCAAAAACAATATGAGCAAACATGAGCAAACAGACAGGGGAGCCAACTCAGGGGAGCCAACTCAGGGGAGCCAACTCAGGGGAGCCAACTCAGGGGAGCCAACTCAGGGGAGCCAACTCAGGGGAGCTGATGTGGTACAGTGGTTGGGCACTGGCCTACGGCATATGAGGTACCAGGTTCAATCCCTGGTGCTAGTACCTTAAAAAATAAAAATAAAAAAGAAACCTAACTGGCCACAGAGATGAGGATCTAATTTCTGGGCTTTCAATTACATTCCATCAATCTTAATGCCTATCTTTATGTTAGTACTGCACTGTTTTTTCCTTTTAAATATATTGTCCTCTGGAATGTATATATTTTTTAAATAATTTTATTGACGTATAGTTCACAAACCTTATAATTCACACATTTTAAGTTACAATTCAATGCCTTTTAGTATTTTTTGCTCATTTTCTGCTTGTTTTTTTGCTCATTGTCTGTTTTTCTTTAGCAGGCACCTCCCATGTAGAAGGCATGAGCCACATGCACTCCCTGCTCATTTGTCTTGCTTGTTCATTATTTTTACTCGTCATCTGCTCAATGCCTGTTTATTTTCTTTAGGACGCACCAGAACCCAACCTGGGACCCTCCCATACTGGGAGGTAGGCACTCAACTACTTGAGCCACATCCACTCCCCTATACTGTTTTAATTACTGTAGTTTGTTGTAAAATTTGAAACTGAAACAGACGTTTTCCAACTACATTCTTTTTAAAAATTGTTTTGGCTATGTAAGGTTCCTCACAGTTCCATAGAAATCTGAGGATCTGCTTTTCTATTTCTCAAAAAAAAGGCTGTTGAAACTGTTAGAAGCTGCATTAAATTTACAGCTTTTGGGTAATGCTGACTTCTTAACAATATTAAGTTTTCCATTAGGTCTTATTTAATTTCCTTCAGCAGTGTTTTATAGGTTTTAGTGTACAAGTCTTTTATATTTTATATCTTTAAATTTATTAAAAAATTTAGAATAAATTATTATTCTCTTCTTTTAGATGTTATTGTAAATAGAATTTTCTTAATTTCCTCTTCAGATTGTTCATTGCTAATGTAGAGAACAAATGATTTTTGCATTTTGTACCCTGCCACTTTGCTGAAATCATTAATTAGCTCTAGTAGATTCCTTTGGATTCTCTCTATATAACATCATGTCTTATTTCTTTTCCTTGACTAAATGCCCTGGGTAGAACTTCTGGTGCAACACTGAATAGGAGCAGTGAAAGCAGGCAACTTTGTCTTGTTTCGAAGGGAAAGGGTTTTAATTTTTCATCATTGATTATGATGTTAGCTATTGGTTTTTCATAAATCTCTTTCATCATATTGAAAAGTTCCCGTCTATTCCTAGTTTTCTGATTGTGATCAAGGAAGGATGCTGGATTCTGTCAAATGCTCTTTGTGCATCTACTGAGATAATAATGTGGGTTTTATTTTCCTTCACTCTATTTATGTGATATACTACATAGATTGATTTTCATATGTTGAACCCCCCTTGAATTCCTGGGATAAATCCCTTTTGGTCCTAGTGGATAATCTTTTTAATATGCTTCTAGATTCTAGTGAAAAGAATATTTTGAAGTTACATATGGTTTAATTTTTCAAGCAACTGAACCAATACCTTTGAGCACCAAATTAAAAAAAAAATTATTGGAGTTAAAATATTAGATACTCTTCTGCCTTCTTACATATACCATTTTGAATGTACTTTAACCTTCTACTGATCATTCAGGATCATCATTAAGTACACTAAAAAAAACAAAAAAGTCAACTCTTGTGGAAACTTCCTGAAGTATAGTGCCTTTGCACTAACCTAAAAATTACTATTCCCTGAGTTCTTCTGTCCATTTTTGAAAAATTTTGTCTCCTTCATCACTACTAATGAGATCATATTCAATGCAAACATATCTATACTTCTCCTATGGGCTAAGAAGCCAAACAACACAGTATGATGGGATCACGTATAAGAGTACATATATAGCCCAGAGACCTCTCCTACTAGTAAAGGGCAAGAAATTTGGTTCACTGCTTTTCAAAAACTATCAAAAAGCATCTCAGAAGGCCAGAGCTATTAGTGGGAATCTTGGGTATACTTCAGATAACTAACCTTTTCAAAGAGCATGGGGCAAACAGAGGTGTCAAGTTATCCAGTCACCTGGTTTGAGACTATGGCCTGAAAAACTGAGCATTTTTCCTGCTACAGATATGCATGAATTCCTATCTCCAAATGACCATCTGAGAGAACAGGCCAATGCCTTCTATTCCCTTGGACCATGGTCCTACTCCCTACAGTAGTAAGAGAAATTAAAATGGCAATGGGTCAGGGTGTGCTAAAGGTGTAGAGGTTAAGAATGCCAGCCTATAATAAAAACATAGGTCTCTATCCCCAGCCCAATTATTTACTACTTGT
Organism: Dasypus novemcinctus; assembly: GCF_030445035.2. Taxonomy (NCBI): domain Eukaryota; kingdom Metazoa; phylum Chordata; class Mammalia; order Cingulata; family Dasypodidae; genus Dasypus; species Dasypus novemcinctus. The sequence continues at coordinate 53,986,943 of NC_080684.1, read as the reverse complement.
GTGACCTAATCTTGAGCCACTCTCTGAATCAAAATAACTTCACTCATAAAGAGTTATTTCCCTACCTTTTTCATAAGGCTGCTATTAAAATTAAAATAAAAACCAAATCAAGGATAACAGCATTCTGCAACCTGAAACGCACTCTACCAATATGCTTTCAATGATGTAATTTGAGCTTCATATTTTTAAAAGAAATTTCAACTTACTGTCATCAAAAAGGCTACTACCTCACGATCCACAACAGAGTTTACATCTTCCGCTAATTTACATATAAGAGGTCAAGAGGAATCTTGTTCTCCATGATTTTAAAAATCAGACTGCCATGGAGAAGGTCTTAAGATATGGCTAAAATGTGGCTTCTACGCTGGGTGAAAACATGCTTTTGTTCCTTAGATACAAACAGTAAAGAAAACATACCCTTAATCCAAGGTCCATTTGGTTTAATGTGTGAGTATCTCATCATCTTCCCTAAAAGCTACCTCAAGCTCTATTAAAGTAATCTGAAAGTTTGCCAGAAGCAGAAAATTCTATTTTCACCAATAGTCAGGAGCTACTCACATAGTACACCACAGAAACTTTTCTTATTGAAATGTTGATACCTAAGGAATTTGTTGGTTTTTAGTAAAGAAATAGCTCAAGTTTGCACTTTCCTTAAAATATTGGTCCCATATTTTTCAACCTTCCCCATACAATTCTCCACTCCCATCTCCAGCCCCAGACCTAGTCCTTCCAACTCATGCTTGGTAAGAAACAAACCAAGAAAATCAAGTAAAGCCTATAATATGCTAGATAACTACATGCATTGCCTAAGATACAAAATCAGTATTTTTCTTGATATGAGAAAAAACCTATTAAAGATTCCCAAAATTTCTTGGCTCATGGTATCCTTAATGTCTCAGTAATTTTCTCCAAAACAATCCTAGGACCAAAGAATAACTACAAGTTTGGTTTACTAAGTACTTGCGTCAAACGACTTAAGTATTTATGCCCTATGAACTCAGCACTCAGGTACTATAGTACTTCTCAAAACTTTGGAATCACTGCCATCCTCATTTCCTGTTTCTCATTTATATTCACACAGTAGTTGTTTATGTCAGCAACCACGAAAACCACCCCATCTTTGCAAAGATATTACTTCATTGAAAGGACTGTATCAATCTATGGTTGAAATCCTGAACTATTTCTGCTACTAGAGTAGTTTCCTACAGATGTCACCATATTTCCTTCAGAAATTCCCACAGCTCTTCCATTCACAATTTGGGAACCCATAAGCCTTAAAATTTACAGTCCCTTGTACACATAAACCCCCTATGTAAACCAGGCCACCAGGTTAATAAATAGGTCTAACTGGTTGGTAAAAATAAATTCTAAAATAAATACACATAAATATTTTAAAATTAAAACTTTAGAGGAGAACTTACCTAAATCAAAATCATACATACAATAGGTCATCAAAATGTCATGAAGCAAAATCAACCCTGGATTATCTTGGCCTTCATAAAATTTGTTTGTCCGATCTGTTCTGTTAACATCTTTTTCTGTAGAGGAAAATCATCACATATTTGAAAACCTTTCAAAGAACAGATTTTTATAAAGCTCATATTTTAACAAGCTCAAAATTCTTCTTGCTAATAATTTTACTCTCTTCCCAAGATCAAATTCCTTTTTAGATATGCAATAAAATAACCTTTTGGAGTGTAAAAAATCAGTCCTATGGGCAGATTTTCAAATATTTTTCAATTTTTGTCTAAACATAGAAACATTTTAACTGAATAGTAGGAAATCATTTCAATGACTTAAAAGCAACATTAGGTAATATTTCACATTAGTTAGCAATAAAAATGCCAGGAATGAACACACGTGATAAGAAGTAAAACACAGTAATGAAAAAAAAACAACACTATTATGCAATTAAGCATAATTAAAAAGACTTTTTTCATTCATAACTGCTTCATTCATTATGAGAAGTACTATCAACTTTTTTGTCATATTCCATATCATCGTCATGACAAATTACTTCTTTATTCTCATATAAACATCACTTTAGATATTATAAGAAATTTATTTTAATTTTTGAAAGACAGAAATCCACACTCTGCTTAGACATTATTTCACGACATTAAAAGCAGATTTGGAAACATCACCATTTGTGTATTCAAACTTATATCAACAAATCAATTCACAAACATTAATGCCTACTAGGTATATCCTGTTACAGACCTTACAACTAGAAGTGGATTCCTCAAACTTGAATCCCTCAGGAAATTAGGAAGAAATAATTTAAAGAAACTCAAAATGATAATTTATTTTATAATCAATTCTGTTTAAAAGTTTTAACTGCTCCCCATAAAACTGATTAATTTTAAAACATTCTCAAAACTAGGTGCAAAAAAATGGGGAAGTATTTTACAAAAGAGTAGAATCTAACAAGACAGTTTATATGAGTAGTTTAGATTCTACTCATTTGTAAGAACATTTTAAAAAATTACTAGAACAGCACTCTAGCTTTCTATTAAGGTGCAGTGAATTTAACAAGAGTGAACATATATCTACAGAACTGCAGACACATATTTTTACAAATAAGCAAAAACATATACCAAAAAATTTGTTATAAATGTAAAATTTCATTTAAAAATATCAAAGTGTTCCACTCTCATTTCATAATTGATAAAGAAGTAATGAAAAAGTTAATTTTTTAACTCAAATACAATCTACATATCCATTATGCCAATATAAAATATCTGCCTTAATAGATATATAAACATGGTAAAAAGTAGTTTGTACTTTCATGAACTATCAGTCATTCTTTCCTCATATAGATACTTACTAGTGTCACTAAGGCAGAAACAGAAAAGGGGTAAAAAAATTATATATAAAAATGATATGTTATTAGGGAAGTGCATCTAGAATCTATTTCTGGAAAGAAAATGAGTAACAAAGTTAGAAAAAATTCCCTAGTTAAATCCAACTCTGCATCTGTCTAACTTGCTGTAACCAAAAAAGGCTGCAGAAAAACACCACTATGCTGCGTGATCACACTTTACATACACCTCAAGTGGGCCATTAACACTGCCTGGCAATAATGCTCTATTTTCATCATCCATTCACTCTCCCTATTCAATATAATCCTCATCATCTTCTCTCTCCTCAATCCCATTCTAGCTCTCAGATGGGGATCTTGCTTCCTATTTCACTGAGAAAACAGGGGTTATCCAAAGATAACTTCCATGGGCTTCCTCTACTCCAAACACATAACTTTGTGTCCATACAATCTTCCTTCTATCCTATCTATAAATGTGCTTTCGTGATCTTGGCTAAAACCAATCCCATCCTGTGCATATGAAATCCATTCCCTCTTGGCTACCCAAGGATTTTTCTCCAGTAATTGTCTCCCTCTCCAGCTGCATCAATTTTTCATCTCTACTGGGTCTTTTCCATCAGCATTCAATCATACTATTGTTTCTCTCACCATCATAAAAAAAACTTTCCCGTCTAATTGCTGCCCCATTTCCCTATATTCTTTCAGAGCAAAACTCCTTGAAAGAGTTGTATATATTGTCTTCAATATATCTCCTCCTAGGCAGAGAACTTGGCCCAGTGGTTAGGGCGTCCATCTACCACATGGGAGGTCAGCAGTTCAAACCCCGGGCATCCTCGACCCGTGTGGAGTTTGCCCATGCACAGTGCTGATGCGTGCAAGGAGTGCACTGCCGCGTAGGGGAGCCCCACACAAGGAGTGTGCCCCATAAGGAGAGCCGCCCAGCGTGAAAGAAAGTACAGCCTGCCCAGGAATGGCGCCGCACACACGGAGAGCTGACACAACAAGATGACGCAACAAAAAGAAACAAAGATTCCCGTGCCACTCACAACAACAGAAGCGGACAAAGACGCAGCAAATAGACACAGAGAGCAGACAACCAGGGTGGGTGGGGAAGGGGAGAGAAATAAATCAATCTTTAAAATATATATATATATATCTCCTATTCCCTCTTTTTTAAATTTATTATGAGCGTTTATTTTTTTATTGTTTTTTTGAAGATACATAAGATCACAAAAAATGTTATATTAAAAAATATAACAGGTTCCCACTACCCCACACCCCATCCTCCCCACTCCTCCCACATCAACAACCTCTTTCATCCTTGTGGCACATTCATTGCACTTGGTGAATACATTTTGGAGCACTGCTGCATGACATGGATTAGTTTACATTGTAGTTTACACTCTCCCCCAGTACATTCAGTGGGTTATGGCAGGATATATAATGTCAAGCATCTGTCCCTGCAATATCATTTAGGACAACTTCAAGTCCCGAAAATGTCACCACATCACATCTCTTCCCTCTGCCTGCCCTCAGCAATGACCACGGCCACTTTCTATCCTCCTATACCCTCTTGAACTCATTCCAATCAGGTTGTTACATCCACCACTCCATCAAAAACTTCTCTTTAATCAAAATGACCAATGATCTTATTACTCTACAGAACGGTCAAGCCAATCGTTCCATCTTATTTGACATCTCAGCAACATTTGACCAAGTCACCCCTTCTTGAAATACTTTCTTCATTTGGTTTCTAGTAGATCACACCCTCATGATCCTCTTCTTTTTCTCTGGCTGCTCCTTCTGTCTCCTTTACTGATTTTTACTAATTTTTCCTACTTATAAGTTAAAGTACCACAGGGCTCACTCAGTTCTTGAACCTCTTCTTTTCTGTGCTTACTCCTTTGACAATTTAATCTAGTCTCATACCATCTGGTGATTCCTAAATTTAAATCTCCAACCCCTGTATCTTTCAAGTTCCAGCCCTATATATTTACCTCCTATTTTACATAAATTGCAGTCTTCCAATAGGCATCTGTGGCAGTTTGATACTGTTTATGAATTCCAAAAATAGACACTAGATTGTGTTTGTAAACTTATCTATCCTCTAGGTATGTAAGATTGTATTAGACTCAGAGGTTTCATTTTTACTTTATTAAATCAAAATTAGGGCTTTTATTTGACCACATTATTATGGCAACTTGGTTTGAGTCCCCACTACAGCTAGCCTATAAAACTGATGCACAAAGACAGGGAAGTAAAATATACCAAGAAGGAGAACACAGAAGGTTTAGTTTTGGGATGGAGTCCTAGGGAGAGAGCCTAGCTGTTCACCTAATAGTTTACAGCTAGCCTTGTGGAGAGACTAGAGCAGCTGAGTCCAGAAAGAAATGAGCCCTGGGAAGAGAGACAAGCCTATGTCAGCCTACAGCTGAGAATGGAAGAAGCTGGGACCATGGAGCCTTAAGAGGAAGAAGGGAGGCTGAACCCTTGCAGACGATGCCCACCATCTTGCTTCAACACATGGGAACAGACTTTGGGTGAGTAAGTACCTCTTAAGGTACCTTGAGTTGGACTCTTCAGGGCCTTGTGACTGTTAGCTTCTACCTCAAATAAATACCCTTTATAAAAGCCAACAGAGTTTTGGTACTTTGCATCAGCACACCTTTGGCTGACTAATACAGCATTTCAACTATAGCTATTCTCCAGACAGCAGCCAGAGTGATCCTGTAAAACATAAGACAGATCATATCACTCTTCTGATCAAATTCCTCCTGTGGCCTCCCAACTCACTGACAGTAGAACCTCAAGTCTTTATAATGACCTACAAAACTTTATGTGATCTACACCTATCCAACAGTTTCCTCTCTGACCTACAGCTTCTACAGACTACTTCGACTCATTCCGCTCAAGCCACTCTCACCTTCTTGCTGTATTTCAAACATGCAGAGGTCTCCTAAGGTAGAAACATGTCTAACAAGTGTGTTCCTTTCTGACCGGAATGCCTTTCACCCAATTATCTGCATAGCTCACCCCCTTCCCTTTTTCAAGTTTCTACTCAAACATTACCTTCTTGGTAAAAAGCTTTCCCAGATCATCCAAGTTAAAAATGCAACATCACACATCTAAACTCCCTTCCCTGTCTTATTTTTCTATTTAGCACTTATGACTAACATATCCATATTTTATTTACTTAGCTTGTTTACTGTTTTTCCTTTCCTATAAGAATGTATGTTCCATAAGGACAAACACTTTGTTTTTTTGTTCACTGATGAATCCACAATGCCAAGAAAAGGGCCTAGCACTTAACCAGTACTCAATAATTACTTAACCAGTACTCAATAATTATTACATAAATGAATGAATGTTTAATGATCTATATGTGACTAAAAAAGATTTGCATGGTGATTCAAACGTACAAACAAACAAGGTTAGGAACTACTGCTCTAAAGACTGGGATTCTTGAATGGTCTTCTTATCTGTCTCTATTTTTCCCACTAGGTGAGATCATCTATTCCCATGGATATTTATAATGATAGCACCCAAATTTCTATCTCCTGCCCATTCCACTTCAGACTATTCAACTAGCTGACATTCCGCCTTTAAGTCTCATATTAAAATGTATGTATCTAATATTTAATTCGACTTCTACCATATTCCATTCTCCTCATCAGCAACCACCCAATTTCTCAAGCCAGGAAACTGAGTATCACCTTGATTTCTCTTTCCCCTTCACATCTAAGATTTAATACATTAGAAAAAGTCTTCTCAATTCTATCACCAAAATATAACTTGAATTCATCTAATTCTCTACATCTCCACTACCAATATCTCTTGCTTGAATTCCTTCCAACATCCTACTAATTAACTGGTCTTCCTATCCTTATTGTTATCATTATTCAATCTATTTTCCACACAGCAGCAAAAACGATCTTAAAATATAAATGAGATGTCCTTACTAAAAATGCTTTGATAGTTTATCACAAAGTAAAATCCAACTTCTTGGCATGATCTCCAATGCCTAAATAGAGTTTACCTGTGTAGCATTTTTTTTTTAATCAAGTACACATTTTTTAAAAAGACTTTGGGTAATCTTTTGGGAAGAAGTGTTATGAAAAAAAGAATATTTCAAAACCAACTTATAATATGCACTTCTACTGACAGAAAGCATGGTATAGTTGAAACTCCATTTAATTAGGAATTCGAACTCAGTATGAATGATTCTAGGGTATGGTACTAACTAGATAGATGATCTAAGATTCTGAGTTTTAATGTTACCTTCTGCTAAAAATGAGCAAATTCAAATTTTATTATGGGGATTAAAACATCTAAATTTTTTCTCCAATCTCCTGGAAAGAGAGAGAACAGAACACAGGAAAAGTTGAGAAGATCAGGGCCAGCAACACCGATGCTTTAACGTAAAGTGAAGGGGATATGGCATATGGAAAGAAAGGGCTTAACAACAATGGAATAGCTGATCCCTAAGATCCCTTCCAGTTCAAATATTTTTTCCTCAAGGAGGAAAAAAATGTTTCCCATGTGAAATTTAAAAATAGGAGGCTTCAGCTAGAAACTTCAAATAACTGCATGCCTCAGGAACCCCAACCTTTTTATTTAAACCAGAGGAGGGGCACAGTTTACCCTGCTACAATTTGCTTTCAGGAAAATTGATTTTCAACCAAAAGTATTGTTCCAAAAAGTATTAACACTTGTCTCTATATCTACAAAAGCTACCAAATCAGTCTGTTAGGGTGGGTTTCCTAAATATAATTTTGAGAACTTATCTTACATGGGAGAGGGGATGGTAGTGGTGATGGTAACACATCCCTCCATCTTTACTTATGAATCTACAGATATACAAATCCAACAAATTCCACTAGTATCCAAAGCTATCCTAAAATGATATAGAGGCAGTATAGCAAGGCAGTTGGAGAGCATTTAAATTGAGTTCTTCACTTAGTAACTGTGACCTTGGGCAAGTCATTTATGCTCTCAATTCTTCAGTTTCTCATCTGTAAAACAGGGATTATAACTAGAAAATGCATTGATTTGGAAGACAGGGATACTTGTAATAGTACCTACCTCATACGGTTCTAAGAACAATATATTAACTGTTGTTCTTTCCTATTACTATGACTATTCTACTATTATTACTACCTCCTTAACGTCTACTATTATACTCTTGCAATCATTCCTCTTGCTACCAAAAGGAAAACCAGTATATCATTAAAGCTGACTTTCCTTCAAAACGAGATATTCACTGAATTAACACAATCAATTCAACACTATGGATTTGTAGATAGAGAATCCTAAGGAAAGAGCAACCTGTTTGGAGCTCAGTGTAGAATAACACTTCACTTCATTCACTAGACCAAGTTGCCTCTCTAAAAGACCACTTTAACATGTGAATGAAATTAACCACTATCGAGGTTATTCAAATTCTCTTTTTAGATATTAAACATTTTAGGAAGTTAAAAAAAGGGCAGAGGAACAAGTGGAATTGTATCTAGAAAAAAAATGTAATTCTAAATTCTACATTTATTAAAAGCATGAATGTTGGATAATGATAGTATCTTATTTTATTATAAAATGAAATTCTTCAGTCATATTTCATTTGAGGTAGTTGTTGAGAGAAATGAGAAAAAGTTTAAGAGGATTAAGTGACTTGTCCAAGGACACAAGGCAAGAAGTAGAACACAAATTAGAACCCAATCCCTTCTGCTATAAAGTCTAGTATTTTCCCACTGAACTACTCTCCTGTTACATTAATATAAAATCTACCATAATATAAAATCTACCTCCCTTTTGTAATCTCGGGGCATAATACAGTCTGAATCCAAAAGCAAAACCTGCCTTCCCTTTCCAACGTTTCTCAATTTCAGATAAATGAGCGTAATTCTCAGTACTCAAAATTCCTTCATGATACTGTTTCTTGAACTGCAATCTGTCAAGTAGAAATATATAGCAGTAACTATGCACTCCTAAAAAAGAGTACAGTACCCTACACCACCAGCTTCATGCAGAGATAAAGGTCGATGCTGAATAACAACAAATTAATATCATCATTTCCTTCAATAACTTATAGCAAATTGATTTTATCAATAGAGCCAGACAACCCTATTCTATTTTTAAATAATTCTTATGCTTTGATGATAGTCTATCAAACTGATTAAAATTTATTAAGCACACCTTTTATGAAGATGCATCATCATCTGAATTTATGTCATTCACTGATAACACCAGGTGAATATTCTATTTTCAAATAGTTATTCAGTCATTTATTTTTTTATTTTTTTAAAAAAATGAATTAATGTATATTTAAAGAAGGTTTGGAAGGATATAAAACAAAGCACTAATGATAGTTTTCTCTGGGTGATAGGAACAAAACTAATTTTTTCCTTCTTTTTGCTCATCTATAGTTATTAATTTTTCTATATAATACAAGCTACTTCTGAGAATAAGGTAGAAAATAATAATGTGTTTTTAAAGTGAATATTAAAGAATTCTACAAGCAAATAAAGTTAAAAATTCATTTTTAAATGAAAATTAAATATATCAATATTTTAAAACATAATAGAATTCATATTACAAGAAAAAGAACTTTTAAAAACATTAAACAGACATTCCAATGGGCTTTCCAATTCTGATTTCTCTTTTGAGCCCTAACTCTATACTATATGTTTAATTTACCAAGAAGACTTCAATGTAAACCTGTCTTATATTTCTAAAATTGTTAAGAAAAAGTTACCAATAAGACTTCTATAATCTCTTAATCGTGAATTTCTCTTCTCTTGTTCTTCACTAACAGATTTCCACTGCAGTTTCATCCTGAAGTATTCATCACTAAAGAAGAAGAAAATTTTTACACTGAAGAAAGCTATTAGAACATTTTAAACATTTTCTATAAACAGCAAAAGCATTTATTTAAAGTTACAATAAACAAAATAAAATAAAGTTAAACATGTCACAAAGTTTATAAGCATTTACCTCAATCCTTAAAGTCATACCTAAAATTATTCTAATCAATATTTTAACCCACTAAGTTTCTGAATTATAAATGCAAATATAAATGACTTTTTTAGAGTGACAGAGAATTCAGTTTCAAGTATATTGCAGAAACTTCTTAATGTGAAAATGTCAGAGAGAATGTTAAACATGATGAGAAGTGAAAGGATTGTCAGAGTTTTAGTTTGCCCATAATGGTTCAAAGTGGCTTTAAACCAAATGCTGACAAACTGGGAATAAGAAGTACTCCAGGAAGAGCTGGTCTGTTTCTTTCCTTTTTGAATCTTAACAATAACTTCAATAGAAACACTCTTCTAAAAAAGTGAAGAACCTTTTTATGCCACACAAGAGCACCAGGGAAATAATTTAAAGGTAATTAACCTAAATAGCAAATACACTTCTTATGAGTCATTTTTATAATTTGTAAAATTACAAATTTGTAATTTTACAAATTATAAAAATGAATCAAGGGAAGTAGATGGGCTCAAGCAACTGGGCTCTGGTCTACCATATAGGAAGTCCAGGGTTCAATGCCCAGGTCCTCCTGGTGAAGGCAAGCTTGCCCATGTGGCGAGCTGGCCCACGCAGAGTGCTGGCCCATGCAGACAGCTGGCACAGCAAGATGTCGCAACAAAAAGAGACACAGAGGAGAGATAATAAGACACAGCAGACCAGGGAGCTGAGGTGATACAAGAGAATGAGCACCTCTCTCCCACTCCAGATGGTCCCAGATCAGTTCCTGGAGCCACCTAATAAGAATACAAGCAGACAAAGAAGAACACACAGCAAATGGACACAGAGAGCAGACAACAGGGTGGGAGAAATAAATAAATAAATCTTGAAAAAAAAAAAGAAGAATCAAGATGAATGAAAAATATTTAAAACTCCAAGTCTAAATAATTTATTATTTTTCAAGTATGAAAAAGGCTTATATGAGGTAAACGAAATTTTCAAAATACTTTTACATATTCACCAACATAACTGCAACGAGATCTTCCTAGTAAGTGTTTCTAGTTGGAAAATAATTACAGTGCTCAAAATTTTTAAATTAAAAAGATGAAAATAAAATTATTTTCACATTCCCTACTCTATTCCAAATCCTCATCTAGAAACCCTATACTAATCTGTACAAGTGAGTTTACCTGAACTTCACACAAAAGGTCATTATACTTACGTTTTTCGTTTTTGTAACTGAGCTCTTTCCTCTTTGGTACTGTCCCAAGGAAAATAACCCAAAAGAAATTTCCATGCTTGTTTTCTCAATGCATGGCAGAGTCCCTGAAGAAAACACACATATAAGATGTATTAGTAAAAAAGAATTTGGTACTGTACATTCACAAAATGTGCACTTAAATAAACAGGAAAACTAGTATCTAAGAGTTTTCTAAAGAAAAACTAGCTCAATTTTGTGAATACTATCTTGTTTTTGACCTCTAGATTTTAAGTATGTCAGCAGTTGCCAGAATGCTTTTAAAATGCATTCAGTAGAGTTTATGTAAATGTATACAGTAGAGTTTAAGCAGTGATACCGATGAGTCTAAGTTCAATCTTACTGGAGGTGACCACCACCTGGGTACATGCATCCTTCACAACCCCCAGGATTTCAAGTAAGGAAGATTATCTTCCCCCAGGCTTATGGGTATACCCCAGTCCATCCCCAAGAAGATTATTAGTACCTCACTATTTCACTCAACCCAGGGGTCTGAAGACATCAAAGAAATAGCTCATTCTGACCCTTAAACACATTTTTTAAAATTAAAAAAAAACTGAATACTCGCAGTTTATAATATAATCTCTACTAGAGTATTTAAATTACCCCTCTAAATATCATCTGCTTCATATTATCTACATTTAAAATTCTTCCTTCAGAGTCGATATTCTTAGTCCACTCTTCCAGTGATACCGGTTCTCTCCTTTGAACAACAGGTCGTTCTCCCAAGTCAATCTAAAACAAGAAGATCAATATAATGAAATTAAGTTATACAAAAACTAAATCTAAAATTCTCTCCTTCAAACATAAGTTCTAAAACTTCAAATTCATCCTTTATTTTTCAAGGTTTAGCTGAGTAACTCTAAGTTAGAATTAAATACATTTTCCCTCCTACTAAAAACACCAATAACTGCATCATAAATTCAGAAATAAGAAACCCTATAGATTAAAACATTTGTTATTTTTTTAAATGTTATTTTGGGTTTCATTTACATAAGTACAGAACATTGAACATGTAAATTCTATAACAAACCCTTCAAACTAAATGGTATGGTATATTTAAAGAGTGAACGTATAATTATGCCATTAGTCATATTCTAAAATTAGTTTTTCTTCCAGACTAAAATCTGTACTCCTCAGAATTAATTCATGATCCATTAGCTCTACTTGACACTTTCTACAATTTTTGATTCTATTAACAGATGTTGGTAATTTAAAAATACTACTTGCAAGATAAGCTCTTTAATTAAGCACTCCAATTTAGATATTTATCTTTTTCTACCTATGTGCAAGCCTAGATTGTATTAAACCAAAAGTTTTTTAAGCATAAAAATTTGACATACTTCAGAGCCAAAATTTATCTTACTCAAAATATAAAAAATTCATGTAAGAATAAAAGCCCCAGAGCAGTCTCCTGACCAGTTGGCTCTGTTGTCTAGTGAGAAAATACACAATTCAGAACAGAAGTAAGGACAATGAACAAGGCTCTTATTTACTCACTTCTGTGCATGCAATGAAATAAATAACCTGTAATCAAGGGAGTAAATGTAGCTCAAGAGGTCGAGCTTTGAAAGTACGAGGTCAAGGATGATTCAATTCCCAGTACCTCCTAAAACAAACGAAAAATCCAACTCTATTGGGGAGTGAATGTAGCTCAGTAGTTGAGCGCCTGCTTCCCACATATGAGGTACTGGGTTCAATCCCCGGTACCTTTGGGGGGGAAAAAGTAATCAAGAAAGAGATCTGACAGAAACAAACAAAGTTTAAGAAATAGAGAGGCAGAGAAAGAAAGAAAGAGAGAGAGAAAAAAGAAAGAATGGAGAATAAATCAAGAATTTGGTAACAGGAGATGCATTCATTGTAAGAGATATTAGCAAAAATTGAAGAAAGAATTATGAGAAAGGAAGACAGCAAAGTTGAGTTTCTATTTCTAGAGGACTCAATGTATATTTAAAAAGCATTTCTTTTGTTAAAAGTGTAAGAACTGTGTTAATATAAATCTCTACTCACTTTTGTGATGACTTCAAATCCTGGTTCTTCTTGTTGATTTATCTTTAAACCTGGAATAGCATCACTAAGAAAATCTGCCATTTCTGAAGGTGGTCGTTGATGAGTAGAGGAATCACTGCCTCTTAAACTATCAAAAATGTAGTTTGTGACTTTGGAAAATCCTACCATAGTTGCTGTATAAGGATCCTTTTTAATTTTCTATGAAATTGGAAGAAAATGATTAGCATTATTAATTCAAATAAAGAATAAAATTATCCCGTAACAGGCAAAAGGGCAAAGTTCAAAGAGAGGAATCAGAACTAAAACAGAGTATTCTAAGATTATCTTAAAATTTTATTTTTTGCTTGGAAGAAAAATTTGAATTCTCTAAGTCAGCCTTTCATTTGGTTAAAATAGTATAAAAAATGGCAAGTTAATGTTACTGATTAAACTGCAGATAAGCAAATGATTTGCAGGCTTCTTTCAATCTGCATACATTAGAAATATATGCAGTGCTTACTTTCCAGTGGTGAATGGCCCACAACAGCTTTCTTCTGTCTAGCAGTCCTGTCTTCACAAAGAAAAAAAACTTCCTTGAAGTGTGCATTACTACACTAGTCTAATATAAAATATTTGAGCACTACATTTCAAAATTGATGATATTTAAATTGTAGCTGACATTTTAATCTAATTACATTAATAGTAAATCATACAGACAAGAATAATTTGTTCTAAGATAGTGCTGTCCTGGAAAGAGCAAAAGATTTTACTACTGCTAAGTCCCTGAGTTACTTCTAAGGTCCAAACTGCCTGCTTATACATATTTAGCAAAAATGTTACTTATTAAAGGTCAATATCAAATTGATTATTTTCACAGTAGGAAAATCAGTTCCCTCACTTTTTATTTTAAATAATGTTTTGCTCTCATCTACCATACTAAAAAGTTTCCTCATTATTTTGTTAACCTCTTTATCTTCAGACCCAAGAAGAAATTACTGGGACATAGTAAGCATTCAAACATTTGATTCAATGTGTAAGTGAATAAATGAAAAAGTAAACAATTCTCTCTCCAGTAGATATGGAAATTTGAGTGAAAAATAAATTTTATTTCTGTTTCTGTTAAGTGCACATTTTTAACCAAACATAAGAATATACTCAAATACTTTAAAGGGCTGTTAGATGATCCTGACAACCAACCAACCTACTTAAATGGAAAGGAAGAATTCAAACCAGATTTTGGCTAAATTGATCATTAATGAATTCAAAGTGGCTTACCCCAGTGACCTTACACATAGTCAGTGAAAGCTATACTAATAAAAATCTACTGATATCCAATTTCGATATTTTGATAAAGGGAAAAATTGCCTTAAGAGTAACAGAGAACCAAGGAAGTTTGAGTCTTACCAATGTTACAGAGATGGGTTCCATAAAGTCCCTCCCACCTCCCCTACACAGGCCGCTGCCTCATTCTGTGTACTCTCTTAGAAGGTGAGAGGTAGGAGGTATATATAATATAATGGAGTCAGACCGACAGATTAATACAGGAAAGATTTAAGAAACATACTTGTATTAAACCATAAGCTGGCTCATCAAGAAGATTTTCAAAAGACTGTGAAAGACTTTTATTCTGACAATTGACAAGAAGTGTTCTTTTATCCTGTGGAGATCTGTAATAAAATAAAAGGATTTGTAGAAAATACTAACATACTGTATCAACTACTACCTGAATAATTACTAAAGCATAGCTGCTTTCATAACAAAACACTTATTAATGTCTAATTTGAGAACGGCTTCTCATTAATACAATATTAGCAAAATTTTAGTAACTATTTTAAATGAGTTTCAAAACTAGACAAAACATGAAATATTAAATTAAAAATGTAAAAAGGTTCAAGAATATTTTTATCCTAGGTAAAACCAAGAGTACTAGAATGTGATGAAAACCAAATTCTCATTTAGAATTACTGTACAAAAAACTTAAATATATCTGCCTTTATTATGATAAAAATTAAAGAAACCCAAACACACTTTAGAATTCATCAGTACACATATACACATACATACACACACTTATTTTGAAACCAATTTCATTCTACAGCTTGGTAGTACTGCAATATGTTTAAAAATACAAGATACATTAATAATTTTTAAAGACCATTAATTAGGCTAATCACAACTATAAACACACACATAAGAACATATTTAACATGGTTGTAATGTACAGCTGAGATAACAGTATGTTTTTTTCTTCTTTTTTTAGGAGGTTCAATCCCCAGTACCTTGAACATGCAAACCAGGCACTCAACCACTGAGCTATACATGGTTGTGTAAGAGTATGTTTTTAATTCTTATTTAGTAAGATCTGGAAGCAAGTCTCTTTCACATTTCCCAATAACTAAAGAATAAATAAAATGCTTTCCAAATAGACATCTGCTTAAGTTCAAGTAATCAGATATATTATCCAGTCTTTTTTTACTCACTGAGTTTTATAACTTACTAAGTCATTTGTAATAAACCCACTTTTCTGAGTTTAAAATAGAAATTAAATGAGTTATTTTGTTATTTGTTTGAGATAAGAACTTTAATAACTGTTATCTCTTCTCAATTCTAACATAACGGATGCAGCAGCAATGCTAAGGGGATATGAAATCCAAAATAGGATTTTATTCTTACAAGGTTAGAAACAGCTGATCTTTACAGACAACAATAGCTAATAAGCCCTTTTGCTTTTTAAAGGAGCTAAGGTTGAGTCAACTGAAATAGGGAAAAATCATAAACTTTTAAAATGTTTCATTTTCATTATACACCTTTCTGAACATTTTTGGGGTATTGCTACACATTCACATAACGCATTTTTATTGATGATGGTTAACTTTTAAATGTTGCACCAGAAAAGAAAAGTAGCAATACAGATAACCTTTTCCCCTAGCACAGTACTGCTATTCTGTTCCTAACACTAAATTAAGTTAAATTATTTCTTTAGAATTCGATTAAAAGAAATGGTCATTAAAGTCAAAATACTACTATGTATGTAGAGGAGGACAAGCATACAATCTTCAGTCATCTGGGCTCAGATAATTATTATGGTTCCATATCTAAAACAGTGGCCACTGAACTGGAGGTGGGGAGAAGAAATGACTGCCTGTAGCAGTCTGCTATTATTTATGAATTCCAAAAACAAGGTATTTGATTATGTTTGTAAACTGGTCTGTTCCTCTGGGCATGATAACCCTTTGACTGTATTGGATTCAGCTGAGACATCTGATTAAATTGTTAAGGGCGTTGATTCAACCCTGTAATTGGAGTGCAACTCAGCACTGAGTTCCAGCCCTCCTTGGTAGGCTGATAAAATACTCTCTCATGTGGAAGTAGACACATAGGGAATAGAGACAGCCTATTGGACACAGTAGAGGCCCAGGGGAAAGAGATGAGCCTGATAGGCTACAGGTGACCTTGTGAAAAGAACAGAGCAGTTGAGCCTGGAAAGAAACGAGTTCTGGGGAGAGAGGCCAGCCTTATGCCGGCCTGAAGGTGAGATCAGAAGAAGCTGGGCCCACGGAGCCTTAAGAGGAAGAAAGAAGGCTGAACCCTCACAGATGCCACCCACCATCTTGCTTCAACATGTGGCAACAGAGTTTGGTAAGGAAGTAGCCTTGTGACTGTAAGGATCTACGCTTTATAAAAGCTAACAGATTTCTGGTACTTTGCATCAGCACCCTTTTTGGCTGACTAATACCCTGCCCAACCAACTAGGAACCACAAATATTTTTTTAATAGGTCGTAGTGTGGGGATCAAGAGTAGTTCAGTGGTTTGAGCACCTGCTTCCCACATACGAGGTTCTGGGTTCAAGTCTTGGTATCTACTTTTTTAAAAAAAAGGTAGTAATGTATTTCATTTTTTATACTCAATGATTGGGGGAGGGGGGGCAGGCAAAGAAGCCTTAGGAGGAGAGATCTGAGGAAATTTATACTTAGTTGCCCCTAAGAAAAGCAACAAAACATGAAAAAAGTACATCAGCTGAGGGACAAGTAGCATATTGCCAGGCAACTGCAGAGCTCCCCAAAAAGAGGGCTGGCATTACAGAATGTTAAAATATTTCTACCTTCTAGGTTACAGCATTGATTTAATTTATAAATATCATGGATTCCAGGAAGCTGATTTCACAAGCTAAAATTCAAGATTTCCAACACTACAGCAGTAGGACATAAATTTTAATGATACTAATACCAGTAATTCTATTAAAGTCTAATAACAGGCTTAAAGACAACCATGGCTTTGGAGTGAGATTTTCTCCAAAGACCAGAATAAATTCAGAAATTATAACAGCTGAGTAATGTTTGTGTGCTGTGATTTAGCAGCAGCTATTTCATATTGCTATTCAGAATGACCAATATATAAGGCTGATTAGATATTATAAAAGACACTGATCAAAAGCTGCGAATGAAAAACAAAAAGGTACATAATATTTATAATAAAGCTCCACCTGTAACAAAGGGAATAAATGAGGGCCTATAGCCTATTTTTGTAAATGGCTGGTGCTGTATAATGATATAAACAACTTCAGTTTTTTTAGCAGAATATTTTTCTGCTTGCATATTATATAAATTTAAAATGACCAGATATACAAAATAATTTTAGTGGAACCAATAGATCTCATTCCTTTTCTAGTAATGAACTTGGTTCAAGAAAGTTAAGAAAAATCTATTTGTGGCTCATTCTTTTACCCAAGTGAACATGTTTTAAATAGTGATTAATCCAGGAAGACTAACAAACCAATAAATACATTTTTTGTGTGTGGTAGATAAGAAAACCATTGAGAAATGGTATCAGAAGCTGTCCCATTTTGCACTTACTGATTCAACTGCTAAGAATGAAAGACGGAACTATGCCCTGCTTGGCCCAGGCCCCTCCTCGTTGTTGTAACACTGCCCACCCCCAGCACCAGGTGTGACCTCTGCCCAACTGTGTGGTAAGGCTCTGTTCCTGCAAGGAGTCCTGCTCTTTGGGAAAGAAAACTTAAATTCAGTAGAGAGTATTAGGAAAACAATATGGCCATAGACGAATTCATATTCTTCAATTTGGTTAAATCAAGAAAAAAGATGGGGAAGCGGACTTGGCCTAGTGGTTAGGGCATCTGTCTACCACATGGGAGGTCCGCGGTTCAAACCCCAGGCTTCCTTGACCCGTGTGGAGCTGGCCCAAGTGCAGTGTGGATGCGCGCAAGGAGTGCTGCGCCATGCAGGGGTGCCCCCACGCAGGGGAGCCCCACGCGCAAGGAGTGCGCCCCGTATGGAGAGCCGCCCAGTGCGAAAGAGAGTTCAGCCTGCCCAGGAATGGCTCCGCACATACGGAGAGCTGACACAGCAAGACAACGCAACAAAAAAAACACAGATTCCTGTGCCGCTGACAACAACAGAAGCAGACAAAGAACACGAGCAAAAAGACACAGAAAGGACATTGTATGTCTTCCCATGGCCCACTGGATGGAACGTGGGAGAGTGTGGGCTATGGTGTGGAACATGGGACATGGGGTGCAGCGATGCCCAGAGATGTACTCACCAGATGCAATGGATGTGTCATGATGATGGGGGAGAGTGTTACTGTGGGGGGAGTGGTGGGGTGGGGGCAGTGGGGGTGAATGGGGACCTCATATTTTTTTGAATGTAATATTTTTTTAAAAAATGAATTATAAAAAAAAAAAAAAGGATGCTGATCCAGTAAATAAAATTCACTTCTACAGTTAAAAAAAAAAAAGACACAGAGAACAGACAACTGGGGTGGGAGGGAGAAGGGGAGAGAAATAAATAAATCTTTAAAAAAAAAAAAAAAAAAGAAAGATATCCAGTCTGACTTAATCCTTTCATCTCTCAACTGGTTTTGAACTCAAAAGAAGACAAGTGTGACCCTGCATACATTATGCTGACATCCCTGTGAAGCTGAAACAAAGACTTTCCTTGACTACTCTCCTTCCTTCTGGTGTCTACAGTGATCTCTGATCACAGAAATATGAGTTGGGAAACATCATTTTCCTTGGGATCACTGTTCCAAGAACAGGAAGTGAGATCTCCAAGGATGACACCTAGTAGAAAACTGAGGATAATATTTGGTAACTTCTTTGGACTTTAACTTGGAAATACCACTTACTAGATAGCAACCAACAAATTAAGGGCCTTTAATTTCTCCTTAAGAATATAATGGGAGATGGCTTATACTAATTAGGGACTTTTATGTTTTAATTACTGGTGACTATTTAGAGTATATTCTACCATTTGGACTCATCAGATAATCTCTGGTGAGCTATATGGCACAATGTAATTGACATAATATGTGATGGGAAAGAACATATGGAATGCCTATCTTCAGTCTAGTGTATAGAGTGGCCTTTGAGATAAAAATATGTGATGACATGTCCTGATGTATTATAATTCCTTCAGAGGTCTCATTCTCTCCCAGAGCTTCAATAACTACCCCCACACAAGAGATTTACATATTTTCCTATTATAGTGCTGTATCTCTCTTACTCAGAGCACTTACAAAGCTAACATTATATATTTGTATGATTGGTTAATGTTTGTCTCTCTCACGATATTATAAACTCCGTATCTTTTATGACTGCTGTCTTTCCAGCACTTAGGACAGTGTCTAGGACATAGTAGGCCCTCAAAAAAAATGCTGACGAATGAAAAAAAAATATATAGGAAGGAACATCATTCAACTGGCCTTATGTTTTCAAATGGAAATAAGCACTTTTACTAAAGAAATTCTCCTTATTTCAGGAACATATCTGAGTGCTGAGATCAGGAAAAAGTAAGGTACATGTATGGCACAACCCCTTCCAGGTGCTTCTTGCATCTGCCTGCCAACAGGGAAAGTGCTTTCTACTCTGCATTATACACATCGTAAAAATGCATATCGTAAATGGTCTGGCCTCTCTAGGGAGGCAGCCTGTCCTTGTTCAAATGTAACAATGGTTGGGTGAATTCAAAACTAATTTGAGGTGAATTATTACGAAACTGCTTGTCTAAGACTCACTAATCAAGATATTTTTATCATCATTTGTCTGATTTTTTTGTGTTTACTTCTCAATTGTTTACAAATTCAGAAAAGGAAACTACCCCCTCATTAAAACACCAACAACACACACATATACCTACATCTGCCCAAGTGGATATCAAGTCTATCCTTGAACTCAGTCAGGACAGAAAACTCTTAACTTCTGAGCTAAAACTTGTCTCCTTCTATCTTTGGAATTATATAAAACAAATCTATAACTTATTTCTCATAATAGCCTCTGCAAAAAATATTTATCAAATTGCAAATTACCATGCCATATATTCATTCAACTAGTATTTATTACCTATTATGTGCCAGCACTGTGGCTAGAAACTAGGGAGAAATGCAAACAAGATAGATGGCATCCTTGCCTCTACAACTTATATTCTAGAGAATGAACACAAAAAGGTAAACATTCAAGAAGATTTTATGATCTAAGTACCATGAAGAAAGCAAACGAAGATTTGAGATAAGGACAGGAAGTAAGAATGGGAACGTACATTCGATGGAAAGGGGTCATACAGTAAAGTCCCTCTGAAGAAGTGATATTAAGCTGAAACATAACCAAGGAAAGGTGAACATTCCCAGCAGAAGAAATAGCATATGAAAGGACTCTAAGACAAGAAAGATTTTAAGGGGACTTTAGGAACTGAAAGAAAACTATGTGATTAGAAGGTAAAATAAAATGACATGAGATGAAGAGTGGAAACAGTTGTCAACCATGGTTTAATGTTGCATTGAGATGCCTCTTCTTCAAGTTAAATTCCCATATTCTTCAAATGTTTTTCATGTGGCCATTTGTAATCCGACATAGTTATGTTAAATTATGCCATAGTTAGTCTAGCACATTTAAAATGCCTAAAACCAAACCTAATTCTCCAAAGTTAAGATTGGACAAGAAAAGAATATAGTCCACCACTTTCCCCGTCCTAGACACTGTGCTTTAATCAACAGTGTTAACTCAAAAGAGCCTTTTTGTGACAGTTACATCACAACTCTTGATGGTTATTGAGTTTGCCATGATGTTAAAGTTCTTAAGTCCTCAACGCCTGTTTACTCAACAGCCATAACCTTCTGCCCATTGATGCCACTGGCCCTCGTGAAATCTACTTAACCTCCTGAGTGGTAGCCTACTTACAACTTCTGACTTCAAGATCCAAGCCCCACACCACAAACCAAGCCTGACAATCTTAGCGTTACTGGTACTGATCACCACAACTAGTGTCAACCAGAGGTGGTCAACACGGTAGGAAATAATCTCATGCAAGAAAACACAAAGTCTAGAAGGCAGGCTACCAAAATCTTCCAACATTTGGATCACTCCTAGCTTTATGTAATCTAAATTTAGTCAAGGTGTTACTCTACTTTAAGTAAGGACAATATTAATGTGGTTAAACAATAATCCCTACAATTCCCCAGGCCAAAAACCTTGACTTCTCCCTCCTTTTTACCTCTACATACCCAATCACAAAATCTGACCCTAAATACTACTCCAATCTTCCTATCTGTCATTCTAGTAATATACCACCATAAAACCCCATCTGGATGACAACACCCTACTAACATAACTTACAAGATCCTTCATGCTCTGGCCTTTACTCAGCTCTTTAGCCTAGGTATTTAACTTTGGGACCCTCCCTTCTCCACACTTTACAGACCTGTGATGGTGAACTACTTGAACACATAATGTTTGCACTCTTCCCTCTCTCTGAAACATCTCTCCTTCTAAATGTCCCCTTCCCTTTTGTCAGAGCTCAAATTAGATATTACCTCCTCCAGAAAGTCTTCTCTGACCTCTATCCCACCCCTAATCTGAATAAGGAACCAGTCCTCCCTTCCTGGGACCTCCCAAAGCATATTACACTTCCTCTATCTTAGTTCTTGAGTTCTAATTGCCATTTACTCGCTGGCATCCTTCACAAAACTAAAAACTATCAGAGATGCAGGAATATGCCTGTTTTGTTCATGCCTGAATATCAAGTAACTAGCACAATGACTGGCATGTAATAGATGCCCAAAATAACATATGTTAAGAGTGAGAGCCAGAGTGTGTGTGTGCAAATGCACACAGGTGAATAAGTTTAAGATACAAAATTTTTGGAAAGTGAGAAGGCCTTGCTTATTTATTTACACATTATTTTATAAAGGACTTAGATTTCCCTAGCTTAAATTTGAAACATTACAAAGAAAACTATGTTTAATGGAAAAATATATAATAAAAAGTAAACTAGGTAAATATAAAATATTCCATAAGTCACTGACATATCATTATTCATTTAAATGTATACAAAAATACTAGACTACTCTTCTTTGAAACATTAATAAGGTGGTATGTCTCAGACGCAAATTACTAACATGGCAAAATTTTACTCAGCAATCAATCCAAATAAGTCAACACCCCAGAAAAAAACAAAGCTGCTCATGCCCTCACATGCATATAAGTCATTGATGCCCAATGAAAAATAAAAATAACTGCCTTGGGACTAACACAACAATCCAGTTTCAATAAGTAGAAAATAATTTGATACTTACTCACACAATACCACATATTTTTCAAGAGAGTCAATCAGTAGTTTGCTATCTCCTTGATGAAAGTGCAGAGCAGGGAGAACGATGTCATCCTTTAGACAGAATACCAAATACGACCAGCCCATACCCGCTTTGTTTTGCTTGATTGATTTCAGGTCTGTCAAACTGAACAGGAATGACCATTTGCTTTTCCCATTTCTATGACTTGGAGCATCTTAAAAACAAGAAAGTGGGGCAAAATATTTTTGTTCACCTTTTTAAAAGGTACTGATAGTGCTCTTCCTGACTACCTAAGAGAACTCAAATCTGTTGAACCTAGGAAATCACCGTAGCACTCATATTACTATGGCTTCTGCCTGTATTAGAAAAGGCAATATACATTTTCTTTAAAAATGATTTTTTAGGTAATTATCCTAGCCCATACAAATTTAAAAAATCCTTGTTTAAAAGATAAGTTTTGTCCCCAAATTACCACAGTTTTGGAGACAAGCAGGCTGGATTCTAACTGCCGAGCTACCATCTTATTAAATGAATTGTTTGGGGCAAATAATTCAATCTCTCAGCCTCAGTTACTTCATCTGTAAAATAGGGGTCCCTTATACTTACCTCCCAATGTTTTTCTAAGAATTAAATGAGATGATACTTGTCAACTAACTAGTACAGTGCCAAGTATAGAGCAAATGCTCAAAAAATGTTATTTTCCCACTCCCCACAAGATTGGCATAATATTCTTGAAGAGTTATTAAAATATATGAACTAAATATATTGTGTAACATCTGATTCCCTTTATATAAAATACAAATTTAAATCAATTTATAAAGATGAAAAAAAGTCTTTGTTTCTCCACTTCCTTTTGCAATTATTTTTACAAGAATATATTGAAAGTGAAGGTAAGCATATTGGTGTAAAAAACAACCCTAAAGTGAATACACAGACAGATCAACATTTTATATGCACAAAGCAAAAGAAACAATGGGGAAACTGAGGATGAAAAGAACTAAATTGTGAATGCTTCAAACACAATGGATGCATCCAATCTTCCTGCTAAGTCAATCTTCTAATAAAGACCTCTGTTCAAACCAAAATATAGTTATGTAAAATAAAGCATTTCCTGAGTTTGTGATCTGTTTATATAGGCTTAAAATCCTGCGTTCATGAACAATATCATAATTCATAGTAAGCAAGTAAAAGATTATCTACTTAAATAAAATTTAAAGAACTAAAGAAAAAATGTTTCCTTTCTCCTCACTAATACTAATATTTATAATTTCTAATCTAAAAATCTCAACTTTTACATTTTAACTCAGAATAAGCAGTGTTGACAAATGTTTGAAATGTTAAGATATTTTCTCTAATGTTATTTCATGTGAAGTATCATAGTACCCTGTTATTCAAGATCTTCATTAATTCTATTAATGAAGAAACTGCATAGAAGACACTGCTTATAAGGCCTGATCAAAGATAGCAGATATGAACTGAATATGTCACCTTCCTATCCTAACTAGATAGCTCCATTATCTCCAACAAGATCTCCTAAACTGACAGTGACCACAGCTTACAGAAATATCCACATGCAAGGAATACAAGCCTTGTCACTATTTCGTGAATACCTTATCAACTATCATTTAAAGAAAAGCCAGAAAGAACACAGTAATTTACCTATACAATGAACTGCCTAGCTTCCACACCAGTTGGATGGTGAACTCATATCTAAGAATGATACTAGTTTAAGTGAAATTTGCCCACTTGCCTACTTATATCATGTTTCAATGGTATTTACATTGTATAGCCATAAACTGATACCAAAGTAAGAACAATTCTAGAATTCCAACTTCTCCATGACTCACTTAAGTGCAAATGTACTTGAACTATCTAAAAAGTATAAATAAAACTTGAAAATACATAAGATTATTTGCAAAGACCAAAAATGTTTTCACAGAAAAACAGTAATGAAAAGTTAGATATAGTCAATTTTTTTAATTAAATCCTTAGTTGGCCAGAGAGTAATATTTACTCCAAATTATGGAAGAAAATCACATGGAGAATATTAAATATTACATGAAGGCTACATGAATTACCAGGAGTTTGTGCATATTCAAGAGTAAAGACTTCACACAGATTTTTCTTTGTCCATGGAGACACACATTACATATTTAATGCACACTGCAATACCTAAAAACTATGATATATTGGGAAGTGCTGTAGTCACTAAGGAAAGGCTGGTTATTCCTTTCAGCAGGCAGAGAATAAAATAGTCATTTTATAACCATTTCTATGTAAAATATTTTGATATGTTTTAGACTTTGGAGGAATAAACTTCTCTGAATAATAAGAGTATACACATTGTTTTAAAAAAAAAAAAGCTACGATAAACAATGAGAGAAATATTAGAAGTCAATTCTACAAGTTCCTCTACTAGAATATAAGCTTTATGAAAGCAAGAACTTTATTTTTTTCACAACTATATCCCCACTGCCTAAAAGAGCAATGAGTAATTAATAGGGACTCAAAGATGTGTTGAATAAATGAATTAATAGCCTAGCACCAAGTTCCCATAAAATAAATCGGCAATTTAGTCTGCACAAATAGCTACCAGAAATAGAAATGGTTACCAAGGAAAACAGAGTCCAAGAGTTAACTCAAAATTTCCTTCTTTCTCCTTAAAGAAAAGGTAAGTAAATTTAATTAGTTCAAATTAACTTACCATGTCACCAAACATATATAAAATAAGTATCTCCAAAAAACAGACATGGGAAAACCAAATATAACAGAAGAAAAGTAGAACAGAATAGTTCACTAAATCTCCATATGTCTTGAATTGAATTAACATCAAGGAAAATGATGTTTTGTTTGGATGAGTTTCCAGAACATGATGGCAGTCTGTTATTCTGGGAGAAGTGTGTTCAAAACATTTGATCTGGTATATAAAAACAAAAGACTTAGCAGTAGAAACTCTTACTAAGTATAAAATTAAATAAGTCTTTGATAATAAAAATTTTAACTAAATATATTTTTAAAATGTTTCATAATGGGATAAATTTGAATTCTAAAACAGCAAGCTGGGAGGTGGGGGGTATATGGGGACCTCATATTTTTTGAATGTAATATTAAAAAAATGAATAAAGACAAAAAAAGAAAAAAGAAAGAAAAAATAAATAAAATGAGGAAAAAAAACAAAACAAACGAAAGTTAGTTTGTTGGTTTTTAGTAAAAGTCTTTCTGTAAGGCGTGAAATGATATCTCACTGAAGTTTTGATCTGCATTTCCCTAATACCTAGTGATGGTGAACATCTTTCCCGTGTTTTGTATTTTGATTTTCTAGGTATAGGAGATATTATCAGTGAATAGCAAAAATTTTACTTTTTCCTTTCCTATTTGGGTGACTTTTATTTATTTTTATTGCCTAATTGCTCTGGCTAGAATTTCTAGCACAATATTGAGTAACAGTAGTGCTGATGGGTATCTTTTTTTATTCTTGATCTCAGAGGGAAAGCTTCCAGTCTCTCACCATTTAGTACAATGTTAGCTGTAGATTTTTCATATATGCACTTTATCATGTTAATAGTTTCCTTCTATCCTTACCTATCAGAGCGTTTTTAGCAGGAAAGAATACTGTGTTGTGTGAAATGCCTTTGCTGCATCAATTGAGATGATCACATGATTTTTCTTCTTCAACAAATTAATGTTAATATTATACTGATTGATTTTCTTGTGTTGAGACACCCTTGCTTACCTGGACTAAAACCCACTTGATCATGATGAATAATTCTTTTAATGTGCCTTTGGATTCAATGAACAAGTATTTTGTTGAGGATATTTGCATCTATATTCATTAAAGAAATGATGTTTAATTTAAATAAATAAATAAATAAAAATAAAACAGCAAGCTAACTCAGAAAATGTCTTGACTTTTTAATAATTACAAAATAAAGGCTCTTTACATTATAAGTCAATCTGTATGATCAAACTACTAAAGCAGAATTTATATCATGAGCTTTTTGCTAAGCTACACAGCTAAACAAGGCTCTCAATCCTGACTACACCTTAAAATCACCTGGAGAACTTGTGAAACTATAGATGTCCAGCACACCAGAGTCTGATTTAATTGGTTAGCATAAAACCTAGGGTTTTTTTTTTTAAAAACCTCCCCAGGTGTTGAATGAAATAAACCAGGCATAAAGGGACAAGCATGGTATGATCTCACTGACATGAAATAATTAGAATAAGCAAATTCATAGATTCAGAAACTAGAATACAGATTCCCAGGGGCTAGGATAAGGATAGGGAATGGGGAGTTAAAGTTTAACTGATTTGTTTGGATTTTCAGATGGAAAAGTGTTGGTAATGGATAGTAGTGATGGCAGCACAACACTGTGAATGTAATTAACTCCAATGAAGTATATATTAGGATATGGTTAGTGGGAGAAATTTTCAGGTTGTATATATATGTATGTATGATGAGTAAAATTTTTAAAAATCATAGGACAAAACAGTGAACCCTAATGTAAAGTATGGACAACAGTTAATAGTATAACTGTAAGAAAATTGTTTCACTAACTGAAACAAAGGTACCACACTAAAACAAAGTATTAATAATAAGAAAAAGTGTGTGAGGGTGGATCTATGCAAACTACGCATTTTCCCTGCTTGATTTTTCTTGTAAACCTACAACTTCTCTAATTTAAAGAAATACATAATTTAAAAAAAAAGTCCCTAGGTAATTTCAACAGCAACCAAGGATGAGAACCACTGAAGAGAACTTTTTAGTCAGATTATGCTTTTCTCATCCATGTTATGTTTCTTTTATGAAATTCTGAAAACTCATTCCTTTTGCTCATTCCTGTACCGTCATATTTCATTTTCACTGATTTAACAATATTAGGCAGCAAGACAAAAAGTAGCAATTCACATAAACCAGTGAAGAATTTAGAGAAGTAAAAAATTGCCTCACATCACAAACCTAAAATCTTATGATTTCATCTTTCTTTCACACTTTTCATTTTTCTGGTAAGAACCTTACCTCACAGAAGAAAAGGAAGCCACATAGCCAATGAAATCAACACTCCCTCCATGGGCTCTATCTGGGAATATATGAAAAGCTATTTTCCCAATAAAATTTAGGATATATCTAGGTATAAATCCTCTAATCATAATTCTTCAACTTCTTTTATTTGAACCTATATTTTTCAATTTACTTGTTAAGTATATTTCTCAGAGACTTAAAGCCTTCAGATTGTTCCTATGCTGGTGGAGCCCTGAAACCCAGCAGAGTTACAGCCAACTCCTGCTCTCCAGTTCTTCAGACCTGCTCTGGACAACTAGCAAAACAATGATGATGGACCAAGCTCCAGCCGAAAAGGAAGGCGTATCTTCAACTAAAAGCAAATCAATTCCATTCCTCTGCCCCATAATATCTATCTCTCTTCACAACCTGAAGTATTCCAGGGTGGACATCATCCCAAATACTCTAAGATTGAGAAATGAACAAAAATAAGGAGTGTAACTGCTGACTAAAGCAGATTTATTTGTTACAGTATTTTTAAAAAGTGTATTTTTGTAACATATGTATATGTTAGTAAAATAAAAATTTTTAAAAACTTTAAAAACCCAGGACTGTATAACACACTGAACCCTAATATAAAATGTAAAGCATGGACTACCATTAATAGTACAATTATAAAAATGTTCTTTCTTGAATTGAAACAAATGTACCACACAAATGCCAAGTGTTAATAACAGGGTGGTATATGGGAACTCTGTATTTTATGCATGATTTCTCTGTAAACCTAAAACTTCTGGGTGGGAGGGGGGATAGTTAATGGTTACCAGTAGTAAAAGAGGTAGGTGAGAAAGAATGGGGAAGTTAATGCATATTAGGTAAAAGGTCTGTTTACAGTGACAAGAAAGTTCTGGTAATGGATGGTGATGATTGTAGCACAATACTGTTAATGAGATTAATCCCACAGAATTGTAGGCTTAGGAACAGTCGAGAGGACAAAGTTCATGTTATGTAAACGTTTCCACAATTTAAAAAGAAGAAAGACTAAACAGACAATAACAACTAAATGTAATATATGATACTGTACTGGATCTAATAACAGAGGATAAAATGTCCAAAATGACATTATTAGGACTTTTTTTTTTTTAATAACTTAAGAATGAAAGCTTTGGATCAATGTTCAATTTCTAGAACTTGGTAACTGTACTTAAGGAGATATATTTGTGAATGCCCTCTTTCTTAGGAAATGTACATGGAAGAATTAAGTATTCAATGAAAATCATACGTTCAACCTACTCACAAATATTTAGAAAATAGAGGGAAAAAGAGAAAAAGATTCAGATAAGACAGACAGATGAAGACAGAAACAAAGGAAGAATGATATGGCAAACTTTACAAAATATTAAAAGTTAATGGATTTGGTACCTGGGTGGGAGGTATACTGGAGTGCTCTATATGAGTTGTCTATTATTTTTGAAACCGTACTGTTTGAAATTATTTCAAAATAAAAATTGTGTAAAAAAGACACACGCATAAGCTGTTCCTCCAAAGTTTATGAATTACTATTTTTTAATTGCCACTTTTCCCTAGAAATGAAAAGTACAATGTATAACTATTGTATACGAGAATGATTCTACAAGTCATACATAAAAATCATTTTCCTTCATAGCAATGTTAGGTAAATGTAGCAACACATGCTCCAGTAAGTTTTCCAGCCTTTTTCAATCTGGTAATATTCGGATAAATCCTAAATTCAAGTCAAAATAGTAAGACAAATTTCCTTTTAGTTATGAAACACAAAGGAATAAAAAAAATTAAACAAGTATTCAATGTTTTAAAAATTGATCACAGATAGGCAAGCAACATGAGAGACAGTCAAGCAAATCTTATTTGGGGTAGTATAAGTGCTATATGGTATACAAACTACCATCACTTGAGAAAGCATACACTAAAATGTCAGGCTGTTAGGATGGCTTTTTTTTTTTTTTATACCTACATCTAGATAAATCACCACATAACAAACACATATATTTTAATAGAGAAAGTGGAATAGTCAGTGAACATATATAAAGGGGAGGCCACAATAAACTATGAAAATCCCAGTAACACTGCAACTAGAATGGCATGGTTTAGTGGTATACTCCATCTCCCCCTGGTGCTTTAAGATGAAATAGCATGATTACTTTTACTACAATAGATTAAGAAAAAATGTGCATGAAAGACAGTCAAAACAATTTTTTAATTGTTTCTATTTTCTGCCATTAATAACTACAAAGTAGAACATGCATTTTTAAAGTCTTTTTTTAAGTGACAACCAATAACAATAACAAAAAAGAGATGAAAATGTAATATAACAAATATGGACATTATATGTATTGTATTAACTGAAGCACAAATCATGCTTCTGACTGGGAAACATTAAAATTTTTTTTTACACTTATGTTTACTAGCATATTACACTGTAGCAAATCACTTGAAGATTTCAAAAGATTTAATTCATACCTCCATTGGTATATTGTTTCTTTTTAAATGACACTGTATTAACCATGTCCCACTCTGCTTCATAACTGTTCAGATGATCTGGTCCTCGATGAGCTCTTTCTTTTGGGGTGTGGGTCCATTCTACAACTGAACTGGAATCCTAAAGTAATTATAACATGAAATATTTAAGGTTTAAAACTAGAATTTATTTTCAACCCTTAATATCTTCTCAGATTGCACATAACTTAAGTTTGTAGGTTGTGGCAGGTATCTATGGTAGGAAAATTCAACACTATTTCCTATCACTGTCTTCCCTATCCATTTTTGCCAAAAAAGCTTACCCAGATTACTTTGCAGTCAGGTTGCAAATGAAATATAAGCAGAAGATAACTGTGAGGCTTTTAGAAATGCTTTTCCTTTCTTACTAAAAGCCTCGTCCCATCTCTGCTTTTTTCTGTTTTGAATGCAGTGGTGATGCCTAAAAACATGGCAGCCATCTTATGACCTTAAGAGTAAAGAAAAGGGAACCACTGCAACTAATCCCCAACCTCCAGACTTGGAGGAAAACAGCCAATGAGGCTATTTATTTAAGCCACTATTGGATGCATACATTGGCAATCAAAATTTGTCGAAAACTACAAATAACATATCTACATAGATAGTTCTACAGCATTTTCCACTTCAAAACAGAATAAAACCAAAAGCCTATAAAGCAATATTGATAATCTGACTATATAGAAAAGTTTAACTTATATATAACAAAGACACCTTAAATGAGTCAAAGATAAGCAGACTAAGAGAAAATGTTTCCAAAATATATGACAGGCAAGAGGAAAACATCCAGAATACAAAAACAATTCCTTACCAATCATTTAGAAATAGACAAACATTCAAAACAGAAAAATAAGCAAATGGTGTGAAGAAGCAAGTCGAAGAAGAAATATAAAGTACCAGACATATGGAAGAATACCCAACCTAAGCAGCAATCAGAGACAAGCACATTAAAATGAGATGTTTTTCTCCACAGTCAAGCAAACAAAGATAGCATTAAATATGAAAGAAGGTATAAGGAGATGGGCACTTTCACACTGTTGGTGGCAGTGCTAGCAGTAGAACTAACTAGGACTGACTCTAGAAAGGCAATTTAGCCACATTAATTAAAATTCAAAATATGTATGCTTCATCACAAAAACTCTCTCTACATCATTCACCCTAGGGATATACTCATGCATGTACAGAGAGGCACATAAAAGAAGTTTCACTGCAGCAATGTTTGTAATAGTAAAAAATTGGAACATCCATCAACTGAGAAATGAGAAACTAAGAGGAACCAATGAAATACTATGCTGACCTGAAATACTATCAAATTAAAGACTGATGTATGTTAACATTTAAAGATATCCAATAGCTAAAAGTAATTTAAAAAAGCTGCAAAACAACACGTACAGTCACATAAGAAAACTAGATATTTTTAAACATACATACACATATATACATATACATGAATAAAATATATACAGATAAAGATCTTGAAGGACATATACTAAACAGACAGGTAAGGGAAAGGGCCGAGGTCAAGAAAGATCTAACTCTCCATTATCTGAATTTTAACCAATAATATATTCATGTATTGCAATGTAATTCTTTTTAAAAAGGAAAATTTGTAAGAACAGGAAAATACTATCAAGGCACACACACAAAAGCTAAGAAATACAAAATGGGAACAAACTGAAAGATAGGCAGAAGAAATGAATGAAAGAAATTATAAAGTGGGGTGTCTTTTCTTTCAGATCTTTGCTCAAAGGTCTTTTTCTCATGAATCACACAATTTAAAAAACAGAATCCTCACCACTATCCCTACCAATAGTACTTACCATCCCCCCTTCCTTGTTTATTTTTTTCCATAGTCTCTACCACCATCTGTCATACTGTATATTCTACTTACTTGCATATCATCTCTCCCACACCCAGGAGAACATAAGCTCAAAACAAGCAGGGACTTGTTTTGTTCAGAGCAGTATTCCTACAACTTAGAAGAGTGCCTGGCACATATTAAACATTCCAGTTCTTATCCTCACAGGGCCCACTTGATGGAATAGAGGAGAGTATGGGCCATGATGTGAACCAATGTATATGAGGTGCAGAGGTGCCCAAAGATGTACTTACCAAATCCAATGGATGTGTCATGATGATGGGAACGAGTGTTGTTGGGGGGGGGAGAGCGGGGGTGGGGGGGTGGGGTTGAATGGGACCTCACATATATATTTTTAATGTAATATTATTACTAAGTCAATAAAAAATAAAAAAATTTAAAAAAAAAAAAAAACAAATTCCAGTTCTTGCTCAAATGCATAATTGAGATAAAAATAAAGCCCATTTTAACCGAGTTTAAAGGTACCAAATTAAAGACATTTATCTTTCCTGCTTCCCAGAACCCCTACCAAAATGAGAAGACAGGAAGGAAAAAACAACCTGGAAACAAGAAAACTGATGGATAAAATAACAGATGTGAGAAAGCTAAAGCCCTAGAACAGCAGTGAGGAAAGCAAAGAAACTTCCACAGAAACCTTCCACCCCCCCAATTCCACCTCCACCCCCATGAAAGGCTAGGAATTGGTAGATCGGGTACTCTGAAAATAAGAATAAAGATTAGGTTGAGACTAGGACTAACAAAAGTCCAAAAGGCTGGAGATTTATTTATTGGAGAAGGTAAAACCAAACATCTCTAGATTAAGGGATACCAAGAAAATGTGAGAAAAGAGAGATTACAATGAAAAACAGAAGTAACTGAGTCCACCTATATAAAAAAGTTGGTGAGACTCCTAGCACTCTTCTTCCACTTGGGCCAGAAGAAGGCATCCAGGCTTACCCTCTCCAGACAGGAATCTGCAGATTCTTCTCTGGCAATCTGACTAGACCAAGAGAAAAGACCTAGACTCCAACATCTGTGATTCCCCAAGGAAACAACCTAGCCATATCAGCCTAAGAACAGTCCCACTGTAACCAGACCTACCCATAACTACAGTGCACACAATCACTTTTTTGTGTCTGCTGTTTAATGTAAGCACCGCACCAAAAACATCACCGAACATCAAAACCAAGTGCCTACGCAAAAGACAGAGTCCAAATGAAACAAGAAAGAAGAAGGAAAAAAAAGAAAGACAATTCAGAGGAAATGGATCATACAAGTCAATTTAATGACCTTTCTAAAAAGTTATCATTAAACTCCTCCAAAATAAAGAGAGATATTATAACCATGAAGAAAGGATGCTATAAAGAAGGGGCAGATGAGGGCACTCAAAACAAGAAAGAAGTCGTAGAAATGTTATAAAATAGCAGAAATGAAAAAGGCAATAAGAAAACTGGAAGATAAGTTGAGGACATTTCCTAGAAAATAATAGAGACCAAAAAAAAATTTTAAAACAGGAAAGAAAGGATAAAAAACGTAAAGGACCGGTTCAGTACAGGTCTAAAGAGTTCCAGAAAGAGAAAACAGAAATTAGAAAGGAAGAAGAAATCATAACTGAAATAATTCAAGAACATTTCCCAGAATTAAAGGATAGGAGTTTCCATCCATTCAAAGACCCCAGCATAAAAACAAGATGACAAAGGCACATCATCAGGACATCTAGAACAATGGGAAGAAACAATCCTAAAAGCTTCTAGTGAGAGAAAAAAATATACAAGGAAGCAGGAAACAAAATGGGATTAGATAACATTAATAAAAAAGAAACTTGACAAACCAAAGGTAATAACATTAAAAACACGTGGGAAAATTTACTTCCAAAATGGAATTCTATATACCAGCCAAATTATTAATTTAGAATAAGCACAGAAAACCCTAAAGAAAGGCTTTTTTGTTTTGTTTTGCTCCCATGCTTTTTCTAGCAAGATACTAGAACTCCACCAAAACAAGGGAGTAAGCCAAAATAGAAGACAGCATGAGATACAGAAAAAAGGAGGGTTAAAAATGGGAAAGAGGAAAAAAGAATCCTCAAAATGAATGTTGTACAGCAAGCCAAACCCAGAGTTTGTCAGGGTTTCTAGGAGAAATGTCTTTAAAAAGATAAAATTAATAGCTCATCTATATTTTTTAATGTTTTGAGAAAAAATGTGGACAACCAAAAACAAGAGTATGGAGGTAAATTAGAGATAAAAAAGAGCTAAATCCTCATCTTCTATAGTGAGAAGTTGACACATAATATATAATTTTGGGGGAAAAATCAAATAGCATTAGAAGAACGTTATTTAGACATAAAAGATTTAAATAATCAAAGAAAGAGCTGCAAGGTTTGATTGTGATTGCCTTGGCAAATGGACACAATGAGCGGACACAACAAGCAGAGATAATAAGCAGACACAACGAACAGATACAATGACCAGGCAATGAGCAGAGAGACAAGGGAGCCATCTCAAGGGGGGAAAATAGGAGTAAATTGTTGCAGCCTTGAGATATGTAATGGTCTCATAGATACCAAAAGCACAATTAACAATAAAGAAAATAAATTAGACCTCTTCAAAATTTAAAACTTTTGTGCCTCAAAGGACGTTATCAAGAAAGTGAAAGACCCAGAGAACGGGAGAAAATATATACAAATCACAAATCTGATAAGGTACTGTTATTCAGAAAATATAAAGTACTCTTATAACTCAATAATAGAAAGACAAATAACCAAATAAGCAAAGGATATGAAACAGGCATTTCTGCAAAAAAGATATATAAATGGGCAATAAGCACATAGATGACACTCAATAACAGTAGGGAAATGCAAATCAAAACAACAATGAGATGCTACTTCATTCCCACTAAAGTAAAAAAAGACAGCAACTTTTTCTTGTCTGATATGGAGTGCTGGTGAGGATGTGGAGAAATTGGAACAAGCACATATTGCTGGTGGGCTTGTAAAATGTTGTAGCTGCTTTGGAAACTAGTTTGGCAGCTCCCCAAATGTTAAACAGTTACCATATGACCCAGCAATTCCACTCCTAGGTGATTCCACACCCAAGAGACACCCAAGAGAAATGAAAGCATGTTCACACTAAAACTTTTATGTGAATGTTCATAGCAGCATTATTCATTATAGTCCAAAAGTAAAACAATTCAAATGTGTTTCAACTAATGAATGGACAAACACTGATGAAAGGAATATAATTCAACAATATAAAGAAATAAAGTACTGATACATAATACTACACGGATAAACCTTGAAAACATGCTAAGTGAAAGAAGGCAGTCACGTAAAATACTACCTATCACATGATTCCATTTATATGAAACGTACACAATAGGCAAATCCTTAGACACACCAAGTAGATTAGTCATTATCAGGGGCTGAAGATAAAGAAGAATGAAGAGTGACAGCTAATGGGTATAGACTACATTTTTTATGAAAACGTTCTAAAATTAGAAATCGGTGATGGTTACACAACTCTGTGAATATACTAAAAACCACTGAATTGTACATTTTAAAAGGTTGACTTTTATGCTATGTAAATTATATCTCATAAAAGCTGTTAATAAAGAAATGGCAGGAAGCAGATGTGGCTCAGGTGCCTGGGTTCCCACCTACCACATTGGAGGTCGCTGGTTCAGATCCCAGTGCCTCCTAAAGAAGACAGCAAGCTGGTGTGATGGACAAATGCAACAAGCTGACACAACAAGAGATACAAGAAGAACATAATGGAAGACACAACAGAGCAGGAAGCAGAGGTTCCCAGTGCCTTCTAAAGAAGACAGCAAGCTGACGCAACAAGATGATGCAATAAGAGATGCAGGAAGGAAAAACTGAATGAGAGAAACTATAAAGCAGGGAGCAGAGGTGGCTCAAGAGATTAGACACCTCCTTTCCACATCGGAGGTCCCAGGTACAGCTCCCGGTGGCTCCTAAAGAAAGGAAGACGAAGACTCAGAAAGTGAAAAACAAGGGGGTTAGGAGAAATAAATAAAATAAATCTCCAAAAACAAAATGGCACACACACAAAAAAACAAATATGGATTTTCATTTACTTTCAAACATGCTTCTAAGGGATACCCCTCAGCTGCTTAGCAAGCATTTGTAGCTTATAAAACAGCAGAATGGGATCTTGAAATTTAAAAATTTTTTTAAAGATAATCTCTTTGTTACACATTTTTTTCTCCCTAAATACCTTTCCAGCATAGAGAATACTAGAAGAATCTAATGCATCATCCAATGGTCTCCAGTCCACTATTACATCAGCATCCTAGAGAAAGAAATAATGAACTCTATTATTCAATATCTTACATTCTTAGGCACTTAACATGGTTTTCATTACCTGAACAGGAAATAATGCTTAACCCATTAAATATCAGCACTTTAAATATACAATATCATATGTAAACCACTGTTTGACAACAAATGTTAGATAAGTTTTTAAATTCTGCTTACGTTTCATTATAAAAGTCATTATTGCAGCTTCTGCATAAGCTTTTAATTATTTCATGCCATTTTGCTGCCTTATCCAAAGTGTTTTATTTCTAGAAAATCATTTCCATGTTAAATTTCCAACCGCTGTTCAATCACAAAATTGTATCTTACATGTGAAATTCAAACTTTCTGGTAATGAACCAAAATTGAACTACTTCCATAAACTTTTATCCAATAAAACCATTTATTACAAGCATACCTTTTCTAAAACACGTAATATTCCTGAAATCAAGCTGTCCTGGTCATTGGTCTTTCCACAAGATGGATGAATATATACACCTTCTTGTTCATAAATGAGCTGGAAAAGCAAAAATAAGAATAATCACCATTATTTTTATCCAGTACTATTTCAAAATGCATTTTTTTATAACTAGGAGATGTTTTCCTATAACGTCTGGCCAAATTCCTGAAGCCCATAAATAGGGGTTTTTCCATTTCTGCAAAGATGGTTGTTGGAATTTTGACTGGGACAATCTCTTCCTTTTAGTTGACATATTTATTTATATTTGATGTGATTATTCTTAAGGCTAAGTTCAAGTCTGTTGTTTGGCTATTGGCTTTCTATTTGTCACATCTCTTCTTTGTTTCCTTTTCTCTTTCTACCTTTCCCGAGAGTTTTTTTTTTAAGATTTATTTCTCTCCCCTTCCCCACCCCCATTGTCTGCTCTCTGTGTCCATTCACTGTGTGTTCTTCTGTTTCCACCTGCATTCTTGTTATGTGGCACTGGGAAACTATGTCGCTGTTTTGTTGTTGTTGCATCATCTTGCTGCGTCAGCTCTCCGTGTGTGCAGCGCCATTCCTGGGTGGGCTGCACTTTTTTTTTGCACAAGGCAGCTCTCCTTGCAGAGCGCACTCCTTGCACATAGGACATCTCAAAGCAGGGGACACCCCTGCGTAGCACGGCACTCCTTGCGTGCGGCAGCACTGAGCGTGGGCCAGCTCACCACACAGTCACAAGGCCTGGGTATCACACCCTGGACCCTCCATATGGTAGGCGGACGCTCTATCAGTCGAGCCAAAACCACTTCCTCCGTCATTATTTTTAATTATTCCATTTTTATTTTCATTTGTTGGCTTATTAGTATATCTCT
The DNA here is from genome assembly GCF_030445035.2 of Dasypus novemcinctus. Lineage (NCBI taxonomy): Eukaryota > Metazoa > Chordata > Mammalia > Cingulata > Dasypodidae > Dasypus > Dasypus novemcinctus. Next base: position 53,949,317 of record NC_080684.1, on the reverse strand, counting down.
GTTATTTTAGGACAATGATGAAAAGTTTTGGTGATTGAGATGGTGATGGTAGCACAACACTGTGAACATAACTCGTAGCATTTAATTATATATTTCAATGTGGCTAAAAGGACAAATTTTGGGCCGTATATAAGGTACTAGAGATGAATTGTTTTTCAATTCATAGAACTGCACAACATAAATACCCTCAGATTAAGCATGAACTATAGTTAATAAGTACAATTATAAATATGTGTGCTCATCAATTGTGTAGCAGTTTGATATAATTGATGAATTCCAAAAAGAAATACTGTATTATGTTTGTAATCCCATCTGTACCTGGTCATGATTGAGTTATGATTAGGGCATTGAGTCCCCACCCAATCCCCACCCCCTGACCAGTGAGGATTCACAGATAAAAGGCAAGGCAAAGAACAGAGTTGAGGGCTTTCTGATTTTGGAGTTTTGATGCTGGAGTTTGATGCTGAAGACTTAAGCTGGAGCCCTGGGAGGTCAGCATGCAGAGGAAAGAAAAGCCAGCCCCAGGAAGGAAGGAACCTTGAAGCCAGAGTAAATAAAGCAAGCCCCAGGAATGTAGGAACCTGGGAAATCTGAACCCTCATAGACATCGGCAGCCACCTTGCTCCAAATAGACTTTGGTGAAGAAAGTAATTCATGCTTTTATGGCCTGGTACCCGTAAGCTCCTACCCCAAATAAATATCCTTTATAAAAACTAACCAATTTCTGGTATTTTGCATCACCACCCCTTTGGCTGATTAATACGCATTATAACAAATGTTCCACACCAATACAAGGTGTTAATATTAGGATGCCATGTGGAATCCTATATTTTATGTATGACCGCTCTGTAATCCATGAACTTCTCCAATTTAAAAAAATGAGGCAAAAAAATGATAATGCAAAATAGAATACTAGATATTAGACTGCATAATCTATCTAATCCTTATAAAATTGGTACATATATTAGCATTTAAACATTTATATAAATCAGCCTTCAAGAACTATTAAAAGGAAGATATTGTCAGAGTAGCTAGCCAGGGCTCAACTTTCTCACAAAAAACAATGGAGGAAAGGCAAAAAGCTATCCAAGGGAGCTGCAAACAGGAGAGTGCTGTGCATCATCCAGAGGGACAGAGAGGCAAAGAGGCCAAACTCAGAGTCACTCGCCTTTATAGCTGGGAACAGCACATATCTTTGACCCTCGAGGAGAACAGCACTGGTAAAATTCCTGGCCCACCTTGTGACAGGAACACATAGACCAAGGCTTTTTTCTTTTTTTGTTTTAGGTTTTCTGGCCTTTTTTTTTTTTTTTTATTCACTAAAACTGGATACCTTAGCTGTACATAGGAGTTCCAGGGTGAGTGACTGCTAAGCATTGGCATCCTGACACAATTCCTAGTTGCATAAGAGGAAAAAATCTGTTTTTCCTGGTTTCTTTTAAAAATAGTTTCTCTTTCTTTGATTACTTTTTCTTTTCCTCCTTAGTTTCTTTATTCCAATTCTTTCTTTCATTTTCCCCTCTTCCATTGGTTTCCTTTTATTCCACCTTCTCCTGTTTTTTTTCTTTGCAGTATTCCAGTCTTTTACAGTATACTTTTTTTCTAGTTCCTTTTTTCTACCTTCTTTCATTTTTTTACTCCACCGTTTTTATTCTTATATGTTTGTATTCTTTATGATTTGTAATCTTTATGATTTTTCACTCATTACTTCTTTTTTCCTGGTTCTTTTATGGTTCCTTTTCTATCTTCTTTTTTCATTGTTACTACTCTTTTTCTCTTCTTCTATCTTTCCTTTTCTGTCGTCTTAAAATTTTTTCAGGGAAACATGGACAAACACAAGGATATAGAATAAGAGGAACCAAATGTCAAAGATGAAATTTAACACAAACAAAAAAAAATAAAACCCTAGATTAGAAAGCAAAACTAACCACATGAATAAATCCATCAAGATAAACAGATGCCTAGACACCAGGAAAAAATTACAAGCCATACTAAGAAACAGGAAGACATGGCCCAGTCTAATGAACAAACTAAAATACAGAAGGAGCTGTAGACCATGGAACAGCTAATCAAGGATGTCCAAATAAATATCATGTATCAACTTAATGAAGTGAAGGAAGAGATAAAGGACATTAAGAAAACAATGGAGTAAAATACAGAAGAAATTTTAAACATGCATAAAAAGATAATGGATCTGATGGGAAATGTAGCAGTTTGATACGGTTATGAATTCCAAAAATAGATATTGGTTTATGTTTGTAATCTTATCTTTACCTGGGACTGACTGAGTTATGATTAGAGATTTAACTGGGTAATGACATAAGGGCATTGAGTCCCGTCCCGTGCCCCCTTGGTGGGTGGGGATTCACCAAAAATAGGCATGGCAAAGGACAGAGTTGGGGGTTTTTTGATGTTGGAGTCTGATGCTGAAGACTTAAGCTGGAGCCCTGGAAAGTCAGCATGCAGAGGAAAGAGAAGCCAGCCGCAGGAAGGAAGAAACCTTGAACCCAGAGAAAAGCAAGCCCTGGGAATGTAGGAACACAGGAAGCCTGAACCTCACAGATGTCGGCAGCCATCTTGCTCCAAATAGATTTTGGTGAGGGAAGTAACTTATGCTTTATGGCCTGCTATCTGTAAGCTCCTACCCCAAATAAATACCCTTTATAAAAACCAATTTCTGGTATTTTGCATCAGCACCCCTCTGGCTGACTAATACAGTGATGAATGGAACAATGCAAGAGATCAAAAATACACTAGAATGGGAAGCAGCTGTGGCTCAATCAGTTGGGCTCCCATCTACCACATGGGAGGGCCCTGGATTCCTGTCCTGGGGCTTCCTTGTGAAGGCAGGTTTGCTGGTACGCTGCGGAGAGCCGCTGGCCTGGGTGCCGCAGTGTGTCACCCAGCCCGCAAGCACCACAGAGTACCACCCAGCCCCCAAGTGCCATGGAGCGCTGACTCAGCAAGGTGACACAAGAAAAAGGAAGACAAGTAAAAACACAGAAGAGCGCACAGTGAATGAATGCAGAGAACAGACAACGAGCAAGCCACAAGAGGGGGGGGATAAATAAAAATAACATAATGCACAGCAAATGGACACAGAGAGAAGACAGCAAGCAAGCCACAAGGGGGGTGGGGAATAAATTTTTAAAAATACACTGAAGGACATAGCAGATTTGAACAGCAGAGGAAAGAATTAGTCACATCCAAGATCATACATCTGAAATCACACAGATAGAAGAGAAAGATTAAAAACAGAAAAAAATTTTCCAGGGACATAAGGAATTGAATGTTAACATGAAACATAAAAACATATGCATTATAGGCATCCCAGAGGGCAAAGAGAAGGGAAAGGGAGCAGAAGGAGTGTTGAAGAAAATAATGGCTGAAAATTTCCCAACTCTTATCAGGGACATGGACATAAATATTCAGGAAGCACGGTGCATGCCGAACAGTACAAATCCTAACAGGTCTACCCCGAGACATGTATTTACAAATTGTCAAATGCTTAACACACACAGAAAAAATTAAAAACAGCAAGAGAAAAAGAGATCCATCACGTACAAATGAAGCTTGATAAGATTAAGCATTTTGAGGAGGCAGGGCAAGATGGCGTCCGAATGAGTACACCCTCGTCATCTCTCCTGCAAAGGACTGGCTGAGTGGGTATGGAATCCTGCCAGAGCAGGCCATTTCAAGAACCTACAAAGCAGGTGTCTGGATGTTGATCTACAGAGACTGCAACAAAATTAGCGTTTGCTCAAGGTAAAACTGCGGGTATCTAACACTGAAGTCAGAAGCTGTGGGAAAGTAAAACTCTTCTCCCTAGGGCTGAGGGATGCAGCATTCCCTGAAAACTGCCAGTTGTGCGGCACCATTCCCAAGCCCAGTGTTCCCCAAACACGCGATTCCCAAGCCCATGTTCTCTGAACCCCAGTAACCCACATTCCAGAGACCCATGTACCCCAAGCCCACATTCTCTTGGGCCTTCATTTCCCAAACCCAACACTTCCAAAATCCGGTATTGCCCTAGCCCTCAGGTCTTGGACTAACTCCGTGAGTGGGAGGGTTTTGGTGGGAGGTAAAGAGGGGCCCAAAGAGTACAGCTTCAATTTTCTGATCCCCCCCTTTTTCTGAGCGTGCAGGAACATACCAGTTGGCTTGGGGAGAGCCTAGGAAGAGAGGAGAGGTGAATCTGCTGAGAGAGCCTGATTTATATAACGCTCAGGGATAGGAAACTTGGTCTGGAAGAAGGTGGAGTCAGAAAATTAACTAGGCCCCCTGTAGCACACCTAAGGGAGAGGGACAGTAGGACGTGCTTTGCAGGCTTCCAACAGCATATTTAGGATTCCTGGCAAGGGGTGGGTGCTCTCCCTCAAGAAATTAAGAGTCATTATTTTCTGTTGTGAGTTGGTTCACTAGGGACCCATTTGAATCTCCTACAGGACTCCTCACAGAGTCTTCCTGCTACCCTGGGAGAGAGGGAAGTGAGGAAGGGAGAAAGGGGAAGATTGACTCCTAAACAGGTTATTCAATTGAAAAGAGGATTCCTTGTTTGAGGCTTGTCTGGTTTTTTTTATTGGTTTGTTTTCTTGTTTTTCCTTCCTCTTTATCCCCTAAAGTCCTTTTTCTTTTTTTTTCTTTTCTTTTCTTTTTTTTTTTTCTTTTACTTGCTTGCTTTCTCCCCCCGTTTTTTTTACTTCTTTTTTCTTTTTTTTATATTAGGTACTGCAGGCAGTGTTTCTTATTTGCTGTGCTTCCTCATCCTCGATTTCCTCTTTTCTGTGTGTACTGATTTTGGCTACCAACACTATCCCCTTTCCATCTTTCTATCCTCCATCATTTAATGTTTCTCTTACATTCCACCTCTCTTTGTTTAGGCCCCAATTTTTCTGACTTTTTATTTCTAGTACCTCTATTCTGTTTTCTATCTTTTATTCATTCATATTATTGCCCTTTCTTTTCTCTTTCCCTCTCCCCTGACCACACTGGCCTTTTAATTCATACTATATTCTTCTCCATATTCAGTTTACTATCTCATTATAGGTACTATAATTTTCTACTGTTATAACTCTATGCAGCTTACATGAGTTTAATATACATTCCTAGATGTCACATGGTTCTTCTTCTAACATTTACTATCAATACTACTATTACACTTTTTCTTTTCTTACCCCTTTTGCTTTCTCAGGTCCTAATATTTTCCTTCAAGGGAACTTAGCCAACAAGGAAATAGATAAGAAAAACAAAGTGACAAAGAGAAGACTTAACACACACACAAAAACAACTAATTAAACCCGGAGACTAGACAAAAAAGCTAATCAACTGAATAAACCCATCAATATAAAATGATGATCAGACACCAACAAAAAAACTACAAACCACACTGTGGTCACCCCTCGGGCTGAAGTGTGGTTTGCTGGCCTGGCGGGGGAGCAGCCCCGGCAGGCCAAGCCGCTGCCCCCATAATAGGGTGGCTGGTCGGACTCACCGCCACCCCTGAAGGGAGCTCGGCATGGGCGCAGAGTGCCCTCGGGTCTCCCCTTCTCGGCAGCCATGCTTCCGCGGCCGCCCCTCCTCCCAGATGGCGCCACACTATGCCTTGTGGGGCGGCACCCTTCTTCTTCTTTCTCCCTGCGCAGGCGCAGGGCGGAGAAATCCAGTCTGCCCTTTTCCCCTCCCCCGACAGCAGCAACAGCCAGGCGTGGGCGGGAAACTCAAGTCTGCCCTTCACCCCAGCAACAGCAGCCACCAATCCCTAAACCCTGCCCCTTCCCCCAGCAACAGTGACAGCCAATCCCTAACCACCACCCCTCCCCCGTCCAGTACCGCCCACTGACCTTTCGCCAGCAACAGGGTGTGGCTTCGACCAATCAGCCTTCCCCAGCCCCTATAAAACTGTTGCCTCTCCCTCAATAAAGTGGACTTGCGTGTTTACCTTGTCTCTGCGGTAGTTCTTCTGCCGTGCGCCCTCCAGTCCTGAGAGACCCTGACAAGGGCCTGGCCTCCCTTGTCCCCAGTTCGTCGCCTGCTTCTCCGGGCGACCCCTTCGTCGCCGGCTTTGCCGGGCGACCCCGTCAGCCGAACCGCGCAACCCCTGTGAGACCGACCCCTCGTCTGCTGCCGGACCAACCGCTCGTCCCAAGTGGGACCAACCCCTCGTCCCAAGTGGGACTGACCCCTGGTCCCAAGCTAGACCAACCCCTTGTCCGTAGCCAGACCCCACCTCTACCGACCGAGCAAGCCGCCGCACCACACCAATAATCAGGAAAACATGGCCCAATCCAATGAAAAAACTAAAAACCAGGAAAAGGACTATAACATCGAAAAACTAATCAAAGCTCTCAAAACCTATCATGGACCAATTTAATGAAGTGAATAAAGAGATTAAAGATAGTAAGAAAACACTTGGAAAGCATACAGAAGAAATTGTAATCATACACAAAAAGATAACAGATATGATGGTGATGAGCAGCACAAATAAAAACAAAAATGCACTCAACAAATAACAGAATTAGTGATGTAGAAGACAGTACACCTGAAATCAAACAGATATTGCAATTGATCAATAAAAATATAGAAAAAATTGGGAAGCAGTTGTGGTTCAACTAATAGAGCATCTGCCTACCTTATGGAGGGTTCAAGGGTTTGATACCCAGGGCCTCCTGACCCATGTGGTGAGCTGACCCACATGCAGTACTGCTACACACAAGGAGTGCTGTGCCACGCAGGGGTGGCCCTGTGTAGGACAGCCCCACGCACAAGGAGTGCGCCCCGCAAGGAGAGCCACCCCACACAATAAAAGCGCAGCCCACCCCAGGAGTGGCACCGCATACACAGAGAGCTGACACAGCAAGATGATGCAACAAAAAAGCAACACAATTTCCCAGTGCCACATGACAAGAATGCAAGCGGACAAAGAAGAACACACAGCGAAAGGACACAGAGAGCAGACAATGGGGGGCGGGGAAGGGAAGAGAAATAAATAAATCTTTAAAAAGGAAAAATCCAGCAGGGACAGAGGGACCTGAATGACAATGTAAAACCCCAGAAAGGAAGGGAAAGGGGATAGAACTGGTGTTGGAGGAAATAATGGCTGAAAACTTCCCAAACCTATTAAAGGAGATAGATGTGCATGTCCAGCAAACACAATACACCCCAAACAGCATAAATCCCAACAGACCTACCTCAAGACGCATACTTGTCAAATTAACCAATGCTCAAGACAAAGAGAAAATACTAAAAGCAGCAAGAGAAAAGAGAACCATCACATACAAAGGGGGCTCCATAAGATTAAATGCTGATTTCTAATCTAAAACCATGGCAGCAAAAAGGCAGTGGTATGAGATAGTCAAGGTACTAACAGAAAAATATTGTCAACCAAGAATACTCTATCCAGCAAAGCTACTATTCAAAAAGGATGGAGAGTTCGAAATATTCACAGATAAACAGAAACTAAGAGAGTATGCCAACAAGAAACCTGCCCTTCAAGAAATACTAAAGGAAGAGCTGCAGGAGGAAATAAAAAACAGGAGAGACAAAGTTGGAGGAGAGTGTAAGAACAACTAAAACGAGAAAACAAACAAAATATGATAAATACAAATTCAAAGAAAATATGGCTAATATTAGTAATTCCTTGAAAGTAGTAATACTGAATGTCAATGGATTAGACTCAACTGTTAAGAGACACATAATGGAAGACTAGATAAGGAAATATGACCCATCTATATGGTGTCTACAAGAAATACATCTTAGACACAGGGATACAAGGAGATTGAAAGTGAATGGCTGGAAGCAGATTTGGCTCGACAGATAAGAGCACCAGCTTACCACATGGGAGGTCCAGGTTCAAACCCAGGGCCTCCTGACCCATGTGATGAGCTGGCCCACACAGTGCTGATGTATGCAAGGAGTGCTGTGCCACTCAAGGCTGTCCCCTGTGGGGGGACGGGCCCACAAACAAGGAGCGCGCCCTGTAAGGATAGCCGCCCCGCGCAAAAACAGTGCAGCCTGCCCAGGAGTAGCGCTGCAGACACGGAGAGCTGACACAGCAGGATGACGCAACAAAAAGAGACACAGATTCTCTGTGCCGCTGACAAGAATATAAGTGGACACAGAAGAACATATAGTGAATGGACACAGTGAGCAGACAACTCATGGGGGGAAGGGGTGGGGAAAGGGAAAGAAAGAAATAAAGACAACAAATCTTTAAAAAAACAAAGTGAATGGCTGAAAAAAAAACTTATAGGCAAACAATAACCAAAAATGGGCAGGAGTAGATATATTAATATTGGACAAAATAGACTTTAAATGGAAAACAATTGCAAGAGACAAAGGTGGACACTACATATTAGTGAAAGGGATAATCTTTCAAGAAGAAAAAACAATCAAAAACATTTATGCCTCTAACAAGGAAAACTCCAAAGACGTGAGGCAAACAATGGAAAAACTAAGTGAAGAAATAGATTCCTCTACAATTGTAGCGGGGGACTTTAATATACCACTATCACCATTGGACAGGACATCTCAAAAGAGAATCAATAAAGAAACAAAGACTTTGAACAATATATTAGAGGATCTGGAACTAACAGACATATACAGAACATGACACTGAAATACAGCAGGAAATACATTCTTCTCAAGAGAACATGGATCATTCTCTAAGACAGACCACATGCTAGGTCACAAAGAAAGTCTCAATGAATTCAGAGAGACTGAAGTCACACAAAATAATTTCTCTGACAAAAGTGGAATGAAACAGGAAATCTGCAAGGGCCAGAGATACAGATTTGGCACCAAGATATGGAAGTTAAACAACACACTTTTAGAAAAACAGTGGGTCAAGGAGGAAATCTCAACACAAATCAATAACTACCTTGAAACTAACAAAAATGATACCACAACACACCAAACTCATGGGAGGCAGCAAAAGCTGTACAGACAGAGATATTCATAGCCATAAATTCATACATCAAAAAAGAAGAGCTAAAATTGAAGAACTAACTGCACACTTGGAGGAATTAGTTAAAAAAAAAAAAAAAACTAACCCCAAAGGAAGAGGAAAGAAAGAAATAACAAAGGGAAGAGCAGAACTAAATGAAATAGAAAATAAGAAGCGCTCAACAAAATAAAACAAAGAGCTGGTTCTTTGAGATTATCAGTAAAATTAATAAACCCTTAGTTAGACTAACAAAGAAAAAAAGAAAGATGCAAATACACAAAATAAGAAATGAGAAAGGGGATATCACCACTGACCCCACTGAAATATAGACAATCATAAGAGGATACTTTGAAAAACTATATTCCAACAAGAAGGACAATTTAGAGGAAATGGACAAATTCCTGGAAACACATAAGCAGCCTACACTGACGAAAGAAGAAATTGATGATCTAACATACCAATCACAAGAGACAGAATCAGTCACTGAAAACCTCCCAACTAAGAAGAGCCCTGGGCCAGATGGCTTCACAGGTGAATTTAACCAAACATTCCAGAAAGAACTAACACCAATCTTGCTTAAACTCTTCCAAAAAATTGAAATAGAAGGAACATTGCCTAACTCATTTTATGATGCCAACATTACCCAAATACCAAAGCCAAACAAAGACACCACAAGAAAGGAAAATTACAGACCAATCTCTCTAATGAACCTAGATGTGAAAATCCTCAACAAAATACTTGCTAATCATATTCAAAAACACATTAAATGAATTACACACCACAACCAAATGGGTTTCATTCCTGGTATGTAAGGATGGTTCAACATAAGAAAATCAATTAATGTAATACATCGCATAAACAGATTGAAGGAAAAAAATCACATGATCGTATCTACAGATGCAGAAAAGGCATTTGACAAAATACAGCACCCTTTCTTGATAAAAACACTGCAAAAGATAGGAATAGAAGGAAACTTTCTGAACATGATAAAGGGTATATATGAAATACCCACAGCTAACATCATTTACAATGGTGAAATCCTAAAATCTTTCCCTCCTAATCAGGAACAAGACAAGGATGTCCACTATCACCCCTTATATTTAACATTGTGTTAGAAGTACTTGCTCGAGCACTGAGGCAAGAACCAGATATAAAAGGGATCCAAATAGGAAAGGAATAAGTCAAAATTTCACTATTTGCAGATGATATGATCCTATACATAGAAAGCCCTGAGAAGTCTACAACAAAGTTTCTAGAACTTATAAATGAGTTCAGTAAAGTCACAGGTTGTAAGATCAATGCACAAAAAACAGTAGCATTTCTGTACACCAATAATGAGCAATCTGAGGAGAAAATCAAGAAACAAATACCATTTACAATAGTAAATTTTAAAAATCTAATACCTAGGAATAAATTTAACTAAAGATGTAAAAGACTTATACACCAAAAACTACACAACACTGTTCAAGGAAATCAAAGAAGACCTAAATAAAATGGAAGAATATTTCCTGCTCATGGACAGGAAGACTGAGTATTATTAAGATGTCTATCCTACCAAAACTGATCTACAGATTCAAAGCAATCCCAATAAAAGCAACACAGCATTTTTTAATGAACTAGAAAAATTATCTATGAAATTTATTTGGAAAGAGGTCCCAACTTGCCAAAGAAATATTGAAAAAGAAAAATGAAATTGGAGGAATCACACTACCTGACTTCAAAACATACAAAGCTATTATAGTGAAAATGACATGGTATTGACAGAAGGATAGACACATTGACCAATGGAATTGAATTGAGAGTTCTGATAAAGATCCTCATATATACAGTCATATGATATTCGACAAGGCCACCAAACCCACTCAACTGGGAGAGAATGGCCTCTTCAGCAAATGGTGCCTGGAACCGGATATCCATATGCAAAAGAATGAAAGAGGATTACCATTTCACACCTTACATAAAAATCAACTCAAGATGGAGCAGAGACCTAAATATAAGAGCCAAGACCATAAAGACCTTGGAAAACAGTGTTTGGAAGCATCTACAGGACCTTGTAATAGGAAATGGGTTCAAAACTTCAAACTCAAAACACAAGTAGCAAAAGAACAAATAGATAAATAAGACTTCCTCAATTATTGCACCTCAAAGGAATTTGTCAAGAAGGTGAAAAGACAGCCTACCCAATGCCAAAAGTTGGAATCAACAAATGCCCATCAACAGATGAATGGATAAATAAAATGTGGTATATACATACAATGGAATACTACTCATGTATAAGAAGGAATACAGTACAAACATATGGGATAATATGGATGAATCTTGAGGACCTTATGTTGAGTGAAGCAAGGCAGGCATTGAAGGACAAATACTACATGACCTCTCTGCTATGAAATAAGTAAACCAAGCTGTCTCAGAAAGCTAGAGACTGGATGATAGACTTAAAGGAAGTTGAGGGGGGCAAGGAAGGTTGCGAGCTGACCCCTACATGGGTGAAATCTATGATAAACTGGAGGTAAATATTTGTACAGGGAAGGGATAAGAGGGGGGCATAGGGATACTTTTGGGTTGGGCTTTGCAGGCTTGAGGAGGCTATGGTTGGGTGGATGCATCAGATGGCCCAAGGGATTGGGGGATGGGCTGGGGGAACTGTTGAACATGGGAGATTGTCAGGTATGTGGCTGAAACTATAATGTTGAGAAAGTTCTTTAGAATATATAATAAGGAAGGATTAACTGTTTAAGGTGCTTAAGGGGATTATCTGGCATAGAGGCAGGTATCTAGGGAGTATGTCAGCCAAGAATTCTGTATCCAGCAAAGCTGGCATTCAAAAATGAGGGAGAGGTCAAAATATTCACAGATAAACAGAAATTAAGAGAGTCTGTCAACAAGAAATGTGTCCTTCAGGAAATAAAAAAGGGAATTATGCATGCTGAAAGGGAAAAACAGGAGAAAGAGGGTTGGAGAAGAGTGTATAAAAGAAAAGTATAAGTAAAAATAACTAAAAAGGTAAAAAGGAAATAAAAACAAAATATGACATATACAAAGCTAAAGAAAAATGGCTAATGGAAGTACTGCCTTAACAGTAATGAGATTAAATGGTGGGAAGCAGATGTGGCTCAAGTGATTGGGCTCCCATCGACCATATGGGATGTCCTGGGTTTAGTTCCCGGGGCCTCCTGGTGAAGGCAAGCTGGCCTGCACAGAGAGCTGATGTAACAAGATGATGCAACAAAAGAGAGACACAGAGGAAAGACAATGAGAGACACAACAAACCAGGGAGCTGAAGTGACTCAAGCAATTGAGTGCCTCTCTCCCATGTCAGAAGATCCCAGGATTGGTTCCCAGTGCCTCTTAAAGAGAAGACAAGAAAATAAACAGACAGAAGAACGTACTGCAAATGGACACAAAGAGCAAAGAGCAAACACAAGCAGCAAGGTAGGGGAATAAATAAATAAAAATAAATCTTTAAAAAAAAACACATTAAATGGTAATGGATTAAACTCTTCAATCAAAAGATGTATATTGGCAGAATGGATAAGGAAATATGACTCATCTATATGCTGGCTGCAAGAAACTCACTTTAAACTAAGGGTTGCAAGGAGACTGCAAGTGAATGTCTGGAAAACAATTTTATATGCAAACAATAAACAAAAAAAGGATAGGAATAGCTGTACTAATATCAGAAAAAAACAGACTTTAAATGCAAAACTATTGTAAAAGATAAAGAAGGACACTATATATTAATAAAAGGGATAACCTATCAAAAAGAAAGAACAGTCATAAACATTTATGCACCTAACCAGGGTGCCTGAAATACATAAGACAAACACTGGAAAAACTTAGGGAGAAATAGAGACCTCTACAGTTATAGTGGGGGATTTTAATACACCATTATCACTAGTAGACAGAACCTCTCAACAGAGGGTCAATAAAGAAAAATAAACTTTGAATAATACATTAGCAGATCAAGACCTAATTAGCATATACAGAACATTACACCCAAATATATATTCTTCTCAAACACACATGGATCATTCCCAGGACAAAACACATGCTAGGTCACAGAACAAGTATAAATGAATTATAAAAGATGGAAATTATACAAAATGATTTCTCAGACCACAATGGAATGAAGCTAGAAATTAGTAAGAGAAACAAAATAGGCACAAAGACATGGAAATTAAACAACAAACTCTTAGATAATCAGTACATCAGGGAGGAAATGGCAAAAGAAATCAGTAACTACCTTGAAATGAATGAAAATGAGAACAAACTTTATAATGGATGGATCAGGCTCTACCAACCAAACCCACTGAGCAATATAAACATCACCAGATATGGGACAAGACATTATATGCCTCATGAAATGATGCAATGGGAAGGATATTTTATGATGCCAACATCACCCTAATACCAAAGTCACATAAAAATGCCACAAGAAAACATTTTTGCCATAACAATCAAATGTGAAATCTAAACAAGACTCTGGATCTTATTATCAGCTTACAGGAAAAAATAGAGGGCAGCATGAGAGAACATCTTAACACAGTCAGCCAAATAAAGAATGTGAGCAATTTTGCAGGAAAAGTTACTGTTCCTTATAAGTAAATAGCATTTAAATAGGAGGTAGAACTGTTAGAGATGAAGAAATATAAGCAACATAACAAATAAACGCAATTTGTTTATCTCAGTTGGATCATGATTTGAACAAACCAACTGCAAAAAGAGATTTTTGAGGCAGTTGAGCAAAATTGTACATGGACTGGGTAATAGATAACGAATTATTGTTTACTTTTTTGGATATATGTTGTCAAGTTTTTTTAAAAGTCCTATTTATTAAAGAGACATACTGTAGTATTTGAGTGAAATGAAGTTGTATCTGGCATTTGTTTTAAAGACTTTTTATTTGAAACAGAATAAATGTGTTACAAGATGTTAACATCAAAAAAATAAAATAAAACATTATGCTAAGTGAAAAAAAACCACAAAAAAGTAACCGATGGTATGCAACAAACACAGTACTGAAAGAGAAATTTATAGCCATAAATGCTTATATTAAAAAAAAAAGAAAAGCTAAAATTGAAGACGTAGCTGCATATCTGGAGGAACTAGAAAAAGAACAACAAACTAATCCCAAAGCAAGTAGAAAGAAGGATATAACAGATACAACAAAGATTAGAGCAGAACTAAAATGAAATAGAGAATTTTAAAAAACACTAGTAAAAACTGAAAAACCAAATACTGGTTCTTTGAGAAGATTAATAAAATTGACAAAAATTAGCTAGACTAACAACAAAAAAAGATACATAAAATACATAAAATAAAAAATGAGAGGGAACATCATCACTGATCCCACAGAAATAGAGTATCATAAGAGGAGAGTTTGAAAAATTGTACACCAATAATATGGATAATTGAGACAAAATGGACAAATTTCTAGACAAACAAAAGCAGCCCACATTAACAAAAGAAGAAATTGATGAATTCAACAGACCAATCACAAGTAATGAGATTGAATTAGTCATCAAAAACCTCACAAGTAAGAAAAGCCTAGGATCACATGGCTTGGCAGGTGACTTTACCAATCCCTGCAGAAAGAACTAAAACCATGCACCTGCTTAAACTCTTCCAAAAATCAGAAGTAGAGGAAAAATTGCTGAAATCATTCTACAATGCCAACATCTACCATAAAGATGCCACAAGAAAAGAAAACTATAGACCAATCTCTCTAACTGATCTGGATGCTAAAATCCTCAACAAAATACTACTCATACCCAACAACACATCGAACCAACTTACACCATGATCAAATGAGTTTCAACCCTGATACATAAGGATGGGTCAACATAAGAAAATCAATCAAGGCAATTCACCACATTAATAAATCAAAAGAAAAAGATCACAAGATCATCTCTATTGATGCAGAAAAAGCAACTGACAGAATACGGCATCCTTTCTTGATAAAAACACTTCAAAAGATAGGAAAAGTGATTGAGCACCTGCTTCTCATGTATGAGGTCCTTGTTCAACCCCAAGTACCTCCTAGAAACAAAAATGGAAAAACCAACTATCCTTGCAGAGTGGATGTAGCTCAGTGGTTGAACCCCTGCTTCCCATGTATGATGTCCTGGGTTCAATACCCAGTACCTACTTAAAAAAATAATAATAATAGAAGGAAACTTTCTCAACATGATAAAATACACATATGAAAAACCCATAGCTAACATCATATTCAATGGTGAAATGTTAAAGCCTTTCCCTATAAGATTTGGAACTAGACAAGCATACATACTATAACCACTCTTATTTAACCTTGTGTTAAAAGTACTTGCTCGAGCACTTATACCAAATAAAAAGAAAGGCATCCAAACTGGGAAAGAAGTACAAATTTGAATATATGCAGATGACATGATACTATATATAGAAAGCCCTGAAAAATCTACAAGAAAACTTCTACAGATGATAAACAAGCTTACTAAAGTGGCAGGATATAAGATCAACATGTAAAAACCAATAGCATTTCTGTACACCAATAATGAGCAATCTGAGGAGGAAATCAAAAAAATTCCATTTACAAAAGCAACTAAAAGAGTCAAATATCTAGGAATAAACTGAAAGATGTAAAAGACTTATGCACAGAAAATTATACATTGTTAAACAAAATCAAAGAACACCTAAATAAATGGAAGAATATTCCATGTTCATGGATTGGAAGACTAACCATCATTAAGATGTCTGTCCTACCAAACCGATTTACAGATTTAACCCAATCCCAATAAATATAACAACAGCATTTTTTACAGAATTAAAAAAGGTAAATACAAAATTTATTTAGAAGGACAAAGGGCCTCAAATAGCCCAAGACCTATAATGAAAAAAAAATGAAATTGGAGGAATCCCACTAACTGACTTTAAAGCATACTATGAAGTTACCATGGTCAAAAAAGCAGATGTGGCTCAACCAATTGGGCACCCAGTTACCACATGGGAGGTTTGGGGTTGAGGTTCTGATGCCCCCTAAAAGAAAACGCGCTACATGCCACAAGCCAGCAGACGCTGCAGCCCCTGCCGCAAGAAGCAGATGCCACAAGCCAGCAGACACCGCAGCCCACAGGGAACGGATGTGGGTCAGGCCAGTGGGCACTCGCCTGTCATATGCAAGGTCCTAGGTTCACATCCTCATGCTTCCTGGAGAAGGCAAGCAAACAATGAGAACACAGATGAGAGAACCATCTAAGGAAGAGGGGTGGAAATAAATACAGAAAAATAAGGTAAATAAATAAATCTTTTTAAAAAGTTATTAAAGATCCATTTTGAAGAGATGGGGGAGCAGTGGGCTCATCTGACCAAGGGGCCCTGAACGAAGGAGCCGCGGAGTTTGAGAAGCCAGCAGAGCTCGGGGTTCGGCGGCAGCGGCCCCATCCGCCGAAGATGGTTAAGAAGGCCAAACCTGAGAGAAAAGAAAAGAAAATGCCCAAACCTAGGCTAAAGGCCACCGTGACGCCAAGTCCAGTGAAAGGCAAAGGGAAAGTGGGTGGTCCCACAGCTTCAAAGGCATCAAAGGAAAAGATTCCTTCCCCCAAAGAAGAAGATGACAAACCAGAAAGCCCTCCAGAAAAGAAAACATCTGCAAGCCCTCCACCCGAAAAATCTGGGGATGAAGGATCTGAAGATGAAGCTCAGTCTGGGAAAGATTAAAAGTGATGATGGTTTGGGGAGAGATTTTATTTAAAAAAAGACAAAAAGAAGGGGAAAAAAGAAAACGTACTTAAGAAAGAACATGGTTTTGGCTATGGCTTGACTTTACAGGCTTTGAATGCTTTTTACCATTTGTTGATGCATTTTCTCTTTTTCTTTTCTTTTTTTAAGAAAACCATTGTATGTTTAAGTTACCTTTTGTCTATTGGTCTTCTCTTTGCCACCCTCCCTTCCAAACCTAATGAAAGCCATGTCAAATTAATCTCTGGATTGACTGCTTCATCTTTTTATTTTTAAGGGAAGGTATACCACAGTTGTAAAGCAATAAGATTTGAGGTGAACACTCTAAAATTTTGCCTTTTGCTAAATGATAGTTGAACATTAATCAAAAAAAGGGTATATGGGTTTTAGTTAGAGATGATTGCTTCTTCTACCTGGACTTTTTAGAAAATCTTTTGTCATCTAATATAAATTTATATGTCTATATACATGAGTAGAGCTGTCTAAAATATCATGACTTTAAACTTCCACTGATGAGGCAGGTAGGAGATAAAAATGAATTCTGAATTGTTACTAGAAGTATTCATATTTTTTACCTGGGGAATGGGGTGGGAAGTGGGGTTACCTGACCTTATTTGAGGGTATGGGTTTTCTTTTTTTATTTCATCATTTGTTATCTCAAAGAGACTCAGAGCCAGTGATCCTTTTATCCTGCTACAGTCTTTAAGAAGCTTAAAAAAAAAAGCAGAAGCGCCAAAACTGAAATCACGATTTTAGATCTCATTCTCTAATGGTTCATGTTTTTCAAATACATATGTATCTTGTTTTTTTGGGGGGGGGGGTTTTGGATAAATTTTATCAAGGTCAAAAAGGAAAAAGAAAAAAAACCCTAGAGTTTAAATGGCATGATCAAGCTATATATATATCACAGTGGATTTCTTCTCAAATTGACAATGTTTAGGTTTTAAGCAAATAAAATACCAGTCAATATAAAACTTAAAAAAAAAAAAGTTATTAAAAAAAAACTGCATGGTATTGGCACAAGGATAGACATACTGACCAAGGAAACCAAACAGAGTTCTGACACAGATCCTCGTATATATGGTCAACTGGTATTTGACAAGGCCACCAAGCCCACTTAACTGGGACAGAATGGCCAGTTCAACAAATGGTGCTGGGAGAACTGGATATCCATATTCAAAAGAACGAGAAAGGATCACCATCTCTCTCTCTCTCTCAAAAAATTAACTCAAGATGGAACAAAGATCTAAATATACGAGGCAAGACGATAAAACTTCTAGCAGATAATGTAGGGAAGCATCTATGAGATATTGTAGAAGGAAATGATTTCATAAACTTTACACCCAAAGCACAAGCAACATAAGAAAAATTCGACAAAATTGTAAATTTTGCACTACAAAGGAGTTTGTCAAGAAAGTGAAAAGGCAGCCTACTCAATTTGGTAACCATTTATCCGATAAAAGCCAATACCCAACATATATAACGAAACCCGACAGCTAGAAAAGAAAAAAGAAAAAAATTTTTTTTAAATGGGTAAGAGATTTCAATTGACACTTTTCCAAAGAAGAAATACAAATGGCCAAAAAGCACATGAAAAGATGCTCAGTTATCACCAGCTTTTAGGAAAATGGAAATCAAAATTACGATGAAGAAAAAAACTACAATGAGATATCATCCTACACCTATTAGACTGGCAGTTATTAAAAATACAGAGAACTACAAGTGTTGAGCAAGACGGAGGAAAGGGAACCCTTGTCCAATGCTGGAGAGAATGTAGAATGATGCTGTAATAGTGGAGGACAGTTTGGCAGTTCCTCAGGAAGCTAACTATAGAACTGCCATATGATCCAGCAATCCCACTGCTGGGTATATACCCATAAGAACTGAAAGCAGGAATATGAACAGAAATATGTATATCGATATTCATAGCAGCATTAGTCACCATTCGCAAAAGCTGGACACTACCCAAGTGACCATAAACAAATGGATAAGCAAATTGTTGTGTATCCACACAATGTAATATTACTCAACTGTAAGAAGGAATGCAGTATTAGCACACAGAACAACGTGGATGAATCTTGACCTTACGTTGAGTGAAGTAAGCCAGTCACTGAAGGACAAGTAGTACAAGACCTCACTGATATGACCTAAGCATACTGAGCAGACTCACAGAGCTAGAGTCTGGAAGACAGGTTACCAGGAGATCAAAAGGGAATAGAGATTAATGAGCCAATGCTCAATATGGGAAAAACCTACAGTAAGGTGAGAGGGGGTGTTTGAGTAGTGGATGGGGGTGATGTTGGTGCAGGAATGTGAGGGAGGTCAACAGTGCTGGAATGTGAGGGGGGAGTAGGGTAGGGGCTGGGTTAGACTATCCATGGAACTGGGGAGGAAGAAACAGGTGAACCATAGGAATTTATAGTTCTGTAGTTAAAACTACAATGGTGGGAACGTTCTTTGGGCAAATATGGCAAGGGAGGGTTACTGGTGCAGGGCATTGCGGGTGGGGAGATATGTGGCGAATAGGGCATTCGCGAACAGAGCATGCTTTTATGTAATTTGAAAATGTTCTTATCACAGCATGTTACTCAGTGAGTGGAGACACAATAAACAAAAAAATATTAAACTCCCATCCTGGGGAGTCCTGCTGTGTTCTCAATTAGAGATTCAAGAATCTCAAGAACATAGGCAATGCCTAATAAAAGAAAACATTCAAATGTGGCAAGTCCTCAACATTAATGTATGTAACTATGAACCTTATTCTTCAAAAACTTAAACTTAATGATTACCATAGGTTCTGAAGGGAGCAGGAGGGAAGAATAGAATAGATGGAACATAGGGCTTTTTTTAGGGCACTGGAACTGTTCTGCATGATATTGTAATGATGGATACTGGCCATTATAAATTTTGTCAGAAACCATAAAAGTGTACACTGCAAAATGTAAACCATAATGTAAACTACTGGCCATGGTTAGCAGCAGTGCTTCAATATTTGTTCATCAATTGTCACTAAGGTACCATACTCACATAAGATGATTTTAAGGGAAATGTTAGAAGGTGAGAGGGTGGAGTATAGAGGTATCCCCTACATTTTCTATGGGACTTTTCTGTAACCTAAAGTTTCTTTCAAATAAAGCAAAAAAAAAAAAAAGACATTGGGGGAACATACAGAAGAAACCGTCACTGTACACAACAGATATTGAAGAAAGAATGAAAAAATATTTCTTTAATTTTTTGTTTTTATTTTTGTATTTTTTTCATTTCATTACTATTATTTTATTTTTCATTTTTTTATTTATTCAGTTTTTTGTCTGTGTTTTTCAGAAGATTTTGGATTGCAAAAGGGTCACAACTGGCAGGGGAGTATCACTGGTGCAGGGTGTCAGTGATGGAAGGATGGGCAGGGATGGGTGTACCTAGGACACACCTTTAAGAACTATGAATGTGTTCAAGTGGTCATGTGGTATTTTTAGGTGGGTGGAGACACACAAATAACCAAAAGAATATTGAATTCCCATCCTGGGAAGTCCTGCTACATTCTCTAATAGAGGGGAAAGAATCCCTAGAGTACATGGGCAGTGCTTAGAGGAGGAGGAAAGACCAACATGCCAGACCCTTGATACTGATGCTTGTACTTATGAACCTTATTTTTATGAATTATATTATTCATATATTATATTAAGTATTATATATAAACTATGAGTTACCTCCTGAAAGTCTCCTTGTTGATCAAATGTGGACTCTCTCAAAGCCAAACACAGCATATAAACTCACTACATTCGCCCTGGTGTGCGACATGACTCCCAGGGATGAGTCTCTCTGGCACCAAGGAATTACCAAGAAATGTCAACTAGTGATGCATTGAGATAAAGACCTTAACCAAAAGAAAGAAATATTAAAAACAAATGAGTTTTTATGACTAAGAGATTTCAAAGTGAGTCAGGAGGTCATTCCAGAGGTTATACTTACACACATCTCAGCAGGATCTCACTGACTACTAGAGTAAACAGTTCCTCAAGCAGAGGTGCTCTTGAAGGTTCTAGAGACATCTAGACACTATAGGTAGGGCAGACAATCTCAGAAATTTTCCACCACCAGCAGGCCCTATCTTGGAATTTATGTTCCCCAATGTATCAAAGTTATACTCATTTATAATTTCCCTACACATGGCTCTTCTGTCCCTTTTATTTGAAACTATAACTAGCACTATACTTGTTATATATATTTCCATAAACTTAAATCTTCAGTCTGTTCATGTTCTGGTTGAGCCCTGAATTTCAGCAGAGATGCAGCCTCACCCAGGACAATGAACAAAAGGATGATGATGGATAAAGCCCATTCCAAATACAAAGAGTATCTACAACTGCAAGTAAGACAGTTCCATCCATCTGCCCCATCAGATCTAATTCCGCTCTCAATCAGAAACACTAAGCATCACCATCCTAAGATCCTCAAGAGTCAGGAATGAACAAACACAAGGAGGTATGTAACTATGGACTAAAGTAGACTTATTATTATTCCTGCAATGGAATAACTTGTAAGACTGATATAAAGGCAGTGGTCACCAGAGGTTCTAAGGGAAGGGAGAGGAAAAAACAGATATAACATGGGGCATTTTGGGGACACTGCATTTGTTTTGAATGACACTGCAATGACAGATACAGGCTTTTATGCATTGTCAAAACCTATGGAATTGTGCAGGGTAGAGTGTAAACTATAATGCAAATAACTGACCATGGTTAGTAGTAATGTTTCAATATGTGCTCACCAATTTTAACAAATAAACCATACTAATGAAAAATGTTGTTAATGGGGGAAAATGTAGCAAGGGGAAAGAGTGAGGTTTATAGGAATTCCCCTATATTTTCGATGTATTATTTATGTAATCTAAAGCTTCTTTAAAAATAAAAATAAAAAAGAACTATTTAAAAAAAGAAGAGATAGTGAGATTGGGTCAAAAAATATTACCAAACATTACACTACCTGTAAAAAAAAAAAAAGCATTTTAAATATAAAGACACAAACAGGTTAAAATAAAAGATGGAAAATATATACCATGCTAAGTAATCAAAAGAAAGCTGGAAATGCTTTATTATGTGTTCATCAAGTGTAACAAATGTACCACACTAATGAAATATGTTGTTAATGTAGGGAAGTGTGGGAGGGAGAGGGGGTGGGGCGTACAGGAATCCTCTATATTTTTTATGTAACATTTATGTAATCTAAAGCTTCTTTAAAAATAAAAATAATTTTTTTTTAAAAAGTTGGCTGTATTAATATCAAACAAAAGCAGACTTCAGAGTAAAAAAATATTGCCAGGCATAAAGATCATTTCAAAATAACAAGTGATCAATGCACCAAGAGAAAACAACAATCCTAACTGTTTATGTAATAACAGAACTTTGAAACATATGAAGCATAAAAAGAAAAATATATAAAAAGAACTAGACAAATTCATAATTAGAGATTTCAATACCCTCTCTCTCAATAATGCATAAAACAAATAGATAGAAAATCAGTAATGAAATAGAAGATTTGAACATTATCAACCTACTTGACATTAAAATAGAATTTAGGGAACACTCCATCCAAAAGAGTACATATTCTTTTCAAGTGCATAGAAAACAAACATTTACCAAGATAGGCCATATGCTGAGGCACAAAACTAATCTCAATAAATCTAAAGGGATTCAAGTATATCTGGTGACCACAATGGGATTAAATTATAAATCAATAGTAGAAATATCTTTGGAACATTCAGATATACTTGGAAATTAATAACTTATTTCTAAATAACCCAAGGGTCAAAGAAATCACAAGGTAAATTAGAAAATATTTTGATATGAATGAAAATGCAAACACATTATATTAAAATGAGTAGGTGCTGCATACCTAGTGGGAAATATATATCACTAAATGCCTCTGTTAAAAAAATTTCAAATTAATGAATTCAGTTTCCACCTAAAGAAACTAGAAAGAAGTACAAATTAAACCCAAAGTAAGCAGAAGGAAATAATGATCACAGCAGAAATCAATAAAATAGACCAAAAAAAAAAAAAAGAAAGAAAGAAAAGTCAATGAAATCAAAAGTTAGTTCTTTGAAAAGATCAACAAAATGGGTAAAACTCTACCCAGGTCAAGAAAAAAGTGAGAGAAGATACAAATTACCAATATCAAGATTTAGAGCAGTAATATCACTACAGAATATTCAGATATAGAAAGGATACTAAGGAAATTTATGAAGAACTTTATACTTACAAATTTGACAACTTAAAATGGATAAATTCCTCGAGACAAGCTATCAAGGTTCATGCAAGAAAAAAAAGATAACCTGAGTAATCCATACCTATTAAGTGAATTGAATTTGTAGTTAAAAGCCTTCCCACAAAGAAAATTCCAGGCTCAGCTGTCCTTACTGATGAATTATACCTACATTTAAGAGAGAAATTATATGAATTCTACACAAAATCTTCCAGGAAACTGACAAGAGCGAATACTTTCTAATTCATTCTGAGGCAATGAAAGGCATTAAAAGAAATTAAGACTACAGACCAATATTTCTTATGAACATAAATGCAAAAATTCTAAAGAAAAGTTTACGAAATTAAATCTAACAATATACATCATGACAAAACGGGATGTATCCTGCATGGTGTGGCTTAATCAAAAATCAATCGTAATTCACCCCAGCAGCAAAACCTAAAAAGAAAAACCATATGATCATAGCAATTGACACAGAAAAAAGCATTTGACAAAATTCAACATCCATGGTAAAATCTTTACACAAGAAGACAGAATATTCTAAGTTATCCTCTTTTTTTCCCTCCCCCTCCAAAAGAGGAACAATGTGTTAAGGTACTACTAGAATTCCCCATTTGGCACAGAATACTCTCTTATGCCTTCTTGGCTCTCTTTTATACTTAAATATCTGCTAAGATGTCCAATCAGATAAGTATACTTATAAAACTTCCAATGATGGCCTGCTAATGGCAACAGGAACTGCAGATTTTTTTCTTCCTTTAGCAAAGGAACTCTGTCAGATGTAATATTCAAAAGAACCCTGGGGCAGTAGTACCGTATATTTAAGGTCCTGTAAGAGAAAAGTTGTCAACCAAGAATTCTATATCCAACAC
Source organism: Dasypus novemcinctus (assembly GCF_030445035.2). Taxonomy (NCBI): domain Eukaryota; kingdom Metazoa; phylum Chordata; class Mammalia; order Cingulata; family Dasypodidae; genus Dasypus; species Dasypus novemcinctus. The sequence continues at coordinate 53,925,524 of NC_080684.1, read as the reverse complement.
AATTGTCTTTCAATTATATATATAGAGTTAGGGTACTCACAGATGATTTCTTAAAACTTTGCACCTAAAGCATGAGCATTTATAAAGAAAAAATAGATAAATGGGGTATCCTCAAAATGAAATACTTTTGTGTTTCCAATGACCTTGTCAAGAAGGTAAAAGACCAACCTCCCCAGTGGTAGAAATTATTTGGAAACCATATATACAATAAGGGTTTGATTTCCATGATCATACAAATCAATGATAAAAATACAAGCAAAAGCCACTTAAAAAATGGGCAAAAAGGAAGTGGATGTGGCTCAAGCAACTGAGCTCCCACCTACTATATCGGAGGTACCAGGTTCGGTTCCCAGTGCCACCTAAGGAATACAAGTAAGACAGCAAGCTGACGTGACGGGCTGGCATGGTGAGCTGACACAACAAAAGGGTGCAACAAGAGACACAAGAAGGAAAATATAATGAGAGACACAACAAAGCAGGGAGCAGATGTGGCTCAAGCAATTAGGCACCTCCCTCCCACATGGAAGGTCCTGGGTTCGGTTTCCAGTGCTTCCTAAAAGGAAGATGAGCACACAACAAACTAACACACCAAATGCAAACAGAGAGGGGGTAAGGTGAAATAAGTAAATAAAGTAAATCTTAAAAAAAAAAAAAAGGGCAAAAAACATTTTTCCAAAGAGGAATTACAACGCTAAAAAGCACATGAAAAGATATTCAACATCACTAGCTAGCTATAGGGAAATGCAAATCAAAACTACCATGAGATCAAGTCACACATTACAGAATAGCCACTATTAAAAAAAAAAATACAAGTGTTGAAGAGTATGTGGAGAAATAGGAACACTCCTTCATTGCTGGTAAGAATGGAGAATGATGCATCTTCTGTGGAAGACAGTTTGGCAGTTTCTTAGGAAACTAAATACAGAACTGCTGTATGATCCAGCAATCGCACTACTAGGAATATATTGAGAAGAACTGAAAGCAGGGAACACAAACTGACATTTACACACTGATAGTCACACCAGCATTATTTACAATTGCCAAAAGATGGAAACAACCCAACCACTGAATGGATAAACAAAATGTGGTATATAAATATATGATGGACTACTAGACAGCTGTAAGAAGAAATTAAGCTTAAATATGGATGAAAGTTGAGGATGTTATGCTGAGTGAAATAAGCCAGACAAAAGGACAAACACTGTATGGTCTCACTGATATGAACTAAATACTATGAAAAAGCTCATGGAATAAAACCTAGAGTACAGGTTACTAGGAGATAGAATGAGGTTTGAGGAGGGGGACATGATAATTTCTGTAAAATTTTTTAAAAGGTTTGGAAACGAAAAAAGACAAAGGTAACACATTATAGTGAGTATAATTAACACCACTGATTTACAGATGTGATAACTGGCTGAAAAGGATAGTCTAGGGTCCTAATTGTCAAAAGAATGAAGGCTAGAGGATAAACTTGGGAGTGTATAGCGAACTCGGTGATGGATGAGGAATGTGATGAATAGTTCATGTAGTGTTCTACCATGAACTAGAACAAATGTATGTCACTATTACAAAGTGTTAACAGTAGGGTGATATATGGGGAAAATACAACTAATGAAACTTATGGACTACAGTTAACAGTAAAACTCTAATATTTTTTCATCAATTCCAACAAAAGGACTATATCAATGCTAGGGGTCAACAATGCAGAGGCAAATAAGGGAGTATGGGGTTTTTCTATTTGGAGTAGTGAAAGCATTCTAAAATTGTGCAGGTGACAACACAACCCTGTCATGAGACTGAAAGCCACTGAGTGTTCACTTTGGATGGGTTGTATAAAACATGGGACTGTATAACAGTGAACCCTCTGGTAGATGATGGACTGTGGTTAACAGTACAAATACAAGAACATTCTTTCGTGAAGTATAACAAATACACAACTTCTATTACAAGGTGGTAATAACAGGGTGGTATATGGGGAAAACACCTATTGTAAGCTACAGACTATAGTTAGCAGTAATATTTAATATTCTGTCATCAATTATAACAAAACTACCAAACTAATGCAAAGTGTGAACAATAGGGGGATATTTGAGAACATGGTATTTTTTGCAGAACTTTTTAAATAAAAAATAAACTGGACTGTATAACACAGAGAACACTGTTGTGGACCATGGACTCTGGTTAATAGTACAAATATAAGAATGTTCTTTTATGAACTAGAACAAATGTACATCACTATTACAAGATGTTAATAACAGGGTAGTATATGGGAAAAATACATCTAATGCAAACTATGGACTACAGTTAAAAGTAATATTTTAATATTCTTTCATCAATTGTAACAAAATTACCACTCCAATGCTAAGTGTCAATAATGGGGGGTATAAAAAATATAGGGTTTTTATTTTGGAGACAATAAATATGTTCTGAAATTGATTGTGGTGATGAATACCCAACTTTGATAATACTGAAAGCCACTGACTGTACACTGTGGATGAATGTATGATGTGCAAATATATTTCAATAAAACTACCTCAAAAAAAAAAAAAAAAGAGCCCTGGAGGATCACAGCAAATGTTTTAGAATAAATTTGCGTACCTCTAACTTAGCAAAAGTTAGAATTAAAATGCATATATCACTTTTACTGGACCTGTGGTTGGCGTTTGGGTTGTGTATGCTCAGGAGACCTGAATCTCTAAACTGTCCATGTGACGGCCAGGCCCTGGGCATCGGCAGACTTGTAGCTCCTATCCTCTGGTTTTTTGGACTTACCCTGGCCAGCTGACAGGTAGGTGAAGAGGGTCAACCACCACACCAGGGAGCCAAGAGTGCCTACAGCTGCAAGCAGAATTGCATCCATCATCCATGTGGAATCTAAACCCCCTCTTGATGTAGAGGGGGACTGGACATAGCCATCCAAGGTCCACAAGATAGACGAACAGAGTATGGATTAGAGTGGACTTACTGGTGTTCTGCTGGGGAACTATTGTGATTAGTAAGGGAAGAAACTGTAGTAGTGATATGGAGAGGGTGGCCACAGTGGCTGCTGATGCTTGGGAGAGGAAAGAAGAGATATGGTGTGGGGGCATTTTCAGGATTTGGAGTTGTCCTAGGTGGTGCTGTAGGGATGGACGCTGGACGTTGTGTGTCCTGTCGTGGCCCACTGGGTGGACTGGGGGAGAGTGTAAACTATAATGTGGACCACTGTCCATGTGCTGCAGTGTTTCTCCAGAATGTATTTGCCTGGTACAGTGGATGTGCCACAATGATGGAAGAGTTTGTTAATGGGAGAGGGGTAGCGTGGGTGGGATGGGGGGTACACGGGAACTTGATATTTTTTGAATGTAACATTTAAAAGAAAATTTAAAAATAAATAAAAATAAAAAACACATATGAGGTGGGCAAACAGATAAACTTTAACTTTCTAGGTAGAAAAGACAATCCAACACAGGATCTTGCTGCTTCCCAACACATAAAAGAGCTGGAAAAAATAAAGAAGTTGCATAATATAGAATTAAGTCAGAAACATATTAAATCCTTCCTGAATAGGATACAAGTCCCTGGGTAATACTCATGCTTAAACTTGATATCCTCAAATACTATGCCATGAAACTAATACAACTCAACTCGTATGATAAGGGAAAAGGTTAAGGAAGAAAACAAAGAGACTTATATTATGTACCTATACAAAGGTACTCATAACAAAACAAAGAAGAAATCTTCGCGAACATTACAGTCCTCGTTCCTGTAACCTGATCACACGGTCCAAGTTCATATTTATCACTACCTTCTTTCACTACTCATTCCATGTTCCCTTTACCTTAAACAAGCACCTCAGCTGGCCAAGGTTCTTTGCCTGGTAGAGTGACCCAAACTTTCATTCCTGAAGATTCTAGGCCACTCTTAACCCTGCCTGGATTGGGTTGTTCCAATTTTCTATTGCCTTTAATCATAGGGCATGGGAGTACTAAGAGACACCCTAAGGGGATCTCCTCTATTTCAAGCAAATGCTTCTTTACCTCCATTGTGTAGGTGCAGTCCTATTTCCCCTTGATAGGGTCAATCACCCCAGTCAGTATAATAATTCCCTTCTTTGCCTGTTGATTCAGAGGCACAAGGAGCCAAAGTGGCCAGGTGGCAGTCTTAACTTCCAGTTCAATGGAATCATTGTTGTATTCCCTGGGGGAAGGACTCCTCCTTTTGGAACTAAGCAGAGCTTAATCATGCAAGGAAAGAAGAAAATTTCCTAGTGGATCACTAGGAGTAAGAGTGAGTGGTGCCACTCCCATTTCCACCCCTTGATTCCTGGACCTGTGAATCCTGGCTATGGGAAAAACAGCACCATAGGGAAGATACTGATTTAGAACATACACAGCCTTCTGGAGAACACTGCGCTTCAGTCCTACACAGTACTGCCACCTTGGTGGTACCATAATTGAGTCTTTGAAAGGCTATTCCATTATTAAGTGGGTTTCCTGATCAGAAGCAATGCTGTGTGGAATACCATGGCAGTGGATAAGACATTCAGTAAGTCCACCGATGGTAGTTTTGCATGCATGGAAGGCAAACCCATATCCAGAGTATGTATGTATTTCAGTTAGAACAAACTGCTGCCCCTTCCATGATAGAAGTGGTCCAATGTAGTCAATCTACCACAAGGTGGCAGGCTGATAACTTTGGGGACTGCTGCCATATCAGGTACTATTTTTCCCACAGTCATGATTCACAGGTCCAGGAATCAGTGTGTCTCTGCTGCTGGCAGACTGGTCACTTAGCAGTGGTTGTAACCCAGTTGGCTTCGATGAGAGGAAATCCATGTTGCTGAGGTCATGTATAAACTTCCATCCCTACCACCATGGCCACTTTGTTCATGAGCCCATTGGGCAATAAGGAATGGCTGAGGAAAGAGGCTAAGTGTTAGGCACAGAGAGGGTCGTCTTACACACTTGACTATTAAAATCTTCCTCTGCTGAAGTTACCCTCTGGTTAGCATTCATGTAGGACACAAATATTTTCATGTTTTTTGCCCACTCAGAAAGGTCTATCCACATACCTCTTCCCCAGACCTCTTTGTCACCAATTATCCAATCATCTTCCTTCCAAGTCCCTGACCTTCCAGCTAAACCACTGGCAATAGCCCATGAATCACTGTACAATGCACCTCCAGCGCTTTCTCCTTCCAAGCAAAATGAACAACCAAGTGCACTGCTCAAAGTTCTGCAAACTGGGAGGATTTGCCCTCACTACTGTCCTTCAGGGATGTCCCAGAAAGAGGATGTACTGCTGCAGCTATCTACTTTCAGGTGGTACCTGCATATTGTGCAGAACCACCTGTAAACCAGGCCAAGTTTTTTCTTCCTCAAATGATTGAAAGGAACTCCTCATGAGGCCAGAGCTAGGAAAGAGAAGGTAATGTGGCAGGGTTAGTATCCATGGGCATTTGGCCACTTCCTCAAGTAACTTACTTGTGCCTTCAGGACTCACTCAAGCCCTGTCTTTTATACACACTTCTACTTTATGGAGGAATGCTGCTGTGCATGCCCAACTTTATGGTTTGGCAAGTCAGACAATACCTAGCTCAGGATAGGCAACTCAGGTCTCATAATATGTTCATGATAGGCACTCAGGACTCATGGTAACTTGGTAGCTCACCGTTAAGCATTCAGGCTCTACTAAGGCCCAGGAGCAGACCAAAATATGCTTCTCAAAAGGAGAGTTATCTCCAGGGGATGGCAGGACTTTGCTTCGAAATCATAAGTTCTGTGTTGTGATTCTCCTATAGAGGCCTGCCAAAGACTCCAGACAGCATCTCTATTTGCCACTGAAATTTCTAGCACCATTGGATCTGTTGGATCATACTGCCCAAGTGGCAGTGCAGCTTGCACAACAGCCTGTACTTGTTGCAGAGCCGCTTCCTGCTCTCGTCCTCACTCAAAGCTGGCAGACTTTCTGGTCGCTCAGTAAAATGGGCCAGAGTAGCATACCCAAATGAGGAATATACTGTCTCCAAAATCCAAAGAGACCAACTAAGCACTGTCTCTTTTTTGTTCACAGGAAGGGCCAGATGCAACTGTTTATCCTTCACTATAGACAGGATATCTCAACATGTCCCCCACCACCAGACAACTAGAAATTTCAGTGAGGTGGAAATCTCCTGTATTTTTGTTGGATGTATCTCCTATCCTCTCTCATGCAAATGCCTTACCAATTCTTGCTCGCTAAGTCCAATCTGTATGGTATCATCAATATACTGGACCAGTGTGATGTCTTGTAAGAGGGAAAGATGGATCAAGATCCCTACAGACAATATTATGACATAGGGCTGGAGAGTTAATATACCCCTGAGGCAGGAATCAAACTGTTTCCAGTGGTCCTTACTAATGGCAACTGAGAAAAAAGCATTGGCCAGGTCAAGAGCTGCATATCAGGTATCAAGGGATGTGTTGATTTGCTCCAGCAATGATACCACATCTGGAAAAGCAACTGCAATTGGAGTTCTCACCAAGTTAACTTTACAGTAATCTACTGTCATCCTCAAAGATCCATCAGTTTTCTGCCAGACCAAAGAGCCAAGTTGAACGGGGATGTGATAGGAATCACCACCCCTGCATCCTTTAAATTCTTGATCATTGGAATCCCTCCAGGAATCTGGCATTACTTTTGATTTACTATTTTTCTAAGCAGGGGGAGTTCTAGTGGCTTCCACTTGGCCTTTCCTACCATAATGGCCCTCACTCCACAAGTCGAGGATCCAATGTGGGGATTCTGCCAGTTGCTGAGTATGTCTATTCCAATTATGCATGCTGGAACTAGGTAAATAACCATAGAATAGGTCTGGGGACTCAATGGGCCCCATGTGATATGGACCTGAGTTAAAACTCCATCAATCACCTGACTTCCATAAGCCCCTACTCTGAGTGGTGGACCACAGTAATGTTTTGAATTTTCTGGAATTAATGTCACTTTTGAGCCAGTGTCTAATAATCTCCAAAATCTCTGGTCATTTCCTTTTCCCTAATGTACAGTTACCCTGGTAAAAGGCCGCAGGTCTCTGGGGAAAGTTAGGAGGAAAATTAGCAGTACAAATTTTTGGCACTGTAACAGGATCCTTCCCCAAGGGAAGTGGCCTTCCCCTCATTAAAGGTACTCTGCGTCTGCAAATTGTCTCAAGTCTGGGAACTGATTAAGGGGCCATGATTCTCTGTTTCTGTAATTCAAGTTAGGGTTTTACTCACTCGACCTACAACTCTCTTGTTTATACAGATCAAGTAGGAATTTAGTAGACTGCCCATCTATTTTACTTCTAGGTACCCCATGATCTATCAGCCAATGCCATTGGTCTATGGGACTCATACTCTTTTGATTGCTGCTTTAAGTCTGGCCTTTCATTGTGGTAATCATGCCCACATGATGAAGTACTCCTACTTGGCTTCTGCCAGCCTGGACCAGATCATCCCCATAGTATTTAAGGTTTCTAGTTCTGTGACAGCAGTTCCCACAGTAAAACCTGGCCTACGGAGAAAAGCAAATACAGACCTCCTCAAAGAAGATGTAATCAGTCTCACAAATTTATTCCTCACAGTCCTGGTAAAAGGTGTGTCCTCTGGACATTCCTGGGGTGAGTTCGCAAGTCTTAAATGGTGACACCATTCTAACATTCCAATCTCTCCAAGTTTTTGGATCCTCTCGTGTACGAAGTCTCAGCAGAATTGAGGGTTTCAATGTCCCCACTGCTATCATCAACCCATGTCTTCATCCCAATCCTCAGGGTTCCACTCCCTTCCAATCAATGCCCTCATTTTAACAGCAGACACCCTGCAAGGTTGAGATTTTAGTGTTCACTGTAGCTCCACTACTCGTACAATAAGACTTTGAGTCTGGTTTTCAGAGATCTCAAGTCTACAGCTGTGAAAAAAATAAGATTTTCTTTCAGAGCACACACACAGAAACTTTCACATCATTCATCTGGCACTTAAGTTGAAAATTTGAAGCCTTTACCTCAGCCCTTTCTTTTGTAACTATGTCCAGTGTATTCAGGAACAGCCAGTCAAGATCATTTTACCTTTTAACTCCATAAAACTCTGTTAAGATGTTAAAAACACTCTCATCCAGATCCTTGCCTTCTATAAGCATGGAAGTAGTCATATCCAGTGATGATATTTTGCATATCTTTATTGCCAACTCACCTGATGGACCAACAATGGCTCTTGATTACTTGAAACAGAGTCATGAGTGCCCTTGAATCTACTCAGAGTAGAGGGCCAGCTGCAAAAATCCAAGAACCAATTCAGAAATCCCATTTTAAAGATCCTGTTTCTCAAGAACCATTCCCGGTACCAAGCTGTATTAGTCAGGATAGTTTAGGGAAACAGAACTGACAGGAGATATTTGTAAATATTATGGGATTTTATGAAACTGTCTTATGCGACCATGGGAAGCACAAGTCCAAATTCGGTAGGGCAGGCTGCAAACCAGGGGCTCCAATAAAGGTCCTTGATGAGTTCCTCAGAAGTCACTGGCTGTCTGAAGTAGAGATGGGAATTCTTTCTCTGAATGTGGAAATCACTTCCCCTTTTAAGGTCTTCAACTGATTGAATGAGACATCACTCATTGCTGATGGCGACCTCAATTAATTACAGCTATAACCAGCCATCAATGCAATCAGTTCACTAATGACTAAAGTCCATGAAATGCCCTTGTATTACAATTAGCCCATGTTTGCTTGACTGAACAACTGGGCACCATTACAGGGCCAAGTTGACACACTAGCCTAACCATCACAATATATAACATACATTCCTAAACTTTAGCAATTTTGTGAACTTTGTAAACTAAATTTAATAACAATAAAGAACTTACAAAAATTCAGTTTCTGTAAAACCATTTATCATAGAAATAATTTAAGCTTTTGGTTTAGAGAAGGAATCCCCAGGAAAGCTAATGTCAGTCCTGATATCCTAGTACTCTAACCCAAATATCTAAGCAAGTTCCAATTATCTCTACTTGAATAACCCACAGGCACCTTAAATTCAATATGTTCTAGCCTAAATCTGCTCTTCTGATAGTCTCAATTCTGTTAAAGACATTCCATTCACCCAGTTATCCTAAGTACCTCCTTAACCACTCCTCAACTATCTCCTAAATCCCTCAAACCTTCCCCTCTGAAATGACCACTTACCATTTTTAGTCTAGGTTGCTAAAATAACATTCTGGTCTTAATTCTCTCAATCCAGTCACCTTCCATGTGTAAGTATGCAAAGTGTAACCACTGCCAAGAATGATGTTTATAAAATGTACATCTGATTATGCCTGAGTTTAAATTCCTTCTAACTCTACTCTTTACCTCTATAGCTACACTTTCTGATACTCAATTCATAACTTTCCTTCCTTTAGCCACTCTCAACTCACCTTTTCCCTGAAAGCTTTGTAACTTTATGTGCATTCTGTTCCCTCTACCTGGAACACCTTTTTATCCCTTCTCTCTGCAGATAACTTCTACTGAATCCTTCAAAAAAGCACAAACTATAGCCTGCCTAAACTCTTTCGCCCCCTCCCTTCCATTTAATCCTATTTATAAGTTCTTTACTCATACATTCCAGCACACATCAAAAAAAGTGAGTAAACTAGTAGCTGTCATGTAGACAAGTAAATCAGTGGTCACAGGGAAGCGGACTTGGCCCGATGGTTAGGGCGCCCGTCTACCATATGGGAGATCCGCAGTTCAAACCCCAGGCCTCCTCGACCCGTGTGGAGCTGGCCCATGCGCAGTGCTGATGTGCGCAAGGAGTTCCGTGCCACGCAGGGGTGTCCCCGCATAGGGGAGCCCCACGCGCAAGGAACGCGCCCCTTAAGGAGAGCCACTCAGCGGGAAAGAAAGTTCAGCCTGCCCAGGAATGGAGCTGCACACATGGAGAGCTGACACAATAAGATGACGCAACAAAAAGAAACACAGATTCCCGTGCGGCTGACAACAACAGAAGCAGACAAAGAAGAACACACAGCAAATAGACACAGAGAATAGACAACTGGGAAGGGGGGAAGGGAAGAGAAATAAATAAAATAAATAAAATAAAACCAGCTTTTCATTAAAAAAAACAGTGGTCAAGGCAGTGTACAACGAAGGTATGCATAGGATCCTAAACAAGATGTCCTTTTCAGATTTTCTTCCATACATACATACTGAATGCCAAAAAAATGTGCCAGGCATGGAACAAGCTGCTAGATAAAATTATGTAAGATTCAGTCACTGCCTTCATAACACTTAGAAGTCTAAGAATCAGGACGAAAAAACAGACAGCTACAACATATATATAAATCAGGTGCCAGAGCAGAAGGATCAGGCAGGGTGAAAATCAGGGAGACTTAAGAGTAACATATAAACTGAGACCCGAAGATTGGCAAATTTTAACTAGAACAGGGTGTAGGAACAGAAAGCTTATGCTCTCTGCATATGGCAGAGAGAAAACAGAGAAAGCAGTAGCTCAGTGCATGGCTGAAGCCCAACTATCACAGGGTATAGGCAAAAGAGATGAGAGAGAAGAGCAGAGACTAGATAAGATCACAAAGGTTTATAACTCATGTTCAAAATCTTGGAAGTTTGGAATTTATTTTGAAGACAAAGAAAAGCACTGGAGAGTTCTAGCAGGTTGAAATGATAGGACTTTTTGACTGATTAGCTGTAGGAGGCGAACAGGAGAGGAGACAAGGACAAAATTGAGTGGATAAGGTTATTCCCTGAAATAGGGAAAACGGATGGAAAAACGTAAATAATGCTTTTTGTTTGGGACATATTATTCAATAATGACTGTAGAACTAAAGAAATATAGAACATAGGCTCTTTTTTGTTTTTATTAGAGAAGTTGTAGGTTTGCACAAAGGAACATAGGTGGTTTTAAGGGTAACATAACATAGAAATTCTGACAGTGAAGAAGTGGGCCTTTGAGATAAAGTGGATGGTAGAATTCTCAATAAAGAGCAGAACTACTATTGCATCTTAAGGACATCCGTGTGCCAAACAGTGTCAGACAGGAGGCAGGTGTAATACGGCAGTCTGAGTTTTAAGACAGGACTAAATGACTTCACTTATACCTATAATTACATATGTATTATAATAGTATAGTGCACAATAAGAAAAGGTAGGTTTCATAAGGATTTCCTTCCATCAAAAAAGTGCAAATAAAAAAGTTGGATTATACTCTCTCATCTAGTCCAAACAGATATGTCTCATCAAAGCAGAATTAACTTTTTATTCTTTAAAAGCCATGTTTTTATTAATGTGCAAACTAAAATGACTTATTAAAATTGCAAACTAGTGTATTATATAAAAAATAAAGTCTGTGTATAAACCAGCCTTGTAACCACAGAATGCAGCACATAGCAGCAGGTGTTCAAATGTTTGTTAAAGAATGACAAAAAATAAAGAACACATATTCATGTTATATCCCAAGCAATGAAGGTACTGACATGTTACCAGATCTAATCTAGAAAAACTCGGCAGAAAAATCTACTAGATACTAAGAGTATTCTTCATCTTCCCAAACCACAAGAGTTTCTCAGGACTAGAAAGATAGCTAAAAAGTAATTACAAGAGGCCAATTTTAAGCTACAAAATAAATTCTAAAAAACGTCATCAAAACAAACTAAGAAAAAACATCAGCTGATCTCCAAAGTTATTTTCAACAGAACAAAATTCTAATACAATCACAGAAAAACCCAGTGTAGCTCGAAGTGTGCTACAATAGGACTTTACAACTCCAAAATAAGAGAGCTGTTAGTGGACCCATCTTTCTCACTCCAGTCCCCTCTCATTTTCTCTACCTTCTTGTTCTTTCCTTTTCACATATTAGATGCAGGTGAAACATTTCATGCCTGCGCTTATGCTGATTATAATCAATCTACAGATCCACTAAAAATAGCATCCATTTCAAGAACTTGAAACTCATGTTGCAAGGTAAATTGTTAGTGAACATTTTCCTTCTCAAGAACAGAAGTCTCCAAGATCAAGGGCTATTTGATAAATGCCCAATGCCTAATATAGTACCTGGAGTATGTCAGGTGCTTAATAAATATTTGTTAAATGAATGAATGAAAGTAAACTGCAACCATCAAAGGAATTGGCATAATGCCAAAAACTATTTCAGGCAATTTCTTTCCCTCATCCCTCTGTGATAGGTAAATTCAACTTATTAATTCAAATCTGTTCATTTGTTAGAGCAGAAACAGGATTGCCTTTGTAGCCAAATTTAGCCAAATCATCAGAGAACTGAATACATTATATTAATACCCTGTGTTAACTGCACTATTTATTGGATAAAACCGTCAGCACATGGGAGTGTATGTAGCTCAGTGCTTGAGTGCCTGCTTCCCATGTATGAATTCCTGGGTTCAATTCCCAGGACCTCCTTTAAAAAAAAACAAAACAAAACAAAAACAGAAAAAACACCATTAGCATACTAAGTGACAATACAATATGGGGTTCTTATTTTTTCTTAACCAAAAGGGTACATATGATATGCTGTATACTCATATTCATTATATTACATAGTAGAAAGAATCGACAGGAGACTTTACTTTCAGGCCTAATCTTCAGAAACTAATTTTTTGGGTTTTGCTTTTTGTTTTGTTTTACCATGGATCCTGCAATTCTTACAACTGATCATGCTTCCTTCTTTACTAGAAAACTTACAGCCAAACTGTAGTTCAATAATGCATAGTTTAATAATCATGCTTCCAGTACTATTTACCTTTCCTTCTTTTATTTACTTTTCTTTTGTCCCATTTTCCCTCCAATTTATTTTCTCTATCTTGCTTTTATATTTGTGAGCAGCTTTAATTTCTGTGTGGAAAAATGCTAGCATAAACAAACACTTAACTACTTCCAAACCAAATTAATCTTACATTCTTGAGACAATCTGAATGATCTTCTTAAACAGTTTTAGATATAGCAGTTAACTTTTACTAAGTACATACTTGATACCAGACATTACTCTAAATGCTTTGCAAATATTAACTCACTTAATCCTCTCTATAACTCCATGATGGAAGTATAATTATTATCCCCATTTTACAACTGAGAAAACTAGAGCACAAAAAGATTAAGAAATTTTCCCAAAATCACATAGCTATAAAGCAGGGTGTGGATTTAGGCAAGCAGGTGCCATCTCCTCAATGACTGCCCTATTGTGATGATCCTTCATCAAAAAATCTATTCTACCAAAACTAAAAATAAACCAAGAAAAAGATAAAAAACTATTCTAACTACTATATACTACTATACTCTAAAATAACGTATTTTCAAATACCAAAATAACAATGAGAATTAGAATCAAAGATAACTTCAAGAAAGTCGCCATCCAAACCAAAAACCTCATTCTAAATCTTCAAGATTCTTGCCATACCCAAACAAGGATTTACAGGAAAACTGAAATAACAACACCTACACAATATTTACCATGTGCTAGGCTTTGTAATAATATACTTACTAATCCTCATAACAATCCCATAAAGTAGGTACTGTTATCATTCCCATTTTACTGAGAAGGTAACTGAAGCACAGAGAGGTTAAGTAACTTGCTGAAGTCACACAGCTAGTAAGTGGTGAAGCTAGTTTTTGAAACTAGGTGGGATCCAGTGGCCAAGCTCCTAACCCTTACTTTACACTGGTTCTCCGCATAACAGAGATTAGCTTCTTCCCTCCATTACTTCATGACATTTTCAAAGTACGTGTTACAAGAAAAGTTATTCCACATTCTAGATCTCAACACTGAGAGATTCTAATTCTACAGATCTGGGATGTGGCATAGCATTTGTACTTTTAAAAAGTATCACAAGTTATTCATTTATATAGTCTTGGCTAACACCCACTGCCCTGGATTTATCAGATAGCTGACCCTTTGTAGCAAGGAAGTATGTGAGTATGCATGTAGATGATACATCTACATCATATACATATGCATATATATTCTCCCTCAATCTCTTTTCCCAAGAAAACAAGACTGGGAAATATAATATAAAGCCAGACAGGTAACATGGCAATTTATGGCACGTAAACTGGCTTCATCTTTATGTTGACAGTGAAAAAGTAAAGGTTTGTTTTTTGAAAACAAGAGACCATCAGATTTGTGCATTAAAATGCAGTGGTTTAGAAAAAAAACTGGGCAAAGAGACTGCAGAAAAAGAAAAAAGTCAAAAACCCAAAATCAGGGTAGGAGATGTCGCTCAAGTGATTGAGTCTGCTTCCTACACCGGAGTCCCGGGTTAGGTCCCGGGTGCCTCCTAAAAAAAGAAATAAACAACAAGCAAACAGATAAAAAAAATATCAACTCGGGGGAGCCGATATGGCTCAGTGGTTGAGGGCAGGCTTCCCGCACACAAGGTCCCAGGTTCAATCCCTGGCCCTGCTACCACAAAAAAAAAAAAAAAAAAGAATAAATGAATGTAATTTCACGTTAAAAAAAAAAAAAAAAGCCTTATTAGAGGCACAATAAAAGCCTGAACCAAGCAATGAGAATGAAGAAGATGCAACAAATTTAAGAAACCTCTTTAAGTAAAACTGGTAGGACCTGTTATCAGTTAGGTGTTGTTATAGAAATGGATGCCTCCAAGTTTGTTTTACATGCAATCATGTAAATGATGATGTCATTAAACAGATCTGAACTTAATGAAAGAGGAATAGGTGTTTTCGCTGGTCATGATAATACTATTTTGAAGAGAGGCAGCCTTTGGCATGAAAAAAAGTAGTTATAGTGGAGTGAAAGGAATGGGTGTGCATATATGATGTGTGAGAACAAATGAGGTGATAAAGCAGAGTTATAAAATAGACTACTTTTAAGAAAACAAATTATAAAAAGCAATGACTGGAAGGAGAGAGTGAAGTCATATTTCAAAATTCTGCTTCATCACCTTCAGGGCTTTCAAAATCAATTCAGTCTCCTAAGACACAGGAGGTGTAGTTCAAATGGAAAGGTTGCTCTCTGGATCATTCCAAACTGAAAATCAAACAGGCTAGCCTTCAAATATGTACTGAGAAAGCAGAAGATCAGCATCCACCCTGAATACAAAGTTGACAAGAAAATCAAGGAATATGAATAAAAGAGGATAACAAACTTATAATTTAAAATAGCCAGTATGGAGAAGTATGCAGTCTTTTTTCTTAATGTCTTTATTATTTTCTATAAACCTAACAACTACAAGAAAGAATGGTTGGAATCTCCTGCATTCTGTAGTTAAAGAATATGATACACAGAGAAGCCCAAATCCCAAGGTCACATTTGAAATTAATAGCAAAATTAGGACCCTATCACCATATCTGTTATTCTGTCCCAACTACACAAAACCACAAATCCTGTCAAATAATTAAATGGAGGGGGGTGGGAGTGAGGATGTGTAGAAAGAATATGACTGAAACTAAAGGAAGAGAGGGAAAGCTATCTGCGAAGAGTAAATAATCTTTAGTATTCGATGAGTCATCACCAGTCCCAGTTGTTTACCAAATACTCCTGCACTGGGAAATGCCGCCAGTGGCTTGTCAGGAAGCCGATAGCCCTAAAGAATAGGCATAAGATGTGCCCTAGGAATGTGAATAGACACTGTACAATGAAATCTCCGCACCTAATTTTAGTTGCTAATTAACAAGGCGGAGGGGTCACTGATCACCTCTGCAAACTGCACGGAGCTATCTAGGAAATACCTCGAACAAGTGCCTTCCTAGACCAGAAGGTGTAAATCTCCAGCTCCAGAATGGCAACACGACCGGCTGCTCACAAAGACCAATCAACTCAGCTATCCGGTAGATGCGTCCAAGAAATTATTTCCTCCTAGGCACATGGCTGCAAAGCACCTATTCAGCTCCTCCGTACGGGGACTTGGGCGACTAAACCACAACGGGAGAAAGTGAAGGCAGGGGCATGTCATATTAATACGTCAAAGGAAGGGAGAAAAAACGCTGGGATTAGAAGAGTAGACATAAAGAACTAGAATCAAAAAAAGGTACGCCAGAAAAAAAAAAGGAAATGCTGTACTTTAATAGTAATAAACTATTACTAACCACCTATCCCTTAGAAAAGGTAAGACGAATAAAAACCCTCTACTTCTGGGACAGGGCAGAACAGAGCAGAAGAGCACCGAGGCCTACGCGTTCTCGGAGACGAAGCTCGGCCTCGAATTCCCGGGCTGAGCCGACATTCTTGGGAGAAGAGAAGACACCACCAAGTCTTCCTCTCTTGCATCCGCCACGGACGGTCCCTGATGCAAAAAGGCCCTCGCCTTCTTCCGCAGCCCGTTCCGAGGCAGTAAAGATCCCCGTTTCAGAGAACAAACAGGAATGTTTCCCGGGGCCGTTACTTACCCTCCCGCTCACAACACTGGCTGCCGCCATGTTTCCTGCGCGTGTCTGTGATGACGTAGCAGAGCCTCACATGTCTCTCGGACTCACAACAACATCCGGCAAAACTGGGAGGGCTTCCGGGCGGAAGGAGTGGGGAGGGGCTGAAGAGGCGCGGAGGGAGCGGCCACGGCGGGAGGAGCAGCTTGGCACCTGCGCGCTGACTAGGATTCGTAACCCGCTAGGGCGGAGTCTTTGGCGCTTAATTGCGCCCTGTGCTAATATATTTTCCTGAGAGAAAAATAAAATTGTGAGTATTTGAATTGAGGCGAGACCCCAGGATTTTAACGAGCCAGTTCAGTTTGGAATGATGGAAAGAGCTGCATGTTGGGAGCTAGCCGGCAGGCGTGGTACTGTCTTTGTGGCAATAGACAGGTCAAAACCTCAGTTTCTTCATCTGTAGAATTGATATTAGGGTTGTGGTGAGAGTTGAAGGAACCCAACGCTCTGTCGGAGAAACACATACACTGAGAGTTTTCCTTTCTGTATGTAAGGCTTCCAAATTTAGATTTGCCTCCTGCTACTAACGACAGTAAACAAGGCTTTTTTATAAGATCATAGCTAATACCACGCCCTTATTGAGTTCCACTCTTGTTCCACTCAGAAATTTAATGACTTAGGGAGGTGTATAGGTTTTAGATGGTAATGGATGTGTGGCACCCCTGCTGCTCGAAGTAGTGTCTGCGGACCAGCCACACTAGTATCACACCTGGGGGATTGTTAGAAATGCAGAATATCAAGCCCCAAGCCTGATATTTAATTTAGGCCTAATGAATTAAAATCTGCTTTTTAATGAGATCGCGGATGATTTGTATGCACTTTAAAGTTTGAGAAGTACACTCTTAAATGAAACTTAAATTTTGCTTTTTTTTCCTGAAAATTACCTTTGCTGAACTAAAGACAATTCTGGAAAGGAGTTGCTGTCATGTTAAACCTTTCCGAGGTGTCCTTTGGAAAACTGAAAGGAAATCATCTCCAAAACTCCTCTCTCCACTGTCCCTACTTCTACTCACCCAGTTCAGTTTCCTCATTTCCTCTGGTTTGGACATCTGAGTGGCATTCTAATTCAGTCCCTTGCTTTTTGCTTCATCTTCCCCCAAATCTATCAGTCACACTACTGCCAAAGTGATCTTTCTGAAGCATAAATGTGATCATGTGAATTCTCTGCTTAAAATTCTTAGTGGCTGTCACCTCTTTAGGAAAAAGTCCAAATTCCCCAGCATAGCATACAAGGACCTGATAAACTCTGCCTACCATTTAAGCCTTATGTCCCAACTCTCCCTATTCAGACCCAATTCTCCAAACATAGCCAAATATCTGCTGTTCCATGTATGTACCACCCTGTGTCCCAAGACAACTTCTGACTGTAGCAGATTTACTTCATTTGGTTTTGGGGACACTCCTGAGCCACTGTGGCCCAGGTTCAAATCATATGCCCACTGTTCCACTCCACTACATGGACTGGGGGAAGGGGTAATTTGCCAGAGAAAACTCCAGGTAACCAGTCCAGAGAAAAGCAGAGTAGCTGCTGGGCAAACAAAACAGACATCAATTACAGAGATTTCATTTATGTTCTCCCCTAGTACCCTATACTCCTATGACCCTGTAAAATATTTTTTGGCTTACTGAACGGCCTTTCTTACTAGGTGGTAAACTATTGGAAGGAAGGATTGTGATTTCCACCTGTAACCACTACACCTGACACAAATGCCTGACACATAGTAGACACAAAATAAATGTTTGTTGAATAAATGGATTTAAATCCTTGACCCATTTAGGATAGGCACATTTACTAATGTAACAGTTCCAAATTTCAATTGAGAGAAAAATATTTATTTTTTTTCTTAAATGGTATTCTTTCTATAAATGCCATGTGAAGAAACAGGTCAGGATTTCTCAATTTCCCAGCTGCAATCATAAATAGCACAAAACAATTTGGCTTGAACAACAGGAATTTATTGGCTCATGGTTTTGAGGCTGGAAGTCCAAAATCAAGATGTCAGCAAGACGATGCTTTCTCCCTGAAGACTGTGGCATTCGGGGCTGTCTGCTATTGATCTGTAGGTCCTTGACTTTTCTGTCACATGGCAATGAAAATAGCAGTGTCTTCTTTTCCTTCCTTGTTCTGCTGGCTTCAAGCTTCTACCTGGTTGCTTTCTCCTTGTGGCCTTCTCTATAAAGCCTTCAGTAATAGGATTAAGACCCATCCTGATTCACTTGGCCATACCTTAACTAAAATTAACATTTTCAAAAGTTCCTATTTACAGTGGGTTCACACTCACAAGAATGGATTAACATTAAGAACATGTTTTTCTGTGGTACATAATTTAACCAACCACAATTTAAAAGTACTTTGTTTCCAGTTTCAGTTTTTTACTATATTACTGCAGGGTGGGGGGGTGAATCAGAATACGTTAACAGGAAAGCAGCTTTGGCTCAACTGATAGAGCGTCCGCCTACCACATGGGAGGTCCAGAGTTCAAATCCAGGGCCTCCTGACCCATGTGGTGAGCTGGCCCATGTGCAGTGCTGATGAGCGCAAGGAGTACTGTGCCACACAGGGGTGTCCCCACGTAGGGAAGCCCCACATGCAAGGAGTGCACCCCGTAAGGAGAGCCGCCCTGCACGAAAAAAGTGCAGCCTGCCCAGGAATGGCACCTAACACACAGAGAACTGATGCAGCAAGATGACGCAACAAAAAGAGACACAGATTCCCGATGCTGCTGACGAGAATACAAGCAGACACGGAAGAACACACAGCAAATGGACACAGAGAGCAGACAACTGGGGGTGGGGGGAAGGGGAGAGAAATCTTAAAAACAAAAAAGAATACACTTATATATAACAAGTATACAGGATTTGGTGGGGTTTTTTCCTTAAACAGCATGCCTATAAAATTTAATGTAAATAAAGTCATTGAGTTCCACTCTAATTTAAAATAATTACTGTTGTCATGGGACTGTGTAATTTCATAATTCTTAGGTTCACTTCTAAAAACTGAAATCATTCACTACTTACAAGTTATGACTGAAAAGTCATATGATGTGAAAGAATCTTAATAATAAATACCTTAAAGAAACTTTAGACCTGGGAGAGATTTCTATCTCTCCCTGGCTGTTTCAATCAAGGAAGTTGAGTCTCGTAGAGAGTAATGACTTGCCAAGGTCATGAGCAACTTTATGGCTGAATAGAGACATCATCCCAGGTACTTATCTCAGTCAGTTGTGCTACACTATCATTTAAAGTGATCATTTCCCTCTGAACTACAGCATTTCATTCTCTCTCCCTCCAGTTTCTCATAGACCAATTTGTCTTTGGGGCTTATCCTATGTCCTACTTCATCTAATAAGATTCCCCAGGCTTTTTCACTAATTGATCTTTACCTTTCCTAAACTCTTAAAGCAGCAAACTACAGACTTTGCTTAAGTGCTTAACTATACTAGAAGAGAGCATAGACTTTTTATATGGAGAGAGCTTAGACTTTGCTGACAGCCAATAGATTATAGGATTTATCCTGGAGGAATTGACCAGCTGAAGAAATCAGACCTATAATTTCTGACAGTTGGGAGGGTATTCCCATTGAAATGACCCAAACATATCATCCTACAGTGAAGACCAAAAATCAACAATCCTCACTTTAAACTCAAAATTTCCCATCAGCGTTTGGTGCCTGTCTCTTAAATATGAACAGATAATGATAGAACACTCCACATACAAAGAAAACCTTTAGGCTGAAGTGCAGAGTACAAGACACGCCAATAAAAAAAATAATTCACGACAATGCAGAGAACAGAAGAAAACTTTTTTATTGCAACATCTTTAAAGAGATAAGATGTTGTCCATGAAACAAGAACAGAAGGCTATATAAAGGAATATTCAGAAAACAAAAGTGAACTTTTGGAAATTTAAAAATAAGATAGCTTAAGTGGGAAAAAAAATCCATAAATGGATTAGAACGTAAACTGAGAAAATTTCCCAGAAATTAGAACAAAAAAGACAAAAGATAAGGAAATAAGGGAGAAAAACTAAGAAAATTAGTGGATGTGACAGTTCAAAGTTATTTTATGAATCCTAAAAAGAAAAAGATTATGTTTTTAAACTAATCTATTCCCCTGGCTGTAGTACCCTTTGATTGCAT
The DNA here is from genome assembly GCF_030445035.2 of Dasypus novemcinctus. Taxonomy (NCBI): domain Eukaryota; kingdom Metazoa; phylum Chordata; class Mammalia; order Cingulata; family Dasypodidae; genus Dasypus; species Dasypus novemcinctus. Next base: position 53,905,005 of record NC_080684.1, on the reverse strand, counting down.
TAAATTCAGTTGAGGGGCCTTTGATTAGATTACTTGATAAGATTGTTTTATAGCTTTTGATTGGGCTATGACAGTGAGGTGCGACTCAGGTGGAGTCTGCACCCTCTTGCTGGGTCTCATTAAACAGAAAGAGAGGGAGAGAGAAAGGGAGCTCCATCATTTTTTATCCTGCCATGTGAGAGAGGACTAGAGGATTGCTTAACCACAAAGCCCCCAAGAGGCTGGGTCCATGGAGCAGCTCAAGAGGTGACAAGCCCTGCTATATGCCTCACAGCTCACAGCTGAACTTGGGAAGAAAGTGGAGCAGCCAAGACTGAGATAGGAGGTCCAATAAGAGACAAGACCTATTCCTGGTTGCTCACAGCTGAGCCCTAGAAGATGGTAGATACTGGAGGGAAAGGCAGAGACCTCGGCAGATATCCATTTTGCTTCAAGACTTGGCAACATGCCAGGATCACCAACAGCTGACTGGTGAGAAAGCATCTCTGGTACTGCCTTTATGTGAACATTTCATGGCGTCAGAACTGTAAACTTTTATTCCAGGTAAAATTCCCATTATAAAAGGCAACACATTTCTGGAACTTTGCATCAGCAGCCCTTTGGCCAGCTAAAACAGTAAATTAATCCAGATGTCCAACATCCAAATAAAGAAAAACAGACAGAAAAAGGAGGAAAGGAAATTACCAAACAATTCAAGAAAATTTCCCAGAATTGTCAGATGTGTTTCAAATTGAATCAGCCCATCAACTGTTCAGCACATGCATGAAAAGGACACACAACTGTATGTATCTATGAAATTTCAGGACAATGAGAGCTGAAAAAAGAACCTAAAAACTTTAACAGAAACAAAAATGTTACATGAAAGAGATAAGAATAAGAATATCTTTGGGCTTCCCAATAGCAACACAAGAAGCTAGAAGGCTTTGGAAATATTTATAACCTAAAACATTATATCTAGCCAAATAATCAAATTTGAGAGTAAAATAATTCATTTTCAGACACGCAAGTTCTAGAACATTGTATTTCTTTTGCATCCTTTCTCAGGAATCATCTGGAAGCTGTGCAACACTAAAACAAGGCAGTAAATCACTTCCTTAAGTTCAAGAAAATAGGGGGTGAAAACAGAGGGGATAAATGCAAAAAAGAATCTTAACGGAAAGCGGATGTGGCTAAAGCAATTGGGCTCTGATTTACCATATAGGGTTCAATTCCCAGGGCCTCCTGGTGAAGGCAAGCTGGCCTGAGTGAAGAGCTGGCCCATGCAGGAGTGCTGACCTGCACAGAGTGCTGACCCATGTGGAGAGCTGGTGCAGCAAGATGATTAAACAGAAAGAGACACAGAGGAGAGACATTAAGAGACACAGCAGACCAGGGAGCTGAGGGTTGCAAGAGACAGAGCACCTCTCTCCACTCCAGAAGGTCCCAGGATCAGTTCTTACTGCCACCTAAAGAGAAGACAAGCAGACACAGAACACACAGTGAATGGACACATAGGGCAGAAAGCGAAACCAAAAACAATGGGGGATGGGGAGAAATAAATAAATCTTTTTTCAAAATTATAGGGGAGTCCCATATACCCTACCCCTTCTCCCTCCCACATTTAAAAAAAAAAAATCTTAAGGAAAACAGCAAAAGGAAATTCCTTAAATGACAGTTGTGCAACATGTTTAGAAACCAGTCTAATTTGGATTGGGAATGTGAGGGATTCTGTAGTGTGTTAAATTGTTTTCTCTAAAAAGATATATTGAAGTCCAAACCCCTAGTACCTGTGAATGTGACCTTATTCACCAGTAGGGTCTTTGCAGGTGTAATCATGTTAAAAAGAGGTCATAATAGATTAGATGGGCCCTAATTCATTGAGTACTGAACTTTATAAGGTGAGGGAAATTTGGACAGAGACACGTAGAGAAAAGAATGCATTGTGGACTTCCGGGAAGATGGCGGACTAGGAAGACACAGGACTCTCTTCTCTCCCAGAAATATAGCTAGTGGACAGGTTGAAATGGCCTGGAGAAAAGATTTTCTAGGGATTAGGACATCAGGTGAAAGCTGGACACTACCCAGAAGAGAGAGGGACAAAGGAGGTAAATCACAACAGCAAAACTCAAAAACACTCTAACAATCCAGGTTGAACCAAGAATCAGCGGCAGTAATACACAACCTCCTGCCACTAAATCCCTTTGAAAGAGAAAGAAATTGAGCATCTGAGTAAACTACCATTCTAATTATGTGCCTAGACATCAGCAAAAAATTACAAACCATACTAAGAAAACTGAAGAAATGGCCAAAGAAAAGGAATATATGAAAACCCCAGAAAAGAACCAGGATTTAAGACAACTAATCAATGAGATGCACACAAATTTCCGAAGTCAATTTAATGAGTTGAAAGACAATGTGGCTAAAGAGATAAATGCCATGTTAATAACATAACATTTTTTAAAAACAACATTTTTTAAAGTAAATATTTTCACCATGTAAAGTTCTGAGGATTAGGTGTGGATATCTTTGGGGGTGGAGAGGTGTCGTTATTCTGCCTACAGACATGAATAGACATTTCACCAAAGAGATGTAAGAATAGAAAACAACCACATAAAAAATGTGCAACTTCATTGATCTTTAGAAAAATGCAAATAAAGCCACAAGAAGATACTACATATCTATCAGAATAGCTAAAATTAAAATTAGTGATGACAATAAATCCAGCAAGAATGTGGGGAAACTGGAGCACTCATACACTGCTGGTGTGAATGTAAAATGGTATAGTCACTCAGAAAACAGCTTCATAGTTTCTTATATAACTAAATAGGCACTTAGCATATGGCCCACACTTGACTCTTGGACATCCCAGAGAAAGAAAAATTGTGTTCATACAAAAACCTGCCCATGAATATTCATAAAACCCTTGTTTGTGATAGCCAGAAATGGAAACAACACAAATGTTCTTTAATGGATGAATGGTTAAACAAACTATGGTATACTGATACCATGCAGTACTACACAGCAATAAAAAAAGAACTATTGATGCATGCAACAACTTGGATGGATCTCTAAGGAAATGAGGCTGAGTAAAAGGGAAAAATCCAAAAAGGTTGCATACTTTATGATTCCATTTATATAACATTCTTGAAGTGTCAAAATTATAGATTACAGTTAGTGGTTGGCATGCATTAGGAATTGGGAGGTGATGAAAAAAGAATAGGTGTGGCTATAAAAGGATAGCGCAGGGAGCCTAAAGGTGCTAAAACAGTTCTGTATGTTGATTGTAATGATGGCTATATGAATCTATACATGAATTAAAATTTAATAGAATTATACACCCAGACATACACGATGAGTGCATATAAAATTAGGGAAACCTGAGTAAATTCTGTAGATTATATCAATGTCAATTTCCTGGTTTTGATGTTATATTATAGCTATATAAGATGTTACCATTGGGAGAAAAAAGAAAACAACAACAAAGATGTTACCATTGGGAAAAACTGAGTGAAAAGTACATGGGACCTCCCTGTACTTTGCTTTCCAAAGTTTACTTTGTATTGGATATTTCAGTAAATATTCAGTTACATATTTTCATAAATGTGTCAGTATTCATTTGGTTGCAAGTAACAATATGTATATAAATAATAGGTAGAGGTGAGGTTTTTTTGTTTGTTTTTAATATATTTCCTATTTATTTTTAAAAGATACTTGGATCACATCAAAGGTTACCTTAAAAATATATAGCAGGAAGCAGTGATTAGGGCGTCCATCTACCACATGGGAGGTCCACAGTTCAAACCCTGGGCCTCCTTGACCCGTGTGGAGCTGGCCCATGCACAGTGCTGATGCGCGCAAGGAGTGCCCTGTCACGCAGGGGTGACCCCCGCGTAGGGGAGCCCCACGCGCAAGGATTGCGCCCCTTAAGGAGAGCCGCCCAGTGTGAAAGCAAGTTCAGCCTGCCCAAGAATGGCACTGCACGGAGACCTGATGCAGCAAGATGACGCAACAAAAAGAGACACAGATTCCCATGCCCCTGACAACAACAGAAGCGGACAAAAGAAGAATACACAGCAAATGGACACAGAGAACAGACAAATGGGGCAGGGGTGGGGGGAGGGAGAGAAACAAATTAAAAAATATATATATATATATAGTAGATTCCTATATGTCCCACTCCCCACACCCCCCACTTTTCTCACAACAACTTTTATTAGTGCGGTACATTCATTGTGTTTGATGAATACATTTTGGAGCATTGTACACAGCATGGATTATAGTTTACATTGTAGTTTACACTCTCTCCCAGTCCATTCAGTAGGCTATGGCGGGATATATAATGTCCTGCATCTGTCCCTGCAATATCACTCAGGACAATTCCAAGTCTCAAAAATTCCCCCAGAATACACCTCTTTTTCCCTTTCCCTCTCTTCAGCAACTCCAGTGGCCACTGCCTCCACATCAATGATATAATCTCTTCCATTGCTAGAGTCACAATAATTCTATAGTAGAATACCAGTAAGTCCACTATAGTCTGTATTTTATTGAGGTGTTGTCGGGGTTTTTTTGTTCTGTTTTGTTTTTTGTTTTTTGTCTCACATAAAAATTCAAGAGAGCAGTTTTAGGGTTGGTTAATTCACTCTCTCAGTATGGTCATCAAGGACACATGTTCTTGCTATCTTTATGCTCTTTCATTCCCAGAATGCCAGCTTTTGTCTTAAAATTGCCCATTTGTGGTCTCAAAATGGTTGCAACAGTCCCATTCCTAATACCCTTCAACAAATATGTCCAAAGGCCAGAAGAGAGAAAGTTCCCTTTCTTGGATTCCTTTTTTTAAAATTTATTTATTGAAGTGTATCACTCATACATAAACATACATAAGCAATAAATGTATAGTAATAGTTGTGAACTTACAAAACATACATACTGTCATACCTCATCCTACCACCAATACCTTGCATTGTTGTGAAATATTTTTAAATAATGATTAAAGAGCATCCTCAAAATATTACTACCAACCAAAGCATTTTCCCCAATCCACCCTATTATTATTATTAATGTATCATTTTACATGAATATACATAAACAATAAGTTTATAGTAAAAGTTGTGAACTATAGCAAACATGCATAACATCATATAGGGGTGCCATACATCAACCCACCACCAACACCTTGCATTGTTGTGAGACATTTGTTGCAAATTATGAAAGAATATAGTTTAAATCTTACTACTAACTATAGTTCTTATCTTAGATTTGGTGTATTTTTCCCACAACCCATCCTATTATTATTTTTTAAATATACTTTTATGACAGAAGTTGTAAACTTACAAAACAGTCATGCACATGTGCAGAATTCCTGAATAACACCCTTCTATCAACACACCACACCATGGTGGAACGTTTTATTACAGATTATGAGGTAATATCACCAGATTATTACTATATCCATACTGTACATTTGGCACACTTTTTCCATACTCCCCCACTATCAACACAGTACCTCTTTGTCATAGATGCATGAATATTCCATTATTACTGTCAATCACAGTTCATAGGTCACCCCAGTTGTATTTTTCCCATGCTTCCCCACATTCCCAACACCCTGTAGTAATGACGTACATCTGCTCTAGCTCACAAAGGACACTCTTGCATCTGTACTATCAACCACAATTCTCATCCATCTCTGGGTTTACTGTGCTATTCAGTCCCTAGATTATTCTCCAGCTTTCTGTCAATTGGCATTTATATCCCTAGACTACCATTTTCAGCCACATTCCCATTTGTAAACCAGCTGTTACTCACACTGATGTGTGCCATCAACTCTGTACATTTCCATACTTTTACAGTAAGGTTCATTAAAATTTCTTCATACATTAAACACAAGTAGTCCATCTCAGGTCTCTTATCTCCTTTAAGAATCTACCACCTACTATCAGGTTTTGAAGATATTTTCCTACATTTTCTTCTAGAAGTGTTATGGCTATTGCTTTTATATTTAGGTTTTTTATCCTTTTTGAGTTAATTTTTATATAAGGTGTGAGATAGGGGTCCTCTTTCCTTCTTTTGGCTATGGCTATCCAGTTATCTCAGCACCATTTTTTGAATGGACTGTTCTGCCTAAGCTGGGTGGGTTTGACAGGCTAGTCAAAAATCTCTTCACCATAGATGTGAGGGTCTGTTTCTAAACCATCAATTCAGTTCCATTGGTTTATGTGTGTGTCTTTATGCTGGTATAATGCTGTTTTTGTTTTGTTTTGTTTTGTTTTTACCACTGTAGCTAGGTAATATGATTTAAAGTCCAGAAATGAGAGTCCTCCAACTTCACTTTTCCTTTCGAAGATGTTTCTGGCTATTCAGGACCCCTTACCCTTCCAAATAAATTTTATAATCCTGTTTTCCATTTATTTTTAAAATGCTGGTTGAATTTTTATCAGGGTTGCATTAAATCTATATCAATTTGAGTAAATTGACATTTTAATGATATTTAGTCTTCCGATCCATGGGCATGAAATGTTCTTCCAATTATTTAGGACCTTTTTGCTTTCTTTTAACATTGAGTTGCAGTTTTCTGAATACAGTGCTTTACATCATTGGTTACGTTTATTCCTGGTGATTTGGGTTTTATCTGTCATATTTTATTTTCACCACTCTTGATACTTTTAGTTACTTTTATTGATAAAATCTTCATTTCTAGACTCTCTTCTAGGCCTCTCTCTCCTGTCTTTTCTTTTCAGGCTCTAGCACACCCTTTAGTATTTCCTGCAAAGCTAGTCTCTTGGTAACAAACTCTCTCAGTTTCTGTTTATCTGTGAATATTCTAAACTCACCCTCATTTTTGAAAGACAATCTTGCTGGATATTCTTGGTTGGAAGTTTTTCTCTTGCAGTATCTTGAATATATCATACCACTGTCTTCTTCCCTCCATTCAGCATTTAATCTTATTGTGTATCCTTTATATGTTGTTCATTGCTTTTCTCTTGCTGCTCTCAGAATTCTCTGTCTTTGACATTTGACATTCTGATTAGCATGTGTCTTGAAGTTGGTCTATTTAGATTTTTCAGATAGGAGTATATTGTGCTCCTTGGACATGGATATTTATGTCCCTCAATAGGGTTGAGAAATTTCCTACCATAATTTCTTCAAATATTTCTTCTACCCCTTTTCCCTTCTCTTCTCCTTCTGGGACACCCATGACACATATGTTTGCATGTCTCTTGCTGTTGTTTAGTTCCCTGAGACCTTGTTCAATTTTTTCCATTCTTCTTGTCCCCTGTTCTTTTGTATGCTCACTTTCAGAGGCCATTTCTTCAATCCCACCAGTCCTTTCTTCTGCCTCCTCAAATTTGCTATTATATGATTCTGATGTATTTTTAATTTCATTTATTGCACCTTTCATTCACATAATATCTGCTACTTTTCTACATATGCTGGTCTCCACAGCATGGCCTGTAGTTTCCAGGAGAGGCTGGCACAGGTGTCCCTGGCTTCCTCCCTGCCAGAGGTGGGCCTGGGGGTTAGGCTAGAGTTGCAAGCTGATCTAGATGGAAAGAAGTCAGATCCTACCAGCACTGTGATTTTCAGCCAACCCATTTTGCCTCGTGCCAGGGGCAGAGTTAAAATTGTGGCTACCAGACTCTTTCTGACTTGGACAGGTTCAAATTATAGCTGTTCTTAGGATTATACTTTAGTCCCCAGAATTTACTAATCAGTAGCTGAAGTTGGTGCCCAACTGTCTCTTCCTCCCTTGTTTTTGGCAAGTGGAGCTTCCAGTTCCAGCCACAGAGTAGCTCCTAAGGTGGTTTGTGCAGCTAGTGAAGGATGGGCACCGGCCTCCAGGGCATTGAGTGCTCTACTTATGAATCTTCTCTGTAGATGGGCAGTCTCCTCCTTTCATTTTTTCAAGGATGTTGCAGGATGCTCTTCTGGTCTCCCAGAGCCTCCAAACAGGTGCTTTAGATAGGTCTGGGTGATACTAACTGCCCTGTAGCAAGAGCTGACTCTAGCAATGCCTTACTCTGCTGCCATTTTGCTATTATTCTTGGATTCTTTTCTTTTCTAAACAAAAGAAAAGTGATCAGGACTCTTTCTCTCAAATCTTATTGGACAGAATTACATCTCATTCTCATTCTCAAATTAGTATGGCTCTGGAAATGGAAATACCATGATTTACATCAACTAATCAAGATTAATCTCTACTGGAGGGAAACGGACTTTGGCCCAGTGGTTAGGGCGTCCGTCTACCATATGGGAGGTCCGCGGTTCAAACCCTGGGCCTCCTTGACCCGTGTGGAGCTGGCCATGTGCAGCGCTGATGCACGCAAGGAGTGCCGTGCCACGCAAGGGTGTCCCCCTCGTGGGGGAGCCCCACGCGCAAGGAGTGCGCCCCTGAGGAAAGCCGCCCAGCGTGAAAAGAAAGAGCAGCCTGCCCAGGAATGGCGCTGCCCACACTTCCCGTGCCGCTGACGACAACAGAAGCGGACAAAGAAACAAGACGCAGCAAATAGACACCAAGAACAGACAACCAGGGGAGGGGGGGGAATTAAATAAATAAATAAATCTTTAAAAAAAAAAAAAAATCTCTACTGGAGGCGTTTTTGGGACTCTATAGTTGTCCTGGGTGATGCTGCAGGGACAGTTACCGGACATTGTATGTCCTCCCACGGCCCACTGGATGGAACGTGGGAGAGTGTGGGCTATGATATGGACCATTGACAATGAGGTGCAGTGGTGCTCTGAGATATATTCACCAAATCCAATGAATGTCTCATGATGATGGAGGAGATTGTTGCTATGGGGGGAGGAGTGGGGTGAAGGGGGTGGGGGGTATATGGGGACCTAATTTTTTTTAATGTAATATTAAAAAAAAAAAGACAAAAAAAAAAAGATTAATCTCTAGTAGTTGAAGAGGGTGTCCAGTTTCCTCTGAAGCACATGTCTGTTCAATATCAGGGAACAGTTAGCAAAAAGATTGGAAATGGCTACTGGATACACAACCTCTATACAGCTAGGCTTCAAAAGTTTAACTACAACAAATGTTCAATGTTAATACATAGTGTTAATAATAGGGAGTGTATGGAATAAATACACCAAGTGTATGCTATGGACCATAGTCAGTTGTAATAGTCTGATCATGTTCTTTCTTAATCTGTAACGAATGTTCCACAGCAATGTAAGGTGTTGGTGGAGGGGTGATGTATAAGAATTCTGCACAATTCTGTCGTGGTCCCTAGGGGAGCAGCGACAGTCTCCCAGGTGCAGCGGCGGGGACCGGGAGGGAGTGAGGGTTCAACAGTGAGCCCCTGATGCTAATGACTATGCTTGTGAGCTGATAAGCCTAAAATAAGAACAAGGCCTAGAGCAACATTGTGCCTGGGAATTTCCTCCTGTCAGCCTTCATGTTACTCAAATGTGGCCAGTCTCGAAGCCAAACTCAGCATGTAAATGCAATGCCTTCCCCCCAGCGTGGGACATGACACCCGGGGATGAGCCTCCCTGGCACCGAGGGACCACTATCAACTACCAACTGATGATGCAACTGGAAAATGACCTTATACGGAAGGTTCAATGCGGATCAGCAGAATATCCCTGTCTACATAAAATAACATGACTTTAAAATGCTGTTTGACCTAAAGTAAGGGGCAAATGGAAAGGAGAAATGAGTTTATATGGCTACGAGTTTCTAAAAAAGAGTCTGGAGGCTGGCAGAAGGATTGCCCTCATGCACAACTGAGCAGAGTCAGAGAGACAGATAAAGCAGATACAACCCCCAGATATTGGTTCCTTTGAGGGCTAAAGAGACCCATGGGAGTTATGGTCATGGCCGATGGGGTTAACTACCAGGTCAGATGGCCCCTCTTTGGAAATGGTGTTTATATGTGATGAATCTGGACTCAGATGGGATCTTCCTTCATAAGACTTTCATGCTAATGTGCTGGAGGTGCAGTTAATGTTGGGGTTTAAGATATATTTAGGGGATTTGAATCTCTGGACTGACAATGTGGTAGCCAGGTCCTGAGCCTCAACAGACTCCAGCACCTACAATCTGATTTATTGGACTTACCACACTCAGCTAAGATGGAGTTGAAGAAGGACAACCACCACACCATGGAGCCTAGAGTGATTACAACTGAAAGTGGGAGGATTGCATCCAGCATCCATGTGGAATCTGAGCCTCCTCTTGACATAGAGGTGCAATGGACACAACCAATCCAATGTCCACATAGAAGAGGTGGCATTGGATTGGGAAAAGTGGACATGGTGGCTGATGGGTATGGGGAAAGGCAGGAAGAGATGAGAGGTGGAGGCGTCTTTGGGACATGGAGCTGCCCTGGATGGTGCTTCAGAGGCAATCACCGGACATTGTAAATCCTCACAGGGCCCACTGGATGGAATGGAGGAGAGTATGGGCCATGATGTGGACCATTGACTATGAGGTGCAGAGGTGCCCAAAGATGTACTTGCCAAGTCCAGTGGATGTGTCATGATGATGGGAATGAGTGTTGCTGGGGGGGGGGAGAGGTGGGGTGGGGGGGTGGGGTTGAATGGGACCTCACATATATATTTTTAATGTAATATTATTACAAAGTCAATTAAAAAAAATTAATTAAAAAAAAAGAAGATAAATATTTATCTTTTTTAAATTATTGGCTAAAAAATATAAACTTGAAATGAAGATCTATATTGGAGTCTAAAGCTAAAAGAAAAATCAATAATCTTGACCCTGTGTTTCTTTAAGATTTTGATACATTAATCATTATGGATTTTTGCATTAATTTTTATCTTTTTGTTTCAACTTTTGCTTTTATTTTTGTTTATTTTCTTTTTTTTTTTAACTATTACATTCAAAAAATATAAGAGGTTCCCATATACCCACCACACCCCCTCACCCTACTCCTTCCACATCAGCAACCTCTTTCATCATTGTGGCACATTCATTGCATTTGGTGAATACATTTTGGAGCACGCTTCTTTTTTTATATCTTTTGGAATAGTTGTTGGTTTACAGAAATATGCAGAAAGTACAGAGTTCCCATATATCCCACTCATATATGCAGGTTTTCATATTAGTAGAATGGTAATTTTGTTATAATTGATGCTACAATACTATTATAATGATACTGTTAACTGAGATCTATAGTTTATATTCTACCACTTTAAAAATTTTTATTCTGTAACATATGTACAACCTAAAATTTTCCCTTTTACCATTTTCAATTATATGTAGTGTTAATTATAGTCACAATTTTTAAAATATTCTTATGTATTTTATATTCTTAATATATTTTATTATATTTTATGTTTTTTATATTTTTAATGTAACATTTTTTGTGTGATGTATATATCTTCAAAAAATACAATTTACAAAAATGATGGGTTGGGGAGGTGGGGAATGGGGTATATGGGAACTTCTTATGTTTTTTATGTTTTTTTAATGTAACATTCTTTGTGATCTATTAACTTCAATAAAAAAGTGTAAAAACAAAAAACAAAACAAAACAAAAAGAATTCTTCACATTAAGAGTGATTGTTTTGTAAGTGCACAACTGCTGTAATTTAAAAAATTATATTAAAATTTTACTCTTTAAATCATAGCAATATAGGAAAAGGCTTTAAATAAAAAATTTTCCAAAGTCTCCAAAAAAAAGATTAACAGTTAATACAATGTAAAATAAAAGCTTTACAGTTATTCTTCAAAGCCATGGTCATCTCCCCCTTGAATGACTGTGGCAGCTTCTTTGTAACTTCCCGCCCAAAATATGGTTCCCTTCTAATCCTTTATTTACATTGAAGTGCTATAATTTTTTTCTTTTCTAAATCATAAACTGATAACGTCATTAACCCACTTAACATTATTCACTAATTCTCAGTCAACATCAACAGGATGAAGTCCATACTCCTTCCTTGTTCAGCCTATTTTCCACTGTTCCCTGCAGAACTTTATACTCAAATGATCCCCAACTGTTTATGGTTCTCTGAATTCTATGCCACTTTTTTTTTTCTGCTAATGAGGACCCTTCAGCCTGGGATGCCCTTGTTTTCCATTACTGAACCTACCCGTCTCATCTAATAAAGTGCTTGGATATCATACTTTTCTCCTGGAAGGCTTCTGGCGACATGGCTACCAGTTGGCATTGAGTATTCCTCCTCAAAGGATCACACTCTGTGCCTATCTCCATTAGGGTTGCCAGGCATCCAGTGAGGAAGATGAGGCAGGTGAGTACAAGAAATGAGGGAAGGAAGGCAGCTGGTTAAAATAAAATCATAACAGCTGAGACTCTCCTGGTTGGAAAATAGCCATGAGACACCACTCCCCCAAACCCCCGAGGGAAGGCCACTGCTTGAGAACACAGCTGTAACCCTTACAGCCAAAAAGCCTACTAAGACACTAGTTGGAAAGTCCCAGGCTCAAAAGAAGCCTGGGATAACTCCAAACAGAAAGGCCTCCGCATTGGTCCCCTGAGAGCTGACAGATGAAGGTAGAAAGGCAACCAATCAGGACAGCAAATAGCTGGGGTAATATAGCAAACGGGGAGAAGGAAAGGCCTTAAAAAGGCCTACTCTGGGGCCCCACATGTGCATCTTACCCTTTAGCATGCCAGCACCCGTGCATGGGGTGTGCACTATCTCTTTTCTTGTTTCTTAATAAACTCCATACTCCCTATGACATGTCCTTAAGTTCCTTTATGAGAAATAGCCAAGAACCTAGAAACCCAGAGCATTCCACTAACAAAGTGAAGACAATATATTTGCTTCCTCTCCAGTAAAGCATTTTCAACTGCAAATATTTGAGTTTCTCAATGTTCCAAACAACACCGAAATAAAATAGCTGTTTCTTAAAAAATACATTTTAAAAGTCTCAGACAAAGAATAAATACAAATTATTTTATGATTAAATATATAACTATTGTGGGAAAGGGTATGTTTAATTTTCACAAAGCAGAAGCCAGAGCTGGCTCTGCCACTGAAGGAGGGAGGGGAAGGGATTCTAGAGGCTTTGGCAGCCAAGAATTTGAAAAGTGGCACCAAAACGAGGGAGGCCAATGGTGAGTGCTGGGGGCAAGGCTAGGGTGCGAAGGGCCAATGGTGAGAAGTGGGGGCAGGGCCAATAGTGAAAATGGCGCCACATTGGAAAGCGGCCAGGAGTGAAAGCGGCACCAAGGGGGCCAGTCCCTGGAGTGTAGAGAGCCTGGGAGCAGCGACTGAGAGCAAAACTGCAGAACTTAGACAACTGGGAGAGGCGGTAACCCCTGAAGTACCCAATCAATGGAGAACAGGGGAGGGACCTGCTTGTTGGGTTTAGGGTATAAATGTCAGGGTTTCTTGCTGTTTGGTAGGCCGGCCATTTTATCCAGGTCTTGCCCTGTTCTTGCAAGATCATTAATAAAATTCTTTTCTCCTCCACAATCAGGTGAGCTTTTGTTTTATTATAGGTGCAGCTTTCTTTCTAACACTATGAATTTCCACCACCACAACCATGGGCTGGTATTTTTAACCAGGGACATCTGGAAACTTGTCTCTATATCTATATAGACTGTGATCTCTGAGGGTGGAGATTTCTTATCCGGATATCAACCACACAGTAGATGCTCAATAAATGTTTGAAGAAAAAAAAATGAGAAGATTAGAGTAAGGTGTACAAAATAAAATGTGATTTTCAGGAAAAATATCTCCCCCACCACAATCCCACCCTTAAATAAGAGTCCCTTCATCATCTCTACCCCTCTTCTCAAAAGAGCGAGTGTCCAGGGCCTTTCCGCCCGTTTTCCCCTCCCACAGTGCCATTTGGGCTATGACTCTGCTCTGGGCTCCTGCCACACCGCCCTCACGGTCATCTACCTGACCTCATCAGTATTTACAAGGGCCTGGAGATCGCTGATGGTCTGTGCCTGCACCTAGAGCGGAAGAGCGTCAATAAGACAGGGTAGCATAGATGACACGCTCACTGGTAGACATCCCTCCGCAGAAGGCCCGGACATAAAAGTACAGACAGGACAGTCATCCCTGGTGTCAATATTGTCGAGAACCAACACTTGCAGGAAACCAGCTTCACTAAAGAATCCTATAAGAAGTACATCAAAGATTACTTGAAATCAAAGGGAAACGTGAAGAACATTGACCTGAAAGAGTAAAATCTTTTCTGACAGAGGCTGCAGAACAAATCCAGCACATCCTCACCCATTTCAACAACTATCAGTTCTTTATTGGTGAAAACATGAATCCAGATGGTATGGTTGCGCTCTTGGACTACCATGAGGATGGTATGTCCCCATGTATGATTTTCTTTAAGGGTGGCTTAGGTATGGAGGATGTTAACAAATTTGACGATTGCTTGTCAACCGTCTTCAAAAGTGGCTTCTGCTTTTCATCCACACCACACCAGGACTTAGATGGACTGATGCTATCTTGAACTCAGCTTTTATTTTGATCTTGATTTATCTGGAGAGGAGGCATTGTTTTTAAGAAAAACATGTCATGTAGGTTGTCTAAAAATAAAATGCATTTCAAAGGCTTTTTAGTTTAATATATTTAAACTAAATTCATCCTGTAATGTCCCTTGAGAGGCTAGAGCCTGTTTGTAGATAACTGCTATACAGTATGCAACTGTCTTCAGATAACTATGTCTACAGTTAACTTATTTCTGGGACTGGAATATAAAAGCAAGAACCAAAATCTTAATTCTGATTAGAAGGGAGAGACCATGCTCATAGTAGTGCCAGCATTCAGAGTTGATCTTTATGCATTTCATCATGTACAAATGAAGTAGCTAACTGTGGAAGAGTTTACCAAAAGAATAAGAAGAGGCTATATAATACAGTTGGAAGCTAAGTATTGTCTGAGCTTGTGTCATAAATTAAGTAGAACCAAGTTCTAGAGAAATCTGAAGTCTCCTGGAATGAATGTGGCAAACTTCCTGGCATTGGGATAGTAACGAGAAGTCAGGCAAACTGGCCTTTTACCACCTGTTTTTGTACAACTTATGAACTTAGATGGTTTTATATTTTTAAACAGTTGAAAAAAATCAAAATACCTTGTGATATGAAAATTACATGGAATTAAATTTCAGTGTCCAGTCTTATTGGAACATGCTCTTTCATTTATGGATTGTCTATGGCTGCTTTTACTCTCCAGCAGAGTTGAGTGGTTGTGACAACTCTGTTGGGCCTTCAACACTTGAGAAAATTATCATGTGGCACTTTACAGGAAAGGTATGTTAACTCCTGCTGTAGAAGATGAAATCGTAGAGGGAATGTGGGGTATCTGGTGGGCAGAGGAGAAAGTAACCTGTGTCAATAGACTGAAAAGGCTGTATCAGAATGAACATGAACACGCATCTCAGACAGACCTGGAGCAGTTAATGTCTGCTGCTAAGGTTTCAACTACAGATGCAAGAAAAAGAAGGTCCTCATGCTTTCTGTGTTTTTGTGGCAACCGAGATTGAATGGGGGAATACAGGAAATTCTAAAAACATGGGGAAGAGGAAATAATCTTTGCAACTCAGAAATAAACTTGTAAACAGCAAATAGTCTTTTTACTACAAACATTTAAAAATGAAATAAAATTTAAAAAGAGGAAGTATTCCATTCTACACACCTCTTCCATCACTGTAGTGATAGGCAAAAGAGTCTATGCTAATAGAATTGTAGGAGTGAGCTATAGAAGCAATAAAGAGCCATTGAAAAAAAACAATCAAAAACTCCAAACCTGAGGCAAGGTTGTACATAGGGAGTTTTTGAATGTCAGTTTTTTGCATTTCAGTGACAATCTGTATATACCTTTTGTTTTTTATCTCTCAGGCTATGATACTTTGGAAATGAAAGACCTCTTGGGCAAATAATAAAAAATAGCTTCCCAAACTGCTGATTATTCATGAGATGTTCCCATTTTTTCCTTTGAATCATAACATAGCTAACTATTGAGAAATAGAGTTATTGTTGAAGCCTGAGGAGGTTTTCTGGTTTTCTTCTATTAAGGCACATATTCCCCAGTATCAAATGTTTCCTTCTCGGCTTCATTGCTTATCCACTCACATTTTTCTCTCTTTTAGTATTCCAGGAAGCTTTTTGTTAAATGCATTTTTTTTGTGTTTTTTTTTTTTTTAACTTTTTATAAAACGAAAGAAAAATTTATGAGCTATTTGGGGAAAAAAAGAGTATCAATGTAATAATCATTTTAAATTACATTGGCATAAATCTACAGCATTCTCTTTTATTTTCTGATGATGCTAATGAAAAACAAAACTAGCAAATTCAAATATTTGCCAAAGTCAAACCCTTGAAAATAACAGCTGTTGCAGTCTAATCACTCCATCCAAAGTTTGAGGGAACATGTGCCCCTACAAAAGCTATTTAAGCATTGTATGTGAATGCTCCCTACATTAACAGTACATGCATGTATAATTAAGTGTAGTTTCTCCTATTTCACACTCTGAACCTTGAGTGAATACTAACCATTAAGAAAAGAGGCAATAAACAGTATACATGGAACCTGATTTGATTAGGTATTAGATTCACAAATCATACCTCCTCATCCTGTTTTTGGAATTTAATTTAAGAATGCTTTGGAGCCAATCACTTGAACACATTTCATTTCCTTACCTGTTAATAGAACAAAAGAGAAAAAAACAAAGTATCTACAGAGAAGATTCTACACCAAACACCAAACTCTAGCAGTGTAAGAGAAATTCTACTCTCTACTTCAGGTAATTTGTATTGTCTGGCTTTTACCAATCAGGCTTTTTACTCCCCTCCCACCCCCGCCCCCCAGTGTTAGCAAGTTCTTCCTTGTATTATGCTAAAATCTGATTCCTGTTGGTAGTTAAGAGCATGGTATCAGGAGATGACCTTGGATGCATCTTCACCAGCAATGACTCTGGGCAAATGACTTAATTCTCTGAAATTTCTGTTTCCTCAGTCTATCAGAAATTTCACCTTCAAGTATATTTACTCCTGAACTTCTGTTCTTATGAGCCAGAAGGCTGGCAGCTTAACCTGGCAGAAGTTGCCAACTACCACACAAGCCAGTAGGAAGACAGAACTAGAAATCTTGGCAAATTGTTGGAGGCAGAGAGTGGGCTAGTTCCAGAGTGTAAAGCTCCTGGGGGCTGCAGCCCTTGGGGGTTCCCACCTTCCTGCTGGTGTTTTCTCCAGAAACACCACTAGGCTCCCATAAAGTCACAAGATAGAGAAAATCTAGCTCTTCCCCCCTTAGCCCTAGCTCTAGATTACTTTTTAAATTATCAAATAATCATGCTATTTTAAAGACATTATGTTTGTGATTCTGTCTTATCTTTTTTTATTTTACTGTATTAACAAACATAGAATGTAAATTTTCTCATTTTAACCATTTTTAAGCATACAATTCATTGGTATAAATTACATTTTCAATGTTGTCCTACTTTTACCACTACCCATTACCAAAACCATTTCATCATCCAAAGCAGAAACTCCGTACTTATTAAAGAATCATTCCCCCTTCCATCACTCCCTATCCCTTAGTAACCTTTAATATACTTTCTATCTCTGTGAATTTACAAATTCTAGATATTCCCTGTAAGTGGAATCCATACAACATTTGTTCTTTTGTGTCTGGCTTATTTCACTCAGCATAGTGTTTTCAAGTTTCACCCATGTTGTAGTATATATCAGCACTTTATTCATTTTTATGGTTGAATAATATTCTATTTATGAATATAGTACATTTTTTTGAATATCCATTCATCTGTGGATGAATATTTGAATTATTTCCACTGTTTGGCTATTGTGAATAATGCTGCTATGAACACTGGCATACAAATATTTGTTTGAGTTCCTGTTTACAATTCTTCTGCATATATAACTAGAAGTGGAATTGCGGGATAGCATGGTAATTTTATGTTCAACTTTTTTGAGGAATTGTTAGACTGTTTTCCTCAACAGCTGCACCATTTTACATTTTCACCAATAATGTATGAAGTTTCCAATTTCTCCACATCCTTGCCTTGTTATTTTTCAATAGTTAACCTGTGTTGTCACAATTTTTAGAAAGCTTTATATTTAGGGATATTAAACCTTTGTGATGTCAGTTCCAAACCCTTTCTCAAATTCGTCATTTTATTTTGCTTGCAGTTTCTTTGTTGTTTGCTGGGTTGATTAATTTAGTATTGGTTTATTTATTTACTTACTTATTTACTTATTGGCCATTATTTTGCCTTCATTCTTGAATGTCAATTTTGTAGAATTTGTTTAGATTCTGGTATTCCAGTTGAGACAGCGCTGCTGCTACCCCCATAGAGATTTGATGCAAATTAGATTACACCTCCCTGACAAGCAATCCCAAATCAGGAAATATAGCACAGGGAACAGAATGCAAGTTGTATTTCAGCCCCTACTTGTGCCCTTGGCCAAGTGCCTTTATGCAGGGGGCTTATTTTGCAGAGGCAGCTGACCTCCCATGTCAGATATAGAGAATGTTCATGAAAAGTAAAATGATGTATAGCCTTATTGATTTAAAAAATATATGCCTAAATGGCCATTTTGGATAGAAGTTTATAATTCTAGGCCCAATTGCAGCAATTATGTCTTTATCAGGGGGTCAGAAAAACACATTTTCCCATAATGTTTTCCACTAATGCTAGTCTTTGATGGTCACATAAAATTTGGGAAATTCTTATTACACTATTTCTCTCCTAGTGACTTACTGTGGAGTTAGCACATTACAGACACTGAAATAAACCCTATCAGGAACTCCTTTCTTCATGGAATATCCCTTAGTATCCCATATTACCTAAACCACAACAGTAGCCCTCTCTCAGCACCACAGAATGATTAAGTTGGCAAATCATGCACTTATCAAACTGCTGTTTACTTTTCAAGATGCCCTTCAAAACCTTCATCTCGCTGTGTCCACAAATATTAAACTATTATAGCATGAATTTTGCCCAATCCCAGGGAAGACTCCACTAGAATCCCAAAATTAAAAATGTCTGCCTTCACCCTCTACTCTGAAGATCCTATTATGACTCTATCAAGATGGTAGCCGGTCATGCTGCAGAGTAATAAGCCTGACTTTGCTTAATCAAGAGGTCTTTATGGGAAGTTGAAAGGACTTTGGTTTTAATGGACCTTCAAGATCTTTAATAAAAGAAGAGAACATGGCTTTTGCATTGCAGGATAAAAATAAGGAACTGTAGGGCAAGATCTCAGGAGACTACTGAAATATGGGTGGGTGAGGGCATGGTTGGGTATAGTTATATCTGGAAACAGATCCTGCAAAAGTGCCCAAGACAAAGAGGGTGCACTGTCCAGAAAGAGCCAGGCAAATTGTGCTATTTAGTTGCAACCCTCATCAGTGGATGACTGAACCTTCACTTGCGTGAGAATCTCCCAGTGATGTATGATAAGTCTAGGGCAGACGGTCATCAGTCTTAACATTTAGAGAACTATGCCTTGCTGGCTGGCTGCCCGGTGGGACAACAGGATCTTGCTGTTTCTGTGTTGGTCTATCCCATGTAGGGACCTCTCATGATTCAGGTTACCCAGTAGGGTAGTAGGGAGCATGCTTGAACTGAGCAAGCCCAAGACAATGAACACACTCATTACATATATATGGAAAAAATCTCCTCAACCTACCCACCTAAAACACTATTTGGTAAGCATGCAGATTTTGGGTGCTGAATATAAGAGCCTGGAAGAGAGACTAAGACTATAAAGAATGTGAAAAAGCATCTATTCTATGGGTAGGTATTCCAGGGCAAACTCTTGGCCTTATAGCTATTTAAGGAAAGATCATACCAGGTGGAGGCAATTGCCAGTGAAAAGGCCCTAAAGTGGGAATAACTTATTATGATGTTGCATACCAAGAGGCTTACTCTTGGAACCAAGAGAGCCAAACCCTGGTCCCGGTTTTGTCACCATCTAGAGGGGAAGCTATTTATGGATATCAGGTTTCATTCCCCCCCAAAAAAGGTTTGAATAAAAGCTGAAACCTTGGCCAAAGCGTTTCTTTCTCCAGGTCTTTGTTTTGTTTTTTATTTTAAAAAATGAGAACGTTGGACTACATTTTTCTATGATTACCTTCATAGATTTTCATTCACCATCATCTTTTGTGATATTCAGAGTTGAGTAACATTTGATGACCAGAAATAAATTAATCACTTGCCAAAAACTCCAAAATTTTGATACTTGGTACACTTAGCATCATTAAGTTTACCTCAAAAAATCCACACTAAGGTGTCATTTTATTGAACATCATTCGAACTGGAAAGCCAGTTCTAGTACAGAAATGATTGTAGCAATCTGTTGGTTTAGATCTGTCAAACGCCCAAGAGGAGACAGCAAAATATACCACAGTCACTTCTCAGCAGTTCACACATCCTTTATATGCAGTGTTACATTGTAAACCTTCAAGTTCCTGTTTAATGGCCTTGGTTGGCTTAATAGTGCTCAGCTCGCTTTCCCTGATGTGAAAAGTTGCTGAGAAAAATGTTCAATATTTTCTCTTGATTTCTCTTCTATCAATTTTCTTGTTTTCCTTACTCTTGCAGGCAATTAGAGCACCAACTCTCTGATCTCTGAAAGTCAAGATGATTTAAAGGAAGGTAAAATGGGACATGGGTAAACTAAGGGAGTAGAATATCAGTTTTTCTGTGCTTTTTTGTTTGTTTTTAATGGTTTCTCCTCATAACACTGCAATACTCTCTCTCCTAAGGAGTGAATTCTGGATTTCTTAGAAGAACACTACAAGACTTTACAATAGCCTTGAGGATGATTATAAGATGTGGAAGATCTGCAGTGAATGTCAAGCCAAAGGTGGGTTGGAGGAGGAGGGAAAATAAGGAGCAGGGTCGGACTCTTTCTTTTCTTCTCTCCATAATTCATCTTGCCTCCCTAGGAAGGAACTTTTGTATCTTTGAGCTTCTTTGTGTCTCTTGCTATATATTGTTAGGGCAAACCACAAGTTATCATTAAAATAAAAATTCCTTTTTATGGAATAACCTTTATAACAACCTGCTCTATAAATACAAATCTAAAGAACCATGAGGGCTGAATAATAAAATTCCATCTGCAGGGATATTGCCCTACTTTAGCTTACTAAAGCCTAGGAGTTCCTTAGGAAATAGAGGATCCATTTCCTTCATACTGTCAATCAAAACTATGTCAATTCTACCTCCAAAATATATCTTGATTCCATCCACTTCTTTCCATCTCCACAGACCATCCTAGTTGAAGTCACTTACATCTCTTACCTGAAAAACTGTAATCGCTTTCTCTCTTCAGGGGCATTCTTGCTTTCATTCACTCTGTCATCCACACAGATGCAAAGGCGGCCTTACAAAAATGAAAACAAGATTATATCCTACCCCTGCTTAAAATCCTCTGTTTCCCTAGAGAACCCAGACTTTGAACTGCATTTTGAATAAATTCAAACTTTCATTGCTCTGCATGATCTGGGTTGTTCTTACCTCCTGTCACTTGTCCTTTTGCTCAAGATTCTCCAGGGCATGTCATTCTTTCAGTTTCTTGTTCCCATCTTGAAGTCTTTGCATCGATCTCCTGCTTGGAATTTTCTTCTTCTGGCTAGTCTCGTGGCTGACTCGGTCTCATTATTAAGGCTTCCGTGTAAATGCCGACACCTCAGTAGCAGCACCTTGGCTATTCTATCTTAAAGGCCAGCCCCCTTCCAACTCCTGTGTATGCTACCACTTTCCCACCTACCCATTGTAGCACTTATCCTCTGTGATTACCTTGCTTGTTGATTTTCAAATTTTTAATTTTCTGCCTTTCCACATTAGAATCCTATGTTCTCAAAAGCAGAACCTTTGCCTTCTTCACCACAGAAACCTTAGAACCTAAACTAGTTTGTGCTTTTAAACAGCACTCAGTAAATATTTATTGAATGAATGAATAAATATAGCTGAATTTACCTAGAAATACCTTTATAGAAAGAGGAGTAAAAACAAATACAAAAAAGCAAAGAGAGAACCCAAGGACAGTTATACTGTGGAACTAGATTTGTCACTGAACCATGAGTGTGGAAAGATGATACAAGATGCATAATGGTGAATCAATGATCAGGGTTCATGAGCCTGAATAACTTAACATTATGGAAAAGAAAAGAATTTGACATGGATGGTCATTATATGAAATTGATGTGATAAGATGTTACTTCAGTCTGAGGTTCTTATTCATACACATTGAACTGTAAAAATTTGTGCCTTACAATACACAGTGAGCAAATATACCAACATGCCAGTGATACTTATTATAATTATATGCAGTTTAACTCATAATTGCATAATGTGAAATTTACACATATCCTATCTGTTACACATTGCACAACTCTAATTTATAATTACCAACCTTGGTTAGAAAAAAAAAATGTTTTGGTATTTCTTCTATGCCCTATCTAGTTACTAGGTTTTTTTTCCCCTTTTTATTCTTTGAACAACTTATGAAGCTCAGTTAAATTAAAAATTATTTGTTAACATAACTACTGTAACATATCATGAAAAAATTAACAGTAAGTCCTCAATATAAAATATCAAGTTAATTTTGAAATATCCCAATTGTTCATTTTTTTACATTTTCAAAAAAAAATCATGACTCCCACATTTTGCATTTGGTTGATATATCTCTTAAATCACTATATATTCCCCCATCTTCTTTTTTTCCTTTTTTCTTGCTACTCATTTGTTGAAGAAACTGATACCTATCTGACAGAGTTTTCCACATTCTGGTTTTTTTGTCTTGCATACTCATAGTGCATATCTATCTCTGAATTTTGTGTAACTGGTGGATATATAGAGATGTTTGGTCAGATTTAGGTTTGAAGTTTTGGCAAGAATGTGCCATGGATAATTTTATCTATACTTCTATCAGGAGGTACATAATCTCTATTGTCTCTCTTTTGTAGGTTAAGATTGGTGAGTTCCCTTGTTGTTGGGCTTATATTCCCATTATAACACTCCCCAGCAGCTTTAATCTTATAGTTTTATCAGCCATTGATAATTGCCTAAAGTGATGATCGCATTAGTGACTGCAAATTGGTGATAATCTAATTCAGTCGTTCCCTAACCATTAATAGTTAGAATTCTTCAATAAAGAACAATTTTCTCTGTGAGGGAGATTTAGATCCTGTGAGGTACAATTTGTTCAAGAAAGGCAAGATATATCCTTGAATCTTTTCCTCTCTTAACCATTTTTCAGAATAATGACTTGCTTCCCTATTTTATTCCAAATGAGACAATTAACTTTATTCTCCCCTGATATCTATTTTTTTTGTAACTCATGAGCTTTAACATATTCCATGTCTTTCAGTCCACTGCAGTTATTCATTCTGGAGCTCAGCTTGTCCCATCTTTGACCAGTGAGAATCCCTTCAAGTTGGTTCCTTAAACCTTGTGACATAACCCTAAGAAGTTTTCGATAGTTTTCCTAGCTTTCTGGATAACAAGATGTTCAAGGTTCATCTTGTACATTTCCTGACCTAAACCTTGGATCAACCTTTTCTCCAAGTACCCCTGGTTCATTTTAGAGGAGAAGAGTATTTAAAGATCACTAGTGCTATAGGTACACATTAGTATGGTCATTATTATTTCTAGAACTTTTCAATGGATAGGGCCAGGAATTCTTTAAGATAATGAGACCATGAGTTCACAATGACATCTCCAATTCAAATTTAGTATTATACAGTTTCTATTTAACTTCTTTGATTGTACATTTGGATCTTTTTCTTATAATAAAATCTTGGTTCCTAACATCGTGAATATAACTACATATATACATTATCCTTTTTTTTTAACAAATCAATTTTATCAGTACATATTAACAAAGCATACAATTTATCCCAATAGTACAATCAATGGTATTTGGTATAATCCCATAGTTGTGCATTCATCACCTCATCATCATTAAAGCATTTTCATTATTTCAGTAGTAATTATAATAATAAACAAAAAAAACTAATAACAAAGTTCTTCACCCCTCGATCTCGCTATGCTTCCCCTTTTGTACATAACTGCTATTTCTGGAAATTCTTGCACAATTACTTATCTATTAAGCAGTTTTATTGAGGTATATCACATACCATATGATCTATCCAAAGTGCATAATCAGTGGCTTTTAGTATAATTACAATGTTGTGCATTCATCACCACAAAATATTTTAGAACAATTTCATCACTCCAAAGAAGAAAATAATATAAAATATATACCAGTTTCAGAAAAACACTAACAATGTTATTATGAAAGCAGTTTAATATTTCTTTGTATTTTCCCAATAGGGCGATACAATCAAATCACTGTGGTTAAGTCTTCTCTTCATTTGTTTTATTTTGGTTTCACTTTGGGTATTAGTTTTTATCTTTACTTTTGTTTTAGAATTATGTAAACCATTACATGATTCAAATAGAATCTATAAATCAAAATGCATTTAAAAATTCTAGTTTCTGTTATTATCCTATGCCTACTCCTATAGGTAAATATTAATTTTTTGTTTATGCTTCTAGTTTCAAAAATGAGAATATGTGCGTGATGATTAGGCTGTTGTGTCAACTCGGCCAGGTAATTGTGTCCAGTTGTTTGGTTAAGCAAGCACTGGGCTAACTGTAATACAAGGGCGTTTATGGACTTTAGTCACCATTGACTTTACTGCAGTGGTAAATCATAGATAGCTGGTTATAATCACATCAATCAGGGAGATTGCTATCAGCAATAAGTGACACTTTATCCAATCAGTTGAATGCCCTAAAATGGGAAGTGATTCCAACATTGAGTGAGAATTTCTTAGCTTGTCTTTGGACAGCCAGTGTCTCCCAGAACTCGACAAGAACCTACATTGGACTTTCACTGCAGCCGCTGGTTGCGGTCTGCTTGTGGGACCTGGACTTGTGCATCCCCACAGCTGTGGAAGAGCGTCTTATAGAATGGCATACTATTGACAGATATCTCTTGTTGATTCTGTTTCCCTAGAGAACCCTGACTAATACAGGTGACTATACACACAACTCTAAAACTTACTTTACTCACTTATTCCTATATCCTGGAGATCACTCCACAACAATATGTAGAGATGGTCCTCAGAGAAATTCTCTTGAGCGTTGGTTCAACTCTTGTGGATTGACTGAAGAAAGCTTTATTTCTCTCATTAGAAGTGCACAAACATGTTATGTTGCTGTTTCATTACCGCAAAAGAAACAGACACTATCACATCTCTTAAAGGGTGATTCAGAGCTCATAAATACCTTGTTAATTAAGTGAAAATGATATAACCACTTTTTTAAACCTTGAGTTTTTTAGAACTTGTCAAATGAACTAGATGCATAGAATCTTTAATTTTATTGATTTATAAACCGTTCAATTGTAGAAAAATTTTAATACTGCTATTGCCTAGCATTGCCTCCACATAGCACTTAATAAATGTTGATCATGAAATTATAAAAATACTTCTACCACCAAGGCCTTCCATAAACTGAATATATTTTTATCAATCTATTACTTTTGTTTATTACAACTCTGGTGAATGATGGGGTTTCTAAGTTTGTCTTCTTAAAATGGATCCTTAATGCCCTCTTATTATTATTATTGTTGTTGTTGTTGTTATGATGATTACTTATTGATCCATTGTTACTCATCGAAAAGGGCTTTCCACAAATTTCTTTTTTATGTTGGGTTTTGAGTAAATGATGTAATGTTTAAAAACACATAATCTATTAATTCTCCACAACTTTTATTCTTGCTTCTGTAATCAAATTGACATTTTTCATAGGATTGATTAAAACCTTTATTACACAAAAACATGATCTAAATGTTTTTGAAATTCCATTCATAGTGATAAATTAGGAAATTGGAGCTTCTGCATACAGAATTAGGGCTAGTAACTTTAGACTAATGTCTTTTTTACATTGCGTTCATCTACTAAAGGGATGTCTGTCACTACACTTAAGCTAATGTGTCATTTGGAATATTTTCACTTCCTTCTGAACCTTGGTAACAGGTTTTCTGCATTTAAACATAATAATCTATCACTCTGATGCAGCTTGATAAAGCTGTCTGGATGAAAGTGGCTCACTGAGATAATTATTAAGATAACGTAACATGATTTTGAAGGCTCCCAAAAGTTAAAACCTGTTTACCTCTATTTTGACTACTTTAAGAAGGAAAGGACTGACATGGCTTTTAAAAGATAATCTTCAGCTCTACTTAGGACAATATGCTCCTCTATTGTCATCCCTATATTTTATATATTATGAAGATAGGATCTTTTAGGTAAAGTGTTTTCATTTAATTGGTATATTCTTTTATTTATTAACATAATCCTTGCATGCATATTAAACATTAAAACAAATCAGGCAGGACATGTTTTTCAGATTTTCTTTATCAAAGTTGTAAGTGTCACATCTCAGAAAGAGCTCTACTGAATATTATTGTGGCAGAACATGAGCAGCAGTGGATGCAGAAAAAGCAATTCAGAGCAAAGCAAAGATTCCAGACTAATTCAGAGAAAGAACACCAAAGGTGTTACACACACACATACACACACACACACACACATTGTTATTGTTTTTTTAAGAGGCACCTAGGATTGAATCCAGGACCTCATACATGGGAAGCAGGCACTCAACCACTGAACTACATCCACTCCCCCAAAAGTTAATTTTTTAAAATATGTTTTATTTATTTGTAAAAGATATATAGATCACACAAAATGTTACATCAAAAAGTATAGGAGGTCCCATATGCCCCACTCACCACACCCCCCACTTTTCCCACATCAACAACTTCTTTCATTAGTGTGGTACGTTCTTTGCAATTGATGAATACATTTTGGAGCATTGTACACAGCATGGATTATAGTTTACATTGTAGTTTACACTCTCTCCCAGTCCATTCAGTGGGTTATGGTAGGATATATAATGTCCTGTATCTGTCCCTGCAATATCATTCAGGACAAATCCAATGCCCCAGAATGCCCCATATGACATCTCCATTTCCCTCTCCCTGACTTCAGCAACTCCCACGGCCACTGTGTCCACATCAGTGATACAATTTCTTCCATTGCTAGAGTCACAATAATTCTATAGTAAAATACCAGTAAGTCCACCCCAATCCCTATTTTATTCCTCCATCCTGATGATCCTGGAGTGGCAATGCTCAGTCCACCTCTCAACTGAGAGGGGGCTTTGATCCCACATGGCTGGTGGATGGAACTCTTGTGCCTGCAGCTGTAGACTCTCTTTTCCTTGGTGTGGTAGTTGTCTATCCTCACCTCCCTGTCAACTGACCTGGTAAGTCCAACAAACTGGAGAGTAGGTGCTACAACAGCACTGAGACTCAGGGCCCAGCTGGCACATGGACAGCCCAGAGATTCAAGTCCCCTGGGTATACACTAACCCCAGCACCAACCACAGGTTCAATAGAAGGGACAGAAGAGGCATGTGTAGACAAGTCAGATCTGAGTCCAACTCCTTTACACTCAGGGGCACAAATTCCAACGTAGGGCCCCCTGGCAAGGCACTGAACTCTGGAGCCATTTGCCATGACCATAGGACCTGGGTGTCTTCATAGCCCTCAGGAGCAACAGTACCTGGGGTTGTACCTACTTTTGCTGTCTCTGAGAGCCTGCTGAGACATGCATAAGCATGATCCCTCTGATGACCTCCCAACTCATTTTGAAGTCACTTAGCCATATAAACTCATTTGTCTTGACCATTTCCCCCTTTTATTCAAGCTCTTTTTCTTGTTGCATCACCAGCCAGTGCTTGGTAGTAATGCCTCCATGTCAGGGAGGCTCATTCCCAGAAGTCATGTCCCACATCCCCAAAGGCTATTAATCAAGATCTCTAGGGACCTTTTTTTTTTTAAAGATTTATTTTTTATTTATTTCTCTCCCCTTCCCTCCCACCCCCCAGTTGTCTGCTCTCTGTCATTTGCTGTGTGTTCTTCTGTGACTGCTTCCATCCTTATCAGTAGCACCGGGAATCTGTGTTTCTTTTTGTTGCATCATCTTGTTGTGTCAGCTCTCTGTGTGTGCAGCACCATTCTTGGGCAGGCTGCACTTTCTTTCGTGCTGGGCAGCTCCTTATGGGGCACACTCCTTGTGCGTGGGGCTCCCCTATGTGTGGGACACCCCTGCATGGCACGGCATTCCTTGCACGCATCAGCACTGCGCATGGGCCAGCTCCACACGGGTCAAGGAGGCCCAAGGTTTGAACCGCAGACCTCCCATGTGGTAGGCAGACGCCCTATCCATTAGGCCAAGTCCACTTCCCTCTAGGGACCTTTTAAACCCTGAGAGATCTTGATTAATAAGATCTAAAAGTCACAAGTCCAGGGAAACGGACTTTGGCCCAGTGGTTAGGGCGTCCGTCTACCATATGGGAGGTCCGCGGTTCAAACCCCGGGCCTCCTTGACCCGTGTGGAGCTGTCCCATGCGCAGTGCTGATGCGCGCAAGGAGTGCCATGCCACGCAAGGGTGTCCCCCACGTGGGGGAGCCCCACGCGCAAGGAGTGCGCCCCTGAGGAAAGCCGCCCAGCGTGAAAAGAAAGAGCAGCCTGCCCAGGAATGGCGCCGCCCACACTTCCCGGGCCGCTGACGACAACAGAAGCGGACAAAGAAACAAGACGCAGCAAATAGACACCAAGAACAGACAACCAGGGGAGGGGGGGGGAATTAAATAAATAAATAAATCTTTTTTAAAAATAAAAAAATAAATAAAAGTCACAAGTCCAAATGATCTTGTTTCTCAGATATGTAAGTCTTGACTGTTGCTATGCTCTCTCCCAATCCATAGCCTTTGTATGGCTTGTCATTATCACCAATGACTTCCATATTACCAGATTAAATGGTAACATGTTATTCAGCCTACCAACAGTAATTGTTACAACTGATCAGTCTCTCTTCCTGGAAACTCTTGTCTTCATTGGCATCCCAGGTACCACACTCTCCTACTTTTTCTCCTACCACTTTATCAATATCTTCCACCTTCAGTTGTTTGGCTTGGCATGTGATAAGCAATTGTTGAGCCCACATTGCAAAAGCAAAACATAACACAACTTCATCCCCTTGTGAGTATTTTTCTTTCTTAAACCTCTATAAAGCCTTTAGCTTTTGCTTTGTGAGGAAAATAAAGAATTGTCAGTCCTACAGGAATAAATAACTGCTTCAATAATATTAAATTTATACTTCATTGACTTATTTCTGAATCTTTCTAGGTACCTAATCACTTTGAGTTTCAATGATGAATCATAGAGTACTTGTAAAAAGACACTTAAATGGTAATTAAATGCAACATTTGTAATACCAGCAAGAACAATATTCATAACTCAGTTGATATGATGACATATGATGAGCAAACATAGTCAGTGATATTGCATTACTACCTGACTGACAATTGTAAGTCACCATCATTTGTAAGATACCTTCCAATTTCAGAAAAAGCATGTCTTTCAATGGATGAAATGTGGTATGTTTCGAGGACCAAAATTCATTCAACTGCTCAGGCCAAGATCCTTGGAATTATCCTAGATTACTCTTTCTCTTGTGCCTCTAATCTTTTCCATCAGCAAATCCTATTGGGGCTACTGCAAAATATATTGTGACTTGCTACTTCTCACCACTTCCATCACCACCATCCTAATGCAATGCACCATGATCTCTCACTAGTTTTCTACTGCCATTCCTGCCTTGTTTCCAGGTTTGCCTCTATTTTCCACACAGAGCCAGAATGATCCTTTTAAAATGTAAGACAAATCTTGCCACTTCTCTGCTCAAAAATCTCCAAGGACTTTCTACTACTCTTAAAATCCCAATTCTTTACCATTTTCTAAAATAATGTCTTTTCTGGCTCACTCTCCAAATTCATCACTTATCACTCTCCTTCTTGTTCACTGGTTGAGAGCCATACTAACCTTCTTATTGTTCCTCAGAAATGTTAAATATGTCCCAGAACTTGCCCTGCAACTTGCAGTTCCTTCTATCCTGAGATCTGCTTCCCTCAGAGATTGACATAGCCAATTCTCTCACTGTTTTCAGGTCTCTACACAAATGCCACCTCCTTAGTGGGAACTTTTCTGATTACATTATCTCTTTCAATTGCCTTTGACCTGGTAAATTTTTCTTTATATAATTATCTGCATATTATATTTCTATTTGTTGAATTAGATTGTAAAATTGAGACAGGGAGGGATTCTCTTTCTTTCTTTGGTGTTTAACTGCTGTGTCCCCAACACCTAAATCAATGCTTGGTAGATTGTAGAAGCACAATAAATGATTTGAAGAATTTATATATACTTAAAATATACATAACCAACAAAGGATTAGTACCCAGAAATTATGAAGGACTCTCACTAATCAAAAAGATTGGCAATGTCCAAGAAACTTAAATCTCTGGGCTGTCTGTGTTTGATCTGGGCCCTGAATCTTAATGGAGTTGCAAAACCACCTCTCCTTTTCATTGGTCTCACCCAGGACAACAAACATGGGGGTGATGATGGACAACTACCTTACCAAGGAACTGAGAGAGTTTACAACGGCAAGCAAGAGAGTCTCATCCATCGGCCCTGTGGGATCACAGCGCCCTCTCAGTTAGAGGTAGAATGGACATCACCATCCCAGAATCCTCAAGATTGGGGAATGAACTATGAACTAAAGTAGACTTACTGGTATTCTTTACTATAAACTTATTGTGATTCTAGCAGTGGGAGAAATTATATCACTGAGTTGAAGGCAGTGGCCACTGGAGGTTCTGAGGGCAGGAAGATGGAAAAACACTTGAATACGGAGGCATTTTTGGAATATGGGAATGGTCCTGAATGATTGCAGTGACAGATACAGACCATTATAAATCTTGCCATAACCTACAGAATTGGGTGGGAGAGAGTGTAAACTACAATGTAAACTTTAATCCACACTTACTGGCAATGCTCCAATATGTGTTCATCAATTGTAAATGAATGTACCTCACTAATGAAGGATGTTGTTAATGTGGGAAAATGTGGGAAGCATGAGGAGCAATATGGGAATCCCCTATATTTTTTATGTGACATTTGCATAATCTTTTAAAAAAATAAAATAAATTTTAAAAAAGAACAAAATTTGGTGGGGAGTAGATGTGCCTCAAGTAGTAGAGCACCTAGTTCCCACATGGGAGGTCCTGGGTTCAGTCCCTGGTGCCTCCTAAAACAAACAAACAAAAACAAACAACAGGCAAAACAAATGAAAAAAACAACTCAGGGGAGCTGATGTGGCTCAGTGGTTGGGTGCTGGTTTCCCACATACAAAGTCCAGGATTCAATCTCTGGCCCCAAAATCTAAAAGAAAAAAAAAGATTGGCAAACAATCCACTAGGAAAATAGGAAAAGAATGTAAATAAAATAGGCAATTCATAGAAGAGGCCAATAAATGTATACACATATGTTCAAACTCATTAGTAATTAGGCAAAAGAAAATGAAACCCATAACAAAATGCCATTTCACAGGCATCAGATTGCTAAATGCTTCAAATCTGACTGAAGCAAAGATGTGGAAAAATGACTTCTCTTATACTTCTAGTGGAGTATGAATTGGTATAACCTTTTGGGGAAGCAAATTGGTAATATCAGGTAAAATTGAGGATATGAATACCCTTCAACCCAGAAATTCCACATCTAAGTTTATTCCCTAGAAGTGGGAAGAATCTTGTACATCTATTAAGTGTCATATACACTGAAGCATTATTTGTGGCAGTGAAAATTTATAAAAAACCTGAATGACTACTGTAGCAGTTTGATATGGTTATGAATTCCAAAGATAGATATTGGATTATGTCTGTAATCTGGTCTGTACCTGGGCATGATTAAGTTATGATTAGGGCTTTAATTGGGCCTCATCATAGGGCACAGATAAAAGGCATGGCAAAGGACGGAGTTGAGGGTTTTTGATGTTGAAGTTCTGATGTTGGAGTTTGATGCTGAAGCCTTAAGCTGGAGCCCTGGGAAGTAAGCTCACAGAGGAAAGAGAAGCAAAACCCTGGAAGGGCAGGAACCCAGGAAACCTGAACCCTTGCAGATATTGGCAGCCATCTTGCTCCAACATGCAAAAATAGACTTTGGTGAGCATAAAACTTATGCCTTATGGCCTGGTATCTGTAAGCTCCTACCCCAAATAAATACCCTTTATAAAAACCAACCAGTTTCTGGAATTTTGCATCAGCACCCCTTTGGCTGACTAATACAACCACCAAGAAAAGAATGTGAAGCCAGATAGTAAGATAGGGAATCAATAGATGGATCTGGAACCTGGCAAGAAGTCAATACCCCTAGGATGGTTGCTGGAAGACCATCCTCAAGATTCTGCCATCCAATACAAGGTTTCTTCCAGATGCCAGGAGAAGCCCCGGATAGTCCCCCAAGGACTTTATCATTGGGCCCTCATGGGGATTGATAGGTGGCATAATCAATTAAAACAGCAAACAGCTGGAAATCCGCCCCTGCAAAGCGGTGGAATAATTAATGGTTTAAAAAGCAAGCAGCAGGGAAACGGACTTTGGCCCAGTGGTTAGGGCGTCCGTCTACCATATGGGAGGTCCGCGGTTCAAACCCCGGGCCTCCTTGACCCGTGTGGAGCTGGCCATGCGCAGTGCTGATGCGCGCAAGGAGTGCCCTGCCACGCAAGGGTGTCCCCCACGTGGGGGAGCCCCATGCGCAAGGAGTGCGCCCATGAGGAAAGCTGCCCAGCGTGAAAAGAAAGAGCAGCCTGCCCAGGAATGGCGCCGCCCACACTTCCCGTACCGCTGACGACAACAGAAGCGGACAAAGAAACAAGACGCAGCAAACAGACACCAAGAACAGACAACCAGGGGAGGGAGGGAAATTAAATAAATAAATAAATCTTTAAAAAAAAAAAAAAAAAAAAAAGCAAGCAGCAGGTTCTTTTGCTCTCTTGCCTTCTCCATGTCCTGGTGTTGATCCGTGTGCCTGTTCCTACCTTCTGCACCCTGCTCTCGCTGTTTTTCCCCTGCCATGGTCACCATGCAAGTAAAAAGTGGGCATTTAGAATCTATCATGGGAAATTGTAGTCTGTAAATCAGCCCACTTTATCACTTTTCAGCCCCTTTCCCTCTTCCTGGGGTCCATGATCTGTTATTTTCTCCCATTGCTCTTCCCTCACTACCTTAATAAATAACTGGCCTAACTCACCTGACATGCTCTTGAAATTCATTTCTGCAGCATAATCAAGAACCTAGACAAAATCTGGTAGCAAATGGACACATAAGTTCTGGAATACTATATGGCAATTCAAATGAATAAACTAGGGCTATTTGTATCAGTACAGACGGATTTTTAAAAAATAGTTTTGTAATGTTTTATTTAAAATTTTTTTTCTTTTAATTCATGCTCATTTATTTTTATTTTTAAGCACTTACTAGAAAATTGAAGTCTTCTTTGTGTGACTAAATATTTCATCCTTACATGGACCCTCTTTACCCTCCTATCATTTTCTTCTCCTTTCATTTGTTAAGTTATTTTCTTGCTGTTACTGTAGGAAGAACAAGCCTCCTTTCCTGGCTAGATATAGATAGATAGATAGGAAGATAGTTTTACAAGATAGTTTTTCCATTCAGACATTTGTCATGGTATATTAAGACGCAAATGAGGTAGGTTTAATCACTGACAGTAGAATTCTAAAATACAATTGCAGTGCTTCACAATTTGACTGGAAATGACAGATTGTAATTTGGATTACAGTGTATTACAATTAATACAAAATTTCCAACAGCAAATACATTTAACCTCCCTTCACACTTGTAGTCAGTGAAGCATGAAATAAAGCATATCAGGGAACACAAATTATCACAAACAAAAGTCCAGTTACAGGCTGAAGAAATAATACAATATCTATTTCTGTTAAAGTCAATTTTCACTTAATGCTCTTGTTTTGGAATTTAAAAAGCAATACTTGTGGTAAACCATTTCATCAAATTTGCTTGCACAGATTAGTTAATTTGAAGGGGAAAAACTTCCACTATATCCTATGGAAATAGCTTTACTCTTTTGCAAGAACTGGATTATAATGTTCTTTAAATGGAATTTTTTTCTTTCTTAAAATATATTCTTCATAAAGTGAACATTAACAAAAGCAAGGTACCTGTGACCAAAATTACATAACCATTGATTAATCATACTTACCTACTAACAGGTCAAATGTGACTAAGTTATTAGCATGCCTTGGGTAGTGCTGGTAGCAGATATCTATCCTGAGTCTGTATTGAACTGCAGAATATTGGAAATTTCCTTTGGGAATAATAATACTGAGTCATGAAACCTATAGCCTCTCTTTTCAAGAAAATAGGTTTCACTTTATGAATTTGAAATTGTATTTCGAGAATGAATTTTTCTCTATATACTATTGTACCTGTTATAAAGGTTATTATTGTACATGCAATTATCCAGAATTGCTCAATATGCAAGCTCTCAGAACAAGGATTAAGTTAACTTCTTTGTGGTGAGAAATGAACAAGAGGGTTCCATTTAATAAGAATTAATTGACTTCTAGGAAGACAGCGGATTAGAAAAACATGGGACTCTCCTCTCTCCTAGAAAAATAACCAGAGGACAGGCAAAATAGCCTGAAAAAATGTTCTATGGTAAATGACACCAGGGAAGGCTGAAAACCTCCCATAAGAGAGAGAGGCACAGGGGGAAAACATCTTGACATCAGACTGTGAGTAGAAACTGCATCTGCAGCCACTCGTGCCCTTCCCCCACCCCATGAGCAGACAATTTGGAATTCTCTGGCAGAGGGAGATGCAGGGATCTGACTCCCCAGGAAACGGGAGAAAGAGGGACACAGCCTATGGTTGGTCAGCTTCTGGCCAACAAATTTGGTGTGCTATGTCCCATGAGCACTCACAGGACAGGTGGGGCCGGGTCATTGTTTGCCTTGGAGCTAAAGAGAGCCGACCCTCTCAATCGCCTTTCCTACTGACCGGGCCTGGTTTGCTGAGGACCAGGAGGAGAGTGGAATTATTTCCTACTCCGGAAAAGGGAGGGGGCTGCTGACAAAGGGTGCAGAACAGCCTCTGAGAAAGTTTGAATGGCAAGGCTTTGAATAGCCTCCAGGCAGGATCCTTTGCCACATTGTTGCTGTCCCTGTTGCAGGGAACACATTCCTCCCAAGGCTTTGACCTGAGAGGGCTGCTGAAGATGGCCATCTGCTGATGGACCAAGGAAGTGTGTGTAAGGAAATTAAAATAAGTACAAGAGGCTTTTCCCGGCCTTAAACAGACAATGTGAAATTGTCTTGAAAGATATTACAACAACAGATAAAGGCCATTACATATCTTGCCATAACCTACAAAATTGTGCAGGAGAGCATGTAAACTACAATGTAAACTATAATCCATACTTAATGGCAATGCTCATAAATATTTTCATCAATTGTAATGAATGCACCATACTAATGAAGGATGTTGTTAATGTAGGAGGTGTAGGGAGTGAGGCATATGGGAATCCCCTATATTTTTATGTAACATTTATGTAATCTAAATATCTTTAATATATATATATACATATAAATAAAAGAAGACATTGAAAGAGCACAAAGAATAATTTGAAAATATGAATAGAAAAATTACAGAGTTAATGGGAATGAAAGACATGAAAGGTGAGATAAAAAAACACAATAGAAGATGCCAGGGAAGGAAGGCAGAGTGAGTCAGGGGGAGAGGAGGAGCAGGATTTGTGAAGAGCATGGTGCTGCTGCTCCTGGTGGCCTGAGAGTGACTATGCCATGGTGGGCTCCTGCAGAGCTGTGGCATAGGACCCTCCTCCTGGAGGCACTCAGCCCTGGCCAGACCTGGCACCTTTCCTGTCCCCACGCTGTCCAGCTGCTGCCTCTGGAGCACTCCCTGCCCACCCTACCCCTCTGGCCAAGCCAAGGTGTTGAGTGGAG
This sequence comes from Dasypus novemcinctus, assembly GCF_030445035.2. Lineage (NCBI taxonomy): Eukaryota > Metazoa > Chordata > Mammalia > Cingulata > Dasypodidae > Dasypus > Dasypus novemcinctus. The sequence continues at coordinate 53,869,115 of NC_080684.1, read as the reverse complement.
TCAGTGGCTGGTGTGGGTAGTGCTGTGGCCACACGGGGGACACTGCAGCTGGAACCTGGAAGGGGCCACGCGGTCACTGAACTAGGATGTTCTGGCATGAAGGTGTCAGTTGTGACACCTTTTAAAAGGAAATATTTGAGGTCACAGGTGTGTTTAATTTGCTACAGTTATAATCTTTGTGGATCTTCTTATGAAAGTGGGGCAATGATAAAAAGGCATACAACTGACTGACGACCCAATGCAGCGTACATTAACAAAGGTAAATTTTGATTTGTACTATGTTGGGGAAGCTTTTTCTGTAAAGCAGCCGCAGTATTTTACTTGTCCCTATTGTAGAAAAATGGACTCTACAGAGACATCTCTTTAAGAACTCTGAAAACACAGAAACATCAACAGAAGTTATTTGTCCAATCTGTACAGCATTATCTGCAGGCGATCCTAATCATGTCACGGACGACCTTGCAGGTCATCCTACATTTGAACACAGAGTCTCTAGGGATTTAGATGAATCAAGTGGTGTTCAACATGTATATAGAATGTTTCACCCTGGCCAAGGATTAGGAGGTCCTCATGCTTGTAGATCAAATACAAACTTTACTAGCAGTTCTACTGCTAGACTTTCTTATTCTCCGAGTTCATATTCTCCAAGCAATAGAGAAGCCATGGATCCTACAGCTGAGTTTTTATTTCATTTATCAGGAGTGAGACATTCTGCAGGAGGGGACAGCTTAATTCTTCTGACTCTTCTGCTTCTCAGTTACAGCAATTGCAGATTCAGCTAGAATGCAGCAAGCCCAAGTAGCACAGCAACAACTGGAGACTGCACACAACACAATTCAGAGTATTAATACAGCGGTGTCACCACTACAATCACACAATCCACAGCAATGAACAACACAGCTAACACAGAAAGCAGTCAACAAACTCTCCAGAATTCAGTTTATCTTGTCAAGGTTGAAAGATCCTAAATTGTCTGAAACAATGTGCCAGTCCATGGAAAGCAAGCATGCAGACCACAGCCATTGTCCAAGAGCTCCTTCTGTCCACTTTAGTGCACAAAGAGAGGTTATCCTCAGGCAAGAATGAAGGGGGAGATGGCAAGTTTTATTGTTATGGGCTGTGTAGATATTATGCCTTTAGATGTTTCATTAGAAAACCTAAATTTGAAAGAGAGTAATAAAGAATATGTACCTCCATTACCTCCTCTTCGATGACATCCCAAACCACGGACATTGTCCTCTGTGCTGTATTTGCCAATAAAAGCGGACAACAACTATCTTGGGTTTGTTTGATAATTGTTAATTTCAGGCCTGTCACTCTTATTACATTGTGTACGTTCAAAAGGAAGAGAGAAAATATATACGATAATCATTTTAAGAAAACACATTAGAGGGGAACAGATGTAGCTCAAGTGGTTGAGCACCTGCTTCCTATGTATGAGGTCCCAGGTTCAATCTCTGGACCTCCTAAAAACAAAACAAATGAAAAAACCAACTGGAGGGAGCCAATGTAGCTCAGTGGTTGAGCCCCAACTTCCCACATAAGAGATCCCAGTTTCAATCCCCAACTGTGGCACCTCAAACAAAACATTAGAGTCATACAACAGCAGACTTGAAAAAGATAGAAGAAAGAATAAGTGATACAGAAGACAGAACAGCTGAAATTGAAGAGATATAAGAACAGAGAGAGAAAAGAACAGAAAAAATTGAACAGGAACTCAGGCAGTTAAATAACATGAAGCACAACAATATACTTTTCATGAGAGTTCCCAGAGAAGAAGAGAAGGGAAAAGGGGCAGAAAGAGTATTTGAAGAAATAATGGCTGAAAATTTTCCAACTGTCATGAAAGAAATTAACTTACATGTCTGAGAAGTGCAGCATACCCCAATCAGAATAAGTACAAGCAGACCTACTCCAAAACACATACTACTCAGAGTGTCAAACACAAAAGATGAAGAGAAACTTTTGAGAGCAGCAAGGGAGAAACACACCATCACATACAAGGGATCCCCAATTGGACTTAGTGCGAATTTCTCTTCAGAAACCATGGAGGTGAAAAGACAGTGGTATGATATAATGAGGATACTGAAAGAGAAACATTGTCAGGTGAGATTCTCTATTGGGAAAAATTGCCCTTCAAATATGAAAATGAGTTTAAAACTTTCAGAAATAAACAGAAACTAAAAGAGTTTGTAAAAAAAGAATCTGCCTTTGTAAGAAGTATTAAAGGGAAACTTACAATCCAAAAGAATAAGACAGGAGAGAAAGGACTGGAGGATAGTGCAGAAGGCAAAAATAGCAGAAAGGATAACCAAAAGAGTAAAAGACAGATGAGAAAATAAGTTATGGTATATGAAAACCAAAGAATAAAATAGAAGAAGTAAATAATGCATTTGAGGTAAGAGAATTGAATGTGAATGGATTAAACTCCCCAATCAAAAAATATAGGCTGACACAATGAATAAAACATGAACTATCTATATGCTGCCTCCAAAAACTCACCTTAGACCCCAGGATATAAAATGACTGAAAGTGATATGTTGGAAAAAGATACTCAACACAAATAGTAACCAAAAAAGAGCAGGAGAGGTTATACTGATATCAGACAAAACAGACCTTGAATGGAAAAAAAATTATCAGAGATACAGAAGACCATTATATATTAATAAAAAAGTACAATACGCCAGGAAAAAATAGCAGTTATAAATATGCACCTAACCAGGGTGCCCCAAAATACATGAAATAAAATCTGGCCAAACTGAAGGGAGAAACAGACATCTCTACAATAATCATTGGAGACTTCAGTACACTAATGACACCATTTGAAAGAACAGCTATATAGAAGATCAACAAGAAAACAGAGAAAATGGACAATATGATAAACAAGCCAAAACTCATAGACATATACAAAATGTTGCATCTCAGATCAGTGGGTTATACATTCTTCTCAAGTGCTCTTGAGTCTTTCTCCAGGCTATTCCACATTTAGGTCACAAGGCAAGTCTCAAAACAGATTTAAAAAATTGAAATTATACAAAGCACCTTCATAGATCATAATGGAATGAAACTGGAATCAACTGGAAAGGGGAAAATTCACAAATGTGGGGAGGCTAAACAACAAACTCCTAAACAATCAGTGTGTGGGGTCAAAGAAGAAATTCTAAGTGAAATTAGTAAATATATTAAGATGAATGAGGATGAAAACAAAACTTATCAAACTTATGGGATATAGTGTGTGTATGGGATACAACTGTGAGATGGAAATTTATAGCCCTAAATGCCTATATTTAAGAAAAGAAGAAAGAGCTAAAATCAGAGATCTAAAAGAACAACTGGAGAAACTAGAAAAAGAAAGCAAACCATTCCCAAAGCAAGCAAAAGGAAAGAAATAATAAAGATTAGAGCAGAAATAAACATAATTGAGAACACACACACACACAAAAATAGGCTCATTCAAATACCAATAAAATTGGCAAACCCTTAGTTAGATTAACAAAAGAAAAAGAGAGACAATGAAAATAAAATCAGAAATGAAAAGGGTAAGTTATGGCTGACCCCACAGAAATAAAAAGGATCATAACAGGATGTTATGAGAAACTGTATGCCAACAAGCTAGACAATCTAGATGAAATGGACAAATTCCTAGAAAGACACAAGCCTACACTGACTCTACAAGAAATACAAGAACTTAATAAATCAATCCCATATAAAGAGGTTGAATTGGACATCAATAATCTCCCAAAAATGAAAAGTCCAGGAACAGATGGCTTCACAGATGAATTCTACCAAACATTTCAAGAAGAATTAACAACAATCCTGTTGAAACTGTTCCTAAAAATTAAACTGGAGGGAAAATGACCCTACACATTTTATGAAGCCAATATCGCTCTAACACTAAAGCTGGATAAAGACTTTGCAAGAGGGAAGCAGATGTGCCTCAACTGATAGAGTGTCTATCTACCATATGGAGGGTCCAGGGTTCGATCCCCAGGGCCTCCTGACCCATGTGGTAAGCTGGCCCAGGCACAGTGCTGCCACGTGCATCCGTGTAGGGGTGCCCCATGTGCAACGAGTGCACCCCTCAAGGAGAGCTGCCCGGCGTGAAAAAGCACAGCCCACCCAGGAGTGACACCACACACACAGAGAGCTGATGCAGCAAGATGACACAACAAAAAAGAGACGCAGTTTCCCAGTGCTGCCAGATAATGCAAGTGGACACAGAAGAACACAAAGCGAATGGACACAGAGCAGACAACAGGGGATAAGGGGAGAGAAATAAATAAAAAAGACTTTGCAAGAAAAGAAAATTATGGACCAACCTCTCTAATGAACATAGATGTAAAAATTCTCAACAAAATACTTGCAAATAGAATTCAACAGCATATCATAAGAATTCTACACCATGACCATTATTCCTCGTATCAAGGGTAGTTCAACATAAGTAAATGAATTAATGTAATACTCCACACTAACAAATTGAAAGAAAAAAAACAACACATGATCATCACGACTGATTAAAAAAAAGGTATTTGACAAAATCCAACATTCTTTCTTCATATAAACACTTTGAAAGTTAGGAAGAGAAGAAAAATTCCTCAATATGATAAAGGGTATATATGAAAAACTCACAGCCAACATTGTACTCAAGGGGAATGGTTGAAAGCTTTCTCTCTAAGATTAGGAACAAGACAAGGATGCCCCCTGTCATCACTGTTATTCAACATGGTGCTAGAAGTTTTAGCGAGAGCAATTAGACAAGAGAAAAAAAAAAAGGCATCCAAATGGAAACAGAAGAGGTAAAACTCTCACTATTTTCAGGTGACATAGTCCTACAGTTAGAAAATTCTGAAACGTCTATGACAAATCTACTTGAGCTAGTAAATGAGTTCAGCAAAATGGCAGGATATAAGATCAACACACAAAAGACAGTAATATTTCTTCAGAGGAGGAAATCAGGAAAAAACTTCCATTTACAATAGTAACAAGAAGACTCAAATACCTAGAAATAAATTTAACCAAAGTAGTACAGAACCTATATTCAGAAAACCACAAAACAATGTTAAAAGAAATCAAAGAAAATATAAATAAATGGAAAGATGTTCTGTGTTCATGGATTGGAAAACTAAATATCATGAAGAGGTCAGTCCTACCCAAACTGATTTATAGATTCAATACAATACCAATCAGAATTCCAACAGCCTACTTACAGAAATAGAAAAGACAATTACCAAATTTTTGGAAGGGAAAGTGCACCAGAATAGCCAAAAGCATTTCAAAAAAGTAGAGTGATGTGGGGGTACTTTCACTGCTTGACCTTGAAACATATTACAAAGCTACAGTGGTCAAAACAGCATGGTATTGGAATAAAGATACACATATTGATCAGTTTATAGAATTGAGAATCCAAAAATAAACCCTCACCTCTTTGGTTAACTGATTCTTTGTTTTTAATATAGTCTTTATTTATTTTTAAAAATACATAGATCACACTAAATGTTACATTAAAAAATATAGGGGATTCCCATATTCCCCACTCCCCACATCAACAACTTTTCATTAGTGTGGTACATTCGTTGCAATTGATGAATACATTTTGGAGCACTGCTACACAGCATGGATTATAGTTTACATTGTAGTTTGCACTCTCTCCCAGTCCATTCAGTAGCCTATGGCAGGATATATAATGTCCTGCATCTGTCCCTGCAATACCACTCAGGACAACTCCAAGTCCCAAAAACTCCCCCATATTACACCTCTTTTTCCCTCTCCCTGCCTTCAGCATCTCCAGTGGCCACTGTCTCCACATCAATGATATAATGTCTTACATTGTTAGAATCACAATTATTCTATAGTAGAATACCAGTAAGTTCACTCTAGTCAATATTTTGTTCCTTAATCTGAAGACTCTGGGATGGTGATGCCCATTCCATCTCTTAACTGAGAAGGGACTTCGATCCCACATGGCTGATGGATGGGACAGTTCAGCTTGCGTCAATTGGTTTTTGAAAAACCTATCAAGTCCATGTTACTGGGACAAAAAAATGTCTTCAACAAATGGTGCTGGGAAAACTGTATATCCATAGCTAAAGAATGAAAAATGACCCTATCTCATTTTCTATAAAAGTCAACTGAAAATGGATCAAAGATCTATATATAGGGAAGCAGACTTGGCCCAGTGGATAGGGTGTCCGCCTACCACATGGGAGGTCCGCAGTTCAAACCCCAGGCCTCCTTGGCCCTTGTGGAGCTGGCCAATGCGTGGTGCTGATGCGCGCAGGGCATGCCCGGCCACGCAGGGGTGCCCCCCGTGTAGGGGAACCCCACACGCAAGGAGTGTGCCCGGTAAGGAGAGCCACCCACTGTGAAAGAAAGTACAGCCTGCCCAAGAATGGCGCCGCACACATGGAGAATTGACACAGCAAGGTGGCGCAACACAAAGAGACATAGATTCCCATGCCGCTGACAACAACAGAAGCATACAAAAATAAGAACATGCAGCAAATGGACACAGAAAACAGACAACTAGGGGAGGGGGGGAGAAGGGGAAAGAAATAAATATAAATAAATCTTTAAAAAAAAAAAGATCTATATATAAAAGTCAGGACCATGAAAAGTCAGTACCATAAAACCACTAGAAGAAAATATAGGGAACCATCTTCAAGATTTTGTGGTAGGTGGTGGTTTCTTGGATCTTACATCCAAAGCACAAGCAACAAAAGAAAAAAGAGGTAAATGGGACTCCTTAAAATTAAACACTTGTACACCTCAAAGGACTTTGTCAAAGGGGTAAAAAGGCAGCCAACTCAATGGGAGAAAACATTTGGGAACCACTTAGCCAATAAGAGCCTAATAATAGGTATATATAAAGAAATCAAACATCTTGAAAATAAAAAAGCAAACAACCCATTAAAGAAAACCAGGATACAGGTGGCTTAATGGTTGAATTCTACCAATTAATTCTGTAAAGAACCAACATCAATCCTGCTTAAACGCTTCCAAAAAATAGAAGTGGAAGACACATTAACCAATGCAAATATGATGCAAATATCACCCTAATACCTAAGCCACATAAAGATGCCACAAGAAAAGAAAACAACAGACCAATCTCTTTAAAGAAGTTAAATGCTAAAATCACCACACACACAAAAAAAAACTTACTAATTGTATCCAACAACACATCAAATGAATTATACACCATGATCACATGGATTTTATCCCTGGTATGCAAGGATGGTTTAAAACATAAGAAAATCAATCTTTGTAATCATCAAATTAACAGATTAAAAGGAAAAAAAATCACATGATCATCTTTATTGATTCAGAAAAAACACTTGACAAGATACAGCATCCTTTCTTGATAAAAGCAATACAAAAGATAAGACCATAATGAAACTTCCTCAACATGATAAAGGGTATACATTAAAAATCCACAGCTAACATCATACTCAATGGTGAAAAGCTAAAGGCTTTCCCTCTAAGATCTGGAACAAGACAAGAATGACCACTGTCACCGCTCTTATTTAACATTGTGTTAGAAGTACTAGCCTGAGCACCTAGGCAAGAAAAAGAAATAAAAGGCATCCAGATTGGAAAAGAAAAAGTAAAAAACTAACTATTTATAGATGACGTGATCCTATATATAGAAAGCCCCTGTATTAGTCAGCCAAAGGGGTGCTGATGCAGAATGCCAGAAATCTGTTGGCTTTTATAAAGGGTATTTATTTGGGGTAGAAGCTTACAGTTACCAGGTCACAAAACATGTTATTTCCCTCACCAAATTCTGGGCCATGTGTTGGAGCAAGATGGTTGTTGATGTCTGCCAAGAGTTCAAGGCTTTGTGGGTTCCTCTCTTCCTGGGGCTTGCCTCTGTCTAGGCTCAGCTGCCCTGTTCTCTGTACAAGGCCAGCTGTAGACTATCAGGCAACCAGCTCTATCTCTCTCCCTGAGGCTTGATTCTCTCCCGGCTCAACTGCTCTGCTCCTCTGTGTGCTTACTTCCTGGGCTCCAGCTAAAAACTCCAATGAACTCCTGTGCTTTGTCATTTTCTGTGAGTCCCCACCTCCTTGGTGGCTGGGGTCTCAACATCCTACTGACACAGCCCAATCAAAACCTTAATCATTATTTAATTAAGTAAATATGAAACCTCTGAATCCAATACAATCTAATATGCCCAGACCAGGTTATACGCATAATCCAATATCTATTTTTGGAATTCATAAATAATGCCAAACTGCTACAGCCCTGAAAAATCTACACCAAAGCGTCTAGAGCTAAAAAACAAGTTCAGTTAAATGGCAGAATGTAAGATCAATACACAAAAATCAACAGCACTTCTGTACACCATAATAATGTGCAATCTGAGGAGGAAATCAAGAAAAAAATTCCATTTACAACAGCAACTAAATGAATCAAATATCTGTTAATAAACTTAACTAAAGATATAAAGGACTTGTATACAGAAAACTATACAACATTGCAAAAGGACATCAAAGAAAACCAAATAAATGGAAGAATAGTCCAAATTCATGGAAAGACTAAACATCATTAAGATGTCTGTCTTACCCAAATTGATTTATAGATTTAACGAAATCATAATAAAAATTACAACAGCATATTTTACTGAATTGGAAAAGCCAATTATGAAAGTTACATGGAGGGGCAAGGGGTACCGAATAGCCAAAAACATATTGAAAAAGAAAAACAAAATTGGAGGAATCATGCTACCTGACTTTAAAGCATCCTACAAAGCTACAGTGATCAAAACTGCATGGTATTGGCACAAGGATAGACATACTGACCAATGGAATTGAATTGATAGTTCTGACATAGATCCTCACATATATGGTCAACTGATATTCAACAAGGCCACCAAGCCTGCTCAACTGAGACAGAATGTCCTGTTCAACAAATGGTGCTGGGAGAATGGGATTTCCATATCCAAAAGAATGAGAGAGGATTATCATCTCACACCCTATACAAAAATTAACTCAAAATGTATCAAAGACCTAAATATAAGAGTGAAGGCCACAAAATTCCTAGAAGATAACATAGGGAAGCATCCACAAGATCTTGTAGTAGGAAATGGTTTCATACACTTTACACCCAAAGCCTGAGCAATGTAAGATAAAATATATAAATGCAACCTTCTCAAAATTTTAAACTTTTGCACTTCAAAAGAATTTGTCAAGAAAGTGAAAAGGCAGCCTACTCAATGGGAGAAAATATTTGTGAACCATTTATCCAATAAGAGCCTAATATTCAGCATATATAAAGAAATCCTGCATCTTGAAAATAAAAAGACAAACAATTCATTTTAAAAATGGGCAAGAGATTTGAATAGATACTTTTCCAAAGAGGAAATACAAGTGGCAAAAAAGCACATGATAAGATGCTCAACATCACCAGTTATTAAGGAAATGCAAATCAGAACTACACAAATTAGACTGGCAGCTATTAAAACACACACACACAGAGAACTACAAGTATTGAACAAGATGTGGAGAAAAGGCAACCCTCATCCACTGCTGGTGGGAATGTAGAATGGTACAGCCATTGTGGAGGATGGTGCAGCATTTTGATATTATTGATGAAATCCAAAAAGAAATGTTGGATTATGTTTGTAATCTGATCTATACCTGGGCATGATTGACTTATGATTAGGGCATTGAGTCCCCACCCCCTTGGATGGGCACTCACAGATAAAAGGCATGGCAAAGAACAGAGTTGAGGGTTTCTGATGTTGGAGTTTTGATGTCAGAGTTTGATACTGAAGACTTAAGCTGGAGCCCCAGGAAATCGGCACGCAGAGGAAGAGAAGCCAGCCCCAGGAAGAAAGGAACCTTGAACCCAGAGAAAAGCAAGCCCCGGGAACGTAGGAATCCAGGAAGCCTGAACCCTCGCAGATGTTGGCAGCCATCTTGCTCCAAATAGACTTTGGTGAGGGATGTAACTTATGCTTTATGGCCTGGTAAGCTCCTGTCCCAAATAAATACCCTTTATAAAAACCAACCAATTTCTGGTATTTCGCATCAGCACCCCTTTGACTGACTTATACAGATGGTTTGGTGGTTCCTCAGGAAGCTAACTATAGAATTGGCATGTGATCCAGCAATCTCACTCCTGTGTATATAACCAGAAGAACTGAAAGCAGGGACATGAACAGATACATGCACACCAATGTTCACAGTGCATTATTCACTATTGCCAAAAGTTGGAAGCAACCCAAGTGTCTATCAATGGATGAATGGATAAACAGAATGTGGTATATACATACAATGGAATATTATTTAGCTGTAAGGAGGAATGAAGTATTAACACACATGACAACATGGATGAACCTTGAAGACCTCATGTTGAGTGAAATAAGCCAGTCACTAAAGGACTGCATGACCTCCATGATATGACCTAATCATATTGAGCAGACTCACAGAGCTAGAGTCTGGATGATAGGCTATGAGGAGTCAGAAAGGGTGTAGAGTGTGGTGAGCTGATGCGCAGTATGGGCAAAACCCACGATAAAGTGGAAGGTTTGGCAGGGGATGGGAGTGATGTTAGTGCAGGAATGTCAGTGGGGTCTCTGGTGCTGGAATGCGAGGGTGAGCAGGTTGTGCGGGGTTGGGTTGGACTATCCATGGAACGGGGGGAGAGCTGGAGGAAGAATCACATGTACTCTGGGGATTTGTAGGTCTTTGGTTGAAATTACAGTGGTGGGAATGTTCTTTTGGCAAATATCTCAGGAAAGTGTCGCTGTTGCAGGGCATCAGTGTTGGAGGGATATGTGTGAAAAGACACACCTGGGGCATGCTTCTATGGAATATGAATGTGTTCATCTTGTTATAGGGTGCCATCTAAGTAGGTGGAGACCCACACAATAAACTAGAAAATGTTAAACTCCCTTCCTGGGGAGTCCTGCTATGTTCTCAAATAGAGGGGCAAGAATCTCTTGAGTACATAGACAGTGCCTAATAAAAGAAAACAGACCAGTATGTCAAGCCCTCAACATTAATGCATGTAACTATGAAATCTATTCTTGAAAAATTGAAACTTAGTGGTTGCCATAGGTTCTGAGAGGAGGGTAAGGGAAAAATGGATGGAACATAAGGCATTTTTAGGCATTGGAATTGTTCTGCATTATCTTGCAATGACTGATACAGGCCATTATATATGTTGTCAGAACCTATAAAAGTGTATGGTGCAAAATGTAAAACAAAATGTAAACCGTTGATCATGGTTAGTAACAATGCTTCAATATTTATTCATCAATTGTAACAAATGTACCATACTCAGGTAGGATGTTATTGGTAGAGGCAGATGTGGGGGAGTATATGGGAATCCCCTGTATTTTCTATGTGACTTTTCTGTAACCTAAAGCTTCTTGTAAAATAAAGTGAAAAAAAAAAAGACATTGGGGAACATGCAGAAGAATTTGTCACTGTACGTAAAAGATAACAGATTTTACAGTGATGAAAGACACAATGCAAAAAAATTTTTTTAACTTTTTTCTTTTCTGTTATTATTATTTTTATTTTGCTTTGTTTTTGGAGATGTTTTAGATTACAGAAAGGTTGCAACTGTGGCAAGGGAGATTACTGGTGCAGGGTATCAGTGGTGAGAATATGTGTGGGGAGGGGTAAACCTGGAGCATGCCTTTATGGAATATGAATGTGTTCATGTGGTCATGAGGTATTGTCTTGTGGGTGGAGACCTACACAATAACCATGAGAATACTAAATTCCCCTCCTGGGGTGTCCCACTGCATTCTCTTATAGAGTGGCAAGAATTTCTAGAATACATGGGCAATGCCTAGCAAAGGAGGACAGACCAATATGCCAGACACTTGATATTGAGGCTTATATTTATAAACCTTGTTCTTGTGAAATTTAAATTTAATTTTTAATATATATTGCCCCTAAGAGTTACCTCCTGAAAGCTTCCTTGTTGCTCAAGTGTGATCTCTCTCTAAGCCAAACTCAGCATATAAATGCACCACCTTCCCCCAACATGGGACATGGACTCCCAGCGATGAACCTCCCTGGCACTGAGGGATTATTACCAAATACCAACTAGTGATGCATTTGGAAAAAGACCTAAACCAAAAGGGGGAAATACTAAATACTACTGAGTTTTTATGTATAAGAGATTTCAAAGTGAGTGAGGAGGTCATTCCAGAGGTTATGTGTATGCATGTCTCAGGAGGATCTCCCTGACAGCCACAGTAAACAGTACCTCAAGCATGGGTGCTCCTGAGGGCTCTAGAGACATCTCAATATTATAGGTAGAGCAGATAACCCCAGGAAATCGGCACCTTGTTAGTGGCCTTACCTTGGAATATATGATAACCTATCTTTCCAATGTATCAGAGATAAATTCATTTATAATTTTCTTATACGTGGTCCTTCTGCCCCTTTTATTTGAAACTATAGTTAGCATTAAACCCCTTAAATATATGTCCCAAAGATTTAAATCTCCCATCTGTTCATATGCCAGTTGAGCCCTGAATCTCAGCAGAGTTGCAGCCAACACCTACTCCTCAGTTCATTGGGTTCTCTCAGGACAACTAACAGAAGGATGATGATGTCAACACCCATCCTGAAAAACAGAGTATCTACAACTTCAGGCAAGACAGTTCCATCCATCTACCCCATGGTATCTAAGTCCCCTCTCAATCAGAAGCAGAGTAGGCATCACCAACATCAAATCCTCAAACCTGAGGTACAAACAAACATAAGGATGGAATGCAACTATGGACTAAAGTTGACTTATTATTATTCCAGTTGTGGAAGAATTTGTAACATTGATATAAAGACAGTGGTCACCAGAGGTACTAAGGGGAGGGAGAGGGAAGAATAGGTGTAGCATGGGGCATTTTCAGGACATTGCAATTGTTCTCCATGATATTGCACTTATGGATTCAAGACAGTATGTATTTTGTCAAAATCTATAAAATTGTGTGATGCAAAGTGTAAAACATAATATAAAGTATAGACAATGCTTAGTAGCAATGCTTCAATATGTGTTAATTGTAACAAGTATACCACACAAATTAGAGATGTTGTTAGTGGGGGACAGTATGGAAGGGAGGTGGGGTATATGGGAATCCCCTTATTTATGTGATCTAAAGCATCTTGAAAAATAAATTTTGAAAAAGAATTAATCTACTCTGGTACCACAGTCTCCTAATAGAAATCCATGCCCCTGTTTCTAATTCACTCTCAGACAATAATTTAAGAATTGAAAGGCCTAGTTGATAATTAACCTTTTGAAAAGCTTCAAGGAAGAAGGATGTTTTACTTTTATTTTTTAAGCTAATCATTAAGTACTTGATCTTGCTTTTCCACACTCTCAAGTGTCTGGCTCCAATTACAATCCATGGCTACAATAAACCAATAATAGTATTGTCTACTGCCCAGTGTTAATAAAAAGGACCTTAAGCAATTATTGAGGACATTATGCCTCTCTCGCCAGATTCACTTTTGTCTTCCCTTTTAGCCTATCCCATTTTCTTTGGTAGTTCCCAACCTAAACTATTCTAGTAGTTCCCAACCCAGGCTGCACATTAGAATCATCTGAAGAACTGGGGGAAAACTTATTCTCAGTCCTTTGCCCTAAACAATATTTCTGGGAGAAGGATCCAGGTATCAATATAGATACTTCCCAATTGATTCTAATGTGAACACAGAAGTGAGAACTATGCCCTGCTCTCTCTTTATACTTCTCTTCTTCCCCTGTCTTTGGTTTAAGCCTATCATTTTAGCAGCAGAAATCTTTCCAAGAATCCCAAAAATTAATACAAACTAAAGAGGTAAACAGCTTATTTATGCAAAGTTAATCTCCATTGTTTGTAAAACTGCAGAATTGGCTAATTGGAGGTTTAGGGTTGCAGAGTAAAATTTAAAATCCCTTTTTTCAGGTCTTTGTGTATCATCTAGAAGCATTTAATAATACTGGTATTCTAGTGACTCCCTATGCTCTATGCTAACAGGGAATAAGGAAAGTAGAACAACAGTTTCAGCCTTTGAAGCAGTTCTTAGTCTGATGTAGAAAACAGAAAATATAAATCACAATTCAGTATTCATTCATTCAGCAAACCTTTAGTGAGGACCTCTGATGTGCCAGGTATTGTTCTAGGCAATGAACAATGTACAGCAGTGAACAAAGCAGACGAAATCCCTATCCCCCCTGATCTTACATTCTAACCAGTAAAAATAGACATAAATAAAATAAATAAGAACTGGATTATACTAGAAATCCCTGGTGACAGGGAGCAGATAAGGCTCAAGCAATTGGGTGCCCACTTCAAACATGGTAGGTCCTGGGTCCAGTTCCCAATGCCTCCTAAAGAAGATGAGCAGATGCCACAACCAGCAGATACCACAATCAGCAGATGCCACAACCATCAGACTCTGCAACCAGCAGATGCCACAGACACTTCAACAAGCAGATGTCACAATCAATCAGATGCCTCAACTAGCAGACAATGCCACCAGCAGGGAGCAGAAGTGGCTCAAGTGGTTGGTCAATCACCTCCCACATGGGAGTTCCTAGGTTCTGTTCTCCGTTCCACTTAAGATGATGAGCCAACAATGAGCAGAAAGAGAAGGGAGCCATCTTGGAGGTGGGAGGGTGGGGAAGAGAATAAATAAAAATAAATAAGTAAATATTTTTAAGAAAAGAAGTGGTGAGATTTATATTTTAAGAAGGGTAGATAGGAAGTCATAGAGTACAATGGGAAGACATAGGAGAGGCACTTTTGGAAAAAAGTTGTAATTGACTTGGTAAAAGCAATTTAGTGGAATGATGGGGTCAGGTGGATGATCACAGTATGTTGAGAAGGGAAGGGAACAGGAGAACATAGAAGCGCTGGTGTAGATTTTAAATAATTTGACTGTGAAAAGGGGGAAGAAGAATTGAGGTTCAGGATGAATTTTGTTTTAAGTGAGAGGAACGTGCATGCTTACCTTGCCCTGTATGCAAAAGAACAACAAAAAATGAATCACAAATTTAAAAGTAAAACTCAAAACTATAAAACTTTTAGAAAAATACTTAAGAGAAAACCTTTGTAACTATGAACTAAAGAATGATTTCTTAAAAATAACACCAAAGCACAAACCCTAAATGAAAAACCTGGTAAATTTGACTTCATAAAAATTAAAAATTTCTGCTCTTTGAAAGACACTGTTAAGAGAATGAAAGGAAAAGCCAGTCTAGGAGAATATATTTGAAAATCAAATATCTGGTAAGGAATTTGTATCCAAAAAATATGAAGAATGCTCAAAACTCAATAATAATTTTTTTAAAAACAGTAAAAAATGGGCAAAAAATTGAACAGATACTTCACCAAAAGAAGACATGCAGAAGTCAAATAGGCACATTTGAAAATGCTCAACATCTTTTACTAGAGAAATGCAAATCAAAACCACAATGAGATACTCAGCTATTAGAATGGTAATAATTTAAAAGACTGACCATACCAAGTTTTAGTGAGGATGTGAACAAACTGGAACTCTCATGTACTGCTAGGGAGAATGTAAAATGGTACAACTACTTGGGAAAACACTGTCATTTTCTTAAAAATTTAACCGTAAAATACATACTAATTTAGAAAAACAAATAAAGTAAGAATAAATTGGGGTATTAAAAATGAAAAATATCATAAAACTTTGTTTTTGACATTTTGCCTTTCATCACTCTAATAGGTATTGCCATGTATGTACAGTGACAAGGCATTTTCTTTCATTTCTTCCTCATTATGTATACATCCTTCTTCTTTTTTTAGTTTTTAATTTTGTCTTCAAAACAGTTTTAGATCACTTAAAAAGTCACATATACAATATAGGAGACTCCCATTTATCCGACATCAAACCCTTTTTCCCCTTGCCCAGCAATGATCTTTTTACATGTTCATATTATATTTGCTTCAGCTGATGTACAGATATTGAAACATAGCTACCAAACATGGTTCCATTTTTATTTGCATTGTGGTTTATATTTTAGACTGTACAATTTTCTAAATATTTAGTTACATTATGGTTTACATTTTAGTCTATAGACTTTTGTACATTTTTGGTGAAATTTAACATATCCTATATCCATCATTGCACAATCTATTGCCCCCAGTTATCCTGCTTCCATATATTCTATTCCTCTCTCCCCCTCTCCTCAGAGCCCACAGTGACAACCAAGATTCACTGCTTGAAGGTCCAGATTAACAGATACTTGCAACAATGCTGAGGGCTTGACATACAACTATGGCAGGGGAGGAATGCTGGCGTGGGGTGTTACTGATGGGGAACACATGGTTGGGAGGGAGTTCTACAGGGCATGTACATAGGGTATACAAAAATGTTTGGGGGAAGCTGACTTGGCCCAATGGATAGGGTGTCCCTCTACCACATAGGAGGCCCAGGCCTCCTCGACCCATGTGGAGCTGGCCCAAATGCAGTGCTGATGCACGCAAGGAGTGCCATGCCACGCAGGGGTGCCTTCCACATAGGGGAACCCCATGCGCAAGGAGTGTGCCCCATAAGGAGAGCCGCCCAGCACGAAACAAAGTTCAGCCTGCCCAGGAATGGTGCTGCACACACAGAGAGCTAACACAGCAAGATGACTCAACGAAAAGAGACACAGATTCCCGTGCCACTGACAACAACAAAAACAGACAAAGAAGAGCACACAGCAAATGGACACAGAAAACAGAAAACTGGGGGGAGGGGTCGGCAAAGAAATAAATAAAATAAATCTTTTAAAAAAATGTTTGGATATTCGTTGGATATTTTCATAGTAGTTATAGTTTAAAATGACAACTGAAGGAGTGTCTGTCACACTCCTGAATGGAATAGCAACAATCTCCCAAGTATAAGGGCAAAGACCAGTGAAGAAAGACGGTCCAATGATGAGCCCTTGATACTGATGACTATGCTTATGAACCTTTGTGCCTGAAATTGCAACTAGGCCAAGAGCTGCAGGATGCCTAAGAGTTACCTCTTGAGAGCCTCCATATTACTCCAGTGTGGCCACTCTCTAAGCCAAACTCAGCATGTAAATGCATTACCTTTCCCCCAGCATGGGTCATGACTCCCAGGGATGAGCCTCTCTGGTGCTGAGAGATTAATACCAGTCACTAACTGGTGATTCAACTTGAATAAAAGGGGGACATGGCAAGGACAAATGAGTTTATATGGCTAAGAGTCTTCAAAGAAGAGTGAGAATGTCATCAGAGGGGTCAAACTTATGTGCACCTCAGAAGGGTCCCAGACACAGCCAAAGTAGATACAACCCCAGGTACTGCTGCTCATGAGGGCTACAGAGACACACAGGTTCTACAATCATAGCAGATGGCTCTGGAGTTCAGTGCCTTGTCAGTGGGTCCTACTTTGGAATTTGTGTTCCTGAGTGTGATGGAATTGGACTCAGATGTGACCTTTCTACACATGCCTCTTCTATCACTTTTACTGAACCTGTGGTTGGCACTGGGGTTGGTGTATACTCAGGAGACTTGAATCTCTGGACTGACCATGTGCCAGCTGGGCCCTGAGCCTCAGCAGAGTTGCAACTCCTACTCTCTGGTTTGTTGGACTTACCCAGGTCAGTTAATAGGGAGGTGAAGATGGTCAACCACCACACCAGGGAACCAAGAGTGCCTACAACTCCAAGCAGGAGAATTGCATCCATCAACCATGTGGGATCTAAGCCCCCTTCTCGAGATAGAGGTGAAGTGGACATCACCATCCCAGGGTCCACAGGATGGACGAATAAAATATGGATTAATGTGAACTTACTGGTATTCTACTATAGAACTATTGTGACTAGTAATGGAAGAAATTGTATCACTGATGTAGAGAAGGTTGCCACGGTAGTCGCTGAGGGCAGGGAGAGAGAAGAGATGTGATGTAGGGACATTTTCAGGACTTGGAGTTGTCCTAAATGATATTGCAGGGACAGATGCTGGACATTATATATCCAGCCATAACCCACTGAAAGTACTGGGGGAGAATGTAAATTACAATGTAAACTATAATCCATTCAGTGCAGCAGTGCTCCAAAATGTATTCACCAAATGCAATGAATGTGTCACAATGATGAAAGAGGTTGTTGATGTGGGAGGAGTGGGGAGGGTGGGGTGTGGGGTATATGGGAACTTCTTATATTTTTTAATGTAATATATGTTGTGATCTATGTATCTTCAAAAAGAATACAATTAAAAAGGAAGAAAGAAAAAAAGAAAGAAAAATAAACAAATGAAAACTAGCTGTTACTGTTTGTTACCATCCACTCTATACATTTCCACACTTTTACAGTAAAGCTAATTAAAATTTCTACATACATTAAATTTTAGTAGTCCATATCTGTCCTCCGCTTATCTCCTTTAAGAATCTACCACCTACCACCAGATCTTAAAGATATTTTCCTAGTTTCTTCTAGAAACTTTATGGTTCTTTTCTATTATTTATTTATTGTTTGTTCGTTTTTTAAATCCAATTTGAGTTAGTTTTTGGATAAGATGTGAGATAGGGGTCCTCTTTCCTTCTTTTGTCTATTGACATCCAGTTCTTTCAGCACCATTTACTGAATGGACTGTTCTGCCTGGGCAGTGTGGGTTTGACAGGCTAGTCAAAAATCACTTGAACATACATGTGAGGGTCTGGTTCTGAACCATAAATTTAGCTGCATTGGTCTATGTGTCTGTCTTTATGTCAGTACCATGCTGTTTTTACACTATAGCTAGGTAATATAATTTAAACTCTGGAGATGAGGGTTTGCTTTTCTTTTTAAGATGTTTCTGACTATTCAGGACCGCTTACTTTTCCAAATAAATTTAATAATCCTGTTTTCAATTTTTTAAAAATGCTGGTGGAATTTTTATCCAGATTGCATTGAATTTGTATATCAATTTGAGTAAAATTAACATCTGAATGATATTTAATCTTCCAGTCCATAGCATGGAACGTTATTCCAGTTATTTAGGGCTTTTTTGATTTGCTTTAACATTGAGTTGCAGTTTTCTGAATACAAGTGCTTTACATCATTGGTTAAGTTTATTCCTGACTATTTGAGTTTTATTTGTCATATTTTATTTTCACCACTCTTTTGACACTTTTAGTTACTTTTAATGCTATAATATTTGTATCTAAACTCTCTTCCAGACCTCTCTTCTATCTTTTCTTTTCAGGATCTAGCACACCCTTTAGTACTTCCTGAAAATCTCATCTCTTGGTTAGAAATTCTCTCCGTTTCTCTTTATCTGTGAATATTCTAATCTCACCCTCATTTTTGAATGTATCTTTCCAGATACAAGATTCTTGGCTGGAAGTTTTTCTCATGTAGTATCATAAATATATCATACCATTGTCTTCTTGCCTCCATGGTTTCTGGTGAGATATTAGCTCTTAATCTTATCCCTTATATGTTATGTATTGCTTTTCTCTTGCTGTTCTCAGAATTATCTCTTTGTCTTTGGCATTTGACATTCTGATTAGTATGTGTCTTGGAGTTGACCTATTCAGATTTTTTTGGATGGGAGTATGTTGTGCTTCTTGAACATGGGTATCCATGTCCTTCAATAGGGTTGGGAAATTTTCCACCATTATTTCTTCAAATATTCCTTCTGTCCCTTTTCCTTTCTGTTTTCCTTCTAGGGCATCCATGACATGTATGTTTGTATGTCTCTTATTGTTGTTTAGTTCCCTGTGACCTTGCTCAATTTTTTTCCATTCTTTTCTTCATCTGTTCTTTTGTACATTCACTTTCAGAGGACATTTCTTCAAATGCACCAATACTTTATTCTGCCTCCTCAAACCTGCTATTACAATGATTCCAATGTTTTTTAATTTCACTTATTGTGCCTTTCATTCCCATAAGATCTGCTATTTTTCTACGTATGCTTAAAAATTTGTTTCTTTGTGTGCATCGAATGTCTTCTTAATAACCTTTATCTCTTTAACCATTTCATTGAATTTGTTAAGGAGATTTGTTTGAACATCTATGATTAGTTGTCTCAACTCCTTTATGTCATCTGGAGGCTTATCTTGTTCCTTTAATGGGGCCATAGCTTCCTGTTTCTTGGTGTGGATTATAATTTTTTGTTGGTGTTTTGGCATCTGGCTTAATAGAGTATTTATTTTGGGTGCAGTTTTTCTCTTTAGTTTAGGGCTTCCTGTCCTTTCTCCCTTGCTGGTTGTGCAGTAGGAACCAAGGATGTAGTTGGTGCTATAAGCTGTAGAGGCTCAAGCTTCTCCCAACTTTCTCTTTTGCCAGGGGTAGGGACAGAGTCACAGCTGTGTTGAATAATCCAAGTCATGCAGGCCTAGACTGTAGTTGCTCAGAGAGACTGATGAAGCTTCATGCCCCTTTCTCTCCTACCTGGGGCAGGGATGGAGCTGCAGGTGTGGGCAGCAATTTATGCCATGTGGGTCTAAGACGACCACAGTTGCCCTGGTAGACTTCCTACTATTCAGTTTGTGCCAGCCAAATTTACCTGCAGCTACCTGGATAGGCTGGTGTAGGGCCCATCAGCCACCTCCCTGCCAGAGGTAGAGCTGATGCCTAGCTTAGGGCTGCAGGCTGATCTGGGTGAAAGAAATCAGTTCCTACCATCACTGTGATTTTCAGTCAGCTGGGCTTCCCCTCAGGCTGGGGATGGAGTCAAATTTCAGCTATCAGTCTCTTTCTGACTTGGACAGATTCACACCCCAGCTTTTCCTAGGGTTATACCTTAGCCAGTCAAGTCTACAAATCAGTAGCTAAAATCAGTGACCAACCGTCTCCTCCTCCCCTGTTTTTGGGAAATGGAACTTCTAATTCCAGCCACAGAATAGCTCCTGCAGCAGCTTGCAATGCCAAAGTAGGATAATCACCTGCCTCCACGGCTTGGCTGGTAATTTCCTGGAGACTGGAACAGGTCCCCTCAGCTTCCTCCCTACTGGAGGTGGGGTTGGGGCCTAGGCTAGAGCTGCAATCTGATCTGGATGGAAAGAAGCTGGTCCCCACTAGCGCTGTGATTTTCAGTCTGCCCCACTTCCCCTCATGCCAGGTGCAGCGCTAAGATGGCAGTTACCAGCATCTTTCTGACTTGGACAGACTCAAACTTTAGATGTTCTCAGGATTATACTTTAACCTACTGAATTTATTCATCAGTAGCTGAAGTTAGTGCTCAACCACCTCTTCCTGCCCCATTTTTGGGAAATGGAACTCTCAATTCCAGCCACAGAACATCTCCCAAGGTGGCTTGTGTCTCCAGTGGAGGATGGGCACTGGCCTCCAGGGTGTGGAGTGCTCTACTTAGGCATCTTCTCTGCAGATGGGTAGTCTCCTTCCATTGCTTCAGGGATGTGGCAGGATGTTCTTCCTGTCTCCTGGAGCCCCCAAACATGTGCTGCAGCTAGCTCCAGATAGCTCTGGATATTTACTAACTGCCCTGTTGCAGGAGCTGACTCTAGGAGCTCCTTACTCTGCAGCCATCTTGCTTGTTGTCTCTTTCCTTTGTTTTTTTTAAATGTTTATGTCACCTGAAATTTTTTTTATTTCTCTCCCTTCCCTGCACCACCCCATCCCCAGTTGTCTGCTTTCTGTGTCCATTCACTGTGTGTTCTTCTGTGTCCACTTATATTCTTGTCAGGGGCACTGGAAATCTGTGTCTCTTTCTGCTGCATCATCTTGCTGCGTCAGCTCTCCGCAAATGCAGCACCACTCCTGGGCAGGCTGCACCTTTTTTGCACTGGGCAGCTCTCCTTATGGGGCACACTCCTTGTGCATAGGGCTCCCCTATGTGGGGGACACCCCTGTGTGGTACAGCACTCCTTGCCTGCATCAGCACTGTGCGTGGGCCAGCTCATCACACAGGTCAGGAGGCCCTGGGTTTGAACCCTGGACCTCCCGTGTGGTAGGCAGATGCTCTATCCCTTGAGCCAAATCCACTTCTCATCTTTCCTTTGTTTTTAATTTAAATGGGATCCTTCCTTCCATTATATCTTCTAACTCACTGTTATTTATATAAATGGAGACTTTCGATTTCTGTGATTAATTTTATACACAGTAGCTTTATGCGTTTTGAGAGATTTTCAGCTGACTCTCTTGAGTTTTCCATTATCATCTACAAATAGTAATCTTACTTCCTCCTCTCCTTTTTTAATGCATCCATGTTCTCATATCTGTTAAATAATTCCCCCATGGATTCTTAAGTTCCTTGAGGACATGGATTAGTTTATTTTGTGTTAATGCCCTAGTAAATTGCTCTATATAGAATGATTTATGACTAACCCTTATATGAAAATAAAAACACACATGACTACTAAGTTCTGCCCAATGAATTTATTTATAGCACTTTAATCAGGTTCCCATCCCAAACTAATTTTCTTCTAAAAAGAGACTAAGCGATCCTGTTCTTTGGTAGCATTTAATTCTTTTTCTTTCTCACCATACTATCTTTTAAGGTGTCACACATATATTTTGCAACAAAATAAAATTTGTAGCTCATAATTTTTTCCTTACATTTACATGAGATTATAGGAAAAACTAAAAATTTTAGTCTTCAGGTTTGTAAAGGCATTCTTGATGGAATTTATGTATTGTCCACAGTAGCTTTCCTGAAGCTATTTATGACTATATTTAAAAACTAAAAACTATACACATTAGTTATAATGTGAGGAGGGAAATGGCCATTAAAGCTTAAAATCAAATGGGGGGAGGGGTATGTGGAAATATTTTCAGTTAAACTTTTCTGTAATCTGAAACTTTTTAAAATTAAGTTTAAAAAAATCAAGTAGAACCCAACTCAAATATGTTTACATGCATGAAATAGAAGATTGAATTCTATAAACTATACAAGAAAATCAATCTCCTTATTTTAATAGTTAGGAATCTTATTAAAATATTTCTAAACTATACCAGTTAGCTAGATAGGAAAGATAAACCAGTCATGTTTCCTCTTAAAAACACTACAGCAAATAAAAATTTCCATTTCACAAAATGAGTATTTCTTTCCCAGGCTATTTTCAAATGTCAATGTAAAAAATCTAACTTCTAAATTAAATTTTCATAAGATGAAGTAAAATCTAGCGCCAATAATACTGTGTGATAAGGTGAAATAAGAGGAAAATTCAGAAAAGTAAAGATGAAAAAAAACACCTATAAAACCGCCCAGAAAAAATGAATAAATATCTGTAGACTTTCTTAAAGAGCCCTCAAACACTATCCCCTAGCTTAACTCCACAGCTCCTCTCATATGTTGTGATGAGGTTCAATCATTATTTCAATAACTAACCCTTCCTTGTACGAAACTATCTATCTTATATTGACTGTGACCACATTCCCAATTCTCCAGAAAGGAGGCCTAAATTTTCAGATGAGCTAATGTTTTATGAATACCATTAGCTCATCAAAGACAAATAACAGATTTGGAGGTCTAACCACTAAGTTCATAATAAAACCTGCATGTGATTCCCGACCACAATACTCAAATGAATTAAGTGGAATTAGATTTATTTCTTATTTGGATAAATAAATGTCCATCTACAAAGCTATTTAGCATGACAACCTGAAATTATGATTCAAGTTTATTTTATGCTTTACCTTTTTTCTCATCCATTCCCTGCTTTCATTAGCACTACAATCTTAAGCTTTAGCTCTTAGTTCTGCACTTAAGGAAATTCCCCACAGTTTAAAAACTCACATCTCTGTCAAACATTCCACAGGTAAGAATTGCTTTAACATGGTGATTATTTCCCAACAATTTTTTATATTTTTGATGGGGAGGAACAGCAGTACTGACAGATCATTGAACCAAATGTTGAAGAATAAGAACTGTCAAATTTCAGCCATATCAAGGCAGCATTCTAAAGAGAAGTATTTAATAAATCATTAGCCAGGAAAGGATTCAAATGGTCTCCAAGACTAATTCATTGATATTAGAAGGACTATTCAACTACCCCTAACACATAAAACTGTACTATTCTCCAAGGAAGAATCTACCATCTCTCTCCCTTAGTAATGACATATCTGACAATCTCCAATAAAGTTTATCCAAAATTATGTCCTCCATAAGTTAATTTCTTGTGTCACTATCTGTAGACTTTAAATCATTTAATGGGGAAGATTTTTATGGGGAGGACTCATGCCAATTCTTCAGTTAAAGGACATTTTCAGTTTTAAAAAATTATTATGGAAATTAGGGGGGAAAGTTTATCTTGTATGGCTTTTAAACAAGACAAATAATTTGTCACTCTGAGAGACAGCTAAAAATCCTTAAAGGTCTTTTTCTTAATATATAGTTTTTCCTCTGCAGGACTTTCACATTTTGAAAAACTGTCACTGGAGCATTAAAATTATTCACTATTAAAAATTCAGATAATAGAGGTTACTTCTTAATAACTGGCTCATGGGAATAATTTTTTAAAAACAGATGGTTTCAATCCATTTTCTTCCCCAAAAGACAAAAAAGGGACATCGATCATTTGATTTAAACTTTATATACAGAAATATTTTTAAAATCCTTAAAAGGTAGTGGAAATAATATTTTTAAAATTCAGATATTTCTTAAGCTATCCTTCTGGCCTATATTTTTAATTGTAGATAGGAAAAAAGATCTCACACCCCCAATTTGGAAAGTGTAGTTAGGGGGAAAATACATGAACTATATTATGTTATACACTCCTAAAGGGCCTACTGTGTGTCAGGAATGGATTATGTCTTGGGTTACTGTGTGGCAAGAAGAAAACATCTCTTAAAGGGAAAGAAAATAATATAATTGCTCTTGAAAATGCACCTTTTAGGTAAAAACAAACAAACGGGATTTCTATCTTCAGATTGACCAAGATACTGGCATAAGATGCTCCAGGGTCCCATTCCCCGACGAGAATCTCTGAACAACTAGCAACAGCTGACAGATCTATCTTTCTCAAAATTCTGTAAAACAGTTAAAGGTCTGTAGTAACTGGACAGGTGCCAAATCAAGAACACACAGCTTTTAAAAATGGAAGGATGCAATGAATGTCCCATGATGATGGAGGAGGTTGTTGTTATGGAAGGAGTGGGGTGAAGAGGTGGGGGTATATGGGGACCTCATATTTTTTTAATGTAACATTAAAAATAAATAAAGACAAAAATTTAAAATTTAAAATTAAAAAATTTTTTAAATGGAAGGAGAAATCTGAAAGGGCCAGAGACCCAGATTTGGGACCAAAATGTAGAAGTTAAACAACACACTCTTAGAAAAACAGTGGGTCAAGGAGGAAATCTCAACAGAAATCAATAACTACCTTGAAACTAATGAAAATAATAGCACAACATATCAAAACTTATGGGATGCAGCAAAAGCTGTACTGAGAGGGAAATTCATAGCCATAAATTCATATATCAAAAAAGAAGAAAGAACTAAAATTGAAGAACTAACTGCACACTTGGAGGAATTAGTAAAAAAACAACAAACTAACCCTTAAGAAAGAAAGAAATAACAAAGATCAGAGCAGAACTAAATGAAATAGGAAATAAGAAAGCACTCAAAAAATTAAACAAAACAAAGAGCTGGTTCTTTGAGAAGATCAATACAATTGGCAAACCCTTATCTAGACTAACAAAGAAAAAAAGAGAAAAGATGCAAATACACAAAATAAGAAATGAGAAAGGGGATATCACCACTGACCCCACTGAAATAAAGATCATCATAAAAAGATACTTTCAAAATCTATATTCCAACAACAAAGACTTTTTAGAGGAAATGGACAAAGTCCTAGAAACACATAAGCAGCCTACATTGATGAAAGAAGAAATCAATGATCTCAACAAACCAATCACAAGTAAAGAGATAGAATCAGTCATTGAAAATCTCCCAACTAAGAAGAACCCTGGGCTAGATGGCTTCACAGGTGAATTTGACCAAACATTCCAGAAAGAACTAACACCAATCTTGCTTAAACTCTTCCAAAAAATTGAAATAGAAGGAACATTGCCTAACTCATTTTATGATGCCAACATTACCCAAATACCAAAGCCAAACAAAGACACCACAAGAAAGGAAAATTTGAGACCAATCTCTCTAATGAACCTGGATGTGAAAATCCTCAACAAAATACTTGCTAATCATATTCAAAAAAATGTTAAATGAATTATACACCACAACCAAGTGGGTTTCATTCCTGGTATGTAAGGATGGTTCAACATAAGAAAGTCAATTAATGTAATACATCACATAAACAGATTGAAGGAAAAAAATCACATGATCATATCTATAGATGCAGAAAAGGCATTTGACAAAATACAGCACCTTTCTTGATAAAAACACTGCAAAAGATAGGAATAGAAGGAAACTTTCTGAACATGATAAAGGGTATATATGAAAAACCCACAGCTAACATCATTTACAACGGTGAAATCCTAAAATCTTTCCCTCTAAAATCAGAAACAAGACAAGGATGTCCACTATCACCCCTTATATTTAACATTGTGTTAGAAGTACTTGCTCGAGCACTGAGGCAAGGACCAGATATAAAAGGGATCCAAATAGGAAAGGAAGAAGTCAAAATTTCACTATTTGCAGATGATATGATCTTATACATAGAAAGCCCTGAGAAGTCTACAACAAAGCTTCTAGAACTTATAAATGAGTTCAGTAAAGTTGCAGGTTGTAAGATCAATGCACAAAAAACAATAGCATTTCTGTACACCAATAATGAGCAATCTGAGGAGAAAATCAAGAAACAAATACCATTTACAATAGTAAATAAAAAATCTAATACTTAGGAATAAGTTTAACTAAAGATGTAAAAGACTTATACACCGAAAACTACACAATACTGTTCAAGGAAATCAAAGAAGACCTAAATAAATGTAAGAATATTTCCTGCTCATGGATAGGAAGACTGAGTATTTTTAAGATGTCTATCCTACCAAAACTGATCTACAGATTCAAAGCAATCCCAATAAAAGCAACACAGCATTTTTTAATGAACTAGAAAAACTAACTATGAAGTTTATTTGGAAAGGAAAGAAGCCCCAAATTGTCAAAGACATATAGAAAGAGAAAAATGAAATTGGAGAAATCACAGTACCTGACTTCAAAACATGCTGCAAAGCTACAGTATTGAAAATGGCATGGTATTGGCACAAAGATAGACACAGTGACCAATGGAACTGAATTGAGAGTTCTGATATAGATCCTCATATATACACTCATCTGATATTCAGCAAGGTCACCAAGCCCACTCAACTGGGAGAAAATGGCCTCTTCAACAAATGGTGCCTAGAGAATTGGATATTCATATGCAAAAGGAAAGAGGATTACCATCTCACACCTTATATAAAAATCAACTCAAGATGGAGCAGAGACCTAAATATAAGAGACAAGACCATAAAGACCTTGGAAAACAATGTAGGGAAGCATCTACAGGACCTTATAATAGGAAATGGTTTCATGAACTCCACAGCCAAAGCATGAGCAGCAAAAGAACAAATAGATAAATGGGACTTCTTCAAAATTAAAGCCTTTTGCACCTCAAAGGATATGTCATGAAAGTGAAAAGAGAGCCTACTCAATGGGAGAAAATATTTGGTAACCATATATCTGAAAGGAGACTTATATCCTGCATATATAAAGAACTTCTATATCACAAAAATAAAAAGACAAACAACCCATTTAAAAAATGGGAAAAATATTTAAACAGATGCTTCTCTGAAGAAGAATACAAAATTTTTAAAGCACATGAAAAAATACTCAAAATCACTAGCTATTAGGGAAATGCAAATCAAAACTACAATGAGATACCATCTTACTCCCATAAGACTGGCAGCTATCAAAAAAAAAAAACCAGAAGACTACAAGTGCTGGAGAGAATGTGGAGGAATGGGAACACTCATCCACTGCTGGTGGGAATGCAGAAAGATCCAGCCATTCTGGAGGACAGTTTGGCAGTTTCTCAAAAAGTTAGCTATAGATTTGCCATATGACCCAGCAATTCCACTGCTGGGTATATACCCAGGAGAACTGAAAATAAGGACACAAACTGATATATGCACACCAATGTTCATAGTGGCACTATTCACTATTGCCAAAAGTTGGATTCAACCCAAATGCCCATCAACAGATGAAAGGGTAAATAAAATGTGGTATATACATACAATGGAATACTACTCAGCTATAAGAAGGAATACAGTACAAACACATGGGATAACATGGATGAATCTTGAGGATTGTTGAATGAAGCAAGCCAGGCATTGAAGGACAAATACTACATGACCTCTCTGATATGAAATAAGCAAACCAAACAGTCTCAGAGAGCTAGCGACAGGAAGATAGGCTTAAAGGAATTTGGGGGGAGAGGAAGGTTATGACCCGACACCTACATAGGTGAAGTCTATGATAAGCTGGAGGTGGAAGTGAGATGGAGGCCATCTTCCTGATATGCAGCTGTTTTCCTCTGGCAAGCATGGTCCTGGACCCATTGGTAAGAAAAGGGCAGGTTTTTGGTGTCCATCATTAGCTTCATAGGTATTCCGAGTCAGTTGGCCCCGGATCAGTGTATGTCCTTGAAGTCAGCACATCACTAAACCAGGGTTGGCAGGAGCTGAATCAGAGCAGTGAGTGGTAGAAGACATTTAAGATACATTTTTCAAGATCACAAATTCTGACCCAATTTGATGCTAACATTGTACCAGCTGATCCTGACACTATTGTTCCTCCAGCTCCTATTCAAATAACTCTAAGCAAAGCCTACCTGTAGGGTAGTCTTTGTGTACGAGCTCCTCCACTCACATCCCTGTCCTGCTGCCCATGCCGTTGCAGCCACCATGAAGGAGATCATGCACCTACAGGCCAGGCAGTGTGGCCACCAAGTCAGCACCAAGTTCTAGGAAGTAATTAGTGAAAAATATGGCATTGGCCCCGTGGGCACTTACCACAGAGACAGCAATCTGCAGTTGGAGGAATCAAGGTTTATTACAGCACATAGGTACCCCATGCCATGCTGGTGGATGAAATGGAAAAATTCCTAGAAACACAAAAGCTATCTACATTGACTCAGGAAGAAATAGCAGACTTTAACAACCAATTACTATGAAAGAGATTGAATCAGTGTGGCAGTTTGAGTTTATTTATGAATTCTAAAAAGAGAGATTATGTTTGTAAACTGGTCTGTTCCTCTGGGTGTGATTCCCTTTGATTGTATTAGATTCAGTTGATATGTCTTTGATTAAATTATGTTAATCTTAAATTTTAAGATCAGGAGAAAAAAATGGAAGGAGAAGCTCATGGCCCCTTTCCAGGCCCCTTCCCTAACTCCTCCTTAGCATGATGTAGCAGTTTGATATTATTGATGAATTCCAAAAAGAAATATTGGATTATGTTTGTAATCTGATCTGTACCTGGGCTTGATTGAGTTATGATTAGGGCATGCCAAAGAACAGAGTTGAGGGTTTCTCATACTGGAGTTTTGATGCTGGAGTTGATGCTGAAGACTTAAGCTGGAGCCCCAGGAAATCAGCACACAGAGGAAAGAGAAGCCAGCCCCAGGAAGAAAGGAACCTTGAACCCAGAGAAAAGTAAGCCCTGGGAACGTAGGAACCCCAGAAGCCTGAACCCTTGCAGATGTCGGCAGCCATCTTGCTCCAAATAGACTTTGGTGAGGGAAATAACTTATGCATTATGGCCCAGTATCTGTAAGGTCCTACCCCAAATAAATACCTTTTATAAAGATTAACCAATTTCTGGTATTGTGCATCAGCACCACTTTGGTTGGCTTATGCACATGGTATAGAGCCTACACTATTATTTTGGGCCTATAGCCCTGTTCTAGAGGGAGCAGAGTAACCTCCGTGTGCATACTGGGATGCCTGTATGTCTGGGCCAATCTCTGGTGGCACCTAAAAACCGAACGGAGAACTCATCTTTGGCTTGCTCTCCTAGAACTTGCTTTGCAGGTAAATGTAGCTTACAGACAACCAGAGCAATGTAAGAAAAAAATAAGTAAAAGCACCCTGGGTCAAAGGATTATCTGATTTAAGTCATACAACTGAGCACCCAGGAGGAGGAAAGGGTTTATTTCATATGGAGTAGAGGGGGCATTTGAATTCATATAAACTGAGGACCACTAAGGCCATAAGCAAGCACAAGCCCCAGAGAAACACAAGTTCAGAAGAGAGGGAGAATGCCCTGTACTTCATATTTGCTTCAGGCTGATCTTGACAGGAGGGCAAAATTCTGAAGGAGGGCACTGGCCAACGAAGAAACAATTTGCAAAGACTATGAAAGGTGTTTATGTGTGTGTGTATATGTTAGTTTTTGTTAGCTCCTGGCACTCAAGGAAATCTCTCATATCACCATCTGGATACAAACTAAAGGAACAGACAATTTGGGGACTAAACCCCAGTGTTAACACTTCAAAATAATAAAATAAACAGTGTCTAATGAAAGATTACAAGACAAACAAGCAGGAAATAACGGTCCTCTCAAAAAAAACAAGATAAAAATCCAGAAACCATCAGCAAAGAAGAGCAGAATTTGACATACCAGACAAAAGATTTTAAAAAGAAACCACTACTTGCCTAGCAACTCAGACTGATGAGAAAGCAGCAAGATGAGCAAAACAAAACTAGCAAAGAGAAAATAATTTATCTTTTGTTCTCTTCAAGAGAAAATGCAAAACTTAGTGGCTTCCTAACATGGACACTGGCCAATGAAAATGTTTATTTCATCTGAGGGATACAGTTCTATCGGGAACCACAGGATACAGCAGTCCTGGCATCCAAAACAAGACAGTATTGCTGTTGAAAACAGTACATACATCAGAAAGCAAATGAGGATATCTCTTGCTGTGTGCAGCAGTTTGATATTATTGATGAATTCCAAAAAGAAATATTGGATTATGTTTGTAAATTGGCCTTTTCCTCTGGGCATATTAGAGTGTATTGGATTCAGAGGTTTTACTTTCACTTGATTAATATGATTAAGGCTTTGATTGGGCCATGTAAGTAGGACATTTAGTCCCCACAGAGAAGGGAGGTTGGAGTTTTGAGCTGGAGCCCTGGGAAGAAAGCACACAGAGGAGCAGAACAGCTGAGCCTGGGGAGAATCAAGCCCTGGAGAGAGAGACAGAGCTGTTCACCTGATAGTCTACAGCTGCCTTGTGGAGAAAACAGAGGCTGAGCCCAAAGAGAAACAGTGCCCTTGGAAGAGAGGAACCCAGGAAACCTGAACTCTTGGCAGACATTGGCAGTGTATTAGTCAGCCAAAGGGGTGCTGATGCAACATACCAAAAATGGTTGGTTTTTAAAAGGGTATTTATTTGGGGTAGGGGCTTACAGATACCAGGCCATAAAGCATAAGTTACTTCCCTCACCAAAGTCTATTTTCACATGTTGGAGCAAGATGGCTGCTGACATCTGTGAGGGTTCAGGCTTCCTGGGTTCCTTCCTTCCTGGGGCTTGCTTCTCTTTCTCCTGTGAGCTTACTTCCTGGAGCTCCAGCTTAAGGCTTCAGCATCAAACTCCAACATCAAAAACCCTGCAACTCTGTCCTTTGCCATGCCTTTTATCTGTGAGTCCCCACCCACCAAAGGGTGGGGACTCAATGCCCTACTGGCACAAGAGGTTTACATAATTACTTAATCAAGTAAACCTATGAATCCAAAATAATCTAATATGTCCAGAGGAAAAGATCAGTTTACAAACATAATCCAATATTTCTTTTTGTAATTCATCAATAAAATATCAAACTGCTACAGGCAGCCATCTTGCTGTAACATGTGGAAATAGACTTTGGTGAGAGAAGTGACTTATGCTTTATGGCCTGGTAACTGTAAGCTCCTATCCCAAATAAATACCCTTTATAAAAGTCAACAGATTTCTGGTATTTTGTATCAGCATCCCTTTGGTTAACTAATACATCATGGTATCAAAAATTTCCAGTCTTGTGGATGCCATCAGCTCAAAAAAAAGAAGTGGGGGCATGACCTGCAATGTGACCTGAGACATCAGTGAATAGAAAGACACATGATTCAATGATAATTTTAAAATAAATGTTCTGGCGGATTTAGCCCAGTGATTAGGGCGTCCGTGTACTACATGGGAGGTCCACGGTTCAAACCCTGGGCCTCCTTGACCCATGTGGAGCTGGCCCATGCGCAGTGCTGATGCACACAAGTAGTGCCCTGCCACGCAGGATTGTCCACTGTGTAGGGGAGCCCCACGTGCAAGGAGTGCACCTCATAAAGAGAGCCGCCTAGTGTGAAAGAAAGTGCAGCCTGCCCAGGAATGCTGCTGCACACACGGAGAGCTGACACAACAAGAGGACACAACAAAAAGAAACACAGATTCCAGTGCCGCTGACAACAACAGAAGCGGACAAAGAAGACGCAGCAAACAGACACAGAGAACAGACAACCAGGGTTGGGGGTGTGGGGGGGGAAGGGGAGAGAAATAAATGAATAAAATAAAATAAATGTTCTGGTCATTTTGTTCTCAGGTTCCCACTAAATGATGTGGCATCATGAGAAATGAAAAGAGAATTAAAATGCAGAAGATGTTTATTTAGTGGGGGAAAAAAAGGAAACAAACAGAAATACTGGAGTTGAAGAACACAATACCTGAAATAAATAATTCCCTACAGAGTTTCAATAGCAATTGAAGCTGGCAGAAGAAAGAATCAGTGAGCTTGGAGAAAATTGAAATATTTCAGACTGGGGGGCAGAATGAAAAACAGCAAACAGCTTTAGAAATCTGTGGGACACCATCAAGCATTTTGATATATATGTATTATGGGACCCCAAGGGAGAAGAAAGAGAGAAAGAAACAGAAGGAATATTCAAAGAAATAATGGCAGATAACTTCCAAAATTTAATGAAAGACCTGAATATGCATATTCAAGAATCCCAGTGAACCCCAAACAAGATAAATTCAAAGTATACCCAGATATAAAGAAGTCAAACCATCGAATGCCAAAGACAAGAAGAGGGTTCTGAAAGCAGAAAGAGAAAAGCTATATGTTATGTACAAGGGAGTCTCAATAAGATTATGTGTTATTTCACATCAGAAACCATAGAAGCAAAAAGGCAGTGGTATGAAATAATTGAAGTGCTAAAAGAAAATAATGGTCAACCAAGAATTTTAAATACAGCTAGACTTTCAAAAAATGAAGGACAGATTAAGACATTCCCACATAAATAAAAGCTGAGGGAATTTGTTGCCACTAGACATGCCCTACAATCAAAGGTAAAGGAGTTCTTCAGATTGAAAGGAAAGAACACTGCACAGTGATTCAAAGTGGCATAACAAAATAAAGACCTCCAGTAAAGGTTACCATGTGGATATGATAAATGCCAGTAACTATTGTCTTGTATTTTTTAGTATGTAATTCCACTTTTTACTGCTCACAGACTATAAAATGCAAATGCATAAAAAGTGATGACAAATCTATAGTTTGGAACTTACAATGTATAAAGATGTAATTTGTTACAAGTACAAAAAAGAGATGGGGGTTTGCAGATATATAGGAATAGAGAAATGTGTGCTCCTGAAATTAAGTTGGTATCGAACTGTGTTAAGTTGGGTCACAACTGTGGCAGGGGAGGATCACTTGTGCAGGGTATCAGTGATGGGGGGATGTGCAAAGAGGGGTGCACCTGGGACATGCCTCTGTGGAATATGAATATGTTCAAGTGATCATGGGATATTGTCTTGGTGGGTGGAGACCCCACAATAACTGAAAGAATACTGAATTCCCATCCTGGGAAGTCCTGCTATATTCTCTATTAGAGAGGCAAGAATCCCCAGAGTACATGGGCAGTGCCTAGCAAAGGAGGACAGACCATTATGCCAGGCCCTTGATATTGAAGGTTGTACTTATGAACCTTTTCTTGTGAAATTGCAACTTAGCCTAGTATTATATATTGTCTAAGAATTACCTCCTGAAAGCTTCCTTGTTACTCAAGTGTGGTCTCTCTCTAAGCCAAACTCAGCATATAAATGCACTACCACCTCCCGGGTATGGGACATGACTCCCAGGGATGAGCCTCCCTGGCACCAAGGGATTATTACCAAACACCAACTAGCGATGCATTTGGGAAAAAACCTAGACCAAAAGGGGGAAATACTAAATACTAATGCATTTTTATGTATTGGAGAGTTCAAAGTGAGTGAGGAGTTCATTCCAGAGATTGCACATATGCACATCTCAGCAGGATCTCATTGACTGCCACAGTAAACAGTGTCTCAAACAGCCAGGTTCCTAAGGGCTCTAGAGATGTCTAGACACTATAGGCAGGACAGACAACCTCAGGAATTTGGCACCTTGTCAGTGGAACTTACTTTGCAATATATGCTTCCCAGTGTAACAGAGTTAGACTCATTTATAATTTCCCTACACATTGCTCTTCTGTCCCTTTTATTTGAACCTAAAATTAGCACTATACTTGTTAAATATTTGTACTAGAGACTTAAATCTTTGGTGTCTGTTTATATGCCAGTTGAGTCCAGAATCTCAGCAGGGTTACAAAACCTACTCTCAAGTTCATTGGATTCACTTACAACAACTAACAAAAGGCTGATGATGGACAACACCCATGCCAAAAAAAAAAGAGTATTTACAACTGCAAGCAAGACAGTTCCATCCATCTTCCTCATGGGATCTAAGCCCCCTCTCAGTCGGAAACAGAGTGGATATCGCCACCCCAAAATCCTCAAGATTGAGGAATGAAAAGACATAAGGGGGGAATGCAACTTTGGATTAAAGTAGACTTATTATTATTGCAACAATGGAAGAACTTGTATAATTCATACAAAGGCAGTGGCTACCAGATGTTCTGAGGGCAGGGAGAGGGAAAAATAGGTGTAACATGGGGCATTTTAGGGGCATTGGTATTGTCCTGCATAACATTGCAATGACAGACACCGGCCATTATATATTTTGTCAAAACCTATAAAATTATGTGGTACAAAGTGTAAACTATAATGTAAATTATAGTCTATGGTTAGTAGCAATGCTTCAATATGTGTTAATCAATTGTAACAAATGTACCACACTAATGAAAGATGTTAATGGAGGAAAGTATGGGAGGGAGAGGGGATGGGTTATATGGGAATCCCCTATATTTTTTATGTAACATTCATGCAATTTAGCTATTTTTTAAACTACTATGATTAAAATAAAGTAATTTTGTTTTTCTTTAAACCATTTTTTCCTGGTTGTAGTCCTGAACCTGTCTGAAGTGGAGGATGTGAAGCTTGAGATTCTTGCTGTTGTGAAATGACTTAGTAAAAACTGGTGGTGGTTGGAGCAGGTGGTATTGTGAAAAGTTCACTGACAATCCAGCTAATCCAGAATCACTTTGTAGATGAATATGATCCCACTATAGAGTATTCTTACCAAAAACAGGTGATTATAGATGTTGAAACCCGTCTGCTGGATATACGGGATACAGCTGGACAAGAGGAGTACAGTGCCACGAGAGAAAAATACATGAGGACAGGGGAAGGTTTCCTTTATGTTTGCCATCAATAATAGCAAATCGTTTTCAGATATTAATCTCTACAGGGAGCAGATTAAATGAGTTAAAGATTCATTTGGTGTTCCCCTGGTGCTGGCAGGAAACTAGTGTGATTTGCCAACAAGGACAGTTGACACAAAACGAGCCCATGAACTTGCCAAGAGTTAGAGGATTCCATTTCCTGAAACCTCAGCCAAGACCAGACAGGATGTCAAAGATGCCTCTTACATACTGGTAAGAGAATTACATCAGTACTGAATGAAAAAACTCAACAGCAGGGATGATAGGACTCAAGGTTGTACGGGGTTGCCATGTGTGGTGATATAACAAAATATCAATACTTATACTTCCACTCATATTCAAACTTGGGTCACACCAAAGAGCTCTACATTTGCATGTGTTCCGGTATTGTAAAAATTTGGAGAATAATAAAAAGAAAAGAGAAAAGAAAAAAACTTGAGTGCACTTTTAATAGGTGTGATCAATTATTTTCAGCCTGAAAAGCAGTATATTAACTAACTAAATTTTCACTGCATGTCATGGTATCTTGATGATGTATATAAATGTTGCCCTCAATCTCTTTCTCATCCCATCCTGTGCCCGTCACCCCACATCAACCAGTACTTGATAATTATTTCAATTGAGTAAAATATGGTGCTAATGAACCAGGGCCAGAGTTTCAAAACTTGAACGAGTCAGTTAGCATACACAAGGAGAAATACTTCCAAAGTAGCACGTTGCACCAGTAATTCCAGCTAGAAGTTTTGCCAGAGGCATGCTGTTGGCTCTGCAAGGAAAGAGGCCAGTTAGCGCAAATCCTTCACCATGACTTGGTATACTAAGGAGGGTCAGTCTAGAATTCTTTATGAATAAAGCATTTAGACCTTTTTTTAAAAGCCACATAGAACCTCTAAATTAAGCCAATAGTTTTTTTCATCAAATTTTTTTTTGAGAATGATGATATCTCAAATCAAAACTAAAAAATTTTCTTTATACATATTGTTCAATGAAGGATTTGAGACAGAATTTTAATTAGTCTCTGCATATCAGGTAATCAAAGCTAATAAGTTTGTTAAAAATAAGTAGTCTTCAAGTTGAAATTGCTGTTTGAGAAAATAAAAAATCAATAAGAGACTTGGATAACTTTGTTTAGATTTTTATTTTACTCTATTTTTCTTTATCCACCCCTCCCCCAAATGATTCTCTCATCTGTCTGCTCATTGTTTGCTCGCCTTCTCCAGGAGGTACTGAGAACCGAACCCAGGACCTCCCACATGAGAGGTGAGTGCCCAATGGCCTGAAACACTTCTGCTCCCTGTCGGTTGCTGTGGGAGCGGCATCTAGCTCATTGCAGTGGGAGGTGGCATCTGCTCATCTTCTTTTAGGAGGCACCAGGACCTGAACCTGGGACCTCCTATGTGGTAGGCAGGCACCCAACTAGTTGAGCCACATCCACTTCCTGACTTGGATAACTTTGATAAAAAGAATAATTCCAAAATGGCCACTCTCTGTTCTGGTCTTCTAAGTCTAAATACTTACTGAAATCCTCCATCTTCTAGTATGAACCCTCATTTGTTAAGCAAACTCCACAATACCTTGAAAGGAATTCAGAAGAGAGGAAGAAACAGATTGTGTCCAGAGTACAATAAACCCAGGGAGTTATGTTCCCTAGTGCTGATTCTGGGAGCTCTCTCAGTACTGTAATCACCTGTGAACAGAAATTCTCTCCCTTGTTTCTCCTCCTTTATGGACATTACTCTGATGTTTTCCTGAGGCTAGATTGAGGCTTACCACCTCAACCAGTCGTTTTTTTAAATACTTTTTAAAAAATTTCTCTCCCCTTCCCTGCCCGGCCCCCCCCCCCCCCCATTGTCTGCTCTCTGTGTCCATTCACTGTGTGTTCTTCTGTGTCCGCTTCTATTCTTGTCAGCAGCACCTGGAATCTGTGTCTCATTTTGTTGTCATCTTGCTGCGTCAGCTCTCTGTGTGTGCGGTGCCAAATCTGGGCGGGCTGCGCTTTTTTTCGCGCTGGGTGGCTCTCTTTACAGGGCGCACTCCTTGCATGTGGGGCTCCCCTCCTCGCGCACATCAGCACTGCACGTGGGCCAGCTCATCACACGGGTCAGGAGGCCCTGGGTTTGAACCTTGGACCTCCCATGTGGTAGGCAGACGCCAAATCCGTTTCCCAAGTCTTTTTTTTTTAAGTGTCCATGTGACAGGTACCTTGGCTCTTCCTAAAATGTCTATTAAATTTAATGTCAAATTAGGGAGAAAGAGATAGATCCTCATCTCAGACTCTTCGCTCATATCTCCTTATAACTTTCTCAGAACAGAAGTATCTAAACAGGGTGAAAATTCAAGCTTGAAAATGTTCTATTATCATCTTAAGAAGCTGAACTTATGTTTGAGTTTTGGCACAATAGGGTAACAAACTACAGTTTAAAAAAGTGCTGAATAACTTCAGTTAGTGTGGTATAAAATGTGGCTTTTAGAATATGTTTGTGATTGCTGAAAACAATTTTAGATTACCTCAAAATCTGAAAGTCTCTTCCCCCAAGTTAAGTGCCTGGTTGGCTGTCAAAAATTATATTATCCCTATTGTACATTTTGTGTTTTTTTTTTAAGGTTGCAAGTTGAAGAGTGAAAATAAGATGTTTTGTCTATCTAAATGCTACCATGACTAATCTGTAAATGAATCTGTCAAAGGCTGTATTTGCTCAAAGTTTACTATAGAATGTTAACTTGGTAATAAAATATCATACTTATGACAGTTAGGACTTTAGGAGTGTAATAGGGAAAATTCATCACTATTTTATTTTAGTGAGCCCCATTGTCTTTCACCATCCTTAAACTGCTGTGAATTTTTTGTCTTGACTTGAAAGCAAGGACAGAGAATCAGTTTAAGGAGATTTTTTTTTCCATTCCTTAAACTGCAAACATAATCATATTTTGCTTCATCTATACAGTCACAAATGCATTAGCTGGCAGCTATTACCAAAAAGCAAAAAATGGTGCATTCTGCTTCTTGTAATTCATCTTTGCTAGTAAATTACAGGAATCAAGAATAATTAACTAGGGAAAATATTTTATTTCAGTGGTGGCGATAAAAAAGGGACTATAATTCTAGTACATTATTTTTCATCTTTGCTAAGTTTCTTTATGCTAACATACCACAAAATTATTTTAAGATATTTTGTTTGCTATATGAATTGTTTTTAAAATGTTCTCATTATCAGAGTAGTTGTAGAGATATTTCAAAGTCTAACATGAATTTTCAAAGTCTAAAAAGTAATTGTATGAATTCTATTCTGGAGGGGAAGGAGGCTCTCAATGGAAGTTGTTTATGACTCTTATATTTCTGGGCCATCAAATGTAGGTAAAATATCAGGTATGCAATTCTGTTGTTTAAATGGAAACAATTGGTCTCCTTGGCCCCTGTATTAGTCAGCCAAAGGGGTGCTAATGGAAAATACCAGAAATTGGTTGGTTCTTATAAAGAGTATTTATTTGGAATAGGAGCTTATAGATACCAGGCTATAAGCATAAGTTACTTTCTTCACCAAAGTTTATTTTCACATGTTGGAACAAGATGGCTGCTGACGTCTGCCAGGGTTCAGGCTTCCAGGGTTCCTCTCTTCCCAGGTCCTGCTTCTCTCTGGGCTCAGGTCCTCTATTTTCTCCATGAGGTGAGCTGTAGACTCTGAGGCACTCTAGGCTTTGCCTCCACAAGATCAGCTGTATACTATCAGGCAAATGGCTCTGTCTCTCTCTCCAGGGTTTCTGCCATGTCTAAGGAACCCTCTCTATTCCTCTATATTTTTCTCCTGGCATACGTCCTTTCTTCTTGGAGCTTGCTGCTCTTTCCTCTGTATGCTTATTTCCCAGGGATCCAGCTTGAGGCTTCAGCATCAAACCCCAACATCAAAACCCTCAACTCTGTCCTTTGCCATATCTTTTATCTGTGAGTCCCCACCCAACAAGTGGTTGGGACTCAATGACCTAATGATGTGACCCACTCAAAGCCCTAATCATAATTTAACCATGCCCAGGTACAGACCAGATTACAAACATAATCCAATGTCTATGTTTTGGAATTCATAACCATATCAAACTGCTATACTCCATCCTCTTATGTCCAAAAAGACATTACAATATTCAAAAAAACCTTAGTAACAATGCAAGTACTAAATCATATTGTTGTGAAAGCAGAGAGATTCAAGGATCACGTATTGAAGGCCAGGATTCAGGAATATTCTGGAGAAGGAAAAAATTTATTATGACCAGCCAGGCCTGGGGACTCCTGTCCAAAAAGGCAAGCCCTGAATTGGATTTCTGGGTTCCTTTTATACAGAGATGTAGGAGCGGGAGAATCAAATGGTGCTTTTATGGAAAAAAGGACTTTACTTTGTTAGTTTCTTAGAGTTTTAAGTGTTTGAGTAGCAGATAGGTTTTGAATGAACATGTCTCCCACATTCCAGGTAAGCTTGAATTAACATATCTCCCACATTCTGTCTGGATGTAAGTTCGAATACACATTCTGTCTGCATCTTCCCTGATTATCCAAAGCCTATAGAGCCTATATCACTTAATTGGCTTTCTGGAAACTAGGCATACTTGGATATAGAATAAGATAAGTTTGAATTCATGCACAGGTCATATTACTTCACCCCTTTGAGGCAAAGATTAAGTTCATTAAGCTTTGGCATCTCCAGTTCCAGAGTTATGAGGTGGGCCACTGTCTGTGTTTTTCCTGTATTGTTTATGAGTAAGTACTCTAGTTATGATCACAGGGAGGAAGGAAGGATGTATTATGAGAGCATGGGAGGAGTTTTGGCTGTTTGCTGTTTTGATTGATTACCTATCAATCCCCCAGTGAGGGCCCAACGATAAGTTCCTTGGGGAATATCTGGGGGCTTTTCTTTGCTCTCAGAAGTCTTTGTTCTGGATAGCAGAATCCTGGGGGTGGGGTCTTCCAGCAGCCATCTTGGGGGTTGCTCATGTCCACGTGGACTCTCTGCCAGGTTCCGGATCTGTCTATTGATTCTCTATCTTACTAGCCTGCTTTATTCCCCCCTTCAGAGAGTTTTTAATTTTAAAGGGGTGCTGAAGGGAGATGATCTTTCTTCTGTAGCTACTTCCTGCTGGTTATGGGCTATATTCCCTACCTGACAAGGTGTAAAAAACCCTGTTATTCTGTTTTGATTGGAGGAAGATAGATCTGGCATCCTGCATGAAGCTGGATAAAGTTTTCATATGGCTAACAAGATGTTGTTTCTGAAAGAAATAAACTTGATTAGTATTTTGAGAATATATGGTTCTTCTAAGAGGACACTGGACCACAGAAGTAGAAAAGGTCAGGTGCCTGCAAAGGTGGCAATTTCTTAAAGTTGGTGGGAATATATATATATATATATATATTTTTTTTAAGTTACTTTATGCTGTTGGTCAACTTCAGAGAGAAATTGCAATAGACAACAGGGTTAGGTACAAATTGTCAATATCAGTTTTTACAATAGAGGAAAGGAATGAGAAGAGGCATTTCTCTTTTCAGTTAAGCTAAAGTAGATGAAAAAAGGAAAGGTTTTTAAAGGGAAGCCTGGTTTGCCTTTTTCCTAGCAATAGGCATTTGGGCTAGAGTTAAAGGAAACAGTTGATTTTGACAGACACTACTTAGCTTTGTCTTTTGAAGAGTATCTCAGGCTGTCCAATGACTGGCACTCATTGTTTTTCATCAGGTGCTTCTGGTGAACTGGCACTCTTGGGTAGTTGACTTTATTCAGGATTAGTACAACAAGCTGGACATTCCTTTAGCCTTAATAGCTGTGGGAGTGATCAGAACTACAGAGTAAAGTTTTTCTATTTTGGCTTTAATTGAGCAACTCCTGATAAATTTTTTTGACTGTTTTTACCAGGCTTTATCTTTTGAAAACCTATTTGGCTAAGCTGGTTAGGGCATTCCTCCCAGATGACTGCCTTGGTGAAGTTCATGAAGGGCTTTTCACTGCACTGCTCCTGGCAGGTAGACCTGAGCATTTCCAATAAGCCACTCATCAGTTTCTAGGGTGAACCCCAAGCTAGCTGCCCTGGTTTGTCTACCCTGGGTACACTGTGGAACTTTAAGTACTAGTACAGGTGCTGGAATAAGGGGTAGGAGACAAACCTGGGTTGAGATTTTGACACACCCTTATTTGCACATCAGGGGTTTCTAGTAATTGAGCCTGGTATTAATTAACCAACTACCTGTAAGCCACTTGTGGCCTGGGCTCAAGCACATTCTTTACCTGGTGTGGGGTGAAGACTGTGCGAGGTTACCCTCAGGTTAATTTGGTGGCTTTTTCAATTAAAAAGCTGTTGACTCACTGCTTTTAGGTAAGGTAGCCATTTTTTTAATCTTATAGACATGTTCATTAACTACTCAGAAAATGAAATTGATCAGGACTTTTAATACATGTTCAATGTTTTTCTGCATATGATTTACTAGAAGTATTACCATAGTTATCAGACAAATATCTAGAATAGGGTATAGGTACAGTATGTAATACTAATTAATGTACTACTCAATGCATAAGTCTTTTCTTGAGCTGCAATTAATAGCTTTAAGCTTCAGGTTTGCAATACCATGCAGGTTATTTCTCCATGGGAGCAAGCTATAGCAGCAACTGTGTTTAAGTTCTGCTCACAGTACTCTGGTATTCATTGCTCCACTTAGTATGTTCTTCACAGAAGCTGCAGCACTGTTGACCCTAGAGAGAAACTAGGAAAGTAAATTTTACCAGCCTGGTGCATAGCACTCTCTGGCACTATGAAACAGTGCCAGTCTGGAGAAAATATCCATTGTACATTTGGCTGTACTGAGCCACAGTTGGCTGCTGCAGGAGTTTAAAACTACAAAATAGTTCCCATCCACTTCAGGAGCATTACTAGAGATATAGAAGATACTTTGATTGTTTTAGGGGTGAGTGACCAATCTAGCCAATAAGTCACATGAAGAAGTACCCTGCCGTGTATTGTATGCCTGGTTTGAATGCACAAAAGAGTTTGACAATACTGAAGTTTATCTCTTGATTTTTATATATCTTTTAAACATTTTTAGTGCAATATGTTATATATTAAATGAACTTTTAGTACTTTGCTTTTAACTTTTACCATGAATACATTAATTACACAGGTATTTTATTTTGGCAGTAGAGGAAAAACCACTGTTTTCTATTTTTAAAATGAAAAATAAAGACTCCCAATGGAATCAAGGTAACTTT
The DNA here is from genome assembly GCF_030445035.2 of Dasypus novemcinctus. Taxonomy (NCBI): domain Eukaryota; kingdom Metazoa; phylum Chordata; class Mammalia; order Cingulata; family Dasypodidae; genus Dasypus; species Dasypus novemcinctus. The sequence continues at coordinate 53,826,397 of NC_080684.1, read as the reverse complement.
TTATTACTACCACTTGAATATGCACATTGAGGTGACTTCTAGACAGGTTTTATTGTTATGAAGTCACTTTTTGCCATTAATACTAATTTAGATTTTTAATTAATAATGGTTTTTTAGAACTAGCCATTCAAATGCTTTAATTTGGAAGATACTCTTACAAACTTTATATACTTAAACACAATTACATAGACTGGTTAATTTACCTTAGATTACAATTAGTAACCAATGGATTTTACTTTATACATTTAGAAGAGAGCAGATTTACATTTCTTTAACTCAATTTCATTAAACATGAACCTACAGTCTTTATCATTTTAAGAAACCAATACATATAATGTTAACCTATTAACTGGTATCCCATAAACCAAAGAGGTAACACCCAAACTAAATAAGTTGAAACCGTTATTGTTTAAACAAAGAATGTTGGGTTTTTTTCCCATTTTTTCTTTACAAGGGCCTAAAACCTCTTGTTTTGATAAAATTCTAAAACTGTGAATAGTCTTAAAAGCATACTGACTTCTAGGCTCTGTAATATAATTACTTAATTTGCTTTAATTATAATTTAGTAAGGATTTTTTTCATAGCTTTTAAGGACTTTTCCTTTACTTACTGAAATTTGGTAATAGATTAGTAATTACCCTTATTTAAGGCTGTTAAAAGGTTTAAAATGGGGAACTACAGGAAAAATCGACTTCGTTTCCCAGATTAGAAGACAGAGTTTTATTCTGCCAAAACTGGCCATTCCCTCAGAGTTCTTGCAAAGAGAAGGCCCTGGGGACTAGGCAGGTCAAAGAGCTCAGAAAAAAAAATTTTTTTCTTTCCCAATAGCTTTTATATTCAGATTTCTATATGATCTTTCCATACCACTTAGCCTAATTTGGGTTCTAGGAATATTTATTACATATATAACTGCATATCCTAATATATATGAAAATATATGCTGAGCAAATAGGCAGACATGAATAGGTTGACATGGAAACACAACTTAGTTATTTAAAATTTTATTTTTGTTTTACAAAACAAGTTTAACTGTAAAGCAACACTTGAAAGAATTTCCTGAAGGCTTTCCTTTGCTGGCTTCTCCAGTCTAAGGGTTCGCAGTTTCTCCACTTTGTGGCTTTCTTAATTAATGGCTTATAACTAAAATATTTCCAATGCTATGATACAATTTTTCTTTGATTTAAACAGAGGCAAGGGGTGGGCCCAGACTTGCAGTAACCATAAGCAAAGGAAAACTCAGTTTATAATTACCATCAGAATAGTTGAAGTCTAGGGGTAGGTGAAGTTACTTATAAAATAACCATAATAAAAGGTAAGTTTAAGTTATAATTACCATTACTATAGTAAGCACTAGATAGATTTGAAGTAGCCATACACAAAGGTAAATTAGTTTAAGATTACCATTATAATAGCTGAAATCCAGGCTACATCTATTGTAATAATTTCAGTTATTATTTTTTTTTACTGTTTTATATATAAAGGTACTTATACAGTGATTTCAACTCTTAGTTTCTAGAAAGTTTTTACTTTAAATTAATTTGGGCACCTTTATTTATCAACTATGCAGTCAAAACAATTTTATTAATAACAACTTTGTGCAGTTCTTCTCCTTTTCCAACAATTAATAAATTTCACTCATGAGTTATGCATTAAATCCACTAGCAAGACAGTATTGCCATTTAAAGATTCATTTTTCAGTTACCTTTCACCGTTAACCAACTTGTAACAGGTGAATCCCAAATCTGATTTCCTAGGCACAAGCAAACTGACAAACTTAAATATAGATTTCAAAGTTGAACACAAGGTTATGCAGAGATTAAAACAGAGGAATTTTGTATATTTAGCAGTTCTAGGAATTCTTTGATCTTAATTGATGGCACATGAGGTTTTTTTTAATTGATCACTATTCATACCTTTTATAGGCATGACTGAGATTAAACTGAGAAGTTTGAGGTTTATTTCCTCTTTTTTTTTAAGGAGACAGGACATGAGGTTTCTATGTTTCAGATCTAGCTGTTCCCCCTCCCCCGCCTTTTTTTTACACCGGTTTAACTGGAGTTTAGGGTTACACAGAGGCTGCTCTGTGGCCATGTGGACCAGCAGCAGGCAGAATTTCCTGATTCCTGAGAAGAGACTCCCATGGGGAGCCCACTGGCCTGCCAGAAGCCATGCTTATCATTCTAGAAAGAATGAAGAGACACCTTTTAGTCAACTGACCTAGCGTTCCAGAGTTCCAGCCTAACCAAAGTTCACCATTTCACATAATTCAGTACCACCATCCAGAGGCATGAAAACATGCACTGGCATTGAATAATCAGACAAACACTAAAGAGCCACAGCACACAGACAGAAACACAAAGCCCATCAATTTGAGTCATAATTTCCATTTCTCTGGTAAGGCCGTTTTTGAGCTACAGCTTGTTAATTATTGCAACCTTAGCGAGGGGGAACTTCTAACAGGACTTTTTTCCTACCCTTGCTGTTTACAAAACAAGCTCATTTGCAATCCAGCACCAAAATAAAGACCTACTTCTGGCCAAACCTTTTCACTGCTCAACTCATAATCAGACCAAGCTTCATTACAAAAACCAATCCATTTTTCTGTAACCAAGATCTTCCAAATCCAGACCAATTTTTCAGGATGCATCCCAGTGGAAAGCACTGGGATACTGATGCCTCACTTCCTATGGTAATGGAAAGAGAGAGGAGGAGAGAGAGCAGCCAAAATAAAGGTACAAGAGGCAGCAGACTTTTTTTTCCTTTTTTTAAAGTGAGGTAGGGAGCATGACTTAAACCCATCAATGCCTCTCCCACTGTAACAAAACCTTCACTGTCTTAGTGAAGACAAAACCAGATGCCAACCCACAGTTAGCTAGAATCAAACATCAGGCTTTTTTTTTTCTTTTCTTTTCAGACCTGGAGAGGATGGCTTCCCACCCCCAACTTTTGGGGTACTAGGGTCCTCTTTGGGAGCTGATCAGGCCCCTCTTCTAACATTTACAGTTAGACTTTTCTTACACATTGCCCCAGGGGTTTTACCTGGCGTGATGAAGTTATGATTAGGGCTTTGATTGGGCCATGTCATTAGGGCATTGAGTCCCCATCTCTTGTTGGGTGGGGACCCAAAGATAAAAGGCATGGCAAAGGACAGAGTTGAGAATTTTGATGTTGAAGTTTGATGCTGAAGCCCCAGGAAGTAAGCACACAGAGGAAATAGAAGCAAGCCCTGGGGAGAGAGGACCTGAGCCAGGAGAATGCAGAGGAATAGAGATGGCTCCTTATACATGGCAGAAACCCCAGGGAGAAAGACAGAGTCGTTCACCTGATAGTCTACAGCTGACCTTGTGGAGAGAGGCAAAGTCTGGAGAGGCTCATAGTCTACAGCTGACCTTGTGGAGAAAACAAAGGAACTGAGCCCAGAGGAACCCAGGAAGCCTGAACCCTCACAGACTTTGGCAGCCATCTTGCTCCAACATGTGAAAATAGACTTTGGTGAGGGAAGTAACTTATGCTTTATGTCCTGGTATCTGTAAGCTTCTACCCCAAATAAGTACCCTTTATAAAAACCAGCAAATTTCTGGTATTTTGCATCAGCACCCTTTTGGCTGACTAAAACACCACGCATATAGTAACCAAAAAGAAAGCTGGGGGAGCGGATGCAGCTCAAGGGTTTGCACGCCTGTTTTCCACAAAGGAGGTCTGGGGTTCAGTTCCCAGTGTCTCCTAAAAACACACAAAAAATCAAACAATAAGCAAATAAATGAAAAAAATAAAAATTAAAAAAAACCAACCAACTCAGGGGAGCTGATTTGGCTCAGTGTTTGAATGCTGGCTTCCCACATACAAGGTCCCTGGTTCAATCCCTGACCCCAATACCTAAAAAAAAGGAAAGAAAGCTGGGGTAGCTATACTAATACCACACAAAACAGACTTTCTTTCTAAGTAAAAGACTGTTAAAAGTGACAAAGAAGGTCACTATATACTGATAGAAGGGTCAATTCAAGAAGAAACATAATTATAAATATATATGTGCCTAATGGCAGAATCCCAAAATATATGAAGCAAATGTTGACAGAGTTGAAGGGAGAAATAGATGGTTCTATATTAATAGTAGGAGACTGTCTAGGAATAAAGACAGAATATCAAGTCAATAAAGATTTGAATAACACTATAAGCCAATTATTCCTAACAGACATATATATAGAACACTTGACCCAATAGCAGCAGAATACATATTCTTTTCCAGTGTACCCAGATCATTCTCCAGGATATGTCATATGTTAGGTCACAAAACAAGTCTCAATACATTAAAAAATATTGAAATCATACAATGTGTCTTCTCTGACCACAATGGAATGAAGCTAGAAATCAAGAACAGAGGAAAAACTGGAAAATTTACAAATATGTATAAGTAAATGACATACACTTAAACAATAAATGAGTCAAAGAAGAAATCACAAGGGAAATGAGAAAATATCTTGAGCAAATGAAAATGAAAACACAATATACCAAAAGGTATGAGACATAGCAAAGGGAGTGCTGAGAGGGTAATTTATAGGTCTAAATGCTAACATTAAAAAAGAAGACTTCAGATCAGAGACCTAACTTTCCAACTGCAGGATTTAGAAAAAGAAGAGCAAACTAAACCCAAAGTGAGCAGAAGGAAGGTAATAGCAGTTATTAGAGCAGAGATAAAAAGCGAATTAAAAAAAAAAAAATAGAATCAACAAAACAAAAAGTTGGTTCTTTAAAAAGATCAAGAAAGGGGAAGTGGCAGTGACTCAATCAGTTGGGCTCCTGTCTACCACACGGGAGGTCCTGGGTTTGCATCCCGGGGCCTTCTTGTGAAGGCAGGCTTGCCCGCACAGTGCTGAGTGCCACCTGGTCCACAAGCGCCATAGAGAGACAAATCAGCAAGGCGATGCAACAGAAAAAAGCAGGGAGACATGTAAAAACACAGAAGAGTGCACAGTGAATGGACACAGAGCAAAAAAACACCAAGCAAGTCGCAAGAGGGTGGGGAATAAATAAAAATTTAATAATAATAATAAGTATAAGAGAGCATGGAATTTATTTTTTTAAAAAGATCAAGAAATAAACAAATCTTTAGCTAGACTGACAAAGAAAAAGAGAGAGGACAAAAATAATTAAAATCATAAATGAAGGGGGGACATTACTATCAACCTCAAAGAAATAAGAAGGATTATAGGAGGATACTATGAACAACTGTGTGTCAACAAATTAAACAACCTAAATGAAATGGACAAATTCCTAGAAATACACCAACTACCTAAATTGACTCAAGAAGAAAGAGATCTTAACAGACCAATAACAAGTAAAAAGTTTGAATAAGTAATCTAAAACTTCACCAAAAATAAAAGCCCAGGACCATAGATAGCGTCACTGGTGAATTTTACCAAGCATTCCAAGAAGAATTAACACAAATCCTGCTGAAAATCTTTCCAAAAAATTAGAGAAGTAGGAATACTCCCTAAATCATTCTGTGGTGCCAACATCAACCTATTATCAAAGCCAGATGAAGACATCACATACACACAAAATCATAGACCAAAATAGACCCAAATGTCCTTAATAAAGCACTAACAAACTGAATCCAGTGGTAAATTAAAATAATGCACACTGGGAGCAGAGGTAGCTCTAGTGTTGAGTGCCTGCTTCCCAAGTATGAGGTCCCAATTTCAATCAAACAAATGAAAAACCAACTCTTTTTGGGGAGCAGATATATCTCAACAGTTGAACACCTGCTTCCTATGTGCAAGGTCCTGGGTTCAATCTCTGGAACCTCCTAAAAAATAATAATAATATACAACATGATCAAGTGGAATTTATCCAAGACATTTAAGGACATTTAAGTTCAACATAAGAAATTAATAACAAAATCAATTGATATAAGAAAATCAATTAATGTAATACATCCCAGTAATAGAAAAAAAGAAAAAACACATCATCATCTCAATTGACATAGAAGAGGCATTTGACAAATCCAGCATCACTTCTTTTTTTTTTTTTTTATTTCTCTCCCCTTCCCTGCCTGCCCCCTCCTCCCCCGTTGTCTGCTCTCTGTGTCCATTTGCTGTGTGTTCTGTGACCGCTTCTATCCTTATCAGTGGCACTGGGGATCTGTGTTTCTTTTTGTTGCATCATCTTGTTGTGTCAGGTCTCCATTTTTGGTCAGGCTGCACTTTCTTTAGCATTGGGCGGCTCTCCTTACAGGGCGCACTCCTTGTGCGTGGGGCTTCCCTACGCGGGGGACATCCCTGTGGGGCACGACACTCCTTGCGCACATCAGTACTGCGCATGGGCCAGCTCCACGCAGGTCAAGGAGGCCTGGGGTTTGTGGTAGGCGGATGCCCTATCCATTGGGCCAAGTCCACTTCCCTCAGCATCACCTCTTGATAAAATCACTTAGAAAACTAGGAATAGAAGAAAATTTGCCCACCCTGATAAAAGGCGTGTAAGGAAAAACTCACAGCTAACATCATATTCAATGGTGAAAGACTGAAAGCTTTCCCTCTAATATCAGGAACAAGACAGGTATGCTCACTGTTACCATTGTTATTCTACATTTTATTGGAAGTTCTAGCCAGAGCAATTAGGCAAAAAGAGAAATAAAGGCATCCATCCAATCTGGAAAGAAGTAAAACTTTTCCTATTTGTAAATAGGATCCTATATATGTTATCCTGAAAAATTCCCATGAAACCTACGAAAGCTAATAAACAAATTCAGCCAAATGGCCCTGTAAGGAGAGCCACCCTGTGCAAGAAAAGTGCAGCCTCCCCAGGAGTGGTGCCGCACACACACATACCTGATGCAGCAAGATGATGCAACAAAAAGAGACATAGATTCCCAGTGCCACTGACAAGAATACAAGCAGACACAGAAGAACACACAGCGAATGGACACAGAAAGCAGACAATTGGGGTGGGGGGAGCATAGGGGAAGGGGAGAGAAATAAATAAAAAATAAATCTTTAAAACAAACAAAAAGACTTATGCATGGAAAACAGCAAAATATTGCTTGAGGGAAGTCAAAGAAGACATTCTGAGTTCATGGAGTGCAAGGTTTAATATTGTTAAGATGTTAATACTATCTAAAGCAATTTCCAGATTCAGCACAATCCCCACCCCACCCCCCCAAAAAAATTCCAACAGCCTTTTTGCAGAAATAGAAAATATAAACATCAAATTTCTGTGGAAGAGTAAGGGGCCCAAAATAGCCAAAGCCATACTGAAAAAGAAGAATGAAGGTGGAGGACGCACACTTCCTAATTTTTAAACTTATTACAAAGCTACAGTAATCAAAAGAGCATGGTACTGGCACAAGGACAGACATAAACCAATGGAAGTGATTTGAGAGTTCAGAAATCAACACTCATATTTATGGCCAATTGATTTTGTAAACCAAATCAATTTTATTGATACATATTAATAAAGCATAAACCCATCCAAAGTGTACAATCAATGGTATTTGGTATAATCACATATTTGTGCATTCATCACTTCAATCATTATTACAGCATTTTCATTATTCCGATACAAATAATTTTAGAAAACAGGCAAACATAAAAAACCTCTTCACCTATCAATCTGTTTCCCCTGCCGTACATGGCTGCTATTGTCTCTCTAGTTTGTTTGTATTTATGTTTTGTAAAAACAGCCTTATATATGCAATATTACCCTTATTAATATTTCACATGAGGTGTCGCTATGTTATACAGTCCCATTTACAGTTTAATAGCACTGCTAGTTAGAAACACTATGACATGCTTTCACCATTTCTATTCATTTCCAAAGATTTTCAAATAACCGTTTTACCAATTCTGCACAGATTAACTCTCAGCTTTCCATTCTCTACCTTCCTACTATTTTCTGGTGACCTATATTCTAGTTATTAAGTCCATGAGTTTTCATACATTGTATTTAGTTCATTCAAGTGCACTCATTCAGTATTTGTCCTTTTGTGTCTGGCTTGCTTCACCAACATGATGTCCTCCAGATTCATCCATGTTGTCATCAACTTCTTGACTTCATTTCTTCTTACAGCTGCATAATAATCCATTGTGTGTTGTGATGGTTAGGCTAATGTGTCAACTCAGCCAGGTAATTGTGTCCAGTTGTTTGCTCAAGCAAGCACTGGGCTAATTGTAATACAAGGACTTTTATGGACTTTAGTCATCAATGAGTTTATTGCATAAATGGCTGATTACAAGCAACCAGGGAGATTACTGTCAATAATGAGTGACATTTTATCCAATCAGTTGAATGCCTTAGGGGGAAGCGATTGCAGCACTCAGAATTTCCAAGCTAGTCTTTGGACAGTCAGTCTCCCAGAAACTCATCAGGGATCTTCATTGGTCTTTCATTGGAACCCCTGTTTTGCAGCCTGCCTGCAGAATCTGAACTTGAGTATCCCCACAGTCACATGAGAGAATTTTATAAAATCTCATACTATTTACAGATATCTCCTGTTGATTCTGTTTCCCTAGAGAACTGTAATACATATGTATAGACAACAATTTATCCATTCATCAGATGATGGACATCTGGGTTGTTTCCCTCTTTTGGCAACTGTGAATAATGTTGCTATGAACATTGGTGTGCAGATGTCTGTTTGTGTCACTGATCTCAGTTCTTCTGGGTATATACTAGTAGTGGTATTGCTGGGTCACCTAGCAAGTCTATATTCAACTTCCTTAGGGACTGCCAATCAGTCCTCCACAGTAGCTGTACCATTTTATATTCCTGCCATCAGTGAACAAGAATTCCTATCTCTCCACATCCTCTCCAACACTTGTAGTTTTCAGTCTTTTTCATAGTGGCCATTCTAATAGGTATGAAATGATATCTCATTGTCATTTTGATTTGCATTTCCCTAATTGCTAGTGATGTTGAACATTTTTTCATGTTTCTTTGCCATTTGTATTTCTTCTTTGGACAATCGTCTTTTCAAGACTTTTGCCCATTTTTAAATCAGGTAGTTTGTTTTTTTATTGTTGAGTTGTAGTATCTCTTTATATATCACGGATATTAAACCCTTATCAGATATATGATTGCCAAATATTTTCTCCCATTGAGTTGCCTGCCTTTTCACCCTGTTGAAAAGGCCCTTTGAGATGCAAGTGTTTAACTTTGAGGCAGTCCCATTTATCTATTTTTTGTTGTTGTTTCTCATACTTTGGGTGTAAGTTTTAAGATATTACCACCTACCACAAGATCTTGAAAATGTTTTTTCCTACATTTTCTCTAGGATTTTTATGGCTGTAGCTTTTATATTCAGGCCCTTGATTCATTTTGAGTTAATTTTTGTATAAGGTGTGACATATGGCTCCTCTTTCTTTTTTTTAGATATGGATATCCAGTTCTCCCAAAACCATTTGTTGAACAGACTGTTCTGGCCTATCTGGGAGGGCTTAATAACCTTGTCAAAAATCACTTGAATGTAGATGTGAGGATCTATTTTTGAGTTCTTTATTTGGTTTCATTGGTTAACCTTTCTTTATGCCAGTACCATGCTGTTTATACCACTGTAGCTTTGTAATATGCTTTAAAGTTGGAAAGTGAGAGTTCTCCAACTTCATTATTTTTAAAGACATTTTTTGGCTATTTGGGGTCCTTTACCCTTCCAAATAAATTTGATAGTTGGCTTTTCCATTTCTGCAAAAAAGTCTTTTGGGATTTTTATTGGGATTGCATTGAATTTGTAAATCAGTTTGGGTAGAAATGACATCTTAACGATATTTAGTCTTCCAGTCCATGAACATACATAGAATGTCCTTCCAATTATTTGTCTTCTTTGGTTTCTTTTAGCAATGTTTTGCAGTTTTCTAAATATGGGTCCTTATATCCTTGGTTAAGTTCATTCCTAAATATTGGATTCTTTTAGTTGCTATTGTAAATGGAAATTTTCTCTGACTTCCCCCTCAGATTACTCATCAGAAGTGTATAGAAATGCTACTAAGTTTTGCATATTAATCTTGTGTCCCGCCAATTTGCTGAGCTCATCTATTAGTTCTCGTAGCTTTGTTGTGAATTTTCCAGGGTTTTGTAGATATCTGTTCATATCAGCAAATCAAAGTTTTATTTCTTTCTTTCCTATTTGGGTGCCTTTTTCAACATAATTGCTCTAAACTAGCACTATATTGACTAATACTGGTAGGCACATGAAAAGATGCTCAACATCATTAGCTATTACAGAAATGCAAATCAAAACCACAATGAAGTACTACTTCCAAGTCAGAAAGTTAAGTATAGAATTATCATATGGCCTGGTAATACCACCTCTCGGTATATAGCCAAAAGAATTCACAGCAGGGGCTTGAACTAATACTTACACATCTATATTCATAGCTGAATTATTCCAATAGATGGAAGCAACCTAAGTGTGCATCAACTGATGAATGGATAAACAAAATGTGGAATATTCTTACAACAGAATATTACTCAGTTGTTAAAAAAAGCTCTAATACATGCAATATGTAAGGCATCATGTTGAGTGAAATAAGCTAGACAAAAATGACAAATATTGTATGATGTCACTAGTATGAAATAATTAGAATAAGCAAATTATATAGAGTCAGAAATTAGAATACAGGAAACCAGGGGCCAGGGAGAGGGTAGGGGATGGGGAGTTAATGCCTAATTGATGCAAAATTTGTTTGGGGTGATGGAAGAGTTTTCTAGTGGATGGTGGTAATGGTTAAGACAATATTGTTAGTGAAATTAACACCACTGAATTATATATTTGGTTGTGGTTTGAAAGGAAAAAATTTTAGATTGTATATGTTACTAGAGTGAAAATTAAAAAGACTGTACAAGTTACTGCTGATGCAAAGGAGATAGAGTTAATAGTATTATAATAATATTCTTTCATCAATTTTAACAAAGTTACCACACTAATGCAAGATGTTCATATAGGGAAAACTTTGTGTTTGGGTAGGTATAAAAGAACTCCATATTTCCTACATGATATTTCTATAAACTTACAACTCCCATTTTTTAAAAAACTACGAAATTAAAAAGAAAAAAACCTAGCTATTCAAATAAGCAAAAGGTATCTTTCTTCACTGCTACCATAAAATCTGGAAAACAATCTCAGCTAGAAGGCCACTTAACTGCTTCTTTTAACTAGATAACAAGTTATTCCATTTTAATCTGGCTTGGAAATTTATTATTTCCCAGCTTTCCCTCAAATGCACTGTCAATTTCAACTATTGTCATTCTCACTACTATCACCCCAGAAGTTTCACTGGTACATAGCTGATCAAATATAAAGTACATACACAGTGGACATTATGAACAGATAAAGATAATTTCACTTTTAACTACTTACAGCTTGGAATATGGCCAATAGTCAGTTCTCCATCTCTAAGCTCTAACTATATAACAAGGCGCTTAGGCTGTCTGGCTCCCATTGTATCTGCACTGGGCACACAGCAGACAATAAGTAAAACTGACAGAGCAATTGTGATAAATAGAACATGGCTTACATTCTTTAAAGGACTGTATTAACAAAATAATGTAATTATATGCTTAACTGGCTCTGTGAGTTTTCATTAAATCAACTTTGAATAGACTCGTTTATCCTGGAACACATATATTTACCTTAGTGTCAAGGCTCTCATATGCTAAGCTATAGCTTTAAGAGTGTGGAGGCACTCCTATAAAGTAGTTGTTGAGGACACTACAATGCTTTCTGAGTAGGGAAATAGGCCAAGAGAAAGAGCCCACGCCAGAGTTACATGGATATTACAGAGCTTAGAATTCCAAGCTCCTCTATCCCAACCTTATTTCCACAGGATATAAAGCAAACAATCTGATATGACTTTCCCAGAATGTTACAATCACTCTTTAAGCTTGATTTATGATCAATACAAGGTATCTAAGAGCTAGGATTTGTTTAAAAAAAAAAAAAAAAATTATGCAGTTAGCTTCTAGTTCCAGAAGAGTCACCACTGAATTTAACCGTCTTTAAAGATGTACAATCCTAGTTTCTTCTTGCTAAATTGGTCAGTTGATTGAGGATGGAATTTAACATAAGGTAGAATTTTCTTTCAGGGAACCGAAAAGTTCCAAAGGCCAAATATAAAACATTTATTATAGATACAGATTACAAACCAAATTTTTAACACCACTGCTAGGTGGGATGTGGAAATGGGAGGGAGCTCTGAAAAAAGACTTGTATTTTTTACTATCAAATGCAAAAATCTTTTAACAGAAGTCTGAATTTTTTGGTAGCATGAAGTCCAGAGTTATGTGAATAACATTTATGACTACTCAGTTATGACTTTTTTTTACTCTGCACTCTTTACGCATCAACTACACTTACCATCTTTTTCCTTATTCTCTCAAATGAAAAGTATTTTGAATAAAGACTCTGCTAAAGTTAATCCCTGGATTTTATAATCAGCCAACCATAGACCGAAAGTAATGAACTTCAAATAACTGTAAGTGGATCCCTTTTTGCTTTCAATCAACACTGCGTAAGGGAGTCCCTGATTCTTTCGAAGGTATGCACTGGCTAGCATTGAAATTCTATACTACTGAAATCCACATCCGCTCCCCCTCTCTTAATGTGATGCATTTGGAAGTATGTATAGGCTTCTGAAGAGAAGATACTTTAAGGCTAAGGTTCATGCTGGGTGTGCTGTGTAACATTAACTTGTCCATGTTCACATTTGTCTACTGCAGAGAAAACATTGCAGTAGAAAAATTAATACTCAAAAGCACACTGAGGGGAGCTGGAGTGGTTCAAGTGGTTGAACACCTGCTTCCTATATGGGAGGTCCCAGGTTCTCAGTGTCTCCTAAAAACAAGCAAGCAAACACACGAAAAAATCAACTCAGGGGAGTCGATGTGGCTTAGTGGTTGAGTTCTGGCTCCCCACATACAAGGGTCCAGGTTCAATCTCTGTCCCCGGTACCTCAAACACACACACACACACACACACACACACACACACACTCTCTCTGAACTCCTTCAGAAAAGAAGTAATAGATAAATCCTGGACAGCAAAGCAGTACTAAAGGTCTATTAAATTAAAGCAGTATTTGTTCAGAAGAGAAGCATTTCTGCTTCAAATTGGAAACTCTTTTTAAGAGTATTTCTAAATATTTTTCATGACATATAATACTAAAGTACTTACATGTAAATTTTGCTCTAAATATATGACGGTCATCTTGAAAAGGCCAAAATCAGACCACATGAATGAAATTTTGTCCACAGCACCTAACACTGTTATGATGATTAAAAATATCAGCAACACCTTAGAATCAATGCCTACTATGAAATACTTACTCAGTGAATCCCAGCTTTTAATTATTAAAATGTACATAATTTTGCAATTCAGTAGAGTCCTTAGGATCTACTCAGTATCTAGACATGATTGTAAGGCTCCTGCTGATCTCTACTACTATCCACTTTACCAGTTCTCAGTAGCTCAAATGGGCAGATTAGGTATTCCCTCTGTCACAAGTATTACCTATAAAGAAAACTGAAAATTCTCGAATGTCAAACAGAACTTAAATTTCAAAAGTTAAAGGCACAAACTACTTCTGGAGACAAGGCAAGTGGTAATTATAAAGGTGAATTATTTTATCTAAAGATACTTTAAGATCAACATTCTAGACTCAATACATTTGTAATATTGAAAATTGAAAATTACCTAGTAAAAGAGTATCACAATTTCACTTACTTTTCAAAATGTTCTAAATATTTGGCACAATGAATAGCTTGTCTTATTTAGAAACGATCTGATAAAAGCAAGGTATTTTTCAAAGTGTTAAAAAAAACCTTCAGGTTGTAAGGTTTTATATCTTCATTCTACTCACAACCCTCCTTCCTTATTTCCCCAATTTTGTTATCACTGCAAATCTAAAAATTATTCTTCTTCCTCACTCTAACGCCAAATAAAAACATTCCACTAAAAATATATGACTAATATTAAACAAAAGATTTCAGTTTAGTTGTAACAGCCATAACTTTAGGGTATTCTAGGGAGATACCCCAGAAGGAAACAAATTCAAAGACACAAATTTCATAGAATAACGTGATGTTTGTTTACCCCAAACTTGTTGCAATACATTTTTTAAAACAATATTCTTCCCATGTAATCACAAAACCAAACAAGAAGCAGAATACCCATCATTACAGAGGCAATGATTGTATAATTTAAACAATATTCAGGTATTTTTTAAAGACTATCTTAAACCAATTTTCAATTATATGTTAAATGTATACACTTAATAGTTGAAAAAATACCTATTTACTACTTATATTTCAAAACATGGTAACTTGTGTCTTTTAACAGCACAATTGTTAAGGACGGAAACACAAAACAAACATTAGACTGAAGAAAATGAGAAAAATTTCCTCAGCCTTGGTTTATCATGTCTTTATTCTTTTTTTGTTCATACTGCAGTTAATTGCTTCTTTCAGTACCCTTTCACTCTATTCCTGTCTAAAGACCTTTGGGGCCTCAGGGCAACAGCAGGTATACCATATGATGAGGTGCTACTGAATTAGCCTAAATTACGAGTAAAAAAAAAAAAAAAAGAAATGCTTTAAGACACAGAATCCAAGGCAAGAGTATAGAAAAAATATGCATAAATATGGAGTGGTTACACCCCACCAATAATTATCAGACACCTCTAGAGCAGAGGCTCCTATCTGGATTTTATTCATTAAAATAAGGTAAAATTTTGAGTGTGTAGCTCTCCAACTTTCGGGCTATATGACTTTGGAATAAAACTCAATTTCATCTCTAACTAGTTTTTTGGTACCCCCACCCCCCCACGACTAGTTTTTAAAAATGTATTTCACTACAGTGGAGAACTTACTCCCACCTACACCTACAGCAGTAGAAATAGCAAAGCTCTCTTTACTCCCTCTTAAAGAACCAGGGGGGGTAAAAACATTTTTTTTTTTTGCATAAAGTTTTGAATCTGTACTTATGATGCCAGCTGCCTCTCCCCACTAACTTCACAGAAAGCCAAGAGCATACGCAGAGTAGTCAACTCATAAAAGAAGACAATTTTAACTTACCTCCCTGACTTCCAACATTGATCCTCCCTAAGCATACAGGACAAAGGTCAGTGTGTCGAGTTTGGCAATGACAATAATTAATAGTAAAGTAAGGGCTTATTGAACACTTAATACAAAGTTGAAATTCTGACATCATAACACCAAGGTGTCCATTCAATTTTTAACCCGTTTGAGAAAATTTAAGCTATTAATTCTAAAATATGTAATACCTTCTCAGTAACTTTAACCTCTTAGTTGCTCATGCTAACAGCTTTATTGCATACTACTACTTCTTATAGAAGTAAATCCAGGGACCATTCCACTTTATCTTAGACATAACATTTACCAGTTTTCCAAGCATGACAGAAATGGAAAAATATATATATTAGAACAAGAACAACTTATGTTAATTTCTACAATCTGTGTTCCTTCTGTAAGCAGTGCCTGATTCTATTAAATCAAAGTTCACTCCTATGCTATAAAAAAAAAATGAGGGACTACTTTACAAAGTATACAAGAATATAATTTTATATAAATTTTTCCAGTGTTCACTATAACTGCATTACATGAAATGTTTCCCTTCACAGAAACTCAAAAGGATAGTGCCTATAAAATGAAACTAAACTTTCTGTGGTCATCTCTGATCTAAAAGTGCTACCTCAGGAGCATAAGCTATCACACTGTGTGCATGAGTCTTGGTGAGTGGTTACCATCTGGGACCTCTTCCTCTCTTCTCACACCAGTGAACCCATCTCATAAAAAGCCTAAGAGAAAACTAAAGTTGTTGCAGAAGTAAAACTCAGAATGCTCCACTTACACTTCTAAGGTAACCAATGTAAAGCAATATCAGCAGAAGTCATCTCTTTTATTCCCCCAATAAACAAAAGCCCAAACCAAAAAGCAAATGCTGCTACTTAGTCATCAGATGGATTTACAGAGGCAAAAAATGTGAACAGCAGTAGTTCAAGTAAAGTATGTGTAGAAATTTAAACACACCCACTTTCAAGTTAAGACAAAAGTGAAGGGGACCTATGATCTTTTTATAAGAGTCAAAAAGCTCAGGCATTATCACCAAATGTTAATTCACTTTACAGTCATCAATGAGACTATTGTATATAGTTTTGCACCTTGCGCTTGTAAAAGCAGATAAAATATTTAATATGTAATTTACAACATATTTTACCAGCTTAGCATACAGGATGTATACAGATTATATCAAAGTAGTAGACAGTTAGGGACCTGTGCAAACCCTGCAAAAATAGTACTTCAGGTATCTGCTAATTAAAAACAAAAACAAGAACAGTTTGCTGTTTAGAAGTGATACAATTCAAACTACCACAAAATACAAAGGGCTGCAAAATGTATACCATTCCAACGACATATATAAGTTATTAAATAAAGATTTGATTTAAAAGAATATAAATGAAGCCTTTAAGTAGGTCTTTTCTACATGCATATTATTCCTCATTAAAGAAAAAAATATGTAAAAAGGCCATTGGTAATTGCTTTAACATTTGTAGAAAATGCCAATTCTCTGGTCACAAACTCACTAAGTTTAGCACTTAAGGTCTCTGCAGTGTTATAAATGTAATTTAAAATACTGTTAATTCTATAACTCCATTGGTAAAATAATGTGACTTGGAATATGGCAGTCTTCATGTTGACAGCAATGATCCACAGTTTATTTCTATTTTTAACTTTCTTATGCATGAACAGTTATCCAGAAGAACAGCACCCTCCGCCACCGCCCTGGGCTTGAGGTTCATCATCGATAATCTGCACACCTCGCCTTGCAGCTCCCGGCTGACTGGAGCCATTGCCCTTTGCCCTCTCATCCACCTGTGCTGTTTCGATCATCCCTATAAGGAAAAAGCAGAAATTATTAGTACCATAATCTTTTGAGTTTTCTCTTCCTATAATTTCAGTATACCACTATGATACGGAGATTTCTGACTTCCAACCAGCAAAGAAACTATTTTAAAAATGTAATAAACATTTTGTCAGGTCACTAAGTAGTTTTACCTGAAAGTTTAAAAAATTTAGAATCAACGCAGCAAGTGCATTTGTCCGCTAGTGTAATGGCCACAGTGACATTAATACAGAGTAATATTTTTTGCTTTGGGGAAAAAAAACAATGTAGAAGTATAAACCTTAAGAATTTCTTACCCCAAGAACAAGTGATTTTAGGGTTCATAATGTTTTTCTTCTACTAGAAATTTAACTTTCAATTGAAAAGAAAGAAAGAGTTAAAATGAGGTAGGAAGAACAAAGCTGAAGGACTTATATGATTTGAAGGCTTAGTATACATATAAAGCTTCACTAATCAAGACAGTGTGATCATGATTAAAGGAGAGACAAAGAGATCAGTGGAAGTGAGAACAGAGTCCAGAAATAGACCCATATATATAGTTACCTGATTTTCGACAAATGTACCAAGACTACTCAATAGAGAAAGCAATCTTTTTAAGAAATTGTAATGAAACTGGACATCTATATGTAAAAATGAACCTTGATCCACACCTTATACCATGTACACAAATTAACAAAAATGCATTATAGACCTCAATCTAAAATCTGAAACATAAAATTTCTAGGAGAAAATCTTTGTGACTTTGGATTAGGAAAATATTTCTCATATATGACACAAAAACATGAATCATAAAAGAAAATTTACCAGTGAGACTTCATTAAAATTGAGAACTTCAGCTCTTTTGAGACAGTGTTAAGAAAAATGAAAATATAAAACAAACTGGGAGAAAACAAATGCAAAATACATTGGAAAAGCAGTACTAAGACAGGATAATGTTTCTTAAATTTGGGTAGGGACTGCTGTCAAACAATTTTTTTAAATTGAGGAATGCACATCAATCCACTGAAATGAAATAAATATTACAAATAAACATTACAAATTCTATTTCTACTTATTTTTTCTCAAAATTTCTTTATATGTTTTATAACAGAGAAAAAACTAATACTTGTATAAATTATATAATTTTTAAATAAAATATAGGCACACAAAAATTTTTCAATGAAGATGTGAGATTTGTAACATTTAAAATCAATAACCTAGAGCCTGGCTACTACTCTAAGTCTAATCTGAGAACCAGTATCATCACCACCAGGCAGCTTATTAAAAATGAGACTTTCAGGTATCACACCAGACCTACTATAGCAAAATCAGCATTTCAACAAGTTCCCGAAGTGATTCATATACACACTAAAGTTGGATAAGTAATGATCTGTAGCAGTGGTTCTCAAATTTTTTTTTTAATGGTAAAGTCCCCCCCTTTTTTTTTATTTCTCTCCCCTTTCCCCGCCCCCCCCCCCCCAGTTGTCTGTTCTCTGTGTCTATTTTGCTGCATGTTCTTCTTTGTCCGCTTCTGTTGTTGTCAGCGGCATGGGAATCTATGTTTCTTTTTGTTGCGTCATCGTTGTGTCAGCTCTCCGTTGTGCGGCACCATTCCTGGGCAGGCTGACCTTTCTTTCATGCTGGGTGGCTCTCCTTACGGGGCGCACTCATTGTGCATGGGGCTCCCCTACGCGGGGGACACCCCTGTGTGGCAGGGTACTCCTTGTATGCATCAGCACTGCACATGGGCCAGCTCCACACGGGTCAAGGAGGCCCTGGGTTTGAACCGTGGACCTCCCATGTGGTAGACAGACGCCCTAACCACTGGGCCAAGTCCGCTTCCCAGTTCTCAAATATTAGTGTGCATCAGAAGCATAAGGAGGGGTTTGTTACAACATAGATTCTGGCACCACCTGCAGAGATTTTGATTCAGTAGGTTGAGGGTAGGGCTGAAGAATGTGCAATTCTAACATGTTTTCAAGTGATGCTGATGGTCAGGTGACCCTTAGGAATTACCTTTAGAAATTCATAAAACTCTTGCAATTTACTCCAAAGTTTGTGTATATGTACATTTTTCTGGAGAGAAAAACCACAAATTCACAAAAGTGTCTGAGGTTCACAAATTTAAAGAACACAATTTAACAAAGTCATTTTAATCCATTCCTCTGGAGACTAGGATTTCCCTAAATATGATAAGCATTCTATTGATGATATGAAAGATGATTTTCAGGCTGTATATAAACAAACTTATTTCTTTACCCCATAACATCTACACCACTATTTTGAAGCAAATCCCAAATTTTTTTTAGGTATCAGAGCCTCGTACATGGGAAGCAGTGCTCAACTGATTGAGCTACATCCAGACATATTTAATTTTATTTGGAAATTATTTTAATGTCTAAAAGATAAGAACTCTTTTTAAAAAGCATAAACACAATACCAAAATCACATCTAAAAAATTAACTATAATTTCTTAATATCAAAAGTATGCAGTCAGCATTAATATATTCTCAATTGTTTCATACATGTTCTTTTTCACTAGTTTGTCAAATCAAGATCCAAATAAAATCCATCCACTGCAGCAGCTTGTTACATCTCTTAAATGTGTTTTAGTCTATACGTTCCCCTTCCATTTTTTACTTTTAATAGTTATGCATTTATTCTAATGTGTATTTAGAATATAGTTGTGGTAGTCTGAATTTGGTGAATCCCTAAAAAAAGAAAGATTCTGTTTTGGACTAATCCATTCCTGTGGGTATGAGACCTTTTCAATTGGACTAAATCAGTAAGGCACAACTCAGTTGGAGTCTCAGCCCTCTTGCTGGGTCCGATAAAAAAGGAAACACACACAGGCACAGAAAAGGAAGCCACCATTTTTTTTCCTGCCATGTGAAAGAAGACTAGATGATAGCTTAAGCACAATGTCCTCAGAGGTTGGGTCCACAGAGCAGCTCAAGAAGAAAGCCCTGCTATATGCCTGACAGCTTACAGCTGAACTTGGGGGAAAAGTGGAGCAGCTGAGAGCAGCCCAGAAAGGGACAAGCTCTATGCCTGGTTGCTCACAGCTGAGTTCCAGGAGCTGCGCTCTGAGAGAGGCTGAAACCTCTGTAGAGATGGGTGGCCATCTTGCCTTGCCACAAGTCTGGACAAAAGGAGCAAGAGTAGCTGACTTTGGTGAGAAAAAAACCTCTCATGGTACATCAATTTGGACTCTTCAGCCTTGGAACTGTAAATTCTTACCCCAGATAAATCCCCTTTATAAAAGACAACCCATTTCTGGTACTTTGCATCTGCACCCCTTCTGCAAACTAAAACAGTATGATTTCATAGACATTAATTACTGCTTGAAACAAGGGCTAAAGTATTTAAGCTTTAAAACAAGGGTTCTTAACTTTTTTTGTTCCATATACCCCTTTGCCAGTCAGGTGAAAGCCACAGACCCCTTACTTAGCCGCAGTATACTGTGTATTATTATTATTTTTTAAAGATTTATTTTTTATTTATTTCTCTCCCCTCCCCCCCCCCCGCCCCACCTGTCTGCTCTCTGTGTGCATTCACCGTGTGTTCTTCTGTGTCCGCTTCCATTGTTGTATTGTTGTCAACGGCACCAGGAAACTGTGTCCATTCTTGCTGCATCAGCTCTCCGCATGTGTGGGACCACTCCTGGGCAGGCTGAACTTTCTTTCACGCTGGGCGGCTCTCCTTATGGGGCGCACTCCTTGTGTGTGGGGCTCCCTACGCAGGGTACACCCTTGCATGGCACAGCACTCCTTGCGCATATCAGCACTGTGCATGGGCCAGCTCATGGAGACCCTGGGTTTGAACCGTGGACCTCCCATGTGGTAGGCAGATGCCCTATCCATTGGGCCAAGTCCTCTTTCCCTGTGTATTATTTAATAACTACATCACACACGCACCAACACCTCCCCAAAAGAACGATTTTTTAAATTTCAATTCAACCTCACAGACCCCTTGTTAAGAACCCCTGCTTTAAAAAGTGAGTTAATTTAAATTTTTAAAAATAAGTAATTATAGATAAACAGATATTGATACTAAGTAAAAATTGATCAATGTGATCATTAACAGAGATTGGAAAAACGACTTTAGAAAGTACTGCTGCTATTTTAAAAAGAGCAATTCTAAACATACTAGATCTGAATTTACTTACTTTTACAAAGGTCAAGAAAGAGTTCCTCAATTCCTTTGTTCTGTTTGGCTGAAGTATGGTAATGTTTTGCCCCTACAGATTCTGCATACCTAAAAAAAAAGTGACATTAGTGAATGACATAAAATTTTTTGTCAAGACTATCTGAATTTTTATACTAGCAATTTTAGTGACTGATCACTAATTATCCCAAGTTTAATGAAATTAAGATTATACAGCTGCTTAATATCTGCAGCTAATTTTATGTAAGAATACAAATCTAACAAGATGTGAAGTTCTTACTAATTGGAGTAAAAATACTTTAAAAGTTTTTGAGCCTATTTGATCATCATAGTTTACTATCACTCATATTTTTAACTGAAACCAAAAAGAGAAGTGAGAGCAGAATGTCTTTAAATTTGTCAGAATTCCAGAAATTACTGATGTAAACAAGCTTCACTGAGTCTGATAGCTCATTCTACATAATGGTTTGAAAAATATCTAAATGGTAAAGCTTACTGTAAAAAGAGGAAGATCTCAACTTCTACTAGGGAGTGATTGGGGGGAGCATAACACTTACGATTCTGCTTCTTGAATGGAAACATGTCTCTCCTTTTCCAAGTCTATTTTATTACCTAATTTGAAAAAAATACCCATTTTAAATTTTCATTTTTGTAATAAAATTTTAAATTTTAATTTTTATAACAAAATTAAGCCAAGTCACAACATACAACTGCCATTTTGATCACACAGGAAATGAATACAAATCCTCATTCAACTTCTAAATGTCCTGAAACCGTAAGTTAACCCCTATGATATGAGGGTTGATCATGGTTGTCAAGATGAATGTCTCATCCTCCCTCAAATGATTTAATGCATATCCCCCCTGAAGTTGCAACTTGTGTCAGAGAAAAAACTTTTCCAAAAAGCAGGCACTATTCTCTGATTTCCCTAGGGAACCGAGGAATAAACCTATTTTTTTTTTTTTTAAGAAACTTTATTCCCCTCCCTGCCAAGATGGCTCCCTCATCTGTTTGCTCATTGTTTTCCACTTATTGTCTCCTCATTTTTTTTTTCTTTAGGCGGCACTGGGAAATGAACCCGGGACCTCCCATGTGGGGGGTGGGCACTCAACTGCTTAAGCCACATCTACTCCCTGCTCATTTGTTTTTCTCGTTGTCCACTTGTTTTGTGTGTGTATGGGAGGGTTTTGGCTGGATGTCTGCTTGTTGTTTGTCTGTTTTCTTTACGAGGCACTGGGAACCAAACCTTGGACCTCCAACATGGGAAGTGGGCACTCAACTGCTTGAATCACATCTGCTCCCAATCTATGATTCTTGAGCATGTGTAAATGGTCAAATGTTACTTTAAAACTTTTCCTTAGTTCCAATCAATAGTTAGAGTCAATAGTTGAAGAAGAGTATCTTACTTATTACTAAAATAGGTTAGTCTTGGATCTCAAGATTATTTTGGTTTCCTGGCTGATTAACATAAGAATTAAAATGCATGATTAAGTACTCCACCACCATGGTGGGTGGGGGGGGAGGGGAACTGTTCTGTTTGTAAACATCCAATGAAAGAAGCAGTATCGAGAATTGAGATGCACATACCCAGAGATTCTATAAATTGAAGGTCTCAAAAATTTCAGCTGCTAACTGCTGGCAGCTGCAGAACTAATTGAAAAGTATAGCCTCAGGATATGAGGGAAGAAAGTGGGCTATACTAAAACTCAGTGAGTACCAACAAATTCAGTAATGAACTGATCTTCAGTAGACAGCTATTTGTTTATCTCAGCATGTTCCATGTTTTTATTTCCTACATTATACTTTGTCAATAAGATTTTTAATTTGCTAAATATTTATAGCCAATGGATCTGACAGTTAAGAGAGGAAAATAAGTTGTTTTATGCTATGAAAAATGCAAAAAGCACCACCTAGTGGCCAATGGCTTGAGCAAACCAAGTCACAAGATATTGCAACTTTAAAAGACGCATGATAGGGAGCGGATGTGGCTCGAAAAGTTGAGCACCTGCCTCCCACATGCAAGGTCAGGTTCCCAATACCTCCTGAAAACAAAAAGAACAAGCAAACAAATGAAAAAAAAAAACAACTCAGTTCAAACCCCCGATCCTGGTACCTCAAAAAAAAAAAAAAAAGATAAAACAGGCCAGTAGATAGCAAGAAGATTTCTGTTCCAATTAAAACCCTATGACTTTTTTTTTAAAGATCTGTAATTCCTCTTTTTCCAAATTCCACCAGAATCACCTAAAAAGAATAATGACAGCGAAAGTAGATAATCAGTTTACTGCCTCAAATAAATATTTAGGGGAATATTTCAGACACAAGTTTATTTAATAATGTTTTAAATTTAGCTATTTTAACAACTCACCAGTTTATTAAAATAGCTCCATTAATAAGTTATTCTAAATTTAAAATTTTTAATCCATCTACTAAATGATTATGATTACATCTTTGTACAATCCAGTGTTCATAATAGATTGCTAGCACAAACTAAACCACAAAAAACTTATTAGTAACTGACATTTTTTTCCAAATCTCAAAAACTTTTTAACTCCATATTCATTTAAAAGCAAGGCATTTAATGGCGATTGAGGCTCCATTAAAAATGTTTCAAAACTATTCAATAGTATTGTACAGCTACATAAGGAAATTTCTGATAGGTTTTAAACACCTGAAAACAACGACAACCACCAAAGGACGGACCTACTTGAAAGTACAGTACTATACAGTACTATAAAAAACCAAATAGGTTGAGGTTATGGGATGGGGAAGAGAGCCTTCTGCCAAGAAGAACAAAAACTTCACCTTCTATAAATCATAGATGTTTTGGGAAGTGGAGTGGCTCAACTGATAGAGTGTCCACCTACCATATGGAGGGTCAAAGGCTCGATACCCAGGGCCTCCTGACTCGTCTGGTGAGCCAGCCCACACGCAGGGCTGCCGTGCACAAGGAGTGCCACACCACGCAGGGGCACCCCAGCACAGGGGTGGCCCACGCGCAAGGAGTGCACCCCATAAGGAGAGCCGCCCCGTGTGAAAAAAGCACAGCCTGCCCAGGAGTGGCACCACACACACAGAGAGGTGACGTAGCAAGATGATGCAACAAAAAAGAGATGCAGTTTCCTGGTGCCATCTGACAATGCAAGCGGACGTAGAAGAACACACAGTGAATGGACACAGAGAGCAGACAATGGGGGGAAAGGGAGAAAAATAATTTAAAAAAATAGATATTTGAATTAAAAACATGAAAAGAATGCACCCATGGATAAGGGCAGATGACTTAACAGTATAAAGAGAATGATATTTTGCCGAGACACAGTAGAAGGAAGCTTTCAACAGGCTTTTAACTCTGACAAAACTTGTTAAGTCTGGCTTACTTCATTCACAACTATGAGATTTTGGGCAAGTTACTTAACCTCTTTTAGTCTCACTCTGTAAAGCTGTAGCTAACAAACCTTGCAGGGTTGATATTAAAATAAGATACAACAAGTGTAAAAGGCCCAGCATATAGTATATGCTCAATGAAGAGCAGTTATTAATATCAGCCATATTCATCACAGTGAATGATCAAAACAAAAAGCAATAATTTATTGTTATGTGATTTAAAATCCATAGAACACATCACCCAAAAGCAGAATAATACATTATCTTTTCTAGTACACACAGATCATTATCCAGGACAGATCATATGTTAGGTCATAAACAAGTATCAATAAATTAAAATATACTGAAATCATACAATGTATCTCCTCCAACCACAAGCAAATGAAGCTAAAAATCAATAACAGGAAGAACTGAAGAACTCACAAATATGTGGAAATTAATAAAACACACTCTTATTCAAGCAATGGGTTAAAGAAGAAATTACAAGGGAAATTGGGAAATATATTGAGGCAAATAAAAACAAAAACACAACATACCAAAACTTATGAGATGCAATAAGAGCAGTGCTGAGAGGGACATTTATAGCTCTAAAAGCTTACATTAAAAAAGAAGAAAGACTTCAAATCAGAGATCAAACCTCAAAACTGAAGAACTATAAGAGAGCAAACTAAAACCTAAAGCAAGCAGAAGCAAGGAAAGAACAAAGATTAGAGTGGAAATAAATGACAAAGAAAAACAAAAATTAAAAAAACAATGAAAGACTCAATGAAACCAAAAGTTCGGTTCTTTGAAAAGGTCAAGAAAATACACAATGCTTTAGCGAGAATAACAAAGAAAAAAAAAGGATAAAAACTAAAATCAGAAATGAAGTGGAGGCATTACTACTGACCGTACAGAAATTTAAAAAAAAGAAAAGAGGATACTATGAATTCCATGCCAACAAATTATATAGCCTAGAAGAAACAAATTCCTAGAAACACAAAAATATCTACATTGACTCAAAAAGAAACAGAAGATCTCAACAGACTAATCACAAGTACAGAGAGTGAATCAATAATTTAAAACCTTTCAACAAAGAAAAGCCCAAGACCATATAACTGGTGAATTTTACCAAATATTCCTAACAAAATTAACACCAATTCTGCTGAAAATCTCCAAAATAACAGAACAGATCGGAACACTGCCTAACGCATTCAATGAGGACAACATCACCCTAATATTCGATACAGATTTAAAAAGCCAGAAGAAAAATACAGACCAATATTCCTTATTAATATAGATACAAATATCCTCAACAAACTACTAGCAAATTGAATTCAAAAGCACATTAAAAGAAATATCCAAGATCAAGTGGGATTTATTCCTAGCATGCAAGGGTGATTCAATATAAGAAAATATAATAATATAAAACATCACAGCACCACATTAGCAGAATGAAGGGGGGGCGGGATTCAACTGTTGCAGAAAAGCACCACTTCTTGATACTTAGAAAACTAGGAATAGGAGGAAACTTGCTAACATCTCACTCAATGATGAAGGACTGAAAGCTCTTCCTCTAAGATCAGGATCAAGACAAGGATACTCACTGTCACCAGTGTTATTCAACGTTGTGCTGGAAGTTCTAGCCAGAGCAATTAAATAGGAAAAATTAAAAAAAGGTATCTAACTTGGAAAGGAAGGGTAAAACTTTCCCTAATTTCAGATGACATCTTCTTATATATAGAAAATCCTGAAAAATCCAAAACATATCTACAAGAGCTAAAAAATGAACTAAGCAAAATGGTGGGTATAAGATCAACATTCAAAAATGAAGAGTATTTCTATGTACTAATAATGAGCAATCTGAAGGGGAAATCAAGAAAAAAATTCCATTTATCAATAAAAGAATAAAATATCTAGGAATATATTCAACAAAGGAAGTAAAGGAAGAGGTTGCTGATGTGGGAGGAATGGGGTGAGGGGTAGTGGGGGGTATATGGGAACCTCTTATTTTTTTTAATGTTAACACTTAAAACAAAAAAATAAAGAGATCACAGAACCAAAAAAAAAACCAAGGAGGTAAAGGAACTAGAAACTAGAAAGCACTGCTAAAAGAAATCAAAGACCTAAATAAATGGAAGGAAATTCTGTTTATAGACTGGAAGACCAAATACTGTTAAGATGTCAGTTCTACCCAAAGTCATTAATAGATTCAATGTAATCCCAATCAAAACTCCAAAAACGTTCTCTGCAGAAATGGAAAAGCTGATCATCTAATTTATATGGAAGGGTAAGGGGACCTGAATAATCAAAGCCATATTGAAAAAGAAGAAAAAAGGGGGAGGATTCACACTTCCTGACCTTGAAAATTATTACAAAGCCACATTAGTCAAAACAACATGGTATTTGCACAAACTGACATAAAGACCAAGGAATCAAGCTGAGAGTTCAGAAATCAATCCTCACATTCATGGCCAACTGATTTTTGACAAGGGTGTCAAGTTCACTTAATGGGGGAAAGAATGGTCTGTTCAACAAATGATGCTGGGAAACCTGGATGTCCACATGCAAACAAATGAAGGTAGACCCCTATTTCACACCATATACAAAAATTAACTCAAAATGGATCAAAGACCTACCATGCACCATAGACAAAAATTAACTCAAATGGATCAAAGACCTAAATATAAGAACCAAAACTATAAAACTCCTAGATGAAAACATAGGGAAACATCTTCAGGATCTTATGTTAAGACAATGATTTCTTAGATTTTATACCCTAAGCACAAGCAACAAAAGAAAAAAACAAATGGACCTCATCAAAATTAAAAACTTTTCTTCATTAAAGCACTTAATCATGAAAATAAAAGATGCCTTACTTAATGGGAGAAGATATTTGGAAACCACTTCTCTGATAAGGGTTTAATATCTAGAATATATAAAGAGATCCTACAACTCATCAACAAAAAGACAACCAATTAAAAATGGGGAAAAGATTTAAGTAGACATTTTCCAAAGAAGATATACAAATGGCCAATAAGCACATGAAAAGATGCTCAACACCATTATTCATTAGGGAAATGCAAATCAAAACCACAATAATATACCATTTTACATCTACTAGAAAGACTACTATTAAAAAAAACAGAAGATATCAAGTGTTAGAGAGGATGTGGTGAAATAGGAACACTTTTATTGTTAGTGGGAATGTAAAATGGTGCAGTCTTTGTGGAAACCAGTTTGGTGGTTTCTTCAGAAAGTTAAGTATTTAATTACAATATGAGCCAGCAATCCCACTTGTAGGTGTACATACCCTCAAAGAATTGAAAGCAGTGTCTAGAACAATGATGTTCATACTGGTGTTATTCACAATTGCCAAAAAGAAGGAGGAAACCCAAGCGTCTATAGAGATGAATAGGTAAACAAATGTGGCACATATATACAATAGAGTATTATCTGGTGGTAAAATGAAGTTCTAATTCATGCAACGATATGGATAAAACCTGAAAACATCTTGTTGAGTAAAATAAACCAGACATAAAAGGACAAATATTGAATAACTTTACTGATATAATATAATTAGAATAAGCAAATTCATAGCCAGAAACTAGAATAAAAGATATCAGGGGCCTGGGTGGGGAAGCGAATGGGGAGTTAGTGCTTAATTGGTGTAGCATTTGTTTGTAGTGATGGAAAGGTTTTGGTAATGGATGATGGTGAAGGTAGCACAACACTGTAAATATGAATGACACCACTGAATTGTATATTGGAATGTGGTTAAAGTGGACATTTTAGGTTGTATATATGTTACTAGAAAAAAATTATTTAAAAAAATAACTATGTCAAAACCTATAAAATTGTTATACTGCAAAGTGTAAACTATAATGTAAACTAAAGACCATGGTTAGGAGAAATGCTTCAATACATGTTCATTAATTGTAACAAATGTACTACACTAATGAAAGATGCTGTTAATGGAGAAAAGTGTGCGAAGGAGAGGAGGTGAGGTATATGGGAATCCCTTATATTTTTGATGTAACACTTATATAATCTAAAGCTTCTTCAAAATAGAGTAAAATAAAAACAAAACCAAAAAAACAGGACTCTATAACACAGGGAACCCTAATGTAAACTATGGATAATTAATAACACAATTTTAATAATATTCTTACAGCAATTTTAACAAAGGTACCACATTAATGCAATGTGCTAATAGTGGGGGTGTATGGGAACTCTCTATTTTCTGCATGGTTTTCCTGTAAATCTCCAACTTCTGGTTAAAAAAAATTTTTTTTTTAATTAAAACAGAATTACCATATGACCTAGCAATTCTGTCAAGAAGCAGATCTCCAAAAGAACTAAAAGCAGGGACTTGATATTTGTATGCCAAGATAAAATATTAAATATTAAATGTCACTCTTCCTCCTTTCTTTAGTAAAATATTAAGAAAACAAATGATGTGTCTTTTAAAAAAATAATGCTTACCAACTATACATAAACAGATTTCGTTTCCCAACATTTTCCGTAATTCTTTGACCCAGTTCTTCACCTGTGTACGCAAAAGAGCAAGTATTAAGACAAATCTTGTTACATTTACCATTACAATATCCAAAACCTTAAAATTGTCAAAATACCCCAGACTTTTGCCTAATAGCCTGAATATTTAGTTATTACTAGTAATAATTCTTTATTGCCAGATTATATTGCAAACCACACACACACACACACACACACACACAATGAAAGATTTCTATCTCCATATGGAAATATACAGAAACACTTCTAATGACAAGTCTTCGTTAATCTTCTATAAATCCAAGCAAAGCCTTTGCCAGAGCAAAAGCAAGTCGACACCAGCCTCTAATAAAAAGATGCTTGTATAGTCACTTTTTTTTTTAATATTTATTTCTCCCCGCTCCCCTCACTGTTTTGCAATTGCTGTGTCTGTTTGTCTTCCTTGTTTCTTTAGGAGGCACTGGGAACTGAGCCTAGGAACTTCCATGTGGGAGGAAAGTGCTTAATCGCTTGAGCCACCTCTGTTCCAGACTTTGTACTATCTCTCATTATGTTCTTCTTTCTTGTGTCTCTCTTGTTACATCACCTTGTTGCATCAGCTTGCCATGCCTGTCTGTCACACCAGCTCCATCTTCTTTAGGAGGCACTGGGAACAGACCCAGGGACTTCCTATGTGGTAGGCAGGAGCTCAATTAATTGAACCACATCCACTTCCCTATAGTCACTTTAGATTCAGGAACACATGGACTTAAAAACAGTGTTTGAATCCTAAATGGATGATATAGGAGTTTCTGTGCCTTATGTGTGAGCATCACAAAAGACTGACAATAGAAATTTTCATCATTTAGTGTACAACAGGATTTCTCAACTGTGGCACTACTGATACTTTGGCTCAATTAATTCCTTGTTTTGGGGAATGAATTCTGTGCAAGGTATGATGCTTAGCAGCAGCCCTGGCCTCTAGTCAGTAGATACCAGTAGTACTCTTCCAGCTGAGACAACCAAAAATGTCTCCAGACAATGCCAAATGTCCACTGGGGGATAAAATCACCCACTGGCTGAGAACTGCTGGTATCTGATATCTCCATTAACAAACTGATTCCCACTAAGGACCAAACAAGACAGCAGGCATGGTTAGGAGTAAACTGTGATTAAGTAAACTGATCTTTCAAACTAATGATTTTTAAAACACTAAGTACAATAAAATTCCAAGATAAAGAACAAACATGAACATCTTTCATTTTTCATAATGGAATTTAATCTTCATGTAATCAAATCAGAAAGAAATCACACACCTTCCTAAAACAAAACACACATCCATAAATTACAAAAACCACATTAGATAAGTGGTAAACACTTACTGTACATCTGGCTCTATGGTACAAATATAACATTTCCACACTCCTATGCTCTACAAAAATGCAGAGGAACTGTCTTTAGTAAATCCAAAATCCTTATGATCCTTAAAATCATTTTTAAGCATTTTCATTATTCCAGTAGTAAAAAACAAAACCAACCAAACAAAAGTTATCACCTCACAATCTATGCTTCCCCTCCATACATAGATACCATTCTGTTTCCTTCTCTCTAATATATTCTAGCCTATGCTTTTTAAATGTATACCATAGCCTCCAGAATATTTAATGAGAAAGAGCTTAAATTTGATTCAGTTCTCCTATTTTCATCTTAAAAATAAAGGAGCCCATGCAGCCACATCAAGTTTTCAGATGCCCAGTGTAAACTGAATCAAATAAATGAGTTTTCTCTAAGGGAGAAAAAAAACCCTGTTTTTCTGAAGCTTTACTTCTAAATATGATTATTTCCCTTTCCTAATAAACGATTAATAACTCTAATATGAAAAAAATACACCATTAAAAAAATATGGGTAGACACCACTTATGCATTAACTATAACTTTACCTTTAAAACCAAGATTATTCACTTTAGTGAAAAAAGCATGTTAACAGAAACTTGAAAAATCAGTGTTCTTCTGATTAAGTCCTCTACACATAAGTAAACAATACCTTTTGAAAAGAATCTTCATCTGTTATGTCATAAACTAAAATAGCTCCATTTGAATCTCTGTAGTAAATTGGACCCAATGCATGGAATCTCTCTTGACCTGCTGTATCCTAAATAAAACAACAAACATATATTAGATCAGAAGAAAAAAATGCACCTAATATTGCAACTACTATGAACTTGTGATTAGCTGGAAAGTGTGGCATCGAATCACAGATAACTCCAAAACACTGTTAAAAGAAACAAAAGAAATACAAAAACTTTTTAAAAAGTCAAATTATAGTTGATATTAATACTCAACTGTGGCACAAATGTCACTTCTTCCCTTCCACCCTTCCTTCTCCACTAAAAACCAGTTGAATTGCCAGAGGGTAAGACTAGCCAACACAGCATTATAAACCAGTTGCCCATGGAATACACACTGCCCTAACTTAGGTTCCCTGCAGAGAGAGGAGATAAGGAAAGAGAGATGCCTCAGAGACTATCTGACAACAGGTACCCTATTGCATTATCCTTGCCCTACTCTCCACAACCCACTTCTTGGGATGGCTGGAACGTGGAGACAATGGGAAAAAAGGCCAGGCAGGCTGGTCACCCACCCTGTCCTCTCTCTGAAGTGGAAGGTCCTATGAGTTGACCCTTCCCCTGCTGAAAAGTTATGATAGCAATATTCAGTGTTAAACTGTATTCAAGATATAATGCTTAATCAGATTTTAGAAATGCCTTTTTTAATCAAAAAATAAAAAGTTTTGACTTATGTTAACTAAAAAATCCGAAAATTCAAATCCCTATTCCCTGAACCTATTAGTTATTAGAGTACCAAGAAGAGGCAGAGACCTCCACTCCTACAGTGGAAAAGGTTAACTTACCCATATAGCAAGGTTCACTCTTTTCCCACCAATATTTAACTTCTTTGTTAAGAAAGATGCCTAAGAAAGAGAAAGATACCATTAAAAGATGTTTCATATAAAGTGTTTTTTATCTTGACAACTATATATAAATAAATCATCTCAATGTGAAATTTAATTCGTCTGGGAGAAAAAGCAATTGTTGAGTTTTCACTAATGTCCAAACATTATTTTCACTGACAATATTATTTATATTATCTAAGAAAAGGATATTTTGTTCAATGAACACACTTCATGAAAATCTCAAGTGCTTCTTCTTCATTTTCTTCCTATATATAAAAACCAAAATTTTTCTTAGAGCATTTATTTAATTTCATGTTACCTCATCTACTCATTACAGAAAGGAAAATTCTAAGAAATTTCTAAGATAAGAAACAAAAAATATTTACTGGTGATTTACTTAACTGAATGAATACCAATTGTATTCAAAATGTTTCTGCAATCATTTTATAATTCAAATATCTAATACATATTTAATAATTGTCCTAGGTTTTAATCCACAGAAATGAAAGGAAGAGGCTCCAGCCTTTAAGAAGCTTAGTGTCTATTAGAGAACTAAAAATGTAAAGAGGGGGAAAAAGACTTGGCCCAGTGGATAGGGCATCCGCCCCACATGGGAGGTCCAAGGTTCAAACCCCGGGCCTCCTTAACCCGTGTGGAGCGGTGTGAATGCATGCAAGGAGTGCCCTGCCACGCAGGGGTGTCCCCCGCGTAGGGAAGCCTCACGCACAAGGAGTGCGCCCTGTAAGGAGAGCCGCCCAGCGCGAAAGAAAGTGCCAACTGCCCAAGAATGGCGCCACACACACGGAGAGTTGACACAGCAAGATGACACAACAAAAAGAAACACAGATTCCTGGTGCCGCTGATAAGGACAGAAGTGGTCACAGAAGAACATGCAGCGAATGGACACAGAAGGCAGACAACTGGGGGGGGGGGGTAGGCGAAAGGGAGAGAAATAAAAAAATCTTAAAAAAAAATGTAAAGAGGGAAGCAGATGTGGCTCAGGCAGTTGGGCACCTGCCTACTACACAGGAGGTCCCAGGTTCAGTTCCCAGTGCCTCCTAAAAAAATAAATAAAATGAAGATGAGCACACAACAAACAGAGAGGAGAAGACAATGAATGCAAACAATGGGGGTGGGGAAGCAATAAATAAATAAAATAAATCTTTTAAAAATATGTAAAGAGAATTATAATATCATGTGGTAACTGTTAAAATGAAGAGTCTTGCCAAGTATGAGGAGAGTGCTAAGAAAGGAAGTGCAAAGCCTGCCTGAATGAGTTAAAGGTGAAAATCTCCCCTTTAGGAGTAGTAGGGGTTTTCCTGACAGAACGCCGAAGCCACTGAAACCTGAAACAGATGTTCTCCCACCCTACGGGGAACTCCAAGTTGCTACGGTCAGTGCCAGAGATGAGACCACAAACACAGGCAAAGGCTGAATAAAAAAGATCCTAGAATTCTATGACCAGAAGTGTAGACTTTACCTTGTGGGTCTTAATGAAACCTGTTTCAAGACACCAGACATGTTTTTTTTAAAGAAGTGTACAACAGTGAGATATATTTGGGAAACATTGCCTATTGCTCAGTATCACCCTTGTAAATTCACATTACCACATTAAGGTTCTGTTGAGGGTCTGTCAAAAGGAAGCCTGGCTAATTATTTTCATCTCTGTATTTTCCAACTCATTTGATCACAGAATATCTTTTTCCCAGGAGAAATACCTATTGCACACTAAAGAATAACCATCAAGAAACAGTACTGTTGGCAATGTAGAATCATTAAGGGTTTTAAGCAGTGGGGAAATAGAAGATTTCTATTTTAGTAAAATGACTCTGGGATAGGAAGGGAGGTTGGACCTGAAAGGACAGGCAGAATGCTACTACAGATGGATAGAAAAACAAAAGAGCCTGAAAGACAGACTAGAGGGAACAGAACAAGAGCTATTAAAGAGGAAATACTGTCAGATTCCAAAGAGTCAGTTGACATGTTTAAAAAAGGAAAAGAGAGCCAAATTCAGAGCTATGTTGAGATAGTCACATTTAGGAGTATCTGTTAGAAGAAAGTATAGAGAAGTTAAGACAGTGAAAAGCTAGGATGGTGGATTACTACTGAAACACAAAGGAAATGACTTCAGGAAGGGCTTTTTGCTATGGCTACACTAAAAATGAGAACTAAGAAAAAGCTACTGGATTTAGTGATTGAAGAGTTCAGAGACAGATAAAAATGGCGAGAGTTAGGATCAAATCCAACAATGTCTGCCTTCAAGGAGATTTTATTAAATGAAACAAAGAAAGGGTAAAAAAGTAAACTGAACAGCCAAAGGAAAAATTTGGAAAACAAGAAGACCAAATAAATGTTATGACAATTTAGGTGAATAAAGGATTTCTCCCATTCATTACAGTATAGGGGCTAAGAATAAGAATTTTGGAGTAGACACATCTGGACTTGAATCTCAGCTTTGCCATTTACTAGCTGTATAATTTATTTGACCTCCAGTATTTTCATGGTTTCAATAACAATGCTATACAGAATTCCACCCAAATATTAAACATAGGTTAACTTAAATGCCTCTCTTCTTCCAAACATATTTAAAACTGAACTGATCTTCCCTTCAAAACTGGCTTTCCACTTTGACTCTAGTATTTTGATCACATTCTCCATGTCACTAAGGTTTAGAATCTTAGAAATTCTATCACTGAGTCTTCTTCCTTATTTGTCATTCCATACTCCCAATACACCTACAAGCTTTGTTTAGTTTTCATATTTTCTCTGGGCTTCTATCACCACCAGCCTCATTTTATGTCATAATATAAAAACATTTGGTCTCTCTCCACACTCTGCTCTGCCTTTAATGCCAAACAGTCAAAAGGCTGAAATTACCTTGTCTTTTTTTCTTTTTCTTTATTTTTTAAATTTATTTCTCTCCCCTCCCCGCCCCCACGGTTGTCTGTTCTCTGTGTCTATTTGCTGCGTCTTCCTTTTTGTCTGCTTCTGTTGTTGTAAGCGACACGGGAATCTGTTTCTTTTTTTGTTGTGTCATCTTGCTGTGTCAGCTCTCCGTGTGTGCAGCGCCGTTCCTGGGCAGGCTGCACTTTCTTTCACGCTGGGCGGCTCTCCTTACGGGGTGCACTCCTTGCGCATGGGGTTCCCCTACGCGGCAGACACCCCTGCATGGCACAGCACTCCTTGCGCGCATCAGCACTGCGCATGGGCCAGCTCCACACGGGTCAAGGAGGCCCGGGGTTTGAACCACGGACCTCCCATGTGGAAGACAGACGCCCTAACTACTGGGCCAAGTCTGCTTCCCCCTTTTCTTTTTTAATCACCCCTATGAGACATAAGGCCAGACCTCTTAGATACCATGTGTAGTTATAATATTTATTCTGAGGCAGTGTTCTTAATTCTGTTACATGGTAGTGGAGACAGGGTAATGATGAACTTTTTTGAGAATCTAATGAAAACTATGAACAAAACTACTTCCAAGAAAACTGCACATGTATATACCAAAAACAATATCCACATACTTTCAAAGCATTTAAAAATCCCTGGCAACCAAAAAATGGAAACAACATAGGTGTCCATCAACTGATGAATGGATAAACAAATTGTAGTATATACACACAATGGAATATTATTCAGCTCTAAGAATAAGTCACGAAGCACATGAAAACAAGGATAAACCTGAACGACATTATGTTGAATGAAGCAAACCAGACACAAAAGGACAAATATTATATGATTCTGCTATTACGAACTGAGTATAAGGAGCAAACTCATGGAGTTAACAGCTAGAATATAAGTCACCAGAAGATAGAAGAAGGTTAGAGAATGGAAAGCTGAGGTTCAATGTGAGCAGAATTGGTAAAAAGGTTGTTCGGAAATGTTTGGAAATGAACAGAAACATGTTGAAAACAAATCAGAGTGTTTGTAATTAGCAGTGCTAATATATGTGTATGATAGTGGCTAAAAGGGAAAGTCTAAGGCTGTGTAAATCACTAGAAAGGAAAGCTAAAAAAAATGAACATGGGAACTGTATAGCATAGTGAACCCTCTTGTGAAAAAATGAGTATGGTTAATAGTAAGTGAGTGTTTTTCTCTGAAACAGAACAAATGTATGTAAATGTTTCAAAATGTTAATATTAGGGTGATATTTGGGTAAAAATACAACCAAAGCAAACTATGGACAGTAGTATACGTAACATAAGTAACCTTCTGTCAATAAAAGAAAAAGAAAAAAAAGGCTAAGTAAAAAGAAACTAGACAAAAAGTACTACATATTGTTTGAGTCCATGTATACAGAATGTAAATACAAATAAATTATAGAGATGGAAACAGACTAGCAGTTATGTATGACACAAGAAGGACAGAGAGATTGAGAGGTGACTACTAAGGGGTAGGGGTTTTTGTTATTTTTTTCGGAATAAGGAAAATGTTCTAATGTTGATTGAAGTGATGCACACACAACTCTATGATTACACCCAATGTCATTGATTGTATACTTTATGGATTTTATGGTTTATGAATAAGTTTAAATAAAATTGATTTATAATTTTTTAAAAATCCCTGGCAACATCCCAGTGAAGAATCCCTCGTTCTAGAAAGGGAAGAGGAAATTGGCATTTTTATATCAATTGAATTGATATCACTTCAAAGTGTTCTAGGAAAATAGGAAGAAAAAAACAGTACATATTATAAGCCAACTAGTGTGGTTGGGGCTTTCTCACTTAAACTTTACAATAACCCTGTGAAATGGGCAATTTGCTCCATTTTATAGTTGTAAACCTGAAACTTAAAAAGAACCAAGGTCATACACTTCAGCCTGGTGCTACAGTGGGTGGAAGCTTGTCTGAACCCACAGTGCTCTTCTCACTGCACCAAGCAAACAATTTACACATTCCCTAACCTGACACTCCTCCCCTTGGACACCAAGTGTTCCTGGACACCAAGTCACCTCCCAAAATATTCTCAGGTAAGGTACAAAGTGACAAGGATAGGTAATGGTATATTTTCTACCCAATACCTACAAATCCTGAGAAATGGCACCACTATCTCTTCTAATCCTAATGATTGCATCTTCCAAATTACAGGAGGTATTAAAAAAAAAAACCGCAGGAGAATCACATCCAACAGCCATGTGGGATCTAAGTCCCCTCTCAATTTAGAGGTGGAGTGGACATCTCCATTCCAGGGTCCACAAGATGGAGGAATATAATATGGATTGGAGTAGACTTGCTGGTATTCTACTATGGAACTGTTGTGACTCTAGCAGTGGAAAAAATTGTATCGTTGATATGGAGATGGTGGCTACCGGAGTTGCTGAGGGTTGGGAGAGGGAGGAAGAGGTGTGATATGAAGCTTTTTCGGGACTTGAGTTATCCTGAACAATACTGCAGGGACAGATGCAAAAGGCTGTTTATCCTGCCATAACCCACTGGATGGGGGGGGGGGGGGGGAGTGTGAACTACAATGTAAACTATGGTCCATGCTGTGTGGCAATGCTCCAGGGTGTATTCACCAAATCCAACTTATGAATGTGCCTCACTGATGAAAGGGGATGTTGTTGATATGGGAGGAAGGAGGAGGTATATGGGAACCTCTTATGTTTTTTAATACAATGTTTTGTGAAATCTATTTATCTTTTAAAAAAAGACAATTAAAAAAAAGATTTTTAAAAAATCAACTAACTTATTGGCTCAGGCTATCATGAGTACCCATGCTTATTTACCTAATATCTGATCCAAAATTACAGTTGATAACTAAAAAATAACAATAAAAAAATTTTAATTGTTCGGAAAAAAAAGGATTACAAGAGAAATATAATAGGAACAAAAGTATTTGCCAAAGAAAAGGCTTTTCATAACTTGTTTAACTGATTTTTTTAAAGGTTCTTTGTTAATAGGGTGACTTGCTATACTTACTAATGGCAAAGCAAACTAACACAGAATCTTATAACTATAAGGAACTTGTTGAAAACAATACTGTTACTGAATTATGGACAAATACTTTCCTGTCTTTTTCTAATATGGACTGGGGTGTGTGTATGTGTGTGAGTAATCAAACAAAATATGTTTGCTAGATTTGCTAACCCTACTGCAGGTTTAAGTATTTTAAAAGTATCTATTACCACTTCTAAATGTAAGGTATGAAGGGATTAGATAATTTATAAAATTATTCTCTGTAGCAAGGCAATAAAAATTATCAGAAAACCAAGTTGGTGCTTAAGTAATTCTACATTTCTTGTCCTTAATTTCTAAAAAAAGAGGTATTATAATCAGTTTAGAGTCTAAACAAAGCTTTTCAAAAGAAGAGTCAAAGTCATTTCTAAGAAGTAGCTCAAATCACAAAGCAAAAAAATGGCAGTCAGATATGTAATACTAATATATTAAGAATTCACAGCCACAATTCAGAAAAACTCTTCTTAAAAAAAAAAATCACCCAACCTTCTACAGCCCGTATGTACAACTAGCTAGTAAAATACTGGGGGGAGGAAGGCGCCAAAGACTTTACCTATTACATTTTTAAAAGATATTGCAATGAATTGGCTCAATCAACATTGATGGGCTTCCAGAGCTATTTAAAAGGTATTCCAGGCATTCAAAATATTAATCTTCAAACCAGGAAATGAAGATTCTTAGATGCAAAGAATAAAATTAACTCCTAGAACCTGAATGCTGGGTTGTGCTTGGGAGATTAAGGTGTTTAAAAATAAAATATAAAATTTTTTTCTTGGCTTAAAGAAAAAAATGGCACACCATAACTATTTGCGGACTTCAGAAATTTAATCTAAGTCTTAACTTCCTCATTTGCCAAACTGTCAGGATACTACCTGTCCAGTCAATCTTGTTTTGCTAATCAAATGAAAGGCATCCATGCTAGACTTCAGGAGGCAGAATGGTAGAATTCCACAGATAGAACTCTAAGATGGAACATAATTGTTGGCTTCTCTTTTTATATAGGAAACTGTCAAAAGGGATACAAAGCACTTAAATATGACTACATAATCTTAAAGCACTTTAAATAAGAAAAAAAGGGGTACATCTAAATAGAAGGAAGCAACAAGCACCAATCTAAGGACACACAAAAAAGAGGAGGTAGTGACAACCAAAATGACACAATCATGTAAGATTAAAGTCTGAAAAGCTAACTGATGGCTAAAGTATGGTAACGATAGGATAAATTTTGAATAACAGCCCCTCCCTGCCAAGTAATGTTTCGAAACAAAAAATTAAAGGAGTCCAGTGCCCCTATTAAATTGTAAGCCTTTACTAAAAGCTTCACATATATCTTCCAGCTAGCACAATGTTTGATATATAACAGGTAATAAATGTTTCTTCAATTTAATTGCTTAAATTCAGTAGTATTGCCTTAATAAATGTCAAAGAAAACGCAGTAACTCTTTCACTCTAATTGTCTTTCTTGTCTCCGTCAAGTTTATTGAAACCTCAAATCGAAAGGGAAATCACACAAGACAGCATAAGTACTCTATATAAGCTCAACTTTCCCAGGCCAGATAAATGATCTTCACTTTACAGAAAGCTAACGTACAAGATTACTCCAAAACCTAAGTAACCTAAGGGGAACTAGGGAAAGTGGCAGGGCTAATACATGGCTAATGTCAAAATTTTTCAGAAAAGAAGGGGATTTTAGAAATATAAATTCCAGACAAAACTCTAGACTGGAATTTTTTTTTAGTCATATAACCTATAAACAATTTTAAAATGTACTCATCCCTCTGAGACAGCATGGGTTCTTAAACGATTCATGCCAAATTAATCTCATTACCTTTCTTGGCATAGTTAAGATGAAAGATGAAAAAAAAACAAATTAAGCACAATTTATTCATCCAACAGCAAATATTTATCAAACATACCAGGCACTGTGCAAGATGTTTTACATGACTTCAAGTCCAAGTACTTTCTCTACCACATCATATGGACTCCTAATATGAGTACTGCATAAACAATGTACAGCTTTTCTACTGCAAAACATCTCATTATATCCCCTATGGGCAAGACTGATGTGACTAGGGCAAAAAAATTATGAGTTTGTTATAATGGAATAACCATTTTCATTAAAGGATTCGTGTCCACTTGATAGTGGCCTCTGCAAGTCCATCTGAAGCTGTTTTCTGCTTCCACATCATTAATATGCATAGCACGCTTTTAAAATGTTTCTCACTCAAGGGGAAAAAAGAGGGAATGGACTGTGACCCATGCAAAGCCTGAAAAAGCCACATTCTAAGATTCTGCATTCCTAAGGAAAAAAATGCACCATTGGTCATGCATCTTTGGACTGCAGTGAGACTTGCTACAGATCTGTACTTGACCTTCAGCCTGTTCTTTCAACATCTTCATTGAAAGAAATGACACTGAAGACATTCTTAACCGAACTTCCAGGTAACAAAATTAAAATCCAGAAAATAGAAACTATGCCTTGTTCCCTGCATGCCCAGGACTCAACCCAGTACATGGCCTACAGGAGTTCAATCAATGTTTCTTGAACTACAGAATTAAGATTTAAAGGGATATTAGCAGGCATATCTGTTGGAGCAAATCTAGCATGGCCAAATTTAATGGGTCAAAATACTAGGGACAAAAAGACTTAAGTACAAAACCTGAGAATAGAATATGTGAGGGATGTAATGCCTTAAAAAAAAAAAAGCAATTAAGACTAAAGATGGTTTCGTTGACAGCAAGCCCAATATTAACTGATGTGACAGCTAACCAAAAAGCTCACAGAATTTTTTCTACTTCATCATTAGAAAAGGATTCTCAATAGAGGAGGTGACAGCAGGAACTTTCCTGCTCAGTTCAAACCACTCCCTGAATCATTTCTACAGTTCAGAGCATCAAACTTTAAGGAAAGAACAATAATTATATATCAAGTGTCTAGAAAAGAGATGTCAGAAAAGTGAAAGATTTAAAACAATGTCTTAGGAGATCCAAGTTAAAGCAACAATAGTTGCTTACTCAAGAGAAGACAAGACTCAAGAGGATATGATAGCTGTCTTCAACTATCAGAAGGGATGTCATGTGAGACCAAGATTCAGAGGGCAGAACTACAAGAGGAAAGGTTTTGGTTTTACTAATG
Source organism: Dasypus novemcinctus (assembly GCF_030445035.2). Lineage (NCBI taxonomy): Eukaryota > Metazoa > Chordata > Mammalia > Cingulata > Dasypodidae > Dasypus > Dasypus novemcinctus. Next base: position 53,785,448 of record NC_080684.1, on the reverse strand, counting down.
GAAAAACTTATTGGATATTAGATGTGTCTGACAACGAAATGGGCACCTCAGGGCATAGTGAGGAATGTCTATGTATCAATTCATCTCACCTACAAGATATTCAAACAAAAGTGGACAATCACTTAAGTGGGATATTAAAAGACTGAAGCAGTGAACCATAAACGATCTCAAGTTCCTGTCACAATTCTTTGAAATACTAATGCACAAGAGTGTAGTGTGCAAAACACAAGGTATTTTACAAAGATGAGTCATTTTGTTAACAAGAAAATAGAAAAACTCTTCCTCTCATATCTTCTGATGGATGATATAAAAACAGATCTTCCCTTCATTTGGAAACAAAAGTATACAAGGCTATTTTTATAGGTCACAATGAAGTCAAATTTCTCTGAGAAAGATGATTAGGAAAAATGGGATGAACTGATATCTAAGAAAAAGAGCTTAGATACAGTGTTGACTCCATTCATTGGTATGTAACAAAATCCTCAATTCTGTAATATAATCCATATACTGTTTGTAATAACATATATGATTATTAAAATTATGACTGCCTTGGCTTTCTTATACTGGAGATCTACTATAACTTCACCCTCTCCTGTATAGATGACAGTGTTTTCCCTCAGATACTTAAAAATCTTTATCCTGCTTTTCATTTTAATGATGTTTTAGAAAATGGTAATAAAGGTATAATTTTTAGGTTGAAGTATTAAATTATCTTTAAAAGAAAACATTGAGAGCTCAGTTATACCGGTTTATCTCTGATTTGAGACCTGTAGGACAAAGGAAACCTAAGGGATTGTTTACTAATATCCAGAAGCAGTGTGACAATTGCTCAAGATCTAAAGTCAGACCTGGGTTCAAATCCAAGCTTGGCCCACTTAAAGTACCAGGACTTGCTGCAATGCAACCACCAGCAAATTACTCAACTTAACCAAGCCTGTTCCCTCAGCTGTAAAAGGAGCTGATCCACCTCAAAGGCTAGTTTAAGAAATAAAGTACTTAGCACAGTAAGAACTCACTAAATCCTAGTTATTGTTATTACTTTGCCTAAATTTTCTAAACTTCCAAATGATCATAAGTATTTATTCTACAAATTTCCTCAATCCAATACACAAGAGTCTTACTAGCCACACCCAACAATGACAATTCACTATTAAGAAAAGAAGTGTTTTTGGAAAAGCATTTAAGAAGAAGGAAAAAAGAGTAGTGTCCTGAACATTCACTGTTTGAGATACCATGCTTTATACAGAAGAAGTATAAACAGAGGAGTAAAAATAGAACATGGAATCAGAACCTGAGCATCTCTGACAATTCTGGCTTCCACAGTTTAATAATAGACCAAATATCAACTGTCACAATTAGGAGATTGTGCATTCTCTTAAATAATGCCCATGTTCTTGCACACTACATAATTACTAATTAAGATCTATTGCGCAATTTGGAGCAATAATAATAAAAGAGTTTACACTGGGACAGGTTCTAAGTGCTTTTACAAATATTTATTCTGACAACAGCCTTATGAATTTAGACTATTATTATCGCAATTTTAACAGAGAAAGAAACTCAGGCATAGAGAGGTTAAGAAACTAGCTGAAGATACACCGCTAGTTAAAAGACGGGAGGTGGGATAGACAGGAACAAAAATCCACCAGACTTTGTCTCTGTGATCCAGTCAGATTAGGATTTTTTTCCTTCTAACACGTGCAAACTAATTTCTTGGGGGTAGATTACAGCTCCCAAAATATCTTGGTTTCACACCCAATGAAGGATTACATATTAACACTTTTCGGACTAACCATAAGGTAAGTGCAGAAGAAAGCAGGGGATTAACTGTAAGGAAGTTATTTACATGACTTGTGGGTCCTCACAGAATTTAAGTGACCCACAAGTCAGACCCACGTAGGCAACAAAAAAAATTGCGTAACCCGCACCAGCAAGCGGTCATTTCAAAAACCCTCTAAAGACGAATGTTTTGCCAATCAGAACATTACTGTAAGACAGGACAAAATGGAACTTGCATAAACACTTAGTCATCAATAAGCGCTGAAGTTATAAATCACCTACTTTCGTGAAATCAAGTCCACAGCTAAGTTCCTAATTCCGAAAAAGAAAAACGGCTGACAGTGACTGTGGGATAAAGGCACTAGGGCTCTGGCATCAAAGGAGGAAAACTAGCCCACCGATGGGGATTCCCCACGATGAGCGCAGCCACCACGGTGAACGTTGGGGATTTTAAGAGGGCGCTTCTAGTGCCCTCGCAACAGCCTGTCGTCACGCTTACAAGCTGACCCCGCATGGCCCCAGGGTGAGTTCGGAAAGGCAATCCGAAGGCGGATGTGACAGGTCTGAGATTTGCAAGCCCAGCTCCAGAGGCCCAGGGTAGAAAAGTCCTGCCAACCCCAAAGGGGCAGGGGCCGCTGAGGCACCACCTCCCGCTCTCGGGGGCCGCCGCAGCCCGCCCCTGGGGATCCGCACCTGCAGAGTGGTGATGTGTTTGTCGTTGAACTTGTTCTCACAGTAGCGCAACACCAGGGACGTCTTCCCCACGCAGCCTTCCCCCAGCAGCACCACCTTGAAGGAGTAGGCTCGACCCGCCGCCGCCCCGCCGCCGCCGGCCGCAGCCATCCCGTCGCTTCCTGGCCGCCCGAGACCTAGAGCCGCGCCGAGCTTCCCACAGCCGCCGCAACACCTTCACAACAGAGGCCGCCGCAGCCCCCTCCACCCGGCTCCGCCGACCCGGGGCGCCGCGTCCACTTCCACCTCCCGGCGAGGCCTGGAAGGACGGAAGGAAAGTCCGAGAATGAAGGGCCCCAGCCAACACGTCAAGAACCAGAAGAAAGGCGAAGAGCACTCCTTCTCCGCCTCCTCTAATGGCGTCTCCTTCCTCCTACGTCACACTTCGGGTCATGTGATCGCCGCGGCCGAGGGCGGCCCCTGGGCCCCAGGCCCGAAGACTTGCCCGGACGTGGGCGGGGCTTCTGGGCCTGTTCCCGGGGCCGAGGTGAAGGCGAGTCGGGTGCCTACGCGCAGTGTTCCACACACCGAGGCTGCCTGCAAGACACCAGCCCTGCAGTTAGTGGAAGCCTCCGGAAATAGGAAACCAGTAATTTGGAGCAAACTCAGCTCAGGTAAAATGTTGAAATACAAGCTATTGAACTCCCACACTGAGAGTCACTGTAAACCGAACCCAAATCCAAGCATAATTATACAGGTGAAATCGAGTTAAAATAAGCATGTAGAACAGTTCAAATGGGAAAAGCTACCACAGAAAGGTAATGTGAAGCTCTCAAAGTTTGTGTAAGAGAGGAAGAGTAACCCTACCAGTTTTGACGGCGTTTGTAAGGTTAAGTTTATCAACTACATTTAATATATGTGAGTCTTGGTGCTTCGAATGGCCCGTCCTTTTCTCCCCCTGTTCTCCCACCATTTTTGTGGATTTAGACTAACCTCATGATCTCCAGTGTGACTGCCTGGGGCCCCTCAGTTGCTGGATTTTGATGAACCATACGGAGTTGAGAAGTCAGATGATGCTTATTTGTTCATTTCAGAGGGAAAGTTGGTCAACGTCTTTTTTATCTCTTTGGTTCATTCATTCATTTATCAGTAAACAAATATTCACCATCTACAGTATGTCAGGCACCGTCCCACAAATGTGATCCAATCAAGCATGGCCTCTGTCCTCATGGAGCCTACAGTCTAATGAAAACCAGAGATAATTAAAACAGTGACAATGAAATATGGCAAATGGTATGATAAAAACATGTGCATGGAACTGTAGCATCACAGAAGAGTAGCACTTAATCCAGTCTTTCCAGGGAAGATAGGTCAAACCCAATGGACACACTTCTTTGTCTTTAGTTTTCTTAACATTTCAGCAGATTTGACTCAACTGACTATGCTGTCCTTCCTGGCACATGTTCCTCCCTTAGCCTCCAGGTCATCATTGTCTTCTACTTTTCTCCTATTTCATCTCTTTGCTGAATCTCCCTTCCCTTCCCAATCTCCAAATGTTAGAAAGTTCAGTTCTCGTCTTAAAAATTCTCTCCCTAGGTCCCATGGCATTAAATGTCCTCTAGATGTTAAGTGATTTTTTTAAAAATTTATTTATTTATCTCCCTTTCCCCATGGTTCCCTCCTCTGCTCATTGTTTTGCTCTCTGTGTCTGCTCATCTTCTCCAGGAGACATGGGGAACCAAACCTGGGACCTCCTGCATGGGAGGCAAGTGCCCAATAGCCAGAGCCACATCCGCTTACCGTGGGCTGCAGCATATGCTGGGCTTGTGGCATCTAGCCTGTCGTGGCAGGTTGTGGTGTCTAGCTGGTTGTGGTGGGTTGCGGCCAGGTGCAGCATCTACTCATATTCTTTAGGAGGCACCAGAACCCAAACCTGGGACTTCCCATGTGGTAAACAGACGCCCAACTGATTGAACCACATTTGCTTCCTATTGATTTTTTTTTAAGATTTATTTTATTTATTTCTTCCCACCCCCTTGTTGTTTGCATTTGCTATGTCTATTTGTTATGTGCTGGTCTTTTTTTTAGGAGGCACTGGGAACCGAACCTGAAACCTCCCATGTGGGAGGGAGGCACCTTATCACTTAAGCTACCTCCACTCCCTGCTTTGTTGTATCTCTCACTATGTTTTCCTCCTTGTGTCTTTTGTTGCATCACCGTGTTACATCAGCTCTCTGTGTCTGCCTGCCAAATCAGTTCACTCTCCTTCTCATCTTCTTTAGGAAGCACCAGAAACTGAACCCAGGGCCTCCCATGTGGTAGGCAGGAGCTCAACTGCTTGAGCCACATCTGCTTCCCCCATTGATTGTTTTATTCTTTTAAGATTTATTTATTTCCCCGCCCTTCTCCTCCTCCCACCCTGCTGTTTTTGCTGTTTGTGTTGTCTTGAATTCAATCCTGGAGACCTCTGAGAGGTTCCCTGTCAATTGCACCACCTCAGTTCCAGGTTTCTGCTGTGCTTCACCTCGACTCTCCTCTTGCCTCTCTTTTGATGTGTCAACATCTTTCTGCATTACTCACTTGCACAGGGCACTGGCTCACCACGCAGGCACTAGTGCAGGCACTAGCGCAGGCACTGGCTCACCACACAGGCATGCTTTCTCTTCTTCTTTTTCACCAGGAGGCCCCAGGGAATGAACCCAGGTCCTCCCATATGGTAGGCAGAAGCTCTATCATTTGAGCCACATCCGCTTCCCCCCATTGATCCTTAAATTTATATTTTCCATTCTTCATCTCTCACCTGAGTACCAGACTTGTACAGGCAACTGCCCATTTAACAACTTCACCTAGGTGTCAATAGACATTTCAAACACAATGTATTTAAAATGGATCCTTCAAATTCCCTCCAAAAACTGTCCTTCCTCTGGTTTTTCCTATATCAAAAAAATACATTGTATGTTTATTTGCTGGAGCTAAAATCTAGCAGATATCTTTCAGTTCTCATTTTCTCTTACTTCCAATTCATCATTATGTTCAGTCAATTCTATCAAAATAGAACTTAAATCCATCAACTTCTCTCCATCTCCACCACTACTCTAATGCAAGCCTCCATCAACTCTTTCCTGGGCTACTTGCAATATCCTTCTAACTCATCTGCCTGCTTCACTTTTGCCCCATTGTCTCTGCAATCTATTCTCTAACCAGCAACTGGAGTGATTTTTCAAAAATAAATCACATCACTCCGATGTTTAAGATACTTCCATAGTTTATTGACCTTAAAATGAAATTAAAAATCCAAATTCCTTACTGTTGCCTATAAAGGATGATTGATCATGGATGATCATGATATTGCCTGTTTTCCCACCCTCATTTCATACCATTCTCCCCTTTGTTCACTGTGCCATCCTCACCTGCCTGTATTCTCTTCCTCTTATTTGTCTCGTCCTTTCCCAACTCTGGGCTCTTAAATGTAGTTTCTTCTATCTGGAATGTTCTACCCTCAGCATTTCTCATGGCTAGCTCAAACTTATCCGTCAAAATTAGCTTGAATATCACCTCCTTAGAAAGGCTACTCTCACCACAATTTTTTAAGTGACCTTGGTTTCTTCACATTTTGTAATCACACTCCTAACATTTATTTGTTCCCATGTTTATAAACTCTGTGAGACAGATTCCTTGAAGTCTGGTACACTCTTGAGCCTCCAGAGCCTATCACTGTGTCCAGCACATAATGGGCTTTCAATAAACACTAGCTGAATAATTGCCATGGGATAATATTTTGATATTTTAACCTATGGGTATTCCTCCTAGTATCCCCTATTATTTCATGACCCATAAGGCATCTTTCTTTCAAAGGAGGATTATTACAGCAGAATGCAGTGAACAATATGTTAGTTTTTGGATTTGATTTTCATAAGTCCAAGTAAGTTTTCACATAACATACATTTGGTAGAATATATAAGCAATCAGAGTCACTACTTGACTAATAAATATTAGTTGAGAATTAGAGGGAAAACAAGAGAGCTAGACATTTGTGGGTATTCCTGTGGCAGATTCCAACCTCTTCTACTTTGCTTTCCTCTACTACAGAGATAATAAGAGAAACACTTGAATATATAGCTTAGAATTACAGCAGTTATCTTGCATCTATGAAGATAAACATCACATGCTAAGGGTGGCAGGACAAGAAAACAGAAAGTAGTAGCCTTGAGTAAACACCTTAATCCTGTACTGGCTATCCCTGAACTTGCTGGATACAACAGACACCTAAGTTATTTAATCCACTGTAATAGGGTTGTCTGTTATTTTCAGCCCAATATATTCATAATAAAAATACCCCATATAATTTGCAGGCCCCAAAGGTCAAAGGAAACTTTTTTCCTTTCCCTCAGTGAATTCCAAGAAGGAGCATACTTTGTGAAGTTCACATGTGCCCAGCATGGACCAGAAGCCATACCGTAGAGGTGACTGCATGGAGTATTCAAGCAGAAATCTTGCAATTAGACTCACAAAGTGTGATGGTTAGGCTAATGTATCAATTCGGCCAAGTAATTGTGCCCAGTTGTTTGGTAAAGCAAGCACTGGGCTAATTGTACTATCAGGACATTTATGGATGTTAGTGACTTTACTGCATAAATAGCTGATTACATCTACATCAATCCGGAAGATTGCCCTCAGCAAGGAGTGAAGTTTTATTCAATCAGTTGAATACCTTAAAAGGGGGAGGTGATTCCAGCATTCAGGGAGAATTCCCCAGCTTGTGTTTGGACAGCCACAGTCTCCCAAAACTCATCAAGGACCTTCACTGGACTTTCATCAGTGCCCCTGGTTTGCAGCCTGCCAGCGGAACCTGGACTTGAGCATCCCCGTGGTTAGATGAGAGACTCATAAAATCTCTTACTATTGACAGATATCTCCTGTTGATTCTGTTTCCTTAGAGAACCCTGACTAATGCACAAAATTTCCCTCATGCCAATGATAGAGTCTTAAAACGTTTCTCATTAACTGATGAAGAGCATTGATAAAGCGGAAGAAAGAGTTAGAATTGGAGAGAGGGTAACCAACCATCCCAGTTTGCCTGAATGTCCTGCTCCAGGACAACCTCTCAGTCCTGGGCACATTGGGGCAGTTGGTCAACGTATTTGAAGGGACTTTATTGCTGGGACAAGTAGAAGACACAGTTCCCTGAGAATCTGTTGCTAAGACAGGGAGGAACAAGAAGGTCAAGTGGGTATGAGGGTGTGGATAGATGGTAGATGTTGGGTGTAGAGATGATAACAACTGAGCCCCCACTGACTACCATCTTAGAACTTCTTAGGTCTCTGCAAACATAGGCACAACCTGAGCAAGATGTTAAAGGGACTCTGAATTGACTGAAATTACCCAAATTGAGATTTAGTTTCTATTACCCCATGGAATTGGAGCCAAAAAAAATTTAAGTTCAGTTTTAGAAAAATAAAGTTTCTCACATACCTGAGTTTGTGGACCAATATTTTGTACCCTCTATAAAGTAAGTATATAATTTGAAAGCCAAAGGAGAAAGATAAATCAGCCAAACCAACAGATCGGTATTCAGCTTTCAGGGCAGAACATACTGTGAAATAAGTATGAGAGATAAGATAAGCACAGTTGAAAAACTGAAAGTATGTGAGGATGCATTGTAAATAAAAGGGAAGTGGTGAGAGATGAACAGAAAGAGGAAAACAAGATTACATAGTTGAAAATCATGTTAAGAATTTTGGACTTTATCATAAAAGCAATGAGAAATTCCTTAGGACAGTACTGTTCTAAGTGTGACCTGCAGACATTAGCATCAGCTGGGAGCTTATTAGAAAGATAGTTTCTCACACCTCACCCCAGACCTGCTAAATTAGAACTTCTGGGGTGAGATCCAGGAATCTGTGTTGTAACAAGCCTTCTTTGTAATTCTTTTTTTTTCCCTCCCCCCTCCACACCCTGCTGTTTTTGCTGTCTGTGTCCATTAGCTGTGTGACCTGTATCTATTTATCTTTTTTTGTCTTCTTATCTCTCTCCTCTAGGATTCACCAGGATTTGATCCTGGGAACCTCTGATGTGGAGAGAAGTTCCCTGTCAATTGCACCACCTCAGTTCCTGGTCTCTGCAGTGCTTCACCTCGACTCTCCCCTTCTTCTCTCTTTTGTTGTGTCATCATCTTGCAGTGTGACTCATGCAAGTACTGGCTCACCACACAGGCACTCACACAGACACTCGGCTCACTGTGTGGGTACTCGGCTTGCCATGCGAGCACTCGCCTGGGCACTCGGCTCACCGCATGGGCACTTGGCTCACTGCACAGACATTTGGCTCGCCACATGGGCACTGGCTTGCCACTCAGGCATGCTTTCTCTTCTTCTTTTTCACCAGGAGACCCCAGGGATCGAATCCAGGTTCCCCCTATGGTAGGCAGAGGCCTTATCACTTGAACCATATCCGCTTCCTCTTCTTTGTAATTCTTACCCATACTTAAGAGATAGGGTTACCCATGCTTAAGAGATAGAGTTAACAAGACTTGGGAGATGAGAAAGAGAAAGGAATCTACGTTGAATCCTATATATCTGGTTCAGGAAACTAGTAAATGTTAATGCCTTTCACTGAAATGGGAAATACAGGAAAAGAAAGTTTTGGCTGTATTTTTTTTAGTTTTGTATATGTACATTTTGAAGTGCCTAAAAGGTACCCAAGTGAAAAATATCTAGTAGGCAATTGTCTTTATGGATCTGTAGTTTGGGATAGAGGTCTGGGCTTGAGAGAAGAACCAGGGATTCATCAATGGAGAGAGGGAAGTTGATGCTAAAAGAGTGGATGAGATCTCTAAGAGAGTGCAAAGTGAAAAGGTCAAAGGGTCCAGGTCAGAGCCCTGTAGACCTTAAGAGATGACACTGACTTTCACATGGACAGAGGACTTCAGGGGAGATGGTGGACTAGAAAGACATGGGATCTCTTTTCTCCTGGAAAAATAGCTAGAGGACATGCAGAAACAGCATGGGAAAAAAACTGTCTAGGGTTTAGAACATTAGGGGAATGCTGGACACCACCCAGAAGAGAAAGGGACAAAGGAAAAGAATTGTGATGGCAAAACTGAGGTAAAAGCAGCAGCTGCTATTGCTGCCATCCTCCTCACACTATAGGAACCTTTGAATTCTCAGGTTTCAGGGACAGTGGCTACAGACAAAGAGGGTACCAGGGATCCACCTCACCAGGAAAGGGGAGAGAGAGGGACATTGTCTAAGACTGACCCAGCTTTTGACCCACAAATTTGGTCTGCTGGGTCCCACAAGCTCTTCCAAGCTGGGTGGGGCCATGCCATAGTTTGCTTTGGGAGCCAGTTCAGGACTAAAGAGATCAAACTCTCTCAACCTCCCACTCTACTAACTGGGACTGGTTGTTGAGGATGCAGAGGGGAGGGGAATTATCTCCTACTCAGGAAAAGGGAGGGGACTGCCAGCAAAGGTTGGAGAACTGCCTCTGAGAACATTTGAAATATGAAACTCTTAACCTCCAGGAAGAAACCTCTCTCACATTAATCCAAGATGTGTTGTAGGAAACACATTGAACTGAGAGGGCTTCCAAGAGCGCCATCTTCTGGCAGACCAAGGAAGTGCATGTGAGGAAAGTCAAAGTAAAGAAGAAAGGCTTTTTCCGGCCTTTCCAGCCTCCATCCCCAAGGCCCATGGAAGCAGGTCTGCAACCCATTACTGGGTCCAGAGCCCAGTTTTGAGCAACTAACAGGGACAATCCTAAAGACCCAGAGCAGATTGAACCCAAAATCAAAGAACACACAACCTCCTGCCACTAAATCCCTACAAAACAAAGAGAAATTGAGCATCTGAGTAAACTTACCATCCTAATCAGATACCTAGACAGCAGCAAAAAATTATGAGCCATACTAAGAAAATGGAAGACATCAGGAAAAGGAATTTATCAAAGCCCCAAAAGAGACACAGAATTTGAGACAACTAATCAAGATGCACACAAATTTCCAAAATCAAATTAATGAGCTGTAAGACAAAGTGGCTAAAGAGATAAATTACATCAAGTAAACATTGAGAAAGCACAAGAAGAATTTGAAATCTTGAATAGAAAAGGAACAGAACATGTGGGAATGAAAAACACAATAGGTGAGATAAAAAACACATTAGAGGCATACAATAGCAGATTCTATATGATAGAAGAAAGAATAAGTGATACCAAAGACAGACAGCTGAAATTGAAGACAGAAAAGAACAGCAAGAGAAAAGAATGGTAAAAATTGAACAGGGGCTCAGGGAGATGAATGAAACCATGAAATGCAATAACATATGTGTCATGGGAATTCCAGAAAGAGAAGAGAGAGGAAAAGTGGCAGAAAGAGTATTTGAAGAAATAATAGCTGAAAACTTTCCAACTTTCATGAAAGAAATGAAATTACATATCCAAGAAGAATAATCAATCTGCCAAATCAGAATAAATGCAAATAGACCCACTCTAAGACACATACTACACCAAACGTCAAATGTCAAAGATAAAGAGAAAATTCGGAGACGAGCAAGGGAGAAGCAAAGCATCACATACAAGTGATGCTTAGTAAGTCTTAGTGTGGCTTTCTCATCAGAAACCATGGTGGTGAGAAGACAGTGGTATGATACAATTAGGATACTGAAAGAGAAAAACTGCCAGCCAAGAATTCTTTATCCAGCAAAATTGTCCTTCACATATGAAGGTGAGTTTAAAATATTCACAAACAAAAAGAAACTAAGAGAATTCTTTGCAGATATATTAAAGGAAACCTTAGAGTCTAAAAAAAAAAAAAAAAAAAAAAAAAGACAGGAGAGAGAAGCTTAGAGAAGAGTATAGAAGAAAGAATAGCAGAAAGGATAACCAAAAAAGTAAAAAGACAGACAAAAATAAAATATGACATATGAAAGCCAAAGAATAAAATGATGGAAGTAAATAATGCATTTACAGTAATATCATTGAATGCGAATGGAGCAGGGGCACAGGGAGATGAATAAAACTATCCAGTCAAAAGATATAGGCTGATAGAATAGACAAAAACACATGAGCCATCCATATTCTGCCTACAAGAGACTCATCTTAGACCAAGGGATACAAACCAGCTGAAAGTGAAAGGTTGGAAAAAGATACTCCATGCAAACACTAACCAAACAAGAGCAGGAGTAGCTATACTAATTACAGACAAAGCAGATTTTAAATGCAAAAAAGTTATAAGAGATACAGAAGGCCATTATATATTAATAAAAGTGACAATTGGGAAGTAGATGTGGCTCAAGCAGTTGGGTGCCTGCCTATCACATGGGAGGTCCCAGGTTCAGTTCCTGGTGCCTCCTAAAGAAGACAAACAAGATAGCGAGCTAATGAGACAAGATGACACAATGAGGAAACACAGTGAGAGACACACAAGTGGGAAGCAGAGGTGGCCCAAGCCAATGGGTGCCTCCCTCCCACATGGGAGGTCCTGGGTTCACTTCCCAGTGCCTCCTAAAAAGAAGACGAGCACACAATGAACAGACACAGAGAGCAGACTGCGCACAAACAATGGGGGAGGGGGAATAAATAGATCCTAAAAAAAAGGGGGGGGCAATTCACCAGTAAGAAAAAAGACTAATAACCAGGGTCCCCCAAAATACATGAGGCAAACTCTGGCGAAACTGAAAGGAGGAATAGACTACAATGATAGATGGAGACTTCAACATACCACACACATCATTAGATAGAACAACTAGACAGACGATCAACAAGTAAACAGAGAACTTGAATGATTTGAAAAATGAGTTACACCTAACAGACAGACACAGAAAGTTACGCCCAAAACTCAGCAGTGTGTGCAGTCTTCTCAAGTGCTCATGTGTCTTTCTCCAGGATAGACGTTCGGTCACAATGCAAGTCTCAATAATTATAAAAATATTGAAGTTATAGAAAGCACCTTCATGGATCATAATGTAATGAAATTGGAAATCAATAATAGAAAAGAAAGAGGTAAACTCACAAATTTGTGGAGACTGAGCAACACACTCCTCATCAGCAGGTCAAAGAAGAAATTGTAAGTGAAATTAGTAAATATATTGAGACAGATGACAACAAGAACAAACTTACCAAAACTTACAGGATACAATAAAGGTAGTCCTGAGAGACTATATTTAAAAAGAAGAGAGCTAAAATCAAAGATCTAACTGAACAACTAAAGAAACTAGGGGAAAAAAACAGCAAACCACTCCCAAAAACAAGCAGAATGAATAATAAATATTAGAGCAGAAATAAATGAAATTGAGTAATGAAGGGAGGGAGGGAGGGAGGGAGGGAGGAAAACCAATGCTGGTTCTTTGAGAAGATAAAAAAAATTGACAAACCCCTAGTTAGAGTAACAAAGGAAAAAAGAAGGTTCAAATAAAATCAGAAATGAAAGGGTGAATTTACAACTGTCCCCACAGAAATAAAAAGGACCTAAGAGGATGTTATAAGAAATTGTATGCCAACAAACTAGACAACCTAGATGAAATGGACAAATCCTAGAAATGCACAACCTACACTGACAGTACAAGAAATACAAGAACTTAACAAATCATATTTAAAGAAATTGAATCAGTCATTAAAAATCTCTCAACAAAAAAGTCCAGGACCAGATGGCTTCACACGTGAATTCTACCAGGCATTTCAAGAAGAATTAACAAGAATCCTGTTTAAACTCTTCCAAAAAATTGAAGAGCAGGGAAAATTATCCAACACATTTTATGATGCCAACATCATCCTAATACCAAAGCCAGGTAAAGACACTACAAGAAAAGAAAATCACAGACCATTTTCTCAAATGCACATAGATGCAAAAATTCTCAACAAAAGACTTGTGAATCAAATCCAGCAGCGTATCAAAAGATTTACACATCACTACCAAGTGAGATTGATTCCTGGTATGCAAGGCTGGTTCAGCATAAGAAAATCAATTAATGTAATATACTACATTAACAGATTGAAGGAAAAAAAAACACATGATCATCTCAATTGATGCAGAAAAGGCATTCAACAAAATCCAGTACCTTTCTTGATAAAAACACTTTAAAAGATAGGAATAGAAGGGAAATTCCTCAGTATGAGAAAAAGCATAATATAGAAAAACCCACAGCCATATTTGATATCAATGGGGAAAGGTTGAAAGCTTTCCCTCTAAGATCAGGAACAAGACAAAGATACCCACTGTCACCATTGTTATTCAAAATTATATTAAAGTTCTAGCTAGAGCAAATAGACAATAAAATAAATAAATAAAAGGCATCCATAAAGGAAAAGAAGAAGTAAAACTCTGTTTGTGGATGACATAATCCTATATTTAGAAAATTCTGAAATGTCTACACCAAAGCTACCTGAGCTAATAAATGAGTTCAGCAAAGTGGCAGGATACAAGCTCAACATGCAAAAAGTACTACATATTGTATGATTCCATTTATATAAAATGAAAATATAAATCAATTTATAAAGATAAAGTTAAAAGGTAAAGGTAGTGGTTATGTAGGGCTGGGGAAGGCCTGCTAAGGGGTGTAGAATTTCTTTTGTTGTAATAAAATTGTTTAAAAAATTTTTTGTGGTGATGATTGAACAACATTGTGAATATACTAAAAGCCATTTATTATACATTTTGGATAGATCATATTATATATAAATGTATCCCAATAAAACTGCTTAATAAATAAGTATTTGTGCAAGAATAACCAGAAATAGCAGCTATGTACAGCAAGGGAAGCATAGAAAGATCAAGGGGTGAATAATTTTCTTGTTAGTTTATTTATTTATTATTGTTGACATAATGAAAATACTCTAATGATGATTATATTAGTTAGCCAAAGAGGTGCTGATACAAAATATCAGAAATTGGTTGCTTTTTATAAAGGATATTCATTTGGGGTAGGAGCTTACGGATACCAGGCCATAAAGCATAAGTTACTTCCCTCACTAAAGTCAATTTTCATGTGTTAGAGCAAGATGGCTGCCAGTGTCTGCAAGGGCTCAGGCTTCTGGGTTACTCTCTTCCCGGGTCTTGCTTCTCTCCAGGCTCAGCATTCCTCTCTTCCCAGGGCTTGCTTCTCTTTCCTTTGTGTGCTTACTTCCTGGGGCTCTAGTTTAAGACTTTAGCAACAACCTGCAACATCAAAACTTCAACATCAAAATCCTTCACCTCTCTCCTTTGCCATGTCTTTTATCTTGAGTCCCTACCCACCAAGAGTTGGGGACTCAACATGCTACTAATATGGCTCAATCAAAGCCCTAATCATAATATAATTATGTCCAGGTACAGACCAGTTTACAAACATAATCAATATTTATTTTTGGAATTCATAGCTACATCAAACTGCTACAATGATTGAAGTGATAAATGTAAAACTATCTGACTATCAAATACCATTGATTGTACATTTTGGGTAAATTGTGTGCTTTATTAATATGTATCAATAAAATTGATTTGTTAAAAAAAAAAAGGGGAGATAGACAGAGGAAAAGGAGCTGCCGACAGATACCCAAAGAAGTGAAGGAAAACCAAGAGAAATCAATATCAAGGAGAAAAGAAAGTCTTAAGAAAAAAGGAAGTGGGAAGTAGATTGGCTCAAGTGATTGGGCTCATGTCTACCATATAGGAGGTCCAGGGTTCAATTCCCAGGGCCTCCTGGTGAAGGCAAGCTAGCTCACCGCTCACTGTGGCCCAGGCAGAGTACTGACCCAAGCGGTATGCTGGCCCACGTAGGAGTGCTGGCCCACATGGAGAACTGGTGCAGCAAGATGATGCAACAAAAAGAGACACAGAGGAGAGACAATAAGAGGCGCAGCAGACCAGGGAGTTGAGGTGGTGCAAGAGATTGAGTGCCTCATTCCCACTCCAGAAGTTCCCAGGATTGGTTCTCAGTTCCACCTAAAGAGAAGACAAGCAGACACAGAAGAACACACAGTGATGGGCACAGAAAGCAAACAGTGAGCACAAAAACAACGTGGAATGGGGGAAATAAATAAATCTTCAATGAAAAAAAAAGAAGTCATGACATGCTGCGAGAAGCTCAAGTTAAGTAAGGACTGGTAAATGTCTATCGGTTTAAATGGTAATTGGAGAACTTGGATAGAAGAGTTTCAATAGGGTGGTAGGGATTGAAATAAATAAATATGAAATAATTAAAAATAAATAATAAATAGAAATAAACCTGAACGTTGGTTTACTTAGTCAAATGGTTCTCAACCAGGGGTAATTTTGCCCCCCCCAAGGGACATTTGGCAATATCCAGTGCAATTTTTGGTTGTCACACACATTTAGTGGGTGGAGGCAAGAGATGCCTCTAAACATTTCACAGTGCACAGGATAGTCCTCTACAACAAAGAATAATATGGCCAAAATGTCAACAGGGCCAGAGTTAAGAATCCCCAATTGAGTATAATTAAGTATGCATATTTTTTGAAGCCAACCATAATTATAAATTCCTTGGGTGTGTTGTAGAGGCCAGCTAAACAAGTAATAAGAGAATGAGAAAGTCGAGAGCTCAAGAAATTCTATTTCCAATTTACCACTATTATCTCTGTATATCTTTTAAATAACCATTTAAATATTTTCTCAACTCCCTTTTTTCCATGTACAATCATCTTATATCCCCAAGGCATTTATAATTCTCTGTTGAACATGGTTCCTTTTAGCAACTGTCACAGGGAATACGTTCTTTTTCTAATTATGTTTCTCCCGAGGGACAAAAAAGGAATTCAAAAGCACTTCTATAACCACTTACAGAAATTCTGATACTTGCTGATGTAATGTTTCTGCATATATTTTTTTTAAACAAATACAAGAAATTTGGGTTGAGTATTCTGGAATGTACAATCATTTGAATAAGAATAAATTGAGTATTGGGAGATAAAGTAGATTTTTTTAAAAACCCACAGGATAGACTAAGAGATAAAGAAAGATGAAGAAAAACTAAACTAAACATATGACTCCTGCAGTGGCCAGAGGGGCAGGAACTGAAACTTGAGACAAGGCAGCAATACAAGGATTTTTTTATACAGTCTGATGAGCTCTCCACTGGGGACCACATTTTTGTTTCTCCAGGTCCTAGAATGAAGTGCTCAATTAATGTTTATTAAATAAAAATGAATGAATGCAGCCATGTCTATAAAATTCTGTATATAAGAAGTGAACTTTGAGAAATGCTTTTGAGCATATGGGGCTTTGTTAAATAAGATATACTCAAAGCACTTTCCATCTTAACCATCTAATAAGAAATTAACCATAGAAATAATAACACCTATTATCTACTGCACACTTTCTATGAACTAACCCCTTTCATCTCTCCATTCATTGTCCTTCAACAACTTTTGCTGAGTGCCAGGAGAGACTTCTCTGTCCTTATGGAGCTCACATTCTAGTGGGGGAGGCAACACAGAAACAATTACAATACTCTAGAGTGGCCTTGGTCAATGCCATCCCAGCCTCCACACCCCCTTCTCCTTTCAGTCAGAATATGGTTAATTTTCAGGTATCCACCACCTCCCCTGTGTCGGTGGTTCTCTTGAGCATTCAGAAGGCACTATTCCTCCATCTGTAGCAGCAATTCAAATGCTTCTCACTGGTAGACAAAACTGAACTGTAATTGTAAGCAGTGGCCACAAAGAGGCACCAGCAGCTCAATGAAACTTACCAAGTTAGCCAGCACTCATTCAAAGCCCTGTATAACTCAGATAAGCTATGCTATGAAGAAAGCGAAACCATTAGAAGACTTTCTTCTCAGTTGTAGAAAGTAATACTATTCCAAGAGACAACGGGGATGGGGAGATGGGGAGAGGGATAGCTCCCAAGCCATTTATCCCTAAGGTGATAGATATGAACTAAAAGTGTCTCAAGAAACCTATATTCATTCTCATCAAAGAAGGAATTGGAGCCAAACTTTCAGATTCTCAAACCTTACCAATTTCTCCTAAAAATGTACCAAGAGTAAAAGGGGGAGGGGAAGTAAAGGAGCCAAAAACTGTTTAATTATAAAATGTGTATTTTATATTTGTATTTATAAATTGTATTTTTGAAATAACTAGTACGGAAGGCCTACCTGTTTGTATCTGGCAGAAGCAAATGCTTGACATGGTTGGCAAAAGATTTGTGTACCAGCAAGAATTAATAAAAAGGTTCAGTCCAGAATGGTAACATTCCACTAAGTCAGCTTGTGCTACACCACACTTTTAAAAACTGGATATCAGTAGGACCATGGAAGTGGAAATTCTAAAGAGCTGTCAACTCAATAGGCCTGAATGATTATACTTTTCCATTTTGAGAAATAACTCAGTGCAGAGGATGGAAAAGTCTCTTAACAGAGAAATTGCTTTGCCTTGGTGAAATAATTTGGTTGAGAGTTCCTATGGGAGATTTGTGGTATTAAGATTGGAGAGATTTTAATCATTTAATGGGATCATTTAATGGGAGGTTTATAAGTGTAGATATATAATTAGGATTATGGCACTAAGTGCCACTTGTTTTTTTTCCTTCTACTGGGTGACAGAATTTTCATTTAAAACCTTACCACTCCTCTATATCAATTTCTAAGTATTTCTTGCAATTGTCCAATTATCTGTTTATTTATTAGTACTAAAGCTATATGCTCTATGTTAGTAGAGCTCTGTCTGCCTCGGTCATCATTACATATTTTCTGTCTAGGATACTGCCTGGTACATTGTAGATACAAAATAAATGACCCAACCTCCTAAGTATAAGGTTTCTTATGCCTTCATTTTCAATATTTTTTTATCTTCATAGAAACTTCAAATTCCTTTAATATCTATCCCCCAGACAATCTTTCAGCCTTCTTTTGGTCTTTCTCCATCTCTCCTATGTCTAGCTCCACCAGGTTTTAACTCCATATTGAACATCTAAACTATCTCTTAGCAAAATCCATGATTCTCTTATACCCTTATATTTCCACTATATCACCAACCTACAAGTGAATGTCAGGGAAAAAATCTCCAAGCTGTCTAGATTTTATACATCAATACAAATTCATAGTCACACACTTCATTCTCATTTACTTTTCTGCTTCAGCTTCCTCTCCCATCCCCATTTACCACTATTGCAAGATTGCCTCATTAAAGTTGTTCATAGTATTTCCTTGCTATAAATTTAATGCCTGAGGGTCTGTAGTTATGCACCCTCTCTTTTTTCTCCTGATTTTGGTTATTTATGTCCTCTTTCTTTTTTCCTTGGTCAGACTGGCTAGAGACTTATAAGTTTTATATTTTTTTTCCCGAAGAACTAACTTTGGTTTCACTGATTTTCTCAGTTATTTTTCTGTTTCAGTTTCATTGATTTCTATCTTTATTATTTTCTACCTTTTGCATTCTTTGGGTCTTAATTAGCACTTCTTTAGTTTCTTAAGGTGGAAGCTTAGATTACTTATTTGAATTTATTTATTTTTAATATAAATATTTAATGCTATTCATTTTCCCCTAAGCACTGCTTTAGCAACATCCACAAGTATCGGTATGGTATGTATTTCACTTTCACTTAGTTAAAACTATTTTTTTAAATTTCCCTTGAGATTTTCTCTTTGACCCATGATTATTATGGTAGGCAGAATAATGACACACACACACACACACACACCCCAAGGAAGTCTACATCCTAATTACCAGAGCTGGTGAGTATGTTAGAGAACATGGCAGAAGGAATTTAAGGTGGCAAATGGAATTAAGGCTGAATGAGTTGACCTTAAAATAGGGAGATTATCCTGGATTATCCAGGTAGGATCATAGTAATCGCAGGGGTCCTAACAGTGAAAGTGAGAGTCAGAGAAGGGGATGGGATGACAGAAGTAAGGTCAGAGTGAAGTGATCTGCCCCTGCTAGCTTAGAGGATACAGAAAGGGGAGCATGAGCCAAGGAACGTGGGTGGCCTATAGAAGGTAGAAAAGGCAAACAAAACAAAACAAAAACAGCTTCTCCTCTAGAGCTTCCAGAAGGGAAGGCAGTCCTACTAAAATTTGCATATGAGCCCAGTGAGATGGCTATTGAACTTCTGACCTACAAAACTGTAAGATAAGAAATTTGTGTTCTTTTAAGCTGTTAGGTTTGTGGTAGTTTGTTATAGCAGTAATGGAAAACTGATACATTTTTACAAATGTGTCATTTAGTTTCTAAATTATTTGGGGATCCTCCAGATATCTTTCTGCTATTGATTTCTAATTTAATTCTGCTATTGTCTGAGAATATATAATGTATGATTTTTATTCTTTAAATTTATTAGTTTGTTTCATGGTGCAGAATATAGTCTATGGTAGTGAATATTCTATATGTATTTGAAAAGAATATCTATTCTAAAATTTGGTTCAAATTTCCTATAAATGTCTATTTATTTATTTATTTATTTTTAAAGATTTATTTATTTATTTAATTCCCCCTCCCCCCCGTTGTCTGTTCTTGGTGTCTATTTGCTGCGTCTTGTTTCTTTGTCCGCTTCTGTTGTCGACAGCGGCATGGGAAGTGTGGGCGGCGCCATTCCTGGGCAGGCTGCTCTTTCTTTTTCACGCTGGGCAGCTTTCCTCACGGGCGCACTCCTTGCGCGTGGGGCACGCGGGGGACACCCTTGCGTGGCACGGCACTCCTTGCGCGCATCAGTGCTGCACATGGCCAGCTCCACACGGGTCAAGGAGGCCCGGGGTTTGAACCGCGGACCTCCCATATGGTAGACGGATGCCCTAACCACTGGGCCAAAGTCCGTTTCCCTATAAATGTCTATTAAATCAAGTTGGTTGATCTACACATTAATAATCTTTCTAACATGTACAAATTTTTAGGAGAAGAATGTTGAAGTCTGCAACTGTAATTGTGGATATGTCTATTATTCTTTTCCGTTCTATCAGGTTTTGCTTCATGCATTTTGAAGCTCTTTTGTTAGATACCTACACATTTAGGATTGTGTGTCTTCCTGGAAAACTGACCCTTCTATTATTATGTAGTTTCTCTCTTTTTCACAGACATTCCTTGCTTTGAAGTCACTGTGTCTGATATTAATATAGCTATTATAGCATTTTTAAATTACTGTTTGCATGGTTTATCTTTTCTACCCTTTTACTTTTTTTCTTTATTAGAGAAATTGTGGGTTTACAAAATAATCGTGCACCAAATATAGGATTCCCATACACCATCCCACCACCAACCCCTTGTGCTAGTGTGGAACATTTGTTACAATCGATGATAGCACATTTTTATAATTGTACTATTAATTAAAGTCCATGGTTTAACTTAGGATTCACTGTGTAGGGTAGTTCCATGGATTTTTTAAAATGTTTTATTCTGTTGTCATATATACATTCTAACATTTACCCCTTTTAATCATATTCAGACATATGTTTCAGTGCTGTTAATTATGTTCACAATGTTGTGCTATTATTCCATCACCAATATCCATACAAAAAACATTTCCATCATTCCAACTAGGAGCCTTGTACATTTTAAGTCTTAACTTCCCTTTTCCTATCCCTACCCTGTCCCCTGGGAACCTATATTCTATATTCTGACTCATGAGCTTGCTTATTTTAATTATTTCAAATCAGTGAGATAATACAGTATTTGTCCTTTTGTGTCTGGTTTATTTCACTCAACACAATGTCTTCAAGGTTCATCCTTGTTGCTCCTTTTTATGGCTAAATAATATTCTATTGTGTGTATATACCACATTTTATTTATCTATTCAACAGTCTATGGATATTGAGTTTCTTCCATCTTTTGACAATTGTAAGTAATGCTGCTATGAACATCGGTGTGCATATATCTGTGTGAGTCCCTACTTTCAATTCTTTTGGGTATATACCTATGAGTGAGATTGCCAGGTTTTGTGGTAGTTCTATACTTAGGTTTATAAGGGCCATCAAACTGTCTTCCATAGCAGTTGCATCCTTTTACATTGCCACCAGCAATAAATGAGTGTTCCTATTTCTTCACATCCTCTCCAAAACTTATTTTCATTTTTTAAATATATTTTTAATTTTTTAAAAAAGATACATAGATTATATAAATGTTATGTAAAAAATAAAGAGGATTCCCATATACTCTGCTCCCTATAATTCCCACATTTTCCCACATTAACAACATCCTTCATTAGGGTGGTACATTTGTTACAATTGATGAACACATTTTGGAGCATTGCCCCTAAGCATGGATTATAGTTTACATTGTAGTTTACACTCTCTCCTGCACAATTATATAGGTTATGGTAAGACATATAATGGCCTTTGTCTGTTGTTGCAGTGTCATTCAGGACCATTCCCAAGTCCCAAAAATGCCCCCATATTACACCTATTTTTCTGCCTTCCTGCCCTCAGAACCACCAGTGGCCACTGCCTCCACATCAATGATATAAGCTCTTCCATTGCTTAGAATCACAATAAGTCCAAAGTAGAATACCAGTATGTCTACCATAGTTCATACTTCATTCCCCAATCCTGAGGATTCTGGGATGGTGATGCCCACTCCCTCTCTAATTGGGAGGGGTTTCAGTCCCATAGGGAAGATATTTTCATTTTTTAAAATAGCAGCCATTCTAATGTGTGTGAAATGGTATCACATTGTGGTTTTTATTTGCATTTCCCTGATGGCTAATGATGTTGAACATCTTTTCATGTGCTTTCTGGCAATTTGTATATCTTCTTTGAAGAGATGTCTGTTTATGTCTTTTGCCTATTTTTAAAATGGGTCGTTTGTCTTTTTTGTTGTTAAGTTGAAGGATTTCTTTATAGGTACCAGATATTAATCCTTTATTGGAGCTGTGGTTTCAAAATATTTTCTCCCACTGTGTAGGTTGTCTTTTTACGTTCATGATAAAGTCATTTGAGAAACGAAGGTTTTTTTTTTTTAATGAGGTCCCACTTACCTATTTTTTCTTTTTTTGCTTGAACTTTGGGTACAAAATCTAAGAAGCCATTGCATAACACAATGTCTTGAAAATGCTTCCCTACATTTTCTTCTAGAAGTTTGATAGTTTTAGCTCTTTTATATAGGTCTTTGATTCATTTTGAGTTGATTTTTTAATAAGGTGTGAGGTAGAGGTCCTTCTTTTTTGCAAATGGAGATACAGTTTTCACAGCATCATTTGTTGAAGAGACTGTTCTTTCCTAATTGAGTGGTCATTGCCACCTTGTCAAAAATCTTTTGGCCATAAATGAGAGGGCTGATTTCTGAGCTTTAAATTCTAGTCCATGGGTCTGTATTTCTGTCCTTGTGTCAGTACCATACTGCTTTAATTATTGTGCCTTTGTAATCAGTTTTAAGATCATGAAATGTGAGTCTTCCTACTTCATTCTTTTTTCATGATGGTTTTAGCTATTTGAGGTCTCTTACCCTACCATATAAATTTGATGATTGGCTTTTCCATTTCTGCAAAGAAGGTTGTTGAAATTTTGATTGGGATTGCATTGAATCTATAAGTTGCTTAGGGTAGTGTAGCAGTTTGATATTATTGATGAATTCCAAAAAGAAATATTGAATTATGTTTGTAAACTGGTCTTTTCCTCTGGGCATATTAGATTATATTGGATTCAGAGGTTTACTTGATTAAGTAATCAAGTAAATTTTTAATCAAGTAAACCTCTTGTGCCAGTAGGGTGTTGAGCCCCCACCCTTGGTGGGTGAGGACTCACAAATAAAAGATATGACAAAGAACAGAGTTGTGGATTCTTAATGTTAGAGTTTTGATGTTGGAGTTTGATCCTGAAGCTGGAGCCCTGGGAAGAGGAACCCTGAGCCTGGAAAGAAGCAAGCCCTGGGAAAAGAGGAACTCAGAAAGCCTGAACCCTGTCAGATGTTGACAGCCATCTTGCTCCAATACGTGGAAATAGACTTTGGTAAGGAAAGTAATTTACGCTTTATGGCCTGGTATCTGTAAGCTCCTCCCCCAAATAAATACTGTTTATAAAAACCAACCGATTTCTGTTATTTTGCTTCAGCATCCTTTTGGCTGACTAATACAGGTAGTAGTGACATCTTAATGATATTTAGTCTTCCAATCCATGAACACAGAATATTCTTCCATTTATTTAAGTCTTCTCTAACTTCTTTTAGCAATATTTTGTAGTTTTTTGTGTATAAGTCCTTTACATCCTTGTTTAGATTTATTTCTATATATTTGATTCTTTTAGTTGCTATGTGAATAGAATTTTTTTCCCTTGATTTCTTCTTCTAATTGATCATTGCTCATGCATAGAAACACTACTGATTTTTGGATGTTGATCTTGTATCCTACTACTTTGCTGAATTCATTTTTTAGCACTAGGAGCTTTGTTGTGGATTTTCTGTATATAGGATCATATCATCTGCAAATAGGGAACATTTTACTTCTTGTTTTCTGTCTGGGATTCCTTTTAATTTTTTCTCTTGCCTAATTGCCCTGGCAAGAACTTCTAGTACAATGTTAAATAACAACGATGACAGTTGGTATCCTTGTCTTTTTCATGATCTTGAAGGGAAAACTTTCAGGCTTTCACCACTGAATAGGATGTTAGCTCTGGGCTTTTCATGTTGTGGAGGTTTCCCTCAATTCCTAGTGTTCTAATTGCTTTTATCAAGAAAGAATGTTGTATTTTGTCAAATGCCTTTACTACATCAATTGAGATGATCATGTGCCCCCTCCCCATTCTGTTAATGTGGTATATTGCATTAATTGATTTTCCTATGTTGAACCAACCATTCATGCCAGCGATAAATCCCACTTCATCTTAGTGTATAGTTCTCCTAATATGCTATTGGATTTGGTTTGCTACTATTTTGTTGAGGATTTTTGCATCTATATTCATAAGAGATATTTATCTATACTTTTCTTTTCTTATGATATATTTATTCAACTTTGGTATGAGGATGATGTTGGCCTTGTAGAATGAGTTAGGGAGTAATCCCTCCTCTTCAATTTTTTGGAAGAGTT
Source organism: Dasypus novemcinctus (assembly GCF_030445035.2). NCBI lineage: Eukaryota > Metazoa > Chordata > Mammalia > Cingulata > Dasypodidae > Dasypus > Dasypus novemcinctus. The sequence goes on along the minus strand of NC_080684.1, from coordinate 53,761,063 downwards.
TGTGCAGAATTGGAGTTAAGTCTTCTTGGATTGTTTGGTAGAATTCCTCTGTGAAGTCATCTGGTATTGGCCTTTCCTTGTTGGGAGGTTTTTGATTACTGAATCAATCTCTTTACTAGTAATTGGTTGTTGAGATCTTCTGTTTCTTCTTGAGTCAATGTGGGTAGTTTGTGTGTTTCTAAGAATTTGTCCTTTCATCGAGGTTTATCTAATTTATTGGCATACAGTTGTTCATAGTACTCATTTATAGTCCTTTGTATTCCATTAGGGTTGGTAGTAATGTTCCTCTATTTGGTTCTTATTTTCTCTTTTTTCTCCTTTGTCAAATTAGGTAAAACTTTGTTGATTTTGTTAATCTTTTCAAAGTACCAACTTTTTTTTCTTGGGTGAAGTCATTTTTTTAAATTTTTTCTTTATTTTATTTTATTTTTATGAAGTCATATTTTAGTCATCATTTGGGCAATTCAAAATTGCCATCCTCTTCCACTGATTCCAAAATGACATAGAATTGATGATAAATCTGAACTTTTTTACTTCTTAAATGCCATGTTATAGATCATGATTACAAAATAGAAAATGCAAAGCCATCTATCTATTGAAGAAAACTGAGATCACACAATGATGTATCTTGCAGACCCCACACTTGACAGGTAGTTCCAGTGCAGCCCTTGTAAAAAGGGAGCCTTCCTGGGCAGGTGTTTAGGTGGTTCCAGCTTAGATTCCTCTCAAGAAAGACCTGTCAGTCAGTACTACACTGGTCCACAATTTGCAGGCGCCCCTTTAGGTGCTCAATGCTATTACCAGCTCTATTAGTCAGCTAAGAGGGTTGCTGATGCAAAGTGCCAGAAATCTGTTGCCCTTTTTAAAGAGTACTTATTTGTGGTTAAAGCTTACAATTACAGGCAGCGGACTTGGCCCAGTAGTTAGGGCATCTGTCTACCACTTGGGAGGTCGGCGGTTCAAACCCCAGGCCTCCTTGACCTGTGTGGAGTTGGCCCATGCGCAGTGCTGATGCGCGCAAGGAGTGCCTGCCACACAGGGGTGTCCCCCGAGTAGGGGAGCCCCACACACAAGGAGCGCACCCCATGTGGAGAGCCACCTAGCACGAAAGAAAGTTCAGCCTGCCCAAGAATGGCGCCACCCACACAGAGAGCTGACACAACAAGATAACGCAACAAAAAGAAACACAGATTCCTGTGCCACTGAAAACAACAGAAGCAGACAAAGAAGAACACACAGCAAATAGACACAAGAGAACAGACAACTGGGGCGGGCGTGGGGGGAATTTAAAAAAATTGTTTAATTGGTTTACCATTTAGGATACAATTTGCCCCTGCTTTGTATTAAATGGACTTTGTTACATTTAGACAGTTTCCTTCTATTTCTACTTAGTGTTTCGTTGTGTGTTTTTTTAAAATTAGGATGACTGCTGACTTTGCAAAATAAATATTTGGCCTCTACTAATGTCGACATATCCTTTTTGCCTTTTAATTATAATAATAATGGTTATGCTGAAAGATTTCCTGGTGTTGAAATACCATTGTACTTTTTTTTTTTTTAAGATTTTAAAAATTTATCCCTCCCCTCCCCCCCCCCCAGTTGTCTGCTCTCTGTGGCCACTTGCTGTGTGTTCTTCTGTGTCCGCTTGCATTCTTGTCAGTGGCACCCGGAATCTATGCCTCTTTTTGTTGCGTCATCATGCTGCATCTGCTCTCCATGTGTGCGATGCCACTCCTGATCAGGCTACACTTTTTTCACATGGGGCAGCTCTCCTTACAGGGCACACTCCTTACACGTGGGGCTCCCCTACACAGGGGACACCCCTGTGTGGCACGGCACTCCTTGTGCACATCAGCACTGCACATGGGCCAGCTCACCACATGGGTCAGGAGGCCCAGGGTTTGAACCCTGGACAGCCCATGTGGTAGGTGGATGCTCTAACCATTGAGCCAGATCTGCTTCCCCCATTGCATTCTTGATACAAGTTTTGCTTGAACCTATATTTCACTTTTTATTTTTTTGATCCATTGATGGATTCTATTTGTTACATTTTGGTAGAGAATTATACATTTGTATTTGTGAGATACTTAACTAAAGTAACTTTTAATTAAGGTTTCCTATTTTGGCAGTTTGAGATTATTTATGAACCCCCAAAAAGGATAAGGATTATGTTTGTAAAGTGATCTTATTGAGCATTATACCCTATGATAGTATTAAATTCAAAGGTTTTACGTTTACTTGATTAAATCAAGATTAGGGTTTTGATTCCACCAAGTCATTGGGGCGACTCAGGGTTGAGTCCCTGCCCACTTGGTGGGCTATAGAAATGGAGACTCAAGGAGAACACAGTAGAAGACACAGCAGAGGAGAGAACTTAGTTTTGATCCTGGAAACCCAGGGAGAGCATTTGCCTAATAGTTTACAGCTAAAGAGACCAGAGCCCTGAGTATCTGAGCAGGCTGGGAAAGAAATGAGCCCTCTAGTCTGCAACTGAGATCGGAAGAAGCTGGGCCCACAGAGCCTTAAGAGGAAAGGAAGGCTGAACCCTCATAGATATTGCCTGCCATCTTACTTCAACATGTGGCAACAGACTTTGTTTAGGAATTAACCTTGAGTTGAATTCTTTAGGGCCTTGTAACTGTAAGCTTTTACCCCAAATAAATACCCTTTATAAAGGGTAAGAGATTTCTGGTACTTTGCATCAGCACCCCTTTTGGCTAATACACCAATTTAAACAATAGCTTTTTAAAAAGGAACAAATTTATCTTTTCTTTAAAAGACTCCATCTTGTCCTGGAGTCTTTACCAGTGGTAGATTTTTTTTTTTTTTAATCATCTTTACTATCACTCCTATGAAGACTGAAATTTTATGGTGAGTGCCAATTTTTTAAAAAGATTTATTTATTTTACTTTTATTTATTCCCCCCCCCCCCAATTGTTGCTTGTGCTCGCTGTCTGCTCTCAGCTCTCTGCAGCAGCATGGACATCAGCTGTCCATGGTGGTGCTAGCCAGCTTGCCTTCACCAGGAGGTCCTGGGAATTGAACCTGGGGCCTCCTGTATGGTAGATGGGAGCTCAATTGCTTGAGTCATGTATGCTTCCCAAACATTTTTGATAATTTATATTTTGCTAGGAAATTTTTCAGTTCCTCCAGGTTTTCAAATCTGTTGGTCTTGAGTTGCTGGTAGTATTCTCTTGTAATTATTTTCATCCTTATTGAAACTGTCATTTTGTCTTCTTTTTTATGCCTATTTTGTCTATTTTTACTATGTCTCTTTCATTTAATCAGACTCCTGAAGAGTTTTTTCATGTTTTCAAATAACCAGCTTATTTATTTGTGCTTACATTCTATTCTTTGCATTTGCTTTTTCTTTCATTGATCTCCACTTTTAAATAGATTTTTTCTTCTGATATCAGGTTTTTTGTTAATTTTCCAATTTCATAAGATGAATACTTAGTTTATTTTTATTTATTTCTTATTTGATAGTAAAGTTATTGAAAAGGAAAAACCTCTCTTACTGAATTCAGCTTTCTAAAGTTCTATAAGTTTGGTATGAAGTGTTGTCTTTCTCATGGCATCTAATCAGTGTATATGTTATCTTTTGATTTGCTCTGATCCATCATTATCTAGAAGTGTATTTCTTAATTTTCATGAAGTTATGTTTTTGGTCACCTTAATAATGTTTTTGTTCTATTTTTTTTATTGGATTATGATCCGAAAAAGTAGTCTGTAATACTGCTATCTTTAAAATTGTTTTTTAAATTTTCCTTGTGGGAAAATGCATGATAGATATAAATGCTCTAAGAACATAAAAACAAAATGAATATTGTGTATTAGAGGAATGTAAGACTCTATAAGTATCTATTTAATCAAGTTTATTAATTTATTATTTGGTTCCTCTATGTCCTTAATTATTTTTGTCTATTGGTCAGTTCTAAGTCTCCCACTAAATACATCTTTTTTTTCCCCAATAAATATATTTTTATCAAATTCAACATGCATTTCTAATGTTTTTGCTTTATCTATTTAACTATCATTGTGTTAAATGTTTAATAATTATATCAGTTTCCTACAGTGTTCATTTTTCATTATATAATAACAATCTCTATCCTATTTAGTGTTTTAACCTTAAATTCCATTTAGTCATATTAACAGTGTGACTTCTGCTTTCTTTCTTTTTTGTTTAGGTGAAATTTATGTAACATAAAGCTAACCATTTTAAAGGGCATTTAATATATCCGCAATGTTGTTGTCCAACCACTACCTGTGTCTATTCCAAATTGTTTGCATTTGCCTGATATCTTTTGCCTGGTCCCTTAAATTGTCAATCTTTATTACTTTGATGTGCTTCTTTTAAACAGCTTTTATCTTTTAATGGGAATGTTGTCAATATAAATTTAATGTAATGAATGCTATACTATTTTTTCCTTATATTTTATATGCAATACTTATATTTTATTTTCTATAGATCCTTTTCCATATTTTTGCTGGTTTGGTCATGCTACCATTTATTCCATTTTCCCCTCTCTTTTTGGTAGTTTTGTTAAAATTTTCCATTCCATTAATGGTTTACTTCCCTTCCTCTAATCTTGTAAACAGACACTCATTTTTCTACAGTTATTTGAAAACAAAACAAAACAAAAAATACCAGATGTTTCTCCCACCTAGACACCCTATTTTCTCCACCAAGGTATTCTGTCTCCCTGTTTCTCTCCACTAGTATGTTAAAGTCTTTAGAATAATTCTATTTCTCCCTCTTCTTTCATCCATGAGGCTTTAGGAGATTTTAATCCCCCTTTCCTAATTTCCCTACAGATTTTGTCTAGGTTCTTGACGATGCTGCAGAATTGAATTTCAAGAGCATGTCAGGTGAGTTAGACCAGTACTTTATTCAGGTAGGGAGGGAAAAGAAATGGGAGAAAATAACAGATCATGGGTTCCAGATTGAGAGGAAGGGGCTGAAAAGTGATTAAGTGGGCTGATTCACAGACTACAGTTTCCCATTATAGATTATAAATGCCTAGGTTTTACTTGCATGTTGATCCATGGGGGAGGAGAAGTCGCCCAGAATCGGGGTCCAGAGAGGAGAGAGTGGGTTCAGGTCTTGCATCTGCTTTTTGAACTGTTAATTATTCCACCCCTTTGCTAACAGCAGAGGAGGAGTCCCAGGTGTTTGATGTTTTGATTGATTACCTTGTCCAACAATCCCCCATGAGGGCCCAGTAATAAAAGTCCTCAGGGAATGTCCATGGCTTCTCCTGGTTTCCAGAGGAAATCTTGTTCTGAATGGCAGAATCTTGGGGTGGGGGGAGCAGCCATCTTGGGGGTTACTGATGTCCATGCGGACTTCTTGCCAGATTCCAGAGCCATCTGTTGATTCCCTATTGTACTAACTGTCTTCACCACCGCCTAGTTTTTGAGTTCTGTACTTTCAGTTCTAAAATCCTAGGATTTCCTTCTTTCAAGTTTCCTTATTTAGTATTTGTTTTACACATTCCTGAACAATTGATCTTTATCAAAGTCAATATAGCACCACTCATATATATATATATATATATATATGACACAGAATATTGCTCATCCTGTTTCTTCTCCATTTCTCACTATTTTGAGACTAATATGTAGTCTTTTCTTTGGTATTTTCCTCAAATGAGACATGAGTGATATGCTTCCTAAATTAGTGAACATTCTCACAGATTTTTCTTTCACTTGACAGGTTAATTATATCATGGCTGGGTAAAGAATCCTTCCTTTTCTCTCTCTCTAAAGATGCAATTCTACTGCTTTCAGCTTCTGGCGTTGCAGATAAGAAGTACAGTGAAAGTCTGATTAATTTTTATTTTTTGGCAACTAGTTATTTCTAAATAGTAGTAAATAATATTTGCTTTTTATCTTTAGAGTTCAGGAATTTTATCAGGATGTGTGTTTTTGCTCATTAATTCAGTCTATCCTAGCACTCTAAAAGGTCTTTTAATCACAATATTAAGTCTTTCAGCTCTCTAGCATCTGTTCCTTTTTTCTTCATCTACACTGCCTCTCTTTCATATCTTACGTCTCTTTCCTCTTTCCTCTGTTTATCTTTAACCTCCTAATTTCCGTATCTGTTTTTATTCAGTGCTTTGAGAGAATTCTTGCACTTTATTCAAGGCCACTACAACAACCAACCTCTTCAATTTATTTATCAACACATTTAGTTAGGGATTAATATTTTCTATTTTCTAGTATTTATTTTTTTACTGTACTTTAAACTCATTAAGTGATTTTTAAAATATATTTAATTTGTTCTATTTGGAAAGATTAATTTCTGATAAGATTTCCCCCCAACCCCTGGATTTTCATATATCGGATGTTTGAGTTTTGTTTTGTTTTTAAGTGGAGCTCAAGTCTCGGTCACAAAAGGTGATTATCCTCTGCTGGCAATGTAGAAAGTCAGCAGATTGCCCATTCCCTTCTGACTCCATCAGTAGAGGTCGTAGAACTAAGTAAATAAGAATGTGGACTTTGGAACTAGACTGCCTCAGTTCAAATCCTGTGACTGCTGTTTACTTGAGATGTGGCCTTGGGCAAATTATCCAAACTCTATGTCTCAATTCCTTTATTTATGCCATGGGAAAGATATTAAGAGAATTCCTGTGAGGTTGTTGTGATATTTAGAAGTGTTCGTGAAGCACTGAAAACAGTTTCTAAGAACAAGCATATTGGCTCTTGAAAATGTCTTCTGAAAATGGATGCATCTTCATGTAGGATAACTCAGAATTGAGTTTCATAGTTTTTCCTCTCAGTGATTCTCAACCCTGGTTGCACATCTGAATCCCTGAAAAGCTTTTAGAAATCTCATCCTAGGCTAAACCTGAGACCAGCTGGATCAGAATCTTTTGTAGAAGGAACCAAGAGAATAGAAGTGTTAAAAAAAATTCCCAGGTTATTTCACTTTGCAGCCAAGGCTGAGAACCATGGCTTTAACCCCTTCAACAAAGAAAATTCAGTGTTTTCTTTTGATCTACTCCTGCATTTTAGTCATTTTAGATGAACTCTCTCAGACAGGTTCTTGCGCATTTGCAGAATACATATTTTAAGGAGAGGACTGCAGAATGAGGCTAAATGTCAGGTTCCAGGAAATTTGCTAAGACTTTTCGGTGATTTTCCATTGCATTTAAGATAGAATCACAAATTCTGACAAAGCAAGGCTCTTCCAGGATCCAGTCCTCATCTGCCTATTACTCCAGCCTCCTTGCATCACCTCCCCACTGCTCACTAGACTCCAGTCAAGCCAGCTTTAACTGGGCCACTCTTTTTCCCTGCTTCAGAGCTTTTTCTGCTGGCTCTTCTTAGCTCTCTACTCCCCACCTTCCAACTGACCACTGCCTACTGTCACTTTCTCAGAAAAAAATCTTTGACCCTTCAATGAAATCAGATTCCTCTACCATAATCATTCATCAAGACTTTAGTTTCCATCACAGCACTTACCACAATTTGTAATTATGTATTTATTTGTCTGATTATTAGTTTAATGGCTAACCCCTAGCTAGACTATGAATTTCCTCCCCACCCTCATTGTTTTGCATTCTCTGTCTGCTCAAATTTCCTCCCACCCTCATTGTTTTGCATTCTCTGTCTGCTCGTTGTGGGCTTGTCTTCTTTTTAGTAGGTACCAGGAAGTGAACCAAGGACCTCCCACATAGAAGGGAGGCACCCAATGGCTTAAGCCACCTCTGCTCCCTAGACTATGAATTTTATGCCTAATTTTGCTCCACTTTTCTATCTCAATATCTCCTACCTAACACTATGCAATATACCCAATAACTTCTGAAAAAAATGAATGAATGAATGAATGAATGAATAGATGTTAGCTCTTAATTTTGTTTGGTGATTGAAATTTAGTCCTGATGAGAGTTTTGTAGATCATCTGGTTCAAAATGTCGGTGGAATGGATAAAGAAACTGAGACCAAATCATTAAGCTAATGAGTAATGGAATTAGGACTCAGCCTCATTTCTTTCATTACTCTGTCCAGTGAACTTTCTAGTACTAAATGACTTACCAGTGCAGATATAAAAGGATCAAATAAGTAACTTCGCTATACAGAATGACTGAAAGTTTAATTTAGTCACAATTCTGAAAACAGTTCTTACTATACAGTAATGCAAAGTGAAATGTTATAAGGTATCAGAAACTGAGCTGAATTTCAGTTTTTGAGTGAAAGCAAAAGTTAATAAATAAAGGCATGGTTCACCATTCTGAAAAGTTGCCAAAGCTTGTCCAGTTCATATTGCTGTTTGGAATACATCCAATTCTTTAGAATAGTGTACTGAAAATAACCATCAACTAATAACAAAGCTACCACTCATTGAATTCCTATACTATGGCAAGTGATTTACATACACGAACCCTAAATCTCTTTTCAAAGAAGGTGGTACTATTCACAGATGCAAAAATGAGGCTCACTGTCACAGTTCATAAATGGTAATAATATGACCTGTGCATAAATTCAAACTTATTCTATATCCAAGTATGCCTAATTCCCAGAAAACCAATTGAAAGGTATAAGCTCTATAGGCTTTGGATATTCAGGGAGGATGCAAACTAGAATACAAATTCAAGCTTACCTGGAATGAGCAGGGTATGTGTTAATTCAAGCTTACCTGGAGGATATGTGTTAATGCAAGACGTATCTGGTACTCAGATAAAACACTTGAAACTCTAAGAAACTAACAAAAAAGTCTTTTTGCATATAAGCACTGTTTGACTCCCCACTTCTACATCCTCTGTATAAAAGGGACCCAAAAATCCTATTCAGGGCTCAGTTTTTTTATTAGGACAGAAGTCGGCTGAGCCCAACCTGCGTCAATAAATCTTCCTTCTCAGGTCTCACATCCTGGCCTTCAAGACTGCATACACCCGACTTCTCTCTCCACAACAGTAACATCAGGATTAAAAACCACATAGACTGGCCTTTCTTCTCTCCCAGAAAATTAGCTAGAGGACAGGCAGAAAGTACCTGGAAAAAACCTTGTAAGGTTTAGGACACCATGGGGAAGGCTTGACACTGCCCAGAGAAAGAGGGGTGAAAGGTAAAGAAACACAGAGAGAAAACTGTGAGTTAAAAGATGCAGCTGCTGGCAGCCTTCCCCAATCTAAAGACACTTTTAAATTCCCAGGCCTGGGGCGGGGGTACTAAGGAGGGTCTGTGGCTACAAACAAAGGGGGCTCCAGAGAGCCACCTCCTCAGGAAAGGGGAGAGAGAGTAAAACAGCCTAAAGGCTGATTCAGCTTTTGACCCACAAATTTGGTCTGCTGTGTCTCACTAGCACTTTCAGGCCAGGTGGGGCCATACCATTGTTTGGTTTGGAAGCCTGCAAGGGACTAAAGAGATCAGATCCTCTCAATCTTCCTCTCTACTGATAGGGACTGGTTGATGAGGATGCAGAGAGGAGTGGAAATATTTCTTACCTGGGAAAAGGGAGGGGACTGCCAGCAAAGGTTGCAGAACTGCCTCTGAGAAAGTTTGAAACATGAGGCTCTTAGCTGCCAGACAGGATCCTCTATTACACTGATCCAGTCCCTGTTGCAGCAAACACGGTCTGACCAGGCATTGAACTGAGAGGGCTGTCAAAGAGCACCATCTGCTGGTGGGCCAAGAAGTGCATATGAGGAAATTAAAAGAAAATAAGTAAGAGAGGCTTTTTCCGGCCGTTCTAGCCTTTCTCCCCAAGACCCTAAGAAGCAAGTCTGCAACCCATTACTGGGTTGAGGGCCCAGACTTGAGTAACTAACAGGGACAATCCTAAAGACCCAGAACAGGTGGAACCAAAAATCAAAAAGCAGTAACACATAGTTTCCCAACACTAAATCGCTATGAAAGAGGAAAATCGGATACCTGAGTAATCTCACCATTCTAAAGAGATGCCTAGGCATCAGCAAAGAAATTACAAGCCATGGGAAGCAGACGTGGCTCAACTGATAGGGTTTCTGTCTACCATACGGAGGGTCCAGGGTTCAATCCCCAGGACTTCCTGACCTGTGTAGTAAGCTGGCCCACATGTAGTGCTGCCACATGCAAGGAGTGCCATGCCACACAGGGGCGCCCCTGCATAGGGGTGCCCCATGCGCAAGGTGTGTCCCCCCACAAGGAGAGCCGCCCCAAGTGAAAAAAGTGCAGCCTGCCCAGGAGCGGTGCCGCACAGACGGAGAGCTGACACAGCAAGATGATGCAAAAAAAAAGAGTAGCAGTTTCCCAGTGTCGCCAGATAATTCAAGCAGATGTAGAAGAACACACAGCAAATGGACACAGAGAGCAGACAACAGGGGGAAGGGGAGAGAAATAAATAAAATAAATCTAAAAAAAAAAAAAAAGAAATTACAAGCCATATTAAGAAAATAGAAGAAATGGCCCAAGAAAAAGAGTATACCAAAACCTTAGAAGAGACACAGAATTTGAGACAACTAATCAATGAGATGCACAAAAATTTCCAAAATCAAGTTAATGAGTTGAAAGACAATATGACTAAAAAGATAAAGGAAGAATAAGTGATGCAGAAGACAGAACAGCTGAAATCGAAGAGAGAAAAAAATGGAAAAGAAATTGAGCAGAGGCTCAGGAAGTTGAATAATAACATGAAAAGCAACAACATACACGAAAGAAATGAACTTATAAGTCTCAGACGCTCACCATACCTCAATCAGAATAAATGTGAAGACAACTATACCAAGACACATACTGCTCAGAATATCAAATGTCAAAGATAAAGAGAAAATCCTGAGAGTAGCAGGGAAAGCAAACCATCACGTATAAGGGACAGCCAGTAAGAGTGTGGGTTTCCCATCAGAAACCATGGAGGTAAGAAAAGACTGGTATGATACAATTGGATACTGACAGAGAAAAACTGCCAGCTGAGAATTTTTTATCCAGCAAAATTGTCCTTCAAATATGAAGGTGAGTTTAAAATATTCACAAACAAAAAGAAACTAAGAGCATTCTTTTCAGGAAATATTAAAGGAAGTCTTAGAGCCTGAAAGAAAAGGACATGAGAGAGAGGCTTGGAGGACAGTAGAAGAAAGAAGAGCAGAAAGGATAACCAAAAGAGTAAAAAAGACAGACAAAAATAAGATATGACATATGAAAGCTAAAAATTAAATGGTGGAAATAAACAATGCATTTACAGTAATATCATTGAATGTGAATGGATTAAACTCCCCAAATAAAAAATATAGGCTGACAGAATGGATGAAAAAACTCGAGCCATCCCAACTCTGCTTACAAGAGACTCACCTAGGACCCAAGAATACAAACCAGCTGAAAGTGAAAGGTTGGAAAAAGATACTCCATGCACACAGCAACCAAAAAAGAGCAGGGATAGCTATACTAATATCAGACAAAACAGACTTTAAATGCAAAATAGCTATAAGAGATACAGAAGGCCATTATATATTAATAAAAGGGACAATCCACCAGGAAGATATAAAAGTTATATATATATATATAAGCATCTAAGCAGGGGCCCCAATATACATGAGGCAAACTCTGGCAAAACTGAAGGGAGAAATAGACATCTCTAAAATAATAATAGTTGGAGACATCAACACACCACTCATCATTAGATAGAACAACTAGAGAGAAGATCAACAAAGAAACAGAACTTGAACAATATGGTAAACAGCTAGGCCTAACAGACGTATACAGAATATTGCACCCAAACTCAGTGGGTTATACATTCTCCTGAAGTGCTCATGGCTCTTTCTCCAGGATAGACCACATGTTGGGTCACAATGCAGGTCTCAATAAATATAAAAAAAGATTGAAATTATACAAAGCACCTTCTCACATTATAATGGAATGAAACTGGAAATCAATAATGGATGTAAAAGAGGTAAATTTGCAAATGTGTGGTGGCTGAACAACACACTCATACATAACCAGTGGGTCAAAGAAGAAATTGTACATGAAATCAGTAAATACATTGAGATGGGTGAAAACAAGAACACAACTTACCAAAACTTATGGAATACAGCAAAGGCAGTACTGAGGGGGAAATTTATAGCCCTGAATTCCTATATTAAAAACGAAGAGAAAGTTAAATCAAAGATCTAAGTGAACAACTGGAAAGAAACAGAAAAAGAAAAGCAAACCATTCCCAAAGCAAGCAGAAGGAAAGAAAATAAAAGATTAGAGCAGAAATAAATGAAATTGAGAACAACAACAAAAAAGAGAAAATAAAACCAAAACGTGGTTCTTTGAGATCAATAAAATTGACTAATTAGAAAAACTAGCTAGACTAACAAAGGAAAACAAAGATAAATATAAGATAAATATAATTAGAAATGAAAGGGCAGGAGTTACAACAGACCCCACAGTAATAAAAAGGATCATAAGAGAATATTATGAGAAACTACATGCCAAAAAAAACTAGATGAAATGAATAAATTCCTAGAAACACACAACCTAAATTGACATGACAAGAAATACAAATAACAAAGCAATCACATTTAAAGAGATTGAATCAGTCATCAAAAACCTCCCAACAAAGGGAAGCAGACGTGGCTTAACTGAGAGAGTGTCTTTCTACCATATGGAGAGTCCAGGGTTCGATCCCCAGGGCCTCCTGACCTGTATGGTGAGCTGGCCCACACGCAGCGATGCTGCGTGCAAAAAGTGCCATGCCAGACAGGGGTGCCCCTGCGTAGGGGTGCCCCACACACAAGGTGTGCACCCTACAAGGAGAGCTGCCCCATGTGAAAAAAGTGCAGCCCACCCAGGAGTGGCACCACACACACAGAGAGCTGATGCAGCAAGATGACGCAACAAAAAAGAGTCGCGGTTTCCCAGTGCCGCTGGGTAACACAAGTGGACGCAGAAGAACACAAGCAAATGGACAGAGAGAGCAGACAATGGGGGGGAAAGAGATAGAAATAAAATAAATCTTAAAAAAAAACAAAAACCTCCCAACAAAGAAAAGTCCAGGACCAGATGGTTTCATAGGTGAATTCTGCCAAGCATTTCAGAAGAATTAACACCAATCCTGTTTAAACTCCTCAAAAAAATTGAAGAGGAGGGAAAATTTACCCAACATATTTTATGAAGCCAACATCACCCTAATACCAAAGCTAGATAAAGAAAATTACAGACCAATCTAAGAACATAGATGTAAAAAATTCTAAACAAAATACTTGAAAATAGAAAGCCAGATAAGGACACTAAAAGAAAAGAAAATTACAGACCAATCTCTCTAATGAACATAGATGTAAAAAATTCTAAACAAAACATTTGTAAATAGAATTCAACACACTTATACACCATGACCAAATGGGATTTATTCCTGGTATACAAGGCTGGTTCAACATAAGAAAACCAATCAATGTAACATACTATGTGATGTGGGGGCATTTTTAGGACTTGGAGTTGTCCTGGGTGGTACTGCAGGGACAGTTACTGGACATTGTATGTCCTCCCATGGCCCACTAGGTGGACTGGGGGAGAGTGTAAACTATAATGTGGAGCATTGACCTTGTGGTGCAGCAGTGCTCAGAGATGTATTCACCAAGTGCAATGAATGTCCCATGATGATGGAGGAGGTTATTGTTATGGGAGGAGGGGGGTGAGGGGTGGCGGTTTATGGGGACCTCATATTTTTTTAATGTAACATTAAAAAAAAAGGAAAGGGAAAAAAATGTTATATACATTAACAAATTGAAGGGGAAAAAAATCATCTCAATCGATGCAGAAAAGGCATTCAACAAAACCCAGCATCCTTTCTTGAAAAAAATACTTTGAAAGATAAGAATAAGGAAAATTCCTCAATATGATAAAAGGCATATATGGAAAAACCCACAGCCAACATCGTAATCAATGGGGAAAGGTTAAAGGTTTTCCCTCTAAGATTGGGAACAAGACAAGGATGCCCACCCTCACCATTGTTGTTCAACATTGTGCTTGAAGTTCTAGCTAGAGCAGTTAGACAAGAAAAAGAAATTAAAGGCATCCAAATAGGAAAAGAGGAAATAAAACTGTCACTCTTTGAAGATGACTTGATCCTATATTTAGAAAACTCTGAAATGCTATGACAAAGCTAGTTGAGCTAATAAATGAGTTCAGCAGAATGGCAGGACACAAGATCAAAATGCAAAAATTGTAATATTTCTCTGCACTAGTATTGAACAATCTGAGGAGGAAATCAGGGAAAAATTTCTAATTACAATAGCGACAAAAAGATTCAAATACCTAGGAATCAATTTAGCCAAAGAAGTATGGGACCTATATGCAGAAAACTACAAAACAATGCTATTTAATAAAATAAATTAATGAAGACCTAACAGATGGAAAGATATTTATGTTCATGGATTGGAAGACTAAATATTGTGAAGATGTCATTCCTACCCAAACTGATTTATAGGTTCAATGCAATAGTAAAGAAAATTCCAACAGCTTACTTTACAGAAATAGAAAAGGTAATTACCAAGTTCATTTGGAAGGGAAAGTGCACCCAAATAGCCAAAAGCATTCTAATAAAGAAGAGTGATGTGGGGGCACTTTCACTGCCTGAGCTTGAAACATATTACAAAGCTACAGTGGTCAAAACTCTATGTATTGGCATAAAGATAGACACACCAATCAGTGGAATGGAACTGAGAGTCCAGAAATAAGCCCTCACCTCTAACATCAACTGGTTTTCAACAAACCTACCAATGCCATGTTAACAAGACAAAACAGTCTCTTCAACAAATGGTGCTGGGAGAACTGGATACCCATAACCAAAATAAAGCAAGAGGACCCCAATCTCATTCCTTATACAAGAATCAACTCAAAATGGATCAAAGACCTATAAAACTAGTAAAAGAAAATGAAGGGAAACATCTTAAAGACCTTGTGGTAGGTGGTAGTTTCTTGGAACTTACATCCAAAGCACAAGCAACAAAAGAAACAGGTAAATGAGATCTCTTCAAAATTAAAGTTTTGCACATCAAAGGACTTTGTCAAAAGGGTGAAAAGGCAGCTGACAGAATGGGAGAAAATATTTGGAAATCACATATCCGGTAAGGGTTTGATAGCCATGATATATAAAGACAACGTGATTAAAAATTGGGAAAAGTCTTGAATAGACATCTGTCCAAAGAGGAAATACAAATGTCGGAAAAACACAGGAAAAAATGTTCAACATCACTGGCCATTAGATCAATGCAAATCAAAGGTAGGATGATATATCATTTCAAACCTATTTGAATGAACGTTACTAAAAAGACAGAGAACTACAAGATTTGGAGAGGATATAGAGAGAAACACTTATTCTTCGTCGGTGAGAATGTAGAATGTACAGTCACTCAGGAGAACTGTTTGGCAGTTTCTAAATAGTTGCATATAGATTTGCTCTATATGCAACTCCTGGGTATATACCCTGAAGAACCGAGAGCAGTGACACAAACAGACATCTGCACACCAATGTTCATAGCGGCATTATTCACAATTGCTGAAAGTTGGAAACAACTCAGGTATCCATCAACCAATGAATGGATAAACAAACTGTGGTGTTTACACACAATGGAGTATTATGCAGGTGTAAGAAGAAATGAAGTTGTAAAGTATATGGTAACATGGATGAACCTGGAGGACACTCTTGAGTGAAGCAAGTCAGACACAAAAGGACAAATATTGTATGATTGCACTACTCTGAACCAAATCTATTGTGCAGTCTCATGGAACTAATAACTTGAATACCAGACACCAGAAAATAGAATGAGGTTAGAGGATGATAAACTGTGGGTTAACTTGGGTGGAATTGGTGAAAAGGATATGTGTTAATTTTTGTAAATGAATAGAAAAAGTCAAAGTCCAACATAATGTTTGTAACTAGCAGTACTATTATGTGGTATGAAAGTGGTTTAAAGGCAGAGTCTAAGGTCATGTATACTACTAAAAGGGAAGCTAAAAAAGGTAACAGTGGACAGTATAGCATAGTAAAACTGCATGTGATATATATATATGGGTAAAATTGCATATAGAAGACCATTTTTCTTTGAACAAATGTATGTTAATATTCAAGATGTTAATAGCAGACAAAAAAGCTATCATTGCTAAGTGAAAGAAACCAGACACAAAGTACTACATATTGTATGATTCCATATATATAAAATGTAAATATAAATCAATTCATAAAGATGAAGTTAGATTAGTGGTTATTTAGGGTTGGGGAAGGACTGCTAAGTGGTGTGAAGTTTTTCTTTTTGGAGTAATGAAATTGTTCTAAAATTTTTTTTGTGGTGATGCATGCCTAACATTGTGATTATATTAAAAGCCATTGGTTATGCACTTTAGATAGATCATATGTATGTGAATATTTCTCAATAAACCTGCTTAATAAATAAATAATTGTACAAGAATAGCCAGAAACAGTAGCTATGTATAGCAGGGGAAGCATAGAGAGAGGTGAAAAATTTCTCATTTGTTTGCCTTGTTATTATTATTGAAATAATGAAAATGCTCTAATAATGATTGAAGTGATGAATGAAAAACTATGTGATTACGACAAATACCACTGATAATTTCTGTACTTATGTTGTAAAACAAAACAAAACAAAAAACAAAAAAAACCACACTGAAGTAATTTCAAAACCTATGCTCTATTTACTATCCAATACTCTTTTTTTTTTTCTTTTTTTTTTTTTAAAGATTTATTTATTTATTTATTTAATTCCCCCCCCTCCCCTGGTTGTCTGTCCTTGGTGTCCATTTGCTGCGTCTTGTTTCCTTGTCCGCTTCTGTTGTCGTCAGCGGCACGGGAAGTGTGGGCGGCGCCATTCCTGGGCAGGCTGCTCTTTCTTTTCACGCTTATCCAATACTCTTAAACCAAAGTCTCTTTATCAGACCCATTCAAGAACACTAGCTTTTAGCCATCTCTCATGGACAGAGAACCAAAGCTACCTTCCATACCTCTTTTCTTCCTGCTCCCATCTCCCTTCCACTTAAATCAAAATTTTAAGTCATTGACAGAACAATTAGTATTTAGAATAGCCAGTCCTGAGTGAAAAACACTTCAAAGTTAACTTAGTCTTCTCCCCTTGCTCAGCGTGGGCCTGCTTCAGGCTGGAAGCCTGTAATGGGAAAGGGGAAACGGTCCTCTCTTCTTTCAAGCTAACCTACTCTCCCATTGGTTTCTAAGAAAAAGCAAAAAAGTCAAGGGCTTGCTAGAGTTTTTATCTAGGGACATGGGAAATTTAAAAAGGCAATACAGGACAAAAATAAATTCACTTTTTTTTTTTTTAAGATTTATTTTATTAATTTATTTCTCTCCCCTTCCCCCGCCACCCCGGTTGTCTGTTCTCTGTGTCTGTTTGCTGTGTCATCTTTGTCCGCTTCTGTTGTTGTCAGCGGCACGGGAATCTGTGTTTCTTTTTGTTGCGTCATCTTGTTGTGTCAGCTCTCCGTGTGTGTGGCGCCATTCCTGGGCAGGCTGCACTTTCTTCCACGCTGGGAGGCTCTCCTTAAGGGGTGCACTGCTTGCGCATGGGGCTCCCTTACGCGGGGGACACCCCTGCGTGGCACGGCACTCCTTGTGCTCATCAGCACTGTGCACGGACCAGCTCCACACGGGTCAAGGAGGCCCGGGGTTTGAACCACGAACCTCCCATGTGGTAGATGGATGCCCTAACCACTGGGCCAAGTCGGCCGCCCTAAAGTCACTTTTTAAAATCACAGACCATATATCATATTTGTTCAACATACTAGTTACACACATTTGTCTTCACCACTCTTATTAGATCAGGAGGCCAAGTTTCTTGTCTTATTCATCTTTGTATCACCAGCTTCAGAACTCAAAGCCTAAAGCATAAAGGCACTGAATGAATGTTTACTGGATGACTATAAACTAAAGCTCAGGTTTCTTTACCCTCAGGATTGAACATTTTTTCTATCATATTATTTCACTCCTCAGGTATGTGATAAGACAAAAAAAAAAAGTGAGAAATGTTAAACATAATGGTATGCCTGGGACCAGATGCCTCAGTAATCATGGTTTCCTCTGCATCCTGATAGACTCACTACAGGATTTAGGTATTTTCTTTCCTTCTTTTTCAAGTTGTAACAATCTTATAGAACACTATGTGATATTTATTTGTCATCTGTAATTTTTTTATTGAAATAATAAATGCATATAAATGTTCAGCTCAATAAATTTTCACAACTGAGCACATTCATGCAATTGATTCCACAATCAAGAAACATTTTCAGCACCTCAGACTCTTCTCATGAAAATTCCACTCTTTACTCTGCACCACAAGAGTAACCTTGAGGGAGTGGCTGTGGCTTAAGCAGTTGAGCACCTGCCTTCCACATGGGAGGTCCCAGGTTCAGTTTCCAGTGCCTCCTGAAAAAAAATGAACAGAAAAGCCAACTCAGGGAAACCAATGTGCCTCAGTGCTCAGTGGGTGAGCACTGGATTTCCATATGTGAGGTCCTGGGTTCAATTTCCAGCCCCCAGTATCTAAAACAAAAAAGAAAACAGAAAAGAAGTAACCACAATTCTTTTTTTTTTAAAGATTTATTTTTTATTTATTTCTCTCCCCTTCCCCACCCCACGCCCAGTTGTCTACTCTCTGTATCCATTTGCTGTGTGTTCTTCTGTGTCCGCTTCTATTCTTGTCAGCAGCACCCGGAATCTGTGTCTCATTTTTTTTTTTTTTTTTAAAGATTTTTATTTTTTTATTTATTTAATTTCCCCCCCTCCCCTGGTTGTCTGTTCTCGGTGTCTATTTGCTGCGTCTTGTTTCTTTGTCCGCTTCTGTTGTCGTCAGCGGCACGGGAAGTGTGGGCGGCGCCATTCCTGGGCAGGCTGCACCCTCTTTTCATGCTGGGCGGCTCTCCTCACAGGTGCACTCCTTGCGCGTGGGGCTCCCCCACGCGGGGGACACCCTTGCGTGGCACGGCACTCCTTGCGCGCATCAGCACCGCGCATGGCCAGCTCCACACGGGTCAAGGAGGCCCGGGGTTTGAACCGCGGACCTCCCATATGGTAGACGGACGCCCTAACCACTGGGCCAAAGTCCGTTTCCCTGTGTCTCATTTTTGTTGTGTGATCTTGCTGCATCAGCTCTCCGTGTGTGCAGTGCCATTCCTGGGCAGGCTGCACTTTTTTTGTGTGGGGCATGTCTCCTTACGGGGTGAACTCCTTGCACGTGGGGCTCCCCTATGTGGGGGGCACCCCTGCGTGGCACGGCACTCCTTGAGTGCATCAGCACTGTGCGTGGCCAGCTCATCATACAGGTCAGGAGGCCCTGGGTTTGAACCTTGGACCTCCCATGTGGTAGGTGGATGCCCTATTCGTTGGGCCAAATCCACTTCCCATAACCACAGTTCTTGTCTTCTCATACATTAATGGATTTTTACACATATTTGTTCTTCATATAAATGAAATCACACAGTATGTACTCTTTTGTGTCTGACTTCTATCATTCAACATTATGTTTCTGAGGCTTATCCATATTGAGTGTTGGTGTTGGCTGTTCATTTTCATTGTTATACAGCATTACCATCGTGTAAATATTCCACAATTTATCTACTCTGCTGATAGGCAATTGGGTGGTTTCCAATTTGGGTCAAAGCAGTATATGTTCAACTTTAGTAAATTCTACTAAACACATTTACAAAGTGGTTGTACCAATTTATATTCCTTCTAGCAGTAGAAAATTTCTAGAAAAATTTTCTCCAAAACTTACTATTTTCTGTCATTTTCATATTAGTCATTCTGGTATCCAGTGTGGTTTTAATTTGCAAATGGCCAAATAAACCATTGCATTTCCTAGTGGTTTATTTGGCCATTTGGATATCCTCTTTTATGAAGTGGCTGCTCAGGTCTTTTGCCTATTTTCCTACTGGGTTGACTGTCTTTTTTATTGATTTGTAGGCATTTATTTTATATTCTGAATATGAATCCTTTGTTGGATATATATCCTGCAAATATCTTCTACCACTCTGTTGTTTTTCACTCTGAGTAGTGTCTTTTGATGAAAGAAATTATTTTTATATAATCCACATTTTTTGTGTCCTAGTTAAGAAATCTTTTTCCTACTCCAAGGTCACAAAGTTGTTCAATGATTTTCTCAAAAACTTTGTCTAGCCTTTCATACTTAAATCTTTAATCCATCTGGAATTGATTTTATTGTGTGAGGAAGGGGTCAAGATACATTTTCCCATATGGACACCAAATGACCCAGTACCATTTTTTTTAAAAGATCACCATGTCTCCTCTACCATACTGTGATAAATCCGATGGCCATTTTTCTTCCCCCTCCCTGCTTTCAACAAAAATAAATGCATTATTTAATTTAAAAACAAGACTATTCATTGTCGATTACAAATGTGGTTGAGAAAGTGAAAATGTTAAAATTCTAACAATCACATCTCTCAGGTATAATTATTTACAGTTTAGTGTATCTACATTCTGATATACTTCTATAGCTACATACTTATGAATAATTTTGAAACCAAAATGGGGCCATACTGTCAATTCTGGTTTTTAAACTGCTGTTCACTGAACACATCATGATTATCTTTATCAACAAATATGCATCTAAGACATTTTTTTTAAGATTTATTTTTTATTATTTCTCTCTTCCTCCACCCCCAGTTGTCTGCTCTGTGTCCACTCGCTGTGTGTTATTCTGTGTCCGCTTGCATTCTTGTTGGCAGCACTGGGAATCTCTTTTTTTTTTTTTAGATTTATTTATTTATTTCTCTCCCCTTCCCCCACTCCCCCAGTTGTCTGCTCTCTGTGTCCATTCGCTGTGCGTTCTTCTGTGACTGCTTCTATCCTCATCAGTGGCACCGGGAATCTGTGTTTCTTTTTGTGGCGTCACCTTGCTGTGTCAGCTCTCCGTGTGTGCGGCGCCATTCTTGGGCGGGCTGCACTTTCTTTTGCGCTGGGCGGCTCTCCTTACAGGGTGCACTCCTTGTGTGTGGGGATCCCCTACTCAGGGGACACCCCCGCGTGGCACTGCACTCCTTGCGCGCATCAGCACTGCACCGTGGGCCAGCTCACCACATGGGTCAAGAGGCCCTGGGTTTGAACCCTGGGTCACCCATGTGGTAGGCAGTCGCTCTTATCAGTTGAGCCAAATCCTCTTCCCTAAAACAGTTTTAATAGCTAAATGCTATTCCATTTTATGTTACACTTCTCCAAGATTTATTTATTTTGACATTTACTGGCTTTCTCATGGCCTTTCCCCTTCTAAAAAGATGAGTAACTTTAGATTCTCAAATCTCAAATGTGAAAGTTTTTAAACCTGTTGTCAAATGCTTTAGAAAAAATAAAAACTTCAGAGAACAATTAGTGTGGCTGTTGATTGGTAAAAGCTCAGCTCTCCTGTTGCTCCACTTAGCACAATAACCTGTTGGCTTTTTTCTTCCTGTGGAAAATCTTAACACACTGGCTGAACAAGCTGTAGCTTTGTGATCACAACACAGTAATTTTCCAAACTCTGTCCTCTACTATCTTTTATCTTGTCTATCACTTCAGCTTTGTCACTAACTTTTTGAGCTCAGTTTCCTTAATTGGTACAAAGAGGAATAATGTGTCTACCTCACAAGAGCTTCCGTGAGGATTAAATTAGTTAACACTTGCAAAGTATTTAGAACAGTATCTGACAACATTGCGAACACAAATAACAGCACTCAAATATACATCTGAATATAATTAAAAGGGGAAATGTTAGCTTGTATATATGGTAACAGATTAAGAATTTTTAAAAATCCATGGAACTATAATCCATAGGGAACCCTCAATGAAACCATGGACTTTAATTAATAGTACAGTTATAAAAATGTCCAACATCAATTTTTTCAAAAACTTTTAAATTTATTCCATCATCTTCACCCCCTCCCCACCCCCGCCCTGCAGCTTGGTTCTCTTGTCTGTCTGCTCATTATGTACTAGCCTTCTCAAGGACGTACCAGAAACCGAACCTGGGACTTCCATGTGGTAGGCAGGCACCCAATTTGTTGAGCCACATCCGCTACCCTCCAACATCAATTTTAACAAATGTTCCACACCAATGCAAGATGTTGGTGCTGGGGTGGTGCATTGGAATCCTGTATTATGCATGATTGTTCTGTAAACCCACAACTTCTCTAATAAAAATTATTTTAAAAAACAGTATCTGGCATTCCAAATGCTTTCCCTCTGGAAGACTACACAGACTAAGATTCATTTCTTATAACTTAAAATAGTGAGACACCATTTTCCCCTAAATGATGAAGATTAAGTAACTAATGTGCTGCTGGAAGTTCAGGAGTCTATCATTCTTATATGCTGGTGGAGGTGTTAGAAAATGTAAAAATCTTTCCAAAGAGCAATTAGGCAATGTTCCTCAATAGTCTTTCACAGAGCAGTCAGACTTTTGCACAAAGGTGTCATCACTGTACTATTTATTATAACATATTTAGGGGAAAAAAAACTAAATGTCCCCAAATAAAGAATTCAAGTATGGTGATCTTTAAGCTGGAATATTATCTAGCCATAGAAATATATAGTAAGTTTTCTATAATAAGTAATTTTTAGTTGGGAGAGAAAATGCTTATACCATAATACTGAGTGATGAGAGCAGGATGTAAAACTTATTACAGTATGATTCCAATTATGTAAAAAAATATTGAAGTAAAAACAGGAAAAATTTTTGTACTAAAATATGAACTGTGCTTGTCTCTGGTCTCTGGATGGTAGGGTTATGAATCTTTTTTTCCCTACTACTCTTTATTTCTTAAATTTTATGAATAACTTTTTACTTTAAAAATCAAAGGATATTTTAAAATCAATTTCTATACATGACAGGTCACAGGATGTATAACTGAAAGAGAAATTCCATGCCAATTTTTGAGGAAACACACTGGTGAACGGTCAATATTTGGATGCAAAATAATTTACCAATTTAAGGGAAAACTGAGGAATTTATCTTGTTCAATAATACCATATCAGTCCATTATAACACCAACTTTAGGATCGAATTTTATTAGAACTATATTGAGGACATGCAATACTACACAGCTAATCACAACAGAAATGTGGGGACCATAGTTTCTAAACAGTTTATTCTCTGGTTATACTACATGGCATTATTTAAAAATTGCAGCTTGATGAGATAAAGAGGAAATAATTAAGAATCCTTACTATTACTCTGGCACCACAAATGGGCTACAAAACCATATTTAGTCCCTAAGAAATGTTTAGAATGCTTTTTACAGTTGCCATTATCTTATCAATACAATAGGAAGATTTATAAAGAACTAGGTTAGGTGTTAATATACTGAGAACATTGTGTGATAACCACTACAGTTATAAAGTATAGAGCATGTTAAAGGGTTAGTTAATTCAATCTGAGAGTGCCTGCTAAAGCATCTAAGAGGAAGTGCCACTGAGTCAGCGTTTGAAGGATCAAAAAGGGAGATGGGTGGGAAGGAATTCTAGGCAGCAGGGACCATGTATGCCAAAGTGGGGAGGCATTAAAGAGTTTTATTAAAGATTATACTCACTCATATGAGATTTTTTTTTTTTTTAGGTACCAGGGGCTGGGGTCTGAACCCTGGACCTCATATATGCGAAGCAGGTACTTAACCACTGAGCTACACTGGGTTCCCTGAGTTGTTTTTTCATTTCTTTTTTTTTCAGGAGGCACTGGAAATAGAACCTGGGATCTCCTACGTGGGAAGCAGGCGCTCAACCACTTGAGCCACACCTGCTCCCCTATATGTGATTTTTCAGTTCCAAATCTGGGCAGTGGGCTGAGAAGATTCCCTAAGGTTCTTTGTTCTAGAATTCTATGGCAGTGTGTTGAAAAATTTGACAAGCAATAAGATGTTTACCATGTATAATTCCAAATGCAAATAGCTAAGTAAGATAAGAATTTGAAAATAATCCAGTCTCAAACAAGATTCACTACATAGGTATGAAGTGTGATAATTAATTTTGTAATGTTCCAAAGGTGATGTATCAAAAGATTCCTTTGAGTATATACAGTGGTACTTTTCATTATGTTCCCTTTCATACTAAAATTCCATTTTACTCTTTTAATTCATTGCTAAAAAGAAGCTTATAAAGAGAAGACCACTTAAAACAACTGGGGGGAGGAGATCAGAAAGACGGGTATTCCCAGAGATTTTGTTTGAGCATTTTTTTTGTAAAAGAAACACCTGAGTAGACTTATTAGAAAAGTAATTTAAATTTTTTGTATATGTATTTTTCAAATGACAAGTTTATTGACAATAGACATAATTCACATACCTCAAACTTAACATTTTTATTTTAAGATTTATTTATTCCCCTCCCCATCTGCTCTGTGTCTATTCGCTGAGTGTTCTTCTGTGTCTGCTTCTATCCTCATCAGCGGCACGAGGAAGCTGTGTTTCTTTTTGTTGCGTCATCTTGCTGTGTCAGCTCTCCGTGTGTGTGGCGCCATTCCTGGCAGGCTGCACTTTCTTTCGCACTGGGTGGCTCTCCTTACAGGGCGCACTCCTTGTACATGGGGCTCCCCTATGCAGGGGACACCCCTGCGTAGCACAGCACTCCTTGTGCACATCAGCACTGCGCGTGGGCCAGCTCCACATGGGTCAAGGAGGCCCGGGGTTTGAACCACGGACCTCCCACGTGATAGGCAGACACCCTATCCACTGGGCCAAGTCCACTTCCCTTAAAATTATTTCAACAAATATAAGGATCATTTGTAATCATACCAGATAACATACGCAAACCATATATTATGTAAACATTGCCCATATTTATAGCAGTGGTTATCTTGGGGAGGTTAGGATGAGCTAGGGCAAAAGGATATTTTAGCTTTTTCTCTAATGTTTTAATTTTTTGAGAGAAGAATAAATTACTGAATATTAAATTAAACATTAAGAAAAAATCCAAATATAAGTCCCACTTATAAATTTTTATGGGGCTGGTTATAATAAATGGAAGAGTAATTAATGTTTAGTCTTGGCAGGGGAAAGAATATTTGAAACCTTGCCCCATCAACATAGCCTCTCCCTTACTCCTCCTATAAAAATTTCCTAACTCAGTTCCAAAACCATTAATATTTCACCATATGATTGAGAAATGCTGGGTTCATCATAATACTCAGAAATTCAGGTAGTCAAACTGGTTTTTCATTTTTTATTTACCTCCAAAAATATGTTCCTGATGATCAATTTTGAGTGATTCTTGAAAGAAACAATGATAGACTCAAATTTAATTCAATAACTACATATTGAATATTTATGTATTGTAACAATCTTCAGGACCACTTGGAGTTATAGAAACAGATACTCCACAAGGAGATTAAATAATTATGCTGCATAATTGTGTTTTCACTTTTTTTTTAAAAGATTTATTTATTTATTTCTCTCCCCTTCCCTGCCCCCAACCCCGGTTGTCTGTTTTCTGTGTCTATTCGCTGCGTCTTCTTTGTCCACTTCTGTTGTTGTCAGCATCGTTGCGTCATCTTGTTGTGTCAGCTCTCCATGTGTGCGGCACCATTCCTGGGCAGGCTGCACTTTCTTTCGCACTGGGCGGCTCTCCTTACGGGGCGCACTCCTTGCGCGTGGGGCTCCCCTACGCAGGGGACACCCCTTCGTGGCAAGGCACTCCTTGCGCGCGTGAGCACTGTGCATGGGCCAGCTGCACACAGGTCAAGGAGGCCAGGGGTTTGAACCGTGGACCTCCCATGTGGTAGACGGACGCCCTAACCACTCAGCTAAGTCCACTGCCATGTTTTCACTTTCAAAGCACATATAATTCACCTGAGATTTGACAGCATTTTTAGGATGCTAGTACAGTTCATTCTCAGTGTGATGGTATCTGGAACTGTAATGAGGCTGCAGGATACTCAGTGCAGAAGAGGCATCAGCTGTTCATATTTGCAGGTAAGTGGCAGAGTTTATAATACCTCACCTCATATGATTATTCTACTAGGCCTACTAGTTGGAGTGAGGTTGGCATTTCTGCAGCCAGCATCCTACATATTTAGCAGCTAGAAACAAAAGAGAGATATATGCATCTCAGGTGAGGCATGGTTAACCCAAGAAATGAGAAAAGTTAAGAATGAAATGATCTGCTGATTCAGATGACTGTTCCTTTGGTGCTCAGTTTGAGGTTCTTTCAACATGCCAGTCCTTAAAGTCTTCAGGTCTCCTTCAGGAGGTGCCTTGTGCCACATACATCTTGCTCTCCTTTAAGTGTAACATGATAAGACACAGTACCCCTTCAGGCTGCCCAGGCAGGCAGTGCATATTGTTTTATTACACTGTGTCATAGATCTTTTTCTACAAAAAGTGTTTTTTACAGAAGGTACTCACTTAGCAAAAAGGCTGCACTAGTTAAATACCCAATTACAAAAGATGTCACAATAAAATACATCCAGAATTTAAAAAAAGAAAAAGAAAACCCACAATTTCTTATCTGTAATTCTCATATCCAAAAAGCTCTGAAAACAGAAAGTTTCTTCATAAGTTTGATGGCAGACTTATTTGTTGGCCAAACCTGACCTGAGACTCATTGTAAGTACTTAGTTATTAGATTTTATGGAGTTATTCATTCATTCATCACAAAAATGATATGTTTGAAAATGCAGTGCTTCTCCAGACCCTTTTGGAAATTTTAAGCATGTCATATGTAACCTATTACTTTTCTAAAATCTGCAAACTTTTTATTCCAAAACACAACTAGCCCTAAGTTTTCAAATATAGGATTGTCAAGCAGTGTTCCCCCAATTGTTAATTATATGATGATTTTACCAAATCCAAAGATGGTATCAATAAATATAATATTTCTGTTCCATAGTATGTCATGAGGATAAATGCCCAGGAAAAGAGAAAAGACATGTTAGAACAGTTGCAGGAGTAAACATGGCTGCACAAGAAAGGTGCCACAGGAATGACTTGGCTAGTGATGTTGCTATAAGACATTGTGTAACTAACAGCAGACTCCATAGATAGTGTACTGTGCAACTACTGATAGTTGTCTGCCTAAAAACCACAAGTCCCACTTCTCTGAAGTTTCTTGTAAGTGTAGAGCTTTAGGATTTTCTTATTTAGTGGTTCTCCAGCCACTTATAAACATCAGAATCTCCGAGAGATTCTTAAAATACCCATGCATGGGCCTTGTGCTCAGACATTCTGATTTAGCTGCTCTAGAGAGAGGCCTTGGCAACACTACTTTAAAAAGCTCCCTAGGTGACTTTAATGTGGTGATTCTAATGTACAGACAAAGCTTTACAAAGTCCCAGTACCAGGCTGTACCCCAGACCAAGTAAATCAGAAACTCTGGGGGTAAGGTCTAGACAAAATGATTTTTTCGAAAAGATGCTTGGGTGAGTCCAGTACAGCTAAAGTTGAAAATCAAAGTTGCTTGGCTTAAGGATTAAAGGTGTCATTTTTTTTTCTTCTTCCTGAACTGAGTGAATCCTAAATTAACACTCTGATATGATCAATATCAAATTCGAAGGTTTACCCAGTCTGATAGTGGTTTATTCATGGAATCATTCCTCATTTTAAGAATGGGAAAGAGGTAGGAAGAGAAAGACTTAGAAATCACATGGTGAACTCATTAAAATATCTTTAGTAAAATAATCCACACATCAAAACTTCTCTAGCATACAGTAAATCATGGTGAAAAATAAAATTGAAAAGTAAATTCACTTTAGTAGAGGCTACAATTTAAAGGAGAACACAATTTAGAAGGTATACAATAGGAAATCACAGCATCTTAAAACAATATTTAGGATAGCAAATAAAAAATAATTATGATAATTTTCTAGTGACTCTTTAACTGTTCTGGATATCAGATTCCTATACATACTTCAAGAAAATAATTAAAATATTAAATTCTAGATAGTTTGTGCTCAGACAGCAACTGAAATATACAGTAAGATGCAGATCTTTTTAGAAGATAAATCTTTTTTGCTTTTACTTAAAAAAAATTTTTTTTTTCACATATCCCAACGGTCATATGAAGAAGACATTTACTTTATCATCTCTAATCCTGAGGAAGGTAGGACAAGTATGGAGTAGGCAACACAGCTCACTAGGAACCAAATTCAATACTTTTCACAATTACGAATGGCAAAGTAACGGGAAAAGTCCAAGGTACTACACTTATTTAGGCTTTCACCACACACATCAATTTAAGCTACTGAAAATAGACACATCATTTGGGAAGGTGGTACAGTGGTATTTCTCTGCCACAACTGAAAACTATTTTCAGTTTTCATCACTTTTAGTACCTACATTGGTAAAAGAAATAAAACAAAGCTTTTATCTACCATGTAGACATTTTCAGTTCCAGGATGCAAACAATATTGCTTCATTGCTCAAGAAGCTCCCTCTAGCAGAAAAAAAAATATGTGTAAGTTCAATGCATTCTTCTCTTTCATTAGGAAGATGTTAGCTGATATAAAGGAGATGATGAAAAGAGAATAGTGGAATTACATCACAATGGAATATGGGAGGAGCTGGCATTTCTGCTTATGTGATTAAAATTGTTCTTATGATAAAACTTAGAATTGCAAATTTTGGGGAACTCACCACAGTTTCAACCTATGGAAATGAAATAAGACTCACTCCCTTGGCCAAAAACCACAAGCAGCTGTTGGAAGCAAGAGGGCAATAAGGACAGAGGAAAATAGATTCACTGCATTGTTATCAAGAATGGGTTTCCCTGCTATGTACTTTGCTTCATTCGTTGGACTGTTGATCACCATGCCAGTGCTTTCATCAAAACCTGGAGTGGAAAGGAAGCAAGTGAGTTGGAAAATCCAAGTGACTTAAGGAAAAAAAAAAAAAAGAACATATTAGCTTTTATCCTGCAAAGGAGATCATCTATTAAAGTCTCAGCCACTTGAAAAATGACTCAAATAATTTATATGGTGAGATATATGGAACCCTTAATTACAAATAACCTCTTTGAATAAATGGGCTTCACAGTACCTCAATACTGCTCTCTCAACACCTTGCTTCAAAAGTAGAAGGGAGAGCATGAAAAGCAGAGATGGCATGACACCGGCAGGCTGGCCCTGCCTTCCCAGTGGTTCTCCTACTAGACCAGCCTGCAAGGCTCCCAAGAGTGGGGATCATGCCTGTCATTCCAGCACTGGATACAAAGGGCTCAGCTTGTGTTGGCACAAAGGACATCCACATTTTTTCAACTCATTTCAACATGATCAGAAACTTAACTAGAGTCCAACTTAGAAAAAAAGCTAGGCTCTTTAAAAAGCATGTATACTGTTTATGTGTATATAGAATTATTGGCCCTTTAGTGTGAATTAAAATCAGATTTCTTCTCCTCAGCATCTGGATGTGGCTAATCAAACTGAGAACAAACATTCTGCTGCAGAGGGAAGGGGATGGACAAGCAGATCATCTTGGGGGCACTGAGAACACTGGGAGGACTGTACTCAGGGAAACTTTCTCCAGACTCCAAGGCTCATCAGGATGTTAAACAAAGGAGAAAACATGTTTAATGAACGTGGAGCAAATATTCACCTAACAAAATAAGTCAGTAGAGTGACAAGATAGGAGGCTTCAGAAGCAAAGCACAGACAATTCTGAGGAAAATGGACTGTATCACATACCTTGGGTGGGGCAGGGGGGCAAGCATGATGATATCACAGTAGAAAAGTTGGCCATTTTTATCAGGTGAAAACAATAAGTATTTCTTAAATGGATTTAGAAAACATATGGAAGAGACATTTGATCCTAAATGTCCTGTTTCTCTGGGATTTGGTGAAGGTTCATAAGTAGAAGCATCTCTTCCCTACACCATTGTATCCTCTCCTGCAGCTTTTACTCATTGCTCCATGAGACTAATTCTCTTTCAATTAACTTAATAGAAGTGAGTAAGAATATCAAAATTGTATTAGAGGGAGCAGATGTAGCTCAAGGGGTTGAGCATCTGTTTCCCATGTACGAGGTCCTAGGTTTAATCTCTAGTACCTTCAAAAAAAAAAATTGTATTAGAGACTGTCCTATTATTCCCGGTATCTCAACTTCTTGTATGTTTGGGTTTGTTTACATTGACACATCTTTTTTTTTTTTTTCCCTCTTCTATATTTCTCCTCCCCTCCCCACCCTTTAAGGAGGTACTGGAGATTGAAACCGGGACCTTGTATGTGGGAGGCAGGTGCTCAACCAGAGCTACATCTGCTCCCCTTACCCATTTTAAAAAATACATCAGGAAGTTGCAATAAAAAGGTAATGTTCTTACCTGTAAACTGCATTGTTGCTCCTAAATATGAATCCAGAATTGATCCTAATAATCCAGCCAGACCTCCAAATGCAATAATTGGCCACTGGGGAGCAGAAATGTCTAAATCATTCACAAAAACCAACTGTGTGAGGAAGTATGCGAAGCCCACAACGGTACCACCAAGGAGACTGGAGGCAAGGCCCACTAACGTAACCCCTCCATTGGTCCCTAAAGAAGAGAAACGCACAAAATCATTCTGGTTAACAAACAACAAATACCTAAAGTCAAGGAAAGCAAAAAATGTTGGTACCTATCTAATCAAGACTCATTTAAAGAAAAATTGCAATCCAAAGGCCATGGCCTACTAGAAAACAGTTCTTTTTCCCTCAGTGACTCTTGACAATCTAAACAGTGAAGTGGAATGGTTCAATGGACAGGCTGCCTGGGTTTCAATCTTTGTCTCTGGTCTGCAAGTTGTGTGACTGAGTAAGTTATCTAACTTTTCTGTGCCTTGGTTTTTTTGTTTGTAGGACAGAAATAATAAAAGAACCAATTCCTATGATTATTATAAGTATTAAATGTTAATCCATGAAAAGCAGTTACAACAGTATTTTGCACATAGTAGTTGTTCAAAATATGTTAGCTGTTATGATGAAGAAGAAGAAAAAGGTAGAGGAGGAGGAGAAGTAGCAGCAGCAGTAGTAGTAGATGATGATAACGGGGAATTGAAATATATTAAAGCACTAAGGACATAACAGGCTCTCAAAAAGCACTCTACTGTTCCCTTCCTTTCCCTTCCCCCTTGGTATGTTTATGGCTCAATCACTATGTTTCTGTAAACATTTATCTATGATTTGCTAACATACCCTGCAAACATTATTACCAACTTAACAGGCTTTAGCAATTTTCCAGTTAAGGAGACTAAGTAAAGTTCTTAGAAGGCTCCTAAATAAAATATACAATAAATCAAGAGGTTTTTAAATTTGTTTTTGTTCTTTTGAGAAACTTAAATCAGGACTCACCGACTGGAACTCTCTCCCAGGTTGTTATCAGCCTTGGCGGGCTTTTACTTAGAACAGTGCCAACTTCTGAAGCCCATGTGTCTCCAGCAGAACAGGCCAACGCAGCCAAGAGAGACAAACACATCCAGGAAGCAGTGTACTGCTTGGAAAAATCTATTGGGATTTCCCCAGGGCCATTTTCTATCATGTACAGCAGGGCTAGTTCTGTAGGTACAGCTCCATTACAGAACACCTGAACCCAATTCCTCTGCCCACCTGGAAACAAGCAAGCAGACAAAAAGGACAATAAATGTTTTCTCCTCAGAAGGAAAATCATTCAGTTATAGGAACTTAAGTTTTAGGGGAGTGGGTGTAGCTGAAGGATCGAGCACTTGCTTCCCAGGTACAAGGTCCAGGGCTCAATCCCTAGTACCTCCTAAAAAAAGGGAACAGATGAGACTTAAGTTTTAAATTTTAAGAAAAGAAAAATGATTAAAACAAAAGCAAAACAGAAGACTAAAAGTGTTTTGGCACCTTTGCCCACATTATAAACTGTTACTAATAAATATTGAAAAATAAAGACAGACTTCAGAGTTTCTAAAATTCTGCTGTTACTTCCAATTGTGCTGAAATAAGAAAAACTAAATTAGGCTACTATTTAAAGTAATCCTCATATAAAATTTATGATTCAACAGTCTAAATGACATGTTCTGATTAAAAGCTTATGATACCTGAGAATGAAACAAAGTTTACTATTTTAAGTAATGCCAAATATAATTTATTTTACCTTCTTTATATTCTGCATCTAGACGCTTCTTTGTTTCTCCCTTCCATTTAGTGAGTTTTGAAGAAGAAACAAAAAATATCAGCAGAGAGGTAAAAAAGCTGAAATTTGCAATGGTTAGGATAAATCCAACCACTAGTCCTGGAAGAAATACATACATACATAGAATTATACTTAGTCCATATACCAATGATATTAAAAAAAAATACTGGAATTTGTTTTTTCAGTTATTTTTACAATACAACCTGAACCATGTATTTCTAGTACCCTTTTATTTTTACCAAGACATTTTTGAGCAGTAAACTGAATGCCATTTTGATTGAGACATGTATTTGTACCATATTGTTCTTCTTCCAAATACTATATGAATATATTATTTCAGGCAATCTTTTTATAATCAAATTGCAGAACTGTATGAATAGTAGTGATCTCATTTATATGAAACAGTATTAGATACAGTGTTTGGATAGATGTCCAATCTAAAGAATTTCCAAATTAACTGTTGTTCTCTCTGGGGAAGTGAGATTATAGTTTTTAAATTGCTATTTTTTTACATATACCCACCTGCTAGCCTGGGGCTTTTTAAGAAATTCAAAAAAGGATATGCTTTTACACTCTTCAAAGATCCTTCACATGCTCTCTTTTTGAGCCTCACAAACTATGTAAGGGGATAAAGACAGTTTTTCTTGGCTAGGTTTTTCCGCATATAATCCATGAAAATAATACTGGATTATTTTATATTCTTTCATGTGGAATTAAAAGTGAACTATTTTCTATGAATGCAATTTTATAGTTTTCTCTTTGTCTCTTTAGATTTTGTACGGGCAAACAAAGAAGAAGGGAATTTCCTTGATTTTCTCATAAGTGCCCATTTTCAAGGAAGACTTATAAAACCTGCAGTTCAATCAATAAAACAAAGAGGAATGCTTAAATTTCATGAGACAAAGGGGGAACCAAAAAAAAAGGAAAGGAAAAATGTTCTTTTTTTGATATCACAGCAATGTGGAAAGATGCAATTAAATTCAACTGCTAAATCTATTGAAAATGCTGGAGACTTAAATAATACACTTCATGAGTGTTACTTAAGAAGTCACAAACTATTCTCTAGGTAACTGTATAGGGAAAGTACAAAAATATGTTGGAATGGGCTTTGTCAACCCATAAAGACCTTTTGTTACAAAATTTGAAATATGTACTGTGAGAAGTTAAGTGGCAGAGGTAGCAAAGTACCCTCATCCCTATCACTAAAGAATGAAATCCTTCAAAAATGATTTAGGGAAGTGGATATGGGTCAAGAAGTTGGGTCCCTGCCTACCACATGGGAGGCCCTGGGTTCGGTTTCTGGTGCCTCCTAAAGATGAGCAAGACAGCAAGCTGACACGATGGGCGGGCATGGCAAGTTGACGCAACAGGTTGGCACTGCGAGCTGATGCAACAAGATGACACGACAAAGAGAT
Source organism: Dasypus novemcinctus (assembly GCF_030445035.2). NCBI lineage: Eukaryota > Metazoa > Chordata > Mammalia > Cingulata > Dasypodidae > Dasypus > Dasypus novemcinctus. Next base: position 53,727,625 of record NC_080684.1, on the reverse strand, counting down.
GCAACAAAGAGACACAATGAGAGACACAACAAGCAGGGAGCAGATGTGGCTCAAGCAATCAGCACCTCCCTCCCACATGGGAGGTCCTGTGTTGGGTTCCTGGTGCCTCCTTAAAAAAAGAAGACAAGCAGACACAGAGAGCACACAACGAACAAAGAGCAGACAGCGAGCACAATGAGGGGGAGGGGAGAAATAGTCTTTAAAAAAATGAATTAGAATCAGAATATAATGAGTGAAATTAATCATCTATAAAAATGACACAAAAGAAAAGAGATAAGTGTTTGACTACTGAAAGCACACAAAATTCAATCAAGGTGACCCAGGAAGTTGGACCTGGATGTGACTGTCCCTAAGAATTCCTTTAGCCCTATACTCAGTGCACAGTAATTCAGGGTTCCCTAGGGAAACCAAAATGACAGGAGGTGATATATATATATATATATATGTGTGTGAATATTATGAGTTGGTATTTTTTTATAAGAATTGGCTCATGTGACTGTGGGGTTGAGCAAGTCCAAATTCCATCGGGCAAGCTGCAAACTGGGAACTGTGATCAAGGTTTTCGGTTAAGTCCCCAACAGAAGCTGGCTGGCTGAAGTAGAGATGGAAGTACTCCCTTCTGGCTGCTGAAATCATCACTTCTCCTTCTAAGGTCTTCAACTGATTGGATCAGACTTCTCTCATTGTTGACAGCAATCTCCTCAGTTGATTGTAGATATAATCAGTCATAGATGTAGTCAACTTATTGATGATTTGAACCCATGAAATATCCTCACAGTAACAATCAGTCAGTGCCTGCTTGACCAAACAGCCAAACACCAAAACCTAGCCACACTGACATAGGAACTTAAGGATCACACTTAGTTTGAAGAAAGACCGTGCTAACAGGTGGAAGTAATCTGAATAGCAGCTACAAACTGGGAGTCCAAATTTGTCGTTTTGTCTTCAGCATGATCTAGTGGTAAAGGTAGCTTAACCAGTCAATTCCTTATTTGGATTACTCATCAGGTACAAAATTATTGTGAACAGAATTTTTTTTTGTTTTTGTTTCTATTTGTGTTTTTTCCTATTTTTAATTATTTTCTTTATGCGTAGTTTTATCTGTATCTTATTGAACAGAATTTTAATGTCTCTGGCCATTAACTCTTTATTCTGACCCTATGCTTACCAAGTTAACTTAATTTTTTAAAAAAATTTTTAAATTTTTATTTTGAAATAATTTCAAGTGTACAGAAAAGCTGCAGGAATAAGAACAGTAGAAAGAACACCCATACATCTTTTACCCAGATTCACCTGCTATTATCATTTTACCCTTTTTGCTCCATTTTTGCATATTTTCTAAATATATATATACATGTAAAATATAATTTTTCTGAACCATTTGAGGGTATGTTATATACATCATGGTTCTTCACTCCAGTGTACATGTCCTAAGAACAGGTACACACTCTTACATAATCATAGTATTGTTTATAATTTCAGTAAATTTTCAATTGATATACTTTTACCTACTTCTGTACTACAATTTTTTCAATGATCTGAATAAGGTCCTTTATAGCATTTCCCCCTCCCTTACAGAATACAGTCTAGGGTAGTTGTCATGTCTCTGTCTCTTTTAGCATGAACCATTTCAATAAGTCTTCCTTTTTCTTTTCTGACATTGTCATTTCTGAAAAATACAATCACAGTTTTTGAAAAATCAGCTCTTGGGTCATCTGAAATTTCATCATGATTAGATTCAGGTTAGGATTTTCTGTCTTGTATACTACTTAAGTGATGTTGAGTCCCCTCAGGGTATCATATCTGGAGGCACCTGATGCCCATCCTCTTTTTGACAAATAATATTGTGAAAACTATTTTAATATTGTATTAAATCTCATCACTCAGTCAATGCACTGTTTGATTTCTCCACTATTTAATTACTGTATATTCCTTCAGAATAAGAAGCAACCTGCTGGAAGCACTTTAAGGCCATGTAAATATCCTGCCCTTCATCAAAATTTCCCCCTAAATTTCACACCCTGCGTGGCATGGCATTCCTTGCGCACATCAGCACTGCATGTGGGCCAGCTGCAAATGGGTCAAGGAGGCCCAGGGTTTGAACCGTGAACCTCCCAAGTGGTAGATGGATGCTCTAACCACTGGGCCAAGTCTGCTTCCCTCACATTTATTTATGACTTGTCTGATCAAATCTTTACTATGATGATTGCAATACTGACTATCCAACTCCAGTGTTCCCTCCACATTTACTAATCAGCAAAGAGGCACAGAACTTACCACAGTCTATCAATTAACCCAAAGCAGGATGCCCCTAAAACAACAACCTACACTCAAATGTTACAAAAGGCACCTACATTGTTTTCTATTTCAACCACCTTAAAATACCACATGAAGTGATCAGTGTTCATGTTGCTGACGAAGTTCATAATAAGCAAATAAATTGATATCAACATGCTTTGAAGAAATGGTTTCTCTCATATAGTCTAAAAATATCTTGGAATATTTGGCAACACACAGCTATGTTTGAACTCTTTTAGATTAGTAACTGCTGTCTGCTGTTTATGCCTATTCCACCTTCAGTGACTCTCTACCTATCATTGATAAGGGGCTTGTGGGCATGACAACAGGGTGCTCCCAAAGAACTTGAAGACTCAAGGATTATGGCTACCTTTTAAATTCCATACCTAAGAGAAGCAATTAATCATCCCAGAAGTATAACAACACTGTCTACAAATGTATCTAATTGTGAGAGTAGAGTTACACCCAAAATTCCAACCTAGATGACCTGGATTTAGGCTCTTGGAGGCAGCAAAGGGAAAGACAAGATTGAAATTTCATAGTAATTTAATAAACTCAAATCCAATCTCTTGTTTCATATAGAATCTGCCAAGAGGAAAAAATGACTTGTCAAGTGCTGTCCAAGACCTGTGGACTTGTATTACTGTTTCTCAAATTCTGTACTTATACCAAAGCAACCTTCTAATTATAATCTGCCTTCTCGAGTGGCCTGACGACAAGAATAGGACATGCCTAACGGGTGATGTTTCTATCCTGCTCTGTCTAGTAGTTCTGAAATTTTACTGGATTAGTAAAATGGCACTCTGGCTCATATTTTGTCCCTTATGACAATGAGCAATGTTAGTCAGTTTTCTTAGCTCTGATCAACTCTAGGTTCTCACAGAGTGAAGTTTCTACCTCAGAAAAGACAACACCAGAGTTGAGCCATGGTAACCACACAGAGGGGAAGTCCCCTTCTGAGACCACACAGAGCACTACCAGCTGACCAGCTGGCTACATCACATCTTGCTGTTCCAATACCCTTACAGCATTTCTTTCTGAGTATTAGATGCCTGGAAGCCATTTTTTTTGAACATCTGTCTCCCTGACTAGAACTGTAAGCTCTACAAGGGAGAGATTTTTATCTATTCTGTTCACTGTTAAATCTTAAGTACCCAGAACAGTGCCTAACACACAGGGGACCCTCACTAAATATTTGTTAAATGAATAAAAAAGTGATGTCACTAAACCTAACAGCATTGGAAAATGAAATTAAATTTAAATCTGCCAAGTCAAGGCTTGATGACAAAATGTTCACAAATAGTCAAAGAAACAATTTTAACAAACAAACACACCCTTGAAGCAAATCATCTGTGCATTGCTTTTTCATTTACAAGCACTATTTCTCACGTTCCTTCCTGTGATTCTCTCCTTATTTTTGGAATACTTTCTTTTCAGATCAGTGCCCTCCACTTCAGTGTCCCCCTTAAGCAGTGCCTCATCCCTCTCCCCTTTCTATCATCACTGCGGTATGCTGTCCTGTGTCAAGGAGGACTCTAAATACTCAGATCCTGAGAAAGTTCTGTAACTTTTCATCACCACCATCCAATACTAAAACTTTTCCAACATCCCCTACAGAAACTCTGTACATTTTAAGCATTAACTCCATAATCCCTATTACCACAGTTCTGTAACTCTTCTCAATTCTAAGCATGTTAAAGGTATGATGTGGCAAACCTTAGTAAAATTCCTTATGACTAATGAATAGTGGAAAGAAATCAATAATAACTATCATTTATCGAATACTAATTATGTGTGCCAGGCACCATGCTAAGCATTTTACATGGATGAATTCTCACAATAACCCAATGCTACAGATACTATCACTCTCTCTAATTCTACAGATAGGAAAATTAACAACACTGAGAGTCTAAGTGACTTGCAGTCACATTCCCAACCACCATGTTACTATGCTATACTTGGATCAGCAATATTTTCTTATTCTAAAAAAAAACAAAATAAAACGCCAAATGAAATGACACCTTTCAATATAGGGGAGCAGATGTGGCTCACGCAGTTGAGCTTCTGCTTACCACATGGGAGGTCCCAGGTTTGGTTTCCAGTGCCTCCTGAAAAAAACAAAAACAAACAACAAGCAAAACAAATGAAAAAACCAACCTAGGGAAGCCGATGTGGCTCAGTGGTTGAGCGCTGGCTTCCCACATACGAGGTCCCAGGTTCACTCCCTGGTCCTGGTATGTAAAAAAAAAAAAAATCAATATAAGTATATTTCCTAAACACCTATTATGTATCTAGCACTATTCACAGAAGCATAAGATACACTCTCTGTCCTTAAGTAGTTTGTAATCCAGTAGGTATCCTTTATGCTTAGACAGATCCAGTGAAGTTATTATAGTACTTAAAGATCTTTTTAGAAAAATACATATTTTTTGTGTCTTGACCTTAGAACTATCAGTTACTACTGAAAAGGAAGTTAACATATTTCCATCTACTACATTTGATAAACTCCATCAAACTGAAGCATCATCAGTCATCAGTAGGGCTGTTGGCAATGTAATTACCTTATCCAGTCTCAATCCTGTTCAACCTGAATGCTGCATTAAGTACTAAAAAGCACAGAATGGCATAATCTTTCTAAGTGGGAATATTTCATTTAATCTTACTTTAGGAGGGTTCATTTCAATTTTCTGCAACTTGCATTGCTCCCCCCTGCCTCGCCCTCCCCAACTGTATCATTATCCTTTGAACCTTTATATACTTCTCCAATAATGCAGATAATAATCAGAATTAAAATCCAAATATCTAACACCAGCTGAAGGTACTATATAGCTGAACACTTATAATATACCAGGTACCGTTCAAAGCACTTTACTCCTCGTGACAACCTATGAGGCAGATACTATTATTATCCCCATTACACAGGCGAGGAAGGTTATGTAACTTGCCCATGGTACCCTAACTAGTAAGTGATAAAAGTTTGGATTCAAAAATAGGCAAGGTGACTCCAGAGTCCACACTCTTGGCACTATGCTATACTGCCTTTTATCATGCCTCTTTTCAGCTTTTAGCCCATGCCCCGCACACAGTGGGCACACAATTGTTCAGAAGAGAAAAAGGAGATTTAAAAGCTTTCCTGAGCAGCAGCAGATTAAAAACCAAAGACAGGAAAAAGTGTATCTCACCTTCAGACCTCTCCAGCACCTTAGGAAGCATAATTATTACTGTACTGGGGTAAGCTTTTGGGAAGACAGGGTAAAGTTTAGCATACTGAGATATTTCCTACCCAGTTATTGTGTGGCTGTTAACACCCAAAGGAGCTGAAACAGAGCTGGACCCCATTCCCATGATGCCCACTTTGGGACACACCACTGCTACTCCATCCACTATACATGCATGTCATGAGGCACATCAAACATTTTACCACTGATCTCCTTAGCCACCTTTAAGGATTTCCTGCTTTCACTTTCCAATTTGGCAAAAACACTCCGGGGGTGGGTGAAGGAGGAGGAGTGGAGAGAAAATGATAAAGTAGGATTGACGAGTTGATGATACTTGTTAAAACGGGGTAATGGGCACACAGAAGTTCAATGCACTCTTCTCTCTTCTTCAGTAAATGGATGAAATTTTCCACAGGTTTAAAAAAAATCTTGAGCTCAGTTATGTAGACTTTTCTGATTAATTCTTTCACTGTTACCCACAGAGCAGTATCAAGCACTGTAGGGAATACAGAAATGAAGAAAAGCAGTATCTATCTTCAGGAAGGTTATTATACAGTTGAGGAGGCATGAAGAGCTTTAAAATAAGGAGAAATTAAACAAATGATATGACAGCAGCAGACATCTTGGTTCTTGAACTATGGAACATGTGATTGGGAAGGGATGATTTATTCTTACCCATAGGAATTAGGAGGCCATGAAGATTAAATAAGATTTCAATAAATAGAGAAGAAAGGACATTTCAGTCTGAAAAAATTAGAATGATTCAAGTCATGAAATTGGGAAGACACAGGTGTATTCTATGGAAGGGCCTGGCAGGGTTAGAGTGTGAGGTTTGTAGAGATTTGTGGGGGATAGGAGGGTAGAAAGATGGGATAAGGTAAAATCAAGGAACCCCTTGGGCCTCTTCTAAGGAGTTCATCTTTATCCTAAAAAGCAAAGGGAAGTCAGAAAGAGTGGGGTTTCTGTTTTGTGTGACTGGTGTGGTGAAAATGTGGAAAAGGAAATGATAGAAGAAAATATATGGCAGAAGATCGAGTTAGAAAAGGCTCATTTTATCTGCAAAAAATGTGTAAATTCCTAAGTATGGGATTTAAGTATACTTATTTAATTATTCATCCATGCAAATATTTGAACACCTCTATGTGCCAGGCTGTACAGGAGTTGGGAAAAAGGCAGCAAACAAAGCAGACAAAATCCCTAGCCTCTTGGAGTTTACACTGTAGTGAAGAAGACAAACAATAGACAAAATAAAAGTGTTTGCAAGGTAAGGTGTGTAGCAGCAGTTATCAAAGATTGGTCTAAGATCAAAACTATTTTCATGACAATACTAAGTTTTTTGTTTGTTTTTCCCTTTTTAAGTCTTATTCTCTCACAAGTGTACAATGGAAATTTCTTAGAGCCCTGACCGTGACTGGACTGTGTGCTTGTACACTCTTGTATTTTAAACATGTCTGTTTTAATGTCTAAAAGGTGAAATATTTATAATTATAGATATAAACCACAAAAACAAATGCTATTTGGGATCCTTAATAATTTTTAAGAGTATAAGGGATCTTGAAATGAAAAATTTTGTGAATTGCTGGTATAAGATAGTGATAAATGCTAAAGAGAAAAATAATGCAGGGAAGTGTGGGTGGTGGTGGTGGGCTGCAATTTTAGTTAGGTGGTAAGGGTAAGGCCTTCCTATAAAAGTGATATTTTAGTAAAAATCCAAAGGAGATGAGGGAGCAACCCATTCAGATATCTGGGAAAGGGAATTCCAGGCAGTGGGAATAGCAAATACAAATGTTCCAAGGTGGGAGTGTAGCTAACACATTAAAAATAAATAAAAATTCCACAAGGGACCAGTGTGGTTGGAGCCAAGGGATTGAAGGGAAGTGTGGAAGGTGACGAGGGCAAAGCGTCATTTGATTTCATCCTGCCTTTCTGCACTCACTACCTGCTCCTCTCCACAAATGCCCAGTATCACTCACACCAAAGTATCAACCTAGGACAGAACCTATTGCGCCTGGCAGACGGTTGCAGTTATCTGGTCATCACACCTAAAAGCCATTCTCAGTTTCCATCTCTCTTCTTTATCGTTCACACTTTACCATTTCTTTTTCAGAAATTTCTCTCAAATTCAGCTTTTCTCCTCAATGCCTACTGGCACACACAGAGTCCAAGCCTATGTAACCCATAATCTATACAACTGCAGCAGTGTTCTAACTAATCTCCCTGCCTCAGGTCCTCACTTCCCAATTCACTTTGCCTACTGCCACCAAAGAGATCTTTCTTAAAACAGGCACTTTATCAAGTTGTTTTTTTTTTTTAATTAAAGTTAATAGATCACAAAGAATATCAAGTTGTTCTTCACTCAAGAACCTTGTAGCTCCTTACTGCTTATTTTAACAGCTTTATTGAAATATAAATCACATACCATGCAATTCAGCCATTTAAAGTGTACAATTCAGTCGTTTTGAGTATATTCACAGTGTTGTACATCCATCACCACAATCAATTTTAGAACATTTTCATCAGGTAAAAAAGAAACCCTGTACCCATTAGCACTCACTCCTCGTTTCCCCCTAAGCTTCACCAGCCCCTTTCCCCCTCCACCCTGGCCCCAGACAACAACTAATCTTTCAGTCTCTAACATTTTGAGAAACTACCAGATTAATTCTCCAAAGTAGCTGCACCATAAGGGTTCCAATTTCTCCATATTCTTGTCAACGCTTTTTTTTTTTTAGCTCATCCTTGTTTATATAAAGTGGTATTTCATTGAGGTTTGGATCTGCATTCAGCTAATGACTAATGATGTTGAGCATCTTTTCATGTGCTTATTGACTATTTGTAGGTCTTCTCTGGAGAAATATCTATTCAGATCCTTTGTCCATTTTTAAACGGGATTATCTTAAGTTGAAAGAGTTCTTTATATATTCTAAATACAACTCCCTTTCAAATACATGATTTGCAAATACTTTTCCCCATTCTTTGGGTTGTTTCTTTCTTTCATGATGGTATCCTTTGAAGCACAAAAGTTTTTAATTTTGATGAAGTCCAATTTATCTATTTTTGTTGTTGCTTTTTTGTGTGTCCTATCTATAAAACCACTGCCTAAACCAAGGCTATGAAGGTTTATGCCTATGTTTTCTTCTAAGAGTTTTATAGTTTTAACACTTACATTTATGAATTAGATCCATTTTGAGTTAATTTTTGTATGTAGCATAAGGTAGGAGTCCAACTTAATTCTTTTGCATATGGATATCCAGTTGTCCCAACATCATTTGTTGAAATGACTTCTTTCAGCATTGACTTCTCTTGGTATTCTTTCAAAAATTGGCCAAAATTTGAGGGTTTATTCCTGGACTCTTAAATCTATTCCATGGATCAGTTTGTCTATCATCATGCCAATACTATACTGCCTTGATTACTGTAGCTTTGTATTAAGTTTCCAAATGGGAATTTGGTTTGCTGGTATTTTGTTGAGAATTTTTGCATCTACAGTATAAGAGGGATTGGTCTATGGCTTTTCTTTTCTTGTGATATCTTTATCTAGTTTTGGTTCAGAGAAATACTGACCTCACAGAATGAGTTAATTGTCTCAGGACAATGCGGTAAAAACATGCAGCAGAATCCTATATAAGGCACTAAAGGAGCAAAGTAGAGAGGGAAAGTACTAGCATTACCTAAAGAGAAAATGGTCTGAAAAGGATTCATTGGAGGTAATTTCCAACTTAGTTTAATGGATGAGAGGAAATTTGCTGGGTCAACAAGGTGATGCTGTGGGAATTGTAGAAGCCATTTTGAGCATGTGTGGGTGGTTTCAGATGTTCCTGGTGAGGTGAAACCCACAAACTTGAAGCAATGAAAAAAGTGCCTTCTCAGAGTTACCTATACAATTAACATATAACAAAACCAAGCAGATTCATGTTCACGGAAAGAAAAAAATACTGCTCTGAGGATAGCAGGATTTTACAGTTGCCAAACAAAATAAATATATCTAAATCACATATATGTATGTGTGTATATGTATACTGTATATGTGTATGTATATATAAATGTTAGTATAAATATAAATCAGAAGGTTGATAGTGGAAACGCAGAAAACAGAGGCTCTGGATAAACAATGACCCTTTCTAAGGTAGAGGAAGACCTTTCAAGCAGATCCCTGAATGTATATCTCTGTTGTGGGTATGAAAACCAGGTTATCAAAGCTTGATGCTATTGAACATTCTAAGCCGACAACTTCCCCTTTCTCCAAGCAACCTTTTAATTTGGCTGCTCATTGATTTTTGCATATGGGGAGAGCCACCATGGATGGCACTGACCCAACAACCAGGTTCCTGACAGGTATATTTTTCATTCTAAATCTCATTCTAAGTTGGCCTTCTGGTATAAATACATCTTTCAATCTTTTTAAGTCAGTCAGAGTGGGCTGGGAGTCCTGAGTTCTCACCAACTACAAGATACTGAGAAGATCTAATTTCCAGATGTTGGGTCAAATCAGACCCTGGATCTTAACAATCTTACCAAGGCAAATGTTGCTCTCTGAGATCTCCTGGTACTCAACCAACAGACCTTTGCTAGTGATACCCACCCTCACCATGCCTTGCTTTCAATTTCTAGAAAAAGATATGTAATAAGGGACACAACTCCACACAGTGGTTTGGTCTAGTTTGTTAATTTCATAGTATCATTAATAGTATCATTTACTGATTCTCTAATACATGTAAGACACATGCAATGCTGGGAGGCAGGGACAGATAAGGTGCCTGTCTTCAAGAATTCTGCAGTGTAGAGGGGAGACAAGATATTACTATTAAAGATACATAATGTAGGTCAGCATACATCAAGTGATAAATGAGTGATGCAGGAATTAAGTGCTACAGGATTTGGGAGGGAAGAGAAAGCAAGCAAGCAATGTAGGCTTGTCTAAAAGGGAAAGAATTAACAGAATCCTTTTAAAGAGTAAGTAAGCAATGTGATATAATGGAAAATTCATCAAAGGCAAGGAAGCAGAATTGAACCCTAGTTCCTTTCCTTCTCAATCTTGGACAAGTTAATTACTCCACTAAGCCTCACTTTTCTTATCTGTAAAAATGGAGATGCAGACCCTTGTCTTATATGGTTGCTATAACATTTGAAAGGGATAAAATGTCAGGGTCTATGGCAGAGAAAATTCATGTTCCCCTATGTTTTCTAGCTTCCTTGACATGAGGTTGGGACCATGTAGGTAGTTCTGGCCAATGGACTGTGAGCAGAAGGAATGTGTGTCACTTCTGACCAAGGTAACTAACTATGACTAAGAGCTGGTGTGCATCCTCTATTCCCTTTCCTCTTCAGTAACAACTGTAGACTCCACGTTTTGAGAGGGGACCAGTACAAGATGAAAGTGGCCATCATGCCTGAGTTACCACATGGAGGAGAACTCTTCTGAGTTGTCTAACCTATACCAGATTTATGGTGTTAAGTCACTTTGATTTGGGGGTTTGTCAGGTATGGCAGCCTGTATTTACCCAGATAATCAAAAGTACCTGGAGAGTACCATCCCATTACAGATCCTCAAATCGTAATTTTACCATATAATGAAGTAAGAAGGAGGTTATCTCAGGGAGGAGAGTAATATGAGCAGAGAAATAGAGTAAGGAATGAACGTTTGTGACAATGCCAATTTAACAGTCATTTACACAGAAAAATCTCCTGAGTAGGTAATATATCACCAACAGTGCACATTTACATATATTTTTTTCAAAGCATTTTCCCATACCTTATAAGTCCATAAAGTATTACTATTGGACCTTTTTCATATGAGATGAATAAACTGGGACTCTGAGTAATTAGGCAACTTGCTGAAGCTCACAGATAAAAGGTGACAGTTCTAAGGTTCAAATATATTTCTTCTAATCCTAAATCATGATAGGTAAGAAAAGGAGTCAAAGCCCAGGGGATAGAAGGCAACAAAGAAAATGGTAGCAGGAAAGAAACAGCATGGAAACCAGAGGAAGAAAGAATTCCAAGAAAGTCCTGACCTTTCTTACTATAAGAGATCAGGAAGGATAAACACTAAGTCACAGTTACCTGAGAAAAAACATTTTAAGCAAAGCATTACTCTATGTTTTTATATTTAAGTAGAGATTGTTTAAATTAAGTGCTTAAGTATTTATTCAATAAAATGTAACCATTCCTAAAAACTAATCATTATATGGTGAGACAAAAGTCATAGAAAAAAGTCAATGTGTCCAGTTAATTGTAATTCTCAGTTATCCCACAGAAGGGAAGAATCTCTCAAAAGAGCTTGAGCAATGCTTCTCAATTATGGAGAGAATTAGCATAATTTTGAAGAAGGCTGGATAATAAGCACCCAACATTGTTATCTATGTTTCTAGGCACTGAGTTAAGAACTTTATAGTAATTTTAGTTCTCATTACAACACTAAAGATGAAATCAGATGTAGAGCCAGGGTTTTGTGGTGTCTAATGCTTCTGCAATTTGAGGGAAAGAGAGCTCTTTAAGAAAAAGAGTACAAAGTATCTTCTACTTTTACATATTTTAAAAACCTTATGATCATGAAAGCAATGCTAGGGTCCTTTCCAGGGCCTTGGAAGGTACCACTGCAAGTGAAGTGGCCTGAAGTTTAAGCTTCATTAACTTCATGGTATATCCTCCTCTAGGATAGATATTCTCTGAGGAGAAACTCAAGCATAGAGAAGTTAAGTAACCCTCCCATGCTATAACTATGTTTCAAATTCATTCTACCTGAATCTAGAACTTTTCTTTTACCCATCATGCTATCTTGTCTCCAAAAAGGCCTACTCTATTTTATAAAACTTTATGAGGAGCACCTACTGTACACAAATGAAGACGGTCAGAATGTGCTTAGTATACATTAGGGGCTACAGATTCACAGCATTTCAAAGGTTGGGAAGGTGGCTTCAGGACCCGCCGGTTGTAAATAATGCTCATCCTGCAGTAAGTACTTGGAGGGAATCCTTCATGTCCTGATGCTTGTAAAACTAATAGAATACGAAAGTTCCAATGTCAAATTAGATCTGTCACTCCTCTGGTTTGGAGCAGGGAAGAATCCTACCCAGTTTGGAATAAAATCCTTACTGTGGTCTATAAGCCCCAATGTAGATGATCTGACCCTTTCCAACTTCTTTCTCCTTTCCAACTTCTTTCTCACTATTTTTAGTCAAATATGTATTCTCACCCCTGAACAAGTCAGGCTTGTATATACTAGGGCCTTTGCCCTGTTGTTCTGTAGCCTGGAACATGCTTCTCTCAGATCTTTTCACTGCTGCCTTCTTCATGTGCCAATTCAAACCCTTCCTTAAAGAGAGGGGTTAGCCTTGACTCCATCTATACAATGCTCTCTATTGCTCAACCATATAAACTTTATTATCTTTGAATTTTCTCACAAAATTCATCATTATCTGAAACATTTTATCATTTTATATTTTATTTATTACCTCTCTGATCTAAAGAAAGTTCCATGAGAACCAAAACCTTGTCCTTCTTGTTAACAGCTACATCTCCAACTCCTAGAACAGTGGCACATAGTAAAAACTCAATAAATATTTGTCAAACAAATGAAGAAATGTCCTATGCCCTAGTCAATTCTTAAGAATTAGTGTTTGAACACTCAGTTTGGACTGTTCAGCCTGAGATTACTAAGTGCAATTTCCAAGAGTTACTCTTTCCAACTGCTTCTCTATTTTATACGTAGGAGGGAAGAGTTTCTGCGAGCAGGAGATCAATTAATCCAGCTAAAGAAGAATAATAGTCAAGGTCCTCAAAAGTTTACCCTATTAATTTAATTGAAATCAATCACAAAGTTAAATTTGTTTGCATATAATAAAAATGTATGCAATTTTGATAGAAGAGTAGTACTGAGTGATGCATAATTTTATCATGGTCTAAAATATAACAGGGAAGTGGATGTGGCTCAAGGAATTGGGCTCCTGCCTACCATGACACGGGAGGTCCCAGGTTCCGTTCCCAGTGCCTACTAGAGAGGACGAGCCAGATGGTGAGCTGACGTGATGGGCTAGTGTGGCGAGTTAACACAAGATGACACAACAAGAGACATGGGAAGGAAACATACTGAGAGACACAGCAAAGCAGAGGTGGCTCAAGCGAAAAGGTGCCTCCCTCCCACATGGGAGGTCCTGGGTTTGGTTCCTGCTGCCTCCTGAAAAAGGAAGATGAGCACACAACAAACATATAGGAAGTGCAAATGATGAGGGACTAGGAAGAAATAAATAAATTAAATAAATCTTTAAAAAATATATATATAAAACATTACAATTTGTTGCCTCATATATTCATAATTTAGAAAACATGAGTCTAAACCATATAAACAAGCACTTAGTATATAGCTAGTTTAAACATTCCACATAAAAACATACCTCCCAAAGCCCCACTGTGATCTAGACTCTTCTTTTTAAAGCCATTTGAGACGATCAACACAGGAACAACAACAGAAAACAGCCAACGCCAAGGAGAAATGGGGTGCAAATTACCTGAAAAATTATAAAGGAACAGCACAAATTGTGTGGCACCTGCACAGGTTAGTCTTGGCATTAAGCTTTGATAATTGCACTCTTAATTAAAATACTCTCATAATTAATTTAAGAAACTGAGATAAAGTTTATACTGAGCCCTGTATACTTTCAAAGGGGCAATCCTACCAACAGGTCCTGTCAAAGTTTTGAAAATCATCTATAGTTATTTGTAATGGGTATTTCTTTGCATATTAAACATAACAGGAGATTTTAAATGAATCTCTAGGTGCACATTTTTTTTTAAAGGAGGCACATAGTAGACTTCAAGAAATACACAGGACAGACTCCTTTCTTAACAAGGATCTTCCTCTCACTTTCAAGAGATATTTTTTAAGTGACATTCTCACAAACTACACACCAGATTAAATGATTAGCAATTGATATTTTCCAAAGGTTACATCAAGCTCATAGATGTTGTTTGGCTAGCATAGTGTTTTCAAACAATGAGTCAAGTTTTAAAGATTAGAAGATCTCATAAAAATCCAGATTGTTGGCTTCTGTTTCAAATACTGCAATTCTCCTCACAGAGCAGAACTGCCTGAATGTGAAGAAAGGCTGCCTCCTTTGGATGTGCCACGGCTTTCCAGCTTAAAAGTCTGCACCACTCCCCTCAGACTCCTAAACACTAAAGTAAACAAAAAAGTCAACTATTGCTTGTGCCCAAATTTCTATCAAAATATTTCTACCAAAAATGGGGAAATGAAAGACAAAGAGGGGCAAGTGTTTAACTCAAAACAGGTAAAATCATATTTCTGGAAGTAAAAACTATTTCTGTGTGTTTAATACTGAAAGACATGGACAGCTTTACTCATTAGCATTGTGCCTGGCCTAGAGGAGGTTTGTTCTTTTTAGTTCCTCATAGTTAACTCTGGCATTAACCAGAATCTTTTGCTGTCTCTCCCTCCCATCGCCCCCAATTTCCTGCTATGAATCACTATGAAGGAACAGCCCTGAAAGCTTCTGTACCCTTGGAAAATAAACATGTGATCATTCACATATCTCTTTACGAATTGACTTAAGTTTGAAATGGCCATCACTTAAGATACAACCATTGATAAAAGTTCACTCTCTCTTGCTCCTTTTCACTTTTTCCCAACAAGGGAGTTCCTGTAAAAACATGTTTATGCTTTGAGGCAACACCAAAACTAAAGATCTGCGCCCAAAGTACCTCATAATTATGCAGAGTAGCTTCAGGCTTTAAAAAGAATCTGCTCTTTTGAAATGACCAGATTGCAGACAAATCCTCCAAATTTCCAAATATTTAACACCAAACATTATACCTTATTTTATTTTCATTATTTTTATATGACACATGAAACTGAAAAATTATCATTACTAATATTCTCGTTCAAAATTAAAAGCATCACTGTAATCGCCTTACAAAACTACTTGTCACCTCATTTATCCTTATACCAAGATTACATGTAATAACGAAATAAAATGTACAGACATTTGAAGGAGGTATAACTAGTATCGTCACAACAAGCATTTATTAAAGGCTTTGAAATGTTTAAGGTACTATTTATGCTTTCATGTTAGTAAATTACATTCAGTCTGTGGAAGTTAAGAAAACACAACCATTCATAACCAATCAGAGGACATGAGTTTTTGAGTTTGCAATGGTGCGATTTAAAATTCCACCAATTAGACTAAAGTAAAACAACTTAGAACATTCATACTTACCGTAATAGGTACTTGCAGTCATAGACACAATCCAGAAAGCTAAAGAAATGAAAATGATCAGGCTCAATATAACTATATTAGTAATCATCTTTACATATCGTTTACATATATTGTCGTCAAGTTCTGTCATGGAAAGCAAGGATATGATCACCTGGAGGAGAAAATATACAGCCTTTCTGAGAAAAAAGTCATTTAACTGGTCAACCTAACAATCGCTTAGAGGCAGTCATAGACATCAACATGTTCCACCGAGGAGAAAAAATAATAATATAAACCCTAACTATTTCAGGAAACTGCTGCTGGTGAAGAGCTCAAAGTCCTAAGGGCGATGTTAACTCTTCACTGGAAGAGCAAAGCACATCCTCTGAGAGTTTCCAGGGCAGACGCCAGGCTGTCGGGCATTTCACACCTGAACTGCGAGGCCAGGAAGGTAGAAGCGATAGCGGAGGAGCCAATCCGCCGGGCCAGGGCCGCACAGCTCCGCCCCCAGCCGCCAGCCAGCGCCTGGCCCCGAATCACGCCTCCCGAGTCTTCCCACACACTAGCGGGGTGGGTCCACAGCAGCAAACGCAGGGTGTGGGGCCCGAACCGAGACAAGTCTAGACGGCGCGCTCCTCAGGGTAGAGCGCGGTCTGGGCCCAAATGCAGGCAGCGTCGCCCCAAGTTCAAGTCCAGCCTGTCAGGAACGAGATCCCTGGAGCTCACAAGAAGCCGCAAAGCGCCGCCAAGTCCGTGCCCCGGCGCGCTGTCGGGCTCGCCGACTGCGCGCATGCGCCGCAGCTGGTCACTCAGAGGCCCAGGGACGTCGCCTCGCTCACGTGAGCATTTAAAGGGCGTCTCCAGAGGCAGGCGGAACCGGCCTATTCACCGTAGTGACTCAGCCGAGGTGCTGCAATAAACCGGCCGTGGTGGTTTTCTAGTATTCCTCGGAATATAGGCGTCTGGAAGCTTAGGTCTATGTTTTGGTATCTGTCCAAACGCCGAAAAAGGAAACCGCTACAGGGGTCTTAATGGAACAAAGAAATCCAAGTTTATTTAGATCCAGTAAATTCATTTGATCTATGAAGAGATCATGCCCTATGAAATTATGGATTTGCGAGGGGAAGGCCCAATTGCAGAAACGGAATTTTATTATTTAGAAAATAATTTCTTTAAATATTATTTAGAAAATAATTTCTTTAAAACAACACCGTTTAGTACCTATAATATGCTAGGTTGTGCTGACTGCTGGAGATAATAAAGCTAGACATAGATCCTGCTATTCAGCTCTCAAACAATTATTGTCACAACACCACTTACATTGTGGAAAAACCTGTCTCACACTCCTCATATTTAAAGTGTGCATTTAGCCAATTCATTTAGAAAGAGAACGTCTGGTTAGCATTAAAAATCTGAGCCTTTATTTGAAATTAAATTATATTTCCTCACCTTTTCCAGTTAATTGCTCACAGTGAAAGAGGAGACAACCAGTTTTAGACATAGTATCCAAATGTATTTTAGCCCACCAAGAGTACTTTTTAAAAACTGTTTCTTTTCTTTAAAATAAAAAAAAATCAATTTTATTGATATATATTAAGAAAGCATAGAATCCATCCAAAGTGTACAATCAGTGGTATTTGGTGTAATCACATAGCTGTGTATTTATCACCTCAATCATTAGAGCATTTTCATTATTCCAATAATAATAAAAATAAAAACAAGACAAAATTCCTCATCACCTCTCTAACACTATTCTCCCACTGCTGTATATAGCTGCTATTGTTTCCATCTCTCTGGTTTATTTGTATTTATATTTTATTAAAAAAACATTTTATATATGAATATTACCATATTCATATTTCACATGAGGTTTCACTCTTATACAGCCCCAAGTTACATTTTTTTAGCTTTCCTTCTAGTAACATGCATGTTCTTAGACTCTCCCTTTCAGCCACTCATACCCACATTTTGGCACTGCTGGTTACAAACACTATGATGTGCTTTCACCATTTCTATTCATTGCCAAAGATTTACAAGCAACCTTTTATCCAGTTCTGCACAGGTTAACCATTAGCTTTCTGTTCTTTACCCTCCTTCTATTTTCCAGTGACTTAAATTCTAGTTATTAATTCCATAAGTCTACACAATATATTTATTTCATAATAGCACAATCATACAGTATTTGTCCTTTTGTGTCCAACTTACTTTGCTCAACATAATGTCCTCAGGGTCATCCATGTTGTCATAAGCTTTACAATTTAATTTCTTCTTACAGCTGCATAATATTACATTGTGTATGCAGACCACTCTTTGTCCATTCATCAGTTAATGAACACTTAGGCTGTTTCCATCTTTTGGCAACTGTGAATAACACCGCTATGAACATCAGTATGCAGATATCTGTTCATGTCGCTGCTCTCAGTTCTTCTGGGTATATAACTAATAGTGGTATTGCCGGGTCACATGGCAAGTCTATATTCAACTTCCTAGGAATTGCCTAACAGTCCTCCACAGTGACTGTGCCATTCTACATTCTTACCAATAGTGAAAGCGTTCTGATGGTTCCACATTCTCTCCAATACTTGTAGTTTTCTGTTTTGCTAATTGTGGCCAGTCTGGTAGATATGAAATACTATATAATTATAGCTTTGATTTGCAGTTCCCTAACATCAACAGTGATGCTGAACATTATTTTCATGTATTTTTTCACCATTTGTATTTCTTCTTTGGACAAATGTCTATTGAAGTCTTTTGCCCATTTTTTAATCGGATAGTTTGTCTTTTTATTGTTGAGTTGTAGTTATCTCTTTATATATCGTGGATATTAAACCCTCATGGTATATGTGATTTCCAAATATTTTTCTCCCAAGTTGGCTGCCTTTTCACTCTTTTGACAAGATCCCGTGTACGTCAAATGTGTTTAATTTTGAGAAGGTCCCATTTATCTGATTTTTCTCTTGTTGCTTGTGCTTTGGGTATAAGATTCAAGAAACCACCACCTACCACAAGATCCTGAAAATGTTTTCTTATATTTGCTTCTAGCAGTTTTATGGTCCTGGGTTTTATATTTAGGTCTTTGATCCATATTGAGTTGATTCTTGTATAGGGAGTGAGTTAGGGATTGCTTTTCATTCTTTGGGTTATGGATATCCAGTTCTGACAGCCCAATTGTTGAAGAGAATGTTTTATCCCATTAACATGGACTGAGTAGCTTTGTCAAAACCAGTTGGCCATAGAGGTGAGGGTTTATTTCTGGACTCTCAATTCATTTCCACTGACTGATGTGTCTATCTATGCCAATACCATGCTGTTTTGACTGCTGTAGCTTTGTAATACATTTCAAAATTAGGCAGTAAAATTCCTCTCATGTTGCTCTTCTTTTGTAGAATGCTTTTGGCTATTTGGGTGCAATTTCCCTTCCAAATGAATTTGATAATTGCGTTTCCTATATCTGTAAAATTGGAATTTTTATTAGTATTGCATTGAATCTATAAATCAGTTTGGGTAGGATTGACATCTTCATGATATTTAGTCTACCAATCCACAAACAAGGAATGTCTTTCCCTTTGTTTAGGTCTTTAATGATTTCTTTTAGCACTGTTTTGTAGTTTTCTGCACTATTTTGGTTAAATTGATTCCTAGATAGTTGAGTCTTTTTGTTGCTATTACAAATGGAATTTTCCCCCTTATCTCCTCCAAGGAGTGCTCTATACTAGTGTAGAGAAACATTACTGATTTTTGTGTTTTTTATCTTGAATCCTGCCACTTTGCTGAAATCATTTATTAGCTCAAGTAACTTGTTGTAGACATTTCAGAATTTTCCAAATATCGGATCATGTCATCTGCAAATGGTGAGTTTTACTTCCTTGATTCCTATTTGGAAGGCTTTTATTTTATTTTTTTCCTTATCTAATTGTAGCACAATGTTGAATAATAATGGTGACAGTGGGCATCATTATCTTGCTCCTGATATTAGAGGGAAAACTTTCAATCTCTCCCCATTGAGTATGATTTTGGCTGTGGGTTTTTCATATATGCCCTTTACCATATTGAGGTCTGTTCCTATCTTTCAAAGTGTTTTTATCAGGAAACTATGCTGGATTTTGTTAAAAGCCTTTTATGCATCGATTGAGATAATCATGTGGTTTTTATCCTTCAATTTGTTAATGTGGAGTATTACCTTGATTGATTTTCTCTATGTTGAACCAGCCTTGTATACCAGGAATTGATCCCACTTGGTTGTGATGTATAATCCTTTTGATATGGTGTTGGATTCTATTTGCTAGTATTTTGTTGAGAATTTTTGTGTTTATGTTCATTAGACAGATTGGTCTGTAATTTTCCTTTTTTTTTTTTTTTTTTGGTAGTGTCTTTGTCCGGCTTTGCTATTAGGGTGATGTTGGCTTCATAAAATGTGTTGGATAATTTTTCCTCCTCTTAAATTTTTGGAAGGGTTTAGACAGGATTGGTGTTAATTCTTCTCAAAATGCTGGGCTAGAATTAATTTATAAAGCCATCTGGTCCTGGACTTTTCTTTCTTGGGAGATTTTTTTTTTCAAGATTTATTTATTTATTTCTCTCCCCTCCCCCCCCCACCCCAACCCCAGTTGTCTGTTCTTTGTGTCTATTTGCTGCGTCTTCTTTGTCTGCTTCTGTTGTTGTCAGCGGCACGGGAATCTGTTTCTTTTTGTTGCGTCATCTTGTGTCAGCTCTCTGTGTGTGCAGCACCATTCCTAGGCAGGCTGCGCTTTCTTTCGTGCCAGGCGGCTCTCCTTACAGGGCGCTCTCCTTGTGCGTGGGGTTCCCCTACTCGGGGACACCCCTGCGTGACACAGCACTCCTTGTGCGCATCAGCACTGCGCATGGGCCAGCTATGCACGGGTCAAGGAGGCCCGGGGTTTGAACCGCGGACCTCCCATGTGGTATACCGACGCCCTATCCACTGGGCCAAGTCCGCCACCCCTTGGGAGATTTTTGATGACTGATTCAATCTCTTTAAATGTGATTTGTTAAGTTCTTGTATTTCTTGTCACATCAGTGTAGGTTGTTTGTGCTTTTCTAGGAATTTGTACATTTCATCTAGGTTGCCTAGATTGTTGGCATACAGTTTCTTTTAACATCCTCTTATGATCCTTTTTATTTCTGTGGGGTCAACCATAATTTCCCCCACTTCATGTATGATTTTACTTATTTGCGTCTTCTCTCTTTTTTTCTTTGTTAATCTAGCTAAGGGTTTGTCAATTTTATTCATCTTCTCTGGATTTGTTGATTTTCTCTGTTTTTTCTCAGTTTCATTTATTTCTTCTCTAATCTTCATTATTTCTTACTTTCTGCTTGCTTTGGGAAAGGTTTGCATTTCTTTTTCAAGTTTCTCTGGTTGTTCAGTTAGATCTTTGATTTTAGCTCTTTCTCATTTTTTAAAATTGAGTGTGTAGGGTTATAAATTTCCCCTTCAGGGCTTCAGCCCTTCAGGGCTGCATTCACCATATCTCATAAGTTTTGGTCCGTTGTTTTCTCATTTTCGTTCATCTCAATGTATTTACTAATTTCACTTACAATTTCTTCTTTGATCCATTGATTATTTTGGAGTGTGTTGTTCAGCCACCACACATCTGTGAATTGACCTCTTTCCCATCTATTATTGTTTCCCAGTTTCGTTTCATTATGATCTGAGAAAGTGTTTTGTATAATTTCAATCTTTTTATATTTATTGAGACTTTCTTTGTGACCCAACATGTGGTCTGTCCTGGAGAAAGATCTTAGAGTACTTGAGAAGAATATATAATCCACTGAGTTTTGTGCAATATTAAGTATATTTCTGTTAAGTCTAGCTGGTTATCATATTGTTCAAATTCTCAGTTCCCTTGTTGATCTGTCTTGTTTTAATGATGAGAGTGGTGTGTTGAAGTCTCCAACTATTATTGCATAGATACCCATTTCTCTCTTCAGTTTTGTCAGTGTTTGCCTCATGTATTCTAGGGCACCCTCATTAAGTGTACCTTTTATTAATATGTAATGACTTTCTGTATCTCTTATAATTTTTTTGCATTTAAAGTATGTTTTGTCTGATATTAGAATAGCTACCCCTTCTCTTTTTCGGTTACTGTTTGTATGGAGTATCTTTTTCCAACCTTTCATTTTCAGCCAGTTTGTATTCCTGGGTCTAAGGTAAGTCTCTTGTAGGCAGCATATTAGATGGCTCATGTTTTTTCATTCATTCTGTCAGCCAATATCTTTTGATTGAGTAGTTTAATCAATTCATTTTCAATGATATTACTGTAAATGCATTGTTTACTTTCACAATTTTATTCTTATTTTTGTCTGTCTTTTTACTCTTTTGGTTATCCTTTCAACTATTCTTGTCTTCTATACTCTCCTTCAAGTCTCTGTCTCCTCTTTTTTTTTCAGGCTGTAAGTATCCCTTTAATATTTCCTGCAAATGGATTATTTTCTAAACTTTTAGTTTCTGTTCATTTGTGAATACTTTAAACTCACTTCCATATTTGAAGGACAATTTTACTGGATAAAGAATTCTTGGCTGGCAGTTTTTCTCTTTCTGTATCCTAATTTTATCATACCACGGTCCTTTCACCTCCATGGTCTCTGATAAGAAATCCACATTAAATCTTACTGTGCTTCCCTTGTATATGCTGGTCTGCATCTCCCTTTCTGCTCTCAGAACTTTCTTTTTATCTTTACATTTGACATTCTGAGTAGCATGTGTCTTGGAATAGGTCTATTCAGGTTTATTTTAATTGGGGTATGCTGTGCTTCTGGGACACATAAGTTTATTTCTTTCATGAGTGTTGGGAAATTTTCAGCCATTATTTCTCATATACTCTTTCTGCCCCTTTTCCCTTCTCTTCTCCTTCTGGAATTCCAATGACACATATGTTGCTGCGTTTCATGTTTTCATTAAACTCCTTGAGCCCCTGCTTAATTTTTTCCCAGTCTTTTCTCACTCTGTTCTTTTCCCTCTTCAATTTCAGCTGTTTAGTCTTCTGTATCACTTATTCTTCTATCATTTTGAGCGTGCTTTTATATGCCTCTAATGTGTTTTTGATCTCACCTATTATGTCTTTCATTCCCATGAACTCTGTTACTTTTCTATTCAGTTTTTCAAATTCTTCTTTGTCCTTGCTCAGTATCTTCTGATGTTCTTTATCTCTTTAACCATATTGTTGTTCAAGTCATTAATTTGATTTTGGAAATGTGTGTATCTTGTTGATTAGCTGTCTCAAATCCTGGGGTTTTGATATATTCCTTGCCTTGGGCCATTGCTTCCATTTTCTTAGTATGGCTTGTAATTTTTTGCTGATGTCTATGCATCTGATTAGGGGGATGAATTTACTCAGATGCTCTATTTCCCTCTCTTTCATATGGATTTAGTGGCAGGACGCTGTGTGTTACTGCTGTTCTTTGATTCTTGGTTTAACCTGATCTAGATCTTTAGGATTGTCCCTGTCAATTCCTCAAATCTGGACTGTGGACCTAGTAATGGGCTGCAGACCTGCTTCCAAGGATCTTGGGGAGGGAGACTGTACAGGCTGGAAAATGTCTCTCTTAAATTTCCTCAAATGCACTTCCTTGGTCTGCCATCAGCACTCTGTTCAAAGCAGCACTCTCTGTTCAAAGACTGGTTAGAGTATTTGCTGCAACAGGGACCAAATCGGGAAGTGGGTGTGGCTCAAGCAATTGGGCTCCTGTCTACCATATAGGAGGTCCAGGTTTTGATGCCCAGGGCCTCCTGGGGAAGGCAACCTGGACCGTATGGTGAGCTGGCCCACATGGAGTGCTGGCCTGCTCAGAGTACTGCCCATGCAGGAATGCTGCTCGCTCAGGAGTGCTGCCTTACACAGGAGTGCTGGCCCACGCAGACAGCTGGCACAGCAAGATGATGCAACAAAAAGAGACATAGAGGAAAGATAACAAGAGACATAGCAGACCAGGGAGCTGAGGTGGCACAAGAGAATGAGTACCTCTCTCCTACTCCAGAAGGTCCCAGAATCAGTTCTTGGAGCTGCCTAATGAGAATACAAGCAGACACAGAAGAATTCACAGCGAATGGACACAGAAAGCAGAAAATGGAGGGGGGAGGGTGAAATAAATAAATAAATCTTTTTTAAAAAGGACCATATCAGTGTGATAGAGGATGCTGTCTGGAGGCTAAAAGCCTCAGAATTCAAACTTTTTCAGAGGCAGTTCTCTAACCTTTGCTGGTAGTCTCCTCCCTTTTCCCAGGTAGGTAATAATTCCACTCCCCTCTTCCTCCTCAACAACCAGTCCTGGTGAGTAGAGAGGAAAATTGAGACGGTTGGATCTCTCTATTCCATTGCTGGCTCTCCAAGCAAAAATGGTGCAGTCCCACCTGGCCTGGAAGGGCTTGTGAGACACAGCAGACCAAATTTGTGGATCAAAAGTTGAGTCAGCCTTAGGCTGTGTCCTTCTCTCTCCCCTTTCCTGGGGCCTCCTTTGTCTCTTGAGGCCTGAGAATTCTTGAGTGTCTATAGAGTGGAGGAGGATGCAGACAGTTGCACCTGCCACTTTCAACTCACAGTTGCCGTTAGGATTCTTTTCCTTTGCCCCTCTCTCTTCTGGCAGTATTCAACCTTCCCCTGGTGTCCAAAACCCTTGAAGATTTTTTTCCAGGCCATCTGCCTGTCCTTTAGCTATTTTTCTGGGAGAGAAGGGAGTATCATGTCTTTGAAGTCTGCCATCTTTCTGGAAGTCTTGGAGTTAAGTCTTCTTGGAATGTTTGGTAGAATTCCACTGTGAAGTCATCTGGTCCTGGCCTTTCCTTTTTTTTTTATTGATTTTTGTAAAAATATTACATTAAAAAAACATGAGGTCCCACTCAACCCCACCACCCCCACCCCAGCAACCCTCACTCCCATAATCATGACACATCCATTGCACCTGGCAAGCATATCGCTGGGTATCTCTGCACCTCACGGTCAATGGTCCACATCATGGCCCACACTCTCCCACATTCCATCCAGTGGGCCCCGGGAGGATCTACAATGTCTGGTGATTGCCCCTGAAGCACCATCCAGGGCAACTCCAAGTCCCAAAGGCGCCTCCACCTCTCATCTCCTCCTGCCATCCCCCACACCCATCAGCTACCATGTCCACCCTTCCCACTCCAATGCCATCTTTTCTCTGTGGACCTTGGATTGGTTGTGTCCGTTGCACCTCTATGTCAAGAGGAGGCTCAGATTCCACATGGATACTGGATGCAAACCTCTTGCTTTCAGTTGTAGGCCCTCTAGACTCCATGGTGTGGTGGTTGTCCTTCTTCAACTCCATCTTAGCTGAGTGAAGTTGCGGCGGCTTGCTTGGTCGGTGGCGGTGGGGTCTGGCTGTGGACGAGGGGTCGGTCCAGCTTTGGACGAGGGGTCGGTCCGGCTTGGGACGAGGGGTCGGTCCGGCAGCAGACGAGGGGTCGGTCTCACAGGGGTTGCGCGGTTCGGCTGACGGGGTCGCCTGGCGAAGCCGGCGACGAAAGGGTCGCCCAGAGAAGCAGGCGACGAACTGGGGACAAGGGAGGCCAGGCCCTTGTCGGGGGCTCTCAGGACTGGAGGGCGCATGGCAGAAGAACTACCGCGGAGACGAGGTAAACACGCAGGTCCAATTTTATTGAGGAAGTGGCTACAGTTTTATAGGGGCTGGGGAAGGCTGATTGGTCGAAGCTTATGCCATGTTCTGATTGGTTGCCGCAAGCAGTTACTGGGGAGAAAGGTCAGTGGGAGGTACTGGAAGGGGGAGGGGTGGTGATTAGGGATTGGCTGCTGCTGTTGGGGTAGAGGGCAGACTTGAGTTTCCCGCCTTGTGCCTGGCTGTTGCTGCTGTGGGGGGGGGGGGGGAAGGGCAGACTGGAATTTTCCGCCCTGCGCCTGTGCAGGGAGAAAGAAGAAGAAGGGTGTTGCCTCATAAGGCATCCTGTGGCGCTATCCGGGAGGAGGGGCGGCCGCGGAAGCATGGCTGCCGAGAAGGGGAGACCCGAGGGCACTCTGCGCCCGTGCCGAGCTCCCTTCGGGGGTGGCGGTGAGTCCGACCAGCCACCCTATTATGGGGGCAGCGGCTTGGAATTAGGCCTCCCGCGGCCGCTCCCCCGCCAGGCCAGCAAACCACACTTCAGCCCGAGGGGTGACCACAGAAGTGAGTCCTATAAATCAGATTGTAGGAGCTGAAGTCTGTTGGGGCTCAGGGCCTGGCTATCATATTGTCAGTCCAGAGATTCAAATCCCCTAAATATATCTTAAACCCCAACACCAACTACAGTTCCAGTAAAGTAGCATGAAAGTCTTATGCAAAGAGATCCCATCTGAGTCCAGCTCCATCACGCAGAAACACCAGCTCCAAAGAAGGGCCATCTGATATGGCAGTGAACCCCATCTGCCATGACCATAGAACCCGTGGGTCTCTTTAGCCCTCAAAGGAACGAATACCTGGGGTTGTATCCACTCTATCTGTCTCTCAGACTCTGCTCAGCTGTGCTCAAGGGCAATCCTTCTGACAGCCTCCAGACTCTTTTTTAGAGACTCGTAGCCCTATAAACTCATTTCTCCTTTCCATTTCCTCCTTACATTAGGTCAAACAGCATTTTAAAGTCATGTTATTATATGTAGACAGGGATATTCTGCTGATCCGCATTGAACCTTCAATTCAAGGTCCTTTTCGATTGCATCATCAGTTGGTACTTGGTAGTGATCCCTCGGTGCTAGGGAGGCTCATCCCCGGGTATCATGTCCCACGCTGGGGGGAAGGCATTGTCTTTACATACTGAGTTTGGCTTCGAGACTGGCCACATTTGAGTAACATGAAGGTTGTCAGGCTGGCCTTTCCTTGTTGGGAGGTTTTTGATTCCTGAATCAATCTTTTTACTAGTAATTGGTTTGTTGAGATCTCCTATTTCTTCTTGAGTTAATGTAGGTAGTTTGTGTGTTTCTAAGAATTTGTCCACTTCATCTAGGTTTATCTAATTTATTGCATACAGTTGTTCATAATATTCATTTATAGTAGTAGTAATGCCCTCTATTCAGTTCTGATTTTTTTTTGTCAGTCTAGCTAAAGGTTTGTCAATTTTGTTGATGTTTTCAAAGTAAAATCTTTTTTTTATGTGTAAAGTCTTATATTTCAGTCTTAACTTAGGCAATTCAAAATTGCCATCCCTACCATTGATTCTAAGGTGATATAGAATTGGTGATAAATCTGAACTCTTTTACCTCTCAAATGCCACATTATAGACCATGATTATCAAATAGAAAATATAAAAATATCTATCTATTGAAGAAAATTGAGGTCACACAATGTAATGTCTCTTGCAAACCTACACTTGACAGGTGGTTTCAGTGCAGCCCTTGTAAAAGGGGAGCCTTCCTGTGCAGGTGTTTAGGTTGTTCCAGTTTAGAGTCCTCTCAAGGAAGCTCTGCCAGTCAGTACCACACTGTTCCTCACATTGGCAGGTGCCTCTTTAGGTGCTATATAATATCATCCTAGTTTCTTCAAACCTCTCCGTACAAGCCTAGTGCCTGGATTGGTAGGAGCCCTCTGGTTAGAGCTCCTGATAATGTTTTTTCAAAAACTCTTCTTCAGTGAGACATCCACCTTAAACAATGGGCTCCCCAAATGTACAGGACGTCTGGATTGGGAGGTTGTAATATGCACCCTTCCCATCCTTATAGTTGCTGGTGACGATCCTCATCCAGCCTCTTTCACAGCATGGTTCACAGCATGAATTCCTGACAATCCAATACTGGGTCCCCTTGCTGACATCCCACCCTTTCACAGAAATGATATAGTTTATAAAGGGTATCTAATTATATTTAGTATAGATGCCAGCCAGTGTATTCATCCATCCCTTTTCCTGCTATTATTCCACAGCTGATGGGGCCATTTTGTAGATTTCTGCTCTCATCTGGTCTCGTTCAGAGGGAGCCATAGTCACTCACTCTCCAGCGGGAGTAGTTCTGGATGACATGGCACACTCTGAATTCTGTGCAAGTCCCACACCAGTTGAACTTGTTACACTCTTGGTCCTTGGTGTGGTAGTTGCTGCAGGTCTCACCGCGGATGCCGTGGTTGTGGACGTACTCCCACAGCAGCAGATCAGTGCGCACCTCGCAGGCGCAGGCCTCCTCTCAGCTGAGGTTCTGCAGGGACACCAGGGTGGAGGGCCACGCTCCCTTCCTCTTGCTGTGATGCATCCTCCAAGGCGCTGGTGCTGCCGGGGCCCAGCAGGAGCCGCAGAAATGGGGAGGTGCTGGTTCCTGGGGATGCTGGTGAAGTTGACGCTCATCACGTTGCTTCTGTCCCAGATCTCCAGCAGCTCCTTCGAAGACAGGTACTCATGAAGTCGGGAATAGGTTCTGCGCCCCAAGAGCTGGCTCCCACGCCAAACCGTGGCGAAACTGGCATGGTTGGAAGTGGAGGCTGCCTGAGGCGCCGTGCCTGCCCCTGCTTGCCCTGTGAGGCTCCCGCTCGGCAACACGTTGGTCCCCAGCCCAACCCTTTTGTTGATTCTCTGTATCATTTTTGTTGTTGTTTTGTTTTCATTTCATTTATCTCTAATCTTTGCTGTTCCCTTCCTTCTGCTTGCTTTGGGTTTAGTGTGCTCTTCTTTTTCTTGTTCTTCCAGTTTGGAGGTTAGTTCTCTGATTTGAAGTTCTTTTTCTTTTTTAATGTAAGCATTTAGAGTTATAAATTTCCCTCTCAGCACTGCCTTCACTGCATCCCATAAGTTTGTGTATATTGTATTTTCATTTTAATTACGATCATGTGATCTGTGAATAGTGAGACTTTTACTTCCCCTTTTCCTATTTAGGTGCTTTTTATTTACTTTTTTTCCTCTTGTCTAATTGCTCTAGCTAGAATGTCTAGCACAATGTTGAATAACAGTGGTCACAGTGGGCATCTTGTCTTGTTCCGGATCTTATAGTAGAAGCCTTCAACTTTTCCCCTTGAGTAGGATGTCGCTGTGGGTTCTTTTATATATGCACTTTATCATATTAAGGAAAGTTCCTTTAACTCTATAGTCCAAAGTGGAACTTTCATTGTACTTTTATTGCAGTCCCTGGTTGCTGCCTGCCTGCAGGACCTAGACTTATGCATCCCCACGGCTGTGTGAGAGATTCTTATAGAATTGCATACTATTGACAGATAGCCCTTGTTGATTCTGTTTCTGTAGAGAACCCTGACTAATACACTGGATTTTGTTGAACGGCTTTTCTGCATCAATCAAGATGATTGTGTGTGGGGTTTTTTTCCCTTCAATTTGTTAATATGGTGTTAATTGATTTTCTTGTTGTGAACCACCCTTGCATGCCAGGAATAAACCCTACTTGGTCATGATATGTAAGTCTTTTGATATGCTGTTTGATTCAATTTGTTACTATTTTGTTGAGAATTTTTGCATCTATGTTCATTAGACAGATCGGTCTGTAATTTTTCTTTTTTTGTAGTGTCTTTATCTGGCTTTGCTATTAGGTTGATGTTGGTTTCATAAAATGTGTTGTGTAATTTCCCTCTTAAATTTTTTGGAAGAGTTTAAACAGGATTGGTGTTAATTCTTCTCAAAATGCTTGATAGAATTCACCTATGAAGCCATATGGTCTGACGGAAGGTCTGACAGTGCAACTGTCCAAGCCATGAGACTTGTGCTACAAGACATGGGACTATGAGTAAACTCTCGCCCACACATGCCCTTGAGTAAATTCAGGAATGGTCTTCATAAGCGCTGAGTCATGGGGCGAGGACAGTGCGCATGCGCTGCGCCGCACTGCCATTTCATCTCCTTCCGCCATTTTGTCTAGTAAATCTATAGTTACCATATATAGACATATTGCTGTCCCAACCAATCAGATAATGTTTCCGTGTTCACCCTATATAACTCCCGTCCACTACCCTTTCCCTGGACTTGCTCTCAGATCGCGCATAAGCCCGCGGGCCCTGGCTCCCCCGCTTCTGCCAATAAAGCTGTCTACTTCTCCTGGCCAGTGGCTTGCGTGAGTTTGTAGCACAGTCCCCTTTCGCTGACTAGCAGCCCGGGCCAGCAGTCCCTGGCACACGGCTGGTGAGGTGTGTCGACAGCCCGCAGCTCGCGAAGGCGGTGCGAGGAAGGCTTCCAGCAGCCACCGGGGCGGCGACAGAGAAAGCGAAACCAACATCTGTGCCGGAGGCGCAACTCCCCACCGACAATGGTCCAGGTCTTTTCTTTCTTGGGAAATTTTTGATGACTGATCCAATCTCTTTAAATGTGATTGGTTTGAGTTCTTGTATTTCTTGTATAGTCAGTGTAGGTTGTTGTGCATTTCTAGGAATTTGTCCATTTCATCTAGGTTGTCTACTTTGTTGGCACACAATTTCTAATAACCTCTTATGATCCTTTTTATTTCTGTGGGGTCAGTCATAACTTCCCCTGTACATTTCTTTCTTTTTAAAAATGATTTGTTTTATTTATTTATCTCTCCTCCCCTTTGTTGATTGTGCTTGCTACCTGTTCTCTGTGTCTGTTTGTTGCTTGCTTGTCTTCTTTCTTTTTAGGAGGCACTGGAAACTGAACCTGGGACCTCCCATGTAGGAGGGAGGTGCCCAATAGCTCAAGCCATGTCTGCTTCCTCCCACTTTCATTTTTACTTAATTTATTTGTATCTTTTCTCTTTTTTTCTTTGTTAATCTAGCTAAAGGTTTGTCAATTTTATTGGCCTTTTCAAAGATCCAGCTTTTGGTTTTGTTGATTTTCTCTGTTTTTTCTGTTTTCAATTATATTTATTTCTGCTCTAATTTTTATTATTTCTTTCCTTCTGCTTGCTTTGGGATTGGCTTGCTGTTCTTTTTCTAGCTCTTCCAGTTGTTCATTTAGGTCTTTGATTTTAGCTCTTTCTTATTTTGTAATATAGGCATTTAGGGCTACAAATTTCCTTCTCTGCACTGCCTTTGCTTTGTCCAATTAAGTTTTGAAATGTTGCATTCTTATTTTTGTTAATCTCAATATGTTTACTAATTTCTCTTACAATTTATTCTTTGACCTTCTGATTATTTAGGAGTGTGTTGTTCAGCCACCACACATCTGCAAACTTTCCCTTTTCCCATCTATTATTGATTTCCAGCTTTATTCCACTATGATCTGAGAAGGTACTTTGAATAATTTCAATCTTTTCATATTTATTGAGACCTGCTTTTTGCATTGTCTAATCTGGAGAAAGATCCATGAGAAGAATGTATAACCTGCCAATTGGGATGCACCGTTACATATAGGTCTGTTGGGTCTAGATCGTTTACAATGTTGTTCAAGTTCTCTGTTTCCTTGTTGATCTTCTGTCTTGTTGTTTTAATTATGTGAGTAGTGTGTTTAAGAGTCCAACTATTATTGTAGAGATGTCTATTTCTCCTTTCAGTTTTGCCAAAGTTTTCCTCATGTATTTTGGGGTACCCTGTTTAGGTGCATAGATGTTTATGACTATTATTTCTTCCTGGTGGATGGTCCCTTTTATTAATACATAATTTCCTTCTGTATCTCTTATAACTTTTTTGCGTTTAAATTCTGTTTTGTCTGGTATTAATATAGCTACCCCTGCTCTTTTCTGGTTACTGTTTGCGTGGAGTATCTTTTTCCAACATTCATCTCATCATCTGGTTTGTATCCCTGGGTATAAGATGAGTCTCTTGTAGGCAGCATATCAATTGGTCATGTTTTTTATCCATTCTGTCAGCCAATATCTTTTGATTGGGGAGTTTAATCCATTCACAATCAATGATATTACTATAAATGCATCAGCTACTTCCACCATTTTACTCTTTGACTTTCATATGTCATACCTTATTTTTGTCTGTCTTTTTACTCTTTTGGTTTTCCTTTCTATTACTCCTCTTTTATACTGTCCTCCAATTCTCTGTCCTGTCTTACTTTTGGGTTGTAAGGCTCCCTTGAATGTTTATTGCAAAGGCAGATTGTGACGGTTTGCTCGGTCGGTAGAGGTGGGGTCTGGCTGCGGACGAGGGGTCGGTCCCGCTTGGGACGAAGGGTTGGTCCCGCTTGGGACGAGGGGTCGGTCTGGCAGCAGACGAGGGATCGGTCTCACAAGGGGTTGCACGGTTCGGCTGACGGGGTCGCCCGGCGAAGCCGGCGACGAAGGGGTCGCCCAGAGAAGCAGGTGACGAACTGGGGACAAGGGAGGCCAGGCCCTTTTCGGGGGCTCTCAGGACTGGAGGGCGCACGGCAGAAGAACTACCGCGGAGACAAGGTAAACATGCAAGTCCACTTTATTGAGGGAGAGGCAACAGTTTTATAGGGGCTGGGGAAGGCTGATTGGTCGAAGCCACGCCCTGTTCTGATTGGTTGCCGGCAAAAGGTCAGTGGGCGGTACTGGACGGGGGAGGGGTGGTGGTTAGGGATTGGCTGTCGCTGTTGCTGGGGGAAGGGGCAGGGTTTAGGGATTGGTGGCTGCTGTTGCTGGGGTGGAGGGCAGGCTGGAGTTTCCCGCCCACGCCTGGCTGTTGCTGCTGTCGGGGGAGGGAAAAGGGCAGACTGGATTTTTCCGCCCACACCTGGCTGTTGCTGCTGTCGGGGGAGGGGAAAAGGATAGACTGGATTTCTCCGCCCACGCCTGGCTGTTGCTGCTGTCGGGGGAGGGGAAAAGGGCAGACTGGAATTTTCTGCCCTGCGCCTGCGCAGGGAGAAGGAAGAAGAAGGGTGCCGCCCCACAAGGCATCGGGTGGCTCCATCTGGGAGGAGGGGCGGCCGCAGAAGCATGGCTGCCGAGAAGGGGAGACCCGAGGGCACTCTGTGCCCATGCCGAGTTTCCTTCAGGGGTGGCGGTGAGTCCGACCAGCCACCCTATTATGGGGGCAGCGGCTTGGCCTGCCGCGGCTGCTCCCCCGCCAGGCCAGCAAACCACACTTCAGCCCGAGGGGTGACCGCAGCAGATTCCTTATGAACTCTCTTAGTTTCTGTTTATTTGTAAATATTTTAAACTTACCTATTTTAAAATATTTGAAGGACAATTTTGGTGGATATAGAATTCTCAGCTGGCAATTTTTCTCTTTCAGTATTATAATTATATCATACCACTGTCTTCTAACCTTCATAATTTCTGATGAGAAATCCGCACTAAGTCTTACTGGGTGTCACTTGTATATGATGTTTTGCTTCTCTCAGAAATTTCTCTTTATCTTTAATGTTTGACATTCTGAGTAGTATGTATCTTGGGATAGGTCGATTCAGATTTATTCTCACTGGGATATGCTGTGCTTCTGGGACATGTAAATTCATTTCTTTCATGAGTGTTGGGAAATATTCAGCCATTATTTCTTCAAATATTCTTTCTATCCCTTTTCCCTTCTCTTCTACTTCTGGAACTCTCATGATATGTGTGATGATTAGTTATTGTGTTAACTTGGCCAGGTAATTGTGCCTGATTGTTTGGTCAAGCAAGCACTGAGTTAACTGTAATACAAGGGCATTTATGAACTTTAGTCAACATTGACTTTACTGCAGTGGTAAATCATAGATAGCTGGTTATAATGATATCAATTGGGGAGATTGCCATCAGCAAGGTGTGACACTTTATCCAATCAGTTGAATGCCTTAAAAGGAGAAGTGATTCCAGCACTGAGTGAGAATTTCCCAACTCGTCTTTGGACAGCCATTGTCTCCCAGAACTCATCATGAACCTTCATTGGACTTTCATTGGAGCCCCTGGTTGTGGCCTGCCTGTGGAACCTGGATGTGTGCATCCCCACGACTGTGTGAGAGACTCTTATAAAATTGAATACTATTGACAGTTATCTCTTGTTGATTCTGTTTCCCTAGAGAACCCTGACTAATACAGCTTGGCGGGAAGCAGACTTGGCCCAGGGTTAGGGCGTCCGTCTACCACATGGGAAGTCCGCGGTTCAAACCCTGGGCCTCCTTGACCCTTGTGGAGCTGGCCCATGCGCAGTGCTGATGTGCGCAAGGAGTGCCATGCCATGCAGGGGCATCCCCCGCCTTGAGAAGCCCCATGCACAAGGAGTGTGCTCCGTAAGGAGAGCCGCCCAGGGCTAAAGAAAGTGCAGCCTGCCTAAGAATGGCACTGCCCACACGGAGAACTGACACAACAAGATGACGCAACAAAAAGAAACAGATTCCCGTGCTGCGGACAACAGAAGCAGACAAAGAAGACGACACAGCAGAGGGGTTGTGCTTATGCATGTCTCAGCAGGACCCCAGAAAAAGTCAAAGTAGATACAAGCCAAGGTACTGGTTCTCCTGAAGGCTACCGAGACCCAAGGGTATATGGTCATGGCAGATGGATTTGGATTTCTGTGCCATGTCAGAGGGATTTGGAATTTGTGCTCCTGAGTGTGATGGAGCTAGATTCAGATGTGACCTTTCTACACATGCCTCTTCTGTCACTTTTACTGAACCTGTGGTTGGATGATGTATACTCAGGGGTCTTGAATCTCTGGACTGCCCATGTGCCAGCTGGGCCCTGAGCCTCAGCAGAGTTGTAACTCCTACTCTCTGGTTCGTTGGAATTACTCAGGTCAGCTAACAGGGAGGTGAAGATGGTCAACCACCACACCAGGGAATCAAGAGTGTCTACAACTCCAAGCAGGAGAATTGCATCCATCATCCATGTGGAATCTGAGCCCCCTTCTCGATATAGAGGTGATGTGGACATCGCTGTCCCAGGGTCCACAGGATGGAGGAATAAAATATGGATTAGAGTGGACTTACTAATATTTTACTAGAAAACTATTGTGACTAGTAATAGAAGAAATTGTAGCATTAAAGTGGAGAAAGTGGCCACAGTATTTGCTGAGGGCAGGGAGAGGGAAGAAGAGATGTGAGGTGGGGGCATGGGGCATTTTTGGGACTTTGAGTTGTCCTAAATGATATTGCAGGGTCAGATCTTTATATATCCTGCCATAACCCCCTGAATGTACTGGGGGAGAGTGTGAACTACAGGGTAAACTATTATCCTTGTTGTGCAGCAGTGCTCCAAATATGTTCACTGAGTGCGATGAGTATGCCACAATGATGGGGGAGGTTGTTGGTGTGGGAGGAGTGGGGTGGGAATGTGGGGGTATATGGGAACCTCCAATGCTTTTTAAATGTAATGTTCTTTGTGATCTATTAACTTTAATTTTAAAAATGTGTTAAAAAAAAAAAAAAAAAAAAACCTTCATTGGACTTTCACTGGAGTCCCTGGTTGCAGCCTGCCTGTGGAATCTGAACTTGTGAATCCCCACAACTGCATGAGAAACTCTTATAAAATTGCATACTATTGACAGATATTATTGATTCTGTTTCCCTAGAGAACCTTGACTAATACAATATGAATGTTGCTTTCCTTCATGTTATCATTCAACTCCTGAACCCCTGCTCATTTTTTTCCATTTTTTTCTTTGTTCTTCTCTCTTGAATTTCAGCTGTTCTGTCTTCTGCATCATTTATTCTTCTCTTATTTTGAGTCTGCTGTTGTATGCCTCTAAAGTGTTTTTGATCTCATGTATTGTGTCTTTCATCTATTCTTTCTTAGTTTGCTATCCATGTTTTCAAATTCTTTGTGCTCACCCAGTTCTTCTTGATTTCTTTTGTTTCTTTAAACATGTTATCTTTTAACTTGTTGATTTGATAATTGAAGATTTGTATGAACCTTATTGATCAGTTGTCTCAAACCCTTTGTCTTATCTGGGGCTTTGATATATTACTCTTCTTGGGCCATTGATTCCATTTTCTTAGTATGAATTGTAAGTTTCTGCTGGTATCTAGGCATCTGATTATGTTGGTGAGTTTACTCTGATGCTTAATTTCTCTCTTTCATAGGGATTTAGTGGTGGGAGGCTGCGTGTTCTTTGACTATTTGTTCAACCCGTTCTAAGTCTTTAGGATTGTCTCTGTTTATTTGCTCAAAATCAGGCCTTGGACCCAGTAATGGGTTATAGATCCACTTACAAGGGCCTTTGGGCTGGAAAGTATAAAGGTTGGAAAAAGTCTGTGTTTACTTTTTTTGTGAAGATTTATTTTATTTATTTCTGCCCCCTACCCTGTTCTTCCCATCATCTGCTCTGTGTCCATTCACTGTGTGTTCTTCTGTGTCTGCTTGTATTCTCATTAGGTGGCTCTGGGAACTGATCCTGGGACCTTCTGGGGTAGGAGAGAGGCGATTACTCTCTTGTGCCACTCAACTCCCTGTTCTGCTATGTCTTTTTGTTTTCTCTCCTCTGTGTCTCTTATTGTGTCATCTTGCTACGCCAGCTCTCTGTGTCAGCTGGCACTCCTGCACAGGGCAGTTTTCCTGTGCTGGGCAGCATTCCCACGCAGGGTGGTCCTCATGCACAGGATGGTATTTCTGCATGTGCTGGTACTCCGCATGGGCCAGCTTGCCATGTGGGCCAGCTTGCCCTCACCAGGAGGCCCTGGGCATTGAACCCTGGACCTCATATGGTAGATGGGAGCCCAATTGGTTGAGCCATATTTTCCCCCTTTATTTACTTTTAATTTTCTCTTATGAACTTCCTTGGTCTGCCAGCAGATGATGCTCTTTTGACCTGAAAGGCATTCCTTTCAGGTCAAACTCTGGATGGAGTGTGTTTGCTGCAAGACTGACTGCAACAGTGTGACAGAGGATCCTGCCTCAGGGCTATTCAGAGCCTCATAAATCAAACTTTCTCAGAGGCTGTTTTGCAACCTTTACAGGCAGCCCCTCCCTTTTTTTCCCAGATAGGAAATAATTCCACTCTCTTCTGTGTCCTCAACAACCAGTCCAGGTCAAGAGGGAGGGTGTTTGTGAGAGCTGGATCACTTTAGTCCCCTTTGGATCCCAGGACAACAATAGCATGTCTCAGCCTAGCCTGGAAGGCCTCCTTGGACACAGCAGATCAAATGTGTTGGCTAAAAGCTGAATCAGCCTTAGTCTCTGTCCCTCTCTCTCCTGTTTCCTGAGGAGGTCCACCCCTGAGGCCCACCCTTGTCTGAAGCCATAGGCTAGAGGCCAGAGAATTCACAGATATCTGCTTTGAGGGTGGGGAATGGGTGCTGGCAGCTGCAGCTTTAACGCACATTTTTTTTGGAGGGGATCAGTTTTTAAATTTTTTATACAATATAGTTTCTGTAGTAGCAGAAATTATGCACTCATACACACAAAAACAGTCCAAATAAATGTTCAGAGTAAAAAAAAAGAAGAAAAAAATCCAAGAATTTATTCCCAAAGGGCATTTAATATATATGGATTTCACAGCTATATCCTCTCCATGCCTCCACATTTCACATATAGGCTATTCTGTTTCCCAAAGAACAACCACATTTGTGGAACATCAGGGAGAAGTGACACAGTGAAGGATGGAGCCAAGGCCCAGTGTTCCCTTCATTCACCTGCCCCACACCAGCCTCAGGGCCAGGGCAGGTTGCTTCCAAGGAACTCTGGGGCAAAGTCACCCCATTGGGAAGCCAGTCCATACTACAGAATCCCAAACTCCAGGTTGTGCGAATGTGAAGGAGGAAAAAGGAGCGGACAGCTGGGCAAAGTGGCCTGCTCATGCCTGGGGTGAGGAGGGGAGCGCAGGGAGGTGGTTGCATGCCCCTTGCCCAGCGTAGCCCTTTGTGGATCATGGCATCACTGTGTGCCCTGAAGCTGGAACTAGTAAAGCACATTCAGTTAGGAGGAAGGCACGGCAAAGGTTATATCCAGTTAAAGGAAAAAGTCCTGTATCACAAAACAAGTTCAACAGGTACAGAGGAGCCTGCCCGTGACCGGTGCGATCTACCTTCTCACACTGGCAGCTTGGATGAAAAGGGTAGAAGAGCAGTTTCCGGGGACGCTGGCCCAGCAGGCTGCAGCAGTACTGCCAAGTCTTGGGTTAAGACCTTCATTTAACTCACCACTTTGCCATATCAGTCTTTTTCCTTTGCTCTTCTCTCTTCTGGATGGTGTCCAGCCTTCCCCTGGTGTCCTAAACCCTAGAACATTTTTATCGAGATCTTGTCTGCCTGTCCTCTAGTTATTTTTCTGGGAGAGAAGTGAGTCCTGTGTCTCTCTAATCCTCCACCTTCCTGGAAATCCAGTAATTACTTAAAAAAACAACATTATTTTGTTTCAAAATACATGCCAAGACTACTTAATTGCCATTTCCGTTGATATAGCATCTAATTAACTAGTTAAGAACCAGATCTGTGAAGGAGGACTAAACAGTAGTGGCTTTCTCTTACTAGCCCTTACCTACATGGTCTTTACCACAGAAATTCATTAATTGCCCACTTCTGTCTCTGTGTACACAGGTAAATATTTGGATTATCTACAGAAGCTGACTGGAAAACACCAATGATACCAGACTCTTGGGTGAAGTTATTTTTAATAATTAAAGCTAATATTTTTGTAGTTTGCATATGATACTGTTTTTGTTTGTCCTTACATATAATTAGGCAGCACTTTTTTTTTTTTTAACTCCTTCACTGCATCAGAGTCACAGAGTTTCCTTCCCTGATGTTTTCTTGAGATTTTTCTGCCCAACAGAAAAAATAGGATCTGGCTGTGAGTTTCAGGCCATCTCCTAAATCACAGAGGCCTAGCTGTGTCAGGCCAGTTTTTGGATGCCAGAGATGATTTTCTTTCTCATGATAGATCTGGTTAAAATTTCATATTAAATAAGAATGCCAATTAAATGTCCTCAAATGAGTATTTCTCTTCATTGCTTTTTCAACATCCAATTCTTGCTGTTGTTCTCTGTAAAATAAGTTATTCTAGTTTAAGGCTGAAATAATTTGGGGGGGATTAATGTAGTTAAAATATTCTTAAGCACTAAACAACTCACGATTTTAAGTCCAGTAACTTTTGGACTTGCCAGTAAATCTTAAAAAATTCAGCAGTTGTTGTTTTCTACTTACTTTATTATTTATTTATTTTTTTGGTATAATTCTCCTTTATTAATATCCTCTTTTGGCAATAACTCCTTGATTGCACACTTAGGAGAGATATTTCTGGAAGGACGTTATCCTCGCCCAGGGAGACCAGGTCCTCCGATATTTCTCCATCATCACATCCCTGTACAAAGCCCTCTGCTCAGGGTCCAGGCAATCCCATTCCTCCTGAGAGAATTCTACAGCCACATTCAGGAATGTCAATAGTCCTTGGAAAAGAGATATTGCTGACACTTCTTTCTCAGGGAAGCTCTCCAGGCTTCTTTCTCAGGCAAGGTCAGTCTTGAGAAGTCAATCCGGGTGTGGGGATTTTAACACCCGGAGCAATCCTTGGGCTTTGTGTGTGCAGGATGGGGATTCCGGGTACCCCCAAACTCTATTTACTTTAAAAGTCATTTTCTGGGAAGCAGACGTGGCTCAAGTGATAAGACCTCCACCTACCATATGGGAGGACCCACGTTCAATCCCTGGGACCTCCTGGTTAAAAAGAAGAGAAAGCGTGCCTGTGTGGCGATCCAGTGCCCATGCAAGTGAGTCATGCAGCAAGATGATGACACATTAAAGAGAGATGAAGGGGAGAGTCAAAGCAAAGTGCACCAGAGACCAGGAGCTGAAGTGACGCAATTGACAGAGAACCTCTCTCCACATCAGAGGTCCCCAGGTTTGAATCCTGGTGAATGCTAGAGAAGAAAGGTGACAAAAAGAGAAATAGATACAGAAGATCACACAGCAAATGGACACAGCAACAAAAGAAAAAACCAACGGGGGGGGTGGGGGTGGGGGATGTGGAGGGGGGAAAAATTTTTAAGAAAAAAAAAGACCTTAAAAAAAGTCATTTCCCAGCAGGGGAGAATTCTGGTTAAGCATTTCTAAAGTAAATTCCTCAGGATATTAAAAAAAATGGTAAAAAAAAATTATTCTTGGTCAAATTGAAGTTGAGATATTTTATATTTTATATCTTCATAGGGCAGTGAAAATGTATTATTAAAAGCTCTGAGGGAAGTGGGTGTGGCTCAAGCAGTTGGGCACCTGCCTACCACATGGGAGGTTGTGGGTTCTGTTCCTGATGCCTCCTGAGTAAGATAAGCAAGACAGCGAGCTAATGCGACATACTGCCGTGGTGAATTGATGCAACAAGATGATGCAATGATATGACAGAATGTAGAGACACAACAAGGAAAACACACAATAAGTGATACAACAAGCAGGGAGCAGAGGTGGCTCAAGCCATTAGGTGCCTCCCTCCCACATGGGAGATCCTGGGTTCAGTTTCTGATGCCTTCTAAAAAAAAAGATGAGCACACAAGGAACAGACACAGAGAACACACAGCGAGTGCAAACAACAGGGCGGGTGTGTATGTGTGGAATAAAACAAACCAAAAAAGCTCTGAAAAGTGCTGTAGTAAGAAACTTGAACACGGGCTAACTCTCCAACAGAGTTAACTCTCTTACCACGTATTCCTTTCACCCAGAGAGCTCAAAAGTTTGTCAGTAGTCTTGTAGATTTTCTATACTCCAAGAGATGAAAACCATTTCTGCAAAAAATAATTTGATTGGCTACTACGTAACATTTGCTCTGTAGACTCAAGAAGGAAAAAAACAAACCACAGACTCTGTCTTGAAGGAACATAGACGATGAAAACAGATTATGTAGACAATTACATTGTAAGATGACTGTGACGGTTAGGTTAATGTGTCAACTTGGCCAGGTAATGGTGCCCAGTTAATTGTTCAAGCAAGCCTGAGCTAATTGTAATACAAG
Organism: Dasypus novemcinctus; assembly: GCF_030445035.2. Classification (NCBI taxonomy): domain Eukaryota; kingdom Metazoa; phylum Chordata; class Mammalia; order Cingulata; family Dasypodidae; genus Dasypus; species Dasypus novemcinctus. The sequence goes on along the minus strand of NC_080684.1, from coordinate 53,687,239 downwards.
GGCATTTCATGTACTTTTATCATCAGTGAGTTGATTGCATAGATGGTTAATTACGTCTACAATCAACCGACAATATTGCCTTCAGCAATGAGTGCCATCTCATCCATCAGTTGAAGGCCTTAAAAGGAAAAGTGATTTCAGAATTGAGAGAGAATTCCCATCTCTACTTCAGGCAGCGTCTCCTGGGGAACTCATGGAGGGCCTTCATCAGTGTCCCTGGCTTGCAGACTGCCTATGGAATTTGGACTTGTGCTTCTGCACGGTCATGAGACAATTTTATAAAATCTCATACTATTTAGAATTTCTCCCATCAGTTGTTTCCCTAGAGAATTCTGACTAATACAATGACTTTATCCAAGGTATGTATAAAGAAAGCTATGTAAGACATAAGAGAAATGCACTTATGTCACTCTGTAATATTCAGGGAAGGTGTCACAAAGGATAGAGGGAGTTAAGACTTAGATGACAAGGAGTTAGCCAAGTGGACCAACCAGAGAAGGGCATCTGTAAAGAATTGGTGCTTAGGAAGAGCATGAAAATAGGAAGTCCAAGAGGATGGGGAAAATGTAGTAATAAAAAGGTTAGGGGGAAGTGGACTTGGCCCAGTGGTTAGGGCGTCTGTCTACCACATGGGAGGGCTGTGATTCAAACACCGGGCCTCCTTTGACCTGTGTGCAGCTGGTCCATGCGCAGTGCTGATGCGTGCAAGGAGTGCTGTGCCATGCAGGGGTGTCCCAGCGTAGGGGAGCCCCATGTGCAAGGAGTGCACCCCGTAAGGAGAGCCGCCCAGCACGAAAGTGCAGCCTGACCAGGAATGGTGCCGCACACACGGAGAGCTGACACATAAGATGATGCAACAAAAAGAAACAGATTCCTGTGCTGCTGACAACAACAGAAGCGGACAAAGAAGAACATGCGGCAAACAGACACAGAGAACAGACAACTGGGGGGGGGGGATAAACAAATAAATATTTAAAAAAAAGGTTAGTAATATTTGCTAAATAATTTATTAAACTGAAAATCCATTCTAGAGGATATGAATACATCTGCTTTCCTGGCATTAAACCCAGTTTTTCTGTTGATTTGTTTTTTACTTTTATAGCACAAATTTAAAAGGCAATGCAGCAATTTGAAGACAGTTTGTAGTACTAGACTGAACTCATTCTAAAAGAGCCATGGGGGAGGGGAGGGAGCAGTGAAAGTGAGAATAAACAAAATGGAATTTTTTTCCCAATAGCTTTAAAGGCAGTGGTCATGTCTGTATGGCTCATGCTAATTTCTTCAATGTCTCCTAGTAAATGTTAAGATAGTATTTTTAAAATTAAAGTACAAAAAAATATTTTAATGAAAAAATAAGGAAACAGAACCATATAATCTTGTTTCCTTTACCTTTTTTTTTTTTTCAACTACAAACCCAAATTGGAATCATACTCTGTGAGATTTTAGATGCTTTTCTAGTTAACAGTATACTAAATATTTCCTCCAGGTTATGTGTTCTGCATAATCAGTAATTTTACATAGCTGCATAATGTATAGAGAATGAATATACTATAATTTACCCAAACCCCTACAATTAGAAATCTAGATTATTTCCATTTTTTTGTTATTAAAAATGCTTTGATAATCATATCTGCAAATAAATCTTTGTGTAATCCTCAAATTAATGTCAGGGTGGACTCCTAGAAAGGTAATTTTTACAGCCTATATATCTGGTCTAGACTGCATAATCAGCATTTAAAACAGTGCAAATAAACTATATGCTTAGATATAACTTGAGCAATAAATAAAAATAATTCCTTTTCAAGATTTTAAATATCTTTATTTTTGGTTTACAGTTTGCTTCAATTTAGGGAGGTCTTCCACAGAAGTGTTTATGTACAATTTTGGAAATAACAGGCACTACGTTAATTTCCTTGGAAAAAAGTTTTAATATCAACATACTCAATACATATTTTATAAGCACAATATACAATTGTTTAATATATTACAAAAGTATTAATTTTAGAAAATTTGCAACTGTCTAAATATCAAAAGAATTCCACATTCTGGCATAAAGATGAACCATTTTCTATATTATGCCAAAATTAAAATTTACCCGTATTCTAAAATTGAGAAAAAATACCAACATTATAAAGTCTACCTAGAAAATGTCAACATAAGATTTACCTCACAGACTTTCTTTATATATATATTTTGTAGTTTTTGAGAAACATGATTTGTCCTGTTTTGATAACTGATTCATATGTTAAACAGAGGGTTATAGTGCTAGATTTCTGGTTTTTCTATCCCTTACACAATTTGGCACATAGTAATGTCTACATGAATAAATAAATTAGCAAAGATTTCTTCATCTGTAAATCAGATACCACCCACTGCACAGAATGTTTGTAAGGAATCAGTAAGAGAATGAAAGGATACCAAAGTGCTTAACTTTAAGACCCTGCATTAAATTATTTTAAAAATCTGTGTTAATAGTATCAATTGGGTTTGTTCTTTTGCACAAAATATCAAATTTCAAATAAACTCCAAGTACTTTTCTTTGATGTGGTAATTTTATTTATAGTTTTGGTTTCCTCTTAACAAAGATCTCCCTAACGACAAATTTCTTTGATGTTTGCTTTAAAGGGTAAAAATGTCTTCTAACTCATTAAAAATAGCACTGTAGTTTAGGTTGACACCAGTGTTCTATGTCTTTTATAAGTCACTGCAAGAAAGAAATGTTTTGTTTCAAAAGTACCTGCTAATACAAGGTCTAAAATGTATATGTTCTTATTAAATTTTAATTCTATAGCATTTAGCAAAGCACCTTACACATATTTCTTTTATAGTACTTAACATTGTGTTATAAATCATTTTTCTGTTTCTCTCAGGAGACTTTGGGCAATGTGAGGACAGAAAATCTCATCATATTCATCTTTATCTTAAGTTCCTAGCCTTTGGCTGGTTCTTTGTAGAGGTTAGTACCCAGTTAAGTGTCCAGTAGATGCAGAATGAGTGAATACAGGTTCTGTGTTGTGTCCAGCAGTGGACAATGGGCTATTATAATTTTAATTAGTTTTGTAGTACATGATCAAAGTGATAGAAAATATATAAACAAACTGAAAACAGAATTTTAAAAGATTCCTTTTAGGTTTTCTCTATGAATGAAGCTAGTTTTTAAGGGAGGCAGATGTATGTTAATAAAACAATTTGATGCAGGCAGGGTCTGAAGCATGTTAGATCAGTAAAATGAAAATGACAGGGAAAACAAAAGAAATTTAGTTTTAAATTATTAAGTAGTCATTTATTCAATGGTGTCAAATAATAATGAATGAAAACTAACTTTGTCAAAAGTATTGTAAGTTATAATATTTTATTTTTGTGATTCTTAAAATGTTAAGATAGCAAGATATTATTGTAGATGGAAACTGGCCTGCATTAATTAGTATTTTGTTTTGTATTTGGAGGGGTATACCACATGAGAATCTATACTTGGAATACATTGTTTTACATTCAAATGATAATTTGTCCAACTTTTTTTGGTTTGTTTGATTTTGTCCAACTTATTTTGAGGTAAGAAGAAGATGTGGTAAGTGTTTGCTGATGATTATAAATTGGTGAAAAAATATTTGCAACTACATGAAAAGAAAGCACATAATAATTATTTCAAGGAGCTGCATCCAATATTTAAAATAAAGATAAATGACTTACAACATATACAATAGAATTTTCATAAATACTTGTTCTAAGTGCCCAATGAGAACTAAAACAAACTTTTCCTGCCTTTGGACTTATGAAATCTAGTTGAGAGGCATTCTGTATTTTTTAAAAAGGGTGCTAATACTATAAAAAGACTTCCTAGAGTCCAAGTAAATGTCTATAATAAAAGGCAAAAAACAAAAGCAATCCAAACAGTTGGTAAAAAAAGTTCTTTTTTTTAACATAATGTAGACATTACCTTATAGGAAATATTTACAGTAGTTTATGATTACATATATGCTACCTTCATATGGTAGTGTCAGAAGCTTGAATTAGGATTAAATAACTTGATTGTATATTGATAAGTTTTTACATGATTTGATCAAAGCTGTTTGAAGGAAAGGGTTCTAATTAAACATTTGGTTAAATAAGGCAACCCTTTAATTGTTCCAGTGGCAATCCTAAGAATAGTTCTGATACTTCTATTTTGTGAAATAATTAGTTAACACTTGCATAGCTTTATTATAAACACATGTATTCTGAAAGAGAACTATGTTTTATTTCCCTTATGTACCCAGTTGCTATATTTGACTTTTACTTTTAAAATAAGGAAAAAGTAACCCAATGTGTAAGGTAAATTGATTCTTAGTTATAAATTACAAAGATATAATATGGAACTTTTCTGTGATTAAATTATACTTTGAGTTATGGAAAGAAAAAAATGCCCACTATATTGGTATGCTATTTCTGAGGTGCAGAATGTTTTAGAAAGGGGTAGATGGAGTATGCTAACATGGAACTTTGAAGCATATTTGGTTATTAGTATACAATTTTGAAACTGGAAATGCAATAGAGAAGTGTACATTTACTAGTTTAATTAAGATAAAAGCTAGATCCTGAACTTTGTATTATTTCATTACATATTTCCTTAAGAAGATGCCTATAATTAGCTACCAGTTTTTACTAATCCTGAGGTACTTGAGGCCTTACCTAGTTTGGATGACTCAACGGTACTTAACATTGAAAATTATTATTTTCAAAATATTTTACAATCTATTTTAAAATCTAATAGTCTTATGAAGGAAGTCATGATTACCTCAATTTTACTGGTAAAATGACACAAAGTTTAAAAAAAGAACTTGCCCCGTACCTCATTTTTTCCTTATAAATTCTCCAAATCACAGTGCCCATAATAATTTAGTTAATACAAAACTAAGGTCATATTTAATGTTGGTTAACTACTACTTGGCATCTTATTTAGAATGTAATATTCCAACTTTGGTAAAGGAAAAAAAAATTCTAATATAAATTAAATACTTAAGACAAAAACACAAAATACCTTGCAAACATACAATTTTCTAGCAGAATTTTTAAGTAATTTTCATATAAGGCACTTTCATTTGTTTTCAAAAAAGTTTCATTAAGTTCTCCTTTTTTTTTTTTTTTTACTGGTCTTCATAAAGTATACAGCAACACTGTTACTTCAAGTAAAACTATAAAATACCCAATTTTGGCATAATTACCTTAAATATCTTTACCTCTGAAAAGAGTGAAAGATAAGATTTCAAGTTCTGTACAAGCTCACCTTAACTGAAGGTACTCTTGGTCTGTTTTAGATTTTAGAGAATTGGTAATTTTTTATTTTGTTGATCATGTTCAAGAATCTTAATATCTTCCAATGGAAGACTGCTTAAGGCAGTTGGTAAAATGTGTTCTGATGTGCCTCTCGGTAAAATGTTATTTGCTTCTAAATTCTTCACCAAGCATGTGGCTTTGATCCATCATCGAGTTGCTCTGCGTTCTTTTTGTAGGCAAGTTTTCATTTTTCTTCTTAAGCTTGCTATTTCTTTTTCCAGTTTAACTATCCTCTTTTTTGCCTCCATAGGATTCCTGAAGGCATAACTGTGTTTTGCCTCCATAGGATTCCTGAAGGCATAACTGTGTTCAAGTAATACTTGCTGACTACTAATGTTTGATTTTAAATTAGATGGTCCTCCTGGAGTACAATTGTTCTTTTTCTTCAAAAGACTCCTTGACTTGAGTTTCTGAACCAAATAAAATTAGAGTATTGAATATACATTATGGAATATCACAAATAAGTAAATTTTATCCAATTTTGGACAATAAAGTCTTTAAACTGCTCTTTTAAGAACATATTTTAAAAGTCTGAAATATGTTTCAAATATCATGTAATCATGGATTAAGTTTCTCAGTTGTTTGAATCAATTCCATCCACCTATTTCTTTCAAACATTGGTTTGGAAATGGACAATAGACTTATTAAAAATGATTCTAAGGAGATTTTAAAAATCCTTTTTAAGTTTCTTACTAAAGCTAACTTAGAATGTGTTTAGACATTCTGTTTATCTGTGATACTGATCTGCAATCCCTTTTTAGGTAAATACTTTTCTCTCAATTTGATTAATATTTCCAATTTGGGGTCCTACTTAATAACAAACTGAGTATCCATAGAAACATATTTTCAAATATCAGTGTCAAACTCCTAAAAAGATTTATCTATTAATTGCTCATAGTTACAGCTTCAAGGATTTAAAGTCTGGCTAAGAATTTTTTGTCTGAAATAGAAACCTGGGGATCCCTCTTTTTCTTCTCTCTCTCATTCAATTAGTCATTAAGTCTTAGTAATTCTACCTCCTGAATATCATTCTATCATTAATCTCTCCTTTCCATCATTCTTAATGCCACATCAGGTCCTAACATATCTGGCTTGAATATTTTAAAAACTTCCTCATTGATCTTTCTGCCTCTAGGTTTGATCCTCTTCAATCCAACTTCTGCCAGAATACTTTCTCCAAGACATCTGACATTTCTGTACTGCTCTAAATTCCTCTTTGCCTCCAAATTCTCTAAAGGAAAAAAAAATCTTTACATTTAGGATATGATCACATTCTGCCATTTATCATTTTGATTTATACTCCAGACTACTAGACCACTTATAATTCCCAGAATATATTATATCCTCTTAACTTTGTGATTTTCATTCATTCAGCAAACATTTATTTATTTATTTTTTAAAAGATTTATTTATTTAATTCCCCCCCTCCCCCGGTTGTCTGTTCTCTGTGTCCATTTGCTGCGTCTTGTTTCTTTGTTCGCTTCTGTTGTCGTCAGTGGCATGGGAAGTGTGGGCGGCGCCATTCCCGGGCAGGCTGCACTTTCTTTCGCGCTGGGTGGCTCTCCTTACGGGGTACACTCCTTGCGCGGGGGGCTCCCCTATGCGGGGGACACCCCTGTGTGGCAGGGCACTCCTTGCGCGTATCAGCACTGCGCATGGGCCAGCTCCACATGGGTCAAGGAGGCCCGGGGTTTGAACCACGGACCTCCCATGTGGTAGACGGACGCCCTAACCACTGGGCCAAGTCCGCGGCAAAAATTTATTGAAACATCTAGTATTTTTCAATTTTTATATCCCAAGCATCTAACTTTGATTCTGGCAAAATGCAAAGTTTAGTAAGTATTTGCTGAATTAATTAAATCAACTAAAATGGCAAAAATAAGGTACACTTCAAATTCAATAAATACCTTGAGTGTGTACTACATACCGGGAACTATCTGAGGTGCTGAGGATTCAGAAGTAAACAAGACAAATTTCTTGTCCTCTTAGAGCTTTTCTAGTATTTGTTTGTGATAACAGTTAACCACAATCTCCTCTCCCATTGAGATGTTAACAGATATACATTTACAAACTTAACAGTCACAAATAACTCAAGAAAATCAGTGGTTTCTGCTTGCTCAGACGAAAACATGTCTGTTCTCCTTTTCAAAGCTAAACTCTATTTGTGCTCTTTATTCTACCCCTTCTCTTATTTCAGCGATATGTCTTTGTCAGCCAGCTTTTCTCTCTAATCAGATCTTTCTTAACTAGACAAAATATTGTTCTAATTCATTCATCCTGTATCTTAATTCTCTCCTTCCTTTTCAATATAACTTGCTAACATCTGGATTATTTCCCACTCACCTCTCAACCTACTGACTTTTTTTCTCACTGTTCTTGAAGTTGTTCGGTGCAAAGTCAAGAATCCGCTCTTAAGTTCCAAAACTGCAACTCTTCAATCCCAGCTTAAAATGTCTGAAGACTCAGGTTATGCCCTCCTCTGAATTTACATACTTTGGTGTGACTCTGAGTGTGCTTCTCTTCAAGAACTTAGTACATGTCATTTGTACGTCATCTTAAAATTAGATCAGAGTGATGATGGAGGTTTCATTACTCATAAGATTTCTCAGTGTTATCAATGGCTTTTATTTTTATTTTTTTAAGATTTATTTATTTTATTCGCCCCCCCCACCCCATCCTACTGTTTTTGCTGTCTGTGTTGTCTTCTCGTCTCATTTTCTCTCCTCTAGGATTCACCAGGATTTGATCCTGGAGACCTCTGATGGGGAGAGATGTTCCCTGTCAATTGTGCCACCTCAGTTCCTGGTTTTAGCTGTGCTTCACCTTGACTCTCCCCTTGTCTCTCTTTTGTTGCACCATCATCTTGCTACTGTGACTCAGTTGTACAGGGCACTGGCTTACCATGTGGGCACTTGCACAGGCACTTGCTCACCACATGGACACTTGCATGGGCACTGGCATGCGTTCTCTTCTTTTTTCCCCAGGAGGCCCCAGGAATCAAACCCAGGTCCTCCCATATGGTAGGCAGAAGCTCTATCACTTGAGCCACATCCGCTTCCCTCAAAGGCTTTTATTGATAAGAATTGGCAGTAATGTACAATTCTAATATATTAAACAATTTAGATTGGGGTGAAGAATATTGGAGTCAGCAGACTTGAGCTCTTAATTTTAACCTGCACCTTTACTGCATGAGAGAGTGTGCAACTTTCTTGAAACATATCACCATACATGGAATTCAGTATATTCTGAATTGTTCCACTGTATAAACAAAAAAGAACTGGCTCTAAAAATGGAGTAAAAAGGAAAGCAACATTACTTACCATAGATTTTATATGGGTACAAAAGTCAAAAATGGTTGGAACAGCATCCATTTTAAGTCGCCGAGTTTGTCCTGTTAGGTCAAAACAGGAGGCTTCAAAGTGTTTTGAACAAAGAAAAGTGTGTTTTCCTGGCACAAAATTTTTGCGTCTAACCAGACGAACCCATTCTTTTCTTCTTTTAGGATCCAAAGGAAACCTTTAAGATAAAAAAACAAAAAAACAAAACTCAAAATTCCAGCTATTACACTTCTATAAATGGTTGAAGGAAATTTAAAAGATGGCAATTTAAAGTATCTTGTGTTTACATAAAACATTTTAAACTTCCAATAATCAGGTGCTGGAAGAGAAACCAATTCATGCTAATTTTTGTAAGTTATAAAAAAAATTAGTAAAAAACTGGCTTGAGTGATTTAATTTTCCAAGGCCCTTAAGAGACATTTCTTTCTAATCTGTCTTTAACATGAACAGTAAAAAAAAACACAAACAAACAAAAACAAGACTAGAGTGATGTAGTTCAAGTTTATGTAGAACCATTATAAGCAGGACTAATTTCAGTATGCTTTGATCTACACAGGATGAATCAGGTACCTTAAGGATTAAATTTTACCAAAACCTTCCTCTACATTCCTTCATTTGGCTTTTATCACAGTTTTGTAATTTTTCAATTTTAATAAATTTTCAGTGAAATAAGATTATAAACTTTTTTAAAAGATTTTTTATTTCTCTCCCCTTCCACCCCCATTGTCTGCTCTCTGTGTCCATTTGCTGTGTATTCTTCTTTGTCCACTTGCATTACTGTCAGTGATTCTGTGTCATGTAGCACTGATATCACCATTCTAATTGTTTACTTTTCTACGTCCCCCACTAGATGAAGTTTCTTCATTGTAGGGGCTATGCTTTTACTTCTTTACAGTTCTAGTACAGTACTTGTTACATAAGCACTCAATGAACTTTCCTGAATGAATCAATGGATGAATTAACAAATTAAACAGGGTTACTATGGCACTACTAAATAATCTTTACATTATCTGTGCTGAAATAGATTTACAATATTATATTATTTTTTTTATTTCTTTCCCTTTCCCCCTCCCCGTTGTCTGCTCTGTGTCTATTCGCTCTGTGTTTTTCTGTGTCCGCTTGCATTCTTGTCAGCGGCACCGGGAATGTGTGTCCCTTTTGGTTGTGTCATCTTGCTGTATCACCTCTGTGTGTGTGCCTATATGGTAGGCGGACGCTCTATCAGTTGAGCCAAATCCCCTTCCCTATATGTGATTTTGGTATGATATTTTTATACAGCATTAACTTTAATCATATTTTGCATGTGTTGTTTGAATTTTATCAGCACACTGAAAGGGTGGGAAATATAGCCCAGAAGCTGAATTTAAGTAATAACAAATCATTCTGTAAATTAAAAAAATTTAACATGTTAATAGATGAATATATTCTTATCTATACAATAATATCATGCCTTTATAAATATCAGATGTTTTTGAAAATCACTCAGAATTTTAAACAATGCTATTTTGTCTGGGTCTTTAATAGCAGAATGCCTCATACATTCCAAGCACTGTCCTTGGCACTGAGACATAGTGGTAAACAAGAGACCTGATACCTATCCTCTTTAAGATTATACTTTAGTGGGGAAGGTAGAAAATGGAATAGTTTCATGCTGCAGAAGAGTGGCTGAGAACATTGTCTTTGGAATCAAACAAAGGTAGGGCTCCAATCCTGGCCCTCCACATTATAGTTAGGTGATTTTAGGGAAATTATTTAAGGTCTCAATTTTATCATCTTTAAAGTAGTTTGACTGTGAAGATTAAATGAGACAAGGTGAATAAATGTGTAGCCCAGTGCACACTGTACAGTACACTAAATACCATCTACTACTATTTTAAAGTAATTATAAGAGTCATGATTGTTATGAAAGGCTAAGTATAGAGGTGGATGGAACCAGAAGACAAGAAGAGCTAATCTAGTCAGGGGCCTTAAGAGAGTAGGAATCAGCTAGGGAAGATATGGAGAGAGCAGTCGATAGTATTGAAAGTATTTTGTGGGGAACTGTATGTGGCTCAAACAGTTGGGAACCCGCCTCCCACATGGAAGGTCCCAGGTTTAGTTCCTGGTGCCTCTGAAAGAAGATGAACAAGACAGTGAGCTGGGAAGCGGACTTGGCCCAGTGGTTAGGGCGTCCGCCTACCACACGGGAGGTCCGCGTTTCAAACCCTGACCTCCTCCTTGACCCGTGTGGAGCTGGTCCATCTGCAGTGCTGATGTGCGCAAGGAGTGCCCTGCCATGCAGGGGTGTCCCCCGCGTAGGGGAGCCCCATGTGCAAGGAGTGCGCCCCGGAAGGAGAGCCACCCAGTGCGAGAGAAAATGCAGCCTGCCCAAGAATGGCGCCACACACACGGAGAGCTGACACAACAAGATGACGCAACAAAAAGAAACACAGATTCCCGTGCCGCCGACAACAGATGTGGACAAAGAACACGCAGCAAATAGACACAGAGAACAGACAACTGGGGCGGGGGAGGGGTGAGAAATAAATAAATCTTAAAAGAAAAAGACAGCGAGCTGATGTGAAGGGCTGGTGCAACAAGATGTCACAACATGGAGACATAATGAGGAGACACAATGAGAGATACAACAAGCAGGGAGCGGATGTGCTCAAGCAATTGGGTGTCTCCCTCCCAAATGGTAGGTCCCAGGTTCAGTTTCTGGTGCCCTTAAAAGAAGACTAGCAGACACAGACAGTGCACAATGACCAGACAAAGCAAGTGCAAACAACAGGGGCCAGGGATGTGGGGAGCAATAAATAAATAAATCTTTAAAAAAAAAAAAGTCTCTTGGGCACAAGGAAGAGTCATAATATTAGGACATGAAACGATGCTGGAGGGCCTTCTAAGTCAAATGATTTTGAACTTTATCCAAAATGACATTGGTAAGCCTTTTAAGGGCATGAGTTACAAGAGCCAATTAATAAATTTTCAGAAAATTTTCAAACTGGTTGTTAAACTAGTTATTTAAAATTAAATTATATAGGGAAGCGGACTTGGCCCAGTGGTTAGGGCCTCCGTCTACCACATGGGAGGTCCGCGGTTCAAATCCCGGGCCTCCTTGACCCGTGTGCAGCTGGCCAACATGCAGTGCTGATGCGCGCAAAGAGGGCCGTGTAGGGGAGCTGCACGTCCAAGGAGTGCGCCCCGTAAGGAGAGCTGTCCAGCGCGAAAGAAAGTGCAGCCTGCCCAGGAATGGTGCCCTACACATGGAGAGCTGACACAACGAGATAACGCAACAAAAAGAAACCGTTTCCTGTGCTGCTGACAACAACAGAAGCGGACAAAGAAGAACATGCAGCAAATGGACACAGAGAACAGACAACTGGTAGGGGGGAAAGGGGAGAGAAATAAACAAAATAAATCTTTAAAAAAAATTAAATTATATAAAGTTACAATTAAATAATAGTGTGGTACTGCACATTTCTTCCTAATTCCACAGTCCATGATGTCATGTTGGTAGCTTGAAACCAGCCATGGTAGTATTGATACCACGAAAATTGGGCAGATACCACAAATCACAATTTTCCTCCTTCCTTGGAAAACCAGTTGTTACAACAATTACCAACACACCACTAATTATAGAAGGTTAGGGTACATGAATGGAAGCAGTGAATCATTTAAGAGGCTACTATAATAATCCAATTGAGAGGGAATCGTAATATGGATTTATGTCGTATACAATAGAAGATGGCTTAGATGATTATCAGAAAAAAGCAGATCAGTCAAGAGATGTTTTTTGGAGGTAGTATTTAGAACTTGCAGAAAAACAGAAAGGATGACCTTTCTAGGCGGATGGCAATTTCCATTTACTGAGAAAGGGAATACTGGAAGTGGGATACATGTGAGGAAGGGCAAGTTAATTAGTGTAGTTTCCATATGTTGACTATGAGGCACTGATGAGATCAAGAAAATACAGAGTAGCCACTTAGTCTATAAGTGGAACTCAGAGATCTAGAATGGAGATATTTGGGATACATCAACGCATAGATGGTGACAGACCACAGTAACGCTTGAAATCATTTTGACAGAGTGAAATGACCTAGGTCAGAGTGGTGGCTGGGGTACAGATAGCAAAGGAAATTGAAGACAGGCAAAAGAAGTAGGGAGAAAAGCACAAAATTAGTGGCAGTTAGCAACATGAGTTTCAGTAGACAGAGATCAGTTGGAGTGGGCTAAGTAAGAGGTAAGAAAAACGGAGAGTACGTTTAGGCAACATAACTTGTACATTGGGATAAAGAATTCTAATTCTAGGAGGACAGAGTTAGTTAAACACTTTTTATTCATGAAACAGAAATATATTTTTATTATAAAAGTTATTTTAAGACCAACATTTCTGGAATTACACATGAAAATGTTAATACCACAGCAGGCAAATGTTCAAATACTTAAAGGAGATATGCATACAAATATACCTCCTTGAGTTTCAAACATTCAATGTTATTGGTGCCTGGGCTCCTCCCTCTCCCTCATCTCACAAATCAAATTACCAAGTCCCTGTTTCTCTTCAAACATTTCTCATATCTATCCACCACTCTTCCTCCCTATTTTCAATACCACTTTACGCCGCTGGGTGGCCACTCCTTAGTTTTAGTACAACTTCTTAACTCTAATCCAGTGCTGGAAGTGCCAGTTACTAAGGACACACTGTCAGTTGACGTTGTAACAGGGTTTCCCTGTAAAGGAAGGAGTAGCGAAATTAACATTCTGTAATAAGCTCCTTTTTTCATCAGATTCATCTCCTGCTGATGCTTGACCAGCACTTTAAAAGTCACACTTTAATTCTCCAAAATGCAACCTTTTAATATGCAAACCTAATCAAGCTATCCTTTTAAAACCTGGTATGGCTTCTCAAGTGCTAAAAAAGATAAAATAGAAAATCCTTAAATTGGCATACAGGATCAAATCTATGTCATTCTCGTCTCATTTGAAATTTCATGTCCTTTGAGAATTGTTCTTTGACTTTCCAAGTCTAAGCTGGGTTTCCCTGAAGTCTCTTCTTTGGCACTTGATTGTCATTACTTGTTTACATCTTTCTCCCCAACTATGCTCTAAATCTACAGGCGAGTAAGGACTTTTAGGACTGCTAGCTGCTAGCACAATGTCAGGCAATTAGGAACTTGGTACATATTTGATGAATGGATAAAGCACTACATTTGCATGAAGTAGTTTAAAAACAAACATCACAATGATTTATTTTTAAACGGTAGCTTTTAATAAGGGGGTACATTATAATCAGGTAGGGAAAAGATGGAGGATATAATTTTCTACAGTCTAAAAATCATGTATGTTGTGAGGTATATAAAATCAGAATTGTTTTCACTGAGCTTTTTAATGTTTCTTTTCTTCAGGCACATGGCAGATTCTCAAACAGAAAAATATTTAAGATGTACCTATTATGTTCCAGGCTGTGTTCAAAGAGCTTTCAAGAGTTCTTGTTTCACAGAACTATGAAATTTGCTGGCTCTTTCAGCAAACGAAGGAAAAAGAAAACCCGTTATTTTTCTGTTCTAGTAAAAACAGAAAGCTTATTTTCTGCACTTTCATTAACATCGATTAATTCCATCACTATCAGTGATGACCCAATTCCTCCAGAGTTACTGCGTGTGACTATTAGAAATCTAAACGCTTCCAATGTTAATTAGCTAACAAGAATTTCCTTATTTTAACGGTAACACAACAGGCTTTTACAGCGTTGGCTGACTTGGGAAGGCAACTTTCTCCCTGCACAGCATCAATCATGTTGACTTTCGGCCTAATATTGAAGAGCAAGAGTAGAAAAATTTAAGTATCCTCCTGTCAGGTTTTCTCTAAGAGGTAATCACCGTACAGCACCTGTATTTCTTTTAGAAGGCAGTAAACCTTTCCAGAAGGGGAAAAAAAATATTTGACAGATTTGAGAAACACACAAAGGGGAAATGGGAATGCTCCCTCCGGACAGTTGGGTAGTGAAGTTGTCAAAACGGGGAATCCTGTTCCTTGTACACAGCGATATATCCATCCAGTCTAGTAGCTCCGGTCTCCGTCACCCCCACTCCCTGCCCAGGTTACCTGTGGAAGCTGATGTTAATGTGCTTGTTGTAGGTGGCAGCACAGCCCGCCGCGGCGCAATTGGTCGGCATTTCCCTTTCCCCCTCATTCGGCGCTGTTTTAAGACCGTTCCGAGGCGCTGGCTGCTGTGTTTCTTGCTGGCAGAGGCTAGGCAAACGAGGCAGTGGGTCTTTCCCCTGCTGAGTCGTGGGAGCTGAATGGGGAAAAGGGGGTGTGTGTGGAGTGGTGGGGAGGGGAAGAAAAGCTCAATCGTCCCTTTCCTTTATTAAGATGGCGGGCTTGAGCCAGCACTGCCGACTGTACCGGGGCTACCGTCGCCTACGTTTGCCTTCACCAACATGGCGGCCACAACCCTCCCCCTCTCCGCCCCAGGCTAAAAATGAGTAGGACTACCGCATCCCTTTGGCAGCGATCCTCGGAGCAATGAAAAGGGGTGTTTTCCCTTTCGATTACTACGAAACTCCCTCGAGGCCGCAAGTAGGAGCAGGCCCACCCACTTCGGCACGCACCCCAACTGTCCCAATCCCGTCTCTGGTGGGTGTGAGCCTCAGAATAGAAAGACGAACCGGATGCGAGAGAAAAGAAAGACTACAAGTACCATTAAGCATCGTGTTGTCCTGGTTATTATCGCGTGAACTGGAAGCCTAATTTCCTGCGTCCTGCAGGAAGTGATGTTGCGGGCACAGCCACTTCTACAGCCCCTTTCTCGCGAGGCGGAAGAGCCCGGATCGCGGAGGAGCAAGGGGGCGCTAGGAAAAGAAACTGGGTTGCGACGGTCCGGCGAGAAAGAGCTGGGGTGCGGGGAAGTTGGGGAGCACAGCCTGATAGGTGTCCAAGTAGGGTAAGACCGCACCGACCGGGTCCGTTAGGAAAGAAGGAAGGCGTGAAGTAAGGCAGTTGTCGGGCGGCCCTCCTGACGGAGGGCTAGGGTGTGTGGAAGGCGCCGCTCCTCGGATGGCGACCGCAGATACTTCGGCCCCGGCCTCTAGCGGCCTCTCGCCCAAGGAAGAAGGGGAGCTAGAAGATGGGGAGATCAGCGATGACGATAATAACAGCCAGATCCGGAGTCGGAGTAGCAGCAGCAGCAGCGGCGGCGGGCTGTTACAGTATCCGCGGCGAAGGCCTCCTCACCCTACCAGGGGCGGTGGATCCGGCGGAGGAGGTGGCTCTTCCTCGTCGTCGTCGTCTTCTCAGCAGCAGCTGAGGAATTTCTCACGCCCGCGGCACGCGTCGGAGCGGGGCCACCTCAGGGGACACAGCAGCTACCGACCCAAAGAGCCGTTCCGGTCTCACCCGCCCTCGGTGCGGCTGCCTTCGAGCTCACTGTCCGAAAGCAGCCCCCGGCCGTCATTCTGGGAGCGGAGCCACATCGCCTTGGACCGTTTCCGTTTTCGAGGCAGGCCTTACCGGGGTGGGAGTCGCTGGAGTCGGGGACGAGGAGTGGGTGAGCGAGGAGGCAAGCCGGGGGGCCGACTTCCTCTAGGAGGAGTGGGATCCGGATTCAGCAGCAGTCAGGGCTGGCGAGAGCCCTCTCCACCTCGCAAGAGTTGTATCCTTAATGTGGCAGTCCGCCCTGGGTGTGTCACTTATGAAAGTTCCCTTTAGCGCATTACTAGGCCTTTGAGATGAGTGTAACTTTACTGAACCATCAGAACCGTTTATTTGTCACTATGTCAATATAGTTGAACTGTTCTCTAGTAATTCCCACGTGCCGCACTATAGTGTTGTTTCTTTAGATTGTTTTATTGGGTGTATAGCTTGACTAACGTTAGCGTGTTACGGGTTGGGGCCAAACTAGTGAAACGGAAGACAGTCTACGAACATCATTTTTATGACAATACGTAAGCCCAAGTTTCTTTTGCTTTTGCTAGTAAAAGAACTTTGTGTTTTAAGTGAAGTACGTGTAGATTGTTAGAGAAAGAATATAGTCATAAACAGTTCGGGGAATACTGATGATTAAGTCAGATTGCACCTCGACATTAAAAATGTGAAGTTTCATTCCACATAATCATCCCCTTCTTATTTGTGATTTTTTAAAACGTTTCTTGATTTATTTTTCACCGTTGCTGCCTTTATGGTATTTTTTTTTAAAAGCCACACACTGGTATCTTCATCAGCTCGTTTAATTTAGAGCTGAACTACATCAGTCTTTTTAGAAAGCTTGAACTCCTTAACATCTCTATTTTCTGTGTTCACTTTTTAGACATTTTATAACTCTTAGTGCTGACCGAATGTGGGCCAGTGAGAGAAAGATCAGTATTTAAAATTTTAATATAGTAGAAGCCATGTGGGGGTGGAGGGTTAGGAAAATAGAGATTATGGAGAGGTTGAGAATGAAATTAACAAAATATCTGATGTTTGCTCTCTCTAACCATATCCTCAGTTATCTTTAACATTACTTGTACTGAGGAAGAAATCATCTGAAGGTGTGCTGTTCTATGATGCACTCAGAGAACTATATCTTGACTTTTTAACTATATCTTGATTTTTTCTGTGATGACTGCATAAAAGTAGTTTACTAAGCACTTTCATTACTGGAAGTAATTTCCTTGGTGTAATGATTTTTTATACATTTGTTATATGTGAAATTATGACATTTATTTGAAGATACTCAAAATTATTTTTGTAGAATACATAGGGCCAGACTGGTCTTCCAGCTGTTATGATGTAAACGGGAGCAAGGAACATACATTCAGGTTAGAAACAGCAGCTTCAGGTTCTAGTGCCTTGAAAAAACTTCTGTCACCAAAAGTTTGGTTAGGAGCATTCTAGGATTGTTTCGGAGAAAACCATTTTGGTATTTAACTTTTTAAAAGACAGAGGACATTCTTTATTCAATAAGGTGGGAAACCTTCACCCAAGAAATTTTTTTATCCATGGCTTTGCCAGTTGTAAATTCTGGATCTGAAAGCAAAAGGGTTATTATAAGCATGTATGTGTGTGTGTTGTAAGGATACAAAGATGAAGTTTGTGTTAGGGAGACAAATAATTGCAGTTTAGTGTAAAAAACTAATTTATGTAAAAAACACTATAGGTGTGCAAAACTTTTTAAAAATATATTTTCTTTTGTATTAGAGAAGGTGATGAGTGGACTTGCCTGCCTCCTGCCTGCAGGTGCTCTTTGTCCCTCTTCCTGTATGCAGTTATGTTTAGTTATTCAGTAACAATTTGGGCTTTTGCCATATATCTTTATTAATTGTTAAGCTCATGTATTTTTATTAACAGGCACACAATATTATGGAAAAAATATGGGAAAACCCCTAGTCTGCTCATGTGACTTTGGGCTAGTCATTTAACTTTGTTAGGCTTCAATTTTTAAACCTTAAATTTCAATATTTGGGATAACATAAGAATATTGAGAAAATTAGGTGAACTAAACTCAGTGAAAACATTTTAAAAATTCAAAAGGATTATATTAATGTTAAAAAGATTGAATTTTTTGCAGTAACTTGTCAGAAGTGAGCTATCTTGCTGTTTTTCTTTTCACAGGTGCTGCACTTAAGAAAGAAAAGGATGTTTATTTTCATCCCCTGTTCATTGTTTACCTGGTGGAGTATCACTAATCCATCCTTGAGGTGGTCTTTATAAGACTTTGAGGAAGATAAAAAGTTTCCAACCACTTTCCTATAGCATAAGCAACAAAAATTTGTAATACAAACTTACTGCTTCAAATTCTTTTAATATCAAGGTCAGACAGTTTACTTTATGTTTTCATTGTTTGATTATAAAAATGGCACTTTTATTTTACAAATATTGCAGAATAGAAACAGTGATGGTTATTCTGTGACTCATTTCTATAATCTAGAAGTGATGTAGCCTAAGAACAACTCCCTCATAACTTTCTCTGTAATAATTAAGGTTTGCTAGATACTCTTTAAAGAAATAGTATTAACCAGATTCTATTGCACTTCTTAGTTTCATTCTCATTAATTTTTAATTTTTCTTAATGATAAGATCCTTTGTTAGTCTATCTTAGCATATGTCTCCTTTGGATGACTTGTTTCAAACTTTTAAGTCATGCAAACTTCACAATTAGGCCAGCATTTCTTATCAGTGAAAAGTCATTCCATTTCTCAACTGTGATTGAAAAGGTTGAAAGGCAGTTCTCTCATTGGAAAGTAGATGTAGCTCAGTGGTTGAGTGCCAGCTTCCCATGTACGAGGGCCTGGGTTCAATCTCTGGTACCGCCTTAAAAAATTTTTTTGTAGTTTGGAACTAAGCCGTTTCCAAGGAAGAAGTTTTAGTCTACATATCATTTTAGAGAAGAAAATTTAAAAAAATACTTGCTTTGTCTGGTGGAGTATCACTAATCCATCTTTGAGGTGGTGGTCTTTATAAGACTTTGAGAAAAAGAAAACGTTTCCAGTCACTTTTGTATAGCATGAGGAAACAAATTTGTAATGCAAAACTTTGGTGAAAATTGGTTTAGAATATACATTTGAATACTATTTAAAGTTTTTAGTTTTTCTTATATAGCTATCTTAAATATTTTTATCTTAAATATGTTGGATGCTTAGTATACTTGATGAGCTCTAGCTTGTTATGCATTCTACAAAAATGTTTTTTACTCATAAATGAGTCTGTTAATAATGTTCATTTTTTAGTATCCCTATTCTTCTTTGAGACTTGAAAAGAAATTAATTAAAAAGAAGATAGATTTCCTCCTGCTTAACTGAAGTGTATATTATCCACTCCTGTCACAAACCATTCAGTGTCTGCCCTCTTCCTTCAGAAAAGAGTCTTTCAACTTCCAATTAGTTTTGATCTTTCCTGGCACCTACAGAAGGAAGATGCTATAACCTAACTAGTTGGATTATCTGTGAATACTATGGGTAATTGCTGACATACTGATTCTGTGAGTGAATGATTTATATGGATACTTGTTTAATTTGAAATATAGGCACATTAGCACATATATTAAATGGAATTCAGTGATTTAAAAATATTAGTCCATCTTTTTTGAAAGTCATAAATTAAAAGGTTAGAAAATACATCTATAACATAATTTTCTGTTGAATTTAACTGTGGAAAATTTTTGGAAACTGGTTTCCTTAATATGCTGTTCAGCCAAAAGTTTTGGAAGATCTCCATCAAGAAAACAGAATTATTCATCAAAAAGTGAAAACTGTGGGGAAGAAACTTTTGAAGATTTACTTTTGAAATATAAGCAAATACAGTTGGAACTTGAATGCATCAATAAGGATGAAAAGCTAGCTTTGAGTAGCAAAGAAGAGAATGTGCAGGAAGATCATAAAACATTGAACTCTGAGGACCAAACAAGCACTGATAATGTCAGTATTACAAAGGACTCAAATAAAGAGGTAGCTCCTGAAGAGAAAACACAGGTAAAAACTTTTCAGGCATTTGAACTGAAACCACTCAGGCAAAAATTGACTTTACCAGGAGATAAGAACCGGTTGAAAAAAGTTAAAGATGGAACAAAACAGCTTTCCCTGAAATCTGACACTACTGAATCTAGTCAAGGTAATGGAGTTAAGTATTCCAATTAGTAATAAGGCTCTTTGTCCTCTAAAGAGATAATTAATTTTTTGGTATATATATTTTTTAAAATTATTGTAATAATTTACCTGTAGATTCTTTTGCATTTTCTACACAGTCATATCATTGAATAATGATGAGTTTTATTTCTTTCTGATCCTTGTTTGTTTCTTTTCTGGGCTTACATGCTCATCAAGACTTCTAAAATAGAGTTGAACAGTGATTTTAGTGGGCACCTTTGTTCTCTAACTTAAAAGAAATGCTTTTGACATTTACTGTTTTTTTTTAAAGATTTATCCCCCCTACACACCCCTCCTTGTTATCTGCATTCTGTGTCCATTCGCTGTGCGTTGTTCTGTGTCTGCTTGTCTTCTCTTTAGGTGGCACTGGGAACCAATCCTGGCACCTTCCAGAGTGGGAGAGAGGTGCTCAATCTCTTGCATCATCTCAGCTCACTCATCTGCTGTGTCTCTTACTGTCTCTCTCCTGTGTTTCTTTTTGTTGTGTCATCTTGCTGCGCCAGCTTACCATGCGGGTCAGCACTCCTGCATGGGCCAGCTCTCTGCTCAGGCCATCTTGCCTTCACCAGGAGGCCCCAGGGATTGAACCCTGGACCTCCCATATGGTAGATGGGAGCCCAGTTGCTTGAGCCACATCTTTTTCTGTTAACCATGATGTTTAAGATTCCTGTAGCTACTCTTTACAGGTTAGGAAGTTATTTTTCTATTTCTAGTTTGGATTTTCAGCATGAATGGTTGTTGTTAAATCCTGTTTCAGATGAGCATCTGATTTTTCTCCTTTAATTTATTAACATAATGAGTTTAATTGATATTCTAGTGTTAAACCACCCTTTTATGCCTGGGATAAATACAACTAGTACATGATTTATCTTTCTTTTTGTTTTGGCATCATCTTGTGGCATAGGCTCACATCATCATCTTGCCAACAAGATATATCGTTTTTATACATTATGAATTTGGGTTTTTTGTTCTTTTTATTAAGGTGTAATTTATATATAGTAAAAGTTACCCTTTTTAGTTTACAGTTCTGCAAATTTTAACAAATGCTTTGAAATCATCACCAGCATCACTGTAATTAAGATACAGGACGTTTCTGTCCCCACCTCCCTAGCAATTGCCCAGTGTCTCTTTGGAGTCAATCCTTCCTGTGACCCTCAACCCACTTAGCAACCACTGATCTGTTTTCTGTCCCTCTAGATTTGCTTTTTCTAGAATGTCATATAAATGGAATCATACAGTAGGATATCTTTGGATACCTTTTGAGTCTACTACTTAGCATAGTACGTTTTGGATTCGTCAATGTTCTTCTGTATTTCAGTACATTCTTTTTATGGCTCAGTAGCACTCCATTTTATAGCTGTACTATAGTTTATCTGTATCCCAGGTCAAGGACGTTGGATTTTTCCACTTTGGGGCAATTATCAATAAAGATTAGCTTGCTTTATAATTTTTCATCCGTGTTGATGGCCTGTTCCACCACCACTCCATCCCATTTTCCTTGTCAAATTTTAGTATAAGGTTATAATTCTCTTAAAATGAGTTTGGGGAAGGGTTCCCCCTTTATTCTTTGAAATAGTTTGTGTATGACTGTAGTCATTCTTGGAATATTTGGTGAATCTTGCTTGTTAAAGTATCAGGGCCTGAACAAAGTTTTTTTCTGGGAAGATTTTATTTTATTTTTTTAAAGATTTATTTATTTATTCATTACTCTCCCCTTTCCCCTCCACCCCCCACCCCAGTTGTCTGTTCTCTGTGTCTATTCTCTGCGTCTTCTTTTGTCTGCTTCTGTTGTTGTCATCGGCACAGGAATCTGTGTTTCTTTTTGTTGCGTCATCTTATTGTGTCAGCTCTCCGTGTGTGCAGCACCATTCCTGGGCAGGCTGCACTGTCTTTTGTGCTGGGCGGCTCTCCTTATGGGGCGCACTCCTTGCGCGTGCGGCTCCCCTACGCGGGGGACACCCCCTGAGTGGCAGGGCACTCCTTGCCCGCATCAGCACTGCGCATGGGCCAGTGCACACGGGTCAAAGAGGCCTGTGGTTTGAACCACGGACCTCCCATGTGGTAGACTGGATGCCCTAACCACTGGGCCAAGTCCGCCGCTTGGGAAGATTTTAAATTACTATTCATGTGGTCTATTTCTGGTTAAAACAGTTCATGTTAACTGTATTTTTCTAGTAATTTGTCCAGTTAGGAAGTTATAAAATTTATAACAAGTTATTCCCGAGAGTATCTTTCCTCTTTATTACCTATATAGCATTTATAAGTTGTGATTTTTTTTTAGAAATAACACCATAGCTTTAGAAACTCTTAGTTTTTATCTTCTCTACTATTAAGAACATCTAAGACTACTATATTTCCACTTTAGCTGTATCTCTTTAAGTTTTTTTAACATACTATTTTTTCATTCTGTTCTGAGTATAGTAAATTTCCATTTTTTCTTTGAAGTGAAGCTTATTTGGAGGTATGTTTCTTTTTTTTTTTTTTTTTTTAATTTTTTTTATTTTTTTATTGACTTTGTAATAATATTACATTAAAAATATATATGTGAGGTCCCATTCAACCCCACCCCCCCACCCCCCCTCTCCCCCCCCCCCCCCCAACAACACTCGTTCCCATCATCATGACACATCCATTGGATTTGGTAAGTACATCTTTGGGCACCTCTGCACCTCATATACATTGGTTCACATCATGGCCCATACTCTCCTCTATTCCATCAAGTGGGCCCTGTGAGGATTTACAATGTCCGGTGATTACCTCTGAAGCACCATCCAGGGCAGCTCCATGTCCCAAAGACGCCTCCACCTCTCATCTCTTCCTGCCTTTCCCCATACCCATCGTCCATCATGTCCACTTTTCTCAATCCAATACCACCTCTTCTATGTGGACATTGGATTGGTTGTGTCCATTGCACCTCTATGTCAAGAGGAGGGTCAGATTCCACCTGGATGCTGGATGCAATCCTCCCATTTTCAGTTGTAATCACTCTAGGCTCCATGGTGTGGTGGTTGTCCTTCTTCAACTCCATCTTAGCTGAGTGTGGTAAGTCCAATAAATCAGATTGTAGGTGCTGGAGTCTGTTGAGGCTCAGGATCTGGCTATCACATTGTCAGTCCAGAGATTCAAATCCCCTAAATATATCTTAAACCCCAACATTAACTGCACTGGAGGTATGTTTCTTAACTTCCAAATATCTATAGCTCTTCTAGCTATTTATTTTTTTTTGTTAATGATAGCTAACTTGTTATTGTGAGAAAAATGAAATCTGTATACCAGTCCTTTGAAATTATTTAGACATTGTCTAGTATGTGATTGATTTTTATAAATGTTCTGTTTGTACTTAAAAGGAATGTATAGATTGTATACATAATGCTTTTTATGTTCTTTGTATCTTCCTTCTTTATTTTTTGATCTGTCAGTTACTGAAAGTGTTTTGTTAAAGTCTGCCAAGAAGGTGGATTGTGTTTTTCAGTTTTTGCTTTTAATACTTTGAGCCTGAGGAACCAACTTATTATTATGTAGTGATATTTATCTCTGATAATGTTTTTGCCCAAAAGACTATCTTATCATAATATTAGTGTAGTCACACCATCTTTTTCTTGATAAATATATATGTCTTGTATATAATTTTTCCATCCTTTAAATCTTTCTATATCCTTATGTCTTGTATCACTTATACATAGAACAGAGCTGTATTTCATTTTTAATCTTGTCTGACAATCTTTGCCTTTTAACTAGGACATAAAGTCTATTCACATTATTAGTGATATTTGGATTTATTTCCTTTTGCCGTTTTTTCTTTCTTGCCTCTTGATTATTTTTCTTCATATCAGTTTTTCTTCAAGTTTGGAATTTAGACACTTAAGTTTTTTATTATCTTGGTAACTAGAAATTGTAATGTGAATTCTTATCAATGTTTAAAGTTAATCAGCACATCTTTCCCTGAACTACTAGGAAAAATGTTTACTTAGCATTGCTCATATATTTAGCATTGTCTCTATTCATTCTTCCTTATGTTTTAAATTTCTTATGGTTAAAATCCATTCTTTACAGTTTCCTTTAGTGAGAGTCTGTTGGTTGGAAAACTGTATCAGTTCTCCCTCCTTTTTTTTTTTTAAAGATTTATTTTATTCCTCCCCAATTCCTCCAGTTGTCTGCTCTCTGTGTCCATTTGCTGTGTGTTCTTCTGTGTCTGCTTGTATTCTCATTAGGTGGCTCCGGGAACTGATCCTGGGACCTTCTGGAGTGGGAGAGAGGCAATTACTCTCTTACGCCACCTCAACTCCCTGTTCTGCTACATCTTCTTATATTCTCTCCTCTGTGTCTCTTGTTGCGTCATCTTGCTGCGCCAGTTCTCTGTCGGCTGGCACTCCTGCGTGAGGTGGCTTTCTCATGCTGGGCGGCATTCCCACGCAGGGGACATTCCTGCACGGGGTGGCATTCCAGCGTGGGCCAGCACTCAGTGTGGGCCAGCTTACCCTCACCAGGAGGCCCTGGGCATCGAACCCTGGGCCTCCTATATGGTAGACAAGAGCCCAATTGGTTGATCCACATCTGTTTCCCAGTTCTCCCTCTTATAAAGTTAGTCTCTAACTTAAAGGTAATCTGTCTTTTTTTCTTTGGTTTTTGCTTTTGATATTTAGTATTTTAGCTATGATGTGTTGTTACTAAATTTCTTTTCACTTGTCCAGTTTGGAATTTATTGTGCTTCTTGAATCTAGATTGGTGTCTTTCATTGGTTTTAAAAAATTCTATCATCTCTTCAAATATTGCTGTATTCAACCCCCCCCCCCCCCCCCCCCCGGAACTCTCTCTAGATATATGTTAGGATATCTCACTTTTTCTTCCATGTCTCTTAATTTCCCTAATTCTCTATCTCTTCGAATCTCTGTCCTGCATTCTAGATAATTTTCCCTGAGGTTTGTTTCATTTCACTTCAGTAGGATCTGATCTGCCTTAGAGCCACCATTTGAGTTTTAAATTTCAATTAGTTTTTATTTTAGCATTTCATTTTTATTTTATTTTTCAGATCACCATGGTTTTCTTTTCAGTTTTTTCTATTCCCTGCTTTCAGACTTCTTTTTATTTATTTAGGCACATTAAAAAGATTTTTTTGTTTGTTTCTCCTCTGCGAATTTCCAATATCAAGTCTTGTGAGTCTGATTTTTCTTATTTGTTGTTGTTTCTGCTTGTACAGTCTGCAAAAAAACAGAGTAAGGATCAAATATTCTCACGTAAATTTAGAGAGTTTTCATAGAGATGAGAATGTTTGATTTGTCTTGAAAAATGAATCTTTTCTACTTGGGAAGTCATGGAATCAAGTAAACACAGAATCACAGAGTGCTTTTTAGGACTATTGAGAGTGAGGGTGCAATGTGGGATGTATAGAATGTTTCTGGGGATAATTGGATATGAATTTATAAAAGGATAGGTTGGGGTTGGATTGGGAAGAGCCTTGAATGTCATGCTAAGGAATTTGGATTATGTTCTTTAAACATTGGACTGCCATAAAATATTTTTAAATAAGAAAATGGAGTGATCAGATGTGTGTTTTAGAAAAATAGCTGGCAACAGCTTAGAAGAGGGATTGGAGGAAAGCTAACAATTTCATCTGATTCAAATTCTATAAAATATTGTCTCTCCCGCCCTCTTCCTTATCTCTCTCTACCCCTTCCCCACCAAAACCTCAGCAATACTCTGAGCTCTGCTGTCAAGCTTAAAGTTTTTTCAAGCCTTTTATTTAACCCTTATCCTTTATTGTCAGTGTATGAGCTTAGCTTACCTCCCACTTTAAGTGATCTCACTTTCAACTTTTTACTTCTGGCCACAAACTTATATCCATTTAGTTTTCACTTCCATTCTTCTACTCTGAGGATGTGGTGATCCTCTTTTGTTTGTGGGCACTTCTTTGGACCTGTGTTTCTGGTCCATGACTTCTCTGGGACTTTGTTCTGTCTGTCGTTTATTCTGCTTTACTTTTTTTTCCCCCCACTGAGATGGCTCCCTGGTCTGTTTGCTTGTTGTTTCTGCTCATTGGTTTTTGCTCATTGTCTGCTTGTTGTCTGTCTGTTTTTTCTTTAGGAGGCACTGGGAACCAAACCCGGGACCTCCCATATGGGAGGTGGGCACTCAGCTGCTTGAGCCACATCTGCTCCCTGCTTATTTGTTTTTTTTTTAAAAAGATTTATTTATTTATTTATTTCTCTCCCCTTTGCCCCACCTGGTTGTCTGTTTCTGTGTCTATTTGCTGCGTCGTCTTCTTTGTCCGCTTCTGTTGTCAGCAGCCTGGGAATCTGTGTTTCTTTTGTTGTGTCATCTTGTTGTGTCAGCTCTCCCTGTGTGTGGCACCATTCCTGGGCAGGCTGCACTTTCTTTCACACTGGGCAGTTCTCCTTACAGGGCACACTCCTTGTGCGTGGGGCTCCCCTACGCGGGGGACACCCCTGCGTGGCATGGCACTCCTTGTGCGCATCAGCACTGCGCGTAGGCCAGCTCCACACGGGTCAAGGAAGCCTGACGTTTGAACCACGGACCTCCTATGTGGTAGATGGATGCCCTAACCACTGGGCCAAGTCCGCTTCCCTGCTTATTTGTTTTTGCTTGTTGTCTGCTTGTTGTGTACTCATCTTGCTTTTTGGGTTTTTTTGCTTGTTGACTGCTCATTGTTTTTGCCCAGTGTATACTTATTGTTTTAGCTTGATGTTTCCTTGTTGTCTGCTTGTTTGTTTTGTCTTCTTTAGGGGGCAACTAGAGTCCTTATCTTACATTTGTTGTATTTTTTCCCTCAACTCACATTATTTTTTTTTTAAATATATTTTTGTTACAGAAGTGGTGAACTTGCAAAACAATCATACAGATGTGTAAATTTCTCATACACCACCCATTCACTATGGTGGAACATTTGTTACAGATTATGAGACATCATCATCAAACCATTACCACCAGCCATGATCCATAGCGTACGTTTGGCATACTTTTTCCGTACACCTCTGTTATCAACATAGTACATCTTTGGCAGTGAGGCAAGAATATTATAGTATTGCTGTTAACCACAGTATATAAGTCACACCAGTTAGACTTTTCCCATCCTCCATATTCTCATCATCTTACAATAGTGATGTACATCTGCTCTAGCTCACAGAAGGACTCTCTTGCATTTGTACCCTCAACCACAGTCCTTCTGGGTTCACTGTGTTATTCAGTCCCTAGATTATTTTTCAGCTTTCTTTCTATTGACATTTACTTCCCCAGACCACCATTTTCAGCTACAGTCCCATTTATAAACCAGTTGCTACTCACTATAATGTGTTACCATCAACTCTATGCACTTTCACACTTTTATAGTCAAGTTAATTAAAGTTCCTACATATTCTTGAGCCATATCTGTCCCCCTTTATTTTTTTAACCACTTCCTCTTTAGGAGCTTCTTTTAGGTATATTTGAGTTTTCCATCTGAAAATTTACGCTCCCCCCCAATCCTTCATTCTCCCTTTACTTTTATGAAGTATTTCTCCTCTTCAAATAGACTTCTGGAAAGGTTAGTATCTACTGACTCTTTACTTTGTCTCTCATTCCTTCATTAACCCAGTAAAGTCTGATTTTATACCCCCAGTACTATACTAAAACTACTCATAGTATTGTTACTTATGACCTAATCGCAAAATCAATGGACATTTTTTCATTTCATTCATTCATTCAATAAAAATTAATCGAGCACTTTATTATAGGCTCTTGGGAATATATGAAATGAACAAAATAGGCAATAAAATTTATGCCTTGATGGGATTAAATTGTAGAAGGAAATAGTAAGCATAAGTAAATTATCTGTTGTGTTAGAAAAAAAAATACTATTATGGAAAGAGAGAAAGGATAGGATGGTCAGAATAGAGACGTCAGTTTGATGGTGAAATTTAAACAAAGACTTGGAAGGCAGTGAGGGTATAGCCAAATGGATATCTGGGACATGGGATTACTAGGCAAAAGGATAGCCAAGACAGTGATTTTCAAAGTTTGGTTCCTGGACCATATCTGGAAACTTGGTAGAAATACAAGTTCTACCCTACCCCAGTTCCTACCCCAGATCCTTCCTGCTGATTGTGATGCATGCTGAAGTTTGAGAATCACTGAACTAGACTTACGATCCTGAATCAGAAGGTTGTCAGACATAATTGAGGAATAACAAGGACTATTCTGAAGAAGAGAGAGTGAGGGGGATGAGTAGTGGGAGAAATTAAGTTGGAAGGGACATATCACATAGAGCCTTATTAGAACTTTGGTTTTTTTCCTGAGTGAAATGGGATGCTAATGAAGGGTTTTGAGTAAAGGACTGACGTACTCTGTTTTATAATTTTAAAAAATTGCTCTAGCTGTAGCAGTGAGGATAATCTACATGTGATAGATATCCCCACTGCATTCAGTGTTGCTTTTATCCTTTGAAAGTTTTTGGTTTCTGTGATACCATACAGATCTGGACTTTTTCACCTTACTGATTTTCCCTTTTCTTTTTCAAAAATTAACTACTTTTGTACCTTTTTATTAAGGTTTATTTTATTTATTTCTCCCCACCCCTTGTTGTTTGCCCTTGCTCTGTCTCTTCATCTTCCTTGTTTCTTTTGGAGGCACCAGGAACTGAATCTGGGACCTCTGATGTGGGAGGGTGGCACCCAGTCACTTGAGCCACCTCTGCTCCCTGCTTTGTTGTACTTTCATTATGTTTTTCTTCCCCCGTTTCTTGTTGTGTCATCTTGTTGTGTTAGCTTGCTACACTTGCCTTTCATGTCAGGTTGCTGTTTTGCTCATCCTCTTCAGGAGGCACTGGGAACCTCCGTTGCCTGCCTTATTGTGTCTCTCATTATGCTTTTCTTCTTGTGTCTCTTGTTGCATCAGCTTGCTGCACCTGCCCCTTGCACCAGCTTGCTGTCTTCTTTAGGAGGCACTTGGGACCTACCATGTGGAAGGCAGGAGACTGCTTGCTTGAGCCACATCTGCTTCCCCTTTTGTAACTTCTTAAATGTTAATATCCAAGGTGTTCCATTCTCTGAGGTGTTCTAGTTTATTATTATGGTTTTAACTACTGTGTATATACTGATAATTCTAAAATCAGTTTAAAATTTCAGTTAATTTTTTAAACACTACTTGACTACACGAGACCAATTTTATTTTGGAGATTTTGACTTAAGAATTGAAGTAATTTTATTTTAGAGAGCTATGACAATGGTAGGGCAATACCCAACTATATGTGTGGTCAGTGAAACAATAATCTGCATTTATAATCTTTGCATAAAGCCAGATTTATTGTCTTAAATTTATGACTTAATGCTTGTTTTTTTTGGTAGCCTTGTGCTCATAATGGACCTGGATACTTGCCTCTATTCTGCCTTAAAGGGAGGTGCTGACATCTTTTATAGACAAGAGAGATCCTAGTCAACTAATAGTTTTCTTGTGACCTAATGAAGCTCATAAGTTTCTCACGTAGGGGATAAGTTTAATGCTTTCTATGTTTATTATTGGATGGCTGTTTATGTCTAATTCTGCCCCACCCCTTAAATCTTTTAATAGTTACTACTGTTCTGGTGATTCTTTAAGTTCAGTCACTTCTTCTGTAATGTGACATAGGTATTCCTAAAAATCACACTTTGCAAAATGCATAATAAAAACCACAGGGCTTATAGGGAAAATAGAGGTACGGGCAGAATCCTCAAAAACCTTGTCAGTATAACATAGTGAACTGAGTGATGGATGAGGATTGTAGTTAATAGTACAAACACAAGAATATTATTCTATTAATTAGAATAAATGTGTGTTACTATTACAGGGTGTTAAGAATATGGTGATACATGGGAAAATACAATTAATGTAATGTACAGACAATAGTTACCAGCAATATTCTTACATTGATATAGTATTCTTGCATCAGTGGCACTATGTCAGTGCTAAGGGTCAGTAAAGGGTCATTATGGGATTTATTTCTATTGGAGTAAGGAAGATGTTCTAAAATTGACTGAGGTGATGACAGCACAACTCTGATGAAACAGAGAGCCACTGAGTATACACTTTGGATGGAATATACAAGGCATGGAAATGTATAATACAGTGAACCATGGGGTGGATGATGGACTGGTTTACAGTACAAATATGACAGCATTCTCTCATGAACTATGACAAGTGTGTACAATACTGATACATGGTGGTAATAATAGGTTGGTTTATGGAAAAAAACAAAAAACAAATATAAGCTTTGGCCCTTGGTAACAGTAATATTTTGATGATGTTCTTCCATAATTTTAACAAATGTTCCACCACAATACCAAGTGTTGGTGGTGGGGTGACATGGGAATTCTGCCTGCTATGCATGATTGTTTTGTAAGCTCACAACTACTCCAATAAAGATTTAAAAAGAACCAAAAACAAAACTTATACAATGGAAAAAAAAGAAACCTTGTCAGTGGCATATTAAAAAAAAGACAGGAACCTAATAAAAATGGTAGTGCAGTTTTATACATGGTAAGTGTATTTTTTAAAAATACATGAAATACTTTAATGTGTAATTTTTCACCTTGAAAAAGACCTAAAATGTGCTTGTGGACCTGGAAGGGTTGCAGCTTAGGAGTTATTACAAAGTGGTGGAAGAGGGTTATCTGAAATCAGCTAGTAAGTTATGACAACAGATGTGGATGGGTATCACTCATAATACACATTTAAAGTAATGGGTAAATGTTTGATGTATGTGCGTTTTGTGTATTCCTTCATGGCCCAGTTCACCTGTGTGCAGATTTTGCATTCTTTTAGCATTTCTCAAGTATGAAATAGCACATGAGCAAACATGAGATTTGTGCTATGTTCAATTTATTTAGTATATCAATCACATTGCAGTAAATTTATGTTTTGAAAACAGGCCTTGTAGCAGAACTGACCCACCTCAAAATTCAGTGGTTGCCTTTTTACTTTGTCTAGGGTGCTTGATTAGTAATTTTTCTATTCTTTGAATAAGTCACCTATTATTTCACCAATAGGACTACTTGAACAATCAGATTTGGGTGTTTGGAACACTGGCAGATGTGGTATTGTGGAAATAACTCTAGACTTGTAGTATATAACTGATTTGAATCCTAATTTTGCAGCTTCATTTGTGTCATCTTGAGATACAGTTCTCTGAGTTTTTAACTTTATCTGTCTCAATTACAAAAGTAACTATCCAATACTGTTGTAAATGTATTATAACTTTATCGTGTGGTTTGTACAGCTCTTGTAGATTAGTTAATATTTAAATATAAAGGTTTTATACACTACTTAATCAGAAATCTGGGCCAAGTGTGATAGAATTCTGGTAAAATGTGGTGATGTATGAATAGTCTTAATTTTGTTGATATTTGAACTACCTTTGCTGATGCTTTTGTAGATAGAGGACTTTTTTTTAAAGCATAAATTTCTAATACATTCTCCAAACTTTGAATTCATTTCAACTTTAGAGAAGTCTGATTTAATCAGGATTTTATTCTAGTATTGTGGATTATCTATTTGGTAATGAAACTTTTTTTCTTGTCTGTCCACTCTATAATTTCTGTCCTTTTTTTGAAATAATTATTTTTAGTTCAGAAGTCATTTTATCAAAGTGTAGTTTCTTTTTATTATTTAATATTTTGAATCATTTTGCCTCATTAACTTTCAGTAATAAAGATGAATGAGGAGAAATTTGGTCAGATTTTCATTTCCTCCAACCTTTTTCCCTTTTGGTTGAGTGATTGAGGAAATGCGACACTTTAATGAGACCCTTTAAAATAATTACTATTAAATATCATATAGCATTATTATATTTAAGATTGTGGCTATCTTTTAGAGTATTCAAAAGATGCTATTTTATTTTAAAGGATTAGAAGATAAAGAACAAAATTTAACAAGAAGAATTAGTACCTCAGATATTCTATCTGAAAAGGTAAGCTGTTGCTTTGTGGGATTGGATCTCTCTGTAAGACTCTTTTTGTGCTGCTTTGCTTTATCTTTTGAAAGGGAAATTCTGTCATGTTTTCCACTCATTTTCTTTCATCATTGCCACCCAATCATATGGGCTTAAGCTTTAAAAATAAGAAACTCTAGAGAGATGTCTTGGAGGCTTTCTGCTGGGTTCTGTAAATTATGTTTAATGAAGTTTTATATATATCCATAAATGATCTTTTTGTTTATTGGTTTTGTGTGTGTGTGTAACTTTTTATTTTGTTTCAGAGGCTGTCTTCTTTTTAAATTTTTTGGTGATTATTCTATAAGGGCAAACTTGGCTTTAGGTAGACCTTGACCTGGTATCCAATTCTAGTTCTTCTTCTCAATTAACTGAGTGACCTTATGTAAGATAGTTAGCTTTTGCTTGCTTTTTTTCTCTTCTATAAAGTGAGTCTAATAGCATCTGTTCTCTGGGTTATTGTGAGGTTTCTATAGGATGAAGTACAGAAGCATCAAGTACTGCATCTGACATGTGATAGGCACTCAGTAACGAAGCCTTCTCTTTCTTGAATAAGAGATCTGGAATATCTGCAGTTTCTTCTATTGAAATTTGTTAGTTTTTACAATGGAAATATTTCAAAGAGCTTTAGGAAAAAGACGATCTGGAATTTAGGAGTGATGATGTATCAGACATATATCTTTATCTGTCTTTATAATTTTAAAAAAATCTTTAGAATAACCCCCCCCCTTTTTTTAACAATAAGCCCTTGATACAAGTAAATTGATATTTATGTTTTGCTTATGAAGTAAGATTCATTTAGTAGATTAAGTGACTTACCTAAAGTCACACAGGAATTAAACATGTCAGAGCAAGTTGCTGAATGAGGTTCTTTGACTTAGTTTACTCTCTTTGTTCAAGTAGCATATAGTTGTGGGACAGAAGCAATTGCTTATTTTGATCTAAAAATAAGCAATTGCTTATTTTGATCTTGTAGAACATAATAGAATTTTAATTCTCAGTGGAACAATAATGATAGTTTTATTTTAAACTCCATATCAACACGGTCTAATATGATTTTCTATGATGGTGGAAATGTTTTATTTCTGTCCTCTCCAGTATGGTAGTTATTAGCCACAAGTGGCTATCAAGCATGGGAAATGTGGCTAGTGTAACTGAGGAACTAAAATTTTAGTTTTTTAAAATTTTGGTTAGATTTAAATTACCACATATGACTTGCTGCTGCTATATTGAATAGCACAGCACTAGAACTACAGTGCCAAGCATTAGGATTTGGTATGTTCAAGTGATTTAGATTAAAAAGAATCATGAGAACTTTAAAACTCATTGTTTATATATATTTCCCAACAGCGGAAAGGGTAACTATATTCTGGTTTTGGTAAACTGAAGTAGTGAGGTATGTGTTAGTAGTTCAATTAGGGATTTATACTAGTTCATATTAAGATGAAAACCGTAGGTAGGATGCAGTATTTTGTCCCTAAGCATGCAAATAATTTAATTAGATTTTAGAAAGAATTTAATTACAATTCACCTATAAGAAAAAATAGGTAAGTGGGCCCCTTTTGGAATCTTAGACTCTCTTGACTGTTTCTCTCCCTCTCCCGCCATACACACCCACCCACCCACATAAGAGTAACACACAATTTTGCATTTACTTTAAGGATAGGGAGACCAAGGAATATTTTTCTCTCCTCCTTGGCTCTCCCTTTCTCCTGCCTCCCCCCCCCCCCAGCCCCCCAATTCCGTGGGCTCCAGTTAAGCATTTCTGCTTAGGTAGCCTGACATTTCACTGTTATACTTTAGCTAAAAAAGAAAAATGGAGAATAGATTAATTTTTAAAAATTATCTCAAAAACAATGAAAAAATTAATAGGTTTATTTAGTCTGAAAATAGTTTCCAAACATATGCTTTTAACTTATTTTCCTGTTTTAGCTCCCCTGAAGTCTTTTAGGCATTCAAAGTATTTTAAATATTCAGATAAATAATTATCTGTACCTCTGAAAACAATGTTTAACATAAACTAGTCTCTACAAATTCTTTTCATTCAACAATAATGTAAAGAATTGAAAATAAATAGAAAAAGACATTTTGCCAGTGTGAATCTTGACATTCATCGTACCTGATCTCTGTTTTACTTGTGAGGCTAGTAGTAAATTGCATGATTATGGAATCTAATCATTTCATTAAGGAAAATAATTTTGTGAGTTTATTTATACCTTTCCTCTATCTATCTGCTATAGTTTTCAGTTGTAATTGTACATGTTTCTGATAATACTGCCAGTTGTGTCATTATAAATTGCCATCAAAAGATGTGACATCAGTCATAGAGAAATATGTAGTAGGAATCTATTCATCCCTTCCATCTAGCCTTCCCAACAAATCACAATTGCCAGCTCTCACCATCAGCAAGAATTTTGGCTGTAGACTAGCAACAGTGATGATGGTATATAAGTGGGATACAAGTAGTCTTAATTCTTTTACTTAATTCTTCATTCCTTACTTCTTCTGGGCTCTTGATTTCTGTTCACTTTCACCACCATCAGATTTTTCTTCATTTTAGATTGGGAAAGGAGTTAAATGCTAATCTCTTAACTCTTAATCTTACTTTTCTGCATCATCCTATTTCATCATTTGAACTCTCTCTGCTTCCAACCCTACATATACACATACTCAACTCTACACAGATTGGTCATCTGTGTGTATTATAGGGACTGAATTTGGTGTGTTAGACCAGGTAGGTAAGTTAGTTTCCTTATTTTATCTCTATTAGTCTTTTAAATATTTAAAACTAACACTTTAAACTCAGATCTTATTAAAAAAAGTTCATGACTTGGTAAAATATTTAAGGTCAAATAATGGAATCTTTAAATTGCAACTTTTTTTTTTAAGAAACTTGGTGAAGATGAAGAGGAGCTATCTGAATTACAACTTCGTCTTTTGGCCCTTCAGTCAGCCAGTAAAAAATGGCAACAAAAAGAACAGCAGGTGATGAAGGAGAGCAAAGAAAAGTTGACTAAGACGAAAACTATACAACAAAAAGTTAAAACCAGTACAAAAACACATTCGGCCAAAAAAGTTAGCACTACAGGTGATCATTTCTGTTAAATTAATTTCATTGGAGTCATATCAGTATAAACTCTGAATCTTAATTCAGAAAGTTTTGAATTCAGGGAATTCGGGCCCTGAAATGGAGGACAATCCTGTATAAACAGCATAGACTTAAATGTGTAAATAAGTAATGATAACGAGACTAATCTTTAATGTTCTTATTTTCTTTTATTCCCTAGAATATTCTAACTGTAACAGATACTCACATTTCTATATCTTTCCTTTAAAGCTAAACAGGCATTAAGGAAGCAGCAGACAAAGGCATGGAAGAAACTACAACAACAAAAAGAATTGGAAAGACAGAAAGAAGAGGATCAGAGAAAACAGGTTGAAGAAGAAGAGAGAAGGAAAAGAGAAGAAGAAATCAGAAAAATTCGTGATCTCTCAAATCAGGAAGAGCAATACAATCGATTCATGAAATTGGTTGGTGGCAAGAGGAGATCAAGAAGTAAAGTAAGGAATACAAAATAGGTTTATCAAAATCAGCATATGTTAATTATAAAATTAAAAGAGCTATCAAATTTAAGTGTCCTTTTAGTCTTAATTCATAGATATAGCCAACTATGAAAAATTATAAATATGTTGTGTTTGATAGAGCTTATTATATAACTTTTGGTTAGGAGGGGAGGTGGAAATATGAGCCCTTTGTAATGATGACATTCTTTTTTGTTGTTAATTTAAAAAGTAGTGGGTTTGCAGAAAAATTATGAATAAAAAACAGGGTTCCCATATACTGCCCTATTACTAACTCCTTGTGTTGATATCATACATTTGGTGCAATTGATGAAAGCACATTTTTATAATTGTACTATTAACTAATAGTCCATGGTTTAACTTACGGTTTATCATGTGTGTGGTGCTGTTCCATGGATTTAAATTTTTTTTTATTCTAGTGACATATGTTACCTAAAATTTCCACTTTTCACCACACTCAAATATATAATTCACTGCTGTTGATTACAGTCAAAATGTGCTACCATCACCACTGTCCATTACCAAAACTCAAATAGGAACTGTGTACATTTTAAGCCTTAACTCCCCATTCCTTACCCTCACCACAACCCCTTGTAACCTGTACTCTAGATTCTGACTGTGAGTTCACTTATTTTAGTTATTTCCTATCAGTGAGATCATATAATATTTTTTCCTTTTGCGTCTGGCTTATTTCATTCAACGTAATGTCAAGGTTCATCCATGTTGCATGTATAAGAAGTTTATTGCTTTTAGAGTTGAATAATATTTCCTTGCAAGGATGTTTATCCATACATCAGTTGATAGACATTTGAGTTACTTTTGTTTTTTGGCAATTGTGAATAGTGCTGCTGTGTGTAGCGTTTTCATCATTTTTTATTTAGAACAAAGTAGAATTACTAAATTAAAGTGAGGACTTATTCCAAAGATGGCTCTTCCCAAAGTACTGGGGCAGAATTTCATTAGTTTTTGTCATTTAGTAAAGTAGAACCAGAAATGTCACAATTAATTGGTATGGACTACTGTAGAGAATGATAAATCATTGTATAGTAGTAACCTTAGTGTGTGTGTGTGCATGACTACTTTATATTTAGCTATCAACTTTTTGTTGAGCATTTACTATATATAATAGTCATTGATGTTAGCTTTGTAAGTCAGTGTATTTTCTTATGGATGGTGTCACAAAATAAATGAGAAGTTTACTATGGATCTAGTGCTGTTATTTGTAGTAGTTTTCAGAATTTCAAGCTTCAGGAATATACTTGTGAATGAACTAATAGAGAATAGAGAAATATTAAAGAGTAAGAAGCTCTTTAGTTGGAAGGGGTCAGGAATTAGGTATTTTTGAAAAAGGAATAGCATAAATATTCATACTTGGAACTTTTTTTTTTTAAAAGAAAGACCAGTTTGTTCTTTACAGTATCAAAAACAAATGTGTAGAGTCCATGGACAGCCCTGAGCCCATGGATCAGGGGAGCACTGCTGGATTTCCTCAGGGTGCCCCCATCAGATGTGTCAGGCTCAAAGTCCAGCTCCATTTTCTCCTGAGCCATGTCGGGGCCTTGCAGGCAGGCACAGCAGACAGTGATCAGCTCCTGGTGCTTAGCTATGGACTCCCAAGACTCTCTGCAGGACTGAGCTGCTGGGGACTCCAGCTGGGGACTGGGGCTAAGGCACAGAGGCTTGGGGGTGGGGGCTGCTACCTCTTCAGCCTCCTACACTTCAGAAGTGGGCGCCTCTGTGGAGCCAACAGTCTTCCGTGTCCCGGCACCCATCAGTTCTCCATACTTGGAACTTTTAAAAAGTGTGTTGATAGAATCTATTTCTGGAGACAATATTATGTTATTTGCACATGACTTTTATCTCCATCTGCCTGCAGTTATTTTCTTTTTTGCTTTTATATTAGAGTAGTTGTAGGTTTACAGAAATACACAGAAAGTACAGTCCTCTTAACCACTCTGTGTAGTTTTTCTGTTATGTTAACATTTTGCATTAATGTGGTACTTTGTTACAATTTGTGAAAAAATACTATAATTATACTATTAATTTTAGTGCACTGTTTACATTGTGTTGCGTAGTTCTGTGGATTTTTTTGGCATGTGTATGATATGCAACCTCAGTTTTACCTTTTTTTCCCTTTTCAGATATACAATTCAGTGGTACTAATTACACATACAAAGTTTAGTCTCCATACCAACTAAACATTAACTTCCCGTTCCCTTCCCTTCATGGCCACTGTTAACCTGTGTTCTAGTTTCTGGCTTCATTAATATGCTTACTCTGCTTGTTTCATACAGATGAGATCATACAGTATTTATTTGTCCCTTTGTGTCTGGTTTATTTCAGGCAATATGATGTCTTCTGGGTTCATCTGTGTTGTGGGATGTATCGAAACTTATTTTTATGGCCAAATAATATTTCATTGTGTGAATATACCACATTTTGTTTATCCATCTGTTGATGGACATTTGGGTTTCTTCCATTTTTGGCAATTGTGGGTAATGTTACTATGAACATTAGTGTGCAAATGTCTTTCATTTCTTTTTGGGTATATACCTAGAAGTGTTATTGCTGGGTAATAGAGTAATTCTATACTTATCTTGCTAAGGAGTTGTCATACTGTTTTTCACAGTGGCTGCACCATTTTGCTTGCCCTTGAACAATGTTTGAGGGTTCCTATTTTCTCCATTTATCTCCAGCACTTGTTATTTTCCATTTTTTAAATAGTAGCCTCCCAGTGGGTGTGAAATGGTATCTCACTGTGGTTTTAATATGCATTTCTCTGTTGACTAATGACTGACCTTTTCATGTACTTACTGGCCATTGGTACCTCATATACCAAGAGGCCATTGGTATAGCCTCCTTGGAGAAATGTCTATTCAAGTCTTTTTCACATTTTCAAAATGGGGAAATTATCAATTGTTTTGTAATTTCTAGCTTTGAAATAAGCTAAGACAGAAAATGCTTTGAAACTTAAAAACCTTGTTGTATACTTAGTCTTCAGATCCCGATATGAGGCGATCCTTAGATAAGCAGCCTACTGATAATGGAGGAGGCATTTATCAGTATGATAACTATGAAGAAGTTGCCATGGATACAGATAGTGAAACCAATTCTCCAGGTAAGAGCCAAAACTTGAAACATTTGTCTATTCACAGTTACTGAATAGATAATGATCACCAAGCTGTCCAAAACCTTGTAAGAAATGTGTAATAAAAGTGAGATTTGGTGGTAGATTGTATAACCATAGACATTATTTGGTGTTGTAAATACTTATGGAACAAATCTCACATGTGCAATATCCTTTATTTGCAAGTATTTCTTTGTTAAAAATGCTTTAAAAAATGATGCTTATAGTGATAACTATTTGATCTGAAAGTGAAGATTGTGGAAAAGATGAAAGCACTGCTCTTAAAAAAGTAGCAAAACTTTGATCTCTTTAAGTATCTTTATATCTAAGATACTTTCTGCTTTATTAAAAAAAAAAAAGAGATCTTTCCAATTTTTTCCTTGCTTTTAGGCTTCCTATCTCTTTCTGTTAATAATACTTTGTAGGAATTTGGAGATGAAAAATGATATTAGTGGTATCTGGAAGGCTGGTCAAGCCTGGTCCAGGTTGTACCTGACTTAAATTGTATATTCCAGAATCTTTTTCTGTCTTTGAGGGCCAGAGACTTGGTTTTGTTGAT
This sequence comes from Dasypus novemcinctus, assembly GCF_030445035.2. Taxonomy (NCBI): domain Eukaryota; kingdom Metazoa; phylum Chordata; class Mammalia; order Cingulata; family Dasypodidae; genus Dasypus; species Dasypus novemcinctus. Next base: position 53,647,761 of record NC_080684.1, on the reverse strand, counting down.
GTCCAAGGGTGGGAGGCTGTGAAAGATGTTTTCTTTGATTGATTAAAACATAAAACTGAGGCAGATTACAGAATGCAGCTGGCTTTCCAAGAACTGGAATACTTGAAAGACCGTATCATATGATCAGTGTATTTCTATATTCCATGGTCATACTTTGACACCACACCAAAACTAGATTCGTGCTTTCATGTGTCTTAGACTAGAGACAAAACAAAAGACGTACTGTTTGGGTAGCGTTTTACCAAAGTGTTCATTTTCAGGTTATTTCAGGCTGGTATTTGATAATCTTCCATTCCATTGTGATTTGATTTCATGATTTAATTCTCTTTGGTCAATCTTTGATTTTTTTTATTCCCAGGTTTTTGGAGGTGGTTCATTGTAGTTTCAAGAACTAACAGTATTGATGCTCTGCTTTTCTATAAGAAAACTTTATGATTTATGCTTTTTTTAATTTATGCTTTTCAAAGAAGAAAAAATAGAATGTACTCCCCTCTAGCTTTATCACATTTGAACCTTTTTTGCCATATACACTACTAATCTTTATATTTTTAAGAGAAAATATTCTTTATTCAAATGATTTCATTTGGACCTCCTCAACCCCATATAAGGCATTTGGATAATATTCCCATTGACTTGTGAGACAACTGGAATAAAGAAGCAGTACATTTTCCCTCAGATTATATTGTTAGTGAGTAGCAAGGGCACAATTTGAATCGGCCATATTTTACTGAGTCTGAGAAATCATTGAAGGTAAAGTGTACAGTTACTTTTATCTGTTGGTAAGCAAGAAAAGTACTAACAATTTAACATTCTTTGTAACTATTTCAGAGTTAGAATATGAGTTTTAAAATTTGAGAAAAATGTGTACCTTATTAATAGAGTAGGTAGTTCTCTTCACGCCAAGTCTTCTTTGCTTTCTACATTATTTTAAGTCAGTTTCCTCATTTTGCTCACATGAAGGGAAGAATGTAGTCACCATGTCACATTTTTATTTCAGTTAGGCCACTCTGACAAGATACTGGGGCAATTTCTGGTTTTATTATTATTTTAAAAATATGTTTGTAGCCTTTCCTGCTTGATGCCCTGATTTTATCCTTAGGAGGAAAGTGGAACAAAGTGGAGAGTTTTGAGGAACTAAATGTCAATGTTAAGTAAATGGTTGACTTCTTGATGATTTAAGGGCAAGATGGAGGTAGTTCTCATGGAAGGTGAAGGTTTTACCAGAGATTGTTAAAATTTAATATATATTCTACATAGATATATTTTTATTTATTTGAATATATCATAACAGTTATTCCTTTTGAAGTATTTCTGTTATTAAGCCCTAACAAAAATTATTTTTACAGCCCCTTCACCAGTGCAACCACCATTCTTCTCTGAATGTTCATTGGGATATTTTTCCCCAGCACCATCTATTTCTTTGCCTCCGCCTCCTCAGGTTTCTGTAAGTTAGTATTTGATATGATTTTGAAGAAAATTCTGTTGTTATCTTGTGTCTTTTCTAATTTGTTTTGGAAAAACTAGCATAGCATTAATCACTAGGATTAAAGAAAGCTTAAAAAATCTGAATTGCTTGCCAAAATTAATAGCTATGAGATCTATAGAATTAGCAGTTGATTATTTGTGGCAAAACACTTATTTGGTAGATCTTTCATAGCTAGTTTTTAATCTAATACTGGCTTTCTTTCAGTATTTAGCATGTTACCTTCTTTGTTTCTCAGTTTAATAGCCATTCAGAGAATTTAGTAGAATAGGATTTATCTAGTGTTTTTGATTATTTCTTTCTTGGAAATTGAGAGATAAGTGTAGTAGGCTGCTTCCAAAAATTATTCTCTTTTCTTCTCTTTTGAGGAATACGCAGCTATTTTTAACTAGAAAGTCCTAGCAAAAGAAAAGCATTACTTATGGAAATTAATTTCTTTTTCCTCATTTTCCTCTTAAAAGAACTGGCACGCTCATATTAAAAGAAAAACAGAAAAAGAAGTAGGGAAAAATCACAAAGTCTGAAGGTGTTTCTAGGTTTGAGGACCTAGGATCAAAATGATTATCTCTGAGTAGGTAAGAGTGAACCTTGTCATGACAGTGTGGTAAGGGTATTCTTAGAGCACAGAGAGAGAGAGAAAAAAAGTACAACTTTTTTCCTTTCTTCCTCTAAGTATTTTCTTCTGGGAAATGGAGAATGAATGAGCAAAATGCTCATTCTTGAAGTAAAACATGTCAAAACTCAGACCTGTATAAATTTAGTTTCCTTTATTGATAATTTCTAATAAGCCATTTCACAAAGTTTAAAAAGAGATTAGTGATGATTCTTCTCTACACTTAATTCTTAAGGTACTCTGGACTATTCCCATTTTCCCTTTGGTTACTAAATTTTGATTTTTCACATAAATATTACGTGTCTTTAGTTTTCAATATCTCTATTTTCAGGTAGTCATATAGAGGGAAAGATAAAAGTTGATTTCTGTCTTCTAGAATGCTAAATGGAGATAACAGAACTAGACAAGTTTGTGTAATTCCCTCGAAGTTAATAAATGTTTTAGATACAGTTGATTTATTTTAATTACAAAAATAATACTTTTTCATAGTTGAAGATTGAGTTCTGGGTTAATATTGAGATTTACAGTGTATACTTAGTTCACTTATACTTACAGCTAACATAATAAACTGAGTTTGTTTTTTCTTATTTAATATTACTCCATAGATAAATATTTGGAGTTGATAAAATTTTCATTGTGATTATTTCTTATTTTTGAAAAACTAACTAGCTTGATTTTTTCTTCTCTTTTAAAAAAAATAACTAGTCTATGCCATCATTGAGCCAGCCTTATGTGGAAGGCTTGTGTGTTTCTCTTGAACCTCTACCTCCATTACCACCTTTACCACCTCTCCCACCTGAAGACCCAGAACAGCCTCCAAAACCACCTTTTGCAGATGAAGAAGAGGAGGAAGAAATGCTGCTTCGAGAAGAGCTGCTTAAATCTCTAGCGAATAAAAGAGCTTTTAAGCCAGAGGTAATTTAGCTCCTGAGCCTCTAGGTGGTGCTCTTGAGCTTAATTTCAAAAAGGTAGTCCTGTTTTTCACTGTTTATTTAGGACTCATTGGACTTTTCAGCAAAGTGGGATAAGTCTAATAGTAATTTGCTTAAGATTGGAGCCCATGATTAAAGAAATTTATTTTTATTTAAAAATATTTCCTGTCTATCCCTTATTTAGGAAACATCAAGTAATAGTGATCCACCTTCACCTCCAGTTATGAACAATTCACAGCCTGTGCCAAGAAGCAATCTATCAATAGTCAGTATTAACACAGTATCTCAGCCTAGGATACAGAATCCAAAATTTCATAGAGGACCTCGTCTTCCACGAACTGTAATCTCGGTAAAAACAAACAGAAAAATTAATTCTATTTTTATTCAAACAGCCTGTGAGAAATTTGCGTGAAGTTTTGCTGTCCTGTTCACCACCACCTAATTTATTTTTATATGCATACGTATTAATATATTAATATAAGTATTTATTATGTTTTATTAATGATGAAATGATAGCAACAAACTTCTTTATTTGAAAATGGTAGATTTTGATTATAATGTTTTGGCGGAAGCATTATTTTCATTTCTATAGAAACTGATCTGATCTGGTTTTCTATCTTTTGTGGAGTAAGTTTTAGCAAATGGTATATTTCATGTTTTTCCAACCAGTTACTATACTGTAATTGGAGAATTTATTTATAATGTTTGTTTTTGTTTATTATGGAAATTGAAATGACAGTTTCTAAATGGTTTTTAATGTCTTAGTGAAAAAGTAAATGGAGGAAAGCCAAACTGAAATCTTACCTCTGTTAAGGAACCAACTTTGGCCACTTAACCCTCTGTATGTAACCACAAAAACAAAAATGTTTCCTTAATAATTGTGTTAAAGTTTTTCTTCTGTTGTAAGTGAATAAGTTAATTTAGATGGCATCATGGTTCTTATAGAAAGTTAGAGAAAATAGAACTTAATGACAAATATGATTATAGTAATATCTAGAAATACTTTAAGAAATACTATATTTTATTATTGGCATATAACCAGCATAGGTAGAATGGGGCAAAATCAATTATGTAACATAACCAGAAGGAATCCTAGACTGTCTAGTTGGAGCCCATTATTTTTATGGATTGCAATTTGAAGACATTATCAGGTCACTTAGCAAAGGCCATGAACTTAATTGTGGTCGAGCTAAGAAAGGATTAGAGATATGTTTGTATTTGAGATTAACAAGTGTTAATCTTTGCAGCTTCCAAAACATAAATCAGTGGTTGTAACACTCAATGATTCAGATGATAGTGAATCTGATGGAGAGGCTTCCAAGTCAACAAGTGGTGTTTTTGGTGGATTGGAGTCCATGATTAAAGAAGCAAGGCGAACTGCTGAGGTAAGTGCAGTAATTAAAGGTCAAAAGAAAAATGATTTATCAGTAGTCATTCAAGTTTATTTTTTCCTAAAAATAGGACCTGAAAGGTATGGTTTTTCTTTTATTAGAAAAATTGTGGGTTTACAAAACAATTATACATAAAATACAAGATTCCTATATATCACACTATTCTAACAACTTGCACTAATTTGGAACATTTGTTATAATTGATGGCACATTTTTATAATTGTACTATCAACTAAAGTCCATATTTTAACTTAGGATTCACTGTGTAGTGCAGTTCCGTGGATTTTTAAAAAATTTTTATTGTTACCATTTTTGAAATCTAACATTTCATTCTTTAATCAGATTCAGAAATATATTTCAGTGTTAAGTAAGTTCACTATGTGATGCTACCATCACTATCATCTATTACAAAACATTGCCCCTTATTCCACATAGGAACCCTGTACATTTAAAGCCTTAACTTACCATTCCCTATTCCCAGTCTGCTCCCTGGTAACCTATATTCGAGATTCTGAGCCTAAGTTTGCATATTCTTATTATTTGAAATCAGTGAGATCATGCTAGTCATTTTGTGTCTGGCTTATTTCACTCAACATTATGTTGTCAGAGTTTGTCCATATTGTCAGCGTAACAGGATTTCATTCCTTTTTATAGCTGAATTCCATTGTATGTATATACCACATTTTGTTTATCATTCATTGGTTGATGGACACTAGGGTTGCTTCCATCTTTTGGCAATTGTGAATAATGCCGCTATATGCAAAGAACTATTCAGGTCCCTTCTTTCAGTTCTTTTGAATATATACCTGGTAGTGGAACTGTTAGATCATGTGGTAGTTCTCTACTTAATTTTCTGAGGAACTGCCATCCTGTTTTCCACAACATCTATACCATTTTACATTGCCATCAGCAATGAATGAGTGTTCCTATTTTTCTGCATCCTTTCCAACACTTCTCATTTTCCTTTTTTTTTTTTTTTTTAAGATTTTAAAAATTTTCTGTCCCCTTCCGCCCCACACAGTTGTCTGCTGTCTGTGTCCATTCACTGTGTGTTCTTCTGTGTCCGCTTGCATTCTCGTCAGAGCCGGGCATCTGTGTCTCTTTTTGTTGCATCAGCTCTATGTGTGCTACGCTACTCCTGGGCAGGCTGTGCTTTTCTCACGCAGAGTGGCTCTCCTTGTGGGGCGTACTCCTTGCGCATGAGGCTCCCCTATGTCAGGGACACCCCTGCATAGCAGGACAGTCCTTGCATGCATCAGCACTGCACGTGGGCCAGCTTACCACACAGTCGGGAGACCCTGGACTTCCTGTATGGTAGGCGGATGCTCTATCTGTTGAGCCACATCTGCTTCCCCATTTTTCATTTTTTTAGCAGCAGCCATTCTAATGGGTTTGAAATGGTATATAATTGTGGTTTTGGTTTGCACTTCTCCAATGGCTAATGATGTTGGACATCCTTATGTGCTTTCTGGCCATTTGTATATTTTCTTTGGAGAGATGTCTATTCAAGTCTTGCTCATTTTTAAATTGGGTTGTCTTTTTTGTTGAGACTTCTGTATATATTCTGGATATTAAACCTTTATTGAATATATGGTTTCCAAATATTTTCTTTCATTGTGTTGGTGGTGATTTTATTTTCATGATAAAGCTCTTTGAAGCACAGAAGTTTTTAATTTTGGTGAGGTCCCATTTATCTATTTTTTTTTGTCTTTTGCTTTTGCTTTGGTGTAATGTCTAAGAAACCTTTACGTAATGCAAGGTCTTAAAGATGCTTCCCTATGTTTTCTCCTAGGAATTTGATACTTCTAACTCTTAAAGTTAGATCTTTGATAGATCTATTTTGACTTGACTTTTCTATATGGGGAAGGTAGGGGTCCTTCTCTTCTTTTTTTTCTTTCATATGGAGATCAGTTTTCCCAGCAGCATTTGTTGAAAAACGGTTTAGTCATTGAGTAGTCTTGTCAAAAATCAGTTCGTCATAAATGTGAGGGTTAATTTCTGAGCTCTCAATTCAATTCTTTTGGTCTGTATGTCTGTCCTTATGCCAGTACCATGTTGTTTTGATTACCGTGGCTTTGTAATAGTTTTTAAGATCAGAAAGTGCAGTTCTTCTACTTCATTCTTGTTTATCAAGATGGCTTTAGCTATTCAGGACCCCTTACCCTTCCACATAAATTTGATGACTGACTTTTCCATTTCTGCAAAAGAAGGTTTTGGAATTTTCTTTGGGAGTGCATTGAATCTATTAAGTTACATAGTAGTATTGATATCTTGATTTTTAGTCTTCCAATTCATGAACACAGAATGTTCTTCCATTTATTTAGGTCTTTTTATTTTCTTGTAGCAATATTTTGTAATTTTCTGTGTGTAAGTCCTTACATCCTTGGTTAGATTTATTCCTAGGTATTTGTTTTTTTAGTTGTAATAGTGAATGGAATTCTTTTCTGATTTCTTCTGATTGTTCATTGCTTGTGGATAGAAACACTACTGATTTTTGCATGTTGATCTTGTACCACACCATTTTGCTGAATTCGTTGATTAGCTCTGGTAGCTTTGTTATGGATTTTTTAAACTTTCTGTATATAGGATCATATCATCTGCAAATAGTAAAATTTTTACTTCTTCCTTTCTGATTTGGATGTCTTTTTAAAAAAATTTTCTTGCCTGATTGCTCTGGCTTAGCCCTTCTTGTACAGTGTTGAGTAACAGTCATGACAGTGCTCACCCTTGACTATTCCAGATCTTAGAGAGAAAGCTTTCAGTCTTTCACCACTGAATATAATGTTAGCGCAGGATTTTTCATTTATGCCCTTAATTATGTTGAGGAAATTTCCTTCTATTCCTAGTGTACTAAGTGGTTTTTTTTCGTTTTGTTTTGTTTTTTATCATGAGGTACTGAATTTTGTCCAATGTCTTTTCTGCATCAACTGAGATGATCATGTGTCTTTTTTCCCCCTTCATTCTGTTAATGTGCATTACATTAATTAATTTTCTTATACTGAACCAGCCTTGCATACTAGGGAATAAATCTCACTTCATCATGGTATATAATTCTTCTAATACGTTGTTGGATTTGGTTTGCTACTATTTCGTTGAGGATTTTTGCAACTGTATTTCATAAGAGATATTGGTTTATAGTTTTCTTTTCTTGTGGTATCTTTCTCTGGATTTGGTATAATGGTGATGTTGGTCTCATAGAATGAATTAGAGAGGGTTCCCTCCTCTTCAATACTTTAGAAGAGTTTGAGCAGAATTGGAGTTGTCTTCTTGGAAAATGTTTGGTAGAATTCCCCTGTGAAGCCATCTGTTCTTGGTTCTTTTTTTGTTGAAAGGGATTTCATTACTGATTCAAACTCTTTACTAGTAATTGGTTTTTTGGGATCTTCTATTTCTTCTTGAGTCAATATAGGTAGTTGTGTATTTCTAAGAATTTGTTATCTAATTTATTCGTGTGCAGTTGTTCCTAGTATCCTTTATAGTCCTTTTTATTTCAGTAGGGCCAGTAAAAATGTTTCCCTTTTTATTTCTTATTTTTGATTTGCCGCCTCTATTTTCTTTTGTCAGTCTAGATAAAAGTTTGTTAATTTCATTGATCTTTTTAAAGAAACAACTTTTGGTTTTCTTGATTTTGTATTTTGTTTTCTATTTCATTTATCTCTGTAGTAATCTTTGTTATTTCCTTTCTTCTGCTTGCTTTGCATTTAGTTCTTGTTTTTCTAGTTCTTCCAATTTTGAGTTTAGGTCTCTGATTTGAAGTCTTTCTTCCTTTTTAATGTAAGCATTTAGAGCTTTAAATTTCCCTTTCAACATTGCCTTTGCTACATCTCATAAATTTTGGTATGTTGTATTTTTGTTTTCATTTGCCTCAAGAATTTTTGCCTAAAGAATTTCACTTGTGATTTCCTCTTTAACTTAGCCATTGGTTATTTAATTGGTACATATTTGTCAATTTTCTTTTTCTCCCTGTTACTGATTTCTAGTTTCATTCCATTGTGGAATATATATTGTGTAATTTCAATTATTTGAATTTATTGAGACTTTGTGGCCCAACATATAGTCTGTCCTGGAGAATGATCCATCTGAACTTGAGAAGAATGTATATTCTCTTTTTGTTGGATGAAGTGTTGCATATGTCGGTTGAGTCTAATTGGTTTAGGGTATCATTCAAGTCTAATATTTCCTTATTGATCTTCATTGATATTCGTTTTTAAAAGTGGTGTATTAAACTTCTCCTGTTTACTCTATTGACAGAGCTGTCAATGTCTCCCTTTAAATCTTTCAGTATTTGCTTCCTGTATTTGGGGGCTCTGCTCTTAGATGCATATATACTTATAATTGTCACATCTTCCTGTTAAATTATCCCCTTTATAAGTATGTAATAACACTTTGTCCCTGTAACTGTTTTTGAGTTAATGTCTATTTTTATCTGATATCAGTTTAGCTACACCAGCACTTTTTTGGTTTTTGTTTGTAAAAAAATGGTATTTATGTATTTTTCCATCATTTCACTTTCAACCTACTTGTATCTTTGAATTTAAGGTGAGTCTCTTGCATACAACATATAGACGGATCACGCTTTTTTATCCATTCTGCCAGTTTCTGCTTTTTGACTGGAGAGTTTAAATCACTTACATTTAATGTTGCTGTTAATAATGCAAGATTTCTGCCATTTTGCTTTTTATCCTTTGAATGTCTTATATATTTTTTTCTCCCTCACTACTATTATTGTCTACTTTTATCTTTATTTGATTTTTTGTGTTGTATCATATTGAGTGCCTTCTCTTTTCTTTCTGGATATATTTATCATCTGTTTTCCTTGTGGTTATTGTGGGGTTAAAATTTAGCATCCTAAATACCTAACAGTCATATATGGTCTGATGGAAACATGTATCAGTTAGCTAAAGGCTACCAAGGCAATATACCAGAAATAGGTTGACTTTTCTTTTTCTTTTTTTTAAGATTTATTTTATTTTATTTCTCCCCTGCCACCCCCAAGTTGTCTGCTTTCTGTGTCCACTCGCTGTGTGTTCTTCTGTGTTTGCTTGCATTCTTGTCAGCGGCACCGGGAATCTGTGTCTCTTTTAGTTGCATTATCTTGCTGCGTCAGCTCTCCATGTGTGTGGCCCCACTCCTTGGGCAGGCTGCAGTTTTTTGTGTGTGGGGCGGCTCTCCTTACAGGATGCACTCCTTGCTTGTGGGGCTCCCCTATGCGGGGGACACCCCTTTTTGGCATGGCACTTCTTGCATGCATCAGCACCGCGCGTGGGCCAGCTTCACCACATGGGTCAGGAGGCCCTGGTTTGAATCTTGGGCCTCCCATGTGGTAGGTGGATGCTGTCTCCATTGAGCCAAATCCGCTTTCCCAGTTATTTGCTTTCAGCACTTTATTTCAACCCACTGTCTTCTTGCCTGCTTGGTTTCTGATAAGAAATTGTCATGCCGTCTAATTGGGGCTCCCTTATACAAGCACATTACTTTCCTGTTGCAGCTTTCAGAACTCTGTCCTTGCCCTTTATGTTTTTCTTCATGTTTATTACTGGTTTGGTATTCTCTGGGCTTTTTGGGTATGCATATTTACGTCCTTTGTTCAGTTTGGGAAGTTCTCTGTCATTATTTCTTTGAATATTCCTTCTGCCCCTTTCCCTCTTTCATCTTCTTGAGCATTTTAAAGATCATTATTCAGAAGGCTTTGTTCAGAGTGCCCACATTCTCATCTTATTCATTGATGCTGTGTGGATTTTATTCATCATACTTTGAATGGGGCATCATGTATTTGTTTGTCTTGTACTCTTGTTGGACATTGTATATTATAATATTTTAAAATGTTAACTCTGGGATTTATTTCCTGATATGTCTGTTTGTTGATTTTGTACCAGCTGGTGATAAGAAAGAGATTTTCTTGATCTCCAGCCTTCCTATCAGGAAAGTCTGCCCAAGGCAAATGCACTCTGCAGGGTTTTCCCTGTCTTACTGGGTCTCTGTCTTGTCCTGGGCTTTTGCTTGTTAGTTGTTTTGGAGTTCCCTTGTTAACAAGAGTTTGCTTGACCCCTCTGTTTCCCAGGAGACAGACCTCCCTTTCCCAGGTGTTTGAAGCTGACAAGCTTTTGCCCCAGATTTTCTGCCTCTGTGGTTTGTTACATGCTTTTTGTTGTCTAAAGGTACTTTTGCCTGGAGGGCAGATTCTTGGAGGAGGGGTATGCCAAAGAGGACTTTTCCAAGACAGTCTTTCCCAGACGAAACAGTGCCCCATACCCATGGAGGGAGCACGCTCCAGCTGCAGTGTGCTCTGGAGAGGGTGTCAGGATGGGTGCCAAGAGCTTTTTTGATGACTCCTCAAAGCTGAGCTTTCTGGCCTTCGCATCAATGGCAGCGCTTCATCTAATTGTTCCTTGCGGCCCTATGGGAACATAGTGTCTTTAAGTCTTCACTGCAGTCTTTGTCCCGGCCCAGTTGAAACTGGGGCTGCCCTCAGCTGGGCCCCCTGTGATCCAAATTTGTTAATCAGAAACCGTGTTCAGTCATCATCTGTGCCCACCATGGTCTTGGAAAGAGGATTTTTGTATACCTTTCTTTTTCATTTGTGAGCTTGCCAGGGACTAGACCCCACAACAGCCTGCCACAAGAGTAAGGGATGGGTACCAGTGGCTGTGGCATTGAGAGAGCAATTTACTGTTCTGTACTATATTTGATCAGCCTCTTCCTCCTGCTCTTCCCTGTATAGTATTGCTGGCCTCTAGAGTTTCAAGATAGTTTTCATCATTTCCTACCTGTTTAATAGTTGTTATGGTGGAAAGATTGATTTCTAGAGCTCCCTAATTCATCATCTTACCCCGATCCTACTGGTAGTTTTTTAACGCAGTGACGATTTTAAGTATTTCTGTTGTCAGGAGTTCTAAAAAGCGAAGTTTATGGACTTTTACATAGATTTAACTATCAAATACCCCCTTTATTTGTGTTTCTAATTGACTAGTCCCTTTTTCAAAATATTAAAATTGAGGGGATGATAGTGTCCCTTACAAAGGAAATTTATCATTATTTTGGAATTGTATTGTTTGACCAGAAATGAATTTTTATTAAAGTATATGGTTTAAGTTCAACTTTTATCCCTATTACTATTGAAATGATTGGTTGAATATGAATTATATTGGTGGCTATTAACCAGGATTGTTTTTAAAAAAAGGAATAGAAAATAATTATGAAGATACTCAGTTATTTCTAAATATGTAAATGTGCACTGGGTTGTGATCTAAAATACAAATCTTAGTATGGGTTATTGAAAGCAAATTTCTTGTTTTCTACAAATATTGTTTAGCAAGCTTCAAAACCGAAAATACCTCCAAAATCTGAAAAAGAAAACGATCCTATGCGAACACCTGAAGCTTTGCCTGAAGAAAAGAAGATTGAATATAGATTGTTAAAAGAAGAGATTGCCAAGTAAGTTGCATTTATGTATTACAACTTCATTTAGTCTATATGTAAAGTTTATTGGCATTGGCAAATGAGTGATGATGGTTTTATCCTAAATACTGAGTTAATATTTTTATTACTTGCACAGGAGGGGAAGCTAAATTTATAGGCACACTGACCTATAAATAACTTAGAAAAAGATGAAAGCACTCAAAGAGAAGAACTCTACACCATTAGCTTTGAATGCATATTGGTCATGCTTATTATTTTTAATATGATTAATATTTTCAGTTTATTTTATGAAATAAAATACATTTTAAAGAAAATTTGTTTTCTTCTGTGTAAAGCATCTTTATTGATTATTTTAGTCGGGAAAAACAACGGTTGATTAAATCGGATCAGCTGAAGACAAGCTCGTCCTCACCAGCAAACTCCGATGTTGAAATTGATGGGATTGGCAGAATAGCACTGGTTACTAAGCAGGTTACAGATGCAGAGGCAAAACTTAAAAAACATAGGTGAGCTTCACTATCTGTGTAACTACTTGTATGTATCTAATTGTTCCTATATTAGAGGTACAGTTTTGTGGTATATGTCATTAATAAACATACTTATTGTTACAAATTCTTAGTTATTCTTTGTAGGACTTTCCATCATTTTGTTGGATTAAACATTTACATAAAGTAATATAATTTTTCAATAAGAATACCAACAAAAATTGTGCCTTCAAAGAAGAGTTGTTTCTTTTCACATTTATACATGATTTATCCATTGTTAAAAGCAATTATGAATTACTCTTTGAGAGTTTTCTATAAATCTTCTGGCATGCTTTTGAAGTATTCTCACTGGAAGCATATCTTTATGGTTAAAGGTGGGCTTGATTGTTGAAAATAGGTGAATAAGACACATGGTCAAATTATGGTGTTATAATATATGTGAATGTTTAAGCTATGATTATAAGCTTAAATGTTTTGTAAAACTGCTGGGCTGTTCAGGAGGGGTTTTAAAATGTTTCATTTTCATTACATATTCGTTTTGAGGTTATGTGTTAAACCTCACAAGGTGACACATGTTGAATGATAAAGTTCATTTGACTGTATTAATACATGTTTGATAGAAACAATTAGATCATATTGTGGATGTACATTCTTCCACCTCAGATACCCTGAAGTCATTATTTCATGAAGACCAAATGGTTTTAATTAACATCAACAGTTCTTAGCCTTATTCTAGAAGTCCTTTTGTAGGTTGACAAATAAAATGGGAAGGTTCTGTGTGAAAATGGTAAGACTCTTCCTATCCTGTTTTAATACCAAATTCTTAAACTTCAACCTTGATAGTGAAAAGTCAGTAATGAATTAACAATGTTGAAAAACCATTAACGATATTTAAACAATTTTAATGATTTTAAAAATTAGATTCAAAAGTTATCTATCCACAGTTAATTATTAAAGAACACAGGTAGATGTTTACAGCCTCATTTCTAACATTACAGTCAGTTTGGTGCTTTTTATTTTTCTAAATCCTGGCAAAGAATATAATCTGGAATGTTTTTGTAAGACAGCACACACTCTCCAGGAGATTGTGCCTGTAAGACTTTACATTAAGTATGCAAAAGTATGTTCTGTTTTCCATTTATGAATTAGAAATTAGATTAAGTTTTTTAAGCAAAATACAATACATTTTAAACAGTGTTTATAAATGTCTTCAGTCCTGACTATTTATCTCGAACTAATTACCGTACTTCATTACATCTAAGATGTGCCATCATTTTTTGCACTACTAAGAAAACATACTACAAGTTAAATTATGGCATGCAATATGCTAAAACATATCCTGATGTTAGAGCTCTGAAAAATTTGCTTCACAGGTGAATATGGTAGTGATCATAAATTACCAAAATTATCAATGAGAAATGGTATTGTGTATGTTTTAAAAGTAAGAGATTGAAATTAATTCGTTCAGATAACATTTCTTTAAATTTCATAACAAAATGAAAACTTTTAAAAAAATTATGTTTCTTTCCATCTACCCCCTCCTTTCATCCTATCAGGTAACCTCTATGTGATTCATTCTAACTATCAGTAGTTGTGACTGTTGTGATATGGTATCATTCTAAGAAAGACCCTTCATTTTTAAAAAACGATTATTTATATTCAGTACTTTAAAAATGAAAATCTAAATTATATCCATAATCTATGTTTTTGTCCTGCTTTTACTTCTCAGTTCAAACTTTTTACAAATGAGACTTCCTTCTTCCCTTTTGTGCCTTGCTTTGGATAAAATGAGTTAGAGATTTGTAAGTTAATTAGATGTGCTTGATTATGTTTATCAGACATTTATTTGCATTTGAATTAGGAACATTATAAATGAAGTCAAACATGGCAGTTTTGTTTTGCCTGGTCATTTTTCAGTATGCAGAGAGCTTCACATATATTCACAGCAAACATTGAATATATATTATGAGCGTCTCAAAAATAGTTCACATTTTTCAAACCTAAATGATTTTTTCTTTAAAGACCAGACCCATAGTTGCTTTCATAAAATGCAACAATGTCAATTTGAATGTTTGTGATTAATGAATATAAAAATACCTGATCCTATTATATTCCCACTTGTATAGCATATATAAGTTTTTAAAAAAATAAGTACCTTGCAAATTTTTTATTCTGGTGGTATCAGTCTACTACATTTCTAACATTAATAAAATTCTGTTATTTCCAAATTAGGATTCTCTTGATGAAAGATGAATCTGTTTTAAAGAATTTAGTGCAGCAAGAAGCTAAGAAGAAAGAATCTGTTCGAAATGCTGAAACAAAAATTACAAAACTCACAGAACAGCTTCAGGCAACTGAGAAGATTCTCAGTGTCAACAGAATATTTTTAAAGAAGCTTCAGGAACAAGTAATTGTTCTTTCTTAAAAGTTAAAATATTGTCTCATGCTTATGATACATTTTTGTGGGCCCACTTTTATATAAAATAAAGAAAACTCATAAAACATGAAACCATAAAAATATTTGTAACCTGTATATTCTTTTTCATTAGGACATATTAGAAAAATTTTATTTTCAGTTGAAAACCTTTAAAATGTCTGTTTTCGGGCTGTAAAAACGTATTTTCTCTCCTAAGATTTTCATTTACATTTTCAGAATTGTTTATATTTTCAGATTCACAAAGTTCAACAACGTGTTACAATTAAGAAAGCTTTGACTCTAAAGTATGGAGAAGAGCTTGCTCGGGCAAAGGCAGTGGCTAGTAAAGAAATAGGAAAACGTAAACTGGAACAAGATCGCCTTGGAGTAAGTTCCTTATAGAAATACCTTAAATTTGGAAAGTATAAGGTTTTTTATGGTACTTTTGAGGATTAGAGATGTATTAAAATAAATAAAACTTCACATCCAAAGAGAATAAAATTATAGCTTTTTTTCAGATGACATCCAGAGTCATTTTTTTGTTTGTTTGCTTTTTATTTATTTTGTCTCGACTTTGTTTTTGGTAGATCATAGATTAACTAGCAAAACTGTTGGAGACCTATGTTAATTTCTGTTCTGTTCTCTTTGTTGATCCATTTTATTGTGAGGGTATCACAATTATATTACTAAAAGTAGTTTATAAAATCACAGTCATGTAAAATAGTTATATTTCTTTTCTCCTCCAGCCAAACAAAATGATGAGACTGGACAATTCTCCAATATCAAGTCCAAGAAAGCATTCAGCAGAACTAATTGCTTTGGAAAAAAGACGATTACAAAAACTCGAATATGAGTATGCTGTTAAAATTCAGAAATTAAAAGAAGCTCGTGCCCTTAAAGCAAAGGAACAGCAAAATATTGCTCCACTTGTGGAAGAGGAACCTGAATTTTCTTTACCTCAACCCTCTCTTCATGATCTGACTCAAGATAAATTAACCCTGGATACCGAGGAAAATGATGTTGATGATGAAATTTTGTCTGGTTCAAACAGAGAACGAAGAAGATCCTTCTTAGAATCCAATTCTTTTACTAAACCTAACCTTAAACACACTGATACACCTAACAAAGAATGCCTGAACAAACCTACTAAAAATACTGTAGAAAAACCAGAACTTTTTCTTGGGTTAAAAATTGGAGAATTGCAAAAATTATATTTGAAAGCTGACAGCTTGAAACAGCTTATTTTAAAAACTACCACAGGCATTACAGAAAAGGTTTTGCATGGTCAGGTAACTGAGCACTTCATGTTCTTTATAAAATCTAGAAATCCACCTTAGCCTTATTTGCCTTATGAAATTATTTTTGTTTTTATTTTGTTTTTTTGCAGGAGATTTCTGTGGATGTAGATTTTGTCACAGCACAAAGTAAAACAACAGAAGTGAAGCCATGTCCTTTTAGACCCTACCATAGTCCTCTTCTAGTTTTTAAGTCATACAGGTATGAAAGAAAGATTTATTGAATTTGAATTTCAGTGTTACTCTTGGTTCTTTATGAATATTTTGATGGTTATGAAAAAATTGGATTGTTGTTACTGAAAACTGGACTTGTCCTTTTTAGGAAGAATAAAAATAAAGATGTCTAACTTGTCAAATTTGAGCCACATAAATGAGGTTTAGCTTATACTTGGGTTTATTGATTCTTAACAAATTCTCATTTCTGGCTACTGGGGGAATGTATTGAATTCTAGAATGGTTCTGTTATAGTGATTTGAAGAAAATTCTTAGGCTTGTGAGGGTTTTTAATGATACTACTACCTGGGCTAAGGAGTACATTAACAAGCCTTCATAAAACTGAGTTAGACATTGTTCAGATGATTAACTTTGTGGGAGGTTGTCTTTTTAGACTTCTAAAAGTTGTGAGACTGTAAATGGGTGTGATTTAATCATAAAATTGTGAAGCACCTGCCACATAGTATAGATTTCTTTCCCCTAGTGTTTTGTGTTGTCTTGTAATGGTGCAAGAAATAAGGTACTTAGCAATTTTTCATTTGATAAAAAAATGCTACTTTTAAAACACAGGGTGGTTTTTTGTTCTTGTTTTGTTTTCTCTATTTCAAATCCTTTATGATCTGGGTATAAAATAGCTTGTTCCTTCCAATGTGATATTCAGGCTATTTTCTAGAGTTAATTTTAGGTATTAAGAAATGAGATAAATAATAAGCTCAAGGTATAGAAATTTTAACTGCGAAAGAAAACATTTTCTTAAATTTTTGAGGTAAGTTTATGGAATGTCATGGGCCTATCATCTCTCTTCTCCTTAGATTTAGTCCTTACTATCGAACCAAGGAAAAACTTCCCCTAAGCTCAATATCATACAGTAATATGATTGAACCGGATCAGTGTTTCTGCCGTTTTGATTTGACAGGAACGTGTAATGATGATGATTGTCAGTGGTGAGTAACTTTTATTTATGAACATTTTATCATTTGAAAGGCAGTCTTGGTTGTCTGGATTTGATGTGTACATGATCATCTTTTCTGTACTGTCATTTTATTTTAGGCAGCATACACAAGATTATACGCTTAGCCGAAAACAGCTATTCCAGGACATTCTGTCATATAATCTGTCTTTGATTGGTTGTTCAGAGACAAGCACTGATGAAGAAATTGCTGCTGCAGCAGGTTTTTTAAAGCCCTCTTATATTTCCCCAAGTGAAAGTTTGAATTGGGACAATTTAAAAATTTTATGTTTGATTGTGCATGCTTTTTAATAGTTAAAATAATTCAACACTATACCTGTGACACTTTATCTAGATCTTCCCTGTCCAGTACTGTAGCCACTGGTCATATGTTGCTATTTAAATTTAAATTAATTTAAAAGCTCACTTCCTTAATCACACTAACCAAGTTTCTATAGAAAAGACTATACACTTTTACATTGTGGAAAGTATTGATCACTGTCAGATCACATGGCAAATAATGTTAAGCTGATGCCCAGATTTTGTTCCAAACAATAAATCTTAACCTACAAATCTTTCAGTAGTTAGGGAATTGATATTTACTAAATGTAGTGTTACCACAACCTAGAGTGAGTCTTTTGATTTAATCATTTCTAATTGGGGCTTTTATTTTAACCTATTGATTAGTTTATTTTAGAAATACAATATGTTGCATGGTATATTAGGATTTGGAATAGTAGTTTAGATAATGTAGAACTTTCCTTCTAAAAGGTGATATTATTGATTTAGTACCATATATTTCTCTTTAATTCTTAAACTATTCTTTACATCATTCTCTTCAATTACCCTAGTCCCTGTAATCTGTTTGTTTTTGTTTGTTTTTAATACTCTTTATGAAGATGGCATTGTTCTTATTTCAGAAAAATATGTTGAGAAACTTTTTGGAGTAAACAAAGATCGAATGTCAATGGACCAGATGGCTGTTCTGCTTGTTAGCAACATCAATGAAAGTAAAGGTCATAGTAAGTATATATGTGTATACACCTCAACTAACTTGTGGCTTGCTTTATGACAGTAAAATTTTTGGCATTATGTTCTCAATATTTATCTATTCTGGCTAAATATAGTTCATTTCAAGTAGTGTTTGGGTATCCTTCAAAACTATAACTTACTAGTTATATCAGCTAACAGCCTTCTCCTGTCTTCTTTAGCACCTCCATTTACAACCTACAAAGATAAAAGGAAATGGAAGCCAAAGTTTTGTAGAAAACCTATTTCAGAGAATAGCTTCAGTAGTGATGAGGAACAGTCTACAGGACCAATTAAGTATGGTAAGAAGCTATGTAATTTAAGATCTAGAATTATTAAATTGTGCTTTATCTAGTACTTTGCTAATCTTTTAGTGTCTCTCCTAGCCTAGTTTTTGTTTTTTTACAATAGGATGCCATTGGCAATTTAGGCAGTTTAGGCAATATAATTCTTCATAGTCCAGAACTGCCCTTTACGTTAGAGGGTGTTTTGTATTCATGGCCTCTGCCTGGTAATTGCAAGGAGTACTGTTTAGTAAATATGATTGCTTAAATATTGCCAATTATGTGAGCTGGGGGGAGAGTAGTAGTATTGATTCCCAAATCACTGCTTTTCCTGTGTACTTCCTTCAGGTGGGTGCTCTGTTTTTTTTCATCTTTGAAACTGTTTCCTGGCATGCAGTAGTCTCTCAGAATAAACGAATGAACTAAAGAATGTGTGAATGAGTATCTTGTTGGGTGCAGTGTTGTATTTTAATCTCAGATTTACATAATTTGTTTATTGTTTGTGGTTAGGAAGTATTCAGATGCAACATATATACTCTCATGTGCTTTTTACATTAAGATAACATTTTTTCTCTAGTTTAGATTTAGAGGAATACATCAATAAACCTTGAGTCTTCATTAATTATAACTTTCTTTTACAATTTAATGAATATGAATTGTCGGTGATATCACTTAACTCCTAAAGATGGAAGACCATACTTGCTAGTTTGCTCAAGACAGTCTTAGTTTACACTGTTGTCCTGGTTTAATTTTTAATAGCACCACATTCATTCTCAGAAGTGTCTTGGTTTGGATGATGAAAAATATAGTTGCTCTATCTTTTTTTAAATTTTATTTTATTTATTCATTTTTTAAAAAAACATTACATTCGAAAATATGAGATCCCCATTCACCCCCACTTCCCCCACCCCACCACTCCACCCTAGTTGCACTATCTTAAAGCATATGTGCTATAGCAGGTTAATAGACTCTTTAGACTTTGAGATCGTCTTAGAAATGAGACCAATTATTATTTTCTGAGTCTGTGTATTAGAGAAAGTGTGGAGTTAATGATAGGTTTCCTTCCAGCCTTCCAGCCAGAGACCCGGATAAATGTTCCAGCTTTGGATACAGTTGTTACTCCAGATGATGTCAGATACTTTACAAATGAGACTGATGATATTGCTAATTTAGAAGCAAGTGTGCTTGAAAATCCTTCTCATGTACAACTTTGGCTCAAGCTTGCATACAAGTACTTGAATCAAAATGAGGGGTAGGTCAGCTTCTAATCTTTGTGTAAACTGTAACATTTATATTTTTATGTTTGAGGTTTATTTCACCTGTGGTTATCAAGTTTCCTTCCTAGTATCAATGCAATCTTTGTTTTTTTGGACAAAGCCAAAAGCACTTTATTGTTCAAAAGCTATTAGAAAAAGTTTAAGATTAGATCTTGAGTTGTATGCATGGCTCAATGTGTGAGTAATAAATTGTTCTGAAGTATTTAACTCCAGCAGGCTAATTCAAAGTAGTAGTTAAAAGGAAATTACAGGTGATGTAAGGATCAATTGTTGGTTTGGTTTTTTTTTTTAAGTCAAGTTGTTACAGCCTAAGAATTATGAAAAAGTAACAGTGGAACAGATTAGATTAAAGGTTAATTTTTCAATTGGTGATTTAAAGCTTGTCTGAGTGTTTCTAAATACTCTTGTGGTGTTACATGCGTTCAAGTTAGGTAGATAGTAATTTATCTCACAACCTATAGCTCCTGTTGTATAATTGTATTTTCCAACTCTTTGACAGTAGAGGTAGACCAGTATTAACTATTTTATTATTCTGGTTTTTAAGTTATGATAATTTAGGGTTGTGTGGGGTTTTTTTCAGGGACTCTGATATGTGTATATTTTAAAATTTAGTGTTAGTGTGAAACCTTTTAAAATCAGGCAGCACAGCAGAATGCTAATATACAATACCTGCCTGAATATGGTGCTTATTTAACTTTCCTTGTGTGTCATTTCCATGTTAATAGGATAAGTTACAGGTTACAGTGTTTTCTTTTCTGACTCATTTACTATGTGAAGGCCAAAAGAACTATACCTTATTTTATGAATAGGATCATGAGAGAGAATTATCTTCTGCAAGAGATAGCAAGCCCTTGACCGTTGAAAAGAACTATTATATTGAAAGCTTTGATATTTTTTTCTGGCAGTAGCTAGCCTTGAGAGAGAGTTGACTTTTCCTAGACCAGTATAAATCATAAAAGGTGTTGATGAATATGGACATAAAGCACATTTGAAGTTGATAATCTAGTAGTTTTATAATACTGTGCTTTTATCTGTGCTTGCTGAACATTCACTTAAAAAAGAATTCTTGGGTCTTTAAGAAATCAGGACCTTTCATGGATAGAGGCAATTTAATATTCAAATCTATTACCGTTTGTCATGGGAAATTCTAGCTTCTTGACAGGTTCTAATAGAAGATGGAATTTTAAAAAATAAAATCGACTCAGTAGATTACTACTATTTAAAAGTGTGTTTTAGGGTGGTGGACTTGGCCCAGTGGTTAGGGTGTCCGTCTACCACATGGGAGGTCCACAGTTCAAACCCCGGGCCTCCTTGATCTGTGTGGAGTTGGCTCACACGCAGTGCTGATGTGTGCAAGGAGTGCTGTGCCACATGGGAGTGTCCCCCGCGTAGGGGAGCCCCATGCACAAGGAGTGTACCCCGTAAGGAGAGCCGCCCAGCAGGAAAGAAAGTGCAGTCTGCCCAGGAATGGTGCCGCACACACAGAGAGCTGACACAACAACAACAACAAAAAGGAACACAGATTCCCGTGCCGCTGACAACAACAGAAGCGAATAAAGAAGATGCAGCAAATTAGACACAGAGAACAGACAACCAGGGTGGGGGGAGGTGAAGGGGAGAGAAATAAATAAATCTTTTTTAAAAAAGATGTTTTTAAGCTGTCTATTTAACACAATTGCTTTTTCTTTAAACATGTAGGCAATGTTCAGAATCTTTAGATTCTGCTTTAAATGTTCTGGCTCGAGCATTGGAAAACAACAAAGACAATCCAGAAATTTGGTGCCATTACCTAAGGTTGTTCTCAAAAAGAGGAACCAAGGAGGAGGTGCAAGAAATGTGTGAAACAGCTGTTGAATATGCCCCTGATTATCAAAGTTTTTGGACTGTGAGTAAAAAAAAAATAATATAGTCCTTTGTGTTTGTGTGTTCATAATTCTTTGATTCATTTTAAATATAGAAATATAATAGATCATATGTTTTATTTTCATTTTCCAGTAACTGCAGCAGCACTTCTGGGTTATTTATTTAGACAAAGCAAAGTAGAAAATACTTTATTTAGTAGAGGCAAATTCTGTTAACTCTATTAGTAAGGAAAAAATATAAAATTATTTATTTCCCATGTATGTATTCTTAAGTAGTTTTAGCTTCGTTTTTTAGAAAATATTTGAAAAACTTTTTTTTCTTTCATTTTTTTTGTACTTGTATAAAATTTTTATTAATGCTAGAAAACATTCTGGTCCTTATATTTAATCTGTTCTCTTTGCTTATGGAAAAATTCTAATCTGCAATTCATACTAATACCCAATCTTGCCAAAATAAAAAGATTTCTTTCTTTGAGAGAAAGATGTATTTTCTACCCAGACTAAAAGTGTTTTACAGTCGATCCAATTGTAAAATAAAACAAATATTCATTAATATTTGAACTTTTAATACCTGAATTCAATAAATATTAGATTCAAATACATTTTTTGATTACTCTGTTGCTATCAAATTTATCATTTACTTACTAACTAATACTCAGATCGAAATGAATTTGGATAACATGGTATCCCATATGGATTTGCCACTCAAACTCCTGCTCTCCAAACTCAGGTGTCAAATAGATCTGGATAGTCAAAGATGCTGATTTGATCCCTTCTCCTGGCATGATCAAGGAGCCTCTTGTTCAGAAGGCCTTTTACCAAAGTTAATGTTATTGATCACCCCAAGATTGTATAGTTTGTATATATTCATAGATCTAATGTTTTTCCTTAAAGTTGTTGCGTCTTTAAAGTTCTTAATTTCTTGATTAACCCTTTTAAATTATTTCTCCACACCTTTCTAATATAAATGATATTCTCAAAATTCTAACACTTTTACCCACCTAAGCAGCACAAACTGTATGTAACCATAATCATATGGACTTCTGGTGATCCACCATGGTCTTGCTGCCATTTACCTATTAATGCAGGGAGAGAAGAGGTGAAATTACTTCCGGGGTGACTATGAGGGTACACCTATTCTTTTAATTTTCGTCTGATTCTATTTCCCAATTTGTGTTAGAGGCAGAAATGTAGGTTGTAGTACATTTTTTAAATTATCCTTTTTGCAGAAATTAAAGATTTAATATGAGACCGTTTCTTAGTGAAATGTGAAAAATCAATGGTTTTATAGTAAATTAATTATATGAAACCACTCTGGACAGTTTCTGCACCTAGAAAGTACCTTTGAAGAAAAGGATTACGTTTGTGAGAGAATGGTGGAGTTTCTGATGGGAGCAGCCAAGCGGGAAACATCAGATATTCTGTCCTTTCAGCTTTTAGAGGCTCTTTTGTTTAGAGTTCAGCTGAACATATTTACTGGAAGATGCCAAAATGCACTTGCAATTTTACAGGTAAACATTTATTATAGAATTTAAATACATTCTGTAGAGAATTTTTTTAAAGTCCAAAACATTACAAGTATAGTTAGTATTGTTTAATGCTAAGAACACAGGCTTTTGATTCGAATCCTTGCTTTGCCACTTACCTAGTAAGTTGTGTGGTGCTGGGCAAATTCATGACATTGTTTCCTCATCTGCTTAGTGGGGATAATACCTACCTACTCTAGAGCTTTTATGAGGTTTAAATGATAAGTACTCAAAAGAACAAACTTCAAGATTCATACCAAAAGCAGGGTTTCTTTTTTTTTTTTTTTTTAAGATTTATTTATTTATTTAATTCCCCCCCCCCTCCCCTGGTTGTCTGTTCTTGGTGTCTATTTGCTGCGTCTTGTTTCTTTTTCCGCTTCTGTTGTAGTCAGCGGCACGGGAAGTGTGGGCGGCGCCATTCCTGGGCAGGCTGCTCTTTCTTTTCATGCTGGGCGGCTTTCCTCACGGGCGCACTCCTTGCGCGTGGGGCTCCCCCACGCGGGGGACACCCTTGCATGAAGGCAGGGTTTCTTAACCTTTTTTGTTCCACGGACCCCTTTGCCGGTCAGGTGAAAACCATGGACCTCTTTCTTATTAAGTCTACCCTATACTGAGTATTATTTAATAAATATATCACACCCACACCAACAAGTCCCCACAAGAATGCTTTTTTGAATCTCAATTTATGGTCACAGACCTCTTCTTAAGAACCCCTGCCAAAAGGAAAAAAAAGAGTCTATAGTAAAAATCTTCTATGTTATTGCTCTTTTTTATTTTATTATTATTATTTTTAAGGTTTTTGTTTTGTATCTCCTTAGATTTTGAGTATTTTATATTTTAAAATGTATAAGTAAATTTAATCTTTTTTTTTAGTTAGGTCATAAAATGTTAGCATAGTAAAAATGATGTTAGTATGGTATTGATATCTCTAAAGCATTTTTCCTTTAAAAAAAAAGGTGGCTATCAAAATTTTGACTAAGGTATTTAAGAACCATTCTGAAGAAATGTAACCCTTTCATTCTTCTTTGCTTTTATGTTTGAGTCTTATTTTGAGTAGGAGTCATTGTTAAAAACACTTTCAGATTATTTTTCCATTTTATGTAGAATGCATTGAAATCAGCTAATGATGCAATAGTAGCTGAATACCTTAAAACAAGTGATCGATGTTTGGCATGGCTGGCCTACATACATCTTATTGAATTCAACATTCTCCCTCTGAAATTTTATGATCCATCTAATGCCAATCCTTCAAGAATTGTTAACACAGGACCATTTGTAATGCCATGGCAAGGAGTTCAAGATGTAAAGACTAATCCTGACATGTTGTTAGCAGTTTTTGAAGGTACGTATAAACATTTATATATTATTTAGAACATCAGCTTACCCATTATTATGGAACAAACATATGTCTATATATTGTAATTTTTAGTTATACAGTTTATTGTATAAATGCTTAAAAGAATAAGGATTGAATCCAATAAGATGGACATTGGCATCAATGAAAACTGGGAACTGTTCTACATTATGCAATTTTATTTTTCTAATTATGGCAAAGGGTATCAACTAAATATATAGATAATATAGCTTATATAGTTTTAAAGATTTGATTTAATGAGGGAACCATGTAATTCCTTCTTTAGCAATCCAGTAAGATAAAAGTTTAAAAGAGTGTCTTTATGTTTTGAGGTAATTAATGTTTTCTCCATCAATCAGTGTGTTTGATTGGTACTATATACTAAATGATGTACGTCCTGTGGAATATATATATATGTGTATGTGTATATATGGCGTAAAGCCTCTTCCTTCCTAAAAAGAGGTATATAGCCTTGTCAGAAGCTGAAATCTATACATTAGATAAAATTATTAAGCATGCAAGGCTATAAAACTGTATGTTGGTATGTAATATAAATTGTGTGCTACAAAAGAGACTTGGGTCTGTGATTTGTAGAATTAAATGGTACAGGCATAAACCCAAAGGAAAGGGATGGATGTAGGTTGGCATGATCAAGGAAGTCTTCATAGAATTGGTCCTTGGAACTGGACTTTGAAGCATGGCTATGATGAGACATGGTGGGCCTTTTCAAATGTGGGGAGCCTTGTCTTTTTTTAATCTCCCAAGGGCCCATCATAAATTCTGGCAGTGTACTAAGTGCTTAGTAAATATTTGGTGAATAAACCAATGAAGAAAGAAAGGAAAAGAACATTGCTATTAGGGGAGCTGAGTAGACGAAAACTGAATAGGAATTGTACAGTGGGTTTGAAGTGTATTGGAAGAAGGGGGGAGTCCCTATGAAAGACAGAATTTTGTTCTGGAGAATAGTAGGGAATAAGATTGATAAGTGGAATAATGCTAGATTTTCAAGAACATTGAAACTTTGGAAGACCTGATGGTAATAAAGGTCCATTAAGAATATGCTGAAAAGAATTGCTGTTAAACTTTAGAAAACCAACCAAAAGCTGATGGTCATAACTGAGGCTTTAAAAGAAGGTAACCTGGGGAAGGAGAGTATTTGTTAGAGACATTTGAAATTACCACATAAAGGTGTGGGGACAAATTAAATGTCAGGAAGAAGGAAAAGGAATAGTCAAAGATGATTTCAGGGTTTTGAGACTGGGAAGATGAAAATATCATTGATAGGATCTGGCAAGTTGGGGAGTAGAATTTTGAATGGTAATTGGTCATCTAAGTTGAAATGAGAAATGCTTTTTGGCAAAAGGAATCAAGGAAAATCAAAGATGGAGACGTGAATTTGAGAGTTATTAACATAAATGTTATTGTATCATAAAGTGCCTTACAGTTTTTAGTGTGCTCTAGCAGTAGATGATTCAGTAGTTGAAGTTATGAGCATATTATACGTTCTCTGGGGAAATGGAGTTTTAAGTGTAGCAGTAGTAGTACGGGGTAAAAGAGAAAGAGAAAAGTGAGTGCATGAGAGAGAGGAAATAAAGTCTCTTGGAAACAGGCAAAAAATTAAAAAGAAAGGGGAGAGGGAAGCGGACTTGGCCCAATGGATAGGGCATCTGCCTACCACATGGGAGGTCCATGGTTCAAACCCCGGGCTTCCTTGACCCATGTGGAGCTGGCCCATGCGTAGTGCTGATGCGCACAAGGAGTGCCGTGCCACACAGCAAGGAGTGCGCCCTGTAACGAGAGCTGCCCAGTGCGAGAGAAAGTGCAGCCTGCCCAAGAATGGCGCTACACACACGGAGAGCTGACACAACAAGATGACGCAACAAAAAGAAACACAGATTCCCAGTGCCGCTAAGGATAGAAGCAGTTACAGAAGAACACACAGGGAATGGACACAGAGAGCAGACAGCTGGGGGGCGGGGGGAGGGGAGAGAAATAAATAAAAAATAAATCTTTAAAAAAAAAAAGAAGGGGGAGAATATTATCAAATGGCAATCAGATAAAATGAGGATAGAGGTAGATATAGGTAAGACTTCTTAGTGAACTTCCAGTGTGCACTTTCAGAATGATGAAATTAACTTAAGTTCACAAATCTGGGCACCTACACTACCACTGGGCAAAGAGGAAATGTTGACAGCTATGCAAAATAAAATAATGTACCATTCTTGAAGAAGCCACAAGATCAGGTAAAGGAATCTTTACAACGGGAAACGTGTGTTGTGAAAGGGGAAGGAAAGGTTCTAGTTTAGGAGGAGACATTTAAGTGGTACAAAGAAGCAGAACAAGGCATCTTTAGGAAGTCAGTGGAAAATGTCAAAATAATTCATCTTTTCAGTTTTCTCGACAAGTTTTAAGGAATTTAGGATAAATGCAGAGACAGTCATTCAAGTGAAAACATTGATTGATGGGAGAGCTCATATGGAATGATTTTATTCTTAAAAGTAAAATGGGAGTAAGGAATTTGGCTTCAGAAGTTTAGAAATATCTGAAACACCTCCTTTGGGTAAATGCTGGGAGATGAGTAAAGATGAATAAAGATGGTGGTCAAGTAATTGATTGGTTTCTTAGAATATAAATAACAGTGAAATAATTCATGTTATTTTTGATTCATGTTGTGATATTTTTGGATAGATGCAGTGAAAGCTTGCACAGATGAGAGCCTCACTATTGAGGGAAGAATAGAGGTCTGTCTTCCACTTTACACAAACATGATTGCTCTGCACCAGCTTCTAGAGAGGTAAAACTTAATTGACAAGCAGTTAACCGTATATTAAAAATTGATCTTTTCATATGTTTAGATTTTTTTTTCTTATTAAGGTACGAGGCTGCAGTGGAACTTTGTAAATGTTTATTGGAATCATGCCCTGTGAACTGCCAATTGTTGGAAGCCCTTGTTACTTTATATTTGCAAACAAATCAGCCTGATAAAGCCAGGGCAGTGTGGCTTAATGTATTTGAAAAAAACCCTCAGAATGCAGAGGTTTTTTATCATATGTGCAAATTCTTCATCTTGCAGGTAAAAAGTGACTCAGAATTTTTAAATAAGATTTTTGTTTGTTTTTTTTAAGGTGTTTTTAATGTTTCAACTTTCTTATTAATCCTTTAAGACATGTTAGGCATCATTCTCTCTAGGAATTTTTTCCTGATCCTTTTGCCCTTTGCAAAGGGTTAGGTTTTCCTTCTTTCTCTTCCATAATACTCCGTGCACAGGTCTACGATTGCAGTTATTACATTGCTTTGTATTTTTGCTTATCATCACTTTATTTACTAGACTAAAAATTTCTTAAGGTCAGGTGCCAGATCTTAGTCATATTAAGATCCCAGCACCCAGGAGGGGACATCGCCATCCCAGGGTCCACAGAATGGAGGAATAAAATATGGGCTAGAGTGGGCTCACTGATAACTCTACTGTAAAACTATTGTGATGAGTAATAGAAGAAATTTTAGCATCGAGGTGGAGAAAGTGGCCACAGTAGTTGCTGAGGGCAGGGAGAGGATAGAAGAGATGTGATGTGAGGGCGTTTTTGGGATTTTGAGTTGTCCTTAATGATATTGCAGGGTCAGATGCTAGACTTTATATATTCTGCCATAACCCACTGAATGTACTGGGGGGGAGTGCAAGCTGCAGGTTAAACTATTATCTATGTAGTGTAGCAGTGCCCCAAAATGAATTCACCAGTGTGATGAGTGTGCCACAATGACGAGGGAGGTTGTTGGTGTGGGAGGAGTGGGGGGTGGTATACAGGAACCTCTTATATTTTTTAGTGTAACATTTTTTGTATGATGTATATATCTTCAAAAAAATAAAATTGACAAAAATGATGTGGGGGTTGGGGAGTTGGTTATATGGGAACCTCTTTTTTTTTTTTAATGTTTTTTAATGTAACATTCCTTATGATCTATTAACTAATTAAAAAATTAAAATAAGTATATAGCCAATAATAAATAAATAAATGTAAAGTTAAAAAAAAAAAGATCCCAGCACCCAGCAAGCACAGAGCCAAACATCTATTAGGAGCTTACTAGGTAATTAATCGGTGAATGGGGCTTGACCTGGTCTTGCATATTAAGGTGTTTAGTGATTAATTGACTTTAATTTGGAGGTCAGAATTAAAAATGTTATTTGAATGTGCCCCAAACTTTCTTCCCTAGCCCCGAGAAACTTAATCTAATCAGTGATTTTTAGGACTTTTTTCCCTCCCTTGAAGCATTATAATTAAGCATTTTAAGCCTAATGAATAAACCCCCTCCCTTTTTTTTTAAAAATAGAATCGAGGCGATAATCTCCTTCCATTTTTACGGAAATTTATTGCATCCTTCTTTAAACCTGGGTTTGAGAAATACAGTAATTTGGATCTGTTTCGGTAAGTTTGAAGAATTCTTTTGATTTGTAGAGGAATGAGGGATAGTACAGATCAATGGAAAGATTACAGTTTTTTGTAGCTGGATTACATTTTAGAATGATTTTTATAGTTGAATACCCCCTATAGATCTGTTTTGAGGGCAGTAGAATTTAATAAAAATAGAGGCAAGATGTAAAATGCTTTGCATTCTTTGGAGTGAAGATACTGTACAAGGTAAGAATTATATACTAAGACCATGCTAACTCGTTTTCCTTTTACTTTTTTGTTATTATTGTTAACTTTAGCATTGAATACTATAGCCGTGAAATATCCTTAGTGGCTATTTCAAAACAAGCTCAGCGATTTTTGAAGAAAAAAAAAAGAATTTTAATTTATTTGACTAGTAATCTACAGTGGATATATAATTTTTTTTCTTTTTTAATTCTAAAGGGAACTAACTGCTCTAGGTTCTGAAAGAGGAAAGTTTCAGAGTATTCTTTACTTTTGATCAGTTTTTTGCTAGCTTATGTGGAACCCTGAATTCTGCCTTCATTTGCTCTGCTGAAAGTCCTTGTTCCAACAGGAAAAAGAGGCCGTAGCAGATTGTGAAGAATAATTTTGGGGGGGCCATTTAAAATTCTCTTTCCCTCTCCCTCATCTCTCTCCAGGGGACAGCTAAATGAAGATGAAGTCTTCATTCATGTTTGAAAATCTAATGCTTGTAAAATATTTTTTTTCTTAGATGTTTTTCTCTTTTACATCTTCTCTGAGTATGGCAGTATTATTTAAGAATTAATTTTAAAATAACCCACATTCTCTTAAGTTAGTGAGCCATCCACCCCACAATTTTCTGTGAATGTGGCAGTTTTGAGATTAGGCAAAAAAAATTTAGGGTAACAACTCCTTCCCAGACTTGTGTCTTTATTTGTCCTCTTTAATGGAGAGTAATTTTAGTACCTGTGCTGAAATTCTTTCTGCTTTTTACATCCAAATTAATCTCAAAATTAATTGCAAAAGAATAATTTTAAAATGAAGAATTAAGTTATTCTATGAGAAGTTAGAGATTATTCCACACCACTTGTTCTCTTGTTTAAATTAGATTGCTTTACTTCTTAAACTCAAAGGACCAATTCAAGGCTGAACCAGACTCTATAGACTTGCTGGTTCTGGTCTTCCCTTGGGCATGGAGTTAATTGAGTTGGTTTAAAAGAAGATGCTGCCACTTTCTGTGTTGGTAGCTCATCAAAGATCTTATGATGTCATCTTAATTAAGCTAAATAACAATGTCAGTAAAAAAATTGAAAATGGACTACCTCCAAATAATTTTCCCTTTGTTTACTAATTCATTGTGCTTTATTAGAATCCTTTGTGGAAACAGTCATAATTCACTGAGAAGAAAAAAGGGTATCCTGTGCTTATTTTATTTGTACAATACTGAAGACCTTGCCTACACCAAAAAGTGTGCATCTCTGTTAATTTAAGAAGTCTTTTTTTAGTAAAATACTAGAAGGAAGACAGTAGTTGAGAAAATTTTTGACTTTGTCGTACTTATGCTGTATTGGTGTAAATTTTTAAAATTTATAAATATAGCCAAAATTTGTTAATAGGGAAAATCAGAGTCTTCTTAATAGGTACATATATATATATATAAATTTTGTGAGCAGAAATAGTAGAGCAAATATACTTAGATCTGTAATATTTACCTGAAGTTGAATCCTATCAACTCCCTTTCTTTATAATATTTAACGTAAAGATAGCAAGCAGAATGAGCTAGATAGGTTAATTTTCATGTGTTTCATAATTGATTTTAAGATTAAGGAGATAGCCAGAAAATTTAGCTAGGAAATTTCATTCACATTGCTGATATTAGTTTAGGGATTATGGAATCTTAACATAGATTAGATTAGAAGTCATCTGTTCTGACCCATCTCGGTGTTCGTTGAGGAAACTGAAATCCCTAGAAAATAAGTGATTAACTCATAGTCATATGATTTTTATGGCAAAGTCAAATTTACAACCTAACCCATATTCCTTTTCTTATGTTTTTCCCTTACACAGCCTCTCTAATCTATTAAAAATTATTCCCTAAATTATTAAGTGCAAGGTAAACAAGTATACTAAGATGGAGGGTCACTTTTGAGATCAGTGTATTTCATTTTAAAACATCATTCTTCAAGATGTAGTTAAATTACATTCACCATACTTAGCTGGCAGGGGAGATACCATGATTACGAAGGTGGTTTTCCCAGGGCGACGCTTATGCTTTGCACTCCGTGTGTGGTGACCCCTGCGATTTCCGCAAATGTGGGAAACTCGACTGCATAATTTGTGGTAGTGGGGGACTGCATTCGTGCTCTCCCCCTAAAAAAAAAAAAAAAAAAAAAAAAAAAATTTACATTCACCATAGGTTGAGTTATATTGGGGAATGGAGGAGTGGTTGAGTTAGTCAAAGTCAAATAGACTTCTCTACTGATTGATTTCTTAGAAACCTTTAATATCCTAATAAGTATTGTAGCTTTCCTGGAGAGGGATTTTGTTTATTTTGGGGGCTATAATAAAAATTCATTGGGGGGGTAATTGATATGGGTATAAAATAATACTATTCCACGTAATTTTGTGATCCTAGAGTTGTGTCCATAAGGGATATGGTATACACATGAAGGTAAAGTCTCATTACTTTATAGAAATATTTCAAGGAAATTTAAGTTGAAACAGGATTTTTTTTTTAAAGTATTGGTAATCCACATGTATCTAGGCATAATTTCAAATATTTGTTTTTGTTTCAGGTATCTATTAAATATTCCAGGACCACTTGACATTCCAGCCCGTTTATGTAAAGGGAATTTTAATGATGAGATGTTTAACCACCAAGTCCCTTATTTGTGGTTGATTTACTGGTGAGATATTATCTACTGTGGAGAGACATATTTCATACTAGGCTTATGTTTGTAATTTATTGCTGAATTACACCATGTTGAAATTAACCTGATATTAAAGTCATTGAAGCAAAATTTACAGAATATTAAGGTTTAGTCCATATTAAAGTACATCAAAGGGATTCCACTGTAGTAATATCTGTAATGTTTAAAATATTTGTTATTCTTTTTTCTAATAGAATTATACTTCATTTTTTAAAACAGTCTTTGTCATCCTCTTCAATCAAGTATTAAAGAAACAGTGGAAGCATATGAGGCAGCTTTAGGGGTGGCCATGAGATCTGATATAGTAGAGAAGATTTGGATGGAGTAAGTTTAGTTCCTCCTAAATAGAATGATATGTTGAAATAAAGGAATATAGTATTTTCTTTGAGTAATGAAAATGCTCTAATATTGATTGTCGTGATGAATGCACAATTCTATGATTATACCAGATGCCATTAATTGTACAATTTAGATGGATCGTATTGTTTATTAATACATTTCAGTAAAATTGATTATAGTAAAAAATATGGTGGGGAAGGGGTGATCACCTTTCTTTGGTGAGAGAATTACTGGCTTAATTATTCTAAATTATCATAATATTTTTCTTTTGGCAGTTATCTTGTCTTTGCCAATAATAGAGCTGCTGGATCCAGAAACAAAATTCAAGAATTCAAATTTTTTACTGATTTAGTGAATAGATGTTTGGTTACAGTCCCTGCCCGATACCCCATTCCTTTTAGCAGTGCCGATTACTGGTCCAACTATGAATTTCATAATAGGGTAAGAACTTAATTTTTTTTTTTAAAGCTGTTTGTATGAAAGAAGGGAACTTAAATGATGGCAAAACTCTTATATGAAGAGACTTTTTCTCCCTAGAACTATCTTCCTAACATTTACTATTTTCTTGACCATGTTTCTGACTTATCTCTTTAAAGTCTAGGAACAGAGCCTAGTTTATGGCAAGCATTTGTTTTTTATGGTTTATAAAAAAAATACGCATATTGATTGTTTTATTTAAGAAAATATACTTTGCCCTCTGAAGTAAAAGAAGTTAGAATTCACTTTAAGAAAAATATATATGTATTGGTTTCTATGGAATAATTTCCAGTATTTTTGGAAATTTCCACTGATGAAAGAGTTTGCTTGAATAATTGGACAGTTTATTGAATGAAAAATGCTATAATTTCAAAGTAGATAAAAATGGGCATTTACAATATAGCTGCCCTTTTTAAAAATATTTTGTTAAGCAAACAAATAGCTGTACACAGCGTAAGAAAGCAAGAAAGCAGATGCCATTTAGGATTTTGAGTAGAATCTGATTAATGATAATTTTATAAGGCTACCTTAAAAGTAATAAAGCAAAAAGGATTTTTTCTGTTTTTGTTTTTGTTTTTTATATATTCAGTATAATGCAGACTAAAACTCCCTTTATTTGTTTATTTTTTTTGTGGGGTGGTTTTGTTGCTAATGGGATAACCAACTATTATGTTTGTACTTCTATGCCATTCTTTATCCCAGGCTCTCAAACCACTTTATGGACATTAAGTCATTTACACACGGGCATTCCATGAGCAAGATGTGGCAGGTATTATTAGCCCTATGACTTGCCCAGCTATACAGCAAGTAAAGGTAGACTCAGGAATGAAAACCCGGACTCCTGGCTTCTTGTCCGTGTTTCCTCAGTCCATGGTTCTCATCACTAGTCCTTATTTTCTAATTCATATTTGGAAGACCACTAATTAATTAATGGTAGGAACTGTAACTTCACAGCATCATACATTATTATAATTTATACATTCATGTTGTAAAGACCATTTTGGTTTTCTCATTAAAACACATAGGTAGTTGGATTTCACATTTTTGGTTGCATTCATTTTTTACCCCCTCAACCTTTACAGGTTATTTTCTTTTATTTGAGCTGTGTTCCAAAGACCCAGCATTCCAAAACCTTGGAACGGTTTTGCTCAATTATGCCAACTAATTCTGGACTTGC
The DNA here is from genome assembly GCF_030445035.2 of Dasypus novemcinctus. Classification (NCBI taxonomy): domain Eukaryota; kingdom Metazoa; phylum Chordata; class Mammalia; order Cingulata; family Dasypodidae; genus Dasypus; species Dasypus novemcinctus. The sequence continues at coordinate 53,613,919 of NC_080684.1, read as the reverse complement.
ACTGAGGTAAGTTCTTTTAGCATAGGCTTTTCATATAAAATTATTCTTGAAAACTTAAGAGCAGTCTGCTCTTCCCTGACTTCCTCATTGATACATTAATTTCAGAGTTTTTAAGCAGTAGTTAGCTATTTATGCAAAAATGAGTGTGAAAATCTGGTAAATTCAGAAACAGTGCAAACTGTAAAGGGCAAATAATTCATGTAAAATTCATTAGTGTTCCCTGAGCATACACCACCTGTCATCGTCACGTACAGTTTAAGTGTATATTATATGGCGGTGGCAGACTTGGCCCAGTGGTTAGGGCGTCCGCCTACACATGGGAGGTCCGCGGTTCAAACCCTGGTCCTCCTTGACCCATGTGCCGCTGGCCCATGCGCAGTGCTGATGCGCGCAAGAAGTGTTGTGCCACGCAGGGGTGTCTCCGTATAGGGGAGCCCCACGTGCAAGGAGTGTGCCCTGTAAGGAGAGCTGCCCAGCACGAAGAAAAGTGCAGCCTGCCCAGAAATGGCGCCACACACACAGAGAAGCTGACACAACAAGATGACGCAACAAAAAGAAACAGATTCTCCTGTGGCTGACAACAACAAGTGTATATTATATGGCAAGAAAATATTGCTTAATAGATTTTTAAATATTACAGATACAGTAGCCAGTTACGTAGATTTTGGTTACTGTGACTGGACTTTATAAAAGTCAGTAGCTCTCAAATACTAGTATGTAAGAAACTCAGAATCTCATGGGTGCTCGCTAAAAATGCAGAGTCCTTAGCTTGAGCACTCAGATTTTGTTACTGGTGGTCCTCAAATCACATTTGAGAAACACCAATCAAGGGAGTTCATACATTGAATTAGAAGGAGATTTCTGAGAATTCCTTTTTAGTTTCTATGTATGCTAGAGTTCACCCTCAAGAATTGTGCTTTTTATTTCAAAGCATTACCCTGAAAGTCTGAAATACGGTAGGTATTACCTGCACATTACTGCTTTGGGTTCCACTTGTATGTAGTCATTTCCACTGCAACATTGTGTTTAATGAGTGTAGGTTTGCTTATGGATTGTAAGGTACCTAAGATATTTATCAAATAATCCTGTGTGTTTTAAACTGTTTACATTCTACTTGGAATGTATGTGAGAAAATGGCCTAAGAGATTAAAAGAAAATTCAAAGGCCTAATGTTGTGACAAAAATAGCCGTAGTTTTACAATGGAAATTCTGAATAAGCATGCTAATCTGCAGAAGTTAACTAGAAATAACACCTTTGATAAAATGTGTGAAATAGAAAATGTCATATTATGATTAGTTTTTATTATTATCATAGGCATTTTGGAATACTCTTAGCTTAATTGTTTTGTCAGAAAATCCTGATGTCTGTATTGTGATACTTTCCTTGTGATCGTCTTTGTCCTTTATTCCAGGGCAATAAGGTACTTAATAACTAGTCACTGTACTTTAATTTTAGTTCAAGACGTATTATTAAGAGTAAGCATACTTATGGGAGTGGATATGGCTTAAGTGATTGAGTGCCTCCTTCACATATGGGAGGTCCCAGGTTCGATTGCCAGTGCTTCCTAACAAAACAACAAGCAAACGAACAAAAAAACTCAACTCAGGGGAGCTGATGTGGCTCGGTGGTTGAGCACCAGCTTCCTACATATGAGGTCCTGGGTTAAATCCCTGCCCTGGTACCTCAGAAAAAAAAAAGTGAGCATACTTTAATAAAGAAAGGAATATACCAGGAAATTGCAATAATATATCAAATCAATTCTTTTAGAAAATCGAAGGGGGCTATATTAGTTAGAATGATTGCCTTCGTATCCTGTAGGAACACATGGGTCTTATTTTAGATAAGCATAGGTCTTAACTGGACCTCTTGCTAGTTTGACACATTCCTGTTGCAGGGTTATTTTTATGAGTCATTTTGCATATACTTACCGAATAGCCTTGATGGGATTTAACTGACCAAAAAATTATACCTCATGAAACATTTTGAGATCCCTACACGTGCAATGCTTGTTCATTTTCCCGAATGTACTTTACAGGTTACTTCAACATGAATGGGAAGAAAGCAATGTTCAGATTCTGAAACTTCAAGCCAAGATGTTTACATATAATATCCCAACATGCCTGGCCACCTGGAAAATGTAATGCAACAATCATGTACATGTTTTTATAGCTATTACTTTTATTTATAAGGTTTGCTCCAGACAGGTAAATCTGAAATGACATCTTTTTTTTTTTTTTTCCTCCTGGACAGATCTCTACTCTAAATTGTTTTTGGCATTTTCTAAGGTTTTATACCAAGAGTGAGTGATGAGTGCTCATTAATGATTGCTTCTATAAGCAAAAAGGATAAGCTTTTTTGTTTGTTTATTAGGCCAGTAAAAATAATTTATTGGGAAATGGGGGAAAGGAATTGAGCTTGCTGAGAAATGGGAGAGGGTAGAAATAAACACTGAAATTTGGTGCGGGCTTCTCTAGGCAGAAAGAGTCTGCATAGGCTTTTAATTTTCCTTTAAGGAGAGCATTTAGATAGCAATACCATTATCAAATAAGCATTTGTTTTAGTTATTTTAAGACCATTTCTTTTGATATTTGAGATTTTTCTGGATTCTTGTTTCTTTTAAAGGTCTTGATGCCAGGTGGTTTCACTAATATTTGAGGTTTTTTTTTTCATGAACGTTATTTATGTTCAAAACACTGGTCTGTTTCATTCTTGTAAAGTTGATAAATATTGTTGAATTTTTCTTTTCACTGTAGGTTACCCTCCTTGGAAGTTTAGCCTGTTACTTTCAGGAAGTTTTGTACTCAGATTCCCACAGTCAGTATTCTGCCAGTGGTGGTATCTCATTTTGTTCAACGATATATAAATTTTTCTTCTCCCTTTTCTATATTCCCTTTTTTTTTCTTAGAGCCATTGCTGCTGAGATTGTTCTAAAGGGGCAAAGAGAGGTAAGCCATCCCTGAATATCCATGGGTCCCTTTTTAAAAAGCTATTTTGCCCCTTTTGTTCACTTCTGAATTTGAAAGTATTAAAGCTTAAAAAGTTAACATTGTAAGGGCTCTAAATGTTTGGAAACCCCAAAATCCAACATAATCATTTTGTCTTGAACATTAGAGTATGAAGTATCATTCTCTAAACTGCAGTTATGAAGGTGTTTTTCATCATGTTTCCTGATGGAGTTGTGTGTGTATCTATCTTATAGGTCCACCGTTTATATCAGAGAGCCTTACAGAAGTTACCTCTTTGTGCATCACTGTGGAAAGATGTAATGCTTTTCATCTTTTATTTCATCTTGAAGTTTTCTTATAAATTTTCTGCATGTGCCATATCCATTGATGTGGTGATGCTCAAACTCTAGCTAAATCTTACTTACATGCTTCCCTGTCTTTTACAGCAACTCTTGTTTGAAGCATCAGAAGGAGGTAAAACTGATAACCTGAGAAAACTAGTTTCCAAGTGCCAAGAAATTGGAGTCAGCCTAAATGAGCTCTTAAATTTAAACAGTAACAAAACAGAAAGCAAGAATCACTGAACACTGGGTGCAGTCAGTTCTAAGTCCTTATAATAATTGCCAAAATTATTGAATGATCCTTCAAGATTAGGCTGATCCCTGGCTAAGGTCTGTGTAAGGCAGACAAGCATTATTGATCATATCAAGTCCCCTACAATATCCTGTCCTCAAAACCGGAAGCAATGAACATGACCCTCTTCAGTTGGATAAATGAACTTCCTGTTTGGCCTGCTTCTGGGCCCTGCCAGATTCTCATAACATCATGTACGTAAGTATAGTTCCTCAAAGTGACTGACGTTTATTTTAATTTTGTTTTGTTTTTGTTTTATTTTTTACTTTTCCCCCTTTATGTTGTGCTATTCCTGGTTCACTTGACACTCTCTGATGCCTGAGAGATTCTTGTTTGGGGTTTAATTTCCAGGGCTGTGTTTACAGTAAAAAGCAGGCAGTCCCTTTTGGTTCTTCCTTTTTAAATCTTTTGAGATTCTTCATTTCAGGATTTAAAACTTAAGCAGTCCATCTTAAGGAAAGTGTAACTGCCATGGCCACAAGTCTGCTAGTTGCACTTGAATGCTCTAACAGGGTTGTTTATTGCCCTTCCTACATTCTGGACTCCTTGCTGAGACTGTTTAACTTGAAGATTAAAGAAACTATTGCAAATGCCAGTGCATCAGAACCTAAGAGTGGTCAAATATTATGTGCAATTTTTTTGTAAAGAAATTTTAATTTATAATAAAGTTTAACAATTTAAAGAACAGTTAATATTTGAACTGCTTTGTATTGAAATACTACTTTGTTAGTATTAAAATTGTTTATATATAAAATATTTTGAATATAAGTTAACTTTTTTAAAAATGTTGCTGTCTTTATTCACTTTTCACAGTCTGGTGGGAAAGGGTTGAAGTAGGAGGTATTGGATATTGACCATAATTACGTCAATCCTTTCTTATATTGAATCTAATTTCCCATAAAAATCCCCAGTGACTTGAATTCATGAATATATAGACCCTTTTCTGTTCAAGGACAGTGAATAATGAGATTTATACTACCATTAGTTTTAGAAAGTGTCTCCCAACTGTAGTTTGAATGACTTGTTAGTGGCATGCAGTCTTAGGTTGAGTATCAGTATGACCAAATACAAAAGAGACTTTGCTATCCCTTATTTCAGTCTATACTAAGTTGTTCATACGTGGCAGGAAAATTGTCAGTGATACATAAACTGCCACAAAGAGGCACCAGGAACTGGAACCCGGACCTCCCATGTGGGAGGTGGGCACTCAGTTGCTTGAATCACATCTTCATTTGCTCATTTCTTTTTGCTTGTTGTCTGCTTGTTGTCTTTGCTCCTTTTTTCTCTGCTTGTTTTTTTTGCCCATTGTTCAATTTTTGCTTGATGTCTGCTTGTTTTTTGTTTGTCTCCTTTAGAAGGCACCAGGAACCAAACCCAGGACCTCCCATGTGGGAGATGGCACCAAACTGCTTGAGCCACATTTGTTCCCCCATGTTGTACACTCTAACAATTCTAAGGGGTCACCATTCACATGCCTCCTTTTTTTTTTTTTTTTTAGCAGTTTATCTATTCGCCTCTTTTTTTTTTTTTTTTAGATTTTATTTATTTATTTCTCTCCTCTTCACCCCATTGTCTGCTCTGTGTCCAATTGCTTTGTGTTCTTCTGCATCCGCTTGCATTATCTGGCGGCACTGGGAAACTGCTGCTCTTTTTGTTGTATCATCTTGCTGCGTCAGCTCTCCGTGTATGTGGCTCCGCTCCTGGGTGGGCTGCACTTTTTCACAGGGGGTGACTTTCCTTGTGGGACACAGTCCTTGCACATGGGGCACCCCTATGCAGGGGTGCCCCCGTGTGGCACGGCACTCCTTGCACGCAGCAGCACTGCGTGTGGGCCAGCTTACCACATGGGTCAGGAGGTCCTGGGGATTGAACCCTGGACCCTTCATATGGTAGGCAGATGCTCTGTCAGTTGAGCCATGTCCGCTTCCCTCACATGCCTTCTATAGTCATGCAGGCAGAGGTCTCAGCAATGTCATGCAGTTGTTTCCTTTTGGATCAGTTGTCATACTGCTGTGTAAAATTATGAAGCTATCTTACCAAAGTTACATTGCCTTAAAGAATCACCCTTTGGTCACCTTTTCTTTATTATTTTACAAACTCACTTCATCCTCCACATAAAAATAAAGTTGATATGATTACTGTAGTAACATGAATATATATTTAACTGTATGACTAAACTCTTCCTTTTGGCAGAGAAATGTCATACAACAAGAAAAGTCTAGTCAGTGAGAACTGCAATCCCTTGCATCCTCCCTACCTAGCAACCTCCCACTGCTGCCTCCCTTCCTCACCCCCCCCACCCCCCCCACTCCCCGCAATATCTCCCTCCCCCAGCTATTCCTGCCTGGTGGGTGGGTGGGTGGGTGTGGACACCAAACAAAAGAGGCATTTTAGGTTGTGAGGTTTTATCTCTTAAAGGAAATGGAGTGGCAGGTTGCAGGGTATTTTTATGCTTTTTACTTCATTTTAGAGAACATAGCCTAATATTTCTATTTGCCTTTTAACGGAAAGTGGACCTTGTATCATTGTTGTCACTGAATTATCTAAGGCGGTTTGCTTTCAATTAAAGGGCATAAAACCTACATCATAAAGCAAGCAAGAATCTCCAGGTGCAACATATAACAGCCAAAGGCACTAAGCAGGCAAGTAAAAGAGATGTTTAAGACTGACAGCAAATATAGCGGAACTTTAATGAAGATTGTAGTTGAAATATTTGTTTTTTCATGATATTTGAAAGGTTGGACCATGTGGCTGGAACACAAAGTAGAGCCACTATCCCTGGTTAAAGCTGCCATGTGTTCACAGATAAGTCATAATTTCCTTAAGTCTGCTTTCATTATCTCTCTTCACAGAGTCAGTGCAAGGGAAAAATGGGAAAATAAAATTTTGGTGACCTTTCAGGCTTGAGGCTTGTGCCTGCAAATTTATCATTGCTTCTCAGAGCAGATATATAGTAATTATCATACAAAGCATTTTGGAACAAGAGCTATTTAGAAAGGCAGACTTCTAAGGAACATTTCTGATATTGTTTCTTTTTTGTCCCTCACAATTAGGTCTTTATCTTTCCAAGTTGTGTTCTTAATGTAGTGGTAGAGCAAAACTGAAAAAGAGTATTCCTTCCTCCTTCCTTTTTTTTTTTTTTTAGGGCTCTATTCCTAAAGCCACCAAAAACTCCCCTCATTTTGTGCAGGTGTTCTTTGGTTATGCATTTCACTTTGGGGGATTGGGGTAGTGAATAGCCACCTAAGGACCTGATACCCTGTCTTGCACCCATCCTCCACCACCACTCACATAACCTTCCTCAGGTGTGCCGTACTCTTTTGGAGACTACTTAATATCAGTCATAAGGAGAAAAAGCTTTTTCTTTTCTTTTTGGTCTCACATCTTTGAAATAGATAATGGCAAATTCTCTTTCACAGATGGTAATACAGATATAGAATATGTCTCCACTGTCTTTTTAGTGACTGTTACAACAGGTACTCCACATTTTGCACATTCACAGAATCAGGCATATTTTCATTCCAGAATCAATTTGAGCTCTGTGCTAGGCTCTGTCAATAAAAGATGAAGAAACTGGTCCTTGAGGATGCTTACAAGCAGAAACAGAATAATATGTGTACAAAGGAAACATCTCCAAGCTCCTACCTTGGGTTAGAAGATATCTGGGAAATATTCCTGGTGGGAAGTGAAGGAGAAAAAATTGAGACTAGTAATTTTTAAAAATGTACAGTTCTACCTGAATGTTAGAGGATTTGTATATGTTTAAAAATGAGAATTTTTAAAACTCTTCCTAAAAAGCTACTTTAACTTTTTAAATTCACAACTGACAATTCATTAAACATGGTGACAGATAAGATATGTGTAACTCCATAGCAGCCTCATCTCTCTGGAGGAGATTTGGCATGGGGTACCTTGTCCTTAGAAATTCTAAAGAGCCTGACAAGCTAGGAGTAATAATATCAGGCCTCTGTTACGTTTAAACTGCCTTCATGTGGAATGTCTGATTGGAATTCAAACTTCCACTTCATGTACTTTTTCTTTTTTTTTTAACTTCTTGGGTTCAAGTGAATTGCTTAGCATTTACTAGCAGAGCACTGTTTGAGTCCAGGCAAGCCTAGAAAGTTATATTCCACTACGTCCTTCAAAAAGTCATGTTTATTCTATCTTTATAGAACTATTACCAAGAGATGCCCAGAGTCTTCAGTGCTTTAAACTGACTTTCCAAATGACAAATTTTAGCCCAAATACCAGAAATGTTTGCGATCAATTTGGAACCAAAAAACCCAGGGGAAAAAAAAAGCCTTTTGTTGGGGAAGAAAAAAAATTGCACAAACTTGAAAGAATTTTATGTGTTTCCTGATTTCATCATGAAGGTGGAAATTACAGAACAATAGGAAGCTAGTGCAATTTGTATCAAGTGATGTGACTTTGTGATGAGTACTGATGGATTCAAATATTTGTCTCCAGTTTAAAAATAAAGCATTGCCCAGAAGACACAGAATAAAATGTTAATATGTGAGTCAACTGCATTACCATAAAATAGCACACCTTGTAATTACTTTTATGCAAGATTTATATAAATTTTGGAAGCTATACAAAGTATAAACAAAATGACTCTTCAGGGACCATCTTCAATAACAAGTAGAAATTGAAATCCAAACATGAAAACCATTTGCACAGCAATTTTTTAGAGTGTACTGCATTTGCCCCTTTTTTGGTAACTTGTAAAATGAGGACTAATTATAAACTCAACCAAAATCATAGGTGGATTTACAATATTTTTTTGGTTATTCAAGCAAATTAAATCTTGCAAATCTTCTTACCTAGTAAAGAGAATGGAAGCCAAAGGCCTAAGGGAGCTGAACCAAGAGTGAAAGAGGGAACTCTGAACTGGTTGAAATTAATGGAGATAATCAGCATCTACTTCCAAGTCTAAAACACTCAGTTTGGCATATAATACAACCAAATTATGAGACTATGCAGATGGGTTTGACACTTCTTGCTGGTTGAAATGGAGCTGCAAAGAAATAGTTTCAGGAAATGCATGCGAATGTAAAAGTGAGGAATCTCTAGAAAATTAGGGTTTAGCTCCACTGTCATGTAATCATGACAGGCCATTGTTCCTCTATCTCTGCATCTATAAAATATGGAAATATGTGCACTTACCTCATGGGTTTTGAGAGAGATTACATAAAAGAATTTTTTTTTTTTTTTTTTTGCATGAAATACAAGCTTTACTTCAGTGCACTTAACAGAAAACTGAAAATAACAGTGACAACACACAAGGGCTTTTCTGTCCCATGGAAAAGTCTGGAGATAGTGCAGAGTTGGTATGATGGCTATACAAAATCATTGGAGATCTAGGCTCCTTCTCTGTGTCTGCTTCAATACCCTGGCATGGGCCATTCAGCCACAAGGTCAAAACATGATCCAGAGTGGTTCCTAAAGCTTCAGCCATCAGATCCCTGTTTTTTTTTCATCGTATATCAAAGAAGGTTAATCTCCCAAGGTTATTTCAATGGTGTCAGTATTTCGTCATGCTTAAAACTGATCTGCTCTGTTTCAAGTGTGGATCAGAGGTAACCCAGTCATTTGCCACGTGTTGGAGCAAGATGGCTGCCGACGTCCAGCCTTCCTCTTAAGGATCTGTGGTCCCAGCTTCTTCCAATATCAATTGTAGGCTATCAGGCTCTAAAGGCTTTGTCTCTCTCCCGGGGCTCTAGTCTCTCCAGGCTCATCTTTACTTCTCTACACCAAGTCAGCTGTAAACTGTCAGGCAAACGGCTCGTCTTTCTTCCCAGGGCCTCTGCTGTTGTCTGTGGAGCTGTCTCTATTTCTCTGTGTTCTCTGTCACAAATAAAAATTATATTTAAAAATAATCTATTTTATGATGAGTTTGGGATTAACTTCCAAATTTTTGAGGTGAAGGAGATGTTTGCTTCCTCTTTTTTCTTTTTCCTTCCACAGACTCATTTGCCAGTCAGGTGAAAACTACAGACTCCTTACTAAGACCACACTATACTGCGTATTATTTAATTATCACAACCACACTAACACGTCCCCACAAGAATAATGGTTTTTTGAATTTCAGTTCAAGCTCATGGGGCCATTGTTAAGAACCTAGGCAAGTTTCATTACTGTAAGTTGATGAAGAGCATATGAGTCTAGCCATGCTCAAACATGAGTTGATGGTCACATAACTAAGAAACAACAAAAATTGCCATCTAAATTTAGTGGCTCATTCCTGGTGTTCCCAAAATAACAGGTAAAATTTTCAGTGGTTGGTTTTGACTTCAGGTTTTTAAGCTTTTAAGGATCAACACACTTATACTTTGGTGGATTCTCAGCCTGTTTCCTGGACTTTTGTGGTATAATGGAGTATAAAGATTACCCCTTAGTCTTGGATCTGGGAAGTTCATTAATTGCTGGTTTAAGTGCAGAGTAGCCAAAATCCAAACACTTTTATTATAGTTACCTGTGAAGGGCATGGCATTGTTGACAGATTTAAGCTTAATTATCTTTGCAGGCAGAAGGAATGAAATTACCTAATCAGGCAAGAGGACTTGCATCAGGTTGCATGTTCACCAAGCTGGAAGATAACTTCCAAAATTTTTAAGAGAAGGAAATTTTGTCTTTTAAATGAACTTATTTTACTTTTTACCCTAATTATGCCAAACCTGGCTGAAGCACTGGTCCCAGTTGTGAAAAGAGACAAAAATCACAGAATGCAGAGTGGAGGGCAATTGGTTTATTGTGACTCAGACTTCCATATTAAGACTGACTCAAATGAAAATAGTGACTTACACATAATCTTCTCTTAAGTGAAAGTCAAAGAAGATTGACCAGGGTTGACTAGTATGGCACTCCATGATGACAGAAACCGAGGCACCGTCTCTCCTTCCCTTTTCCTGTGTGGCTTCCTGTACCAAAATTGTTGCCACATATGATTGCACTGGTCATGTCCTACACAAGGGCACGTGAACTAAAGGGCTGGTAGAGGCTAGGATTAAGCCTATGATCAGGTCATCAAACCATACACTCTAGAACCCTGGCTGAGTGTACCAGGAGGCAGGCTCCACATAAAGGAACACCCTCGACCCCAAGTTCTATGGGGTGCATTTTTCTAAATTTTTCAATGGCGTCATATGAGCTATTTGTTGTCCTAATGACTCAAGATGTCTGCTCCAATCCAGTTACTTTATTTGCATTCCATTTAGCAGGAAGGGGAAAGGACAAACCTCTTTAAGAGCACTCCTTGAAGCTAAACAACACATCTTTTGCCATATTGTTCAGAATGTAGACACATGGCCATACCACAAGGGGACTGGGAAACGTCTAGTTTAGATGAGTATGTTGGCAGCAAACTTTCAAGGATAAACTAGCGAATACACATTTGGGGTACAACTAAACATCTCTGCCACACCACCATCAAATAGAGTAAACTTGCTCCTCTACCTAAATTGCTCTGTCTCTTTAAAATTACAGTGAAACATTAAAATCCCTTCTAGTTCTATAACTCTGCAATTCTTTAGTTTGGAATAGGAAAACAGGAATCACATTTCCCAGACATAACTAGTCAACACTGGCTCTGGGATGGGCATTTAATAAAAACTAACACTGTTCTGAGGGCTTATTCTGTATCAGACACTGTTCTAAGTGCTTTACGTTACTCACTTAAATTTTCACAACAACCCTATGAGATACTGATAAATCCACATTTTACAGATGATGAAACTAAGAGAAGTTAAGCAATTCAACCAAATAACAAAAAGTAGTAAATGACAAACCCAGGAAGTTGACCCCTGAGCACACACCCTTAATTGGCACCCTTAGGTGAATTAAGTCTATCCACTGAGGCAATTCTGGGTCTTTTTAGGAAAGAGGAGCTTTTGTATTGATGTCATTAAGACAGTAGAATGTAAGCCCGGAACTGCAATGGCTGCCTTGCCGTTGCACTGTTAGAACCCACTAGGAGTGAGGCCCAAGACAAAACAAAGAGAGGCGTATTTCTGGTGTTTTCAGGTATTTAAAATTTTTTCATTCTCATTAACTTCCCTCTCCCCCACCCCACCCTTTCAAAACTGATCTTTTCATGGGATTTAGTAGAGGCCCTTGTCCTCTGAAAACCTAATAACTAAATTCAGCTAAACATTTGTGGACCTATACATGAGGAAGATAACATCATTGATTAATTAGGACATTTAACACTGAGGAAAAGCAAATGGAGTAAATTCTTACAGGCACATTAATAAAGCAATTTAAATAATAACTTTATGTTGAGACTGAGAAATAGGGAAAAATGGGCAAGGGTTGTATAATTAGATATGTGGGTGAGGGGAGGTGCTGTGAAGAGAAGACAGACACTTCAGGGAGGAAAGTATAGCAATAGTGCTTAAATTCTCTTTGGGTTCACCTTGGATTCAAACCTGGTTATATAACCTTGTGCAAATTCATTTAACTCTTCTAAGTCAACATTTGGTTTGTAAGATGAAATTAATATTAGTATTTATCTCACTTGTGGGTGTGAGGCTAAAATAAGATCATACAGGCAAAGGGCATAGAACAGAGCCTGGAACATTATAAATACTCAATAGCATTAGCTAGGCAGGTCAGATGTGAGACTGTAGAGGCTGTTTGAGGGAAGAAGGCTTGGAAATGTGAGACAGGGTAGTGTTGCAGTATAAGATGAGAAGGCTTGTGGTAGTGGCGGAGTCTAATTATTGATAGAAGAAAACTTCCTAAGAGGAAGGAAGACCTAGGGAGCAAGTAGGGACAGAAAGTGAAATAATCAGTAAGGTTTAGTTTGGGCAGATATTTATTTGGCAAAATAAAGGTCTACTGAAGGTTTGGAAACAAAAATTGTACTGATGGATGGGTATCGCATTTGCAAAGAGATTAAAGAAAGTATAGTGCTTTTTTTTTTATAAATGAAGTACCGGGACCAGGGACTGAACCAGGACTTTGTATGTGGGAAGCTGGTGCTCAGCCACTGAGCTGCATTGGCTTCCCCAAGGTGGTTTTTTGTTTGTTTTGTTTTTAGGAGATATAGGGGAATGAACCCGAGACCTCATACATGTGAAGCAGGCAGTCAACTACTTGAGCTATATCCACTCCCCTAGATTTTTTCAAGATAGGGAATTCCCCAATATGGAATATGCCAAAAACCAGATTATAATGATCTAGGCCTTTGCTACTCAGGGCATTTCTGGATATGTAGCAGCAAGGATACCTGGGAGCTTGTTAGAAATGCAGGATTTCAGACCCCATCCAGATCTATTGAGCCAAAATCTGTATTTTAGTAGGATGTCCAGGTGATTTTATACACATTAAATTTTGAGAAGCACTGCTTGTAGGTCAGAGAGGTCAAGATAGAAAGGCATGGATTATCACTGCTTAAAATGAAGAAATGTGGTCCCAGGTCTTTGGGACATCTATTTAAGTGTCTGGAATACAGTGACCACAAGACTCAGTTTTTTTCAGACTCTGTCAGAGACGTGTACTAGATGTGTATTAGAGATACAGCACTAACCACTGCTATACATCCTCATCAATGCTCTTTAATCTAAAACTTATGCTAAGGAATAATTCCCCCTCTCTAAAATTTAAATCTTTAATCGCTCCTGAAATTTAAGCAAAAAATAGTCCCTTGTTTATTTGCAGGAGGGTTGTATTAGTTATCTACTGCTCTATAACAAATCACCCCAAAATGTTGCAGCTTAAAACCACAAACATTTATCATTTTATAATCTGTTTGGGTCGGGCAATCAGGAGGGGTTTCGCTGGGTGGAGTGGCTCAGGATTTCTTAAGAGTTTGCATCAAGCTGTTGTCTGAGGCTGCAGCCATATGAGGATCGTCGGGGGCTGCAGGAGCCACTTCCAAGCTTACTCAGTGCCTCACCACAAGAGCCTCTCCATAGGCTTTCCCGGGGGCGGGGGCGGGTTGTGTGTGAGGGGTGTGTGGGAAGGTTGCACCAAAATTGGAAGCTGCAGTGTTTCATAACCTAATCTCAGCTATGACATCACTTCTGCCACACGCAATTGGTCACATAGAACAACTCTGGTGCACTATGGGAGAGGATTATGTAAGGGGATGACTACCAGGAGGTGGAGATCACTGGGGGCCAACTTGGAGATAGGCTACCACTATTTACTATAAACTATTTCCTCTGAGCAACCAAACTCAACAATAGCTTCCAGTGCAGCTTGTACAGCTGGGAGCCTCTTTGGTCTCCCTAGAGGGGAGGGAGATGATACAATGAAAAACTGACAGATCTCAAACCCATGTTCAAACTATTTTGGTGGGTACTGATCCAAGGAAAAATGTATTTTACTCTCAATCAAGTGTGGAGAGGAAGTGGATGTAGGAGACTGTTCAGCGGAGACTGCCTTTGCATTCCAATTTCGATGTAGAAGCAGTCTCAGCAGTTCTTTTTTTTTTTTAAAGATTTATTTTTTTGTTTGTTTCTCTCCCCTTCCCCTTCCCTGCCCCTTGCCCCCTCCCCCCCCCCCAGCAGTTCTTTAATTCATAATTGTATCTAAAAGCTGGAAATATTTTACTTGAAAATGGTCAGACAGACTCCTCTAAATATGTCCTGTCTGTTGGGCAGACTGACCTCCCCATATCAAAGCTTAACCTTTTTATCCAGAGCCAAGAAAGCAATGCATAATGAGACTAACCAAGTGTTGGGAAAACTTTTACAGCTTTTCTTGTCAACAGGTCTGCGAATATTGAAAAGAGCGCCCATCACTTTGATATCTTTACTCTTTGAAATGAGAGTGCTTCTTGTTTCAGATGATGCCATCTGCGGCTGCTGCCTTTTTTTTGTTAGAGAACGTGTAAGTTTACAGAAAAATCATGCAGAAAATGCAGTCCCCCTGTATCCCCTCACACACACTGTTTTCTCTATTATTAACACTTTCCATTAGTGTGGTAGCTTTGATTCAATTGATGAAACCTTATTATTACAATTATACTATTAACTATAATTCATTGTTTACGTTAGGGTTCACTGTCTTGTACTATCATTTTTAAAAATTTTTATTCTAGAAAAAATGTTATTCTAGTAACGTATATACTAGTGCCTTTTTTTGTATTAGAAAAGTTGTAGGTTTACCAAAAATCATGCATAAAATACAGACTTCCCATATACTACCCTATAATCAAAACCTTGCATTAAAGTACATTTGTTACAATTCATGAAAGAACATTTTTACAATTGTACTGTTAGCTGTAGTTCATTGTTTACATTGGAGTTCCCTGTATTTTACAGTCCTGTTTGCTTTTTAAATTTTTATTTTAGTAACATATGTACAACCTAAAATTTCTCCTTTAATCACATTCAAATATATAATTCAATAGCGCTGATTACATTCCCAATATTGTACTACCATCACTACCATCCATTACCAAATTTTTACATCACCCCAAACAGAAATTCTGTACCAGTTAAGCATTAACTACCCCTTCTTCATCCACAATCTAGCCCCTGGTAACCTGTGTTCTAGTTTCTGACTCTATGGATTTGCTTATTCTAGTTACTTCATGTCAGTGAGGTCATACACTGTTTGCCCTTTTGCGTCTAGCTTACTTCACTAAGCATTGTGTCTTCAAGATTCATTGATGCCATTGCACAATTTCATTCCTTTTCAAGGTTGAATAACATTCCACTGTATGTATATACCACATTTTGGTTGTTTTTATCTTTTGGCAATGTGGATAATACCGCAATGAACGTCAGAGTGCAAATATCTGTTTGGGTCCTTCCTTTCAATTCTTGTAGGTACGTACCCAAAAGTGGGATTGCTGAGTCGTATGGTGAGTCTATATTTAATTTTTTGAGGAACTGCCAAAATGTTTTCCACAGTGGCTGTACCATTTTACGTTCCCAACAATAGCTCTTCTCTAACACTTGTTATTTTCTGGAATTTTTTGTTTGTTTGTTTGTTTGTTTTTAAAGAATAGCCATTCTAGTGGGTGTGAAATGATAACTCATTGTGGCTTTGTTATACATTTCCCTAATGGATAAACATCTTGAGCATTTTCCATGTGTTTATTAACCATTCTTCTTTGGAGAAATGTCTATTCAAGTCTTTGGACCACTTTTTTGGGGGGAGAGACAGTAAAAAGAATTTATTGGGAAATGGGGGAAAAGAACAGAGCTTGCTGAGAAATGGGATAGAAGGACAGAAATACACACCGAGATTTGTGCGAGCTCCTCTAGGCAGAGAAAGATTTGACTTGTGTGGTCACCTTTTAAGATATTAATTTTTCCTCCCCTTGCTAATGCTAAGGGGAGGGGCCCCAGCTATTATTGGTTACCTAACCAATGGGGAGGGTTGGCTCATTTTTTAATTGGGTTGTTTATTGTCTTTTGGTTGTTGAGTTGCAGGGTTTATATATTTTGGATATTAAACCATATCAGATATGTGGCTTTCAATATTTTCTCCTATTCTGTAGGTTGACTTTTTTACTTTCATGATGAAGTCTTTCAATATGCAAAAGATTTTAATTTTGAAGATGTCCCATTTATAAGAAATCATTGCCAAACACGAAGTCCTGAAGATGCTTCCCTATGTTTCCTTCTAGGAGTTTTATATTAATAGTTATGGTTCTTATATTTAGATCTTTGATCCAGTTTGAGTTAGTTTTTGTATATGGTGTGAGGTAGGGGTCCAGCTTCATTCTTTTGTTTTTCTAACTTAAAAAAAAAAAAGACTTTGTTGTGTCTGTTGTTATTTATTTATTTATTTATTTATTTATTTATTTATTTTTGAGGTCCCAGAGGCTGAGGATTGAATTTGAGCCACATTGGCTACTCTGAATTGGCTTTCATTTGTTTGGTTATTGCTTGCTCCCATCTTTAGGAGGCACTGGGAATTGAACCTGGGAGCTCCCAGGTGGGAAGCAGGTGCTCAACTACTGGAGCCACATCTGCTCCCCCATTTTGTATATGAATATCCAGTTATTCCAGCACCATTTGTTGAAGAGACTATTCTTTCCTTATTGAGTGGACTTGGCAACCTTGTCAAACATCAATTGGCCATATATGCGAGTGTCTATTTCTGCACTCTCTATTCAATTTCATTGGTCTGTATGTCTGTCCTTATTCCAGTACCATGCTGTTTTGCAACTTTGTAATGAAATTTAAAATTAGCAAGTGTGAGTCCTCCATTTTTGTTTTCAAGGTCCCTTACACATTCATGTAAATTTCTTTATCTTTTGGCTTTATAGCAACTGGATTTTTTGTGTTGGTAAAGAGTTCTGTTGCAGTTTGATATGGTTATTAGTTCCAAAAATAGATATTGAATTATGTTTGTAATCTGGTCTGTACCCTTGGTGGATGGAGACTCACAGATAAAAGACATGGCAAAGGACAGAGTTGAGGGTTTTTGATGTTGGAGTTTGATGCTCAGACCTTAAGCTGGAGCCCCAGGAAGTAAGCACACAGAGGAAAAAGAAGCAAGCCCTGAGCCCAGGAAGAAGGAAGCCCTGGAAGAGAGGAACCCAGGAAGCCTGAACCCTTGCAGACATGAGCAGACTTCTTGCTCCAACCTGTGAAAATAGACTTTATTGAGGGAAGTAACTTATGCTTTATGGTCTGTTATCTGTAAACTCCTACCTACCCCAAATAAATACCCTTTATAAAACCAACCAATTTCTGGTATTTTGCATCAGCACCCCTTTGGCTGACTACTACAGAATTTGGTACCGAAAAGTGAGGCAGTGCTTTTGCAATTACGAAATGCTGGAATGGTTTTATAAATGGGTAAGGGGTATTTTTTGGAGGAATTGTGAGAATTTCCCAGCTCATCTTTATACAGCCAATGTCTCCCAGAACTCGTCGAGAACCTTCATTGGACTTTCATTGGATCCCCTGGTTACAGCCTGCCTGCGGAACCTGGACTTGTGCATCCCCACGGTCACATGAGAGACTCTTACAAAATCGCATACTTTTGACAGGTTGATTCTGTTTCCCTAGAAAACCCTGACTAATACAAATTCTGTCTCTAATGATTCTTTAAAAGGGAAAAATGGTTTTACAAACAACTCTCCTACCCTGCCCATGACCCAGGAGCTCTTGTGGTAGAGGGGGCATATGAGGTTTTATAAAGGCCAGTCAAGGGTGGATTGTGTGATACATATGGCATCTCCTACCTGACCTAGGATTGACTTCATCCCTGCTCCCCTCCTTAGGTTTCCCTCCCAATAACTGCCTGGAAGCACACTAACCCTTGGCCAGTATAAGTGTGAAACACTGCCCACCCTGAATGAATCTTGTTTTGAGAAAAGAGCACATATCAAGATGTTTTTCCAATACTTGTATACAAGTACCTGGAATTTAGCCACCTTTATCCCTCAACCATTTATAACCGATAGAGTGATTGCCATAGTTGCTGGAATACTTGCATAAACTTCTTGCCAGTCCTGCTGTCCATCACAAGGTAGCTGCAGCTCCCTGTAAGTAAGCTTACCAAATAAGTGCCATTGGACTGATAACTCTGGATTTTAATGCAACTAGACCCACTGTAAGGCAGTTTGGGGCAGTTCCAGCTGGGTCTTTGCCCATTTCTTCTTTTGGGGTGAGTCCAGCTTCTGGTTCAGCACCATACAACAATTTGTGTGTTCCCTCTTTCTTTTTTGATCAGTCTGGCTAGATAGAGATTTTTCCATTTTTTTATATTTTAAAGAACCATGTTTTGTTTCATTGATTTCTGCTGTTGTTTTTCTGTTGTCAATTTCACTGTATTTCTAAAAAATTAATAATTTTATTTCTGTTAGTGTAGTTATTGGTTTACAGAAATATCCTGCATAAATTATATAAAATATAGGGTTTCCATATGCCACCCTATTATTAACACCTTCAATTAGTGTGGTACATTCATTTTAATTTATGAGAAAACATTTTTAGAAATTGTATTACTAATTATAGTCCATCATTTAAAATTATAGTCACTGTGTTATACAGTCCTACGTTTTTTCTTTTAATTTTTGTTCTAGTAACATATGAATAACCTAAAATTTCCCCTTTTAACCATGTTCACATTTATAATTCATTGTTAATTACATTCACAATGTGGTGCTACTATCACCACCATCCATTACCAAACCTTTACAATCAACCCAAATAGAAATTATTTACAATTTAAGCATTAATTTCCTGTTCTTACCTCCAATCCAGTCCCTGGTAACCTATATTCTAGATTCTAACTCTATGGATTTTCTTATTCTAATTTCATATCAGAGAGATCATACAATATTTACCTTTTGTGTCTGGCTTATTTCACTCAAAATGATGTCTTCATGGTTCATCCATGTTATTGCATGTATCAGGACTTCACTCCTTTCTATGGCTGAATAGTATTCCATTATGTGTATATACCACATTTTATTTATCAATTTATCAGTTGGTGGACACTTGGGTTGCTCCCATCTTTTGGCAATTGTAAGTAATGTGTGCATGTTTCTGTGCAAATCCCTGCTTTCAATTCTTCTGGGTATATACCTTGTAGTCGGACTTCCATATCATATGGTAATTCTATATGTAGCTTTCTGAGGAACTGCCAAATTGTCTTCCATAGTGGCTGCACTATTTTACATTGAATAAGTGTTCCTATTTCTCTATATCCTCTCCAACATTTGTTTCTTCTTTTTAATAGTAGCCATTCTAGTGGGTTTCTCACCTCTTTGGAGAAATGTCTATTCAAGTCTTTTGCTAATTTTTAAAATGAGTTGTTTGTCATTTTTATTTTTGAATGGTAAGATTTCTTTATGTACTCTAGATATTAAACCCTTATCAGATATGTGGTTTCCAAATATTTTCTCCCATTGAGTAGGTTGTATTTTCACTTTCATGATAAAGCCCTTTTAAGGGCAGAAGTTTTTAATTTTGATGAAGTCCCTTTTATCTATTTTTTCATTTATTCTTTGTGTTTTTGGGTGTAAAGTTGAAAAAACTATTGCCTAACACAAGATACTGAAAATGCTTCCCTATGTTTTCTTCAAGGAGTTTTAGAGTCCTGGTTCTTCTATTTAGATCTTTGACTCATTTTTTTTTTTTTAAAGATTTATTTAATTCCCCCCCTCCCCTGGTTGTCTGTTCTCTGTGTCTATTTGCTGCCTCTTGTTTCTTTGTCCGCTTCTGTTGTCGTCAGCTGCATGAGAAGTGTGGGCGGCGCCATTCCTTGGCAGGCTGCACTTTCTTTCGTGCTGGGCGGCTCTCCTTACGGGTGCACTCCTTGCTTGTGGGGCTCCCCTACGCGGGGACACCCCTGCGTGGCACGGCACTTCTTGCGCCCATCAGCACTGTGCATGGGCCAGCTCCACACGGGTCAAGGAGGCCCCGTGTTTGAATCGCGGCCCTCCCATGCGGTAGACGGACGCCCTAACCACTGGGCCAAGTCTGTTTCCCTTTGATTCATTTTGAGTTAAGTTTTGTATATATCATGAAATAGGGGTGCTCCATCATTCTTTTGCATATGGATGACCAGTTATCCCAGCACCATTTATTGAAGATATTATTCTTTTCCAATTGAGTGGACTTGGCAGCCTTGTAAAAAATCAATAAGCCAGAAATGTGAGGGTCTATTTCTGAACCCTTGGTTTGAATTCATTGGTCTATAAATCTTTGCTTGTGCCAAAATTGCTGTTTTGACCACTATAGGTTTGTAAGAAGTTTGAAAGTCAGGAAATGTGAGTCCTCCACTTTTGTTTTTTTCAAGATAATTTTGGCTATTCAGAGCCCCTTACCCTTCCAGATAAATCTGATGATTGGCTGTTCCATTTCTGCAATGTAGCCTGTTAGAAATTTGATTGGGATTGGGTTAGAGAAGATGCTTTGTATAATTTCAATCTTTTAAAAATTTTTGAGACTTGTTTTGTGACCCAACAAGTGTTCTATCCTGGAGTATGATCCATGTGCACTTGAGAAGACTGTAAATCCTGCTGCTTTGGGGTTCAAATATTCTGCATATGTCTCGTTCATTTATCATGTTATTCAAGTTCTCTGTTTTCTTATTGATCTTCTATCTAGATAATATATCTATTAATGAGAATGGCTTATTGACGTCTCCAACTATTATTGTGGAGGTGTCTATTTGTCACTTCAGTTTTTCCTGTTTGCTTCATGTATTTTAGGTTACCATTGTTAGGTTCATAAATAACAATGATTGCTATTTCTTCTTGGTGGATTGTCCCTTTTATTAATAAATAATGTCCTTCATTGTCTCTTATAACAGTTTTTTACTTAAAGTTTATTTTGTCTCATATTGGTATAGCTACCCCTGTTCTTTTTTTGGTTACTATTTCCATGGGTTCCCTTTTTCCATTTTTTACTTTCAACCTAATTTGTTTTTGGTTCTTAGGTGAGTTTCTTGTAAAAAACGTATTGCTGGACCATGCTTTTTATCCATTCTGCCACTCTCTGTCTTTTATTAGGGAGTTTAATCTATTAACATTCAGTAATACTACTAAAAGGGCAGTACTTACTTCAACCATTTTGTCCTTCAATTTTTATATGTCATATTATTTTTTGTCTCTCTTTTCCCTTATTGCAGCCTCATATATAGTTCATCTTTTATGTATAGTTGACTGGTCCCTTCCTCATTTTTGTTTCTATATAATTTTTAAATACTTTCTTCATGGTTTCCCTGGGGTTTGTGTTACACAACCTATGTCTATAACATACTGTGACAGGTTGAAGTCTTTTGTGAATTTCAGAAAAGGTCATGCTCTTAGAACTAGTCCATTACTATGGGTGTGGGACCCTTTGATTGCATTAGATTCAGTTAAGGGATATTTTTATTAGGTCACTTTTGATTAGATTGTTTTAAGGGCCTTTGATAGGACTAGGGTCTCTGCCCTCTGCTGGGGTCTTATATAAACTGAGAACTAAAAGTAGAAATACCCAAAGACAGCTGCCATTTTTACCCTGCCATGTGAGAAAGATCTCCAGGCTTGTCTACAGCTGCAGAAAGACAGAGAAACCCCAAGAGGTTGAGAGAGAAACTGGAGGCTGGAATTAGTGGAGAAGCTGAAGCAAGAGGATCCCAAGAAGTTAGGCCCAATGAGCAACTCAAACCTGAAAGAAAAGATGAGCCTGGAGAAGAAAAGCAGGAAGAGACTGGCAGACTCACCATTTTGCCTTGCCATATGGCAGGAGTCCAGCAATTTGGGAGATGGCCTCTATGATGGTGCCTGGATTTGGATATTTTCACAGCCTTGGAACTGTAAGCTTTTACCCTAACAATTTCCCTTTGTAGGGAAATGAATGTGGCTCAAGCAGTTTGGTGCCCACCTACAGCATGGGAGTTTCCAGATTCGGTTCCCAGTACTTCCTAAAGAAGACAAGTAAGACAGTAAGCTGATGTGATGGACTGGTGTGATGAGCTGATGCAACAAAGAGACACAATGAGGAAACACAGTGAGACACACTACAGGTGGGGAGTGGAGGTGACTCAAGCAATTCGGTGCTTCCCTCCCACATGGGAGGTCCCAGGTTCAGTTCCCAGTGCCTCCTAACACGAAGATGAGCACACAACAAACAGAGACAGAAAGAAGACAGCAAGCACAAAACAATAAGGGGAGAGGGGAGAAATAAATAAATAAAATAATAAATCTTTAAAAAAAAAATCCTTTTGTAAAAGCCAATCCATTTCCAGAATTTTGCTTCCAGGAGTTTAGCAAACTAAAACACCTACTGATTTGAAAAGATATCAACTTAGCTTCAACAGCATACATATTCTCTCCTCCCATTTCTCTCCACCCATTTTTGTCCCACATTAACTCTTTTTATTTTATGTCATATATTTCATGTGTCCATTATCATGAAATATGTCTTTTTCTTATTTATTTGTATTCTGACTCTAACAGGAATTAAAGAGTAGATATATATATTGAGAATACAGTACTATTTTTTTTTTTTAAGATTTATTTCTCTCCCCACCCCACCCCATCATTGTTTGTACTTACTGTCTGCTTGTCTTCTTTTTTAGGAGGTACCAGTAACTGAACCCAGGGCAGGGTTAGGGAGACACCTAGTTGCTTGAGCCACCTCTCCTGTCACTATTGGGTTTTGCATTTACTCTTTTATTTACCTTACTGAAGATCTTTTCTTCTTCACACTACTCCAGTTGCCTCCTGTCTTTCATTTCAACCTGCAGAACTCCCTTTAGTAATTCTTACAGGGCAGGTCTCTTGTTGACAAATACCTCAGCTTCTATTTATCTGTGAATAATTGGTCCCCTTTGTTTCTTTTGGATACAGCTATACAGTTTGCCCAGTTCCTTTTGTTTAATAGACTGTTCTGGCCCAGCAGGGAGGGCTTGAGCACCATATCAAAAATCACTTGACTGTAGATGTGAGAGTCTGTTTCTGAGTTCTCTATTCAGTTCCATTGGTCAATATGTCTGTCTTTATGCCAGTACCATGCTGTTTTTACCACTGTAGCTAAAGTAATATGCTTTAGAGTCTGGAAGTGAAAGTCCTCCAACTTCATTCTTGTTTTTAAATATCTTTTTTTGCTATTTAGGGCCCCTTACCTTTCCAAATAAATTTGATAAGTGGTTTTTCCATTTCTGCAAAAAAAGTTGTTGGGATTTTTATTGGGATTACATTGCATCTGTAAACCAGTTTGAATAGAATTGATATCTTAATATTTAGTCTTCTAATTCATGAACACAGAATGTCCTTCTATTAAATTAAGTCTTCTTCAATTTCTTTTAGCAATGTTTTGTAGTTTTCTGAATATAGTGCTTTATGTCCTTGGTTAAGTTTATTCCTAAATATTTGGTTGTTTTAGTTGCTAGTATAAATGGAATTTTTTTTCTGATTTCTTCCTCAGAAATCACATTAGTAGTATATAGAAATGCTATTGATTTTTAACTTTAATCTTGTATTCTGCCCTTTGCTGAACTCATCTATTAGTTCTAGTAGCTTTCTTGTGGGTTTTTCAGAAGATTCTAGATAATGGGATCATATAATCAGCAAATAGTGAAAATTTTACTTCTTTCTTTCCTATTTTGGTGTCTTTTATTTTTTTTATGTAACCTAATTGCTCTAGCTAGAAACTCCAGCACAATATTAAATAACAGTGGAGACAGTGGGCATCCTTGTCTTGTACCTGTTATCAGCAAGAAGACTTTTAAGTCTTTCACCATTGAGTACAATGCTAGTTGTAGGTTTTTTGTGTTTTTTAAAAAAGATTTATTTTTATTTATTTTATTCCCTCCCCTTGCAACTTGCTTGCTGTCTGCTCTCTGTGTCCATTCACTGTGCGTTCTTCTGTGTCTGTTTCTCTCCCTTTGTTGTGTCATCTTGCTGCGCCAGCTCTCTGCGGGTATAGGCCAGCTTGCCTTCACAAGGAGGCCCTGGGAAGTGAACCCAGGGCCTCCCATGTGGTAGTTGGGAGTCCAATCGGTTAAGCCACATCTGGTTCCCATAGTAGGTTTTTAATATATGCACTTTACCATATTGAGAAAGTTTCCTCCTATGCCTATCTTTTGGAGTGTTTTTATCAAGAGAGCATGATGTATTTTGTCAAATGTCTTTTCTGTATCAATTGAGAGGATCATATGATTTTCCTTCTTCAATTTATCAATGTGGTTTATTACACTAATTGATTTTCTTGTGTTGAGCCACCCTTGCATACCAGGGATAAAACCCACTTCATTGTGGCATACAATTCTTTTCATGTGCTTTTGGATTCAGTTTGCAAGTATTTTTTTGAATCTTTTTTTCACCTGTATTCATTAGGGATAGTTTGTACTTTTCTTTTTTTATAGTATCTTTTCCTTCTTTTGGTATTAGGATGATTTTTCATAGAATGAGTTTGGTATTATTCTTCCTGTTCAATTTTTTGGAAGAGCTTGAGCAAAATTGGTATTAGATTGTCTTTGACTGATTGGTAAAATTCACCCGTGAAGCCATCTGGTCCTGGACTTCTCATCTTTGGGAGGTTTGTGATGACTGTTTCAATTTCTTCACTTGTGTTAGGTTTTTTGAAGTCTATTTCTTGTAGGGTCAGTGAAGGTGGTTTGTATGTTTCTAGGAATTTGTCCATCTCATTTTCATTTTCTACTTTTTTTTGGCATACATTTCTTCATAGTATCTTCTTATGATCTCTGCAGGGTTAGTGGTGATGTTCCCCCTCTCATTTCTGATTTTATTTATTCGTGTCTTTTCTTTTTTGTCACTCTACTAAGGGTTTGTTGATTCTGTTGATCTTCTTAAAGAACCAAATTTGTTGATTCTATTGTTTTTGTCCTCAATTTAATTTATTTTTGCTCTGATCTTTACTACTTCTTTCCTTCGGCTTGGTTTGGGATTAGTTTACTGTTCTTTTTCTAATTTCTTCAGGTGTGTAATCAGAGCTCGCCCATCATGTCTGTTACTTTTCTTTGTAGCAATTTCAAATTGTTCTTTATGCTCTCCCAGTGTCTTCGTAATATCCTTTATTTCTTAAGTCATATTTTCTTTAAATTCTCTGAATTGATTTGGGAGAGCTGTGTCATTATCTCTGATTAATTGTCTTAAATCCTGTATCTATTCAGGATATTTGGTTAGTTCTTTTGGTTGAGCCATCTCTTCCTGTTTCATAGTATGGCTTGCAATTTTTTACTGATGTCTAGACATCTGAATATGTTGGCGAATTTACTCTGATGGCCAATCTCTGTCTCACCCACTGTTTTTATTCACAGCTTTTTGATATTTAGTTCAATATTTATTTGTTCTAAGTCTTTAAAATTGCCCAACTTAGGTTACAAAATTGGGCCAGGGACTCACTAAGGGGCCAGATTTTCACCCTGGGATTAGGAAACAGAGAGAACTAAAAACAGTTTTTGCCCATGTAATTTCCAGATTGGCCAACAGATGGTGTTCATCAGCACACCTTTCCACAGAGGTGTTTCAGTCTGAGCTTTCCTGTGTTCCTGTGTTGAATCTGCATAGTGGAGATTTAAAGCAAGCTCTGCTGGCTGAATTCACTAAAGAAAAGCCCCCTGATTTCTCCTCCCTTTTCCCTTGAAACAGCTGTCCCCCTCTTAGTTGACTGCAGTGAGCCAGGGGTTTTGACCCAGCTTAATATCTTGGGGTTGGGGAAGGGGAGTCCTTCCTGGCTGATATGGGAGTTTGGTAACTCACATTTGTTGTTTTGGGTTCTTCATTTTTCTGTCCCTCACCCTCTGGGGAGTTGTTTAGCACTGTCGTGGTCTGCTGGCTCCCAAAGTAGGTCCTTGGACTTTTTTTGGCTCTTTCTTCTATGTTTTTGTGAGAGTACTGAGTCTTGTCTGTTAGTCTAATGCCATCTTCCCATAATCCTCAGATGTTATCTCTATACTTCTTTTTAAACTTTTGAATTTTTCTTTATGCTCACACATTGCCTTCTTAATATCCTTTAGCTCTATATCCACCATCAGTTTATTTATATCCATATTTTCTTTCATCTTCTTCAATTAATTTAGGAGATTTGTTTGAAATTCTTCAATTAGGTGTTCCAAATTCTGTGTCTCCTCTGAAGTTTTAATTTGTTTCCTTGACTGAGACCTATCTTCTTGTTTCTTATTATGGCTTATAATTTTTTGCTGATATGTTAATCTGCCAAAGGGGTGCTGATACAAAGTACCACAAATCTGTTGGTTTTTAAAAGGGTTTTTATTTGGGGTAAAAGCTTACAATTACAAAGCCCTAAAGAGTCCAACTCAAAGTTGCTTTCTCACCAGTCAGTTGCCCTGTTTTGAAGCAATATGTTTCTGATCTCTGCCTGGTCTCTCCTCTATAGGTTATCAGACAAATGGCTCATCTCTCCCTGGGGCATTAGCTGTTGGATCCTTCTCCTTTCTATCACATGACAAAGTTCTCTCCTCTGGCATCTATAGAGCACTCCCTTTTCCTGTGTGTCTTCTTGAGTGAGTGTCCATTTATATAGGCCCATAAGGGGGCAGGGAACTCAATCCAGTCATGCCTTATTGACATGGCCAAATCAAAGCCTTAATCTTAACAGGTTATTTAATCAAGGACTCCTCAACTGAATCCAATATAATTAAAGGTATCACACCCAGAATAGATTAGTTTACAAACATAATCTTTCTCTTTTGGGGATCATAAATAATCTCAAACTGCCACAGTTGATGTCTGGGATCTGATTATTTTGTTGAGTTAGCTCTGAAAGTCAGTTTCTCCCTCTTGCCTAGGGTCTTATTGTTGATTGGTTTGTGTTAAGGCACTTCTTTGTTGTTTGGTCCAACTTATTTTAGACCCTTAGAATAGCCTGTGTTTAAGTGTTGAGTTTTCTCAGCTATTTTGCATTTCATTCTTGTCCTGATATGCAGTATACTTTTTAAAATTTCCCTTTTTGTGCGATTATTTCATCTCCAAGAGAAAGTTTCCTTTCCTCTGTTTCTTCTGTGGGACTCTTGATCTGTTCTTTGTTTTTGTGCAGAACTTTCTCCCCAGCTCCTATGATGTGTTTAAATTCTCTCCTTGCTCAGTACCCTGTATTCATTACACTTTTCTATTCTGGGACCCATCATGTATGTCTTACGGCAGTTCAGTTTTCCACAGTCTTTTTTTTTTTTTCTGTGAGGCTTTTTTACCTCCCATCTCTTCTCCATTAGATTATCCAACCCTGGGGAGCCAGATTCAGTTAATTTTTTTTTTTTTTTAAAGATTTATTTTTATTTATTTAATTCCCCTCCCCTCCCCCGGTTGTCTGTTTTCTGTGTCTTTTTGCTGCGTCTTGTTTCTTTGTCCGCTTCTGTTGTCATCAGCGGCACGGGAAGTGTGGGCGGCACCATTCCTCAGCAGGCTGCTCCCTCCTTCGCGCTGGGCGGCTCTCCTTATGGGTGCACTCCTTGCGCGTGGGGCTCCCCTATGCGGGGGACACCCCTGTGTGGCACTGCACTCCTTGCGCGCATCAGCACTGCGCGTGGGCCAGCTCCACACGGGTCAAGGAGGCCCGGGGCTTGAACCGCGGACCTCCCATGTGGTAGACGGACGCCCTAACCACTGGGCCAAAGTCCGTTTCCCAGATTCGGTTAATTTTAGTTCCTGATTTTAGGGGGAAAGCTTTATTGTTTTTCTCATTAAGTATCATGTTAGTTTAGGTTTTCCATGTATGCTGTTTATCTTATTGAAGATGTTTCCTTCTAGTCCATTTTCTAACTGGCTTTTTTTTTTAAGTTTATTTTTTATTTTCTTTCTCTTTCCTCCACCCCACCCCCCCAGTTGTCTGCTCTCTGTGTACATTCACTGTGTGTTCTTCTGTGACCACTTCTATCCTTATCAGCGGCACTGGGAATCTGTGTTTCTTTTTGTTGCATCATCTTGTTGTGTCAGCTCTCCCTGTGTGCTGTGCCATCCCTGGGCAGGCTGTACTTTCTTTCACACTGGGCGGCTCTCCTTATGGGGCGCACTCCCCTATGCGGGGGACACCCCTGCATGGCAGGGCACTCCTCATGAGCATGAGCACTGTGCATGGACCAGCTCCACACGGGTCAAGGAGGCCTGGGGTTTGAACCGCAGACCTCCTATGCGGTAGGTGGACACCCTATCCATTAGGCCAAGTCTGCTTCCCTCTAACTGGCTTTTATCTAGAAGGAGTGTTAGATTTTGTCAAATGCCTTTTCTGCATCAATTGTTTCATGTGTGTTTTTTTCCTTTGTTCTAGTCATGTGATGCATTACATTACTTGGTTTTCTTACCTAGAACCACCCTTGCATGCCTGGGATAAACCCCACTTGATCATGTTGTGTAATTCTTTAAATGTGCTGTTGGATTAGGTTCACTAGTATTTTCTTGAGGATTTTTGCAGCTATGCTCATAAGGGATTTGTTGTGTAGATTTTCTTTTGTTGTTATATCTCTATCTGGCTTTGGTATCAGCTGACGTTGGACTCATAGAATGAGTGACAGTGTTCCCCTTCCTCTTCATCTTTTTCAAAGAGTTTCAGTAGGATTGGTATTTTCTTCCTGGAATGTTTTGTATTAATAAAATTTGCCAGAGAAGCCATGGGATCCTGGGATTTTCTTTATTGGGAGGTTTTTTAAATTTTTTTGCTTTAAATATTTATTTATTTCTCTCCCACCCCCCACGGTTGTCTGTTCTCTGTGTCCATTTTGCTGTGTCTTCTTCTTTGTCTACTTCTGTTATTGTCAGCGGCACGGGAATCTGTGTTTCTTTTTGTTGCATCATCTTGCTGTGTCAGCTCTCCGTGTGTATGGCGCTATGCCTGGGCAGGCTGCACATTCTTTCACGCTGGGCAGCTCTCCTTACGGGGTGCATTCCTTGTGCATGGGGCTCCCCTACGTGGGGGACACCCCTGCGTAGCACGGCACTCCTTGCGCACATCAGCACTGTACATGGGCCAGGTCCACATGGGTCAAAGAGGCCCGGGGTTTGAACCGCAGACCTCCCATGTGGTAGACGGACGCCCTAACCACTGGCCCAAGTCCGCTTCCCTCAGTTTGCTTCTTTCATTCTTTTTTCTTTTTGCTCCCCAAGCTGAATCATTTCAATTTCTTTTCTTTGACTTCACTGGTTCTTTATTATACCAGCTCCAATCTGCTGTTGAAACTTTCTAAGGAATTTTTCATTTCAGTTATTATAGTCTCAAATCCTGCATTTCTGTTTGACTCCTTTTAGAATATTTTTCCTTTTAGAATATTTTTATCTCTTTACTTAAATTCTCATATTTTTCATTCTTTGTTTTTCTGATATTCTTTAGTTATTTCTCTGTTTTCCACTATCCCCTTGAGCTATTGTAGATCATTTTTTATAAGTCTTTGTCTAGTATAGTATATTCAAAGCCTGGTCTTTTCTAAAGATAATTTCCAGTCTTTTGTCTTGTTCTTTTGGATAGGCCATCATTTCCTCTTTCTTTTTTTCTTGTGATCTTTTGTTGCACCCTGTACATTTTAATATTTTAAAAATGTTATCTTTGGGGTTTTGTCCCTCAGCTGTCTGTTCCTTAAGTTTGTATGCAACTAATGAAATGACAGAGATTTCCTTGAGTGCCAGGAGCTGACAAAAACAAAAAAACCAATGCAAAAAACACCTTTCGTGGCCTTTGCAAATTGTCTCTGTGCTGGCTGCTGCTCTCCTTCAGAATTATTCTTTTTATCAAAAAAATCATTCTGAGGCAAAAGTGAAGTACAGGGTGTTCTCTTTCTTTTCTGAGTCTGTGTCTTGTCCTGTGCTTGTGCTGGCTTGTGTCCTTAGGAATTCTCCTATTTTTAGAAATTTGAATGGTTCTTCTACTCCCTATGACACAGATGCCCCCACTCCTGCCCTAGGTCCTCTATTTTATATCTTGTAGCAGGTAACTTTTAATTAATTATTTCTTACACTGCTTTATTTGTTCACAATCTGCTTCTGCCTTTAGGGTAAGTTCTGGGAGGGTGAGCCAGAAAGCAATTTCCTCATTTGGTCTTTCATGCTATCACTGAATAGTTTGGCACCAACATACAGACACCTCAATATGCACATAGGGCCAGGGACCCACAAGTACAGGCTGGCCCCACATTGCACCAGGGATGGGGTGGGGGTAGGGCTAACAAGGGTGCCATGAGCTTCTACCACTTTTTAAAGCTTTGTTTTCTTGTCTTGTGCCACAATTTTGGTCACACACAAGTTGCCACCTGCTTCTTTTTTTTTTTTTTTTTAAAGATTTATTTTTATTTAATTCCCCTCCCCTCCCCCGGTTGTCTGTTTTTCTGTGTCTTTTTGCTGCGTCTTGTTTCTTTGTCCGCTTCTATTGTTGTCAGCGGCACAAGAAGTGTGGGCGGCGCCATTCCTCGCAGGCTGCTCCCTCCGCGCTGGGCGGCTCTCCTTATGGGTGCACTCCTTGCACGTGGGGCTCTCCTACACGGGGGACACCCTGTGTGGCACGGCACTCCTTGCGCGCATCAGCACTGCGCATGGGCTAGCTCCACACGGGTCAAGGAGGCCCGGGGATTGAACCGCGGATCTCCCATGTGGTAGACGGACGCCCTAACCACTGGGCCAAAGTCCGTTTCCCGCCGCCTGCTTCTTAATCTTTTGAGTCTTTACCCTAGGAAGTCTTCCACACTAAACCAGCCACATAACCAACCTACCCACTCTACATCCTGTTGTCCATGATCTATTAAAATTTCAAAGATAAATTGTGTAGAAGAGCTATTGCTGTTCATTTTCCCTGATTTTTTGCTAGGATATATCCTTCCAGTCATACATGAAAACTATTTAAACTTTACTCCTCATTACAAAGGTATTCTGAGGAAAAGGTTTGAGTATATACCAGAGATTTCAATAAGCAAAATTAGCTACACAATCTTTTTCTAATTATTGTAACCAAACAGCATATCAGGAATTCTCATTTTTCCATTGAGAGATAATGTAATGTTAATCAGAAGCAATGGCATTTAGCTTTCTTTAGATCATAGGCCCACCCAGAGGGCCAATTCTGCTCTTGTTAGGACAAATTCTTGGATAAAAAGCACAATTTTTTCCCTTTTCTTTTTTGTGGACCTCTTTCTTTTTGCTTGTTCCAATAAGCCAAAATGTTAAGATCTTTTTCTTACTATAGCATGAAGATTTATAATTTGAGGAGTAAGATAAGTATCAAGAATATATGAACAACTCCTTCTAATTTAAATAAAAATGTTCCCATAATAAATATATCTCCATAATTTCTTTTACTCTTTATTGATTTTTTACAGTTACTTGGAAAGTGAGCATTGCTAACAAATGGAATAAATTCATGAATGAAGTAGTCGCAGAGCTATCATTCAAAGACCTTATGGTGGACTTCTCAGTTTGCATTTATAGTTATCTTTGAACATCTTTGTAATTGACAAATATTTCTAATTACTAATGAAGATCTAATGCAAAAAAGAGGAAAGCCCTTTGGATCTCCCAAACTGCTCAACTGAGAGTTAATCCCACTTTCTACTTTGTGTTCAAAATAACAAAATAGAACTATCCTTCAAATTATTGTTATATATCTTAACTAGTTGCTAATATATTTCAGCTAGAGTATGGAGGGTAGACTGAGTAAACAGATAATATATTTAAACCTAATATACTTCTAAAACTCTTACCTTTTTAATGTGGTTTACTTTTTTCAACACCAGACTACTCACATACTCTCTCAAACTTTGTGATTGTTTTGAACTGTATGTGTCTCAGAAAGTCATGTTCTTAAAGCTAATCCATTCCTGTGAGTAGGACCTCTTGAATAGGTTACTTTAGTTAAGACATGGCCCAGGATGGGTCTTAATCTTCTTTCTGGAGTCCTTTCTAAATGGGATGAATACACACAGAGAGATAAAGAAAGCCACAGAAGCAAGGATCTGAAAGCAGAAGAGAAGGGAGAGACCAGCAGATGCTGTTATGCACCTTGCCATGTGGTAGAGGAGTCCAGGATTTCTGGCAGCCAGTCTTCAGGAGGAAAACATCGTCTTGATAATTTGGACATGTTCATGGCTTCAGAACTGTAAGCTTGTAAGCTAATAAATTCCATAATTAAAGCCAACACATTTTATAGTATCTGTGTTTGGCAGCTTAGCAAACTAAAACAGATTTTTGTATCATGAGGGTGGGGTGTTGCATTGCAAATACCAAAAATATTAAAGAGGCTTTGTAATTGGGTAATGAGTAGAGGCAGGAAGAATTGCAAGGTGCATGAGAGAAAAAGCCTAAATTACTTTGAAGAGACTGTTGGTAGAAATATGGACACTAAAGGTACTTCTGATGAGGCCTTAGACAGAAATGATTAATTGTCAATGCAAACTCGAAGAGAGATGACTCCTGTTTTAAAATAGCAGAGAACTTGGCAAAATTGAGTTATGATGTTGGATAGAAGGTAGCATTTGAAAGTGACAAGCTTAGATATTTAGCTGAGGAGATTTGAAAATTAAATGTGGAAAGTGCTGCCTGGTTTCTCCTTCCACCTTATAGTAAAATGCAAGAGGAAAGGGATAAGCTGAGAAATGAACTGGGCACAAAGAAATCAGAAATTGATGGTTTGGAAAATTCTGAGCTTCCAGAAAATGAATCCCCAAAGAACAGTGCTCCTTGTGATGGTTTATTAAACATGGAAACAATCAGCTATTTCAGTGAAAGTCAAGACTGGAAATGCAGTTGTCCAGAAAGGATGTGTGGAATGTTCTTTTGTCTGATGGGAGAGGCCTCTGTGTACTACATGTAAAACCACTAGTTTTCTTTACAAGATCTGTGTCAAAGGAGCTACTGCCAGCCTGGACTAAAAGGGACAGATAGAAGGAAAAATCACTTCACAAGCAGGACCATGGAAGCTGAAGTCTGGAAAGACATCTTTGACCAAGAGCAGAGGACTCACCTATGTATGTAGAAAGGGTGAGAATGCCCTGGTACTGGGATAGGGTGGGACTTGCACCCTATTGTTCAGAAAGAGCATTACCACCCCAGTTTTTTTCAAATGCCTAGGGAATTGCAGAAGCATGGCCACCACCCAGATGCTTGAAGAGGTTAGAGCCTTTACCTCAGTGTTAGGGAGAGCATAGTCACTGCACAAACACTTGGAAGAGGTGGGACTACCACCCCATTAGGCCCATATGACAAGCCATCATTCCATAGACGATTCCCAGACCTTGAAATCTAATGGAGTATGGCCTGCAGGGTTTCAGAATTGTTTGGATCCTGGGACATCTGTTTTCTTTCTAATTTCTCCCTATGGAAATGGGAATGTTTATCCTATGACTGTCCCTTCTTTGTATTTTGGTAGCAGATAACTTGTTCTCTAGGTTTCACAAGTACACACATGGAGAGGAATTGTCCACCAGGATAGACCACACCTTTAACTTTTTAGGAGGTTCAATAGGAATTGAACCCAGGATCTCATACATGTGAAGCAAGGGCTCAGTCACTGAGCTATAACCACTCTGCTTACACCTGATTTTTAAAAAAAGATTTATTTCATTTATTCCCTCCCTCCCCCCCTCCCCAATGTTTGCACTTACTGTCTGCTCTCTGTGTCTGTGGTATGTTCTCTGTGTCTGATCATCTTTTTAGGAAGCACCAGGAACCAAACTGGGGACTTCTGATGTGGTAGGCAGGCACCCAACTGCTTGAGCCACATCTGGTTCCCACAACTGATTTTTCTTTTCTTTTTTTCTTTCTTTCTTTTTTTTTGGGGGGGGGGGGACCAGGACCAGAGATTGAATCCAGGACCTCATATGTGGGAAGCCAGAACTCAGCCACTGAGCCACTTTGGCTCCCCTTGGTCTTTTTTTTTTTTAATTTTTACAATGTTTTTATTATCTTGTAGGTGCTCTTTTTTTTATTTTTATTTTTTATTTATTTTATTTTATTTTATTTTTTTATTTTGTTTCTCTCCCCTTCCCTCCCCCCTGCCCCAGTTGTCTGTTCTCTGTGTCCATTTTGCTGGGCATTCTTCTTTTTGTCCGCTTCTGTTGTTGTCAGCGGTATGGGAATCTGTGTCTCTTTTTTTGTTGCATCATCTTGCTCTGTCAGCTCACCATGTGTGCGGTGCCATTCTTGGGCAGGCTGAACTTTCTTTCATGCTGGGCAGCTCTCCTTACAGGGTGCACTCCTTGCATGTGAGGCTCCCCTACACGGGGGACACCCCTGTGTGACACCACACTCCTTGCGTGCATCAGCACTGAGCATGGGCCAGCTCCACACGGGTCAAGGAGGCCCGAGGTTTGAACTGCAGATCTCCCATGTGGTAGATGGACACTCTAACCACAGGGCCAAGTCTGCTTCCCTAAATTTTTAAATTAAGATTGATACTTTATTTTTTTCCTCCCCTCCCCCTCCCCTGCCCTGCTGTTTTTGCTGTCTGTGTTCATTCACTGTGTGATCTTCTGTATCTATTTCTCCTTTTGTCTTCTCTTCTTGTCTTGTTCCTCTAGGATTCTCCTGGATTCAATCCTCAGGACCTCTGATGTGGAGAGAGGTTCCCTGTCAATTGTGCCACCTCAGTTCCTGGTCTCTACTGTGCTTCACCTTGACTCTCCCTTTTCTCTCTCTTTTGTTGCATCATCATCCTGCTGCATGACTCTTTGCGTGGGTACTGGCTCACCACACAGGCACTCGGCTCGTCATGTGGGCACTGAATCACCATGCAGGCACGCTTTCTCTTCTTCTTTTTCACCAGGAGGCTCCAGGGGATCCAACCCAGGTCCTCCCATATGGTAGGCAGAGGCCTTATCACTTGAGCCACATCAGCTTCCCTCCCCTTGGTTTTTGATGAGACTTTGTACTAAACATTGTTTCCAAAATAATATAAGGCTTTTGGGATATTGTGATGGAATGAATATATTTTGCATATGGAAAGGGCATATCTTTTTGCAGACCAGAGGGTGGAGTGTAGTGGTTTGCAATTCTATGTATCTCAGAAAATCATATTCTTAAAGCGAATCCATTCCTGTGGATTGTAAATAGGACCTTTTGAATACATTACTTCAGTTAAGACATTGCCCAGGGTGGGTCTTAATCTTTCTAGAGTCCTTTATAAACAAGACAAATACAGAGAGAAAAAGGGGGTGAGGGGAAGCCAGAGAAGTAAGAAGCTGAAAGCAACAAATCCAAAAGAGAAGGAGAGGCCAGCAAGCACTGCCGTGTGCCTTGCCATGTGACAGAGGAATCCAGAATGTCAGCAGTTGATCTTCAGGAAGAATGCATTGTATTGATAATGCTCTGATTTCAACATTTTCGCAGCTTCAAAACTGTAAGCTTGTAAGCTAATAAATTCCCATAGTTAAAGTCAACACATTTTATAGTATCTGCTTTCGGCAGCTTAGCGAACTAAAACAAACCTCATTCTGAGTACTGGACACTGTAATTAATTTCATGGTAATTGTATTCATCAACCAAAGGGGTGCTGATGCAAAATACCAGAACTCTGTTGGTTTTTACAAAGTGAATTTATTTGGGTAGAAGCTTACAGTTACCAGGCCATAATGCATAAGTTACTTCCCTCATCAAATCTATCTCCATGTGTTTGAACAAGATGGCTGCCAGGGTTCAGGTTCCTGGGTTCCTGTCTTCCCAGGTCTTACTTTTCTCTGGGCTCAGGTCCTGTTTTCGCCACAAGGTCAGCTGTAGACTATGAGGCTCTCTAGGCTTTGCCTCTCTCTGCAAGGTCAGCTGTAGACTATTAGGTGAATGGCTCTGTCTCTCCCCAAGTTTCTGCCATGTCTAAGGGGCTGTTTCTATTCCTGTTGGTCTTGTGACTCAGACTTCTCCCTATCAGCACCATGACTAATTGGACCAGAAGAGGTCATGTGACTCAGAGGCAACCTTTCCATAGTCTGGACAAAGACCCCTGAGATGGCCCAGTCCCCAAAGCTCTGCCCACAGGAACAATGGGATCCACCAGATTCTTATCCTTCTAGCATAGGGTGGTGGATACAGGGTGAGATAATTAGTAGTAAGTGCAGATTCTAAAGGGAATCCTGAGGGGGAAAAGGGAGAGGAGGAACAGTGGGCCAATGACATGAATAAACTAATTTTATAAATAAATAAAGCTCTGAGTCAGATAAAAGTTACAGAACATAGATGATTGAAGCAAAGACAAAGAAAAACAGGGTCATTGTAATGATGAGCAATCCCCAAACATAGGGGAGCAATAAGGACCTTCCATCCCTAGAGCTGATTGAAGTCTTCCATTTCTCCAAAACCATGCCAAGGCCCTGAGGCCCACTTTTATGGTCCTGGATTCCCAAGAGATTGCTAGTTTTCTTATTGCCTTGTGTTTCCTCCTATTGGTGGAGTTGGTACCTAGGTTCTTGGCTTCCTTACAAGAAAGAATTCAAAAATCAATCAAACAAGCAGAGAATTTATTGGGAGGCAAAGCAAGAGAACAAAAGTACACCCACAGACACGAGGGCAGGCATTCTCATGGGAGAGAAATGTGAGTCCTGCCCTGACTTCCCCCATTTTATGGGCTACAGGACTCCAGGGTCTGCACTGATGGACATATTTGAGACTAAGCAAGGGAAATCTATTGGGTAGTTTGATTTGCTTAGGGGCGAGGGAGCTGCTGTCCGGTGGTGTTTGGCCTCTGGTCACCGTCCACAGGGTGTGAAATAAAATATGCAAGTGGTATATGGTGATAATGGTGCCTTTCCTGCCCCTTCCCTCTTTCCCACTGTGTAATGGTGTTGCTGGCCGCTTTCTGGTAAGGCAGCTGTCGAGTGTGTGCCGGGTGTGTGCTGTAAGTTGCCCCTTTCTAACCTGCGTGTGTGCGTCAGCAGGCTGAGGTAAGTCAGCAGGCCGTTGCCTCACCCAGTGTAAGTCAGCAGGTCATAGCTCCAGCTGCTCTTACTAGGGGTGTTAGTGTGGCTTATTAGGTTTTCTGGACCTTTCTCCTGAGGTCCCTATTCTATCCTGCTTCACTCCCAGTAACTCTCCACTCTCCCTCATTACTTGTGATTTTGAAAGAGCCTAATTAACCACAGTTCTTTCATATTTCACCTCAGCTTCTCAATATCTACATCCTGTGAGTAAAATGGGGAAAGGGATTTAGACAGACAGGCAGAAAGTGAAGTGAGAGACCAACATACAAGGATTTTAAATAGCTGAAGAGAAAAATGTGTGGTGTGTCAACATTGCTACCCATGCTCCTTGGTGCTGGTACTTTCTGTGACTAGGTGCTGTGACTCTCTAGCTTATTTGACTTTGCCTACTCTTCCCACTACCTTCAGAAATACTAAAACCTTAAAGAGGTGATATTGTTTCATCCGTAGTTTGAAGGAAAATGTCAGAGACAGTCAAGAGCTGGAGAAATTAAGGGACTTGCCTGCAGTGCTGTAACAAGTCTTTAAAAAGGGGGGTTGAATCCTAAATCTTTATCCTTCACCATCATTAAATGGACTGACAGAATGCCCACCTAGGCACAGAGCCCCAGTTTTCAGGATGTCAATTTGTCTTCCCAGCAATCTCCTGAGTCTTGAAATTCTTCCCAAGAAGAATAACACATTGGGAATTGGGAAGTTAGCAGTTATCTGATCTATTTTCTCACTCACTGTAATAGATTTTCTTCGCTTTCCAAGGTACCTGATGACTGAATCTTACAAAAGTTGAGCTCAGCTCTCTGTCTCCCTAAATTGTTCTCAAATTGGTTCTAGTTCTCGAAAAGAGTTTCTCTTTGCTCTATGGCTGCCTTTCATGTGCTGTTTAAAACAAAACAAAATGAAACAAAAAACCTATGTTTTAGTCCTACATCCTCATCTTTGACCTTGGGCAGTCACATTTCCCTCTGACTCTCACTTTTTTCATCTGCAAAATGGCAAGTCCACACTTTTCTCATTCCATAGGGTTGGTGGGAAGGGGGAAAACAGTTAACATTTATTAAATATTCACTACCTTATAGGAAATAAGTTAAGAACTTTATACAGGGAAGTGGATATAGCTCAAGTGGTTGAGTGCCTCTTAAAAACAAAACAAAGAAACAAACAAACCACAACAACTCAGGGGAGCCAGTGTAGCTCAGTGGTTGAGTGCCGGCTTCCCATATACAAGGTCCCAGGTTCAATCCCCAGCTCCAGTACCTCGAAACAAAACAAAATGAAAACAAAAACCAACAACAGCAAAACGAAACAAAACGAAAACTTATTCAGACTGAGTTATTAAAACTTACAACCTCTTGAGGCTGATGGTAGTATTTCCACTTCATTGAGGATAAAGTTCAAGCTGAGAAAAATTAAATATTTTGTCCAAACGTTACACAGCTATTAAAATAGAACTAAGATTGGAACTCAAGACTGTCAGCAAGCCCCTGGGTTTAACCATTTTTCTGATCTGCCTGCTTTTAGCTGGTACTTAAAAAGCACTTTGTAAATTTCAGTTATTCAAATATTTCAAATGTTTTCCCCAGCCTTCTTTTGTCCAGGTGAAGTATCTCAATTTCTCCAACCAGTTTTTGAGGAGATATTATTTCCCTATAATATTATTCAGGTCACTGTCCTTATGGGTTAGCATGTTTTCAGTGTCCCTCACAGTATAGTAACCAGAGCAGAAAGTCATGTCCTAATGTGGCTAGAGTTGGAAAATGTGTATTCCTCAACACTCCAGCCTGTCACATTCTTGGGTATTTCTACCAGTTTCTTCTAATCCAGACAAGCCAAAGTTTGTTATTATCCTACCCAATAGACTTAAGAAGTCAGATTTGTTGAAACTTGTATTTGACATTAATGAAGCAATGTAGAATCAGAGTTCAACATCTTAAACATTTCATATGGAGGACACTGAAATGGAGGTATGATAACAGAGTCCCTGGCCACTTCACTTGCAAAGAAAAGTTATTATAACCTAACTGTATTTTAGGCCCTCTACAGCCTGCCAGAGAAGATTGTCAGGGTTTGGTGGGCTGGAAGATGGCTTCTATTATCTGCCTAGTTGCAATGTAAAATAAAATTTACAAATGCTGAAGAGCATGAAAGGAGCTGGCATGCTCCAATGAGCCCCATCTGTTTATCTAGGTCTTATTCTCTTGTAGTTTATGCTCTCACAGTTCAATGTAATGATTAAAATTTTTTTAAAAAGATTTATTTATTTATTTATCTCCCCCCTCCCCCCCGGTTGTCTGTTCTCTGTGTCTATTTGCTGCGTGTTCTTCTTTGTCCGCTTCTGTTGTTGTCAGCGGCACGGGAATCTGTGTTTCCTTTTGTTGCATCATCTTGTTGTGTCAGCTCTCCATGTGTGCGGTGCCATTCCTGGGCAGGCTGCACTTTCTTTCGTGCTGGGCGGCTCTCCTTATGGGGCACGCTCCTTGCACGTGGGGCTCCCCTATGTGGGGGACACCCCTGCGTGGCAGGGCACTCCTTGCACACATCAGCACCGTGCATGGCCAGCTCCACACGGGTCAAGGAGGACTGGGGTTTGAACCGCGGACCTCCTATGTGGTAGACAGACGCCCTAACCACTGGGCCAAGTTTGCTTCCCGTAATGATCAAATTAACCAAAGAAGCAGGGCATTATTTTTCAGAGGTTAGAATTTTTCTGGTTCTAAATGAACAGGCATTGCTAATTTTATTTCCTTTTATACCTTGTTTTTCCAAGAAAGATTATCTCTTTCTTGGAAACAGTTCTGAGAAAAAAATTGCGTGCAATAATAGCCATCTGATATGTTTTTAAAATTAAAATGTCATTCAAAGTAGTCTGATATAGGTGACAGATATGTATAGATATAAATTTTTATTGATGTAATTGGTCAATTCTAAGTAAGGTCTCAGTTTAATTGGTGCTTTCCATGAGAGTTGGGTCTTCAGCTCCACATCAAAGTAGTGCACCAATCATTCTCCATCATGCTACTCTGCTTCATTTGTATTTCTATCAGATATTTTCCTTGTTTATATTTGCTTATTTTATATTTTCCCTGCACTGGAATGCAAATTTCAGAATTGCTTTGATTATCTCCAGTGCATAGAACACTGCATATAGTAGGCACACAATATTTCTTGAATAAATGAATGCATTTTTGGAAACTTAAAATTAACTGTTTACTTTAGGCTAGCCCACTAATTATTTTCTTTTAGTCTGTGTCAATTTTTATTTTGCTATTGTTCAGACTGTCAACCTTTAATACATCTTTTCCCCTCTCCCTGTAGATTTATTTGCCTGGGGATGTAGTTCCATTGCTTCCTAACTCTAATGTATTATAGTGGAGGGCATTTATCAGATACTTAATAGAATACTCTTTTGGATGAGATGTATTATAGCTGGTGTTTTGCTAATAAAGCTTGTGGATTTATATTTAAAGAAACAAATTAGAATGGATTTAAGGCTTGGGTTTTTTGTTTTTTGTTTTTGTATGGCTTTTTAATTCATCACTAACTTGTGTTTTCTTGAGTGAAAGAGAAAAGGATGTGCTGCCAGGACTTGCTTCAAACTTTGGGTATGTTGAGTATGTTGAGAAGAGAGACTGAGATTCATTGCTCTAGAGACAACTCTTGTATCTGCTGCCTGAGCTAAGAAGATTGAGATTATGTTATAGCCCTTATTTCAGACAAACCAAGTTCAGACTACACAGTAAGCTCACAATGGATCACTATTAACTGCGTTTAGGTGGAGACTGAGATTCATTGCTCTAGAGACAATTCTTGTATCTGCTGCCTGAGCTAAGAAGATTGAGATTATGTTATAGCCCTTATTTCAGACAAACCAAGTTCAGACTACACAGTAAGCTCACAATGGATCACTATTAACTGCGTTTAGGTGGATGCATGTGGTTCAGGTCTGATGCATAGGTGGGAAACTCTGTGCCATGTATCCTGCAGGTGCTCTGTAAATATGAGTTGGTCTTAGAAATAATGCTGGGCCTCCTACTAGTACTCGATGGTTTCATTTGCAACACACACGGGGAGGGCAAGAGTCACCACTAAAATTGCCTGGCTCAGTAACTAGATTTGGACTTGTACCATAGACCAGATGTCTGTAAGTCATTTTACTTCTTATGGTTTGGAGGATAGGATGTCAAGGAGAAACAGTAAGTTCCTTAGTGCCCTGGGAATCACAAGTCCTCATGTTTTGGCCTAGCCATGGTCATGAAATGTGTTTACTTTAGAGGAAGATTTCATGGAAGATGCAGGTTCATGCTGAATAATTAATTTTTAAGATTGATTTGTTATTTATACATTTCTTCTCAATTGTGCATTTTCCTTCTTACATGTCCAAAGAATTTTGGGGCCAAAGTAGGATCTGGCTACAAAATCAAGAAGTTTCACTGGGGACATTAAACTGCAAAAATGTCATGGACAAAATGGCTTGTCAATCATAATTAAAAACAATCCAGGAGTTTTGGGGATATTTTGATTTGCTTTTGTTGAAAATTTATTTCACGAATACCTAAAATATTGAGGACAAGTACTTCCATAGCAAATGCACATATATATCAAAAATTAAAAACATTTAGAAGTCTATATATCTGCTTGTGGGCTCAATAATAGGCTTGAAAATATTTTGTTTTATAGTCACACATTTTATTACAAATTTCTTTTATTTTGTAACCAATAGAAAAGCAAGTTTGAAATCTATTTACAGGTACTATATATTTACATATATACAATTAATGACTTTAAAGAAAATGGACAGAGAAACAATATATATGGAAGAATATGCCACTGTACATGGTTTAATATCATGGTTCTTAACGTTATTGAATCTTTATATAGTAATAAATACAGTTCTATATTTACAAATCTTATAAAATATCTCATAAATGTATTTTTTCAATTTCAAGTTAAAACATCTGATCAAAACGAACATGCTTATATAAAAATAAATCTACCCAACAGCCTTTTGGTTTGGATGTATTGGAGCTAATGTAGGATAATATAAGCTACAAATTAATCCTTCAACTTTAATATTTAATAATTTTGCCTCTTAAAGTATCTAAATATGGAAAAAGCAGAGAAG
Source organism: Dasypus novemcinctus (assembly GCF_030445035.2). Taxonomy (NCBI): domain Eukaryota; kingdom Metazoa; phylum Chordata; class Mammalia; order Cingulata; family Dasypodidae; genus Dasypus; species Dasypus novemcinctus. Next base: position 53,571,951 of record NC_080684.1, on the reverse strand, counting down.
TAATGTTCCTGACAAGTGGGTTGATTCAGAGAGAATACAGCTAAAACCAAGCTTAATAAACAGGATAATATGTTACTGAGTCTCTGCTGAGTCTGAAGTGGTGTTAGTGCTGCTAGAGCTACCAAAGATATTTGTGAGAAGTCATATCAGTGGATTTAACTTATGGTGTTTCTGCATTTGATCATTATCTTAAGATACACATCAGTTCGAGTCAACTGATAAAACCTCCTGCAAAAAATGTGCACTCGTCCAGAAGGAAAAAAAATCCCACCTTACTCACCAGCTTTTCTGGGTTTGTCCATTGCCAGCAATGGACTTTCTTCTGAGCTCTGGGCACCAAGAAGTTAAAAATGAATTAGGCAAGGCAAAATTCATCTGTACATGATTGCCTTAGAGGCAATTTAAGACTTTAAGTACGTTTTCCTTTTATAATATTTGTAAGCAGTTTTATCCTTCTGAGGGTAGAATTACCTAGTGCTGGCACATAAAACCCAGTATCTTTAAATATGATCTGAATATGAGTGAGTTAATCATGCCTTACATTATCCATCTAGAGGGATGGGTGACCTGAAAGGATCCTGGTGGAGAAAGGGCAAAGCGGACTAAAACATCTCCATGTGGTCATTAAAAGAAATCTTTGTGATCTCGACCTTTACTCATTAACGTAGGCCATTTAAAACCTGTATTTTCCAAGTATCTCCAACCATCTTCTAAGGAATTTTCAGGTTTAAATAAACCTAATTTGTGAGCAAGTCCCTACCCCACCCCCATCCCCAATCACTAGATTGGTGAGTTTAAAGAAACTTCAATTAAAATCATGGAGAATCTTTTTTTGTGGACCTTTTCAATCTGCTTTTTTGATCTCAGCTCACCAAAATTGTGTGATTTCTTAGTTATATGAGCAGCATTTACACTTATTTTTCACTCTCAAGTATCAATAGGTTTAATAGGTTTTCAGCATTTTCACACTACCTGTGAAATTTTTTTTGTCAAGTTTCAATTCAGCTCTTCTCAGCTACTTCTCCTGATATGCTCAATCTCACATTAAAGGGTTTTCAATTTCTGAAAACCTTTTCTCATTTTCCTTAGAGACATGGGACAAATGCCACAGATGAAAGGTGACAGGTTTCGGTCCCTGGATAAGCTGTTGGTACAGAATTGGAAGGTAGGTCGTAAGCCATGCCGGTACTGGTGAAGGTCACCAAGGCTTGGGTTGAGTCACAGGACTGTTTCTCGATATCATCAGAGTTAATGGACATCAGACTTGGGTGTTTCGACCTAGTCCAGAAGTGACTTTGCTTTCCCAGGCTCCCCAGATCCTCCTTAAAATGGGGATTGAAGAGGATGTAGAGAAGGGGATTGAGACAAGCGGGAAGTGGGACAATCACCAGAAGGATAAACTTAATTACCTCCGGACTGATAAATGCGAGGTTTAGTAAAGAGGAGAAGGACAAGAAGGCCATGGGGCAGTAAAGGATACAGTTGGTGAAAAGCAACAGAGCAATGTGCTTCACCATAGAACAGTCCCAAATACTCTCCAGGTCTCCCTTTTCCAAATTGCAGTAGAGCTTGGTGTAGGCAACCGTCATCACGAGGAAGCAAAGGGAGTTAAGCAAGACGAGAGCAACCACGAAGCCAGTGGTGCTGGGCTCCCCAAAGGGCAGGGGCAGGCAGAGCGGGGAGGCGCCGTACCCACTGCCGCCCAGCAGGGGAACTGCGGCGACCGTCAGCGCCAGCGCCGCGCAAAGCAAAATAATTGCTTTCAGACTGGAAAAAGGATATTTTGTTTCAAATTTTGCAGAACATTTCACAGAAAAACCACGCTCCAGGGCTGCCAGTGTAAGCAGGAAAACTGATGACTCCGAAGCAAAAATGGACAGAAAGCCAATGACTTGGCAACCGACCCCCTTCTCCCACCTCGCCCCGTGCCGCGCAAAGCGGCCGGAGGTGAAGGCATCCACGCCCGCCAGCACAGCACTGCAGAGGCCCGTGAGCATGTTCGCCGCGGCCATCAACCCGATTAGCAGTTTTATGGGGGAAAGGTACAGAGGGGATCTGAACACAGTTGAAGTCACCAAGGCATTACAAATAAGCGCCAGAACTGCTATGCTCCACACTCCGATTCTGATCAGCCAGCTACCGAATAGGTGTTCACACGGTTTGAAGGGACCTAGAAGTCCAAGGAAGAAAAAAACTGTGTATCAAGTGAGGGTTTGCAACTTTTGCCAAATCACCTTCTTGTTTCTTGTATTAGGACAGGAAGAGATGGAGGCGGATAACAGCTGTTGCAACACCACGCCCAGGGGGCCTTCCCCACTCTCTTAAACCACTTTCTCGTGACTCGGATCTTCTGCAGCCCTGACGGGGTGAGCAGACCAGGTGCTGTGGCCCCAGGTGATATGCCGAGAAATGGAGATGGGGATTTGAATTGTTTGGGTGTGGCCCCCAAACTACTGCAGTGTTGGGGCCACTTAAAAAGCCAGGTCTCTTGAATGTTTCATTACAACTTTGTGAATCCTTCAGAAAGGACCCACAGGCAGAGAAGGAGAATCCTAGGGAAAGGCTCCATAATATTAGAAAAAGAAGTATGGGCAGTGTGAAGCTACATTCATGAAAATCTCGTCTTGATTTTAGATTGACTGGGGATTGAACATTGGACCCTTCTATGTGGGAAGCTGGTGCTCAACCACTGAGCCACATCTGCTCCCCCAGTTGGTCTGTTGGCTGTTTGCTTGTTGTTTGTTTTTAGGAGGCACCGGGGACCAAACCCAGACCTCTCACGTGGGAAGCAGGAGCTCAACTGCTTGAGCCACATCTGTTCCCAAGATTGACATCTGATGAGTGGGAGCAAGGAATAATAAACTGATTATTGAAATTAATATCAACTCCTCCCAGATGTCTTTTTTAAAACTGGCTCATCCTTTTTCTGGAGAAGGGACAAACCATTAAGTGAATATCCAATATCATTTTTAAAAAGTTTATCTGTACAAACCATTATTTATTTTCAGCAAATGGCTATTTATATGGAAGACTTAAATTACTTTAAAAAATCAGTGATTGTGCTACTCTATTAAAAAAAAAACCACAAACACACATATGCTTCTAACTACATAATGCCAATCAAAAGTCTCCCACATGGGGTTTCATATGTAGCAGAGCGGCTTCTTCGCTGTCATCTATTGAAAGTCAACACCAGGCTTGTTAAAAAATAAAATAAAATAATTAACCACAGAAGTCTTCCACAAAAATCCTATTTATGAATGGAGAACAACCCCAGGGAAGAAACATTTGTATTTTACAGCTCCCCATGGGGAAGGATGCTGATGAGCCACAAGCATGGCTCCGATTTTATCTAAAGGTATAGCCGTAATGTCATTGCTGAGCCTGGAGTCAGTGATGGGGACGCTGCTGAGGCAGAGTGGATGCCTTTCTTACCTGGGGAAGGCGAACACTGCACCGAGTGAAGGACTTTCAGGTCTTCCTCAAAGTCAAACAGGAAATCTTCAAGGTCATGCTCATCTGCAGGAATGAGAAGTCCTGGAGGGATTAGCTCTCTCCTTTCCGAGGGCCAAGTCCCTGGGAGGACAGGCTTGGATTGCCCTCGAGACACGAACCCTCACAAAGGGAAATGAAGGCCAGGCATCTCGCTTCTCCCTGCGCTTTCTCCCGAGTCTATTTTATGACCGTTGTCTTTGGCTGCTCCCCTCAAGCTTCCTTATGACACAACATTGCAGCAGAACTAGGGGTGGGGGAAAGAGACTCCCTGGAGCTCACAGTGGACCCAAATCGCAATGAGCTAAATTAGAGAGCTGTGAGCCTCTCCACTCAGTGAAGGCAGCAGTTTATCCAGTTTACTGACACAGCTATAGCACAGATGTTCTGCCTTGTGTTCTCCGAGCGCAAGAGGGAGAACCAGGTATGTATTAGTTTTTTCTGGGAAATTCAGCATAACAGAGAACAGCTCAAGAAACTGGTGCTTGGTTTAGCAATCCATGAAAAAGGAGTTTCGTGAACTAACACCATCCCAAAGACTCTGATTTATTTAATTGGTGTGGAGCTTGGGCATCAGTATTTTATTAAAGCTTCCCTGTGATTCTAATTGTGGCTCAGGGTTGAGAATCACTGCCCTTGAATATAAGCTTCATGAAGGACCTTCTGTGTCTCTAGCACCTAGAACAGTGTCTGACATAGAGTAGGCACTGTTTTTTTTTCTTTTTTTTTTTTTTAGTGAATAAATATAGGAGAAAGTTGGGTGAGTGAGGCAGGAGGAGCAAAACTGAAGTAAGAACAAGGGCAAGACACGCACTGTGGCCTAAAACAAAAAAGCCAAGGACCGAAATGTCAACTCATTAAGCAGATGTGTGCACAGCACAAAGTATCAAGGTAATCTGCAGACAGTCTGAGTCATACTTGCTTGGTAATAAACAAATCATTAAGGTTCAAAGGATGAAAATCCAGTCTGCTCAGACTCTGTGTGAACTTGAAAGGCTGGCAAGGAGAGGAGATCAGGGGCTGCCTAGAGCACCTCCTTGTTAGCACAGGTGTGGTTTGAGGTGCATTGCCATCTAGTTAAGTAATGTCTTACTTCAAGGAAAGCCAAGTGCTTTACAGACATTATCTCATTTTACCTTCCTGACAGACGCCCCTGTGGAGGATGGGAGGGGAGAATGTTTTTTAATTGCTTGGATATAAAGTTGGATTCTTGAGCCCTTCTGCTGAAATACAGAGACATCTAAAATGCCTGTATCCTTCCTGCACCCACACCCACACCCACAGGCCATAAGAATAGCAATGGCTTATATCGTCTAGAGAAAAAGGTTCAGAAGTATATTTGAAAAAGGTATCTACAGGGATGCGTCCTTAGACGTTTTATGGAAACACTGATATCAGTATTGGTAATCACCCTGAGATATAAATCAAAATCTAAATAGTAAGAATTCACTTATAGAAGAGTTTGAGATTTTAGAATGAATCCTGAAGGAGCTTTCTTTTTCTTTTTTTAAATTTTTTGTATTGTTTCTTTTTTTTGAAGATACATAGATCACAAAAAATCTTTCTCTTGGGAGTCTAAAAAGTGAGATTGATTCTCAACTTGCTGGAGTGGTTACATAGGGTCTTGTCTAGAGTTCAGATGATCTGTTGGATGACTTTTCAAGACCCTCCCAGTCACAATTCCATCATTATGACATAATAGGTCTTACCATGAACATGAAACATTCCAGCATCTTTCTTATAAAGGTCATCTGCACTGCTGTTGTCACCTTTAGTCCACTGATTAGAAATTTTATAGACATTCTCACACACTCCAAAAGCACAGCACTGGTAAGCATAAGGCATTTCTATCACTCTTTAAAGGAACAAAAACAAAACAAGAAACACACACAAAGAAATGAGTCATTAGATATAGTTCATCTTCGTTGACTCAATAATCCTAACTGGATTTTAGCCTAAATAAACAATTCAAAAATAAGTATATTCATAAAGATGTTCATTACAATGCTATCTATAACAATGGAGTTACTAAAAATGATTTCTAGGAAATGTTGATAATTGTTGAAGTTGAGGGATGGGTATATTATTTTCTCTACTTTTTTATATGTTTGAAAATTTTCATAATAAAAAAGTTAAAAAAATTGATTGCTAGGAAAATGTAGCAGAATAGAAAGTACATATGACATAACATCAAGAGACTAAAACATAATGTAAATTTATATATACGTGGTGATTCTAACAATTGAAAATATGTTGGAAACAAAGTCTGGAAAGGAAACCTAAAGAAAGTTGTTTAGGAAGACAGTTCTAGATTTTTTTTTTTTCTCTTCTACTTTCTAAACTCTCTTTTGGAGTTATATTATTTTCATGGTTTTAAAAATGTAAAAAGTACTGTGGTTTTGTGTTTTTTTAAAAAAATATTCCTTTCAAGGGACTTCTTTATTGTTGATAATAAGCATAGCAGGTTTTAAAGAGCATTACTTCCTCAAACAAATATTAATTTACTGCATTTTACTAGCACATACATACACACAAGCTAGATGAATGAAAAATTGTATGCAGGAATACAATAAGTTTATAATGGTACTTAATCACATGTTCTAGTTTATATCCCATGGTTCAATAGTTTTCAAGCTCTTGTTATGAACTCTGTGATTCCAAGAGGCATCTTTGAGAAGGAAAGGAAATATGGTCAGGAAGACACAGTCTCCCACTTCAGGGTTTGTCCAACAATGCCCCAGGGGTGGGGGCTGGCGGGCATGAAATGCAATACAAAAGAGTCCCATGACCTCATAAATTTAGAAACCACTATAACACATCTATTATTTCACATGACCACAAATGTATCTTATTAGCTTTAATGACAAACTCACTTGAGATCTGGAAAGTTTTCCGATGATATCAAGCTCTGCAAGGCATGATTTCCTGTTAATTTTAAGTGAGTTAAACCATGTAACCCGGTTACAGGAAAGGATGACAGGCGGTTGGACGATAGGTCCCTGCAAAACATCAAACAACAATTGGCTTTTAGTTTGTGTTAGCATAAAACATTTATGTTTAAAAAGTACCCTAAAGATGATTAGGCTCAATAAAAACTTCTAAGCAGGGTCCTTACTCTTAATGGTAAAAGTAATCATTTTAGTTTTAGTTCCTGATAACTTTTTTATTTACGATCCGAATCGCACCCAGATTGTCATTTCTATATTCAGCTTCATTTTCCCAGGTAGGGACATCTAGAATCAAGTGGGAGGTGCTACATTTAATTTGAAAAGTGGTGCTGACTGGATTAGGTTGGGGGAGAGGGAGAAAAGGGAAGGGGGTTTATTCTCTTCTTTCTCCCCCTAACTTCTCCCCATCTAACCTCACTAGGTGAGGGAGTGAGGGAGAGAAAGAAACAAAAGATAGAAAGAGCAGGGAGGCAGGAAAAGGGACAAGAGGGTTTTCTGTTAGTCAGGATGGCACAGAATAAAACAAAAGCTCTCTAGAACCGAATTGACATATTCCATTCCACCTGATTACTTAGCAAAAATGGAGACTTTCACCCAAATAACCAGAACCAACTGTCTCCCGGATCTTCAATTATCCACTGAAGGGCTCAAGTGGCCTCAGAGGAGACAGGGGAGTCCTCCTGGCTCTGACGAAGCTCACGGTGTGGAGGGCACTGGAAGCCTGGCGATATTCATTACAGGCTTCTGGGGCAAATCTAACATTTTTCTTAACTAGATGGTCCTCAATTATTAAAAGGCATGCCATCAACTTGCAATGAAATACTCACAGCTTTATTAAAGATGCCAGAGTAGAAAATGCATTGGGGTGAATAGTGGCAATTTTGTTCCAAGCTAAATTCCTATTAAAAAAAAAAAAGGCAAATGAGAGGGTAATAATAATAATAATAATAATAATAAAAAGAATATATGAAGTTTTACCATATGCATATATTCTTCTATCAAACTTTAATTTCTATTCAAAACAGAAACAATTAGCTCATCAAATTGTCTTTCAGATAAAGATATTGATGGTATAAAATGACTAAAGAGAGAACTTTAAATCAACTTTGTTTAAAAAAAATCAAGGAGAAATCATCATTCAGATGGATATTTTAGTGTTTGCTCTTTTTTTTCTAAAAATTGATATTAACATGGTTGTTAACTTTTATTAGGACATTTCTAAGGTGAGTGGGGTAGGAGAGTGGGAAAAGACAGGAACTTCTGAGGCTCTTCTGAAAAGCAAGTTAGTTTAAAAAAATTTTTTATTTTCAGTACATTAAATTTACTTGTAAAAACATTCTAAAAATGAACAATTTTTCCTTTTTAACAAAGTATAATAAAACATAAAAACCCCAAAACCAGAATACTTGACATTTACAATTCAAAATCAAATTAGCAGAATATTAAATATTTATAAAACGATATCTTTTAAAAATATTTATAAAGTTATGTCATCAAGTCAGTTTTATTTATTTATTTCTATATTTTTTAATTTTTAAATTTTTTTCCTTTATTTGCTTTCAAATGTTACATTAAAAAAATATGAGGTTCCCATATAATCCCCACCCCACTCCACCCACGCCACCCCTCCCACATCAACAAACTCTTCCATCCTTGTGGCACATCCACTGCACCCAGCGAATACATTCTGGAGAAACACTGCAGCACATGGACAGTGGTCCACATTGTAGTCCACTCTCTTCCCCAGTCCACCCAGTGGGCCACAGCAGGACACACAACATCCAGCATCCATCCCTGTAGCACCACCTAGGACAACTCCAAATCCTGAAAATGCCCCCACACCATATCTCTTCTTCCCTCTCCTGACCATCAGCAGCCACTGCGGCCACCCTCTCCACATCACTGCTACAATTACTTCCCTTACTAATCACAATATTTCCCCAGCAGTTAGTTTTAAATGACAAAATGTCCCTGGATGTCTAAGGAACTTACTCAACAAAGATCTATTGACATTACCCATATGTATCAGGTCATGAGAAAGAAACAGAGACACTTTTAAGAAATTTCCCAGTAAAGAAGGCAACTTGTAAACTCTCAACTGTGATATGAATAAAAGACAGGCTAACATTTGTTGGAAACAAAATTCTTTGAGAATAAAGTACAATTTATGGAAAATAAAATGCACTTGCCTCTCTCTCTCTCATAATGAAATGTAGATAATTTGTCCAGAATAAAAATTTCTGCAAGAACTTCTGTAGGTAATTTAGCAGCAATAAGAACTTTAACATTTTATATAAGAAACTATGAATTTAAGGTGTGCATTTTAAAAATACCTAATAAATAAGAGTATCCGAAGTGTAGGCATTAAAGTAAATGTAAAGTGATCACAATCAGTTTTTCTCCAACGCATGTAAGTCACTTATTTATGATACTGGGACTCTGAGTTACTGTGAATAAATGGTGTTCAAAGATTATTCATATTCCCATTTGAATGGGTCCCTTAGAGGAAGAACCTGGAAGGCTTTTCATTTTGCCCCTTTCATCATCCCAGAACAGAAGAAAACTCCAGGGAACAAGGGGAAGAGAAGGTATGGGAGAGGGAGAGGTGAGGAAGGCACAAAAGGCAATTGTGCTTTGGGCAATTGTGTGAGGGGTCTGCCTTCTATTGTGGAAGTCCTGGGAGGAGAGAGAGGCCCAGGCACTGGTGGTCTGCTCTATCCCTGACAAGGAGCCTTGTTTCTGGCGGCAGCGCCACCTACTCAACCACGGCATCCTATCACCGTGTCTCAGCTCTTCCTGACTCTGGAAATGTCATTCCCTCCACCCTTCCCTTCAGCCTCAGGCTTCGGGCTGCTGGTGGTTCTGTATGTCCTGCCACCCCATCCCTTGCTTGCCTCCTGCCCACACCTAAGTTAAGTGTCCCTTATATATTTGAATAATTTGGAGGTGAATTCTATTTCCTGCCAGGCCCCACATTGATATTATTGCTATAGAAAAATGTAAGAGTAATGTTACATACTTATTATGTGCCAAGCACACAGTTATGACTTTTTTCATGTATGGTTTTATAACCCTCAACACAACTCTAGAAGGTAGGTATTATCTTAGTCCCACTATCCTGATGAGGAAACTAAGACACAGTGTGCCACATGACAGTCTAAGCCACAGACTAATGTCAGGAGCTGGAATTCAAACCAGGCAGACTGACTTCAGAGTCCCTGATCATTTTTGCAGAACGGTTTGGAATTCTTAAATAAATCATGAGAGGGCAACTGCACTAGACCCCGATGATAGAAAAATGAAAAAGTCCTCCTCATTTTGGGATAGGGCACAGTCGATGACAGTGCTGAGAGTTAAGTCTCATTGCAGGGAATATGCAAAGTGCCTCAGAGTGGAGTGAGTTCAGACAGGAGATCTTGTTCTTATGGGATAGACAGTGGGACAAGTCAAGGAGGGATGGAATTTTATAGGCAATGGGAACACGAGAATGTGGCCAGGTGTCCAGGGACTAGAAATGTGTAGGTGAGAGATGAGGCTGTGTCAGGAAGTTGGGTTTTGAAGACTTTGAAGTGTAGTGCTGGAAAGTTTGGTTTTGATCTTGGAGAAAATAGGGGAATAACAAAAATTTTGAGCAGAGGAGGAACAAGATTAGATTCCTATTTTTAAAAGACTGTTTTCCTGTTTCTTTAAGAATGGGACAACTGGGCTGAGACTGATGGTAGGAGAATTGGATTGAAAATGATGCCAGTGACCCAGGCAAGTGATTTATATGGACCTTTGGTAGAAAAGTGTGGCAGACGAATTGAAGTTGGCAGGGTTTGGGCATGAGGCATAAGGGGGAGGAGAAATTCAGAAGGACTAAAACTGTTAGTCTTCAGAGTCTATGCCACTTTCTTTTGATATCTTTTAAAACAGAACCAACTTTTGGGAATGAGAGAACTCAAACCTGGTGAATAAGGCAGGTAATAAGAGTAGACTTTTTCAAATTTTATTTTATTTTTTACATTTACGTGTGTGTGTGTGTGTATATATGTGAAAGAACCACACAGGCAGATTTAAACCAAAAGTAGGGAAAGGGTAACACAACTAAATTCAGAACAATATGGTTCTCAAGGTGATTTGGGGGAGCAGGAGGGGAAGGTGATTCTTAAAGGTAAATTTAAAATGATTTGAGGAATGGTATTATTTTACCAGGGGTGTAGTCTCTTAAGTATTAAGAAAAACTTTAGAAGTTAGCAAAAGAAAAAGATTTTAAACAAATATACCATAGTTTAAACATTACATATGATGAGCATTCATCAAAATCATATTGAAATCCAGTTTCAGAATTGAAAAGTTTTAACAGTTACATCTCAAAAAAATCTGTTAGCAAGTTTCTTTTCCATTTGCGGTTAACATATGGTATTTTCCGTCATAAAAATGCAATTAAATATTTAAAAATCTTAGTTGTCTGAGCTACAAAAGCATGTTTTGGGGGCAGGTGTGTTCCAACTTGAGTGTATTTATTAAAATGAGGATTCTTAGGCCTTCCTCCCAGAGAGTTACCTGAGGCAGGTATGGACTGGGAATCTGTATTTTTCATTATTGCCACCAGATGATTCTTAAGCACTTTGAGAAACACGTTGGAAAACTGCTTAACCAAGAAGGAAAAGTGGGTGGGAAGAATTGTGTGAGCACCCCATTTTTGTAGGTAAAATATCTTTGCCAATTCTAGGCTGCAGGCAGAAAAATGTTTCGTAGGTCGTTCAATAACTTGGCTTCCTTCTTTCTCATCAAAGTTTCACATCTGCTGACTGGTAGAGAGCATAATTGCAAATTTATTCTTGGAAATTATCAAGAGCAAAATACTTGCCTTTTTTCTTTTTAAAGATTTATTTTTATTTATTTAATTCCCCTCCCCTCCCCCAGTTGTCTGTTCTCTGTGTCTTTTTGCTGCGTCTTGTTTCTTTGTCCGCTTCTGTTGTCATTAGCGGCACGGGAAGTGTGGGTGGCGCCATTCCTCTGCAGGCTGCTCCCTCCTTCGCGCTGGGCGCCTCTCCTTATGGGTGCACTCCTTGCGCGTGGGGCTCCCCTACGCGGGGGACACCCCTGTGTAGCACAGCACTCCTTGCGCGCATCAGCACTGCGCATGGGCCAGCTCCACACGGGTCAAGGAGGCCAGGGGCTTGAACCACGGACCTCCCATGTGGTAGACGGACGCCCTAACCACTGGGCCAAAGTCCGTTTCCAATACTTGCCTTTTAATAGTATATAGAACACATGTGAAGTTTTGCTCAACAATATGAGTTTACAGTGAAAACAAGATATAGAAAACAAGAAAAAGAAACTGCTCTGGGTTGGGGAAGGCACTATGAGGCCATACTCACAGAGATCGGAGGCTAAGCAACTGCTGGAAAGTGTCAACTCTAATGTCAGGGATTCTGTTATGTCGCAGGTCACTGAAATGACAGAGATTCAAAGACAGACTACAAAGTTAATGGTTTCAAAGAGTGCAGTCTTCAGATAAGGTTGAAAGAGGGATTACCTACCCTATCTACCAAGTAATTGTTTTCAAATATTTATTTTGTTTAAAAGAGAACATTACAACTGATACACTTGCAAATGCATTGTCTCTCGAAGCAGTTAGTTCCATTGGAGGGATATAAAACCATATTCCAGATATGTCATCATCTCTCAAAACATTTTGAGAACTCCCCTCCTGGCTCTGCCTTCCGGGCCTTTCTCATATCCTTTAAGAATGTTTAGGAATGTCGATTTTTTTTTTTACTTTTTGAAGAATGATTTGCTTTTTTTTTTCCTTAATGGCCCAAAGACATTCATTGAAAAATCAAGCCTGAAAGGATAGAGGATGAATATTGTTTTGCTCAAAACCAAAGGAGTATAAAGCTATAAGGTTAATGTTTTGTGGTGCAGATAATTTTAACAGAGGAATTCTAAAATATTTCATGCATAAGTAGCATCTAAGAGATAAATATAGCAACTCCTCTGAAGACAACTATTGTGAAACAATCCTACCAACAAATCCAAGTCCACTCTGCATTAAAAAATAATGCCACTCATTAAATATGTAAGTTTGGTTGTACTTTTAGAAGAAAATTTCAAAGCCCAAACAAACCCAGTTCATTATTACAATTAGGGCAGAAGAAAGTACGAATGTGTAATACATTCTTTACTTATATTACAGTACAATGCAAGATAAAATAATATTATATATGTTTTCCAACTTTATATCTACACTATCCAGTCACTCCTTGTGTGTGTAAAAAGGAAAAGCATCAATCAAATGGCTCCTCAGTGAAGCACAAGGTAAGCAAACCCCTGTGAAGTATGAGTTTTGGCTAGTGCTTTGTTTTTTTGCCAGGTGCTTAGAGGCTCTTGCAAACTTACATTTTCTGAAGTTTTTGGCAGACTGAAAAACTGGGTAAATCTTCTAGCAGGTTGTAAGACAGATCTCTGAAAAACAGAAGGTGCAAAACCGGAAAATCTGTTATATATTAGTCATAAGGAAACATAGTTTACTCTCCTTTTCCCTCCAAGATGACATATCTCCCAAAGGCAGACTCTAAATGTTTCCACAGCACTGACATAGAGCAGGTAGTCAAAGGCATTATTGGATTAAGGAGTAGATTAAAATGTTTACTGAAATGTAACTGTTATACTTCTTTAATTGACTTAACTTACTTAATGAATTTATTTATATTTTGTTAGTGATGATCTACAATATTCTAGTTATTATCTTACTAAAATGAGTGCACATTAAATTAAATAATTGTGTCTCTGTCTCTAAGAGCTGCTGAATCTCTACAGCTAAGAGAAATCATTGTTGGTTCTTTTCTAATCAACTAAAAAAAGCCAACAGCAATTCAAAACATAGCAGTAACTTTGAAATCAATCACTACAAGGAGGAAAAAAATTTAAGAAAATCTTCAGCCAAATCTCAACAAATTACAGAATAACAAAAACATCTGGATGTATTTAGAGTATAATATAACTAATCTGAAACAAGCCATGGTAATTTGCAGAAAGCCTAAAAAAAGAAAGCTGGTAGATAAAGTAACATAGATATAAAAAAATCTTGTCTCATTTTTAAAAGTTATCTGCTAATCAGCGAACATATTTTCATGCCTGAATCTAATTCTTAAAACCAGATCACCACTATGCAACTAAAATATCCATATTGTATTCTAAGAGTTTTAAATTATTTTATCCTTGAAATTGATCACTTTTTCCTACATTTACAGATCTATTGAATTTGTATAGGAATAGAGTTCATTCATTACAAATAAATGTTCAAATGAAGCTGCTTGCTGATGCAAAGTTGTAGTTTACACTAAACTTTATATGTAAAGTTTATATATATATATAAAAGCAAACAAGCACCTCACACCTACACACACATCTGATTAAAGATATGGCATATATTTTTGAGAAGCAGTGAATATAATAAAATAGACAAACATATTATGAAACAGATAATTTAATTCACTCATCTCCACAGGCTGTGAGGTGACAAATCCTTCCATACACCTCTTAGTAGAGGGTGTATAAAAAATCTATGTGAGGAAACAGTGTTGCCTTCCACCTAATGATTAACATAGCTAACACTGAGTAACTACTTCCTATGTATAGGCACCATGTTGACAGCTTTACCTGAATTGTCTCATTTAGTCCTTGTGGTCACCTTATGGGGAGACACAATGATTATTTTTATAGATCAGTAAAAAGATGTGCCTGAGATCAACAGCAAATAAGTGGGGAAAGCCATATACAGCCTGAGTTGGGGGCCAAGTAATTCCCATGCAGGTGGAGAAACATGGGGCAACACCAATCACGTACAGTGGCACTTTGCTCATGTAACAGGTACTCAGTGGGTGACTCAGACTTAGACTCCCATAAAGCAGACTACAGTAGAGGTCAGAACCCTAATTCGACTTGGTCGATATACTGGCCACATATTGATGTCTTTCTCATTTCTCCCATAAATGAGGATATTAACACCTGTTTTGCTGATCCTGCAGGGTTGCTGTGAAGACCAAATGAATATTACAGGTTCAAGGGCTTTGAAAGTGCCAAAATACGCTGTTAATGTATTGTGTTCTTTCAGGTCTTTCAAGGTCCAACTTGAGGAAGGAATAACTTGAGGACAGAATAATGGGGTGAAGGAAGTGAGAAAGCAGAGCTAACAGTGCCTGAAAGTCTACAATGTCCCAGGTGCTGTTTAAAATGTTTGGCACATAGTAAATCATTTGGTACTCTGATAAACCTCTGAAGAAAATAGCTACATATCTATATATAGATGGAGATATGACTTGCTCAAGATACCATGCTGGTATATAAAGGGAACCTAAATTTTAGGAAGGAAGAGGGTCTGGGGTCTTTGTTCCTGCCAGTTTGCCAGGCTGCCTCCATTCACGCAGTTTTATCCCTGAGTTGTTTACTGCTCATTGTGTGACATGGTGGAGACAGAAACAGTATAAATACTGGCTCCCTTCTTATTAATTACAGTATGTGAAATACTAATCATGTTAGTGGGCCACTTTCCTCAAGAAATGGGAATAATAGTACATATTCTGGATGTGATAGGTTGAATTTTAAGACGGCCACATATTTCTACCACCTGGTGTACACAGACTTCTCCTGAGGCATTCAAACTGCCTGTGTTTGAATTCAGACTCTACTATTTTCTCACAGGGTGGCTTTGGCAATTGTACTTAATTTCCCTGTCTCTCAGTTTCCTCATCTGTGTCTATACCTCAGGCAGTGTGGGATGAAGAAGAGGATGCATTTCTGTACCCTGACCTCCAAGTCATGACAGTGCTTGAGAGGATAATAGGATTAAGTAGGAGTTTAAAGAGAGTGCTGAAAATGGAAAAGGCTCTTCATAAACTACTTTTTGCAAGCCAAGGAAAAGGTGAAAAAAAAAAGGTCCAAGCCAATAGAAATACTATATGCAAGCTGTCTTGAAACATTAGAACACAGCACTCACAATTATACAGGAAGAATGTTTGGTTGCCTTTATCAAGGTTTGTGTGGGTTGATAATTTAAATCTTTATTTTGGCATCCTTATTGGGTTGTTGATTCATTATGTTATTTTGTTCTGCTCTGTAAAACCTCTAGAGGAGGAAATGAAGTTATTTTGGTATCTTCGTGTCCATTTTCTGAAAGGAAATATGTGCCAATGGAAATAGTATTGGAGAGTGTTTGGGACTTAGAAACAAAGGGTGTACGTGCCAGTATGTGCCATTGTGCCATCGTGCCATCGTTACCAGGGTCATGTGTGAGAGCCACTCCCCTGGCCCCAAGGGAGAAAAGGAGGTGGGACCTGCTGGAGACCTGTAAGGAAAGAACTTTCTCCAGTTTAAAGGACTGTTGACATGTCTGCCATTTCATCCCTCAGGCAGCTTATTGCCTTACTGATACTTACAGTACTTGGAGATTAGGTAACTGATCACAGACAGTTTGGGGAAGAGAAGAGATCTGTGCTCCTGTTAAAGTCCTGTTGAAACACAAAACAGACATAATTCTTTTACTCAGGTATCACACAGTGACATGTTTTGATTCACCATCGTTAAGACTGGTCAGACTCTAGGGGCAGTGCTCGGGGCAAGGTCGAGAGCCCACTCAAGTACTTACAGACTCTCCAAGCTTGCAGTTCCAGTTAGATCAGGAAACATAGTTATTTGTGAGGCACCATTCAAAGTCCTAGAAGGAAATGTACATGAGTTCTATTGGGAGAAGATTCTAGAAAGGGGTCATTTTTACAGCTATTTTTAAAGCACTTCAATCTATATTATTCACTTTGTCTTCACAACAAATTTGCAAGGGGAAGTTGATTTGTAAGAGAAATAGAAACTTACAGTGTTCTTAGTTCAGGTAAATGCTGAAAAGCAGATCTTCCAACAAGCTGGATGGGGTTGTCATAGAAATGTCTGAAAAATATTCAAACACTAATGTCTTAGTTTAAAACTTGAATGACAAATAAATACCTGTTCAAAACTTCGATAAATATACTAAATGTATTTATTTAATTTTGATTTTACCAAATCACATAACATTTCTGATTACTTGGTTTTAGGCAAACCTCAAATGTGTTTTGATTTACATTATAACACTTTTAGTAAGAAACTCACCCTATATAAAATTGAAAATTTCTGACAGCAAGGTGGATATTACCGATTTGGCAAATGAACTGACTGAAGTTATGCTTAAAAATCTTCCCCTGCTTCCAGCTTCTGTGGAATATCCACTGAGTGGCAGAAAACGAATTCAAGGTGCCAGTAATCATACCATTAATTAAAAGAAAGATGAAGTTCTATATGTCTACATAAAGGTTATACCTTCTGGTGAATTCTAATCTTAACATCCCCAGGGACTTTTCTGACTATTTGAGAGGAAAAGAGCTCTTTCAGGGTTTTTGTAACATTAGAATTTTCTTGAATTATTTATTGCTCTAAAAGGTGCGACACTATTAAAACAAAAATATTTTTGTCTTACAGATGTTTTTAATGTAATGGTATTTGAAACTACCTGGTTAATAGAACCCCACACATAGTTTTTAGCTGAGATGACCTTCTAGTCCAATTTAATTCAACAAATATTTATTAGTGTCTATTACGCTCGAAGTATGAGTGTGGGCACTGCAGGGATTTAAAGACTGATTCATTCAAGAAGCTGTCTTTGAGTGTCTACTAAAAGTTTGCATTATGCTAGATGCTGGGCTATAAAGGGGAATGATAAAATATCACCGCTCTAAAGGAGCTTGGGATTAGTTGGGATAAAACAAAGAAATAAAACAACAACATTTCACTTTCTAGGTGACAAAGCATTTTCACATATATAGCACAATTGATCGGTACAGCAACTTTATAGATCCTTTGGGTGGATAATATTTTCCTAATTTTTGGAGGTAGAAACTGAGGATTAAGTACATTAACCTCCTAGAACCTCAATTTTTAGATTTGTTAAACTGAGATTATAATGCAGAGTTGCAGGGTTTCTGTAAGAATTCAAAGAGCTAATGCTTGTGTGGCATCTGGGATAGTGCCTGGGGGGATAGCTGTTGTCCAGCAAACCTAAGTGTCCTTCTGTCCTCCTACCCTCAAATCTCATGTTTTCTCTTGGGATTGGATAATTAGTAAGAGAAAGAGCTAGAGCTGGAATGTAGGCTTTATGATTTAAAAAATGAAGTTGTCCTCATAAAATTACATTGTTCCCCATCTACACTATATACAGGTAAGTATGTGTTCATAAACATGTGCAGCTGTATGTGTGCTGGGCAGATAGGAGATGCATGCTTGTGTCTATCTGGCAGAAATGTTGCAAATACAAACAAGCAGCTATGCAGTTCCTGGGAGCAAGCGCTTGTGTGTTAAGGAAAGAGAAAAAACTTCATGGGTACGGCATTTGAAATGGGACTTGGAAGACAGAACTTCAAGCATAATGAGGGTGTCAAATGGTAGGAGCAAAAGAAATAAGGAAAGAGCTTTGTTCTATGAATATAACTTGTTATGGTTTAGCTTTGGGGAGCTGGACAGGAGGGTTGGCCTGAGCCATGTTAAGGATGGCTGCGAATGTCAGGGTAAGGAGTTGAGTGTTTCACAGCAGGAGAGGGACAAGGTAGAGGCTGTGCTTCAAGGGAAATGACTGTCAGGGGTGGTGGCAGGGAGACTAGTTTAATAGTCTAAACTGGTAAAACTTTAGTGGTAATGGCTAGTAAAGTGGGTGGGGATGAAAAGGAAGTGTGACTAGGATACAGACTTTCAAGGTAGAAATGAGGACTGGGTAGCCAATGGGATATGGGAAGTTCACAGAAATGGGGAGTCAGAAAGGGGGGTGTGGCAATGACAAGAGATGGAACAGACGTGGGAACAAGGAGAGAGTTTCAGGGAGAACGGGATCAACTTTGTCTAATGCTGGATAGAAGCTCCAAAGATATTAGGGCCAGGGGATATTAGCATATCAAAAGAGTGATTAAAAACCAGGCCTGGGGCTGCAAGGTAAAAGGAGCAAAGGCAATGCAATTTTCCAACCTCTTAATATGTAAATACTCTCTAATGAGCACTAATGTGAATTGGTCAATAAACTTTATAAACTCTTAGTTTGCCAACATACTGCCAGAACATTTCAGAGATGATGAATGGTTTTGTTTTCAGTTGTCAGGGCAAATAGGGGCTCCAGCTCATTTGTGACTAATGCTACACGATTCCAGAAAGCCTCTCAATCAAGTTGGCATGGGACGAACATTTGCCAAGAAGGGCCCCTAGAGTCATGTTCAACAGTTGTTCATACTCTCCCCCTCCATATCTGAGATCCCTCACCCATAACCCACGCCGGTATCTGGTGCACACCTCCCTCTGACAAGTGCCTTTTAAATAACAGCCAGCCAAATATTTATTTATTTTCATCTTCCCATATCTACATATGATCCATCTTCAGTGTTAAATGTGAAACACAGAATTATACCTTGTAGTTATAGACTATTTTAAGCTTTTATTGGTGTACAAATCCTCGTTTACACCTTTCAAGATATGCGACTGTCTAGAATTATATCTTAGTTTGTATACATGTGACTCAATCCTTGGGCTTGATAATTAACAGATATAGGAAATTGCATAAAACACTGTTGTCACTCTCATGTCTAATATATTTGAAATCTGTAACTTTAAAGAACCCTTGTTTGTATATAATAATAATTTATTATTCTAGTATACTTGGGTTCATGTTCTGACTGTGGGACTTTAACGTTGATTCTCTAATAATCAGTTTTATCCCTTAGGAAATGGAGATAATCAAAAGTATTTCACAGGATTATTATGAAGTGAGACAAGGTATCTGAAGATACCTAGCATAATGTACTGCATTATAGTAGATTCTAAAAATAAAATAAAATAAAAGCTGTCAGAATGATGAATAATCAGCATTCAGTTAAAATTTGGCAAAATGCTTCCATATACACTTCTCCATATAGTTTCTTACACTGCCTAACACACATACGGGCAAATATAGAACCTTCATTGTATTATATTTAAAAGCATACAAGGAATATTTCAGGATGGAAAAAACAAAAAGTACTACAATCACTTACATTGTAATAAGAGAAGGGTTGCCTACAAATGCTTTCTCAGGTATGGACTTGATATTGTTGCTATGAAATCCTCTAAAAAGAGAGAGAGAGAAAAAACAATTTATAGAAAATAACATGTGGAATAAAATTATTTAGTAGTTTTTCTCCTGTGGCAATACTCAGTAACCGTTACTAACCAGAGGACCAGGTTAAATACTTTTGGGCATCTTAAAATTTATGGGTCCTCACTTACTCTCTAGGAGAAAAAGAGTCACAAGCTGTCATCTTGAAAGAAGAATAAGGAATCAAAATAATAACTGTGCTTTGTGGAAATATACAATCTAATGTTATAAAAAGAAAACCAATGTGCTAATAGCCAACAGAGCACCACTGTGTAGAGTATGGACCATCTTTGGAGGGAGGATTTTGATCAGCTCCTTTTGCTCCTGTTTAAAGTTAGGAGAAGAGAGAATTGACTTAAGCTGAAGAAAAGCAAAGACTTGATTTATCTAGTCATGAGGAAGAAATTTCCTGACCCAGAGGAATGGGCGTGGAAGGAATGCCCCCTGGTTCAGTGAGCCTGTAATACCAAATTGATTCTCATCTCTTGGCGCTAACGTTGTCCGAATGGCAGAGGAGCAGAGTCAGTGATCTTTGGGTCCTCTGTGGGGCTGTGACTATGTGATGTGCGTGTCAGTTTGGGGCTGTCTGAGCATATACAAGTCAAGCCACACATGGGGTTTCTTCAGGCACAACCTCTTGAAGGCTTTTCTTTAAAACAAGCTCTACTGTCTACCTCCTTTGACTGTGGGTCTTAATTCTCTCTGCCAGGAGAATAAGGATCTATGTTTATTTTTCCTTTCCGAGTTAGAACATTCCTCCCATAGGTTATTCTCATTTTCAAATACAAAGAAAAGTGAATTAAATTTGAGCATATATAAGACATTCTATGCAACCTAATGGCTGAAAGGTACTTCATTTTAGTAAAACGTTTTCTGTTTTGTGTGTGTGTGTGTTTTATTATGAAATAAGATTCATGAAGAATTTAGAGAATGAAATCATCTAGGCTATGCTAAGCACATGCAGACTCATTCATCTAGTCCTAGACTTATGCAACCTAGGAAAGTTTCTTTGTGGAAGTCCTCAGCAAGTAACTGAATTCCATTATAGTTCTGCTACAAATGTCTAAAGTACATAAATGTTGGGGGAGTATGGCTTAGGAAAAGAAACAAAATGTCTATGTATCAGAGAAAGCTCATTATTAATCAAAAAATATTATCAGGTGCTTGATGATAGAGGTCAATTAAAATCTATTTCAAGTGTAACTAATGATTATATGAACTTATTAAATTTTCTAGCAAGTCGTATAATGCATAAAAATTACACATATTTTAGAAATTAATTCACAAAGAATAAATTGCCCCCATTAAATTTGCCCTAAATACTTACAATTCTTTAAGATTAGAGAGTGTCCTGATGGCAGTGGGGAATTCATCAAGGTGATTGTAATTTAAATCTCTGAAAATAAATAAAGAGTATTTTCAGTTTTTCATTTAAACACTCATATATATTATTTTTAGTGATTACAAGAAAAGTTAATATGATATTCCAATGGACCAATGCCATTGAGGAAAATTCTTGCTCCTTTTATGGAGAGAGATTTTCTTGGTTTGCTGACCACCATCATTCCACAGGATCTGCAAGTATCTGCATTAAAAAGACCATTGGAATAATCATGGGAAATTTCAGAGAGTCAAGACTCAGTGGCACTGGGACATTTAAATAAAGGAAGAGACATGCAGCAATGTTAATTTCCAAGCCAGGGGTTGCTGATGTAGCACTTTACTTGTACCTGGCTCACTAAGTTGCCAGCTTGTGTCTTCACTTCTCCAGGTTCCTGAATCCCACACCCCTTCTTGCTCCCTCCTACACTCTCTGACTTTTTTTCTCTGCTTTTCAGAGTCCTGCCCAGGAGGACAACTCTGATGGCTGCTTTATCCCTAATTCCTGTAGGTGCCAGCATCTCCAGGTTCCAGGATGACAGCCTGCTTCTGGAGAGAGGTTTATATGATGCAGGGCACTCTCAATAAGGACATCAGATGGAGAATTTCCTCAGGGTCACACATAATGATTCCAATGAGAAGTATGATGTTTCCCATGGTCCGTGGGGAAAAGCTCTATATTATCCCTCAAGCATGGAGAAAGAAGGGCCAGACTATCTCAAATCATTTATTTCTCTATCAGTTATGATACAAATGACTTTTCAATCCCCTGACTCGCAAGCACTTTATAGTCTCATTCCATCTTATACCTACATCTTTGTACGAAAAAGTAATTGCCTCCTAGTCTTTGGGAATGGCAGATTTCCCAGATGATGCAGGAAAACCTTTTGGTTAGGCAATCAGATGTGGTTAGATCTTTCTCTGTGGAGAAGAATCTCAATTTAATTTTAAGAGATAATTTGACTGAGTTAAACATGAATCAAGATTCCTACTGTCTGGCACAAACCATTCTTAAGCTATACTGCAGGCAGGAAATGTGTGTCTTTTGTGGACATAAATATTCTTCCTGTTTGTAAATCTCTCCAGATGCTCTGTTCTGATTAAACGGGAATTGGGTCCTTATAAATTACTTGGATTTCTAGTGGGGGGAAGGAAGAGGTTGGGAACAACCAATTTACTGATCCTTTGTAGCCCTGGGCAAGGTAGGGGGGAAGGAGGACAAGGAAACTCACATGAAATATTTTACTTCATGGTATTTATATTCAGTCCTGGGTCTCACCCCAAATATGGGGGAAAAGGACTAATTATGGAAATACTCATCAAAGCCCACCTTGTTTTTTGTTGCTGTTGTTGTGTTGAAAGGGACTGGAAGGTGATTTTCCATTGCTAAGATGCCTACTTCAGCCCTGTGTAGATAAGGGAGAAGTTCTAAATTTTCCTAGCATCTGATGGGAACTGCTTGGCAATGCCATTAAGCTGACATTTGGAACCTGAGCGGAAACACTAAGTGATTTAAATAACCCTGGAAGGAGAGCTATTAGGGCTTATCAGCCACAAGAAGGCCACCAACAACAGATGGTCCATCTGGGAATTAGTGGACCCAGACCTTCTTATCTTTAGAGTTGAGCTCTGTCTGCAAATGAATAATGGACTCCAAGGTGGCAGGAGAGGTGGTCTTTGGCCATCTCCTTCTGTAGTCCTGGTCAGGGCCACTATTGAAGATTGGGTGGCTCAGTGTGGTTCATTGCACTTGGGTATTAAAAACATGGGTTGGGGGGGGGGCGGGGAAGGGGCCTGGAGCTACCAGTATCATCCTCTCGGAGCACACACAGGACCTTCCTGGCCTGTCACTCGCCCTTGTTACTCCTCCCCTAGGAAAAGGATGCGGCTCTGGTGTGGTCCACAAGTACTTTTCTTATTTGGGCTCTGGGAGAGGTCCTATGTATGGTCAGCTGGTTGACTCAATTTTTATCACAGGTACCAAGTCAGAGTTGAATTTTTGGCCTATTCTTCAGAGGTAATGTATGGTGGTTAAGCATGAATATCAGAGTCAGACTAGAGAAGGAAGCAAATCCCAGTTATGCTATGATCAGATGTGTAGTATTGGTCAAATAACTTAACCTCTCTAGAGCCTAAAATGGGATAGTAGTACCTCTTCTCCTAGGATGGTCATAAGGCTTAATTGAGATTATGCAGTGTGGTACTTGATGATAGAAATACTCAATAAATGTAGCTATTGTCACTTTTCAGTCTTTCAAATTGCTTTAATATAGACCCTTGCTGCTTTCTAATGAGCCAATTGTTTGTCTCACATTGGACGCTCAGGCATTGGCTTAGTCCATATCCTGTCATTCAGCAGGGAGACCCATGAATAGTGAGTCTGGGTGGCAACTTAGAACTGATCCTTGACAGCAAATACACATTCCTAAGAAAACGGTCACCACTTGGTAGAGAACATCTCATTTAGCCTACAATGATTCTAATTAATTTATCAGTCTTATTAGATTAAAATAAAATCGCAGTTTTATTGTTTAGTGCTGCAATGTGTGTGTGTGTGTGTGTGTGTGTGTAAATTAAAGCCACTTGAAATATCTGTTTAAGGCTCAGGCAATTAACCAAACCAAACAGCAAGTTTGACTTTAAGTCTGTTTTGAGTCTTTCAGATTATTCATGAAAGCACTGCAAAAAGGGAAACAAATAAAAGGTCAACTCACAAAGTCTCTAGGCTGTGGAGCCCATCAAAGCTTTTCTTTCCCATGGAGTGGATTCTATTGTTATGGAGATGCCTGCAGGAGAACGGTAGGAACACAGTCAGGAAGGCACACTACACAGCAGATTTAGGCACAATATTTTGATTGGTTAAACGCAAAGAAATTTATACAGCAGACTACACTAATTATATACAAGGAACGCATTGTTTAAAAATTTTTAAAAAGGATATATATATATATATACATATATATATATATATATATATGCTCTATACCCCATTCACTCTTACAATAGCTGATTCTATACCACAGAATTTAAGTCTTAGCTTTACTTTTCAGGTTTGAGGCATTCAGAAAGTGTATGATATAAGCACCATGATTGATGTAAGTAGACTCAGCATGGTTGTTGAACATGTGCTACAGTGTAAGATGTTCAGTATGGCTTTGGGATGTAGGATGTTAAGCAGAGATACCAAATGAAATTGACAAGTGGAGGACAGAGTGAAGGTCCTAGGTCTTCTGAGCAGGTTTTTTTCTTTCTTTTTTTTTAGATTAAAGCTGAGGCTTATAATGCCTACATTCCTAGGGTGGGGCACAGGTCAAGAGAAAGTAAGGGTTTCAGCCACAGGGAATGATGATCAGAATTTCTGGCTCCCCAAGGAGATTAATTATCTTATTATACACAGTATTAAGGTATATAATTATCTTTGGCTCAATTGGAAAGTCAGATAGGTCAGATAGGGCCAGGCAGAACAGCTATGTGAACAAAAACTGGACCAACTTCCAAAGGGATTTTGGAAAATAGGCTCAAGGAGGACAGGGTGACAAAGAAGAGTTGAACCTCTGTAAATCCATTTCCTTCAGTGCAGGAAAAAAAATGAAAGCACATAGCCAACTTCTGATGAGTCAGTAGCATCATCTTTGTATATGAAATTCAGTATAGAAATTTGTTAATATCACCAGAAATGATTTATCCTTTCTGACTAAGGATTTTCTTCTAATTACATATGCTTTGCTTCATATAAGATTTATGGGACATTTATTGAGGATCTTCTACATAAGATGCTGCCCAGCCTTCAAAGAAGTATATGCTACAGTACAGGAGACAGACATGCCATCAAATAAAGTGGACTGGCTGAAGGCAGCAGTGGGTTGGTTGAAGAGCATGGAGCCAAGGGAGAAATACTCATGGCAGAAGAAGACTTCCTCAAAGTTCCTAAGCAAACTGATCTGACAGTCTTTAAAGTAGCTATTATTTTCCAATGTCAGCATTGACTGATTGTTATATTATACATGTGGGATATGTTGCTACAATCTTAAGACAGATTATTTTTCAAACTATTGCTTATAGAATCATTTTAACTTAAAATATGAAATCTAGACACAGCAGGAAAACAAGTAGTACAAATGCATAACTCACTATCAAAGGTCAGTTCTTTCTTCTCTTTTTTTGGTAGGCTTTCAATAAATACTTACTAATTAATTAAAGGGCATATTTCAATTTCACCTAAATTATAAATTCTTATCAGAAAGAATGATTTTTTTTTCTTAATTTCTCTACTGTTCTAATTGTGCAGTGTGGTCATTACTTGCACAATATACAATGGGCCCCCCTAAGGCAGAGGTCACATTTTATTATCTTTGTATTCCCAGCACATGACTTAACAGGTGCTCCATAAAGGTTGTTTAATTCACATACACAGTTAGAACACTGATGAATCACTCTTTTTGGGAAGGGGTCCAAGGAATTTTCCTCCCTTAAAATGTCCCCATTTAAGATTGGAAGAGCCAGCATCTTAAGGCCAAGGCCTTATAGTGAATCTAGAAACTAAAGAAAGAAAGGGAGAGAGCGATAAAACTTACAGAACTACCAAGCTGGAGAGATTTCCAAAGGCATAGTCTGGTATGTGGTGTATTTTGTTCAGGGCCAAGGTCATGGCCTGCAATGCTGATAAACTTCTGAAAGCCTGGACAGGGATTTCCGTCAAAGCATTGTCATCTAGCCATAGGTGCCTCAGGGCATGCAGGCCCCTGAAACAGCTGGGGGGCACGTAGCTGATGTGGTTGGCATCCAGACGCCTGCGGAGGGGAGAAAGCAAGAATAGAAAAGAGAGTGGAGCCCAGGCAGGGGAGATCAGCCCTGTAGGAACACCCTCAATATGTTGATTAACAAGGGGGAAACGGCTTGAGGCCCTCAGGGGCCCCTGCAAACTGCGGCCTTTTCCTCTCCTGGTAGGCTGTCCTTCTTACTCAAAGGTGGAACTATTGCTTCTTCTGGCTTCCAGATGCCATGGTGCTTTGATTCCCGTCTAGGTTTGTGGGTGACTTGTTTTCATGCAGGAACATGACCCCCCACCCTGCCCTGAGGTATAAAGATTCAGTATGAAGATCTTTTAGCACTTTTTTTCTGGTCCCAGGAGATAGACCCTCTTCTTTCCTCCTTCTCACACCAAAGCCAGATGAAAGCCTTTGCTTTCCTGGACTGTTTTGAACATACTAAACATATTGACACATGTTCATTAAGCTCTGGGAAAGGTTTACTTTGACACCTGAAAGGAACTGAGTAATTTTTAACGGTTGGTAGCGGAATGCCTCAGGAAGAGGGAGGAGCTGGTGGCTCCCTTTTTCTTTTTCTTTTTAGTATATTGCTGAATTTAGTATGCTTTGAAAAGTCGAAAAACTGCTTGCTTTCTTGCTCACCATAAACACTTGCGGTGGGCAGAAATTTTTCTGACATTTTAAACGAATAATAAAATTGACAGCTTTTCCAGCTTTGCTTCCTTTTCCACCCACCATTTAATTTTTTTAACGGGGAAATACATCTAAAAAATAGGTTGCGTTTATGAGCTGTTGCAGCTGCAGAGCCAGCAGAGGGAGTGCAATACATTTATTTTGTCCCAATCCAATCCAGTATAAACTGTCCCAGTAATCCAAATGCCTTCACTTCTCCCACTGAAGTGATGTAGCTCAGGCAGGGTGACTCAGGCAGAGTGACGTTCCCAGCCAAGTGCACAGACAGCAACACCTCCACTGCTGCTCTCCGCTTCCCACGGCCCTCGCTCATTTCTCCAATTTGTTCTGAAGGCACACACGTTTGTTTGCATTTTCAAAGGTAGGATCACAAGGAGCTGTGTTTTAAGCAGTCTACGTTTTAGGAAGGATTAGAACACCCCAAGTAGATTTTGAAAAATACTTTCAGAAGCATTTAAGACTAAACACATGCAGGAAGCACACCAGGATCACAAAATAGTCCTCTGGAAACCAAATTTAAACAATTTGGAAATAGAGAAGATGTTCTATGGTAGGGAGCTAATCTCTTTGGAAAGTAGCTTCCTCACTTTTCGCCACGTTTGTCACCCCACTTGTCCTTTGGCTCCTACTTCTACCAGCTAAATGGGACCAAGTGATGCTGTAAAGGTCCAGGGCCAAGTTTTGATAATAACTGAGATAAGGTCACTTGAAACAAATTTAAGAGTTCAGTGTCATAGCCCACACACAATTAAATTTCCAGTAGAACAACTAACATTGCAAGCAGCAGAAATACAGCTTCTAAATATCCCAAACTCCTGTCGACAAATGGAGCTGGAAATGTTTAGGAAAAACTCAATATTGGTTGCCCCCTTTTTCCAGCAACAACGTGGTCAGCCAATGTTCAAATAAGGTACGATTTCATCAGGGATGTGAGGTAATTGTTTTTGTTTGACTAGAAGTAGAGTGCATATGTAAACTCTCCATAATTATTACACTGATTAAAGAATGGAGACTTTATTTAAATTATATAAGTGTCCACATTTTAGTTGATCTATTGCCTGATCATTGCCAGTTGTTTATGCATTAAAACTACAAGTGGCTTCTAAAAGTCCTGAAAATAATTGTCGTGGTTTCCAGCTGTATGTACCCCAGAAAAACATGTTTTTAAATCAAATCCATTCCTGTAGGTGTGAACCCATTGTAAGTGGGACCTTTGGATGAAGTTACTTCAGTTACGGTGTGTCCCACCTTAATCAAGATGGGTCTTAATCCTATTACTGGAGTCCTTTATATAATGGAAATGAATTTAGATGAGGAAAAAGCCTCTGAACCAAGAAGCTGAAATTAAATGAAACCCGGAAGAGAAAGGAAGAGAAAGGGGAGACCAGCAGATACTGCCATGTGCCTTGCCATGTGACAGAGGAGCCAAGGCTTGGCCTGTCCTTCAAAAGAAAGCATCCTCTTGATGAAATGCCTTAGTTTGGACATTTCCCCAGCCTTAAAACCATGAGTGAATCCCCCATTTCGTGGTATTTACTTTGAGCAGCCTAGGAAACTAATACAACAACTAACCTTAAAATTCAGTGCAAATGTTGGGGATGCATTTATAGAAAATGCTCTCTCAGCATTGAGTCATAGGTATGTCTTTTTTTTTTCCCCTCCTGCTCCCTGACCCTGCTGTTTTTGCTGTCTGTGTCCATTCCCTGTGTGATCTTCGGTATCTATTTCTCTTTTTATCTTCTCATCTCCTCTAGGATTCACCAGGGTTGGATCCTGGGGACCTCTGATGTGGAGAAAGATTCCCTGTCACTTGCACCACCTCAGTTCCTGGTCTCTGCTGCGCTCCACCTTGACTCTCCCCTTTGTCTTTCTTTTGTTGCGTCATCATCTTGTGGCCTAACTCACTTGTGTGGGCACTGGCTCGCTATGCCGGCACTGGCTCACTGTGCGGGCACTGGGCTTGCCACACGGGCACTGGCTTGCCATGCGGGCACTCGGCTCACCATGTGGGCACTTGGCTCACCGCGCAGGCACTCGGTTTGCCATGAGGGCACTGGCTTGCCGCACAGGCATGCTTTCTTTTCTTCTTTTTTTACCAGGAAGCCCTCGGGATTGAATCCAGGTTCTCCCATATGGTAGGCTGAGGCCTTATCACTTGAGCCACAACCGCTTCCCAGTATGCCTTCTTTGATATTTCTTGATATTTCAAATTACAAAGTCTCAGCTATTTCTTGAGGCAACCTGGTATCAATTCCCAATGTTAATAAGGCCAATTCTCTGGACAGACCTCTTTTATATATTACCTTTTTTCCCCAGAAAAAAAGATGCAATCTATTCAGCATATTGTTATCTTGTAGCAGTTTGCTATCTGATTTGCTATTTTCTGTTCTTCACAATCCTAAGACTCACTATACCAGTAGTTACAGGCCTTATGTTAACAGCATAGCCCTTCTTTTGTCTGTCCTGAGTGCAGCATGAAAATGCCTCTCTGCTTAAACAGTTTCTTCATACAAGAAACTACCACTAAATTACACTCCTTCTAATTGCAGTGTTTTAGAACCCATGTCCACCTAGCTTCAGTGGTCCAAACATAATTCAGAGAATGGTATATTATTCACACTCAAAGCCATTATTATCTGATTTAATCTTAACAGAAGATCCCAAAGCTAATCCAGAGTATGGAATTAAGTATACAGTCACACATACAGGTGGTTCTTACAGAACAAGGTTAAGAATGTGGACAAAGCAGCTGGCAGGGCACAAGTTATACCTATTTAGTGAGTAAACAATGGGTTCATTATGTCAATCTTTTCAGACAGCTGGATATTCTCTATTCATATGCTTGGAAAATGCAATATTTAAGCAGTGAGGGGTCATAAAAACATCAATACGCCATACAAGAAAACACACATTGTTAGAGGGCTATGACTGATGAAAAATGGTTTTGTTACAACTTTGGGCCCATATGTTGAAATAACTCCTTTTCTGAAGACACACTTGAGGTTGGAAGACTCTACAATTGCTAAAGGGATTCACTCCCAGCTGGCTAAGGGTGACTATCTCTCATGGGTCTTAGGTTGCCTTCGCTCACCCCTGGGACCTGACTAGGACCATCCAGTTTACCCTGACAGCCTTCAATAACTTTGAACATCCAAGTTAACTAATTGGAGCCTGGAGAACTTTCCTCCAAGAGGGTTTCTGGGCTACCTACCAAAGAAAAAGTCCTACCTCCTCTCAAGCAGTGTTCTGGATCAGCATAAAAATGTCTCTCTGGTATGGGGGTGAAGTACTGTATCCTAAAAGGCCACCCTAATAATAGATGTGCTTTAGAAAGGTCATTCAGATAGCAGTGTGAGGCTGGATTGATGGGAAAGTGAGCGACCAGGGCAGATGCAGTCATCCAGGTGAAAAAGCTGAGTCATGGAAAAAAGTAGGGAAATGGAGAGGAGGAGCCAAATATAAGAGAGGTTAAGGAAGTGGGCTTGAGAGAATATGTTGACTCATCAGATGTTGATAGAGAAGAAGGCAAGAGGGCTATGGTGACTCAGCATTTGGGCTTGGGTGACTGGGTGGCTGGAGACCATGCCAGAACAGGGATGAATGTTATCCAATATTGGTAAAAGAAAAATAAAACAGAACTGTGAATGAAGTTCTATAATAACAATTCTTTCTACATGGAGAAGAGCAGAGGTAACATGTCTGAAAATTAAATTTTTACATTAAGGCAAGTTAGAAAAAAGAAAAAGCTTCTTTTCTATTTAAGGTTTATATTATTTATATATTTATCCTCCCCCTCCCTCATTGATTGTGCTTGCTGTCTGCTCTCTGCATCTGTTGGTTGTGTGCTCATCTTCTCCTTTTTTTTAGGAGCCATGGGGAACTGAACCCAGGACCTCCCATGTGGAGAAAGGCACCCAATTGCTTGAACACCACTGCTCCCTGCTTGTTGTGTCTCTCATTGTGTTTCCTCGTTGTGTCTCTTCCTTATATTATTTTGTTTTGTCAGCTTGCCGTGACAGTCTGTTGCATCAGCTCGCTGTCTTGCTTGTCTTCTTTAGGAGGCATAGGGAACTAAACCCAGGACCTCTCATGTGGAAAGTGGACACTCAACTGCTTGAGCCACATCTGCTTTGCCTTCTTTTCTTACCTTCTGTTTAAAGATTTTCCCCTAATGTTGTAATGAATAAAGAGTTGTGTAAATTTTCTTTTTTAAAAGAAGTTTTGTCAATCTGTCCCATACTTCTCAAAGAAATTTTCAATTCATAAATGGCATTATCATAGAGATTAGAGAATCTATCTATGAGATCACTGTTGCTATTGTTGTTCCAGCAAATGACCCTTTATGTCTATGTTGTTTATGATACCTTCCCAATGTATCACATAAATTCAAATATTTGTTTGAGAATCTCTTTGATGAGCCATTAACTACAAGGAAGAAAGAGTTGGTCAAAAGATAAGCCACTGATCTTGGCTAATTCTATATCTGAGATGACCGTAATAATGTCAATTATTAACACGAATGACTCAAAGGAAAAAAAAAACCCAAAGTGTGAAGAATGTTGCAGCTGCAGGTATAATACCATTTATGGAGATTCTTTCAATAAACAAAATTATGAGGCATGGCATTTTCATGACTGACATTGCTATTTTATATTTGAATGAGCACTTTTCCTTCATAAAGTTTTAAAGAAATGACCAACTTCCTTGTACATTTGTATATTTTGTGAGGTCATTTTGAACAATTCATGGATAGTGGAAGGACCACAGAGATTTAGTTCATTTAGAAAAATTTAAGAAACACAAGCATTCTCAATTAGTTTGCTTTGCTTTGAAAGGAAAACTTTATAGGTCCAAGCATGTCTGTAATATATTTCGACAAGGAACTTAAATTCTTTGTTACGGTGAAATTTTAATGCTTTGGAATTTTATTCCACTAAAATTGATGAATCACTGGAATTGACCTTGTAAGAAGATCATTATAATGATACTATCAGGATTGAATTTGATCTATGTGAATTCTTGCAGATTTAATCCATAAGGATTCATATGGATTCTTCACAATAATATCAATATCGTCCTTTTCTTTTTAAAAAAGTATTTGTGGAGTGACCACAACGGGAATATTCCATGCTTTAGTGAAATATCTCACATCCTAGGAAGATATTAAGCATCTGAAGTCAGGTAAACACATGGATGGGTTGTATGGGAAATTTCTACTTTTGTCTTTCTATTCTCCATCTTATTTATTGGTAAATAATATGGCTACCAGGAAGAAAAATCATTGCTTTTGACTTACCTCAGAAAAGGTAAAAAAAAAGAAAAGAAATTATACCTCTCTACCCTCTAGGTTGGGCAGAGATAAAGGCTACGGGTTAACTGAAGTGCAATAATTAGCGACTAGTCACTTGGTTGGACTAGCAGCTGGACAAAACGTGTCTCAAGGAACTAAATCCTCAGTGGTATCTCTCCGGCGTTGGTTGGAGTACAGCACGCCAATGAATAATTCACGGTAAAGTCAACTTATACTAAGTTACTTTGTTTTTCAGAGGTCACCACTGTTGTGAATTTTCAAGCAGGGAGATGATCTAAAGACAAAGTAACATGAGGATTAACTTCTTTAGTTTCATTTTTCTTGTTAGAAAACAAAAACCCTCTTTTCCTCAGGGGCACCATTAGTCTCCCAGGAACCACCGAGGTTTGAAATCTGGGGGTCAGGTTTGAATCTTCCCTTGCCTTCCAGCCAATCATTCACCAGGTTCTCTCTGTTTTATCTTCATCTTCAAGATTCTCTGTTTACCGCTGTCTGGGTAAGTCTCTTATCTCTTCACACCTGCATTACTGTAACAGCCTCTTAGCAGTTCCTTTTGCCTTTGATCTCTTATCTCTTCAATTAATCCTGTAGGCTGCTGCCAGATTAATCTGCTTTAAATCATTCTGCTGTTAGGAATCTACATTTCCTCCACATTACCATTTCTTTCAAATGCAAACCTCCCATTCTGATAGTACCTCATCTGGCCAAATTTGTCTCTTATTTCTCCGTCGCTTTCTTTGCTCTTTCCCACAGTGCTTCTGGACCTCGTCTGCATGAACATTCCCTAGCCTCAGTCCATTCAAATCTCATTAACCCTCTGAGATCTAATATCATGATTCTTCCCTGAACCCTACTCCGGAAAAAGGACACCTTGAGCTAAAACAATGGGAAATCTCATCCTAGCAGATAAAATTCAAAAACAGTGCAGGAACTGGTGGGGTCCAATTTTCATCCCTGGAAAGATCAGTGTGGGCAGAGCCAGGGTACAGAGACAAGGGTTTGGGGCCAGGGAGATGAGCAAATGCAGGTCACAGTCAAACGGGGGGGGGGGGGGGGGGGGGGGAGTAGCTGGTTGTGAGCGGTGGCTTGGATTATCACTTACAGTTTGAGGCTTCAGTTCAAGTATGTCTTGAGTGTATTCTATGTAGTAGGTAATGCACCTGCTGCTGGAGAAAAGCAGCAAACCAGCCAGACATGGTCCCTTATGGAGCATGTTTTCTAAGGGGTACTCAGATAATGAAACAAATCATTATAACGAAGAGTTTCGTGAAGAGAGATACAAGGTACGGAGGTGTAACATAGATGTTACTTTTCCTTAAGATCCTGATCTGGATTTGTAGTTGTCTATGTGACATCTTTACCTATTCATTCCCAAAGCTCCCAAACACAAATGTTCAAGACCAAAAGTCATGATCTCTCACTATCCCTCTCTCCAAATGTAATCCTCTCCAAGCGTTTCTTATCTCAGTGAATGGCTTCATTAGCTGCACATTTGTATGAACCAGAGACTTAGGAATCATCTGCAATATCTTTCTCTCATCTTTCACAGTCAATTTATTACCAAATACTGACAATTACTGATAACTTCGTCTCCTTTCTGAAATCTATCTCCCTTTCTCCACCTCACTGCAGCCATTCTGACAAAGTTCTCCTTTCTCTCCTGAACTACATCAGTAACACAGATCTGATTATGCCCTCTCTTGCTTAAAAAAACTCAATGGATTCCCACTGTTGTTACAAATTTTTGACATGTCCCAGATGACTTTCTTTCTTTTTTTTGCTAAATCTATCAATTTATTCATGAACGTCTTTTTTTTTCTTTTTTTTGGTGTGTGTCTATCCATTTTTCCAATGTTACATTAAAAAAATATGAGGTCCCGACATACCCTCCAGCCCCCTCCCCCCACAACAACAACCTCCTCCATCATCATGAGACAGTCACTGCCCTTGGTGAATACATCTCTGAGCACCGCTGCACCTCATGGCCAATGGTCTACACCATAGCCCACAATCTCCCACAGTCCACCCAGTGGGCCATGGGAGGACATACAATGTCCGGTAACTGTTCCTGCAGCACCACCCAGGACAACTCCAATCCCCGAAAATGCCCCCACATCACATCTCTCCCTCCCACTCCCCACCCCCAGCAGCCACCATGGCCACCCTCTCCACACCAATGCCACATTTTCTTCGATTACTAATCACCATAGTTCATGAATAGAATACCAGATGACTTTCAAGGGGTCTTGTACTTCATTCCACCACGCTCTCACACTCAACCTGTTCCAGCCATAGTGACCTTCTTTTTGTTCCTTGATGTAACAGGTTCCTCCTCCCGACTCCACCCCACTGAGGGTCTATGCACAGGTAGTTCCTTCTGCCTGGAATGTTCTTCCCTCTTCTTTGTCTAGTCAACTCTTAACTTTGCAATAGGGACAAGATACCCTGACTTCTCTCACCCATATTTTCCTCATCAAGAAAATGGAGACAATTTCTCCCTCAGAGATAATGAGGTTCAGATGGTCAAATGCATAGGGAAATACCAAAAAAAAAAAAAACCCAAACAAAAACCAAAACCAAAACCAAAAAAAAAAAAAAAAACAAAAACCCCAGAAAAGCAAAACACAACAAAAAAAGTGGCAGGACACACTATAGTAGATATTGTTTCCTTTCTTTGTTCAATTAAAATATTTTTTCTGTTCTACAGCCTTACAGCTTTCCTTCCTTTTTCCTTTTCTTCTTCAAACCTTCAAGGTTATAGGTCTAGAGGTAACAGACATTTCTGTTAAACCTTCCCTTCTCCCTCTTTAGTGCTCTCTGTTGTGTGTCCATTCTCTGCAGGTCATTCTCTGAGGGAGGAAAGTTAGTGTGCTGGTAAATGAGCAGATTTTGGTGTCAGACAGACCAGAGGTCTGATCTCAGACTCTTCTGGAGCTGGCTTCATTACTAGCCATGTAAACTTGGGAAAGTCAAAGAACCTTCCTGAGAGTTTTGCTTCCTAGTCACTAAGGAAGGGATAATCTCAGCACCTACCTCATGAAGCTGCTATGAGGATTGTGTGGAATGATGCAGATAAAGGTACTCTTTTCATAGCCATGGGGATTTAATCAGTTTCATATTTTGATTCTGTCTGTGCAACATCCCTATTTTCTATTGCTTTCTTTTTTATTTTTAAGATTTATTTATTTATTTTTAAAATTTCTCTTCCCTTCCCCCCCCACCCCCGTTGTCTGTTCTCTGTGTCTATTTGCTGCGTGTTCTTCTTTGTCCGCTTCTGTTGTTGTCAGCGGCACGGGAATCTGTTTCTTTTTGTTGCATCATCTTGCTGTGTCAGCTCTCTGTGTGTGCGGCGCCATTCCTGGGCAGGCTAAACTTTCTTTCGCACTGAATGGCTCTCCTTACGGGATGCACTCCTTGCCTGTGGGGCTCCCCTATGTGGAGACACCCCTGCGTGTGTCAGGGCACTCCTTGTGCACATCAGCACTGCGCATGGGCCAGCTCCACATGGGTCAGGGATGCCCAGGGTTTGAAATCGCAGACCTCCCATGTGGTAGACAGATGCCCTAACCATTGGGCCAAATCTGCTTCCCTCTATTGCTTTCTTTATGTGTCATATGACAAGTCATCACAGGTCCCATCTGTAAAGGGAAAAATACTGCTCCACTCAAAATGTACCTTCCCCTGATGTCTCTTTAGCTTCTCCAGTGAGTTTGATCTATTTCCAAAGTTAGCCTTCATTTTACTTACATCACATTAAAAAATTTATTTTACTTTTCACTTCATAACATCAGTGTTCTCTTTTAGATACTTATCTATCTGATATAACTGTCATATATGAGATTTATTATAACCCTGGCAGATAACCTGCTTTAAGAACCTTTCATATATAGCATATTGCATAAAGTATTTACTATTTTTTGCCCTTCATATATGGTTCTGAGGACCATGCTCCAATTTTAGCTCTCTCTTCTCATAAGTATTTTTAGAAAAGCCTTACCTCTAAAAGCAATTTCCCCCTAATGTTTAAACTAGGGAGGAGGGTGGACAGGGCAAAACTCCTTCTCTTTATACAAGTTCACTGGGTGCTGATTTGCATATGATTCCATAAGACAAAGTCTTACCAGTGAAATAGAAAAATTTTTGTCCTCTAGAACTTCTAGGTCCACGTCCATTCCAAGATGTATCCAAAATGTATCCAATATACTTTTTTGTGTGTTGGGGGGCACATGTTTATTTTTTGTGTAGACCCGTGTCTTCCTTTTTTCTCTGGAGACTATTTTAGTGGAAGGAAGAATGTCACCAATACTAAAAGCAGTGTATTTTTAACCTCCTTTAATCCTTTAATCTTATCCTCTTTGTTACCTTACTTTCCTTTCTTTTTGTCTGTTTACTTCCCCTTGTCTTTCGTTACTTCCTTCCTGTTCTACATCCTGGGTCTGTAACCTAAGTTATTCCTGGATATTAATAGGAGAAAACTGCTCCTGGTTCTAGGCTTGTCTTACTTTCTGCTCAGTACTCTGAGCCCCACCTCTTCCTCTTCCTTTATTCCTCTTGCTCAGTCTCTTTGTTTTTTCAAAGATTTATTTTATTTATTCATTCCCACCCCACCCCCATTGTTTGCACTTGCTGTCTATTCATCTTCTTTTTAGGAGGCACCAGGAACTGAACCTGGGACCTCCCATGTGGGAGAGAGGTGCTCAATCATTTGAGACACCTCAGCTCCCTGATTTGCTGTGTCTCTCTCATTGTCTTTCCTCATTGTGTTTCTTTGTTGTCCTCTTGTTGCGTCAGCTTGCTATACCTGCGCATCACGCTAGCTTGCCTTCTCCAGGAGGCTATGGGAACCAAACTCGTGACCTCCCATGTGGTAGGTGGGAGCTCAATCGTTTGAGCCACATCCACTTCCCTCCTCTCTTTTTGACTATTGACTATCATCAGCAAAACCCTATTTTGCATCATCTGGGTGAAGTCATTGACATTTGATAGGGTCTAGGGGTGGGATCTAAAGCTCCAAAGTTGATGTCACAATGAGATGCAAGGGCAGATCATGTTCCAGGCATGAATTATTCATTTTTCTTGGGTTTTAAAATATAGTGTACTACTCTGAAGATGAATCTCTATTAACTAATTCAAGATTAGAGAATATAGACAATAATAAGGATTTGTCTAATTTTCCTTTCATTTCCTATTTGCCAACCAACTATCATTTTGATTGTGCATATTCCACAATTAGCTTTGCTAGTGCAGACTTGGAGTGAAAACCAACATGTATCAAATAATTCTTTGGTTAAGTGTACAAGATGAATATGTAATTCTCTTTGATCATCTTGAATTCAACTAATGACAGTGAGATGCCTGAACTCTACTAATGCCTACCAACTAACAAAGCAACGGCTTTTTGTAGATTGATTTTTTAAATTATTGATACAAAGGTGTGAGGGTATGGGAGAGGTTAAGTTTTGAATTTCTGCCAAATCACTGTAATCTGATCCTAGTCTTCAAATAACTATAATGCCAAAAGGTTCTTGGTGAAATACAACTCACTGGAAATTTTGATTACATTTCCTATTCCCTTCCGAAAAGCAGAAAGGAAATTAAGTTATATTTGATTACATTACAAAAATCCAATTGGTGTCTGGGCAGCCATTACCATGTAAGAAGCCAAATGTATGTATTGTGCAGGGTCAGGCACTAGACTGCTGGGGTCTGGCACATGGACCTGCCCTCTTTACAGCTGAGCAAATTGCAAGCATCAGAACAGAGTTAAAAGAACACAAATGTAGCTATACGTTTTCATTATGACCAAACCAAAATATCTTTTGCTTATGTGGAATAGGTAGAAAATTACATTCCTTGAAACATAAGTAATATTTGTTTTTTCCTCATGGCAACCTTACCAACTTCTTTAACTTTATTCAATGAAACAAAGTCTATATGGGTGGAGCAAAGAGTACAAATTTTCTCCTTCAGTAGTTCTTAACCATTTTTGGTCTGTAGACCATTTTATCAGTGTAATCAAGTAATAAAAGTTTTAAATTCTCAAATGTAATGTGCATACAAATCACCTGAGGCTTTTGTTAAAGTGAAGATTCGGATTAAATAAGTCCAAAATGAGGCCAGAGATTCCATATTATCTCAGGAAGTGCCAAAGCTGGTGGTCCACAGACCACATTTTGAGTAGCAAAGTAATTCAGCAAGTGGCTTCCTAACTTTATCTGCCCCAAGTTGTCTGTAGAATTAATAGGCAGGTGGGAGCTGCTGGCAATTAAACAAAAACAAGGCTATAACTGACTTTTATTTTATATTCTAAGTATATTATTAGCTCATACTGGAATGCAAAGTATGGATGTTATCTCAGATCTGAAAAGAGTTCTGGAGAACATTTCGCAGACCATCTAAGGAATGCTGCAGGAGACCAGTTTTTTCCTAAGCATCACTTTAAGAAACACTTAGCTATATAGTTAAACCAGTTAGAAAATACTGATATTTTGGTCCCATCTCAGAGATTATGATTTTAATTGGCCTGGGGTGCAGGCTGGGTTTCAGGACTCTCCAGGTGATTCTTATTTGCACCCAAGGTTGAGAGGCCTCGCTTTAGAAGTCCCATGTGTAGGAACGATACACATGCAGCCCCTATGGAGTGCACAGTGCTTCTTAGAGAGTGAACGTATGAAAAAGGAAGATCCATAAAGTGAAGAAAAATTGAGTGAATTTAAAAGAGTGAAAAAAAAAAGAAAGAAAAAAGGAACCAATAGAAGAAGGGCAAACTAGAGATCTACAATCCAGGGCAATAAGAGTTGGTTAACAGAGCGGAGGGCTCCTGGGTGTTGGCAACAGGAATGAGAC
Organism: Dasypus novemcinctus; assembly: GCF_030445035.2. Classification (NCBI taxonomy): domain Eukaryota; kingdom Metazoa; phylum Chordata; class Mammalia; order Cingulata; family Dasypodidae; genus Dasypus; species Dasypus novemcinctus. Next base: position 53,533,326 of record NC_080684.1, on the reverse strand, counting down.
AGCCTCGCCCTCGTCATTACTCATATGATACGGGAGTAGCACGATGGCTAAGGTATGGCAGGGAAAATGAATGGAGAATGCATAAGGAATGCCTGTTTTTAATGATCCATTTCACTCAAAACTAATTTTTAATTTTTGGAACTGCTTAAAAGGAAGCAGGAGAACTACTATGAGATGCTTGAAACCCGGGACAACAGTAAAAACTTAAAGGGGCTCACTGGGCCACAGACATTCCAAACTGGCTTGGATATGTACCCTAGGGCAAGGGATTCCTTCAGTGAATACAGTACAGTGTCTGCATGGTTGGTGGCTAAGCCTGTTTATAATCCTTTTGTCAAGTTTTAATTTTTATCTCAAAGCAGCACGAAAGATATAAGTGAGAGAAGGTGGTGTCGTGGCATACCCTACCAAAATTCAAGACCTCGCGAGGGCCTATCTGGGCTCTGGGCAAAGAGGCCCCTTACAAACACCATATCGCTCTGCTGATGCAATTCAGCCTGCATCTGGGGCCCAATGTCCATCTAAACGCCCCAGTTTGGATGTAAGTGTCATACGAGAAAGTTAACTCTTGGCCTTTTCTCGGGGGAACACGTATTTATAAGGTTTCCAAACATAATTGTTTTTGTGAACCAGAAACCAAAGGCAAAAGACACCTGGTGAGCTGTAGATATCTGGACCTTAAGAAACGAAATCTGAACACCTTTATCAGAGAGGCACTACTCAGTTTGAGTGAACAAAAGATTCATGGGTTTCTTTTTCTCAAAGAGTTCACCTCTGTTTGTGTCCTGTTTGTGATCTTCTTTCAGATATAGTGGCTTTGAGTTACAGACTCTTATCATTCTATCTTCGGCCTGCCTCACAGCTGTTTAAGTTCCCATTGGCCACCGCCATTATCTCAATTTCAGTTCTGCCACTAGATCCCCAAGCCCTTCTGCAGGCAAGCCAACTGAAGGTTGTTTTGCTTCCGGCTGCTGTGTCTTTCCTTCAGGAAAAGTCATGTCCAACAAAGGAGGGATGCTGTCATGTCATTAAGAAGCTCCTGAAATTGCAACGGGCCCTCCCATATCACAAAGAGCCCTTGTAAGCTTGTTTTTCTATAAGCTGGTGAAAACCTAGGAAGTCACTTTGTTTGACTGGAGTAAAAAGCTTAAAATGATCTCAAATGCAGATTTTCTTTCGTTAAAAAAAAAAAAGATCAAAGGAAGAAAGTAAAATCTCCAAATCTCAGGTTTCTTCTTCTCTTGTGTCACCTCAGTAAAAGACATTAAGCAAACTATATGTAATTGTTAACCAATGGATTCTTTACAATGATTTTCAACTGGAGATATTTAATTGCCATGTTAATGCATTTATCTCCCTCATCACTGGAGACCAGAAGGCAGTATTTTGTTTGACAATAAGAATCTCCAGTGTCAACAAAATAAGAGCATATATTACACATGTATATCAGAAACCATACACCCAATAAAAACTTATTATACATTCAGACAAGATGAAGATTTACTGAGAAAGTAGTCACTGTATAGTCTTAACAAGTAATTGTGTAAACAATTGCTAACAAGCCAAGTTTCAAAACAACTAGCTGGTAAGAATGTTCTTTAATTTTTATTTATTGAGGTTTTAAATCAGTGTGGGGTGGATAGTCCTGATGGAAGAGTTGTGGATTCAGAGAAGGGAGCACCAATACCCATGTGGGGTGTGTTTGTGTGTCTGTGTGGTATGTGTTTGGTGTGAATCTGGTATATGTGTGTGCAGCTGAGGGATAGTTTTTGAGTATATTTCTATGTCTCTGTGTTGATGAGGAAACCGTTGGTTTGTAGACTGGGGCAGCAAGCCTTCAAGATATACTAGTAGATCTCACCCCACTGATTTGAGGATTCCTGATGAATATTCAGAACTTAAAAATTTAACCTTTATTTGACTCAGCAAAACTGGACTACGAGGCCACTTAGATCGTCCAAAAAGAGAATAAATTGAAGATGCCATGATGTCTAGACTGTGAGTGACATCCATTTTTCTAGGTAAAAGAAAAACATTGTTTCTGATTTGAATTTAGGAACTAAAATACGGTGGGGGAATCTGGGACAAAATCCTAGAAGTGGATGTTTTGCCCTGAGATACCGGTGATTCCAGCATATATGATAAGAGGTTTTTTGACTGCCGGCACTGTAATTAAGTCTCTGCCCTGAAACTCTGGACTCCAATGCTGGTCCCTCCCACACAGGTTTAATAAGGGTGTGAAGAACTATGGCTCTAATGGAAATTCTCACCGTTTATTTAGATCTGACCCCAACACCCCCCCTCCACCCCAAACAAAGGAATTAACTAAAATGGCCAATTGGACACGTAAATGTCCCTTTCTAAATGATCCTAAATACATTTTGCAATTTCAACTATACTTACAGGGATTGAAGGCTTCTCAAATTCTGGAGGGCTTCTGTGGGTACCTGTCTTAGCTGATTATTCTGCAGCATACTGCATATTAAAACAAACAAAGAAGGAAAAGTGTTAAGGAAAATTAACAATAATTGACCCTTTAATTGAACTGTTCTAGGTGTCAGGGAAACAGCCTGTTACCAGACAAAGCTGTGGCCCTTGGGAAGCTTAAATTCCTTTTAGGATTGACAGATAATTAAAAATAAACAAATGAAAATCACACAAGACAAGTGATAAATACTATGAACGAAAAAGAAAATATGGATTTCAGATAAGATGGTAAGAGAGAGTGACATTTTATTTTTAAAAGGTAGTCAAGGATGGCCTCTCGGAGATGATACTTGAGCAGAGACCAGATGACAGTCAGGGAGTGAGTGAAGTGAGTATCTGGGAAGAGGTCCCAAGGAGGAGAGAAGAGCAAGTACAAAGACCCTGAGGCCAGAGCTTGCTTGGTATGGCCTCTACAAAAGACATGTTCTTAGTCTGCATTCCTGTGAGTGTGAACCCATTTGGTATTAGGACACTTTGAAGATAAATTATCAGTGAAGGGGTGAACTCATTTGTGAATAGGATACCCTAGATCCCATTTAGATGTGGCTAGACTGAATCAGGGTGGGCCTTAATCCATATTCCTGGAGGCCTTTTGCAGAGAACCTGGAAGTCAGAATAAGCCACATGAGGAGGCCAAGGCCATGTAATGAGGATGGCCATCAGAGACAGAGGTGCAAGTCAAGGACCCTAGGGGACTGGGGTGAGTCATCCCCAGACCACGACAGACTCAGGAGAAAGCCTGGCTTTGCCAATGCCTTGACTTGGAACATCTGCCCTCTAAAACCATGAGCCAATAAATTCTTGTTGTTTAAGTCAACTCATCATCTGGTATTGGTCCTGGTATCTCTGACAAACTAAGACATGACTCATTAAAGGAGCAGCCAAGGGTTCACCATGGCTGAGGTGGAATAAGTGAAAGCAAAAGTTTGGGAGAGAGAACTAGAGGCCATCGCATGGGGGCTACGATAAGACCATGAGGCTTTACTTTAAGTGTGATGAGAAATTCCAGCTGGAGGGTTTAAGTAGGGGAATGTTATGATCTTATGATTTTTAAAGGATCACTCTGGTGGCTTTATAGATTGGGGAAAATGGAAACAAGGGCAACTGTAGACAAGGCTATTACAAATATTCTCCATCCTTGTGCATGGCTGCATTTTGATATAAAATAAATTCCTTTTGTGAAGCATTTGTGCTATTGCTTTTCTAGTTTGAACAGTTTATTTTTCAGAACATGGAGACTACAAAATGGAAACACCTGGCAGCAATGAAAAAAAATATATCGCTGTTAGTGGGGAAATGGCATGGAAAAAATTTTCCTTTAGATTCCTTACATTTTGCTACCTTATTCATAAATGTTTATAATGCAATAATTTTGCAGCACATTTTTTCAGTACTTCATGGTCCACATAAGCCCAAGGCAGAAGACTGTTTCAGGAAAGCAGAAATTTTGGGGAAATATCTGTACTTATGAGATCAGAAACTTATATTTGGAGATCAAAAACAAAATGTCTGGGTCTCTCAGCTCCACAATCGAAGTTTCTTTTCATTAGTTGGCTAGCTGGGATTCAACCACGAATGTTTAAACTCCAAAGCTTGATGTAATTTCCACAGCTCCTTGCAGGATTTTCTTAGGGAATATTTGCTGAATGTACAAAACCACAGGTTGTATGGTGGACGTGACGGTTAAGGCTTATCAGACTATCTTTTCTCTGCACTACTTGTGTGGCCTCAGGGAAATCACTCAATCTCTCCATGCCTCAGTGGCTAATAATAATACCTACTGCACGGGACTTATTGTGATGAGTCAGCGAGGGAAAGTACATAGAAAATAACTGCTACAAGGTAAGCATTCAAAAAGGTTGGCCATTATTGTGTTAATTAATAAATTCCTTCCTCAAAATAGCAATATAGTAAGATTGCACTCAATGTGACTTTGTAATTAGTGAGCTGAAGTAAAAGAAATAATCTATGCCCCTGGTTCTCAAACTTTAGGGCTCCTCAGAATCTACTGGAGGGTTTGTTAAGGCAGATTGCTGGGCCCCACCTCAAAGTTCTGGTTCAGTAGGTATGGGGAAGTGCCAGAGAATTTGCATTTCTAACAAGTTCCCAGGTGAGGGCAATGCCGCTGGGCAGGGCACCGCCTGCTGCGAACCACCCATCTCTTCTATGCTGAATTATTTTACTTTTTTTCTTTTTAAAGATTTATTTTATTTATTTCTCTCCCCTTCACGCCCCCCCCCCCCATGTCTGCTCTCTGTGTCCATTTGCTGTGTGTTCTTCTGTGTCTGCTTGTATTTTCGTCAGTGGCACCGGAAATCAGTGTTTCTTTTTGTTGCGTCATCTTGTTGTGTCAGCTCTCCATGTGTGTGGTGACACTCCTGGGCAGGCTGTGCTTTTTCACACGGGGCAGCACTCCTTGTGGGGGTGCACTCCTTGTGTATGGAACTCCCTTATGCGGGGGACACCCCTGCATGGCACGGCACTCCTTGCGTGCATTAGCACTGTGCGTGGGCCAGCTCCACACGGGTCAGGAGGCCCTGGGTTTGAACCCTGGACCTCCCATATGGTAGGCAGATGCTCTATCAGTTGAGCCAAATCTGCTTCCTACTTTATTTTTCTTTATTTACTCCCCTCTGCCTGAGATGGTTCTCTTGTCTGTCTGCTCCTTGTTTGCTCGCCCTCTCTAGGAGAAATCGGGAATTGAACCTAGGACCTCCTACATGAGAGGCTAGTGACTAATGGCCTGAGCCACAACTGTTCCCTTGGGCAGAGTCATGTGATGGCTTGTGGCCTCTGCTCATTGCAGTGGTGCTGGGGGCACACACAGGTAGCTTGTTGAGGCTGGGGTGGCATCTGCTCGTCTTCTTTTAGGAGGCAAAAGAACACCCAAACCTGGGACCTCCCATATGGTAGGTGGGTGCCCAACTGGTTGAAACATATCTACTTCCCTGCTGAATATTTTTAACAGAACATTTTTACCTGAACTGCAGGCTGCAATGGGCTTGGAGATAGACCTAAGTTTGAATTTTGGTGAATTTGGGACGATTTAACTTCTCTGAATCTTAGTTTAAAAACCTAATGGGAGGGAAGCAGACTTGGCCCAATGGATAGGGCGTCCACCTATCACATGGGAGGTCCGCAGTCCAAACCCCGGACCTCCTTGACCAGTGTGGAGCTGACCCATGCGCAGTGCTGATGCGCGCAAGGAGTGCCGTGCTGATGCGCACAAGGAGTGCCGTGCCACGCACAAGGAGTGCGCCTCGTAAGGAAAGTGGCCCAGCACAAAAGAAAGTGCAGCCTGCCCAGGAATGGCGCCACCCACACGGAGAGCTGACACAAGATGATGCAACAAAAAGAAACACAGATTCCCGGTGCCGCTGATAAGGATAGAAGCGGTCACAGAAGAACACACAGTGAATGGATACAGAGAGCAGACAACTGTGGGGGAGGGGGGTGGTGGAGAGAAATAAAAACAACACAAAACAAAACAACCTAACAGGAATAATATCTGATTGAAAAGGTGTTTGAGTATTAAAATATGAAAATATTTTAATTAGATACAAATATTAGCTCATGTATAAATATGAACTATTATTGTAACATGAAAAATATTTGGAGATCATAATTTATGCTTTTGTCTCCATTGCTGAGATTCTGTTTTCTAAGGAATAATATAATTCTATTTGTATTCCTATAGTTTTACTCAAGTGATCAATTTCATTATGTTAAAGTGTATTATACTAAAATTTCATAAATCAAATCTCAAAATGAATTGGTTCCTTATGAACAGAGTCAAGTTTTAGGGAGATTTCACACCACTTACCAATGAATTGGGAGATTTATAACTTGAATTCCATATTTACACAATTACCTATTACAGGTTTACGTATTTATGTTACTTTACACTTTCCTGAGCAGTTTAATGCCATTATTTAATTTTAACTTCACAAAAATGTTTTCTGAGTCACTCTTTAGTTGTAATACGTTTAAATGATGATAAGATACAGGTACTGATGTCCAAACTTCGTAGGTGATATATTACTGGTACAAAGTATGTGTTGAATTGTACTTCTAGCCTTTGCTAACCAAACAGTAAAACCCTTAAAGTATGGTGTTTCAAAAATGTCTGGAAGATTGGAAGGGATTGTGTGAGTTGTTTGGATAGCTTTTCTTTATTGAATAATTGCAAATCTTCCTCAGTAGTTTTATCTATCTTGTTTCAGAAAATAAGGCTTAAAAGAGCTTTGAGTATGGTAACTTTTTTTTTTGTAGGTACTAGGGGCCAGGGCTTGAACCCAGGACCTTGTATATAGGAAGCCAGTGCTCAGCCACTGAGTCATATTGGCTTCCCTGAGTTGGATTTCTAGTTTGCTAATCATTTTTGTTGTTTTCAGAGGCACTGGGAACCGAACCTGGCACCTCTCATGTGGGAAGCAGGAGCTCAACCCCTTGAGCCACATCCACTCCCAACGATGATTACTTTTAAAGCTACCCATAAGCAACCTCCCAGCAATTTCATTTTTCCTCCACTTCCATCAAAAAACACGAAAAATAAATTTAAAAAATTTTAAGTTCTGTTCACTCCTTAAATGAAGAACACTTGTTTAATTACTTTCAAAAGACAAAACAAGAACAAGCTATCTCCATTATATCCTTATAAGTCTCCACTGAGTTAATTAGAAAATTCTGTTTCTGTTTAAACTGGGAGACAAAACAATTAAAGAGTTTATAGCACTATCGAGTGCAATTAAAATAGAAAACATTCACAATATGGTTGTTGATTTTTTCTGCACATACTTTCTAAAGGACCAAATGCATTGAATATAAGCAGAAAGTACCAGGAACTGAGTATGGGTCCAGGCACTTATAACTTTATTTTTATCTTTCACATAAGGGTAAGAAAAGAAAATGAAACACAATCTCTAGAGACAAAGATGACTTCATATTTATTAATTTCTTTCCCAGAGGAGATTTAAAATATTTACTTTTTTCATATAGCACCTCGATGCTAGTTTTTCTTTTTTTTTTTTTTTGAGGTATTGGGGGTCTTGTATGTGGGAAGCTGGCACTCTTCCCCTGCACCACAACAGCTTCCTGAGTTGGTTTTCCCATTTTTTTTTTTTCAGGAGGCACTGGGAACCAATCCCAGGACCTCCTGTGCAGGAGGCGGGCACTCAACCGCCTGAGCCACATCCGCTCCCCCCATGCTATTTTATACATATTTTGGGTTATCTTTTTGCCAACAGAACTAATAAAAATAAGTAAAGAAGCAGAAAGAGATGAAATAATTTGTTGAAAGAGACAGTTCCAGATTGAATCATGCCTCCCACAAAGATATGCTCAAGTCCTAACTCCAGGTCCTAGGGCTGTGAACTCATTTGTAAAGAGGATCTTTGAAGATGTTATTATTCGTTAAGGTGAGCTAAACTGAATCAGGTTGGGGGGGTGCTTAATCCAATATGGCTGAAGTCTTTATAAGCAGAGGAAGTTTGGACACAGGAGGAGGAGACAGACGGGGGAGAGACGGCCACGTGGCGGAGGAGAGGTCAAGTTATGGCTGGCTGGCAAGCCACCATCAGAACACTACAGACTTCAGAGAAAGCATGGCCCTCACAACGCCTTCATTTTGGACTTCCAGTTTCCAAAACTGTGAGACTGTAAATTACTGTTGTTTAAGTCAACTAGTCTGTGCTACTTTGTCACAGCAACCGTGGCAAATTAAGACAGGGATTTAGAGATGGTCCTTGCTTCTTTTATTATCAGATAACTATTGATTTCTACATAGAATGGGGAAATTTTGGTTACCTGTGACTTTCCTCCCTTTCTATCCATCACCTCCCTGTGGCTTTGGTCTTGCTGGTGGGTGGCAAGGGGATGAGCCAATCCTTGACTGAATGGCCTATACCAGAAAATGAACCCTCGTTGAGGATAGCTAGGTTCAGAATTACACTTGACTAGGTCTTTTGCAACATAGAACCAATAATCTATTTTTCAATGAAGGCCAAAATTTATATGGATAATAATCTTAAATATTAGTGATCTTCCAGAGCACAGAGTAACAAGGTTTCAGGTTCAAAACAGTCCTAGCCAAGGGTGGCTGTGGCCATCTGCATTCTTCATCTTAATGGACTAAACCACTGTTATTTTTATCTTCCTTGATGATCTGCCTTCCTTACTCTTCTTATGCAGGTATGGGCAAGCTGAATATTACTTTTATATTATCTTTCTCATCATGCTACAATATAATCTGTTATTTCTTTCTCCTAACCTCTTGGAATTTACAAAACGTTGAAGAGAGTTTCCATGAAGGTTGAGACGGGCCTGTCTTGTTCAGCATTTTACCTCTGGCACAGTGGTTCTCAACCCTATTAGACCCAGTGCTCCTTTTCATAATAAATTCTTAATGCCTTTTACACATAAATGAAATTTTTAAAAATATAGCATATCTTCACACATCATTTCAAAGAAATAAACCTGTATCATACAGGAGAAAAAGAAGAAGTAATTTGCAATAAAATAGGTATCATTATATACATAATACAGAGGCGTGACTACGCTAGGAGATATTTTTATGAACAAGTCAGATGCTTGCCTCTACTTATAATGAATACAGTTGGGTGTGAGGAAAGTAATATGGTCAAAGCCATCCTGTTCAAGAACAGGGAAATGGAGTAGAGGTTTCCATGGATACTAGAATGAAAACTAGAGTTAAGAAATGTAATACTAGACTGTAGTTTTTGAATATTATAAGGGAGAGAAGGAAATAACCTTTATTAAAATAGTGCATCAAGATACGTTCCAAATGTTGTGATAGAAAAATGAGGAAGTGTGACATTCACAAAAATGAACATTCTCACAAGTGAGTGTTCCTTATATTTAAGAGGAGTGCTAAAATAATTCCCTGTGTTTGATATAGAACAGTATAGTGTTGAAATATCACAGAAGTAATCTCTCCTATCTTAAAATTCTATCACATGCTGAGGCAACATTACTCATATTATAGTACTTTGAGAGGCCCTAGAGAACATATCCCTCCACAGAAAACAGGGAATGAAGGCTAGATTGGAAAAAAACAAAAACAAAAAACAGTCACAAAATCTCCAGAGAATTTGGGTGGTAAGACCCTGCTGGATAGTGTAAGATTGAAAAAGCAACAAGTCACCCCCAAATAAAGAAATCATTATGTAATTGTCACCACAAAGATTTCATATGCTTGTGCTCCAAAAATAAAAAAAGGCAATAATGCAAAATATTTACAAATTATTATTAATGAAATTTAATGGACTCCTTGTGTTTCATGTTTCTCTGTTAATTTAATGATAGCTATTTTTTTTTTAAAGTTTCAGATATCTTCAGTTATGTAACTTGAGTTTTTTTTGGTGGGCTTTTGTAGTAATTCCTCTACTTCATTAACACCATTTTCAACTAAATAGGTAGTTAGAAATCTTATAATACTTCGACTAGACAGGGTGTTCAAATTGAAATAATTATTCAATTGTTTTGAGAGAATATATTAATTTCATTTAATTTTTCCTGTTTAAATGATTAGATCCTTATAGAACATCTGGTAAAATCTTTCAGTATTATTATGTGTTAAAGTATTATTGATATATATTTTGTGTGGTAGGCTAGTCAGAAGTCAAGTGGAAGCAGGACAATTTTCCTTCTGCAGGGCTGTGCAGCACATCAGAGGACAAGTGACTGCAACCAGAGATGTCCCCATAAGTTGTCCAAAACACTCCATAGAGGCCAGAACCACTGTGGTTGAGAACCATTGCTCTAATACCAAAATACTTTCAAAATATTTGAAAATTGTGTCCACTTGTTGAATGCTAGTCTTTAACGTTTAAGTCAAGGGAACATTTAACATTTATGTCGTCAAGGAAAGAGAGAACATGATATCTGGCAGGGGTTTGCCCCTCCTTTTTTTTTTTTTTTTTTAAAGTACTTTTTTTTTTTTTAAAGATTTATTTTTTATTTTATTTAATTCCCCTCCCCTCCCCCGGTTGTCTGTTTTCTGTGTCTTTTTGCTGCGTCTTGTTTCTCTGTCCGCTTCTGTTGTCAGTGGCACGGGAAGTGTGGGCGGCGCCATTCCTCGGCAGGCTGCTCCCTCCTTCGCGCTGGGCGCCTCTCCTTATGGGTGCACTCCTTGCGTGTGGGGCTCCCCTACGGCGGGGACACCCCTGCATGGCAAGGCACTCCTTGCGCGCATTAGCGCTGCGCATGGGCCAGTCAAGGAGGCCCGGGGCTTGAACCGCGGACCTCCCGTGTGGTAGACGGACGCCCTAACCACTGGGCCAAAGTCCGTTTCCTGGTTTGCCCCTCTTGAACTCCAGATATTGACAGTGATCTGACTTAACTGGAAAATCTTAACATGCCATTCCCTGGCTTGCATCCCTTACTTGTCACCTTTTTGTGCCTGGAACATCACAACTAAAGTATCTTGTCATGGCGCACATGATCCCTGAGACCAGGACCCACACCCTCTCTTCAGGCCACCTCCTCCTGAGTACTGTTGTATCAACTTGATAGGGGTTGCACTGGATCCAGGTATTTCCTGCCTCTGTGTCTCTGCATTTTACCCCTAGGTCTGCAGCATTCTCAGCCACTTTATTTGGCTGGCCAATTCGTAGTTGTCTCAAGATTCAGCTCTTTGGGAAAACATCTCTCCTTGGAAATCAATTCTGAACCAACAGACTGGAATGAATACTGCTATCCTCTAAAGTTTCACAGTGCCATCCACACATTTCTAAGACACATTTCCCACAGGATTCAGAGGTGATCTGTTTATCGACTACTAGATTATAAGCTACACTGGCATGGGCCATGTTCACTGGTCTGTGTATCTCCAGCAATTATTTGTTTAAAGTCCCCTTTGAGCGTTACCATTATCAAACTTTTGCTCAACTTCAGCCTATACAGAATATAGGAAACACATTGCTTTTAGAACCCTTCTGTCTAAATACTGCATTTCTTTTTTTTTTTTTTTTCTGGTAGAAAGGGTACATTGAAATGGTAAGCAACAGAGAAGTCTATGATTTTCATTTTTAAGTCATATTAATCCAATGCTTTCTGAAATGTTCAGGCAAAACGCACCATGGGAAGCAGCAAAGCATGTATGAGAAGAACCATTCTGGGTAAATAAAACTTGCATATGGGGAGAAGCCCATATCAGATATGAAGGCTCAATTTTTTGTTTAGCGTAAAATAAAAAATTCATTAGTAAACATACAGTAGTAAGTCTGCAATAGACAAAATGAGGAAAAAGTTGACAAGCCTTTGTTTTCTCTGTGTCATCCGTCTGGATCAATCATTCAACAAATATTTGATACATGTCTACCATGGGTCATGTACTTTTCTAGGAGCTGGGGATAGACCAGTGACCTAGAGAGACATCTCTAATTTCATGTAGATTTAGTATATTGTGGGAAACAACCAATAGTAATATGATACAATTAGAAATGTATAATGGTATAATGAGACATTTTCAGAATGTTATGATAGAAAAATTCATACAAAACTTGAGTAAATCAAGTATAAGTATTAAAGGATTTAAAACAATTAGAATAACAATGTTATTGTTTATATGTTTATATTGATAGTTTATATGTAATCATATGTATTCAGATTCTATATCATATATGTATCCATATTATATATTCATAATTCATATATAATTATAACTTAAGATATCCTTGCACTCAGACACAGATACATGCATATATGCACATACTTACACTCATTCTAGCTCAAAGTATATATCCAATATATATTTTGTTAAGTGAAATAAAAAATTGATTTCAGTATAATTTATTTAGTAAGTATCCAAAATACTTAGTGGTACATAGTTCAACATAGGGAAAGCATTATCTTAATTCTCTGATCTAAGCTGATTTACATGATGTATTTCTGAGGGGTTCCAATATTTTTGTTGGGTTCATGGAGATATAGGTGTTTTGGAGGTGGTGCTACAAATCAGAATTGTGCCACATAGTGAATGAATATTTGGCAACAGGACAACTTAAAAATATGTCTAACCAACAGCAAAAATAACCCAAAGGAGAACACACCAAACCCAATTGCCTAAGTAGACCGGACAAGTGGTTCTGCTACTGAATTTAACTATTAACAAAATATTACATTTAATTAAATGCTTTTTTACAGCCTATACTTCCTTAAGGTCACTGAAATGCAATTTTCATTAAGCAGAAATATATCAAATGCCTTTTTAGAGTTAATTACTTTTATCTTCAAGAAAAGAAATAATATCAAGACATTTTCTCTGGGATAAAATTTTCACTGAAAGTATGACTTTCAACTTGCATTATCTGTTTTCTCTATCTGGGTATCTTTTTTCTTCCTACATAGAATAAACCCAAAGAAAACTAAGCCATCAATACTAGAAGAAGGAGGTATTAAAAAATAATGAATTTTCTGATAAACAAATAGGGAAGTTGGTCATTAAGTAATACGAAATCTACTTCTACAATTCTCAATGAATCAATATTTCCTTATTAAGCAACTACACAAATATCTACTCTCTACTAGGTTTCTCCACATATATGCACTGATCCTTATTCAGTGCATCTGTTTTAGTTTGCAGAAGGACTGCTGATACAAAGTACCAAAAATATGTTGGCTTTTGTAATGGGAAATTTATTAGGGTAAAAGGTTACAGTTCTGAGACCATGAAATGTCCAAATCATGGCATCATCAGAGATGCTTTCTCACCAAAGTCAGCTGCTGGTGATCCTAGTGTCCTGTCACATGGGGAAGCAAGATGGCAGGTGATTTATGCTGAGGTCCCTACCTTCCTCTCAAGGCCCACCATCATCTGTAGTTCAGCTACACGTGGCAGGGCTCATCTCCTCAGCTTTGAGCTGCTCTGTGGACCCAGCTCCTCGGGGGATTCTTTCCATGCCTCTGTGCTCTGCTGATTCCAGACTCTGGGACCTCTCAGCCTCTTGGGACTCGTCTGTTTTCCTACAGGCCTCTCTTCCATGGCAGGATCAAAATGGTGGCTTCCTCTTTCTGTATCTTTCTCTGTGTCTCCATTTATATCAGACCCAGCCACAGGGCAGAGACCCAAGCTGGCTCACACCTCACCAACTTACTCCAAAAGCCCTGAAGTGATCTTATCAAGTAATCTGATCAAAAGCCCCTTAAATGAATTTAATTCAATCAAAGGGCCCTACACCTACAGGAATGGATTAGTTTAAGAACATAATCTTTTTCGGGGAGTCACAAAATTCAAACTATCACAGCATCTATCATAGGGAAACAAACTTCAAAAATGGTTTGAATTTGTGATCTCATTATGTTAACATCGTGGTGATTTACCCAGTAACCAGAATGTTTCAAGACACTCTCCCCCGTTTCACAACACAAAGGGAAAGAGAAATACTTTTTTAAAAGTTTGAGTTGATAAGTTAGTTATTTGAGGCAAACAATTTTAGATATTAAAATTAGAAAAGTATAGATGAGGTTTTTTTCACATAAATGCAGCCAAGTGTAATATAGTTCGATGGTGCCAGGGAAGGTGGACTTGAGTTTAGAAGAATTACCCCATTGATCTAAATAGTTTATTAGAGGGATTCAGTCTTTACAAGCTAATTAGCATCCACTTGACTCTAAAAACAGAAATACATCCAATAACCTTGGGTTTACTTACAGAACTTTAAGACTGTAAAGGCCAGCAAAAGCTCCCTTGGGAATGTATGTCAAAGCATTTCCAGCAAGACGTCTGTGGGGTTAGAGAGAGAGGAGAAAGAGTGAGCATATCTCTCTTCATGTGGAATTCATTTAGCTGCTAAAAATTGCTATACAATTATATTCAAACCACAACTGCCAGAAGCAACTGTAAAGAACTTTGTTTTGTTATAAAATTTTATGAAAAATTTCTATAAATTTCTAACCAAAATGCTGGCAGAAGACGTGCCTAAGAAAAGTACAGTAAATTACCTGTTTTGCAATAAATGATCTAATAGCCTATACTGGTATATATATATATAGTATATATAAACACACATAAACTGTCCTTTTAAAAAATTTTAAACAAAAGCTAGAAACATAATAATTTGCAAAATCATAATCTTTTACAAGCACAAATAAATTGGATAATCAAACATAAAAATACTTCTGCAATTATACCATGAAATACCCAACTTTCTTATTAAATTTGGCAAATAAGAATGGGGACAAGCACAATCAATCTTTTCTAAACTCTACTAGAAAAGAGTGGAGTAGCTTAATTAAACACATTTTAATTGAGCAAGGCCTTAAAAAATTAAACACAATTATTAGAGAGTTTAGTATTGAAGACATTAACATGGGTTATTAAATGGAACATTTTGACATCATTACCTGGTAAAATTAACAAAGTTCACTTTATGATATTTTTCTAAGTGGGAAAAGTCCAGCTGAGAACATATGGAAAAAGATCAACAACAAGGTGTGGCACCTGAAACAAGTGGTTCAGTACTTTTTCAGCAGCCATATCAAAGCCATAACCTCGGATGTTAGATGGTTCCATAAAACAGAAAACCCAAGAACAACTGGGTGACTCAGAAGAGCACAGAACCTTTTAATGAGCTGATCATATCTAAGAATGCTGGGTAGGGCTGGGCGTCAAGACACCCCAGGGTTTTCTTGATGGAGAGGGGGATTTGGGGATCAAGGTGGAGTTGATCCAATGGGCCAGTGTTTATTCACACAGGGTCTAACAGCTTCAAATTTATACTTGATATCTCCAAATGAGAGAGATTTCAGTCAGATATACACTGACAGGGACTGAAAGATGTTTTTGATACAACTTCAAATCTGTATCCCACTGCCAGTCCATACCACCTATAGTATGCCGTAAATGAATATTTAAAAATGGATACTGCATTTATCTTATGAATTGAACTTCTGAATAGCATTTGTGTGTATGTGTATTAAAAGCATTATTTACTCAATCCAAATTAACTTTAATTAAAATTAAAATATAGCACAATTTTTGCAATCCTGCTCTTCCTACTTTAAAGTGTTCCAAGAGGAGATTCAGAACTCTCCAAGAGGCTCTGCTGCTTAGGTCTGCCACTAGCTTGCTGTGTACTGTTAAGTAAGTTACTTGATATTTCTGAGCTTCATTTCCTCAGTTATTGCACAAAATGGTTAAGATGGATTCTTAAGTCCCTTCCAACTCCTCAACTCCTTGATTTTCCTGCCTTGTCTAGTATTTGTGCCTGTTTTTCCTTCCCTTAACAGATATAATCTTTTTTATGACTAGGATAAGCTCATGTACTGTACTCCTCCTTCCTTATAGTGCCTAAAGCAGAGTTTTTTCAAACTATAAATAAATTTTGTGGCTCTGGATAGAATTAGGAAAAAAAAAAAAGAATAGAAAAATAGCAGAATGCATTGGCTGAAGAACTGTTTTTATGAAACTTTTGTTTCCAAATATATTGGGAGAACTGGGTTGGGGGAGAAAATAACTTTCTTCCTGTACGTGGTCAGAAAAATTTGAAAGCCACCAGTCTAGAGCATAGTAGGCATTCAATAAATATGTGCTAATATCATGCAATCCAGCTAAATATTTGGCCAGGGTGATTTCAGAGCTGTTTTATCTCTAGATTTCCTACAAAGTTCTCTTACCAGAAAATCCTTGTTAGACTATTCCATCAGCCTTCCAGCTGACCTCCTCACATTCAGTCTTTCCCTTCTCCTACTTGTTTATTGTACACAACTGATGGTCTTCTTTTCATTATTATTATTATTTTTATTTCTCCCCCTCCCCCTCTCCTCCCTCCCCCTCTCCTTCCCTCCTCCCCCTTCTCCCTTCCCCCTTCCCCTCCCCCCCCCCCCCCCCCCCCGCAGTTGTCTGCTCTCTGTGTCCATTCACTGTGTGTTCTTCTGTGACTGCTTCTATCCATATCAGCGGCACCGGGAATCTGTGTCTCTTTTTATTGCGTCATCTTGTTGTGTCAGCTTTCCGAGTGTGCGGTGCTGTTCTTGGACAGGCTGCACTTTCTTTCGCTCTGGGAGGCTCTCCTTACGGGGCGCACTCCTTGAACGTGGGGCTCCCCCACACGGGGGACACCCCTGCGTGGCAGGGCACTCCTTGTGCTCATCAGCACTGCGCATGGGCCAGCTCCACACGGGTCAAGGAGGCCCAGGGTTTGAACCGCAGATCTCCCATGTGGTAGACGGACACCCTATCCATTGGGCCAAGTCCGCTTCCCTGATGGTCTTCTTAAAGCCAGCCATGATCATATCACTGCCTTTTTAAAAAACCCTCCATCAGTTTCCATGCTAGGCTGAAAAGAAAATAAGCTCTATAATTCCCTGATCCACACTCTATGCTATAGCTAATCCTGACCACGATGCCTACTTTTCTTAGACAAGCGCTCCACTTTCCCATCTAAAAAACTCTTCTTCCACTCCTGTCTCCCTTCTCTCTCAAAATCAACTCATTTCTGAGCCTTCCAAAGTGATGGACAAACCTTCTACTTTTCATCACTTTGACAGACTTTGTACCTCTCTTATGGATTTTATAGTCTACCTGGTTGCATAGTGTCTACCTGTTCTAGCACACGTAAAAGACGGGAAATTCCTTGAACTTGGGGATTCCCTTCCTGTGCATTATAGGGCTTTGCTCAGAGTCCAAAACATTTTAGTAGAGACTTTTAACCATCCTCCAGTATCTATTCTTCTTCTAGAATAATCCCTCCTTCCTGGAGTTTCAGAGACTATGGCCACCAGCTAGAGACTATACTTTTCAGTCTTCCCTACATCTAAACATGTGACTAAATTTGGCCAATGGACTGTGATCAAAAGTGACATGTAAAACTACTTTGTCACCTCCTTAAAAGGAAGTGGCTTGTTCTCCATTTCCTTCCTTCCCTCTTCCTGCAGAAGTGGTGCTTGTGTGACAGTTCCAATGATTCTTATGTGGAGAACACTCCACAGAAGGTCAAACTAGATTGTCGAAAAGAAAGAAGGAACCTGAGCCCCTGGATGACCTTGTAGACCTGAGATTGGTTTGAATGAAAAACGGAATCAATATGGACCTCTGTGCCATCCTCTGCAAACAAGTCAATGATTGAAGGATTATTTAGCTGGCATGTCTAGTCAAGCCTTCATTTCTGGAGAAAACAGAAGGTTGTATCACACCTGCCCAGACACTGGCCTCAGGAAATCATATTTGCAAAGCCATTCCAGTCTTTGAAATGCTGAGCCATGGCTTCAAAAGTATGTTTTTGAGCTCTAGGACATAGCCTTAAAATAGGTGTTTATCAAATAATAGCTGTTGCTATAGGATCATTTATAAGCCTGATTGTTTCTAAGTCATTGACAGAAACAAAAAGGAGAAAGTAAAAGCTAATTTATCTTAATTAGTTTAAGTTGTTGTTAAAATAAACACCTTTCTGTTACATTTCCTGAAACAGATCACATCACATGGCTTGTTTTTCTTTTCTAGGTAAGGACTTTCAGTGCCCCTGAGTCTGTACCAAGAGACAATCTGTGGGACCATTGACTTGTGTTATCAGGGGGGTCTGTTTTTTAAAGCCTAAGAATTTTATTTATTTTTAAAGATTCATTTTATTTATTTCTCTCCCTTTCCCCCGGTTGTCTGCTTTCTGTGTCCATTCGTTATGTGTTCTTCTGTGTCCGCTTGTGTTCTTGTCAGGCAGCACCAGGATTCTGTGTCTCTTTCTGTTGCGTCATCTTGCTGCATCAGCTCTCTGTGTGTGCAGTGCTACTCCTGGGTGGGTTGTGCTTTCTTCCCGTGGGGTGGCTTTCCTCATGGGGAGCACTTCTTGTGCGTGGGGCATCCCTATGCAGGGGGCAGCCCTGCTTGGCACGGTACTTGTGCGTGGCAGCACTGCGCATGGGCCAGCTCATCACATGGGCCAGGAGGCCCTGGGTATCAAAACTTGGACCTTCCATATGGTAGATGGACGCTCTATCAGTTGAGCCACATCCGCTTTTCAAGCCTAAGAATTTATGCTATACTATTTGCTGTTTGTTTGGCTGGTGGCAAAGCTATTTTATTGACAAACACATCAAATCAAGAAAATCACTGCATATTTCTCCTCTTATTTCTTTACCACATGAGATGATTTTAGTAATTTCTTAAAAAAATTAAATGTATAAAAATGATAGGAAAAAAGGACATTTAAATAAATACACAAATAGTAAGAGCTGCACACAAATCCTTCCAGTGATGGTTTGAACTAACAGATCTCTGGGCAGCTATTTTACAATCCTAGAGACCCATATATCATTTGGCTTAGAGTTTGTTTGTTTTCTCTATATCTAAAATTATTATTTCATAGAAGTACCTCTTCATTATTATCTGTGACAGGTGACTTTTTTTTTTATACTTAAAGACACTGCTCCATAAATGACTCTCAATGTCCCACCATTGTTACTTTCACTAATTTAATTGCCATAAAAAGAGAAAAAAATGCTAACTAACAATAGACACATTCTCCTTCAAATAAAACAGATCAAGAGATGTTTTGCTTCTGTAGTAACCAGCTAAAATATTTTGGGGAATGTATTTCTTTGAATCTCTAAAGTAATATGATATATAGTCATTACTTTTACTTGATTTGGAGTTTTTTTTTTTTTTAAAGATTTATTTTTATTTATTTAATTTCCCCCCCTCCCCTGGTTGTCTGTTCTTGGTGTCTATTTGGAGTTTTTTTTATAGCTTCATTTTGTTAAATGGAGGGATGAGGGCAAAATGGTCAGATTTGGTCCTGATTTCTCCTCTTTGGGCTGTGGCCTGGAGAGGGAGAGGTGTGTGGATAAAATGGCATGAGCACGGAGAGTCGGTAGGGGTGCTTGTCCCTGTTTGGGACCCCGGGGGAAACTGCGGTCAGGGAACCAAAGTACATGTGTGGGCCCAGCCCAATCCCAAGGTCAAACTAGCATTTTCAGTGAAAAGAGAGGGGCCTGGCTAGTTCTATCAGATCTCCCAGGTCACTTGCTGGGTGAACCCTGGTCCTCTAGTTTTCAGTTTTTTTCCTGATTTTGGTTTTCTTGCTTCCCACCATTAACTAGCTATGAGACTTAACACAAGTTCCTTAACTGCCCTAGGCCCTCATTTCACTTAATTTTTTGAATGATAGAATTCTTTGACTAACATCTTTTTTGCCCCAAATTTGTTTTTTATATTATACTTCCATTTCCTGACCACTCCCTTTTTCTTCTATATTAAAAAAAACAAAAATAAAAACAAAAGTTCCTCTTGTTTATCGTAAGGTTTTGTTTTGTTTTGTTTTTTTACAACGTATCTCTAATATTTAAAAGCACTTTCCAATGCTTTGTGCCTGGGCAATAGGTCAAGGATTATTATTGTCTCCATTTTATAGATGAAGACACTGAGGCTCAGGAAGTTTTTGTGTAAAGTAAATGACATTGTCACTTTCCTGATTTCATTTCAATGTAATCTTCTTATGGGGCAAGAAAGCTGGCTAACAACAGTGTTACTTAGATAATGAGAGCCGAGTGAACTTGGCTATAATAATCCTTGTGATTTAAAGGAAGACATTTCAGACTTCGTAGTGAATTCGTTCTGGTTCCTAGAAATTACTTTATTTTCCAACTTTTACAAAGCACATGACAACTAGAGAGCCCACAGTCTATAAATGCTAAATTAATGTGTTCTAAAAATCTGATAAGAGCTAATATCAGGCTTAATGGTAGTAGTTTCCCCTTAGCCTCATTCTGAAGATCTGGATGACACTTGACTACTTCCTGTTTTCTGGTACTATTTTCCTCTCTGTGATCTTCCAAGGGTGATTTCACTAATATTATTTCCGAAAAATGTTCACTCTTCTGAGTTAAAATTCCTCTGAATAATTCTAGTTAAACTAGTACTTAACTGTAAACTTTCTGAAAATTACTCACTTGAAGTATCAAAATATTCTTATTTGCAAAAAAACTTGTTCTAAAGTTAGCAAAAATATAATGATATTATAATTAGTGACTCTCAAAAGACAAATGAGGTGATGAAAACTACTATAATAGTCAATTCAAATCGACTTCCTAATTCAGGTCAGCTGATTAATTTTCCCTGGTTGCTTGGGGGCTTCTGAACGTACAGGTTTGGCTTTGGGTTTATGGATGCAGGAGTCAAGTGTCTGGGTCATACGAGGAGTTGGACACATACGGGATGAGACTTCTGGTCGGATGTAATCTATCAATCTTGTGTCAGCTGGCAGAAATGTATCATCATTTTACTTGCTCAAGCCTGGCCATTTACGTGTAACTTGAGTAACATGCCCATACAAGCTGGAAGGGGAAACTAGAGTTTAACCTGATGGCCTACCTCTTTGGTAATGGTTGCGAAAGCCAGGTCAGTAGGCTTAGATTCAGGGATCATGACAGTCTCTCAAATGTTTTTCTTTCCATCGGAGAAAAAAAAGGTCTTTCTTAAAATACCTCAAGTAGTAGCTATTTTTAAAAAACTATAGTTATCTATTCCCCCAAAAATTATGCACATTCAATTGGTCAAATCCAGCCGCATTCCTTTCTTTCTTAAACTGTGTATTCATTGGCGGTGCATCTTGTTTTCATCGTTAGGTAGGATAAAAAATATTCAGATAGCATAGGATTGAATAAATGAATGCTTTCAGGTCAATGGGGTCCTCCTTTAAGGGCACGAAGCCCTATGATTTCTTTAATACATTCAATTTTCAGCTTCTTTGTGACGTTTTCCTTAGTTATCTCAGTCCATAGTCAGCTCTCCTAGAGGATATATTTTATACAGAGTTGCCTACAAAGGTTCATTTTCTACTCTTTCATATGTAATCCTCCTGTTTAGATGATAGGCTGCTAAAGGCAGAAATTCTATTGCCTGCACAGAGCAGGGAGCTCAGTTGATATTTATTGATTGATCATATGATCTTGTTTCCAAAGACTGCTGGGCATAGGACTACAGTTGCTTCAGATCTGGCTTAACTATTCAAAGATGACCGGCTAGTCATTATATAACAGATTATAATATTATATAACAGATCAGAAACATCTGAAGAGTATTCCTTCTTTATTACACATTGAATTTAAATTCAGTAAAATCTTTCTTTGAGTACTTTCAATATGCCACGTACTGAGCTTTTGGGCATACAACCAGTAGCTACCAGCTTTTCAAACAAATTGTAAATTCTGGGTCTTTATGTTAAGCACTTTATATACATGTGTTATTTAGTTCTTACAAAAACCACATTAAACAAGTGACATTACTATCCCTCTTTTATAGATGGGGAAATGAGCTTATAAGAGATTATTTGCTTATGCTTAAGTAGAAAGTTTACATAAGGCAATTTTGAACCACGCATAACATTTTGGCTCCAAAACTTGGGTTTTTAACCATTTCTTTAGTTAAAACTAGGTTGGTCATGAGCACCTAACCTGAAATAGAAAAAGCACAAGGACACAAATGGCTGTATCACTTGAGTCAGTGGCCGTAAGAAAACTGTTGCCCACTGCTTCTTATTAAACTCTCCCATTGCCTTCCAGATCAAGCTTATCACTCTTACTGTTCTGAATGGTTTTCTCTTTCTTCCCCTTGTTAGCCCCTCTTTTAATTCTCATCCTCCAAACATGGATATACCTCAAATTTCTACCCTCACACCTTTCTTTTCTGAAGTGGTGCTCAAACTTTAGTGTGTACTGCCATCACCCTAACAGCCATAAATAATTCAGATCCCCAGATCCAACCTAGGCCTATTAAATCAGAATTTCTGGTGGCAGGATTTGGGAATCTGCATTTTCAAGTAAGCAGCCCAGGTGACTGTGATGTAGGCAGAGAACCACACTGGGAAGCATACACCCTTATCCTCCCCAGCATCTTCAACCAAAATCTCTTTGTAAACAACTCCCAAACAGTTATCTCAAGAACAGACTCATGCTTTAGACTCAAATTTCAGCTGTGCTATTGACATTTCCATGTGGAGACCTGCTGGCACCTTACATACAGTATAATCAGAACCAAGCATCCTTGTGCCTCCAAAATCAGTTGTTTCCCTTGAATCCCTTCTGTTAACTGTCTATACCAGGCTCCTGGCACCTAACCTTAGAACTTTACTCATAGTCATACCTTCAGAGCTCTCTTCAGTCCCTACATTCAACCAACTGATGAGTTCCTGCCTGTCTGTCTTGGAGGTGATGATTCCTCATATTCTAGTGGGTCCCAGTCCACCTATACGGCTTTAAAAATGATGTCTGGGTCCCAATTTACATCCATTAATATGTGTTGAATAAATAAGTGGGAGAGTAACAAGAAAAGAGAGGATAAAGTTAAGAATAGAAATGTATTTAACTGTATTTATAGGTGTTAGGGATAGGGGATAAAGAAATGCTAAGGAAGAAAAAGAAGAGGAGGCAGAGAGGTAGGAAGAGAACCAAAATAACTGCCATGAAAAAAAAAACACCATGGAAAGAGTTTCAAGGGGGTAGCACAGATAACCAAGTGCCAGATCTGTGGAGACAGGAGGCTGAGCACTACAATGAGGGCAACGAGCATGAAGAATATGCAAGTGCATAACGGGTTCTCATTTCATTATCACAGCCCAAGGTGTGAATTATCATTAATCAAAGTTCTTTCATTGTCATTTCATCTGATCTTCAGAAAAATCTCAAAAGACAGGCAGGACAGAGCTCACCATTTTCAGTAACATGGTGAAGAAGCAGAGAAGCAGTAAGTGTAGACTGCTTTCAGGATGTTTGGTGGTATCACTCTTTACAAATTTCATCTGCAATAATAGATATCTGCTATTTATATAGAAAATTTTCAAGGCCAACCATAATATGAGCAAATGGTTCCTGGGAACAATAGAAACTTAAAAACAGACCTCCCCAGAGCTTCTCATGTTTCCTTCCTAAACTGAGTATTTGATTCCAATAGTGCTAGAATCTGGGAAGATTTTTAAATGCTACTCTGACATAAAGGCCTTTAACTTACACAGTTCAAAATGGTAACAGTCTGTTTTTCTCTGGTTAATCAGGCTATCAGTCTACGTTTATGTGTCTTGTAGATGTCAGCAATGGGCATCACCTGCCACTAGCTCCTAACATTTGAACCACACTCTCTGACAGGCCAAATGTAGGATATTTTATTTGTCCACATAACAAGAATTTACATGAAGTCCCCAGTAGAACTAAATAAATAGTGGGGGGAGGACCCCACGTACTAACGGAGACAAATGCAATGATTGCTCAGGATGTTAACATTTGGTGAAGAACTATCTGCAATGGTTGCCTATATCCATTAAAGCTGAGATGGCAACAGCTTTTTCTTCACAAATTCTGTATACTTGGGACTAGTGTAAAATCAAGCTCAGGAAATAGGCAAGAAGGGGGTTGGAATATTCTGGAGGGAGTGTCCAGTTTACTAATATAGCCCAATATATGAATTATCATTTACACTTCTTCCATCATTTCATTTTTCTTCAGAAACATCTCAAAAGACAAGCAGAGCCACTCTCACTGCTATGCCCTGGGGCCCAGAGGGTAAGTGAACTATCAGCTGGTTCAATGGTAGAGCCAGGGCTTGAGCCTAGGGCTTCTGGCTCTGGATACTGTGCTCTGCTCTTTACATAGCACAGTCTCATGACACTCTGACCGGTTTTTGTTTTTGTGAAGGAAAATTGCTCTTCTTCTCCTCATAGGATGTTTGGCCTGTGCCTGTCTGGTGAACTTGGAGGACCATAAAAACTAATGAATAATGAATGAGCCCTGAATGTGTCCAAGCATGTGGCACATAGGTAGTAAGTATTCCAGAATCCCAGGAGGGAGAAAGACCGTTGATCATGATGGTTTTTCTTCTTCTTAAATATGGGCTCCAGAAAGTTATTTTATCCAGAGTTACAATTTTTTGAACGTTAAATCAGTGAATAATATCTCTAAGGTATTATTGATTCTTGCACAATTTTGAACTATGTCACCTTTGTTAGCCCCAAGGATGTATGAGGGATGAACCATGACTGTCCATGTGGTTTACAACACAGTTAAAGGGAATAAACTAGGAAAACAATCAATCGGATAACTAGAGCTAAAAGGTAATTTGACCTTATTAATAGAGACTTTTTAGGGTTGAGTTTTGTGGTTGTTGTTTTAGTCACAGTATCAGCAGGAGTTTCCTATTTAATGAATAAAGAGATAAAGTGTAGAGATGATCTGAATGAACTGAATGAACAACCAAACTTCCAGAAGAGTGCCCTAATTGTCATTATAAATTATATATCCAAACGTATATAATGACAGATATCTAAACATCTATATCTAGTTGTATGGATGGTCATTTGTTAGTTCAAGTAAAACAGTATATAAAACAGGGTACTTAAATATATATATTTATATGTGAAAATAACAACCAAAGATTAGTACTTATTGAGAAATGCTAGATTGGTGAAGTTCTATACCTGAGAATTCTGAGGATAATTTTTTCACAGAGAACATATGAAGGTAGGAAATAAAAACTTGCATACTCAATCTATGTCCCCTCTTCAGTAGATAGTCCTTTCTCACTCTCTTGTGCTATCTCTTTATTCACATATACATACACATACACGTACACACACACATAAACACACACACATACCTATAAAGCTATCAGTTTAAACAGCATTTTCAAGTGCTCAGCCTGTGCAAGCTGCTGTTTTTCTTGAGGTACTGTGGTGAAAAAAAAAACACCAAAGAACCATGCACAATTCAAAGTGTGGCTTTAAATGTGATTTGAATCTTATTTTGGCCTGGGTTTGAATCTTAGCTCTAACACTTATCAACTTGATTATCTTGGGTAAGTTTCTTATTTTTTATGTATGTTAGTTTATTATCTGTGAACTGGGAATAATAATAATGTCTACCTTTTATGGGGTTGTTCAGAGGATTCAGTGAACTAATGGGTGTAAAATACTTTGAAGAGTACTTGGCACAGGGTAAGTTACTATTGTTGCTGTTATAATTATAATAACATTGATATTCCAAAGAGCTTATACTCTAGAAGAGACTATAAACTTAAACATAGGTAAGTTTAATAAAAAGCAAATCAGTGACATAATAAAGGTACAATCAAAATGCTATGCTAAAGGGGCTTAAAAAAGTTAGCCTGAAAAAAAATGAATAAATCAAACAGAGTTGGTCAGTCTTCCAGGTTCTAGGAATACTATCCCTTTGTGTCTCTAAATGGCCAATGATGTCTTCAAAATATCAATTGCTTGTAACACAGAATTACATATGGGGAAGAGGTCTTGCTTTTAAATTCAGTAAGTCAGCCAGGAGTCCAAAACAGAATGAAAAAACAAAATGAATAGCCTTTAAAGTTCTCTCTCTTTCGGAAATTCTGTGATTCCATGGTCAACATACTTCCTGGGGTTTCCAGAGAGATAAAAATAAGATGATATATAAAAATAGCATTTAAGAATAATAGTCCCCCTCCACAATTTTCCTGATTTTTCTTAATTATTGTTTGAAAAACTGGCCTTTGAACAGAATTAGCATTCACTTTATGAAGAAAGAGGGGTTACTATGAATGAGTTGGGTACTGAGGGAGGAACTGTATTAAAGTCCTTAGGGAAATGAATTATTTATTGATTCAATTTGAATTCTAAAGTTAAGGTGTATGTTGGGGAGGAGGGGAGAGTTTTCATCTTAGGATATTATAAGGAAATTAAAGAGAAAACAATAGGAAATGCATAGCTTAGAAATATAGGGGAAGCAGGACTAAGTATTCTTTATTAGTTGTCGTAGAGAAAGGGAGGTGAGAAGGATGTAAATAAGAAGAAAAACCCTGAGTCTGAAATTTACTGAAAATAATCTTTAAAAATATTGACTCATATTTTTAATATTAATAATTAATTAATTATTAATTTAAATATTGACTCTTGTTTTTTCCCTAAAGTTGTCAACATGTATAAGAAGGTCCTTTTACATGTTTTGCTTTCTCCTTAATTAATTAATCAAAACTTCATTTAAATAAAAGCTGATTATTTAATATGTATAAGCTGTGAATAAGCCAGACCCATGGTCCCAGCCCTTATAAAGCTTAAGTTCTAGCAATAGAAATGGCCATAGAGAAAAGAAAACAGAGAAAATGAGGGTACTGGACAACCCAAAGTGAAAATCTATTCCTTGAATGATGAAAACTTACTGGACAAAATAGCCATTTAAGATTTTGTCAAAACAATTTAGGGGGAAACGGACTTGGCCCAGTGGTTAGGGCGTCCGTCTACCACATGTGAGGTCCGCGGTTCAAACCCTGGGCCTCCTTGACCCGTGTGGAGGTGGCCCACGTGCAGTGCTGATGCGCGCAAGGAGTGCTGCGCCACGCAGGGGTGTCCTGGCATAGGGGAGCCCCACACGCAAGGAGAGCCGCCCAGAGCGAAAGAAAGTGCAGCCTGCCCAGGAATGGCGCCGCCCACACTTCCCGTGCCGCTGACGACAACAGAAGCGGACAAAGAACACGCAGCAAATAGACACAGAGAACAGACAACCGGTGGTGGTGGTGGTGGGGATTAAAATAAATAAATAAATCTTAAAAAAAAACACAAAAAACAAAACAAAAAAAAACAATTTAGGCATATTTGAGTTCAGTGGTAAAACAAAAGTATTTCTTAAAAATATAATGCCATAAAAATATAGATAAAACTCTGGAGAAGAGAACTTTGAGAACATTATCTTTTTGAAAAAACGATCAATGTAACGCAATAGGATGAAACTTTCTTTCCACCTCCCATGATGGATCTTGTGGTGCATCAACAATTCAAATTACTCCCAAGATTGGATCCTGACTTTACGATTTATAAAACAAGTATTTTCAAAAGCAATCATTGCCTAAACAATTCCTTTAATCAAGAGTCAGGGGACTTATTCAACTGATGGCGCCGAACTTTCTTCACAAGGACTAAGATGATGCATACTTCCTTAGATGCCATCTCCCAAAAGGATAAGAGGAGCAAATGAAGTTTTAAATGCAGATTTTTCATTTATAATAGTTGTTTTTCATCTTCTGGAAAGTGGTTACTAGACCTCATCAAGATTTCTTTGCATATCATTAAATAATTTTTAGCATCCTCCTTTTTCGTTATTTATTTATTTAGTTAGTTAGTTATTTTTACTGTGAGTTTGGGAGAGCCCAGTTTTAAGTTCCTCGTGAATTTCATGTTTTCCTGCTCAAGCCTGGAGGGAAGCAGAATTTAAAAGTAGGGAAATAGTAATTAAAAGTGATTAGGACAAGACTATTTGGTGCTATGAAATGTGGGCTCAATTCTCCTTGTCACAAGCCGAACCAAGCAGCAGTTTTTGGTTTTGATTATAGCTTTCCTTGCTATTTTAATAAACATGAACCAGTATTCAAACTTTTAATATCCTGCTGCTTAGCTATTTCCAAAGAACTATCTCGCTCTTTTAAACAACCTTTGTTTTAAAATTTTAATTTGTTTGGCTCAGTCTCACCTTAGAAAGTTGTAGCCTCATGGTAAACTCTTTTATAAGTTGATTTCCAGAATCATAAGCAGCACACGACCCCTCCCCCCATCCCCCCAACTAAGTGCTTCCTCATGTGCCAAAACGGTTGGTGATGACAGCTTTTCTGCTGTGTTTTATCTGGTTCCCACAGGATGAGAGACAAACACAAGAATGTGTCCAGTGTTGACCAGATGCATTGAGAATACAGATACTTACAACTCTTCTAGGAAGCGGAGGTTGTGCAGGGGATTCGGGAGCAGCTGACTGATGTTGTTCATACTGAGGTCTCTGGAGAGGAAAACACAGTGTGTGAGGAGCAGCGGATGCCTCCACAGGGAAACCCAGCGGTTTAATCCACATTTGCAAGCCATGCAGTCGAATGAACACATTCCTTTGCTTGACAAATGAATCTCTATTCTGTGTCTTACCTGTGTTCCTTTGCCCCCACCCTACTCCCTCCCACCCCCAACCTCACGGTTCTCTATCAAATTAGTGGCCCTAGGAGGAGCTTATGGGGAATTCACAATGATTTAGACCACTCATGGACATGGTTGTAATTCTTCATGTTTAAAATTATGGGAGTAGGACAGCAAAGGAAGCAGACATAACTCAACTCTAGACATAACTCAACTGTGTCTTAAATTTTGTGACAAAGGGGAAATGTCTTCACCATGCAACCCTGGATGTTGTGTTTCTCTGAGACTTTAAGCACCTTGTAAAAATAAATGTTTTGATTCAAAGAAATTTAAAACAAAACAAAAGACAAAAAACCTATCCCCTCCTTCTAACATGTTCCTTTTGCAGGTTCTCGGATTGCATTAAATAAGTGAAATGAACCATAAAACAAGGATGTAATGGGATCCTGCTCTGTAGCACACTTCCTGCTGGGCTTGCACAGTAGTTCCTGGCACAGGAAACAACAAGCCACTTTGGGCAGAACTCAATCAATTTTTGTTTTAGGTGAAACTCCATGTAATTAGATTTTATTCTATTTTGACTTTGCTGTTTCTTTACTGTCTCTCACACAGTCCCATAGCATTGCTGCTATATGCCATCTGCATCCCAGAGGCAAAAAGACAGACTGCTGGATAGATGCTCATCAAGACTCATTCAGACTTTATATTGTCAACCAAAGAATGATTTTTTAAAAAATCATTGGTGCTGAAACTAAATATTCAGAACTAATGCCATTATAACCTCAGACCAGGCCTACACACTTAAAATTTGTCTTGAGATAAGACAATGAGCTTCCTATTGATCTGAATTGTTCCTGTTATTCAAGAGGGCACCCTCATTGCACCCAGCTGGCTGATTCAGTATTGATATCTTGGTTCCTTTACGAAATATTAACTTTTAGTCAGGGATGCTAAGAATCGAGGGATCATCCACTTGGCCTTTAAAAAGTCAGAATAGGGACGCGGATGTGGCTTGAGCAGTTGGACACCCACTTGAGGGTTTGGTTCCTAGTGCTTCCTAAAGAAGACAAGCAAGACAGTGAGCTGCTGCAAGAAGATGACACAACGAGATGACACAATGAACAGACCCAATGAGGAAGAAGAGAAACAATGAGGAAACACAATGAGAAGCACAAGCAGGAGTGGAGGTGGCCCAAATTGGTCACCTCCTTCCAACATGGGAGGTCCTGGGTTCAGTTCCCAACACCTCCTAAAAAGAAGATGAGCAGACACAGAGAGCAACCAATGAACAGACACAGAGAATAGACAGTGAGTGCAAAACAATGAGGGCGGGGGGGCAGGGATAAATAAATTTTAAAAACTAAGTCTAAAAAAAAGTCACAGTATATGCAAGGAAAATATATTTTGTCAAATGTTTTAGAGTATGTGTATTAGTCAGGCAAAGGGGTGCTGATGCAAAGTACCAGCAATCGGTTGCTTTTTAGAAAGAATATTTATTTGGGATAAAAGCTTACAGTCACAAGGCCCTAAAGAGTCCAACTCAGGGTACCATAAGAGATACTTTCTCACCCAAAATTTGTTACCATGTGTTGGAACAAGATGGCTGAGGACATCTACAAGGGTTCAGCCTTCCCCTTCCTCTTAAGGCACAGTGGTCCCAGCTTCTTCCAGTATCAGCTATAGGCTGGGATAAGTCTCGTCTCTCTCCTGGGGCTTGTTTCTCCCCGGGTTCAGCTGCTCTCTTCTCTCCACAAGGTCAGCTGTAGACTATCAGGCTCTCTCTCTTCCTGGGGCCTCTGCTGTGTCTATGAACTGTCTCTATTCCTCTATGTTCTTCTGTGTATTTACTTCCTGGAGCTCCAGCATCAAAAACTCTACTCTCAGGAAGCAGACTTGGCCCAATGGATAGGGGGTCCACCTACCACATGGAAGGCCCGTGGTTCAAACCCCGGGCCTCCTTGACCCATGTGGAGCTGGCCCATGCGCAGCGCTGATGCGTGCAAGGAGTGCTGTGCCACGCAGGGGTGTCCCCCGTGTAGGGGAGCCCCACACGCAAGGAGTGCACCCTGTAAGGAGAGCTGCCCAGTGCAAAAGAAAGTGCAGCCTGCCCAGGAATGGCGCAGAACCCACGGAGAGCTGACACAACAAGATGACGCAAGAAAAAGAAACACAGATTCTCAGTGCTGCTGATAAGGATAGAAGCGGTCACAGAAGAACACAAAGCGAATGGACACAGAGAGCAGACAACTGGGGGCGGGGGGGAGAGAAGAGGAGAGAAATAAAGAAAAAAAAAACCCCTCTACTCTCTCCTCTGCTGTGTAGTTTTCTCTGTGAGTCCCTGCCTTTAGTGGGTGGGGACTCAACATCTTACTGACATGACTCAATCAAAGCCTTATTCATAATTTAATCAAATAAAAGTGAAACTTCTGAATCCAATACCATCTAATATACCCAGAGGAACAGACCAGTTAACAAACATAATTCAATATCTTCTTTTGGAATTCATAAACAATATCAAACTGCTACAGTATGGTAAAAAAAAAAGTAACAGAATTACTGTTAATTTTAATTAACAGTAGTCAAGTAAAATACTATATGCTCAATCTAAAACTAAACAATGCTGAATATATAGACTACAATAAAAGTTGTATTATCCATATTAAAAGTAAATGGATTTTCTGGCAAGAACCAAATTATTGACTAAAAATTATTTTTTTTCATGCTGAGATTTCTCTGAAGAAGCAAAGTTGTTTAGTCCACTGAAACAGACATGTACTATCCTGATGAATATATTTTTTGGATTCGTCTCAGTGACTACATAATATCTGCAAAGATTTATTATTTCTTAGGGTTATATATCCCACTTATTTTCCAAAAGGATCAAGATGGCATTCTTCAGGAACATGTTATGGTTTAGATAAGCCAGTTGGTATGGATGATATTGACTTCCCTCTCTTATATTTTTTCCTGTGTGACAGACAAATCAGTTTGGGACAAATATTGATCTTGTCTATGTACAGACAGCTCTGACTAGAATTGGTACATTTATATATTAAAAGATTCATAAATATTTTGCATTATTTTAATGTTACCCTATTTTAGGCAAATGGAAGTGAAACTTCTGTAAGTATCCATTCTCAGGGATCCTACTGGAACACATTTTATGGTGGAAGATCCGAGAACAGGACTGCTAGATTACTATGCCTCACATCTGAACTCTGACCTACTAGCTGCATGATCTTGGGAAACGAACCTGCCTGTGCAAGCTTTAATTTTCAAACAAGTGTGTCTACATTACTAGTTTGAAACCCTGTGATCAATTAGCTGTTTCTAATCAGAAGGGAATTACTTTTTTTAACCTTTTTTTTTCTTTCTTTTTTTATGTGGTATGGGGATTGAGCCTGGGACCTTGTACATGGGAAGCCAGCACTCAATCACTGAGCTATACCTGCTCCCAAGGGAGTAACTTTTGATTCTCTTTTTAAAAGGGAGAGTACCTACTTTTCCCAACGAAAATTAATAACTTCTTGGTGCTACCTGACATTTTATGTTATGCTTCTTCTTAGAAGATGGGCTTCTTTACTTTTTGTAACTCTTAACTGCCTGCTTTCCAATATGGACTGTTTTCTTTTAAAGAGTTTCCAGCAACGCATATATAAGTCTATGGCAGAAAGTAAGTTTTTTTTTTTTTTTTAACAAGAAAGAAAGCCACAATTTTATTTATTTACTTCTCAATAAATCTGAGGGGTACAGCATCACATGGATTCAGTGTTCAATGGCCTCAGCTGGAAGGTTGCTTCGGAATTTAGCATGAACTATGCCACTCTTTCCATGGGCATGAGTTACCTTTCCCCAAATGACTCTGGCTTTGTTGGGTTTGCCACCAGGAGACACGGCATTGTTTTTTGCTTTGTACACATAAGCACATCTCTTGACCAAATAGAATTCAGTTTCATCTCGGGCATAAATGCCTTCAATTTTAAGAAGGGGTGTGTGCTCCCTCTGGTTCCGGAGCCCCCGCTTATGGCTAGCAAAAGTGATCTTGGATCACAGCCTTCCAGACCTATTTGCCATTTTAGGAGTCCTGTTCCCAGCAGGCCTCCAAAGGCTCCAAGATGGCGGAAAGAGAGAAAATAACTTGAAACAATGACAATCTAAGATAAAACAGAACTTAAAATAAAATGTAAATTCAATATGGTTTTTTAAATCGTTTAATGCATTCCTAGGCGAATCTCAGGTAAAAATTAATTTGCCTGCACTGACTGTTTCCTTCCTGTGTGTACCTTTTGCATTTTTTCAAATGTAGCAGTGGTCCTCCAGCTCAGTGTCTTCCAAATTGTTGTGAAAGACCAATTCAAAAAAAGAATTTCTAATTTGGTATGTACTTACATTTTTATAAAATATAATAAAAAATTAATTACTAGAAAAGTGAACCAAGAGTGCAAAGGTATACAAAGTACAAACCTCAGTATTTTATTTGGCTTAAAATATTATGTTTGTGGATTGGTAAAAATCAGCCATGGCCCAGGATGGAGGCTCACTTCACTGTTTGAGTACCAGTGCTCTTCTGCCTTCATGTCAAGAAGGGTAAGACTTAAATTACTTTTAGTTTGCTCAATTTTGGAGTTAGAAATAATAGAACCTGAGAATATCTGACTGTGAGAGACGAGTGGCACTCACCAACACCAAGGGTGCCTTATAGATGAAGATGGTGAGTTTGGAGATAAACTCAGAGTGACAGCACAGGATTTTGTGGGAAAGCCCAAGGGCTAAAACCTAGACCCTGCTGTCTTAGATGGTTTTGCTTTAACTTTTCTTTTTTTAAACGGCCTTTTTGCTCTTCATGAAATACCCTCATTCTCACTTTTAAATTATTATTATTCTTATTTTAAAGATTTATTTATTTATTTCTCTCCCCTTCTCCATTCCCCTCCCCAACCCCCCCCCCCCTCCGCCCCAGTTGTCTGTTCTCTGTGTCTATTTGCTGAGTGTTCTTTGTCTGCTTCTGTTGTTGTCAGTGGCACGGGAATCTGTGTTTCCTTTTGTTGCGTCATCTTGTTGTGTCAGATCTCCGTGTGTGCAGCGCCATTCCTGGGCAGGCTGCACTTTCTTTTGCGCTGGGCGGCTCTCCTTACGGGGCGCACTCCTTGCGTGTGGGGCTTCCCTACGTGAGGGACACCCCTGCGTGGCACGGCACTCCTTGCGCACATCAGCACTGCATGTGGGCCAGCTCCACACGTGTCAAGGAGGCCCGGGGTTTGAACCGCGGACCTCCCATGTGGTAGACGGACGCCCTAACCACTGGGCCAAGTCCGCTTCCCATCTTAAATTATTTTTAAACTCTTTCTAAACATGGTCAAAACTGTGACCGTGGCCATGTCTAGAACTCTAGAACGTGCATTGCAAAGTTGTATGGGAGCAGTTGGCTACATATTAGAATCACCTGAGGAGCTTTAAAGAATATTGATGCCTGCTGAGTTACTTGGTCCAGTCCGGACATTGGGATTTTAAAATGTGTCTCAGGTGATTTGAAAGTTCAACCAAGACTGAGAACCACTCACTGCACAAGAATAACTCTGTAAATTTCTGGTTGAGTTCTTTGAGTGCTACATCTCAAAATTTAGGAGATTGAGATGTTTTAAAAGACTTGAGATGTACTGTTTCCTGAGAGTAAAGGGTTTCATTACAGTGAAAATATCTTGCCTTTGAAAATGTTTTGTTGTTGGCTGGTCTATTATTATTATTCCATTTGACAAATACTAACTGAGCATTGACTGTGGGCAGGTCTTAGTCTAGGAACACAGTGGAGACTCAGTCTGTCTTCTTAACTTTCCCCTCTCCCACAGCCCTTATGTCTATAAGTCACCCAGTGCGAATTCTACTAGGCAGCTCCCTTCCGGATCTGGCCCCTCTTCTTTCTTCTTGGCTGCTGCCTTTGGTCAGGTCCTTGTCATGCTGATAACTGTTCTGCTCACTGTGGTTATTGTTTCTCCTGTGCTAGGTCACCTTCTACTCCATGGCCAAAGAGGTCACCTTGAAAAGTTGACCTGGTCATGTCACTCCATTCAGAGCCACTGCTAGCCACTAAGAAAGATGACCCTCGGATGATTTATGACAGGGCGTTCCTTCTGGGGAGGGGGGAATTGAATTACAGGAAGGCTCTTGCATGGTGATGCAACTGCAGAGTAGGGTGAATGGCTAGGTGAGCAGAGCTTGCCTGGCCTGGAGTTCGGCCCCCAGGGAGGGGCCCTTGGCAGGACACAACCTGCACAATCATAGCCCTGTGGGGCAGTTCTGACTCTGCTGTCTGAGAATTTCAGCTGGTTCCTGGCCTCTTAGAGGAGACGATGTCCAGACTCCTTAGTTCAATCTGGCCTAATGTACATTTTCTAGCTTGATCTTATGCCAGTTTCCTCTCTGTGTTGGGTGCTCCAGTTTTCACTGAAATTCTTGCCATTCTCTTTTGCATCTGTCTTCATAGGTGTGATTCTCTTTCCCTGAATGCATTATCCCCTCTGTTTCCAAATTACTACTCCCATCCCCATTCCACATTCAAGATCTAGCTTAACTGATGCCTGTGTTTTTGACTGAGCTTCTATCTTTCCAGCTTGATTGTACTTCATTTCTATTCTTTCGGCACTTCTGTTTTTCTCCCTGTGGATGAGCCTTGTCTTAGCCTAAAACCTTAGCTCAGATCATGTGTTGATCATCTGGATCTCTGTCTCATCAACCCCCAAACTCCCTAGCACCCTATCTTTTGTTTATTCTCCTGGGAAAACCTCAGCTCTGGGAAAACACTGTAATTCATCTGTTACTGTCCTGGGATATTGTGTGCTTCTAGAAAAGAAAAACTCACAAATGTACAGATTAGTACCATACATTCATGGTCTTTGTGCACAATCCTTTTATTTGTTATTGCTCAGCTTTCCTTCCCACCCCCACAGGAAGTGTTGCCAACCTTAACCACTGGCCTTAAAACTCTTCATCAACAACTACTCCCATTATGCTCACAGGACACCTTCCCTCTTACTTTATGGAAAATAACTGTAATTCTTAGGGCCACCAAATATGAAATAAACCAATTTCTGTTCTCCATTGTCCCCTACTTACTATTACACCCATACTTCCTTTTCCTATGTTTTGCCCATTAGCCCCATCCCTGTAGTAGCCTACAATGTATTACTTCCTGCATAACTTACACTATTTCCTATATTTTTGACCTCTTCCTCTTTCCTTTCAATGTCTAAGCATGATCCAATCTTTTTCACCATTAAAGCATGCAGAAAACCTCCTTGGATCCTGTGTTTTCCTTTTGATGGTACCCGAGCTTTCTTATTCCCTTTGTGGCTGTTTCTAGTCTACATTTGCAGTCTCCACTTCCTCACTTCCCATTCCTTCTTCAGCTTACCTCAAATAGGGCTCCATCTCCCACTGGAATGAAACTACTCATACCAAAGAAAGAGCAACCTCCATATTGCCAACTCTAATGAATGTTTGAATCACTAGGCCTTTTTACTGCATTAGATTCACTGTTTCTGGAAATTCTATATTTTCTTGGATTTCAAATCATCATTCTCTCAGGATTCTTTCCATACTTTTCCAAACTATCCACTTCATGGACACTTTTGTGCAATTTTCTTCTTCTGTCCACCCCTTAAATGTTAATATTTTCTGGAGTTCTGCCTTTGGTTTAGCACTCTTCAAGCTCTACCCTCATATTGGAGGCACTTAGATGCCTATGAACCCTCAAATCTATATGCCTAACCAAACCTTTCCTCTAAATTTCAGAATCATATAGCCACATTAATTCTGGATAGAGCTACTTAGCAATCTTACAGCAATTTACCATGTCCAAATAGGAAGTAATTATTTTCTATTCTAAACTTTTCTTTTTCTGTGGAGTTTTTAGTGAATGTCACCATCATCTTCCTGTCAACAACATCCAAAGCTTGGATACTAGCCAAGGCCTCTTCCTTTTTTTTCATCCTCCCTATCTGTCCCCTTTTCTGTCTTTTTGCTAACCAATGCCTTGTTGCAAGTCCTCATCATCTCTCACCTGGTCACCTGGAATTGCCTCCTAACACTGCAGCTGCCTGTTTCCAGCCTTACCCCTTTAGACCCACCCATAAATGGCAGCTAGAGACATCTATCCAAAATTGCAGAGCTAGCTAACTTACATCACCCTACTTAAAATCCTTCAATAACTCTTCACAAGCTGCTGGAAGAAATCTGTATTTCTTAGTATTGCATACAAGCTCCTTAGTGTAGTATATAAACTCTTTACGACCCTGGTATAGTGACTCTAATTCATCCTCAAGACTCATTTTGAGTATCAGCCCCTCCAGGAAGCTGCCTCCAAATCCTAAAGTTAGTCTAAGTAATTTGTTCTCTGCCCTCCAATATCACCCCATGCAATGACATCATATTGAAATGCTATGTTATGCATCTGTCTCCCACAATAGGCTGTAAACTCCTCAAGGTCAGGTGTGTCTTTTTTTGTTGTTGTTTGTATGTTGTTTCTTTTTTCATCATAGTACTTCTAATGCCTAGCACAGTGCTTGCCATGCCAGAGATACTCCGTGAATTTTGAACTGAACCCTTTTCTACTGCAGCCTTCCTGTGACTTGAACAGAAGATCTTACCCAATCCATTTAATGCAATCATGTTTCTCATCAAATAGATAGACTGGCCCTAAGAGAGTGAGGTGTATAACACTTCTGGAATAAAGTACTTTGGGGAGCAAAAATCGCTTTTGTGTTGTGCCTACTTTCCACAATGTTTTTTTTGTTCTCACAATTAAGGTTGTGGTTTTCCTCTTTAGGGAAACAGACACTCCCTGTCCTAGGGATTCCTCAAACGTTCTCTCTGCCATTGAGAATTCCCTTTCTACCTTCACCCTGAAGTACCAATATGCCTGTTCTTCTTCCTCTTCATCTTCCTCCTCATCCTCCACTCCCTTCTCCTTTTCTTCGTCTTTTCCTTTTTTCCTCCTCTTCCTTCTAAAGTATTTTTCCTGTCACTTCTAAAATTTGTTTTGGGAGGGGTAACTGCAGAAGGTACTTAGTCTATTATCTCAAAACCCAGCCATGCTATGTGTATTTGAGACTTGATATTCTGATTCAATGAACAAGGAGGCCCTTCCTTACAGTGGTACTAATAAACGAATCAAGAAAAAAAAAAAGTAGTTCTTTCTTTAATCTGCCATAGTTAGACAAATATTTTCTTCCTTGCAACACAGTGCAATTACTATTTCTTCTAAGTACAGTCACTTTAAACTTGACTTGGGATATTCAGTAGCATTTAGTTCTCTAAGAAAAATTTTTGCAAGATATCCTTTGTGAACAATGGATCCAGGCTGGAGCCATTCCAGCACTTTTTAATTGATTACTTTTCAAATATGCTTCTAGAGATAAGCCCTTCTGTGGACTTCAAAAGGAAAGGTACAGGTTTGAGCGGGACTTTATGATAGTATGCATGATGTTATTTCTAGGTACTTTTTCATGTTATTGTTTTTACTCCAGAACAATTTATCCTTTGAACATATTTTAACTAAATAGATAACATACAGGAAAATGCATGAATCCCAAGTGTTCAGCCAACGAGTTTTTATAATGTAAACTCACTCTCATAACCAGCACAAATCAATAAATAGAACATCACCATTGCCTCAGAAGTCCCCTCATCTTCCCTTCCATTCACTACTCTTCACAAAAGTAGCCAAACTCCTAACTTCTACCACTATATTAGTTAGCTTGTTTTTAATTTTATATTAATAAAAATAAAAAAAATATATATACAATGCATAGCTTGGTGTGTGTGTGTGTGTTTATGTGTCTGGCTTCTTTCATTCATTATGAGATTTATCCGTGTTGCTGCTTGTAGTAATAGTTTATTCCTTCTCAGTGCAACAGAATATTTCATTTTATTTTCATACCACAATTCATTTATCCATTAAACTGTTGGTGGATATTTGGGTTGCTTTCATTCTGTGGTTGTTATGAATAGTACTGCTATAAACATTCTTAATCATGTCTTTCATTCAACATATACATATATGCATCCCTGTTGGTTGTATAGCTAGGACCAGAATTGCTGGGTCTTGGTGTATGCATATGTTCAGCTTTAAGAGATGATGACAAATAATTTTCTAAGATGGTTATATCACTTCTTACTTTCACCAGTAGTGTTTGAGAATTCCAGTTGTTTCATATCCTTACTAAAGTTGGTATTATTTCTCTTTGTTTTAGTTATTTTGGTGAGTATACAATGGTATTTCATTGCGATTTTTTAAAAAAAGATTTATTTATTTATTTCTCCCCCTTCCCCTCCTCCTGTCCTGCTGTTTTTGCTGTCTGTTGTCTTCTCATTTTCTCTTCTCTAGGATTCACCGGGATTCAATCCTGGAGTCCTCTGATGTGGAGAGAGGTTCCCTGTCAATTGTGCCACCTCAGTTCTTGGTTTCTGCTGTGCTTCACCTTGACTTTCCCCTTGTCTCTTTTTTGATGTGTCATCGTCTTACAGCATCACTCACTTTTGTGGGGCATTGGCTAGCCACGTGGGCACTGGCTTGCCATGCGGGCATGCTTTTTCTTCTTCTTTTTCACCAGGAGATCAAACCCAGATCCTCCCATATGGTAGACGGAAGCTCTATACTTGAGGCACAACTACTTCCCTCTTACCATGTGACTTTAATTTGCATTTCTCTCATGACTAATGGAGCTGAGCATGCAACATACTTGTAACAAGTGAAACTATACATTGATAGGTAAGGAAAAGATTAATAATTTCCTCACTCTTCTTATAATCTTACTTCTCCTGGGGTTCAAAGATAGTCTTCCATACTTCTCTCTTTGGAAAATAGACACATACACTTACCCATATCAAAGCATATATACATATAAGTGGGTAATCTTGACCACTTTAAATCATAGCGTAATATTTAAGAGTATATAGTTTGGAGCCATCCTGTCTTAGTTCGAGTTTTGGCTTTGCTATTTATTTATCTTTTGGATCCTTTTTAAAAATAACTTTATTTCAAATTCAAAAAAATAAAATAATAGAACAAGGCAGCTCAACAGATTATGGAAATATTTGTTGTCAGTAACATGAGAAGAGATAGTTGTAATTATTTGTGTGAAATATCACTTACCTAGAAACTTCACATACTGAAAACACATCCCAAAATAGCAAGCCACAAACCAAACCAAACCAAACCAAACCATACCAAAACCAACCAACTAACCAAATTAAAAGCAAATGACAATAATGGCAAACCAAACCCTGCTGAACAACCAAAATCAGAAATCCACGGTTCCATGTACTTATGTTTATACACCTTCCTCAGAGGAAAAGGCCCCACGAAGATAAGTTTCCTTTTTTCGGGCAGGTCTAACAATGGCGGCTTTTTTTTTTTTTTAAATTGATAGTAGCAAATCACCCATGTGAGGCAGATTCCGCAAGACTGTAAATGATGTAGGAAGAAGATAAAGTACTAAAATAATATTAATAATAATATTAAACGTACAGGTCTTGGGTCATTTAGTGTAACAGTTCTAGATTTCTCAAAGTTGTCAAGGGAAACCATTTTTCTCCGCAAGATAGTGTGCTCTTTTAAGAACTGTACAATCATCAAAATTATAAAAAAAAGTCTAAGTATCTAGAAATACTTTAACATTCTACCTCTTCTGTCTTTCTCTCTTCTCTGTGTACATTCTTCCTGGGAATCTCATTGGATAACATGGAGTCAACATTGTGAAAAATCTCGAGCCTTGCAATTTAGCCTGAGCTACAGATCTTTATTTCCAACAGCTTCCCAAACTTCTCCACGTGGTTGACCTGCCAATTACCTAAAACTCAACACATCTCATATGGAACTCATCACATCCTCTCATTTCCCAAACCAGTTTTTCCCTTTGTGCTTCCTCATCTTGATCATGGACATGACCATCCTCTCAGTCAGCCAAGCTGACTCAGGTTCAATTTCTACATCACCTTGCCGTTTACTCTTACACAGGTGGTAATCATTGGCTCCACTGAATATCTGTATAAGGGTGAAAAGTTTCTGGAATAATGATAATTAGCATTTATTTGTGCCAAGCACTTCATACACATGCGCGCACACACACACACCCATTATTACTCTTTAGTCAACAACCCATTTCAAAGATGAAGAAACAGAGACACAGAGATATTTCGGAGGGTGATAGAAGCAGGAAGTGGCAATGCCAGGGTCTGAACCGAGTCTGACTGGCTTCAAAGCTTATGTGATCAACCATTTTGCTGTTACACTGAACAC
Source organism: Dasypus novemcinctus (assembly GCF_030445035.2). Lineage (NCBI taxonomy): Eukaryota > Metazoa > Chordata > Mammalia > Cingulata > Dasypodidae > Dasypus > Dasypus novemcinctus. Next base: position 53,492,670 of record NC_080684.1, on the reverse strand, counting down.
TGGAATCCACGCTTTTCCATTTTTTACTGCCTTGCTTAGATTCAGGTTCTCATACATGCTTGACATTTTTCACTCTAAAAAAGTACTGTGTGTCTAAGGCGATGCCCCAGGTAAACTCTCCTCTCCACTTTTCTGAACCTGTTCACATCCTGTGGCATCTCTGGTTGCTCTTACCTCTTGCCATTCCCTTTGTAGTGACTCTTCATTCAGACCACCTCTCTGGGCCATCTTCTATTCTGCTTCCACTTTGCCTTTCAGGTCTTCCTTGGTCCATAAACTGCAGCCCTTGGTCCACTCCTACCCCTAGATCCTGAAACTCCTGAAAGATTCCTGGGTTTTCCACTTGTCTGGGAGTATGAGTTCAAGCAATTGCAATGGCTTCTTAATGGTCCTCAGTACCTTCTTTTTCCCCCTTTCTTTGCCCACCTGGAGTTATCTTAATTTTTTCCTGAAGGATGAAAGAACTAATATTTTGCATTCTGCTTCTCTCCTCCTGTAATAATGACTCCATTTATTGTCTAGATATCACAGTTTACAAAGCACTTTCATTCCCACACATTTTTCTAAATTTGTCTTAGAGATACAGCAAAGTCAGAACCTACCTTACACTGTATTCCAAAGAAACTGCTTTAAAAGTTGGTGAAAAAAATCATCTCAGTGTGCAATATTTGAACATGGATATTTGCAGAGTCCTAACTGTGCTGTAATTCACAATACTAATGTTCACTTGACTAATATATTCTGTTTTTCCTTATGCTTAAAAAAACTGGCTTTGGAACTGGGGCAGGAGTCTCAGCCTCGGCACCATTGCCATTTGGTGCTAGATCCTTCTTTGTTGTAGGGGCTATCCTGTGATTGTAGGGACAGCAGCGTCCTTGACCTTTACCACTCCAGGCCAGTAGACTTTCCTAGTTGTGACAACCAAGCATTTCTCCAGATAGTGCCAAATAAATGTCCCCATGGGGTCACAGTCACCCCTGGTTGCAAACTGCTGAATTGGCACCCATGAATTACACACAGGAAAATATTAATTTTGTGCTTTGAGATGACAGAAAAAGTAAGCTGCCAATAATATTTTTTCTTCAGAAGAGGTACTTGAGAAGAACCTTCCTTCCCCACTCTTCTTTCACGCCATAAGTCCCTTTTAGCAGATAATTTCATTACTTTCACTATTGGACCATGATAATATAAAATAAAAAGCAGACCAAAAGGTTAGAAAGGTATCGAGCACACTTAATCCAGGGAATATTTCTGAGATTGCATCATTAATTCTCTGTTGAATAACTTTGGGGCTATGGCTGAGCCTAATTGTTCCATAACAATCACACAGGAAGGACCCCCTGAGGCAACATTTCAAAGAAAATCTCCTAAAAACTTTTATTTATAAAGTAGCTCTATTTTATTTCACTCAGGCAGAAATGTCCATTGTCTTCTCTATCTTGTCCAAAGGACAAGAAGCTGAAATATCTTGCAGTTAATATGTTTGTAACTATGGAATCCTTCAGTGCAGATGGGATGAAGTTGTCCTCTCTCAGCTACATTCCATCTGATGTCCCAAGGCACATGCAAAGGACCTGAGTTATCCTTATTTAAAAAGCAGATCTGATCCTGTCATCTCATGCCATCCCATAGATTCAAAAAGCCCTTGCTGGTTGCCCATCACCCACAAGAATGGAGCCTGCATGTATCTAGATATATGGTAAGAGGAAAGGGAAATGGGTTACAGACTTGGGAAAGAGACCAAGGTCTCAAATGCCAGTTCTTCCACCTACTAGCTACAAGACCTTGCTCACTATTATGCTTTCATGACCTTAGATTTCTAATGTTGTAATTCTGAAACCCATTTCATGCCATGGGGAGGGTTAAAAGAGATAAATGATTGTGAAAGCCCTTAGCACACAGTCTGGTATTTAAAAGGCGCTCATTGGCCCTTAGTTGAAATCTCCATGGTTTAGTCCTAATCCCCTGGATTAGTTTTACCCACTCCAAGTCTTTCAAATTGTTAATATTCCAGTCAAACCAGATGCCTTTTTTTCTCCCAATGTGTCCTGAGGTCTTACCCTTCAGACTGACAGAAGATTTCCAGTGAACTTTTCATCGCGAAGATCCTTGTCTAGTGGTTTCCTTCCTCCATGCTTTGGTGGACTTGTGTAGACTACAGAAACTGCAAGTCAAGAGCCTGGCACAAGGCCTGGCCGAGAAGAGGCACTTGCCATCTCCTTCTAGGAACATCTGCCTGTCTAAATCCCATTTTTCCTTTATTCTTAATCCTGAGTCATTTAGTACATTGTAAGCATTCAATACAGGCTTGCTTCTTCTACTTTTACTATGAACACTAGTACCACCATTACTTCTATCTGTATTTTTGGCCAAATCACAGATACATATATTTTAGGAGGTACTGGGGATTGAACTCAGGACCTTATTAATGGAAAGCAGGCGCTCAACCACTGACCTACACCCACTCTCCAGTGAGCAATGTTTTTGTTTGTTTGTTTGTTTGTTTTTTTAGGAGGTAAAGCAGATCAATCCTGGGACCTCATACATGGGAAGCCAGCACTCAACCACTTGAGCTATATCTGCTTCCCTCCTCCCTCATTTTTAAGCTCTTCCACTCTCTGCTTCCACTCTTGCCTCCTCCACAGATTCTCCATACAGCAGCCAATCTTTGCTTTTAGAAACAGAATTAGATAATTCCCCAGGACTCCTTAAAATCCTTCAAAGGTTTCCTGTTTGTTCTATGATAAAATCCAAATACCCTAGCATGGAGACAAGAGCTGGAATGATCTGGGTCCTTCTGAGCTCACCATCTGCATTGTGGGTCACTGTCCCCTTGCTCTGCACTGGGGTTATACCTGCTACCTTGCAGTTCTTCCTTCACACCAGGTCCTTTCCCTCCTCAGGGCCTTTGCTGTGTGTCTCCCTATTCCCACACACTTGTCTGCACCCCGATCTCCCTCCCAATGGCTGGTTCCTCTTCATTTTTAACTATCAGTTTAATGATAGGTCCTCTTGACCCTCCAATCTAGAATAGGTCTTTCCCCACCTTTCCTTCCTCTTCTTTCTGCCTGCTTCCCATTCTTTTCATTTAGAATAGTCCATGATTACATCTGTACTTATTTACCTGCCTTTCTTTTCTAAATGCCCTGAGGGTGAGGGCTGCTAAATCATCAGCTGTTGGCATAGTGTCTGGCACATGGTTGGTCCTCAATAAATATTCATTGAATGACTGGCTGAATGAATGCCACATTCTCTGGCATTTCCCCTCTCTTATTTTTAAGATTATTTTTAATACTTGTGTTTTTATGGATGGGAAGGATAGTAGCAAGCAGGATAAAGAATACTATCACTGAGCTATAGTACTACAACTGCTCCCTGAAATACACTTTTAAAAAACTCTATTATAGGGGAGTAGATGTTGAGCACCTACCTCCCATGTGGGAGGTCCCAGGTTTGGTTCCCATTGCCTCCTAAAGAAGATAAACAAACAATGAGCAGACAACAAGCAAAAAACAAACAGCAGACAATGAGCAAAAAAAAAAACCAAAAACTGAGCAGGGAGCAGATGTGGCTCAAGTAGTTGAGCGCCCGCCTCCCACATGGGTGGTCCTAGGTTCAGTTCCTGGTGCCTCCTAAAGAAAATCAGACAACAAGCAGACAATGAGCCAAAACCAGCAAGCAGGCAATGAGCAAAAACAATGAGCAAAAACAAGGAGCAGAGATAAGGGAGCCATGGTGGGGGGGCGGGCTCTAGCATGTGCTAATGTATTTAACAAAAAGATAGCAGTGAACAACTGATAGAACAAAATACAAGGCACCCAATAAATGTCACTGGCTACTTTTGAGTTAGTTTCTAGTTGAATATGGAAAACGTAGAAATACTATTATATTTCAAAATCAAATACAGAGGGCATAGATTCTATTCTTTGTTTTGCTATTGAATAATACATGATCCTGAATAGACACAAACATTTCTCCCAAAACTGAAAATTTCCCTCATAAAATGGAAGAATATTTATTGCTCTTGTCTCAGCATTATAGGTAATGTGAATACAATATTTATAAAGCATATTCTGAGATCTTTTGAAGTACCCACAATATTCTTAATCAGCTCTTACTATTTTTGCAATACTTATAAACATTTTAAACTCAAAACAAAGCAGTAAAGACAGAAATGTAATTCTCCAAAAGAACAAAAGGCTACAAGATGGACCCTGAATTGAATTCAACTACCTAGAGTTTGATTTAAACATTCCTTTCTTTACAACTAAAATAATCCTATGAACACTGGCTTGCATTAGAAAGATGAGGGACAAAAAAAATCTCCCCATATTTCAGTGGCACATTTCAATTAGGCTATGAAAATAATTTTCTAGCTTAATGTTTATCTTTGTTTCAGGCTGGGACTGATTGACTAATTCTGAAGAGACACTATTTAAGATTAACTGTTTTTTCCATTCAGTTTAACAAGGATTCCAGTAGAGGGAGCAGAGTTAACAATTAGAGAAGAAAACATTTAAAAACTCAGATACTCAGTGAAAAGATGAAATGCTGAATTAATGTGAGAAAATGTAATACTTCATTTTCGATACCAATAACATGGCTTATTTATTTCCCCTCCACAGTATTGCTATCACAAAGGAAGCCATCTGTTACAGGATATCCATTTTTATACTACAAGTGCCTAGTGAGCCAATAAGTCACTGATACAGTTTTAAAAACAACCAAAGGCACAGTGATTCATTGTTATTGGTTAATAAATTACAAGGCTTAACAAAACATAAAAATAAGTATAAAGTTTGGAGTCTTTTAGAACAAGTCTGACTATAGCTATAAATAATCAGAGATTCAAAATGTCAACATAAGTTATGCCAAATGTAAAATTGTTAATTGAGAAATATGGAAGAGAAAAAAAAAGCAGGAGCCTCAAAAAGGAGGCCCATGCTTGTATCCTACAATGAGAGGAACTGAGTCATGTGCAGAAGCTCAACAAGCACAATTTGATGAATAAGCTGAAAGAGCAACAAAGGCAAGGGATTGTGTCAGCCCTGAGAAAGTGAGCTTACACATCTTACTGCAAATTGAATAGTAAGAAGTGGATAGCTAACACCTCATGGAAACTTACCATTAGTCACCACATTGCCAGCTCAAGTTCCCCTCGATTTGGGGCATATGCAGGTTGAGTGGCTGTATGTGTCCACCCTCCTTACTATGTCCCTTGCAGTTGAGTGTCTTGAAAGGAGGCCATTATTAAAAAGAAAAATCCCCAGTGCAGGTAGTGGAATACATTATCAGTGACAAGATAAGGATTTTTATCTACTAATACAATGGTGTGTAATTTTTCCCATCTGAAATATGTTTTCAATAATATATGAAATTTTTATTCTACTTTACTTCTTTAAATTAAAATTTTATTTTGATTCAGTGATTCTATTTATATTTATATGCACATATATATGTACATGTATATGTTCAAGGAATTACAAACTTTGTAATTAAAAAAAAAAAGAAAACCAAAGCTACCAGGTCCCTGCCAAACCCCTTCCTCCAAAGCAACCATTTGTACCTCTGAGCGTTACTCCCAGTATTTACTTCCATAATTTTAAATAACATTCTTACGCTGTTGTTTTATTTTTCATTTTAGATAGCATTTTATTGCCCTACTACCACAGGAAACCAGGCCTTACTTTCTTATATGTCCCTTCCAAAAGCCCTTGCCTCCCACCCTCTGTCCTCCCAATGTGGTTATTTCACAACTTGGTGGTTATTCAAATCAAAATTTTTTTTCCATGAATGTGTTATTCACAACCAAGGGATGTTGTACGCTCATTCCTATTTGTTCAAATTTTTACTTACCCTAAAATGATTACCTATTTATTTTTAATTGAGTCTATCGCTAATTTGCTCTTAAATCTCAGACAGAACTCCAAATCTCTATAAATTATGTTACACAGCAGGTAATTGGTCAGTCTCATTTTCCTCTTGGCATCAACTACCTGGAGTCTTCCATCTTCCTCCATCTGCACTATTGTTCTCCAGGCCTGATGCTGCTCTTCATTATCATCCTAGGAATTTTCTTATTCTCTATACTGTATTGGATACTCTTTCATAGTTGACATTTTCAGCAACTTCTTAGCAAAGGGAAAATGTGAGGAAATATTTGCAAAGTTTTACTTTTATAATCGACTGATATTTTTGCTGACATAGAATTTCTTTCAAAACAATATTTCCTTAGAATTCTAAAAGCATCAGTCTATTGCTTTCTAGCTTCCAGGTTTGTTGCAGAAATGACTGATGCAATCCTGATTCCTGATTCAATTTTACATGACCCGTTCTCCCATAGTGGCTTGAGAATATTCTCTTTTTCAGCGGTATTCTGAAAGCTTACAAAAGTGTTCCTTGATGTGGGTTTTTATTCATTCACTGAGCAGGACACTTAGTGGGCTCCTCCAGACTGCAAATACATGGCTTTCATTTTTGGGAAATGCTCCTATATTATTTATTTGACACTTTCCTCTTCTTTGGTTTCTCTATTCCCTTTTTAAAAATTTTTAAAAAAGTTTATTTATTTATTTATTTCTCTCCCCTTCCCCCCCACCCCGGTTGTTTGTTCTCTATGTCTATTTGCTGTGTCTTCTTTCTTTGTCTGCTTCTGTTGTTGTCAGCGGCACGGGAATCTGTGTTTCTTTTTGTTGCGTCATCTTGTTGTGTCAGCTCTCCATGTGTGCAGTGCTATGCATGGGGCTCCCCTACGCAGGGGACGCCCCTGCGTGGCACGGCACTCCTTGGGCGCATCAGCACCGCGCACGGGCCAGCTCCACACAGGTCAAGGAGGCCTGGGGTTTGAACCGCGGACCTCCCATGTGGTAGACGGACACCCTAACCCCTGGGCCAAGTCCGCCGCCTCTATTCCTTTTTATAAAAACTCAAATTGGTAGGATGTTGGACCTCCTGGATACATTCTTTAATTTTCTTGTTATTTCTCTCCCATTTCCATCTTTGTCTTTTTTTGTGCTATATTCTGGGAGATTTCTTCCAAACTTTTTATTGAATTTTTAAATATACTCAATCATATTTAAATTTTCTAAAAGTTCCTTTTTGTCTTTGAAATTTTTTTTTCTTTAAAATATACTCTCTTATTTATATCATGACTGGAAAATCTTCCCTTATGTCTTAGAGGATATTAATAATCTTCTTTTTTGAGGGAAGTAGGGGATTCTCTTCTGTTCCCTGCATTGACTCTGCTTTCTTGAGCACTTTTTTGTTTTTCTTTTCTTTTTTTAAAAAAAGATTTATTTATTTTAATTTTATTTCTCTCCCCTTCCCCCTCCACCAAGTTGTCTGCTTTCTGTGTCCATTCACTGTGTGTTCTTCTGTGTCTGCTTATATTCTTGTCAGTGGCACTGGGAATCTATGTCTCTTTTTGTTGTGTCATCTTGCTGTGTCAGCTCTCCATGTATGTGGCACCACTCCTGGGCAGGCTGCACATTTTTTTGTGCTGGGCGGCTCTCCTTATGGGGCGCATTCCTTGTGCATGGGGCTCCCCTATGCGGGAGCACCACTGCGTGGCAAGGCACTCCTCGTGTGCATCAGTACTGCCAATGCGCCAGTTCATCACATGGGTCAGGAGGCCCTGGGTTTGAACCCTGGACCTCCCATGTGGTAGACTCTGTCTGCTCTATCCATTGAGCCAAATCTGCTTCCCTGTCTTATTTTTAATGTTTTAATGTCATTAAGGATTTGCTCAAATGTATGGGATTTTTGGCATCCTGTTTATATTTCAAATTGAGGCCCTAAATTGCTAAGTGGAAGTTCTGTGCTTCTGGATGTCGACTGATGGGCTTTACCTAGGATTGGTAAACAAGTGAGAAACAGGATTTTTAATTGGGAAGTCTCCCAAATGTCACTATCTGTATGTAGTCTTTTCTGGGAACCCTATAGTAGGAGGTATTGCTACTCAGTAGCGGGTTTTCATTATTTTCCTTGTTTTTAGTGCTATTTTCACCCCCGCATTTAGCTGTGCAGAGTACAACCATTTACTCAGAGTTCAGAGTCTCTTGGCCTTACTTTCTTCAGGCTGTAAATCTCTAGTCTGCCGGTTATTATTTGTGGTGGGGGTGGAGAAATGAGAGGACAGTTGCCTGGATGTATGGGTTAAGGGAGATGTTTAACTTCTTGCTATGAAGATTTTACATGGGTTTTCCTATTTTTAACAATATTCTGACCTTCAAAAGTACCCTTTTCTAGAGTTTGAGGGCAGTAATTGCCTTGATTCTTGATTTGCCTCATGTCATTTTCTCTGATAAGTTATTTCACTTCAAAAATTTGTTAACATGTCTTGCCTATTCTAATTTTCTGTCGATATCTGTTTTTGTAGGTTTATTCTTTTAAAATTACTTTTCTGTCACTTGAGATAAATGTGTTTAATATGCAATGTTAAATGAAGACTTTTCCTGAACTGTTATTCAACTGTCTATTTCTTTTACATATAATATTTTATTTTTCCCATCCATACCAGCCAAATTTAAAAATAGCCATAGGGAGTGGATGTAGCTCAAGCGGTTGAATGTTGTTTCCCACATACAAGATCCCAGGTTAGATCCCTGGTAACTCCTAAAAGCAAAACAAACAACAAACAAAAAATCAACTTGGGGGAACCAATGTAGCTCAGTGGTTGAGCGCTGGCTTCCCACATTCAAGGTCCTGAGTTTAATCCCCAGCCCTGGTACCTCAAAAAAAAAGCCACAATATAGTAATTCCATGTCTTCCCCTTAGTCATACTCAGGAACTTTAGTCCCTATGGTAGATTTAATTATGTACCCCAATTTAGACATGTTCTTAATCTTAATCCACCCTCCTGTGGGGGTGAACACTTTGTAAATAGGACCTCTTGAAGACGTTGTTTTTAGTTATGGTGTGGACATACTAGATGAAGGTGGGTCTTAATCCAGATTTCTGGAGTACTTTATAAGCAGAAGAGAGTCAGACATAGAGAAAGCCAAAGGAAGGAGCCAGGAGCTGGAAGTCAAGGGACCCGGAAAAGAAAGGAGAGGTCATTGCCATGTGACATGAGGCAGGGATATAAGCCAATAAATTCCTGTTGTTTAAGCCAACCCTTTTTGTGGTATTTGTCGCAACAGCCTGGAAAACTAAGACCGTTCCCAAAAATTTCCTTCCCAGTCATTCTGGAAGATCCAGCGGCTGCTGGGATGACTCATATGCATACCAAGAACTAATTGTTTTGACCATAGTGCAGTGTCTGCTGTTTACCCTTTCTCTTGCCCTGACTTGCTGTGGTGATGTGGTAAGATGCTATCATTAATTAAAAAAAATAAAAAAGATGCTATCATTGACCCACTAATTAACATGCTCAACACAGGTATTGTCCACCCAAGACCAAAAGGTATTTAGAGTTCTATTAGTAACCCCATCACCAATGTCCCATCATTGCTAATGCCACTGACTGCTCTTGACCCAAACTTCTGGATTTTGGCACAATTACCTTCAGATATTTCCTAGAAGAATCCTCAGCCTCTACATAAAAAGACCTTTCTTCAGTCATGCTAGAATCCCAGAGTAGAGGCAGCTGGAGTTCAAGTTAAGCAATTTACCCAGAGCAATCCTACTCATAAATGGCAGGGCCAGGGTTTGAAGCAAATGTGTAGGACTCCAAAGATCATGTCTTTAGTGGATGTCCAGAAAACTGCCAACACATTTTCCAGCATTTGGGGAAGGCTTCTATTATAGAAGGAGATGGGATTTAAGATGTGCTTTTTTTTTTTTTTTAAATGTCCAAAGAAGAATAGTATGGTCAGGTGGGTGTTTAGAATGAGTAGATGGAGTTCTAAAGGTGGGGATGATACCTTCACTGTCTACCTACTAACATAGCGAGCTGAACGGTATCATATTCTTCCCTAAGTAATCTATGATTCCCATCTGACCTGCTCAAGAAGACAGCCTTCCTGAATAGAGGAACCCTGTGTATTAGGCATTGACGTATCATTGATTTTTCTACTCTATTAGAATTCCCAAGCTAAAATTCAAGATCTGTCCATTTTTTTGGGAGTAAAATGTCAGAGGAAGAAATGAGATATACAGAATAAAAATCTTCATATTGTAAGAAAAGTAAATAGTAAAAGTTTCCAGTTCTATCAGATCTAATTCAAAACCAATCTCCCCATAAAATCCTTCACACATTTTAATTGGTTGGGAATTAATCTCTTTCTCCACAAAACTCTCAAAGAACTTTCTTTTTACTTATATTAAACAGTTACTTATATTAAACAGTTAATCACAAACTCTTTAATATTAGCATTCTAAGAGGCACCAGCACTTAAACTGAGTCTTAAAAGAAGTATTGTGGGAAGCAGACTTGGCCCAGTGGTTAGGGTGTCAGTCTACCACATGGGAGGTCCGCGGTTCAAACCCTGGGCCTCCTTGACCCGTGTGGAGCTGGCCCATGTGCAGCACTGATGCGCGCAAGGAGTGCTGTGCCATGCAGGGGTGTCCCCCGTGTAGGGGAGCCCCACGTGCAAGGAGTGCGCCCCATAAGGAGAGCCGCCCAGTGTGAAAGAAAGTGCAGCCTGCCCAAGAATGGCACCACACAAACAGAGAGCTGACACAACAAGATGACACAACAAAAGGAAGCACAGATTCCTGGTGCTGCTGATAAAGGATAGAAGAGGTTCAGAAGAACACACAGCGAATGGACACAGAGAGCAGACAACTGGGGGGGCGGGGGGAGAGATAAATAAAACACAAATCTTTAAAAAAGGGAGAAGTCTTGGCTAAGATAAAGAGAGGGCTGAAAGAGGGGAGAGCATTTCTGGAAAGAGAACAGAATACACAAAAGCACTGAGGCATAAGAGAGCCGGCTGTTTTCTAGAAACTACAAATAGATTGGCATAGTTGAATGTCAACAGTGTCCATTATGAAGCCTGAATCGCATGAAGGGCCAGACCAGATCAAGAATAGCCTCAAATGTCATTTGAGGAGTTCAAACTATCTTGGAGGCTCTGGAAGATCATGTAGGTTTTAAGCAAGGATGACATCTTTGCATTTAGTAAATCTCCTGGGTGGTAGTTCTTTTTCTTTTCTTTTTTAAATAAAGCCTTCAAAAAGCAGTAATTTAAAAAATTTTTACTTTATTTATTTATTTTAATTTATCCCCCTTGCCCCCATGGTTCTCTTATCTGTCTGCTCATTGTTTGCTCACCTCTCCAGGAGACACTGGGAACCTAACCTGGAATGCCCAACGGCTTGAGCCACCTTTGCTCCCTGTGGGCTGCAGAGTCTGCTGGCTTGTGGCATCTTCTCGTTTAGGCATCTGCTTGTTGCTGTGGGGTGCAACATCAAGCTCTTGTTGTGGTGGGTTTGGGTGTGTAGCTCTTGTTGAAGCGGGGTGCGGGCATCGCTTGTGGGTATTAGGAGGCACCGGGACCGGAACCCAGGACTTCCCATGTGGTAGGTGGGTGCCCAAATGGTTGAGCCACATCTGCTTCCCAGCAGTAGTGTTTTAATTTCAGAGATTGTGAAGTATAATTATTAATTTTCCCTCTTTCTTGATGGTGAACATTGATATTTTTACCATTTCTGTATCTGTCCAATATTAATTTTGAATTAGACTCATTAACAGGCTTAAATTTGAAAAATTAGTCACATTTTCTTTCATGCTCAAGCAACCTTTTAGGTGCATATATACTTAGGAGTCTTACATATCTGCTATCTTCAGACTGGCTGAGAATTTTCTTGAATCCTCCTTACAATTCTGATTTGTCATAGATCAAAACATTAATGTGGATAGATTGAAGCAGAAGCTCTCATGCTTTACTTCCTAATATCATCTGTCTTAGCTTTGAAAAGCACACCAACAGAATCTTCTGCATCTGTACAACCCAAAGGAAATTTAATCTCTCTTGGCCACATTAAAGGTTTAAAGTAACTCTATGCTATGATGTATTTTTCCTCCTTTTCCAAGTTCAAGCATTATATAATCTACATTTTGTCAGTTTCATTCTTGTTGCGACATCATTCATAGTTTTTAACATCATCTAAAAGAAACTTTACAAGCTTAAAGTTAAGGAAATTTATTTTGCCATATATTGTCAATATGAGACAGACTGTAGGCAGGGACATAATCCAGAAACAAATTAATAAATGTTGCTTAAATATTTTTGCAAATGCTAGTATTTTAAAACATTTTGAAAGTAAACCACCCATTTATAAACCTTAACATAAAACCATCAGTACCTTCTATGGAATGTCTTTTGAAACTACCAAAGGATATCTGTAAGATTTCTTGTCCCTGAGTCAAATGATGGCAGATGGCTTTATTTTATTTTTCGGGTCTAATGTAGGAATTCTTTCTCCTCTGCTATTGATTGGGTTGCCACTTGATAAATATTATAGTTATCAATGAAAAGTGAAAGATTTTTGGTGTTTAACTTTTATATAATTGTAGTTTATACTCAACATGCATTCAGAAGCCAAATAACCAAGCTTGTTCGGATTATATGTAAAAGAAAACAAATAGGATGTAAAAGAGAGCCAACAGGTCTTTTTGAAGAGGCTTTAGTGTATGGTATTTGTATAATTACATTTGACACTCCGAATCCTATTTCATTTCCTGGCTCTGATTTAAGGAACTGAAGTTGCTAGAAGATTGACCTCTGGGAAGTGATATGGTAAACTGACTTCAGGTTTTTAATGATTGCCGATGTACACAAAGCTCAACACTTCTGGGTCTGAAGACAGAGATGATTGTCTTATAATTTCATTTCTATTTCACATGTAATAAGAAACATTCCAGTCATCTAGTAAATTGAATAACCATGTCCTGAAAATTAAAGGATGGCTTAAGTTTATTCACCCTAATTTACCTTTCTTTTTTTTTCTTAAAGATTTATTTTTTATTTTATTTATTTTTATTTATTTCTCTCCCCATCCCCCACCCCCGCCCCGTCCCAGTTGTCTGTTCTCTGTGTTCATTTGCTGCGTGTGCTTCTTTGTCCACTTCTGTTGTTGTCAGCGGCACAGGAATCTGTGTTTCTTTTTGTTGCGTCATCTTGTTGTGTCAGCTCTCTGTGTGTGCGGCGCCATTCCTGGGCAGGCTGCACTTTCTTTCGCTCTGGGCAGCTCTCCTTAGGGGGTGCACTCCTTGAGTGTGGGGCTCCCCTATGCGGGAACACCCCTGTGTGGCATGGCACTCCTTGCATGCAACAGCACTGCTCGTGGGCCAGTTCCACACGGGTCAAGAAGGCCCAGGGTTTGAACCGTGGACCTCCCATGTGGTAGACGGATGCCCTAACCACTGGGCCAAGTCCACTTCCTTAAAGATTTATTTTTTATTTATTTCTCTCCCCTTCCTCCCACCCTAGTTGTCTGCTCTCTATGTCCATTCGCTGTGTTCTTCTGTGTCAGCGGCACCAGAAATCTCTGTCTCTTTCTGTTACATCATCTTGCTGTGTTAGCTCTCCGTGTGTGCGGCGCCACTCCTGGGCAGGCTGCGCTTTTATCGCGCTGAGTGGCTATCCTTACGGGGTGCACTCCTTGCGTGCGGGGCTTCCCTATGCAGGGAACACCCCTGCGTGGCATGGCACTCCTTGCGCACATCAGCACTGTGCATGGGCCAGCTCATCACATGGGTCAAGAGGCCCGGGGCTTGAACCTTGGACCTCCCATGTGGTAGGTGGATGACCTATCCGTTGAGTCAAATCCACTTCCCTACCTTTCTTTTTGAAACAAATCTTTTTTAAAAAATTTTAAGTAAATAAAATAGAACAGTGGAAATTAAATTATTTATTATTTCAATATGTTTCCAGAAAGTCAGCTTGTCATGTTCATTCATTTTAGGTCCATTCATTCACCATTCAGTGAATTAATAATGAACATTTTTAAAAGTGTGGAACAAATGTTAATTTATAAATATGTAATGCCATTTCTCCCAATTCATAACTCACTCATTAATTCAGTCATTTAGTCATTCAATAAGCATTTATGGAGAACCTTCTATGTGCCAGGCCCGTGGATAGTGCTGGGAATACAAAATCCAATAAAATATGGACTTTGTTAAAATCTTTCCTACTACATTGCAGTCTTCTTGAGGGCAGAGGTTTGGTGAGAATGAAATACTAAAATGTGATTATGTTCATATCATGAATTATTTATAATACTGTATATGGGCTGATGCATCAATCTATGAATTCACTGAATACTCTTGAGGAAAGAAAATTTAATCTTAAGCCATAAACTTTACTCCCGGATGTTCCAAGTGGATTGTGTTCTTCATTTAGGATTAGCTTTGCATTGTCCTTTTTGATCATAGGATGTGCTTCTTACAATCAACTCTTGCTGTGGTATGCATATGCCATGTGTAATCCATTTTTTGCTACCAACTACATTGCTACAATGATTGAAGTCAAATGTTATAACAGCTTGCTTAGCCAGTATTCTTAATATTGTTAGAAGCTGGTGTTGAGAGACAAGGATCACACCCTAGTGCTACAGACCTCCCAGACCTATCCTTTCTTGGCTAGGTTTGTTTAACAGCATTCTTGAGACAAAAGTTCTGCCTATTTTCCACTTCAAAAGAATATTTCTTATTGTAAAATCTAAGATGGGAGGGCCTGTTGTAGTAGGCTGATGTGGGAGATGTGCTTAAAAAGGAGCACACTGTGGAAACTGTCATAACCTTTTAGGAGTTCTCGCCATGGGTGGCAGTCCCTAATTGTTAGGTACACATGCAGAGAGCCTCGTGTGCTGGGAAGGGCACTGACCTTGGGGTCAGATGGCTTTCATTCTGCCACTTACAAGCAAAGTTGAGCAAGTTACCCTCTCTGTGCATCAGTTTCTTTGACTGTAAAATGGGGATAATAATACTGATTCACGGGGCTGTTCTGAGGATCAAATGGCATCATAAAGCGTGTATATACATGCCCTTGATTATGAATTGTACATAGTATATACAGGATGGCTTACTAACCAAGAATATTATTATTTTTGCAGGTATAATAAAATATGTCATCTTACTTCTTCCTGATTCAGGATATACTACATCATCTTCTAACAATAACAATAGCTAATAGTGATTGAGTGTTACTGTGTCACAGGCATTGTGCTAGTCAAGTTAGTCTTCACAAGGACCCTTTGTGATGGGTGCTAATATTATCCCTATTTTTACAGAAGGGAAAACTGTCACAGAGAGGCTAAACACCTTGCCCATGATCACTAGCTAGTAAGCTGTGGAGGATCTGAAACCAGCAATCTGACTTAGAGCTCTCACTTTTTTTTTTTCATCAGCATTATTGAGATATAATTCCCATACCATACAATTCACCCATTTAAAGTATACAATTCAATGATTCTTAGTATATTCACAGAGTTCTGAAACTATCACCACAATCTAATTTTAGAACATTTTCAGCACTCCCAAAAGAAATTCCATGCTATTAGCAGTCACTAACCAATATTCACCCCCCCGCCCCAACTCTAGGCAGCTGCTCATCTTCTTTCTGTCTATAGATTTGCCATGCTGAACATTTCCTATAAATGGACTCATACATAAGGTTCATTCTTGTATCATGCATCACTGCTTCACTCCTTTTCATTGCCAAATAATCTTCCATTGCAGGGCTGTACCAGCTTATATTTATCCTTTCTTCAACTGATGAATATTTGTGTTTCTCTACTTTTCGGTGAAGCCTTCACTCTTAACCATTAAGGTAGACTGCATTATTTATAAAGTTCTGGTTATTAAATATCTCTAATTGTTTGCCTTCCAGAAGAAAAGAACTTCTTAAACCATATAGGTATATCAGATACAGAAACAAAATTCCTGTCCTTCTGGGGTTCGTGGAGTAGGAGGAAACATGAACAGATCAACGGTTACTGAAGTGCCAAGTGCTCTAATAGGGATGTAAAGAGGATGCTGTGGGAGCTCAGCAGAGGGCATCCTAATTCAGTTCAGGGGAGTAAGGGGAGGGTGGGAGAAGAAATGGGGTAGGAAAGCTGGAGGAGGGGCTAAGGCTGAATCTTGAGGGATGAATAGGAATTACCTAAGTGGAGAAGAGGAGGAAGCCAGTCTAGGCAGCAAGGTCGGTACCTGCTCTCTGAGGGAGCCCGGTTTGTGTTGGGAAGTAGGCATGTCTGTTAAGTCTATAGCACAGTGTGTACATGGGGCAGGGCGGGGAGCTCAGGCTGCCTGGAGACAGGGATGGAAGCAAGATTATGAAGAGATTTATAGGTTATGTAAGGAGTTAGGACTTTATCTCATAGATTTGGTGTTTCCCTAACTTTACTTATCTATTTTATCTCACATGGACAGTAGCTGAGCTATTATATACACACATATATATGTTTTTTTAATTGGCTCACACTGCCTTAGGTAAATTTATTAAAAATAGAAAATACCATTATCTATAAGTAGAAAACCAGAACCACCTGACCTAAATAGAAGAAAACTGTTAAATCATACATGGCAAAAGTCAAATGATGTTACTAAATTCTAGTTAGTTTCCATTGCCTGGCAAGTTGGATTGGGCCTAAGGTCTGTCTCCCCTTGATAAACAGGAGTTTAGTAGCTGTAAGAGAGATGTTGAAGACAAACCAGCTCTCACTGAGACTTTCTCATTGATGAAGTTAGAAGGGGTTGAAAGAGAATTGGAAAGGGAGTGCTCTCCTGCTCTGTGATGAGACGTGTTCAGCTCCATGCCCAAGTACCACCTGAGATCACTTTGGCTACTGCTGGTCGCATGGGTCCCCGGGGACACAGAAGGTTTTTCAGCAGAAGCGTGGGCGGTAGTAGAATCACATTTGCAGATCATGCTGGAGAATGAATTGGAGGGCAGCCGGCCCATAGGGTGGCCATTCCAATAATCCAGTGAGAAAGGAGGAACAGTGCTTAGCCGGCTTTGCCAGCCTGTGAGCAGGGAGACAGTACTCTCATCACCCAGGAGCTTTTATTAGGACCCAGCTTTTAAAACAAACTGTGGGAATGTGACTAGTAGGCTTTTTAGCTGTTGGAGGGCGGGTATTGAGGCAGATGTGTAAAAATTCTTTCCCTTTTCACAGCCCTGGGCATTTAACTGTTACCAAGGCAGTGACATGGGAGCATTTCTTCCTCTTCTAGGCTGAGCTTGGGGGAGGTGTGGCCTCCTGAAGTAAGCGGGGAAACTGGCTCTAAGCCTTCGCGGACTTATCCTTTCAGCTTCCACTTCACTGGATTTTCTCAGTTTTTCTGCTTTGACCTCACCCCAACTCCTGCCTATCTCAGCTTCTGTGTCATTGACTCTCTCTGTCAGATCACTGTCAGCGGCCCAGAGAAATGGGTCAACAAGGCTCCCAGGCTGCACTGGCTCCCTGCTGGTGCCCAGGGCAGCAACAGGGCGCCTGGAGCCTTCCAGGCAGGGCCCAGCACAAGCAGCTCATCTGACACCTCTCTGCGGGTGATTCAAGAACATACAAGGAGCCATCCTGCTTCAAGAAATCAACTTGAGATTTCACTGAAGTGAGGAGGGGAAGGTGATGGCAAAGTATAAAGTGGATGCAATTCTAATCCACATTATGAATGGATAATATTTTTAAATTGCATTCATATTTTCACCCTGTGAAAAAATTTTTAATTTAAGCTCTTTGGAAATGTGTTACACACTTACGGCTGTATAAATTTTACCTGGGCTAAAAACCAACTGCAAAATGCACCAGAGAATGAATGTGGACAGAAAATGATGCCTATATTCATTAAAACCTGATTTATAAGGTGAATGGTTATGACATTGCAGAAGTCTAAAATAATCTTTTTAGTGACATAAAAACTTAAAATAACCCCAAACATCTTTAAAAAGCATTAATTCCTTATTTTTAAATGTTACACTAGACAGTGGATGTGGCCCAAGCAGTTAAGTGCCTGCCTTCCACATGGGAGGTCCCAGGTTCCTGGAGCCTCCTAAAAACCAAAAACAAAGTACAAGCAAAACAAACAGAAAAACCAACTCAGGAAAGCTGATGTGGCTCAGTGGTTGAATGTCAGCTTCCCACGTATGAGGTCCCAGGTTCTATGCCCAGCCCCCAGGACCTAAAAAAAAAATATTGTTATACTAAACTTTCAGTCGGGGGTGGTGGTGGGTATTTATAGCTCCTACATTAGTGGAAAGGTAATTAAGAAAGGTGCTCTTTATATGCACAATTTTCTGGGAGAGAAATACATGAAAGTATATTGATACCTTCTGAACATATAAATATATTGGGGAAAACCTTACCATCTTTGACTAAGCCACACATTTACAGAATTCAGCAAAGATGTGGAAAAAGAGAAAAAGGCAGGAAAGAGAAAACTCAATAACACGTTCACACACCTAAAAACCAGAGGCTACCACAGAGATCCTTCAAAGTTGTCTTCTATAGGGGGAGGATTTCCTTTAAATCCTTTTCAAAAGCATATGGCTGGCTTTGAAAGCTTAAATGGCATTTGTCAACCATCAGTAAATCTTTAAAATTGTTTCTGCAAATAGGCCAACTCAGAGTTTCGGCTTTTCCCATTAATCTCTAGGTAGGACCACTAAGACTTTTTCAGAACCTAGATAATGCCTCGATTAAAAGGCTCATTCAAGAGGGAAGGCTTTAGCATTCACCTTGGGTACATAGTCATTTCTCCAGGGTATTCATGAGCTGTTATTTCAACTCTGCAATTGTGCCCCAAACAAGACATTTTTGCCACAAAGCCTTGAGTAGAGACATTCTTTAGTGAATTACTGAAACCTTGCCCTTCTATTTGTCACAGCTTGTTATTTTTTATCAAGTGTAATCAGTTCAAATAGGAGCTTTCGATTGACAACCTTAAAATTGTTACTATTTAAAACAGACATTTTATTTTATTTTTCCGAGTTCACCAGCAGTCTCGTGCAAACTACATGTACCTGCCTTGGGTACTGTCATGCATGCCAGTTTATCATTTATAGCACAGCTTCTGGCAATAAAAAAATAGAAGCAAATTAAAATAGAGGAAGGGTAAAGCATTAAAAGTATCATTTATTGTCATTTTTAACAATGTTTAGTGAAAACTACTCTGTCACACATTAGTATTACATATTGGTCAATGGTCTATGTAGTATTTTTAAAAAGTCTTTCAACTTAAGGAAATATTGTGAGAATTACGTAGAATTCAAATAGGGCTCAGGCAAATCTTTGGATGCAGTAGTGCTATAAAATTTTAAACAGTAAAATACTTCTTTGGATTTTCAAGGGCTTAAAGTATACCCATTTAAGGATTTTACCCGAAGATCATAAGCAGAACATAGAGCATTCCTTGGAAATGACATGAACAGAACTAGTTTCTAGGCATAATATTGGGAGTTATGGAAATTAAAGTAAGTCTGTGTCATCTACATGAAACCTGCCAAGCTGGGTTAGATTGTTCTAGTCTTTTAGTTCTACTGAAAATATCAGCTTTGATCTCTACTATCATTCTAAGATGTTTTTTGATGTTACTAATTACCACTGAAGTCACATGCAGATAATGATCTCTTTAACAAAGAACACTATTAAATGGTAACAAAAAAAAAAAAAAAAAGAAATAAGCATCTATTACTCCAAGAAAGATCATGGTAATCAGAGACAGTTGATATGACAACCAGCCATTCCGGATGCAGATGTTAAAACTGACAACAAATGGGGAGTGTCTAGATTCTTCAGTATTGAGCTCCTGGCACTTATTGAGCCTCCAGTTTTTCCAATTAAATTCACTCCAAAAGTACTTCCATACCAATGAAATTATGAAAAATCCTTTCTCAAAGGGGCAATTAGTGACCTTTAAAAATAACTTTTTAAAAATTAGAACTTCAGTCTTTTGAGAGCAAGTTTAAATGATCATCACAGCAGCAAATTTGGGTTTGGGAATTTTCCTGGAATTCTGGGGAAAGCATAGGTTTTGGAATCAGACATCCTTTCAAATTCTCTCTCACTACTATTTATTAGATTTGTGGACTTGGAAAATTCTTTACTCTGATTTTTTTATATATGAAATAGAGACAATAAACCTCACTGGTTTGATGGCAGGAGTAAATAAGATAACATGTGGAAAGTCTGGCACATTATAAATGGTGGTTATTTTGTTAAAAAAAGAAAAAGCCTGACCCACTTTAGTTTCCTCTTTGCCTTCCTCATCCTCCAAGTATTCAGACTCTGTCTCAAATAACTATTTTGGTAATTCTCATTATCACTAAAAATTCACTGCAACTTTATAATCAATTGTTTTCTCCTTATCTCCAAGGAGGGCATGTTGCCAGTTTCACTAAATAGCACCCGGAAGAGCTATAGTTATGGTCCTATCTCCTCAGTTTCCTTAAATTTAGAAAACCTGAAAATGACATCCTTATAGACCAAAGAAAGCCTTTTAGTTTTCCAAATATTTATAATTTGCCAGATCATCCTTAGATATTGCTCATAAAAGGTCAGGGCAGACAGGAAATTATTAATCATGGGTAGAATCCACTATTTTTTTTTGCAGGGAACCTAACTTAAAAATAGTATGATTAAGAAAAATCATAGATGCAGAAAATTTCTGTATTGTTTTCTTTTTATCCCCCTCCTAAAATAGATGATTTTATATTTGATCTGCTGCATTTACTTTTCATTTCTTCATCAGTTCCCATTCAATTTAAAGGTATCCAGGCAAGATGATTGTTCTCTGCACAATACTCTCAGTTTCATGTCATCCAATATTTTACCAAGTGAGAAGTCTTGAACGAACTACTTTAAGTTTAGTAAGAGCACCTAAAGTTTTTGAACTCTTTTTAACTTAAAAAAAAGTCATTGTTAAAATGAAATGAAGGAATTTAAAGCACTTTCAGAGCTGATGATTCAAAAGTATCATAATTTCATAATCTTCCTTGCTCCTTCAATTCCCCTTCTGATTCATAAAGAAATATCATACCAATATATTTTGTCCTCATTAAAAAATACAAACAAAAAACTATTTTAGTCAAAGGATAATCCTAATAGCAGCCTGTAAAGATGTTGTAATTCATGACTTTCTACTTCTACATAAAGGCCCAGGAATCACTCAAGTATGCCAGCCATATAGTTGGTGGCAATCTGCCAATCTTCCCAGGTGCAGTGCTGGATTAAAAAAAATCTTATTCTATTGAATTCTAACAGTGTGCTAGACATTGTGCAATGGAAAGGAGCACAGAACAGGTGCAACTGTTGTCTTTTAAGAGTTCATAGTTGAAGACCAACAAAACATCTTTGCTGCTGTTTCAATGAATTATTTTTATTTATATATTTTTTGAGTGGTTAGGAAGTAGCTGTTTGATAATCTCTTTGTTATGGATTACCAGAAGGGCTTGTTTTTCATTTCCAGATAATCAGTTTATGTTACCTGCAAAGGGAGTTTTGAGGTAAATTTCAAATGGAAGCATTGTGAAATATACTTTTGCCAGGTGTTAAATGGTAGGAGGCTTACCCAAATGGACCAGGAGACTATAAATGAAGGAAGAGAGCTAGTTTATGCAGCTGGTTGGGAGATGTGGTTGGGAGTGTGCTTGGGAATTGAGCTAGTATGGCAGTATCCTGAGGCTTTACTGTAAGAGAAAGAGAGTTTTATTTAAAAGGCAGGGGGAAGAAATCCAAGGAGCATGAGCATGCTTTGGGACAGTAGAAATGCACAGATGTATATACAACATATTTTATCATGTACCAAGAAAGGAATTGGCTAGTTCCCATGGAACAGAAAGAGAAAGAAGAGGGAGGAGGAGGATTAGCGTCTGAAATAATTTTCAGGAACCTACTGAGGGTTGACCATTTTCACAATAGCAGTGACTCATTGCAGTAAGTCACCTCTGATTATTTTTCTAAGAATCTTGGCAGGCTTGCCTGTTCTCTCCCCTTTCCAGAATAGATCCTTCCTGACCAGTTGTAAGGGAGGTTATGATGTTCCACCCAGATATTCCCCCTTCAGGACTGAGTCTCTCATACCCACAGCTGTTGCAAGTGTTGACAGCTCCAAGTTCTCCACTCAAAGATCCGAGTCTTTTTGCCCAAGCACTCTCCTGGGTGTCCTTGCCCCAATGAGGGTTTTTTCTGAAGGGCCACCCTGAAGTCAAATCTCCCTGGAGGACTGGCTGAGGACCTTTTTTTTTTTTTTTTTGACTGCATCTCAGACTAACTTCTATTTCTGCCCAATTCTGCCTCTTTCACAGTCCCCTTCCCCACAAGTCTGATCCTTAGGACATGCCCCAGTAAACTTTCTGTACTCAAACCTTTATCTCGGGGTCTGCTTCCTAGGATATCTTTTCTTTTCCAACCTACATCCTGGTTTTCTGAACATAAAAATCTCATGTCAACCTTTAATGTTCAAAGAAATTTCAAATTAAGTATTACTATGGAAATAAATCACAACAATTATGGTATTGAATGTACTTATTCAAACAACGTACATATCCTCTTAAGCCCTACCCTGTTGAAATCATTTTAGCATGTACCTGAGACCATTTTCCTTCTGCCTGCTCCAGGACTGTAAATGAAGCTTATGTGACAATTCTGATTTCCTTAGTTGATCAATCTGTCTCTTTCAATCCATCTTCTGGATCAGTCTGGGGCCTTATCACTCCTCTATTAATGTTAAACACTCTGGCCAGCCATCATCACCCTAAAATATTTATTAAATATACTGCATGATAGATATTTCTGAATATGTCAGAGCTTCCCCAGCTATATGGTAAGTTAGGGTAGGTCAAGGTTGTTTTAGGCATTTTGTATACTTCACATGCAGTTCAAAGATTTATTCTATTCCTACCACTGTGTCTGGTTCTGTGAAAAATATGGGAGGGTAAGAGATTCTCCCTTCCTCCATCCCTCCCTTCCTTCTTTCCACTCAAAAAATATAAACTTTGTTCTTATTATGTGGCAGACACTGAGGTAGTTTCAGGGGATTCAAGAGTGAGCAAGACAGACACCATTACTGTCTTTCTAGCGTCTTATACTGAGACATTTGTCATGGAAAGACATTAAACTGATGCAATGCAAATAATTATTCAGTTTCAATTTTAAGAGTGGTGAAGGAAAATAAAGTATTTTGATACAGAAAAATGGTTTAAAGAATCTATTTTAAACTAGCTTTTACTTCCCCCCTCTTTATTTTTTTTTAAATGTTACATTAAAAAAATATGAGGTACCCATATATCCCCCACCCCCCTCATCCCACTCTCCCACATCAACAACCTCTTCCATCATCGTGGGATATTCATTGCATTTGGTGAATACATTTTGGAGCACTGCTGCACCACATGGATAGGGTTTACATTGTAGTTTACACTCTTCCCCATTAAACTAGCTTTTAAGTCCACAATATAATAATATATTCTGGCACGGATGTCTATCTTTGGCCAAAATTTGACACATCAAAGGGCTATCAACTACCCAGAGAGTGCTTTTTTTTTTTTTTTTTTGCCTATGCTGACAAAGGCCCTAAATACTCTTGTTTAAAAGCCAAATAGGGTCAAGAACTTTCATATGATCATTTGTATATTTTAATCACACACAAATATGTGTATATTTCATATACATACAATTATAATAATTCAATTATATACAATTATTATACAATTATAATAATTTGTATACACTAAAACTTATTCCATTAACTTGCAGAAAAATCTTAAAAGAAAGGTATTTGTTGCTTAGATAATAATCTTTACAAAATATTGATCAGTTATGATATTAAGTTGCCTCTGGCAACTTGTATTCTAATTTCTGTCTCTATAAACTTGTATATTCTCTAATATGCTCAGACATTAAATTTACATCCTAAATCTATAACAATCTTGTTTAATTTGATACCAATTTCATTTAAAAACTATACACAAACTGTTCTATACCCCTCCATCCCCCCACCTTTATGCAGTTCTTGTCACAACTGCATGTTTATACATTAAGAGCCAAAACCACTGATTTATCATTACATTTTATGCATTTGCCTTTAGATCTTATAGGAAGTGAAAAGAGGAGTTATAAATAAAAAATACAATCATACTGGCATTTACAATTCATGTCATTATCCTTACCAGAGACCTTTATTTCTTCATGCAGCTTCAGTTATTGTCTATTATCCTTTCCTTTCAATCTGCAGGACTCTCTTTAGTATATCTTGTAGGCCCAGTATAGTGGTGACAAACTCCCTCAGTTTATCTGGGACTGTCTTAATCTCGTCCTCATTTTCTTCTTTTTTCTTTTAGGAGGTACCAGGGAATGAACCTAGGATCTTGTACATGGGAAGCAGGCACACAACCACTGAACTACATCCATGCTCCTATAAGAGTTGGCTTTCTCGTTTGTTTGTTTTTAGGAGGTACCAGGGATTGAACCCAGGAACATAGAAAGCAGGTGCTCAACCACTTTACCTATATCTGCTTCCCTCTCACTCATTTTTTTTAATAATTCTTTTTTTTTAAGATTTATTTTTATTTATTATTTTTCTCCCCTTCCCTGCTACGCCCCCGCCCCAGTTGTCTGTTCTCTGGGTCCATTTGCTGCGTGTTCTTGTTTTTGTCTGCTTCCATGTGTGTGGTGCCACTCCTGGGCAGGCTGCACTTTCTTTCGCACTGGGCGGCTCTCCTAATGGGGCGCACTCTGCGTGTGGGGCTCCTCTACGCGGGGGGCACCCCTGCGTGGCACGGCACTCCTTGCGTGCATCAGCAATGCACATGGGCCAGCTCCATACGGGTCAAGGAGGCCTGGGGTTTGAACCATGGACCTCCCATGTGGTAGACAGATGCCCTATCCACTGGGTCAAGTCCGCTTCCCATTCTCTCTCATTTTTGAAAACGAGTTTTGCTGGATAATAGAATTCTTGGTTGGCTTGATTTATTTTTATTAAAAAAATTTTTTTTTTGCTTTCAGCACTTAATAATATATACTCCTGCTGCCTTCTTGCCTCCAGAGTTTCCAATAAGAAATTGACAACTTAATCTTCTGAGTTCCCTTGTATGTGACACATTGCTTCATTCTTATAGCTTTTAGAATCCTTTATTTCTGGCATTGGACAGTTTGATTATAACATGTCACAGTGTGGATCAATTTAGGTTTATCCTGCTTGGAGTTCATTGAGTGTCTCGGATGCGTACATTCATATCTTTGGTTAAATTTGGGAACTTTTGAGCCAACATTTTTTGTAATATTTCCTTCCTTCCTCCCTCCCTCCCTCCCTCCCCCCTGGAATTTAGACTCTGAGTCATCTGTTCCTTAAGCTTGTATTCAGCTAGTGTTATGATAGAGCTTTACTTGAATGCTAGGAGCTAACAAACAAACAAACAAAAAAAAAGGAAAACAGAAAACACCCCTCCTAGTCTTTGAAGATTGAGCTGTGTAAGCTTATCCATACAATGAGTTTAGAGAGTAGTTCCAGGCCAAAACAGGGGGCCTCCCTGATTCTTTCTGCATGTGCAGCTTGTCTTGAGCATGTATGTTTGGCCCTATGAATTTTTCCATTTAGCAATCCCAGGCAGCCACTCAACTGCTCTCCCACAGTGTTCTGTCTGAGAATTCCAAGAGCAGCCTTCTAAAAACAGGGTAAATTCTTTGACTGTGAGTCCTTTAGGCCAACACCAAATAGATTCAGTGAGACACTCCGTCTCCCAGTATGTACACAAGGTTTACTTTTCTGGGGTCCTCACTGGTATGTGGGCCAGCTTTGCGCAAAGCCAGTGAGTGGTGGGGAAGGGACCAACCAGGGCACCATGAAATCCTATTGCTTTTTTTAAAAAAAAGATTTATTTTTTATTTATTTCTCTCCCCTTTCCCCCCCCCCCAGTTGTCTGCTCTTTGTGTCCATTCACTGTATGTTCTTCTGTGACTGCTTCTATCCTTATCAGCAGCACCAGGAATCTGTGTTTCTTCTTGTTGCATTATCCTGTTGTGTCAGCTCTCTCTGTGTGTGGTGCCATTCTTGGGTAGCCTGGGTTTTCTTTCGCACTGGGCAGCTCTCCTTATGGGGCACACTCCTTGCGTGTGGGGCTCCCCTATATGGGGGACACCCCTGCGTGGCAGGGCACTCCTTGCGTGCATCAGCACTGCGCATGGGCCAGCTCCACACGGGTCCAGGAGGCCTGGGGTTTGAACAGCAGACCTCCCATGTGGTAGGTGGACACCCCATCCATTGGGCCAAGTCCGCTTCCCCCTACTACTTTTTTTTTTTTTTTAAAAGATTTATTTATTTATTTAATTTCCCCTCCTCCCCTGGTTGTCTGTTCTTGGTGTCTATTTGCTGCGTCTTGTTTCTTTGTCCACTTCTGTTGTCGTCAGCGGCATGGGAAGTGTGGGCGGTGCCATTCCTGGGCAGGCTGCTCTTTCTTTTCACGCTGGGTGGCTTTCCTCACGGGCGCACTCCTTGCGCGTGGGGCTCCCCCACGCGGGGGACACCCTTGCATGGCACAGCACTCCTTGCACGCATCAGCGCTGCGCATGGCCAGCTCCACACGGGTCAAGGAGGCCCAGGGTTTGAACCGCGGACCTCCCATATGGTAGACGGACGCCCTAACCACTGGGCCAAAGTCCGTTTCCCCCCTACTACTTTTAAGTTGCCTTTTTCTTGATTTGGCTTTTGTCCTGTTACTGCAATCCTGTAACTATTTTCTGGAGGTTTGAGAAAGATGTTTCTGTTAGTTCTTGCTGATTGTTTAAAGCTTCCATGGGCGGATGGAACCCAGAAATATCTCACTCCACCATCTTGATCAGGATGGGACCCGAGCTGATCTCATTTTATCTATCCTATTCTAAGGTACTATCATTCTTCCATTTCACAGATGTGGAAACTGAGGCTTAGAGAAATTAAGTAATTTGCTCAATGTCACACATCTGTTAAGCAATAAAGCTAAGATCCTAAGCTAAATGTTTCCCCCCAAAATCTGTATAAAGCTCTTGACTGAGGGAATGTGTAGTCAGAGTCTACTGTGGGTTGTTGCATATCTGTGCAGTTGTGCAACTTGTGCACTGCCCAATTCCTAGAGTTATGTGATCCAGTGATCTTGATCACCTGGGACCTGTTCAAAAACGGATGCCCAGGTTCATCCTCAGAATTCTGGGGATGTGAATCTTTAAAAAATCTCCATGAGTGATTTTTGCCCTGGTTTTGAACTACGGAAGTTGAATATAAATGCACTCAAGTATTTACAGAATTTTGCCTAACCTATTTTTAAGTGTCTAAGTGTGCTAGAACCATAATATTGTGACCAGACTTTATAAAAGCTTTATTGAAGTATAATGTACATAACATAAAATTCACCTGTACAATTTAACTGAACAATTCAATGATTTTTCATAAAGACACAGAGTTGTGCACACATCACCACAATCTAGTTTTAGAACATTTTCATAACTCCAAAAATATCCCTAGAGGAGGACTCAGTCCAGTGGGGAAGCCAGACATTTAAAATGATCACTATTACATTATGTGTAAAGTTCAGGAACAGAGTTACTGATAGTGTATAACAGGAGCATAGAAGGCAGAAAAATTGGGAGGCAGGAAGCTTAAGGAAAGCTTTCTAGTCCCTAGCAACACTATTTTGCTTTTTTGCCCAATCTAGCTAGAGAAGAGAAATAGGACAGTGGGACCACAGATACCACACTGATGTAGACCAAGCTCTAAATGAGCTTCTGCTTTGATGGAAGTCCACATGGCAAGGAAAGAGAAGGCAGCACTGAGGGGGCATGAATTATAAGGGCTCAATATTCCAAAGCATGTTCTGAAACATTCTGGATCATCTCTGAATGATGGATAGCTCAATAAAAATGAAAAAAGGCAAATCCACTTGAAAGAGGGCACCGGTCCTGGACAGAGTGCTTGCCTGGCAGGCTGAAGGCCTTCAGCCAGGTGTCTGCCCTATGACTCAGGAAAAGTATCTCAATCTTGTCTCTATGTGGTAGGAATATGTGGTTGGAGAAGATAAATTTCATCCTGTCTGTGTAAGCCTCGAAAACACTTGGATGGTGGAGTTTGACCTTCAAAGATATGTCTAAGTATAACCAGATTTTTAATAAAATACAACTGTGATTGAAGTCTCTCACATTACAATTTTGCTTATTTGCTGATTTTATAGTAATTTGTAAATGCATTAATCTAGTCAATGACCAGGTTATTTTACTTATTTATTATATGGTTAAATATGACTGAGTTAATATCATTGAAATCAGTATAATTGAAAATTCAAGTCCCTTATTGCCCATTGGTCTCAACATATGACCTCAGCTACATTGGCTTAAGTTCGCCCTGAAGAATAATTGACAGATGAGAGAAGTAAAGTTATCTGGGACATTTAAAGGATTTTGACACCTTGGTTAAAGCTGTTGGTTTGAGGCACTGGACAATGTTAAGGCATGATGGATCTTTATGTGAGGGGTGGCATAGCAAAGCTGGCAAGAGGAAGACAAAACTGGCCAAAGCACAAAGGTTAAACCAGTGGGGCTATCATTTGAGGCAAGGGGAAGAGCCAGGAGAAAATTGTGGTGGTCCAAATGAGACTTGTCTGATGTAAATGCACCATAAAAGAGTATGATTGGCATTCAGAGGTCAGTTACTCCTCGCCAGGGATGAGGAGAGGGCACTTGAGAAGAGGCTGAAGGAAGAGTTTTTATACACCCAGATGGGAGAGGAGGTAGAGCAGACAGACAGACTGGCACAGAAGGAGGAGAGTAAGGAGCATGTTAGGGAAATGGGACATAGATCAATTTGCTTGAAGATCAGGAAACTTGAAGGGAAAAGATAGAAAAATAAGGCCAGAAAGGTAGAATTATAGAATTTGAGAACTTTGAGCTAATTTCAAACTAGCTTCAAATTAATCTAATTTTTCAATTTGCTACTTAAGGCACTAGAGAGTAAGTGATATTAGATGACAGTTGGTCAGAGGCCAAACCAACAACAGAGCTCCAGGTTCTCTGCTGTTGTTGGTTTCTGCTGTTGTTGGACCACGGCTGTGTACGAATTCAGCTTTCTGTAGAGACCTTATGTGCATGGCTACGGATATGGAACTTTTCAGTTCCTGGATATTGCTAAAGCTTTTAGAGTAGGGAAGTGACACGAGCATCCTCAAGCATAGGGAGATTAATTTGTCAGCAGTGCAAGTGGGAGATGAGAGGGAAGTAAGGAAGGCAATTAGGAGGCCGACCATGCATATGCCAGACAGAGTGTCAGGATGTATACATAATAGGATTTATTTTCTTTTAATTAAAATAGTTTTTAATTGAATTATATCATTCATGTATGAACACACACAAACATTAAGTATATAGTAAAACTTATGAACCTACAAAACAAATATGCATGTTATCATACATGGCTCCCATATATCACCGCCATACCAACACCTTACATTGTTGTGAAACATTTGTTACAAACTATGAAAGAGCATTCTCAAAATATGATTACTAACTGTAGCCCACGGTGATAAGATTTCTTAGTCCCGTTTTACAGATAAGGAAACTGAGCTTTAAACTGTGGTCAAACCCAGGCCTGACAGATTCCAAAACTTACGCCTTTTGAGGCTGGAACATTGGAACAGTCACTCTATTTAGAGCGGGAGGAGGGAATGGTTGGCAGAATCCAATGCCGCAGAATGGTCCAGGAAAATTGAGGGCTGAGAAAAGACCATTTGGATTTGGCAATAGGAGGTCATTGGTGGTGTTTAAGAGAGAGTGATTTCAGTTGAATGGTGGGGGTGGCAGGCTGATTTGAAAGGGATAAAAGAGTGAGTGGGTGGTAATGAAATGGTGGCAGTGAATCTAGCCTACTCTTTCAAGAATTTTGGCAGTGAAAGGACAGGGAAAGAAGGGACAAAAGTTTGAGAGAATCACAGAGCAGAGGGAAAGTATTTTGTTTCTTAAAATTGAGGACTCCTTCATTCCACCAAGAGAAAATATTTATATAGCATTTATACATGTTCAGGTACTATGCAAAGTATCAAGGAACATGATGATAAATAGAGTAAAGAGGGGCAAAGAGAGGATACTATAGTGATGACATCTTTAAATAAAAATACCTTTATAAGGTAACATACCAACTTACCAAGTTTAATAGACTATAAAATAGTACCAACCATTTGAGTTCCAACTTCTAGAAGAGAATGAACTGATATTGCCTTCACCTTTATATCTTCCATAGCACCTTACATAGCACATACTCAAAAAAAAACTTGCTGAATGAATAAACCATAGGTCCCAGGAGATAAAAGTGAATGGGATGACAAATCCAAGAGGGGGCAGCTTTGGAAAGAGGCAGGGCATGACTTTTCTGGGACATGATGGAAGGGTTGGCTCTCAGAGGTCATCAGAAGCCTGGAAGTCTAGAAAACACTAAACTGTGGGTTCCGCTGTGGGGCTTATCATTGGAAAAGGTGCAAGAGCTGACATTAAGGACTCCACATGGGAGATGCTCTGGCAACGAGAATGAAAAAGAGCCATTCCTGAAGAAGATCTGTCATGATGCTGCTTAGCAGTGACAATGATAAGCCAAAGGCCTTTAAAAGTGAGTGTGATTGGGAAGCAGCTGTGGCTCAATCAGTCGGGCAGGGGCCTCCTTGTGAAGACAAGGCTTGCCCGCACGTTGCGGAGAGCCACCAGTCCTCAAGCACCACGGAGAGCCAGCGACCTGCAAGTGCTGCAGAGAGCCGACTCAGCAAGGTGATGCAACAAAAAAAGGGAGACAAGCAAAAAAAAAAAAAAAAAGGGCAGAAGAACACAAAGCAAATGGACACAGAGGGCAGACAGCAAGCAAGCCGCAAGGGGGAGGGGGGATAAATAAATAAAAATAAAATAGAGACACAGAAGAACCCTCAGCGAACGGACACAGAGAGCAGACAGCAAGCAAGGAAGCTGCAAGGTGGGGGTGGGGGATAAAAAAAAGTAAATGTGATTGAGATTCAAGACACAGCAGAGTTGAGAGCGCCATCCAAAATCCACTCATTCATTCACTTATTTTTTTGGGTTGGGGGAGAATGTGGAAAAGAAAGAAAATGAACTCTGTTTTCCAATTGGAAATGGAAGCAGAGTTAAGACAAGATAGAATGGAAGCCACTATGTAAGCGGAGAGGAAGATTTGGAACTGGCTGACTCCTGGGAAAAGAAGTGGGTAATGGGGAAATCTTATTCCACTTCTACTTTCAGTAGTTTATAGACATGCAATGCCTGTGGGTAAAACGTGGCTGGCAGCATTAAATTGCAATTTTTGCTTTCCTTGGTGTGTTTTAATGTTAATACAAAACAATGTTAACACTAAAACGAACTCTCCCATTTAGCAGATGCCAAGACAGACCAGGAAGGGTAAATGGTTCCCCCTCGTGATATAATTAATCAATGGTAGGGTAAGGTTAAAATCTTGGGCTTCAGAGGCTAATTCTACTGTGGAAGTTCCTGTCATTTGAGGGAAACCCTGAACAAGGACCTGAGCCTTTATTTGGCAAGTGGCAGTCATGATTAGAACCGTGCTTTTGCAAATTCAGTTATTTTCTCCACACAAAACTCTCAGTTTCTTCCCATGAGTCCTTGCAGCCATTTGGATGTCTTCTGTATTGTCTTTCTTCAGGGAGTTCTCATTTCTAGTCACTGGTGCCTCATG
Source organism: Dasypus novemcinctus (assembly GCF_030445035.2). Classification (NCBI taxonomy): domain Eukaryota; kingdom Metazoa; phylum Chordata; class Mammalia; order Cingulata; family Dasypodidae; genus Dasypus; species Dasypus novemcinctus. The sequence continues at coordinate 53,461,076 of NC_080684.1, read as the reverse complement.
TTCAAGGAAATCTGAAGATTTCCTTCCACATGCTTTCCTACTCTGTGCCTCTGCCTGTGTGGTTTCTGCCTTCTGAGGAGCAAACACACATCCACATGGTGAAATCCTACCCACCCTTCAAGGGCCAGGGCAAACATGACCCTCTCTGTGAAGGATTTTCTACTCCAGGTGGAGTGAATGGTTTATTTTCTTTGTGCTCCTCATACGACTGTATACTGCCCTCTATTAATAATAGTAGTTAATCTTACCTTGCATTTACTAACCCTCATGAACAACCCTCTTTAACTGATGAGGAATCTGAAAGCCACAGAGTAATGAAATCATTTGCCCAAGCTAATATGTGGCAATGCTAAGATTTTAACACAGGGTATTTGACTCCAGAGCAGGTGTTCTTAACCTTTTTTGTGCCATGGACACCGTTGCCAGTCAGGTGAAAGCTACAGACCCCTTATGAAGTCCACATTATACTGTGCGTTATTTAATAAATACATCACACCTGCATTAACACATCCCCACAAGAATAAAGTTTTTTAAAAATTTCAATTCAAGCTCACAGACCTTTTGTTAAGAACTCCAGAGTGAGTACTCCTAGCCAATATATAGGACTGTTACTATTTACTTGTCTGTCTTCCTCAACAAAATTGAGAATTCTGTAGAGCAGAGGCTGTTCCTTGGGTCCGGTCTTGTATCTGCCTAGTGGTGGGTGCTGAGTAAATGTTGGGTGAAAGATTGAACGAATGAATAGATGTGCACTCTTAGATCTGACCAGTTCCCCCTTGTAAACAAAAATTGGTGTAGTTTACTGTAATGAGAGAAGGATAGAGGGAAAATCTTGCCTTCTACTACAGTCATAATGCTCGGCCCTGGGGGAGCAAGGCTCAGGGTGTGTCTGGCCTTCAGTTCTGGGCTTCCCCATCTAATCCAGGTTACAGGCAAAGGCCCACACAACATGATCACCACTCCTGTTTTCAGGTTCTTACTCAGAGTGCCAATAAATGAGTTCAGAATTATGTTTCAAAAGGGATAAATACGATTGCAGTATGCCCCAAAAAACGATAAGTTAGTAAAGCAGAAAGTATATTTATAAGGTCAGAAAACAACTGCAAAGTCCCTATGCTATACAGATCTCAGTAATCTATTCCTATAACAGGATTCCTTCTAACGATAGGTCAGTCTCAGAGGAGATCCCAACCCCTGACAATAACTGTTCTAAGAACCTCCCCTGGTTCAGGTATTCACTGGTGGTTGGCATCATGCTGTATGTTATAGTTGAAGAATGCATAGAACAGAGGAGAATTTGGCCAGTGTTAAGACACAAATGGGAAAGTCTTTCTAGAAGACTCTTTCCTTCTTTTCTACCCAATTTGAATTCTTCCTTCAAATTTCAAATTGAACGTTTGTTCCTAAGGGGAGTCTTCCCTGACCATCAAGATCAGGCAGGTCCTCTCTTAGCGTACTGCTCTTCTCCATCAGAAGCCTTTCACAATCTCAATAATTTAAATTTATACAAGCATTTGCTTAATGTCCGTCTCCCCTATGAAGTCAGTGACAGTGCCTGCCTGTGCTCTGCTATATCCTCAGCATCTAGCACAGCATAGGCAGTCAATAAATTGTGGATGTAAGAGTGAACAAATGAATGAATACGTGGGGACGTGAAGTTGACCCTATTAAGGATGTCCACGGCCATAGGTAATGAGTTCTTATTCTTAATAGTTGCCGTCTTTTCCAGGCCATACAAAAGCTAGCAAGAAGGTAGAAACAAACTTACTTGCATTTTTTAGTAAAAACTGCAATTTAAAGCTGCCATTACTAAGAACTTTTATAACAAAGATAAAAAGAGTTAAAATGTTTGTTGACTGCAGCTTTCCAAAAAGATGAGACGAACACTGGAAAAAGTAAATCAAATAATTTCAATAATTTTAAAAACAAGGGAGAGTTCTTAAAATAGTACTTTCTAGTTTCTTTTGGACTTATTCTGTAATCATAGCTTTATGTAACTTTGCAACTTGGTGAGCACCAACCTTGCAGAGAAACTTTTTTAAAAAGATCCACTTATTTTATAAGACACATTGATTCTGACATGAAACACACACTTTGGTATCTCAGAACCCTAGCAAAGGAGATTAGTGGCCAAAAAAGCAATTAAGTTTACAATAGGGCTATAGATACGATATCAAGTACAACAGTTTGCAAACCTAAATAATGCAGAGGTCATACCAACAAGAAGAAAAGTAACACTAAATGGTGGAGTTTTTAAAGAAACAAAATCTCATATTCCATAATCTTTCCTTCTCATCTAATAACTACATGTGTTTGGGTGTTTAGAAAAAAACAAGAGAAGAGGAAGCGGCATTATTGAAGTTAATAACTGGCATGAAGACGGTGAACCAGACTGCGAAATTTAAGCATCTATGGAGTCAGATTCCTGATTAGTTTTTGCAGTCTGATCTCAGCTCTAACTCTAGTATCCAGAATTGTGGCGTCCCAAGCTGGCTGGGTCCGTGCGCATAAGAGGAGCAGAGATTAATAGTTCAAATAAGTGCGTCCAAAAGCTCCAACACCCTCCATGTAAAAGGCTGAGCTTCAGGAAAAAACAACAATGCTTTAGGACTGGGCAATAATTGTACCTTTCCGCACGAAGGCAAAAGTGTCACAAAAGAGCAGGGTTATATGACACAGACACCAATTATAAATCACCCTCTGGTAATTCTGTTTAGTTACGTAGCTTTGTCAGTTCCTGGATTTACAACGGCTGTGGTGTCCTTGAAACTATCTTTAGCCGAAGTTCCTCTTCTGTGTCAGTATCCTATTGAACTAACAATACTCTCAGATGAGCCGAAAAGATGTATTTAGCTCCCACCATTACAATTTCTGATCCCCTTTACTTTAGCTCTTTTGAAATAACATGAAAGCTTTGGCTTGCTAATTACTTTTATCCAGCCCATAGAAAAATTAGTTTATCTTCCTGATCAAAGCAAATTAAGCAGATCATGGTTGATTAGAATGCAACAGTAAAATCTCCATACTTTCTCTTCCATCCCCTTTTCTCTCAGAAATAGGGCCAGTGTCAAATATGTAGGTATTTCCCACGGCCAGGCCGGACTCTGTTTCCAACAGGGACTGTGGCTGGGACAATGGTTCTTACACAGACACTAAAGTTCTTTAGTTCAGTCATTGTATTTGAAAAGAACTAGTAACCCCTTAGCTAGCATTTGATGAAACATCTAGATTTACATATTTCCTTAATTGCATTTTTGAATGTGAGTGAGATTTATCTGACCAGAGTTAAATGCCTCCTTTATTCCTTTCCCCAAGACAAAACTCAACTCCACGCTCTTAAAAAAACTGTGAGGTGGGAGGTGTATGGAATCTTATTCAGTTCAGATCTGAACAAATTTTAGGGTTTCAATAAAGTGGGGCGAGGGAGTTATGTTACCAAAGCCAGGAAAGATATACCTTTACCTTTCAAAGTGGAAATGTCAATTTCTAAAGCCTTGACTTGCTCAGTTCTTTCAAAAAGGCCTATTTTGATTTTAATAATGAATGCTATTCCTTGTTGCCGAATTCCCCAACTCAGTTGCTTAAAAGCTCCAAAACGATTTCATTGTTCTTAGTAATTTCTCACTACAATTTCTGTTATGTGACTGTAAAGACTTGAAAGATAGGTTTTATTTTTTTCATTTATTTACTATCGATTAACAGTAAATCTTGCATTTAGCTCCATTTAAACCTCACACTGCAGCTGCCCATTTGAAAAATAAAATGGTTGCCTTCTTTCACTTCAGTGGGCACAATACAAAACATCCATTGAGCTTTCCCTTTATTGCAGCTGCCAATGCCCAGCCGACTTTTAACAAACCAACCAAGCGGAATCACAATGCAGCTGCAACATTTTATGGTATTTCTGTTGGTTCTCTTCTGAGACTGAAGGTGTTAATTAGGAATCAAAGAACACAACCCTGCCAGCTTTCTTTCACAAACCATACCCTGGTCACTGCAGTTTTCAGAAGAAAAATAAATCTAATAAAGGGATAAAAATGTTGTTTGTCACACCAGTAAAGTGTACTTAAGATCCTTTGATCAAAAGCTTTTTATGTAGACTTGTCAGATGGGCTGGAAATATTGCAATTTTTTTTTTCTTTTCTCCCCTTCTTAATCTAGACCTCTCTGAATTCTGAATTTAAGACTGGAAGAAAAAAGTGTAAACGTAGTCATTTGTGGGATCCTTTATAAGTGATAACTGGTCTCATAGAAGATAATTTTGCTTCTTAGAAAATTATTCATATTCAACATTCCATCATGTTACTGCTTCACACAAAACCAGGCCATCTATTAGCATATTTACGATCCCCTAACCCCAGGTTCTCATGCTTACATTTCACATATGAGTTGGTCAATACTCTATTTATTGTAATGATTCTATTTATGTAGGTCTCTCAGTCCTTTAAAGGATTCTTTTAACCTACACAGAATGGATTATTTTCATGAGCTAATATAAATATAGAAATCTTATATATATAATCTTAATTTATCAGTTTATCATTTTTGCATAGTTTTCTGTGCATCTTGGGATCATGCATTCAAACTTAACAGCATGAAGTCATTACCTTTAATCTTCAGTCAAAGTTAAAAGCTTAAAGTAAGTTATGAAGTTAGCACTGCTGGGAATTAGTCAAGCCTGCTAGCTTTCTCAGCACGAGGTTTTGCTGCTAGATGCACAAATCATGCCAAAATCCATTAATCCTGCTAGAGAGAGGCAGAAAGAAGATCTGCTTGTTGATTTAATGTTAATGGAATGAATGGGCTCCTGAGGCTACCTACAGAGGTTCTCTAAACTGCAAAACAAATAAAGTCATTTTAAGTAATGTTCACTGCAGGAGAGTAAACAACGCTCCCAGATTTGCTGCACAAAATCGGGATGGAGGTGGGTTTCTACAATACAGCTACACCTGCCCTATTACACTACCTGCAAATGTCAAACTGATAGATTCATAGAACGATTGAATTAGGAGAGCCCTCAGTGCTCACCTCTCTCATTTTACAGAGGCGAAAATCGAGACAGGGAGGATGCCAGGGATGTCATCTTGCCAGGGATTCTGTGGCTGATTAGTGGGATAACTCAATTGAGATCCATGGTTCTCAAACTTGGCTGTCCATTGAAATTGCCCAGAAGGGCTTTTTAAAAAAGCCAATTTTTTTTTTAAACCATTCTGATACCTAGTGCCTTCCCCAGAGATTCTGATTTAGTTGGTTTGGTGTGTGATCTGGACTTCGGGCTGTTTTGCATTTGCTCCTATGTGGAGCTCATGTGGAGATGAGTTTGAGAACTACACGGATCTAGACTTCTTATCTAGATCACTGCTGTCCTGATATTTCTTCTGCACCATGGTGATTAAATTATTTTGTAGCTCCTAAGAATGTGCCAGTTGCCTTATCGTCCTACAGTAACTAGATACATTTATTTTGAAGTTGTTTCCAACATTGATGTTCTTTTTTACTTCTTCCAAGTGTAAATGAAGAGACCGAGCTTCTAAGAGCCCAAGAAATTATTACCAAGTGAATATTTTCTACATAAGTAGGAAAAATTGTGGGTGTGGGTTGGATGAAAAAGAGAACGAGAAGTTGAAAACAGTTCAAGCCCAGGATACAAATGGTGGATCATTCATTAAATTATGTCCAAGGTGTAGACTCTTAACATTAGGCCATTACCCTCCTCTCTGTGACTAAGCTTTCGCTAAGCTTTTTTTTCCTCTGGGAATTCATACAGTGTCTACACAGTGTGACACATTCGCCCAAGCACAGAATCTTTTGTCTAGCTGAGATGGAAAGCATCAGAGATGGAAAGTGGAATATTTTAATTTACAACAGGTGCAAGGTGATGCACTACTCATTTGAAGCGATTCCTTCTTGCTTCCTCTATTCCTCTTAGTAGATACCTCTCTGTTCTCTATTGTTTTAAATATTTTCAAAAAATGTTGTTTAAGGAAAATTATATTTACACTTGTAAAGCATGAAAATATGGTATATTTGAAAGAGCATGGGGTTAGTGTGATAACTTTAACATTATCAACCAAAAAAAAAAAAACCAAACACCTAACATTTATTGCCTGCTTTTCACATATCAGGTGCTATACATAGGCTTTCTGTGTATTATCTTACCGATCTTCATGACAACCCAATGATGTTATTATTACTGCCATTTTACAGATGAGGAAATTGAGGTATAGAGAAACCTGCCATGGTTACTTAAAATAGGGTTTGTGATCTTTGGCAAGATGGGTTCTCATGTCTTAAAGTGGGGATAATAATGACTATTTTATTGTGGTTTATGTGTGTGTGTGTGTGAGTTTATATGAGAGTCAGATGAGGACCTGGGCATAAGAAGTGTTAAAAGCAATTTTTGAATTTTTCTTTCTTTGATTTTGGGAGTTCACAAACAACACAGTCATTCAAGTTTAGAGGAAAGAACCTCTCTGTCACCTACATTATAAAATTATATCAGGGATTGTAACAGCTGGTCTCATTCTCTGTTATATGTTTGGTGGCAAGAAAAATGGTACCTTTTATCTTAGGTGTGGACAAAGTCTGAGACCTTTTAGAGGTTAGAGGAAAAGTAGCCAGCACTCCGGAGAGAGAGAATGGTGCTGACTCTCCTTCAAGCATGTCCTGGTCATATCACCTTTTGAAGATGCCCAGGCATAGGCAAGCATGGGCACAGGGATTCTGTGTTCTGATCCAAATCCTGGGCAAACTCCTGTCCTCCTTTCTTTTGTAGTCTAAGAAAATCTTCAATTCAAAGGGTATGTAGTCCAGCAGTGGATGTAGATAAAGAGACCAACCAAGTATGGTGATAAAAAGTGAGGTAAATGTTATGAGAGAGTGGGCTCGTCATGAGGTGGGACCATCAAAGACAGGTTTCTAAAATGGGTCAGAGAAGGCTCCCCAGAGGAGATGATATTTGAACTGAGTGTGGAAGGACTCATATGAGTTAGCAAGATGAAAAAGAAGAAAGGCATTCCACGCAGAGACCAACACATGGGAACACCTGGAGGCATGAAATAGGGAAACTATAGAATGTAGTTTGATATGGTTGGAGAAAAGAGAGCAATGGGCTGTTAGGGAGGGGAAGGTAACAGCCGGGGTTGCAGGTGGGACTTGAGGCAAGAGAAGTTAGCTTTGTGGGCTAAACTGAGGCCTTAAACTTCATTATGGAAGTCACAGCAAACCAATGAAAGAGAGGCATGATCAGAGGTGCATCTTGGACAAACTGGGGTGGAGGGGTGGTAGGGAGTGTGTTGGGGGGAGGGTGTCTCTGCAGATCAAAGACAGGAGAATGTCACAGCTATCCAGACAAAAAGTGAGGTAGACTGAACTCAGGTAATTTCAGGGACAGATGAGAGAGGGGACAGATACAAGAGATATAAGGTGACCTACACTTGATTAAATTAAGGTCACAAATAAAATTTGAGATTACCATAAACACATTTAACTTCTGTGAATGGAAGTTTGGGAAACTAATTATTCACTCCCTAAACTCAATCTGATTGTTATCTTTGTTCTGCAGATCTTCACTGTTGTAGAGACATTTTATATCTACAATGGGCCAACAAAAGATGGTAAGGTTAAAATTTAGGCACATCACTAGACACAAACATACACAACATGCATATGCTGCAGGATATTTGGCAGCAACTAGAAAAGTAACTAGGAGTTTTAGAATTAATTTAATTATCTGGCATTGGAATAACAAGGTGACAAGAAGAAGCTCTGGGCTGGAGTTTCAAAAGACCTGGATTCCAATTCCATTTCTGCCAGCTATGTGATTTTGAGAATGCCATTTACCTCTTAGGAGCATTTCATCATCTGTGAAATGAAGGTGTTGGATTAAGTGACCTCTAAGATCCTTCCCTTCCTAAATTCCATGGGTAGGCATAGTCTTTGACTCTTTGAAGACCTCTGCAACATATCTAAGTGATTTTAATTAATTCTGTTCATTTGGGTAATTCGGGTAATACTCTTGTACTCATGATTAAATTTCAGTCTTACTGTGTAATATGACTCTAGGTATCCAGTTGAGTCATTCTGGTAATTTGTGGATAAAAGATTATCCATGTTCTTTACAGGAGAACTTACTCTAAATGTAGTTATTAATGCAAGCTCTGAATTATTTTTTCTTATAATTAATATAAAGTTACCAACATCAGCCTTCCCTTCCCACTATCAATTAACTGCATTCTCAGAAGTTTCTACTGCGAAGGGAAAGGGGGCTTCAAATTACCATGTAACGGTCATTTAGGACCAGGCCACATCCACCTAATAGTTCTCATGATTGTATGACTCTGGGGAAGTGGACGTTTTGCAGGAAGGCCAGCTGCTGTGGGGTGGAAGGTGGATATTTGCTGTCAGTGATTCATGCTGCTAAAGCCTTTGAGATCTTCAAATGATATATGCTTACACCCTGGGAGAATCTGGTTTAACTAGGATTTCCTTTTACTACCCAAACTTGAAGACTCAATGAAAAAAGATCTTGCACTTCTTCCTGTACTCTGTGGCACTGAGTCCCAGAGAACAACAGCTGCTAGGGGAATAGTGGCTGCAGGTAAACTAAGATCTCCTACCACGGAGATAGTGAAGCAGCTTCTCCAAGTTCAAACCCCAACTCTCATAGTTAGAGTGGATACTTTCATCCCAAGGAATTTTCTTTTTATGCCTCTCTTTGTCTAGTAGTTTGAAGCCCTGGGGGGAAAGCATCTGAGATAAGGAAAATGCACCCTTCCAGGCCTCTTCTGATATATCTAGAAGCAAGAGATGGAAGAGGATAAAGAAAGACACAAGAAAAGTATACCTTCTTGGGACAGGGTGCCTAGTGTAGGTACCAATCTCTCACCAACTCTCAGTTCTCCCTGCACTGCCTCTTGGGTAACAAGGTTCCTCTGTAGCCTTTCCTCCTCTTTTACTATGCTTTCCCTAGAGCTCACTCTTTTGAGCATTCAGTACTTTTAACAAACATAGAAGAGGCCTACTGCCAAATGCAGACATGTCTGCTAAGAACACCTTCAGGACAGGAAGTACGAAGAGAAAATAAAGTATTGCCTCTGTCTTCTTGTGCTGATATATTTAAACACAAACTGATTATGTAACAAAGTTCCTTCAAGTATGGGCCTCACAAGAAAATTTATAACCTACAAACTTCAAGTGCCATGCGGTGTGTTTTGTGCATTGAACCAATAAACTCATTAAAACAACACTGGGTAAACCCAAACACAACACAATGAAAGTTATGACACAGCCCACATTAACCAACCCACTTAAAAATAATATCTTTGTTATGTAATAAGGTTAAAAATTCAGCAAATTCTTTATATTTTTTCCACTTGAGATCATGTGTGGTTTTCTACTTTCCTGAGAAGTATACTTTTGTGGCTTTTTTGATCAAAGGAAGGTTATTCTTGCAAATAGACATCTTTTGTAGAGGTCCTTTCTCTAATTAATGAAGTTTTTAAAACAAAACAAAACGTATTTACCAGTTATTTTTTAGTGAAATAGAAATTTTTTTGGTTCTCTTCTTCCTGTAGACTTTGGAAAGAAAGGCATGCAAGAAAGGCTTTAGTCACCACAGAGAGTGTGGTGTTATGTGAGGGAGAAAAGGGGGTGGAAAGAGGAAATAAAGGAATTTGGCTGCAAAATTGAGTAACAGTTTGAAACACTTGGCTTCCAGTTGTGAAAGATGAGCAACACTGTGGAAAAGCCTGGGCTAACAAGGGACCACTTCAGGAAAGCTTAATCTGGGCTGGCAGGCCAATGAGGAAGGTCAGCTCGGTGCACGCGTTCTCAGCTGGAATTGGGCTCCCTCTGCCAGGATGATTGTCTTCTGCATTTCAGCTTCTGAACTCAACTGAAGGTGCCTTCATACAGCCAGCTCCTCAGTCTCTCCCCTTAAAAGGGTTGGATCTCCACTGCCGAGCTCTGTCAATGTACGTATCATTTCTACCAAGCAGGTGGCACAAAGGGAATTGTTTCTTATTGATGCGTTTGTGTGTGTGTGTGCTAGTGTGCACATCAGATTGCTTTCTTTCCCCTTGACTACCACAATCCTTGCTAGAACATGAAACAAAACCCCTTCTAAAGGCAAGAAGGATAAAGGAATATGAAAAAACCTGGGCACAGGTAAAAATATGTGATATTTGAAAATTAGGATTACTTAATACTTTAAAATTTTTAATGTTAATGAAATGCAAGAGTGTGAGTGTATTGTTTTAAGAGGTTTTAGAGATTTACTCATGTATCCTGAACTTTTTAAACGTCTGTTCTCATTTGATGAGGGGTTCTTTCTACTGAATTGATTTGTAATTCATTGCTCACCTATTCATTTTTCATGTTGACTTTGTAATACAATAAAATGACTAATGTATGTCAAGTTTACAGTAGCAAATGGATTGGAGAACTGAAAGAATTAAATGGTTCAAACAAGAATGATTCTTATTTGTTTGAAGGAGGGAACTTTTCTCTGAATTATCCAGATAGGGCCAAGATTTCTAATTTACACAGAAATTCGTATCACTGGCCTATTTATTAAACCACACATCTCTTTCTAGAGAGGGAGAGGGAGAATTTGATAAAACTATGAAATAACTCTTCATTTGGAATCAACTAAATGACATTTTTTATAACTTTTGTGACACCAATTCATATCATGTCATCAATTTTAAACATAAATACAAACTCAAATAAAACTAGTTTGTTAAGAAAGTTCCTCTCTCTCTGAACTGAGAAATAATTCAAAAGAATGCAGCTAGTCTATTCGACATGTAGATCTGGTCATAGGGATAAAAAAGTTTTATTCTTGCCTTACTAATCTATTGACTACTCTTTATAATACTGTGGCAGCTACCACATTTTTTTCTCTGACTTGGAGACAGGAAAAATTCTTTCTGCAGTAGTAAGAAAATAGAAGATATACGTAAAGCTATCTACTAACCCTAAAATACTGTCCCTAAACTTTAATATTCATTTTATTGAACATTAAAAACTGTGTTTTGCTCCAGAATTCCCTGAAGCAATATTTCTTATATTAGAGCTTCATAAAGTGTGTTCCTGAAAAGAAAAAAATGTGCTAAAATACTTCGGCACCAATTACAACTGTTATGAAGCATAACTCTAAATGAGAAGGCTGACTTTCTTGTGTTGCTGATAAACTGGCCCAGAAGATAACTTCTAGGAGGTCCAAAATCATTTGAGTAATGGAATCTTGAATAAGCTTTCAGGCTCTCTAATTAGGGATGATTATAGTACCTACATCATAAGGTTTTTGTCCCACATTTAGCATAGTGCCTGGTACACAGCAAGTATACTATAAAGGTCTGCTGTTGCTACTATTATTATTGAAGTAATAAACTAATTTGGATATATAAATTCTGCTGTCTTTGCTAAAATAAAGAACTCATCCCATCATTTAAGCTGAACACAATTCAACTATACTTCAAATGGGGCCAGGCCATAATTGTGGGGTACCAGTAGCCTTGTGTTGTTCTGTTACTTGAAAACTACACGTTCTGATCAATCTTTCTCTGACTCTCTTTAGCTGCTGGAATTTCAGCAGCTGGGTCAGGTAATTCTATTCAACATTACAAAATATTTACTGAACATCCCTTAAGTGCCAGGCACTGGTGTGGGCACTTGGAATATAAAGTGGAAATGTTCCTCCCCTGGAGAAGCTCACAGCCTAGTGCGGAGGGTCTTCACTAGGCAAAGACAACCTAGTGAAGCAGAGACAGCCCATCGTCATCCATCCTGGAGTATTTGTCCAACTAACTTTAAGGAAAAAGGCTTTATGTCATTTCTTCTGCATACTCTCAGAAAGTAAATTTCAGCATCACTAGTTCCAAACTTGAACACTGAGAAGAAATATATAATTTATTAGAAAGTGCTCCGGCTTTGGAACATCTTTTAAACTGTTTCCCCACTAATGCTAACACAGGGTTAACCATCTTTTAGTATTACCACGAGATAATATTATCCCACTTCTTGAAATCAAGCGATTGAAGTTCTACCTGTCAATTTCAAATGAGGCATTGCTATCGGGTTCAATCAATGTAACAGAAATATTAACTGGAAGAGATCTAAGAAAATGCCATAGCTTTTAAGAATGGGTCTGCTTCCTACCATGTAACTTACGGAGGATAAAATTAATTCCGATTTATGAGATGTTTGTGAAAAATCCCTCCTTATAGCCTATGAAATGTTTCCTCTTCCCATAGGTAATGATTTTCACAGGTGAAACTGAGCATGTAGTTGGCTTCTGTAATGGCTGAATAAAATGCGGACTGAAGCTGCCAGTTCTGGGATTAGAAGAGTGGTAGTTGGTTGGAACTCATGGGCAGATTTAACAAATGAAATTCTAGTAAGAGTCATTAAAAATAGCAACAGGGCTAGAGATTCCATTTTGTTTGGTATGAAATATACCAATTGTGGCTTTAATGTTAGTCTAATTCATCTCTCTACTACAAAATGAGTCTTTTAAATGAAAATATTGCCACAGGAGCGAGGCGATTGAATCTCATAGGAAGGAATTTCCCTTCTCATGAAGAGTTCAATTTACCAGAAATACCCACTTGGGGGCTGTTTACAAGGTAATGTGCCATTTAGAATTATTCTAAATTTATATAAATAACTGAACGAAACAAAAAAAAATGCTTCACAAAATTGCTTGATGCAGAATTGACTACTGTTTTCATTTCTGTTATGGCATATGATTTGGATTAATTGGAAACACTTAAATTTATAGCTAAAATGACTTGAATTTATGAATTTGATGGCAGATATATAAAAAAGCTTTACTAAGGTAGGTAGAATTTAGGTATTGGTTATAAAACCATGACTATTCCACAATGTCTTTAATTTTATGATAGCTCTTTTGGGTTAACAGCTAAGTCAGATATTATTTATATGCCTTTGACAGTTCTATGCTTTGGGAATTAAAAACAAATATTTCAGATAAATAATTTAGCTATGAGAAATCATAGACTGATTCTGTGTTTCCCCACATCATTAAATATATTCAAGCATGAATGGTTTCAGTATCAAAACATAATTTTATTAATTTACAAAGGTTATTTTTTATTCAATTCTTCTAACTAACTTGTGATTGCTATCTTTTGTTCTTTATTCCGAACTCCTTTACTTTGAAGAAATTACATAAGGAGGGAAGAAAAAACTGACTTAAGATCATGTTTATTATATGTAAAAATTCATTCTTGTCACACAAATTTAGCCACACACGTTGAACACATTTAGTAAAATATATCATGCATCTATTTTCACATTTATTCTAAATTTGTGGCACAAAATTGCATTTTGAAAGTTCCTTAAAAAAACACTCGGACTAATTTGGTCAATTAATTTCGATAATTGCCCGCATTAAAAAAATTACTGAAAAAATCTGAAATCCTGGAAAAAATAAAGAACTTTATCGAAATCCAGAAAAGTCATTGGCATCATTATGTTTTAAACAAAATTTTAAAGGTAAGTTATAGAACAAAAGTATACATTTTGCAATTGATCTAAATTTTGATTGTTACAACTGTTAAGGCTTTTGGAACCATTTCTAAAGTAGAATTTTTACTGTTATTTAAAATACTTTGTTTGAAAGGAAGCAGAACTATATTCGACCCCTTTCAGAAATGGTTCTAAAACTGTTATTTCATCCTAAAATGGCATCTTAAATACACAAAACATATTTACATGTGATGCCATGGCCATGCTTAATTCAACTACTTGAAGATTTGGATCAGTTCTTATTAATATCAGTTTTACTAATGAGATGTAAAATTAAATTTTGTTCCAGAGTTAAAAATGGAAAGCAATCAAACTACATAAACTTTTCTCTGGGTTTCTTTGGTTTTACAACATAAATTTGCTTGTGGATGAAATGTTCGTGTCTCTAAGCAACAGCAGGGATAAAATCAGTTTTCATTTAAAAATAAAATAACTATTCTAGACCAATAAAGAAAAGTATACTTACTATATTAGAATGTTCATTAAGATTTAATTTTCTACCTGGATATCATACTAAGACACAGCATAGGGGAGCTTACTTTTAAGCCTCTGTTGCAAAAATGTCCATGTTTCATGCATTAAAATAACTTACCTGTAATATTAAATGCTAGAGCTATTTAATTTCTGAAAGCTCATTATTGATAGATTGAAATGTATCAATACATTATAAGCTTATTGTTTGCTTTTATATCACAGCCTTGGTTTGATCCTCCTTTTCTGGTGAGTGGACTTTATTAGCCCCTATTAGTAAAATCAGAGGCCGAAACCATTGGGAGAAACAGAAGGGGGGAGAGACAAAGAGGGACATGGAGAGGGAGAATTAAAATTGAGATTCTTCCTGTGTTTTTACCATGTTCAATGGCCAAATTACAGCTCTACCAGGGAATGAAGTTCAATAAGAAGAGAGTTAATGTTACTGTTTAAACTGGCTTAAGATTTGACTTTTCTGAAGAATAAAGATTATAAAACTGCACATAAACAGTTCTTGCTTTCAATGAAGAGATTTAGGAAGCTTTCTTTACCTACAAGTCTCATTAGCCAGCTATCAGTGGCAAAAGTACAGCTGGAACTTGCCATCATCAATTTGTTTGAAGAAAGTGAAATGCTTGCTCTTTTTTGGGGGGGGGGAGGGGATGTTTAGGAGATAACATTTTGACTCAAATAAATGGTGATAACCTACTACAAATAGTAAAAGATAGTAGTCCTGGCCCTTCACCCACATCAGTGTGTAAACTTAAATTTCTCATCAAAGTTTACCACTGGGCACCAGTGGAGTAGGGCTTTCAAGGGCAAAGAGAAGGTATTTCTTAAAATAAGAAAATATATAAAAACACATGCTCATTTAGGTGGGTAAATAAAACTTCCTCCTTTGGGTTATGCTTGTACAAGTGAAGGCAAAAACGGCCAGATTAATACTAGGTGTAACCAAAAGAGGGCATCATCTACCCTTAAAGTAAGCAGACTTCCTGTGCTTATCACAAACAAACAAAAACAAACATCCCTCAACCACAAAGGAATGGCACCCCATGGCCCCTGGACTGATTTCTACCTTCAGCACACATATTCACTGAATTGTTAATGTTAAAAGCAAATAGCATTTAGCATTCACTGTGTCACTTTTCTTAAGACTCTAACTTCCTCTTAGGCCAGGATTTAGGCTGACATCAAGTTGCAAGGGAAAAATATGACAATTAACTTCCTAATGGTATCTTAACTCCAAGGTGTTACCTATAATAATAAATACAAGAAATAGGGAACAGTGGCCAAGAGATTTCCTGAGCATTTGGAGGACGCAGCTAAATGCATTTAAGGTATGTGAGAAACGGTTTAAAGCAGCATTTTATGCCAGCTTTTAGGAATAGAAGTCTAATAAATGTTAATTCTTTCAAGTGGGACAAAAAGGCATCTGACACCACTGTCCATAAATTTATTTTCTGAATTTATAATCACACTTTATTAGGTAAGTGAATGATGAAAATAGCAGGTAAACATTTGGGAGCTTGCACGCCTCCCTTTCATTTAGTCACACTTCTTCAGGGTGATGGAGAAGAGCAGTTATAGGCTTTTATGTGGAACTGACAAACTAGTTTTAGAAATTCTCTATGCAAGAGAACCCATGATCCTTGGGACACTGACCTTAGCAATTAAAGGGAGAGGGTGGGGATGAGTGTTTCAGTTTGTAATAGAGACAGCTATTCAGGGGGAGGAAATGGGAATTGAAAGAATAATCATTTAGGAGGGCGCATTCCCATCATTGTAAAAATATCACTACCATAGGCAATGACTGCGATTGTAGGGAAACCGATGGAGAGAATAGATAATTTTATAACTTTCAGGTAAAGAAGAGCAGCCAAAATAGCTTTTATGGTAGATGAGGATGGGACTAAAATCTAACAGGACAGCCCCTTTCTTGAAAAGTCGATATTAAAGCAAGTTTAAAAAAACATTTTTTTCTTCCTCGCGCTGCCTCTAGAAAAAGGTTCACTGCCTAGAAGAAGACCTGCAAGCCTCTTCATGTTTCTTCCCTCCAGAAAACAACTAAACAGGAGGAAAAAAACCAGGTCTGAAAACATCTCAACTCGCTCCAGCCAAGGTATGCCAGAGAAGCCGAAACTGGGATTGCGTGGGCCTGGGGTGGGCTCACGGCAGTGCCTCGAATTTAAATCTCAACGTTGTCACCTTGTGGTCGCGAGCGCCGGTTTCCTAGGATTGGCGGGACAGTGGTCTGGGCCCGCAGGAACCAAGACCCAGATTCTCCTCCAGGACTAGAACCCGCGGTCCCGGAGAGTCGGTTTCCTCCCGGTTGGCCACGTCCGCCCAACCACCTGTTACCCTTGGGCCTGGCTTTTCCCGAGACGACGTTCTGAAACGCGCCGCCGCCTCATCTCCGCCGTTAGGGGGTCGTGGTGGGGGAAGAAGGGGCCGGCGATCACTCGGGGATGCCAGAGCTTCAGGTCGCCGCTTGGAAGTCGGCACCGTGTTTACCCGCCCAGCCGCCTTCAACCCGCTTCCCTTTTCCTCCCCTGCAGGAGGAGATGGTTAAAGATTACACCGCGGCCGCGGCCACTTCAAAGGGCGGCTCGGGCAGCCAAAGGTAAAGATAACAGTTCTGGCAGCTCTAATCGGGACTTGTGGCTGCTACATTTTAATCGCTTGGCTAAAAAAAAAAAAAGAAAGAAAGAAAGAGAAAAAGGAAGGAAGAAAAGAAAGGGGTTCCATCAGGCGGCGGTGCAGGGCGTGTAGGATAAGCCCCTCTGGGGCTGGGCAGGTTGAGGTTCTCCTCTGGGGAAACTCGTGCCGCTCTTCAGCGGATCCCGGCTGGACGCGGAGGGGAGGTTGGCCCCGGCCAGCGGGGCAGCCCGCGCTTGGGTTCCAGGCTCGGGGGCCGGGCGTGGGGGCGGTAACAGATGCCTGCCCTCGGAGGAATTCACCCTGCGACATGCGTCGATCTGGGCTGGGAAGTCGCCACGCGTTCGGACAGTTGCCCTTGAAACCGTTTCTCTCGGGGCCCCAAAAGTGCAGGCGTACCACCCTCAGAGACGCGAGCACTTCCCTGGAGCCCCAGCAGTGCTGGCCCAGATGCCCTTCGCAAACTCTCCCGCGCCCCAGAGCCGAGGAGCCCCCAGCCCGGTCTTGGGCTGGCGCCCCCTTTCCCTCCCTGCCCGCTCCCGGGGCGCGCAGGGGCGCACTTACAGGTAGGAGGTGAAGGCGCTGAGGTTGGAGGGCATCTGGGAGAGCCCCAGGTCGGAGCAGTCCACCCTGAGCAGCATCCTGCCGTCGGGCTCGCACTGACAGGGCGCCGGGCACCCCCGCGGCTGCGCGCCGGGCCTCGCCGAGCCGCCCCCGGCCACCAGCTGCAGCAGGACGGGCAGGGACAGGAGCACGCCGACCCGGGAGGTGTCCATGGTGCCCGCGGACGGGGCGCGCGAGCGGGACGCGGGCTGAGGGCAGAGTCGCGGCTGCTGCGGACAGTGGCGCGCCGGGCGGCGCTCGGCGGGCTCCGGCGGCTCCGCGGGCGCCCGCGGCGCGGGGCGCAGCGCTCCTGGCCCCCGGCGGGGGCGCGGAGGAGCGGCGCGGCGGGGCGCGGAGGCGGCGGCCGCGGCCGCGCGGGCGCGGGGCACGGCTCTGGTGCAGCCGCGGCGGGGGCGGCGCTCGCTGCTGCGGCGGGCGGCCGGCGCTGTCTGCAGCCGCATCGCCACTCGCACGCTTGGTTTTTAAAGCGCTCCAGCCCGAATTGCGCGCCCAGTGACGTCAGCGCAGCCCGGCTTCCCAGGCACCCCACGGCCGGCCCCACTCGCCCGGCTCGCGTCCCCTCCCTCCTTTCCCAGAGTCGGGGGCTGGGAGGCGGCAGGCGCGAGTCCTCGCCGGGCACAATCCAGCGCTCGGCGCCGGGCAGGGGACCCCTCACCCCTCAACCTCCCCCGCGCCCTGGCGACCCAGATGCGGGGGCCGACAGGGACCTGCTTCCGAGGGACTCAGACGGACGCGCAGCGACCGAAGGATGCGGCACGCTTCTCTGAGCCCGTTTCGACTAAGGGATGGGATAGCTGGGGGGTGTTAAGCAAACAAACATGCACGAATACTGAGATCCGGTCCCCCAATTATCAGGGTCAGGAAGCAGGAGTCCCTCGGCGAAAGATGAGTGGAGTTTTGGAGCCTTACCTCACGCTGACCTGTCTGGCTCGCTTTTGCCCTGAAATCAAAGTACTGGACTGAACGCTAAATAAATACAGCCCCGGAGTGATCACTCCTACGCCGCCTCGCCTTCCTAACTCGCCCAGGGTGAGGAAGTCGAAGTGACTAGTTATTTTATAAATGCGGTTTGTCTTTAGTAAAGCGAGGTCAGACAGACAGACGGCTGTTTTCCTTTGTTCCGGGACCTTTTCAGGGTTCTCTGAAGGAAGCGCGGTCTCACCCAAAGTGAGACAGACCCTGAGCTCCGGGAACCGCTGCCGAGTGCCCGTGGCAAATGCAGCCTCCCCTACTTCGAAAAGGGTCCTACTGTGGACCTACAGGATAAAAAGGGGAAGGGACTCAGGGCGTCCTCGGAGGGCAGACCGCAGTGGGTGAGAGTCTCTCTCTCTCTCTGCATACCTGAGAGAGCCGGAGCTGATACCCCAACTAAAAACCCACAGTTTTCACTCGGGCCCACAAAGCCTCCTTGTTTCATGAAGGCGGGGAACCATTCTGGCTTTCACGGCCCCTCTTAACCTTCTTCCACTTAGTCTGGCCAGCCTAGTTTCCCCACATAAATTTCCAAACTTTATACACTTGGGAAGAATTTTTCTTTGGGTCTCTGGTGTATTTACTGTCCTACATTTATCCAGTGATCCCCATACCTATCAGATCACCTGTGGAACTTTAAACAACAGGGAGATTCCAGTACCTACATCTGTCTTAATAAGCTCTCGCCTTGGATGAGCCTGACCATTAGCAAGTGTGTGATTCTCTGGATTAGATGGTGGGAAAGAGAGTGGTTAAGGTCATAGACACCATTCTCTTCATTTTGCAAATAAAGGAACTGTGGCCCAGAGGTTTTGGAAAGCTTGACAGTGGCGACTGGAATAGTGAGCTAACCCAGGTTTCTGGATATCGGTGCAGCCTCCTATTCTAGCCCATTCTCTTGCTTGTCCCTATGCACACTCCCACCTCTGCTATTCTCACATTATCTTTCCTTTTCTAGGCCAGTCCTCACACATTTATAGAATGCCTATTTATTGCCCATCTTTCTTGTTTTTTCTTTTTGATCAGTCTTCAAAGTATCTATTTTATAAGCACAACTGGAGTTATTCTTTCTGGGAAACCTCCCATGATCATAGTCTGCATTAGCCATCAATCAGCAAATATTTGTAGAACAAGTACAAACAGGATGCAGCAGTGAGCAAGAAAGGCCAGAAACCTCTTTGCATGGAGATTGCAGTCTAAAGGGGATGACAGGTCCTGAGCAGGAATCTCAAGGGTGATAAGATGAACAGTGTGTTATAACACCACACAGTTTCGCACTAACATTTTCTTGAATGTTTATTTGTTTTGTTTTGCCAGCTTTATTGTGACCACATGGAGTCAAGGACCAGGACACTTGTTTCTTCTTTCCGCCCCCAACCCAATAGCTCCCTTGCCTGTCTGCTCATAGTCTCTGCTTGTTGTGTTTCCTTATTGTGTCTGATCCTTGTGTTCACGTGCCTTCTTTGGGAGGTACTGGTAACCAAACCTGGGACCTCCCACGTGGGAGGTGGGTGCCCAACCACTTGAGCCACATCCACTCTTTGCTCGTTGTGTTTGTTTGTTCATCAGCCTGTTGCATCTGCTTGTTGCATCTGCTTGTCTTCTTTGGTAGGTACCAGGAACCAAATCTGGTACCTCCCATGTGGGAGGTGGGTACCCAGCTGCTTGAGCCACATCCAACTCTCTACTTGTTTCTTCTTTACCTGTATAATACAAACAATGGACTTACAGTCATCGCAAGTACTTAACAAGTATTTATGGAATGACATATCCATCAACAAAGGTAACCAAATATGGTGTGTCCACCATCTGTCTAAGGACTTCAGGCAACACTCTCTTCCTCTTTGGGATTGCTAAAGAAATGTGGCACTTTGGTTGTGGAATGAACTAAACAGAACTGGATTTGAATTGAAATTCTGCCAGTTTCAGGATGAGTTGCCTTCTCCATAACTTTCCCTCCCACATTGTTCTGAGGATTAAATGTTAAAATATTTGCTTTTTTTAAAAAGAAGATACTATGGATTGAACCTGGGATTTCTATATTGGAAGCAGGTGCTCAGCCACTGAGCCACACTGCCTTCAATGTTAAAATGTTTGGAACTTGACCTAAAACAGAGTAGATGTTCTACCCTTATCAACTCCTCCTTTTCTTCAGGAATTAAAGCCTGCTAAATTCATGTAAAGCAGAGGAATTTCAGATTCAATTAAATAGGAAAGATAGCTATGTTGGATGAGGGCAGGTGATGGAAATCTAAATTTTTGGGGCATATTCCAAGATTTCTCCCCTCTCCTTTTCCTAAGAGACTCCACACTTTTCCTTTGGGAAACTGCACTTTCAAACCTTAGATTCTGGTGGGGCTGTCAGCCATGTGGTGCATCTTCCTGCCCCACCTGGAGTGGGTATTTACATGACTCAAGCAGAGCAATCAGAATACTTTGAGAGGATTGTCACAGACCCGGGGATGAGGGTCTTCTCTTCTCTGGTTTCAGGAGCTCTTAGGACAAGGAAGCCTGGAGTTCTTGGGAGCAGCTGCTCTGCCTTGGAGAGGAAGCCCATTGAGAACTGAACATCAGCACTAGGAGGGAGAGAAGTTGAATCCTAAGGTCCTCTTCTAAACACCTGGATCTAATGCCATTTCTATTCCTTCACATCCCAGTTGGCTGAGCTGATCAGTTTCATTTTGTTTTGTTGTTTGAGCTAATGAATAAGGATTTAGCTGTGATCACTTGCAGTCAAGAATCTTCAATAAAGCAAAGGCAACTTGAATATTGAGGATGGCCTGATGAATCCTCAGGGTCTTGTAGATTATATAACTATTATGAAATATACATATATTTCAATCAATGGATTGAAAATAAGAAAGGTTATGCTAGTGGAGATGTTATTGTCAAATGGATTAATATTAATCATTTTATCTTACCAAAATAACATGAAAATACAGCAAGCTAGAGCCCTTGCACATGAGAAAAAAATCTCCAGAAAAGCTGCTGAGCAGTGGTTTTTCCACTTCATGGCAAATACCATTTAATTTATAAGTTCAGACTGTCAAATTGCATAACAATGACCATCAGAATTGCCACAGCCCTTACATTCACGTGTTCTCACTGGACCCATGTAGATAGTCTTACCCCACATTTGGAGATGGGGAATGCACGTGGCTTTCCTAATAGTGACTAGCAAGTCAGTGACGGCACCAAAATTCTAAGCTGATCCTTCAGACTTTAAATCTCGTACCCTTTCCCAAATTCAACAAAACTGTTGCGAATTCTAGGCACAAATAGACTTAAACTGGATAAGACCCTGGATTTACTATCATTTTATTGAGAAAAAATGTAGATTTTTTTTGTAAAGAAAAGTGAAGTCTTTTTAGGACTGCAGTGAAACTAGATGAAGCAGAGAATGGTGTTTTATATTTTTATTATTTTTCAATGTGAATAGTAGGGACATGTGCATTTTCAACCTTTTTAAACAATTTTTTTTCTGCTTTTTTTCAACAATCAGGAATACATACTGATGAGATACAGACAAAAACAAAAATACCCTTCCATGTGATAGTAGCTTAGTAGGCTAAAGTTAGATTCATTTAGTATTTTGTCTGGCTGAGATGTTCTTATTTATGATTTTGAAAAGTATCTCAGTGTAATGAACTTCTGTGTTCTAGACTATCTCATGCCAAAATGGAAATCACTCTTTACTTCTTAGTCTCTTGGATGGTAAGTTCCTAAAACTGATTCTGGTGAAGTTCAGTTTGGTACGTATCTACTTTTTGGGGTTGCTAAACGGATGTTTTCCTAATTCTTTAATCTTTGATAAAAGTCCACAACTAAAAACATTCACGTACACCACAAGAATTACTAATAAGCTTAGTTGAAGCATGCCAGGATAATTTTAGTTAACAGTAAGTCAATATTTCTTTTACGAGTATAGTGAAATAGTGTTTACACAACTGGTGGGCTATTATGGACTTATTTAACTTGTTTGAAAGAGTATAGAGTCCATTATTTGCCCTGCTCATTTTACATTCATGATATAATCAGGCTTATGCTGAATTTCTTAACTTCCTTTCACCAACAGTCTAATTAATTGAGAAGGGAGGAGGAGGATTTCAGAATAGAGACCTATTTTCTTTCAGAATTATTTATTTTGTGAGAAAGCATTAACTCAGCTAATTCATTACTTTGAAATAACCTATTATGTAATATCAATCGGATCTGTCTTTGATTTTATCCAAAATGAATGTGACCTTTAAATATGGCCACATGCTCACAATGTGCTAAAAGAAAGGACAGTGGTATATAGTATTATCAGTTATTAACCTCATTTTTTATCTCCTTGTCTAATTTCTTGCTTGGTAACAAACACGGTTCTGCAGCCTACAGTTTGCAGTCTAAATTTACATGTAAACCAGCGGTAATTTTTCTTTTCAAACTAAGAATAAAACTAATGAGAAACAAAGTACTCAAAATTAAGTGATCTTCCTGCATGTACACATGCTTCATTAAATTTTGTCAAATACCACCTCATACGTAGACAAACTCTTCAACAGAAGCTTGAAGTGGCTGATCTTTCTTTGGTCTCTTTAGATTTATAGTTAGAATTTCTAACTATCTGCTATGTGTACATGCTCATATTTAAAATGGCAAGGCTCAGGTAGAGTTTTGAACCAAAATCCAAAACAATGAGGTGCTAACAAGTTCCCCTTTGCAGAATTGTTTCCCACAAAGCCTGTTGCTAGAGTATATATAGACCCACAATCCCTCATTGGCAATTCTGAATTTCTAAGAAAATTCAGGGAAAAAGGGAAAGGGTTTTTTAAAAACACAATGGTGGCAGTTTGAACTGAACTTATGTGAGGCTATTTATAATCTTTATTTCTCTCATTTTGTATTAATAGTCAATCAGTATGCTGCTGAAATATTAACCTGTTTGATTGTAGGGTGCTCCTTCAGATTACACTGGAGATTTTATATAATACGTTAGCTATCATTCTCAATATATTCAATTCTTAAAATTCTGCACAAAATTCTGTATTCTGAAACATCTGTGACCCTGAGGTTTTGGGCTAAGGGAAATGGACCTGTAAACATGAGCATACCTTGAAATATCTATCTTATAAACAATTTTCAGATGAAAGAGAAGCAAGAAAGAGAGAAAAGAAGAACTAAAACTTACTCGATGAGGAAAGGGTGGAAAGTACCATCAAGAGCAAAACCCAGAGAGAAGAAAAAGGACATGAGATGAGTGTGCATTACTGAAGCACTGGAGATGGCAAAAGGCAGAGCCTCCTGTTCTCTTGATCTGGGTACATATTTGTGGAATGGTTAGTAGAAGTTTCTCCAGTCTATATATTAGAAGTTAACTCTCTCAAATACTGGAGAATAAAATTGGTAAGCATATCCCAGAAAAAGAAAGAGACAGAGGTGTTAAGCAGAAATAGTTAAAAAGTAGGGAGAAAAAATTATAGACTTTACCCAGGAGAACAAATGTATGGATTTTATTCTGAGGACATGGAAGATTTATAAAGTAAAATAGACAAATATAGAATACGTTATTTCCCCAAGTGCTTTATTTTCATCAGTCTGGTGTATTTTAATTGAGTAGGTATAGTAGCATTTTATGACTATTACAATCCCATAAAGCAGGGCAAAATATACTGCACAAACATTGTGGCTCAAGTCAATGAGTCATAGTATAACATCGTCCAGATTACTGCAATTAAAATTTACAGAAACCTTTTGTTGGGTGTTGTTACATTTGTGGATTAATAAAATGAGTCTGTTTTAATTTTTCTTTAACAAGGAACAAAATTTTGATTTTAAATTCCATAGATTTTTCTTCTGCATAGATTGGCAATTGGCAGAAAAAAACCTTATTGGGGTTTCAAAAAATATAATATATTTTCATAGAAACGATCCCTTTCATTTCCTCACTGACTTTTACTCCCAATTGTTTACATTCTGTTTTTTTTTGTTGTTGTTGTTCCCATTTTCTCCCTAACTTCCCACCAGGATTGCTGGGACTAGCTGAGATGGCATAACAATTGTTGACTCATTTATGTTTTAGAAAGGTAGCATGGATATAGCCGCACAAACACAGGTCTTGGATTTTCACAGACCAGGGTTCAAATCTCTGCTCTGTCATTTATAAGCCCCTGGAGCAACTTCATCTCTGAGGTCCAGTTTCTTCATCTACAAGATGAGGATAATTGTATCAAGTCTGCAGAGCTGTTGTAGAATGAGAGCTCATTTATACAGGGCTTGGCATGCAGTAGGCACTTAATGTATGGTAGCAATGAGGAACTTTTATTCTTTTCTAAAAGTTTTGTCCTTAAGAAAGTTTGTTCAACTCTGCGGCCATGGGAGGATTGAAACAGGTGAAAGGACCTTTCACTTTCTTTTCGTTGCTAATGACATGATTAATTTGAATGTTTACCATGGTTTCATATGAAAGCAGTGTTGCACAGAATTTTGGGGCCACTTCAGTTGGGAGCATTTAGTAGGGCAACAGTCTCACTGGGTTACATTTAGTAGGCTCAGTGTGGAAACTGTCAGCATGCATGAATCGAGTAAAGCCTCAATTCCCAATTTTAACCAGAATGAATTTATTCCAAAGACATTGATTATACATCTAGTAGCTGCTAAGCACGGGGAAGATAAATAAAATTATCACCTGCTTTCAGTAATTCACGGTTCAGAGGCAGACATGGAAACTACGTAACTAAGATGCAGTATAATAGTAAAAAGGAGGGAGCAACTAACCCTTTCTCAAAGAAAGGCTTCAAAGAAAATGTGAAGTTTGGAACGAATTCTTGAGGGATCCACAAGAATTTGTTAAGTGAGAAGGAGTGGGAAGAACATTCCTGGAGGTTGGATGAGGACAAAATGTTGTGTACATTTGAAAGAATGATTAGTATGGCTGTAGCCATGTGTGAACATGTGTGAGGCTTGAGAGACTGACCTAAGGTAAAGCTGGAAAGCTTCACACAGGCAAAGGAATGGTAGAAAAAAGGGTGTTGTATGCCATGGCATTAAGTGTGGACTCAATTATGGTGCAACAGGAGTCAGGGCATCTCTAAGCAGGGGAGTGACAATCATATTCATCTCTGGGAAAGAGAACTCTGCTGTCAGCATAGAAACTGTTGGAAAAGTCAGAGATGAGCTGTAGGAACATGCATTGATTTGAGTGAGAGGTGAGGAATGTTGGAATCAGTGAGTAGCCTTAGACATGGGGAGGAGGAAGGAGTTAGATTCTAGAGATGTTTTGGGGTCAGAATTGGCAGGACTTGGTGACTGTGGCACTGATGGGGGACAGAGAGTCTGCATGTCTCTGTTGTTTCTAACCTGGGAGGGAGATTGGATGGATGAGACTTATTTACTGCATAATTTTATTTACCCTTTTTGGGTGCTTCTTTGTACCAGGCACTGTAATAAGTGACAAATACATTTCCCCCCATTTATGTCTCTCAACAAACTTGTTGGGTGAATGTATCTTCTTTTAATAAATAAGGAAATGAGGCCCACAAAAATTAAACAATTTTCCAAAGTCACTATGCCAGTAAGTGGTAGTATTGACAATGAATCTGACTCCAAACCCATCCTTTTAAGAACTGGGAGAAGAGAAGGACAGGGTGAGTTGGCTGTTGAGGAAGTTTTCCAAAATCATGAAGGGTGCTGACTATAACATATATTATCACAGCTTTGAGTATTTTCCTTGGTGTGGATTCTCTGACTGAGTCAGACATAAATTCTTGATCATTGACCTGATGCAATGACTTTTGAGTTAGTGTTGCTCTCTGCCTGTGGTAGACCAAATGCAAGCTCTAAAAAACCAAAACTCAGGAGCTCTGTCAGTATCCTTACCAGTTATGACGGCAAATAATTTTGGCAAATGAATTTTTAGGAGTACCTATTCTGCCTGAACTTTTTTCAGTTACATTATGGCTGAAATTTAATTCATTTTGAAGGCATATATGTGTTTCTTTTTTTTTTTTCTCAATGGTACTGAACTTTATGTACTACCTTCATAATTTTTTCCCACATTTCCTTTTATATAATGCTTTTTCATAATCCTTTTGGAATCATCAGTTGCTAATATAGTTTCAGAAGGTATTCTATAAAATTTTATTTGGTAAATGAATTTTAAAGAGTGTACAAGCTCATTATAGAAAAATTGGAAAATAAACATGTATAGAACAAAATTAAAATCATCCATAATCCCACGACTTGAAGATAATTGCTGTTAACACTTTATCTATTTTCTTTCAGTCCTTTTGCATAGATTTTTGCCTATTGTGAGAAATTTCTATTTATAATAGCAAAAATATTTTCCCTCATTATTAAATTTCTTTGTAAATACCAGTTTTTATGTCTTCATTATAGTTTATTCTCCTAATCCTGGAGATGAAGAAATTGATGGTCAAAGAAGTGGAAAGATTTCGCTAAGTATGTGGCAAATTTGTCCTATACAAGATGTGGATTCAGCAAGGAAGATTTAAAATTTAGGCAAATAACCATACTAGAGTGTAGCACATGGGGAATTAGTTAGGACAAGTTCAAAGGGCTAAAAGAGTTTGGAGGCAGGAGGAGGTTGCATCTGAACTGAATCTTAAAGGATGGGCAGCAATTTAACATTGAAAGAAGGCATTTGGAACCAGAGACAGTGAGCAAAGGAATGATGGCAGAAAAGTGTAAAACCTGTTTGGGAAATAGTGATGAATTTAATTAAGGGATAAGTGTATAAAATTGAAGGTTGGGAGAAGCTTGAACTGAAGTTCAGATGCCTTGTAGATGAACGAGTAGGAAAGGAACTTGATTATAGCTATGCCTTAGGACTGTAAAACAGCAATGAGTGTTATGAATGATCTATTTGGGAAACAAGATTTACCAATGGGAAAATAAAATAAAATAGCATAAAAAAATGAGCTATTGTTTTTAGAATGTTTTTTTCTACCATTAATCTGTTTAGCAATCCCTCTTTTTATATATAGATGTAGTAAATATTATTTGAAACACTAATAAAATTATTATCCATCCTCAATCAGAGAGATACAGTTTTCTTCTTTATCTGCCTTTTTTCTTTAGGCATTTCTCATTTTCTCTCTTTAGTTTTCCTTTGCTTGTGTGACTGTGACAGGAGCTTGTTGGCTGATGAAGAAAATGGAGCTAAGAATCATATTAATAAATGGAAGTGGGATCAGTTTTTGCAGCAAGAAGAGATTTTTGGCAAGCAGGGTTTTAAACCCTCAATTTCAAGGCTGCTTTGAGTGGTGTAAAATATGTATATGTCATCTCCATCATAGGGATAAGTGGCTATATTAAGAGGTTGAACTTCCTTAGATACTTATTAAGTTGAAATCTCTAAGAGCATGATCAATGTTTTCTACAGAGTGTTAACATCTCTTGAAATGTGAGAATTCCAGTGTCAAGCCACTGTGGACATTCAATTGTTAATCAACACTAACGCTGGCATTTAATGGTTTATATGTTTGTTTGTTTATATAGGAAATGTCAGAAGAGGTGGTATTTTTCCATGAAATTCAAAGTGTTTGACAAACATGCTTTTCATTTTATTTCCAAATGCTTTTCATCTTTCATATTGAGAGCCAGTGCTCATAGCCCGAGATAGAACATGTGACAAGAATTTGGCAAGAAGGTCATTTTTGGAGGAACAGTTTGTATTAATCATGGAAAAAGAGAAGGTGGATATCACAGGTTTTGGAAATGGAGAGAAATTTGAAAGAAGAGACTATTTTGAAAAGAAAAAAATATGTAACTTAGTTTATTCTGAGGTATATAATTGGAGGATTTATGTAATACAATTTCTGAAATTATTTTCTTTCTTTAGAAACTGACATAAGTAACTTTTTCAGTAAAGACCATTTAAAATGTAAATTTTTTGTTCATTTTACATAATTTGGGTAACACAAAGAAAATAACTTAAAAAGTCTTGGGTGGAAGAGTATTTAAAAGAGCAGTTCCTTAGGTGGTACATATAGAATTGTAAAGGAAGATTCTTATAGTTAGTCTAATAATATTTAGTTAATGTCTCTGGTGAGTAGAACATATGTTCCTAAACCAATTAATTTGCTGATCAGAACACTAGGGTGACTTTTCATAACAATTAGAATCTCTTGAAGTAGTAAGGGATGGTAAAAAAAAAAAAAAAGCAACCATGAAAAAAATCATGGTTAATATAAAGGGATGAAAAAGAAACAAAACAAAAACAAAGAGCAACAATAAAAAAAAAAAAAAAGGAAAAAGAGTGAAAGTCACATGCCCTGTATTTTTCTCCCCTATTGGCTATATAGTCTAAGTCCTAAATTCTAGGTTGAAGAAATGGATTGTTTTAATTCTATTGAAAACTTTTATGAAGGAAGGTGGAGCTGTTCTCATGCTAATTTAAATTTCCATATGTATTAACTTTTATTCCAAAGAAGTGCCACTTTGTAAAATATGTCTTATGATGTTGCCCCCAAACAGAAGCAAGAATGGAAATCCTCAGAAGAAAAAAAAGCAGTACATTGCTGTTTAACTCTTAGTTTAAATTGTACTTTGATGTGGGTAATTTTAAAAATCAATATACTCAAGAACCAGAATCCTTAAATTGTACCTAGGAGGCTAATTAACATCTATCTTGGCCTAGGTAAGCTATTCCTTTATCATTTTCACTTATTTGACAAATAGTAATTGGATGCCTCCTATGGTAAGACACTGTTCTAGATTCTGGAGGCACAGCAAGCAAAGAGAACAGAACCAAATCCCTGCTCTTTACTTTCCAGAAAGAGTACATTCTAGAAAGGCAGATAATTAACAATCAAATAACTAAAATATATAGAATTTCAGGTGGGAATAAGCTAGGATAGAGAGATAAGGAGAGTGAGGGTAAGGAGTGAATTGCAATTTTAAGTAGAATGGTCAGGGACGGGCATACTGAGAAGGTGACATTCGAGTGAAGACCCAAAGGATGTGGGAGAGGGAGGCACACAGGTATCTGTAGGAGGAACTTTCCAGGCAAAGAAACAGCAAAAGCTCAGGCCCCAGGCAGACAGGAGCAGGCCCTACAAGCTGAGGGAGAGCAGGGAGGCCATTGTGCCTGGAATGCACTGAGGATGGGAGGCAGGAGAGAAGAGGGTGGAAGGACTTTGGATTTGCCTCTGAGTGAGATGGACAGTTGTTCGAGTGGTCTGAGCAGTGGAGTGACTTAATCCTACTTACGTTTAAAGGGATTACTGTAGTGGGTGAGGAACAGATGATTTTTGGACAGGGGTAGGGGCAATGGCATGAAGCTGTTGTAATCCAGGTGAGAGATGATGGCTTGGGCCAGGATGGCAGCAGTGGAGGTGACAAGCGGGTGGTTTAAGGGGTTGGCTTTTGGATATGTTCTGAAAACAGAGCTGACAGGATTTGCTGATGCATGAAATGGTGGTGGTGGGGGCAGGGAGGATGATGAGAGAGAAGAAGGAGTTGAGAAGAATTTAAGGTTTTTGTTCTGAGCCACTGAAAGGGTGAAGTTGCCATTAGCTGAGATGGGGAGAACTGTGGGAAGAAAAGCTGTGGAGGCAAAGAAAAGAAATTTGGAGTTGGACATATTCATTCTGAGAGCACATTATATGTCTAAATGGAAATACTGAATATGCAGCTGAATATAGGTGTCTGGCGTTCAGAGGAAAACTCCAGGTTGGACATTTAAATTTGATGATAGTTATCCACAACACTTTTTGAGATCATAAGGAAGTGAGTGTGACTAGAAAAGAGAAGAGATCCAAGGATTGAGCACAAAACGCTCTGAAATTTAGCTTATAAACTTATTCAGCTGTAGAGGCTGGGGCCCTGGAGCATTCACTATGAAGATTTTGAAGGAGTGGACAGTGAGAGAGAAGAAGATCAGGAGAAAGTGTTATTCTGGAGGCTACCGAAAAAAAAAATTCAAACAAGGAGGAGAGAGCAACAGTAAAATATGCTTCTTATAGACGAAGATGAATAGGGAGAACTTAGATGAATAGGGTTTAGCACTGGAAATGCCGTTAACAAGAGCAAGTTTAATGGAGCTATGGGAGGAAGGTTAATTGGAGTGGATTCATTTAAACTTTTTGAAAATATCGGTGATAATTAAAACATCCAAAAATAGTCTCTAAGCAACAGGCTTAAACAGACATTCAGATATTGAGATAACATAGCAACATAACAGCTACTCCCCCCCCCCACCCCTTTTTAGCAACTGTGCCAGGCTCTATGCTAAAATTCTTTACATACACAATTTTATTTCATTCTTCACAATAAATCTATGACTTGCATAGTATTATTCCCCTTTTATAAGTAAAGAATTGAAGCTTGAGTTTACTAAAGTCACATCATTAGGATGTGGTAAAACTGAGGAGTTGAAAGTATTTTCATAGTATTCTT
Organism: Dasypus novemcinctus; assembly: GCF_030445035.2. Classification (NCBI taxonomy): domain Eukaryota; kingdom Metazoa; phylum Chordata; class Mammalia; order Cingulata; family Dasypodidae; genus Dasypus; species Dasypus novemcinctus. The sequence goes on along the minus strand of NC_080684.1, from coordinate 53,430,395 downwards.
AAGCTGGACAATTACTTTGTTTAAGGTATATCAATTGCTTTTAGAAATTCAGAGTCTCATTCTTTAGAAACTAAGGTCGTATTTCGTCCATTTCATTTATTTCATGTGTTTTTTTTCCTCCCAATATTGAATACTGGCACGGTATTGAAAAGTTATAACCAGTTCCTTTAATAGTTGTTTGGATTTTTTGGGTAAAACTTAGATTAATATATTCAGTCATATTAAAATGTTATTAAACAGAAGTCTTTTTCTAGAATTATTTCTGTTGTATTATAGAGGTTTATTTTGAACACCTTGATTACATTTTGAACATACTTTCTAAGTATTATGATATTGAATAATCATAGAACATTTTACATGCTCATTTCGTGTTCATCTCTCTGCGAGGGGACATTTTTATCATCTATATTTTAAACACAGAAACCAGAGGCTTATAGATGCTGAGTAAATAGTCCAAAGTCACACAGTTTTTTAAGAGTGGAGTAAAGACTGACCCTGCATCCTCTGAAATTACATTTCATGCTCTTCCCAGTACAACATGCGTGTAAATTTAGTTAATTCCAAAGCTCAGCTTGAAATATTATATTTTTGCTCATCTGTGTAAAATCGATTACTTTCAAGTGATGCACCATTATAACTCGAACAGCTGGTGCAGCAGGGTCCCACCATTTTAGGAAGCATGTATACATTTTTAATTAGACATGTTTTCTCTGGGAAGCATATAAGTGGGTTAATTTTTTTTCTTCTTCTAACTGGATCGATTCTACATAATCCCATAGAAGGAAAAGCCACATTATGGTTTGCTTGGATATGCTTTTCACAGTTGCTGATCCTTTTTGAAGATGTTGCTAGGATTGGTTTTGGTAGAGATTTGGGGTGAATACAGCTCTTTGGACCACTCTACTTCTGAAGTCTGCCATGAAGTGGGCCAGGGAGTATGTCCCTATTTCTGGAGAATGAGTCCTACAACTTCCCATTACCTCACATTCTTTGTTTTGTTTTGCTTTTTTCCTCACATTCTATTCACAGCAAATTTTTTTTTGTTTTCTTAAACTAGCATGCCCTTCCTACATATATGCTTTTGAACCTCTTAAATCAGGTTTCCAATCTATGGCCAGAATGGTCCTTTAAAAATGCAAAAATTGGGGGACAGGATGTGGCTCAAGCAATTGAGCACTGGCTTCCCACACAGAAGGTCCTGGGTTCGGTTCCAAATGCCTTCTAAAAAAAAACAAACAATGAGCAAAAACAAAACGAAGCAAAACAAGCAAAAACAATGAACAGACAATGATGAAACAAGAGCAAACAGGCAAGGGAGACAAGTCAGGAGAGCTGATGTGGCTCAGTGGTTGAGCATCAACCTTCTACATATGAGATCCTGGGTTCATTTCCTGGTCCCAGTACCTTAAACAACAACAGCAACAACAACAACAACAACAACAACACAGCAACAAAAAAATGCAACTCAAATCATTCATTCCTGAGCTTAAAATCCTTCCCTGGGGTGTATGGAACCTCTTATGTTTTTTAATGTAACATTTTGTGTGATCTACTAACTTTAAAAAAAGATAATTAAAAAAAAATCCTTCAGTGGCTCCTCATTGCATTTAAAATAAAATACAAATCCCTTAACATGGTCTACAAGGCCCTATGTGACCTGGCCCTCCATGCTCTCCAACCTCAGCTAGGACCATTTTCCCTCATTCTCCAGCCTTCTTGCAGGTCCATCCAACAATCATTTTCCTGACCCAAGGCTCAGATTATATTTCCTCTGCCTAGAACAGTCTCTCCTTCATTCTCAGTTTAAGTGTTACTTACCTGACCACCAGATCTAAAAGTAGCCCTCCCCATTACTATTTCTTGAATTACCTTGTGTTTTTCCTTCCAAGTACTTATATTTTATTTGTCTGTTTAATATCACTTTTCCCCCACCAGAATATAAGCTCCATGAAGCATTTTCTATACCTGCATTTTTTTTCATCACTGCCTAGTAGTAGATCAAAAAAATTCTTGGTTAAACAAATGACCTCCACAAGCTGTTCTGTCAGCCTGGAATACAACAACAGCAGTAGGTAATATTTACTGAGCGCTTATATGCTAAACACTGGGATGAGGCCTCAAATTGGATGGTCCTGTAGATGAAGCAAAGAAGGGAGTCACATGTATGTGGTAGATAAAACCAGGGGTGTTTCTGTTGGATTTCACTGGTTAACTTAAAAGGAAATGAGATGAAAAGAGCACAAAGGAGTGGGTCAAACATCATCTTAAATCTAGATATTCTTATGATATGGAAAACATCATGCAATCAAAAAAGCTGAGATTTTAAAGTGGATCAGTTGGGTTTTTTTCCAAGAGCTGAGTTTCCAATCAACTTTTCAATCTTTTTGGTAGCAATAAGTAAGAGGGAAACCCAACCATCCTTTATTTTCACTAAATATGAAAACATTCATTTTCTCTCTTTGCTGAGGTATCTTTATAGGGAGCAGAGATTGGTTAAAAATCATCATTTTAGCTCCCTCTGCTGGCGGTGAGTAATATTTTCAGCCAAAGACAGGTGAAGAGTGCAATTATTGCTCAACGGTAAGGATGAAATGTATTTACCATTCTACTACATTCCCCATGTTAAATGTAGGAAGCACACATGCTCTTTCAAAAATAATTTTAATAGACTTACTGAAATTTCATTTTCATGTCATAAGGCGTGCAATTCAGTGGTTTTTAGTGTGTTGTGCCATCATCAACATAATCTAATTTTAGAACATTTTCTCCAACCCCCAAAGACATCTTCTATTCATTAGCTGTCTCTCCCCATTTCTTTCCCTGCCCCCTTTCTTTCTAGCTCTTGGCCATCACTAATATACTTTCTGTGTTTATAGATTTATCTACTTTGGTCGTTTCATATAAACGAGATCATGCAATATGTGGTATTTTGTGACTGGCTTATTTCACTTAGCACAGTGTGTTTGAAGTTTAATCCACGTTGTCGTGTGTGTCAATCCTTCATCCCTTTCTATTGCTAAATATTATTCCATTTTATGGATATACCATATTTTGTTTGTCTGTTCCTCAGGTGATGGAGGGAGGGTTGTTTCCACTTTTTAGCTATTATGAATAATGCTTTTATGAACATTAGTGTACAAGTTTTTATGTGGACACATGTTTTCAATTTTCTTGCATAGATATGTAAGGAGTGGAATTGCTGGGTCATATCTATGTTTAACATCTTGAGGAACTGCCAAACTGTTTCCCAAAGTGGGTGTATTGTGTTCTTACACACATGCTCTTTTGGACATATTTTAAAAGTAGCATTTAAGAAAAAGAACTTAATTTAATAAATGCTCTTTATCACTTATTCTTTCATTTTACTCATGCACTTTTATTCGGCCCAGTTTGCTTTTTTTTGGTCTCACTCTATCTCTTCTTCTCCATTAACACCGTGAGGTCTTCTTAGTTTTCTTCCTTGCAAAAGATGGAGAGATGATGTTCAAGCTCCCACTTGCTTAAAAATTATTAGGCCCTATTTAAAAACCAAAACATTGTCTTGATTGCTAGCTTCCCCAGTGGAGTGCTGCAGAGCTCCCGAAGAAGTGCATACGGCAGTTTAGCATGTTTAGTCTACCTGGTTTAGATCCATGGTAGTCCTCACTGCCTAATCCTGGGTAAGGACTTAATTTCTTAAGTCTCGTGGGCGACATGGGAACAACGATAACAGTAATCTAATAGGATTGTTATGGGACTGTACGAGGCAAAAAGCTTCACACAGAGCCAGGGATACACACAGGGATCTCTCAGTAAGTGCTGGCTGTTATTTTGAGTCCACATCATTCTTTCTTAGCTCTCTGAACCTGGCAGTGAATAGCTCCATAGTTGTAGCTCCTGGATGAGGGTGGGTTTTTCATTTACCTAGGGCTTCTTTTTTTGTGTACCAGGGCCAGAGATTGAACCCTGGACCTCATATGTGGGAAGCCGGTGCTCAGTCATTGAGCCACATTGGCTCCCCTGAGTTGTTTTTTTGGTTTGTTTGCTTGTTTTTTTTTAAATAGAGGCACCGGGGACCCAACCCGGGACCTCCCATGTAGGATGCAGGTGCTCAACCATGTGAGCCACATCTGCTCTCCTAGGGGCTTCTTTAGAAAGCAGGAAGGAGGAAGTGGACTTGGCCCAGTGGTTAGGGCGTCCACCTACCACATGGGAGGTCCGCAGTTCAAACCCTGGGCCTCCTTGAACGTGTGGCGCTGGCCCATGCGCAGTGCTGATGCACGCAAGGAGTGCCGTGTCACACAGGGGTGTCTCTGGTGTAGGGGAGCCCCATGCGCAGGGAGTGCACCCCATTAGGAGAGATGCTCAGCATGAAAGAAAGTGCAGCCTGCCCAGGAATGGCTCTGCACACAGGAAGAGCTGACACAACAAGATGACGCAACAAAAAGAAACACAGATTCCCATGCCTCTGACAACAACAGAAGTGGAAAAAGAAGACAGAAGACACAGCAAATAGACACAGAGAACCGACAACTGGGGTGGGGGGGGGGGGGGGGAAGGGGAGAGAAATAAAGAAATAAATCTTAAAAAAAAAAGAAAGCAGGAAGGTGAAAAGAATGCCATGTCGTATCTATATCTTTATCTTCTGAAGCAAAGCATCTCAATCCTGGCATAATTTTTATGGTACTAAAAGGTTGAAAAATAAGATGAAAAAGATTTTGAACTTCTTATTAGTTTAATTCCCCCCAAATCATTTTTCAGGTCATTCATCCTATTTAAAATGTTATAGAAGTAATGGGCCTGTCTACATAAAATCCTCAAAAGTGTATACATTGACAGTTTGCGTTTACTTCTAGGATAGTCAGGTATTGACGCACTGGAGACCCTAGGAGTCCATGGGCTCAGTTTTAAAAGCACTGCATTAGACATGAGGAATTGTTCATTGATGTAAACACCCCTCAGGCATTCTGAAATTCTTTGATTTCACTTTAAAAATTTATTCTCATTCCTCTTAGAAAATGTGAAAAAATGCATGTAAATCATTGTGCTTGCACCATTAAAATGACCAACTCATTAGCTTCTTTATGACTTTTTTTCGCACAAGCAAAAAAAGCTTTACTCACCGAATTTAGGGGAAGAAAGCATGAATTTTAAATTCTTGACATAACAAAGATATAAAATGATATTCAGAGAACAGGGCCATAGTTTCCACATATGTAAGAACCTTTGAGGTCAGGAAGTAGATGTGGCTCAAGCAATTGAACTCCTGCCTACCCCATGGGAGGTCTGTGGCTTGGTTCCTGGTGCCTCCTAAAGAAGACAGAGAGCTGGCGCAATGGGCAGTTGTGGCAAGCTCACACAACAAGATGATGCAACAAGAGACGCAAGAAGAAAAACATAATGAGATATGCAACAAAGCAAGGAACAGAGGTGGCTCAAGTGATTAAGTGACTCCCTCTCACATCAGAAGTCCTGGGTTCAGTTCCTGGTGCCTCCAACAGGAACAAGGAAGGCAGACACAGGAAGTACAAACAATGAGGGGATGGGGAGCAATAAATAAACAAAATAAGTCTTTGGAAAAAAATCTTTGAGGTCAACTATGAGGCCACTGGGTTTGTGCTTCTGAAAACCTTAAGTATTTTGTACTGCGGAGGTAAGAGAATAGAATGGAGATGTGATGGCCTTTCCCCCATGTTGGAATGGACAGGTAGGCAGCCCTGTGGGGCAACTCTTGGTCTCACCTGAGGTTTCCAGGAGCCCCTTGAGATTTGCAAAGAGTCTCAAATCTACTCTTACATCTTTGAGTTCTGCCAGACCCTCTGTAGGTGGAGATAACCTAGTGCTTTGAGGTTCATTGCTTCTTTGTTGAGGAGTCCTTTAAACTATATAACTTGCAATATAGGTTGAGATCAGGCATGCAGATCAGGCATGCTTTCATGCTTACATAGATGTTAAAAAATGAGGATGATACATTAAGATTTTCTGTCTGTTTCACCCTCCTCCTTTATTACTGCTCAATCCTTGTTATCTTCCCATATCTCCCATTCTCAGCCCAGTGTTTATGTTGAGTCCTATTATTCCTACAGCTCTAGTTGAACTCACTATCTAGTGTCTTAATCCAGAGATATGGTCAAGTTTTAGTTTTTCACTCTTTCTCTCATACTTTAAAAGGAACCTTTTAATTCTAAATCACAAAGACCAATCTCAGTATGAGAGTTGATTGGAAGAGTTGTCTGGCTGTTTAGAAATTGGAACTTTTTAAATGGCTAAATATGTTAAATTGACTCTTGGGAAATAAAAAGTTATAAACTGCAACTCCAATCTGCCACTGTGAAAAAGATAACCTAAAATTTAAATTTTTCTGAGCGAGTTCTCTGGACCAGTAATGGAAGAGGCGTTTTAAAGTTTGGATCACCCTTGAAAAGCAAAGGCCAAGTATGTTAAATTGTGCACTTCATTTTCATTGTGGAGAAACGAATCCCAGATTCAGTGAACTCCCTTAATTCTTTAACGGGCTCAAGTGTCTTTGCAATTAAGACTGTGTACTTGCTGTGCACTGGCTGATTCTTTCTCCTGGAAAGCTTTGTTTCTCTGAGAAACCTAAAATCCTACCATTGATCCATACTCACAAACCCATGTTGATTTAAACAGGACTCCCAGAGGTGAAACAACAGCAAAATCAAGAGATTCAATTTACTGAGCTTGGGTTACAGGAAACATATTTAATAGCAGACAGTTCCTGTTTTCATTGTTTTCCATCTAAATTCCTACAAAATCAGATTGTCTTTAAATAGATGCTGCTGCTTTTGGGGTAAGGTTTAGTTTCACCTCCCTGAAGAAATAAAGATTTTTGTAAAAACTCCCTCTACCTCGTGGCCTCACATATAATGGACCTAAGTCAGCCAAAATGATCAAGGTAGATATTATGCTAAAACAGTGATAGAATAGCAACACCAAAGGTGTGAAACACATAGTTTCAGGCCCTTTAATGTAGTCCTCAATAGTCAAGGGATGCTTGGTGCTAAATGGGGGTCAAAAAGATTTTATTCGAGAGCTATCCCGTTTTGTTTGTTCGGGCAGCCTAATACAGGCCAGTCCAAGTTTTCTGAGAAATGAAAGGAGAGAGGGTAGTTTGAGGAATCTATCATTTGTGTTTGAAAAAGTATTGAATTTGGCAGGTTTCCTGGTGTTTTTGCCTTGAAAGAGTAGAACTGTGACCAAACAAATAATGATAATGATGATAGTGGTATTAATAATAATGATAATAATGGATAATATTTATTGAGCACGTAGTCTATGCCACAGTTCCTCTGGTAAGCATTCTGTATAGACAATCTCATTTGAAAAATACCCTAGTGTTTGGATTAAGTTCCCCCACTCCAAATAGCTGCATAATATGATGGTTAAGGACCAGTGCAGATTTTGAGTACTTCCACCACCAATTAACTATGTGACCTAAAGTAAGTTATTTTCTGAGACTTGTTTACTTAATCTGTAAAATGGCTTAATAAGGCCTACCTCTTTGGGTTTTGTGAAGATTAAATAATATAGGCCAATGACAGAAACAGACAAACCATCCCGTGATTTGAATTCAGTGAGATCAATGGGGTGTATGTGTGGGGGGATTTAGGAGCAGCTGGAAAGAGGACTTTTCTGCTTCCCCAGGACCTTAGGGACGCAGGGCTTGCTGGAGGAGCTGCCTGGTGAGCTGGGAGGAAGAGATGGGAGGAGTGGGGAGGGTGTGCTTGGCTGAGGGCATGGTGTGTGCTGGGGGAACTGCGTGTTGTGGTTTAGGGCTGTGAAGGGAACGGCGGGCGGGGGCAAGATATGAGGCTTAGAGTATAAAGCCAGCCCAGATCATAAAGCACTTTGGATGTCATTTTAGGAAGTTTGAACTTTCTCCTGAGGTCAGAGGGGAGGCACTGAAGTGTTCTAAGTAGGGGAGCAACATAATTAGATTTGCTTTTTGTGATTGTCACTCTCTCCGAGATTAAAGATACTGTCTGTGAACAAAGACCCTTTCTGGATGCCTCGTTTGAGCAAGACCTTGACCTTGGCCTCTTTGGTTTGGAGACTATCATGAAGTGAGCTAACAGGTATTTAACTCCTGCTGCTCTGATTTCTGTTATGCTTCTTTTTCTTTTGAATTGCTTCCTCATCTGAGATAGGTAAGAGGATGGAAAAGGAGCATCTCTGCTCGAGGATATTGCTGGGCCACAGGGAAACTTTATTTTTTAAGATGATTTACTGTTTATTTGTGGGTTATGCACTTAATATACTAAATGAAGTGAAATTTAATCCCAGGCTGACTTTTTCTTTTTAAGGAGGTACCAGGGATTGAACCCAGAGAAGCAAGAGCTCAACCACTGAATTTCATCTGCTCCCCAATGTGAGTTGTTATTTTCGTTTGTTTGTTTGTTTCTAGGAGGTACTGGAGATCAAATGTGGGACCTCATATACGGGAAGCAGGCGTGCGAATACTTGATCTGCATCTGCTACCGCAGGTTGACTTTAACAGTTTTCTTCTGGATTACAGCCATTTACTGAGCATTGACATGTACTGAGGAAAAGAAAACCCTTTCCAAATTGGTTTTTGTAAAACATTAGCAAAGTACATTTGTAGACACCTTACCTCTTCTTATCCCCAAGCTGGCTGTTTGTTACCTGAAACAAACAGAATGAAATCCAATTGCATAAGGGATTTTTTTTGGTGGTGGGGGATAGCATCTGTGCTTCTGATCACTTTGAATAGAGAATTACCTCTATTTATGGTCAAAAAGTCTCAGAAGAATCCAGGAAAACGACCTTTTTAAATAAAATTAGGTAATGTGCTTCTATGTTATATTTTATTAAGTGATTGGCAATTACTATCCTATAAAATGTTTTTCAAAACATAAACACTTACATAGTTGCTAGGTTAAAGTTAGAAATGAAACAAATAAAAAGTCGCAAAGAACAAAATTATTTCCACATTGGATTTCTTGGTGAAGCAAGCATTTACCATGTTGAAATTCAGGTGGATGTTTATTTAGAACTTGATATGTTCTAGATTTGTGGTAAAATTAGAAAAGTATTTACACCCATGAAAAATAATCAGTGTGTAGTATTCGAAGACTAATTACAGTTTAATTCTAAGATAAGTTAAATATCAGAAGACTATGACAAAACTTTTATTGGAAAAATTAGAAAATTCTTAAGAAAAATATGTACAATGGAAATCAAATATATTTGCTTTGAGTTGTTCATAAACTGTCTTAGCACTCTTGGAGCATTTTATGTTTTACTAACACTGTTAAACCCCATCTGGTGTTTGTAAAGTCTTTTACTATCCCCTGCTGGGACAGGCAGACATTGGTTTGCATGACAGTGTGTTCCCAGAATATTTTTAAAAAGTATCTAGTGGATTTATACCAACTGTAGCAGAATGATAGAAGACCACAGTTCCACTATAATGCCTTCAGGAATGGAGACAAATGCCATCAGGTCACAAAAGATCCATCAGTTTTACACTGTGTGACATTTGGGGAAGAATGTGAATGATTAGTGGTTTTCAAAAGTTGTTTGGAATTCAACATCCTGTGTAGATATTACTTGAAAAATATTTATAGGTTCTGAGTCAGTGAGATGAGATTTGTTCTCCATGAAATTCTTGCTAGAATGTGTGGAATATGGCCTTGAACCTTAGTCCTTTCAATAAATTCCCTGGAATTACTGTTATTGCCAATAAACTGGTTATTTGCCTCCTTCAGCTATTTTTATTTTATCATGACAACCTTATATCTCTTGAAATTAACGAGCTCTTTGTTTAGAGTGAAAGCAATTTAATTCAGCAAGCATTTATTGAATATCTTCAATGTTCAAGGCAGTCTGATAGGCATGGAAGAAATGGAAAAGAATTTAACATGATCCTATCTTCAAACAACTTATAATCTAAATGGAGAGTTAGAGAAAACATAAGGTAAGCTAAGTCCCAAATATGAAATATAAAAAGATGGTATAATAACACTGAAAAATGATTGCTTAAACTTGACTGGGGGATGAACAAAGGATCATGGTGAAAGTAATATTTAAAGTAGGCATTGAAGGAGAAGTATAACTTTAATTTACAGAGGGTGGGAGCTAGAGGTCATTATATGTAAAGTGATTAGTTACATATAATACAATTTAAAAGCAAATTTTAAAATATTCTATTTCAAGGCAAAGTCATATAGAAGTCAGAATGTAGTAGAAAGGGGAAACGGACTTTGGCCCAGTGGTTAGGGCGTCCGTCTACCATATGGGAGGTCCGCGGTTCAAACCCTGGGCCTCCTTGACCCGTGTGGAGCTGGCCATGCGCAGTGCTGATGCGCGCAAGGAGTGCCGTGCCACGTAAGGGTGTCCCCCGCGTGGGGGAGCCCCACGCGCAAGGAGTGCGCCCGTGAGGAAAGCCGCCCAGCGTGAAAAGAAAGAGCAGCCTGCCCAGGAATGGCGCCGCCCACACTTCCCGTGCCGCTGATGACAACAGAAGCGGACAAAGAAACAAGACGCAGCAAATAGACACCAAGAACAGACAACCAGGGGAGGGGGGGAAATTAAATAAATAAATAAATCTTTAAAAAAAAAGAATGTAGTAGAAAAGAATTTGTGAATAGACACCTGAATTTTAATCTTGGCTCTGAAACTAACAAAGTAAGCCCAGGCAACATTCAATTAACAGTTACTGAGTACCTAAAATGTCTCAGGCCCTGTTTTAGGTGCTGAAGCTACAATGTTAGACGTGAGAGGCAAGGTATCTAATAACATGGAGCATGTATTTTAGTGGGAGGAAATGGAAAGAAAGAAATCCAAAAATCAATGAAAAAAACAAAACCAAAACTAAAACTAATACATAGTAATTAGTCCTATAATCAAATAAAACTGTTAGCGTGATGAGGAGTGATAGCGTGGGGCTGGTTTAGGCTGTCTTTAGCAAAGACCCATCTGAGGAGATGACACTCCAGCTGAGACTAGACTGATAAAGAACCTTCCATGAGAAATTCTGCATGAAGATGCAGAGCAAGGGTCCCAAAGTAGAACAAGCTTAGATGTTCCTGGAACAGAAATTAGGTCCTAATGGGTGGAGAAAGAGGAGAGAAGAACATGCAGAGAGAGTGTTTGGCAGATCATCCAGGTTTCTTGTATGGAGGGCAAGATAATATGGATTATATTTTAAGCACGATGGGGAACCATTGAAATAATTAAGCCAGAGAATAACATGATCTAGTTTATGTATTTTTAAAGGTATTTTATGAAGCGTTTTGAAATGGTTTCAAACACACAGGGCAGTTACAAAAGAAAAAAAAAAAAAAAGAAAATAATACAAAACCCATATAGAAACTCTAATATACCTCTACCCTATTAGATACCCATATCCACCAATTTTAACATGTTGCCACATTTGCCATAACATTCTATCTATCTATCTATCTATCTATCTATCTATCTATCTATCTATCTGTCTGTCTGTCTGTGTTCTCAATGCTTCAACACTTAATATGGCCATGCACGTTTCCTAGGAATGAGGATATTCATTTATGTGTAGTTATCAAGTTTAAGGAATTTACCATATGTATAAACCACATAATCTACATTCCAATTTTTTTCCAGTAATGTCCCTTCAAGCTTTTTCTCCTCCCTTGCTAGATCCCATCCAGAATCATGAATTGCATTTAATTGTCATTGTCTCTTTAGTTGCTCTCAAAAAACATTTTTTAAAAAATTGTGAGGATATATATATATCACATAAACTTTCCTATCCCAACCACCCACAAGCATACCATTCAGTGAGATTAATCACATTTACAATTTTGTAGTGCCTTCACCACCTTATTTTAGTACAATTTTCCCATCTTTCTAAAAGGAAACCTTATACCCACTATGCATCAACTTCCCGTTCTGTCTTTTCTCTGCCTTGGCAACCTGTACTCTAATTTTTGTTTCTCTGAGCTTGCATATTCTTTCATATTTTCTTTGTAGTTACTATGGGGCTTCAATGTAACATCCTGAATCTATAAAAATTTCATTAGCTTTGATACCAACTTAATTTCAGTAGTCTATGCAAACTGTGTTTCTATACTCCTCCACTCCCTACCTTTATGTAGTTCTTGTCATAAATTACGCATACACATTATGAGTCCAAAACTACTGATTTGTCACTATGTTTTATACATTTGCCTTTTAGATCCTGTAGGAAGTAAAAGGTGGAGTTATAAACCAAAAAGCAACAATACTGGCATTTATATTTACCCATATCATTGCCCTTACAAGAGACCATTTTTTCATGTAGCTTTGGCCTATCATCTCTTCTCTTATCCTTTCAACCTGTAGAACTCTCTTTACCATCAATTATGTACGGATAGACTAATGGTCTATATTTAGCTGTGAATGTCTTAATTTCACCCTCATTTTTGAAAGATAGTTTTGCCAGATGTGGAATTCTTAGTTGATAATTTTTTGCTTTCAGCACTTTAAACATGTCATCCCATTACCTTCTTGCTCCATGGTTTCCTGTGAGAATTGGCACTTCATCTTCTTGAGGCTTCCTTGTATGTGATATATAGCTTCTTTCTTGTGGCTTTCAGAATTCTTTATCTTTGGCACTTGACAGTTTGATTATAAAATTACAAGATGTGGGTTTAATTGAGTTTATCCTGTTTGGAGTTCATTGAGTGTCTTGGATGTGTGTATTCATGTCTTTTGCTAAAAATTTTCAGCCAATATTTCTTTGACTATTTTTGTGCCTCTTTCTCTCTTTCTTCTCCTTCTGGGACTTCCATGATGCATATATCAATATGCTTGATGGAGTCCCACAGGTTCCTCAGGTGCTGGTCACTTTTTTTCATTTTTTCTTCCTTCTCCTCCTCAGAATGATGACTTCCATTGTTTTATCTTCAAGTTCATTGATTCTTCTGCCAGCTCTGATCTGCTATTGAACCCCTGTAGGGAATTTTTAATTTCTATTACTGTGGTCCTCTGCTCTGGTTGGTTCCTTGTCATAATTTCCATCTCTCTATTGCTATTGTCTTTGTGTTCATCTACCATTTTTTTGGATTTCCTTTAGTTCTTTGCCCTGTTTTCATTTAGTTCTTTGAGCATATTTAAGATCATTAAAAAAAATATCTGGAATGTTTCAGGTCTGGTCTTTCTCACTTTCTAATGCTTTAATGGTTTCTAAGTGCCTCTCCATGCAGGATAAGCTGTGGGACAGTGAGTGCCTCAGGCATGACCAGACACACTGGGCCAGACATAATGCTCCCAGTATGGGCACAAGACTTAGTCTGTTCTCTTTGGAACTGGTACCAGGGATCTACACTGAGAGCAAGGACCTACTTCATGCAGAGCTGGCGAGGGATAGAGTAGGTGTCAGATAGGGCACTATGAGATCCTACTACAATTGAATAGCCTTTTTCTTGACTTGGTCCTCATCTTGTTACTTCAGTACTTTAGATATTTTCTGGAGTATTGAGAATATGTTTCTTTAATTTATGATTTAAAAAGATCACTGCTTGGTTAGAGAGCAGAGTAGGCTAGTATGGAAACAGAAGGAGTTAGGAGGCTCTTGCAGTAGTCCTGGTAATAAACGGTAGTTCATTGGACTGTGGGGAACAGTGGAGATGAAGACATGTAAGAATTAAGGGTGGCCCGTAGATTTTTAGCTTGAGAAATTGGGTGAGCAATGGGCATGTATAGGAGTTGGGGAAGAAGAGCTCTTGATTTCTCCAAGCTTGTTTTCCCAGCTGTAAAATGACCTATCTTCCAGGATTGCTGTTATTGTGAGAATTAAATCAAATGAAATTGCCTGTGTAAATGTCTGGTACAGAGTAAGGGTGCAGTAATTGTCAGTTACCTTTCCTACATCTAATAACAACTCTAAATAAATAGCTACAAAAACGTGGAGTGGGAAAAAAATTACACATTTTTTCATGACTCCAGATTTCAAAATGTAGTTAAGAAAAATCTCATTTTATTTGTTTTTTACAGACCTGATGTTTTTTGTGCCTAGTGTTGGATGTGCTTTCAGTCTGGAAATGTTCTATTGAGGCAATGGCTCCTGAAGAAAAACTAAGTGGAGCTATGAGGAGTGTGGCATGTGTGATTCCACATTATGGAGCCCCAAGGTGTAGAAGATGAGTTGTTTTGTGTATACCTGCAAGGATGTTTCTGTCAGGAGACACAATTGTGGTGACTGAATTGGAAGACATTGTGATGACAAAGGCCTTAATTCAAACTTAAGTTACAGTGGGACACTCATGTCACTCTGTTAGATGGTTATGCAGCTTGGACTAGCAATAGAATAATTGGTTTGGTATTTTTTATATGTCATATTTAACAGATGACTGTGCAGATGACAGCACAGTCCTGGCAGCCTGGAAGATCATCCATCCTCTTGCATTAGAGCCACCCCAATTGAAACCATTTGCTTTCATGTAGGACACCAAAAAGGTGATCTTGAACATGGTGACTGCAAGCTGAGAGGGTTGAAATAATTGCATCAAGAGCTTGCTGAAGAATTTTATGCATTTGTAACAAGGTTGCAAATGGCTCAGAGGCAGTTTCTACCATTACACCAGTTTCCAACTGAAAACACTGTCATTTAACAGAACTTAAGAGGTAAAATATAGAGACATTAATTCATTTATTTAACTGATCGTTATTGAGTACCAATATGTTCCATACCCTGTTTTAGAGGCTAGGGAAACATCAATGACCAAACAATACAAAGTTTCTGCCACCATAGAGATTATAGTCTAGTGCAAGAGACAAATAAATAAAAAGTTAACAAATAATTGTGCAATATAATGTAAAATAATAATAAATGCTTTGAGAAAAAATAAAATAGGATAAAGGGATAGAGAACAATAGGGCTTCTATCTTAGGTACAATAAGGAAGGCTTCTCTGACAGGACATTTGAGCAGATACCTGAGTGGAGTGAAGAGACATCTATGTGAATATGTGGGGGAAAGGGCTACTCAGCTAAGGACCTGCAAAGGCAAAAGCCCTAAGCTGGGAGCATGCTTGGCATTTCAAGTAGCAGCAAGGAGGCCAGAGTGGAATGGAATGAGTAAAGAGATGGAGCAGGAGAGAAAGACAAGAGTTATTTTATGAAGGATTTGTAAACCAAGTTAGGGAGTTTGGATTATTATTATTATTTTTTGGGTCTTAAAAATTTTTGTTGTTGTTGTCTTTTTTCTACATAGATCACACAAAATATAACATTAAAAAATATAAGCGGTTCCCATATACCCCACTCCCTACCCACCCACTCCTTCAACATCAACAACCTCTGTCGTCAGTGTGGCACATCCATTGCATTTGATGAATACATTTTGGAGCACTGCTATACTGCATGGATTATAGTTAAAACCTGTTAGAGAGTTTGAACATAGAAATAATGCAATCTAGTGTGACCTGGGCATTAAGGAATGAGAATGGAAGCAGAGTGACTGGCTATGAGGCAGTTGTGGAGGTTAGCAAAATGAGGGTTTATGAGGGATTAGATAAAAGTAGTAGCTATGGAGTTATTGAGAGGTGATTTGATTTGGAATGTATTTTGAAGATAAATTCAATAGGTTTGCCAATGGATTGAAAATGGGATATGAAAGAAAGATTTTGGGGCTTGAGCCATTGGCAAATGTGGTGCTATTTACTGAAATAGTTAACACTGGAAGACAAAACAGGAATTCAGTTTTATTCATATTACTTTTCAAAGTGCTCAGATATCCATGTATTAATGTTGAGGCAATTGGTTATACAACCTTGAGTTTAGGGAAGAGCTTAAGGATGGAGACATACATTTAGAACTTTCCTCAGTTAATGTAGATGAGATTTGATAAAATCACCTGGAAAGGAAGTATGGGTAAGAGGAGAAGCAGTTGGAGGGCTGAGTCCTAAGGCATCCCAATGTTTAGAGATAAAGAAAAGGAAAAAGAACCACCTGGAGAGACCAATAAGGTAGGAAGAAAGCCAAGACAGAGGAATCATGGAAGTTCAGTGAAAGAAATTTTTCTGAGAGGAAAGGGTGGTCAACTATGCTGAATATGTGTCTGAAGTTTTGAGGACAGAGAGGTAACCACTGGATTGGCGATGGGGAAATCATGATGACCTTCACAATAGCAAATGTAAAGATCAACTTCCTACTCCCGATTCCCTCAGGAAGAAGAGATAACAGGAGGTCAGTTGAGGGTAAGGCATAATGGTGGCTAAGGTCTAACTACATCAGGGCTAGTGAGTCTGGCCATAGGGCTGGGTTGAGGGGAGGGAAGTGGGTAGAGGTGGTGTCATTGTTTGGTTGGGGTTAAGCACATTAAAATGGATCCTCCCTTTATCTACATTTCCCTGTATTTCAAGATCTGATCAATGATGATTCACTCATGTATTGAACAGTCTTATCTTTTGCTTTTATGCTGATTCTTTCATTCTCTTTTGCTATAATCTCAATAGCCGTCATGTTAATCCATTACTTGACTCCAAAAAGTTGTTAATTGTTGTCATATCTGGAAAATGTGTTGAGAAAACTGTTTGTTTCTCTGCTCCTTCTGATTTGTAGTGTGATTTGTGGTGAATTTTATGGATTGAAGAGAGAAATTATCTGATAAAGGATATTATCTGATAAATTATCTGATAAAGGATCTCTGGGTTAGTCAGATCGACTGAGGTGTAGATAGTCTTAGCTCTGTCAACTGTATGACCTGGGACATGACATTTAATCTTTTTGGGTGTTGGTTTCCTCATCAACATAATTGATAACGTGCATGATATATATAACAGAATAGTCTTAAGTACATTAAAATCCAGTCCCTGGTAAAACTATGCCATGTAATTTAAAATACTCATTTGCAATAGTCAGTGTACCAGTAAGGTGGCAGTGGCTGAAAATGATAGAAGAAAATACCCACTGAAAATGAATTTAAAAATGAGGAAAATTTATTATAATACAAGAAAAAGATTCTGAGTTAAGGTGATATCAAATTTGGTTAATATTTATCTCAGAATTATTGTGAGGAGCATTCTATGAGGCAAAAAAAATTATTATTCCCACTTTACAGATATGCCAACTAACTCAGAAGCAGAAAGGTTAATTAACTTGTCCAAGATCAGAAAGCCAGGAAGTAGAGAACAAGGTTTTACCCTCAGCCAGTCTCTAGGTGCTACCACCTCCTTTTGGCACTTCTAACTCAGGATGCTTTCAGCTACATTGTTCACTTTGTCTACTGATATCAAGATTAAGAGGAAAACCATGAGGGGGAAACTTGAGAGGTAATAATCACCAGATTGGCTTCCAAGTTTCAGGTTGTGGTAAGAGCTGGTACTTGATCCTTTAAAATGAAATGAGAAACCCATCTATTTTTAACGTGCAGTGATAGTCTCAGGCCACTAGAGGACACTATGCAGATGGCATCGTTCAGGATAGAGCAGGGCCCTTCTCTAAGTTTGTCTTCAGGCAGTATCATCTTCTGTGGTTTCAGGAGAAGAGTCCTCTGGCTACTGTTAAAAACTCCTAGTGGCTGTGTTAGGGTTGTCTCAGGGCAACCTCCATGTTGGAATTTTCTTCCAAATCTCAGTACAGGCTTCCTCAGACCTTTAGACCTTCCTTTTTTCATCCAAGATACCTATCCTTTGGGTATTGCCCCGAATGTTTTACTTTCTGGGAAAGGTACCCAACTCCCCACTGGCCCATCAGTTTCAGGTAACTGCCTGTGTTCTCAGTTTAGTTAAATTGCATTATTATTGTCTTTCATTCCTCTGATCCTGCTCTTGAGTTATAGTCATTTAACCATTAGAAAAAGATTCTAGGAATGGTTGGTCTTTGTTTTTTGTTCTTTTTCCTATAAATCAAGGTTTATCCATGTTGATATTTGTTGGTACAGTTTCCAAAAGCAGGTCTTGTTTTTTTTTATTTTTATTTTTATTTTTATTTTTATTTTTTTACAAAGTCTCCAACACGTTTGGGTGCTTAAGATGCTGCTTGATGAAGTTGATTAATATTCAGAGCTAAAATTAAATGAAGCAAATTACAAATAAGAAATATAAAGTTTTTTCCAGATAGCAGACTTAATTACATTTAAAGATCCACAAATATACTTGCCATAGTCGTAGTCTAGTGGAAGGCAGAGTGACAGCAGAACGCCCCTGGGTGCCCTTCAGTGAGTGGAGACATGAGGTGCCCTCCGGCTAAACCAAGGAGCAGGGCTCTTCTCAGCCTCAGTGGCCCAGATTTCATGAGGCGGAAGCAAGGAAATTCTCAGCTACTTATACCTATAAAAACCTAAAATTTTAAAATAAATTGCCTTCTTTCTGCTTCAATTTTAGCATAGGTTTTATATTTAGAGTGCTTGAAGTTATGGTGTCTATAAAATTGCTAATCTTTACATTTTGTGACAATAATACTTTATATATTTATGGTTTATATAGAAATCTAAAAATTCAGACATTAAATGGGATATTATTATGCCTTAGTTTTTATTCTGGTATTTTTCAAGAGGTCTGGATCTTTTACTGTACCTATTTGCTACTTCTTGCTTTTAGTGACTTTGCAATTCAACCTGCTTCTTCCCTCCCCCTCACTTGTGGAGTTGTTTGGTAAGAAAGCTGGCTCACTACTGGTGGGTCGACACGCCTGGGTAGAATGTAGGGTGACACAGTATTTCCTGATGTGAGGGGCAGTTACTTTGGAAGGGCCAGGGCGGGATTCCTATGTCTTTGGACATGGTCATAGGCGTTAAAGAACATTAAATTAAATTGTGGGTAATTTATGACTATAGAATTTTCTTTTCATTCTTCTGATTAATTTTTAAAAGTTCTTGATTTCTTGCTAAGTACATTTGTAACATCTTTCTAACACACTGAATCTCTCATTTTTTACAGAGAGGGAGCAGGTCTCAGAATCTTGGCTGGCAACAGTATTTACTTAGCATTGGTGGCTTTTTTGTTCTTTTGTTTGCTGTTCTCTTTATGGTAACCTTCCATTTTTGAAAACCAATTCTTTTAAAAAGAAAGTTCTTTAAAAGAAAGAAAAGTTTATTTTAGAGGAAAAAATAATTAGTAATATAGATTGTATACAAATATTCCCAACAGTGTAAAAGTTGCACCTGACTGATTAAAGCTTGTAAAATATTGGCACAATTGTTAAAAAACCTGTCTATGCCATTTCGTCTGTGACTTGGATGGGCTTAACGCCCTCTCTAAAATTCAGTCTTCTCAACACTAAAATGGAATAATAGTATGTATCTCATGTGGTAATTGTGAGGAATAAAGGAAATATAATGTTGAGTCCTTAGTACATTGTAAGCATTCAATAAATGCTTGCTTCTTCTACTTTAACTACTAACACTGGTACGACCATTATTTCTGTCGGTATTTTTAGCCAAATCACAAATATGGAATAAGAATTAAAAATGACAAACAATAGGAATCTAGCTCTATCACTGTAACTTTATTTTTATGAACATTATAAGCCCTTCTACTTCTCTTTAAGTTTAGTAACTAAAATGGATTGACTTATGGGATCTGTGGAGATAATGTGAGTAAAGTATGGGGTGAGTGGCAGGGCAAAGAAAGTTTAAGCAGGAAAACCCAAAATCAATAAAATCTTGGAATGACCTTGAGGAACTAAGAGTCTAACTAATACTAAGAATCCAGGACCATTGGCTTTAATTATTCTTTAATCTTCCTGTTCTAGGTAGATTTGATTTCGTATGTGTTAAATTTAAGTATGTTTCTTTAAGCATTTAATCTCCTTTTTTTGTATTCTTCAAAGCTTTTCTATGTTCACCAGGTATATGTGGTGTGTAACGAAGGGTGCTACCCCTTTTGGAATAAAATAATTATGGAAGAAGGCATGAAGCTGAAAACAGAAGGATATTCTGCTTTGTCACAGAGGTGTGCTGCTTGAGTCCACCCAATAGAAGAAATGACTTTATGATTTCATGTAATAAACTGGAATTTCATTGTATGCTATTTATTATACAGCAGAATTCATTAGAAAGTGAATTAATTTAAATGTTATTAATACACATTTAGTGCCTGCTCCATGTTTACTACTGAACTGGGGGGGAAGCAATAAGCAGTATTGCAATTCCATAAGCAATAGAAGACCTGGCTTCTGCCCCGTTGAGCTTAGAGAAAGGAAGACGCCTTTATGGAAGTTCTGGGTCATGGTTGCTGAAGATAATATATTACCTTATGTCTCAGTTAGTCGTTGAGTACCTGCTATGTGCCAGGTGGTGGTTCTGAGGG
Source organism: Dasypus novemcinctus (assembly GCF_030445035.2). Taxonomy (NCBI): domain Eukaryota; kingdom Metazoa; phylum Chordata; class Mammalia; order Cingulata; family Dasypodidae; genus Dasypus; species Dasypus novemcinctus. Next base: position 53,410,162 of record NC_080684.1, on the reverse strand, counting down.
AGCTTGAATTCTCAAGGGAGAAGAGAGACAATTAACAAAACAATTAAACTACACTATGTGGGAAGGTGATTACCATTATGAAAGCTAAAGAAGAAAAATAAAGCTGGAAAGGAGAGTAGAAGGTGCGAGGGGCTGGGATAGGCAAAGTCCAGTTCTAAATAAGATGGCAAAGGAAAAGCCTTACCTAGAAGGTAATGTTTGAGCAAAGACCTGAAGGAGTTGAGAAAGAAAGATACGGGGATATCTGGGGCAGAAGTATTTTAGAGGGAGGGATTACCAAGGGCCAAGGTCAAAGATGGGAAGGAGCCTAAAGCATATGGTTGAGGTGCAGTGAGCAAGGAGAAAGGTGGAGTGTGGGAGATGAGGAATTGGGAGGCTGTTGGGGTAGGGTGAGGAAGAGATTGTGTGGAATCTTGAAGGTGAACATCATTCAATGTGAGAAGGAAGGTAGCCACTGGAGGGGCTTAAGAGAGAAGTGATGTGATCTGACTTATATCTTAACAGGATCGCTCTGGCTGCCAAGTTGAAAATAAGCTGTAGGGAGGTGGACTAAGTTTCTATTACTGCTGTTAACAGATCACCACACATTTACTGCCTCAGAGCAACACATTTTTTATCTTACAGTTCTGTAGGTCAGAAGCCTCACTGAGTAAAATTAGTATGTCAGGAAGACTGCAGTTTTGGAGGCTCTGAGAGAGAATCTGTTTTCTTACCCTGTTCAGCTTCCCGAGGCTGCCTGCTTTCCTTGGCTCTGAGCAACTTCCTCCATCTTCACGGCTCTCTCACGCTGGCCTCCTTCTTCCACTTGTAAGTAGCTTTGTGACCCACTGGGTTCTTACAAGTGGGCCTGCCTGGGTAAACCAGGATAATCTTCCACCTCAAGATCCTTAAATGTATCACATCTGTAAAGTCCTATGTGGCATTATGACTCTTCTAAAAGGTTTTTTTAATGTTTATTTTAATATGAAAAACACTTTTACATTTCTTAAAAAGTTTATGAGCAGCTGCATTAATAATATTTTCCAGGAATACAAGTAGCCAACTAAGGCTATTATGAAAAGTCAATAAATTGTATCACTAATAATTTTGAAATGACCAAGGATCTGTTAATCAGTATTCTTTCATGTTGACTCCTCACTCTGTACTTTTATGATAGTTTTAGGCTTTGCTAGGTCCTGAAACTTAGCTCCTCTCATAAGAAAATTGACCCTGGTAACCTTCACAGGAAACAAATTATAGAACTAGGGACCCCCAAAAAATCTCAAAATCCATACAACATCAAATAGAAGTTTTAAAACCAACAGAACACATGTCTAAACATTCCTTGACTTTTGGAGAGAGTAGGAAGTTTCTCTTTAAACAGCACCCTAAAAATTATGCTTAACCTGGAATAAACTCAAAAGCTGCACTTGTATAAGCCAGGACGAGGTCAATTTCCTCTTGCATATCCACTGACAGTTGACCAAGTGACACCCCAGTTGCTCTAAGTTTCTCTCAAGTAGTGATTTTACAGCTTTGCTCATATCCTGCATTTGTTTGTTTGCTTTGGTTTTCTAATGAGACAAATGACTACTTGAACCAGGCTGCTGCTATGAAATTCTTTTTGATGTGATTGTATATAAATTGCAATCGTACAACCTTATAATACTTATGATATGTTTACGGAACTTCTGCTACTAATGGTGAAAATAGTACGTGTGCTAGCATGATAGAATAATACTTGAAATATCCTGCAAGTGAGGAATAACACATCATGTCATAGCCTCTATTTTGAATATTTTTCAGATCTCCCAGAGAATATTTTTCAGATCTCTCAGATCACATACAGTTGTGCTATGTGATCTCCATCCTTTGGAGAAGAAATTATATAGAAAATGACCCTTGGCAGATTGACTGATGATTTACTAATGATGGCAGTGTAACCAGTTTCACGGGAAGATTTGTCAACAGCATTTTATATGGCTGACCACATGGTGCTGAGGTCTTAGTTACATTTCCTGATGGGTTGGCTGTTGAATTCTTGCTAGTTTAAACTAGTTTTTGGAGGTAGGTGAAAGAATTCTGAATTCTCCAGAAGAGTCTTCTTCCTATTTCAAAAAATGATTGTAAGTCATCCTTTGTTTATTGAGGAGAGTGAAATCATGGTCAAAAACAAAGATCTGAGAAGCAACCTAATTAACACCAAATCATGTGATTGACTGATAAGCATTTACTTGTTTTGTATTATAAATGTTCTCCATTTGTGTGCTTCCTGAAAAGTAGCTCTAGACACATGAAGAGGTGCTTTCATTTATGCAAATGTTGAAAATCAAATAAGGAATTAGCAAGGGTATGTTTTCCACTCCAAATATGTGGGAACTCAAAATGCATCAGAAGAAACCCCACTGTGAATACTGATTAGTTTAATTGATATACTTCAGTTCTTGTACATTTATAAGGTTAAAGTGTCTGGGGAGTAGAGTATCAATAAATATTTATTGACTTTAATTGGGGAATTGAGCTGGGCTGGCCTTACAATCTAATCATTATTAATCACTTTCTGTTGCTAGTTTGTTTATTAATTCATTTATTCATTTGTTTCATAGATTTTTGAGATGGGAGATGACGTGTATGAAAGTAACCAGAAAATAAAGTAGGAGTTTATTATAAGGGGAAAAGATATTCTCAGTTCCATGCTACAAGGATATAGACTTTTGGAACCCCACACAGTGGTCAGCTCAGGGCCACCTTCTTTTATTTATCTTTGTTTATTTACCTATTTTAAACTCCTTTAAAATAAGGTAATAGGAAATTTTATTTAATGAGAAAATTTAGTTCTAAATTCCACTTCTGTAATGCTAAGGCTATATAGTTCCTAAGCAGTGAACTTGACATGAAATTTCCCTAATAGGTTTGCTGGTACTGCTGATGGACTTGTGGCAACTGAGGGTCCCTGAATTAGCTCTAGCTACTTTCTCTTACAAATAATTTATCTTTTAATGTGTTTCAAACATGGAATATAGTGTGTTTTTAATCTTTTTTTCTATTCCAGAATTTCTCTTAAATCTTATGCAGAAAAAGCAGTCTTTTTCAAAATTAAGAGGTAAACTAAACAGGTGGTAGTTACTGTGGTCCTGACTGGGCTTCATAAGAGGTTTTCAAGACTCTAATAGAACAGCAGCTGTAAAATTAATAATAGCTTCATGTTTATTGTAAACATACAATTTTGCCATAAAATATAAATGGATCTTATAATAAATATGGCATTTGTCTATCTCTATTAATATTTAGCCTTTATTATATTGACCTTTTATAACAATATTTGGCTGATTTAATTCTATCAATGGGAAGGCACTACTGATGTTCCCTTCCCTCCTCTGGATTATTTTACATTTTTTGTTTAGGAGAAGATACACAATGAAACTATGGTCCATTGTTTTACTCCTTTTTAAATCCATTATGTAAACTAGAACTTGGTGTCAGGAAGATCTGGGTTTGGGGAAGCAGATGTGGCTCAACAGATAGAGCGTCCGCCTACCATATAGGAGGTCCAAGGGTTCAAAACCCAGGGCCTCTTGGCTCGTGTGTGAGCTGGCCCACGTGCAGCACTGCTGTGTGCAAGGAGTGCTGGCCCCCGTGTAAGGGTACCCCCTGTGCATGGAGTGGCCTTCGTGCAAGGAGAGCCACTCTGCACGAAATAGCAGCCTGCCCAGGAGTGGTGCCACACACATGGAGAGCTAACGTAGCAAGATGATGCAACAAAAAGAGACACAGATCCTCAGTGCCGCCTGATGAGAATACAAGTGGACACAGAAGAACACACAGCAGTGAACACAGAGAGCAGACAATGGCGGGGGAGGGGGAGGGAAGAGAAAGAAAGAAAGAAATCTTAAAAAAAAAGACAGGTTTAATCTTCGATTTGATACTAACAATAAACATAGGTGATATTCAAAATATTAAATAATCTGGGGCTCATAATCACTAACCAGTCTGCCTCAAATCCTTTTAAGCTTTTCGTTGCGGGATCATGGAGAGGTACAGGAATACTATAGGAGAGTCTGGGCAGTGGGGGGCGGTTAGTGATACTTGGGGTGCTTAGGAAGTGCCTACCAATCTGCATGGAATTATTTCAACATTTTAACAGCTTGTAAGAATTTTCCATTGTGTATCCACTGAATATCAGCCCTGCTTATGAATTTAATTTCATGTTACTCATCTGTAAAATGAGAACACATGCTCATATAGGTTCTGCCTGCCTCAGAGTTTTTGTGGGATTCAAATAAAATGTTTGTGAAATAATAACACATGCCAGGAATCGGGGTGAGGCTTATAGTCACTAGATCATACGACTCTCACCAAAACCTTATGAAGCAGGCTTTGTTATTACTCCCATTAAAATAAGCCTATGAAGCCAACATGTTTATAATCCACATTTTATAGGGGAAAGTGAGCTTAGTGAGTGATTTAGTCAGGGTTCTCTAGGGAAACAGAACTGACAGGAGATAGTATGAGTAAATAGTATGAGACTTTATAAAATTGTCTCATACAAATGTGGGGATTCACAAGTCCAAATTCCATAGGACAGGCTGCACACCAGGGGCTCTGGTGGAGGTCCTTGAAGGGTTCCCAGGAGACGCTGTCTCTGTGAAGTAGAGAGGGGGATTGTCTATCTGAATGCTGAAATCACTTCCCCTTTTAAGGCCTTCACTTGATTGGATGAAACGTCACTAATTGGTGACGGCTATCACCTCAGTTGATTATAGATGTAATGAGCCATCTATGCTATCAACTCAACTGATGATTAAAGTCCATGAAAAATGCCCTTGTACTACAATTAGCCCAGTGCTCGCTTGACCAAACAACTCTGCACCATTACCTGGCAGAGTTGACACGTTAGCCTAATCATCACAGTGAGATTAAGTTATTTTACCCAACGTCAAATAGCTAGTGAGTTCTGCTCTGATAGATGAATGTAAAAAAATTAATATATAATAGTAAAAAACCAATTATATTAGTACATTATTGTTTCTCTGCATATGCAGGGGGTACAGATTTTGTGTAATCTGTAGTTCAATCCATAAATTATTTAAACTCTTTTTCAGATGGCTCCTAATACCATGATATTCTATTCCTCTGGGCAAAACTTGGCCAAGAGAAATAAGAAGACCAGGGACAAAAAGCACAATTAAAACGATTTTAAGATGGGAAAATGTGGTCAGTCTTTTAGTTTAGTTTGGAGTTTAGTCTTAGATTGGCAAGAAATTCTATCTCTCAAAGGGAGGTTTTCAATTTCTTTATTAATAAACACACCATTAGACATTGTATTGCCTAAATGGTAGGTCTGGTAAAAATGTTCAAACATCCTACTGGAGAAATGTTAAAAGTCTTCCCTTTAAGGTCAGTGACAACAAGGGTGCCTGCTATGGCCCCTTCTGTTCAACTAAGGACTGATGTCCTGGCCAGTGAAATTTGAGAAGTAAAAGACATAAGGTATAAGAGAATAAGGGAAGAGATGAAACTGTCAGTATGTGCAGATAATTGAATTATTTACATAGAAAACCCAAGGAAATCAACAGACAAGCTATTAGAGCTAAAAAGAGAGTTCAGTATGCTTGCTGAACACAAATCAATAAGTAAAAGTTAGTAGGATTATTTCACACTTACAGTCAATAGAAAATGTAATATACCATAATACGCTATTTACAATAGCAAAAAAAATAATCTATATAGTATCCAGGAACTGACTTACAAATGCAAAAGATGTTACAAACTGTAGTAATTCAGTGTGATACTGGTACTAGAATGCCAAATAAACATAGAATAGAAACTAAATAGTATATAAAACAAACGTATGCGCAAGTGTATATGTGTATGTCAGCTTGGTGAATTGTTGGAAAATCACTGAAGAAATGGTCAATTGTTAAATAAACAAACTGCATTGTGAAAATTAGCTGAATATTTGGAGAACAAACAGACCCACCACACCACAAACAAAAATAATTTCCCACTGGAATAAATATCTAAAAGTAAAAAGCAAAACTATAAAGCTATTATAAAAAATCTTGGAGAATATCTTTGTGACAATTAGGGAAAAAAAGGATTTCTTACATGAGAAAAAAGCACAGACTGTAAAGAAAAATTACTGCAGAATTGATGACATCAAATTTAAAGATTTCTGTTTTGTGTAGGACACTATAGACAGAATGGGAGAAGATATTTGGGATATGACCAACCAACAAAGATTAAAAATAATGAAATCTTATAGATCAACAACTAAAATACGTAACCCAATAGAAAAGGGAGCAAAGAATGTAAAGACACAATTCCCAGAGAGGGAAACTCAAATGACTAAAAAGCATAGGAAAAGAAGCCCAACTTGGATAAATGCAAATTAAAACTTTACACATGAGATTGGCAACATTAAAAGTTGGGTAATATCAAGTACGTCAATGCTGTGGGGAACCAGGAAGCATCCATCAGTGTTGGACTGAGTATTGCAGCTGCAGCCATTCTGGAGACCAGTTTGGGAGTATTTAGGGAAACTGTATGTGTACAAACCCTTTGATCCAGCAATTCTTTTGCTGGGTATATCCTCCCAGAGGAAATCTTGTGCAGGGACATAAGGAGACATGAATGAGAATCATCCTTCAGTATTGCTTTGAATATATATTTTAAAATGTATTGAGCACCAACCTCTTTCACTCTTAGAGCATCTAATTGGACTGGTAGTATGTGGTATGCATGTTGAGAAACAGTGATTTAAGTGAATAGTTCTTAAATTTAAGGAAATACTCAGTAGGAATGCTAATAAGTATGTATTTATTTACTATCAAACAAGAGCAGCTTATTGGTACAATATGATCTATTTAGTATGAAACATTGTACTTTTAGTAAGTGTTCTAGACTTGTGCTGTATTTAAATCATGTCAGGGGAAGCAGTTGTGGCTCACCTGATAGAGCATCTGCCTACCATTTGGAGGGTCCCGGGTTCAAACCCAGTGCCTCCTGATCCGTGTGTTGAGCTGGCCCACACACAGTGCTGCTGTGCGCAAGGAGTGCTCTGCCATGCAGGGGTGTGTCCCGTGTGGGATGCCCCACATGCAAGGAGTGCACCCTGCAAGGAGAGCTGTCCCATATGAAAAAAGCTCAGCCCATCCAGGAGTGGCGCCGCACATATGGAACACTGACACAGCAAGATGATACAACAACAAAAAATAGTGACACAGTTTCCCAGTGCTGCATGACAAGAATGCAAGTGGACACAGAGGAACACAGTCAGTGAATAGACACAGAGAGCAGCCAATGGGGGTGGGGTGGGAGAAATTAAAAAAAAATCTTTAAAAAAACATTAAAAAGAATCATGTCAGATGTAATTTATCAGGTCTGAGAGTATATGCCAACTCTGATTTACTGGGATCTTGTTCAATTGGTGGAGGATGAAGGGACCATTTATTTTTGAGAGGGCTAACAATTTTTGGGAGGCCTATGATTTAGAAAGATACCTACCAAGTTGAAAATTTCTTTTTTTTTTCCTTTTTAAGGAACCTAGGACCTTATATATGGAAACAGGTGCTTAACCACTGAGCTATGTCTGTTCCCCAGTGAGAGTTGTTTTTTTTTTCCCCATTTATTTTTGTTTTTTTTAGAAGGTACAGGAGATTGAACCCAGGACCTCATATGTTGGAAGCAGGCACTGAACCACTTGAGTTATACCTGCTCCCCTGAGAATTTCTTTAAATAGAAATGGCATATTGGGAGCCATTTCAAAAAATGCCATTTAACATTGTGTTAAGCAAGATCTTAGTTAACATGCATTCACAAATTAAGATTATACACGAAATGGATATTGGTAATACTCTAGAAAATGATATTACTACTAATAGTTACTTTTTTTCTTATACCTTTCTGTGCCATGTAAATCTTTTACAATTAGCATTTATTGATTTTTAATCAGAAACACAGTAAAATGATTTTCCTTTGGAAAATTAGTCAGATAGGAGTTTATCGATGTCAAGAATGAAATAGTAACAATTTTCATTCTTCATATAAATTGAGGAATTCACCATACTTTTAATTCCTTCTTACTCTTTTAATTACTTCTTCGATCTCCTCCAACTTTCAAAAAAAGATTTATTTCTCCCCCCACCCCCCGCTGTTTTGCACTTGCTGTCTGCTTTTTGTGTCCATTTGCTGTGTGTTCTTTTGTGTCTGCTTGTCTTCTTTTTAGGCAGCACCAGAAACTGACCCTGGGACCTTCCAGAGTGGGAGAGAGGCACTCAATCTCTTGTGCTACCTCAGCTCCCTGGTCTGCTGGGTCTCTTATTATCTCTCCTCTGTGCCTCTTTTTGTTGCATCATCTTGCTGTGCTAGCTTTCCTCTCTGTGGCCTGCACTCTGTGTGGGCCAGCACTCCTGTGCTGGCCAGCTCTCTGCTTGGGCCAGCTCACCGCGTGGGTCAGCTTGCCTTCACCAGGAGGCCCCGGGAACTGAACCCTAGACTTCCTATATGGTAGATGGAGGCTCAATCACTTGAGCCATATCCACTTCCCCTCCTCCCACTTTTAAGTTTTTATCAGAAGAATCTGAGATTTTAGAACCAAAATATTATTAATTTTTTAACATTCTCTAGTATGTATTAACAAAAATTTTTTTTATATTTGAATCATTATAATATTAACTACAGTTAGACACTACTACATTTGTTTTATTAGAGTAATTACTTTTTTGGGCTCTATTGTTATATAACAAACCATCCCCAAATTTAATGTCTTGTAAAACACCAATTTGTTATTATCTCTCATGACTTTTGGGTTGACTGGGTTCATTAGGGTGTGTCATGTGTCAGATTGATGGATCTTATAGTCAGAAAGTGGCTGAGGCTGGAATCATTTGAAGGCCCAAATAAGCTGGATGTCCATGGTGCTGCGTGGTTCTCTATTTTGGCCTGTCCAGCAGAACAGCCCGTCCTTTTGTGAAACAAGCAGAAGCTGCCAGGTCAGATAAGGACTGTCTGGAACTAGCATAGCATCACTTTGCCACTATTTTATTGGTCAAAGCAGTCACAGGTTCAGTCCAAATTCAAAAGAGTGGAGAAATTGACTCACCTCTTCAGGAGGGTTGGGGGTCGACAAGGCCACACTGCTGAAGAGCATGTGGAAAGGGGGACAATTTTGCATCAATATTTGGAAATCTGCCACTCTTGTTCACTCATTTTGTGTGTGTTTGTTATATTATGCTGTCTTCATTCTTAAAATACTTTGATTCAAATCCCAGTTGGTTGAAGTACCTCACAGAAGTGATATACTCTCTGAGTCGTTTGCTCTTTTATGCAAATGAAAATTTGAATGAAAACAGAATCTCTCAAGTACACAATATTTTAGTTTGCTGGGCTGCCAAAATGCAAAATGCAAGAAATGGGTTGGTTTTTACAATGGGGATTTATTCAGTTGTAAGCTTATAGTTTCAAGGCTGAGAAAAATGCCCAACTCAAGGCATCATTAGGCAATGCTTTCTCCCAGAAGACTGGCTGCTGGCGATCCTGGATGCCTCCTCAAATTGCAAGGCACGTGGCGGCATCTGCTGGTCTCTCCTTTCTCTTTCGGGTTTCATTGCTTTTCGCTCTAGGTTCCTCTGGATTTCTCTCTGCTTTGGTTGCTCCCTCTGTGTCTCTCTCTATATTCATCCCCTTTATAAAGGACCCCAGTAAGAGGATTGAGACCCACCCTGAACCATGCCCCAACTGAAGTAACCTCTACTACCTACAATAGGTTCACAATCACAGGGATGGATTAGCTCTAAGGACATGATGTCTCTGGGGTCCATATAAGCCTCAAATTACCACACATGATCTTTGTCCTTAAAGGCATCTCAAGATTTTAGTATTGCCAAGGAGAGGTTTGTTTCTAAACAATTTTCTCTTTGTGCATTTTCTGTTTTCTCCGCATCTCACTCCCACTCCCAAAATCCTATACTGGTTTGGATACGTGTAGTTTCCTTTTCCTAAAACCTTTCAATTAACCAATTTCATCTGTACATATTTAAATTTGTCTCTTTCTACATAAATTTTACCTGGTACTCATTGATCCATTTGGGCTGGAGAAGCAAGCCTTCTCGGTTAAAGGAAAATTTACTCTATAATTTCTATGATTATTGCTTTATCTTTACATGCTCTAAAATTTCTATATAAAGTTATAAATAAATTGCAGCTCTTGGATTTATTCTCTATATATCCTATTTTTTATGTCTTTTTAAAAACAAAGTCACTGATTCAATTTTCTATAGTAACAAATTGTAATATTTGATTCCTTAACAGTAATAATGATTTTAATATAAAGTTATCTTTACTCACTTTAGCTTATTCTTCTTTTATAGATACAGGATATTTTCCACTCTTGCTTAGAATCCAGATAAAAGATTCTGTAATGCTTTCTTCCATTTCCTTCAGTAAATCTACTTTAAAGGGCTACTTTTATCTAATGCCCTTAAGCTACTAAGTTTTTTTTTTTTTAAGTTCAGTGATTTTCCTCTTTTTTGAAAATTCCCACACTGGGACACAGAGGTTGATGTTTGTCCATTATTCAGAGTTATGAATTTTGTGGATTCTGGGGTTTGCCATTCAAATCTTTCAGATCCATATAACCAAAGAATAAATAAACATTTGTTGTTTTCTTTACCTGTTTAAAGGCCAGTGGGTTGAGGGGAACATGCTGGTGCCTGACTGACTCTTCTCATCAGGTCTCAGCTCAAATGCCGACCTCTTCAGAGAGCCCTTCTTTGATCCTTATATCTAAAGTTACCTCTTCCCATTTTTCTCTGAGAGCTTGGCAAATTGTGGCTCACAGGGTAAAGCTGGTCTTCTCCCTGCTTTTGTAAATAAAGTTTTATTGAAACACAGCCATGCCCATTCATTTATGTATTGCCTGTAGCAGTGTGTGTGCTTGCTACAACAGGAGAGTTGAGTTGTTGCAATAGAGGTGATATGTCCTGCAAAGCCTAAAATATTTACTATGTGGCCCTTTATAGGAAAAAAATTTGCCAATCCTTCCTCTAACTCATCATCCTATTTATCTTTTTAAATGCCATGTACAACAATTTGTAATTGCCTTATGTATTTCTTTAGTTATTATTTTGAGTCTCTCCCCACAAAGATGTAAGCTCTATGAGGGAAGGTACTTCGTTTGCCTTGTTTATTCTTATATCTCCAGTATCTAGCACAGTGACTGGAATGTAATAGGCACTTAATAAATATTTGCTGAATATATAAATGAAAGTAATTTAAAAATGTTAAAGACTTAAAGTTTTAAAAATGTTATATTTTCCTTCTGTTTCACTGGGAATTTAAGAGAGGAATGGGGGCATTAAATGTATTTTCATTTAGTTAGAATATTAAATTGAAAGTACATAACAAGAATAAAGGTATGAGCCAAAGAAGACAATTTAGAAAGGAATGTTAAGGTGGAGTGGCCTGAAAGATATGAGGAAACAATTAGGAAGTGGTGTTGAAAAACCAAGGACAAAAGGATTTTACGGGCAGAGGGTGAAAAATTTTGTCAAATGCTGTGAAGAGAGATCAAATTTTGAAAGTCTTGACCAGAGCCTCTGGATTTAGCAACAGAGACCACTGTGACATTTCTGAGGGCTGTTTCAGTGGAGTGGTTGGAGGAAGAAGTCAGATTGCAGTGGGCTGAGAAGTGAATGCAGCAAGAAGTGAGGACAATGAGAGTAAATTTTTCTTTCAAAAAACTTGGTGGTAAAGAGGAGAGGAGCAGGGTAGCAGCTAGAGAGAGACACAGGGTTTAGGAAGATGTTTGAATGGTTTAAGGGAAAGATCTGATACAGAGGGAGAATTAGAAGATACAGGGGAGAGAAAATATCAACAGAATGAAGAGTAAGAGAAGGCAGGAGAGGATTGTGAATAGAGACTATGACTTGTCCCCTAATATCCATTCTTCCCCTCTGCCTTTCCCCATAGTTTTAACTGGGCTCATAATTGTCCATAGTAAAGAGTGGATACATTTCCTAGTTTCCCATATAGCTATGTGGACCTTGTGATTAGGAAAGCAGATGCACTGTGTGCTGAGAGGAATGTCCATGCATTGGCAGAAGCTTCAGCAGTTATCTGGGACCAGGAAGTAGAAGACAGATGTTGAGAAGAGCAGAGTAACAACTCAGAAGGAGCCATATTTCTGATAATTTGGAGCCATCATATTAGCTCTGATTTGCTTAAGTAAGGCCTTAATTTTTGTAAAAGACAAATTTCTATCCCGATTAAGCCACTATCATTTTGCATTTTCCATCACTTGCTGTTGAAGTTAATTGGAACTAAGACATAGGTAAATCTAGGACATGGTGTGGAAATTAGGCTCGGACCAGGTGGAGGAAAGCCCAATACTGAGGCAGGAATATGGTTGTGGATGAAGATGCACTTGTAAGTGGGTGGTAGGATGTTTAGAGAGTTACTATCTTAGGACATTGATTTTTCCCTGCAAAATAAAAGTAGAATTAATTGTTGAGAATAATAGACAGTGTTTTAGCATATCAAGATAAGAGGTGAATAATGAAGATTTAACAAAGAGTTATTGTGAGGCATGAGGGAGAGATGAAAAAGAAGGTCTTGGACTGGGTGTTGAGATGAGAGACTACATAATTGCAATGGCTGAATGAATTCCTCTTGGGATACTTAGCATGCATGAATCCATGATTAAACATTGACTGTGAAGGGACAAAGTGATAAAATTGTACTTTACAGCAACACTTCAGCTGCCAACTGCTAGCTTTCTTAAATGATAGATGGATTATGTGGATATGCCAAAATGCAACAGTACAAACTTTGCCCCAACTATAAAAGGAGCCAGTTTGGAAGTGTTGGCCCTTGATGAAAGCTCCAGAACACAGTGGCAATGTGTGTGAAGAGGCAGGTGGGTGTATGATTTCTGAGCATGCTCAGAGGTGAAGAAACACCCTAAAAATTCAAAGATTGTATCACAATTGACATCTTTAATACAAAAGGTGATAAATCTAATTGGGCAGCTAATTCCCTGCTGCTCCATGCTTGATTCTGCCCAGAGGGATAAGGTGCAATAGCACAATGTAGGGAAAGATTATAATGAGCCCAACTTCACTTTTTTTTTTAACATAAATAAACCTTTATTAGATCAATATATTTTTTACGTTTTATCACTGTGGTGAAAAATCATAATGAAATTTGTATTACTGGTTTAGTACTTGACGATTTTAAAAATACATCCAGAATATATATCATTTCATTTAATCTACAGACATAAGGTAGGTTTTAGTAGGCCTATTTAACTTACAGGGGAGGACATGGAGGCTCAGAGAGATTAAGAGTTTTTCCAGAACACAGTAGAACTGAGCATCGATTCCAGAGTTCAGCGGGTACATTTCACCATGCTCATCCTCAGTATGATGATTACTCACTGTAAGTAATTAGTCTGGACAGCTCCACTGTGAAGTAGGCAAAGTTTTCATTTTCCACGAAGGTTCTCCAAGAGTTTGAGGCTTTTTTCAAATTATTATTTATAACTCCAATTTGTGGTTTGTGGTTAATAGTTGAAGGCAACATACCCACCTAAAATGGAACCTCTCTTCTTGAGTTTGCTTTGTTTTCTTAAGCCCATAGATCTTAAAATCCTGAAGATTTTACTTTGAGGCACTGTTGAATGAACAAAATATACTCATTCATAGTGGCCTCTAGAGGTCACAAAAGCAACAGAATCTCGTTCTCTTCTCTTCAAGAGTGTTTTAGACAGCTGGCAATCCACTATGGTTTTGATGGGCATGTGTGGTCACCGTAATTCTTATGATTCTAACGATTGTATTGGAAGAATAAATTTGCTTACAAATGTGCCCTGAGCTTTGCTCTGTAACCAGCATTTGCGAGCATTCTTAACCTTGGAGTACAGGAAAAGGTAATAAAAAGATGTTTTTGGAATCTCTCCAAACTATTTTTAAAAATTGCAGAAAGTGATGCCATGTTATTATGAGAAGACCAATTGGAATTATTTGGTATCACTTTTAGATTCTGGGTAAACCCAATGTACCAATGACAAATAAAAAGCACTTATAAGACATAGGCAATAAAAAGCCTTTGGAAAATAGTTTATACATTTGTATATAAAAATAAATGAAAAATGATTTAATACTTTGCTATTTCCTTAAAATCATTAAAACCTATAATTTAAATTGGCTGAAATATTATAGAAATATTTTCCAAAGTAGTGCCTTGAAATTTTTAATATTTGATTTTATGGTGTTTTTCTCATAAAAAATATTTACTATTATAGATTGTTTATAACCCACCAGGAGTTGTACTAAGCACTCTATATTATCCCATTTACTTTCACAAAATCCCATGCAGATCATCTTTTTAATTTAAAAATTGATATTTTAATTTGCTTTCTTTCCCTTAGTAATATTTCTAACTCTTTCCCATTGTATATTAATTTGGAGACAATATGCAGAGCTATTTCAAATTTAAGTGATTATTTTAATGCTGTAGGGTATTTTGAAAAAAATGAAAATACCTGTCACTCAAATATGAAAGTATAGTTCACATTGAGACACTACTAAATAAAAGAATTCTAGATCATCATAGGCAGTTAGCAAAACATATGGCTATTATTGCTATATTGCTATCCTAACTTCTGCTGATTTTATGTTCCCTAGAGATTCCACCATAAAAGCCACTTCTCAATATATTGCATGGTATAAATTATACTAGTGCATATATTTAGCAGTAATAACAACCAGGGACTAAATCTGACAGTTATTCATTATATTGTCCTCTCACAGAAGGAAAGTTAAGACCCAACGAGTTGTGCAGATATCATAGGTGAACTCTCCTCTTGCTTCTGAGCTTATTTTTTCACAAGGTGCATGAACACAGGCTTTGGAGTTAAACAGAGCTGGGTTTAAATTCTTACTCAATTATCTTGAGCAAGTTACTTTTCCTCTTTGAGGCAAATTTCTCTCTATAGAAAGGGAATAATTATATATTCTCAGAATGAAACTGCCAGCGTGGTGACTGCTTGGTCCTAATAGTCCTTCTCTTTACCTTTCTTTAGCAGGCAGTCATTAAGTCAATACTATCGGTAAAAAGAAAGGAAGCAGCTGTGAAGTGGGTCTCCCATACTCGCCATTATTTTTTCTATTTCTACCCCAGTAGAGTAGATGAGTTCTGTTAGCTCTCAGCAGGTACTATTCTTTAATTAGTTAATTGGAAAAGGAAGGGAATCATGGTAACTCTTAGCAGGCATCTGCATTTGTTGGCAAGAGTAGTTAGGATTAGCATACTGTGTAAAGAAAGGGTTTTGTATCTTATGCCTTAAGATTCTGAGTGAATCTTTCAATACAAAGGAGAACTTTTATGGTTGTACATGGGATATGTTGAAGTCCTAATTCCCTATACCTTAGAATGTGACTCTGTGTTGAAACAGGGCCAATCAAGATAAAATTAGGTAAGTTAAAATGGCGTCATACTGGAGTAGAGTGGGCCCTTCATCCAGTAAGACCCCAAGAAGGGGAGAAGAGACACAGACAGTCACACAGGGGGGGACACCATGTGACGACTGAGGCAGTGATTGAAGAGTTGCAAGCAAAGGAGTGCCAAAGATTGCCAGCCACTTCCAGAAGCCAGGACAGAGGCAAGGACAGATTCTTCTCTGCAGACTTCGGAGGAGCGTGGCCTCTCCAATACCTCGATTTCAGACTTCCAGCTTCCAAAACTGTGAGATAACTTTCTCTGGTCTTAAGTCCCTCAATTTGTGGTACTTCATTTCAGCAACCTTAAAAAGCAAGGCAAGAGCAAAAGAAAGAAATACTATTTGTATGGTAGACAGGCAATAGCACATGGGGTTCGTGAGAAAAGATTCCAAACCAGACCACCAGGGTTCAAATACCACCTCCGTCCCTCACTAGCTGGAAAGCTCTGAGCAAGTTCCTTAACTTCTCAGTGCCTCAATGTCTTCATCTTTAACATGGAGATTAGAGATCTTACTTTATGGGGTTCTTGTGAAGATTTCATGAGTTAATATGTACAAAGCATTTGAACAATGCCTGCCATGTTAGAAAACTGCAGAGTTATTTATGTTATTATTACTGATTACAAAATAAAACAATGCAAATGTGGCTGCCTAAGAAAGGGTTAAATTAGGCTCCTTAAAACTTTTTATTAATATAGGTTATTTTCCTTCTCATCTTGAGTTTTGATTCTGATATGTGAATTTGATGACTTGAACACAATGAACAGGTGAAATCAGAGTGTAAGTATCAGGAGATAAAATAGAGAACAACCCCTATATTTAGTTTTCACTCCAAGTCTAAAATGAATCATGGTTTGCTTTAACTGGCAGCTTTTTTGTTTTGTTTGTTCTGTTTTTAAAGAGTAGGAGGCCACTTAAAGACAGGATGCCTTTTGGTAAGTCTTGCAATGTCTGGTGCAGCTTCGACTTTTGAACTAAGATCAGGCCAGGTGAGTTTGTATATAAGATTGGCTTGATCCACAAAATGCAGTCAGAAACTCTGAAAAAGAGAATTAAATCTTGCTAAATCTAATAGCATAAAGACACGATGATATTATCTACCTTTGCTTTTGACTTTTCTTTTCTTTCTTTTTTAAAATTCCTGCACAGGAATTTAAGTCTGATTCTACCAGCTTGAAAAATAGATTAAAGCCTGAATTTAGACTGCATTTAATTGCCTTTGGGTTTATAACATCCCTTACTTCTAGATGCTTTTAAAAAAAATTTTTTTTAAGGTACTGGGCCTGGAGATTGAAGCCAGTACCTTGTATTTGGGAAGCCAGTGCTCAACCACTGAGCCACATCAGCTTCCCTGAATTGGTTCTTCTGGCTGTTTGCTTGTTGTTGCTTGTTATTTGTTTGTTTTTGTTTTTAAGGAGGCAGCAGGAACTGAACCTGGGACCTCCCATGGGGGAAGCAGGTGCTTAACTACTTGAGCCACACCTGTTCCCTAGATGCATTTTTGTATAGGTATCTATAGGTACCTCAAAATCAACACACTTATATAACTTATTTTCTCTCTTAAATCTCTATCATTTGTGGGTCTCCCCTTGTTTCATTAAGAGCACCCTCATCTACCCAGGTTCCCACCTTAGGTAACTTTGAGTCATTATTTTGATCATAGAATCTTGTCAAGTGTAACTCTAGAATAAGTGTCAAGTCTCTTGCAAGTCTCAGTACCAGTCCCATCTGCTGCCACTCTTCCTCCTATAGCTTATGCTTGGCCATGTTCGATAGTCCACACTTTTCTTTGATTTTGAGTCTCAAATCTAAGATTCTGCAACAGATGGTTTTAACATATTCTTTTAATTATTCTCTAGAATCTCAGTTTAGAGTAATTACAAATTTCAGCTTCTCCCTCTAACAGTCTAGGAGATCTTCTCTTGTCTTCGTTTTGCCACATCGTGGATGCCCAGTGAATGTTAGTTAAATGGATGAATAAGATCTAAAAATGCTGTTAACTTAAATGCCAAAATGGTTACACATGAGGTAGTTTCAACTATGTAAGCGTAACTTATTTGAATTAATGGCTAGGTGGGATGCTATTTTCAAAAGCACACA
Organism: Dasypus novemcinctus; assembly: GCF_030445035.2. Lineage (NCBI taxonomy): Eukaryota > Metazoa > Chordata > Mammalia > Cingulata > Dasypodidae > Dasypus > Dasypus novemcinctus. The sequence continues at coordinate 53,392,584 of NC_080684.1, read as the reverse complement.
CATCTTTGTAGGAAATCTAAGGTTTGAAGAGGAATATTCGTGAAGATCAAGTTTTTATAGTATCGAGAGAGTCATCAGTTAAATCTGCAATCAAGCATATTCTTTACATGATAGGGGGGAAAAAAACAATTTCCCTCCCTACAAAGAAATCTATGGCAGAGATGGCCAGCTGTCCTCTAGGAATTTGTGCTCCACTCTCCCACAGTGTCAGCGATGTTGCTGGGAAGCAGCTACACACCTAGCCCTCCCAATTGTAGGTGTGACTATGTTACAAGTTTTCACCAGTGCATAGAAGGGATGGGAATGTGAGCTATGTCACTTCCGGACTAAAGAGGCTAAGAAACAGCGTGTCTTCTCTACCCTATATTTCCCCGTTCAGCTGAAATCAGAGGACTGCAAGCCCCCAGGGAGTGATGGAAAAATAAGGCAGAAAGAACCTAGATCCCTGGATCACCAAATGGAGGCAAGTCACCTTCCAACCAGGAACATGCACACTGAACTTTTTCTTGGACACAAAATTGACTTTTATTGTGTTAGGCTACAGGAATTTTGGGGTATATTTGTTATAGCAGTTAGTATTTTCCTAACAAAGACACTGATTCCTAGGTATATATATATATTGTTTATGATAATATTACATATATCTCATAGGCTGGCAACATGTTTCTTAAATTTTTGAACCCACCATAACTCTTAGTACAGGCTGAACATATCCTTCTCAACCTTAGGCATCTATGCTTATAAACTTGTGGCTATGAGATAAGACAGTTGAAAGTTGTTTTGAGGGAAACTATCTTCTATGAAATTGCTCTTGCCATCTTCTTAATACATGGAACAGTGATTTGCACAGTAAAGTCATCTGACTTGATCATTAGTTGTTTTTTAAATAACTGAACTTTATCAGATAATTTTCAGTTGAATTTTGACTACAATTTATAAAAAATTTCCTAACCTCATATTCTTTAAGTTAGAAATGACCATCCCCTCTTTTTGAGCACAGAAAAACATTTACTATAGTAACTGCCCTGTATTGCTCTTGTTTATCTGTCTCTCTTCATTCTATTATAAACTCTTGAAATTAAGTACCATGTCATATGTACACTTTCATCTAAACAGCCTAGAAATAAAAAAAATGGTAATAATTGGCCTTTGCTCACAAGGAGTTTACTGTCTTTTACTTACTAGTAAATAAGGATTAAATATTTAAGTTCTTAGCTTTATGTATTGCTTTCTCTTCCTCAGCTGAGGGCACTGTAACAACCTGGGATTTGTTATCAAGAGGAAAAATGCCTGAAGAGAGATCAGGACAACAAAATAGTAAAAACAATGTATCAAAAAAAATTAACCATAGGCAATTCCAGTAAAATTCTGGAAAAGTAAGAGCATTTGAAAACAAAACTGTTAAACCTCAGAGATTACTGTTTCTAGAGATGGACTCACGATTGGGAGAAGGTGAGCAAGACAATTACATGTTAGAAGAAACTGGTAGTACACTACCTGTTATGTTAGCTTCCTAGGACTGCTGTAACAAATTATCAGAAAGTAGATGGTTTAAAACCACAGAAATTTATTCTCGCACATTTCTAGAGGCCAGACTTTCAAAATCAAGATGTTGGCAAGGCCATGCTCCCTGCACAGTCTCCTTGGGAGGACCCTTCCTTGCCCCTTTCAGCAGCTGGTAGCCCCAGGTGTTCCTTGGCCTGTGGTAGCATAACTCTGACCTCTGCCTCTGCTTCACATGGCCATCTTCACTCTGCATCTGTGTCTTTTCTCCTCTTTTCATGTGGACACCAGTCATATTGGATGAGGGGCCACCCTAGTTCAGTATGTCCTCATCTGAATTTGATTACATCCACAAAATCCGATTTCTAAATAAGGCCACTTTCTCAGATGCCAGGGATTAGGATGTCAACCTGACTTTCTTGGGGATTTGCACAATTCAACCCCTAATTTATGTTAACTCTCATTATTTTAATTTATTTCCCCTTACAGTACTTTTAGAGAGGCAAAGTGATAAGTAGAGAGAGCTTGGATAGACTGTGGGTCTTGGCTCCGAATTGGACTAACAGTCAGCCTTTCTGGGCATGAATCACCTTATCTGTGAAATGGGGTTGTTGGGTTATGCATCCTAATTTTATGGTTTCTTGCCTGATCTTGAAAGTAGGATGATGAAAAAGTTATGATGTTCATATAAAATGTTTTTATCAAATAACTATTTTTTTCAAATATATATATTTAAAAGGTTAGCTGCATTTTAAATGTTTTCTATGACTTTAATCTTATGGCTTACTGATTTTTGTTTCTTGTTTATCAGTCACTAACATTTTAAATAATGTAATTAAAAAATTTTTGATTTGATTTAAAAATACAGAAAAGTATAAAGAAGAAAATATCAAACACTTACAGTCTCTTCATTCAAAGAAAGAAGCCACTGTTAGTATTTTGCTATAGATCATTGAACTATTTTTACTGCATAGATATTTTTAATTGGGATTGCATTACATATAAACACTTTTCTTCTCTCTTTTTTTACCTTAATATTTTATTGTGGGCATTTTACCTTGTTATTGAACTTCAAACATGATTTTAACGTATGTATGTTACTTTGTGAGGAAGATTCAGAATTTATTTAATCATTTCCCTATTTTTATAGTTATTTAGTTAGTTCCACTTTTTTAGTTAGAATAAAGATACTTTGAATAGGTTTATTTTCCTCTGCTTTTGAAAGCTGGTCATGGAATATAGTAAAGTGTACTTCAGGTAGAAAAGACTAAAACTCTGTATTCTTAAATTAGTTTCCTATGTATGAGAGGCAGATTGGCATTTATCATTATCCATTAACTTATATCACACACTCAATTAAAGAGTTTCTTAATTACTAGTAAAACAAAATAAACTAGAAAAATCTAATAACTTTATGAGAACACCTTATGTGTCAGAAATCGTTTCTAGAAACTTTCTTAAATATGTGATTGGAATGATTATTAAATCCAGCTGGCACTAAGTCAAACTGATAAGTAAACCAGAAAACCATTTATATAACTTTTTCAGTAGTATATAGTCATTGTATTTAATCCCTATTACCTTTATATTTCTTGTTAAGTTATGACAATATGCTAGAAAATAGAAATAATCATTTGTAAAATATTGCTTTGTATTCATATGTTCTATGAATGAATATTTCATTATTTGGACTACAAAGTATAAATTTCCAAATACTGTTCTGTGAAAAAATATATATTGAGCAAAAAGTTATTGCTATATCATTATTTCAATAGGCCAAATAAAATGGAAAACCAGTAGTATGGTACAGTGGAAGGGTATGGTTTCAGAACTTGAAAAATCTTTATTTTTATCTTGATTTTGTCACTATTTAGTTATTTAATTATGAGTTGTTGCAACCCCTTGTACTTCAGATTCCACACTGGTAAAGGGAGGAGATTTGAGATGATAAATACTGACATCCCATTCAGCACCAAAATTTTATGAATCTCTGATCCTCTTTTCCTAAAGTGAGGAAATAGGTTGTAGAAGAAAAAATGGATTAATATCTATGATAGATTGATTAAAAAATGATCCCACTTCTTCACCCCTTCCTGTACACATACCATTGCATTGGGACTTTGATATTCCTTCCATCAAGAGGTAGAGTCTAGGGCAGTAAAAATGGCTCAGTGGTTGAATGCCACCTTCCCACATATGAAGTCTGGGGTTCAACTTCCAGACCCAGTACCTAAAAAACAAAAGAGGTAGTATCTATTTTTCTATCCCTTGAATCTGAGTGGACTTATAACATGCTTTGCTCAGTAGAATGATGCAGAAGTCAAACTGTGTCCAGTTCTGAGCCAGGTCTTGTAAACTTTATATTCCCTTATTGAACCTCGCCACTACTGTGAATGAACTGGTTGGAGGATGAGAAACTATGTAGGACAGAGCTCCATGAGTCCTGTTGTCACAGCCAAGACTTCAAACCCTACCAAGATCAGCAAAGTCAACCTGACTAGGCATGAGTAAGCCTAGCTGGGACCAGAAAAATCATCCAATCAAAACAGAATCTTGAACTAAATAAATGCTTATCATTTGATGCCATTGAGCTGTGTAGTTGTTTGTTATGCAGGATCATTGTGGCAATGGATAGCTGGCACATAATCCTTTTGAGCATTTAAAAATACCGTGAGAATTCAAAGAGAGGTATATTTTTCTTCTACAAATCCATTGTCTCACATGAGTTCCAAATGCCTACTGGATAGCTTTGGTCATAAAGGCATTACATGTGCAACACTTATTTATGAAATAAGAGCCATCATTTCTCTCCATTTCTTTCATACCAGACCTACTCATTACGTATTTTCTGTCTTGGAAGATAAAGTATCACAACTCTTCATGTTGTCAACATTAACAACCTTGGAGACATACTTAATATTTACTCCTCTTCTCCTCTTTCCCCCTACCATTTCTTCATTCCTGCAGTCTTAGTCTCCTGCTTTAGAAAAGTTACACTAACTTTTTAACTGATCTATCAGTATAAACTCTCCCATGAGCAAACCCTGGGATGCTGGGGGAAACAAGAGCACAGGGTCTCAAGCTTCCCACAGAGGAAAGAAATTCATCATTGTTGGAAACTAGATTTAACTATCCAAAGTATATAAGATCAGGGAAGTGGATATGGCTTAAGAGATTGAGCTTCTGCTGACCACATGAGAGGCCCACGGTTCGGTTTCTGGTGCTTCCTAAAGAAGACAGCAGGCTAGCGAGACAGACAGGTACAGCAAGTTGACACAACGAGATGATGAAACAAGAGACACAAGAAGGAAAACATAATGAAAGACACAACAAAGCAGGGAATAGAGGTGGCTCAAGCGATTAGGTGCTTCCTCCTACATTGGAGGTCCCAGGTTCAGTTCCTAGTGCCTCCTAAAGTAACAAGGAAGACAAACAGACACAGCAAGTGCAAATGATGAGGGGGTGGGGAGAAAGAAATAAAATAAATCTTTAAAAAAGAAAAGTATATAAGATCAGCTGTAGAAACATAAAAAACAGGTCCCAGTTTTAGTGAGTCTGCAATAATAAAAAAAAATCTTTAAAATCCAGCAATCCAGAAAAGAAAAACCAACCATTATGACTTCTAAATAATTTGTTTACTTAAATTTTATTTCCTTGGGGAAAATTTTCATTACTTGCTGGGAAGTTTAATGAACAAACTCATTAATCATGGCCCTAAAATCACTTACTATATCACTCTTTGTTTTTAACATAATTTTTTTGTGCAGCTCCCCAATGTTTGGTGTATACAGGCACTCAGTAAATATTTGTTGCTGTTGTTTTTTTTAAAATCATTAGTGCTTATCTGTCTGAATTTCACAATGTTGCATTGAATTCCACACTTAGACTCCATAAATATTTTTACATACTGATGTGTGTAATCAAGGCAAGAGATGTTTAAACTGACACATGGTTTTTCTTTACATCAGAGCCAGAAAGAGTCAGTTTATTTTGTGGCTTTATGAAAAAGTACATTTTTGAGTGTGAACAACTGCCTCTGTTTTCAAAGATCAGAACAGCTACAGAATGAAAGAGGGTCTGTGGTTATTATGACAGATGCTGGGCTTACAGCAAGAATAAATAGGTTTTTGTGACTGGCACCTAATTTTTGGTGAAGATCGAAACAATGAAAAAAAAAATTTCCCCAGTCCTGGACAAAGGAATCCAGGGTCTTTCTGATCATCATTAACGCTTTGACCAGATGCAGAAGTCTTTCTGGGGAAAAGTCCTCCGGTGTAGGAGTTCCTAAGTCTGGAAAGCTGTCAGGGCTATCCAGAAAGCAAACCCTCCAAAAACCCAATAGATTCCTCAACCTGGCCTTTTTGAGGGGCCCAGTCATCTGCATTTAAAAAAAATATTTATTTTATTTAATTCCCTCCACCCCACCATGGTTCTCTCATCTGTCTGCTCATTGTTTGCTCCCCTTCTCCTAGAGGGACCGGAAACCAAACCTGGGACCTCGCGCATGAGTGGGGAGTGCCCACAACGGCCTGAGCCACATCTACTCCCCGAGGCCTGTGGTGTCTGCTGACTTGTGGCAGCTGCTCCGTGTGGCAGGGGTGGCAGCTAGTTCCTTTGCTACAGGGGCAGACTCGTGGCAGCAGGGGTGGTGTCTGCTCATCTTCTTTAGGAGGCACCGGGACCCAAACCCGGGACTGCCCACATGATAGGTGGGCACCCAACTGGTGGAGCTACATCTTCTTCCTCATCTGTATTTTTAAACAGCTGACCAGATAATTCCAACATTCAGGCATATCTGGACTCTAGTGTAAGATAAGGTAGCTATGATCTGTTTTTTTTAAGGCGGTGCTAATTTTCTCATTTCTGAAGCCTCTGGATAAAAATTTTTGAAGAAGAGACACTATAGTGGTAAATTTCAAAAGGATACCTCAGAAAAAGAAATAGAGGTCAGGTCTATTTTTTAAAACGTGAATTTTATTTATACATATTAATAAAGCATAAATCCATCTAAAGTGTACAATCAACAGTATTCAGCATAATCACATAGTTTTGCATTCATCACTTCGATCATTTTTAGAGCATTTTCATTATTCCAATAATAGTAATAAAAAACAAACAAACCAAACTTATCATCTTTCAATCTCTCTATGCTTCCCCTGCTGTATATAGCTGCTATTCTGTTTCCATCTCCCTAGTGTATTTGTATTTATATTTTGTAAAAATAGTCTTATATATGAAATATCATTCATATTTGTTTTTCACATGGAGTTTCACTATGTTATACTATCCCATGTTACATTTTTTAACTTTCATTCTAGTAATATACGTGACCTTAGACTTATCCTTTCAACCACTGTCATACCCATATAATAGCTCTGCTAGTTATAAACACTATGATGTCCTTTTACCATCTCTATCCATTTCCAAAGATTTACAAACAACCTTGTAACCAATTCTGCAAAGATTAACCCTCAGCTTTCCATTCTTTACCATCATTCTATTTTCTGGTGACCTATATTCTAATTATTAACTCCATGAATTTACACAATGTATTAATTCATGAGAGCACAATTTTTACAGTATTTGTCCTTTTGTGTCTGACTTGCTTCACTCAACATAATGTCCTCCAGGTTCATCCATGCTGTCATATGCTTCAAGACTTCATTTCTTCTTACTGCTGCATAATATTCCATCATGTGTATACAGCACAATTTGTTTATCCATTCATCAGTTGATAGACACCTGGGTTGTTTTCAACTTTTGGCAATCAGGAATAATGCCACTATGAACACTGGTGTGCAGATGTCTGTTCATGTCACTGCCCTCAGTTCTTCTGGTATATAACTAGTAATGGTATTGTCGGGTCACATCCAAGTCTATATTCAACTTTCTTAGGAACTGCCAAACAGTCCACAGTGGCTGTACCATTCTGCATTTCGAGTCCATTTTCCCCCTCTTAATTTTGAAATTTTGTGGTTAAGGAACTATATGTGCCCCTGCCCAGGACACATTTTGGTTATTAACCTTTAAATACAGGTATTTAAAATCAATACCTGTATTTAACCAGGTGGAAAAACTATAATTCTGATTTCCTTCTTTTTACCATCTTGCATATTTGTTACTGTAGGGGGTGTTATGAAAATGCTTTTAAAAAATATTGTCGTGTCATTTCATAAAGCTTATTTGCAATATCATGAAAGATAAAAACTTTTATTTTGTACTGAAAGATTAAAACTCCCTTTATGATCAATGCACTATCGGCTGTGACAGTTGACTGCTAAAAGGGAGAATTCCTGAGGGGAAGTGAAGGTATGCATCCCTTCTGGGAAAAGTTAGTCTGAAACAAGTTCTAAAAACTCAATAATTTCTCTAGGGAGGGAAGGTCAAATTTTATCTAAACATTGGCCGCATTTGTTAAAAAAAAAAAAAATCAATTGTCAAAGTCTCAACTGAAATCACTGAGAACTGTAAAGAATCAACCAGATGGCAACCTACCTGCCTTGATGAAAGACTGAAAAACCAAAACAGCATGTGACTGGGAACACACAAAAAAGAAACAGCTCCGTTTGGAGCATTTTTTAAAGGAACAAACATATGCAGGGCCACAGCCCAAGTTTATGCATCATTTAATTGTATTTTGCTGCAAAGATAAGTTCCTGAAAGATAATTCAGTGGATAAGTCAAGAATAAAAGTCAGAGAATGATCTTTGCTGTGAGCTGAAGTTGTTTCAATTATTCAGCAAACAGTTCTCTACTGAGAAGTTAATACCACACTGACAGGTGTGAAATGCTACACACTTGCCATTGTGGCTGAGCCAGGAAAGATTCTTGATCCTTTGAAAACATGTTTTTTTCATTTAGTTAACATATTTGAATACCCACTGTGTGTGACGTGCTCGGGATAGAAGATCACATAGTTTCCTGTCCTCATTAAGCTTTTAGTCTAGGTCAGTGCTCAGCAAACTATGGACCAATCTGACCTGTGGTTCTGTTTATTAAGTTTTATTGGAACACAGTCATGCTCATTTGTTTATCTGTTGTCTATGGCTGCTTTTGTTCTATGACAAAATCCAGTAGTTGCTGCAGAGACTGGCCCTCAAAACCTAAAATACTTGCTATACCTGACCCTTTATAGAAAATTTTTGCTGTTCCTGGTCTAGGCTCTTTCTGAAGCAATAATCTAGGATGGAGATGTAGAAACACAAAATAGCAATCATTTACATTAAGAGAAAATCACAATTGATTTGGGGTGGATAGAAAATCTCTTTTGCAGCTTAGCTCAAATAGTTAAAAAACCATGTTAAAACTAATAAAGATTAAAAAAAAAACATGTTAAGGGGTTCAAGGTCATGCACCTGGTTCTTATTTGGTACAATTACCTTCTCGCCAGTGATTAGTGCCTATTCCATGGCCCCAGACTTAACCACCTACACCAGTGGACTATGTTGCAAATTCGTGGCATTGGTCATAAGGAGGACAGGTTGAAAGGGTGTGACTTAATCAGTGCAAAATTTTCAACATGGGTGAAACAATAATTTCAAGTATATCCATTTCTGATGTGGGCTCATGGTATCTTGTTTTGGTTAAACTGGGAAAGAAATGTTGGGGAAGAGTTATTGCAGACAAGAAACAGCCATCAACCTCAAAGGCAGAATCTCTAAGACAGTCTTTCTGCTTCATGGTGGTGGCTGATGTCACAGCCAGATCATTCTCTTCATGGAAGAATGTTTTAATTGGGAAAACTCAAGATACTCATAGTTTGAGACAGAATTCAGTGACAAAGACATAGTGAGTGCCAGGTCTGTATCACCAAACTGCTGGTTGAAGAATCGTCAGCATTGCCCCTGTTACTTTGAGCCGCATGGGGAGGTCTTCCTTCTAACTTTGGGCTGTGGAGTAGAGGGGGTTCCCAGGAGGATGTGGGGCATCTACAAGCTGCCAGGAACCTGCAACTGTGCAAGTCTATTGACCTTGTCAACACACAGAGGAGGCGAGGAGCTTTCCATTGCAACTCCCTACTAGCAGAGGAGCACTATTGTTCTCCCACTTCCTGGAAATTCGGGTTCAAGTTATTCCTGTACTGGCACAGATAGAGGTTAAATTGACTGCATATGCTAAATGCTTAACATTGGGTTGGAAAGTGGTTTGATAAAATGGCCTCAATGGAGAAGCTTTCATTTAGGAAGCAAGAAAACGAATAACTCCTAATTTCTCTGAATCGTGAAAGGATGCAAGATCTCGTTTTTCTCAATCAAATGAGATTTACTTGCTCATAATTTGATTCATGATATCAAAATTGGTGAAACAGAGAAATTGTTTGGTTTTCAGTAAATAAGGGTGACCAATTCAAGCAAATGGCTTCACTTGATCCAAGAAAAATCAAGTCAATACTCAGTAAGCGATCTAGAGAGAGAAATAACATCCCAGCTGAGTAAATTTATTTAGAATGATGAAGCTTAGTGGATTAGGCAAACTATCTGGTTTCAGGATTTTGGCCATTGGTCTGAGCACAGAGAGCTCATTGTTGTGTCCCTGTTAGCTCCTGCCTCCTTTGCTTTGCCTTAAGAGGTTTTTTAAACAAAACAAAAGATCCCAATTGACTAAATGTATAGTTCTCTCCATTTTCTTCTTAATTTAAACTGAAAAAAATGAGCAGGGATTTTGGGAAGCCTAGTTCCTTTCCTAGAAAATATCTGTCATCAAATTTGTCCTATTTAATAGAGAGCATGAAGTGCATATGTAGCTGAGGTACATTCGTTTCTCCTCTTCTTTCAAAAGCTTATTCTTATTGGTGGTTCTTTCCAGAAATGGGACAACTGTTACAACGGGGACTTATTTGCGGTAAAACCTTACTGTTCCAAGGTAGTGAAAGGTTCAAATGGAGGCACCATCAGAGATGCTTTCTCACAGTCAGCTGCTGTTGATCCCGGCATGTGGTCACGTGGGGAAGCAAGACGACCTTCGTTCTCCGCTGAGAGTTCAGCCTTTCCCTCGGCTCACCGGCTCCCTTACCGTCTCTTCTAGAGCTGCTCAGTGGGCCCAGCCTCTGGAGAGTTTCCTGCTTGATCCTCTCTCTCTCTCATTGCAGAATCAGATATGCCAGCTCCCTTTTTCCTCTGAGTGTGTCTCCCTTTATGTCAGACACAGCAAGAAGACGGACACGCAACAGGAACCACATCACACTGATGTAATCCAGTCACACGGGTCTCACACCCACAGGCATGGATTAGTTTAAAACATAATAGTTCTCTTTTTGGGGCTCACAAAATAATTTTAAACTGCCACACCCTCTCTTACTACTTTGGTTAAGGACACAACTAGGGACATGTGAACATTCTACCCTTCCTAGGGAAAAGATGCTTTCTGGGACAACGCTTTTCTTTTGCAAAATTGGGATTATTATATTACCCGACTGGGTGCCTTGTAAATATTAAATGATGCAATGCCTGTAAAACAGAAGAGTATTTAGCACAGAGTAAGTATTAAATAAATATTAACTATTATAAAGTTCAAAATAAAATGTGCCAAAAATTCCCCAGTGATTGTGAATTGAGGGGGTGTGTATCCCTTGCTAGAAATCAGAGTTTATGGATTTAAATCTTAATGTGGGGTTCTAAATTTTAAATTCTGGGAACTCCATCCTATTTTCCTGAGGGAGGAAAATATCTGTTCCTGTGCAGCGTTAGAGTCTTTGCCAGGGAGAGTGATGCCTCAAGCATCAAGGGACCGAGCAGGAAGGGAGTGGAGAGGCCTCATCTTTCCAGTAAGGAGCTTGGGGCTTGGCGTTCTAACCATTCAAGATGGTTTCATATTATGTCCAGCCTGTAGATCACCTAGTCAAGGGGCATGATGATAAAGACCTGGAGAAGCTAAAGATTGAGATTGGAGTGCATTTGTATATTGTGAATTAGAATGGGATTTTGGAAAGGTGACCTGATGCAAGCTGGGGTTGGAAATCACTCACTTATTTCCTGTAATTTGATTTGATGACAGCAGAATTGATAGGTGAGTGGTAACACCGGGGAGCTTTTTAGAAAAGAATGAGGATGAAGATGATCACTTGTGAGTCTTACACAACCAAATGAGATGGTCATTATTACTCCAGCTCTCAGAGATTAAACTTAGGTTGAGAGGTTGAACAAATCTTCTGAGACCGTATAGCCAGTAAGTGGCAGAACTGGGATTAAAAGTCAGTTTTCAGGGAGCAGATGTGACTCAAGCAGTTGAGCACCTGCCTCCCACACGGGAGGTCCCAGTTTTGGTTCCTGGTGCCTCCTAAAGAAGACAAACGAACAACAAGCAGACAAGGAGCAAAAACAATGAGCAAACAAGAGGAGACAACAAGCAAAAACAAATGAGCAGGGAGCAGATGTGGCTCAAGCTGTTGAACACCCACTTCCCACACAGGAAGTCCCGGATTCAGTTCCCAGTGCCTCCGAAAGAAAAAAACAAGCAGCCAACGAGCAGACAATGAGTGCAAATAGAGCAAAAAAGCACGCAAACAGACAAGGAAGCCATCTTGGGGAGGGGAGGGTTTCAATTCTCAGACTTATAAATCCATGTTCTTTTTTTTTTAATTATAAAATTCTACCCTTCTTTAAAATAGGATGTTCAGACAAAAAGAAGGTACACACAGAAAATTCAGATGCTAAACACCTGGAATTATGGGGTTGAGAACCAGCCTCAAAGAAAAGCCCAAAAGTCCAGGGCAAAGAAAAAGTAGTGGCAGCTGAGCGAAAACAAACAAAAGTGGGATTGGTGATTGGGAAATTAGCTAGTGCCACTAACCATGACTTCTACCTCTCTTTCTACTGAATCTGACATGCCTCTTGCTTAAAGCGAATTATAGATGGGAAACATGATGCCGTGGAGAGAGCCCAGGCTTCAGTGATGGATAAAACTGGGCTGAAATCTCAGCTTGGCAATTGCTGGCTCTGTGACATGAGACAGATCTCTCAACCTCTCTTCATATGGCAAAGAGTGATAATCTTACATGGATTTTAAAAGAAAAAATTATGCAAAGAACGTAGTATAATTATAATATTATTTGTAATCTAAGAACTTCTGCATCTTCAGTTAAATTTCCCCTCTTCCCGGGTGGCTCACCCCTGCTCCTTACAATTGGAGTTTGACTCCTGGGCATTCTTTCCCAAGGATCCTTTCCTCTAGTTCACTAGAAGTTTAATTCTCCCCCCAACCCATAATATCTATTACCTTTTATTGTTGGGAAATGACTCTGACAAGAAGATTTGTGCACAGCAGGCAATACCCTAGTGGCTGCAGGAATGAACCAGGGCTCTGGGAGGTGCAACTTCCACATCTCTAGGGTCCCACTTCAACCCTCCGCTGTCCCTTCATTGCATCACATTCCTACCTTAGGTCTGCACTTTAGGGGGCAAGAACTTCACATTTACTGAATGTCTATCGTGTGCCTGGCACTGTAGTAGGTATTTCACATATATAATCCCACTGAACCCTCAAAACAGTCCTAAGAAGTAGGAGGAAACTGCAGTTTATAGAGTGACTTGCTCAAATTGACAAGAGCCAGGGCCAGGCTTTAGATGGAAAGCATTTATGGCCCCTTCCACAGCTTCGTTACATCTCTTCAGTGCCCTCATCATTTCCATTCTACATTCATATTCCAATATTGCTGTTTCTACTATTCCTTTATTAGATAACTCTAAAATATGCCTTACCACATAGCTTTTTAGAAATCTGTTTATTTTAAAACACATACACCATCACCTTTAAAATACTGTGTTTAATTGGCAGGGAGTTATACAACTTAAAATCTGGCAATTGTCAAGTATCTATAAATATTAAAGTGAAGACAAAATCATTTCATCATGTTCCTGGAGAGCTCACTAATTTAATTTTTGAATCTCTTCATCAAAAATACTTATAATGAAAACATATCTTTAGATGGGGACCAGTTTCTTAGGACCCCACATAATAAGTCATTGATTTCTATCCTCCCTTAACCTCTAATAGTGACTTGGGAAATAACATTTTGAAAGCAACCACACAAGCAAAGGAGCTCATCTGACTATAGTAAATTGGGAAGATTTTTTGATGAGGTTAGCAAAGTGATATCAATTTATAAATAGATAAAAGGTAATTTTCTCTCCTTGATTTTTTTCCCTGTGAATTTTAACATAGTTCCCAGCCCAAAGCACATCACAGTAATAACAATTATTTTTCATTTACAAAAAAAGTACCAAAGTGGGGAAAATCTTTCTTGGCTGAATTCTTTCCCTATGTCCTATAGACCTGTTGACAGTTCAATGAATTTTAAACCAATTTCCAGTTCTTTCCTTACGTCCCTTGAAATCTTTAAGATGTCTTTGAAAAAATTCTATGTGTCAGTCCCACAAATTATCTCTAAAATATATTGCTATGAATTAAGCTTTCATAGAAGAGGTTTTTGTCTCTACCGTAAAAGATAATGCAATTCTTTAGTATTCTTTGGCCACTACATTTCCAAGTCCCAGAAGCTACTGGTTTTCTGTTTTCAATACCTCTACAGAATGTCTAAAGGATCTTTTTGCTCCTTTGCTACCATGGAAGGAGGTATTTTCTGTTTTGTGCATCCTGCTCCGAAGAGTGAACTTAAGGAAACAAAAATCCACCTTTCAAAATGAGAGTCAGAGTGCTCAATAGAGAAATGTGACAAAGTTCTGGGTAAAGTATGGCTAATATGTCACTTTTTCTTCTATTCTAGGACAAGTGGCAGAAGTGAAGACTGGACCATGGGCTTTTGACCAAATACTGAATTTGTCTTCTTGGTTAGTTCACCCTAGCTCCTCACACTTGGAGCTAGATTCCTGGGCAGTCTTTCCCAATGACCCCTCTTCTCTAGAGTTCCCTGAAGATTGAATGCACACAGACTGATATCCCAGTATTATAACCATATTACTTTTGGGAGGCTTTCTTGGTTTATTTAATGCCATATTCTTCTCCATTCTTTCATTATGTTTAAAAGCAATAGCTTTTTTTTTTTTTTTTTTTTTTTTTCTGAAACTTATTGGGTAAGCATTTTCCATCAGGTCCTCAAAAAGAGAAAGTGTTTTTAAGTTTTGATCACCCTAATTAACAAAAACATTAAAGCACAAAAGGATTTAAAGTTTGTGTGCTTTAAAGATCAAGTAATTAAAAAATACCCTTTGTTCTTAGTTTGATGTGTAGAAAAACATTGAAGTTAATTTGCTGACCATGTGGGATAATTTGACTCTCAATCAGTAAATATAAAAAAATCTTTCATAACATAAAAAAGATCCAGCCCTGCCAAGGACAAATGACTGGCACTGAAATTTCTTTGTTAGCTTAAGTCATTGATATGTAAAACAAAAGAAAATTCTTTGGCACAAAATGGAGGAATGTCCAGATGGTTTCTATCTATTTTCTCATTGATTGTATAATTAAAATCTCCTTTAATCATCAGAGAAATCGAGATAGACTGTTTGTAATAGAACAATAGTGTGTTTGAAAGAAATCCTTCTTCTGTGTTAGGTTCCCTAGCAATGAAGTCCTGGCAGCAACTATTTTGTGCATTTGCCTTATGGAGGAAAGGCATCCGGATTGTTCACTTGGGGATGCAACTGCTTACCTATTGGTACCTTTATGTTGTTCGTGTCAGTCAAGCCCAAACACCAGCCCATTAAAATGAGTATGGATTAGCAATGATCACTTGATTTTCAGGCAGTTTTTTCCTTTACCAGCAGCAGGACTCACTCGTTCTATGAATTAAAAAGTAGACTTGTACATTTGTGAGGTTAGTTACTTAGGAAAGCACCAACAAACTAGTTAATAAATGAAATCCTTATCACTCATGTCATCAGCAATAATGGAGATGGAATTTCTTTACTCAGAGAACTCTGATCCAATCTTGCAAAAGCATCTATATTCTGTGAAATGATATGCCTTTTGATGTTGGTTAACAGAACGGCATTGCCGTTTATTCCTTCTACATTCCATCTACAGAATGACTAGATGGTATCTTATTACTCGATATAGATAGAACATGCATGTAAATGCATGGTTTTGATTAGTGGATGACTTTATCTTTTTAAGGTATATGATTACTGTTATTTTAGGTTGAATGATTAAGTCTCTGTCTATGTATGTATAGCTATGTTTCCTTGGCTTATAAATGGTGTCAGTAATGGTTTAAAAATGGGCAAACAAAAACAATAACTGACCTGTATGACCTGTTTTTTTTTTTTTCAAATTAGTTGTTATTTTCAAGGCCTTTACTTTGTGTCAAGGAATGAGATAATATTGCCATGATATTTAGGATGCTGATGAGATAAAACACAGGAACATAGGAGCTCTTTTCTAGCAGCTCTGGGAAAAAGCTATGGGGGTAAAGTAATTGTGGACCCAGTCCTATAGAAAGAGCAGAGCTGTTTTTCTAGTTGTGGGGTTCAGGGAGAAGGAAAAATAAGGATATGGAGAAAATTTAGTTTCCTATGGCTCCTTTTGTGTTTCCTTCTGGGTTATGTACCACAACCAGAGGACCTGAAAGTAAAAGAGGGTAGGGCAGGGAGCACAAGTCATAATACTGGGTATGCTTATGAAGTCATTACTATAAGCCATGTATAGCACTAAGGACACCACACAGATTATCTCATGAAACCCTGTTAACAACACCTAGATATGAACACCCTCAGTATCCCCATTCCATGGATGAGGATAGGAGAGTCTTAGGGAAGTTAGGAGGAGCTGGAATTCCAGCTCAAGTAATTTGACTTGAGAGGCAACTGCTTTGACCAATGCTTTGTTCTGCTTCAAAGTATAAACAGCGCCCCTGTTGCGTAATAAGCATGGATGCTCATAACCTTTCTAATTGGGACTGTGACAGATCTGCATAACCACTTGGGAACATCGCTGAAGCAAATATAACCTGAAGGAGAGCTGCTGTCTGCTCAGTCTGCTGGTTTCCTGTCCTCTCTCTGAGCCTTGGTGTAACAATAGGAAGTGAGGACCATAGGAAAGATTGGAAAGGAAATATAAGGCATTCAAGTTTTGATCTTTTTTGACTCTAATTGGAAGTTGCAAGAGTGCCTTTTTTTTTTTTTTAAAGATTTATTTATTTATTTAATTCCCACCCCCGTCCCCTGGTTGTCTGTTCTTGGTGTCTGTTTGCTGCGTCTTGTTTCTTTGTCCGCTTCTGTTGTCGTCAGCGGCACGGGAAGTGTGGGCGGCGCCATTCCTGGGCAGGCTGCTCTTTCTTTTCACGCTGGGCAGCTCTCCTCACGGGCGCAAGGGGCTCCCCTATGCAGGGGACACCCCTGCGTGGCACGGCACTCCTTGCGCGCATCAGCACCGCGCACGGCCAGCTCCACACGGGTCAAGGAGGCCCGGGGTTTGAACCGCGGACCTCCCATATGGTAGACGGACGCCCTAACCACTGGGCCAAAGTCCGTTTCCCACAAGAGTGCCTTGATAGAGATTTGTTCTGTATTTCCAAACAAGATTTGTTTTGTATGGTTTTGGTTGGTGTGAAATTATTTTTTTTAGTTAACTTATAACTTAGAGCCCTGTGGTGAACCTGCAACATGATATTATTTAACATGTTCTCTTAATTAATTCTCCAGGAATCCAATGATGCAAGTATTATTATTATATTTCATCAACTCTATGTCCTACATTTTCCTCCCATATTTAACATCACCAAATCAGGATGTCTTGCAAACAATGGTGTGTCCAGCTTAATTGGCAGCTTTGTTTTCTTTCTTAGTGGCACCTAATAGTACAAGTTTAAAAAAATAAGGTCGTATTAGAAGTAGTGAAAAACAGTATCTGGGCAGGTTAAATAATTTCTTCTAGGTTTGTGGTAGATTGAATTATGTACTCCAACAAAACACATGTTTTTATTCTTAATCCTCATTCTTGTGGGTGTAAACCCATTTGTAAATAGGGCCCTTTGAAGAGATAGCATAGTAGACTCATTTGTGAGTAGGATCTTCTAACATCCTATTTAGATGTGATCCAACTAAATCATGGTGGGTAGGTCTTAATCCAGATTACTGGAGGCCTTTGTAAGCAGAAGAAATTTGGACACAGAGAAGGTTACGCAGTGAAAGACCAAGGGTGTCGCCATGTTACAGGAGGCAGGGATGCAAGACGAGGAACACTAAGCACTGCCACAAGCCTGCATCCGAATGCTACTGATTCTGGAGAGAAAGCACAGCTTTGCAACACCTTGACTTGGAACTTCTAGCTTCTAAAACCATGAGCCAATAAATTCTTGTTATTTAGGCCAACTCATTGTGTGGTGTTTGTCAAAGCAGCCTGTCACACTAAGACAAGGTTACCAAATAGAAACTGGTTGTGACAGATGATGGTTAGTTGCTCAGAAAATCAGTTTCCCTTTCATCAGGGGCACAGTTGTTCTATGTTTTTTCCAACCTCCCTTGCAGTTAGGTTTGGCTATGAGACAGAGTTCCAGATAATAGGATAGATAACTAGATCCATAAAAAACCCCACAAAAACCACTTTTTATTTTCCATGTTTACCAGCTAGATGCCAATGTTTAGGGAAACCCCGGAAGCCACATGTTGGAGATGGCCGAACTTCTGCCAATTTGATTCATGCATGACTGCATGGAGCAGATGTTCCACTTTCCATACTTCCTCTATTCTATTGATTGGCCTTATATGAGTGAGAGATAGACGTCTATTGTGTTCAACCACAGAAAATCTGGGGTTAACCTGCTGCAAATAGCTTCTGTTACTTTAACTAGTACACTGGTAGAAATAGCATTCAAATCTTATTCTAATTCTAAAACCTGCCCTCTTAACTAGCATTTCTCAAAGTTAATAGATGCTATGCAGAATAAAGTTTTCCATGGTCAAAGAAGTTTGGAAAGTACTCTGTTGAGAAAGTTTCTTGATGCAAGACTTCTTGGAACCATGGTAGTATGAGTTGTGAATCTCTAAAAAGTGTAGTATACAGTTTTCACAGCTCTCTATAACACTGATTTCGCTTGACTTTCTTCAAAGACAATTGAGTCATGTCTGTGTAAAAAACGTTTTACTTTGTGTAAAGCCATAATTTTTTAAGTAGCCTCAGAAATACATTTCAAATTATACTTACAAAGAGACTTCTCTAATATTAATGATTTTCTGCTGTTATATTTTTCAGCTTAGTCAGTAAATTTTTTGTTTGGTCAAGGGGATTAATTACCATATAACTTATTTGTTTGTGAGTTATTAAAGGGTAATTTTTTAAAACTAAATTCTTTTGAGGATAAGGTATGAGGTTTCCTTTTCATCAATGTGGTCCAAACTCACTGGCACAATGCTTAGTGCATAGTAGGCACTCAGTTAATTTGTGTTGTATTTGTTAAATAGCATAGTGTACTGGAATGAATGTGGAACTAGGTGTCAAAAGTTTCCCTAGTAGGAGTTCTGTGAACCTTAATTTCCTCATTTATAGAATAAGGATAATGCTTCATTTATCACAAAGGATTTATGATGATCAAATGGTATGAGGTATATATGAGTGCTTTGTAAAACCATAAAATAAGACATTAGTACTACTGCTACTGGAATTAAATATAATATCCAATAGACTGTATTCAAAATGTATTTTTCACAGTTGTTAGGTGCAGACTTTATATTACAAGTAGGTGATAAAAATGAGTTATATTTTTCTTCCCATTGGGAGGCAAGGAAAGCTGAACCTCAGTAAATATTTTGTGCTCATCCTTACTTAGCTCCCAAAGCCAGTCTGCATTCTGGACATACCAGGTAGCACCATCAAATTCCTTTTAGCAAGTATTTCAAAGAAGGATATAAAGAACTCCAGAAACACCCAAAAAATCTAGTTAAAAGCTATTAAATGAATATTCATTTAGGTTATTTATCTGGGAAAAATGGAATTTTTTCTTCCTTTCTGAATTTTTCCATGTCTGTTTCCTTTAGATTGAGCAATACATTAATAATCAAAAGCAGATTAGTGTTTGAGTAAGTGTCCTTCATATCAACCCTTGATTTCCCTTTGGTTCTATATGAGAAAGGGTCATTACTTTCATTGGCTAAGAGTCTTGCTTTGAAAAGTACTTGGATGAAATGTGTCCTGTGGTACTGAATACTCTGTTAATATAGTACATATATTGGATGTGTTGTAAAGTTTATTTGGACCTTCTTTAAGTGTTAGTGTTGAAATTATCTCAGATTTCTTTATTTCAACATCTATTTTTTGTCAATGCCAGATCAGATGTTTTTAGTGCCAGAAGACAAGGCCACATATAAGGGGCATTTTCAAGCAGCAATATATGGTTCTTCAGCAAGCAAAGGAAATAAAATCCTTAGATTTCAGTAATGTACTGAATGGTCAAGGAACCAACTTACTCTCTTTTCCAGGGAACAATTCCAAATACAAAATGTTTTCTCCCGAGCTTAAATGAAAAGCAGATACAACAAAAGCTTTAAACTGAGAAATAATAGATTCACTGGCATCAGGTACTGTAGGAATTGCACATTATTTAGATTTCTCAAAAAATTGGCGGTGTTTGTTAGCTGGGGGTCCAAAAATTCTCTGGAAATTGTTGTTCTATGTTAACCATAAAACTACTAAACAGTTTATTATTGTCAAATTCACTTAAAATGGAAAACTTTGATCTCTAAGTAATTCCCTTTAGGGAGTTGTCCATGGTAAGAATATATTTTAGAAGTCCATTGTTAAGCATTTCAATAAATCAATATGATGCAGGAAAATTTGATATTCTTATGGAAATTTCCATGTTTCCATTGCACTTTCCATATTATTAAGGCTAGTGATTCTAGTGCTAAAGAATCTGGGTCTTAGATTTTTTTTAGTTGAAAGCATAGTTTATGAATACTGATGGAAAGAATGTTACTGTGGAAATTCATTTATTTTCCTTATTCCACATTATCTATCTTCTTACTCTACAAGTTTACCTTAAACTCCTGTCAACTTAGATTAGTTCTGTTATCCAATCATAGATTTAGCCTACATATTTACGATGAGAAGGATGTAGGCCCCAAATATATGGTTTGCCTAGTTTTCTGGTGGAGTCTTATAGCAATTCTGTGATATATATCTTCGCTGTAGTGAAAAATCATTCTGATTTGCCTGAGACTGAGGGATTTCATGAGATAAAGAATTTTCAGTGCTAAAACTGGGGTAGTTTCAAGCAAACCTGGACAGTTAGTCATCCTAGAGTGTTGCTAAGGTATTAAAAATTAGATGACATATACCTGGCCTAAGAGCACACTAATTATGAAGTATATTTTCCCATTGGTTCATTTTTTTTCTCCCCAGGAATTGACTTTATTTAGGATTGAACTCATTCTTTGGAATATAGCTTATTTAACTACTGATCATTGTAAACAAAAAGATAATTGGTTACATACTTCTGGCTTTTTAAAAATATATAATTTATTTATGTATGTAGCCTGGATAGTAGATTTTACTATGTTCGAAATATGGGATTAGTTGTAACTTCTTTCTTAGTTTTAATTCAATAAGAAATAAGAAATTATGGGCCAAGAACGTCATAAAAATATTTTTTAAATGGTCTTGTCTTCCAGTTGCCTATTTTGTATGTTGAGGTGTTTACTTTTAGAGATCAGTTAGCATATTTCTACTTCTCTGTGAATTTTAACAGAATAATTATAAAGTTCCCCATGTAACTGTTTTTGCTGAGAGTCAGACATTCAGGTTTTACATGTCTAGAAAATAAATCTCTTGTCAACACTTCTTACTCCTTTTTATTTTCCCAGAGCTCTGGTTTGTAAAATAGACCTGATGAGCATTGGCTTTCTCTCATAGATGACTCTGCTCTCCCTCATAAAATGTTGCAATCCAACGCTTGGACTATCCCAAATATTTGATATTTTAAGATTTGTTCTAGTGGGACCTAGCATATGGGGCAAAGAATAACCAGCAGATATTTGGAGACTTTGAGCTTGGAAGACCAATTATAGGAATTAAAAAAGAACAAAACAAAAACCCTTCTCCCTCCTTAAACTTTGGAATGCTTTCCTTCTTTCTGAATTACAAAGACTCAGTTTTATCCTAGAGGAGCAAAGCGGGTCATAATGTTGAATATAACACAGTTACAAAAACAAATTAAGTCACTCTGGTTACAGCTAATAATTGCACTGTATAGATACACGGATTTTCTCCTGCTAGTAGAGTACGGAGTGAAAGTTGGGCAATAAATACACTGGACATCCATTTCATTCCTAAAGGAAGTGAGAGGAAAAAGATGTCTGGCCTCCCTCTCTAGGAAGTTATGGAAGGAGATGTTTCAATATTATATGATAGGTGATACCAATAGGTAGTCATAAAAAATAATAGATTTTATAGCACCTGGTTGTTTCCTTTTCTTTGTGTAATTTAGAGGCTGTTTTGCCAGACTGCCCATTATTAAGGCCTCAAATGCTTTCTATGGACTTCTATTTCTCTTCATTCTTTAATAGTGAGCTGACCTTAATGTGAAAAGGGACAAGAGTTGAACTATGTGTCATGTCTATTATTGCATGAAATCCTGCTTCCAATAAGAACTATTACAATTTCCTTTGTAGGATATCTATCTATCTAATTTATCCTTACATTAGATCTATTATATATATCATGATATGAAAAATATATAATATGCATTTTTCAATGGGAAAGATATTTCAATTATATCATAAATAAATATTCATAAGTAGTTTATATTTACAGATCTGGCTACAGATTTTCTCTTCCTTGAGTCTGAAATAGGTAGATAGATGAAAAATATAGACAGAGAGATAGATATAGATAATCTTCTGTAAGGAGTTAAAGTTGGGTACTAATTATAGCAGTACTGTATACTCCCTTTCCCTGTTTAAGTAATTCAGCTATCTATACAGGATCCACACCTGACAGTTGCACAAGGAATCTTATATGTTTTTAACTTTTGAATAGTAAATTTATGGTTTTCTCTTTTTGATGGTGTTTAGCTGCTAAAACAAATATCATTCAATGGATTGGCTTAACAACAGGAGTTTATTGGCTCATGGTTTCAGAGAATAGAAGGCTTGATTCCAACCCCACTCCCTTCCAGGCTAGTATCTTCTGTCCTGCCTGCAATCTTTGGAGTTCCATTGTCTTTTCTGTCACATGGTAATATACATGATAGCATCTTCTCCTTTCTCTTCCATGCGCCATTGATTTCCAGCTTCTGGCTTTTCCCTGTGGCTTCTCTTTCCTTGTTCAATTTCCTTTGCCGATAAGAACTGCAGCCATATTGGATTAACTCCTACCCTCGGTCAGTTTGGGCACACCTTAACTAATAACATCTTCAAAGTTTCTATTTACAAGTGGGTTCACATCCACAGGACCAAGGTTTGGGATCTGAACCTGCCTTTTGTGGGGGAGCATGAATTAATCCCTAATAGATGGTAAGGGGAAAACCAGGGAATGTGAATTTCATTCCCTAATGACCATCCTTATGATTTCATATTCAGGCCATTTTCTTTTTAATGGTAAGTAGTCTTTCCTACAGTGTTAAGCAATGTATAGCAAGTTACACTCTAAGAAACATAAATCACTTATTATCTTTACTCAGAAATAGTATGGCTTCTGGATTTACCACATGTGCTAAATTATCATTCCCACCTGTCAGCGGTTTCTTAACTGAAACCACTGAAGAAGCCTGAAGTGGTCAGAGGCTAGCTGTTCCCCAGGCGGACATGAATACATAATGTGTGTAGCGAAGTACCATGACCAAGTTCACTGTGCCAGAAGAAATCAGTTTCATCAGGGCTGTGCAAAAGAAGGCTGAGGGTCTAAAAATGCAATAAATAAACATTGCATCTCCTTCTGATGCCGTCTTTTTTTTTCCAGTTGTAACCAGAATTTAATACTGAAGCAGATTAATCATCTGGTACTTGTGATGCCCAAAGAGTTTTTATGCCACTTTACTGGTAAGTGAGACCTCTTAAAGAATCTGTTTTAATAGACTTTCTATAGAGCAAGAAAATCTGAGGAATTTGCATTTGACGTTTTTGTGAAAGGAGATCTAGGGAAGCTCAAAAGAGCAACGCTGGAAGAAGTGGTACCAGTGGTCCTAGAGACTTAATACATTCTGAGATCTTCAGGCGTTCTCAGCTCATCTCTGAGGCCAAGGAAAAATTTGCTGTTCTTTGACTTTTCCAAGATATCTTGCTAAGCCTCAGGGAGTTTGCATTTGCTGTTGTCTCTGTCAGACATGTTCTTTCCCTGAATCCCAGACCGACTCTCCTCTCTCATTCCAGTCTCAGCTCAAATGTTTCCTACTCAGAGAGTTCTCGCCTTGCAGGCCACACTACCTGCTTTAGACTTTGCATGTGAACACTTACAGCATAGAGTCTGGGGTTACACAAATGTATTCATTCATTCATTTATTTATTTGTCTCTGCCACTAAGATGTAAGCTCCAGGCTGGCAGGGACGTCATCCAGTTTACGACTCCACCTCATCCTTGCAACAGCAGGTGTTTGATAAATGCTTGTTAAAAAATGAATAAATTTGGAGTAAAACAAAAATTGTTATATAGCACTTGCATGAGAAGAAGGATTTAGTTTTCATGTTAGAAGCACAAAAAATAACTGTATTAGAGGCCAAATCAGATGAGAAATTGCAAAATGCTTTTAATACTCACATGATAGTGACTTGTATGAGAACAAAGGCCTGATTGGGGAAAGGTAGAATCTCTTTCCCCAGGATCTCAATCAGAAACAGATTCTGGATTTAAGGCTTCCTGTGCAGGTGATCGGCATCATAATCATATCACATGAGCACATGTTCATTGAACAGTGAAACTGTACTGCTCTTCAGAGGACACCTAGAGGAAACAAGTAAGAAGCAGGTGGTGGCTGCGAATGAAAATGAGCACAAGAAACGCCATAAAGACTGTGGGGACATCTTGGCTTTGAGTCACTTCTCTGTCTCAGTTTTAATCTCCTGGGTGTATATGACACTGTTCACCCACTGCCTCTTGAAAATGCTCTTCCTTCTTGCCTTCTATTAACATCTCCTGATATTTATCTACTGCACTGTTTCCTTTATCTTCTCCTCTTCTTTGGTCTTCTCTTTAAAAATTAGTGCTTGTTACTCTACTTTGTCTCCTTTTCTTGCCCAGATCCCCCCTAGCAGTTTCTCGTATCATCTTCATGTCCATGATGACTACTAAACCTGGTCTTTCTCCCAATTCCCAAAGCTAACTCTCTAACAGTTACTAGACATCTTTGCGTGGTTTATCCCTCAGACACCTCAAAATTAATATGTCTCAGAACAAATCTGTCATATATTTTCTCCTGCTTGTTTCATTTTTATTTCTAGTTGCCTGAGAAGCAATTCTCCACTCCCATGTCTGACCAGATGTCTTGTTATCTTCTTAGCTTTTCCTTCATCACTGCTCAGCTTGAACTTTCATCATTTCCCACCTTGGTTATTTTAGTAACTGGATGGTTTCTCACCTCATGTCTCTGATGCCATTAATCCATTTCCCCTCTTGCAAACTCCTCATTTATTTCTAGAAGAAACTTCCAGTTTCTTTATGAAATCTGGTCCTGAAATACCTTTCTAGCTTCATTTGCCTCTGCAGGCTCTGCACCCAGCCCCATTTGCCCACTTGCTCTCTTTGGTCACACCCCCCATCCTGCCTCACTTGTCTGCTTTGTGCCTTTAATCCTGATCTTTTCTCAGTCTTTGCGACTTTCCTTGGTTCTCCACCTTAATAAATCCCATTTACCCTTCGAGATCCAGCTTGAACATCTACTATGAAGCCTTCCTTTGCAGTCTGAGAGCTCATGCCTCTTTCTCCACTGATTTAATTCTACCTGTGTTAGAATGGCCTTTTCCTGAGATGTACTCACCAGACACAATAGATGTGACATGATGATGGGGGAGAGGGTTATTGTGTGTGTGGGGAGGTGGGGGCGGTGGGGGCGAGTGGGGACCTCATATTTTTTTAATGTAATATCTTTAAAAAAAAAAGAATAAATTGAGTAGAATTTGGGGGAAAAAAAAAAAAAGAATGGTCTTTTTCCTCACTAGGCTGTAAAGCCCTCAGATCAGCTCCCTCACCCTTCCCCCTTCATAGCCTTTTAGTACTTCCTAGTGAAGTGTCTACAGTAGACACTCAATAAATGTTCCTTAAAATGACATATATTGTATGTCTTGGATTCAGTGCTGTAGGATGAACAAACGAAAATTCACTCTTACATTTGTAGGATGCTGTTCTTAAGCTACTAATGTTTAGCAAAGTAGTTATGAAAATGGACTTTGGAATCAAGCAGCTCTTGGCTTGAGTTCTGGATTTGCCACATACTAGTTAGGAATCCTGAGCAAGTTTTTAATCTTATTTATTTATAAAACGTGGTATAATATGTTTCCTTTCTAATGTAGGGTGATTGTGAGGAATGATGAGATACAGGTATATAATGCTTAGCACAGTGTCTGGTATGTAGCAGGTTTTCAATAAAAGCTATCTATTATTGTTATTGTTTATTAATATTATTTCAAACCTCTAAGTAGTCATATCTAGTCCTAAGATATCTCCATATAAAATATTAGCTGTATATAACTCCTTTGTGGTCTTGGAAACAGAGTAGACCTATCTCACGAAACGAAGTCTTTGATTATATAATTTCTCATTTTGCCTATTGCCTTCTTGCCTTTTGTCTATGTTCTTTTAAAAAAGCAAGACAAATAAGTATGAACATTAATCACAGCACAAACAATGCTCTTTAATGATATGAAAACAAAACAATTGTAACCTGATGTAGTTTACAAAGATAACATGCTAAAGTCCCTAATGCTGCTCTCTTTCCTTTTGATGCACAACTGAGCAGAGTCTAAGAGACAGATAAAGTAGATACAACCCCAGGTATTGGTTCTTTTGAGGGATAAAGAGACCCACGGGTTCTATGATCATGGCAGATGGGGTTCACTGCCATGTCAGATGGCCCTTCTTTGGAGCTGGTGTTTCTGCGTGATGGAACTGGACTCAGAGGGGATCTCTTTTCACAAGACTTTCATGCTATTTTACTGGAATTGTAGTTGGTGCTGGGTTTTAAGATATATTTAGGGGATTTGAATCTCTGGACTGACAATATGATACCCAGGCCCAGAGCCTCAACAGACTTCAGCTCCTACACTCTGATTTAGTGGACTTACCCCACTCAGCTAACATGGAGTTGAAGAAGGTCAACCACCACACCATGGAGCCTAGAGTGTCTACAACTGAAAGCAGGACTGCATCCAGTATCCATGTGGAATCTAAGCCCCCAGTTGACATAGATGTGCAATGGACACAACCAATCCAATGTCCACAGAGAAAATGTGGCATTGGTGTGGGAAGGGTGGCCATGGTGGCTGCTGGGTGCGGGGAATGGGAGGAAGAGATGAGATGGGGAGGCGTTTTCGGGATGTGGAGTTGTCCTGGGTGGTGCTTCACGGACAATTACGGGACATTGTAGATCCCCCCAAGGCCCACTGGATGGAACGTGGGAGAGTGTGGGCTATGATGTGGACCAATGACTATGGGGTGCAGTGATGCCCAGAGATGTACTTACCAGGTGCAATGGATGTGTCATGATGACGGGAGAGAGTGTTGCTGTGGGGGGAGTGTGGGATGGGGGCAGTGGGGTTGAATGGGACCTCATATTTTTTGAATGTAATATTAAAAAAAATAAATAAATAACACTGGGGAAAAAAAAAAGAAATCTATCAGCATCTGAATATGTCTTCTCTTGTAGTTCCTATTTTGCTTGTGGAATTTTTAGTAGAACTATTTATGGAGCCAGGAGACTGAGCACAAAATGTTTTCTTTAAAAAAAACAAACACATTAAATTTCATTTAATGAATATTAGATTGTAATTATACAGATTTGGAATCAATTTTATTTTTATAATATATGAATATTCAGTTTGATGCACTTCTGATCTGAAAATGTTGGCTGAATGCTATCAGCATATTACTAGAGAGGATACCACAGCTAATGTATATTTTGCTACCATCATCGTGTATCAGATCCCAAGGGTCTTTAAATATATTTCTGATGAAATCGTGTGCTGGTATATTGATGGATAATTTATTTTATAAAACTAAACCTACAATGTTAATTGTTTTCACATTCAGAAATTCATTTGTACTTTGCTGTGTTTTGTTCATTTTCATTTAATTAAAATATCATATTGCCAAAAAAAAAAAAAATAAAGCTAAGTTAATTTAGATGGTCAAAATATAATCTTGGCCACAGTTTCTGGAAACTTAAAGCCAAAAGTAAAATTGTAGTGTAACTGGCTTCCCTGACTTTGGCAATAAATTGTATAATAGATTTTACTTAGGAAATTTTGATATTTTCAAAAGAATCACGACTTTTTAAAAAATGGCCTCTAGAAGATTGTATTTAAACCTGGGAAAAAGGGGAGAGGCTGGCATTATAACTACATTATGATCTGCATATGTGTTTATGTGGTATAAAATAATTTAGGGAGAGATATTAGATAGACGCTATTGAATGTGATTGAAGGGTATTTGGTTAACCCTAAGAGTCAAGCTGTATCCTGGAGTTCTTAAGGAATTCATGGAGTTGTCTAGCCAAGTCTTCTCCTTTACCTAGGTCTACAGAGAGATCACTTATTTGGTTTTATTTAAAGCAGGGGTTTTTAAACTAGGGTCCATGAACTTGAATTGAAATTTAAAACATTATTCTTGTGGGGATGTGTTGGTGCGGGTGTGAGATATTTATTAAATAATACACAGGATAGTGTGGACTTAGTTAGGGGTCTGTAGTTTTCACCTGACTGGCAAAGGGGTCTGTGGAAACAAAAAAGTTTAAGAACCCCTGATTTAAAGTCTTTCCATGGGTAAAACCTATTAGTTGATTTCAATGTGACATAATCTTTGCAGGGAAAATTGCTTCCATTTCTGGAAAATTCTAGCTCTCTTTCAGTCATCGTTGGTGTGTAGCTGCTGTTTTTGAGCCTCCTTTACTTTACTTATTAGTACTGTCTGCTCTTTCTAGTTTGTGCATGCATTTAAAAACTACTGTCATAAAACTAATGTATATACATGGAAATAGGCAAAACAGTATAAACAAGTACAAATAAGAAAGTAAAAGTTTTCTTTTCCTCTCCCTTAAAGCAAACTTTCTAGTCTCTGGGACCTTTTAGACTCTTAAAAGTTCTCAACTTCGGGAAGTGGACTTGGCCCAGTGGTTAGGGCATCTGCCTACCACATGGGAGGTCCGAGGTTCAAACCCCGGGCCTCCTTGACACGTGTGGAGCTGGCCCATGCGCAGTGCTGATGCGCGCAAGGATTGCCCTGCCACGCAGGGGTGTTCCCCGCGTAAAGGACCCCCAAGTGCAAGGAGTGTGCCCCATAAGGAGAGCCACCCAGCGTGAAAGAAAGTGTAGCCTACCCAGGAACGGCACCACACACACGGAGAGCTGACACAAGATGATGCAACAAAAAGAAACACGGATTCCTGTGCCGCTGACAACAACAGAAGTGGACAAAGGAGACGCAGCAAATAGACACAGAGAACAGATAACTGCGGGGAGAAGGGGGTTGGAGAGAAATAAAATGAACAAATAAATCTTTAAAAAAAAACTTCACAACTTCTCTAACAAAAATTTTAAAAAAATTATTGAAGATCCCAAAGAGCTTTTATTGATCTCTTAATATTTATCATATTAGAAATTTAAACTGAGAAAATATCTAAGTATTTATTAATTCAATTAAAAATAATCATGTGCCAATTGTACCTTAACATAAAAATGCCATGTAATGAAAAATAAGTGTATTTTCCAATGGTTTTGAAAAGAGTGGTTTTGTTCTTATTTTTTGCATTTAATGTCTAAATTAATGGAACACAGGTTTATCATATCTACTTCTATGTTCACTCTGTTGTGATACCAAATACCATGTAGCCTCTAGAAAACTCCACTGTTCAATGGTGAAAACCTGTGAAGTGAAAAAGGCAAGTAACATGTTAGCAGTGTTATGAAAATAGTTTTGACTTTATAGATCCGCTGAAAAGGTCTGGGGACCCT
Organism: Dasypus novemcinctus; assembly: GCF_030445035.2. Taxonomy (NCBI): domain Eukaryota; kingdom Metazoa; phylum Chordata; class Mammalia; order Cingulata; family Dasypodidae; genus Dasypus; species Dasypus novemcinctus. Next base: position 53,363,038 of record NC_080684.1, on the reverse strand, counting down.
CAGGAGTTTTGAATCATATTAGGAGACTCGTTGCCTCAGCACAATGACTTTGGACCATTTCTGGGTTTGACTCTTCTGATTATTACCATCACAACATCACATGATAAGTTTATACTTTAGTTGTTTATATTTTTACCTAAGTTTGCATCTGACTCACAACTTTTCATCCATTCCCACTTTCCCAGTTTTTCTTTTCAGTTCTTTTGTCAGTTATCTTTATAACTTTAAAGAAAATCCTTAAATTGTCTCCTGATCAATTTTAGACACTTTCTTTCCTTACAACTATAAAGGATGAATATCTTGGAGCGCTTACGTGTCTCTCTCCTCCATTGCTCTTCTCCTTTTCGCTTCAAAATCTGCCAAATATACCATTACTTTACATGATCAGCTTTTGCAGCTTTTTTTTTCTGTTACTATACGTAGGGCCTCCACACTTTGTCTGTAGTTTGATTTAAAAATAGGCAAGAAGCATTTAATATGTGATGATTTTGTAAATATTCCTATTTAGAAACCCATAAAAACAGAATTTTCAATCTCTAAAGCTGTTTGGAGAAAGATGTTCCAAGGTTGGAGGTCAAATAAATTCTCTTTTCTCAGATGCCTCTTGCTCAAAACAATGACACATCTTAATATACTTCCTATTTAGATCATAATTTTCTTGTATGGTTTTTTGTTCTGCTTAGAGTTTCTAAATGCCTTTTATTTGCACTTTAATGTGAAAGGAACATGTGCTTTTTAAAAAAAAACGATATCTCCAGCAAAATTCAGTTTCTTAATTAAATTTTTTTGTTGGATGCAGAAAAATGTAATTTAGACTTGCTGCAGAGACACCATTCCAGGTTCTTTTTTTATCTTATGTCTTCCCTCTTTTTTAGTTTAGCTGTATAGCATCTTCAACGTCGTAGTGTTTTAGTTTAGGTTTTTGTTCTTTTTTATAAAAAGGGAAATAAACTTGCTGATTATCTGCATGAACAAAAATGTCTCTATAACTTCTTTGAATTTTGAAATTTTAGCTTGTTATAGAATTCTAAGTAGAAAATAACTTTCCCGTGCATCTATGAAGGCATTGTTTCACTAGCTTCCAACATTTAGTGTGGTCGAAAAGAAGTTAATATAATACTAATCTTACTTTTGCTTCCTTGTGGGTAACTTCTTTGTTCCTGTGAATATGTTTTGGTAATTTCCTTTGTGTTGTTACTCTAAAGTTTCGCGATATATGCCCAGGTTGGGGTTATTTCACTTACCCTGCTCTGCAGCCAATGAGATCTTTCAGTTAGAAGACTTTGGTGTGTCTTCATTTCTGACAAATTTTATTTTAATATATCTGTTTTTCCTTCTATTTAAAAACAATTTAAAAGTTTTAAAATTTTTACAGCAATTTTAGGTTTACAGAAGAAATCAGTGCAGAAAATACAGAGGATTCACATACTGCCCCTGCAACACCCCAGTTTCTCTTGTATTATTAACATCTTGTATTAGTTAGTGTGGTACACTGGTTACAATTGATACACTAATATCCATGCATTATTATTAACTAAAGTCCACAGTTACATAAGGGCCCACTCTTTGTGTTACTGGTTCTATGGGTTTTGGTATATGCAAAATGTCATGCAACCACTATCACAGCATCATAGAGAATAGTTCCACTGCCCTAAAACTGTCCTATGCTCCATCTATTCATTCCTCCCTCATTCTCCTGGACCTCTAGCAAGCACTGATATTTTTATAGACTATGGTTTTGTGTTTTTCAGTCATATACATGGAGTCATGCAGTATGTCCCTTTTTCAGGCTGGCTTATTTCACTTAGCAATGTGCATTTAAGTTTTTTTCCATTTCTTTCAGTAGTTTATTGATAGCTAAGTTTTATTTATTGCTTAATAATACTTCATTGTATAAATGTACTGTAGTTTGTTTATCCATTCACTTATTGAAGGGCACCTTGGTTGCTTCAAATTTTTGGCAACTATGAATAAATCTGCTATAAAAATTCCTGTGCAGTTTTTTGCATGGCCTTAAGTTTTCAACTCATTGAAGTGAACACCTAGAAGTACAATTGCTGGATTTATATGGTAAGTTGTCCGAAACTGGCGGGGGCAGATTCCAGGGGCCTGTGGGAAGAAGTTGGGGGAAAGGGGGGAATGGAGGCAGGAGACGAGAAGAATGGAGGCAAGACAGGATTCTGATCAAGCCTCGTTTATTGGGGGTAGAACAAGGGGATTTATACTGAGGGGAGGGAATGTGTCCACAGGTGGTAGGCTGGTCTTGCGGGTGACAGACGCCCAAGGAGGGGATTGGCTGAAAGTTCGTGCCGAGTCTGCAGAGTTTCGCGCCTTGCACATGCGTGCTGCTGTGGTTACCAGAGTTGTGGCGGGAAGGGGAGAACAAAGAAACAAAGAAGAAGAAGAAGAAGGAAATGGCAGGGCTGGGCTGAGGTAGTTGTGAAATCCGCCCATGTTGCTGGAGGCTGTAAATAGATTTCACAGCGGATGGCTCCCCACAGGAAGTCTATTTTTAGCTCTGTTAGAAACTGCCAGACTATCTTACAAAGGTGTGGCTGTACCATTTTGCATTCCCACAAGCCATAAATGAGAGTTCCTGTTCCTCCACATCCTCACCAGCATTTGGTGTTATCAGTATTTCAAATTTTAGCCATTCTAATAGATGTGTAGTGGTATCTTATTGTTTTAATTTGCAATTCCCTAATGACATGTGATGATGATGAGAATTTTTATATGCTTATTTGCCTTGTGTATATCTTCTTTGGTGAGTTATCTGTTCAGCTCTTTTGCCCATTTAAAAAAATTGAGTTGTTCGTTTCTTATTGTTGATATTTAAGAGCACTTTGAATATTTTGATATAAGATCTTTATCAGATATGTGTTTTGAAAATGTTTTCTCCCAGTCTGTGTCTGTGTTTTAATTATCTTAACTGGGTTTTTTGTAGAACAGAAGTTTTAAAATTTTTCTTTCATGCCTTGTGCTTTTTGTATCTAATATAACTCATAGCATTGTATCTAAAAACTCATCACCCAACCCAAGATCACCCAGATTTTCTCATTTGTTATCTTCTAGAAACTATATAGTTTGGCATTTTTCTTTTAGGTCTATAACTCTTCCTCCCTGCCTCCCTCCCTCCCTTCCTTCCTTCCTTTCCTTTCCTTTCCTTTTAATAGCAGACTTTCTTTATGTGTGATTAAAATCTCCTCAGATATCATTGGGGATAATTAAAATTGATATTGATTGAATCTCAGTTTTTTCCCCCTCTGGAGTCAGTTCTATTTGCCCATTTTGGTCCTTCTCTTTGGTGTTGCTGGTTTCCTCAAGGCCTGGTGATCCTTGCTTGTCCATTCCATACATGTGAATGAAGGATTAGACTGATCCATACTGATGAGTGTTTTGTTTTTCACCTGACTTTAACAGCCTTTGTCTCGACTGAGCTTTGTGTATTGTGGAGAACTTATTGGGTGTAAGACCTCACTCAGGTTGGAGTAGGAAGGCAGAATCCTTTAGCTTCATTCCCACAAGACTTGGAAAACAATGAGAGCCCTACATAGTGGCTCCAGTACCTTACTTGGAAGCTTTAGTCCATTTTAGGCAGGTAGCTCAATTTCTTCACAGCATGAATTTCTACTTAAGCTGGGATAAAATTATACTACTGCACATGAGGGGGTGAGGAAGTCAGCAGATGCAGGTATTCTGCAAACAGTTCTTCAACCAATCACTTTGTTTTCTTTTGTTCTTTCTTCTTACTCACATACCTTACTCCTGCTTAATTTTACTCCTGCTCTCTATCTGTTCCTTGGGATTAGGATGGGGCTGTGAAGAGAACTTAGCTATGAGGAATTATTTCCATCTCCACTGATGTACCTAGGATGGTTATGAACAATATTCTTTAGAAAACTTTTTGCTTCAATTAAATGAGGTGGTCAAATGATTACCCGTTGCCTGGTTCAAACAATAGGTCTGGTCAATTCTGACTCTTCTCTACTTTTAGCCCCAGAAAACAGCTTTGTTGTTTGATGACATGCAGATGGGAATGTTGTCTAACTGACAAATTAATTGGTGAAATATCCTGCTGACGAATTCGTAAGTGGCCTGTTCTTTATGTTTCAAACATAATCTGAGGAAATCTAAAGCACAGAGCTGTAGTCTTGGATCAGTTTGAGAGACTTGTGGAGTCACCTGGAGGCTCAGGACAGCTCCAAAGGCAGACCTTTGGATCATAATTTGTGCTTTTAGATAGAGGGAAAGAATCCTGCATATTAATTAAAATGAAACAATTTGATTAGATAAATGCATGTGCTTACAGTTTCATAGCAGCCTTCTAAAATGGCCCTCTCAATGATGTACATAAGCCTTTATGAACAAAACATGAATGTTTGCCAAATGATATTTTTAAGAAGCATTTAATGACTGCCAATACGCCTTCAGGACCCTGAAAAAAGCAAAACAAATGCTGCGTTTCATTGATGTCAGCAATAGCTTGTAAACCTCAGACGGGACTTCACACCCAGAGATTGTTCCACAGCCCAGAATGAAAAGTGATTTTCAAGGGAACTCCTGGCATCACTTTTAAGAGCACTTCGTGCATGGCCATGCCATGAGGCTTCGCGAGAAGGGCAGCAGGGCGGCAGCTGGTGAGTGCAGAAGCCTCTTGCCTCTGTAAGTGTGGGTTCATAACTCTTCCTGCTTTGGCCACAAGAAAAAATTTACTTAGTTCCTTCTCACCCCTACTTAGTCTCATTAGAAAACCACCACACCATTTGGCTCTGTTTACTCCAACTGGCAGGGTCCGTTGAAGAGGAGGCCAGGGGTTGGTAAACATGGCCTGGCTGAGGTGTGCTGGCTTGCCAAGAGGGATCCTGCCTGCCACCTGCCTGGACCTGAGTGAGCTTTCTTCAGGCCAACTGCTATTAATCCTTCTAGTCATGAACACTAAATCCAGGTCAAACTTTTGTGTTTTAAGTTAAAACCAATTCGTGCAGTATCTGCCCTTCTGAACGTGGAATCTGTGAATATTTATAGCACGAGAGTAGTTGATAAGTAAAATCCTTGCCAGGAAGGGGCCCCAGTTTTTGAAAGCATTTTGCTTTCATTGCACCAGGCACTTCATGGTCCCCCCAGACATTTACGAATTGCTGCCGCCTTTCTGTAAGTTACGGTTCTCCACCTAGGACTTTAAAAATAGTGGTAAAAATGGGAGGCTCATGAAAACTGCATTAAGGGACAAAATAGAGTTATCGGTTTTACAGGAGTGAGAAATATTCACCAGTTCCACTCTTTCTGCTCCATGAATCTTAAGCACTTCTTGATCAAATAATGATGTGAAACTAGCAAGGCTTTAGATTTCAGACAGAAAGTTCCTCCCTGGGCTTGTCTGCCACTGCACATGTCCCTTTCTTTAGTGGCCATCATCAACCACACCGCCCTATGGGTTTTTGCTTTCCTCTTGTCTCTGAACATCATGATGACTGCTCTTGAACACAAACACACTGACACTTTCAGTTTAAAAAATTTAGTCTCTAAATTAGCCTCAAGCCTCCCAAATTTTATATACGAATTTAAAACCTTCTTCTGTAAATAGTTTAGTAAATACAGTACATTGTCGTGAAATGGGGTCAAAGTACAAATCGGGAAAAGTCCTTTTAAATTTTGGAATGAATTTCAGAAAAAACTGTTTATAGTTTTTTTTGTACTTTAAAAATTTATTGAAGTATGTCATTCATACATAAACATACATAAACAATAAGTGTACAGTAATAGTTGTGAACTTACAAAACAAAAATATGTAACATCATACAGGACTCTTGTACCTCACCCTACCACTAATACCTTACATTGTTGTTAAACCATTTTAACTAATGATTAAAGAACATTGTCAAAATATTCCTACTAATCCAAGTATTTTCCCCCAACCCCCTATTATTATTATTTTTATATCATTTGCGTATGAACATACATAAACAATAAGGGTATAGTATAAGTTGTGAACTTACAAATCAGACATCAACCCTTCACCAACACCTTGCGTTGTTGTGAGACATTTGTTACAAATTGTGAAAGAATATTGTCAAAATCTTCCTACTAATTATAGTCCTTATCTTATATTTGGTGTATTTTTCCCCCAACCCACCCTATTATTATTTTTTAAATATATTTTTTATGGCAGAAGTTGTAAACTTATAAAACAATCATGCACATGTGCAGAATTCCCAAACAACACTCCTCTATCAACACATCACACTGTGGTGGAACATTTGTTACAAATAATATAATATTATCTGATTGTTACCATTTCCATAGTGTACATTTGGCTCAAATTTTCCATACTGCCCCATTATCAACACAGTATATCTTTGGCATAAATGCAAGAATATTACATTGTTACTGCTAATCACAGTCCATAGGTCACTCCAGTTTGATCTTTCCCATGCTTCTCCACATTCCCACCACCCTGCAATAGTGATGTACATTTGCTCTAGCTAATAAAGGCCACTCTTGCATCTGTACCATCAACCACAATTCTTATCTACCTCTTGGCTTACTGTGCTATTATGTTCCCAGAATATTCTCTAGCATTCTGTTAATTGGCTTTTACATACCTAGACTACCATTTTCAGCCACATCCCCATTTATAAACTAGCTATTACTCACTGTGTGTTACCATCCATTGTATACATTTCCACAATTTTACAGTAAAGCTAATTAAAATTGCTACATACATTAAACATCAGTAGTTCATCTTAGTCCTCCTCTTATCTCCTTTAAGAATCTACCACCTACCACCATGTCTTGAAGCTATTTTCCTACAGTTTTTTTCTAGAAGCTTTATGGTTATTGCTTTTATTTTTAGGTTTTTGATCCATTTTGAGTTCATTTTTGGATAAAGTGTGAGATAGGGGTCCTCTTTCTTTCTTTAGGCTATGGAAATCCAGTTCTTGCAGCACCAATTGTTGAATGGACTGTTCTACCCGAGCTGTGTGGGTTTGACAGGCTAGTCAAAAATCACCTGATCATATATGTGAGGGTCTGTTTCTGAACCATCAGTTTGGTTCCACTGGTCTATGTGTCTGTCTTATGCCAGTAGCATGGTGGTTTTTTTTTTAAAGACTTTTTTTTTATCACCCCACACTGTGGCTTGCTTGTTGTCTGTTCTCTGTGTCCATTCACTGTGTGTTCTTCTGTGTTTTTACTATCTCCCTTTTTGTTGCATCACTTTACTGAGTCAGCACTCTGTGGTGCTTGCAGGCCAGGCGGCACTCCACAGCGTGCAGGTGAGCCTGCCTTCACAAGGAGGCCCCAGGATGTGAACCCAGGGCCTCCCATATGGTAGACGGGAGCCCAAGTGATAGAGCCACAGCTGCTTCTCTCCACACTATTTTTACCACTATAGTTAGGTAATATAATTTAAAGTCTAGAGAAGAGAGTTCGCTTTTCCTTTTCAAGATGTTTCTGGCTATTCAGGACCACTTACCCTTCCAAATAAATTTGATAATCGTATTTTCAATGAAAAAAATACCGGTGGACTTTTTATTGGGATTGCATTGAATCTGTATATCAATTTGAGTAAATTTGATGTCTTAATGATATTTAGTTTTCCAATCCGTGAGCATGGAATGCTCTTCCAGTTATTTAGGGCTTTTTAAAATTTAACACATTGCGTTGTAGTTTTCTGAATACAAGTGCTTTACATCATAGGTTAAGTTTATTCCTGACTTTTTGAGTTTTATCAAAACTATCTTATGATAGTTTTATCTGTCATATTTTATTTTCACCACTCTTTTGACAATTTTAGTTACTTTTATTGATATAATCTTCATCTCTAGAAGAGAAGACTCTCTTCTAGGCCTCTCCTATTTTTTTCTTTTCAGGTTCTAGCACACGCTTCAGAATTTCCTAAAAATCTGATCTCTTGCTTAGAAATTATCTCAATTTCTGTTTATCTGTGAATATTCTAAACTCGCCCTCATTTTTGAAAGACAATCTTTTTGGATATAAGATTCTTGGCTGGAAGTTTTTCTCTTGTAATATCTTAATTATATCACACCACAGTCTTCTTGCATTCATGGTTGCTGGTGAGAAATCAGCACTGAATCTTATTGGGTATCCCTAATAAGTTATGCATTGCTTTTCTCTTGCTGTTCTCAGAGTTCTCTCTTTGTCTTTGGCATTTGACCTTCTGATTAGTATGTGTCTTGGAGTTGGTCTATTCAGATTTTTTTTGGATGGGAGTACTTTGTGCTTCTTGGACATGGATATCTATGTCCTTCAACAGGATTGGGAAATTTTCTACCATTATTTCTTCAAATATTCCTTCTGCCCCTTTTCCCATCTCTTCTCCTTCTGGGACACCCATGACACATATATTTTCACATCTTTTGCTGTCATTTAGTTCCCAGAGAACTTGTTCAATTTTTTTCCATTCTTTTTTTCATCTGTTCTTTTATATGTTCACTTTCAGAGACCATTTCTTCAAGCTCACCAATTCTTTCTTATGCTTCCTCAAATCTGCTATTATATGATTCCAATGTTGTTTTACTTTCATTTATCGTGCCTTTCATTCCCATAAGATCTGCTATTTTTTTTTAATGTATGCTTTCAAATTCTTTGTGCTCATCCAATCGCTTCTTAATATCCTTAGTCTTTTTAGCCATCTCCTTGAATTTATTAAGGAGATTTGTTTGAACATCTATGATTAGTTATCTCAACTCCTTTATGTCATCTGGAGGCTTATTTTGTTTCTCTAACTGGGCTGTAGCTTCCTGTTTCTTGGTATGGATTGTAAGTTTTTGTTGGTGTCTTGGCATCTGGCTTGCTAGAGTATTTACTCTGGGTACAGTTTTTTCTTTAGTTTAGGGGTTCCTGCTCTTTCTACCTTGCTGGTTGTGCAGTAGGAGCCAAGGATGTAGTTGGTGCTATAAGCTGTGGAAGATCTAGCTGCCTCATTACCTCAGGGACCAATGAAGTTTCTCCCAACTTTCTCCTTTGCAGGGGTATGGACAGAGTCACAACTGTGTGGAATAATCCAAGTTGTGCAGGCCTAGATTCTAGTTGCCCAGAGAGACTGATGAAGCTTCATGTCCCTTTCTCCCCTGGCTGGGGCAGGGATGGAGCTGCAGTTGTGGGCAGCAATCTATGCAGTACCGGTCCACGATGAATGCGGTTGCCCTAATAGACTACCGATTATTCAGTCTGTGCCAACCAAATGTACCTGCAGTTACCTGGATAGGCTGGTGCACGGCCCACCAGCCTCCTCCCTGCTGGAGGTGGGCCTGACTACTATGCTGAGGTTGCAGGCTGATGGTGAAAGAAACTGGTTCCTACTGTCACTGTGATTTTTGGTCCTGGCATCTCCTCAGGCTGGAGGCAGAGTTAAAAAGGCCACCACTGGCCTCTTTCCTACCTGGACAAATTCAAACTTTAGCTGTTCTTAGGGTTATACTCTAGCCAGTTGAATCCACCAATCAGTAGCTGAAATTGGTGCCAACTGTCTCCTGCCCTGTTTTTGGGAAATAGAGCTTCCAATTTCAGTCAAAGAATAGCTCCTGGGGTGGCTTGCACCACCAGAATAGGATAATCACTGGTCTCCAGAGCTTGGTTGGTAATTTCCTAGAGAGGCTGGTGCAGGTCCCCCAAGCTTCCTCCCTCCCAGAGGTGGGGCTGGGGCCTAGGCTAGAGCTGCAATCTGATCTGGATGGAAAGAAGCCAGTCCCCACCAGCTCTGGGATTTTCAGTCTGTCCTGCTTCCCCTCATGCCAGGTGCACAGTTAAGATGGCAGCTACGGCCTCCTTCTGGCTTGGAGAGGTTCAAACTTTAGCTGTTCTGCAGATTATACTTTAGCCTGCTGAATTTATTCATCACTAGCTGAAGTTGGTGCCCAACCGTCTCTTCCTCCCCTGTTTTTGGGAAATGGAGCTGTCAATTCCAGCTGTGGAACAGCTCCCGAGGTGGCTTGTGCCTCCAGTGGAGGATGAGCACTAGCCTCCATGACGTGGAGCGCCGTACTTACAAGTCTTCTCTGCAGATGGGCGGTTTCTTCCTTCTATTCTTTCAAGGATGTGGCAGGATGCTCTTCTGGTCTCCCGGAGCACCCAAACAGGTGCTTTGGTTAGCTCCAGAGAGCTCTGGGTGTTTACTAATTGCCCTGTATCAGGAGCTGACCCTAAGAGCTCCTTACCCCTCCATCATCTTGCTGGCTGTTATTTACAGCATTTTAATATAATATGACAAGCAAGTTTTTAAAGTAAGGTGTAAAGGACCTGTCATTCACTTGACAGCTGTTCTGCAGGAGGAGCAGAAGCAATTAAGAAGCTGGGATCCTTTGGGGGTAAAAGCTGAACGCCTGCACATTCTTACTTACCGAATGCAGAATCTCTAAGGTACATTATGTAATCTACTAGAAGCAAAGAAATAAGATAAAAGGTGTGTTCCCACTAGCAGTGTAAAAGGCAAAAGGTTTTATTTGGAGAGGTTTTGTTTCTGAATATTTTCAATTTCTTTCAGCAGGATAGAGGTGAGTCTGGGATGCAGAGGAACAACCCGAGTTCAGCTCAAGTCTCATTTCCTACTTGAAACCTTTTGTGATGGGGGCTTCCCCCACCCCCTTTTTGAATTTATATCTCTGCCACTCATTTACTCAAAAAATATTTAGTGAGCACCATCTATTTGCTAGGTAATAGTATAAGTGCAGGAATACAGTGATAAATAAGGTAGACATGGTCTTAACATACAAAGAATTTACAGTTTAGCAGAGGAGACAGCCTGTGTGTTTATGTCAAGACTGTGAAGAGTCTGGGTTACCCAGCTAACAAGTTAACCTACTAGTTTCCTGGATACTGTTACGAGAGATGAGACTCTTGGGTTGGAGAGGAAGGACAGTTTATTACTTACAGCAGTGGCAGTTGCCAGAGAGACAACATTTTTGTGTAGGTTCCCAAGTCCCAATTCCCACAGGGTGAATGTGAATAAGATGACACCTGTGCACGAAACGGGTTATGTTACAGGAGAGGAACTCTGAGTCTAGGAGCCAAAACCTAGTCTAATGGCTGATAAGCCTATTTTGGAGGTAGGCATTTGTTTTGAAGGGAGACATTATCTTTATTACATTTGACTGTCAGCATGCCTATCCCTTTCTCTCGGAGGCAGACACAGTCTCTATCTTCCACGGCTCTTCACTGTTCAAACATCCTTCAAAGGGTGGTCTGAAACAAAGAGATGTCATGCCTTACTTGCAAGACGTGCAGATACAAGAGAACCCTGCAGATAAAGGTCTTCCAACAGCTCTAAGCAGTGGCCTGGTCTGTCAGAGGGAGGCAGCTCTGTCCACAGGGTGAGCAGTTGTTTTTCACATGCTGCGGGGCTTATGAATGTGACCACAGTCCCCAAATGGGCATGTCTTTGGGTGGGATAGAGGAGGAGCAGGGCTGAACCAAGGAAATCTCCACGTGCAGATTCTGTTGTCAGCTTTTAGGAAACTTCAGTCTCGTGACAACATGAAGCATTAACCTCAGGTCTCATGGCCAGAAGCGTTGAGCTGCAGGTGTCTGCCAGGCCAGCCGCCAGAGAGACCAGACATCCCTGGAGGAGGCTAAGGGACTTGGAGGAGAGATAACATCCAGTCATGGAATAATTGCGTTAAAAAAACAAACAAACCTGTTTTGAAGTGAATTAGCCTAAATAAGTGTTTTATGTTGGTCAGGATTTATTTTATTTAAGCCTGATATGCAGGAATTTAGAAACAGCCATATGGATTTTCTTGAAGGTTGGTAAAAACAAAATGTGCTTCTAAGCTGGCTGCCAAGTTTCAGCCTTAGTTAATTTTTATGGATGAGCTTTAAACTCCTAAAAACCAAATTTAGAAGAGAAGTGCTGATGTAGACACAGATTTAACTGTAAAAACATGCAGTGGAAGCTGAAATATTCATCACAGAATTTTGCAGAAAGAATTTGATAAAGGTGCAGTTGAACGATTTAATAGTAAATTTGCAACAGTAGTAAAAATAAGAAAAATAATTACTGCTGGTGGGAAGGATGTATAAAATGAATTAACATCTCTCAATAAGAAATTCAATTGAATGGGACCTCATATTTTTTTAATGTAATATTTTTACAAAATCAATTAAAAAAAAAAAAGAAATTCAAGCATGCACAATGTTTATTTCCTGAAATGTTTGGTGTCTGGAGTAATAAATTGACCTGATGTAAATTTCCACAAGCACATCTGCTAATTGCCTTTGAATTTCTGGACCCTCTGCTCTTGAATTCTTTCTTACAGCGTTAACAAAAATAGCTATATAACAAAAAAAGGCTGCCCAGGGGAGAAGCTGCTGTACATTTGATCTGCCATATTTAAATTTTTTATTTTAATCCCACTCCTCCAAAATTCCCTGTGCCAAAGCTTACCATATGTATGCTGGAAAATAATTTTTAGTTTTACTTTTTTTTAAAACTTTACAGAGTGCTTTTGCATTCATTATTATGGTTGACACCATTTTGTCCCAACTATTAAACTTTGCATAGAACAGTTATCTGTTTCACAGATGGGGCAACTGAGAAAGGTGAATTTCAGCGACTTCCCACAGCCTTCTATGGAATAATAGTACAGAACTATAAAGTTGCACGGCATTTTCAGTGCACTTAACATCAAAGAATTGTCCACTTAAAATGATTTTTATGTTATATATATTTTACCACAACAAAAAGTAAATATCTAAAAAATACTTTGACCTGGTTTTGTAAACAGCTTATTTACTTGGTGAGATGGCACCTGCTAATTTAGATCCCCTTTATAATGGAGCTATCAATATACGTAAAATAAATAATACAAACACACACAAATGTATTCTGTGTTCCAGTTTTACAAAAGGAGGAATTAGACTAGTTCTGCAAATGCTTTAAAAAGGAAGGAAGAGTGGGAATTAAAGGAGAGTAGGTTGCTAGACAATGGCTGAGATTCTTTCATGGATCTTAACTTCCGGCTTATGAAAACCTCAAAAGTAGGGACACAATCTCTGGGAGATATGATATTCAGCTGATGACTTTCCTAGCTCATTGGAAAATTAGGGGAAACACTTTAAAAGTTCATTTATTAAATACAGTTTTAAGGAGGTAAATATTTTTAATATGAAGAATAAATTGTAATTATTCAGGAGACATTAAATATAAAATTATAGCCTCTGCAACTTTGAACTGCTTCTCTTTCCAGTTTAAAACACAAACAAATTGTAGGGCTAGTTTAGTAATAAAGATAATGACAACCAACAATTTCATGGTGAAGAAATCGTCCTCGTAAAAACAGGTACTGAATTCAACAATACTTTAACAAATAGAATTAGAAAACTGTGACTGTGTTAATACAAGCATGAACGTTTTTATGTTTATGCAAAGAAACTTGAAGTCAAAGGGGATATAACTGCTATAATTTTTATATGCAAAGATAATGACAGTCATAAAGCACAAAATAATATGAAATCATTGAGAGCCTTTCAAGTATGCTCTGTTTTCCGTAGTGACACAAACGGATATATCAACTAAATCCATTGCTTTCTGCAATGACTATGGTAAACCTTTAGATGAAATCCCATCTACCCCACATCCCTTCCCTCCACATAGAGACACAGAGAAATGTGAAAGGGATCATCTGTATCTTTCTGAATACTTGTGTATGGGAAAGTTAGAAATAGGTTGAAATTTAATAAGGCTTACAGGATTTACCAACATTTATAAATACTATTATGGCTATTTGTGTGACTCCCTGCCCCCAAATACATGCCCTACCAGATCCAAGGCTTAAAATTAAAACAATGGATTAATCTCTTTGGGCTTTAAATACTTTGGGTTACTGAGAATCTCTCTGGGAGTGCTAATACCCTGTGTAGGGCCTGACACATAGACAGTGTCCAGTAAATGCTGTTTCTTTTTATTAGAGATAGTTTACAAAACAATCATGTATACTATACAGTATTCCTGTACACTACCCCACCACCAACACCTGGTACTGGTATGGAACATTTATTACTATCGATAACAGCACTTTTAAAAAAATAATTGTACTATTTTTTAAAACAAGAGTTACCTTTGTTATAATTGGTGAAAGATTATTAAAATAGTTCTATTTGTCATCCATTATCTCTATTAGGTGTATATTTCCCCCTGTATAACACCCTATTATTACCATGTGGTATTAGTATAGTACATTTGTTTTAATTAATGAAAGAACATTATAATACTTGTATTATTAACAATAGTTCATCGTCTACAATAGGGTTCACTCTTGAACAGTCCTGTGTTTTATCTTTTAATTCTTATTCTAGTAATGTATACATCCTAAAGTTTCCTCTTTTAACCACATTCACCTATACAGTTCAGTGCTATTGATTACACTCACAATGTGCTACCATCACTACCATCCATTTCCAAACCTTAACTATCAGCCTACATAGAAAATCTGTGTAAGTTAAGCATCAGCTCCCCATTTTCTAATCCCATTGAATGTCCTGGTAACCCATACTCTAGGTTCTAACTCCATGAGTTTGCATGTTATAATTAGTTATTTCCTAACAGCGTATTCATACATACTAGTTCTTTTGTGTCTGGCTTATTTCATTCCACATATCCTCAAGATTCATTCATGTTGTTGCATGTATCAGGACTTCAATTATTTCTTAAAAATAAAATTTTATTGGAGCATATCATTTGTACATGAACATACATAAAAATAAATGTATAGTAAAATTTGTGAATTTACAAAACAAAAATGCATATCATTATACAAAGTTCCCATATATCTCCCCACCACCACCTTGCATTGTTGTGAAAACATTTGTTACAAATTATGAAAGAGCATCATCAAAACATTAGTAGTATCTATGGCCCATATATTACATTTGGTATATTTCTCCCCCAACTCATTAATTGTTAACACCCTACATTAGTATTGTGTTTTTGTTATTGTTCAGGAGAAAACATTCTCATATTTGTCCTGTTAACCAAGTCCACCATTCACCAATGCTTCCCTGTGTTATAAAGTTCCATGCTTTGTACAACCCATTCCAATTGTACACTCAGTGACTTTCATTTTCAACACAGAGTTGTGCTCTCATCACCAATTTTTGAATATAAGATCTCATTCCCTTTTAGAGTAATAGCTGAATAATATTCCATTGTAAGTATACAACACATGTTGTTTACCCACTCATCTGCTAATGGACATTTGCATTGCTTCTATCTTTGCCAATTGTGAATGATGTTGCTATGAACATCGGGGCACAAATATCTGTTCAAGTTCCTGTATTCATTTCTTCTGGGTATATACCCAGTAGTGGGAATGCCAGATCATATGGTAATTCTGTACTTAGCTTCCTGAGTGCTTGCTAATCTGTCTTCCACAGTGGCTACACCACTTTACCTTTCCACCAGCAATGAATGAATGTTCTTATTTCTCCACAGCCAACCCAACACTTACAGTTTCCTGTTTTTATTTCTTTTAATAGTGTCCATTCTAGTAGGTATGAAATGATATCTCTTTGTGATTTTGATTTTCATATCCCTAATAGTTAGTGATATTGAGCATATTTTCCTGTGCTTTTTGGTCATTTGTATATCTTGTTTAGAGAAAAGTCTATTCAAGTCTTTTGCCCATTTTAAAAATTAAGTTGTTTGTTATTTTTATTGTTGAGTAACAGGATTTCTTTATATATTCTGGATATTAAACCTTTATATGATATATGTGATTTCCAAATATTTTCTCCCATTGAGTAGGTTGTCTTTTCACATTCTCGACAAAGTCTTTTGATGCACAAAATTTCTAAATTTTGAGACGTTACCATTTATCTATTTTTTTCTTTCATGGCTTGTGCTTTGGGTGTAAAGTCTAGGAAACCATTTCTGCTTTCAAGTAGAAGATCTTGAAGATGCTTCCCTATATTTTCTTCTAGTAATTTTATACTCCTGTTCTTATATTTAGGCCATTGATCCTTTTTCAGTTAATTTTTGTATATGGTATGAGCTAGAGATCCTCTTTCCTTCTTTTGCATATGGATATCCAGTTCTCCCAGCACTATTTGTTGAAGAGATTATTGTATCCCAGTTGAGAGGCCTTGGCAGCTTCGTCAAAAGTCATTTGGGGGAAGCAGATGTGGCTCAAGCAATTGGGCTCCAGGTTACCATATAAGAGGTCTAGGGTTCAATTCCTGGGGCCTCCTGGTGAAGGCAAGCTGGTCCATACAGTGAATCCATGTGGAAGGCTGGCCCGTATGGAGTGCTGGCCCATGTGGAGAGCTGGCACAGCAAGATGACACAAAAAAGAGAGAGACAGAGGAGAGACAATAAGAGACACAGCAGACCAGGGAGCTGAGGTGGTGCAAGAGATCGAGCACCTCTCTCCCACTCCGGAAGGTCCTAGGATCAATTGCTGGTGCCACCTAAAGAGAAGACAAGCAGACACAGAAGAAACACAGCAAATGGACACAGAAAGTGGACAGTGAGCGCAAAAACAATGGGGGGGGGGGGGAATAAGTAAATAAATAAAACCTAAAAAAATTTCATTTTGGAAAAAAAGTCAATTGACCATAGATATGAGGGTCTCTTTCTGACCTTTTCAAATAAATTTGGTAATTGGTTTTTCCATTATAGCAAAGTAGGCTGTTGGAATTTTGATTGAGATTGCATTGAATATGGAAAAAAATTTGGGTGGAATTGACATCTAAATGATATTTAGTCTTCCAATCCAGGCACATGGAATGTTCTTCCATTTATTTAGGTTTTCTTTGATTTCTTTTAGCAATGTTTTCGCAGTTTTCTGTGTACAAGTCCTTTAAAACTTTAGTTAAATTTATTCTTAGATATTTAATTATTTTAGCTGCTATTGTAAATGGAATTTTAAAAAATTTCTTCCTCAGATTGCTCATTACTAGTATATAGAAACACTATTGACTACTGTGTGTTGATCTTGTATCCTGCCACTTTGCTGAACTTGTTTATTAGCTCTAGTAGTTTTGTTGTAGATTTTCTGGGACTTTCTATATATGATCTTATCATCTGCAAATAGGGAAAGTTTTACTTCTTCCTTTCCAGTTTGAAGCCTTTTATTTCTTTTCCTTTCCTATCTGCTCTGGCTAGAACTTCTAGCACAATGTTGAATAACTGGTGACAGTGGACATTCTTGCCTTATTCCAGATCTTAGAAGGAAAGTTTTCAGTCTTTCTTCATTGATTACAATGTTAGCTGTCTTTATCACATCAGGGAAGTTTCCTTCTATTTTTCAAAGTGCTTTTATCAAGAAAGGATACTGGATTTTGACTAATGCCTTTTCTGTGTCAATCAAGATAATAATGTGGCTTTTCCCTTTTGTTCTGTTAATATGATGTATTACATTGATTTTATTTTTGAGCCATGTTTGCATACCTGAGATAAAACCTACTTGATCGTGGTCTATAATTATTTTCATGTTCTGTTGCGTTTGATTTGCAAGTCTTTTGCTGAGGATTTTTGCATCTATATTCATAAGAGAAATTGTCTGTAATTTTTTCTTGTAGTATCTTTCCTTGTCTGTATAGACTTTAAACTCACCCTCATTTTTTTCAAATTAATTTTTTATTTTAAAGAATCTTTAGGTTACATAAATATTACGTAAAAAATATAAGGAATTCCCATACACCCTGCTCCCTCCCCCTCCCACTCTTTCCCACATCAACATCTTTCATTAGTGTGGCACGTTTCTTATAATTGATGAACACATATTGAAGCATTGCTACTAACTATAGATTACAGTTTACACTATAGTTTACACTCTGTCCTGCACAATTTTGGAGGTTATGACAAAATATACAGTGGGCTTTATCTGTCATTGCAATGTTACACAAGACAACTCAAATGTCCCAAAAATGTCCCCATATTATACCTGTTCTTCCTTCTCCCATCTCAGAACCTCTGAGGGCCACTGCCTTTATATCAATGATAAGAGTTCTTTCATTGCTTTAATAATAAGTCCATAGTAGACTAATAAGAAATCTACTTTAATCCATTGTTCATTCCCCAATTTTGAGGATTTTTGGATGGTGTTGCCCACTCTTTCTAATTGAGAAGGAGCCTAAGTTCCCAAGGGGCAGATGGATGGAGCTATCTTGTTTGCAGTTGTAGACTCTCTCTGTTTCCTGGGATGGGCATTGTTCATTATCATCTCCTTGTTGGTTGTCCTGGGTGAGCCCAGTGAATTGAAGAGTAGGTGTTGTAACTGCTGAGATTCAGGGCTCAACTGGCAAATGGATGGATCAAAGATTTAAGTCTCTGGGACATATATTTATCAAGTATAGTGCTAATTATAGATTCAAGTAAAATGGGCAGAAGAGTCAGGTATAAAGAACCTATAAATGAGAGTAACTCTGTTACTCTTGGGAGCATAAATCCCAAAGCAAGGCCCACTGACAGTCACCCTGATTTTTAAAGGTCGGTTGTGCCAGATTCAGAATTCTATTTGGCTGGCACTTTTTCTCTTTCGGTACCTTAAATACATCATACCACTTTCTTCTCACCGTGGTTTCTGATGATATGTTGGCACTCAATTTTACTGAGGTTCCCTTGTATGTGATGATTTGCTTTTCTCTTGTTGCTTTCAGAATCCTTTCTTTATCTCTGATATTTGTCATTTTGAATAGTGGGTGCCTTGTGGTAGTTCTCAGATTTATTCCGTTTGGAGTTTGTTGTCCTTCTTGGAAATTGATATTTATGACTTTCATAAGGGTTGGGAAGTTTTTAGTCATTATTTCCTCAAATATTTCTTTCTACCCCTTTTTCATTCTCTTCCCTTCTGGGACACCAATAATGCATATGTTTTTGCGTTTTGCACTGTCATTCTATTCCCTGAGACCTGTTCCATTTTTTCCAGTCTTTTCTCTTTCTGTTTTCCTGTCTTTTCCAGTTCAGATGTTCTGTCCTTAAAATCACTAATTCTGTCTTTGAACAATTCAAATCTGTTGTGTGCCTTTAATGTATTTTTTAAAAGTCCCTTATTTAATTAATTAATTAATTAATTTTTCAGGAAGTAGCAGGGATTGAATCCAGGACCTCATACACGTGAAGCAGGCATTCAATCACTGAGCTACACCCACTCCCCTGTATTTTTAAAAAAATATTTATTTTATTTATTCCCCACCCCTCCCCCTTGTTGTTTGAACTCACTGTCGGCTCATCTTCTTTTAAGAAGTCACTGGGAACCTAATCCCGGAACTCCTATGTGGGAGAGAGGTGCCCAATCGCTTGAGCCACCTCCACTTCCTACTCGTTGTGTCTCTCATTGTGTTTCCTCATTGTGTTTCCTTATTGTGTCATCTTGTTGCATCATCTTGTTGCATCAGCTCACTGTGCCAGCCTTTGTGTCAGCTTGCTGTCTTGCTTGTATTCTCTACGAGACACTGAGAACCAAACCCAGCACCTCCCATGTAGTAGGCAGGTGCCCAACTGCCTAAGCCACATCCAATTTCCCTTTAATATATTTTTAATCTCAACCTTTGTGTCTTTAATTCCCATAAGCTCCATTACTTTTCTTTGCAGGCTCTCAAATTGTTCTTTATGCTCACCCAGGGTCTTCTTAATATTCTTTATTTCTTTAGTCATATTCTCCTTCAATATTTAAAATTGATTTAGAAGATTTTGTGATTATCACTGATTAGTTGTCTTAAATCTTGTTTCTCTTCAGGACATTTTGTTTGTTCCTTCAGCTAGGGCATCTTTTCCTGTTTCCTAGTCTGGCCTGTAATGTTTTGCTGAAGTAAGACATCTGCTGAATATGTTAGTGAATTTACTACGATGATTGATTTCTCACTCTTGCCTATTTTTTCCATAGCTCTTCTTTGATTTTTGGTTCAACTTGATCTGAGTCTTTAAAATTGCCCAGCCTAGGTTCACAAAATTAGGCCAGGGACTCACTGATGGGGTGCAGATTTGCTCCTAGGAATTGGGACTAAAGAGACACCTGAAAGCAGTTTTTCTCCTTGCAGTTTCCTTACTGGTCAGCAAGTGACCTTGTCAATGAACCTTT